>NC_080794.1:64504281-67011781 GCF_028018385.1 Neofelis nebulosa
CCTAAAGTCTCCTGGCCTTGTTTTGGTTCTCAGGATGCACCATTAAAAATGCAGTTGCCTTTTCCTGGAACACTTTCCGGTGGCCCCACAACCATCCCACCCCATTCCCACTGCCGTGAAGGGGACTGATTGCTCTATCTAGATAAGGATGGCCTAGGCCTATGACAGTGATAACAGTTGTGAAGGGAACCAAATCTGGATCACAGATCACTGTTGATAGTGACTCCTTCCACTTCGGTACAAGAATATAGAACCCCAATGGGGTCAACAAACTTTCAGAAGTCACCCACTCTTGACCTTTTATGAGAATAAGGACGTGAGGGGAAGGGGGAAAGATCCTTTCTTTAGCCCATAACTAAAACAATGGCTCTCCTGCCGACTGAAATACAAATAATCTTTCCTACCTCCGCTGGAGGTCTTGGCCCTAGAATTAAGCCTATCAGATATCAAATAATTGATGGGGTTTTAATCAGTTCATCACTTTGCTTCTGGTCAACCTTGAGCTTTGATTGGCTATCCTCGGAAAACAGAGGGTTTGGGGATGGGAGGAGAAGTAATTCTAGAGTTTTGAAGACAAGTTAGGCATGGAGGGGAACTCTGGATAGCCAGGGGTCAGCAAGAAGGCACTGGGCATCTAAACTCCAAGGCAGTGCTTCCAAATCTGGTTACAGATTAGAACCACCTGGGGACCTTTTTACACTTACCATTGCCGAGGACATCTATCAAATCAGAATACCTGGGGAGTAGAGCTTAGACATTGGTATTTTTTATAAAGCCCCTCAAACGACTCGTAAGTGTAATCAGGGCTGAGACCCCTATTGGGTACAGGAGAAGGGAATGCCGTGGAATGAGAAAAAAGTGAAGGCACATGTGGACTATTTCTGGCTCCAGCCTGCTATGTGTTACGATTACACATTACGGGGATAAGGGTTAGAAGAGCAGAACAGTGTGCTTAGAGAAGGGCATGATCCTTGTGCACTTTCTTAAAGAGGGTAAAGGGGCAGCTGGGTGGCTCAGCCAGGTGAGTGTCCAACTTCGGCTCAGGTCATGATCTTGCTGTTCATGAGTCTGAGCCCCACATCAGGCTCACTTCTGTCAGCCTGTCAGTGCAGAGCTCGCTTTGGATCCTCTGTCCCCCTCTATCTGTCCCTCCCCTGCCTGTACTCTCCCGAAAATAAACTGTTTGATTAAATATTAAAAAAAAGAAGAAGAGGGGCGCCTGGGTGGCGCAGTCGGTTAAGCGTCCGACTTCAACCAGGTCACGATCTCGCGGTCCGTGAGTTCGAGCCCCGCGTCAGGCTCTGGGCTGATGGCTCAGAGCCTGGAGCCTGTTTCCGATTCTGTGTCTCCCTCTCTCTCTGCCCCTCCCCCGTTCATGCTCTGTCTCTCTCTGTCCCAAAAATAAATAAAAAACGTTGAAAAAAAAAATTTAAAAGAAGAAGAAGAAGAAGGTGAAACGTATAGACTGGGGAAAAATGGTAGAAAGCTGGATAATGCCAAGTGTGGTAGAATAGTGTGATGGAAGTGTAGACTCTTCTGGTCTTTCTGTACCTCAGTTTAGCACTAAAGAGTCCAATTAAGTGTCCTTAATAGCTATGAACCAGCAAGTATGAGCTTAGGTAGGCATTCCCAAAGATATTCTTATTCGGGGTATGTAGGAGGTTGATCACTGCAGCGTTATTGGCAGTGACTGGGAACTGTAGGCTTTGCTGGGAGAGTGGATAGATGAAATGTGAGGGATACACAACATCAGGGTACGATGCAGGATTAATTAGTTAATTTGTTTATTTTCCTTATTATTATTTTTTAAATTTAAATCCAAGTCAGTTAACGTATAGTGTAATAATGATTTCAGGAATAGAATTTAGTGATTCATCACTTACAGATAACACCCAGTGCTCATCCCAACAAGTGCCCTCCTTAATGCCCACCCCCAGTTTAGCCCATCCCCCCCATCCAACACCCCACCAGCAACCCTTAGTTTGTTTTCATATTTAAGAGTCTCTTATGGTTTGTCTCCCTCTCTGTTTTTATCTTGTTTTTGCTTCCCTTCCCCTATGTTCATCTGTTTTGTTTCTTAAATCCCACATATGATATTTGTCTTTCTCTGACTGATTTTGCTTAGCATAATACCCTCTAGTTCCATCCACATTGTTGCAAATGGAAAGATTTCATTATTTTTGATCCTACTATGCAGCATTTAGAAGCAACAGGTTAGATGTACACAAAGCAACATAAATGGATCTGAAAACCATAGGCACTGGGTGAAAAAAGTATGAAACATAATGAGATATATATAAAATATAATATAAATAATATATAAATACATATATAAATAAAATAATAATATATAAATATATAAAATATATTTTATAAAATATAAAATACATAAATAAATATATAAATAAAATAAATAATATATAAATATAATAATATAAAATATATAAAACAATATTACCTATATATTATAACATATAATGACATATATAAACAGTATGTAATAGAATTTAAAATGTAGTGCATGAGGGGTGCCTGGATGGCTCAGTTGGTTGAGCGTCTGACTTCGGCTCAGGTCATGATCTCACGGTTTGTGGGTTCGAGCCCCACATCGGGCTTTGTGCTGACAGCGTGGAGCCCGAAGCCTGCTTTGGATTCTGTGTCTCTCTTCCTTTCTGCCTCTCCCCCACTCACTCCCTGTCTCTCAAAAAGAAATAAACATTAAAAAAATTTTTTAAATGTAGCACATGAATATCTATTTTTCAAGAACCATACAAAAAAAAAAAAAGATAAAAATTGTCTATGGGGGAAGGGAAAAGGGACCAAGCTATGTGCTAGAAGAGAACAATTAACAAGACAACTATTTTTAAAACTAGGATTTAAACCAGACCTCGAAAGATGAATAGGAAAGAGGGAGAAAGGGAAGACTTGTAGAAGTCTGAAATGATTACCACAAGCCAAGGCCAGGAGGCAGGAGTATACTGAACAGGTATGTAGGAGAAATGTCTGATTGGAGCAGAGGGGCATATCAAAGCAAAGTGGGGAGTGAGGTGGGAGAGGGGACTGGATAAGATTGTGAAGTTCTGGAAAGGCAGACAAAGGAATTTAAACAAAGATGACAGAGACAAGAGAGGCAGAAAAGGATTGAGCAGGGAAGAACTGGGATGAAAGTGAAGTCTAAAAGACAGTATCATATGAAATGGAATAAGAGCCTCGAGTCAGAGAACTAGATTGGGGGTGAATACAGCGAACTAAGCAAATGAGATGGTGATAGTCTGGAATAGACTAACATCGGAGGTAGAGGCTGGAAAAGACATTTTGATAGATTACTGACTGAATACAGACACTAATAGACCAGGATGAGTCAAAGAGTACTCTGAGGTCTTAAACCAGGAGGTTGGGGAAGAAATTAAGTCCAGTAGTAGGTGTGATTTCTTATACTGGAAATCTAATTTTTCAGTAAAGTGGAGCTTTAAAAGGTTCTAATGATTCAGTGTTCTCCTTGAGCAACGGCACCATAAGTAGGCTCATAAGTGCACACATTTTAGAGTTGGCAGAGATCTTTGTTTTCTAGATGACAAGAGAAAGGAGCAGAGAGGTTCAGTTAATTGCCCAGTCAACAAATTAACTGGAGAAAGAATGGGCTAGAACCAGGGCTTCTTAACATCCAGTCCAATGAGTAGTCCTAAACTATGTTGGATATGATAGGCTTCAAAATAAAGGCCGTGCATACTTGGATTTCTCGGTTTGACTGATCATGAGCAGTCAATTTTCAAGAAAAGATTTACCCTCTCTGTACCCAGTCCCTGCCAGCTTCAATCCATATGCATATGAACTGTCTACCTCGTTGTGCTTTCAAGCAAAAACTCCTTGGGTTTGTTTTACTAATCCTTACCTTTACATGGCTGAACAAAGTGAGGACTATCACTGCCAGACTTATCTGGCAGTATTTTCATACTCCTTTATGGATAACAAAGCACAACGAATGATTTCTCAACAGAATAGAATATTAGCGTTTAAAAGATCTTAACCTCCCCCCCCAAACTGAAACCCTCTAGACGTGCCCAGATAGTCATCCTGCCTCTACATGTTTTCAGGAATGGGGTGGCCCATTCCTCTGTCAGCACAGTTCTGATTAGTACAAAGCTCTGAGTCTGAGTCCTATGCGTCTGCAGTGTGGTTCAGGGAATATAGCACAGGCCTTGGAGTCAGGAGGACCTGGGTTAGAATTCTGACAATGTAATTTGCTGTATGACTTGTGCAAGTTATTTATCTTCTATCAGTCTCTTCATCTGTAAATTAGGGGTAATAATGCCTATTTTGCGGAGTTACTATGAATATTAGAAATTACGAGTATAAAATTCCTAGTACAAAGCCTGGCACAAAGAGCTAATAAAGTGATAGCTGTTATTATTGTCATATGCCTTCTGATACTTTCAAACACTTGAATTTAGTTGTCATGTTATTCCTAAGTGCTCTGATTTTTTTCACACTAAGCATCTACCAATGTTTTCTCCCTTGGTCAGCCTGGCCTTGTCTATGCTGCTGCATATGATGTTTTGTAGGACACGGCGCCATAACTGAACGCAGTATTCTAGGTGTGGTCTGATTGCTTCAAGACAAAGACCACGAGCCTCTCTCCCGCGGACACTATGCTTCAAGCTGCCTAGAACTCCTTAAGCATTTCTGGCAATTGTGTCACATGCTGCCCTAGTCCGATGACAACTTCCAGGTCGTTTCCATGTGAATGAATTTTTAAGTTTTCTCCATTTTGCAGTTGTGTAGAACTTTAATTCCAGAGTAAAACTTTTTATTAACTGAAAGCCTATTGTGTATTAAGTATCGTGCTGAGTTCCGTGGACAGAGAGATGACTAGGAATACCATATCAACATACCACACATGGGAGCTCCACAAAACTGGGTCTATCATGTTCACCAATGAATCCCCATTTCTTAGGATGATGTCTGGACACAGTTAGGGACTTATTGTTGAACAGATGAATAAAATAGTTTACAATGGAAATTTTTTCTGTAAGCGGAAAGGCATTTTCCTAATTCACTTATTTTATCAGTCCGGGTATTCTATACTAGCGCATCACTTCTAGCTCAACCCTAGTGTTTTTTCCACTGAGGTAGACACAATCTAAAATCATACTGTTCCTTTCCGGGACAAACTAAATACTTACAAGCTTTATTTGCTCTATGGCCATTATACCCCACCACCGAAGGCATTTTGTAAGCACTTTTTGACCCTTAATGCAGGCTTAAATCCCGGGGTTAGCAGTAACAGGCAATGCCTTCTGAGTACTAAACACTCAAAAATTTCCTGAGGTGAGTTCTCTCTGACCCTGACTTCTTGTGGGGGTAGAATAAGGTGCTCAGGGGAAGTGTGGGGTGATAGGTTAGAAGGACCTTGAAATGTGCACGGGTCCGTGAGGTGCTGCCAAGACCTCTGGGTCTTCTCAGTTTTTCCTAGCGTTTAGGCTACAGGTGAGGCAATCGTCGCCATCTTGATATCAAATGCCAGGCGAGCCGCCACTGGCGTCGCTCGGTAACCACGGAGACACCCGTGCCCCCTCCCCTTTCCCATCCGTAGAGGCTGTAAACTACGATTCCCATCAGCCGATTTTCTCTACTTGATGGCGAGTTGTCTAGATTTGCCTTTTGGCCGCCGCGACCGTGCCGCAGTGAACTGCGGGAGTTGCGGTTCGCGACTAGGCCTCACTTTTTGCCGCGGGAAACTCCAGCACTACAAATCCCGTGAGCCAGTGGGCTCACGCATGTGCACGGAACAGTGGGTCCTCGTTGGCCCCCTGCCGGAGCCTGAGAGGTAAGAGAGGGCGGGGGAAGGAAGAGGAGGCGGATCCGGGAGCTGCGTTGGCTGCGGCCTGGCACCAAGGGGGCGGCCCCGGCGGAGTGCAGACCCAGTGGCCCCCGGCGATTATGGACCCAGCCGAGGCGGTCCTGCAGGAAAAAGCGCTCAAGTTTATGGTGAGGAGAAGGCGCAGGCCGGGGTACTGTGGAGGCGGTGGCGTTGGCGGCGTCGCTGAGGCTCGGGCCTGGGCCGCCCGTCTGCGGGAGGAGGGGGCAGCAGGACCCTGGGCCGAGGCCCGCGGCGGGGGCAGCTGAAGGGACGGGACGGGAGAGCTCCAGGGAGGCGGGAGGGGGTTGCGGAGAGGACCCGGGGGTGGGGGCAACAGCTCCGCCATCTTGTGGATGAGAGGCCAAGTGACAGCGGGAGCTTAATCAGGGAGGGGGCTCTGGGAGGCGCGCGGGGCCCTGGAGGGAAAGGGGCGTGGGGACAGTTACTGAAGAGCCGAGGAAGCCCGGAGGAGATACGCCGTGAGGCTGCTGGCAGGGCCTTCTCGGTGTCAGGGTTTCGGGTAAGGCCCAGGAGAGGAGGTTCGTTCAGGAGTGGGGAAGGGGAGCGAGGGATAGTGGAAGGAGAGCTACGGGGCGGGGGGCATGGGGGGAACGGGCATGACGGGATGCAGATGGATCTAAGGGTGGAGGAGAGAAAGCCAGGGCAGGTGGGAGACTTGTTTTGTAGAAGGTGGGTGGGGGTGGTGGTGGTGCGGGGAGGGGAGATAGCCTTTGCCTTCAGGGTACAATCCCAGCTTGGCCAGACTGGTGTTGACAAACTCTGGAAAGGAAGAGGCCATCCTCACGAGGACGAGGGCTAGGGATGGAGACCTAGGGTTGTGGTGATAGTCTATAGGACAGGAAGGGGGTGTTGATGGTGAGTCAGAATTACAAATGTCACAAAAAAGGGATACATACTCTATTTTGAAAGGAGAGGCTAATTATTGTAGCTAGGATGAGGTGATAAAACACAAGAGATTGGCCTGTCAGGGAAACAGGTACAGGAGATTGGGGGGAAATTAGTATCTAACAGAGTAAAATAAACCGTAGTGCTTAATTGTAAAGACAGTAAAACATGGGGGCCTGGTGCGGTATCACTTTCTGGGGGAAGGAAAGGCCATGGAGATTACAATCGCAGGGCTCCTAAGAAGTGATGAGATCAGTGGAGAAATTCAGGAGATAAAGAGGAGATGTATAGTGGAATAGATGTCAGAATTGGTGTTTACTTATCAGTTTTAGGTTGAAGCGCTGTATGAACTTGGATTGGAATGTGTTGGGTGTATTTAAATCCTTTGGAGCCTAGTTCTTTAACTTTGTATCATGCTTTTCTTTTGCTGTGCTTGTTTGGCAAATTTGTATAGGCTGATATTTGATGCTTTTAATCTGATGCTTCTTGTATATCCTAGGTGTAAAACCAGACTTCGTGGTTACTGCTAAAGAATGATGGAATGCATAGATTGCTATCTTAACAGATGGCCTTAGGGATACTGATATTATTTGCAGTGGAGTCCTTTTTCAGAAGTAATTGTAACCTCTCATTCCAAATCTCATTTCTTTGATAGTTATTTTGTTTCTGCCTGAAATACCAAAGCAAATCTAAATAAACCTGGACACTATTCTAATTGAAATTAGGCTTTAAACTGCCCCATTTATAAGAATACTGTTTCAGAGACTGGTCAAATTTACTAAAACTTTAGTGCTTTCAAAATCACCTACCTAAAGTTCAAGTGTATCATTAACAAAATGCCATTAGGCCTGAGGGAAGGTTCTTGAGTTTCTGCCAATGTTGAAATTCTAAAATATTGAAATTTTTTGGACTTTAGAAATAACAGGAAGTTGCTTTCTATTTTACTTTATATTAATCTCTGTGCTTAATAACCTGTATGTCAGCTTCTAGATTTTAGTTAGAAAATTGGTAGATGCTTATTTTTGTTTTCCTACTTAGAGGTTGGCTGTCCTGATCTTGACACTTGTGTCAGATTTAGGGAATAATGTGATTTATAGATCATAAAGAGACATTATGAGATCATCTTCTTTACTCTTCATTAGACCTCAGCCTAGGAACATTCGCAACTGCTTGATTTTTGCTTTGTACCAGTGAGTTAATGTTTCGATAATGGTCTCCCGATTGAGTTAAAGTGGATCCGGAGATGGCCATGTAGTAGTTTGCAGCTTTTAGGGCACCACACATTATTAAATATTGAGTCAGTTTTCATATGGAGAAGCCAATTTTTTCTTTAATTTTAGTTACTTTCATTTTTGACCTTGCCTGCTATTTTGGCTGCTGCTGTTTGAGAAAAGACCAACTGGAAGAGCGTCACCAAGAATGACACCTAAATAACCGAAGCAGAGAATGGAGAGTTAGAAATTTCGTATTTTTCAGCCCAGTCACAGTCTTATTATGAATCTGAGTAAGTCACAACTTGCCTTTGGTCCCATTTACCCTGCTAAAACACGTCTCTTTACTCAGTCAGTTTTGAGATAGGAAGAACTTTTATTTGTGCTTGTACCAAGTCATTAGTGCACAATCCACAGGGAAGAATGATCCTTTTAATCAAATTGAAATTTTTATATAGTTTTTGGATTGTTCTGGTCTTATTCCTTCCCTCAATTGCGAATTGTGAATGGCGATTTTATACAGATGCCCTGATTTCCATGGTTTAAGAAAATGTAAAATTTATTTAATATGCCAACACGAAATACTCTCTTTCATGATTTTTGCTTATTACAACATTAACGTAGTGCTTCGATTAGGAATTTTACAGTAAAGTCTTATTAACAAGACTGCTAATTCAGAGTTGGCCATAATTTACACGTAGTCTAGATTTAAAGTTTACCCTTGGATACTTGTCAAAAAATAGTTTAAGCAGAATGTTTAACTTTCAGAAACAAATGACATTAAAGCAGTAGTATACATTGAATAACCTGTATGCTGATATCTCATTCAGCTTTAGCAGGTCCTCAAGTACCTTCTTAATACTCGGTCGACAAAATTATAATTCAGAATAGGTAAATGGGAACTGGAAGAGGGTCTGAGAAGAGAAATGAAAATGATTGAGGGAATGTACGCACCATTTTATGAGATATTAAAAAAATACAGTGGATGGAAAGATGAGTTGAGGGCTGGATTTGAAGTTTATTTTTAAAAAATGGACAGGATAAATGAGTCCCAGAATATTAGATCTGGGGAAACATTTGAACTTGGATGAAATAATTTGGGGACATATAAAATATTTTTTATAGAATTGATAGCTAAGTTAAACAGTATAAAAGATAATTTGTGGTAACAGACCACCCCACAACTTAGTAGCTTAAAAAACCAACTTATTATTTCTCTCAAATTTGTGGTTGATGATGGGTTTTCTGTTTCACGTGGTGTTGGCTGGAGCGCCAGGATAGCTGGAATGTTCAGAATGGCCACACTCACATGGCTGACCATTGCCTGAGAGTTCAATTAGCCCTGAAGGCCTTCAGTCCTACTTGATGTGGGCCTACTTTCTCCACGTGGTTTTTGGATTTAGTTAAGCATGGTGCCTGGATTCTAAGAAGGAACATTTTAAGAGATAGGAAGTAGAAGGCAATCAGCCAGTTCTTTTAAGTCCTTGGATTGGAAGTCTGAGAATGTCACTCTTGGTCAAAGATAGTCAAGGCCAGCCCAGAGTCAGAGGGAGGGGAAATAATCTCTGCCTGGAGACAAGAAGAATGAGGTTCGTAAACAGGGAAATTGCTGGGGGCCGTGCCCTTTTGAGACTGGCTACCAGGGATGCTATTCTAGTTGGATGTTCAAGCTAAAAATACAAATGGGATCAGCCAAATTTGTGAATAAAAACACTAGGTTTGCTTTGGAAGCATCTTTTTTTGAGGTTAACTTCTTAAGGAACTGACATGATCTCCTGCATGCCTTGCCTTAATAACATTACTGCAGAGATAATACTGGGTGAATTATATGATTCAGTAACTTCTTATTTGCTTGTGATTCAGTAACTTTTTATTTGCTTGAGAAGCATATGTATCTAAAAGCAAGAAACTGCATTTTAAAATACTCAGATTTTTCACTGTGATGGGCTTTTCCTTAAGTCAGTGAGATTGATTACCAGCAGGTTGAGTGAACATTTGAAACTAGTTCTTAGTTTAGTTGTCGGAGTTTCTGTGTATCTTTTACTTGTTTTCAATTTAAATTAGCCTTCAGTTTCTTTTTTTGGATACTCATATAGGTATTAGGGTATGAAATTACGAAGTAGTGATAATTCTTTGTGCTAATTTTTTAAGTTCATGTTTGTGATGTACATAATGTATTACTGGAAGTGAATTATTTTTTTAAGTTTATTTAGAGAGAGCATGGGGGAGGGGCAGAGAGATGGAGAGAGAGAATTTCAAGTAGGCTCTGCTCTGTCAGTGCAGAGCCAGAGGCAGGGCTAGAACTCACGAACCCTGTGAGATCATGACCTGAGCTGAAGTGAAGAGCTTGTCACTTAATGGACTGAGCCACTGAGGTGGCCCAGATGTGAATTATTAGTTGTAAAGTGAAAATTTTGTTTTGAAAGATTGTCAGAAAAAAAAATTTTTTTTTAAGTTTATTTATTTTGAGAGAGAGAGGGGGAGAGAATCTCAAACAGGCTCCATGCCATCAGGGGGTCTTGATATCATGAACTATGAGATCATGACCTGAGCAGGTATCCAGAGTTGGAGGCTTAACTGCCTGAGCCACCCAGATGCCCCAGATAATAAGTGGTCTCTTTTTAAAGTTCATTTTCTAATTTAGCAATAAAAAATTTCTGATAGGGTGCCTGGGAGGCTCAGTCAGTTAAGCCTTCCACTCTGGATTTTGGCTCAGGTCATGATCTCGTGAGAACCCCGTGTCCCGTTCTGCACTGATGGTGCGGAGCCTGCTTGGGATTCTCTTCCTCCCTCTCTCTCTGCTATTCCCCCTCTCGCATGCACTCTCTCTCTCAAAATAAGTAAACTTAAAAAAGAGAGCACTTGGGGCGCCTGGGTGGCTCAGTCGGTTAAGCGTCCGACTTCAGCTCGGGTCGGGATCTCGCGGTCCGTGAGTTCGAGCCCCGCATCGGGCTCTGGGCTGATGGCTCGGAGCCTGGAGCCTGCTTCCGATTCTGTGTCTCCCTCTCTCTCTGCCCCTCCCCTGTTCATGCTCTGTCTCTCTCTGTCTCAAAAATAAATAAAACATTAAAATTAAAAAAAAAAAAGAGAGCACTTATTATTGAATATTATTTATATAGTGTTTAAATCCTGAAAGAGGAAGCAGATGAGAATTTTTTTCCATTGCTAAAGGAAGATGGGATATATATATAAGATCTTGATCACGTATAGAAAAGATTATTTTATGGTAAATGGCATCACAATTAAAACGAGGAAAGAAAAAGTAAATCTTTGTGCTATTGAAGTGTTTTAAAATACCATTTACTTTCTAGCAATATTAAAAAAAATTTTTTTTGATGTTTATTTGTTTTTGAGAGAGAGGGAGAGACAGAATGTGAGCAGGGGAGGGGCAGAGAGGGAGAGACATAATCTGAAGCAGTCTCCAGGTTCTGAGCTATCAGCGCAGATCCTAATGCAGGGCTCAAACCCACGAACTGTGAGATCATGACCTGAGCTGAAGTCGGACCCTCAACTGACTGAGCCACTCAGGTGCCCCAGGATATACTTGCCTTCTTATTCCCAGGCTATGATCTTACCTGACTTGACTCTGTCAGTAATGAGGTAACCACAGTAGAAGTGGGGGGGTTGTGTTTTTTTTAATTTTGTGTGTTTTTAAAAATATAGTTAGCCATGAATAGCTAACAACTATCATTTACTTATTGTTTACTATGTGCTGTTCTAAATTCTTTTTTTTTTTTTTTTTTTTGTTTATTTTAATCTCTGTGCCAATGGGCTCGAAATCACCACCTTAAGATCAAGAGTCGCATGCTCTTCTCACTGAGCCAGCCCTATGTCCCTAAATTCTTTATAGATATTATTTCATTTAATCCTCCCAATAATAGATTCAGTACTATTTCCATTTTCAGATAAGAAGACTCATTCCAGAGAGGTTAAGTAACTTGTACAAAGTCACTCTGCTAGCAAGGAGCCTGACATCAAATCCATGCAGTCTGACTCAACCCTGACTTACACTATTTTTAATCTTTGAAGAGCAGAGAAACAATGGAATATAATGGCATATTTCTTTGCTAGTCACATGATAGCTGGAGTGGAAGAGTTACTGTCCAGACTTATCTATAGATTTTCTAATCATTTGAATTACTGAGGAAGTGGAGTAAGACTTTATAGTTTAGTCACAGCATTACTGTATCAGTTAGCTGTTGCTGAGTAATAAAACCCACAAAATATCATCACACACAATGGTAGACATTTATTCTCATGAATATGTGGATTTGCTGAGTATTGGATGGTATAGGCTGGGCTTAGCTGGGTGACTCTGGACATTGCTGCTCACTGAGGACTGTTAACATATGATATTCTGGGGCTCAGACTAAAGAAATGGTGACTTCTCAGGCAAAGCTCTTCTCATTGCTACAGCAAAGGCACAAGAGAGCAAGCCCAATTATTCAAGTACCTTTCAGTCATCGGTTGTATCACACCTGCCAGTATTCCATTAACCAAAGCAAGTCACATGGGCAAGCCCAGAGTCAAAGGGCAGGAAAATATACTCTGCCCATAGAAGGCATGGGGGAGGGAGAAACTTGCCCAATAATGTACTTCAATAACAATAGTCTGTACTCTAGTTCATTTGATTTATAGAAGAGTGATAAAATGTTTACTATGACAGCTATTGTGCTTTCTTTCCGCTCTTCATTGTTATGCTGTCCTGACTAGCACTTTCTCACTTTGGTTACTGAACGACACTTTCTGGTTGGATACTTTCAGAATCACTATTTAATATAACAGGTGCCTTTGCATAATGTTATGTACAATTAAAAAAGGGCATAAAGAAATAGTTAGAGGGGCGCCTGGGTGGCTCAGTCGGTTGAGCTTCTGACTTTGGCTCAGGTCATGATCTCACGGTCCGTGAGTTCGAGCCCTGTGTCTGGCTCTTTGCTGACAGCTCGGAGCCTGGAGCCTGCTTCGGATTCTGTGTCTCCCTCTCTCTCTGACCCTCCCCCATTCGTGCTCTGTCTCTCTCTGTCTCAAAAATAAATAAACATTAAAAAAAAATTTAAGAAATAGTTAGAATCTTGACTTTAATCCACAGATATGCCCTGAAAAATTCATCACTATTACAAGCTATTCTTCAATCCTTAGGGAGGATAAAGTTGATGTCATTCCAGTGGCATTTGTAACAGAATTTGAACCATAACAGAATTTGAATCAAGGTCATACATAATGCTTTAACAACTCCCTTGGTAGCCGGGTTAGAGCTCTTAAATCCCTTCTCTGCACCTAAACTTGAGGCTGCAGAGATATGGTAGTGGTATTTTCAGATGTCTGGGGGAATTTCAGGCTTTCACTGAAAAGTCATAGAAATAGACCTCCAGGTATTATAGCATGTGGATAATACTTTTGCTGCTCAGATGCACAAATCCTTGTACTTGGGAACTAACACATTAGCACTAAATTGTTAATGTGGTTGTTTGTGAATTATTGGATTATTTCAAATATTTCAAAATATTTAGTGACATCTGAAAATGTACTAGTAAACATACACACAAAAGCATTACTTGGGTGATTTTCTTTGCATTCTTTAATGTTTTCTAGATTCTACAGCGAATATGTATTGTTTTTAATAAGAAATTTAAGTTTAGTATACTGAGTGCATATACTTATAAAACAAGTGCCTCAAATTAAGACCTGCACTTGATCATGAACTGCAGTGTAGCCAAGCTCATTTTCTTAATTGGAAAATGGGCTGTTATTAGTTTTACCTTCCTAAAAACGTTCTCTTCTTTTCTCCTTCTCAGTTCATTTTAAATTGTAAATTGCCATGTATTATGTATTAATTGATAATTTATACTGTTAAACTCCTATGTATCCAAGATTTTCATTGGGAATTTAGGACTGTGTGTTCCTAAATTGTGCTGGAGCACTGTGTTTTCCTTTTAAATAATACTTGGCATATTCAGTGGGTTGACAGCTGAAAACGAAGCCATGATAGTTGGCATGCAATGTGATTTGATAAAAATGTGAACATAAACTGAGTTGCAAAGCATTGTGTTACATATGGAGGGAGGTGGTTACGGGGGCAGGAGGGGATGAAGATACAAAATTAAATAAAACTTCTGTCTCCTCTAGAACTTCACAGTCTATTGAGAAGATAGGCATTTATAAATACCTCTTAAGGCACACCAGTAAGTGCCAAAATAGGGGCACAGAGTGTTACAGAAGTTAATGGAGGGGAAATCAGTTTTAACTGGAGAGATCTTTGGACTTTGTGGGAGAAGGTAGCTTCATATTGGATCTTGTAGAATAGATAGGTTTTGATAGACTTGTTTTTGAGGTGGGTAATTCCAGGAAGAGGAGGGAGTAGTTTGGGTAAAGGTTAGAAAATCAGGAGATGGGCAGGCACAGGTTGAGTAGATAGATGCGACTTGAACATAGGTGCATAGCAGACAAGAAAGAAAAGAAATAGTACTGGGGAGTTTGGATTGAATTATATTGAAAAATAATATTCTAGTGTACTTTGTGTATGTGTCTGTGTAAGCTTTTTCGAGAAGTAATTATATAAAAAAGCACATAAATCATAAATAGCTCATTCGGTTTTTACCCTGATCACTTAAAACATTTTTTTTTGTTTATCTATTTTTGAGAGAGAGAAATAGTGCAGGCAGGGGAGGGGCACAGAGAGAGAGGGAGACAGAGGATCTGAAGCGGGCTCTGTGCTTACAGCAGAGAGCCCAATGAGGGCCTCTAACTCACAAACCACGAGATTGTGACCTACCTGAGCGGAAGTCAGACGCTTAACCAACTGAGCCACCTGGGTGCCCTGATCACTTGTCTGTCTGTCTTTCTTTCTTTCTTTCTTTCTTTTTTCTTTCTTTCTTTCCCTCTTTCTCTCTTTCTTAAGTTTATTTATTTTGAGAGTGAGAAGGGAAGGTGAAGAGAGAGGGAGAGAGAGAGAATCCCAAGTGCGCTGACAGTGCAGAGCCTACTGAGGAGCTTGAACTCACAAACCGTGAGATCATGACCTGAGCCGAAATCAAGAGTCACCCAGGCACCTCAGTGATCACTTCTGTGTAAGCATTATCTAATATATAAAGATTAGTTTTACCTTTATTTGTATTTAACCTCATATAAATGGAATCATTCCAGTATATATTCTAAGTGTCTGGCTTCTTTTGTCCCACATTGTTTGTAAGACGATTCATTCAGGTGTTTTTGTTAGGTGTAGCGTGTTCATTCTTATTGCTGTGTAGTATTCCAATGTGTGACTATACTTCGTATTTTTAGCCATTCTACTGTTGATGTACATTTGGGTTATTTCCAATTTTTGACTATTGTGAATTGTGCTGTTATGAATAATCTTATACATGTCTTTTCTTGAACCTATGTACATATCTTTGTCGAGTATATATCTAGGAGTGGGATTGCTGGGTCATAGACTACGAAAATGTTTAGCTTTCATAAGTACGATGAAATTCTTTTCCATTTCACACTTCGAACAGCAGCGTATGAGAATTCCAGTTGCTTCGTGGTCTTGTAACACTCACTTGTTGTCTGTCTTTTTCATTTTAGCCATGCTAGTAGATGAATGGTACTATCTCAGTGCTTTAATTTGCATTTCCTTAGGGACTACTGTAATCAAGCACCTTTTTAGGTTTATTGGCTCTTTAAATATACTCTTTTGTAAAGTGTCTATTCAAGCCTTGGTCATTTTTTTTTAAATTGATTTGTTCCTTATATTCTGAAAAATACAAATCTTTTGTCAAGGATATGGTATCTTTGTATGAACAGAATGTTTGTTTTCAGACTTTCATTTGAGGGATCAATAAAAAATGTCACAAGATTTTGTGTACTACCTAGGATTTTGTACTACATAGGATTCACGGGATTAGCAAGTTTTTTTTTTTTCCTCTACATACCAGTACTTTAAAAACAATCATAATGGGGCACTTGCGTGGCTCAGTTGGTTAAGCCTCCTACTCTTGATTTTGGCTTAGGTCATGATCTCACGAGCCCTGTGTTGGGCTCCATGTTGACAGTGTGGAGCCTGCGTGGGATTCTCTGTCTCTGTGTCTCTCTCAAAATAAATAAACTTAAAAAAAAAAAAAAGAATCATCACAACACCATCATTTTATAAAAGAAAGAAATGCCACAAATAGCAAGGATATAATCTCAGGATAAAGGAAACTCTTTAGGGTAGGCAGAATAAACACCCCCCCCCATTCCCCAATTCCAAAAACCTGTGAATATGTTAAATTACATGGGAATTAAGGCGACTGATGGAATTAAGGTTGCTAATCAGTTGACTTTAAGATAGGGAGATTATCCTGTATTGTTCATGTTGGTCCCAGTATTAATCACAAGGGACCCCAAATGTGTAAGAGGAAGGCAGAAGAAGAGGTCAGAGTGATGCCATGTGAGAACTCAATCTACTGTTGCTGGCTTTGAGGATGGGAGAGGAGAGGCATGAGCTAAGGAATGTAAGCAGCCTCTAGAAGCTGTTAAGGACAAGCTAGAGCCTCCGGAACAGAACATATTCCCACTGACCCTTGATTTTGGCTCAGGGAGACCCATTTCAGACTTCTGAACTACAGAACTGTAAAATAATAAATTGATGTTGTTTTAAGCCACTAAGTATGTGGTAATTTGTTACAGCAGACACAGAAAACTAATACACTCTTTCTCAAGAGAAGATGGTTACCCTTGGAGTGTCTGGGTGGCTTAGTCCATTAAGCGTCTCACTTTGGCTCAAGTCATGATCTCACTCATGGCTTGTGAGTTCGAGCCCTGCATCGGGCTCTGTGCAGACAGTTCAGAGCCTAGAGCCTATTTCAGATCCTGTGCCTCTGTCTCTCTCTCTCTGTTCCTCCCCCACTTGCACTCTGTCTCTGTCTCTCTCTCTCTCAAAAATAAACATTAAAAAAAAAAGGTAGTTACCCTAATTGGGGTGTATATGTTGATAAACATGCATATATACATACATGCATAATATCAGTATCTTTATCTTTAGTGTTTGATAACTACCAGTGCAGTCCTTTCTCTTTCTGTCAACATTTTATTTTGAATCAATCTCAGAATTACAGAAGAGTTTCAAATGAAACAAATGAAATTTTTTCCTGAATCATTTGAGTGTAAGTTGTCACATCACTAAATGCTTTCGTGTGTATTTTTTACAAATAAGGACATGCTACATAACTATAATAAAACCATTCAGAAATTTACAGGGTATAATTACAGATCTAACTCTCAGACCCCATTCAAACTTTGCTACCTGTTCCAGTAATGTTCTTTATAGCAAAAACGATCGAATCTAGAATCACACATTGAATTTAGTTGTCATGTCTCTTTAGTCTCCTTCAGTGTACAACAGTTAATTAGTCTTTCTTTGACTCTCATAACTATGGCACTTTTGAACATGATAGGCTAGTTATTTTGTGGAATGCTCCCTCAATTTGGGTTTATCTGATTTTTCCTCATGATTGGATCCAGGTTATGTATTTTTGGCAGAAATCCCACAAAAGTTATGCTCTGTTTTACTCATTGCCTCCTATCGGGTGACACATGATTTTTATTTGTCTTATCATTTTGTTTACTTCATTAAGGTGGCATCTGCCAGTTTCTTCTTTTAAAATTTTTTTTCTTTTGTAGTAAATATATATATATTTTTAATTACTTTATTTTTTGAAGGCAGAGAGAGACAGAGTGCCAGTAGGGGAGGGGCAGAGAGAGAGGGAGACACAGAATCTGAAGCAGGCTCCAGGCTCTGAGCTGTCAGCACAGAGCCCGATGCGGGGCCCAAACTCACAAACTGTGAGATCATGACCTGAGCTGAAGTCGGACGCTCAACTGACTGAGCCACCCAGGCTCCCCTATACCACATCTTCTTTATCCATTCATCAGTCAATGGATATTTGGACTCTTTCCATAGTTTGACTATTGTTGACAATGCCGCTATAAATATTGGGGTGCCTGTGCCCCTTTGAATCAGTGTTTTTGTATCCTTTGGGTAAATAATAGTGCAATTGCTGCATCATAGGAATAGTTCTATTTTTAGTTTCTTGAGGAACCTCCATACTGTTTTCCAGTGTGGCTGCACCAGTTTGCATTCCCACAACAGTGCAAGAGGGATCCCCTTTCTCCACATCCTCACCAACACCTGTTGTTTCTTGGGTTGTTAATTTTAGCCATTCTGACAGGTGTGAGGTGGTATCTCATTGTGGTTTTGATTTGTATTTCCCTGATGATGAGTGATGTTGCGCATCTTTTCACGTGTCTTTTAGCCATCTGGATGTCGTCTTTGAAAAGTGTCTATTCATGTCTTCTGCCATATTTGTTTTATTTATTTAAAAAAAAATTTTTTTTTTTAACGTTTTACTTATTTTTGAGACAGAGAGAGACAGAGCATGAACGGGGGAGGGGCAGAGAGAGAGGGAGACACAGAATCAGAAGCAGGCTCCAGGCTCTGAGCCATCAGCCCAGAGCCCGACGCGGGGCTCAAACTCACGGACCGTGAGATCATGACCTGAGCCGAAGTCGGCCGCTTAACCGACTGAGCCACCCAGGCGCCCCCTGCCCATATTTGTTTTTTTGGGTGTTAAGTTTGATAAGTTCTGTATAGATTTTGGATACTAACCCTTTATCTGATATGTCATTTGCGATTATCTTAGCCCATTCCATCAGTTTCCTTTTAGTTTTCTTGATTCTTTCCTTCACTGTGCAGAAGCTTTTTATCTTGATGAAGTCCCAATAGACCTGTTTGCTTTTCTTTCCCTTGCCTTCAGCCTTGTGTCTAGTTGTAGTAAATATTTTATGGAAAGAGACTTTGGAACTAGGTAACTATCCTATTTTTTTCATCAGATTTTCAGTCCATTTATTTGTAACAGAATGGGCTTATGAAACCCTGTTTTATTTGATGGGCTATAGTCCATTACTGTCATTTATTTTTATCTATTTTTATTTTTATTTTTAATTTTTTAAAATTTACATCCAAGTTAGTTAGCATATAGTATAATGATTTCAGGAGTAATCCAGTGATTCATCCCCTACATATAATACCCATTGCTTATCCCAACAAGTGTTCTCCTTAATGCCCCTTGCCCATTTAGCCCATCCTCCCACCCACAACCTCTCCAGCAACCCTCAATTTGTCCTCTATATTTAAGAGTCTCTTACATTTTGTCCCCCTCCCTGTTTTTATATTATTTTTGCTTCCCTTCCCTTATGTTCATCTGTTTTGTATCTTAAATTCTACATATGAGTGAAGTCATATGATACTTGTCTTTCTGTGGCTGACCAATTTTGTTTAGCATAATACCCTCACTCTAGTTCCATCCATGTTGTTGCAAATGGTAAGATTTCATTCTTTTTGATTGCTGAGTACTATATTGTATATATATACCACATCTTCTTTATCCATTCATCTGTTGATGGACATTTGGGCTCTTGCCATACTTTGGCTATTGTTGATAGCACTGCTGTAAACATTGGGGTGCATGTGCCCCTTCAAAACAGCACACCTGTATCCTTTGGATAAATACCTAGTAGTGCAATTGCTGGGTCGCAGGGTAGTTCTATTTTTAATTTTTTGAGGAACCTCCATACTGTTTCCAGAGAGGCTGTACCAGTTTGCATTCCTACCAGCAGTGCAAAAGCGTTCCTCTTTATCTGCATCCTCACCATCGATTGTTGTTAATGTTAGCCATTCTGACGGTGTGAGGTGGTATCTCATTGTGGTTTTGATTTGTATTTCCCTGATGATGAGTGATGTTGACCATTTTTTCATGGGTCTGTTGGCCATCTGGATATCTTCTTTGGAAAAGTGCCTGTTCGTGTCTTTTGCCCATTTCTTCACCGGGTTATTTGTTTTTTTGGGTGTTGAGTTTAAGTTCTTTATAGATTTTGGATACTATATTTATTTTTTATTTTTTTTTTATTTTTTATTTTTTATTTATTTATTTTTTTTTTAATTTATTTTTGGGACAGAGAGAGACAGAGCATGAACGGGGGAGGGGCAGAGAGAGAGGGAGACACAGAATCGGAAACAGGCTCCAGGCTCCGAGCCATCAGCCCAGAGCCTGACGCGGGGCTCGAACTCACAGACCGCGAGATCGTGACCTGGCTGAAGTCGGACGCTTAACCGACTGCGCCACCCAGGCGCCCCTATTTTTTAAATGTTTATTCATTAAAATGTTTTTTTAATGTTTATTTATTTTTGAGAGAGTAGGGGAGGGGCAGAGAGAGAGGGAGACACAAAACCCGAATCAGGCTCCAGGCTCTGATCTGTCGGCAGAGAGCCTGACATGGGGCTCAAACTCAACTGCGAGAACTGCGAGATCATGACCTGAGTCAATGTCAGATGTTTAACTGACTAAGCCACTCAGGTGCCCTAGATGTTTACTCATTTTTGAGAGAGAGAGAGCGAGTGAGCAGGGGAGGGGTAGAGAGAAAGGGGGATAGAGGATCTGAACTGGGCTCTGCACAGACAGCAGCAAGCCCAATGCATAAACCATGAGATCATTACCTGAGCCGAAGTCACACACCCAGCCGACTGAGCCACCCAGGCGCCCCTCAGTGCTGTCATTTATTTTGATGCTTAAGCTGTTCCCTGTTTAGCTTATGACAGTGCTTTCAAGCTGCTTCCTTTGTCTTTTTGATGTATTCCCATCATTCTTTAAGCATTTTCTTTCTTTCTGGTATAAGAAGGTATTATTATATTTAAAAAGGCTCATCTTGTATTTTTTCCCTCAGCCCTGGAATCAGTGATTTCTCCCAGTAACCTTGGTTTCTTTTAGTAGAGAATGATCTTTAGAAGTCAAGATATGGGTGTTAGATGTACTCATTGCTATTGGGGTCTCGCTGCTCCCAGGTCCTCTCACTGGACAGAGGTAGGGTATATATGTATGTGTAAACATGCACACCTGCATTTATATCACTATTCTAACTCTATCTACATATTTATTTCAAACCATGAGTTCACTTTGATATGTCCAGTTCTAGTCTAACACTGTAATAGGTTTCATTCAGTAATTTCCTTAATTCCCTTTTCTGACAGTAAGTTGGTTTTCATTATCCTCAATGTATTTTACCAATTTCCCTATATGTGACCAGTTTCTCCTCTTGCTGCTGTTCCTGACATCTACCACATGGATGGCATCCTCACCTTACTCAGGCTCCAAAATCCCATATCAGGCTGCTGCCTCTACTCCCTGTTTGAACATCTTTCTCACTTCAGGCTCTGATACCCTGCACTAGGTTGCTCTTCTCAGTCCATCTGGATTCCAGCACTTCATGCGGGGCTGCCAAGGCTGCCATATTCCTGTATGTACATCCTCTTTATCCTGCTAGCACTCTGACTTCCTACAGTAGATCAGTGCTGATCCCACCACCCCATCTTGTGTAGACATATATTGTGCTTGGCCCTGACTAAACTGGATGCTTTTTTTTTTTTTTTTTTTTAAATCTTGCAAAACAAACTGTATACCCATTTAACAACAATTCTCCATTTCCCCCTTCCCTCAGCCCTTGGCAACCACCATTCTACTTTGTTTCTATGAAATTGGCTACTTTAGATACCTCATATAAGTGGTATCCTATAGTATTTGTTTCTTGGTAAATGTCTTATTTTTTTTTTAGCAGGATGTCCTCAAGGTTCATCCATGTTGCAGCATATGTCAGAATTTCCTTCCTTTTTTTTTTTTTTTTTTTTTTAATGTTTATTTACTTTTGAGAGAGACAGAGAGTGAGCAGGTGGGGGAGCAGAAAGAGAGAAGGAGACAGAATTCCAAGCAGGCTCCATGCCACCATCACAGAGCCCGATGTGGGACTGGAACTCAAACTGAGAGATCATGACCTGAGCCAAAACCAAGAGTCGGATGCTTAACCAACTGAGCCAGCCAGGTGCTCCTCCTTCTGTTTTTTAAGGCTGACTAATATTCCATCGTATATAAACATCATATTTTGTTTATCCATTGATCTCTTGCCAGATGCTTGGGATCCTTCCACCTTTTGGCTATTGTGAATAATGCTATGAACATGAGTCTAGAGATAGTCTTTTTAAGGGGGTGTCTGGCTGGCTCAGAAGAGCATGCAACTCTTGATCTTGGTCATGAGTTCGAGCCCTGTGTGGGTGTAGAGATTATTTAAAATAAAATTAATTAAAAAGATAATGTCTTTAAGACCCTGAAAGGCTTTATTGTTTTACCTTTTTCTTTCTTCCTTTCTTTTTCTTTCTTCCTTCCTTCCTTCCTTCCTTTTGAAATGTTTATTCATTTTTGAGAGACTGAGACAGTGAGAGTGGAGGAGGGGCAGAGAGACAGGGAGACATAGAATCCGAAGCAGGCTCCAAGCTCTGAGCTGTCAGCACAGAGCCCAGAGCAGGGCTTGAACTTGTGAACCATGCAATAATGACCTGAGCTAAGTTGGACGCTTAACCACCTGAGCCACCCAGGTACCCCACCTTTTACATTTAGATCTATAGTCCATCTGGAATTAATTAATTAATTAATGTTTGGTGTGAGGTAGAGGACAGAATTCAGTTTGTTTTTTAATCCAGTTGATCCGATGTCATTTATTGAAAAGATTATTCTTTCTATGTTGCATTGCAGGGTCACTTTTGCCATATACCACCTGTCTCTATAGCTTGTTTCTAGGACTCTCTGTTCTGTTCCATTGTTCTGTTATTCTTGTGCCAATATCATACTTTCTTAATTACTGTATTTTTATATCACTTCTTGATATCTGATAGTATATGCCCTTCAGTTCCTCCACACACCCCTCCCCCCCCCCCCCCCCCGATTGTACTGGCTATTCTTGGCTTTTTGCATTTCCATATATATATTTGGAATCAGCTTGTTAACGTCCACAAACATGCTGGTATGATTTTTATTGCATTGAATCTCTATATAAAGTTTGGGGAGAATTGAGATTGTAACACTATTGAATTTTACAATCCATGAAAATGGTACATCTTTCCATTTATTTAGGTCTTTAATTTCTCTATGTAGAGGTCTTTGTACATTTTTTGTTAGGTTTATTCCTAGGTATTTGTTATTTTTAGATGCTTTTTTTTTAAGATGCTATTTTTAAAATTTAATTTTCCACTTGTTGCTGATAGTGCAAAGGTTTTTTAATCTGAAGTCCATGGCCCCCATTCAAGATATAAACACATGCAAATACTTTTTTTCTGAAAGGTCTATAATTTACATCTGAACCTGATTCCCACTGAGGGCAATAACAACAAAGGTTAAAGACCACTGTAGCAGTTTCGCTTAGAGTAGATTGGACTTGGGAGGAGGGAATAGACAGAGGCAGAGAGGTCACTTAGAGGTTATATAATAGTCCAGGTAAGAAGCCATATGGGCTTGAGCCAGGACAGTAAGTATGGAAAGAACGAAAGACACTTAAGGAATATTCTCGAGATAGAATGAATAAGGTTTGCCTGGAGTAGGATAGGAGAAATAAATAAAAAGAGAAAAGAGTAAAAAAAGGTGTGAGGCATGTTTGGGGGCAGTTAAAGGGAAGTTTTCCATAGCAATAGATATGGGAAAATGAGTATTTGGCGGGTAAAGATGTTGAGATAGTCCCTAATTCTAATAAGGAGACTAAATTTAAAATATATTCACATAGATAAAAATGGGCATGGGGCGCCTGGGTGGCTCAGTCAGTTGGTTAAGTGTCTGGCTTCAGCTCAGGTCATGATCTCATGGTTTATGAATTTGAAACCCGCATCGGGCTCTGTGCTGACAGCTCACAGCCTGGAGCCTGCTTTGGATTTGTGTCTCCCAATCTCTCTGCCCCTCTCCCCCACTCATTCTCTGTCTATCTGTATCTCTCTCTCAAAAATAAATAAAAACATTTAAAAAAAAAATGGGCATAATGGTATATTTGGGATTTGCCTTGGGATTTGGAAGGTGGAAAGCTGAGTGAAGGGAATCCATTATATGCTATTCCATACTTTTCTGTGTATATAAAAGTATCATAGTAACAAGTTAAAAGAGAAAGATTTATCCGCATAGAGAGTGAGCCGAATTGAAGTTCTCTGGACCACTCACCTCAAATTCCTATGTGATAGAAAGATCAGGATTCATCTAAACACTATATTTGGCTTTTGAGTAATTTCATGATCACTGTCTTGTGCTGTGACACTGTTTTATCAAGATCAGCCAGATAAGGATGCTCAAAGCTACAAAGGCTTTCCATGCTAGCTGAGGTAGGCCAAGTGCGTAGATGTGGCTAGGAGTTAAGGAGAGGAAATTTAGCTAAGTAGATGGAACATGGCATCTGTTGGCAACTCAAGTTTCGCAAGGGCAGGATATTTTTTCAGGGCGAGAACAGTGACAAGAAGTCTGGGTGCAGATATTCTGAGGAGATCCAGATAGACAGCATCAGTATGTACTGAAAACAGGTAGCAAGGACCCTGATTAAAGTTTGGGATCAAAAGTCAAACTGGAATACCCAGCAAGGAACTAAAGAATTCATCATTCAATTCATTTATTCATTCAACCAGTACTCATTAGTGCCTGCTACAATAGTCCTACACTTTACCATGCATAAGAATTATTTGTAGAGTGTGTTAAATTGTAGTGCAGATTCTGTGCTTTTCTCCCTCCACTTAATTTAGTAGGTCTCAAGAATCTGCATATTTAACAGTGTTACTTTTTTTTAGTGTTTATTTTATTTTATTTATGTATTTTTAATTTTTTTTTAAGGTTTATTTTTTGAGAGAGAGAGAGAGAGAGAGACAGAGTGTAAGTGGGGGTGGGGGGGGTGTGGAGAGAGAGGGAGACTCAGAATCTGAAGCAGGCTCTAGACTCTGAGCCGTGAGTGCAGAGCTTGACACAGGGCTCGAACCCACGGACCACAAGATCGTGATCTGAGCTGAAGTTGGATGCTTAACCGACTAAGCCACCCAGGCGCCCCTATTTTATTTTTGAGAGACAGAGAAAGAGAAAGAGAGAGAGAGTGAGCTAGCGAGCACATGAAAGCAGGATAGGGGCAGAGAGAGGGAGACAGAGATCTGAAGCAGGCTCCACGCTGTCTGCGCAGAGCCCCATGTGTGGCTCGAATTCATGAACCATGAGATCATGACCTGAGCCAGATGGTTAATCGACTGACCCATCCAGGCACCCCTCAGTGTTTCTGATACAGATATTTCTCAGATCATGTTTGACAAAAGTCTAGTCCACTGTGTTCTGGCCAGTCTACCAACAAAGAGGGAGTGGGGGAGTATTGTGGCTAGAACCAAAGTAAAAGGTGAAGCCTTGTACGTGGAGAACATAGCAGGAAGGAACTGAGTTAACTGGAATCAAAAGTGAAGGCAGGTGGTAATCATTTTGTAATGTAGTATGAAAGTGTATTAAATCAACGTATTATACCCCTTAAACCTGCACACTTTTGTATGCCAATTATATGTCAATAAAGCTGGGGAAAAAAGAGTGAAGGCAGAATGACACAAACCTCATGGCAGAGGCTTGGAATCTGAATTCCAACGGATTAGATTTCTAAAAAGAATTTACTTCTGGGGGCTGTTTGCAGCTAGAGAAATTGGTGAGCTATGAGGGGCAGAAAAATAAGCAAAATAGGCCATTTATAAGAGGTATATCTAGCAGAGGGGCACCTGGGTGGCTCAGTCAAGAGTGTCTGACTCTTGGTTTTGGCTCAGGTCATGATCTCATGATTCAGGTTTCAAGCACCATGTTGGGCTCTGCGCTGACAGCACGGAGCCTGCTTGGGATTCTCTCTCTCCCTCTCTCTGCCCCTTCCCTGCTCGTGCTCTTTCTCTCTCAAAATAAATATAAATAAACTTAAAAAAAAGAAGAGGTACATCTAGTAGAAGAACAATAGCAACATCCCAAAATGTGGACACTCTAGGTATGTTAAAATTACCTCACAGTACAAAATAGTAGTCCCTGTTGGTGCTTATGAAATTGTTGTGAATAGTTCTGATGTTACTTTTATTGTTAGTATTTTAGGAACCTATCACATGTGTGAAAGTAAATAACAACAGAATACCTCCCCAGTTGTTTCATATTGCTCTTAAGTAGAAGTAATGTTAAGGAGCAAGGGAAGAATTTTGAGGAATCACTGAAGTATTGCTTAAAAGGCATACTTAAATGGTAGAGAAATTTATGATGAAAGATTAGTCTCTGGTACAATTACCTAGACTGGAATGCTTTTGAGCAAGGACCTCAGGCTGACCTCAAGTGACAGGCACATAGCCACAGGCTCTCTAGGTAGTGAGAAATTCTGTCTAAAAAAGTCTTTTTCTCTCCCATCTCTTGGATCGTCATCACCATCTGCCACAGCATCTTTCAAATAGAGGAAGGAAGATATAATTTGATACAATTAAATGAGGTAAATGTGACAGTGCTTTCTAGGCCATAAGGATATAGTGGCGATGATACTTTTAGAACAAAATTCTAACACAAAATAATTCACACAGACTTTCAAGGTTTATTGAATAGGCATTCTACCACTATTCCATTTTACTGCTTGAGCATATATTTATTCATGCCGCTGTGTGCAAATTTTTGGTCTTAGTTCTTTAAAAAAGAATTTTTATTAACATCCAGTAAAATTGAGGTTTTTTTGTGTATAGGTCTCAGAATTTTAACACATGTGTAGATTTATGTAACTACCACCGCAGTCGATATACAAAACAGTCCCATCACTCTTCCCCAAAACTCCCATGTACTATGTTCCCCCCACCCCATCTCTAACTTTTAGGAACTGTGAACTTTCTCTCTCATTTTAGTTTTATCTTTTTGAGAATGTCATGTAAATGGAATCGTAGAGTATGTGATCTTTTGCCATTGGCTTCTTTCACTGAGCACAATGCCCTTGAGATAGATTCATGCAAGTCGTTGCATATATCAATATTCCATTCCTTTTTATTGTTTAGTAATCCATTGTATGGGTTTTTACCACATTTTGTCTATCCATTCACCTGTTGAAGGATATATGGGTTGTTTCTGGTTTTTGGTGACTTTAAATAGAGCTGCTATATATACTTATGTATAGGTTTTGTGTGAATATAAGGTTTTTTTTTTTCCTGTAGGGTAAATACCCAGGAGGGGAATTGCTGGGTTGTATGGTAAACACATGTTTAAATTTATAAGAAACTGCCAGTTTCCAAGAGTGACTGTACCATTTTTTTAAATTGAAGAATAATCGACGTACAATATTGTATTAGTTTCAGGTGTACAATGTAGTGATTTGACATTTACATAAATTATGTAAATTTACTTAGTGTAAATGTAAATGTAAAATTACTTAGTGTGGTCACCACATCTGATTGCAGTCTATCACGATATAAAGTTGTTCCAGTATTAGTGACTATATTTCCTATGCTGTACATTACATCCCTTTGCCTTATTTATTATTTAAATTTTTAAGTTTATGTATTTATTTTGAGAGAGAGAGAAAAAGCATGAAGGGGGGAGGGGCAGAGAGAAGGGGAGAGAGAACCATAAACAGGCCCTGTGCTATTAGTGCAGAGCCCGATGGCGGTCTCAATCTCACAATCCACAGGATCATAACCTGAGCTGAAATCCAGAGTCAGATGCTTAACCAACTGAGCCACCCAGGCATTCCTGTCTTATTTATTTTGTAACTGGAAGATTGTACCTTTTAATCCACTTCCCCTATTTCATCTCTGGCTGTACCATTTTGCATTCCCACAGCAGTGGATGAAAGTTCTGGTTGCTCTGCATCCTTAGTTGCCCTTGGGATTGTCTCTATTTTTTATTGTAGCCATTTGAATATGTACATAGTAATATCTTACTGTGGTTTTAATTTGTATTTTTCTAATGAATGCCTCAGTTCTTGATGACTTTATCTGTTGGGATCAAACACAAGAGATAGTCATCATCACAAGAATCAGAGGAATGCTCATCAGAATATGCCTTAAATTTAACATTCTATGAAAGATACTCTGTGAATATTTTAAAAAGGAGTTTGTACTAATAAATGTTCGTGGTTCTTAATTAAGAGTGGGGCACTCTGAAACATGTCTATAAAGTCTCAAGTAAGCCTTTGTGACAGTGAGAATGAGAGAAGTTTGTTTCTGGTGACCTTTGGTCTTACATAGCACACTTGGTGGGTTTTAATAAACTGAGGAGATAAGCAAATGAAAAATATATCTGGTCATCCTATAATTTCTTAAAGCAAAATAAATGAGAAACACTTGTGGTCATCATGATCAACATAAACTGATCTATTACTGGTAGCATAGGTCAGTGGTATGATTTTGAATAACTTGCTTATTTAGGGATATAATTTAGATAAAGGAAAGATAAAGAAAAGGAGGATATTCCTGTGAGTAGTAATATTTGACCCTCTCCTGCTTCTTTTCCCTTCCTTATAAATCATCCCAGGCAGCAGTTTGTATTATGAGAAGCGAACCAAATGTTTGCTAATTAAATGTTTAGTGTTTATTTTAGTTGGTTATTAGCTTGAGGTCAAATTTGTTTAATGAGTAAATATGGAAGAGTTATGTTTTTTTTTTTCCACTTTGGACAAATACTTGCTCATCATCGGTATGTTATCCTAGTTCATGAAGCTGGAATGTAATTTCCTTATTTTTAATGACTGTAGATGTTTATAGTTATTGACTCTTTGTTTTGATGTTGTCAGGCATGTGAGTACTTTCTTTGTTACCAAGTCCTCAGGAGATAGCTTCCTGATTATAACTTATTTCCCTGGGAAAATATAGTCCACTTTGAAGCAGTTTCCAGTAATATATTGCTACAGAGATAGACTGTCAAGTAGTGACTCTAGTGTAATTTAGAAAAGGTGACTTAAGTAGAACATTGATTCATCTGTTTTTCAAATTGCAGTTAATTATAATGGCAGCTTATAAGATCTGCTTCACTCTCTCTTGGACTCTTGCCTAAGATTACAAATTTTATGAGATTTGAGGTAAAAACAGACAATTTAAAATTATCCAAATGAATTCATTGAAAAGAATCCTGCTTGTTAAATCATACTTGTAAAGGTTTTTCACACCCTCCAATCATATCCAGGTTTGGCATTTTGAAAATCAGAATGGTCACTTTATTTTTTATCAGAGTTTGAGAATAGAGTTCTTTATTCAGGTAGGTGTCATCTTTGATTATATGGTAGTGTTCTGAATATAGTCCCTTTACCTGACACCTGTAGCTGACGCGTAGTGATTGCGTCAATAAACTATATGATCCTTGTTATGTTCATATGTGGTCATGTTAAAAAGTATTTCTTAAGTATTCTTAAATGTGTCTTACCAATATTTTATGGAAAAATATTCACAATCTTTTGAAAGTGTTCATGTTAAAAAGAATTAGAAATGATGTTTGTTTATTTATTTTTTAATGTTTATTTAGTTTTGAGAGAGAGAGAGAGCTCAAGCAAGGGAGGGGCAGAGAGAGAGGGAGACACAGAGAATCCAAAGCAGTTCTAGGCTCTGAGCTGACAGCTCAGAGCCTGGCGTGGGGCTCGAATTCACAGACCATGAAATCAAGACCTCAGGTACCCAAGTGCCCTGATGTTTATTTCATTTGGACCCGCTTCACTTTCAATGTGTTATTAAAATGTAGGCATAGTATATAAGAATTCATACTATAGGATCAACTGAGACTTTGATTTAAATATATTATAAATTATACATGGAAGACTGCATAAGATGCTACATATTTTTTTTCCCAAAGAAGCTTCTTTAAATGGTTCTGTTAAGTATAGGAATGTTCTGATGATTATCTTTTTAATTAAAATGAGAAATCTTTGTTTAAAGTGGCATTCTTTTTTTACGGCCTGTTACAGTCTCTGTAACAATCATTTCTTAAGTCTGAACGTTTTATTTCCAGGAATCCATTTATATAAAACTATGTTTAGACTTAATTAAGGAACGATTCTTACAAAGCTTGTAAATAGCCAGGAAAAAAGGGACCGAAAATAAAACTGACATTCACATTTAACAAAATGATTGTTACAAGGTATGTAATATGCTATAAAAATACAATAAATCCGTTTTTATAAGAGTTCATATTTTTTGATCCTTGTTTTCAAGGGTATTTAAGAAAAATATCAAAGCTCTGCGAAGTGACATCTGTTTTGCTGAATGGACTAGTGATAACTTCTTTTCTCTATAACTGACAGTATGGGAGTTCTACCTGTCTTAAGTATTTTCTTTGAAATACCATGTAATCTTTTTAGATTAGAATATAAATTTTACATTGTGCTATAGTGAAAACAAGACCTTGTTCCCATCTCACACTACTTTCTAAAAGTCATAAAACATTGGGCAAGTTGCATAACTTTTCTGAGTCTCATTTTCCTCATCTGGAAAGCAGAGATAATAATACTCTTCCTACTCCAAAGAGCTGTTGTGAGGACTAAGTGAAGCTATTGATAGTAAAAATATTTTGGAAATTCTATAGGACTATGAACATCCAAGCTATGATTCTTTTTTTTGTTAATTTTTTTTTTTTTAACATTTATTCATTTTTGAGACAGAGAGAGAGCATGAATGGGGGAAGGTCAGAGAGCGAGGGAGACACAGAATCTGAAACAGGCTCCAGGCTCTGAGCTGTCAGCGCAGAGCCTGACGCGGGGCTCGAACTCACAGACTGCGAGATCATGACCTGAGCCAAAGTCGGACGTCCAACCGACTGAGCCACCCAGGAGCCCCCCAAGCTATGATTCTTTATCTCTCTGACCTTGGGTGGTGGTAGTTGTAGGTAGTAGTAATAAAATAACTACAGTCATAATGACAGCAAAGCTTAGTACGTACCATACTGGATTTTAGGCACTTGATGTACATTAACTCATTTGACCCTCTCACCTTATTAGGTATGTATTGTTACTATATAACCCTGATTTACCAATGTGGTAGTAAAAGCTGTATTAGAATTTCCTGGAGGGGGCGGTGCCTGGGTGGCTCAGTTAGTTAACTGACCAAAGAATAACAGCTCAGACCAAAGAATAACATCTCACAGGTTTCATGTGGACTCATACTGACTGCTCAGAGCCTACTTGGGATTCTTCCTCTCTCTGCCCCTCCCCTGCTCACACTGTCTCTGTCTCTCTTAAAATAAATGAACTTAAAAAACAAAAAAGAATTTCCTGGAGGGGTTGTATTTTCCATTCAGTAGGCCTGGGATGAGGCCTGAAAATTTGCATTTCTAGTTTCCAAATGATGATGCTAGTTGTGGGATTGTAGTTTGAGTGCCATAGTGACTTCTGTAGGCCTTTCAAGCCAGGATTTTGCTTGTGAAAATTTGGACTCCCTTCCACTTGTTTGCTTTCTCTAGAATAGTGGATATAGAATAGTGGAATAAGTTGAAGTTTGCATTAGTTAATTTTGATAAATGCTGAAAAAATTGCGGAAATTGGCTTCTATTGCCTATTATTGGCTAATACTATTACTGAATAGGATCTCATTAACCTGGCTAATCCAGAATTGACTGTGTTATAAAGAAAATGGCTATAGGCTATTTAAAAACTTACTGTGGCATTTGTATTTGTTGAATTTTCTTTATTTCACTTAATGAAATACTGATCCCTTAGTTTTGACTGAATTAGATGTCTGTAGTGATCTGTTTGGGCTTTCAGTTCTTAAATGATTTCTGCATACATTCCAGCAATTTGGTTCTGTTAAGTCTGTGTAATTAGTAAAGCAAGTAGAATATTTGTTATGTCATAGAGATATTTTTGCTTTTACACAATTTGGTCAGTTGGCCCAACTCCCTTGCTTCCCGCGTTAGAAATACCATAAACATCAGAGAGAAAAGGATGACCTTAATATTTGCTTCCCAGACTAAATCACAGCTTTGAAGCAGTTATTTCCTTCTGAATAAAAAGTTTAATTTCACGCCCTGATTAGTGCTAGTACGTGCAGGTGGATATTTATTTTATGCAACTAAACTGATCTGCTTTTGCAAATTACTTGCCAGTCAGCAGAGCCATAATTTCTTATGAGTAGTTGGTGGTAAATTATAGTTCTCATTAGTAAGTTTTGTGTGTGTTTTTTTTAACTATGTATTTATGAAGTAGGAGTGGGAATCAGTCACCATATTTTGGCCAGAGTAGGATTTGACTAATAGCTTTTTTCAAAGGCTTAGGGATTGGTGAATTTGGACTAACAATCCCAATTAATTATGTAAAGCAGTTAGGACAGAGTGAGATCTTGTTTTCAATTAATGTGAAAATCTACTGAGGACCTAGAAGGAGTGATGCCTGGTGGAAAAGACCAAAGAATAGATTATCTTTCTTACTGAGGAATGGAATATATTGTAGTTAAAACTTGAATATTTAGAGAGGCTTAAAAGGAGATGAACTGAAGGTTTTGAAATTGGAGGAAGTTATTGAAGTGAATTTTTAATTCATTGTTTAATTGAAGCCATGAAGTTGTTTTTTTTTAATTTTTTAAAATGTTTATTTATTTCTGAGAAACGGAGAGACAGAGCATGAGCAGGGGAGGGACAGAGGAGAGGTAGACACAGAATCCTAAGCAGGCTCCAGGTTCTGAGCTAGCAGCACAGAGCCAGATGCAGGGCTCAGACTCAACGAGCTATGAGATCATGACCTGAGCTGAAGTTGGACACACAACCCACTGAGCCACCAAGGCACCCCTAACTTTTTTTAATGTTTATTTATATTTGAGAGAGAGAGAGAGACAGACAGAGTGTGAATGGGGGAGGGGCAGAGAGAGATGGGGACAGAATCTGAAGCAGGCTCCAGGCTCTAAGCTGTCAGTACAGAACCTGACATGGGGCTTGAAATCTATGAACCGTGAGATCATGACCTGAGCTGAAGTCGGACACTTAACCAACTGAGCCACCCACGCACCCCAATGTTTGTTTTTAATATTTTTTGAGAGAGAGACAGACAGATGGACAGAATGTAAGCGGGGGAGGGGCAGAGAGAGGGAGACACAGAATCCGAAGCAGGCTCCAGGCTCTGACTCGAGGCTTGAACTCACAAACCATGAGATTATGATCTGAGCCAAAGTCAAACACTTAACCAACTAACTGAGCCACCCAGGCACCCCGAAGCCATGAAGCTTTAAATTTTAAATTTTTATTTATTTTATTTGTTTGTTTTTTTGAGTAGGCTCCATGCCCAACATGAGACTTGAATCAAGAGTCCCATGCTCTATCCACTGAGCCAGCCAGGCACCCCCCATTTTTATTTTTACAAATTTTATTTGGTTTGGGGCACCTGGGTGGCTTAGTTGGTTAAGTGTCTGACTTTGGCTCAGGTCATGATGTCACAGTTAGTGGGTTCGAGCCCCACATCAGGCTCTGTGATGACAGCTCAGAGCCTGGAGCCTGCTTCAGATTATATGTCTCCTTCTCTCTCTGCCCCTCTCCTGCTCACGCTCTGTCTCTGTCTCTGTGTGTGTGTGTGTCTCTCTCTCAAAAATAAATAAACATTCAAAAAAATTTTTTTTAATTTTTATTTGGTTTTAATTTTTATTTATTTTAAAGTGAGACTGACTTTTATTATACTTGGAATAAGAGAAAGAGCAATGAATCAGGAGGCAAAGTTCTATTTCCTTAATACGTCAGTGATTTGCCTTAACAAAATGTCACCAAATATGTATGAGGTCATAGGCTTTAAGAATCTGGAGTATCATCTAATTAAAGGCTTCATAACCTTTTTTGTTCATGGACCTAACTAAAAATCTTTTGTATTGTCATGAGCTACTCTCCCCAGATAGGTTCTGTACACAGTTTTTTTTTTTTTTTTTTTTTTTTAATTTTTATTTTTATTTTTATTTTTGGGACAGAGAGAGACATAGCATGAACGGGGGAGGGCCAGAGAGAGGGAGACACAGAATCGGAAACAGGCTCCAGGCTCTGAGCCATCAGCCCAGAGCCTGACGCGGGGCTCGAACTCACGGACCGCGAGATCGTGACCTGGCTGAAGTCGGACGCTCAACCGACTGCGCCACCCAGGCGCCCCTGTACACAGTTTTAAAAGGCTCAGGGATCGATGACTCCTATTCCTGGATCCTAGAGTAAGACCCCTGATCGAGCCTTATTTTAATGTTGTTTCATAAAGTATTTTAGTGGAGAACCTTTTATTGTAAATTATGTCACTATAACTATTTATAACTATTCACTATAATTATTTCACTAATTATTTCACTATAACTAGTTTTGACTGTTTTAACAAGGATATGACTATCCGATCTGAGCTTTATCATAAAATGTCATTTTGAGAAGCTAATGAAATGTTGAATATGTTATTTGGTAGTGTTAGGAAAAATGGTACAGAAATGACTTGGGTGGTGGTTATCACAAATCCTACGGGAACGTCCTGTTCTTAATTTTCTCATTCCCTCAGCCACCCAGGCAAGCAGCCATAATTTATTCCTGTCTATGATGATGGAATTTTACTTGTCAGGGATATATGGATAGACACACTTAAAGCCTTTGATTGCAAGCCTACTGGTATTTCCATGGTCTTTCTACTTTTATCAGTTTTATTAAAGAAATAGTATGACCAAGTAAATGCCCAGCAAGGTCAGTTTACCCCAGTGAGTGCACTTTATATTTAAGACCATTTAGAATACACTTTTCTATCAAGGTCAACCTTAAACACTGTCAACATGTTCAGTTATTTATACTTGCAGTACTGGGAGTGCTGGGAAACATCATTTTCTCTTTTTCTTCATTCTCTTAAGGTATCAACATTGGGAATGCTGTCCACAGCTCATTCAAGAATCTGTGATTCCCTGATCATTTTAGATCACTTTGGGCAAAGACCTTGTTTAGATCATAAAGTATGACTCCTTTCTTTTAAAAATGAAGAAACTGAGACCCAAAGAAGTCATTTGACTTGTCCAAAGTTAACAGTTGAATACAGCCTGGATTAGAGCCCTCATTTCCCTAATCCAAACCTAGTTGGTGCCCTTTTGACTTGTTTTGTTTGTGTTTCTTCCACTGGATGTAATTGTGATTGATAGGTGAATTGAAGGGTGTGTGTGTGTGTGTGTGTGTATGTATGTATGAGTGTGAGTGTTTCTTTGACTTGTTTAAGAAAACCTTTTCTACTCTCATGAGCATAATCTCATGTTTTCTACTAGAAGCTTTATAGTTTTGCCATTTATATTTAGAACTTCAGTCTCTCTAGAATTGATTTTGTATGTGATGTGAGGAAGGGATTCCGTTTCTTTTTTCCCTCATATGGATTTCCAATGCCTCCCAGCATCATCTAGTGGAAGAATATGTATTCTGCACTGATCTGCAGTGCTCCCTCCATCATAATTCATGTCCTTACATGCCTTGTCCTCATGTCCTTCATGCATTGATTTGTTTTTGGACTCATTATTCTGTTATATTGTTCTGTTTTTCTATTCATCCCTGTGTCAGTATCGTGTAGCCTTATTCATGTAGCTTTATAATAAGCCTTGATATATGGTAGTTAGTTAAGTTCTCATACCTTGTTGTGTTTCTTCAAGAGAGTCTTGTCTAATCGTGGCTTTTTATACCTTCATAAATATTTTACAGATAACTTGTCAAGGTTCAGTAACAACAGCAACTCAAAGGCAAACAGTAATAAACCTGTTGGGATTCAAGTTAATTATTAATAGAAGCCAAAATATGGAGTTATTTTAAAAATATGTATTTTTGGGTATGTAAAACATGCAACACAGTACAGAATTTAAAAAGTAGAAAAGGATATATAGCATTGGGGCACTTGGGTGGCTCAGTTGATTTGAGTTTGTGACTCTTGATTTTGGCTCAGGTCATGATCCCAGGGTCGTGGTATGGAGCCCCATAGCAGGCTCTATGCTGAGCATGGAGCCTGCTTAAGATTCTTTCCCTCCCTCTGCACCTCTAACCCATTCGTACATGCTCACTCACCCTTTCTCTCTCTCAAAGAAAAAAGAAAAGGATATATAACAAAAAAATCTTTCTTACCCATCTGCTTATCATTCAGTTTCCTGCTCCAGAAGCAACTATTTGTCTCCTTTCTTATTATTTTGCTAGATTCTATAAGTAGTTTTTTTAGGACCCACCTAGAATACACCTACAATGGGTTAAATACTAAATTTTGAGAACCTTTGGCTAAAGAAGATGGCTTTTTTAAAATGTTAATAGCAACGGGGTTTAATGAAAGAACACTTTGTTGAGCTAGATCATTTAATAAGCATTTGGTCCTTAGATAAATTTTCTATATGCTGGAGTTTTTTAGCCCTTACTCCTGGGTCCTCTTCTGCTTCCTGTCTACAGTTTCTTCCTAGGTGATTTCATTTATTTCTGTGGCTTTCCACAGTTTCAAGTTACCTGTGGTCATTTCCTCCTTCTGACATATTGTCATAAAGTCAGTGGTAGCTCAGCACTACCTCAAAATGCCTCTGTTATTCACTCACTTTATCTCATCACAGAGTGATTTTGTATCTTACATCATCACAAGAAGAAGGTGAGTCCAGAGCAAGAAGATTTTGAGAGAGAACATTCACATGACTTTTATGACTTTTATTATAGTATATTATTATAACTTCTATTTTTATTATTATTGTTGTTAACCTCTCACTGTACCTAATTTATAAATTCAACTTTATCACAGGTATGCATGCATAAGAGAAAGTGTATATAGGGTTTCAGGCATCCACTGAAGGTCTTGGATTGTTTTCCCCCTGGCTAAGGGGGAACCATCTGTGTGCTGATGACTCCTAATGTGCCATTGATCTCCAGCTCATCTTTCTTCTCTGACACCTAGAATTACATATTTAACTTCCTATCCACTTGAATGTTGCATAGTGATTTCAAACTTAATACAGTATATCAGAAATCTTGTTTTTTTTTGTTTGTTTGTTTTTTGTTTTTGCTAGCCCATTTACTCACGATTTACCCAGTTACTGAAACCCCAAACCTGGGATCATCCTGGATGCCTCACTTTTCCTTACTCTAATATCCAATTCCTCATCAGATTTTGTCTGTTTTACTTCCAAAATATCTCAAAATCTTTCGCTTCTTTCTGCTTCTGCTACCATCAACTTACTATAGGTTATTATTGCTTTTAATTTGTAATAGTTTTCTAACTATTATACTCATTAAATCTAATTTCCATACAGAAGTCATAGGGATCTTTCAAAAATCTAAATACAAAACTTTTCATTTTCTTTCCTTTGCACTTAGGCCATGCATGATTAGACTTTAACTTTTCTTCTGCCAGGCAGATTGGGTCCTTTCCTACCTACCTCTTTTCCTATCTAAAGTCAATATTCCCACTCTTCACTTACATTATAGTTACACTGGCCTTTTGCCAAACTCTTGCAAGACAACTGTAAGGCCTTTTCATTTGCTGTTTTCTTTGACCTTGGTTTTTTGCTTAAATCCTTACTGGATCTTTTGTATCTCAGTTCAGATGTCACTTTCTTAGAGACTACCCTATCTAAAGCCAGTGCTCCTTCATTGTTATTTCTACTAGAAAATAAACTCCATGAGGTAAAGTTTTATCTGTTTTGTCCTCCAGTATATCTCAGTGGATGGCACATGATAGGCAGCAAATAAATATTTATGAAATCACTTACCTTCCATATTTCTCATCTTGTAAAATGAGGGTAATGATAAATGGCCTATCCCACCTCATGAAGTCATTCTAGGGAGTAAGTAATCTTAACAATATTGCAGTATCAGTTTTGATGTTCCATATGATAACTTTTGATAAATGAGTTTTTTTCCTTGCTTTTTTTAAAAGAACAAATTTGAGAAAGTAAAAATTTAAAAATCTTGTCACCCTACACAACCACTTTTTAAACTTTACTTATTTTTTAAAACACTTTTAATTAATATACTGTCTAGCACTCTTCTGTTTTTTCTGTCCCACGCAGCTTCCAAACATTTTTCAAGTGATCATATCAGGTAGAACACATTAATTTCATGCTTTTGAAGTTATGTGGGTAATTCAAATGTGTATTTTGATGCTTGTGTGAAAAGAGGTAAATATAAATGGTTCTACATCATATTTGGAAATTTTACTCTTGATTATTTAAGTTTTTATAAGAATTTTGCCTAAAGAACTTTTACTGAAACTAGTCTGTATATAAGCAGGATTTCTTGATATGGCATACAGTCTGATTTATATTTTAAAACAACTTATAGAGGTTACTATTTATCCTAGATGGTAACTATAGCTCCTGCCATGATTAAAATATTACAACACTAAAAAAAAAATATATATGACAACACTTGAGGAGTTAGGTTAGGTTTGGAAAATCGTGTAATTTGAATTCCTTGGAACATATTTTTGGATTAGAAGTATTCAACTAGGAGAACTACTTTTTTTGAAATTTATTATTTTGGAATGTATAAAGAAACTACCCTTTGAAACTAGAGACCGTCTAATCATTTGGAACATCTAGTGTTTGGAACTAGAGGCCTAATTTACTAGCAAATGGAGTTTGTAATAACTAAAAAAATAGTACTGTCCATGTTAATTGTCTCTGCGTCAATTGTTACAACAAATGCCAAATGGAAAATTAGTTTTGTTTCTTAGCATGATTTTAGCTTTCTTAGTTGAGGCATCACAAAGTCCTCCTTCTTGTTCACCAGGTGTAAGTTGGAGGTGTAAAGTTCAGAGACTGTTTATAAAAAAGGCAAGGTTGGCATGTGCCTTAATTTGCTAAATTCTTTTAAAAACAAATCCAAGTGATCTTAATTGTTCCTGCCACCAGAAGAAATGATAATTATGTGAGAAATTATAATTATGTGATGAGATGAGGTGTTAGCTAACACTACAATGGCAATCATATTGTAATATAAAAATGTCTCAAATCAATATTTTATAGACCTTAAACTTACACAATGTTATATTTCAATTATATCTCGATTAAAAATAAGTAAATCCAAGTAACTTTCTCTCTAGAACAGTGGTCTCCTAGCCAAAAAGTAATTTTGAGTACCCATCCTAAATATTTTTATTTGTTGACTTACAAATTGTAAATTGTATGCATGCACTACTATCATTAGCTACAATATCAAGGCATAGTATATGTACTTACAGCAGGACATACACATTGTATATACTTTATGAATATAAATTATGAATAGTGGGGGCGCCTGGGTGGCTCAGTCAGTTAGGCGTCTGACTTTGGCTCATGTTATGATCTTGCAGTTTATGAGTTCGAGCCCTATATCGGGCTTGCTGCTGTCAGCATGGAACCCACTTCGGATCCTCTGTCCCCCTTTCTCTCTGCCCCTCCCCTGCTTGTGCTCTTTCTCTCTCAAAATAAATCAATGTTAAAAAAAATTATGAATAGTGCATATACATGTATATAGATAGTATACATAAATTCATATTTCACATGGTTGCTTTATATTGTCTTTGGCTCACTTTTTTTTGCAGATGACTAATACAGTGTTTTTATCTTATAAAGTAACTAATGAAGGACTTCTGCAAGGAATTAGAGAAGCATCACTTGACAGTTTATTTAAAACTAGATTATGTTCTTAAATCCTGGGCATACTACGATTTTTGCAATATGCTAAAAGAGAATGAATAGGAATTGAGGGGTGCTGCTGTCACCTCATTTGTGTTGTGGAATTCTCAGTCTTCCTTTGGGTCACTTGGTTCACAAGTGACATTTGACCATCTAACACATCAGATCAAGTGAGGGAACCAGTGTCAATCTATATTATAAAAATCAGAAAACATTCATTTCTTTTCTACACTAAATTAATTTAAATAAAAGTCTCCCTTTCTCCCCTGCATCCCAAATGATCATCTAGCCTATCCCCTGGCATGTGTACACCTCAGTTTGGAAAACAAGTGGCCTAACACAACTGGCCTACTTGTGACAGAATTGAGTTCTTTGCCTTTCTTTTCTCACATTCTCTTCAAATTTCATACCATTGAAAGGCACTAGATTGGGAAAACTAATCCTTAGAATAAGTATAGCCCATGTAATACAAACTCCTTATACTGTATAGAATGTCCTTCTAAAATTAGCTGTATGCCTAGGAATTTGTACCTACATCTTTATTCCAAGGCTTTTAGTAAGTTAAGACTTTATGGAATGTGGACATTGTTTAGCTGGACCACAGGAGATATTTTCATCTCAATTCTATTTGGAAGAACTTTATAAATCACTGCATTGTATCTTGGAGTGTGGGAGTACATATAGATCGCTTAAATATATATGAGATTCTTACCCTTTCCGCACTTTTTGCAGCAGACAACCGGCTTGGCTTGTGAATTTCACTTTGCTTCTAATAGGGACAATAGTTTGTTCTTTTGTTAAGAGTTTTTGTCTTTTTGTAGACTCAATTATCTAGTATCAAAGGTAAAGCTAAAAGCAGGTTCTACCCCTACTCTTCTCTCCACAAAACACATAAGAAATAATGAATTTAGTTATGAGTAAAACAAAAGCAAACCACCTCTTAAGGAGCAGAGAGGAGACATAAGGAAGGCCCTTGCCCAGAGAGAGTAAGGGTTAAAATTCTTACCACTCTTGACAGGGTATAACACATTCCTGAGAAGAGTGGTAGGGGCTTGTCCCAGTAGCCTGTAAGTCCCTGTGGAGTACATGGCTAGACATGTCAGATCAGGGCAGGAATAGCAATTCTACCAGTGAGTTCCAGCAGGTGTAACAGCAATAGCACGGATCTGAATGCATGTCAGCTCACAGCAGACTGCCCTGGAGATGAGGCCAGAGGCTTTCTTTTAAGGGGTATTTTGGATGAGTCATTGCTTTTACCAAGAATGCCAGGCCGCACAGGCACAAATAATTCACTGATCCTGTCAAAGTGTATCACAAAAATCCAGTCTTGAGACACATGATTCCAACAGCATTAGCACCTAAATTCACATTATTGCAGTATAATAAAATTACATCATGTTGCTTACAGCCTAGGACCTACTGGCTTCAGCTAATTTAGAAGTCATTGCAAGGTAGCACTTCCTTGGGGGAGTGTAGGCTTTACAAAGGAGGATTTTCTTGAGGTTCCTTACCAATACAACAAACTAAGGAAAGAAGAAAGCAGGGGTGGAGAGAGGTGGGGTTTCATATATGATTTTAGCCTACCTTGCTGGTTTCATTTTCATATGAGGGTCTAGCCATTTCTCCTAGGATTGGAATTTATTTTGTGCTAGTCTCTCTCCTTTTTTTCAGCACCTTCTGTGCTGTTGCTACTCCTCTCTCAACCCCCCTGTAAGCAGCGTAAACACCCTATTGCTCCAGTGGCCTTATTTTCATTATCAGTGTTCCTCAGTTTCCTATGTGGAAAGGATTCTAAAGGAAAGATCTTGGTTCAGTTATTACTTTTGCTCTTAACGTTTTCAGACCCTCTCCACTACAGCCCTTTAAAAAAAAAAAAAAGGCTAAAAATTGTTGCATTGTTACTTTAGATAGTTAGTAGATTTTTTTCTTTAAAAAATGAACTTAAGGAAATGATTGTGCTATGAAAGACTAAGTTTTCTTTTGATCCTCAGGTTTGGTTAAATAAATCTAATTTTTTCAGATCATTGTAAACAATAAAATTTATTAAATTATCTCAGCTGTGATTAACATTAAAATGTGTCTTGTTATATTAATATGTGAAAATTAGTTCTATCCTGTAAAAATACTACAATATTATAAATGATCTTTTATATGCCTATAGGGAACTAAAGGGGAATTTAGTAACATTTGCATATTTTCTCCTTTACATAGTAATAATTCCATGTTTTGTTTATAAGCAATAAATATGTATATATATTCATGGATATTTATGCAGTGGGAGAAGTTTTTAATGTATCTTTGTCAGCTGATTAAAGGGCTAAAAGATCTGAACTTAGTAAGATAAGATAAGCTATTAAATTAAGGTAACCTTTTGCATATACAAAGTCCTGTTATAGCAAATACTGATACAACAAAGGGTTATAGCAATTGAGAGTTTTTAAAAAACACACTTTCACGTCCCATCTTGATGGTCCTAGTTATGGATATGGTGGTTCAGTAGCCAAAAATATTTTTAAAATTTTATATTATTGGTTTAGAATAATAAATGCTTGTCTTCAATCTATTGTATGAATGTTTTTATACTCAATATATAGTATAAAAGAATTTGAACTATATAAACTTCTGCAGGATTCTACCACCATGGAAAATCTTGGATAAAGGTAAAGATTTTCAAAAGTAGTTTACGTAGTATAAAGTCTGCTACTCCGAACTTGTATTTGTAATGAGTGATGTTGGATTACCATCGCAAAGTATGTGGTGCAGAACTGTCTTCATTCTTGATTGTTCTACTTGGGACAGGTATTAATGGACACTTTGTCCTACAGCTCATAATCATGATGGTATTGCTGTCTTTTGCTTGTGGAAGTCTATACAAAAATCAGTTTAGATTTCAGCAGATATCAGGGTTTTTAATGTTTGGTTTCGTATGACGAAAGACCCATCAAAATGAGATTTTAAAAGATCTTAAAATTTTAAAAGATTTTAAAATTCTTATAAATTGTATTATTTACTTTTTTCATGGGGAAATCCAGTGTCTTTAAGAGCACAATCCTAAAATAAAGTTGTCACATAATGGAGAAAGGCAGAATAATTGTGTTGTTATGGCAACTCAAATGGAGAAAATGAAAACAGCACACGTAAGCTGCATCCTGTTGTCATAGCAACCATAGTTGTGAAAATGATTAAAGCTGGTCTAGAAAGGATGTATTGCAGCATTTGTCCATTGGAAGTAACTATGTAAGAAAAGACAGAATTGGTTTTAGACAAAAGTTAAATCCCGCTGTGCCACAAGTTGCTAGTACCGCTGCATGTAGACAGATATCTGTCCTTTCTAATTATATTTCAACTCTGTTTTATTGCCTCAGATCATAATGATGGTATGAAGGAAAGATAAATGTAATAACTATATGAAAAGCGTTAAAAAAATTTTTTTTGGAGCAAAATTAGAAAGAAATCAAAGTTACAAAATTTGTTACTGAAAATGGCTTTAAAAGAACAGTAGAATGTTTTCCTTTTCTCCTATTTCCCTTTCCCCTCATTACTCACCCAATACTTTATTTTCTTTCTTTTCCATAACCCCTTCCTGTATCATTTCAGTCTTGTGTTGAACTGTAACATAAACACCTAATGTCATGGCAGTTTGTAAAGCATCAAGTGCAGCATTATGATTGCAGATGAACAGATGGGTTTGATGATAAATGATAAGCATCCTGTAGGTGTGGAGAAATTTATTTTAGCTTTATCTTTCACACTTCCTCCGTAATCAAAGCTTCTTAATTGTTATTTTAAATGCCATTATTTCTTTCCTAACTTCTAGTTGCCCACCATAGCAAAATATTTTATCCAGGTGGAGTGGAGACATGTTAGGAATAAACCTGATGAAAGCCGCACTCTTTGTTCAGCATCTGGCTGCTTGCAAGGGTTTTTGTGGTAATGGAATCGGCATCTCTGTATTAGAGTATCGATCTGCTGCTTGGTGTAGGTACTGTGTCAAAGAAGTATCTCAGTAACAATGTATTGAAATGGTTTAAGAGCAATTTATGTTACAAATGAGCTGGAGGAAGATGGAGTTCTGCTAGACTGGACACCTACGCACTATAAGTATCTATAAAACTGAGGGGCTTGTCTAAAACTGTGTTGTCAGAATTCCCGTATATTTGTCTACATTTGAACACTACCCGAGCCTGAGTACACTAATGCCATTACCCTTTGGCCCTTTAGTTGAGATTTTTGTATTTAATATTCTTGTGGTATGAACATAAGTCAGTTATGAGAGATAATATTGACTTGACCAGAAGAACAGTGTTTAATGTAATCTATTGAATATTTTCAGCCACAATCCAAATATTTAATGTTAATTTGCTTAAATATTAGTTTTCATAAATAAGCTCTTTAAGCATTGCGCAGGTTTGCCTGACTGACCAAAATCCGTCCCTTCATATAGGTAGGGAAGAAACCTCTTTTTATTTTTATTTAGTTTTTAAATGTTTAATATTTTTTAGAGAGAGTGCAAGCGGGAGGGGGGCAGAGAGAGAGAGGGACAGAGGGTCCAAAGCAGGCTCCATGCTGACAGCAGCCAGCCTGATGTGGGGCTCGAACTCCCGAACCATGAGATCATGACCTGAGCCGAAGTCCAATGCTCAACTGATTGAGCCACCCAGGCGCCCCAAGAAACCTTGTTTTAAAAAGTAGAAAAAGATAGCAACTTTTTTAGAGGAAAGAAGAGAGAGCTAACTAGAGGGTTTTTTGTTTGTTTTGAAAGATTTGTAAAATACTCATCTTTTTCTGTTGTTCTTTATGCTAATAGGTCATGTATGACTTATGTGACTAGATCAGACAACTTAAGCTATTAAATGGTTCAGATACACAGCAGATACTTCAAAGACTCTGTCAACAAGTTAGCTAAAATTCTGTAAAGGAGTTGGAAAATGAAAAGTTGACCATAAGTGCCCATATCCCTTATGCCTAGATACTGTAGCACCACTGGGAGGTAACTGAATTTGAGTCTCCCTTTCTCCTAACTTATCTTGGAACAGACATTTTTAAAGGTAACTTTGTAAATATATAAAAATATTTCCCATTAAAATCTGATGCACTGATTTTTAGATTGGTGTCTAAAAGTGGGCAATATATGGGGCACCATATGGGGCACCTGGGTGGCTCAGTCGGTTAAGCATCTGACTTCGGCTCAGGTCATAATCTCACGGTTCATGAGTTTGAGCCCCATGTCGGGCTCTGTGCTGACAGCTCAGAGCCTGGAGCCTGTCTTGGATTCTGTGTCTCCTTCTCTCTCTGCTCCTCCCCCACTTGTGCTCTGTCTCTCAAAAATAAATAAATGTAAAAAAAAAAATTTTTTTTTAAGTGGGCAGTATCATCAGATTGTGCATTTGAGATTTACTAGTTTGCATCTTGGCTTGTGATAAATTGGATTGTAAGATCAAGTACTTTATTTTCCTGGAAGAAAAAAAAATATTAGATATATTCATCACTCCCATTTCACAATTTCTTGTCACATTTCACTTGCTTCAGAAATATTCATTTCGGATCCTTGTGAATATGTAACTCTTAATACTGATGTCCTGAGAGAAAGCAGAATTTCTGATCTAACCTAAATAATAACCACACCATCACAGAAAATGTCCTCACAACATATCGAGTAATCAAATAGCCAATAAACCTATTCTCCTGCTAAATTCCATAAACTGGATGGGGAGGGTAGATGATGTTCATTTTTGTTACTTACCTGAGAACATGACACTTGATCTTTGAAATGGTTATTTATTTTCATATATTGTAGCTGCCAATCAGCCAGCCATTTGCAAATAGTGAAGTAAACACACTGCTGAAAACAAGTTTCTTCTCTGCTGGTCTGTGGTGCCTAGGAAGTCAGATGTAATACGGTTCCATTTATTTATGTAGGCATTTACTCTCTTTCTAATGAGGAAGTAATTTTCTTTTCTCTTCTCCTACACAGAAGTTAAATTAAGGAGTACCCAAGAGGGCTGGGATACTTGGTTTGCAGTCTTTGAAATACTGTTTGATATCCGGGAACCCTTTTCACGAGCAGAGTTTCCTTCTCAGTTAAGAAGAAAGCTCCGGATAGTTCTCCTTTTTTTTTTTTTTTTTTTAACGTTTTTTTTGAGAGACAGAGAGAGACAGAGTGTGAGTGGCAGAGGGGCAGAGAGAGAGAGAGAGAGGGAGACACAGAATCCCAAGGAGGCTTCAGGCTCCATGCTCACAGCTCAGAGCTGTCAGCACAGAGCCTGACGTGGGGCTCGAACTCACGAACCGGGAGATCATGACCCGAGCCGAAGTTGGATGCTCATCCGACTGAGCTACCTAGGCACCCCCGATAGTTCTCCTTTTGAACTCATTGTTAGAGCAAATGCATTTATAGAGAGGGGGATTATATAGAAGTGTGAGGGATTGTCTCCTCTACCCTGTCCTGACCTCTCAACCAAAGGATTTTACTCTGTGGCTTCTTTTGCTCTTTTTGCCAGTAAAGTGAGGGACAAGAGCTCTGATTGCTCATATGATAGCCAGCCTGCTATGTGGATTATTAACATGACACCAACCTCTGTTGAGTAATAGTAACTCCTATGAACAACCATGTAAATCCATACTGAAAAGGAAGTGTTATAAATGTTCTTCAAGATGGAAGACTGCTTCAACTTCTCTTTACTTCTCTAGTTACAACCAAACTTTTTTGTGTCTCCCCCGCCTTTCTTTTCCCTTACCCTACCTTTCCTCTCGTTCTTTCCTCCTCTTTCTCAGAGCACATAAAGCCTAATCTAATCCTTCCAGTGAGCACTGCAGTCATTTGAAATTTGTATATAGGCCAACCCCACATCATCAAAAATTGTTGTTTAACCCCAAGATCCCTAGGCCTCAGCTGGTGGCCTACTTATTTAAAATAATATTTAATACAATAAATTCTAGGGCAAGAAAATAATTTGGACAGTTTCTTAAGAGTTTATTATAGTGGGATTTGACTTGAATTTTTAATTCAATGGAAATCTAGTATAACCAAATAATTTCTTTGTGGCATGATTTAAAAGGTCTTTAAGTACAGGTATAGGAGATTGAGTTTGTAAAAACTAATCTGAGCTAATTGCAGTTTTACTCATACTGAGTAAATGAGCACTTCAAAAATATAGGAATTCTCTTTCCTTAGCATAAGGTGATTTTTAATAATGTAGCAAAGAAAATGTAAGTGAACATCCTTACTTTTTGTTCTGTTATGAGGAGAATAAAGATACCACCTGGCTGTATGCATAAATTTGTTTACTAAGTTGGTTGATTTCCTGTGGTTGGGTATTAAAAATGACTTTTTCGGTACAGAAAACATGTGGCATCTAGGTATTATGATACCCTGCTGCCTACTGATGTTGAATATTTTATGTGATTTTTTTAAAAAAACAAAATTGTTCTTATTTTCAAATTCAACAATCTCACATAAAATCAGCTATAGACCAAATATTTAGAATTTGTTATATTGATACAAATGAAAGAAAAACGGAACACAAATATTTGGTAATTAAGGAAACCAGAATGTCAGTGTTGGAAAAATTTGGTTATAGGCTTGCACTCTGGAGTTCTTCTCTCAAGCCAGTGACTTTTAAGATCTTTTGTTTTATTTACTGAAACAGATTAGTGACAATGTTTTTATAGAAAGTTATGAAAAGAAGTCTACGTATTAATTTGCTTTGGGTCATTCTAGTCTCTCTGGTAAATTCATAATTAGAAAGGCCTTTTAAAGACTATGTTCTAGTCTCACAGGTACACAGCTACTCCATATCTGGTAAATCCAAATTCATATGTGAGGAGGTTATGTTTTTTTAAAGCATATTATTTACACAATTCACTGGAATGGCTCCTTTGGAAGTAGGGTGACTCTCTTATGTAATTATGTACTTAGTAACCCTGCACTACACAGCAGTAGAAATTCGAGTAAGAATAATTTATTGCTTATGCATAGTTATTAGAATTTTAAAGCATTTGTTTGTTCAGAATTCTAGTTTATCAGTGTTATATTTGACTAATTGCATACTTAATAGATAATGAATAAAATTTATTTTAGAAAGCAGCCAAAATTCTAGTTATCAGACTGTTATATTTGATTAATTGCATATTAATAAATAATAATGAATACAATTTATTTTAGAAAGCATCCAAGTTTGAATTTTAACAGTTCTAAATAAACATCAGGGGCTGCTTTCTCTCCTCCCCCTTCATCTTACTGTTTAAAGGGATTTCGATCCCTTTAGTCTAGATTTTGTGGTGACACTAATAATTCCTAAGAAAAATCCATATTAGAAGTATTGTAGATAGACTTAAATCACAGAATTATGGAATTTCATTGCTGCAAGGTACTGTCAGCAATGTTGTAATCTACCTGACTCTACCAGTGGAGAGGCTGAGATGCATAGAAATGAAGTGAATTGCTCAAGATCTTACAATTGGTTTGAGGATAAGTCTGTACCAGAGCCTGAAGTCTTCCCTCCTGGATTAGTGTCACATCTCCCGGTTGTCATGATAATTCAACAGTTTATTTCACCAGGGATTTCTTGAACACTTCTGCTATGTGGGCTGGGCATGCAGAGATTATAAGAATAGTGTGAGTTTGTACGGTCTAACAATGATACCAAACAAGTGATATTTTATTTTTTTTTAAATTTTTTTTTTCAACGTTTTTTATTTATTTTTGGGGCAGAGAGAGACAGAGCATGAACGGGGGAGGGGCAGAGAGAGAGGGAGACACAGAATCGGAAACAGGCTCCAGGTTCCGAGCCATCAGCCCAGAGCCTGACGTGGGGCTCGAACTCACGGACCGCGAGATCGTGACCTGGCTGAAGTCGGACGCTTAACCGACTGCGCCACCCAGGCGCCCCTAAACAAGTGATATTTTACCTTTTAATTCTAATTTATTTTGTGTTTTCCAGTGTTTATAAATATTAACATGTAGTGGACTAAACTTTTAAATCTACTTATTCTAGATTATAATCTTTTTTGTTTGTTTCTACTAGATTATAATCTTAAAGGTAGGTCGGGTTTTGTTCTCATAAACTTAATCCAGTTTCATTTTGGTAAGTTTAAATTAAAAATTTTTTTTTCAAGCATTGATGGCATTGTTGGGATAAGTAGCTTCCCATGGTGTCTACTCTGGGGATAATACTCATTTTAGAGTTATATTTCTGTCTTCATCAAGTGCTTTTGGTTTTAAGTAACAGATGTATCATTTCCCCTTAAGGAGGGGCAACTATTTTAGGGTACAGAGATAGCTTATAGAGCTAAGTGGAAAGATGTATAGTGAGGTACCACAAAAATGTGGAACTGGGCATCAGAACACCAGTAGGAATCTAGGTAGCCACACTTGCAATCCTGGGGTAAATCCTGGGGTAAATCATGATATATGACCTTTTTATATGTTGCTGGATTTTGTTTGCAAGTATTTTGAGTAGGATGTTTGCCTGTATATCCATTAGGAGTATTGGTCTGTAATCTCCATTCTGCTATTGAGTCCATCCACTGAGTTTTGAAATTGCAGTTATTTTCAGTTCCTAGATTTCCATTTGGTTCTGTGTTATATCTGTTATTTCTTTGCTGAGACTTTCTATCTATCCATTTCTTTCAAGAGTGTCTGCCCTTAATATTGGAACATTTTTATACTAGCTGACTTCTTTGTCTCTAAAGGTAATTCCAACATCTGTGTCAGTTTAAAATTGTCATCTGTTGATGTAAATTGAGATTTCCTCTCTCTCTCTCTCTCTCTCTCTCTCTCTCTCTCTCTCTCTCTCTCTCATGCCATGTTATTTTGGGGTTGTAACCTGGACATTTTTTAATATTACAAGACTGAGTTTTGTTTAAATCTTATTGAAAATATTGATATTTTTGTTTTATCAGGCTCTCACAGTCCAGTTGAGTTTGGCCTGCGAGTTCAAACAGCCTTCTGTGGGGTTGTCATTTCAAAGTTTATTACATTTTTAAAGCCTTTGCAGTGCTATTGAAATCTCTTCTGTATGTATGCTAGTCAGTGGCCAGTCTGTAGTTCAGTTCTCGAAGTCTGTCTGTGGCTTGCTGTTTTGGGTCATAGCCACACACATGAAGCTTGTGGGTGAGCACAGGAGTTCATGAACCACTTTATGGGCTTGCTTTCCTGAACTCCTTCTCCATGATCTCCCCAGTACCATCTAGTTCCCTAGGACTCCCTATTTCAGTTCTCTAGCCAGAGAGCTGGAGCTTTATTTAACCTGCTTTGCAACCTAAATATGTTACTGTATCTGGGGCTAAGTGACGGGAGGATGAAGAGGAAAAAGAAGCAGTGATGTTTCACCTTAGCCTTTTAGGATCACAGCTCCTCTGATCAAAGAGAGTTTCCTTGTTTCAGAGTTTCAGGCTCCCATGGGCCCCTGCTTCTACTGTGGCTTTCATCATGGGATTACTTGGAGGCAATAGAGAGAACTTTAAGGAAATAAAGATGGAAGTTTTCCACCATTTTCTCTTAGTGTTAGATTCCCCTTTACACTCACTGGGCCAGAATTAGAGGGCTTCTCTTGGATCTCTCTTTGCCTATACAGATATCTACTTTTGGGTTTCAGGCTGTAGTCTAGGCTGGTGGATACTAGAGGAACAACAAAAAACAAAGGTAAATCCATTGTTGGTTTAGTGTTGTGTTGAAGTCTTCTTCCCCAGTTTGCTTACTGCTGTTTACTTCTCAGGGTCCTCAAATAGCTGTGCCATGCATTCTGCCCACTTTTGGTAGCCGCATTCAATGGGAGATAGAGGAGAGAGCATGTTTATTCCATTTTAACTGGAACCAGAATCCCTTTTAGTTATCTTTTTGAAACTGTTTTATAGCTAGTTAACGACATAATCTGTGCAAGTTCAGTCATTTGAAATTTGTTGATATTTGCTCCATGCATGGCCCATCTTAAGTTCTGTTTTGTAGCAAGCGTGATTGAAAACACCTACAGTTGTTTGGTGCAATGTTCTAGAAAAGTCATTAGGTCAAGTTCATTGATTATGCTCTTCAGTTCTTTTTTGCTTATTCTATCAAGTAGCTGAGGGAGGGGTGTTAAAACCTGAAACTGTAAATTTGTCTATTGTCCCTTTAGTTCTGTTTATTTTGCTTGTTATATTTTGAAATTTTGTTATTAATACATGTACTTTTAAGACATCTTGATTAATTGACCTCTTTATCCTTATGAAATGGTTATCTTGGGGCGCCTGGGTGGCTCAGTTGGTTAAGCAGCCAACTTCGGCTCAGGTCATGATCTCGCAGTCCGTGAGTTCGAGCCCCGCGTCGGGCTCTGTGCTGACCGCTCAGAGCCTGGAGCCTGTTTCAGATTCTGTGTCTCCCTCTCTCTCACCCTCCCCCATTCATGCTCTCTCTCTCTCTGTCTCAAAAATAAATAAAAAACATTAAAAAAAAAAAAAAAGAAATGGTTATCTTTATCTCTATTGATATTCCTTGTCAGAAGTGTACTTTGATGTTAGTAGAGCCATTTCAGCTATCTTATGATGGCCTTTTGTGATATCCTTTTCAAGCTTTGACTTTTATCTGTATGCATTAATATATAGTTGTGTCTTTAATTTGGTCTAACAATCTGTCAGTGTTTGGACTTGTAAACACTGTCCAGTAGAAATGTGTTAGTCACAGATCTTAACAAAGTATATAACTTAAAGTTTTCATATAACCACATCAAAAAAGTAAAAAGACTCGTTGAAATTTTCAGTGTTTTTATTTAACCCAGTATATTTTAAGTATTATTTTTTAAAATATGTTTTTAAATGTTTATTTTTGAGAAAGCGTAAGCAGGGGAGGGGCAGAGAGGGGGTCAGAGGATCTGAAGCAGACTTTGCACTGACAGCAGCGAGCCTGAGGTGGGGCTCAAACTCATGAACCAGAAGATCATGACCAGAGCCGAAGTCAGATGCTCAACCAAGTGAGCCACCCAGGTGCCCCTCAGTATTATTTTAACATGTAATCAATATAAAGTTATTGAGATATTTTCTTTTTTCCTTTATATTGAGTCCTCAAAATCTCATGTGATTTTACAGTTAAGCACATCTCAGTTTGGACTAGCCACCATTCAAATGTTCAGTAGCCACATGTGAGTAGTGGTCACTATTTGAAAAATGTTGATTTAGACCATTTATATTTAATGTAGTTATTAGCATGACTAAGTTCAAATGCACTGTTTCGTTATTTGTTTCTGTTTATACCACCTGTTCCTTTTTTACCTTTTTATTTAAATTGTCCTGCCCTCTCTTGAATTAGGTGGGGTTTTTTTGTTGTTTTTGTTGTTGTTTTGTATTCCATTTTATCTCTTCTATTTATTGGCTTATTAGGTATCTTTGTTTTGTTCTTGTGGTCACTCTAGAGATGACAACATGCATTTTATTTATTTATTTATTTATTTATTTATTTATTTATTTATTTTTAAGTTTACTTATTTATTTTGAGAGAGAGAGAGAGAGAGAGAGAGAGGGCATGAGCAGGGGAGGGGCAGAGAGAGAGAGAGAGAGAGAGAGAGAGAGAATCTCAAGCAGGCTCAGCATTGTCAGCATGGAGCCCAACCATGGGGCTCAAATCATGAACTGTGACATGATAACCTGAGCCAAAATCAAGAGTCAGACACTCAACCAGTTGAGCCACTCAGGCGTCCCTACAATATGAATTTTAAAATACAGTTGACCCTTGAACAACACGGGGGCTATGGGAGCTGACACCCCTCCCCACAGTTGAAAATCCTTATATAACTTTTGACACAACTTAACTGCTAATAACCTACTATTGACTGGGAGCCTTATCAATGACATAAAGAGTTGATTAACATGTATTTTGTATATGATATGTACTATATACTGTATTCTTACAATAAAGTAAGCTAGAGAAAACATTTTATTAAAATCATAAGAGTAAACACATTTATAGTACTGTACTATATTTGTCCAAAAAAGTCTGCGTATAAGTTGATCCTCACAGTTCCAATCTACGTTCAGGGTGATTCATTGAGGTGAAATTCATATGACATAAAATTAAATTGCTTAAAAAATTTTTTTTTGATGTTTGTTTATTTTTGAGAGAGACAGAGAAACAGAGCACAAGTCGGGGAGGGGCAGAGAGAGAGATACACACACAGAATTCGAAGCAGGCTCTCTCTCACAGAACTGTGAGATCATGACCTGAGCTGAAGCCGGACACTCAGCCAACTGAGCCACCCAGGTGCCCCTAAAATTAACCACTTTAAAGTGAACAGTTTAGTGTCATTTAGTACATTCACAATGTTGTGCAACCATCATCTCTATCTAGTTCCAAAACTCCTGTTAAAATTTCTTTTTTTTTTTTTTTCTTTTTGGAGACGGAGAAAGAGTATGTTTGTGCCCACGCAGATGGGGGAGTGGTGGCGAGAGAGAGGGAGAGAGAGAGAGAGAAAATCTTAACCAGGAGCCAAGGGTGGAACTATGTGGGGCTCTATCTCACAGTGGGGGCTTGATCTCACAACTGTGCCATGATGACCTGACCTTCTTTCACTTAGAATAATAGTTTTGATGGTTATCCGTGTTGTAGCATGTATCCGTACTTCATTCATTTTTAGGGCTGAATAATATTCCATGGTTTAGAATATACCACAATTTGTTTATCTCTTCATTTGTTGGTAAACATTTAGGCTGTTTCTACCTTTTGGTTGTTGCGAATAAGGTTGCTAAGAACATGTTTTCATATATTTGTTTGAGTACCTGTTTTCAATTCTTGTGGGAATACACTCAGTAGTGGAATTGCCAGAAACGGTCACATGGTAATTCTTTAACTTTCTGAGGAACTGCCAAGCTGTTTTCTGTAGTGGCTGACCTTTTTTATATTCCCACTAGCAACGAAAGTTCCAGTTTCTCTACATCCTCACTTGTTATTTTCTGTGTGTGTGTGGTTTTGTATTTTTGTTTTTTGTTTTGTTTTGTGTTTCCATTATTGTAGCTTCAAAAGCTTTTGAGACTGAATAAGACTTTGATGATAAAACCCCTTCCAGTCCAGCTGCATCTCCTGGCATGTGTCTCATCTGAAGTTTCTGGATGGCTCTGGTTTTTTTGTTTTTTTGTTTTTTAATTGCCATCTTAGTGGGAATGAAGGGCACCTCCTGTGGTTTTGGTTTTCATTTCCCTAATGACTAATGATGTTGAGCACTCTTTTTATGTGCTTGTTGTCCATTTATGTATCTTTGGAGAAATATGTGTTTAAGTCCTTTGTCCATTTTTGTTGTTTTTTTTAAAAAAAATTTTTTTTTTTTTAACGTTTATCTATTTTTGAGACAGAGAGAGACAGAGCATGAACGGGGGAGGGGCAGAGAGAGAGGGAGACACAGAATCCGAAGCAGGCTCCAGGCTCTGAGTCATCAGCCCAGAGCCCGACGCGGGGCTCGACCTCACGGACCGTGAGATCGTGACCTGAGTTGAAGTCGGACGCTTAACTGACTGAGCCACCCAGGCGCCCCTCCTTTGTCCATTTTTGAATCAGGTTGTCTTTTTGTTGTTGAGTTGTAGAAGTTCTTTATATATTCTGAATGCTAGACCCTTATCAAATATGTGATTTGCCAAACTATATGTACTTTTAACTTACTACAAACTCCCTTGAAATAATATTTCACTTCTCATATATTTCCTTTTCTCCTATTATTCTTGTGGTGTTATTTTCATATATTTTGTTTCCAATTATGAATATCATAATTCATTATTGTTAAATTGATATTTATTTTTAAATTGTTTATTGTTTTTAAAGTAAATTTTTAAAATGAGAAGGATTTCAAAAATATTTACTCACATATTTAATATTTCTGGCACTTTTCATATTTATTTTTAAATTGAAGTATGAGTAACATACAGTGTTATATTAGTTTCAGGTGCACAGTATAAGGATTCAAAATTCTATACATTTCTCAGTACTCATCAAGATAAGTGTACTCTTACTTCCCTTTATCTCTTTCACCCATTCTCCTGCCCATCTCCTCTCTGGCAGCCACCAGTTTGTTCTCTGTGTTTAAGAGTCTGCTTTTTTGTTTGTCTCTGTTTTTCTTTGTTGATTTGTTTTGTTTCTTTAATTCCACATATGAGTGAAATCATATGATATTTGTCTCTGACTTGTTTTACTTAACATTATACTGTCTAGGTTCATCCATGTTGTTGCAAATGGAAAGATTTCGTTTTTTTAATGGCTGAATAATATTCTATTGTGTGTGTATATCTATATCCATATATGTTCATTTTATATATATACCACATCTTCTTTATCCATTCATCTATTGATGGACACTTGGGTTGCTTCTGTACCTTGGCTATTGTAAATAATGCTGCAGTAAACATAGGGGTGCATATATCATTTTAAATTAGTGTTTTTATTTTCTTTGGGTAAATAACCCAGTAGTAGAATTACTGGATCATATGGTAATTCTACTTTTAACTTTTTGAGGAAACTTCATACTGTTTTCCTCAGTCATTTGCACCAGCAGTACATGAGGGTTCCTTTTCCTCCACATCCTGGCTGATATATCCAGTATCATTTTCTAAATATATTTGGGAAACATATTTTCCAAATATATTTTATGCTGCCCCTCTCCAAATGCCCCCAATTTTCTTTGTGGGACACCAATTATACATATTTGGGACCACTTTATTATTTCCCACAGGTCATTGAGGTGTTCAATTTTTTCCAGTTTTTTTTTCTCTTAGTGCTTTATTTTGCATATTGCTATTTCTTCAAATTCACTAATCTTTTCTTCTACAGCTCTTAATCCTATCTCATGAAATTAACATTTCAGACATTGTATTTTTTTTTCCCTGGGAGTTCTGTTTCATTCATTTTTAAAAAAATCCTACAGTTCCTTTCACTATGTTCATGTTATAATAGCTATTCAATATTTTGGTCTGCTGATTTCACCCTATCATTTTTGGATCTGCTTCCATTGACTGGTATTCTTCCTGATTATGGGTCACATTTTATTGCTGCTTGTTTCATCTAGTAATTTTAGATTTAGATTGTGAATGTTACATTATTCAATATTTGTATTTTATTGTCTTTTTAAAAGAAGGTTGAATTTATTTCAGCCAGCAGTTAAGTTTCCTGTGGATCAGCTTGATACTGTTGTGGCTTGATTTTAAATTTTATTAGGGTGGACTTAGTGTAACCTTTATACTAGTGTAGTTTATCCCTATAAGTGAAGTGTGAGCTTTCTGGGTCTCCTGCTGAAAGTCCCAAGTGTTCAGCTAGGCTTCTGCAATCTGGATGGTCAAAACAGAAAAGTTCCCTAGCCCTGTGTGGGTTCTGGGAGTTATTGAGCTTCCAGCTCCCTCATAGTTCTTTGCTTGGCCTTGTAGAGTTCACCTCATGTAAATAGGATTTTGTGTTCAGGAGCAGACTTAATGTTCAGATATCTGAAGCTTATTTGTGCATATAATTCATTCTCCAGTATTCTGCCTCATCAATTCTAGTCTCTTTGGCTTCCCCAAATTCTGTTCTGTATTTCCTCAATAAGTTGTCCCATTTTGCTCTGCTTGGATTCCCCCTTTCTTGTGCCATTGACTGAAAAATGCTTTGAGGTGTAAGAGTAGGACGATGATGAGGGTCATTACAATCTGTCACTGCCTGTTGTCCAAGTTGTCTTCAAATATATGTTTCACATATTTTGTCCAATTTTCTTGTCCATGATGGGGGGCTATTTTTGATATTAGCTACTCTCTTATGGTGGAAGCTAAAGTCTAATGTGCTTTTACTGAGAGTTCATATTTTATTTAATGTACTGGAAGACCTCACTTTACATGGTTCTGATATGCACAAATTTCAATTTAGTAAAGTTCAGTTAAATAATACCGTTTCCCCAAAATATGGCTGAAATTTTAGTTATCAGTGTATTAACTGTAATTTTTATGAAGTATAAGCTTTCTGGTCTGCAGTTCACTGTGGGTAAGGCAGATACTCATCACGATCACACTTGTTCCAAAGTCTGTTGTGAATTAGTCACTGCACATCTGTTATTGAGTTTATGCATAGACAACATGAAATACAGTTGTATTGTCTCCTCTTCCAGTGTTAATTCCACGAGATATTTTACAAAAATGGATAATGAAAGAGGCAGTTTGCCAATTTTTTTTTATGTTTATTTTTGAGAGAGAGACACAGACAGAGGGTGAGTGGGGGAGGGGCAGAGAGAGAGGGAGACAGAATCTGAAGGAGGCTTCAGGCTCCAGCTGTCAGCACAGAGCCCAATGTGGGGCGGCTCGAACCCATGAATCCCAAGATCATGACCTGAGCTGAAGTCAGATACTTAACCGGCTGAGCTACCCAGGTACCCCACCAGTCTAAAGAATCCTTTTTTTTTTTTTTTTTTTAAATGTTTTATTTATTTTTGAGGGAGCGCAAGTAGGGGAAGGACAGAGAGAGGGACAGAAGATCCGAAGCGGGCTCTATGCTGACAGCAGCAAGCCGATATGGGGCTTGAACTCATGAACCATGAGATCGTGACCTGGGCTGAAGTCAGACACTCAACCAGCGGAGCCACCCAGGTGCCCCAAGAATTCTTAAATTCAGCTTTTGTGTTTGTAATATTCACTTCTGTGGTATATATGTTCTGTTACAGATTTGAGTTTTCTGATGGAATGCTTCATTTTTTTCATCTTGAATATCTTAAACTTGGTTATTTTATTTTTTTAATGTTTATATTTGTATGTGTGTGTGTGTGTGTGTGTGTGTGTGTGTGAGAGAGAGAGAGAGGGAGAGAGAACATGAGTGGAGGAGGGGCAGAGAGAGAGGGAGACACAGAATCTGAAGCAGGCTCCAGGCTCTGAGCTGTGAGCACAGAGCCCAAGGCAGGGCTCAAACTCATGGACTGTGAGATCATGACCTGAGCTGAAGTCGGATACTTAACTGACTGACCCACCCAGGCACCCCCTAAACGTGGTTATTTTAAAGTTTATTTTTATTTGTTTTGAGAGAGAGAATTCTAAGCAGGCTCTGCCCTGTCAGTGCAGAGCCCAATGTAGGGCTCAAACCCACAAATTGCGAGATTATGACCTGAGCCAAAATCAAGTCAGACACTTAATCGACTGAGTCACCTACGTGCCTCAAACATGTTTTTTGTTTTTTGTTTTTTTTTTAATTTTTTAACGTTTATTCATTTTCAGACATGGAGAGAGACAGAGCATGAGCAGGGGAGGGGCAGAGAGAAAGAGGGAGACCCAGAATCAGAAGCAGGCTCCAGGCTCTGAGCTGTCAGCACAGAGCCCGATGCGGAGCTCGAACCCACAGACCGTGAGATCATGACCTGAGCTGAAGTCAGAAGGTTAACCAACTGAGCCACCCAGGCGCCCCTCAGACATGGTTATTTTAAAGCCTGTGTTTAGGAGTTCCAATACTTACTACTTTTGGGGGCTTTCAAAATTTGTATTAAAATGTACATAATCATCTTACTCATTTTTAAGTTCAGTAGTTTTACATTCACGTTGTTGGCCAGCCTATCTCCAGAACTTTTTCATCTTGCAAAATTATAGGCCAGTTAAACAACAATTCCCCATTCTCCTCTTCCTTCGGCAACCACTATTCTTTCTCAGTTTGATTACTCTTGGTACCTCATATGAGTTGGAATCATACAGTATTTTCCTTTTTCTGACTGGCTTTTTTCATTTAGCATAATGTTTTTAAGGTTCGTCCATATTGTAGCACGTCAGAATTTCGTTCCTTTTTAAGGTTGAATAGTATTCCATTGTATGTATATGCCACATTTTATTTATCCATTTATCTACTGGTAGATACTTGGGTTATTTCCACCTTTTGGCTATTTGGGTCTGTTTTTATTGTTTATTTTTCTGGTTTTTTTTGGGGGGGGCAACATTTAATCCCTTCTCTTTGAATTCTTAGTCATTTTTAATTGAATGGTAAACATGAAATGGTGGAGACTTTAGATGATAGCTTCCTTCATAGGGTTTAATATTCTTTTCATGGACATATCCCTTTGGTTTGATTGATTTCTGGTGTCTTTCCATGGTGTCAGCTGAAAGTCTTTTTTTCCCCAGGGTACCTTGTCCTTGATCGGTTCTGTATTCCAGTTTTTGGTGCCTTAGCACCATGAGATTGCTAAATAAATTTTAAATTTGGTTTTTCAAATCTGACTCTACATGCAAAACATAGGACCAAATGTCAGCAAACGTCTGGAGGGAAATTGCATAGAATGTCAGATTCACCGCAATACATCTCCCTCCTGCCTAGAATTTTGGCCCCTAAAGTCTTAGCTGCATTAGTTGTTCTCTGTTGCCTTCAAATAGCTTTCTGTATTTTATTCAGATTTTATAGTTCTCTTTTTGTACATAAAATTTAGTTTCATAACAATTAATACACCATAGCTGAAGCAAAATCTTAATATAATTTTCATTAATTAAAATTTCATATTATTTTAAAAACATTCTCAAGTTTACAGAAAAGTTGCAAGTAAAATACAAGTAACATTTTCCTATAAATCATTTGAGACTAAGGTACAGACATGATTTCTCATCACTCCTGAATTCTTTGATATGTATTTCCTACAAACAAGAGCATTCTCTTACATGACCTATTAATAACTATCAAAAATAAGGACTGCCAACTAATTTACAGACCGTATTCAAGTTTTTCTAGTAATCCTAATAAATGTCCTTTATAGCAAAAGGATCTAGGTCAGAATCACATGTTGCATTATGTTGTCATACTTTTTATGTCTCTTTTAATCTGGGATGGTTCTTCAATCTTTCCTTGACTTTCATGACATTGACTTTTTTGAGGATTATAAGCCAGTTATTTTGTAGATTGTTTTTTAGTTTGGGATTTCCTGACGTTTTCTTATGATTAGGTAGAGGCTGTGTATCTTTGGCAGAATATCACAGAAGTGATGCTGTGTTGTTCTTATTGTATCCTCTCAGATGACACATGATTTTAATTTGTTTCATTATTGGTGATATTAATGTTGATCACTTGATTAAGAGGTCAACCAGGTTTTTCCACTTTAAAGTTACTGTTTTATATGGGGAGACATTTGAGACTATTCAATTATCATGCTTCTCATGAAACTTTCAGTTTATTCTATTATTAATAGAGTCATATATTTTTATTTTACTCGATGGCTTATTATATTAGGTATCTTTTGCCACATACCAAATTACCACAAATTTAGTGGCTAATAATAACATGCAACACACATTTATTATCTTGCAGTTCCTTTGGGTCAGGAGCCTGGCCATGGCTGACCCAAATCCTTTGCTTCAACATCTCTCATAAGGCTGTAATCAAGGGGTAGGCCAGGGCTGAGGTCTCATTTGAAAGCGTGATTGAGGAGAGATCCACTTGCAAGCTTACATGTTTTTTGTTGTTGTCATTGTTGTTTGTTTGTTTGTTGCAGAATTCCTTTCTTTAAGGGCTATTGGACTGAGAGCCTCAATTCCTAGCTGGCTGTTGGTAGGAGGCCATCCTCAGTTCTTTGCCATGTGGACTACTTGCTTCATTAATACATCCAAGCCAAGAAGGCAGTAGTGTCTGTTAGTAAGATGGAAGTTACTGTTTTATGTAACTTAGAAGGTATTAGGCTGTCCCATACTTAGGGGCATCGATAGGATTACACAAGGGTTGTGAATGCCAAGAAGTAGGGATCATTGGGGAGTATGTTACATTTTGCCTACCACAGTTATAATCCATTATTATCATTATTTTGATATCTGATTTGTCTCAAATTTATCCTGTGAGAGCATTTCATACTGGCCCCATGTCATTTTGCCATGTCTCCGTTATCCTTTGAGTACCATGAGAAAATGTTCTTTGCTCATCTTAAACTTTTTCCTGCCCGAGTCCTGGATTCAGCCATTGTTCTAAGCAGCTTGGAGAGTGCTATTTAGGATCGTTAAATGTATTCATTGCTATTAGGGGGTTACAGTTAGTGAGCCTTCTCAAATGATAGAACAGGGGTGTGTTTTTGTGTACAGGTATCTCCTGCTTCATATCATTTTGCTTTTATAAAAGACCTACATTAGTACCTGTTTTCACTAACCAAAAGAAATCTGAAGGAGATTCTCACTTTTATGAAAAAAGGAGACAAGTAAAAGTAGCATTCGGTATTTGTTTTGCTGTCAATTGTGGTAGAGGGAGCGTACTATTCCCTGGAGCAGTAAGAGCGGCACTGTCATGCTCCTTCTCCAAGAATTATACTCAGCATCTCAGCATCAAGCCTCCATAGCTTTATGAACATCTTTGCTTTATCTCCTTTTTTTTTTTTAATTTTTTTTTAATTTTTTTTTTTAACGTTTATTTATTTTTGAGACAGAGAGAGATAGAGCATGAACGGGGTGGGTCAGAGAGAGAGGGAGACACAGAATCTGAAACAGGCTCCAGGCTCTGAGCTGTCAGCACAGAGCCCGACGCGAGGCTTGAACCCACGAACCGCGAGATCGTGACCTGAGCTGAAGTCAGACGCTTAGCCGACTGAGCCACCCAGGCGCCCCTGCTTTATCTCCTTTTATTTTGTGTGTCCATTAGCAAGATGTGCTGTGAGGTATCAGAAGATCCTAGGAGAGGTTATTTTTTTTGGGTCTGGGAACACTAAAAATGTTTCCATATAAATTCATGGTAATTCTTTCCTTGCTTTATGCCATTTTGGCTTACGAAAGGTTTCATAGGAACACTCTACTTTTGGATAGCAGTGGAAACCTGTATCTGTAATGTGTATGTATGTACACATACATATACATCATTTACCTAGAAATTTCTCCACGTACTGTAAGCTTTGAGCTCACAATATCTTTAATTGTAGTTCAGCAACATAGCATTCATTCAGTTTTTCTTTTCTGTATCTTGTAACTTTGATTATGAGAAATCTTGCTCCTATCCTCAGTATTTGATCTACCCCCTTATTTGATCAATCCTCCTATATAACTCATCTCCCGTTGCTAGTAGAAGGCTCTTCATCCCCCACCTCATATTCTGTGTGGATGTTTTCCTTACTCTTTAGGTTTCTGATTATTTGCATTGGGCTCCTCTCCCATTGGGTCTGAAACACTGTTCTGGGCCACTGCCCCTCCACCCTGCTTATCCCACTGGGTCTGAAACTCAGTGTTGGGCCAATATCCCTCCACTCTCAATAAATGTCTTCTGTTCACTTTGGGAACCCTTGCTGCCCTGCCTTCCTGCACTGCCCTGCCCTGCCCTGCTCCATCACATGCCTCATCATCCTGCTCCTGCCATTCTGGTCCCCCATGTGGAAGCCTTTCTCAGTCCACTAGGGTGTGGTACCCCCTGCCAGGCCACCGTCTTGTGCATATTTTTTCCCTCACCCAGCTTGAGCTCTGACACTGTGGCGGGCCTCTAACCCCTCAGAGACACCTTTCTCATACTACTTGGACTCCAAAAGCCTGTATTGGGTCACTACAGCTACCACTTCTACCGCTCAGCGGGATGCCCGCTTAGCCTGTTCTTACTTAATGGCTGTTGAATTTTTCAAGTAGGAAAGGAGACAAGGAAAGAGGAATAAAATTTTATTTAAAAAACCTCACTAGTATTTTTACAGCAAATGCTTTTAACCTAGGGCTTATGTAGAACTCAGTGATTCCCACATCTATGTAATCCTTACACGTTTATATCCAAGCTTTCACGCTAAATTTTTACATACTAGAGGTGTATTATCATGTCAAATTAATGATTTCTGAGCTTATCTAGCTCACTTTCCTCCTGCCTTGTCCAACGGTGCTACCACCGTCCTTCTAGTCCTTCAAATTTGAAATCTTACAGTCATTTCTGGCTGTACTCCTTCTTTCCTTATAGTCGGTCATTAAGTCCTGTTGATTCTTCTTTTGATGTACATTTATCTTCTCCATGGCCATTACTTTGATGATTACAACAGCCTCCTGGGTGGGATTCCTTTTTAAGTGCCATTTTTATGTGGGACTATCCTAGGTACTAAAATACCTAGTTTTGAATCCCATTTTTACTGCTTGCTAGGTACCCATCAACTTTTGTTAATTTATTTAACCCCTCTGGATGTTATTTACCTTGCTAGATTGTTTTACAGGTAAGTAAGATAATGAATTGTGAAAGAGCTTTATCTAACACCAGTCTAGTAAGATCTTCCAGTCTAGTAAGATTGGTGTTAGTAAAGTAACCATTGTTATTTTATCAGTGTTTTTACTATTCCATAAGTAAAAAATGTTTCTTTCTCTGTGGTATGTAGCTGTCCATGATCTCTCACCATAAGCTCACATTTATTGAGTATCTACTATGACCAGATACTGGAGATTAAAAAAATATATATATATATATATGACTCATCTCTCTGAGGACTACAGGCTGATAGAGGAGCAAATATATAATTAAATTACATATAATAATAACAAGTGCTACAATAAAATTAAAGGCTGTGTCTGAAGTTTTCTAAATTTTAATTAAACTTATACAGCAGCTGTTGTCTAACACAATTTAATACATTCTTCTGTTTTTCCTTGCAGTTACTGTTTGTGTTGGTTAATTTATCTCCCTAAGATAGAGTGTAAACTACTTGAGAACAGGTTGTTGTTGTGGTGAATCTTTGGGTTTGGGTAGACAAACACATTAGGGTCTTATTTCTGTCATTGCCATGTAGTTACTGTGACTCTTCTGAACTCGAGTTTACTCTCGAGTTAAAGTGAAATATTAATAACCCTTTGACGTGGATTGTAGTCATTAAATGGTATAATGTATTTAAAGGGTCTAGCACAATTTATGCCTGATAAATTTTGGTTCTTCTCTTGTACTCCGTATGTATCCATTCTGGTAAAGAACAGTAAGTATTTGATTGACGGATTAATGTATTGATTCTATGGTCTGCGGTTCGCAATGGCTTCCCAGAACATTTTGAAATGCAAGTGACATTCATGGAATTCTGTTCTTAGTAATGATGCCAATTTATATGTTTTTTCTTTTGTACTCTTATTTTAATTTTAATTTTATCACAACCTTGTGCAATAAGGCTAGGCAGATACGACTATCCTATGTGACATGTAGAGTTTCATTTTTAAAGTGAGTGAACTCAATTGGGATTCTTAAGAGGCAATCATTGAATTTGTATAGGTAGATTCTGAATCTATTACATGGCCTATGGAATACTGTAGTTCTCTTGGCCTGACTTTTTAGTTGATATAGTAGTGAAAAGGGAATTCTTCTATTCCATGGCTTAAGGATACACAAACTCTCAATGCAGCAATCTTTTTATTGTTGATTATTATAGCTTCTATTACTCCTAGAAGTTGACCAACAGGGACCTGAGTTTAGGAGATTTTGTCATTCAGCTTTCATATAGTAAATGCTGAGGCCAGCCCTTTGCCTGCAGGGCTCTCTATCAGTGAAGAGGAACTGTGACTTTTCTCTAGGCAGCCAAGTAGGGGGAGGAGTCAAGGTTTTCAGTTTTTCTGTGAAAATGAATTTGTACTGTTGAACCTGAAGGGCACTCGGTAGTATATTCTTCTTGAAGCACTGGAGGCCCTTTGTTGCAACATTTCAATCTCTTTCTGATTCTTCCAAGTAGTAGAAAACATGTTCAAGGATTTTTTAAAATGCTGTGTCTGCTTTTCAAAAGCTGGTAAACTTACTCAGTTGGATAACAGAATTCAGTTGTAATTATTATGGCCTTCAACTTTCTTTGATTTTGCAGAGTAGAGTTAGTTGGAATGAGGTTAAATGGAGAAAGCTGAAGAGACAAACATGTGCTGTGTAGGGCTGGATTTGTACAGGATGAAGGCACACGTATGATCTAAACTGTTGTATCTTTTGAGATTGCATAGGAGTAACATTTAAGGAGTAGGTCATTCACAAGCTCTTTAACAGTTAATAGAAATTAAATATTTAAATGTGAGGATGTAGTTGCTAGATTGCAGTTCTAAATTATTAGAACCTGCTTTTTTTTTTTTTTAAGTTTATTTTGAGAGAGACAGAGAGAGCACAAGTGGGGAAGGGGCAGAGAGCAAAGGAGAGAGAATCCCAAGCAGGCTCTGAGCAGCCAGTCCACAGAGCCCGATGTGGAGCTCTCACTCATGAAACCCTGAGATCATGACCTGAGCCAAAATCAAGAGTCGGATGCCTCATTGACTGAGCCACCCAGATGTCTCTAGAACCTGCCTTTTTTTTTTTTTTTTTTTAATGTTTACTTTTGAGAGAGAGAGAGAGAAAGCATGCACGCGTGGGTGCGCGAGCGCAGGAGACACAGGATCTGAAGCAGGCTCCAGGCTCTGAGCTGTCAGCACAGAGCCCGACACGGGGCTCGAACTCAGGAACGGTGAGATCATGACCTGAGCCTAAGTCAGACAGTTAACCAACTGAACTACCCAGGTGCCCCACGAATCTGCTTTTTTTAATTAAAAATTTTTTTTAATGTAGAGAGAAAACCTTAGAAATTTAAATATTTTGCAGCCTAAACTTCAAGTAGAAAACTATTTGTGCTCTTCAGGGTTTTAAAGGTAAGCTTTAAAGGGGATTATATATTAAACATTGAAGGACAAAAGAAGTCTTAGGTATTTGTCAGAAATTAACCAATCAGGATGGCCCTGAATTATATAGAATACATAAGAATAGTAACCAAAGTGACACTCCTTTCCACCTGTTACTTACTTACTTCCACCTGTTACCCAAATTTCTTTTGATTTCCCCCTTCATTTAGAAAATACTCCTAAATGTGAAGATAGAAGGGAAAGAGGTAGAGTAGAAGTTACAGCCTATTCCATTAATTTTGTGATTAAATTTTTTTCTTCAATGTTTTTAAGTGGCATTTACCAGTATGGGTAAGATTAATTGTTATAATACAAACCAATTTTCAAATTGGTTTTTAAATTGAGCTATAATGTGTAAAATCTTATGATAATGCTCAGATCTGACTATATGCAAGTGCAGTTTTCATACCCATACCAATTGTCTTGTAATAATGGAAAATGCATCGTCTGCGTGGTGTTTGCAAGTTAATGCTGTTTTAGAAATCATCCCAGTATATCTAGTGGCTTTTCTGAGTGTCTTTGTTTCATTATTGATTATAATTTTATTTTGAAATTTTAGTTTAAAGGGATGGGCTAAGTCCTTTCAAATTCTTAGTTAGGAGTTTCGATGGAGGATAGGGATGAATGAATAAGGAAGAGTGTTAGAATGAGTAATAGTAAGGAAGTTATAATAATTAATCAAGGACATACTGCAAAAATAACGCAGGATCTAATATAAAATGAAGGAGACAAAACATTACAAAAAGAGTGCCTTAAAAACTTACCAGGGAGTGTTCACAAATACAAACAAATATGCATAGTTAATAAAAAGGAAGTGATCATGCAGATGGCTTCAGTGTGGCATAAAGCGCATGAGCCGTATACCTCTTACGAAGGGAAGTAAAGCTGTCTTCCAGTGCTTACTGCTTTTTCGTTCTACCATTTCCTTTTTCCTCTACTGTATTTTCATTCTCTCTTTTTTATTCTCCCTTACTCTACCAGTTTTCTGAAATTCAGTCCCTTCTCCAGGATGAGACTTTCTTTTCTACCTGGCATACATAGAACTTTAACCGATTGCTTTATAATGGGCAGTGTCTCTCGTTAACCATGAGAGAAACTCTCAACTCTCAAAAACAAGTTTTTGGATTTTTGTGGTTTTGTTTTTTACATTAAAGATTTTAAACATAGAATAATTTAAGTTTGACAGAATGTCACTAGAATGGATTTTTGTCTCTTGTTCATTGTTCTATCCCTGGTCTCTAGAACAGTACAAAGAAAATGCTCAATAAATATTTGTTGAATAAATGACTAAAAAATTAGACTTACAAGTTTTTTTTAAAAATTTATTTTTTTAAGTAATCTCTATGCCCAACATGGGGCTTGAACTCACAACCCTGAGATCAAGAGTTGCATGATCTTCCAACTAAGCCAGGTACCCCTAGACTTAGACATTTTTTTTAACTTTTTTTTTTTTAATGTTTATTTCTTTATTTTGAGAGAGAGAGAACATGAGCAGGGGAGGGACAGAGAGAGAGAGGGAGAGAAGAAATCCCAAGCAGGGCTCCACACTCAGCATCGAGCCTGACGTGGTGCTCAATCCCATGACCTTGAGATCATGACCTAAGCTGAAATCAAGATTTGGATTCTTAACCAACTGAGCCACCCAGACACCTCTGACTTAGAATTTTTTTAAAAAAATGTTTATTTTTGAGAGAGTGAGTGAGCAGCGGAGGGGCAGAGAGAGAAGGAGAATGAGAATCTGAAGCAGGCGCTGCACTGTCAGTGCAGAGCCCCGTGCGGGACTTAAATTCACGAACTGTGAGATCATGACCTAAGTTGAAATCAAGAGTTGGACACTCAACCAGTGACTGAGCCACCGAGGTGCCCCTAGACTTAGAAATTTTTTAACATCATTTATTTAAAAAAATACTTTAGCGAAGAACTTTATAACCTCTGTGGTAGAGCAGTAATATGAAAACAGCGATTCTCAGGGAGAAAGAAACTTTTTTTGTCCTGCTCCCCCTTAATCTCTTCTCCCTATTGCCTTCTGACAATATGAGAATCTCTGCTACTGAGGCCTACTGAATGAGACTGAAATTAGTATAAATAGTTCTAAGGAGAGCTGAAGTAAATGGGAGGTGTACATTGGTAGGATGAAAGGGAGAAGGAAATTACAGGTTCAAAGGATGGGAGTAAGATGGATATTTGAACAAAATATCAAGTTAGTTATTAGCTAGAGGGCCAGGGCCAATTGGAAGGACAGAGAAAGTGTTAATGTAGGCAGTAGGGAAAGATCAGATCAATAGAGTGCTTGGGTTTCATACAGTAGATAGAGGGAGCCATTATGAATTATTGGCGAGAGTGACATGATAGTAAGCTGAACACAATTATTCTACTTAGTTGCTCTTCATAAAATGGATGGATTATAGCTTGTGGTGAAGGAACATTGGGAACAGTGAACAAAGTCAGGAGATTGTTGTAGTAGTTGAAAGCAGCGTAGCTATTTTGGTTGGTGTGTTATCCAGTGATGCCTTTAGCAGATACCCTTCTTTGAAGTCTCATGTCTCCACATTATGACCTAGGGATGGATGGAGGGAGGCAGGGCACTTAAAAAGCAACAGGCCAGTTTTCCCGTACCTACTTCTCTGCTTTCTAAATTCATGATCATGAATAAATACTTCAATTTTTCCTGGGTATCAGTCACCTTAATTGTAAAATGAGGAAATAATGACCTGAAAGCAGGATCTAGACCAGATCATTTTTTGGAGTCGTTTGCATTGCACACTTCTTATATCGATTATAGGGAGTGTGAGCAATAAATACCATGTTTTGTTACCTAATATTAATTTCTACAACTAGGGTATTTTAAGAATAAAAAATTCCTGGGCACCTGGGTGGCTGAGTTGGTTGGGCATCCGACTTCAGCTCAGGTCATGATCTTGCTGTTCATGAGTTCGAGCCCCACATCAGGCTCTGTGCTGACAGCTCAGAGCCTGGAGCCTGCTTCGGATTCTGTGTCTCCCTCTCTCTCTGTCCCTCCCCTGCTCATGCTCTGTCTCCTCTCTCTCTCTCTCTTTTTGAAAATAAATAAACATTAAAAAAAAAGAATAAAAAAGTCCCATGATACTAAATATTTCAAAAGTTATAATTTCAAGTTTAATATTATGTGTATTGACTGCTATATTTTAAAATATGTATTCCTGTTTTTACATATGATCAGGTGTTTAGTTTTTTTAGTACTATTAGATTGTAATAGCACCCAAATTGATGGACCAAACCTTCGGTGGGGATACACTTAGAGAAACTTGAAGCATGTAAAAATTCTTTTAAAAGATATATTATTTTATAAGATTATAGGAGCAGTAACACCGATAGTATTTAATTAATGTTACTAGAAATCATTTCTACTCTTTTTTGCTACTGAATACACTGTGTATATTTATACTCACACATATCTTTCTGTTTAGGAGGTTTTAATACCAGTAACTTTTTTGGGTTCTTTCTATTTTTCTCTTTCTTTCTCTTTTTCCATCCTTGTTCTCTCTTCCTTTGTTGTTTTCCCTTCTGTTTGAGTTGCCCCCCCTCCCCGCCCCCCAATCCATCTGGAAAGATGAAGAGGCAGCTGCTATGGTAACTATGCATTTCGGTTAATGAATAGCAGACTAACAAGATACATAAAACATATGCAAACTGTGCAGAGTTGGTCGCTGTCAAAGCTGTGGGGGTATGATTCTTTCTCTTTTCCTCCTCCCCACCTTCTAAAAAACACCAACTTTTCTCTTGTATTTTGTTTTCTAATTTACCATTCCTAATAATGAAATGCTACCATGAAGGGTTCCTTTTGCTGTTTAGTCTGTGCAGTATCTCACCCTGTGGTGAATTTATGGGAGATGAGTTGAGGTGTAGAGAGAAAAAGAATTGATTATTGGATTAAGAAGTAGATTTCCTTTGGACTCCTACGTAAAAGAACAGAGAAAAAAATTTCACTAGATATTTGTTTCTTTGATCTGTAACCTCCTTTCTTTCCCCTTGCCTTTTGGCCACTAGTGCCCCTTTTGAGGTTCTCTCTGGGGTTAGAACTTGTAAGTAGTATGTTTCTTGAATATGTTTCTATCATAAAGGCCAGCTGCGACTGGAGTATTACATTCAGCCAAGCTTTGAAAATTCCTGTAATCTGTGCCATCCTGTCTCATACTGTCCCATCTCATAGTTGTCCTCTCTCTGCAGTGCTCTATGCCCAGGTCTCTGTGGCTGGGCTGCTCCAGCCTGGCGGACAGCATGCCTTCGCTGCGATGCCTGTATAACCCAGGGACTGGCGCACTCACAGCTTTCCAGGTACTTTCTCTGTCTCTGTGGGTTATTTGCGGGCATTAGTGTGTATGTCTGATTCATTAGCGTGTCCTCGTTCTTTCTTGTGCTCTACTTATGTTCACTTTCTCTCCTTCATATTGCCTGTATTTCACATCACTCAGTACTCTTTTAATTATTATTTTTTAATGTAGACCCAGACCATTCCACTCTTAAGACAATTTTATTATCGTGATTGGTTTGCCAGAATTGACATAGCACAACTTGACTGTTTTCATATCTAGTGGAAGTATGATAGTGAATTTTAAAGTAATTTCAACAAATAGTGTTTATTATGTAATGTTTGTTCTGGACCTACATAAAGCCAATTCATGTAATCGATTAATTAATTACAGCCAGTTGCCTGAACACGTTGTGTTTTTCTTATGATTACTAAAAATAAAAAGTGCTCTGTTCAGAGTGTCTCCTGGTTGCTATACAGCTATATATATATTTTGGGGTAAGATCTGTGTTTATTTATTTCTTGACTAACAAGTCTAGTTTCAAGGTGAAAAGGCCTTTTAAAGACCTTTGAGTATAATATTTAGCTTGAAACAGTCCAGCTTGTCTTGCATGAACTGACAGATTCTAGTTCCCTTCAGCCTTTCTTAGAGAATATCAGGACAGTTCTAGGATGTGAAAGAAATCTATAGAGAGAATGAAAAATTTGTAGAGAAAAATGTAAGAAAGCACTTGATGCTCGTAGCTTACAAATCTGGGTACTATATATTTTCTTGGTAGAAATGTTATCTATCCACCTCAGGTATTTGCAGTTTGTGTTTAGCATTTGATAGCAATACACAACAAGTTAGCTTTTGGTTTGTTTTTAACCTTTGTAGCTCATATTCTATTTAGAAGAATTTCAAAGGCAAGTTATAAGTAAGCATCAGAATGCGTAGACTGTCGTCTTAGTTAGAAGAGACAAAGTTAAGTGTTCCACATTTTGGATTGTGCTGACAATTGCTAGTCTTTAATGATACAATTTTAGTGGTGATAACGCTAGATATTTGTATTTGTTCTTTGCAAAATAGAATATTAAACTTCCTTTGCTTGTCTTAGGAGATACAATATAGGAAAGTGCATAGGCCTTAAAATTAGTTAGATCAGGGCTTACATACTGTCTTTGTCACTAGTATGGTCTCGAGCAAGCCATTTCACTCTAATCCTTGTGTTCCTCATCTGTAAACAGAGACTGCAGTAAAGGCATGCAGTAAATGGTTGCTGTTTTTATCATCTTCATTACTATTAACATTACCACTGTTACTGTTAGGGAATGCTACTTTCCTATCAATTTATTTCAAATATTGTAAATTTTTTTTTACTACATGTCATATTGATAAAGTTTCTGCTCTCGAGGAACTCCTGGTCTAACCTGTGGGTTTTTAATCTTGTTTGGGTTGTAATAAGTTTAGCCAAACTCCAAACTCCAAGAGAATAGTCACTGCAAGACTGCCCTCATTTCAGACACCAGTTGCAAGTTTAGGAGTCCCCTTGACCACATTCATGCTTGAGAATTCACTAAAAAGGACTCACAGAACTCACTGAAAGCTCTTAGAATTTATTACAGGGTGAGGAGACAGGTTAAAATTAACCAAAGGAAAGAGACACATAGGGCAGATTCAAGAAGGGACCAAATATAGAACTTCCTGTCATCATCTCCATGGATTCAGGAATGGCGTTACTGCCTCCTGGCCACAGTGTATGACAGTACAACACAGGGTATTACCAGCTAGGGAAATTTACCCAAGTCTTTGGTGTCTACAGTTTTGTTGGGGCTCAATTACAAACTGCCTGCATGGCTGACTGCTGGTCTCTAGCCCCTCCTGTAGGTCACACTAATGCTTTTTGCCTCAGTTTCCTCTCCGGATAGGAATTGATAAAGTATGGTTCAGAGCCCCCACTCTAAATCCCATTTGTCCATTGGCCAGAAGCCGCAGGAAGAAAGACACTTCTGTTAGGTAAGAAGTTCCAGAAGCCTAGATACCACTTCCCGATAGCCAAAGGAAAAGGCCATGCCTATCTTTGATAAGGTTAATCCTTCACTACACAGGTGTTACGGACTACTTTGAGAATCTAATGAGCACTATTGACCTTGGGAAAAACTGCATATGGCACATAGGCAAAATTTTATTTAATAGTTATGTGTATGATTATTATATTTATATTAAATCACATAATCCTCAAAGTATTAACTCCCAAACTGAAAAATCCTATCACAGAAATATAGAGGAGCTGTAAGAATACATAAAAGAGGAACTTGATCTAACCTGAGGGTGAGGGTAAGGAAAATCAGGTAACGTTTGATTGAGTTAAGGTCTAAAGGGCGAGTAGGAATTAACTAGGCAAAAGAGGGGAGGGGAACACATTTCAGGCTTAAGGAAGAGGCAATGCAAAGGCTCTGGAGACTGGTGGAGCTTGTTGCATGTAAGGCCTCTACTGAAAAAACACTATTATTTTAGAGAATGAGGAGAATGGAGCTAGGAAAGACTGGGAAGTTTGGTCATGCGGGATTTGTGGGCCAGGTTAGTCTTGATGCTAAGAAGAGCAGTAAGCTGTCGAAAGGACTTAAACACAAGTTTTGATTTCCACTTTAGATGTATTAACTCTAGCTATCACAAGGATGATTTCAGTAATTGAAGAGACAGATTGTGGTCGTTTGGTTTTGGTCTGGAACTCCTTTGCATTCCAAAAAATTATTGAGGCCAGCAGAATGCTTTTGTTTATGTGGGTTATATGCACTGATAGTCACTATTTGAAATTAGAACTGAGAAAAAATTTAAGTATTAACTTATTAAAGTATCTGTAATAAATCCGTTACATGCTAGTGCAAATAATGTCTGGATTAATGAAAGGCAGCTGGATTCTCATTTCTGTTTCTGCAATCTGTTGTGTTGTGGTGTTTTGGTCGAAATATATGAAGTATCCAGCCTCATACAGATATATAGTTTAAAAAGAGAGGGGTGCTTTAATACCCTTTTCAGTTAGTAATTTCTTTATTATTTTTTTTATGGTTTTTTTGTTTGTTTGTTTTTGTTTTTGACAGAGAGCGAGCAGGGGAGGGGCAGAGAGAGAGAGGGAAACCCAAAATCCGCAGCAGGCTCTAGGCTCTGTGCTGACTCATGGATCATGAGATCATGACCTGAGCTGAAGTCAGACGCTTTACCGACTGAGCCACCCAGGCACCCCAGTTAGTTGTAATTTCTTAAAGATGAGTTACAGTATAGAATCTAAAACGTACACACTTTTTGTGTTCTGTTACATTAAGATGCATTGGTCTCAATCTTTTCAACAAATCATGCTGGAGCAATTGGACATCTATGTCTAAAATAATGAACCTCGACTATTACATTGTACCATATATAAAAATTAACTCAAATTGGATCATAGACCTATATATAAGCTAAAGTTACAAAACTAATAGGAAAAAATGAGGGAGAAAAAAGTCATTGTGACTTTGGGTTGGGCAAACACAGTGAGATACTACTGCATTACTACCACATGCCTCTTCTCACCCTGGATGTAGGGATTGGGAATTCAGTAGACCCTAGGTTTAGACCCACATCCTAGTTTAATATGAGAGATGTTGGGCTAGAAAATTCCTTGAAAGCAGAAGCAATCTTTTGTATTTATCAGTTGACCTTCACAGTGTTCTGTAGAGTGATTTTTAGTATTGGGGGGGAATGATTTGAACTATATTAGTGTTAAATAACATGCGATTAAAAATTGTGTAAGTTAGGGGCACCTGGGTGGCTCAGTCGGTTAAGCCTCCAACTTCAGCTCAGGTCATGATCTCACAGTTCATGAATTCGAGCCCCCTGTTGGGCTATGTGCTGACAGCTCAGAGCCTGAAGCCAGCTTCAGATTCTGTGTCTCCCTTTCTCTCTGCCCATCCCCTGTTCATTCATTCTCCCTCTCCCTCCCTCTCTCTCTCTCAAAAAATAAATAAACATTAAAAAAAATTTTTTAAAGCATATAAGTTAAAATCATCTGACTTGCACACCAAGATACCAAAAAAATTCAAATTTTCATTTTATCTAAAGCAGTCTTGAATCTCAGGTCAGGTAGGAAAGAATTCTGCAATTTACTGTCACTCTCAGGACTTTCTCTATTTGGTCTTTTTCTTTTTTGTTTTTTAAGATTTTATTTTTTAAGTAATCTCTACCCCCAACATGGAGCTGAAACTCACAACCCCAAGATGAAAACTCACATGTTATACTGACTGAGCCAGCCAGGCGTCCCTTTCTGTTAGCTCTTAATTAAAAATCAACAAATACCTATTTAAAAAATATTTTTAGTCTCCTTGTAAGTTACCACTTCTGGAATATAATTGGAGGGATGTTGATTTAGTGATTTTGCTGGAAAAATCAGGAATAAATTGGGTGTATGGACCTTGAAGTATATTGCAGGAGTGAAACTGTGTGGCACAGGCAGAAAAGAGGGGCTTAAGAAACATTTTAGAAAAGCAGGCCAAAGGCTATTTTGTAGTGTTGTGGTTATGAGCTTGGGCCTTGGTGCCAGACTGCTTGAGACTTGTGCTTGGCTCTGTCTGTGTGTGACCTTGGGCAAGTGCTTGACCTCTCTATACCTCAGTTTTTTAAATCGGGAAAATGGGGATAATAATAGTACTTATCTCATACAGTTGTTAACATTAAATGAGTTATGTTAAGTCCTTAGAACAGTGTCTGGCACATGAATGAGTTTTATATTATTGGGAAAATGTACAGAAGAATAGGTTTGGAGACTTTCAGCAAACACTGTTTTCACCTTGTTATAAAGCAATATACTGTTCAATAAATTCTTATTTTTTTTTCATTCCTTATAGCCCAATTTTGTATCATAGGGAGCCTACTCTTGGTTCAGGGATTGATGAAAAAATTTTGCTTTTCTCAATATTACTGTAGGTGTGAATGTTTATTTTTCTTATTACGTCTTATGTAGCAAAAATGGAAGACATGAGCTTATATACCAGTTTTATTCTATTAATTCAATAATTCTATGACAGGGTCAGTGTGCACAGATGCTCAATATTACTGGCTGACGAATTAGCAAGATGCAGGATTTAAGTCTTTTCTGTTCCTACTAGAATAAAACATTCCTAGTACATTTACATCTTTCTGGTTTGGGTTTTATTTTACTTATTTAGATTTTTATTAATGTAAAATTTACACACAAATCTGAAGTGTACTGAGTTTGACATTTATACATTTATGTAACCTCATTCTCAAGACATAGAATATTTGCATAATCTGAGAAAGTTTCTTTGTACCCCCTTCCAGTTAGTACTCATCCCCCCTATGCAATTACTGTTCTGATTTGCCACTAAGATTGTTTTTTTCCTGTTCTTCAGCTTCATATAAATGCACTCATATAGCATACATTGTTTTGTGTCTTTTTTCTTTTGACCAATATGTTTTTGAGTTTTGTCCATTTTGTTGTTTATCAGTAATTTATTCTTTTTTATTGCTGAATATGTTCTATTATATTACTATACCACAATTTATCTGTTTATTGATAGACATTTAGATTATTTCCATTTTTTGACTACTATGTATAAAGCTACTGTATACAGTTTGTACAAGTCTTTTTGTGGACATGTGTCTTTATTTCTCTTGGTAAGTGCCTAAGAATGTAATAGCTGGGTCGGGACACCTGGGTGACTCCGTCTGTTCAGTGTCCAACTTCAGCTCAGGTCATGATCTCGCGGTTCATGAGTTCAGGCCCCACATCGGGCTCACTGCTGTCAGCCTGTTAGCACAGAGCCCGTTTGGGATCCTCTGTCCCCTTCTCTCTACCCCTCCCTCACCTGCGCTCTCCCAAAAATAAATAAACATTTCTAAAAAAAGAATGTAATTGCTGTGTCATAAAATAAAGTATATTTTTAACTTTAAAAGAGACAGTCAAATGGAAACAGCCCAACTGTCCATCAACTGATGAATGGATAAAGAAGATACGGTATGTATGTGTATATATTTGTGTGTGTGTGTGTGTGTGTGTGTGTGTGTGTGTGTGCGTGCGCGCGCACACACACAATGGAATATTACTCAGCCATAAAAAAGAATGAAATCTTGCCATTTGCAATGATGTGGATGGAGCTAAAGGCTAGAGAGTATTATGCTAAGCAAACTAAGTCAGAGAAAGACAAATACCATATGATTTCACTCATGTGGAATTTAAGAAACAAACGAACAAAGCAGCAAGAAAAAAAGAGAGAGAGGCTAACCAAGAAACAGACTCTTAAGTATACAAAGAGAACAAACTGATGGTTACCAGAGGGGAAGTGGATGTGGGAGATGGGTTGAATAGATGATGGGGATTAAGGAGTGGTATATGGAAATGTTGAATCACCATTACATCTGAAACTAATATTACAATGTATGGTAACTAACTGGAATTTAAATTTTAAAACTTAAGGAAAGAAGAGAGACAGCCAAGTATTTCTTCAAAGTGATTATCCCCGAAGGAATACTCATTTTACTAATATTGCCAAATGTGTGTAATGAAGTGAGTTGGTAATAGCTTCATGATATTTTTTTTCTTTGAAATTATGTCATTTCTTTAGTAAGTTTGAAGTACCTTCAAAGTCAAAATTCAATGACAACAGAAGAAGAAGAGCCTTGGAGTCATTATTTAGTTTGTTGGGTTATCTTCAGTAACTCATATGGAAATGGTAACATTGAGATGGTTTGATTATTAACATTTCACGTCACACATTTTAAACTAGTCACAGAAAAGATTGTGAAAATACTGTTTAAATGGATTCTATGAGGACGTGGTTAATTTGAACATATTTTCATTTTCATCATTCCATTGGTTTGTCCGGGAAAGTATATGGATAATTAAGAGGATTTCTGTTGATTAACAGTGGATGTATTTCGTGGAATCGTTTGCTCATCCTCAGCAAGTGGTGATCTTATGATCTGATATTAAATGAAAATGAGCAGTAGAAAGAAAGTGCTTAAAAATAACTGAGTAATTAAGATTCTTTATTTTCTTTAGACCTTGAAAGAGAAGAGAAATTGTAACATTAAGAATATAACTAGATTTATATGGCCTTACAATATTTCAGGTGTCAAGTATAGCTATGATATTTTAGGGAAATCTTGAGCTAAATGTACCATATAATATTTTAATATTAGTAACGGTCCCTTGTCAAAGGTTGAAATTGTTTGGGGTTGACTTTAGGAGAGACAGTGTATTTTATTGTTTAAGAATATTTAGAGGTCTGGGGCACGTGGGTGGCTCAATTGGTTGGGTGACTGACTTCAGCTCGGGTCATGATCTCACTGTTCACGGGTTGGAGTCCCGCGTCTGGCTCTGTGCTGACAGCTCAGAGCCTGGAGCCTGTTTCGGATTCTGTGTCTTCCTCTCTCTCTCTGCCCCTTCCCCACTCGCACCCTGTCTCTCAAAAATAAATAAACGTTAAAAAAAAAAAAAAAAGAATATTTAGAGATCCACTAAATCTTGCCATCTACCATGGAACAATACTAGGAAAATTAAGCACTTTTCAAAATGTCTGTGTGTATGTATATGTGTGTATGGAAGACTTCATTTTATAGTTGAGGTTAAATGGCAATATGGATTATCACCCTGAATGTAAACTGACATTCAAATCTGACCAGAAAATAACACCATAAGGAAAATTTTCCCATGACAAAAATGCTTACTAGCCCTAGGTGATGGCCTCCTCCACAGCATTGTATATGGATAATCTCAGTACAGCATAATTTCTGTATAATAAAGAATTTGGTTCTTTTTGTGTATATGTTGACATTTGACCTATGTTTATCCCAGCCATAGTCTTTGCATTAGGAGTTAGCATGTAGTGGCAAATAAAAAATGCTTTTATTTTGTGTGTGTGTGTGTGTGTGTGTGTGTGTGTGTGTGGCAGGGATGGGGAGATACACGTTTCCCCCTACTTATAAAACCAATTTATTGTTTGTTGTAGAACATATAAATTATTTGGTAAATATATAAACAAAATATCGCCCATAATCCTTGCACTGTAAGATAATCATATGTTAGCTTCCTTCAGTCTGGAATGACCTCCATTTGTGGATATATGCACACAGGCATGTCTTGCAAATGCAGTTTAGCTTTAAAATATTTTTTATTCCAGGGGGTGCCTGGGTGGCGCAGTCGGTTAAGCGTCCGACTTCAGCCAGGTCACGATCTCGCGGTCCGTGAGTTCGAGCCCCGCGTCAGGCTCTGGGCTGATGGCTCGGAGCCTGAAGCCTGTTTCCGATTCTGTGTCTCCCTCTCTCTCTGCCCCTCCCCCGTTCATGCTCTGTCTCTCTCTGTCCCAAAAAAAATAAATTAAAAACGTTGAAAAAAAAATTTTTTTAAATAATAAAAAAAATAAAATATTTTTTATTCCATTTTATTGTAAAATTACAAAATACAAAAATTAAAATTTTAATATTGTAGAAAATACAGACAAATAGAAATAAGAAAGAAAATGGTTTTCTTTTAATTTTTTTTTTTTTTTTTATGTTTTATTTTTGAGAGAGAGAGACAACACGAGCAGGGGAGGGACAGAGAGAGGGAGACACAGAATCTGAAGACAGGCTCCAGGCTCTGAGCTAGCTGTCAGCACAGAGCAGAAAGGAAGTGAAATGTTTTTGTTTTGTTTTTAATTTTTAAAATTTTTATTTATTAGCATATAGTGCAACAATGATTTCAGGAGTAGATTTCCTTAATGCCCCTTACCCATTTAGCCCATCCCCCCTCCCCAAATCCCTCCAGTAACCCTGTTTGTTCTCCATATTTATGAGTCTCTTATGTTTTGTCCCCCTCCCTGGTTTTATATTATTTTTGCTTCCCTTTCCTTGTGTTCATCTGTTCTGTGTCTTAAAGTCCTCATATGAGTGAAGTTATATTTGTCTTTCTCTGACTAATTTTGCTTAGCATAATACCCTCTAGTTCCATCCATGTTCCATCTTGCAAGTGGCAAGATTTCATTCTTTTTGATTGCTGAGTAATACTCCTTTGTATATGTATACCACGTCTTCTTTATCCATCCATCCATTGATGGACATTTGGGCTCTTTCCATACTTTGGCTATTGTTGATAGTGCTGCTATAAACATTGGGGTGCATGTGCCCCTTCGAAACAGCACACCTGTGTCCCTTGGATAAATACCTAGTAGTGCAATTGCTGGGTCATAGGGTAGTTCTATTTTTAGTTTTTTGAGGAATCTCCATACTGTATTCCAGAGAAGCTGCACCAGTTTGCATTCCCACCAGCAGGGCAAAAGAGATCTTTCTCCGCATCCTCGCCAACATCTGTTGTTGCCTGAGTTGTTAATGTTAGCCATTCTGACAGGTGTGAGGTGGTATCTCATTGTGGTTTTGATTTTTATGTCCCTGATGATGAGTGATGTTGAGCATTTTTTCATGTGCCGATCAGCCATCTGGATATCTTTTTTGGAGAAGTGTACTATTCATGTCTTTTGCCCATTTCTTTACTAGATTATTTGTTTTTTGGGTGTTGAGTTTGATAAGTTCTTTATAGATTTTGGATACTAACCCTTTATGTGATATGTCATTTGCAAATATCTTCTCCCATTCTGTTGGTTGCTTCTTAGTTTTGCTGATTGTTTCCTTTGCTCTGCAGAAGCTTTTTATTTTGATGAGGTCCCAATAGTTCATTTTTGCTTTTGTTTCCCTTGCCTCCAGAGACATGTTGAGTAAGAAGTTGCTGCGGCCAAGATCAAAGAGGTTTTTGCCTGCTTTTTCCTTGAGAATTTTGATGGCTTCTGGTCTTATATTTAGGTCTTTCATCCATTTTGAGTTTATTTTTGTGTGTGGTGTAAGAAAGTGGTCGAGGTTCATTTTTCTGCTTATCGCTGTCCAGTTTTCCCAGCACCACTTGCTGAAGAGGCTGTCTTTATTCCATTGGATATTCTTTCCTGCTTTGTCAAAGATTAGTTGGCCATACGTTTGTGGGTCTATTTCTGGGTTCTCTATTCTATTTCATCGGTTTGAGTGTCTGTTTTTGTGCCACAGAAAAGAAATGTTTTAAGTGTCCTTGTGGATATTACCACTTTATTGAAACTAATACTTTCCAGATTTTAACTATGTCATATTCTTGTTCAAATTCTACATTTATCAGCTGGTTACATTGATTTTGGTCAGTTTTTATCTCATGGCCAGTTGCTTACATGTTTGTAAGTTGAACGTAGTTTGAAGTTGGCTTAATTGATTGGCTTGCCACCACTTTCCTCTCATGTAATTCTTAGCCATTTCAAATTTACAGTTCTCCAAAAGTGCTATGTTCTCTTATATATATCTATGTCTTTGCGTGTTCTGTTCTACCTGGAGAACCCTACAGAAAACACCTGTCCTCCCTAACTAACTCCTACCTCCCACGTTTATCTACCTGACTACTTACTAATCTTCATGATTCAACTCAAGTAGTTTTACCTCTAGGATAAAGGTCCTCACTGATCTTTTCACCCTCCCCCTTAATCTCGTTGGAGCATCTGTACCCAGGGCATACAATGGATACCTCTGTCATAGCACTGATAAGCTTTTGCAGTTGTTCCCTCACTAGACTGAGTTTCTTGAGAGTAGGATTATGTTCATTTTATATTTTCAATGTCAAGTACAGTGCTTGATACAAAGTATGTGCTTTAGGATTTTTTGCGGAACAAATGACTTAAATAATTTGAAGAAAACTATCAAATAACATATATAAAGTGGGAGAAGTGAAAGCATTGAATTGCCAGTGGTACCTACACATACATACACACTACTGTTGTGCATTCAGAAAGAAGTCATGATAATTAAACATTTCAAAGACCACACATTTACATGGAAACAAGGAAAACACGCTGAATCCGATTTATGGGTAGTCTTCAAATTTTATACATTTGGCTTTCATACAGCTCACACTATGATGATCCCCTCTGAATTGGATTTTGTATGCTGAATTTGGACTCTTGTTGATGAACAAATGCACATTTCCAGCTATTAAATAGTGGCACTGCCAATGCCAGCCAGTAAACAGTTTGGTTTCGATGATTCAACATCTTTATCCACACAGCAGTGTATGTTTGAACAATTATTTGACTATTTTATTGCATTTTATCCTTATTTTATGAAGAATAGACACTGGGAAAATTAAAATGATGATAGTAGTGATAAACAACAGTCTAGAGAAGGTAGAATTCATCAAGCATACTGAAAGTGACCCTTCAGGCTTGATGAGGCACAAAATTAAAGTACATGTGCAAGATGTTGGAAATATATTATTGAAGATCATTTCTTAAAAATAAAGTATAATTGTAGATTTTAAAACATTTTAGCTAACATTGGAATTTACTGTTCAGCTTCTACCCTTTGCAAAGTTTGTATGAATTTCACTAAGAAAAGGAGAGATGAACTGAGTTTGCTGCATTTTACTCTATCCTGGAAATAGGTTTTCTTGGAGGAATCATTAGGACTGATTTGTCTTTTTTTAAAAAAAATTTTTTTTAATTTATTTTTGAGAGAGAGAGAGAGAAAGGAAGGGCGGGAGGGAGAGGTAGAGAGAGAGGGAGACACAGAATCCCAAACAGGCTCCAGGCTCTGAGCTGTCAGCACAGAGCTCGACGCGGGGCTCGAACTCACTCACAGACCGTGAGCTCTTGACCTGAGCTGAAGTCAGATGCTTAACTGACTGAGCCAGCCAGGTGCCCATGGATCGATTTGTCTTTTAAGATGCCCACTTTGGTTATTTAAATACTCCAGTTATTTCAAGTTTTGTTATAATAGATTCCTCCATTGCTGAGTATTTTGACATGCCTGTGATGCTGGTAATGTTCATTTACAGGCTAATGTGCAACATTATCTAATGTTTAGAGTAAACCAAATCAAAATCATTTTATTGTGAGACAATCATTTCCTTTAAAATTTTTTTTTTCCCTAATGGTTCTGAAAAATTAAACTCTTCATAAAGTGGGCTTACCCTTTATGTTAAATAATGTTGGATTTTCCCTAATTGCTCTAAATTCAACATGACCTCTAATGGCAGAAGGGAGAGTACAGGTACGCCAAGGGGCCTGGGATTGCCTCAGTGTAAGAAGCACAGACTGGAGGAAGGAATTGATGAAACCTTTAAGGGTGATGGGAGCCTCTGTGGATGTACTGTCCTTATCAGACAAATTCTTGCTATGAGCAGTTAAGACTCACCTGTATCCTCTGAAGAAGTATGTATTACTTTCTTTATATTCCAAGATTACCTTCTTGTTATTCTCCTTTTTGTGCTGAGTAGAGGCCAGAGTATCACAGGAGTTCTTTCTCTGTTCTTCAGGAATCATTGTTGGTTGTTTTGTGACTGCCACAGCTATTTGTACCTTCTTTCACTATTCTGCTTTATGTGGTAGTGTTTTATTGTCTTGCTGTCCTTCCTTGTGTTAGTTTCTAGACTTGGTATTTTATGTGGACTGTCAAGATATGCAGTCTTGGTACATCGGCAGCATTCAGGAAACTTTTTTTGTCATTTTTCATGAAGAGAGAAACCCAGGTTATTTATGACAGCCTCATGGTGGGGGGTGGGGGGGGACCCATCTCTTTACTTGTTTAGCTGCATAGGCCTCTAAGAATTGCAATACTTTACTATTGGGAGGTGATACCCATGAGTTTTGTTTTTCCTGAGAGTGATGTTGAGTAGCTTTGAGATTTTCTATATTCTCTGTCCCAGCCCTCTGGAGACCAAGTCTGTTATATTTTGAAATAGTTATTTGGGTCTAGGATGTAGTACATCATTATGGAACAGCATGTTGCAGCGTACCTTCCCCTGTTGGGTTATCTGTCATCCGCCTTTTAAAGTTCTCAGGTGTACCATTCAAATCCTTAAGACCTTTGTTGCAAACCTAGTATCTGTGTCTTGATATGAATTAAATTGGAATTTTGTGTCCTGTAAAACTGACATTAAAAAAGAGTATATCCATTTTCTTATATGATCCTTCAGCAAAACGTTCAGGTCTTAGCCTGATTTGGTTTAATTTTTTTGTGTTAGAGGTCGTAAACAGAAAGGGAAGAGTAAAGAGATAAGTACTTGTTTTGTTTTCATGTTTCACACACACATGAATATAGAGAGAGCACTATTTCCAACTAGTAAATATAAAGCTTTTGTGTAGCATGGAAAGTTTTATATTTGAATGAAAACACATGATCAGTTTTACTAAAAAATAGTTGCTATTGTTCATTGCAATTTCTACCCTTTGCGTGAGCCGTGTTTTTTGGGGGGAGTGCCTGTTTCTTAACATGTAATAAAACGTAAGGGAAATTTCTGGTATAATATTTGTATATTTCTCCTAGATTTTTAAATTGGCAGGTCATTAATTTTTTTAAGCATTTCAGTTGCAGCATAGTGCAGTCCTTTGGGGGGAATTGGTAAAATGAGGATAAAATGGGTACAGGATTCCAACAGCTTGAAAATAACACAGTATTTGACCAAAATCTCTTTTGTATTCCCTATTCTGGTTCTATTCCAGTAGTCCTGGAAATGTGCCTATGGACTATTTACAGTGAGATTATAAAACTGAATCATGATTTTGGCGAATAGAAGCCAGAGCATGTGGCTCCAGCACCCCAGCTGGCAGTAAGCTCTCCCTAGGTTTATGAATGTAGTTAGATGGCCCCCAACTGTTTACAAGACAGCAGAGGTGAGGTCTTTGATTGACAAGTCAGAAATGCATTATATCATTCTCTCTGCCAGTCTCTGGTTCATGCTGTTAAAAATGTCAGCCTCCAAGTTTGAATGGCAGCCTGAGGGCCTTAGAAGCTTTTTGTTTTCTGAGATGGAAACACAAATTGGATGTGTGCCTGAGCGCTTCATCCTGGGCTGTAATTTCATCTTTTAGCTAAGAACCACAAGGTACACGAGCAAAGCACCCTGTAAACAATAATACTGTGGAAAAAAAAATAAACAAGGTCGTGTTTCTGGTACGTTGATCCGATGGTGTCCTGACCTCTATCACGTTGAACATCTCCACTCTGATTGCTGTTCCCTTTGGCATTACAATGAGAGAAAGAGAGACTGACATAGGAGGAAAAGATTTAAAGTTGCAGTGTCGTTGCACATTGCTTGTATTGGCTATGAAATATTGAACTGTCAGAATGTGACACTTGGTTTTTTAAGCAACCTTTCTTGTTTGAGGTGTTTGCAGTTCATTCCTTTCTCCCCCATTTGTCTGCTCTCATTGATAGGGTTGGAGGTGGTTGCCTTAAATGCATGAAAAGGGACAATGTTAAAGAGAAGTGGTGCTGACGGAGCCAAATAAACTTAACACTGGAATAGAAGTGCCGCCTGTGAGGCATGGGCAAAAGCAGACTAAAGTTGGGTTAGCTCATTAATCTGGGGGTTTATGGAACACTGCATAAGGAAGTTTAGGAAGAATTGGTTTAGGTCTTGGTTCTATTTTTTTGTTGGCAGGAGGTTGGGAAGACAGTAGTGGGTAAAGATAAGAGATGGGATAACATGCTTTGTTAAACTGATAGCCAACTACATAACTGTATTGTCAGTGAAGTCAGAATTAACGCAGCTATGTTATTTATTGCTCTAATTATCCACTGTCTTTAGGAAGTGGTTCATTATGAAAGACTTAGAAGTTCAGTAAGAAAAATAGCGTTTTTTAATGTGCAAAATTCATATTTATTGTAAGGTTGATGATGACGAGGTCATATGGAAAGAACCATTATGTTTGTATTAGTACAACTTAATGGCACATGAATAGAAAATCTTGGTTGCAAAAGCCAAACCATAGTTTTCTTGGTAAATATTTTCTAGTTGTAGAATGTGTTTTCTATTGCTATTTGTTTTAAGATGCTATTTGTTTATCTTAAAACAACAAATATTTTTTTTTTTTAATTTTCTTCTTAAGAAAACAGCACTGTTAATAGATGTGTGCTGTTATCTTAATCCATTTTGGGGCATAGACCTTACCAGTAAAGTTTTAAGTGAGAATGATATTTTGTAATTCTTCTGGAGAATGAAAAAGTAGGAGTTTGTGTTGAAAGTACTTGAATTAACACTATTGGGGTGTGTGTGTGTGTGTGTGTGTGTGTGTGTGTGTGTGTGTGTTTTAACATTATCGATGGTTTTAAAGGACATTTGTTTCGCTTAGCTCTCTCCGTCTACAAATGTGAAAGGCAGGAGAGCTGCTCTCTATCACGAATACATAGTGAAATGCACTGGAAAAATGGTGGTAATCGTTTTGGACATTTCTTAATTCCCTCCTTTGAGGTCATGCTGGAAAGAGAGGAGATAATAATTGTAAAGTAACGTCCTGCTCTCCTGTACCCAGAATTATGTTTTCACTTACAAAATACAGCGCAAGACCAAAGGGAGAAACATTGAGAATTAATTACTGTTGTTTTAAGTATTGCTCTCTATTTTTAAAGCATAAATATTGATGTAGATATGCATTTCAGCTGTGCTGTGAGAACCCACTCTCTTGACTCAGTTGGGACGGGGGGTTTCAAAAATCATTCGCACAGAAATTGATTTCTCATTGTCTGATTTCTTGAGGATGAATAAAAACAAACCATTCTGTTCAATGTGGGAAGAATAAGAGTTATGCAAGCGCTTATCAAAGAAATAAGGCTATAAATATGTACATTTATGAAATCTCCTAAATCTTAACACAGAGAAAGTGTGCAGAATTTCCTCTTTTGTTATATTATTAGTGCATCAATTACTGTGAAAATGCCTCCGCCCATGGGCTTTTAAACAGTCACACCTCCATGATAATGATTAGCCTTACTACCTAAAGTCCAGGCTTGCCTCATGAGCAAAAATCAGTGTATTCATGGAATCTTAGAATTTCAGAATTGGGAGGGACATACATGGACATTTTGTCACATAGAGGAATCCTTTATGAAATGTTTGTCACGGGGTCATGTAATCTCTGATCACGGCCATTATTGGCAAGCTGGACTTGTTGAGGCATCTTGTTTTCTTCTTCAGTGTTGGTTCTATAAGAAGGGGTTCCCTCAAGAAGGAGTCAAACTTTTTGTTCACCTAGTGATTAGAAGTCTACCTTTCATAGTAATATAAAGGAATTATTTTCATGTTTGTATATTTGTGTTTGAGGATGGCTATCATGTTGCTTATATTTCCGTTCCCAGGGTGAATATTCTTGGTTCTGTTAGGGTTTCTTTGGAAAATATCAGTATTCATACCTGCCATTTTCATAACCTCCTATTTTGGTGGAGGGCGTTATCATTCTGGTTGTCTTTCCTTGTAAGTGCATTCCACCTTGACGGTGTCCTCATTACAATGTGGCATGCATAACTGGAGGTAGTGCTGCAAAAGTGTGTAATAGTGTAGTATACAGTGAAACATCTTGTTTTGAACGTTAAATTCAGAGTATGTAATTTAATTATTGCCGCCTAAAACTCAAATACTTCTGTAGGGGAGGGGATAGAAAAATCTCTAGGAACTTAGCCTGGGTTTGTTTCCTCACCTTTTCTTTGAAGCCAGAAAAGCGTATGTAAGCACTTTGACAAATGACATAATGTAGTGGCATATCTGAGTGGTGCAGGTATTTTAAACCTACTCCAGTTCCTGAAGATGGTGAACATCTGCTTAGAGGTATTGTAGAGCTCCACAATGCACTAATTGAATTACTCTTTTCTGGAGTTGCCGACTGCACTAATTGAATTAGAATCTGTGTGTGTGTGTGTGTGTGTGTGTGTGTGTGTGTGTGTGCGCGCGCGTGTGTGTGTGTGTGTGTAGTGTGTGTGTGTAACTGAGATAGTTCCAGTCTTACCGGGAGAGACTGTGGGAGATATGACTGATGGTGTGTACTGTGCTGCTATCTAATGGCAGCCTATGGAACTACTCCATGGTCTCCTGGGAAGAGAGAACACAGTCTTCTGATCTGGTGTGACCTCAGTCTAACCCCGTCCTGTTTAGTTCAAAAGGTCTCAGGATGTATTTTTGTAATTCTAAATCTAAGAAGGAAGAATGTGATTAATTTCTCCATTAAAAATTAAGATAGGTTTTATTAGGCGTACAATTTTTTATGAAGTATTAAGTTGTAAATATTCAATTAAATTTAAAACTTCTCATCTCTAATTTAATGGGTGAAAACAGTTGCAAATGTACTGAGTCAAAGGATCATGTTCCTATTTTGCCTTCCATATGACACAAAAGAATTACCTTTTTGAAATGTCTTCTCATCACAGAAGGGAAGAGTGGCATAGGGTTTGGGTTCTTAACTAAAATTTCTTCCTGGTTGTCAAAATACCGATCAGTCAGTTTAGGAGTGTTAACACATTTTGTTATACGTGATTATGCTTTATAAAATTTTTAAAATTGTTATAGAGAAAAACATTTTAAGTATAGCAGTATCAGATCAAGTTCCACAAACGTCTGTTGCTCTAGTTAATCATTTAAAATTTAACTGTACCATAAATTTGGGCAAATTTGAAATTCTTAGAAGTGAAATAGGTAATTCTTTCCTTATCCTAAAAAAATAATTTAATGATTTTTGTAAAACATCATGGAAAGTATAATTCTATACAGCTTTAAAAGCAAACACACTGAGTAGAACTCAGCATGAACTGTTCTTTTGATTCAGTTTAGCTCTAGGCATTCTAACTGTAAAATAGCCCCTACCAGAAAAATAAATATGTGTAATCCCCTGATTTGTAGAAAGTGTATGTGTGCATGTACCACTACTTTATGAATAGAGAAGTGCTACTGGTTACCTTTCTGAGCATTTAAAATGATCTTTTAATTTTATTGTATGAAAGAAACAAAGTATTATAAAAGTTTTAATCTCTCCTATATAATCATCATTATTAAAATAAAAATATAAGTTTGAAATATTCTAATATTGTGTAGGCAAGTTTTTTATTGTAAGATGGAACTACATAGGGTTTTTGTACAAGTGGCTTTGATAAAAATGACTGAAGTATATGATGTGTGCTCTATATAGGCTGTAAGGGGAAAATGCATTTTGACATCATGTAGATCTAAAGCTTTAACAAACAATATTGCCATTCACAACTAGCCACAATCCCATTTAATTCATATATAGAGGGAGTACTTTCTGTGTGCCAGGTACTGTACAGAGAATTGGGCATAAATTGTCAGGCCCTGTCCTCAAGGAGCTTAGAGTCATTTATTAGACAGTTATGGAGAACCTATGTACCAGGGCACTATGCATATAATTTGAGTCATTGCTACTGTGAGCAACCATTAGTTGAATGTATTTTTCCCTTTCATTGAGCTAGAGGCCTGGCATAATAGCAGCCCTAAGGAGCAGTACACTGATGTTCACATCAGATATAACTCATCTCAGCCAAAAGAGTGATATGCATATTTCAGACTACTCTGTCTCTTTAATGGCTTTCCCTTCTTCCTTTAGACACCTTCCAAGGGAGCACTATTGTTTTTGGTAGTTTTACATACAGCTTAAAAAAGAGATGGGTAACATTTATTATAGTGCCTCCTGCTGGTAGAGCACAGATTTTCAATCCTTGTTTCTAGAGTTGGTAGTGCCCACTTGTGGTTTGGTAGTTAGGGCTTCTTCTAAGGCCACAAACGGGAAAGAGTCCATTGCATGCAAGGTATAAAATGCTTCTTTAAACAGTCTATTTCTAGAACCTAAATTGTCATGGGACCAGCTCTTCATATAAAAATTCATTGAAACCTGTTTTTCACAGAGTGTGGTAACTCCTTGCCATAGTGCTGTAGTGTTAAAATTCACATTGGCCAGGTTGTTCTGTAAATTAAACACTGACAGCTACCCTCAGGGGAACAGCCAATGTATTTATGATGATGTGCTGATTACACAAAATACACTGCAAGCAGAAAACAGCTGCAGAGAACAAACCTCTTAAAAAGAATACAATTACAAATAGCACCCTCAGTATTTCTAGTGGTGAGTGTAGAATACAGCATGCTAATGCAGGTTTCTTACTTAGTCTGCCTGAAAACAAAAAATCTGAAGGAGATAAGTTAAATTATGGTTGATTGCACATGCGGTGCCAACAGAGCAGTAAACAAATTTTGTTTCTGAACAGTATAGGTACAAGTGTACAAATAGCAGGTGTATAGTAGCCTCCCCCCCACCCCCGCCCCCGCCCCCACTTTTGGTAGTAGGTTTCTCATATACAGTAGGGCATGGCCTTGTTTTAAGCATTCTGGACACTTGAAGGATATCACGCAATGAATTGGGCAGGAGAGTAAATTGTGTTTTAAAAAATCCAGGAGAAATGCAATATGTTGGGATTGTAGATATCAACATTTCTTTTGAGATGCGGCTCAGTATTTTCACTGTTATTAATAGCTTTGAAGATGTTTACCTTTGGAATTAGTAACAGGAACCATGACTCTGTATCTATGGTAAGGTCTTTGTACTTTCTTAGATTCTCTTTTTTCAAGAATATGGTGTTTTAGGATACTGGAATGGCTGGGCGATTACATATTTTTAGGAGAATCCACTTTCAAGCGTGTCCCCTCTCATCCCTACATGTTCCTGGTTACATGCAGACAAGTAAGAAGAAGATAAGAAAAAAATAGTTTTCCTTGTTTGAGATTCTGTTACAGTTTAGGGTTAGTATCTATAAAATATTTTAGCTGCTGGGCATGGTAGCTTCTGTTTAAATCAGTAGAAAATATGTTGATCTTCCAAGACGTAAATTTACTCAAGCCAACTCTAAGCTAGGGGGACATAGTGATTGGAAACAGTTCACTTCACCCGCCTGAAACTAAGAATCAACTTTTCAGTATATGGATCACTGGTATGTAATAATCGACTATTATTGGTCTGTCTGTTGGTCTCTTTTTAAATCAGTTTGGAACCTCCTGGAGTTATTTTCTTGCTCTGCTGACATCAATCCCATGTGGCAGAGGAGTTGTATATAACCGGTTTGGTTTAATCAATAGAATAATTGATAAACCAGATAAGATTTAAACTGATTATAGCCCCCAACAGAATTCCCCAGAGGCCTTGGACTCTCTTAATTTTGACATGTGTGTTGTGTACCCTGAGGATGAAGTGCAGTTTGAATTATCTGTTTTTATTTGCTTAATGACGGGGAGGGTGTTAAAGTCAAATGTTTAATTAACCCAGCAATGGGCTGCGTTGTCACTTACACACAGCTGATTGAGATATCTCATGGAGAATACTGAATAGGAATGATAATGTGGCACTGGGACGGAAGATTGCTTTTTCAATCCATTTGCTGGGTCACTGCTTTGAATGTCTTATTGGATGAAAGGCATTCAGCCTGGAGAAAAAAATTCAGCATTTAAGTACATTTTGTTCTCTTTCCCCCCCAACCCTCTCCCTGCCCAGAAGTTAACTAAAACAGATATGTTCTAGGTTTAATAAGCCATTCATGTACTAGTAAGAGATCAGGGTAGTCAGTAGCCTCAAGCTACATAATTTCCTGTGGAAACGGAAAAATTCTACTAGCCTCCAAGGTATTCTAAATGTGAGCTCTTTTGTCCCTCACATGCCTTGTTCCTTGCCATTATTGTGTAGTTGTCTTTGGTTTCTTGTCTCTTGCCTTTTTCTGTTGTGTTTGCTTGATATGCAGCTACTCTAAGGCCATGGACAGATCCTTTTCTCCTAAAGAAGCATATTCTTCTGTACATTTTTGCCATTTCATGCTGCTGGCTTCTATTCAGTTATATTTCTGATCAAATATTGTAGTAAGATTGTTGAACTATTTAGAAAGATGAAAATGTCAGGCATAGAGAATCTTGTTCCTTTTGTTACTTCTATTATATAAACAGTTGGTTCCCGGTATATTTCATTTTGTTGAGAGGCAGTTTGCTTTCTGTATGGACTAAAAAACTAGGCCAGGAAAGATTCTAATAGCCACACACCATCAAAAATGCAGTCCAGGCAATTGGAGTTTTAATGACTTGCTGCCCTGACTAGCTTTATAATCAAATGTGAAATTCTTTGGAGGCGTACTGAGCAAAACTTTAAAAAAATTTTTATCATGACTTTCCTTCTTTGTGGTTCTTATGTTTCTTCCTTCTATCCCCTAAAGATCTAAACCAGGAATTTACTAATTTTTTTTCTTTGCTTTAGTCATTTGTATTCCACAGAGCACAATAGGGAGAAGGATACAAGATTGATTTTTTTTATGTGTGTCCTCTTGAAAGCATAGTGTGGGGCATGACTACTTGGAGGCACGGGGTTGGGGGGGGGGGAGCGGGGCGGTGGGGAGCGGATTTACAAAGCAATAGAAGCATGCAGCTAGTTTTCAGGCGCAGGTTGGACTTTTGCGGGTCAAGGCAGACCAGACGAGTAGCTTATCTTGAGGGACGCAAGTAATAGACCAAATATAGAGCAGCTATTTCAGGAATCATGTAGGTCATTTAATTATCCATTATGATTGAGTGGCTAATGCTCTTTTGGCAATTACATGACCTCTGTTATTCTTGAAACCTTTCCAGGCCCTCGTGGGTCGAATGACCCACCAGTCCGTGCTTGCAGACTTCATTCCACTCAGAAGGAAAAGAGATGCTGGGAACTACTGGCATTTAGAAATGGCTATGCTTTCTTTACCAACCACTACCCAGAATGTCTTTGTACAGCAGTCAGTGATAGGCAACTGGTTTTGAAGTCAACTATTCCTTCATTGCCTTCATTGCAGGAGCAAGAGATCCATTGGTTTCCACAAGAGGGAATTGTGGCAAAACAAACTAAATACCAAGTTGGTTCTTAGGCTATTCACAGGTTCTGGGCTGTGAGAACAAGTACTAACGTGTTAAAACTAATGTTTGACATCTGTCAAACCAGTTATCCAATATGGAGGTCTAAAGTTAGTAAAGCGATTTTTTTTCATAACACAACAAAATACTATTGATGATAATAATAACAGATTTTTAAAAATCATTGATTAAAACTAGTCCCATTTAAATTGGCTAATCATTATAATTTTTATCATTTTAGCATGATTATTTAATTAAATAAAAAGGCCATTTTAAAATGAGCTGCTGATCCAAGGTCGAATAATTTTGGAACATTTGGATTAATATTTCTCATGTGTTTTTTCTTTAATCAACAAAGGATCATTAATATTTGCAAAGAAAGCTCTTTACTTCTGCCAAATGATAGTAAAACTTACTTTTTCAATTTGTAGTGACTTTTCATGTAATTCTGAGAGAAGAAGATAATGTAGATTTGTTGTAACTCTTTAAGAACAATTTTGGTATAGAAAGTAATGACACATAAACTGTTTGTAGGATTTGTCAGGAATGCATAAACAAAATTCTGTATACTTAACTAAATGGAAGATTTACGGTATTTAATCATTCTCTAGTAGTCCAATAATTTAAGACCATAGGCTTAAGAGAAATAGTTTTGTTAGAGAAACACACAAACATACCCTTTAAGTAGAAACCATTTGCATTGTTATATAAAAAAAAAATCTGGAGAAAAAGAAAACTGTTTTTAAATTTGTTATACTTAAAGAGCATTGTTAAAACAACAGCAGCCAACCTACAAAGGTTGTTTATTCCTGGGGCGGTAAAATTAGCCATCTTTCCAAATAAATTTGTTAAAGTACTCCTGGTAGAACTCTGAAGTTAATCTGTTTTGGTTTTATTTTCATTTTGTTGTTTGGTAATATTGACAAATGAAAAATTGAAGCCATGAATTGTTATTTATAACCTTTGACCCTTCAGAAATAGAAGACTTCTCACTTAAATTTTAAATCCTTTAGGCCAATACTACCTTGGTATCTGGCTATTTAGAGGCCTATGAGAATATAGTCATTATAAATTATATTAGCTGTTTTCTGTTTAAAAACATATTTTCCCTTATTGTAGTTTTTTAAAAAATTCTGTGGTGGAGATGAGCAGAAAATGAGAAAGCAGAATTTATAGTAAAAGCAAAAGTTACAGCTTAAAGCCGAGTATCCTGGATAAGGAGTGTAGTTAGTCTGTTTGGCATTTTAAGAAGAAAGCAAGAGATATAAAACAAAGTGTGATTTTTTATTTCTTATTGATATATTGCAGTTCTTTAAGGCATATCCTTCAAGTATATGTTGGCCTATGTTGGACCATGTTTTTCTACCCTTGGGAACCAAAAATCTATATAAGTCTATAAGGGGAGATGATATTTGTAATTTTAAAGACCTGAAAATTCGTTAAGACTTTGTATAATTAGTGGAAAAGTCCAGAGGATAATAAGCCCACAAAATAGTAATTTTTTAATAATACTAAGAAAAAAAGTAATTAAATAAGGGACAGTTCACAACTGAAATACATCCCTGACACAAATCTTAACCTAGTCCAATCTGTTTTTTAGAAATTTACTTACTTACGTGGGAGGATTTCATTTTTACCCCACAATACGTAGACATTGGGGATACTACAGTTTATCAACTTTAAAGAAGCCTTTAATTTTTTTTCATGATATTGTTGAATTGTAATCAAATGGGAACACCAAAACAGGGAAGACATCCAAGGTGACGAAAATCATTTAGCAGAAAAAAATCAGGAATAGGGATGAGAGAAATAACTAATCTGCAGACAGAAAGGATTTTGGCATACATCCTAAGGGTTCTATAGTTCTCAACCCCATTTTGAGAAATCAAAAAGATCTACAGAATGCAGATGTCTTTGAGTTACAAAAATAACCAGATGTGCTTATTAGTAGAAGCAAATGTTTGCCTCTTAAAGATTCACCTAAAACTATATGCAGAGGATCTCTGGATGAAATATTGTGTAAATATGGCAGAAAAGAAAATTGTGGCATGAAAGGCTCTGCCCTAAACACATAATCAAAAAGGTAGTATCTTGAAAAGGAAAAAAAACCCCAAAAAACCCATTCTTTAAGATCCATGTAGATTTAAAGGTAAAAGAGGTAAATTAAGCTAGAAACACTTTTGTTTCACATGGTAGGTGAGTTTGGTTTTATATTACATGTGTCTTTTTACCCCAAATCTTTGGTGAATTTTTGTTCACCTTACCATGCTTGTTTAGCTACTTCGTGTTTTGTCAATTGTATTTCAAACAGTGAAAGCATATGCATGAAACTCCTTTTTTTCCTGAATGAGAGTGATAGTTGTCTCAGTTCTGTCAAGAAAAACAATCTACAGTAGTATATAAATGCCCCCTTGTAAGCCTATTGGGATTTTTAAAAATATTAAGCCACATTGTTACAAGTAAATGCAGTTTTGTGACCTAATTGGGATGTTAAGCAGAATAAAATGAAAAAATATGTGCTGGAAAGGTCGGGGTGTGAAGTTTTTGGTTTGTTGTTAAATCAAGCCTTTAGAATCAAAAACCTTTAGAGTTTAAATAGACTATTATTTCTGATGTGGAGCATATTAACATAATTACAAACTCTTTTATATACTCCTAGTCATTCTTAAGTTGAGGTTCAGCCTTTAAGTCACACAGCTGACTGTGTTGAGACTGCTGTGTGGTAGCTCTTCTATTCACAAAATGTGTAAAACAAGTAACTGTTTCAGCTTTTTTTTTTTTTTAATTCCCATGTGTATTGGCAGAAATTCGTCCTTTTCCTATAGCTGTACATTTAATGGTGAAGTATTAAAATGCCATATTACAGTGTATTCTGTAACTTGAAAGTTAACAAAAGCATGCTTGTTCCTTCCTGCCCTTGCCTTGTCACTCCCTGGTGCAGCTCCTCGCTTCCATCCTTCTTATCGGAGTATCTCAGTGTTTAGTTGAGCTTGTTTATCTGAAAAGAGCAGGAGGCAGGCTTTTAGGGAGTAAGCTACATGTTCCAGTATAACAGGCACCAATGCTGTTTGACTTGAAAAACATTTGATCTCTTACATTAACAGCCCGTGTCACTGTAATAGAGACTACAGCTGGGCTGCTGCTCAGTTTTCTATTATTTTAGCTTTGAAATAACTGTTAGTGCTGCTCCAAAATCTCCGTGTTTAAAATTGTATATTGGCTGTCCCCCCAGGACTCGTAAGTAAACAAGGTGATATGTGTGGCCAGGAGCATATTTTGTTAGCTTTGTTTTAAATAAGAATCTTCCCTATCTAAATATGGTGTTTGTCTGATCCCTGATAGTGTGCATGCTTTTGTAAATTTGTAGATCTAGCAGTATTGTAAAGCAGACTTTTGTTTGTTACTAATGCGTGAGCCTGATCAGTAACTATTAATGAGGAACTTTTTTCCCTCGAATTAATGAAGCGTTTAGTTTTCTCACGAAGCTTAACTTCAAATATCCTGCACAATTTCCCTAAGCATAGCAGTAGTTGAAAGTGGGTAAGCAAGAATTTAAGGGGTATGTTTGTTAGGCTTAAATATGCTTAGCTTTGTTTTAAAATATTCAGTTATTGGTAATTTCTGTGCCAGGAATACTCTTGACAATTGGAATTAAAGTAGCAGTATTTAAAGAATAGAAAATCAAATTTATAAATTCAGTTTGTTGTTTTCTTCCTTTTTTGGAGTACCTCTTATTTTAATAGTGGTAGAACGGCAGATTATAGTATTGGTGGAATGATAGCAATCTTACTCCTTTTCTTCCTTTCTGTATTTATTAAAAACCTAGCACATTTTCCTCTTCTAATTATTTTCTGGTCTCCTACAGAACTACCAAGCCACCCAACACTTTCTTTGAACTTAACCTAAAATACATATATCAGCTAGCACAAGTATAATTGGTTGAAAGGCAGCCATCTATCTGGGAGTTCTTCTAAATACTGAATGTGTCATGTGCTTTGACAGGACATATCTGTAATATCTCTGAATACAGAAAGCACTTTCTGTGTTAGCTGTAGGTGTTAATGCAGTAGTGTGTTTTAAGAATGTGTGCAGTGCAAATTCAAGCTTGTGAGGTAATGACAAGTGTTTGCCTGCATAGACAATATATTTTTCCCCCTGAGGTCCCCACACACCTAGTTTCCCTCAAGCTCATCATCTCTGTCAGGTTAATCAATAGGCACCGTATGGCAGAGGGTCAGTAATCAGTGTCATCGTGCCTTTAAATCGTGTTGAAAATTTGCTTAAAGCCTGGGCCAATTAACATCGAGATGATGAATGGATGGGAAGATGGGAAGAGCCTGACGCTCAGGGGCTTTGTGAGGAGGAGATGCTCAGCTGTTGAGCAGCAGACACCAGCGAATAAAATCAGCCATTCATGTGAGCTCAGTCCACCCACTCTTAATGATAATGTCAATCTAGCAAAATATATACACATTGGAGTTGTCACGAGTTCATAAATCAAAGGAGTTTGTCAAAGGCATTCAGATTAACGAGGCAGCAGCAATAACAAGTCAAATTTGCATAGAGAATTGCTCGAATCTCAGTAAATTATGATCCTGTTTTTCATTTGATTATTTGCTAATGTCTCAAGAGGGAGAATGATTATATTAGCATGCAAAATCTACTCCAGAAGTAGAAATCTGAAGTATAGAAGACCAGCACACTATGACAATTAATCAGTTTCTGCATACTAGCATAAATGCACAAGGCCCAGAAATGAACTTCTTTTTTATTATTATTTCTCCTTGCTACTGATCCAAATGGTTCAGCTTGACAGAGACTTTATATTGCTTTAACAGTGTTCTGAATTGTGCCTGCAGGCAAGACATAGTTATGCAGCTATAACCAACCTATCCATCTGCCAACCAGATTGGAATTCTCCTATCCAAGGCTTCCATTAACCCCCACTGACAGCTCCAAACAGGATTAAGAATTTGGAAGCATAAAAAATAGTTGTTCTTTGCAAATATACACAATCCCTTTGCATTTTTAGAAAGGCTGCATCTGTAGTGTTTTATAATTAGTGTCGGACAGTGTCGCAGGGGAAAAAACCTAGTTGGTAGTTTTTTTTACTTCTCTCATAGGAAGTAAGACAGTACTAATGGAAATCCTGTGTGTCTGGTTGTCTGATAGTGCTTTCCATTATATCTGGTTCCTAGCACTGTGCTTGGATTGGTATATTACTAGAAAATACCACTTCTTGAAAGCTTTAACTGGAAGATCTTGTTGAAGTTTAGCAGGATGGGGAGGCTTTGATGTGGTTGTGGTTTAATCGAGTATGTCAAATGATAAACGTGCTGGAGAAGCAGTGTGCATGAAAACATGCCAGAGAATATTATCTTATGAGGACACTTCAGGTCCTCCCTAGAACTGGTCCTTGAATAGAATTCTTCAGTCAGCTTCTGAACTTAAATGACCTATGTTTTCCCCAATGTATCCTAGAAGGATTAATTAAAATTTGTTTAGATACACACACACATTTTAGTTGTCACCTTTCACTAAAGGGTTTGAGTGGTTCTTATCCATGTAGTTAAATTACCTTTAACCTTGTAGAATTGTTTCTGTTTTTGAGAATTGCAAATCATATATATTTGGAGGCTGTTCTTAGTTCCAAATGATATATTAAGTTAATGGGAAAAATATTAATTCAATTACTAGTTTACCAATCAAGCCCACTGTATGATGTTTGCAACTAGCTATTAGAAATTGGTCTCAAGATTTCATCTTTCATGTGGTTGTCATTCTATGTGATGATGCTCAAATGACTCCATTTTTTAAATGTGTTCAAAATCAGAGTCAAAATCACCACAATTTACCCATTTCGCTAAAATGATACAACTTTCCTGGTTACAGAATCCTTTGAATTTTCTCAATAAGAAATGTGGCATAGGTGGGGAATGTTACTTCTAGTGTTGGCAGTGATTAGTTTATTTATAACAGATGTCTATTTAGACAGACTCAGGCTCTGTTGCACCATCCAACCTTGAGCAAGATGCTTATTCAAAGATTATGATAAGTCATTACAAGTGGCTTGACTTTTCATCACTGTGTAAATTAGTTTAGTTTTTCATTTGATTATATAATCAACTCTTGATTATCCATGTCATCAGGAGTTGTGTGTTCGAATAGATAACTGAAAACAGTAAATAAGCCACTTACTAGGTCGTGGAGAATATTGCCCTAGCCGTAAACCTGCTCTGTGCTATCATCAAAATCCATCTACTTGTTTTGGACACCGGGAGAAACAAATAAAATCCAGTTCTGAAGAATCAGGAGTGCTTTGCTTATCCACAGAAGAACTTTTCCTTCTTAATCAAGGCTTGGCAAACTTTAACTGCAAAGGACCAGACAATAAATATTTGAGGCTTTCTGGGCCATAGGATCTCTATTGTGATTATTCACCTTTGCCATTGATGTATGCAAGTTGCCATAGATAAAAGGTGAATGAGTGGAGTTGGCTAAGTTCCAGAAAAACATTATTTGCAAAAACTTTATTTAGAGCAGGAACTTGCTAGCTCCTGCTTTAAATTGTCATGCTGACATCCTTAGTGATGGGCTAGTAGGACTGTAGTTGGGCTATCACTTTGAAGGTTTTCTGCTTTGAAAATCTTTTTTTTCTTTTTAAAAAAAATTTTTTTTTTACTAAAAATTTTTTTTACATTTTTTTATTTTTGAAAGACAGAGACAGAGCACAAGTGGGGGAGGGGCAGAGAGAAGGAGACAGAATCCAAAGCAGGCTCCAGGCTTCGAGCTGTCAGCACAGAGCCCGATTCAGGGCTCGAACCCACAAACCGCGAGATCGTGACCAGAGCTGAAGTTGGATACTTAACCGACTGAGCCACCTAGGCGCCCCTGAAAATCTTTTTTAAAGCTAGCTGGACAATGTGGGTATAGGGCTTTGATTATTTATTAAACACTTATCTGTATATTATGTAATGTGTTGGGAAGTACAGGGAGCCACAAAGACTTTACCCAGTAAGCTTTCAATGTTATTGGGTAGCTGAGAGTAACATGCAAACATTTACCTAATTAAGTGCTCAACTGTGTGGACCAAGATAGAAATGTTAAGGAATTTCCAGTAGGGAAAGATGGAATAGCTGTATGGTTTCTTAGAGAATTCGACAGCTGAAACTCATTTCAAGAATGGGTAGGACTTGAATAGATTAAATAATTTTCTTGTGTTTATGATTGTTGAATGAATGACATTAAAATTAAGGATCCTTCCAGCCTGAAAATGTTGAGGTCATATCACTTGTTTATAAGACTGTGAAGAGGGGCGCCTGGGTGGCTCAGTCGGTTAAGTGTCCGACTTCGGCTCAGGTCACGATCTCGTGGTCCGCGGGTTCGAGCCCCGCGTCGGGCTCTGGGCTGATGGCTCAGAGCCTGGAGCCTGCTTCAGATTCTGTGTTTCCCTCTCTCTCTGCCCCTCCCCCATTCATGCTGTGTCTCTCTCTGTCTGAAAAATAAATAAACATTAAAAAAATTAAAAAAAAAAAAAAAGACTGTGAAGAGACTTGCTTGACTAGGGCAGAAAATGTATGTTGAGGGAAATAACTTGGTGTAATGTGGCAGAAAATTCTGGAAGATCTTGAAAATCAGGCCTAGAACTTAATATTTGATTCCATAGATACAAAGGGCTGGCTACTGAACGTTTTTAAGGAAAAAAGACCACCATGAAATTAGTGGTGTTTAAGAAAGATTAATCTGGCAATAGCATTCAATCCAGCAAATGCTTAAAAGCTCATATTATGTTCTCAAACTTTGTGCTGAGCCACTGGAAAATGCAGATGAAAAAGAAACTGCCCCTGCTCAGAAGGAATCTTACAGTGGGGAGTAGGGGTGGGAAGCTTGTTCACAGAGAGATATAATATAGAGAGATATAAAGTATAAGTGCCAAAATAGAAATAAAGTGCTAATTCAGAGTAATCAGTTCCATCTGGGGTAAGTGTGGTGTAGGCGGAGGAGGGCATAAGCGTAGGCTTCCCCGACAAAGTATCGTTTTAGTTGATTCTTGAATCAGGATTTTGATGATGGAGAGATCAGGAAAGGAGTCTATTACACACTGAGGGAATAGAATTAGCAAAAGCACAGGGATGAGAGAGTGCTTTTCATACTTTGGAGAACGGTAAATAATGTCATGTAAATGGTTCCAGAGACTGATGGAAAGGTAAATTGTCCAGATTGTGGATGCTATACTAAGAGGTTTGGACTTAATCCTGAAGGTGACAGAGAGCTATAAAAGGTGTTTGAGCAAGGTGTGGGGTGAGAGGAGGTAAGTCTTTTTAGAACGATGGTTTTGACAGTAGTGCGTAGAATGGTTTAGACAAGGGTTTCGGTAAGTGTGTCGGAAGGCTGTCTCAATAGTAATAGCATTGGTGGTGGCCTAGAGTAGAGACTGGAAATACAAACCAAGGGTTAGATCTATTAAAAGAGATGATTCAAAGGAAAAATTGAAGACCTGAAATTGGTTAGATACATTCAAAGAAAAAAAAAGTTGGGGGGAGGGATGAGTAAAAATTGACTGAGGATTTAAGTTTGAGGTGGGAAGAAAAGTTGGGAGAGAAAGAGGTGGCCTAAGATGGGTGAGAATGGTAAAAGAGTGCTTTAAATTTGGATATGTTGATTTTGAGACAGGTTATTTAAATTTATCACCTGAATACTTTCTTTGAGATGGTTTTTCTTTTTTATTCACCTTGAGGTTACTCCTGGAAACATTTTATCCAGAATACATCCCTGAGATCTAATGCACAAGCTTTAGCATTATTTCACTTTATTGACTTTTTCCTACCCAAACATCTGTGAATATGTATATAGGTGTTACAACCCAAATGCTTCCAGTTTGAAGTTACAATTCTAAACTATTAAGTGCTGGACTAAGAGAGGCGGTGCAGGCATGAGGGTGGGGTGGGCAGAGAGAGCGGGAGAAAGAGAATCCAAAGCAGGCTCTATGCTGTCAGCACAGAGCCTGATGCTTGGCTTGAGCTCAGGAATCGTGAGATCATGACCTGAGCCGAAATCAAGAGTCAGATGCTTAACCTACTGAGCCACCCAGGGGCTCCTGGGCTTAAGTGAGAAATATTTGAATTAAAGGTAATAAATTTATGAAAAGTAATGAAATATTTTAGAAATATTTTAATATACTGCTACTATTTATACCATATTATTGCTCCAGGACTACAAATACATTCTGCAAATGTGTTTACTATAATGAAATGTTTAATCTGAGTATTGTGAATGAGCCGTAATAGGCAGTCAAGTTCTTCTAGTTGGCTCAGGGTTAAGTGGTAGAATGTAACTTTTATTTATATTTGAGGGAATTTTTCCCCCAAAATTTATTTTTCACTTATCTGACTTCTACCTTTCCATTTTTTTTAAGTTCATTTATTTTGAGAGAGAGAGAGAGAGAGAGCAAGTTGGGAGGGGCAGAGAGAGAGAGAGAGAGAGAGAGAGAGAGAGAGAGAGAGAATCCCAAGCAGGCGCCATGCTGTCAGCACAGAGCCCAGTGTGGGGCTCAGACTCACGAACCATGAGATCGTGACCTGAGCCGAAATCAAGAGTCAGACGCTTAACCAGCTGAGCCCCATCTTTCCATTTTTAAACATATTTTCCTCTAGGTTTCATCAGTTTTACTTGTTATTTTTTATTTTCATATGATTTCAGAATTCCAGAACAGTTGAAAGAATAGTGAAAAGAATCCCCTTATACTCCTCACACATATTCTCCACATATTAACATGTTGCCACGTTTGCTTTATCTCTGTTTATATGGAAACATGTGCTCACATTCATTTACTTATTATTTTTTCTGAACCTTTTGAAAGTTAGTTACAGATATAGTGTCCTTTTTCCAACATAAGTGTTTCATTGTATGTTCCAAAAAACAAGGATATTCTTTCAAATAATCACAGTACAAATTATCAAAATCAGGAAACAATGTATAAAGAAACTGTGGAGCATCCATACAGTGATACTACTTGACAGTAAAAAGGAAAGGACTACTGGTCTATTCAACAAGAGTGAATCTCGGATGTATTAAGCCAAGTGGGAAAAGGCTCAAAAAATTACATAGCATGTGATTCCATTTTGTGATATTTGGAAAAGATAAAATTATTGAGACAAAAAAAATCTGTGATTACTAGAGAAAGGGGCTCACTGGATAAGGGCAGTGCAAGAGAATTTGGGAAATAATACATCTTGAGTGCAGTGGTAGTTACATAACGGTATGTTTTTTGTCAAACTCGTATAACTAAACACCAAAACAAGTGAATTTTTCTGTATGTAAATTTTAAAAGTGAGGAAACAATCAGGAAATTAACACCAATACAATGTTATTAGCTCATCTGTAGACCTTATTCAAATTTTTCTAATTGTTCCAATAATGTTCTTTATACCATTATGTCACAATACTCACTCAGTACTTAACCATCAAAATCAAATGCAGTAGAGGGGTCAGGAGGAAGAAAATTGTGGGTGTGGTCTAGATAGGCACTACTCATTCTCTTAGATGCAGATCACTGTTGTCACTATATAATTCTGTACAGAGGAGTTTACCATCAATTTTGCTTTAACTCCCCCACCCCCACCCCAGTGATCTCAGAGCACAAGTTGCATTCAGTTGTCATGTCTCTTTAGTTTCCTTTCACCTGAAACAGATCCTTAGTCTTTCTTTGTATTTCATGACTGTGACATTGTTTGTTAGTACAATACTAGTAATTTTTAAAAATTACTCAATCCCTCAATTTGGGTTAGTCTGATATTTTCTGTGATCAGATTGAGCTTAGATATTTTTGGCAAGGTTACCTCAGAAGTAATAATGTGTTCTTCTCAGTACATCATATCAAGAGGCACATAATGTTAAGGTAGTGTCTATCAGATCTCTCTACTGTGAGGTAGAGATAAATAAATCAGATTAAGAGAGTCAGGAGGAAGAAAATTGTGGATATGGACTAGATAGTTGCCGCTCATTAGGTTCACGTTACTGTTTTCACAATGTAATTTAGTATATAGAGAGTTTACCATCAATTTTGTTTCACTTCCTGTACAGTAAAAATGTGCTTTAGGGTGACTTTACTATAATAAACTTTGACCAAAACATAACTAGGCTTCCAGTTTATTATGATGACATTTTTACAAAACATAATTAACGTTCAAATATGGGAATTTACATTGAATCAAACCAGTTTTGATTATAAATGGTACTTCATTTAAGGGAGGGTGGAACTTCATGGTCTGGGGAATAGTTACTTGCAAATTGTAAGTTTATAATTGAATACTGCCTTAAGTTTGTATTCTGTAAAACATTTAATTTTTTAATTTTAGCATTTAAAACTTTGATCTACACTTTATTTTTTATTTTGTTTAACATTTATTTATTTACTTTGTGAAAGAGAGAGAGAGAACAAGAGCTGGGGAGGGGCAGAGAGGATGAGAGAATATCCCAAGCAGGCTCTGCACTGTCAGCACAGAGCCCGACACAGGGCTCAACCACACAAACCATGAATCATGACCTGAGCCAAAACCAAGAGTCAGACACTTAACTGACTAAGCCACCTAGGCGCCCCTATACTTTCTTTTTTTTAAAAAAAGTTCAATACTCAAGTTGATCTTATGGGTTTAATGTTGGCCTTTCCCCTCCTTTGCTTATCTTACAGTGGCATATATTGCTAGTTTCCTTGTTTGGAATGCTTTATAGTCATTAATTCAGCTTTATCTCTCCGTTTTGTAGGTAGACTAAATTACTTTTTTTTCAAAATGCGGAGAAAAGACAGAATTCTGAAGTTATTGAGTCTCTCTGTCCCTTGCTTATAGCAAAGCATATTTTTTACTTTTTTGTCTTAATTTTAGGGACCATTACCTTCAAGTGGTCATCCAAATATAAAATATCAAGTTAAATCTCATAAGAGATTTCTGCCCAAAAGGAACACCTTACAGTAGTAGTCTGTCACCCAACTACAGGTAATGCACAGGGCCCACAGATTGTAGCCACAGAGGTGCAAAGGCCCTAAAATGACACTCTATATATGCTGCTTGTCCTTTAATATATTTTAAAATACGATATTTGATACAAACCAAAAAAGGTACACCTAAGTTTAAAGTACAGTTATGATCCTATACTCTACTAATAACTTCATACTTGTATGAAAATTTTCAGATCAACTCATGTTTGGAAACAATTCCTGGATCTAAAAATAAAGTAGCTCCCCAGTTAGACTGTGTTGGATATATGTAATGAGTATTTTAAACTTGCAAATATTAAAATATTAACACTATAAATGTAGTTGTGGAAAATAGTACCCAAAAATATGTATTCGGAGTTTCTGTATTTTGCCTTGCAGATAGTGACTTACATGTGTTGATTACCAGATTTTTTTTTCTATTATTTTGTATTGTGGTAAAAATATATAACAAAATTAATCATCTTAACCATTTTTTAGTGGTGTTAAATACATTCATAATGTTTTGCAACCATCACCCCCATCTGTCTCCATAATTCTCCATCTTGTAAAACTGAAATTCTATACCCATTAAACAATAATTCCCCATTCCCCCCTTCTCCCAGTCCCTGGCAATCACCGTCCGCTTTCTGTATGATTTTGACTACTCTGAGTATCTCATATATGTGGAATCATACAGGGTTTATCTTTTTGTGACTGACTTCTGTCACTTAGCATAATGTTCTCAAGGTTTGTCCATGTGGTAGCCTGTATCATTTTCCTTCCTTTTTGAGGCTGAACCCTGTTCCTTTGATGTATACACCACATTTTATTTGTCCCTTCCATCAGTCAGTGGACACTTGGATTGCTTCCACCTTTTAGCTATTGTGGGTGATGCTGCTATGAACATGAACGTGCACATACCTCCTTGAGACTCTGCTTTCTACTCTTTTGAGTATATACCAGAAGTGGAATTGTTGGATCATATGATAATTCTATTTTTAATTTTTGAGGAACCACCATACTGTTTTCCACAGCAGCTGTTTCTACATTCATACTAACAGTGCATAAGAGTTCCAATTTCTCAGCAACCTTGCCAATATATATTTTGGTTTTTGTCTGTTTTTTATAGTCGCCCTCTTGATGAATGTGATGTGGTATCTACTTACACTTTTTGATTTACATTCTGAAATATGATTAGTGATGTTGGTCATCTTTTTATGTGCTGATTGGCCGTTTGTACCTTCTTTAGAGAAATGTCTATCCAAGTCCTTTGTGCATTTTTGAGTTGGGTTGTTTGGGGTTTTTTGTTTGGTTAGTTTACCACTTCTTTACATATTCTAGATATTCATCCTTTATCAGATACATGATTTGCAAATATTTTCTCCCATTCGGTGTGTTGCTGCTTTATAATTCTGTTGATATTTAGAATTCTGAACTTGCTTTCAATTGGATTGTTGTTTTTCCTCCTCTTCTTAAGTATTTAAAAATCCCATTGACATTTATGGCCTCCTAGCTGCTATTTGAGATGATAGTGGCAAGAATGGACTCTAATCCTAAAGCGTTGATGAAATGATGTTGTTTTGAGCTAAGTACTATGTTATTTTTAATAAAAGAAAATCAAATCTGAGAAGAAGAAGAAGAGAAAGAACTCTTTTTCTAGGATCCATACTTTGAGAATTTGTAGTGACCAAACATTTACTATAGTTCAAAACTAATTATTTAAAGAGAAGGTAATAATCATGCTTTAAGTTGTTATCAGCTAAGCATAAACTGGAACTTTCTCATGTCCAGTGCCCACCTGCATTTTTCAAAGAGCAATAAACTAGATATCTGATGAATGTGATCTGCTGGGCAGTGCTTAAATATAAATGAAATACTTTCCACCTACGTCCCTACTTGCATTTATTTATATACATGGGCATATGTTTTCCTTTACATAAGTGTATGTCTATATGTATATAAATCTTCAAATGAATAAATGCATAAATATACATGGTATTCTAGCTTACAGAATTAGAAATGTAATTCAGTTACCCCCACAGAATAAGATTGAAGATAATGAGAACTGAATTAAAGCTTACTTTCTTTCACAGAATTCCTCAGAGAGAGAAGACTGTAATAATGGCGAACCCCCTAGGAAGATAATACCAGAGAAGAATTCACTTAGACAGGTATGAAATTCAGTCTGTCTTAAAGTAAAAAGCTATCAACAACAAAACAAAAGACAGGAAACCCTCAATTTGCCATTCATTAAGCATTAGAGCTTAAATTAAGAGTACTTTGAAGTTGGTCTGGCTATAGCCATCAATTTCAATCAGGTAACATTGTTTTCCCAATCATTTAAAAATATCTTAGGTGTACAAGTACAGGACAGATCAATTGCTTACGTGTAGTGAAAACAACATCAAATAAAAGTTTTCTTATTCAGGAAAAATAACTTGAATTGCTTCTTAAGTGCAGATAGTAGAATAGTTGGCTTTAAATCTTACTTTCCTACTGAGATTCTTAATACATTAGAAAAAATTAACAATCAAAAGGGATCTGCCTCTAGAGAAGTTAGCTCCTTTTAGTCTGAGCGATATTTGCCTTTTCTAAAAGTAAAGACTGTTATTGATAACCTAAAAAAACTTACTGCTTACTGTGTTCCCAATCCCCAAAGGTAACACATTTTACTTTGAAAGTTAATTCCTTGGTGCTCTCTTTTTTAAAATTAAAATGTCCTGGGCCACTTGGGTGACCAACTTCAGCTCAGGTCACGATCTCACAGTTTGTGAGTTTGAGCCCCTCATCAGGCTCTGTGCTGACACCTCAGAGCCTGGAGTCTGCGTCAGATTCTGTGTCTCCCTCTCTCTCTCTCTGCCCCTCCCCTGCTTGCACTCTGTCAGTCTCTGTCTCTCAAAAGTAAATAAACGTTAAAAAAAAAAAACTTTCTTTTGGATTAAAATGTCCAAAAACATTTCACCAAAAAATTTCTTCTTCTCACTGCCTGTAGCAACAACCTCTAACATCTTCTGTCTCCCACTAGCAACAAAAACAAGTTCTTACAGTGTTGCCAGAGAATAGGCATACCACCTATTAACTTTTAATATATAGTTGGGTAAGATGAGAACGAGCAGTAGTAAAAATAATTTTAATTTACTTGCATTATGCATTATTCTAGGAAAAAGGAGAAGAGGTCTAATATTTGTTGAGTGCCCACGATAACCCTGCTACTTGTTTCATTCCATCCTCACAATCCCCCTGCAAAGTTTCTAGATAGGGTCTCTGATTTATAGATGAAGAAAATGGAGGCTTAGAGAGACTAGAGGACTTGCTTATTAGCCAGTCAGTGAGTTAAAAGCGAGATCTCAATGTTGCCCAAGTGTTTCTACTTCTGCCTTCTTATTCCGGTTTGTGTAGCGTTTGGGTTTTGTTAATGTTTATTTTAGGTTTGAGAGTGAGAGAACACGAGCGAGCATGAGCAGGGGAGGGGCAGAGAGAAAGGGAGACACAGAATCTGAAGCAGGCTCCAGACTCTGAACTGTCAGCACGGAGCCCGACACGGGGCTCAAGACCACAAACTCTGAGATCGTGACCTGAGCCGAAGTCAGACGCTTAGCCAACTGAGCCACGCAGGTGCCCCTGTATACAGTGTTAATTTAGGGAGAAAGTCCTTGAAACTGTGATATGTCCATTTTTTATTTACTTTCTGTTAAAAATTTGGGGATGGGCACTTTCGTTTTTTGTAAAAATTATTGTCTAGTAAGTAGAATTGAATCCATTCAGGAAGCTTTGTAAAAAACCCAAATGATCAGTGATTGGTATTGTGCAGTTACAACTTTAACTATTTGGAGACAAACACCTGATCTATAAATCTAAATAAATAGAACAGTATTGAGTAAGATAAATTTAGAGGTGGAAGCGGTCTGCCCACTATACAGAAACAACTGTCAGAAAACAATGACACGACAAAAAGTTTTGGCAACTTTATTTAAGCTAACAAACGAATTTTCACTCTGCAAAGTTATAAATTAATTTTAATAGGCTGATCCAGATGGTCCATTTGGAAAATGGATAGGCTGATCTGTTGAAAATTAAACTAAATTTATCTCTCTCATACTTCAAACTGAAGCAAGAGAGAGAATCGTGCCTATTAAGTCCAGCACATACAGATGGACCAGCAGGTCACACATGGGACTAATCTGATTCATTTTAAAAATAAATGCATACATTATTGAATCATTTTCTACTTGCAAGATCTGTCGTGTGCAGTATTTGAAAGAGATTTGATGTGGCTTTTTCATTGCTTTTTAGCAGGTTTGCTTCACCCTCTCCACTCTAATATAACAACTGTCTTGTTTTTGTTTTTGTTTTTCCTCCTATTGCTCCACAATGGTTTTTCTAATATCTGCCATTCAGTGTTGAGATCCAAGCTCTGGAGATTAATTAGGTCATGAGGTTTTTTTCCCCTTCCTCTCTTTGTAAAGGGTTTTTTCTCTATTCTCTTTATGAAGAGCATGAACTCAGTGTTCTTGGAAAGAGAAATGGCCTTTAGAAACTGGGAAGTAGGAGATCCTCTTGGGGCCCTCTGAATCTTTTAGCTTCTGGGTGTTTTAACAGCCCCATGAATGCAGATTTGTAAATTTATTGCAGTGCCATCTGGTTTTTTGCTCGAACCAGATTACTGTTGGCTTGTGTCTGTCTATTGTGGTGGTCACTCCCTAGGAGCTTGCCCTCTCAATCTTAGGGAAGAGTGATGAATAGCAGGGGTCAATAGAAGCGGGTCACAGGGCAGCTGTCCGGGACTGCCCTGAACTTGATTACCCCACTGCTGATTTTTTTAATGTAAGACATAATATATAAGCTGTTTAAACTCCCCCTTTTCTCTGTTGCATGACAATAATGAAGTGCCATTTGCTCCCCCTCCCCACTTTAGTCAAGCTATATAGATAAAAAGATGTCAAAGCTGCCTTTTCCCTAGTGTTGATGTAGGTAGGATTTGCATCATCTAGGCCAATCCCTTGAGATTCTTTTACAGATATTTCTAATGGGATTTCAGGAACTCTTTCACTTTTTATTTTTAAATGCTTGGTTACATAGTAGTGTTTTAAACTGATTTTATAGTTTACATATATTGTTCTAAAGTACAGTTTCACAGGTGTTGATAGACTGTGACTACTGTGTGGTAACTTTGAGTTACTTAATCACTGGAGGAGCTAAAAGAAAGGTTATCACTACAATTCTTACAGACATTTAAAGGATAATGAGGGAACATTATAAACAACTTTAAACCACAGCTTTGGCAACTTAGATGAAATGGACTAATTCCTTGAAAAATAAAACTTACAGAAACCAATGCAAGGTGAAACCAAATTTGAATAGCCTGATGTCTATTAAAGAAATCAGATTATCAAAAGGCCCCCATATGGTTTCACTGGTGAATTCTATGAAATATTGCAGAATAAATAACCCACTCCTGTGCTCAGAAACTAGAGAAAATAGAGAAGGCAGGAACACTTCCGGACTTGTATTCTGAGGCCACCATTACCGTAATTCCAAAACCTAACAAAGACATTAGTAGAAAAAGAAAATACTGAGGGAGAAAGTCAGGAGACACTAGTCCCTGTGTCACTAAGCCATTTTGTATACCTGCTTTTCCATTCCATATCAGAAGGCAGGAAAGTTGGTGGGGAAAGAAAGGTAATGTATTCTTTTAATTTTCTAAATTTCAGAATAATCTCTTCTATCCACATTAAGTGAAGTGTGAACTTTTATTTAAAGAATGTACAAAGTGGCTACAATTTTCTTTCTACTTTTATTTCTAAAATGTGAAGTCAAAGAAACCATAGCAACTGTTTTCATAGCTTTTATTCATATCTGCAAACAAGGGCAAAGGCCTGGGAGGATACATGAAAGTACTCATTACTTTTTGAAAATGTAGCCTCACAACATGCAACTCCTTTGCTTCACATTGGTGCTAATAGGATCTGTCAGCCCTGCCTTTCTATGTAATTGAGTAAATTGTGACCTCTGTCTAATCCTTCCCCCATCCCCCATTCCCTTTGTGTATGTGTCCACTTACCATCCTGAGAACGTGGGCAGTGATAAATAAAGCATTGAGTAGAACTCTCTCAACTCTTTGAAAGCAGCATGATGCCAGCCCTCTAGTTATATTTCTTTAAGTGTTTACGTTTTTCTGTATTCTTTCTCTTGTGTAGCTGGAACCCTGGGGATGCAAAGCCATGAGAGAGGCCAAGAAGCTAACAAAGTAGCTGTCTCCCTTGTTAGCTTGTTCCTTTATTCTTTAAAAACAAGATAAAAACCATCTGGCTCAGGGCATTACATTTTCCTCCCCCATGCACCTCTATAGATGGAGACTTCACCTGCAGTGAGGGTTTACATTGATTAGGGAGGGAGCAGTAATTCAAGCTTCCATCCTCTTCAAGGATACTTTGCAGTCTTTTAAAGGTGCTGACCCACTGAGTTAAACTGTCAAGGGAGGATAAAAAAGTATCTTCATCCCAGGAGGTAACAGCTGCCAGGTTTTCAACACCTTGCACGCTGCTGGAAAAATGTCACAATTGTCAGCTGAAAGAAAAATGACTGTGTTGTCATCTTCTGTTAATGACTGGGCCTTATAAAGGGAACTCATAAGCCTTTTGGAAGGAATAAGTAGCTGTTTTCCTTTCCTATCCCTGTGCCCCCAAATTCCTATGTTGTTCTGAACAGTACCTTGGAGTAGATCCATAAAACACAGCAGTAAAGATCTTAAACAGCCCCGTATAAGCATGGGGGTCTAACTGGCACAGCTCCTTTATACAGTTGGATGAGTAGGAGGAAAAAAGCACGTCACTGACACAGAAAATGACATTATATTGTGTATTAACAAAACAACAACAATAACAAAAAGTCATTCATAAGCCAGTGAACTGAGAGAAAACATACTGTATTTCTGCTCTTTGGAGGACAATTTGTTTTCAAGCAGCATCCAGATGGGTAAATACCACGACATTTCTTTTTTTCAAGAGAGCCACTTCTTTTCTTCCTTAAAAAAAAAAAACCTCACTGAATTTACTTCCTTTAATAGCTCTATAATGTTTGTATATGATGGCATTCCCTTCTTTCTGATTTGATTGATGAGGAGAGAAGGTTTAATGAAGTCCCAGATATTAGCCAGGCAAGTTTTTTTTCTATTTGTTTTAGGTTAGTCATTTTAATTGTATTGAGTAATTAGAAGGTACACACAGCCAGGGGAGCTTTGTTCTGATAATTGCTCAAGAAAACCCATTCCCTATCTGCTGTTGCTTTGTGTTAAGACACTTCTCCCTCTAGTGGCAATAGTAAGCACTTTGACTTGGCAGTAGGCAAGGTGTAATTGCAATATGACAAACTATGCTTAAGGGACTATCTTGTAAATACTTTAGTTTGGAGTTTGGCGTTATTTCATTATATATGTGTGCTTTTTTTTTTTCCCTATGAAACTTCCTACCTCTTTTTTACCCCCTGAAGTGCTTTGGGCTTTGGATGGAAAAATATTGCGTGAGATGTTTATTAAAAAAAAAAAAAAAAAAAAAAAAAAAAAATCACAGTGCATCCTGGGTAATGTTTTGCAGCTTGACTTAATTTTAGTCATCTGTTTTAATTACCTATTTATAAAAATGCTTTTGCATTTGTAGACATTATTTAATACTTTGGAAGAAGCACCTCATTTGAAATAAATAAATAAATTGTACTTATTTTAAATAGTCCATGTAAAAGATCTTAAAGGTAATTAATGTAGGTCTCTTAAGTAAGACAAAAGTGATCTTTCCAAGTCTGATGAAGTGATTTGTTTATTTAACTTCCCACTTCGGCTGAATTCTTCAGAGTCTAATAACTTTTTTTAAAAACATGGTTTGGCAATTTGTGTCTAGCTACAAAAACCCTTCTTCCAAAAGAAGCAATTTAATAACTGGCTTTCTTAAAATTACTTTGAGGAAGGAAGACTGTATAGGGGGTTGGTGTTTTGTTTTATGTTTATTTCAGGGTAATCATTCTTTGATAAATTGTGTAATCACTGACTTAGTAGAAAAAGTATTATTGAACTCCTGGGTTGCAATGACCATAAAAAGTGTATTTTCATATAGAGACTTGAGATGTTGTGAATAAATTATAAAGGAAACAGCTTATATGCTGGTCGAAGCCCATATGGACCAATTCATTTTGTGTTCAGTGCTTAATGTGGATGTACCATTAAAAAAAAAAAAAATGGTGAAGGGAGCCTATTGTGCCCTTTTGTATGAGTCTTTTAAAAATCTGCCCTAAGAGTACTTTGGGAGGAGATCAGATAGAGCATTGCATCCATTGAATGAGATTGGGTAGCATCAGCGTGGCATTTTTAAAGCCCAGTCCCAGCTTCCCTAGATGTCGCCTTGTAGTTTGCTTTCTCTATCCCATATTCTTGCTGGGAACTTGATTTGATGTTACCATATATCTGAAGGTCCCCGTCTCCCCCCTCCCTGTACCCCCCTGTACTGCCCCCCAATCGCTGCCCATTTTCATTATACCGTATCTTGTTTTGCTATAGGGCTGCTGAACAGATTTCTTAAGCAGCTTTTTGCAAGGTTAAAAGAATGCAGCCTGGTAACAAGTTTGTGTCATTTTAAATATATACCTTCTAGTAAATAAGGAGAAGTCTGGCAATCAATCCCTTTTAGTGTGTTATATGTTTCACCTGACAACTAAACCTTCTATTGATTAGCCATTACTTTGTTAGATAATCCTATGTCATTGAATCCATTGTAAAAAATTAAACTCTTTAAAATGTTTTACCCTAGCAGCACTGTGAAAATTGAAAACTTGTTCAGAATTACAGCCTGCTTTCACAAAGAAGGTAGTTTTCAGCAAGGCATCTTACTGGTTTATGCTTATGGGCTTTATATGCAATATAAAAACGTATTAAAGTACTCCAACGCAAAATTCTCTGCCTCTGGTTCAGCAGTGAGGCTACCTTTCCGAATGTTGCATGGGGACAGAGCGTATCTTGCCAGTGGCAATTATACTCACTAGTTTAATTCTAGCCTGGAAGAAGTCTTAGTAAAATATTGAATGTAAAATACTGAATTTTTTGGCCTTTTTATTCCAGGGTGATCTTAAGACTGTGACAAGTTTTAGTTTACTAATCTATGTGACTTTCTTGGGAGGTAAACAAGATCATATGCCCATTTTACAGATGGGATGTCTAGAAAATAAAAGCTTATGCATAGCCTTACTCTAGAAACTCCTGCAGGACTAGAACTGGTTTCTTGAATCTGTCTAATGTTCCTCTGAGTGTCTTCTATCCATTTCTGAGGGGAAAAGGAATTGTCTAACCTACCATAACTATTTTTTCCTAGAAAATAGCGTATTTTTATTAATTATGCAAACGTTTAGTCCTTTTTCCTCTAAAATATTAACTGCATACTTTTACATTTTCACTGAAGTAAAATTTTCATACAGTGAACTGCATAGATATTGTATAAGTCAGTGAGTTAATGATGAGTCTATCTACCTGTGTAACCACCACCCTCATCAAGCTATAGAACATTTTCATTACCCAAGAAAGTTTCCTTGGTCTCCTTCCCAATCAGTTTTCCCATCGCCAGTGAATCAAAAACTGGTCAGCTTACTCTCATAGGTTAGTTTCACCTTTTCTAGAATTTCGTGTAATGGAATCATAGATTTTTGGAGTCTGACTTTCACTCAGTGTAATTTTATGACATCCATTTTATACCACTGATTCAGTAGTTTATTCTTTTTTATGATATATCTGTTGAATAAGTACATTATAGTTTGTTTTCCATTCTTTTGATGGACACCTAAGCTGCTTGCATTTTTGTAAGTGAAGTTGCTATGGATGTTCTTATATAAAGCTTTTTTAGTGAGCATATGTTGAATACTTTTTGATGTGCTTATTAGCTATTCAGATATTTTGTGAAGTATCTGTTTTAAGTTTTTTGCCATTTAAAAAAATTGCATTGTCTTATTGAGTTCTGTTGAGTTCTAGCTGCTGGCTCTGTGAGATATGTGTTCTGTGTTTTCTCATAATATATGGCTTGCTTATTCATGGTGTGTTTTGATGAAAAGTTTCTAATTTTTGAATGAAACCCAGTCTGTCAATCATTACCCCATGATTTGTACATATTCTAGGTTTTCTTCCAGAAGGTTTGTTAAGTTTTAGCTTTTACCCTTTAGTCCATCTCAAATTAATTCTTATGAGTGCTGTTCATTATTTTACCTACACTTTTTTATTCAGTTGTTTTGACACCATTGTTGAAAAGTCTTTTCTTTCCCCCAATGAATTCCAGAAGCGTTGTTGCCAAAAATCAGTTGGTTGTACAAGTGTATTCTATTTCTCTCTCTCTCTCTCTCTCTCTCTCTCTCTCTCTTTTTATATTTATTTATTTTGAGAGAGAGAGAGTGGGGAGGGGAAGGGGGGTGCAGGAGACAGAATCCCAAGCATGCTCTGCATTGTCAGCGGAGAGCCTGATGCGGCGCTCCATCTCATGAACCCTGAGATCATGACCTGAGCCAAAATCAAGAGTCTGACACTTAACCGACCGAGCCACCCAGGTGCCCCCAGTGTAGTCTATTTCTGCACCTCCTGGAAAACAGGGTGCTGCTGGGATGCAGAGCAAAGGGTAATAGCAGCTGAGGCACTGACCAACCCCTACTTCAAATCCACACAGAGGACGAGCTCAAAGTACCTTTTCTTTTTAGAAGTGTCTATCCTTGCACCAAATACTACACTGTCTTCATCATTGTAGCTTTAGTAAGTCTTGAAATCAGGTAGTGTGTGTGAGTCTTCCATGTCCTTTTTTTTTAATAAAAAAAATTTTTTTTTAAATTTATTGTTGAGAGAGAGAAACAGAACACAAGGCGGGGGGTGGGGGGTGGGGTGGGGAGGCAGAGAGAGGGAGACACAGAATCCGAAGCAGGCTCCAGGCTCTGAGTAAGCTGTCAGCACAGAGCGCAATGGGGGGCTCGAACCCCTGAACCGTGAGATCATGACCTGAGCCGAAGTTGGATGCTCAACTAACTGAGCCACCCAGGTGCCCCAAGTCTTCCATATTCTTAATTTTAATATTATTTTGGCTATCATAGATACTTTGCATTTCTATATAGATTTTAGAATCAACTTAGTTTCTTTTAAGAAGTCTGGGTTTTGATTTGGATTTTATTGAAACCATGTATCCATTTGAGTAGAATTAACCTTGCTGTAATATTGGGTTTTCCAGTCTGTAAACATGGTATATATCTGCATTTAATTGTCTTTCTAAATTTTTCTGAGCAATGTTTCTTAGTTTTCAATGTATATTTCTTACTCAGTTCTAACTCTTTAATCTTTTTTCAGTGCTATTGTAAATTTTTTTCATTCTCTAATTGTTTGTTGCTAGAAAATATAAATTGATTTTTGACTCTTGACCTTATTTCCTATCATTTGTTACTAAAGACAGTTTTATTTCTTCTTTTTCCAACATATTTGCCATTTGTTTCCCTTTTTTGCTTTATTTGAATGGCAGTGGCCTCCAATATAATGTTGAATAGATGTGGTAAGAGAACATCTTTGCCTTCCTTGTCCCCAATCTCAGAGGGACTGTATTTGGTCTTTCACTACTAAGTATGATGTTAGTTAACATTTTTTTAGCCACTCTTTGTGGGATTAAGAATGTTCTCTTTTATTTCTAGTTTGCTGAGATTTTGGTTTGTTTTTGTTGTTGTTATTGTCATCATGAATGGGTGTTTAATTTTGTCAAATGCTCCCATCCACACTTATTCTGTTAATATGGTGAATTACATTAATTGAATTTATTAAGACTTTTTGTGTCTGTGTTCATGGGGGGTATTGGCCTGTAGTTTTCTTTCTAATGTCTGTGTCAGTTTTTGGTGTTAGGATTATGATGCCCTGATAAAATGAGATGAGAAGTCTTCTCCTCCTCCTCTGTTTTCTAAAAGTGTTTGTGTATAGTTCTTGTATTATTTCTTTCATATTATTTAATAGAATTCACCAGTGAAACCATCTGGGTAGAAGTTTTCTTTATGGGAGGATTTTTTAAAATTTATGTGGAATAATTTTTTATTACAATTTTAATTTCTTTAATAGATGCAGAGCTATTCAGATTTTCTATTTCTTATTGTGTCAGTTTTGGTAATTTATGTTTTTCAAGAAATGTACTTTATTCAACAGATTGCAGGCTGTATTTTTTTATTTTAATACTGAGATTATCCCATATTGGGTTACTAAAAGCCCCTTTAAGCTGGCATCATTCCCCTCTGACACATCGCCATCATTCCCTGCAGATCTCCAGGATCATCTTGTATTTTCACCGTCCAGTCCTGTAACCAGCCATTTCTCCAGAGAGCTATGGTTCCTTTTAGTGTAAAATGGTATCTAGAAGCCAAGATTTTTCATCTGGGTTTATATATTTGAAAACCATGAATTCATATTGGTACCTTCAATTCCAATTCAGCACCACAGAGTTTGTTCTAGAGCTCTTCCTTTTCATATTTATAATTCTCTTTTCTAATTGTAAGAAACCTGGTTTGAGAAATTTTTTTTTCCTTTCAGCAATTTGAAAATGTTATTTCTTGTCTTCTAGCCTTTGTTGTTTATGGTGGAGAGTCTGCCTTTATTTATATTGTTGGCTCCCATGTATGAAGCATCCATCTTTTTTCTTTGGCTGCTTTCAAAGTTTTGTCTTTATTGGTTTTCAGCAATTTTGACTGTGTGTAGTTCTTGTTATCTTTGTATTTAATCTCCCTAGAGTTTGCTGATCTTCGATCAGTAAGCCAGTGGTTTTCACCAAATTTGAGAAATATTTGATCACTATTTTTATAACTTTTGTGCCCCATTCTCACTTCTCTTCTGGGTTTCCAATTACACATATGTTAGATTATTGACACTTATTCCACAGATAACTGAGACTCTATTCGTTTCTTTTTCTTTCACTGTCTCTATTCTCCAGTTTGGATAATTTCAGTTGATCTGTCTTTTTAGTTCATTGACTTTTTTTTCCCTGCTATCTCCAATCTGCTTTTAAGCCCATATAGTAAATTTTAAATTTCAGATAATACACTTTTCAATTGTAGTTTCTGTCCGGTTCATTTTGGATTTTCATTTTTTTCTGGTGAAAATTTCTGTTTATTCATTATGACTGTCTTTCATTTAAGATGTTGAACATTCATTATAGCTTCTGTAAAGCTTTTATATGCTGATTCCCATACAAGATCATCTCAGGGTCATTTTTTATCCTTTTTTCTCTTGACTATGGGTTCCATTTATCTGCTTTTTCTCATGTCTAGCAGTTTTTTTATTATATTGTAGAATTATAAATGACTAATTGCGATGACCCTGGATTCTTTTATCTAACACCGATTAACTTACTGACTGATCACATGACTTCATAGAGTCTTGGTTCCATGTTTGTTAGGGCAAGTATGTTTTCATTTTGCCCTTGGTCTTAAGGTAGATCCCTTACTCCTTAGACTTACTATTTATTCTCAGTGTAGGGTTTTCCAACTTTTCAGTGGAAAGTTTGAGATGCCCATCAAATTCCTCTAACTTAGTAGGAATCATATTCTAAACTATGTCTCCCCTCATGGGCAGCAGCTAGAATCTCTGCTTGGATCTTTCAGTCTTCTGTCATTTTCCACTGGAATCCTTAGAGTGTCCCATTCATGTATGTAGTTTGGAGATTAGCCATGGATTTGAGGGGAATTGTGCCTCCCCTGTGGGTCTGTCTATTTTCTATGATTTCTCTTCTCAGTCTCCAGCCACTGTGGCAGTCCAGAACTCCATCCTTTGACATATCAAGCCAATAGAATGGCTTTCTAATTGAATTTTAGTCACCCTGTACCAAGTAGATTGGTGAGTACCCTTAGGGAAAAAGCACATAAACAAGGATGTTACCCAGTGTGATTCTCCTCTTTCAAGGTCAGTCCACACCCTTCCTCCCCCTCTTCTTCACCTACCCTCCCCCTCCCCTGGTTCCTGACTAAGTCAATCTCTGGTGCTTTTAAGTAGTAATTTTAAAATATCCCCCCCCCCCGCCATGGTTTATAATTGTTGCCTTATGAGGGTTAATCCCATATAAATATCTCTACCATTTTTGGAACTTGAGCTCTGTGGCTTACAGTTTTTATGTTATTCAGTATATACTAGTTACTTCATAAGTGTCTTTTAAAAATATAGGAAGTTTTATTTAAAGACTTTTGTGTTGTCTGTACCTGCATAATGTTTGCGGTATTAGTAGCTGCAAAAGAAGTACTGAATCCTGAGCCCAGAAGATTCACGTACCAATACCTGCTTACAAATGATCCAGTTTATTCCTTTGAAATATGTTTTGAAATAATTTCAACTTAAATAATATAAGAGTAAAATAGTTCAGTGGATAAATTTTTAAAGTTTAACTTGTGTAAATGGAAAACCAATTTTATAATACTTTTTCTCCGTTTTCTTAGATTTTTTTTACCTACACCTTTCCAAAGAATTGACCAAAAATGAATAACTTAAAATATCTATGCATCCATTGCTGACATAAATAAATAGGAGAAATCATGGCTCTTCCTCACAGAAAACATTCCATTTAATAAATGTGGAAGGAAAGAGGGAAAATCACGCTCAGGGGAAAAATCACCATCAGGGGCGCCTGGGTGGGTCATTTGGTTAAGCATCCAACTCTTGATTTCAGCTCAGATCATGATTTCACAGTTTGTGAGATCAAGCCCCCATCAGACTCCATGCTGTCAGCTTGGGATTCTCTCTCTCCCTTTTTTCTCTGCCTCTCCTCTGCTGTGCACATGCTCTCTCTCAAAATAAATAAACATTTTATAAAATTTAAAAAGGGGCATCTGGGTGGTTCAGTCAGTTAAGCGTCCGACTCTTGACTTCTCTGCTCAGATCACGAGCTCGCAGTTTGTGGGTTTGAGCCCCATGTCAGGCTCTGCACTGTTAGTGGGATTCATCTCTCTCCTCTCTCTTGTGTGCACATGTTCGTGCTCTCTCTCTCTCTCTCAAAATAAATAAACTTAAAAGAATAAAAATAAATTTTAAAAAAAATCACTGTCAGAACACTACACTAAAAATTACCATAGGCAAGATCTACCAGTAGATGCTAAAATTAGCAGGCTGAAGTTGAAACGGAAACAGTATATTTGCATAGTCTCAATATCTCCCCCAATATATTTAGTAATTCCCAAAGGAAGAATAATAAACTTATAATGGAAAATCTTGTCAGACATGACCTTAGGCAAGTGATAAAGGTTAACATCACTATAAATACTTATTAACATACCTCCTGACTTACTTGATGCATTGAGAAGGGCACATCTCTTAGGGTGGTATTATTCCCAATAATGTATAACTTCCATCTGATCGTGAGAAAACATGAGACAAAGCCAGATTGAGAGGCATTATATAGATTAATCAGTTCTCTTCAGAAGTGTCATAATCATAAAAGATAAGACTGAAATTGTCACAGATTAGAGGATACTAAGGAGACATGGTAACTAAATTCAATGTGGGATCTTAGGTTAGATCCTGAACAGAGGTTCTGCCTGGGTAGCTCAGTTGGTTAAGGGTCTGACTCTTGGGTTTGGCTCGGGCCATGATCTCACGGTTCATGAGTTTGAACCCTGCATCTGTTATGGAGCCTGCTTGGGATTCTCTCTCTTAATTTCTCTCTGCCCCTTTCCCCATCTCAAAATAAACCGGGGTGGGGGGTGGGGGGAGATCCTGAATAATAAAAGGATATTGGTGAGAAAAGTGGTGAAACTAAAAATAAATTCTTTATATTGTACCATGTTAATTTACTTTGGTAAGTCTTTTGTGGTTACATAAGACATTAACATAAGGGGAAGCTGGGGGAGGGTATACAGGAACTTATTTTTGCAACTACTGTGTAAATCTAGAATTTAAAAAATGGATTCTTTGCTATTGTTGGTTATGAGAGATTGCTTACGTCTTTTTTTAAAAAAAATTTTTTTAACGTTTATTTCTGAGACAGAGAGAGACAGAGCACGAGTTGGAGAGGGGCAGAGAGAGAGGGAGACACGGAATCAGAAGTAGGCTCCAGACTCTGAGCTGTCAGCACAGAGCCCAACGTGGGGCTCGAACTCACAAACCGTGAGATTATGACCTAAGCCGAAACCAGTCGCTCAACCAACTGAGCCATCCAGGCACCCTGAGATCGCCTGTGTCTTAAGATTTTTCTCTTTAATTCCAACACATATGGTTCTCCAGCATAGTAGTTCTCAAAGAGTGTTCCTAAACCAACAGCATTCATACCAACTGGGGATTTGTTATAAATGCAAATTCTCAGAAGCCTGGGGATGGGACCTAACAATCTGTGTTTTAACAAGCCCTCCAGATGACTCTGATGCATGCTAAAGTTTGAGAACCATGATTTGTACCATCAATTAAAACTTAGACTACAAGAAAACATTGTTTTACTATATTGGCCAGTTATTAATAATGTTTGCTTACCATTTTTTCAGATTGTGGTAAAATCCATGTAACATAACAACCTCTTAATCATTTTAAATGTACGGTTCAGTGGATTAAATATATTTACATTATTATGTAATTGTCACCACCATCCATCCCCATAATTCTTTTCATCTTGTAAAACTGAAACTCTATACCAGCCTCTGGCAACCACTTATCAGTATTTATCTTTTTGTAACTAGCTTATTCCACCTACCATAATGTCCTCAAGGTTCATCCATATTGTCCTATATGTCAGAATGTTCTTCCTTTTTTTTTTTTTTTTAACTTTCTTTTAATGTTTATTTATTTGTTTTGAGAGAGAGCGAGACAGAGAGTGAGAGAGCAGGGGAGGGGCAGAGAGAGAGGAAGAGAGAGACTCCCAGGCACGATCCGTGCTGTCAGCACAGAGCTGGACGCAGAGCTCGATCTCATGAACCATGAAATCATGACTTGAGCCAAGATCAAGTGTCCAGTGACTAACCGACTGAGCCACCCAGGTGCCCCAGAATGTCCTTCCTTTTTACGGCTGAATACTATTCCATTGATGTACATGCCACATTTTGCTTGTCCCTTCATCTGTTAGTGGATATTTGGGTTGCTTCCATGTGAATAATGCTGCTATGAACATGGATGTAGAAATATCTTTTTAAGACTGCTTTCAATTCTTTTGGGTATACATCCAGAAGTGGCATTGTTGGATCATATGGTAATTCTAATTTTAATTTTTTGAGGAACCATTACCATGCTGTCATCCACAGCAGCTGTAGCCTTTTACATTCCCACCGGCAGTGCTCAATGGTTCCAATCGTTCCACATCCTTGCCAACACTTACTGTTTTCTGGTTTTTAATAGTAACCATCTTAGTGGGTATGAAGTGGTATCTCATTGTGGTTTCATTTCTGAGCTGATGTGCTTGTTGGCCATTTGTATTTCTTCAGAGAAATGTCTGTTTAAGTTCTTTGCACGTTTTTGAATAGCCCCATCACCTTCCAGCAGATCACTGCTGCTTACATACTTGTTCATGAGTTCATCATTGGCTCTTGTGGGCTCTCACTTTCTTTGCTTCCTGTTGTCTACCTTGTTTCCAGTTCGCATAAATCTGGAATTTATACATAGGTCTATTTGTACGTTGATTTTGAGAAGTGGAACAAAATTTGAAAACTGTATATGACAGCATTTTAATATTTAAACCTGTTTCCAAAAAATTCTCATTACAGACTTACAACAGCTGTGCCAGACTCTGCTTAAACCAAGAAACAGTATGTCTAGCAAGCACTGCTATGAAGACTGAAAATTGTGTGGCCAAAGTAAGTAATATTACTCATCAATATGCATTATACCGCATCTTAACAGTGCTTTATCTGTAAACATCTTTATATCATATTGCTATTAAAGATCATCACAAGATTTTATATTTAAAAAAAAAATACAGGAGACATCATTTTATCCAAAGCAGATTGCAAGTTGGAGTCTCCATCTTTTCAGTTGCAAAAGAATCTTTTGATTATGCATTCTGGTCACACTTCAGTCGAATTCACATTTGTTACTTGACACTAGTTATGGATTATTACAAATAAATAAGATTCATGAAAGAAAATATACAATTACTTTCATAAGGTTGTTCATGGGTTTTAAATGTAATTAAGTATAGGGTATCCATTGCAAGGATTGTGAGATACACTATAGAAAATCCAGTTATTATAATACTATTATTATTTATTGAATGGCTAAAGATAGAAATATTGCTTTTGGTGATTTTGATCTGAGTGTACAAGTATGTTTTATCGTGCATATGCTCTACCTTTTCTCGTGCACAAAATGTATGTATATCTACAGAGATAAAATTAATCACACATTAGAGATCTTATGATCTAATAATTACATTAACTATGGCTCAAATCTTTCAAGTATCTCTAATTAGTTAGGAACTTTGACCTAAATTTCGATATCAGGCATTTTGATTATTCCAGGACTAAGTAAAATTCCAGTATGGGCTCGGTTTCTAGACTTTTACTTTGCATATATGCAAAATTATTGTTTTAATAGCTATTCAGGGATTTGTCACTGTTACAACATTTCCAACTTTAACTACTTTAGTTTAGTCTATCTTATTATACTAAGGCTTTCAGTTACTTGCTATTATTATTAGAGCCAGACCTGGTAATCAGGTAGTCTCCATCCTTTACTAAAAAATCAAAGGACAGCAATATTTTTTATTATTTTTATTTTCTTTCGTAAAACATAGTCACTGGACCTACTTAATCAACTGAAATCATACTAACTATAACCATTAGAAATGATCCATATAATAAGTGTCAGAATTTATTTAAAATTATAGTTTAAAACGTTGGTTAAGTGTCTCCTAAATTAGAGTGTCTTAGTAACTTGCTGTAAAATATGAAAATAATAAATTACATGTATTTATTTTTTCAGCCACTTAGTCACAACTAACAAGTGCTAATTGACCCTATTTTGTGTCTGGCATTTGTACATTGAAATGGGGGACCAATTATTTGGGCCTCTAAAAATAATCTTCCTCCTTTTTGGCCACATTGCTCAGTTTCATCACAAGTGGGTGACTTCTGGCTAAACAAGGTAAAATCTTAGCATGAGCACCGATCCAAGGACAGGGTGACAATTTTAATGAGTTTCATTGAGAGCTGGCCAAGTGAGCATCTGTTCCTTTTGTTTCTCCATACTTTGTAAGCCAGGATTTCTAAGCTATATAGTCATGTTGGTGTGTGTCTGTATGATGTGTTTTGTTTTGTTTTTCTCCCACCCTGTACTTCAGTGGTGCATGGTTAGAAATCTTCTGGCATCTGGCACAATGGCATAATTTCTTCTGTGCTCTTGGGTGAGGAAATAAGTTTGCTCATTGCTGCTCATCTGTCTGTTTCCTTTGCTCCCAGATGGTGACCCTCTCATCCCACTCTTGCTTATTTTAACATTATTCTGACACTTAGATCCTTTCATCGTCTCCTTAAATACCCTAATTTAATAATGATTTCTATCATTTCCTGTTGGAACCTACCTAACTTTCTGGTTCCTTTTGTTGGCCCACATCCTGGCTTCTGGTTCATTGCTTCAGATTTGAGCCAAATAATTAGCTGATCAATGGCAAATAAAAACACGTAGCTAAAATTATGTCTTTCTTGTAACAGCCTCCAGCAGGTACCAGTAACGTGAGGAGTTTTCCTTTTCTATTTCCCTTCCGTAAGAGTTTTCCCTTTTCTATTTACATATGTTATGTGTACCTCATGATTCTGTGCTGTTTCTGTTGGCCTCATTTATTGCTTGACCTGTGAAAGGTAATGACTTGCCATTATTTTTGTAGGTCTACAAGCTTGTCCTGTTTCCTGCTCTTCACCTTTAGCCCTTAACTGAGTAGTTTCATCTGCTACATTTGATATGGCTGCAGTGGTTTTTAACTTGGTACAGGTGTCCGTTGTTGATTCAGACCGTACTCCCGAGTGGCCTTGAATGTCCAACCATCTCCATGTGAGAGCACCTATAATATAGTGCTGTCAACCATTTTTTCCTCTAGCGCAAAGCAGCTAATTCTGATGAGTGACTTTGATTTGGGTGAAAATAGTAGTTACTATAATTGAATATTGTTTATTATGAGTTTTAGAGAAGACATCAATACCAGTTATTCCCTGAAAAACAGCAAAGTTGTTAAGTTCAGACCCTGTAGTACATAGTATGTGACTCTTCTTTGGCAGAAATAGCTTGCAATAAATGTTTTATAATAGGTCTATGAAAACGGGCCCATTCGTCCTCTTTAGAATACAAGAAAACAAAGTGGTAAGAAAAACTACGGCCACTCTAGGTTAATAATAATCTGAATCTCTAACTTGAAGAATGAGACCTAGGAAAAGATTTAAAAATAAAAATGGGGTCATTTTATCAGTATAACCTGGTCTAAGTAACATTTGGAGGCATTGAAATATCTTTTATTTTCTTCCAAAGCCTTCTTTTCTTTCTAATTATAGGTCTGTAGTTCATGAGATTTGTTTGGAACATGATGAGCTCTGTATTTATTGTAGCTTTAAATGGACAGTCATTATTGACTGCCGGCTTAGTCTTTAAAATCAATAATTACATTGTACCTAATTGTCAACCTTCATGATGTTTTTTAATTGGTAAAGAAAGCTAACTAGAAAAATGAAGAGCATTACTTTTTTATGTTATCTTGTTGGTGACTTTATATTTAAATATTACTGAAAATTTTGGGTTCAGGGTTTTCCCAATTTACTTTTTACACATACATGCATGCACAGAATTAAAATTGAGTTGTTTGAACACAGCTACCGACATACCTGCCCAGGTGGGAGAAGTTATGCCTCTTTATGTTTGGAAAACAAACCTCTTCAGTAGTCCTTTGTAGATGTTCTGTATTGTAGTTGTTTGTTGTTACTGTTTTTTACTTGAGACTAATAATCTGTTTGCAACTGACTGAGACAGAAAAATGTGATGTTCCTTTCCACTCACTCCAGATTTTGATAGAAGACTTGTTTTATTTATTTCCAAAATTATATCCGCAGGAAACAAGCTGTTTAAATTCAGATTATGCTGAAGCAAAATGGTCCTGGTATGAGAAGCAACGTGCTGTTTTACGAGCACAGAGTCCCTTTTCTCATAACTGATTGATAGTAAATATTTTCCTGAAGAATTATTGCCAACCATGAACAGTGCAACTGTTTCACTTTTTTTCCGTGCTACTTGCTGTACCAGCCATTGTCGGTAATTAAGATCTACAATTCACAATGCAGACGTTTGCACTTCCTCTGGGTCTGCGCTATTTATAAGGCATTTCAGCTGTTCAGAGTTTCTTTTGAGTTTTAAACTACATGTTAACAGGCTTCTTTAACATACTGTTCCACAAGTAGCATGTCAGATGGTCCATTCTTTGCACAGGCCTCTCTGTCGGGTCTAAACATTAGCTTTGTGGAGAATATATTAACATGGAACCATATCATTGAGGCCAATAAGGTTGGAAAAACTCCGGCATGTTAATGTGTTACACATTAGGCATATTGCCGTTTCAAAAAGGCAGGAATAAAGTTCAGAAGTACTATTTTTTTTTCTTTCATTTTACAGATGTTCATATGATTTTAATGTGTGAATGGGAGTTATAGAGAGGTTCTGAGAAATACTAGTAAAGTGACATTTCCCAGCTCGCTTTCAGGTAATAATAGAATAATAGAATCAAGGACCATTATTATAGACAAGAGTTTGTGTGTTTGTCAGATTGAAGATGCAAGAATACACCTTCTAGATGTACATGATATTTAGGAGTACTGACGAGGGACACCAAAATGGATCAGCTGATTGACGGCACATTTGTTGTATAATCATCTTCAGGAACCTTAAGTAGCATATGCCATTGGAGAGGAAACTGTAAACAGGAATCCTGGTCTATATTAATTCGATAAAATTAAAAGTCATGTTTAACCATTTCAAGAGCATTAATTTCAAAAGGAAAACAAAAAAAAGTCCAGACCCCATTGAGAATCTTGAACTATGCCCTTGAATGAGAGAACTGCCTATATAGTCTCCTTACTAACTGCACTCATTGCTAAACATACAGGAGAAAGAAACAAGAAGCAGAAAGCTGTCAACAGAGTATGTGTAAAACTTTGCCTTGAGTGGATATCAGACTGGCTGTTAGAAGCCTAAAGTCAGCTGTGTTGATTCTACATGTTGGACACCAGCATCTTCCAGCAGAGCAGATCTGCAGAGAAAGGCAGACATGGGTTTCAGTGCTGATTCTTGATGGGCCCTTGAAGATAGAGCTTCAAAGCCTTTCCAAGGCAGTTTTATTGGCCAGAACCCAAAACTTTGTGTGGTTCTTTTGAACTACGTTGTTTGTGTAAACTTATTTTCCTTAGTGAACTCTTTATGAACCTTTTTTTTTTTTTTTTTTTTTTTTTTTTTTAAAGATAGCAGCATTGGTTCAACTGTTGGGAACCACTAGATCTGACCGAGGCACTTCAAGATGCTAGAACCTATTCACATTTCTGTCTAGCCAGGGAGCTAATAAGATTAAGCCTGTCTTTGTGGATCGGTCTAGATTAGCAGGAGATGAGCCCAGTCAGTGTTTTCCTCAGTGAAAAAGGAAAGGTTGGGAGAGAGAGGGGTGAAGGAAGAAAGTTCTTCATCAGGAACTGACTGCAGTATTGCCTGCTGATGCATGTCGGATCACCCGCACCGAGAGATCACATGGCTTCTCCAAAAGTCAAACGATCAATTCGCCTCGTTTTGGCTCTGTACTTAATGCACAAACAGTGCGATCTGCGGGGCTGTAATTGCATTGTTAGGGCCAAGGAACAAGCCTGTGCCTTTTCAGCAGACAGCTGGCAGGGAGAGAGGCATGTTGTTAGGAAAGAGAGAGGCAAGGCAAATAAAATTACTGCTAACGCTCAGAGATCGGCAGGAGTCCTACTTGCCTAATCTTACCGGTGGGAGCAAGCGGCTGTTGTAATCCAATTATAGCAGCATAAGCAATTTGTTAGACACTCCGCATAATGTAACAATTTCCCAATAAACTCTGACTTGTAATAACGTCGGCAAGAGTCCGCATAAATCTGCCCGAATGGTGGGGGCTGGAGCGTTCGGCTGGGGGCTTGTAATTGGCGCCATCAGCACGTTTTGCGGAGTGCAGTATGGTGCAGTCTTTTAGTGCAGGAATTTTAAGGAGAAAAGCATGGCACACGTTTCTTAGAGAAAGAAAAGTGGCCATTAAAAGGGGAGCAGCAAGAAGGGCATACTCTTGCCTTCACATTACCTAGGAATCTTAGTGTAGAAAGAAAACAGGAGGAAGCCATGTTTCCTTCAGTACTAAAGTGGAGGAGGGGGAAGAGTGTATGGACTAAATTCCTTTATTTAAAAGGCGTCAGTTTCTATTATTTATACCCGCCTTTACCGGCCCCCCAAATGCTGTTCAGGCACCATTTAGTTAACATTTTTACAAAATTGTTCATAGCCAGGCGAGACTAAAAATGCCAAGTTTAAATCTTTTCTTCTAGAGTTTATCATTTTCTTTACAACAGGAAAATATATTTCCTTTGTGCCCAAAATAAATCTTTTAAAGATCTCATCTCATTGAATATCAAACCTTTCTGTAGAGTTCTGCCTTCCGGTTTAAGAAACCATCTCTTACTGAAGGGTTTAAAACCCAGCTTGTTTGCTTAGCTGGCTTTACTACATTGCTTATTTTCTATTCTGCAATATATTGTGAATGTCTATGATGCTAGGATTAGGAATCTTTCTTGTTGAATGCTTACATTGTACAAAAATGCAGTTATTCTTATTTAAAACTGTACCTGTATGATCATTATAGAAATAATTTTGATTCCTAAGTCATAACATTTCTGTTTGGGAAAAATATTTGTTGTGTGGAGCAGAGGAGAACCTCCATTATTTATTGATTGATTAGGGTTGGTAGTCACAGAATCAAGTTTATTTATACAAGGTATAGGAGGTGAGGAGTGCTCATAGATCTGAGTTAATAGACAGATTTTCATGCTACTGAGTCTGTATTAAATGTTATCTGCTTTCTTATGCCAACCCAACTCTTCATTGTTGTTAATTTGTGTCAAAACAAGGCTTCTGAAATAAGAACAGGATTATTCAAAATATCATGTTGCTGTGGGTATTATTACAATAAATATTTACTTTCAGTATAAACATTTCCTTCCACTGAAGCAAATGCTGCCTTGTTTGACTGGAGCTACATCAATAAACTGCAGTGCCTCTAATAAAGCCACTCAGTGTCTGGGTTTAACTAATGGCTGATTTTCATGGCTTTGACAGTGAGCTGTGTGCGTTATTTTCTCCTGATATTGTAAAAATAATGAGAGCAAATTAGAACAATCAGTTTACACAGATAGCTCCTGATTGGAGGCGATGGGCAATATGGCAGCAGGTAATCCATCTTCGGGCTCTTGTCACATTAACTTCAGTAGTGTGAAAAGATCAGGTGGGGTAAGCAGGGATCCTGCCCAATCGGAACACTGAAATTAATGAGAAGAGCATTGTTCTGTGATCAACCTTTTAATTAGCAAGATTGGAAATGCAGGGAGTGAAGAAGGCAGCACCACAGCTGCACAATGCCAGGCACAATTCCTGAAAGGGGAAAGAATAAAAAGAAAAATCAGTGGGTTTTATATCATACTTCTCTTGCTGTATATAGGCATCGTGTTTCCATTCTGGAGCTTGTTTACAGACTTCAACAAATACTGCCTGCTTTCCAAAGTAATATCATAAATATAGTTGATGTGTTTGTCATCTATAGGCTGTAATTCTTTCAGGGGTCATTTAGGATTTTGATTACCAGTATACTGTCTTTGGCATTGCATATTGGGTTTTAACTTTTGATTTTTTTTTTTTTTAAGTTAAGTAAGCAAAGAATTTACATTTTATTTTTTTATTTTTTATTTTTTTTTTTTTTAAATTTTTTTTAACGTTTATTTATTTTTGAGACAGAGAGAGACACAGCATGAATGGGGGAGGGGCAGAGAGAGAGGGAGACACAGAATCGGAAGCAGGCTCCAGGCTCTGAGCCATCAGCCCAGAGCCCGATGCGGGGCTCGAACTCACGGACCGCGAGATCGTGACCCGAGCTGAAGTCGGACGCTTAACCGACTGAGCCACCCAGGCGCCCCAAAGAATTTACATTTTAAAAGGTCTGCTTTGTCGACCTCCCACCATTCAGCCCCTCCAATATGTAGAGTTTTTCTTGCAAGTAGCATCAGAGTTTTCTGGTCTGGAAAACTTTTGTCACTTTGAGTTGTTTGAAAGAGGAGCAAAGTCTAGGCAGGAAGCTATGGCATATTTAAATTGTGTCCCTTTCCTGATTCTGTTTATTAGGAAAATCACTGTCTCCCCTCCCACCCCGCCCCCCACCGTGCTGTTGACTTATCAGTGTTGAGTGTGTTATTTCAATTTATATAATTAAGAATTGAATATCAATAAAGTATGGTATTTATAGGAGGAAGAGAGGGTGAAATCTATGTAGCAACAGACTAAAGGCTGATTCATCCATTTAAAGCTCAGTTATACTAAAATTGAAACCTTGTTAATTATCGCTGTAATATTGGAAAATGTGGTATAAAGCCATGGAAGGTATTAATGAGCCAGATTTTCTCTGCCAAATCAATGCCTGTTTTCTAGGCCTGTTTTGACAGGCTTTAACTTTGGGGAAGGTATGAGGTTTTTAGTATTTTAATCTTTATGCTTTTAGTTGCTTACAGTGAAAGCAGAAATATAATGTAAGCTATGTAAATGAATCCAGTTATCTTCCAAGCATATATAAAATAAATTTGTTTTTTTTATATTAACAATTAAGTGACTTAGACATTTATTTAAAGTACTAGTACATATGGGGCACCTGGGTGGCTCAGTCGGTTAAGCATCCAACTCTTGTTTTCGGCTCAGGTCACGATCTCGCAGTTCATGAGTTCAGGCTCCACACTGACAGTGCGGAGCCTGCCTAGGATTCTCTCTTTCCATCTCTCTGTGCCCTTCCCCTGCTCGTGTTCTCTCTCTCTCTCTCTGTCTCTCTCTCTCACAAAAGAAATAAATAAACTTTAAGATAAAGTACTAATACATAAAAGCCAGTTATCAGGCACCCTTCTGAGTACAGAATTAACAATAAAGAGACTGTTGTATGAAATATTGAGGTTAGGTGTAATATCTTTTATCATCATAGTTAATAGGACTTTCTTCATAATTTGTATAACTAATGGAGATTCTAGCCTTGCAACCTTAAGGTATTTACAGAATGTAAGTCCCTGCTATTGTAGCCCTATGTAAAACCCATAGAATAAAGGCACTTCACTACCCATCTCCCTAGTCCTCTCCCCACCCCCACCCCCCCAAATCTTCAGTATAGCTTTTGGAATTCTGTCAGAAACCTTATTTTTGTTTTTGTTTTTGTTTGTTGATTGATCACTGTTCCTGAAAATACTCTTACTCAGTATTTTAGGATCAGTGACTTAATACAAAATAGTTTCTAGGACTTCCCCTACCCCCAACACACTCTTTAAGAGAATGGTGCTACTGTGCATATTAATATTTTAAAGCCCACTTGTTAGAATTTTGCATGATATTTTTCTATATTCCTTAATCTGAAGAAACATTTTTTACTTACCGCTTTTATGGATTTTTGTGGCTGTTTATTCTCCTTTCTCCTAATTTGGCAGTTTCAGAAGCCTGGGCTCATAAGTTGTCCAAGGATATGTTCTTAGTCATATGGTGTAAATAGATCACTTACAAAGCTTGTGAAACCGGAGCTCTCCTTTTGAACCTTTCAGTACCCATGAGCTCAGGATCCATACGTGTAAAATCTTATTCTTGTTTCATGACTCCAGCTTGTAAGGCAAATGAGCTATGAATTTAAATGACTATTCTACTCGATACCAACTTTCTACCAAATAAGATTGGTATTTTTCTCCTTTTTTCCTATGATTCTGGATTTCCATCTGACCTAGTGACCTTGCCAATATTTGTTCTTGTCAGAGTTCTTTTCCAGTAAGATTTGCTACTCAAGATTAGTGTTAAAATAGACGAGGGCATATTTTTTTATATTAGTAATTACAGAAATGTCTAACTGGCTGAATGACCAAGAAACTCCTTTTTAGTTTCCTAACAGAGCTAGAATTACCAAGTCACCTTAAATTCTACTAATTCCAAGTCTCATCAGTCGGGTTCACTGTAGAGAAGTTTTCATTAGTCTAGTCTTTTGGAGTTCTCGTGTGTGGAATCAGCTGAATCTCTGAGGCTGTTATGATCCTTTCTAAGTTCTCCATCCACCTGCTTTTTGGTTTTGGGATATGTTCCTGTTTAAAGAATTGGAAAATGTCCCGTTTTTTCTCATGTACCTTCAGGATGGAAGACGTTTGTCTTTTTTTTTCTTTCAGCTTTGTATTTTGCTACCCAAAAGTTTGAGGAGGAGAGAGGGTATGTTAATATTTACTAAGCCCTATGTTTAGACACTATAGTGCTAGCTGTGTTACCTATTTCAGTCCTTACGCGAACCTGATACGATGGATATATAACCCCTATTTTATAGATAAGGAACCTGAAACTTAGAGAAGTTAAGTCTTTTCCCAGGTTTTCACATCTTTAAGTTGTAAGGTCAAGTTTTCAACTCAGATCTCCCTGACTTCAGAGTCATTTCTATACTAGACCAGGTTTGTTGCCTTTCAAATAATATTTGGAGGCCCTCTGTATCTCTCTCCTACCATTACAATTGGCCTCACACTACAAACCACCTATAGCTTTTCGCCATTTGATTTCTGTAACACTTTTGACAGCTAGCAAATGTTATTTCTTCATCTCCCCTGCCTCCTTTACTGCTTGTAAAATACGTTGTTCTGACTGACCTGAGCCAAGTACGATATTCAGAAGACTTAACTATCTCTATTCTGGGCTACTTAGTCAATAATTCTATGTAATTTTAAATGCTTACTCAATAATAATCACTTGCCTTGTAAACAAAGGTCTCTAACGTATCTAAGATGACCTCATGGCTCCATGTTCCATTCATAGTTCTACACGTTAAATGAGAGGGACAGTATGAGTCCAATACAGCCGGTTCAGTGTGGTCACTCACACCTTATTGTTTTAGAAGTTGTTTTGAGGGGCGCTGGGGTGGCTCAGTCAGATAAGTGTTCGACTTAGGCTCAGGTCATGATCTCTCAGTTCATGAGTTTGAGCCCTGCAATGGACTCTGTGCTGACCGCTCAGAGCCTGGAGCCTGCTTCGGATTCCGTGTCTCCCTCTCTCCCTGCCCCTCCCCCGTTCACGCGTGCTTGTGTGCGTGCATGCGCACGCTCTCTCTCACTCTCTCTCTCTCTCTCTCTCAAAAATAAATGAACGTTAAAAAAAAAAAGTTGTTTTGGAATACAGATCTCATCCTACTTTCTGTGTCAGGATTTACATTGTAAGTATGTATTGGCAGTCCTTTTATACCAAAAATTTATTTTTCCTGATTCAGCTTGGTAATTAATTTTGGCAGTTAAAAAAAATGTCCCTTAAGGCTTCAAAACTCTGGCTCTGATTACATTTCAGTAAATATTTTTATATGGTTTACGTGCTTCTGGATAATTTGGTGATTGCAAAGACATGGTGAGGATATCAGAATTAATAGCTGGACATTAAAGTCCTGTTTCAGAGAGGAGAGGGGAAACTTGGGAGAGGAGTGATTTATTAAAAAGAAACAGGTTTATTGAAAGCAAATGAAAACAAAAAGCAAACAGGGGCACCTGGCTGACTCGGTTAAGCGTCTAACTCTTGATTTCTGCTCAGGCCATGATCTCACTATTCATGACATCCAGCCCCACATCGGGCTCTGTGCTGACAGCACGGAGCCTGTTTGGGATTCTCTGTCTCCCTCTCTTTCCTGCCTCTCCCCTGCTTGTGTGCACACGCTCTCTCTCAAAATAAATGGTAAAAAAAAGAAAAAAAAAGCGAGCAAACATGGCTATTAGCATGTGCACACAAATAAAATCTCCCTGCATATTCTCTAATAGAAAGAAGTGTTTGATAGTTACGGTTGACATAAATTTCATGCTCAGACTTACAAGAATATGTAAGTACTTGTGCACACGGAGCACAGAGACCATGACAAACAGGAACGTTGAAATATTTCTGGAAGGGGCACCTGGGTGGCGCAGTCGGTTAAGCGTCCGACTTCAGCCAGGTCACGATCTCGCGGTCCGTGAGTTCGAGCCCCGCGTCAGGCTCTGGGCTGATGGCTCGGAGCCTGGAGCCTGTTTCCGATTCTGTGTCTCCCTCTCTCTCTGCCCCTCCCCCGTTCATGCTCTGTCTCTCTCTGTCCCAAAAATAAAAAAATAAAAAAAAAAAATAAATAAATAAAAAAAAGAAATATTTCTGGAAGAAGGAACTAAATGTAATTACATTTTATAGGACAGACATCACATCTTTTTTTTTTTTTTTTAATTTTTTTTTTCAACGTTTTTAATTTATTTTTGGGACAGAGAGAGACAGAGCATGAACGGGGGAGGGGCAGAGAGAGAGGGAGACACAGAATCGGAAACAGGCTCCAGGCTCCGAGCCGTCAGCCCAGAGCCCGATGCGGGGCTCGAACTCACAGACCGCGAGATTGTGACCTGGCTGAAGTCGGACGCTTAACCGACTGCGCCACCCAGGCGCCCCCAGACATCACATCTTTATACACATGTATAAGATGTGTATACTTTATACACATTTTCTTGGAATATCTGCTAGCCTAAGAAATTTAATTGTAAAGATTTTTTTTTTTTAAACCTCAGAGCCAACCAAAAGGGAAATATACAGAGAAAACCAGGTTTAAACAGAGATGGTTCCTACAGTGTTAACTACGGAGTGTGTAGCGTGACTCTGTAATGGAATATCGTGGCAGGGGGTATAATACTGTAAATAAGATGAATATGCCACTTGTGGATTAATGGGCGACCTAAAGAGTGGCTTCATTTACATCTATGTGTGAGGTTCTTTTACAGTTTGTGTATTTTCTTGTGATTGGAACACTTACAACCTGATAGTTGAATTAGGGAACTTAAAAAAAAAAAAAAACCGTTTCCTCGAATCTTACTTTACGTATTTTGTGTCACATTCGTGTACTGTCATTTTTCAAGACTTTGAAATCGATAGGTTGGGAGAGTTTCTTTTAACTTTTTCTCTGGGCAGTATTTAAGGAAAAGTAGTGGGTTCTGAAATTAAGTCCAGGAAATACAGCTATCTTTTAGATATCAGTTATGGACATTAAGGAGTAGGTGTAGGCACTACATGTATCTAAATCCCAGTAGATTTCATGGGCAGTTTTGTGAATAGAGGATGCTTTTGAAAGGTTTGGCTACTGAGTAATGTAAACTTGAGTAGTCTAGACTGGAACACTAATAGCCATTGTCTCAACATTTTAACATGAGAACATGCAATAAGGGTAAATTCTAAGAGCTTTTTTTTTTTTTTTTTTAATATTTATTTATTTATTTATTTTTTTTATTTTTTTTTAATTTTTTTTTCAACGTTTTTTATTTATTTTTGGGACAGAGAGAGACAGAGCATGAACGGGGGAGGGGCAGAGAGAGAGGGAGACACAGAATCGGAAACAGGCTCCAGGCTCCGAGCCGTCATCCCAGAGCCTGACGCGGGGCTCGAACTCACGGACCGCGAGATCGTGACCTGGCTGAAGTCGGACGCTTAACCGACTGCGCCACCCAGGCGCCCCAAAATATTTATTTATTTTTGAGAGAGAGCAACAGAGTGTGCAGGGGAGGCACAGCGAGAGGGAGACACACAATTTGAAGTAGGCTCCAGGCTCTGAGCTGTTGGCACAGAGCCTGACGCTGGGCTTGAACTCACGAACCATGAGATCATGACCTGAGCTGAAGTCAGACGCTTAACCGACTAAGCCACCCACGTGCCCCTAAGTGAGAGCTTTTTTAAACTAATGTTTTCGTCAACTCTTTAGGTTGTTGACTGCCAAGTAATACTATTATTTAGTGCTCTTGAAACTCCAAAAGTTTGAGCCTTAGATTTTTACTCCGTGCTTTCCCTCAATTGAAAATGTGTGATACAGGTTATTTTTGTAAGGCAAATGGTATGCAGAAGTAAATTGCCTTCATTGTAGAGTTTGAATGGAACTAATTTTCACTTGGCAAAAGGTAGATTCTCAGATTATATTTGTTGAGTCTAATTGACTTCTAAACAAAATAAATTGTGAAATACGTTCTTTAAAATATTAAGATTGTTGGGGTGCCTGGGTGGCTCAGTTGGTTAAGTGTCCGACTTCCCCTCAAGTCATGATCTCGCGGTTTGTGGGTTTGAACCCTGTGTCGGGCTCTGTGCTGACAGCTCAGAGCCTGGAGCCTGGAGCTTGCTTTGGACTCTGTGTTTCCCTCTCTCTCTACCTCTCCCCCACTTACGCTCTATCTACCCTTTTGCTCAAAAATAAATAAACATTAAAAAATTTTTTTTAATAAATAAAAAAAATAAAATATTAATATTGTTATCATATTTGATAGCCTTTTGCACCATTACTTTCACTGAATGTTTACAGTGGGTCAGACACTGTGTTACGGGTATTACACTCTCACTTAAATCCTCACAACAGTCTCATTAAGCATACAACCCCATTTTACATACAAATACATTACTACTCAGATCAAGCACCTTGCCCAAGTTATGTTGCAGAACTGGAATTTGAACCCAGACTGGCCCCATGGCCATGTACTTTCAATTACTGTCGTTTGTGAATTTTAGTACATCAAAATAAGGATGGATGGTGAGTTTTAGTACATGGAAGTAAGGGTGCAGTGGGGAGGTTACCTAAAAAGTTCTCTATGGTGCCTATTAGATGTTAAGAATTTACCATCAAGTAGCCAGGATTTGGAAAACACAGAAGGATGCAAATTGGTTGTATAAAATTATGATACAGTAATACATTTTAGGTTTGTAATCTTCACTCGCACTTACGGTATTTTCCTTTTCAGCATTCCATGTGAGATGCTAAAAATTAAAAATACCTCAATTAGCAACCACAAAAAAGTAAAACTGTTAATTGAACCTTGTAATGTCCTCTTGCTGTCTGTTAGGCTTTTCTTTGCAGACTTTGATTATGTGTAATAAAACTGTTGCTTAATTAATGCCAGGGTTCTGAAGCATTTGGATGCCACAGAAGAGGGTGAAGAGGAGAAACCAAGAGGCAGCATCAAATAGTTTTCTGTCGTGTTAATTTAGATCTGCCATTCTGGTCCTAGTTCATGATATATGGCTCCCAACAGATAGGGGGAGAATTGAATGAGAAGCAGTAGTGAATCCTGTTTTAAGAAAAACACAAGTCGGGGCGCCTGGGTGGCGCAGTCGGTTAAGCGTCCGACTTCAGCCAGGTCACGATCTCGCGGTCCGTGAGTTCGAGCCCCGCGTCAGGCTCTGGGCCGATGGCTCGGAGCCTGGAGCCTGTTTCCGATTCTGTGTCTCCCTCTCTCTCTGCCCCTCCCCCGTTCATGCTCTCTCTCTGTCCCAAAAATAAATAAAAAACGTTGAAAAAAAATTTAAAAAAAAAAAAAAAAAAAAGAAAAACACAAGTCATGACTGAGGCTCACAGTAGGTTAATGAATAACTGTTTTCAGACAATATTTCACCCCTAGTTGGAGCTGCCCTTGGAATGAATGTGGCCGTGTTGATGTGACCAGCAGACACGATGTAAAACCAAACTAGTTGGTGACATGGCACCATGGCTTTGCGGTCTGTGCAAGAAAGATCCACAACTGATGTCCATAGCGGGCTTTCTTACATACAAGAAAGGTGCTTGTATGTAACCAGAGCATGAGAGAGGATATCCTACTGACTTCTATTAATTTTTATTTAGAATGCTAAAAAACAAAATGGTAAAAATTCCCCTTGGAAATGGCTTAAGTCTCCCTTAATTATGGACATACTTCTTGAGGGATCTATATGCGTAAAAAAGAAAAAAAAAAGTTGATAAGGAAATGTTTGTTTCATATCATAATTAAAAAATTTTTTTTGTTAATTTTAGAATACAGAGTAACAAAGAACACAACAGTCTTCACTAAAATGAGTTTACTTTTGACGTGACTCTTTACGTTCTCTTCCTTTTCATTCTTTCATTCTCCCTTCTTGATTCAATAAACTTACTTATTAGCTGGTTTTGTATTTATATTTTAACAAGTGTTGAATTCTATTTTAAAGAGTGTTGAAAAGCACTGTTGCTTTCAGGGTGGGGAAGATTTGAAATCCAATAATGAAAAATGAAGTCTCTTTCATTTCTGGCTGCATTCCTAGATGGTTGTATGTATCGTAATCATTGAACTTTTTTTTTTTTTTTAATTTTTTTTTTCAACGTTTTTTATTTATTTTTGGGACAGAGAGAGACAGAGCATGAACGGGGGAGGAGCAGAGAGAGAGGGAGACACAGAATCGGAAACAGGCTCCAGGCTCCGAGCCATCAGCCCAGAGCCCGACGCGGGGCTCGAACTCACGGACCGCGAGATCGTGACCTGGCTGAAGTCGGATGCTTAACCGACTGCGCCACCCAGGCGCCCCCATAATCATTGAACTTTTAGAGCCTGCTCAAATTCTGTTTGGACTGCATAGGGTTACAACATACCTAAATTATACTTTCCGGCAATATTTAAACACGAAGTAGACATTGTTAAGTGGAAGCATTGATACCATAATTTCTAGTGGTTAAGGTGTCTGTCAGTAAAGAAGGAAGCTTACTAGCATGGGAAAAGAGTACAAGCTTCAATTGGAATGGGTCTCTATTGTCCAGGGGGTTATTTAATGCTAATAAATACTTGCTTTAGCATAGATGGAGCTAGGTTAAGTGTTTACAGCCAAACCTTTCTCTTCTCCATTGAAGAGCAAGGTTCTCCTAACACTGACCTACTTTGCTTATATGGTACTATAGATAAAACAGTTATGCAGAGAAAAATAGATGAAGACCAGAAGAATTTTTTAGTAGCAAGTGCTTGGTAGCGTGTTTCTTTGTTGGTAAGACATAATGTTTCCACAAATCATGAATAAATATTCTGAATTCCCTAATATTATAGCAGTTATAACCATTTTTAAGCCTCCTTTCTAAGTAGATATTTCTCTCCTGGCTTTCTGTATTGTGAACTTTACAAAACTGGCTTCGGCAGCCTATTAATTATTCATATCATAGCAACAATTAAAGCAAATTAAAAATAAAAATCGCCATATTGCATTTAACCATGGGCAGCGCCAAACTGTGTCAGCTCTGGAAGGGCCTGTGGTGTTTCCTTAGTTAAAAGTGCTAGAGGGAGCTCTAACCTTGTTCAGAGTAGTGGCATATGGGAACAATTGTCTGTATGTGGCCATGGGGTCGCAAGTAAAGATAGGAGGCTAAGGATGTTACATGGCAAAAATTTAAATCTTTATTAGAACTCCCTGTTTCCTTTAGTTTCCTGTATATCAGAAAATATGGGTGAGGACTGTCTAAGTATAATCAAACAGGACTTTAGTCACCCTCATTCCTCTTTCTATAAATCTAATCATCTCCTTCTAATACAGTTTTCAGGAGACCCTGAATTTGGCTCAGTGAATTTTCACAAAGTGAAAACACACCTGAATACTCACCACTGAATTTTTTTTCGTTTTTTGTTTTGTTTTGTTTTGTTTTGTTTTGTTGAAAAAGAACGGAAAGAAAAAGAACATTAGCAGAAACCCATTCCTGTCCTCTTTGTCACTCCCTTCCCAAGGGTAACATTATCCTTACTTCTAACGTCAGTCATTAGTTTTGCCTGTTTTTCTTCATATAAATGAAATCACATGATACATACTCTTTACTGTCTGACTTATTTCACTCAACATAATGTTTTTGAGAGTCACATTGCATATAGTTGTAAATTTTTAATTTTTCATTGATGTGTAGTATTTCATTATACCGATCTATCCATTTTGCTATAGATGAACATTTGGGTGCTTTCAGATTTTGATAACTACAGAAAAATTGTATATATCTGTCGGTAAGTACATACAATGAATACATGTATCCTATTGGGTATGTATCTAGGAAGGGAATTGGGATTTCCAAACTGGTAGTACCAATTTATACTCCTGCCAGTGTGTGAGTGAAAGTTCCATTGTTACCCAACACTTGATTTTTTGGCTTTTTCATTGAGCGTTCTGATGGTGAGGAGGAGAATCACATTACATTGTTGTGGGTTTTTTTGTGATTTCATTTCTGAGTGTACAGTCCAGTAGTGTTAAATATATGCACACTGTCACATTGTGTTTTTTAATTTAAGTTTCCCTTAAAAGTTAAAATTGACTATGTTTTTATACATTGACCGTTTCAATGTGATATGCCTGTTCGGGTCCTTTTGCCCAGTTTTCTATGTGGTTTTATGTATTTTTCTTAATGATTTATAAGGGTTCTATGTAAATTCTGGATACAGAGTCCTTTGTTTGATATGATATATGTGTTGCAGATATTTTCTCCTATTCCGTGCCTTGCTTTTGCACTTTTTGTTAATGATGTCTACTGAGAAACCCAGGTTCTTAATTTTAGTATAGTCCAATATATCAATCTTTGCCACATATAGTTAGTATTTTACATTCTACTTAAATCTGTGCCTACCCCAGTGTCATGAAGATATTCTGTTTTCTTCTAAAATTTGAATGGTTTGACCTTTTACATTTGGAGTACAGTCCACTTGATTTTTTGTGTGTTTTGGTATTAGGTATAGGTGAAGAGTTGTTGTTGTTTTTTGTTGTTAGGTGATAATCAGTTGACCCAGCACTTATTTATTTTTGAGAGAGAGAACACCAGTGGGGAAGGAGCAGTGAGTGAGAGAGGGGGACAGAGGATCTGAAGCGGGCACTGTGCTGAGACATCCCAGTAGATTTTTCATATCTATTTGCAGACTCTTCATGTAGTCCTACTATTTTGAATTGGCCCTAAATAAGACAAGTTGGTGTATTAAACTGATAGAATTTTTTGCCAACACACGAAGGGATTTTTAGTAGAGAGATACATTCATTTATTGACATTTTTCTAGAAAACATTATCTTAGATACTGGGAACTATGGACAGAGAGGTAGATGGAGGAAATGAGAATAAACGTGAAAGAAATGAGTTAATAAACTTCAATATGACATTATTAGGTCTTCCTACTTAGTGTCAGCCCTGAGAAAGTTTATCACTTTTAAAGGGTTAATTTCCCTTTTTTTTTTTTTTTAAATGTTTGTTTATTTTTGAGAGAGAGAGAGAGAGAGAGAGAGAGAGAGAGAGCAGGGGAGGGGCAGAGAGAAAGGGAGACACAGAATCTGAAGCAGGCTCCAGGCTCTGAGCTGTCAGCACAGAGCCCAAGGTGGAGCTCAAACTCACGAACTGTGAGATCATGACCTGAGCTGAAGTCGGCCACTTAACTGACTAAGACACCCAGATGCCCCTAAAGTGTTAATTTCTTAATTATGGAATATTTTAGCCTGTAGAAAAGTGAGAGAATAATAATGTTACCTGTGTACCTGTCACTCAAAATGGTAACATTTCTTTGCATTAAACATTCAGTATTTTTAGAGGTGCCTGGGTGGCTTAGTCAGTTAAATATCCAACTCTTGTTTTCGGCTCAGGTCATGATCTCAGGGTGTGTGGGTTCAAGCCCCATGTCGAGCTCATCGACAGTGCAGGGCCTGCTTGGGATTCTGTCTCTCCTTCTCTCTCTCCCTTTCTCTCAAGTAAATGTAAAAAAGAAAATTCAATCTTTTAAAAATAAACTAATAAATAAAATAAAAAATTTGTTCATTTTAGAAAAGGTTGACTTGTTCTTAAGATTCTGGAATATATTGCTTATCCAAATAATATGAAAAATATTTTTTTTCTCTTTTTAAATGTTTATTGAGAGAGAGAGAGAGAGAGAGAGAGAAAGAGAGAGAGAACGTGCACACACATGCAAGTGGGGGAGGGGCAGAGATGGGGGGGAGGTTAGAGAGAATCCCAAATAGACTCCACGCTCAGCATGGAGCTCAGCATGGAGACTGTCACGGGACTTGATCTCACAACTGAGAGAGAGATCACTACCTGAGCCAATATCAGGAGTCAGAGGTTTAATCAATTGAGCTACCCTGGCACCCCCAAAATATTTCTCTTTTCACTTGAGGGACATACTTAAATTCTAATATGTTAATTTTTTAGTAAGAAAATATGAAGGATGAATCTTTATTTTTAAATTTATTTACTCAGCTCTATTTTAATTTACCATGGAACTGAATCATATGGACTCAAAATACAAAAGCCAGACTGAGCCTCAGATTATTCTGTCCACCTACTCATTTTACAGATATGGTCCAATGACGTAGAAACTTGCCCACGATCACATAGGTAATTAGTGATAGGGCTGGGTCATCATGCTTTGCTGTGGGGCAGTTTATATGTCTGTCAACTACAAGAAAACTTTTCATAATGTTTTATTTCCAGGGTATCAGAGTTGGGTATGTATTCCTTAAACAGAAAATAAAACTAATGTAAATTTCAGAACATTTGATACACAGAAAATTTCATGAGAAAAAGTTGGCACCCTTGAGTTTCATTTTTATAGTGTTCTAGGTGAGTTTACATCACAGCCAGGTGAAGTTAAAAAGTAGGGTAGTGGGGCCCCTGCTTGGCTCATTTCGGTTGAGCGTCTGTCCGACTTTGGCTCAGGTCATGATCTCGTGGTTCATGAGTTCAAGCCCCACATTGAGCTCGCCGCTGTTAGCACAGAGCCTGCTTCAGACCCTCTGTTCTCCCCTCTCTTTTCCCCTCCCCCTGCTCACGCTCGCTCTCTCTTGCTCTCTTTCAAAGATGAATAAACAATTTTTCTTAAAAAAGCTTTAAAAAAAAAAAAAGGTGGGGTAGTAAACCGGGAAATAACTTTATAGACACCATTTCATACTTTAAGAAAAGCCAAGTTCTGCAGAGAAAGAATATGATTTCTTTCTAAATCAACTGCATAAACATTGTGGAAGTAACTGTCTTCTTGATTATCATTTCTTCCTGATTTTGTTTTCATCTGCCACCTCTATCCCCAACAAATACACACTCAAAATCCCTGGTGGAAGTTTGTCCTATTCGGCGGGGGGGGGGGGGGGGGGGTAGTTTTTGTGATCCTCAAAATTAAATCTTTCCTCAGAAATACCAAAATCTACAGTCTCTGTCTGGCCCATGAAATCCCATAAAAATAGTGCCCCTGTGAGGGAAGTATAAATAAACTTCAAACAGAATCAAATGGTAATAGTTTTTCTGCCAGTTTTTGAGAGAGAGGAGAGTGAGTGCTGGTAACAGAATTTCATTCTGGTTTTAGCTCTAGCTCTGCCTTTGCTTATCACTAACACAAAGTATAAAGTCTGAAGGAAGCGGGGTGCCTGGGTGGCTCAGTTGGTTGAGCGTCTGACTTCGGCTCAGGTCATGATCTCACGGTTCGTGGGTTCGAGCCCTGCGTCAGGCTCTGTGCTGACAGCTCAGAGCCTGGATCTTGCTTAGGATTCTGTGTCTCCCTCTCTCCCTGCCCCTCCCCTACTTGCTTGCTTTCTCTCTCTCAAAAATGAATAAACGTTAAACAAAAAAAATTTTTTTAAAGTCTGAAGGAAGCAAAATGTACTCTGTACACAGGATGTTAGCTCTTTGATAGAAACAAGGTGGATTTTAGAAATTGGAGTAATGCATTGAGAGTCTTGTTACCATGCTAATAATTTCCTTATTGTTCTTTCCTCACTAAGTTGGAGTGTTACAGGAATGTTTTGGCAACTGCTCTGAAAGATTGAAAATGAAATAAAAAATCAGTGCACATGCCGTTTTTTCCATATTGTAAAACATATTTAGAAGTCTTCCTTTTGCTCTTTTCTTTCTCTCCAACTGTTAAATTTAATGGAAACATCAACCTAGTGTCAGTCATAACTCCTTTTGGAACTTAAGTTTTACTATGATCTTTAGATTTTTACATAATTACACGAAAACTTCGAAACAAATCTTAGAAAACAATGGATTAAAGATTGCCAAGTTAGAGTACTTACGGACAAAGCATCAATGTAGTGATAGTAGCATCCTTGTTTAGTGAGAGAAGGGGACTCCATATATGCTTTACTGCTATAATCCCAAAAAGCAATATCTGCTCTTGCTAGAAGTTTGGATTAAAAATTCAGTTTACCAAATATTTTTGAGCTGCTGTTACATAGACATAAAGTGCTTATGTCATCATCTCTATCCTTCAGAGTTTAAAATCTCGTGTGAGGGGCGCCTGGGTGGCGCAGTCGGTTAAGCGTCCCACTTCAGCCAGGTCATGATCTCGCGGTCCGTGAGTTCGAGCCCCGCGTCAGGCTCTGGGCTGATGGCTCGGAGCCTGGAGCCTGTTTCCAATTCTGTGTCTCCCTCTCTCTCTGCCCCTGCCCCGTTCATGCTTTGTCTCTCTCTGTCCCAAAAATAAATAAAAAACGTTGAAAAAAAAAAAAAATTTTAAAATCTCGTGTGAAAGTGAAGATTTCTAGACATAAAATTATTATAAAAGCAAAGAAGCTTGTATTTAATAAAGCATTAAGCTAATTACAATCAGCAACTAAGTTTATTACAGTTCTCTCTAGTTAAAAGCATGATTACAGCTAATACCCTTACTATGTGCCAGGTACTCTTCTAAATGTCTTTACATTGTATTATTTTATTTTTAATCCTAACATTAACCTCACCTCTAGGTGATTACTGTAAGAATCACCCTTTTATAGATGATGAAATTGAGGCACAGATAGGTTAAGTAATTAATCCAAGATCACACATTGAGTAAATGGTAGAGCTAGGATAGAATCAGTGCCAAATTATGGTATCATTTTTTGTGATATTCCATTACAGAAACATAAATTCCTTCACAATGACATTTGAACTAGCTTCAGTGTGGCACTTGTGGTCATGGTGCTTATGAAAACCACTTTTGAAAGCTGTAGAAAATGTATTTATCCATCTGTACAAAGCGGTCCTGATCTTTAACATTTAGTCTTAGTCATTGACCTGGAGTTTTATTGTCATTAAAAAGTGGAAGGGCCAAAGTTTCATTTTAGAAAAAAACTGTTCACTTTATATAACAACTGCATTTTGAAATTTACTCTGAACTTATGTGAATCTGAACAAGTTATTTTGATCACCTCTGCTAAAAAAACAGATGCTGCATCCAAACTAAGGTTCTCCTGGATAAATTAAGAAAACAATTACCCAAGTATTCCAGAGAGAAATGTCTTTAGTCCCTTGATGCTCCAAGGGTTATTAAAGTTTTACCTGCAGATAACCAAGACTTCCAGAAGTTACAAGTCATTTACTTCATTCACTGCAGCTAAGAGAGGCAGGCCTGTGCTGCCGCCTCATAGGATTATTTCTTGCTGCATTTAACATGCATTAACAAGCATTTGGAAAGAGTTGAATTTCTTCTGGAAAGTTGAGTTGGCTTCTTAAGATCCTATTCCAAAAACCGTTGTATTTTCCTAATCCAGGTTTTAGATATACCTTCTCAAAAGCGTTCTTCAGGAGCAAGTTTTACCAAATCATGGAGACCTTTTTATTGGACACAAAAATGTAAGGATTAGAGCACAAAGAGGAGGGGGGGGGTAGTTTTTTTCTTTCTTTATTTAAAACTGACTGTATTTCTCCCATGTACTTTTAATTGTGCTTTAAGTGGGTGTCTGTTTTCCTTTGGCAGCCAATACCCCCGTCCTTCCCTGTTATTTATGGTAGAACGTAAACTTTCTGCTGCTAAAATAAAGGGAGGATGTGAGGGGGAAGTTGGGGAGAAGACTCTTAGTTTAAACTTTCTCCATCACAGAAATTTTATTTTGGCAATATTAGCATTATTTAACATCCCGATGAGCAACCTCTATCTGAGGAAGTTTACAGAAAGAGCAACCAGATTCCAGACAATTAAACTTTATTACTCTGCCTGAAACATTAAGTAGTGGTTTCAGAAAATGGTTTTCCATCTCCTCTCCTTCTTGATGTTTATTGTTTATTGTGTGGGAGAGGACCTGTTTGTCCAACGAGCATATTGAAGGTGAGCTTGGTAATGCTGGGTCCCTATTGCATTTGTTCTTGTCCCCTTCATCTCTCTCCACCTCACCCCTACTCTACTTACCCCCCCACCCCCAATCTCTTCTGTGCCTTATCTTTCTCTCCCTTCCCATCTCCCCCTACCCCTGCTTATCTCTCCTCACTCTTTTCAGGTCTCTCACCTACCCCCTCTCAAGTGCTCCCTGTCTCTCCCCTGCCCGCAGACACTTTGGTCATTCCTCTCCCTTTTCTCCTCTCCTCCCTCTTCCCCTTCTCTTTCTCTCTCCTCTCCTTCCCCCTCTTCCTTTGCTCCAACCTTTTCCTCTCCTGTCTCCTTTTCCCTCTTCTTCTTCCTCTTCTCTCTCCTCCTGTCCACAGTCACAGTGATCTGTAATTCCATATCCTCCAGGATCAGATCTTGACTTGTCTGAGGCAAAGGAGAGAAGTTTTCCCAGCTCTGATTAATTCGATGTTACAGACAAAAAAATCCTCTAGATGGCACAGAAACATCCCCCTCCCCTATACATCAAATAATTGACTAGTATATATTTTTTAAAGACCAGAAAGATATTTACCCACCAAAATGTGAAAATTATTTATTGATGGTGGAAATTATGGGCAGTTTTTATGTTCTTTGTGCTTCTATATTTTTCACATTGTCTAAAGTGTATCTATTATAAATGATTTAAAAAAAAATTTTTTAACGTTTATTTATTATTGAGGGACAGAGAGAGAGAGAGAGAGAGAGAGACAGAGCATGAGCAGGGGAGGGGCAGAGAGAGAGGGAGACACAGAATCTGAAGCAGGCTCCAGGCTCTGAGCTGTCAGCACAGAGCCTGACATGGGGCTTGAACTCACAAACCACGAGATCATGACCTGAGCTGAAGTCAGATGCTTATCCGACTTGAGCCGCCCAAGCACCCCAGTGTTTTTTAAAAAACAAATTAGTCTTTCTCTGCTTGACCCCACTAGGTCCTTATTTATTGAAAATTAAAACAAAACAAAATGGAAGGATCAGATTTGACCTTCTAGCGAGTATGAATCTGGGTGTTTTTTGATGTTTAGTTTTCCAAATTCTTTTAACTTTCAAAATGGTGGCCCTTTGGACTACAGCAGGAAGCTTTCAGCTATTGGCACTATCATAGCACACAATGGATGTTAAATATAGTCTTACAAGTTAGGCTCAAACTCTAAGTCCTATAAGACCTTTTCTTCCTTTCTCTGCTTCCCCAAAATTTAGTTCCTATTTTGTTTTTTTCTTAATCTTCTATACACTGAGGGTGGTCAATGTGACAGACTTGGCAATTTGTACATAGATTTGTTTTCAGCCCTGTTATCAGTCTTGGGGGATAGAGGGAACTGGCATTGGTGAACAGCCATTCTATTATTGTTACACCTCATTATTGTACCTTCTTTATTGCCCTTGGTACTGTTGGTTATAAAAGGCATAAAATTCATGTTATACTAGGCTGTGATACCAACTGTGTTACAGTTAAATGTTAAAATTCCAAGTACAGATTCAAGTTTGACCAAAAAAACTTCCAGACTATGTCCTTCTCGCTAGCTAGCTTAGGTGTAGAAGGTGAGTGTAAGATTAGATGAAGTAAGTGTTCGAGACAAAGTTATCCCTTTCCTACCTATAGTGTGATCATTTAAGAAAGGGTTAAATGGTATAGTTAGTGAATGGTTTTCTAGCTGCAGGGGTTTTTGAAAAGAGATCTAGGAATTATACAGTTAATTGAATTCTTCAGGCCAGGACTTATGGTCATTGAAAAAATGTGAGTGAGCAAAATTCTCTTGCTTTGCTCCTAGATATAGTTCATATAGTGCCTTAGAATTCCTGAATTCTTTTTTTTTTTTTAAGGATTTCGTGCCTATTTATGCAGGTTGGACATTTTATACGATAAACATGACATTTTAAAAGAATTTACACAGTGTATTTGTTCCCTTGCCTTGCCTTTCTCCTTGTTTGTGTTTCTTATTTCCTCACTTCTCCAAGTCTGCATTATTGGTGCTTTTTCCCATTTTCCCCCATCTTGTGAGCAAAGTTTTAACAGTACGTAGAAAGTTAACTGCCTGGAGTCTTTTAAATATAAGTAACACGCAACCAGTAATAAGCTGTCGGTTGTTTTTTTGCTGCCTGCAAAGAAACATAAACACAGCGCTCATTTCTGGCAGGTTTTTACTGTCAGAGTTTCTCCTATTATATTTATCTTACAATTTGCCAGGGGGTGAAGTTATTAAGTTTTAGCAGCAGCCATCGATCAAGTTCACAAGTTAACACGATAAAGGCTCTGTGCCGCTCCGATCCGGGGAAATGATGATCCTCACTCGGTAATTAACTAAATGAGAAAGTTAAATCTTACTTGAGAGCTGGGAGAGATGAAAGAGAGGTGTTTGTCAGTTTCTCAGTGGAAATTAGAAGCAGTTTTCTGCAATTCCCTAAGCTGCTGCTCTGTCATATTTTACATAAGCTCTGGGAAAACGTCTTGTAATTAGTGCTGTCATGGAGGATTTTTTTTTTGCTGAAGGATGTTGGAATAATTCATTAGATTATCAAGAAAGGCTTGTGTCCTGAAATGATTAGCACAGTGAAATTTAAACCATTAACGATAACAAGTTTAGAGCTTGCTGCAGTGCAGAGGCACCCGGGGTATGTCTGTGCCTATTTCAATCATTTCTTATAATTAAACATTATGTCCTTTTCTTCCCCCCATCACTAAGACCCATCCAAAAATCCTTTTAAGGTGGCACTGCCTACATCAGTGGGTTTACCAGCCTTGGAGGTGTGTGTAGTTAGTAGCTATAATAATGCAGCAGTAAATTAAACAGCTGTGAGTTTCTTGGTTTAGAACAAAAGAACCTATTGCCCTGGAAGCTATGAAGTTGCATGAGGGAAGCCACTGCAGAAACAAGAGCCCTGGTTTTGAAACCTAACAATGCTAAGTGACTATCTGATCTCTTTAACTACCCTGGAAACCTGGAAATAATCAAAAATGGCTTTGTTTTGATTTTGGTGAATTTTTTATATGGCTTTTCCTATAATTAGTAAATAGAAAATTGGCAGGTGTCCAGTCTATAAATAATCATATGTACTGGGACCTTTGTGAGTTCATTTCTAGCGAGTTTTATTTGAAAGAATTGAAGTGATTGCGAGCTTTTTCTTGTTGGTTATTAGAAACAAGTCAGATTCATAATGTGAACTTTCCTTCTGCTGACAAATCTGCCCCTTCCTGTCTTCCATGTTCACTAATCAGATCTGACATATTTATGAGTTCACCTAATATGTAATCATATTTAGTAGAGACTGTTAAAATATTAATGCAATAATCCCACCGAGAAATGTGATGTTTACTTCTGTTGAAATGTATGTCCCATTCTGTTTATATGTGGAGCCACCGGTTTCTTTTCATTTGCACTCTCACGCCCCCTCACCCCCACCCCAAGAGAAATGGGACAATAGACTACTTTTTTGGTCACTGAAAGCTATAAAGGTTTTTTAAGAACTGAAAACTAGAATGATAAAATCTATGATCCCACTTTTGAACACTCAGTACCTCTCATTCTGCATGTTCAATTTATGGCCAGATTCTTTCAGTTTCTCTTGAAATCCTCTGTTAAATAAAAGATGCCCCAATGCCAGTGGGCCCTTACCCTTCTGGGTTCCTCTTTTGTTTCTGTCTAGCTCTTTAGAAGCTCTAGAGCTGTTCTGGATCCCCTGCCATCACCATGTCCTCATCCCTATGTGTGTTTACTTACCTCTTTCAGTCCTAATCAAAATTCAGACGATACCATTTCCTCTTAATTCAACCAAGGCTATGTTGAACTTATGTAAGAGATATTTTTCCAAAGAAATCAAGGGAAAACAGTAAGAAAAAACTTTAAAGTTATTGCCTTTGGATTCTTATTTAACTAAACCTGGCAACAGCCAATAGAGAGTATAGTATAGACCTTTAAAAAATCCTCCGTCCTCCCTTTTTGGGATGCCTGGGTGGTTCAGTGTGTTGAGCATCCAGCTCTTGATTTCGGCTCAGGTCATGATCTCACAGTTTGGGAGTTTGAGCCCCTCATCAGGCTCTGCATAGACAGCACAGAACCTGCTTGAGAGTCTCTGTCTCTGTCTCTGTCTCTGTCTCTCTCTCTCCCTCCCTCCCTCCTCCTCCTCCTCTCTCTGCCCCTCCCCCACTCACATTCTCTCTCAAATAAACAATTAAAAATTTTTTAAAAAAATTCTCCCTTTTCCCCCCTCGGAACTCTTGAATGTTTTACCTTGTTTCTTCTGGCCACAGGATCAAGAACCCTGGTTCTGTCCCCTTCCAGGTTAATATACCAGGTTAAATATTTGAAGGATCAGCCCTATTGAGAAAGTGAGTTACTATTACTGAAGTAAATGTGTATTGTACCCCAAATGTACAATTTTCAACAGGTCCTCCTTCCTTTCTTGTGAGGATAAAATACCTTTCTTCCAAGTACTTGCTAATCTGCCTGTTGTAATCTTAGCCATGATCACCTCTTGCCTGGATCATTTTATCAGCCTTCTAGTTGGCCTTCCTCTGTTCATGCACCTTGCTCCTGTTATCCCCTCACCATTCTCTACATGGCAGCTGGTATAAATATTTCTAAAGGATAAATCAGATGCTGTCATATTTGACTACTTCAGAACCACCAGAGGTTCTCCTTGACACTTAGGATAAAATCCAGACTCCTTACTTACAGAAAGCCTAATGTGATATGGCCTCAGGCCACCTCGCTAACTCATTTCCCAATACTTTCCCCAACATTCACTGTGCCCCAGCCATACTAGCCTTCTTTCTGTCTTTCACTTGAACACACCTTTGACTTCTTGTTTGGGGGTCTTTTCCCAGATCTTCACAAGACTGACCCTCATTATTCAGCTCTTAGCTCAGATGTTACCTCCTTCTGCATCATTTCATGACCACCTCAGTTACAGTAGACTGTACTATTCCCTCCCTGTTTTATGTTAACAATTATTTCATTTTCTTGACAATATTTATTGGTTTCTGAAATTAACATTTATTATATATTCTCATTCCACTCCTCCCTAGAGAAGATAAACTGTGCCTGTTCACTACAATTTCTCTAGCACTTAGAAAAGTGCCTAGCACAGAATAGTTATTCAATAAATGGTTGTTGGTTGATTGATAACTCTGAAGTCCCAGCCTTAGTCACAGTTCTTGTCCTATCCCTCCTAAGCTATAGCCCTATCCCCAGCACAATCCTTGCCCATTTTATTCTTAGACTCATTCATCATCTTAATCATTAAATCCCTCTTCCTCTACCATGGGTTTCAATGCTAGTCTTTCCTCAGAGCCCTTTTTAAAAAAATCACCTGGTGTTTATCATGGCAAGTGCACTCCTTTTTTTTTAAAAAAATTTTTTTAAAATGTGTATTTATATTTAAAAGAAAGAGAGAGCCTGTGCACACACGCATCAGCGGGGGAAGGGCAGAGAGAAGGGAGGACAGAGGATCTGAGGCAGGCTCCTCACTGACAGCAGAGAGCGCAATGAGGGGCTCAGACTCAACGAACCATGAGATCATGACCTGAGCCAAAGTCAGAACCAACTGTGTCACACAGGCACCCCACAGCAAGTGTACTCCTTAATCCCCATTAACTATTTCACACACACCCCCAAAGCCCTTCCTAAGGCCAGAAAGAATCCTTAAATATCATTTGCCTCTCTCTAGTCATAAATATTACTCTTTATCTAGTCCTTGCACCCCCAATTCCCAATGGTGTCCTGTGTCTAAAACGTTTTTCTTTCTCTACTTACCACACCCTTCCTGCGGCTAAAGCAGAGTTTACATGCCAACTGGAAACATCTATCATCTCACCATCAAATTCAGCCAGTCCATGCTGTGTCTTCCAACCTCTACACATTACAATTAGCAAAGTCAGCTCACTCGATATTGCAGTGGTTGTAGTTAGGCTGGTTGATGTCTTCAAGTGTATATTTCTCCCTCCTGGCCCAGGCAGCAGCTTCAAAGAAATTCATGGTAATTTTGAAAGTGGTGCTTGTAATATGTTTTCAGGGGGGAAAAATGTTGGCTTTAGCCTTTGAGGACAGTCATATAAATACTTAAGTCCTTTCATTTATGTGCTTGTCACCTGACAGCTTCTTCCTTTCTTTCTTTTGGAGCTAACTGTTCATTGTAAACAGAAAAGCAGAAGAAGAGATGTGCAGGGGTAGCAGAAAGTTAGTGTCACCATTAAACTGAGGTTGTTTGTCAGCTTTCCTAGACATTTGAACAGCAGTGGTTGAGTCATCAAGCTTTTGTTGGGAAAGCCAAATCAATTCTATTGCCACCAGTAACCATTACCCTTTCTCCCATACACTCTAATATACAACCTTTTGATTTTTTAATAATTGAACCTTTTCACTGTGCCCTTGTGGATTTTCAGAGGTTCTCAAATTGAAATTTTGCTACTTTTGCTTTAGCCATTAGTAGAAAAATCTGTATGGGAGAATGATAGAGGGAAAAGGCTTGATAACAAAGACCTCTGAGCTCTCTACAAATGTAATATCTTCGTTACAGATGAAATTAATATTACAATGACATTTATATTTAGGAGTACTCTATCCTTAGAAGTTTCAATTTTATTAAAATTTAATTTACATTCAATAAAATACACCCATTTTAAGTACACAAGTTTGATGAATTTTAGCAGAAGTACACATACAGCTGTGTAACAGTCAAGCTGTAGAACATATTCATTGCCCCACAACCTTCCCTTGTGCCCTTACTCAATCAACCCCATGCCCACATCCAGCCCCAGTCAATCACTTACCTGTTTTTATCATTATAAATTAGATTAGTTGTTCCTAGAGTTTCATATAAGTAGAGTTGTAAAGTATGAGTTTTTGTGCCTGGCTTCTTTTGTTCAGCATGTTTTTGAGATTCATACATGAGATTTTGTGTATCTGTAGTTCATTCCTTTTATTGCCCAGTACTGTTCCATTTTACAGATATATCTCAGTTTGCTTAACTCTTGATGGACATTGAGATTTTTTTTTTAGCTTGGGACTATTATGAAATATGTTTTCATTTTGCAGAGGAGGTAAATGCCTAGAAGTGGGTCATATGATAAATATATGTTCAGTTTTATAGAAACTGTGCTGTGTGTTCTAAAGTAGTTGTACCTTTAACCATTACTGCCAGCAAAGTATGAGAGGCTCATTTGCTCCTCATTTTTGCCCATATGTGCTATGATCAGTCTTTTTAATTTTAGCCATTGTCATAATTGTGTAGTAGTATCTCATTGTGATTTTAATTTGCATTTCCCTAGTGACTGATGATTCTGAACATCTTTCCATGGGCTTATTGGCCATCCATGATTCTTTTTTTGTGAAGTGTCTATTCAAATCTTCGGCCCATTTAAAAAAAAAAAGAATTATTTGTTATTATCAAGTTCTAAGAGTTCTTTATATATTCTGAATACAAGTCCTTTGTCAAAAGTGTATATTGCAAATATTTTCTCCCAATTTGTGATTCGTGTTTTTATTTTGTTAACTGTTTCTTTTAGAAACCAGAAGTTTAAATTTTTGGCACATGCTAATTTATCTATGTTTTCCTTAAGAAATAGTTTGTAGGAGTGCCTGGGTGGCTCAGTCAATTAAGTATCTGACTCTTGATTTCGGCTCAGGTCGTGATCTCTCGGTTTGTGGGGTTGAGCCATGTCAGGCTCTGCACTGTGTGGAGCCTGCTTGGGATTCTCTGCCCCTCCCCTACTTGCTTGCTCTCACTCTCGCTTTCTCCCGCCCAAATAAATAAACTTAAAAAAAAAAAAAAAAAGTTTGTGCTTTTGTGTCCTATGTATGAAATGTTTACCTGTCTCAAGAGTACCAAGATTTTCTCCTGTGTTTGCTTCTAGACATTGTCTTAGCTCCTACATATAAATCCAAAATCCATGTAAGTTAACTTTCAGATATGGTTGAAAGTAAAGAACAAAGTCCATTGTCTCTACATGAATATCCAGATGTTTCATCATCATCTTTTGAAAAGTCTATTTTTTCCTTATTAAGTTATCTTGGCACCTTTCTCAAAAATCAACTGGCCATATGTAAGTCTCTTCGTTGAGTCTATATTCTGTTTCATTGATCTACATGCTTGTCCTTACACCAAAGTCACACTATCTTGATTACTATTGCTTTATTTAAGTCTCGAAATTCAGTGCTGTGAATCCTCCATCTTTGTTTCTGTTTTGCAGAATCACTTGGCTGAAGTTTAGGTCCTTTGTGTTTCCATTTAAATTTTAGAGTCACGTTGTCAGTTTGCTTGCTGGGATTTCATTGATATTGCATTGACTCTTATCAATGGATCGATTGGAAAGAATGAACATCTTAACCATATTGAGTCCCATTTGTGAACATAATATATCTCTCCATTTATTTAGGTCTTATAAAATTTCCCTCAGCACCCAGGGCACCTGGGTGGTTCAGTCCATTAAGCATCCAACTTTGGCTCAGGTCATGATCTCACAGCTAATGGGTTCAAGCCCCATATCAAGCTCTGTGCTGACAGCTCAGAGCCTGGAGCCTGCTTTGGATTCTGTGTCTCCCTGTCTTTCCCCTCCCCTGCTTGTGCTCTGTGTGTCTCTCGCACGCAAAAATAAATAAACATTAAAAAATTTTTTTTAAGTTTCCCTCAGCACTGTTTTGTTGTTTTCAGTTTTACAGGTATTAACACATATGTTGTTACGTTTATTCCTAAGTATTATATTTTTTAATGCTACTGTAAATTGTATAGGCAGACAGTTTTATTCATTTATTTTTTTTTTTTATAAATGAAAATATTTTATTTCAACCAACTGAGCCACCCAGGTGTCCCAGGCAAACAGTTTTAAAAAGTATTTTTCCAAAAAAAGAAATGAGTATAGTGCTTACCCTTAGCAGGGCTGGCAACCCAAAAAAAGGAGTCAAGGCAGGGCTTATAAGGCTCCTGGTAATCTGTTTCTTGATCTAGGTGCTGGTTACATGGGTGTGTTCACATTCTGAAAATTCATCAAGCTATACATTTAAGATTATGCACATTTTTTAATTTTATTTTTTTTTAAATTTACATCCAAATTAGCATATAGTGCAACAATGATTTCAGGAGTAGATTCCTTAATGCCCCTTACCCATTTAGCCCATCCCCCCTCCCACAACGCCTCCCGTAAGCCTCTGTTTGTTCTCCATATTTAAGAGTCTTTTATGTTTTGTCCCCCTCCCCATTTTTATATTATTTTTGTTTCCCTTCCCTTATGTTCATCTGTTTTGTCTCTTAAAGTCCTCATACAAGTGAAGTCATATATTTGTCTTAAGATTATGCACTTTAAAAAAAAATATTTTTAATGTTTATTTCTGAGAGAGAGCACAAGCAGGGGAGGGGCAGAGTGAGGGGAGACACAGAATCAGAAGCAGGCTCCAGGCTCTTAGCTGTCAGCACAGAGCCCAGTGCAGGGCTTGAACTCGTGTACTGTGAGATCATGACCTGAGCAGAAGTTGGATGCCCAACTGAATGAGCCACCCAGGTGCTCCAAAATTATGCACTTTTATGTATATTATACTGTAATGAAAAATTAAAATAGAAAAATACATATTACATAGTGAGAAAGAAATAAGGATTTTCTTTTAAGTTTATATATTTTGAGAGAGAGAAAGCACGAGTGGGGTAGGGACAGAGAGAGAAAGGGAGAGAATCCCAAGCAGGCTCTGCACTATCAGCATGGAGCCTGACATGGGGATCAAATCTACAAACTGTGAGATCATGACCTGAGCCAAAATCAAGAGTCAGATGCTTAACTGCCTGAGCTACCCAGGTGCCCCAGAAGTATGTATTTTCAAAAGAAGAGGGAAAGTCCAATTCCAGCAGTGTCATAAGTTCATTAGGAGTGTTGATTTATTGAGCACTTTACTGTGTGCCAGGTAGTAAACTAAGCATGCTTTTCTTAGATTATTTTATTTGATCCTCACAAAAACCCAGTGGAATATATTGTGTAATTATCCCCATTTGGCAAGATGAGGGAAACAGAGACTCAAAAAAAAAAAAAAATCAAGTTGTTTACTCCATGACACACAGCTAGTAAATCGTGGACCTAGAGTTTGAAACCAGGTCTTTGTACTACTGTAGGACCACAACTCTTAAAAAATACAGTGTGGTGTAGAGGTTAAGAGTAAGCAACTCATTCAAAGCAATAATGGGTCTAAGGTGTGTGTTTTCCTACCTCACAAGGAAATACTCTGTTTTGGAAGTTGTGACTAAAATGTAGTACCAGCTGGAGTAGCCCAGACAGTTGGTACATACATGAACTATCAGTTTATACTTCATTTCTAATAGCCAAATGTTTTAGGTCCTATTTATGATTGGATCATTGAAAATACAAGGAAGTCCTGACTGAACTTTAGCTCCTGCAGTGGGATAACCAAATTTGTGAAATCCTTAGGCATTTTTATCTGTTAATAGTCTGATAGCCACTGATCAAAGCATGACTCCCTGTGATTCTAGAAACATCTGGTTTGTTGAAGATTATAAATAGAATCATTTCATTACCATGCCGATTATTGTTCTCTGTTCCTGGCATCTCTGGTCTTTAGCAAGAAAACAATAACCTAGGGTAGCATCCAACTCCAACCCATTTCCACCTTTTAAAAGACAAAAAGACAAATATATAAAAGATGATGGAGGGGGATCATCTTCGGCAAATGTGCCGAAGATCTATCAAAGTACTTTGAAAAGTGTCCCCAGCTTCAAACTTGCATATGATCCTTGTCTTCTTTCTTTTCTCATACCCCATGTCCAGTCTGTCAGCAAGTTCAGTTTGCTTAGCTTTCAAAGTATACGTTGAGTCCCAATTATTTCTCATTACCTCTACAGCCCTAGTCCAAAAGATTGTTCTCTTCCATGGACTACTTCGAAGTAGTCTTTTAATCAGTCTCCTTATTTCCATTCATGTCCCCTACAGTGTGTTGTTCACATAGCCATGCTCCATTTAAAAGAAGTCAGATCATGTCACTCTAGGGCTTCTAGGTGCTTGTCTATGTGATCTCTCTCTCTTCCTCTCTCTCTCTCTCTCTCTCTCTCTCTCTCTCTCTCTCTCTCTCTCTACATAGCTGCTCATCTTCCTGAGTTCCCTTTCCAGCACGGTAGCCTGAATTTCTTACTGGGTAGCTCAAGACTCTAAGAAGTAAGCAGAAGCTGAATGTCACTTTCTCCACACTTTGTTAGCCAAAGCCCAGATTCAAAGGCTAAGACAAACTCTGCCTTTTGATGGAAGGAACAGCATTCAATGTTCAGGGAGAGATGGAATTGTTTCAGGCCGTCTTGGAGATTGGCTGCTCCCACCTAAATGACCTGGATGAACTGGCTTGAACTACTCCGGCTTACTTCTCCTTGTTCCCTTGGTTCAAACCACCTGGGCCTTTTTGGTGTGCCTTAAAAATGCCAGACAGACTGTGCCACCCAGGACCTTTGCCCTCAAATTCCCTTTGCCCTAGACCATTCTTCCCCCATGTAACAAAATGTCTAATTTCCTCATTTCCTTCATGTCTCAGGTCAGAAGTCATCTCTTTAGGGAAACTATCTCTGACCCCTTAGGCTTAAATAATTGTATTAGTTTTTTGTGTTTTTTTTTTTTTTTTAATTTTTTTTTTCAACGTTTTTTATTTATTTTTGGGACAGAGAGAGACAGAGCATGAACGGGGGAGGGGCAGAGAGAGAGAGAGGGAGACACAGAATCGGAAACAGGCTCCAGGCTCCGAGCCATCGGCCCAGAGCCTGACGCGGGGCTCGAACTCACGGACCGCGAGATCGTGACCTGGCTGAAGTCGGACGCTTAACCGACTGCGCCACCCAGGCGCCCCAGTTTTTTGTGTTTTTTTAATTGCTGCATAACAAGCTACCAGGATAAAATAACACCCATTCATTAGCTTACAATTTTCTAGGTCAGAAGTCTGGCATAGCATGGCCACGTCCTCTGTTCAGAGTGTCACAAGGCTGAAATGAAGGTGCTGACCAGGCTGCGTTCTCATCTGGAGGCTCTGGGGGGAAATCCTCTTCTCAGCTCATTGTTGTCAGCAGAATTCAGATCCTTGCCTTTGTAGTATTGAGGTACCCATTTCCTTACTGGCTGTCATCTGGGAGCTCTCTCAACTCGCAGAGGCTGACCACATCCTTTGCCATGTGGTCCCCTTCTTCTTCAGTAACCAATTGGAAAAAGCTCTCTGCTTTTAAAGAGCTCATTTGATAGGTCAAACCCACTCCAGTAATCTCCCTATCTTAAGGTCAGCTGATTTGGCACCTTAATTAAAGCAGTGCCTATGTGTTTGTTCGAATAGCTGAGAGAAGGTGTGTATGTATATATATATATACATATATATATGTATGTGTGTATATATATACATACACACACCAAAGGCCCAGAATCTTGGGGGGAGCCATCTTAGAATTTTGCCTAGTACAATAACGTATACTTTTTTTTTCTATCCCCTTATTTTTTTTTTAAGTTTTTAATCTTTTATTTGAGAGAATGAGAGTGAGAGTGGGGGAGAGGGGCAGAGGAAGAGAGAGAGAGAATCTTGAAACAGGCTCCACACTGAGCATGGAACCCAATGCAGGGCTCAGTTCCACAACCCTGGGATCATGCCCTGAACTGAAATCAAGAGTTGGATACTCAACCAGCTGGTCCACCCAGGCGCCCCATATCCCCTTACTTTTCTTAATAGCACTATGCACATTGTATTTTCCAGTATTTGGTTATGTTTTTATCTTGCTGTACATACTACAAGTTCCTGATAACAGACACTGTTATTTTGGTTCAGTGTTGTATTCCTAGCACCTAGGACAGTGTTTGACACATCGTAGATGCTTAGTTGATATTTTCTCAATGAACTAACTAATTAATAGAAAGGCTGTATGGCATGTAAGTTTGATTTCCTTTTTAGAAGGAAAAGGGTAGGTTGAACATATACATGTTATATTTAAGCTTTATCTCCCAGGTACTAGAGTTTCAGATTATTCATTGGCCTTTCTTTGCGTGGAAGGTTTCTTATTTGATTGGTAAAAAATAAGTTGTGAGTAAGTAATTCTATAAATGTCCAGTAACTGGTATATACAAAAAAAAAAAAAAAAAAAAGCAAATTAGCTTTTTTGCTTGCTAGTAATAACTTAATATGCCTTCAGCTTTCAGTTTTCATCTGTGTATCTCCAAATAATATCTTCCTGTGAACTTTTAGACATGAATGTCTAGTCATCCAACACTATTTCTGATTTACCAACTTACTGTGGTCTTTGTGTGGCTTTCTATGTAATTGCTGTTCACAAGCATCCAATTACTAGTAGAGTAACAGAGTGAGCTCCATCATATAGACATAATATAGCATGCCAGACCAGAAAATTATATATTTCCCTCATTTTCAGTACTTACTGTTTCATGTTTCTTTTAATCCACCCCTTCTACAGACGAAACTTGCCAATGGCACTTCCAGTATGATTGTGCCCAAGCAACGAAAACTCTCAGCAAGCTATGAGAAGGAAAAGGAGCTGTGTGTCAAATATTTTGAGCAGTGGTCAGAGTCCGATCAAGTGGAATTTGTAGAACATCTTATATCCCAAATGTGTCATTACCAACATGGACACATAAACTCATATCTTAAACCTATGCTGCAGAGGGATTTCATAACTGCTCTGCCAGGTATGTCTCCGGGTGTTTGTGAGCCATTAATTTGCCTAGAAGATATGTGACAATGGTAATGGAACTAGATCTTCGTCTTTCTTTTTAAAAGTCTTCATTGGCTTGATTTTTATAAACTGAGTTCTTTAATGTTACCTTCTTGGGGTATAAATACCCAAAACATCAAACTCTGGAAATAGAGACTCTTCTTTCCCCAGTCTTCTCTGGATCTCCTACCCTTCTAGTCACCCTGTTCTTACCCACTGAGAGGTACAGATAAAATTTTTTGTGAGGTGCTACCTTGATAATGTGTCTTAGCTTCAAGCTATGTTAACTTATGTACTTGGATTTGGATTTCTATGGGAATTTGTCAACAGAATAATTTAAATTATGGGACTGAATTTTTAAGTGAGTATTTTGTAAAGAAAGATATCTCAGGAGCCTTGTGACAATAATTTGTAAACACCAGGCTTTGCAACCTCACTGTTCTCAATAACCAAACATTTATCATAGGCTAAATATATGTTTGAATACACACATGCACAAGCTCACACACTTAAAATACATTTTTTGTGGAAGATGATGTGGTGGTTTTACTGAATGCTTGATGGTGATCCTAGGATACTTTGTAGACATCAGTATTTGGAGGAAATGCTATCTCGAGGAAATACAAGGTTGTCCTCTGTGTTAAAAGTTTATTTTAAAAGAACATACAGTATCGGGGCCCTGAGTGGCTTAGTTGGTTGAGCATCCGACTTCAGTTCAGGTCATGATCTCACAACTCATGAGTTCAAGCCCTGCATTAGGCTCTGTGCTGACGGCTCAGAGCCTGGAGCCTGCTTCAGATTCTGTGTCTTCCTCTCTCTTTCTGCCCCTCTCCCATTTGCTCTGTCTCTCTCAAAAATAAATAAAAACATTTTTTAAAAAAGCTATAAAAGAACATATAGTACAAAAGATGAGTGAATCTCTAAAATATTATTATATCATGTTTTTATTTTTTTCAATTGTTTCCTGATTATAGAAGTTATAGGAAATTTAGAAAATTCAAAACCATTTAAAATATAAAAATAAAATTTCCCAGGGGCGCCTGGGTGGCGCAGTCGGTTAAGCGTCCGACTTCAGCCAGGTCACGATCTCGCGGTCTGTGAGTTCGAGCCCCGCGTCAGGCTCTGGGCGGATGGCTCGGAGCCTGGAGCCTGTTTCCGATTCTGTGTCTCCCTCTCTCTCTGCCCCTCCCCCATTCATGCTCTGTCTCTCTCTGTCCCAAAAATAAATAAAAAATGTTGAAAAAAAAAATTAAAAAAAAAAAATAAATAAAATAAAATTTCCCAGAACACCACCATTCAGAGAGAGCTGCTAATATGCTATTAATGTTTTGGCATGTAGCCTTACTGTTTTTTCTAGGTGTGTATATTTCCTTCTAAAACGTTTGTAACATTTTTTTCTTACTGTGTTCTCTTAATGTATTTTCCTGAGTGTTCTTTTAAAACGTAATTATTGGGGCGCCTGGGTGGCTCAGTCGGTTAAGCGGCCGACTTCGGCTCAGGTCATGATCTCGCGGTCCGTGAGTTCGAGCCCCGCGTCGGGCTCTGTGCTGACAGCTCAGAGCCTGGAGCCTGTTTCAGATTCTGTGTCTCCCTCTCTCTGACCCTCCCCGTTCATGCTCTGTCTCTCTCTGTCTCAAAAATAAATAAACGTTAAAAAAAATTTTTTTTAAATAAAACGTAATTATTTATAGTATTATATATTCTTTATGGGGGCCAAAACACATATTATTTAACCCCTTTTTTTGACACTTAGGTAGTTCAAAATGTTTTTCCTATTGTAAACTTTGCTGTGGTAGACATTCTTATTCACTAGTCTTTTCCTAGGAAGAAGTAACAGAAATATTATTATGAATATTTTCAAGGTTTTTAATACTTGTGCCAAACTGTCCTCTTCAAAAATATGCCAGCCCTCCCCCAAAAGGCATATTACTACTTTGCTTCATCTTGGCCAATTAATTTTTTTGTTTGTTTTTCCAAAATTGGAATTTAAATCACCCTTTAAAACAAAAGAAATACCTATTTATATCTTAGAAATAACCATTTTAAAACTAAATTTGTATCTATATTTTTTGTTAAGTAGAATAGACTTCTGCCCCCTCTTCCCTCACTGGATTTTGTTTTAGCCATAGGCAAACAGTTTTCATTGTGTGAACAATCTGTGTGTACCTCATTACTGTGCTCTCCCCAGTTACTGAGACATGCTACTATCTCAAGCATATACCACTAAGAATTGAGCAGGAGTTGATTAGATCTGTGTATCCTTTGCCTAATCCTGATCCCTGGTGTGTATCTGCTGACCACTTTATAAGATATTAAATCATCAGGCTAATGCTTTATGGCCATTTTAACTTATAAACCTACACCATCTGGCTACATTTAGTAAACCAAACTACTTCAAAAAATGCCTATAATCCATTAATGTAATGGGTTTGTTTAGAGTGTTAGGTGAAATTACTTCCAAAGACTTACTATAGGGATATAGTGAAGATCAGGAACAATTTGATGACAGCCATTAAAAACACAGGAATGAATTTTGGAAACTTCTGATGGCATAGAAAGTTTCAATTTAAAGGTGCAGGGATTGTACCATCACTGTTTTTTTGTTTTTTGGTTTTTTTTCACGAAGAACTAATTATTATATCTTTAATTGGGTTATAGTCATTTTCCTTTAATAAGAATTAAGTGATGGATGCCTCCATCTGCTTATGCTTAAATATGAACATGTGATGCCAGCCAAACAAAATCCATTTAATGCTTTCTTCTCCAAATCTGCTGAAAAATGTGACTGATATCCATACAATTTTATAATTAGAATAATCTTTAAGCACGTTTGGGTTGTTGCTAACGGTGTCCAATTGTGTCTTTGTGTGATTCAAGGGAAAGGCACAAAATGAAATGTGGTATTCTCTTTCCTTTTGGTTAAGTTTGTGCCTGAGGGAGTCAGAGTATGAAGGAATCCTTCTGCACTATTTAAGTCTTTAGCACACCTCTGATATGTAACCCAAAGAAGAAATAACCGTGAATGTGTTTGTCTCATTTGTGAATTAGAACAATAGCCAAAAACTTTATTCGTGTGATCATCCTGTTTTACAGTATCTATTTCTCTGAGGCCTCAGTACAGATTTGGGTGGTAGAGTATTTTAACTGGGAAGCCCATCCAGTTTAGGAAGCCCAAGATCTACTTCCATTGTTTTCCTCTACACATCCTACAAAACGGTCCCTGAAATTCTAACCAAGTTATTTCTTGGTCTGGGATTTTTTTCATCTTTTGGTCAGCTGTCATGTAGGCTTTATAGCAGCAACTACTCTCAAATACAGTTTTTTTAAACATTTGAAATTAAACTGATACTTGAACTTAAACATACCTCTCTCTTTTCCTCTTGGGATGTTCCCATACCAATCTGTATTTCCTTCTTCTCTTCTTTCTGCATGCCCAAAATTCTATAACCCAGCACATTCTGACTTAGTGCCTCTCCCCTAGTACATTTAAAGGATATTTCTTTTACTGAACAGCTTTGGAACTGCAGCAGTAATAGAAACAGAATGAGAAATGGACCTAATATAGAGATTTGGGGGGGTCTGAATCACAGACTTTGAGATGCCATCCATAGAACATCCCCTAGTGCTGAAATCCATATAGATAGATGTGAATTGTTTTCTGGAATCCTTTTTATTTTTAATGTCTTGGGGGGTTTGCTAGTTGTTAGCTCTAACTTCCTTATCTAAAGGAAGATGGAAAATACTGTTCATTTCTGTAACCTTATGGAAAAATTATTGACACTCATTTTACCCAAGTTTCTGTTTGAAAAAGAAACTGGACCACACTAGGGACAATGATATGCTTTCAGAACAGAATAAATGCTGTTCTTTTTTTTAAGGACCTTTTGTAAAAAACCATTCACCACCTATGCTTCTCTTCTTTACCTCCTCCCCCAAACCCAACAGCTCGGGGTTTGGATCACATTGCTGAGAACATTCTGTCATACCTGGATGCCAAATCACTATGTGCTGCTGAACTTGTATGTAAGGAATGGTACCGAGTGACATCTGATGGCATGTTATGGAAGAAGCTCATTGAGAGAATGGTCAGGACGGATTCTCTGTGGAGAGGCCTGGCAGAACGAAGAGGATGGTGAGCCTTTTAACTTTCTTGCTATCATGGAGCTTCAGGACTTGGCCGTTCAGAGTCATTGGAATAATATTGGGAACCAGAGAGACTGCTTCTCATTGAATATGATGATGTTGCTGGTTTATAGCACAAAATGTAAAATAGTTGTACACGTACTCAACAGTGTTTCTTCTGACCAATCATTCATAAATGACATACTGTGTTAATACTACTTTGCAAAAAATGATTAAAAACCAACTTCATTTAGAGCATTCTGTTCTCTGGGCAGAAAGTAGTGTCCTGAAAAAGGGCTGATAGGCAGTTTGTAAGACAGATGAGTTTAGATCACACAGAAGCCATCAGATGCCCGAAACAATCCCAAACCAATAAGTATGTTCTCCTTCAGAAGATTTCTTGTCTTTAATCCATGCCTGTGGTGGTTTATCACCTTTGTAATAAAAATTATTTTTACACTCAACTAGAATAAGAACTCTAGGCATGGGAAAGAGTGAAATGTGTCATCTAGTATATCTCACTGTTTCCTCAGAAGACTCATATTTTCTTAAGATTTTACTGCTTAATCCTGAGTTCCTTGAGGCATTATATAGTGAGCAGCCTGAGAGACCTCACCAATTTTATTGTTGTTCTTTTAAGATAAAGGTACCATTTCATTAGAACTTCTGGAAGATGCCTTCTATATGTACTTTCAAAGGGTATCTCTAGAATGTCACTGAAAGAAAGTCAGGTGAGAATAATTTCATAAGTAAAATAAAAGTGACATATTAAATATTTTAGTTGATAGAAATGCACCAGCAGACATATGTGTGCTCAGGGATATCCTGAGCAATTAATTTTATCAATTATATATCTTGGACCATAAAGAGATACAAAACTGTTAAGAAAAGAGGGTCAGCTTTTCTCAGCAATTTTCATTAAAATATAGTTAGCTCATTTTTTTTTCATCTTTGAAATTTATGGCTCCCTTTCTTTTATCTTTTTGGATATTTGAAATTTGTTGATATATAATAAACGTATTGACCCCTAAATGTTATACCAAATGCTTCAAGAAATTTCTGTCATTCTGGCTATTAGGAAGGCTTTATAATTTCCCTCAAATTCAATTTAAAAAAATTTTTTTTAACGTTTATTTATTTTTGAGACAGAGAGAGACAGAGCATGAACAGGGGAGGGGCAGAGAGAGAGGGAGACACAGAATCTGAAACAGGCTCCAGGCTCTGAGCTGTCAGCACAGAGCCCGACGCGGGGCTCAAGCTCACGGACCGCGAGATCGTGACCTGAGCCGAAGTCGGCTGCTTAACCGACTGAGCCACCCAGGCGCCCCTCAAATTCAATTTTAAAGGAAGCAAATGCCAAGCTATTCTTTGGCTATATAAACGTGAATATATGAAAGCATAGTGTTATTCTTCCCAAATATGTTTTTCTTATTCTCATTTATTTCACTATATAGAAAAATAGAAACCTTTCATAATTTATTTCATACTTTGGAAATAAACTCTTTATAAAAAAGCAATATATATATATATATATATATATATATACACACACACATACATATATACATACACATGTATATATATACATATATATAGTTGTATGGGATTCAAAATCCATCCTTTTGCTAATAGGCATGCCAGGACCAGCCTTAGATATAGAGCAGTTGCTTACGTGGAAGAGTTTTAGGGCAGCTAGGAATATTCTACTACCCCTCACAGGGAAAAAAAAAGAGAAAAGAAAAAAAGAAAAATTCTCCAGGGTCACCTGGGTGGCTCAGTTGAGTAAGTGCCCATCTCTTCATTTTGGCTCCAGTCATGATCTCAGTTCATGAGACTGAACCCTGAATTGGGCTCTGTGCTGTCAGCTTGGGATTCTCTCTCTGTCTCTGCCCCTCCCCTGCTCATTCCCTCCCTCCCTCTCTCGCTCTCTCTGTCCCTCCCTCCCTCTTCCTCCCCCAAAATAAATGAATAAACTCTAAAAAAAAAAAAAAGTCATTTAGGGGCGCTGGGTGGCTCATTTGGTTAAGCAGCCGACTTCGGCTCAGGTCATGATCTCATGGTTCGTGAATTCAGGCTCTGTGCTGACAACTCGGAGCCTGGAGCCTACTTCAGATTCTGTGTCTCTTTATCTCTCTGCCCCTCCCCCATTTGCGTGCGCTCGCTCGTGCTCTCTCTCTCTCTCTCTCTCTCTCTCACAGAAAATAAAGAAAACGTTAAAAAAATAAAAATTTAAAAAAACATCATTTAGGGCGCCTGGGTGGCTCAGTCAATTAAGCATCCAACTTTGGCTCAGGTCTTGATCTCATGGTTTGTGAGTCCAAGCCCTACATGGGGCTCCATGCTGTCAGTGCGGAGCCTGTTTCGGATCCTTTGTCTCCCTGTCTCTCTCTCCCTCACTGACACTCACTCATGCTCTCTCTCTCAAAAAATAAACTTAAAAAATTTTTTTAATCTTTTAAAAAATGACATTTCAAAAGAAAAACCCAAATTCTCCTCCAAATTGGAACTCATAACCTAAAATCTCTAGGACAGAGATTCACTCCCATAGCAATAAAGGTTTCTTCCCTGTTAAAATATACTTTGTTCCCATTTGTACTGTAAATAACAGTAAACCTTTATCAGACATTGGGAGTTTACAAACTTTTTTTTTTTTTTTTTTTTACTTTTTAAAAAATATATTTATTTTGAGAGACCACTTGTGTGGAGTGGGGGGGGAGCGGGGGGAGGGGCCAGAGAGAGAGAATCCCGTGCTATCAGCCTAGAACCTGACGAAGGGCTCCATCTCATGAATCATGAGATCATGAGCTGAGCTGAAATCAAGAGTAGGATGCTTAACCAACTGAGCCACCCAGGTGCCCTTACAAACTCTTTTTTTTGAAGGCAGAAGAACAAGAAACAGTTAAGCAGATTTGGACAGATGCTTGTGAAAATACCAAAGATAACAGCCTCCACAATTTTACTTGGAGTTGGCAGTAAATAGGAAGATCTGTTATGTTAGTTACAAAGAGAAAAAACAAACAAGATCATTGAAAAGATGGCCTTTTGCCTTTTATATGAAGGGTATATGAAGGTATGGATGAGAAATAATCTAGGATCCAGTATTGATTATCACTCTTACCCTATCTCCTCAACCACAGGAGCCCATTTCTGTTCTTTTGAGCATCCTTCATAGTTCAGACCATATTCTTTTGTCCCTGGCCACATTTGTCATCTTACCTTGATAGAGCCCCATGAAATCACAAGAATTTGTCCACCCCGTGGAGACTTCCTTTAATATCCCCCTTGACTTTCTCTGACTGCTTGTATTTTTTTTTTTTTTTTTGAGAGAGAGAGAGAGCATGAGTGGGGGAAGGGCAGAGAGAAAGGGAGACATAGAATCTGAAGCAAGCTTCAGGCTCTGAGCTGTCAGCACAGAGCCCGACACAGGGCTTGAACTCATACTGTAAGATCATGAACTGAGTTGAAGTTGAACACCTAACCGATTGAGCTACTCAGGCACCCTTGACTGCTTGTGTCTTTTTAAAACTTTTTTAATGTTTATATTTATTTTTGAGACAGAGAGAGACAGAGCAAGAGCAGGGGAGGGGCAGAGAGAGAGGGAGACACAGAATCCGAAGCAGGCTCCAAGCTCTGAGCTGTCAGCACAGAGCCCGACGCGGGGCTTGAACTCAGAAACCGCAAGATCATGACTTGAGCCAAAGTCGGACGTTCAACCGACCAAGCCACCCAGGCGTCCCAGTGACTGCTTGTATTTTTAAATTTGACTTTCTTCTTGTTAGTGTTCTCCCCTACTTTTTAAAAAATTCAATCTATGATCACTTTCTCGTCTTCTCTCAGATTGTCTTTCCAAGCCTACTGTGTCAATAAAGTTTTCCTTTCATACCTTTCCCCAAATCCTGGCTTTGACAGTTTCTTCCATTTCCCCCAACCAAAAACAATAAGTAAATATCGTTTTCTAGTGAAGCTTTGGGTTTAGCTTCCACTCCATTGTTGTATTTAGATGAATTTGACAGTCTGCCCCTAGGACATGAACTCTGTCTCTTTCTATCTTGAATAATATTGAGTGTACTCTCTGTGCTCAGTAATGGTAACTCTTAAAAGTATAATAAACGACCACTTGGGAAAGTCCATTTTCTTAATCAGCAGATCACATTTTATGATAACATTCTAAATTTAATATTTAGCATTTATCATGTACTTACATTCTCAGAGGTACTAGACATTTCACACAGAAGTGGTCCCTGTTGTCAGAGAGCTTCCATCATAAAAGGTTTTGACTTACAACACAGATACAGACTGAAAAACCAGTTTTCAGCACCTCACCACCCTTTTTTGTAGCACCTTTAATTTGAAGAAACTCAGACACTTTAGCAAGGCATGAAAAATACATTGAGGTAAAAAATGAAATCAGAGGCTTATATGATTTCTCTTTTCTTAGAATGTAGGGATAGTTTCATTACATATGAAGAAAATCCTGGGTGCCTATAGTCAATTGCCAGAGATTAAAAGGAGGGCAGGAATCTCTGAGGAATGGTGGGTACTGGGAGATAATAAAGTAGTAGAGTGTAGGCTCTAAAATCAGACTTAGATTCAAATTCCAGGTCTCCTTGCTAGGTGTGTGACCTTGAGCGGGTTACCTAACCTCCCTGGCATTTTATTTGTTTGCTTGCAAAATGAATGTAGTGATTATCACCTCATGAAAGGGTGTTGGAATTGAAATTATTAAGTTATAACTATTAACCAGATTTAGGATCTTTTCGCTCAAAATCTGTTGTTTGGTTACAGTGTGTTTGCAGAGTAAGATTGTTCTCTTATTGCAGAATAAGAGAAGTGTGCTTGTAACCCAGAATTATTTCACAATGTGTCTTGTTTGCCCTTTATGTTGATGTATCATATTTCTTGCTCCTATTAGCCCCCTTTTATAAACTATTATTTTAGCTTCTCCATTCTAGATTTGCCTTCCTCTGTTAACACAGAAGTGAAAGCTACCTTCCTGATAAATTTTCTCAACTAATTTTCAAGGTGTATAATAGGAAGAGGGCAGGGGAGAAGCGCTCCTGGAGACATTGAACAATTAATTATATTGTAATGGAGCTATAGAGGGAGGAGTGGATGACTGGCCCAGAGAAAACATGATTTCTCTGGTGCCAGGATTACACTCTGAGGCATTTCTGCCTATCTCCACTTTGCAAGGCACGGTGCCAGTGAGAACAGCAGTTAGTACACCCATAGTGGGGTTTACTAGCTTCCACACCGTGTTCGGTGGGTTCTTAACTTCAGGATGAGGAATTAAATTTTTTACCCAGCAGGAAGTGATTGCCATTTACTGGTTTTTTTTGTAGCAAAGATCTAGCTTGGGATACGAGTATTCCAGAGATGTGCTGTCATAAGGAAGGAGATGCTAACAAATGTTGCTCACTGGAGTCAAGGAAAGGCAGTAAAATGCATGTATGTATGTGCATAGCCAGGAACCTGGGAAAGAATGTCATGCCTTAGACTTGACAGCACAGTGCTCTTAGGCATTTCTTTTCATCTTCTTCCATACCTGCTGCTGGACACTCCTGTGTTTCCTTTCTTCTCTGTCAAAATGAATTGAATTGCTCCTTTTAAAGCACAGCTACACTGATCACCAGCAGCCTGGGTGCCCGAGCTGCCAACACACCTTACCCCACATAAATGAAGACTAGAAAAAATGATCTCCGTGATAGAGGCATACCTACTGCCCATGATGCTAGGCTCCACTGATACTGGCACAGCTTTACTTGGTGGCGGGGGGGTGGAGAATGTGGGGCATGTGCCTAGTTCAGAGTTAGTAGTTACCATCACTAACAAAATTTTCAAAAGCCCAGTGAATCTGCCTGTACAGAGGTCTGATAGACTAGTTGATAAATTCTGATTATACGTGTTTGGTTGATGACATTATAGTATTCCTGAAGGCCTGATACTCTGATGGCTACACTACAAGTGGTCATGTTTACAATCAGTGTTGACTGAGCTCCTTAGAACCCAGAAAGTTGGGGCTCCTGAAATCAGGCTTAACTTCACACCTTTCCAGGCTACGGAGATTATATGGAATGGTAACTGTGACAACACTTTGAAAAAATAAGAAGCTCCTTGTAAATGTTTGATATTGTGATTTTTATTGAAAATATTTGTTTTTTAGGGGACAGTATTTATTCAAAAACAAACCTCCTGATGGGAACGCTCCTCCCAACTCCTTTTACAGAGCACTTTATCCTAAAATTATACAAGACATTGAGGTAAGAATCTATTTATATTTGGATATTTGCCAAATACTAGAGAATCATCAGCATTCTTCAATAACAGAATTGTTACAGCAAACCCATTAAGGTTTATTAATGTGGGTTAAAAATCAATTTCTTTTAAGTAAATAGGGTAGGTGAAATATAGTAAATTGCCAGGCAAAATTTTTAAAGCTTTTAAAGATTGTTTACTGGTAGATAAGTAGATGAGAGAGAGAAAATGATATCTTCATGCAGTAGCACTGAGACTGTTACAATACTCCAATATCTTATGAATTGAGCCTTCCTGGAAGTTCACTGGTAGAAATGGCCACCACATAGGTATGGGGAGCACTGAGCATGTAACCTCATGAAGTGCACAGCTTGCCCTCTGTTGCCCCTTTTCCACCAGGTTTATCATTTAATTCGATGAGTTATATGCAGGAGAGTTCTAGAAAGTAAATCTTTAATAACTTTACAAATGAAAAAATGTTATACAAATTTAAACAGTGGTTTTTTTAAAACATATTTTGAGTTTGCCTTAAGTTCTATATAGTTAATAGAGTGAAGCACTGAGCATTTGTCATTGGTTGCCATGAAAGTCAGATAAGGATTTAGTGCTGGTCCTTTCCTAATTACTAACTTTTTATTATTCCTTCTCCTAGACAATAGAATCTAACTGGAGATGTGGAAGACATAGTTTACAGAGAATCCACTGCCGAAGTGAAACCAGCAAAGGAGTTTACTGTTTACAGTATGATGATCAGAAGATAGTAAGCGGCCTTCGAGACAACACAATCAAGGTGAGGTCTGTTCAATAATGGGAAGATGGCTGAAGGAGAAGGGTGTCCACATTAATAAAGCAGTCCCAGCATCATCTCTAAGTATTATTTCCAGAAGGTAAATGAGAGTTTTAGGTTGTTTCCCATCCTGAAGCCAGAATCATTTCCTTAAAGGACAGTTACTTGCTTTCTGCCAGAAGCATGTACAAATGGATAGTCCTAGGGTTAAATTCTCTCCTTAAAGTGCGCTGAATGTGCTATTACTCCTTTAGGCTTCACATAATTATAGGTTACCTCTGTTCCTTAATGAAAAGGATAAAGTCGGCATTAGTATTGAAGCCACCTATATGTGTGTGTGTGTACACACACACACACACACACACACACACACACACACACACACATATAGGTGCTTAGCTATACCTATAGAAAAGAATGCATTCCACATTACTCTGGGCTTTGATTCTTTAGAGGAATCAAACACATAGTAGAGCCAACAAGTCTCAGCACCACCCCATTATCACAGTGATCAAAAAGATCTTGTTTGCCATCCTAGATCTGGGATAAAAGCACGCTGGAATGCAAGCGAATTCTCACAGGCCATACGGGTTCTGTCCTGTGTCTCCAGTATGATGAGAGGGTGATCATAACTGGATCATCGGATTCCACAGTCAGGTAGAGAATTCCAAATGATCTTTTGAACTCTGGAATATCAGATCTGCTCTGTTCTTTGTCATAGATAGTAGTTTTGCTGTATGTAGCTGCATGAACGCAGTTCTGAAACTTCATAACTAAAGAAGAATAAGCCATCAGCTCTCCACATCATTGTGTCCACCTAGAAGTAGAAAACTTGATTTAGGAATGATTAAGGCAAGTTTACATTTTTGCACATTGAAGAAACTACATATTCTGTTTTAATTTGGGAAAATCATCAATTATAAAAACTTGGTAAACCTTGTGCATGCCTTACAAAAACCACCTCGCAGGGGAATGATGTGAATGGAATTAAGCCTCCTTTCAGGTGGTTATAACTGTGGTACAGACATGCATTACCTCCTTTAAAATGTGTACAGGTGAGCAATGCTCTCTCTTTGCCAGCCCCTCCCCTGCTGTCCCTGCAGTTTTTAATTGCAAGGTTTACTCAGGGAGGGGCCTTCAGTTTCCAGAGGCGTTAGTGATTTGATGACACAGCCATTATGCTGCTGGAGTCCAGTGTAGCTTGAGTTCTGGGTACCAGCAGCACTGCTGGAAACCTCTGTTAGGAATTTTGCCTTAAGCTAAAGGATTTTCTAAACATAATGCATCAAAAGTAACTTTTAAAAAAAAAATAGGAAAAAAAAGCAGTTAACTGCATTGTTAGATCCTCTGAAGTTAAATGTTTACCAATCCAAATTATCCTCTGTGAATAAGAAAAGGCTGTTCCTCTTTCTTGTCTTTTGACTTAAAGGCATAGCAAACTCAGTTCTTATAGTTATCGACATTTAACATTTATTGATGCTCTGGAGTGCCTCAAGGAAGCTAAACATTGTAGAGGCTAACATCATTTACAGGATAAGGGACAAAATGATTTTCTAAAAGATGGGGTTAAATTGGAAAAGGAAATAAAATGTGTTATGAAAATCAAAGTAAATACACAAAAACAGAGTAATCGAAATATATCATCACACAAAATTCTCAAGATATCCAAAGGTCCCACACTCTGCTGTAAGCCCCCATTTACACTGTGGCTATTTTTTTCCCTTATTTTCTTTAATGTTTATTTTGTTAGAGAGCAAGTGAGCACGGGCATGAGCGAGCAGGGAGGGGGCAGAAAGAGAGGTAGAGAATCCCAAGCAGGCTCCATGCTCATAGCACAGAGCTTGATCCCATAAACCTTGAGATCATCACCTGACCTGAAATCCAGAGTCAGGCACTTAACCAGCTGAGGCACCCAGGCACCTCTGGGATGGCTATTCTTGATCTCTACCCCCATTCAAGGCACAGAAATGGAACTTTAGACTTAAGAGTATAGGTCATCTTGGGCCTGGCCTGTATGGTAAAATTGAAGATCCAGGGTTATCAAGCTCAAATCCACAGTACTAAGTCAGACTGTTACAGAAGCTTCTTGGCCTGAATCAGTTCTATTTCCTGAGGGCTATCCGTGGGACACTAATGCTACTGTCATTAATCAGATTCCTACTTAAAAATGTATCTCATTAGGGGCGCCTGGGTGGTTCAGTCAGTTAAGCGGTTAAGCATCTGACTTCAGCTCAGGTCATGATCTCACAGTTCCTGAGTTCAAGCCCTGCATCAGGCTCTCTGCTGTCAGCACAGGGCCCGCTACAGATCCTGTCTCCCTCTCTGTCTCTGCCCCTCCCATGTTCGTGCGTACTCTGTCTCTCTCTCTCCCTCTCTCTCTCTTTCAAAAATAAACATTAAAAAAAAAAATGTATCTCATTAAAGGCATCAGATTGAATGTCAGAAGTTTTGTAATAATCTTGAAGTCTAGGCCCAATTAGTAGGTGACAGTGGTTGTATCCTCATTCTTACCCTTCTCCCATATAACTCACCCATATTTCAAATAGTGTGTCTTAAGGATTTCACATTGGCAGCATCCTGTCCCTCTCCTTGTCCTACTCTCCTAGTCCAGCCCTCTATCTATCACTTCCCTGTGGTCCATCAGAACTCTTTACCTCAGCTCAGTCCCAAAGCTACAGGAGGGTAGAGTATAACACTAATTATGAAAATGAGGCAAGATGAGTGGGGAATGTGGTAGTCAAATAGATCATAGCCAGGAATATCATCGAAGCCTCAGATAAGCTTCTTAATGTTGTTTGTTCCAGGGTATGGGATGTAAATACAGGTGAAATGCTAAACACCTTGATTCACCATTGTGAAGCAGTTCTGCACTTACGTTTCAATAATGGCATGATGGTGACCTGTTCCAAAGACCGTTCCATTGCTGTATGGGATATGGCCTCCCCAACTGACATTACCCTCCGGAGGGTGCTAGTCGGACATAGAGCTGCTGTCAACGTTGTAGACTTTGATGACAAGTACATCGTTTCTGCGTCTGGAGATAGGACTATAAAGGTAATGAGGCATCTTTTGATAAGTCTCCAATTTAGAGTAAGGGTGTTCATATGAAAATCCAATCAAGGGAAATTTCATATTTAAACGTCCATATGGAGTAGTTTAATATTTAATTCAGATATTAGTCTGTTTGTAAGAAGGCGATGAATGAGACAAGCGGTGTGAAAATTTTGGTTAGGTATCTTAGTCCTATAGATAATGGTGAGTGTGAGAAGGCCAGGGGTAAACTCAGCTTCTAGAAAATTTGTCTGCAAGACCAGACTAATAACTCCATAAGAATAAATCAGTTGGAGGAATTCTCACGTTATAGCAGCCAGCTACAAATTAGCCCTGTGTTATTGAGAATTAAACTTGTCTTTTTTTTCTTTTTTTTTTCTTTTTTTGATTTGGTTTGGGTTGAGAAGTTGACTTCCCCCTATTGGCTCAGTACTCTTTTCTGCTTCCCCAAGACTCCAATTGCCCTAGATTTTACTAGTAAAAGCACCAAATCAACTGCCAAATACTATTTCTGTTTCAGGTATGGAACACAAGTACTTGTGAGTTTGTAAGGACCTTAAATGGACACAAACGTGGCATTGCCTGTTTGCAGTACAGAGATAGGCTGGTGGTGAGTGGCTCATCTGACAACACTATCAGGTGAGCAGCAGGTGTCTTTACCCAGAAGGGATCACTATTACTCTGCCATTCATTGTTTGCACACGGATCAAACACATCTTCAAGTGTGTTATGTTTATAATAAAGTGTTTTTCCTTTCTTGTTTTTTTTTTTTTTTAAAGATTTTTATTTGTAGAAGTTCCTGGGTGACTCTGTCGGTTAAGCATCTGACTTCAGCTCATGTCTTGATCTCCTGGTTTGTGAGTTCAAGCCCCACATTGGGCTCTGCACTGTGGTGGTGTGGAGCCTCCTTGAGATTCTCTTTCTCTCTCTCTCTCTCTCTCTCTCTCTCTCTCTCTGCACCTTCCCCACTTGCACTGTCTCTCTCTCTGTCTCTCAAACTAAATAAATAAACTTAAAATTTTTTTTTTAATTTTTACTCCCAATGTGGGGCTCGAACTCACAGCCCAGAGATCAAGAGTCACACGCTCTACCAACTGAGCCAGCCAGACACCCCAAATGTTTTTCCTTCTATAGCTTCTTATAGGCCAGAAGTTTGCAAAAAAAAAAAAAAAAAAATTTTTTTTGTCCTAAGCAGAAAGATAGCATAGCAAAGCCTTTTATTGATGTGTTTCCTTTCTATAATAGTTTCATTACCAGATATACTTATTTTAAAGGTACTGCTTGAATGAGGAAGTGGACAAGAGTGATAAGTAAATGGAGGTTGAAGGCCCTCCTCTTTAAGCTCTTCCTGTGTACAGTTGAAAAGTCCTAATAAGTAGCAAAAGGCCTTTTTTCCACCAGTGTTCTAACAAAAAAAAGAAAAACTATTTTTTCCCTACTAGAAATTGTGCATTTTGTTTTCTTAGCATTACGTAATTATCCATAATTTGGAATTATGAAGAATCCACAGCTTAAAGTACTTTTTTTGGTGTTTTCATCTTCACAAAGATGAATGACACAGATATGAATAGAATTTGGAAGATTTATGAATCCTCTCCCTTCCTTCAAAAAGTACTAAGAGAATGAAAAGGCTATTAAAAAAACAACGGATAGAGCTATTGTCACATCTAAGGAAATTGTCCTTTCATTTGCCTTGGTCTGGAAGCATATAATTTTTTAAATTAATATACGAAAGTTTTTGAGAACTTGCTTTTTGTTTCCATTATATGAGAAAGACTGTCCTGGACAGTGGGTAAAAGCAGAGAGTGTCTTTACTAACAGACGTGGACATGCTTTGTGAGAGCAGGATATCACTGATACCCTGCATCTCATTCTTAATAGTGATTTCAGGAAGCATTACTTGTCTTAGCTTGGTTTTGTCCTTCACGGGCAACTGGGGACATTGAATTCATCCTTTTTATGCCTTGGGGACCCTGGTTACAGAATTATATAAAGCATCGTGCTTTGAAAATATATATTTCATTTGAACTTAAATCATACATTCTTCTGCCTGAGTTATACAGCAGAAAGGAAATAAATTACATTGAAAAGAGTACATTTTTGTATGATTGTTGATTGATTTTATGTTTGTGGATTTTTTGAAGACATACAAAGTGTATTATTATAACATCCAAAGCTTTAGAAAAGAATACACAAAAGTTCACTCAATTTTCTCTTCCAGATTATGGGACATAGAATGTGGTGCGTGTTTACGAGTGTTGGAAGGCCATGAGGAACTGGTGCGCTGTATTCGATTTGATAACAAGAGGATAGTGAGTGGGGCCTATGATGGGTGAGTTTGCTAACAGGGTTTTAAAAAAAAAAAAAAAATGTACATCTTGATCCCTCCTGCCTGAGGATGTTAAATATAGTCTTCCCTTGACTCTAAAAGATTATAAATTTCATGGAAAGGTTCTGATACGATATTTCTTGTACCTGATCTATATGTTCACCTTTGCTTTGTTTAAATAAACTTTTAAAAAGAAAAAGTATTTATTTTGAGAGAGAGAGCAGGGAGGGCAGAGAGAGTCCCAAGCAGGCTCTGTACTGTGAGCCTGGAGCCCAACGCAGGGCTTGAACCCACAAACCATGAGATCATGACCTGAGCCGAAACAAAAGTCAAGACGCTTAACCAGCTGAGCAACCCAGGCACCACCTCTCTTGTTTACTTTCTTTTCTATTATTTACTATTCTCCTCTTTCCTTTTCTTTTCTTGTTTACTTTTCTAAAATGTTCTTCCCAGTCATTTAATTGTACTTGTTTGCTCTTGATTTTCATTAATATAAGTTATTTGGTTATACATTTGTCTGTTTTACTCTATAAAGCAGTGAACTGGAAAAATCCCAGTATACCAGGATATGTGTATAAAATAGTGACTTATTAATAAAATTGAAATATTGGAGGCAGTATCTTTGGGGCCCAATGTGGTAAGGTCCTGAATTTTTTTATCTTTTTGAGAAATTCTAAAAGTGCAGCTCTCTTGTCTTCACTTCTCCTAACATTTCAGTTACAACAAGCTTAGTAATCTTTATTTTCTTTGGTCTAATAATAATGGTACTAGAATCCATTCATGTTGTGAGTGTGTACCATGTCCAGCAGTGGTAAGCACACAGTAAACTCTTAACGAAAGTATATTCACTTAAAAGGCCTCCTTATCATTTCTTCTTGTCAGGGTGCCTAACATGGGGGAGTGGAAGGCTACAGTTCAAATACTGGCAGCTTTTAAGTATCAGAAGCTGACTTACAGCTTGATCTTAGTTTATGAGCTGGCTTTACTGATTAAGACAACTCAAGCTGCAGGAAGCAGAGCTTCCTCTGCTTTGAGTCAGCCGTCACTGTTCTACCCTTGGGAAATTGTTCAGGGTGTGATGACGCATTCCAGCTAGGTTATATTTTCTCATTGCCCCGGTTTTGATCTGTTCCCACCTTTCTTGGGTTTTATCTGTTATTTACCGTGAGAAGGCATAACCATATGTTTGATTTTTAGAAGGGCTAAGCTTTTCTTACTTAAACTATGAGAATTTGCTTATATAAACTCCAGAGTTCAGGGGCGCCTGGGTGGCTCAGTGGGTTAAGCGTCCGACTTCGGCCCAGGTCATGATCTCACAGTTCGTGAGTTCAGGCCTCTCATCGGGCTCTGTGCTGATAGCTCGGAGCCTGGAACCTGCTTCAGATTCTGTGTCTCCCTCTCTGTCTCTGCCCCTCCCTAGCTCACGCTTACTCTCTCTCTCTGTCAAAAATAAAAATAAACTTAAAAAAAAAATTTAAACTCCAGAGTTCTTCAGTGAGTTCCAGTCCTCTGGTACACATGACCTGGGCCATTCTCAGAATTGTAGGTTTCTAGGCCTAAATAATCTGTTATATCATTAAGAGGTCTAGTATATAAGATCTCTTCCTGGCCCCAAAATATGGTGTAAACTTACCATTCACTATCTTCAGCGTGGTTAAGGCTAACCTGTTCCTCATTTTTAGGTTAAATTTGTACTTTTTCCCCTGTTAAGACCAATAACCTTGACCCAAGAATGAATGCAAGGACCAAGTCTCCAAAAACAAAAAAGTTTTTGTATATTCTTGTGAACTGCATTTGTCATATAAATTACTTTCACCATACATATTTATTGCCGTGACTTTGTGCTGTTCTTCCTGTGGTCCCTTAATTTTGCTTTTAATCAAGATTTTTATCCCATTTTTGATCTTTAGAAAAATTAAAGTGTGGGATCTTGTAGCTGCTTTGGACCCCCGAGCTCCTGCAGGGACGCTGTGTCTACGGACCCTTGTGGTAAGAGCCTTGAGGGGGCTGGGGAACAGGAAGGGGAAGGAATTAAACATTGATGTGCTGTGGAATACAGATCTGGATTTGATAGTTAGACGCTCACAAAACCTACTACTAAGTGGAAAGGCAACCAATACATGACAATAAAATATGTTTATATAGCGCCTTTCATCCAAAAGTGCTTTAGAGACTATATATGGAGAGGAACGTGGCAGCTGTTTAACAGCTGCACAGCAACTCTACACAACAGTTTAGTACAGGAAGTGAATAAGAATTCTGTATCCACCAGAAACAGTAGGGGGTACTTAGGGAGAGAGAACATAATTACTCAAATTGGAACCTGTCCAGAATCTGAGGACCTGCACACCTGTGCCTGCAAAAAGTGCCGTGGGAGCCTGTGTGAGCCCCCGGTCAGCCCCCTAGCTCTGCAGCCTGTTCAAGGCATGCCGCCTCCAGCAACATGAATCCTGTCTTTTTTATTCCTCATATACCCCCTTGCCGTGAACATCTTGACAGTTGAAGAAAGAAGTGACTCAAAAGGAGGAAAGTCACCTTTGAAAGTACTAAATTCTTTATCATGGTGTTCACCAAAAGGCCCGGATGAGAAAACGGCCTAAGGTTAAAAGCAGCCGCCATTAGAAAAAGAAGATTAGGTGGGACACCAGGGAGCAGAGAATCTTTTGCACAACTCAGGAAAAAGATGAGAGCTAGCGTTTGAAGCCAGTGTTCTGAATCCTGACTCTCAACATTTGGCAGTCTCTGCTCTGGAGAAGAGAGAGAGACGTTTCTTTGTCTTAAGACTTTGTTGGATTTAAAGCTCTTTCTTGCAGCACCAGACCTACTTTGCCTGTGTTTCACACATGTTTTTAAAGTGTGTACTTTCGTTCATTTACAGCTAAACTAAGTCTGGTTTACTGTGAAGTATAATTTATACACAGCAAGTTTTACCCTTTTTTAGTGTATTTTTTCTGAATTTTGCGGTGTGTAAATACCTCAGTCAAGATCTAAACCATTTCTATCGTCCCAAAAACAATGCCCCCTTCGTATCAATCCCCTCTCCTCCACCCCTAGCAACTATTCTTCTGATTTCTTCCTAATAGTTTTGCTATCTTATGAATGTCATATAAAGTAAGTCATATAGTATGTAGCTTTTGCATTTGGCTTTTTTCACTTCATTCTAGATTCATTCATGTTGTTGCATGTTTTAGTGCTTTGTTTTTTTGTATTGCTGAGTGGTAGTCCATTGTGTGGATGAGCTAGTTTGTTTAATTGTCACCAGTTTAAGGACATTTGGAATGCTTCCAGTTTGGGGTGATGCTGACAATATTCCCATACAGATTTTTGTGTATATATACTGTTTTCATTTCTCTTGGATAAATACCCAGAGAGTAGGAGTGCAATTTCTGGGTCCTATGATAAGTGTGTGTTAAATTTACAAGAAACTACCAAGCTGTTTCCCAAAGTGCCATTTTGAGAATTCACAAATGCAAACCATTTTGTATTTCCATTGACTTAGTGTATGAGAGTCCCATTTTTCCACATCCTTGACCATACTCAGTATTGTCAGGTTTTTTTAAATTTATTTTTGGGACAGAGAGAGACAGAGCATGAATGGGGGAGGGGCAGAGAGAGAGGGAGACACAGAATCGGAAACAGGCTCCAGGCTCCGAGCCATCAGCCCAGAGCCTGACGCGGGGCTCGAACTCACAGACCGCGAGATCGTGACCTGGCTGAAGTCGGACGCTTAACTGACTGCGCCACCCAGGCGCCCCTGGTTTTTTTTAAGAATTATAGTAGTCTGAGTGGGTGTGTAGTGGTTGTAGTTTTAATTTGCATTTCTGTGATAATTAATGGTGTAGAACATCTTCTTATTTGCTTATCTTCTTTTATGAAGTGTCTGTTCAAATCTTGTCCTCATTTATTTATTGAGTTGCCTTATTACGTTTTTAAAAACTGAGCTATTGAGATGTAATCAACATACAATACAATGGACATATTTAAAGTGCACAACTTAATAAACTTTGACATAGGTACATACCAGTGAGACCATCCACTTCTGCCAAGATTGTGAACATATCTTCGTGCCCCCTCTGTAATCTCTTCTTCCCATCCCACCCCACTTCCTGCTATTCTAGTCCCCAGGCAGCCACTGATCTGCTTTCTGTCAGTATTGATTTGTGTGCATTTTCTAACTTTTATAAATGAAATCACACAGTATGTATTCTTTTTTGTCTGTTTTCATTAAGCCTAATTACATGTCATTGATTTGTGTCAATAGTTAATTTCTTTTTAAAAATTGCTGAGTAGTACTCCATTGCATGGTTATACCATAATTTCTTTATCCTTTGGCTGGATGATGAAAATGTGGGTTGTTTCCAGTTTGGGGCTATCATAAATAAAGTTTCTATAAACATTTACGTACAATAAAATGAACATATGCTTTGGTTTCTCTAAGGCAACTCATAGGAGCAGAATAGTTAAGTCATATGTTTCATATTTTTAGAAACTGCCAAACTGTTCTCCACAGCAGTTGTATCATGCAGTGGTGCATGAGAGTTCCAGTGACTCCACATCCTCACTAATCCTTAGTACAGTCTTTTTGAATCATTCTAATAGTATATTGTGGTACCTCATTGTGACTTTAATTTGCACATACCTAATGTTAATAATGTTGAGCATCTTTTCATGCATTTATTTGCCATCTGTATGTCTGCTTTGGTGAAGTATCTGTTTTGAATCCTTTGGTAATTTTTTTTAATTGACTGGTTTTCTTAGTGAGTTTTGAGATTTCTTTTACTTATTCAAGATACAAGTCCTTTAGGAGATATGTGATGCATACGTATATTTTCCCAGTCCATGCTTTGTTTTTCATTCTCTTAAAAGTATCTTTTGAAAAACAGAGATTCTTCATTTTTATTAAGTCCAGTATATCAACTTTTTCCATTATGGATTGTATTATTTGCAGTTATATCTTAAAAAAAAAAAATCTTTACCTAATCCAGTGTCACGGAGATCTTCCCCTGTGTTTTCTTCTAAAATTTCTGTAGTTTAGGCTTTACATTTTGGTCTGTGATTCATTTTGAGTTCATTTTTGTAGATGGTACAGATACGGATCGAAGTTCATATCCACTTGTTCCAGCACTATTTAGGCAATCCTCTGAATTGCCTTTGCAGCTTTGTCAAAAATCAATTGACCATATATGTGTGGGTCTACTTCTGGACGCTTTCAGTTCCATTGGTCTTTTTTTTGCCAGTATCATACTCTCTTGGTTACTGCAGCTTTTTATTAACTCTTGATGTCAGGTAGTGTAAGTCCTTCAACTTCGCTCCTTTTCAAAATTTTTTGGGTCCTTTGAATTTTCATGTGAATTCTAGAATCTGTTTGTCAATTTCAACAACCAAAAAAAAAAAAATAAAAGGGCTGAGATTTTCACTTGGGATTGTGATGAATCTAGATCAGTTGGGAGAAAATTGACTTCTTAACAACACAAAGTCTTCTGGTCCATGAACACAGTATATCTCTCCATTTGTTTAGGTCTTTAAAAATTTCTCCAGCAGTGTTTTTTATACCTTTCAGGGTAAATAAAGGTCTGACGCATCTTTTGTCATATTTATCCCTAAGCGTTTTGTAATTTTAATGCCATTATAAATAGTATTTTTTAAAGTTTCGGGAGGTATTTAAAAATCTCTAATTTCTAAACTGTTCATTACAAGTATATCAAAATACACTTTTACCTCTTTTATGATCTGTGTGCCTTTCATTTCTCTTTCTTGTTTTGTACTAAGACCTTCAGTACAGTGTCAAAAGAATTGGGAAGAGTAGATGTCCTTATCTTGGGGAAAAGACAGTTGGTCTTTTACCATTGTGTGTGTGTGTGTGTGTGTGTGTGTGTGTGTATACATACATTTATATTTTGTATATGTATCTTGTATATATGTATATATTTTGTATATATGTATATACATACATATATATATTTGTGGATACCCATTGATTAGGAAGTTTCTTTGTGTTCCTAGATTGCTGAGAGTTTTTATTGGGAATGGATTTTGTATAACTGCTTTTATGTGCATCGAAATGTTAAACCTAATTTTGTATCACTATAGATCCCATGAACATTAAAAGGATAATAATCAGGGACTACTGTGAACAACTCTGTGCCCCCAAATTTGATAACCTAGATGAAATGGACCAATTCCTCGAAAGGTATAATCTTCCACCACTCACATAGGAAGAAATAGACAATCTGAATGGGACTAAACCTATTAAATTTAATTGATAATTAATAACCTTACAAAACAGAAAGCACAGGCCCAGATGGGTTAACTGGTGAATTCTACCAAATTTTTAAGAATGAATTAATACCAATTCTTCACAATCTTTTACAAAAGATAGAAGCAGAGTGAATACTTTGTAACTCCTTCTGTAAGGGCAGCATGACCCTCATACCAAAAACAAACAAAGGTATTACAAGAAAAGTACAGATGAGCCTGTCTCATGAACACAGATGCTCATCTATGAGCTCATTTACTTCTTGTGAAGAATATAAAATGGTGCAGCCTCTATGGAAGGCAGTATGGGGTTTCTCAAAATATTGAAGATAGCATTACCATATGATCCAGCACTCCCACTTCTGTGTATATATCCAAAAGTATTGAAAGCAGAATCTCACGCATATGCAGTTCATATCAGTATTATTCACAGTAGCCAAGAGGTGGAAGCAACCCAGGTATTCATCAGCAGATGAATGAATAAACCAATGTGGTGTATATATATGTACAGTAGAATATTATTCAGCCTTAGGATATACTGTCACATGCTACAACATGAATAAAATGTGAGGACGTTATTTAAATTGAAACAAGCCAGTCACAAAAAGACAAAATACTATATTATTGCACTTACATGAAGTATCTACAAGTGATCAAAGCCAGAAAGTAGAATGGTGGTTGCCAGGGGTCGGGGGGAGGGGGAAGAGATAGGGAGTTGTTGTTCAATGGGTATAGAGTTTCGGTGTTGCAAGATGAAAAAGTTCTGGATGTTGATTGTACAACATTGTGAATGTACTTAACAACACTGAACTATACACTTAACGATAAATAGATAAGATGGTAAATTTTATGTGGTTTTTACCATAATTCAAAATAAAATATTTTTTTTAATTTTTTTGTTTTTAACGTTTATTTACTTTTGAGACAGAGAGAGACAGAGCATGAATTGGGGAGGGTCAGAGAGAGAGAGAGGGAGACACAGAATCCGAAACAGGCTCCAGGCTCTGAGCTGTCAGCACAGAACCCGGCGCGGGGCTCGAACCCACAAACCGTGAGATCATGACCTGAGCTGAAGTCGGACACTTAACCGACTGAGCCACCCAGGCGCCCCCAAAATAAAATATTTTTTAAAAATGCTAATGTAATGGCAAACACAATTGTATGACTGATATGAGTTTATTAGGCAGAAGTTTTTGGTAATGTCTTAAACTGTTTGCTTAAGATCTAAGTGTAGTCTTGTCACTGTCCTTACATTTAGTGATTTCACAATAAAGAATTTCTGTACTTATTTAAAAAGTAGTAGTATAAGCCAATAAAATGAAGTAACTCTTTTAAAAAACCTCATCAAAGTATTAGCAAATTGAATTCAACAGTGTATTAAAAATGTACACTATGACCTAGTGGTATTTATTCCAGGTATACAAAACTGGTTTAATATTTTTTAAAAAATCAACTATTTAATCCATCACATCAAAAACGGGGCGCCTGGGTGGCTTGGTCGGTTGAGCGTCCGACTTCGGCTCAGGTCACGATCTCGCGGTCCGTGGGTTCAAGCCCCGCGTCGGGCTCTGTGTCGACAGCTCAGAGCCTGGAGCCTGTTTCGGATTCTGTGTCTCCCTCTCTCTGTGACCCTCCCCCATTCATGCTCTGTCTCTCTCTGTCTCAAAAATAAAATAAAACGTAAAAAAAAAAAAAAATTTAAAAAGCTAAAGAAGAAAAATCACGTGGTTATGTCAGTAGATGCAGAAAAGATATTTAGCAGAATCCAGTATCCATTCATGATAAAAACTCTCAACAAACCAGGAATAGAGGGGAACTTCAACTTCATAAAGAAAAATGCAAATTAAAACTCTTATATAAAAAACCACTATTCACCTACCAGAATGGCTAAAATTAAAAAGATTGACAGTATCAGTTTGCTGGTGAAGATGTGGAGCAGCCAGAACTCTGACACACTGCTGGCGGCAGTATAAACTGGCACAACTTTCATAAAACTATTTCCCTGTACCCGCTAAAGCCAAACCTACCTCCTCTGTGGCCCAGCAGCTCTGTCTACCCAGGTGAAATGAGAGCATGTATCCATCAAAAAAACATGGACGTAAATGTTCATAGCAGCTTTATTAAATACCCAAAACTAGGTCAGGCCATATGTCCACCACAGGAGAAAAGATAAATTGTAGTGTGTTCAAATAATGAAATGCCAACCAGTAATTTAGAAAACGAACATTACGTGCAGTAACAAAGAGGAATCTTGCACTGTTGAGTAAAAAGATATATGCATTTATATATATATATATATATATATATATATATATATATATATATATATATATATATAATTCACAAACAAAAAAACGAATTGATAATGAAAGCATTGGGGTGAAGGTGGTATTGAATAAGGGCCATGAGAGCACTTAAATTTTCATGATTTTTGCAAGCCAGTTGACCTCACATGGGTAGCTTGAAATTAGCCACTGTAGGAATTTTTACATCATGAAAATACGCGAATGCTTTTACAAATTGGGGAGAATTTGTTGATAAACCATTTCCCAGCGTGCCTCATCAATCCTTGGCCTCTGACCATAGAAGGATCCAGCAGATACAGAAAGAGGATAAGGCCAGGTAGGTACTGAGGAATGTTCTCGTTCAGCCTAAACCAAGAAGAGGTAGCAGTGAGAAACCAGCATGCTCTTTGACATGGCTCAGCTGTAGTGAATGTAACTTTGTACAAAATCAGCTGACCAATATTTGATTTTTCCATTGTGCCTTTAATCCAAATTACTTTTTCTCTGTGTTCTTGAAACAGCTAAATATTAGAGAAAAATATCATCCTACCATAGTCTTTCCATAGACTCCTTTTGACATGTTGCTGAATTTGTGTCCTTTTGATTTTGAGTAGTTCAAAAGTTTTTGTTTCTGCTGCTTTAGGAGCATTCTGGAAGAGTTTTCCGACTCCAGTTTGATGAATTCCAGATTGTCAGTAGTTCACATGATGACACAATCCTCATCTGGGACTTCCTAAATGATCCAGCTGCCCAAGCTGAACCCCCCCGCTCCCCTTCTCGAACATACACCTATATCTCCAGATAAATAATCATACAGTGACCTCATACTTGCCCAGGTATGAAAAAGAATTGTGTACATAGCACGGTGGGTAGGAATATTGGCTGTAAGGTGTTGCTAGTTCATAGAGCCTTCTCTCGCCCTTTATCTCTACAATTCCTGTTAAGCAGGTAAAGCCAATAACATGAGACAGGGCTGGGGCTGCACATTGGACGCTGTCTTTCATCAAGGTAGCTAACCTCTCAGTTCTAGGTGATTGTTGAACTAGATCTGGATGGTCCTTATGTAGTAGAATGAATAATTCCCACCCCAGTTATCTGATAGGATTGTTAAAACAATAAAATGAGATTTGAATCCATTTCAAAACTAAGAGTAATGACCCATAAGCCTATGACTTTGTAGTTCCCATATCAAACCAGTTCCTGTAACAGAGACCCTTTAAACCAAGTAAATAATGTGTGAGTGGAAAATTTTCTTGGTGACATCTTTTGGCTGACTTCTCACAGCTCTGCTTTGTCAGTGTCATTGGATTATAAAAAGTGGCTTTTTTATCATCATCCCCTCTCCTCATGCCCTCCAAAAAAGAAAAGAACTGTCTTTTGACCTTGCAAGTAGCTCTGCAGTTGGTGAGAACTCTGGGTACTCTCCCACTCGAGTCTGCAACCTTCCTGTGCAGCAGGAGAACATCCTATGTTATGCTATATTCAGATCACACCCAGTGTCAGACAGTTCAGATCCATTCATCAGGCTATCATTGGGCTAGGAAAGCTGCACTCCTGGGCAGTGTTGCTGTCGTTACGGTTTCTTATTCCCTATGCCTACCTCACTTCTATGGCAGAAGTACAGATTTAGTACACTTTACTACACGTCTTTTCATAGTGGTTCTTCCAAGTGGGGTGGTCCGTGCCCCTGCTGGGCTCACTTCATCGCTTGCTGCTCTCACAGAGGACATGCTGCCTCCTATCCCTCAGCCAAATCACACAGGCAGGCCTAGGTGAGAATCCCTGGGCAAGCAACTTCCAGAGCCTTAGACTCCTAATTGGTAAGATGGGTTGCAATCCCTATCTCACAGAGCTGTTGTGAGGATCGCCTTGAAATGTCATATGTAAAATGCTTAGAGCTTAGCACAGTGCCAAGCATAGAACAAGCCCTCAGTAAGAAGTGGTCATTGTTAGTAATACTATAATTGTCATGTACCTGTCCCCTCCTTTTGCCAAAATTTTCTCTTCATTGGATTGCTGTGGCATTTTGCCACTTAAAATATTCTTCCTGGTTCTCTGATTATGTCTCCTATCTCCCCTTATCCCTAAAACACAGACATCACTGAAGAGTGTGTCTCGGGCTTTTCTTCCTTTTTGAAGCTTCCTGTTTTGGTTGCCTTTTCTCAGCTCTCATCTCAATGTAGATGACTCTCAAACTTATATCTCTAGTCCCAACCTCTGTCTTAATCTCCATGCCACATTACCAGCCACCACCTACGCATCTGGCCTTGAAGGTACCAGAAGCCCATCCAATGCACATTTCTAACAATCAGACTTTCATCTGTTCTGCTGGGGCCCTCCAGCCAAGTGGCCAGACAGCTTCACCCAGCTGCCCCATTCATGCTGGTGGCACAGCTGTGCTTCTGGCCACTCGGGGCCAGAACCTCAGAGCCAGCCTCATCTACTGCACCATTACAGGGAGCGGGTGAGAGCTTGATGATATACCCACCAGAGTCACTCTTAATCTCAAGGCATCAGAGTTACCCTGCATGAGCGCTGGGGCCCTGGGCATGTCAGTGAGCCCCACCATGTCACCAGGCAGGCTACGTAGCCTTTGACAGAAGCTCCTGCTTGGCATGGGCAGAGAGCAGGTGTTAGGAAAGACCTCTGAGCCTTTCTCCCAATTGACAGCTGAGTTAATATTCTTCTCTCTCAGAGCAAGTGAGAAACGTAGGGAAAGGGACTAATGACTCTGTGCTCTGTTTTCACACAGGACTCATTAAAGTTGCGGTATTTAACATATCTGCCAATACCAGGATGAGCAACAACAGTAACAATCAAACTACTACCCACTTCCCCGGACTAGCCGAGGAACAGGGATTTGAGACTCCTGTTGGGACACAGTTGGTCTGCAGTCGACCCAGGATGGTCTACTCAGCACAGCTGACTGCTTCCGTGCTGCTATCAGAAGATGTCTTTTATCTTTTGTGAATGATTGGAACTTTTAAACCTCACCTCACGTCCCTCCTCCTTTCCTCTCTGCACCTGTTTTTCCTCATTTGGTTCCAGACAAAGATGACTTATAAATATATTTAGTGTTTTGCCAGAATCTCTCTTGCCTTGCCGTTAAGCAGAAGAACTAGTTTCCCTATATAGCCTTCTGGGAGACCAACTTCTAGAGGACAGGGGATACAACTTCAAGCCAGACAGCACCCAGTTTCTCCCTGTGAACTGCAGGAATGCCCAGCACCTGGCAGGATCAGCCCAGCCCCACTGTGCTTAAGAGGAGACAGCTGTCTTATGGCCTTTGGGGCAAGAAAGAAAGAGAGAAAACGAGAATCCACACTGGAAGATCTGGGCCTCTTTCCTTTCATCTCTTTCTCTGTTTCTGTCCCTCGTCTCCCCTCCTCCCCTCCTCCCCTCCTCCCCCGCCCCCCTTCAGCCTTTTTCTGCGCCACCTGAGAAGAAAGAGTATGAAGAGAGTAATCTCAGTTAACATGAGGCAAATCAGCGAGAAAATGCCACACCTGGAAGAGCTAAATGCTGTTCGGTCAAAATTTCAAACCCAAGCTTTTGCTGCAGATGACCCCATGTGGCAGCAGTGGGTTCTTAGAAGGTACCCCCATCGTATTTGCAACTCTTCTCTCTTCTTCTAACACCACCCCCCTCCATAAACAGTGTGGGGTGGGGGGGCAGAAATTGCCTGGGCTCCATCAATGGCTGCCTCTTTTCTGGACTCAGCAGTCTCCTCGATTCCATGTAGAGTGTGGAAAGGAGTTGCTGATTGCATTTCCTCTCATTAACAATTAGATGTGTAATAAAAAGCATTGTACTTCATCTTAAATCACTGGTAAGGCTCAGCCTAAAGAAAGGTTTGAAATGGCCGGAGCCAGTTGCTGGGTGCATTCTGCATAATGGCTCACACCTCCGATTTGCTCATCAGGGTCTGTGAGCACCCAGCGCCTATATCTTTGCCAAGATCACGATCAAAGCAGCTGAAGAAGTGGTCAGGGTTAAAAGTGGATTTCTTTCTCATTTAGAACAGTAAATATCATCTCTCAAAAAGCAAGCTAATCATCTCAACCTTGCACTGTAGAACCTTCTTCACGCATTTCCCAAATCCCATATTTACAAAAGGGCAGAGTTGCCAAAAAGAGGATCAGGGTGAAGTTTGGCACACAGGGTTTACTAGCGGGGCAGACACTGCCTTCTCTTTCCTTTTCTTCCTCCTCCGGCCTTATTTAACTCTCCACTCTCCCCAACCAATAAAATTTCTCTGGATGTTGGTAAGCAACATAAACAAATGGACCTCAGCAAGAGCCAGGCCAACCTGGCCACTTGAAAGGCAGCTGTATGGGCATCAGGTGCAGGGCACATGTGCCACCCCAACCTGGGAACACAGGGTATACTATCAGCATGTGCCCAGCGTGTTTCCCAGGGCAGGCATGGAGCTGCCCCAGCCATCTTGTGTGGCATGGGCGCACACATCGAAGGCCTAGCGCCACACCGCCGTCTCTAGTTTCCCTTGGAAGCCGAGCAGTCAGGCCTGTCGTTTCTGTTCCTAATCAAAGCAGTTGAGTAAAAGCCCCTTTTAAGCCAGCTGCTGTAGAAACATCAGAACAGGAGCCAGTTGCAGGTGACCTCAAAGCCAGACCACTTTTAGTTTAGCAAAGGGAAGAGGAAGAGAAAGCCATGTTCACTCTTCCCTCCTGATTTGACTGAATGTTGTTATTACATATTGGGAGGCAAGTTATGTATACGCATTTTTCCTTTCTGACTTCATGAGTGCTTTTAAGCTTTTGGTTCCAGGTTATATTCAGAAACTACTTCCCAGTGTAATATGTCCTTGCCTGGGAAATACTTTCTGAGTATAATTCCCTTCCCAGCTACCCAAATGCTACAGAGAAATGTTTTCTATTTAGCCATCATCAGAGTTCCTTGTCTGTTGTGCTGACTTTTTGGCTTTTTGCTTGGTTAAGGATTTTGCTACAGGTGAGGCAGAGGGCCATCAGCCCTGAATAACACACAGGTCAGGCATTAAAGAGGCATGGATTTCAAGCTGTTTGAAAATATTGTCCAATAGCCATAACTTTACTAGCCCTTCTATTATATGCTGCTGTTTAAACGTGGGAGCTGTTGAATATTCATTGGTGCCCGGGGTTTTGCTCTCCCATCTAGGTTCACTTTAAGGTAGATTGTTTCTTAGATTGTTTTGAGGCTTGTCCAGTACATCATAAATGAGATCGAGAGTGGACCCTGCAGTCTGGAGCCATTAGCTCCATCGAGGATATTCTCCAAGTTGTCCTTTGCTGCTGATGGAAATGGGAATGAAGTGAAGTGGTCTGAAAAACTGAGTCAGTCACATTTCTCAGCTCTGGGGGTCATTTACCAGTTCATTGTAGAAGAAATAATCAGGTAAGTAGAAGTTCATTTCCAGAGAAGGTAAACCCCACTTACCATCTCTGCATGATTTCAGTGGGAATTGATTATCACTAATCCCCAACTGGGCTAGAATAAATGTAAAGTTTGACCTTTTTAAAAAGAAAAGAGAAACAAAGAAAGTCTCAACACATTGAAAGGAATGGTAGAAAAGGAGCTAAAGGAGTCTCTTGACTCAGAAACGCCATGTCTCCATTGTAGCTTAGTCTCTTCTCACTAAAATTCCAGCATGGGCCTGAAAGAACCGTTTCATAAAGATGGGAGGAAGCCCCTTCAAAGGCGGGCACACAAGGAGCGAGTGCACGCACCTGCACCCAGGAGCTCTCTGGGCACGTGGGAGCTCTCCAGTCACACTGGGGCTGCTTGGACAAAACCAGCATGCCTTGCTGCACGTGTGTGTATTTTCACTGCTGAGAACATCCTTTTCCTTTGTTCTGTGCAATTTGAAAGTGGACATGGATTGTGAATGGGAGGCGTTTTACACTTGTCCCTTGGCAAGATTTTTTTCTGGTGACTCTTCACCAGAAACTTCAGAGACAGGACTCTCTGAACTCTATTGACGTGTAATAAAGTCTGGCCCTCATAACTTGCTTCTGAACTAGAAAAAACCCTGGGACCCCTAAATCATTCTGTTTTCTGCTTGAGTAAGAAAAATCCTTTTTATTTTTCTTTTGTAAAGTCATAAGCTGAAGAGAAGAAAATATGCACTCTTCTCCCCTGCTGCCTTCTGGTACCCATTGGTCAGAGCAGCTGTGGTTGGTCTACTCCTTACTTAGCACTTGATTGTACATGGAAACCAAGGACTTGGGGTGGAGGGGAGTGGATATTGGAAATAATTACAGTGGTTTTTTCTCCTTCCTAAAAGTAGATTAGATACCTCGGTATTGTTGACCTTCTTGGCATCTTCCATTTACTTTAGATGGTAATACCTTCCTGCCTGAAGTGCAAGCCATCCAACCCAGAATAGTGCAGGCCTGAGAGCCTAGGCTGCAAGCTTAACTCTGGAGGAATCCAAAAGTACTTCCTGGCGGAAAAGGGGATGCTTAGATACCCACCACCTGTGACCATCATGCTCTTTGATGATCAGGTTTACCCTATCACTTTAATCCACATTTCCGATCTCCTTCCCTATTTGGATGAGTTGGACAGACTTTCCGAGAACTGGACAACATGAAAAGGCGCCCTTGCTTCTCTTTGCCTTCCTCTTTTCTCTCCTAGAATAACTCTCGCTTGTAACAAACACACCCAAAGCCTGCAGGCTGAGTTAATCTCCCTGGGCTGATCACTGACCGAGCAGAGCCTCTTACTTTACCATTGTCTCAACATAATCAGTGCCAGAAAGATAGCCGTCTCCAGGGTAATAAAGCTGAGTTTTGTTTCTTGCTGTTTTTATCTGTACTTCATTTGTGACTTCAGAATCCTTGGAACTGAGGAGAGAAACCAAAAAAGCACGATTATGGCTGCCTGATTTCCAGTGGAACTTCCTAGAAACCTCTTCTGTTGGAAGTTGAGCACCTAGGATCTAAAATTTCCTGGAGAAATTTAGAAAATTAGATGACCTCTAAAAGATGTGCTCTCCAGCCCACCCAGCTGGCTCTCTCAGCTCCTGGTTGGCTATGTGTGTATTTAAGGATCAGTGCAGTAAATGGCATTATAAAGCATCCCTTCCCCTCTATCCTTTTCTCCTCTTGGACACTGAAGGAAAAGACCAACAAGGAGGGTTAGACCTTTGGGTACCAAGGAAACTAACACCTTCCCAAATCACTCAAGCCCATTCAGACTGTTCTGAGGGATGTTCGTTGGACTTCAGCTATGGGGCAGGCCTGCCTGATGAGTGTGAGCTTCCCTGAGAGCTTTTGATTGGCTCATCCCTCTGTTCTCTAGACTCCTAAGTACTGACTGCTTTGACTTTTGTGGTTATGTTATCGTGATATGTAGTCAAGGTACCAATATGTTCACAACCTAGGATCATGGTAAAATAGTGTGTTCTGGTTTGTTTTTTTTTTTTTTTTAACTGTTCAGAAAAAAAAGTAACTTAAATTACAAATATAAGATTAAAGTGAGTTTTCTAAGTGTCTTGTCTCTTTGCCCCAACATCAAGAGGACAATGAGTTTCAATATACAAATTGAGGGCATGCACAGATACCTTTTAAGATAATCTGATGTGAGAAAACAACATTTAGAGAAGTCAGGGCCAAATGATGTGAATAATTATGGGACCCCTGGCAGACAGTGTTCCCAAGTGATACCTAATTTGGGAACTGGTCACCATGGCCTCAGCCTGCCCCATCCCAGCCTGAGCCTAGAACTTAGATTTTCCTCTGCCTCCTTAGTGGGTGAGAGGACAGGTTTCCCCTGCATCCCCTTCAATCAGTTTCAGGAGAGGTGAGCTCACATTCAGGGGCAATTTCCAGAGAAACTCCCAACAAACTACAAAAATGAAGGGAGTGGGGCAGAGTGCTTGGCTGTCTCAGTCGGTAGACGATGCAACTCTTGTTCTTGGGGTTTTAAGTTCAGGCCCCACGTTGGGTTTAGAGATTACTTAAAATCTAAAAAAAAAAAAATTTTTTTTGAGAGAGCGTGTACATGAGGAGGGAGAGAAGAGGAAGAGAGACAATCCCAAGCAGGCTCAGCACCACCCAGCACAGAGCCCAACATGGGACACGATCTCACGACCGGGAGCATTGGCCATCTGGGGCAAAACTGCTTCTCCAGGTGAACCCATCCCTTTCTCTCCTTAAACAAAACCTCGGGGGGAGAAAAAGAAAATCTTGGGAGAAGGGTACAAGGTTATAAGCATGATGGACTCTACTCCCTCTTGATTTACATTTGGGAGCTTTTAGAGGTCGTGCTCCTCCCTGTTTGACTAGACTCCCTGAATCTGTCAGCTTGTGATCTCAGTGCTTATACCTAGACTGAGACTGTGCTCCTGAGAGCTCTTCTCAGACTGTTAGATATCAGGGCCCCAAGTGCAGAACTACGCTGCTAGAACTGGAGACACGTCAGAGCCTCAGGTGCACCGGCATTTTGCAGGCGGGGAACCTGAGCAGCAAAAAGGGGGGCTCCTCACATTGCCTGAGACCACACCGGAGTTTCCTGCCGAACTACTAAGGACAGGGAGGGAGGAGCCCACAGAGACCAGGCCACTGGTCAGTTGTCACCAGCTAGGCTCCTGAGCCCAAAAGTGAGCAGAGGCTGGGCCTGGATTTTATGGGTCTCACCTTCAAACCAGTGTCAAGAAGGTTGGGGTCTTGTAGGGCATGCCCTTGGAAGACTCAGCGCTGAAGTCACTGTGTCCTAGAGCGAGACTGGGCTTGGAATCCCTCTCCCTTTGAAACCTAGAGCTGCCCCACCATCAGCAATGACTAAGGGAGGAGACCTCTCTTCCCCCTGATTGGCTCTTGCCAATTAAGAGCATTTTATTAGGCTGCTAATTAAAGGCACTTCGTTAGCAGCGGGAGAGGCCGGGTGGGTGCCTGGTGAGATGGAGCTGAAGCCAGGAGAAATTGTTTTCCTCCCCCCCGTGGAAGCCGAGCCTCTCAGGGAACCCTCTCAGTCCCCCAACGTTTCCTGCTGCGCCTGCCACACCCCTTGCTTTCAATCAGCAGCTCTGAGGGGAGTGAGGTCATTACCAAGCCCAGGTGGAGAGCTTCCCCTGCCTAAGGACACATGAGGCCCTCAGGTACTGTGCCAGTCTGTCCGGGCACCTTGTTTGGAGTGAGCCAGGGAAGGAGAGGCTAGGCCGCCCCAGGGCTTGTGTTCTCCCCAGTAACGAACGGCCCACACCAAGGCTATTGCTAGTGGTCACCTGGTGAACAGGATGACCGGTGGCTTGGTCACATGGTGTGAGTCTCCACGCCCCCTTCCTCACCAAAGGCTCAGTATGTTATTAGCAAGTGTAACCTTCCTACCGGTCACTTTGCAGGAGCTGCACCCACATAGACCCAGAGTGGGTCCGGGACGAGGAAGGGCTGATGGGTTTACAATCCCAGCCACACAGACCCTGAGAGGACTCTAGTCCTGAGCTCATCACACAGCTGAGCCACTTCCCCTGCGTGGTCCAAGTGAGCCTAGGCAAGCCCTCCAGCCTGGCTCTGACTTGGCACATGGGGGCTGGCATGCAGGGTCAAAGTTAGCCCCTCTCCAGAACCCTCCCTGTCCTGTCTTGCTGCCCTCTTCACCCCCTCACTTAACTGCAGAATTAGCACCAGCCCAGACCGGGAGGGCAGATTTATGGCTAGGCCTGCCTCCCTCCATTTAACCCAAGGCCGGCCCTGGCTCCAGACACTAAATTAGATTTTTGACAATTAGAGAGACTAATGGGCACATAGCCATCCCCAGAGCCAGATATCTAGCAAGGCCGTCCTTTAATATCCACCACTGCCCAGCCAGCTCCTCCTGGACGACCTCCTCTCTTCCCAGGTGGGCATTTCTCTCCCAGGCCCTGTACCCCTCTGCCCGGGCTCTGCGTGCACCACTGAGGTTCCTCTGGTTCCTTCTCCCTTGATTTTCTTACCCCTCCCTCCTTCCCACCACCTGCCCCGTGCCAGCTCTGTTCTGGGGCTCTGTCCTTCCCATCTCTCCATCTCCGATTTCACCAGGGCCCATCCCTCTGCAATCTTTCCATCTGTGCCTAGCGGACTGCAAGCCCCTTGAGGGCAGGTGTTTGTGCCCTATCCGTATCCTACATGCTCAGCCACCAGTGGGTGCTTAGTAAATGTTTCCTGAATCTGCCTCCCGCCCTCCTCCCCCTGAGCCCCTAGACCTCCAAGGCCACCCACCCTGCCCTCCTGGCCCCAGTCCCAGCCCTGCTTCTGGCCTGGCTCTGCCCCAGCACAGGCTGGAGCCCCCTTCCCTGCCGCCCCTCAGCTCTGGCCAGTCTTGGGCTGGGCGGGTAATGAGATTGCAGTAAGTGGTGTTGGGGGGGGGAAGCTGCTCACATTCACTCAGGCAGACTCATAGCTCTGTCAGGCTGATTGGTCCTGAGTGGAGACGCAAACGGCCCCCCACGGACACGCTGAGATTGGTTATAAAATTACAAGCATTTGTTCTGCTGTCAGTGGCCTTCCCTCCCTCCCCTCTGCCTGCCTGCCTGGGCTCCTCCTTGCCTGCCCCCCCCCAGCCCTGTCTCCCTTGGGGTCAGCCCACACACCCTGAGGGACCCTGGCCAGGGGCCACCACAGCAGATGAGGCTGAGGCCACCAAGCTCCCCATCTAGGCAGGCCTTCTTGCCTTGACCCCAGGATGGTCAAGCTCAGGCTGGCCCCAGAGTGACCTGACCCTGTGCTCAATGTTTCCTATTCCCTGAGAGTGCGGATGGGGGCCCAGGGCAAATAGGCCTTGGAATCCAGATGCTCAGACCCCAAGTATGGGAAGACGTCCTGAGGCCAGGCATCCCAGACAGCTGGTGCCCACAACTCCTGAGGTGGCCCTGGGTAAGGGTAGGGGGTGTGTGGAGGGGGTAGTTGGAGGCCTTCCCTCCTAAAGATCACTGGGAGGAATCCACCTCTTTTCCCTTCGTGTGGCCAGTCCCCTGCCCGGTACCCTGACCCCATATAAGGACAAATCAGCCCTCAGGATAGTACCCCCCCACCCCAGTCCCTGATACCTGGGACAGACCTAAGATCCAGTATGGCCCACTAGATCCCCCAGTGTTGTTACCCTATACAGGGTGAGTCCTCTTGGCCTGGCCCCTGCACTCACCCTCTAGGGCCAAGGATCAATGACCATGAGCCCAATTACTCCCCAAGCTGGTATGCCTTGAAATTCTATTTTGTGCTCTGGTGATACTCCCAGAGAGATACCTGCTCCTCACTGGCCTTGCTCACTTACCTGCCCAGTCCCTCTCATGCCTCTTCCGCCCTCCATCCTCCAATAACCTTGGCTTCCTTCCACCCTCAATCCTCCAACAGGGCCCCAGCCCCTGGCCCTTGCCTGGCCCCTCAGGGCCTCAGTATCTGCCTTCCTGTCTGTCACTATCCTGTCAGGAGGCATCAGGACATCCTATAGCCAGCTACCGGGCGCTGCAGAGGGGGATGGTTCCCTAGCTCGGACGAGGGAGCTTTTCGGGGCAATGTGTCCTGGCTGCCGGCTACAAGGTGCCTTCCTGCCATCCGTCATTCATTCTCAGCGCGGAATGTATTTGCTGTAATTACATCTTTAATTAGGGTGGTGACGGCTCATTGTTCACCAACAATGATGGATCAGATCCTCCTGCTTGCCATCCTCCCTCTGTCCAGCACCATCCAGGTCAGCTCTCCCCCAGCTCAGGTTGGGAAGAACGCGAGAACTTGCTCTCATCTCACTGAGGCCCATGAGCTCCATTCCTGTAGTGATTATGTCCTTTTAGACCCCTGGGGGTTCCCAAAGGACTGCTTAGACTCTGACCCCTCCAGCCAGGGCTCTCTTCAAAAAGGCAATGCCACCGGGTGTCTCCTTGGTCCAAACTGGCCAGGGAGGAGGTGCTCTGTTGCCCCTCTCCATCCCCAGGCTGGGCCCTGAGCCACCCATTCCTCATCCACATTCCGGCGAGCACAGAAAACCTTCCAACTCTAAGCTGTGGGACATGGGTGGGCATTCCTATCTCCAGGCTCTCCTGTGCATTAACCAGGTCTCCAACCAAGACCTCCACTGCCGCACGCTTACACTCACCAAGACCATAGGTTCAGGCCCAAGTCTGCACATGGTGGATGTTCGATGACTCAAACGAATGGATCAGTGAGGGGAGATGTGTTCTGGGAGGATGGGGCCTAGAGATCCTCATTGGAGGCCATGGGCTGCTTGAAGCCCAGGCTTCACAGAGGGGCCAGGCTGGGCAGTTAAGGCCCAGGACTCTTGAGGAGGCCTTGTGGGGGTAAGAACCCTAATCTGGGTTAAAATTCCAGCCTGGCACCTTCTGGCTATTATATGACATTGGGTGAGTTCCCTAACCTATGTCTCAGTTCACTCTATAAAATGGAGATAAAAGCAGTGCCCTATTTCTTTTTTTTTTTTTTTTTTTTTTTAATTTTTTTTTTTCAACGTTTTTTATTTATTTTTGGGACAGAGAGAGACAGAGCATGAACGGGGGAGGGGCAGAGAGAGAGGGAGACACAGAATCGGAAACAGGCTCCAGGCTCCGAGCCATCAGCCCAGAGCCTGAGGCGGGGCTCGAACTCACGGACCGCGAGATCGTGACCTGGCTGAAGTCGGACGCTTAACCGACTGCGCCACCCAGGCGCCCCAGCAGTGCCCTATTTCATAAGATGGCTGCAGTTTCATTGAGATACTGCACATAGAGTCCAGGCTAAGGTGGTAGCAGCTGCAGAGAACTCATTTCTGTTGTGGCACCAGGAGCTAGGAGGTAACCTCCATCTTGGTTTGGGGAAGGCCTCTCCCACTCCAGGCACTGTTGGGCACAGTGAGCAGGGCTGAGTTAGGGTTGGTGTAAGACGCACAGTAGTTGCTCAGGACGTGCTTGCTGATACAAATTGGCCGACCTCCTTTCAGAACTACAGGGCCTTTCCCCAGTGTGGTCAGAATCTGGTCAGAGTAGGGGTCCTGCTGAGGGAGGCCACCGTGCCCTGGCCTGATACAGAAGGAGGGACTGGAAGGGAGATCCTGGGGCCTAGAAGGGGAGCCTAGCCTGTACCTTATCTTTAACAGTGCTGAGCTTCAGGGAGGGGAGAGGAGGGAGGGGAGACAGATGGAATCCACCCTCTGCCCCTTCTACCTTCCAGCTCTAAAATTCTATGACTCCCCTCCCTCCGTGGGGCCTTGTCTTCTTCCACAGAGCCTCCCTACTCCCAGGGGTGGCCCCCTCTGCAGTCCCTCTTCCCCAGTGACACTCTCCACTCTGTAGGGACGCCCCCCCCCCCCAGGCTAACTCCAAGGCACAGGCAGGAACGATGAGCCGTACCTAGCGGTAAGTATGCGCAACATTACATATGTATATTGGAGAGTAAATAACCCCAAAAAGCGCCTTGTAAATAGACTCCGAGTTTATCCTTTATTAATGAGGCACCGAGTGCCCTGCTGTTTTAGAGCAGCGAGACTTTCATAATATCAAAACCTAAATTACACTTGCGTCTCTCATCCCAGAGACGAGCATCTTTAGGCTCTGTTTGCAGAGTGAGTAAGCAGGGATCCCTCCCTGCCTGCCTGGGATTTGTTGACACCTTTCTCCTGGTTGGAGGGAGGGTGGATGATGTGCACCCACACTGGAGTCCTCAGAGGGCTCTGTGTCTGAGGCTTCGGGGTCCAGTGGGTGAGGGCCACCAGGAATGCCAGCCTTCATTCTGTGTACAGAGTTTACAAGATCGAGGGGTAGCCTCAGGCTCTGGGGTTCAGAGGCCTGGGATGAGGCAGTGGACACTTACGGGCAGGCCCTGTGGCCAACTTATTCCCCGTCTCTCAGCTTCAGTTTCCCCATGTGTAAAATGGGGATAGCATCTTCTTCATAGGCTGGTTGTGAGGAGTCAGTTAATGGGTCAGAGGTGGGGATCTGTGCATAGTAGGTGCTTGGTAAATGTGATCTGTGGTGGTGGTGATGTAGACACAATTCGCTCTCTTCTTTAGAAGAGGACACCATTGTCTCCTCTTCATTTCCTGGATCAGACCACGTGTGGGGCCACAGAGCTCCAGCCGCATCCTGGCACCAAGGTCCTGTGCTGAGAGGGCATACCAGGGTCACCCCAGCATGATCAAGACGTGACCTGCCATTGCCCCCCAGCCCTGAACTCAGCTGGGGCAAGGAGCCTGCACCGTCTTGGCCCCTGTGGTGGCCCAGGTCCAAGGCCCCTCTCAGGCCGCTTGGGGATTGTGCCCACCAGATGCCAGGCCTGAGCCAAGCCAGGCTAGGTCGGCAGGTGGACAGGCAGGCGCTGTGTGGGCAGGATTTACAGCCTGGCCGGCCAGGCTCCTGGTGCTCTGGTGGGCGTCATGTCGAATCTGTCCCATTATATGGACAGTTGAGTTTAATAGTCATTGTGTGCTTGCTCAGAGCCCAGCAAACATCGCGGGGCGACACCCCCTCCATGCGAGCCGCCCGTTCCCCAGCCACACGGCCCATCCGTACAGTAAATTAAAAATATGAATCACTTCTCCCCACTGCCTCCCCAAACGCTCATCTTGTCAGCCTCTATGTTGCCTTCATTTGTATTACCTTAATTTAATGTTAATTATGGTCTTCATTTACAAGGAACAAGCGAGCCCTGCTCTGCCAGGGGACCTTGCCCCCACCCTCTCCCCCTCAGCCCAGGAGGGAGAGGCTGGGGGAGAAGGGGAATTTGGGGGGCTACAAAAGAGTGAAGAAAGGAGTTAGGGGGGTGGGTGGGAGATGAGATCGGGTCCATCAGTGGCTGGTGGCCACTCAGGGAGGGACTAGGAAGACTCCCCACCTCCACATACCCTGTCTTCAATCATTTATTCATTCAACAGCTATTTATTGAGCACCTAATATGTGCCAGACAACTAGGGACTAGCAAGATTGGGGAAGGAGATGTCTCCCTCCCTGATAAGGGCTAATGGCGTCCCCTACACCATCCTGAAGTGAATATGCCAAAAGGCAGCATCAGGAACACATCATCCATGCCCCAGGTGAGCTGGTACCTGAGCCAGCCAGGGGGCATAGGATATGGGCAAGAGATGTTCTCGCCCTTCCAAACTCACCTCTTGGCTACCAGTGCCATGCCTACCCCAAACTGCTTCGCACCCTTTTCCGACAGGAAGTTCTTTCTGGAGTCTTTCCTGAATCCCTCTTGCTGCAAATCAGCCTAGGCTCAGAGCCTGAGTAGAGCCAGGAGTGGAAGGGTATCTCCCCGGCTACACTGTCTCTGGAGGGTTGGAAGGAAAGCATCATGAGGACCACCACCCATCATCCCACCAGCCACCATCCCACCACCAAACATCACCTCCACCACCCCAGGACCCCCACCATCCAGCCCCGCAGACTTGTCCAAAGTCCTTGGGTCTGAGAAGTCTGGGAGGCCTCAGAGCAACCATGTGGCTGTCCCTGCACTGCCACACTCTGTCAATAGGACACACAGTCACACACAAGCCTGTAGAGCCTGCAAGGGGCTCAGTAAATGTTGGTGGCTGATGTCACACATGTGCACACAGGGAGCTGGCAGAGGGCCACCTGCACTCAAGCTGCCATTAACCACGAACCAGCCCCTCCCCCCAGCACATGTCTCCTCAACTGGGGAAGAGGATCTCCAGCTGGGAATAGCTGCTTGACAGATGAGGCTGTTCTGAGTGTGTGTCTGCATGTGTGTCCGTCTCTGGGGAGCTTTGATCCACACATAGGGGCATGTGTCCCTCCAGGTTCGGTGTGCCCCTTGGGTTCGTGTGCCCGTTTGTATGTGCAAAAGCGTGTGTCCAGCAGGACCACGAGCATGTGTGCGCGCCTGTGCTCATGCACACGACACCCCGCCCGCCCCCCGCGTCCGCCCCGCCTGTCAACGGCGCTGATGACATTGGCGCAGAGGAAAGTGATGACAAATGCCCGTTATCAGCGAACGAGGCCGATGACAAATGGGCGGGCGCCCGAGCAGCCCCATTACGCTGTAATAACAGAAGATGGATGGCCTGGCGCCCCCCCCCCCCACCCCACCCCTACCCTTACCCCCTGCGCCGGTAACGGGAGCCGATCTGGCTCCGCCCGCCCGGGAGGGAGCCATGCTACCCGCCTGGCCGCCAATCACGAAGGGCCCGAACCGCCCAGGCCTAGGAGCCAGGAGCCCACGCGGCCGCCCGCGGCGGAGGAACAAAGCGGCGAGCTCAGCGGGAGCGCTAGGCGCACTGGGCAGGCCTGCCGGCGGCCAGGACACGCAGCTGTGCACACACATGGTCCGCACACGCGCCAGCCGCCTGTGTCCTTGCACAGTGCACCTGCAGCTCCTGTCCAGGCACAACCCCCACCTCACAGGACCAGAGACGCATGTTTTTGTGCCATGCATGGGCATACATCTGCCATCCAAATCTGGGTGCATACCCACCAACATAAATCCATGCACCTGTGGTTAGTACACACGCCTACAAAAACAACACTTATCTCCGTGCACATGTATGCCCCCAACATGCCTGTACATCCATGGATATGGAGGTATGTGTACACATAAGCAGAAATGCTTGTTTGTGGACACAACCCCTACATACAAGCTTGCACACACAATTCAGGGTTTCCAGACACACACACACACACACACACACACACACAGCTGTAACAACAAATATTAACTGAGCCCCTACATGTCAGCTAGGTACTGTGGAATTTACAATGATGAATATGACATCATCCCTGTCTTCCAGAATTCTAAGTCTATGAGAGGCAGCAGACAAATGGCTATGAATGAAGGCAGAAGATGATTTGTGCTTTGACCCAAGTACTTAGTTGTGACGTGAGATCTCCAACAGAAAAATCAGAAAAGTCTTCCTGGAGGAGGTGGCTAAAGGAAGAATGATTTCTCAAAAGGAATTGAATTCTGTTTAAAAAAAAAAAAAAAAAAAAGGTATGAAAATGGGAACCGGTAGGGAGTGTTTGGGGCCGAGGAGTCTAAGGGGCCAGGAGTGCAGGCAAATGGCACTGGGTGAGTGTCAGCGAGAAGTGAGGAGACTTGTCATCACATAGACAAGAGCCAGGAGGCTGCAGTTGGGAAGAGCCTGGAGGCTAGAGGGCCAGCAAGGAGGCCGAGGCAGGTCCACATGAGGGACCTGTGAGGCCTAAGTCAGCACCAGACATAGAAAAGGGGAGGGCAGGGGCACCTGGCTGGCCTGGTCAGAAGAGAATGTGACTCTCAATCTCTGGATTTGGAGTTTGAGCCCCACGTTGAGTATAGCGATTACCGAAGGAAAAAAAAAAAAAAGAGAGAGAGAAAACCAAGAGGTCAATGAATGGGAAAGGGCCAGCCAGGGACAATTTTACAGGCATATGAACAGTGCAGTCCCAGGGGGCCCTGCATTTAGAAGGGCCCCGTGCTTGGTTTAATGCTGTCTTGAAATTCTTTATAATTTTATAATAAGGAGTCTGAATTTTCATTTGGCCATGGGGCCCCAAAATTATGTAGCCAGTGCTGGAGCCAGGCTGATCAAGTAAGACAGTATAAGAAGCAAGTTTGATACGTGAGAGTCTGGATGTGGATTGAGGGGCTGAGGTGATGGGTAATGATTAGTGTCTCTATCCCCAGAAGTTGGTGCCTTGCATCTGCCTCTGCTCATGCTTGGTTCTGCTCCCCGGGGAATCCACTAACTGCCAGGCACCACAGACATACCTATTCTGTGTACTCCCTTTGCTAGACTATAAGCTCCCCAGTGCTGCCCCTATGTCCCCAGGTCACCGCACATGGTTGCCACTCAATGCCTGTTTGTTGAAGGAATAAGTGATAGCGTGAATGAACGAGCACACACAAGTCCATATATGTACACCCACCGGGAGTCTGGTCCCCAACATGAGGGGTACATGCAGGCCCATTCCCCATTGCCACCACCCAATACTTCCTCCAGGGTTGTTCTGTTACCCTGTGTCTACTCTGGGGAAAGAATGCCCTTGCCTCAGTGGCCTCCTCACTGGGTGTCTCCTTTGCAAACAAAGCAGGGCAGGAGTTCAGGATGAGCTGATGGGGCAGGAGCCCAGGATCCTGTAGTGACCGGGAGGGGAGACGCTATGATTTGGAGCCAGAGGATATGAATTCAAGTTTCAGTTCCTCTCTCTGCTGACTATGCTTCTGAGCTCCAACTTCGTCATCCACAAAATGGGACTATAAGGTGGAAAAACATTTATATAGGCACCTTGATGTCAACAGAGATTATTAGGGGAGATTTTTCTATCAGGTCAGGTATTGAGAGAATTACTTCCTTCCTTTCAACTCTGGGGTTCCTGAGGTGTCAAAAATAGACTGGGGACCCAGAGGATGACCCAGGTGACCTCAAATAGGAGGAGGGGAGTGGCCAGATTGGGAGAAGAAGGCTTCAGTCCACTATCAATAGGAACCAGATGGGGTGCCTGGGTGGCTCAGTCAGTTAAGCGTCCGACTTCGGCTCAGGTATGATTTTGCGGTTTGTGATTTCGAGCCCTGAGTTGGGCTCTGTGCTGACAGCTCGGAGCCTGGAGCCTACTTCTGATTCTGTGTCTCCTCTCTGCCCCTCCCCCACTTGTGCTCTGTCTCTCTATCAGAAATAAATAAATGTATAAAAAATTAAAAAAAAAAAAAAAAGGAACCAGATGACCTAGGAATTGAGACACGGACGGGCCCCTGCTTCCCCAGCCCACCTGCAAGCAGGGACACAGGCTGAATATGAGGTGTCCCCAGGACTGAAGTAAACACCCTCCCTTTGGGTAGCTTGGAGTGAGGGGAGGCAGAGGACATCTCCAGAGATATGGGCCAGGGGAGGGAACTAGGTGGAGGTGGTGGAGTAGAGGGCACCCCCTCCCTATTTTCTGCAGTTTCTCCCTATTTCTCTCCCTGGGAGAGAAAGGCAGGTGCCCTGCCTTCTGCCTGACAGGAACTGACCTGCTAACTTTAGCTTCCCAACATGTGACCTACTCCTGTCTACAGAATAGGGGGAGTGGGAAGTATTTCCTGGACAGGGCACCTGTCTCCTTCACCCTCATATGACCCATTTTGGGTCTCTCTAGTACGTTGAGGTCCCTCCTCCCCTTTTCCTGTTACAGCTGTGTTAACTGTCACCTTTCAGACCCATCAAGAGGCCCTGGGGAAAACCCCAGCAAGGAGACTGCAGTGAGAGGCACCAGGATTAGAGAGAAAATGACGGCTAATGGGCCTCGTCCCTCCTCCCTTACCAGTTCACTTTTTCCGTAGCGTTATTGACCCGTCATTAGTTATCCGTCCAAGGTCGCTAGGCCTGGCCCAGCTATAAATCATGGCGGCTAGAGGGGGCCTACAGGCAGAGCGAAGGTTCCGGGATGCAGCGGAGAGCTCGGCCCCCAGCACAGCCCAGAGGAGTCACAGATTGCCCAAGAGCTGGGAGAGCTTCCGCTGAGAGGTTAGGCCCCTCTTCCTACCCACCCTAGCCACCCTCCTCTCCCCCCTCCACTCGCCCCTTCCATTTGCTTTCCCCAGCGTCACCTCTCCCTCCATCGCTCTTTTCTCCTCTCCTCTTTTTCTATTTCCTCTCAAAGCTCAGCTACAAGGTTGGGGAGGGAAGGGGAGGGTACTGGTTCCCTCTTACTGGTCGTCTCACCCCACCTGGTCTCCCAGTTTATAGCTTCCAGTAGCAAGGACAGAACTCACCCAGGGGGAAACTGAGGCACAGAATCCGGACCAGAGGTGAGTCTGGGAAAAGGGTCCCCAGCATACCACATTAAGGTAACCAGTCCAGGATCCTGCTCCCTCCCGGGTGATGGGGAGGGTCTACCCACCCATGGAGGGGCACTAAGCCACATCCCCCAAGGCATCCTCTGGAGGAGGAAGGAGGGGATGCGTAGCGGCAGCGCATTCCGGACCCTTCCAGCCCCAACCTCCTACTCCCCTTCCCCGACCTGGGAGAGAAGCTCCACTAGGCGGTTCCTCCCGGTACCTGGCGCACTCTCTGCCACACCCCCATCCCGGCCTTCGCACACCGCAGGGCCGCTTCGCCCGTCCTCTTCGTCGGTCCTCGCGCGCCCTCTGCTGGCCTGTTCCGGGAAGTGCGCCCGTCGACCTCAATACCTGTCCCATCCCTCCCCCTATACACCTGGCAGTAGCGGCCCGGCCCACCCCAAGGCTCCGCCCTCATGATACCCATTTTTGGCGACCCCCCTGCCCCTCAAGATGACCCCTGGAGCATTCCTGTGTCTCGCCATCCCTGTGCGTCGGAGCAGCCCTTCCCTTTCCAGATCCCAGAGAGGCTTGATTGTCTGTTCCTATTGGGTAGAGGGAGTGAGGTCCAGAAAGATAGAACTTGCAACATGGAGAAGAGAGCTTTCCTCTTGCCTATGGAGCCAGGCTCTGGAGGGATATCTGTGGTCTGAGTCTGTACTTCACAGTAAAAACTGAAGCTGCATAGTTGCATAGTATAGATTGGGCAGCAAGTAGGGCTTCTCTAGGGCATCTTCCTGGAGCCTTCCTCCTTTACTTGATTCTGCAGCTTCTGTAGGCACTTGGGTGGTGGAAGGCTAGGGAGGCCCTCAAGGTGGGGGTGGGGAACCTTGGCTCTCAGAAGCTCTGAGGTGGGGGCTGCAGTCCTTGGCCCCTTAGGTGAGAAACGAGCTGCCCAGCGCTCCAGGACTGTTCTCCGTCAGGGAGAAGAAGGGCATGGCCTCTGAGGCCTTCTCTCCTCAGGTCAGACACTAAGGGTCCCAGGCTTTCTCCCCATTAGGCAGCTTGAGGGGAAGAGGAACGGGCCAGGGGGGTGATTCCTTTCCAATGGGTGTGTGGTCTAGCAGGTAGGTAGGGTGGCCTGACCAGAAGCCCTTGTCAAACTGGCCCCAAAGTGCTCCCAAAGTCCAAAGTCCATTGAGTCCAAAGTCACAGTGATGAGAGAGGATTTCTCAGGGGAAATCTGGAGCTGGGGGAAGGTGGTGTCTCAGGCCAGTCTAGGCACCCATCAAGCCCTGTGTGGAGCCCATGTGGAATCAAATCAGGCATGTGTGGGGCTGACAGGCAGAGATCAGGTATGTGCATGGACATGTGTGGGGACCACGTGTCAGGAATGTATAGGGATATATGTGAGCTATAGAGCCAGAACCCCTGCTTCTAGCAGGGTTAGAGCTTAGAGTCTATGTCCCCCATACCACTGGTTCTGGAGGTTAGAGGTCAGGAGCTCCCATCTCAGGGCAAGTGGGCATTTGCTGATTCAGAACTCCAGGTTTCAGGGCCATGGGCTATGACTGTCAGCATCAGTATTAGGAACCCTCCACATACTGAAAACTTAGGTCTCTTTGCTTTAGATACATGGGAGAAGGAGAGAGAGGGAGGGAGGGAGAGAGCGAGAGAGAGCGAGAGAGAGAGAGAGAGATATTAGAAAGCCCAGTGAGATCCAGCTACAGCCACTCCCAAAAAGGAGCTCAGGAAACCAAGGAGCAGAGGAGCCTCTCTGCTCCTCCCCCACTCACACTCTGTCTCTCTCTCTCTCTCTTTATCAAAAATAAATAAACATTAAAAACAAAACCAAAAAACTCTGGGATGGGGAGGGAATCTGTCTGCAATTGCACTGAATTAGCCTGCCCCTACCCATATCTTGGAAGGCTTTGCCTGAGCAAATTCCATAGAAGTTCCTCCTGTCAAGGACCCTTTGCTATGAGAGGTGAATCCCTGCTCCTCATAACCCTGGGGTTCAGGCTCCACCTTGCAAGAGTCACAAATTTAAATGTTTGCAAGGGTTGGATCCCAGGTAAAGCAATAGGGAGACGTGATGACTTTGGCAGCTGGGGAGCAGCTCCAGTCAATTGTTGATATGTGGGAACATGGGGGGAGAGAAATGGCATTGGGATAGAAACCCAGACCTCTTCCAACTTTATCTCCCTCCTTCCCATCATAGGAGTCTCCTAAGACACCCTTCCCCTAATTCTGTGTATTAGCTTTCTATTGCTGCATAACAGATTTTCACAAATTTAGCCCCTAAAAACAAAATCCATTAATGGTCTCAGCTCTTTAGGCTGGAAGTCCAGAAAGACTCAGCTGAATTTCCTGCTTCCAGTCCCACACAGCCCAAATCAAGGTGTTGGCCCAGGCCGAGTCCTCACCTGGAAGCTCTGGGGAAGATCAGTTTCTTTTTTTTTTTAATTTAATTTTTTTTTTTTAATGTTTATTTATTCTTGAGACAGGGAGAGATAGAGCATGAGCAGGGGAGGAGCAGAGAGAGAGGGAGACACAGAATCCAAAACAGGCTCCAGGCTCTGAGCTGTCAGCACAGAGCCCCACGTGGGGCTCGAACCCATGAACCATGAGATTGTTACCTGAGCTGAAGTCGGATGCCAACCGACTGAGCCACCCAGGCGCCCCCGGGGGGAGATCAGCTTCTATGCTCATTCTCACTGTTGGCAGAATTCAGTGCCTTGTGGTTATAGCACTAAGGTCCCCTTTCCTTGCTGGCTGTCAGCTAAAGGCTACTCTAAGTTTCTCCACGACTCTCCCTGGTCCTTGCACGCAGCCCCCTCCATCTTCAGAGCCAGCAAAGGTGTGTTGACTCCTCATGCTTGGACTCTCTTTGACTGCCCCTTTCTACTAGCCAGAGAAAACTCTGCTTTTAAAGGTCTCATGAGCTTAGCCAAGGCTCACCCAGATCATCTCCCTTTTGCCATATAAGGTAATATTACCACAGGGAATAATACCTCGTCATAATTGAAGGCTCCACCCACCCTCAAAAGGGAGAGGGTAAAGGTCACTGAGGTCTTCCTTAGAATCCTGCCCACCACACCCAGCCTCCAGAGGGGGTGAAAGCATCCCTCATTCCTGGTCCCAAGCCCTTTGACTTCCGTGACACCCTGGGCTAGTCACCACCCATCTCTGCTTCTCAGTTTCCTCATGGGTACTATAGGGCAAGGAGCTGAATACAATCTAACGCCCTCCCAGGGCCCCACTGAGAAGAGCAGGCCTGCATTCCCTCCGGGCAACCCTGCTGCAGGGTTTGGGAATGGGCCTCACCGAGGAAGAGCAGTAGCTGGGGCAATCACACGGCCCAGCCAAGGTGCCCAGTTTCAGAGGGCCAGCCGCCCAGCCAGCCTAGGCTGTAGGGAAGTGGAGGCGCCACTTCTGCTGGTCAGAGACCAGAGGCCGGGTCCCACTGGAGTCTGCCCAGGGCAAGGTGGCCTGTACCTAGTCAGCAGGGGTGTGGGGCCAAGGCCAGGTCAGACGGGCAGCGGAGCCTTCTCCTCCCCCCACCTCTCAACTGGAGCTAGCCTTCAAAACCCATCTCCCAAATCCATCCTGTCTTCCCTCTTCCAGGCCTCTGGGTCTCCAAAGGGGCCTCTCGGAGTCTTCCGGCCCCTCCCACCTAACCCTACTTCGCAGGGGGGGGAGTCGATCTTCATTCACAGCCTGGACACTCTGGGCTGTTCCTGCGCAGGAACCAGCAGGGGGCCTCAGGAGCCCCTCATCTGAGAGTCCCAGTCAATCACCCTGAATCTCCCCCTCCCATCTCCCCACGGTAACAGAGGCACCTCTTCTCCCAGGCTCTCCTCCCACCCTCCCCAGGCTGCGCTTTCTTTTCTGCTTTCTTTTCGGGGGTCCCCACCCCCTCAGGCTCCCACCAAGGCCTGGCCATGGGGCTGGAAGGAGCCCTGCTCAACTCCATCCAAGCGCGGGAGCTGGGTGAGAGGCGGGGAAATGAATATTAATTTATCATGATTAGGCAAATCCGGCAGGGAGAGCCGATTCCGGAGGAGGCTAAAAAGATGAATTTCAGCAATAAAATTAAATAAGGACGGACGGGCAGCCCCTCCTCCCTCCCGCTTTGCTGATCTCTCTCTTTCTTACAATTTATGAGGCCAATTATGAAGATGAGGTTGGAAGTTCCTGGAACTTCACTAAATGCAAACGGCGGTCCCTGCTGTTCCCATCAAATTAATTAACCGCGCGCTATTGATGGCCGCTCAAGGCTGACGCAGGCGGCCCGCCCTGCGGCCGCCTCCACGGACACGAGGACCCAGAGTCCAGAGCCAGCCAGGGCCCCATCACGTTCTGCAGTCCCTGCCGGGCACTACAGGGGACTCCGCGGACCGCCCTTCCAGCCCCCAGGCCCTGCCTGAGCCCTTGACAACACAGGGGCGTGCTAGGGAGGGAGGTCTACATCGCTGCGCACACCCACACACACGTGGGGCTGCCCACACACATACAGATACAAAATCCCGAACTCGTAGTACACAAACATGGGCCCAGAATGCACATTAGACACTCAGGCGAATGAACATGGAGTCGAACAGCCTGGGGCTCAGCTTCTGCACTGACCCCCATTGTGTTCCCCCGGGGCTTGTTGAGGCCCCGGTTCAGACAATGGGGATGAAGCTTGGCCCAGAGTCCAGGTCAGCTTTGGGTCTTCGGCCCTGAGCCCTTCCAGGGCTCAGAAGCAGGGCTGCCCAGTGGCTCATGGGTTCTGGAAAACTAGCTGGCTGGTGCCTGGAATGAAGGGCAGAATGGACATGGGGCTAAAGGTCTTGGGGCTGAGCCCAAGGCTTAGGGTAGCTCCCAAGTGTCTGCAGAGTCTGGGTAGCAGCAGGTGCCCCAACAGCTATAGCTTCCATGTGAGGCTCATCTCTGAGATGGTGGGAGGGGCTGAAAGGGACTCTCCTGTTGGAGTGAAGAAAGGGAGTGAGGCCAGTGTCTTCTCCATGTTCTGGTCCCTAGTCCTGGCAAAAGGCAGCCCATCCCATTTAAAGGGACAGGAATCCCATAACTATCCTGGAGAAGCAAAACAAAGGGCCTGGGTTCTCCATTCCCAGCCCTTGATACCTGGAGGGTAGCACATGGCTGGACTTGCCCACCTTGTCATGTCCACTTCAGGCCAGGAGGCTCTTGGCCCTGTGCCCACACCTGCATACACACACCCCCCCCTCCCCACCCCATGAGCATCCAGAACCCAGGAGGAGAATTTGGCCTTATCTTGTTCCACTTTCAGTGCAAGTCTGGGACCAAGGCCAATGTCATCCCACCCAGGCCCTGGGAAAAGATAGGGCTCCCAGCGTGGTGGGGTTGGGACAGAGCAGCCCAGAGAGATCTGTATCTTGGGCACAAAATGTCAGAGGGAAACAGAAATTAAGGAAGGCTCACACTGAGCAGGTGGCAGCCAATTGGAGAGGGCTGGGGCCCAAGGCTTTGCCTGCCATCTGACCCTCCCCACCTCCAGGCAAGTGAGGCTCCCACCCTTCCCCACACCCCAGCTGCGCTTGCAGGGGCCTCCTGTGCCTCACGGCAGGTCCTTCCACTCACTAGAAAGGGAGAGGCCAGGACACGCCCAGTCTACTGACTCTCTATGTTGTTGCGGTAACAAATGACCACACACTCAGTGACTTTGGACAACACAGTTATCACCACACAGCACTCCTGTTAAGGAGTCTGAGGCAGGTCTCACCAGAATAAAGTTGAGGTGTTTCCAGGTCTGTGTTCCATTATGGAGGCTCTAGAGTAGAGTAGACTCTGTCTTCTCACCTCTTCCAGTGTCTAGAGGCTGCCCACATCCCTTGACGAGTGCCCCTCTATCTTCAAAGTCAGAAACATCACATCTCTCTGACCTTCCTTCTGTTGTTACATCTCTCTGTGTAGGTTTTCTGCTAAGGACTCATAATTAGATTGGGCCCACAGGATCATCTCTTCTCAAAATCTTTAACTTTAATCATATCTGCATTGTCTTTTGCCAAGTAAGATAACATACTCACAGGTTCTAAGTTTTAGGATGTAGACATCTTTGGGGGACCGTTATTCTGCCTACTGTACATGTGATCTGGCCAGGGACAACTCTGGCTCTGAGACAGAGTGATGACAGCTGGGATAGGGGTGAGAAGCAGGCTTGTGGGCCCTTCTCCTCCTCCTTGGGACCAGATGGTGATTGGGTGGTAGTTTTGGGGTGCTCAGTTGCTAGACAGGATGCCAGTTCCCACTAAGGCTCCAAAATTCAGTCTCCCTTTCCGGCAGAATGGGGCACTGGGCTGCAAGCCTACCCAGAAACCAAGTTCAGGCTCTGAAGTACCTGGGGATCCTTCTAATACACTTTTTGCTTAGCTTGAACTCAGAAAACCAGCCCCTCCTCCAAACTGAGCAGCCTTTCTCCAGACAGAAACCCTTCCTTCAGCTTTTCTCCCAGGCTCCTGTGTCAGACTGAGTGGCCAAGAGGATACCACCTCCAGAATGGGTCTCTCTGGAGGGTGTGGGTGCTCTCCTTTCTTTCCCAATTTCCTGTTGTCCTTGCCAGGAGGTGGGACAAGGAGTTGACTTAGTTTGAAGGTAATCTCTGGAATTCTGAATCTCTTGGGAGGAGGTTGAGGGGCCAGGTCCCTGTTTTCAGACACAGAAGGCGGCACTATCCTCTGTAGTTCTGGGGACTTTCTGTGTATGGGAAGTGGTTAATTGGCCAAGTCACCCGGTGACCCACTGGTTCCCTCTTGCAGCCCTGGAGGCCCTATTACTGTGGGCCCGGACAGGATGCCAGGGCATTTAAGTGGGAAGCAAAAGGAGAGAAGCAACTTCCACATTTGGACCTGACACTCCAGGCTTTGGGTTTCTGCCAGCTCTGACCCTTGCTGGGAATGATGGCAGACATTGGGGGCCTAGTTCAGAGTAGACCTGGCAGAGCTTGCAAGCAGGGTCCAGAAGCAGCCTAAGGGGCCAGGAATTTGCCTGGCTTATTCATTCCGGGCCCCAGTCAGCCACACCTCCCTGGGAATAGAAGCTCCGAGGGACTCACCCCTCACAGAGGCTTCTAGGCCTTTGACGTGGCTGTCTCTGGTTGGTACTAAGCTGTGAAAAGGGTTCCCAGACTCCATGAGCTTTAGATTCCTTCCCCAGCATGCCCCGTGCAGGTGGGGCCCCAGGGCTTGGACTTGAGTTCTGAACTAGAGTCGGGATCCCTATGCCGGGATGCTGGCATCCCCTGACCGAAATCAGGCCAACAAAGGCCAGCTCTGAGACTCTGCAAGTTACTGACAGAGACACAGGACTCAGTACCTGCCCCCCAGCCCTGCCTCCCAGCCAGCACACTCAGGCTTGCGCCCATCTCTTCAGCTTCCAAACCCCCCATGCCAGGAGGCCTCTCCAGGCCCCTTGCTGCTCCTCCCAACACAGCCACCTCCTCCAGCCCTGTGCACATTATTCTTCATAGTTGGTATGTCCAAACCTTCTTCCCCACCCCACCACTCCCCTCACCAAACTCTCCATCCTGCGAAGTCCAACCTCCAAGTGCCATCCTGGTCCCACCAGCTGGACTTGCTCCTATCCCCTCTATCAAACTGAGCCCCTTAGCCTGACTCCCAGTCCTCCACCAGCCTTGGCATACAGCATCGTCTCTAAAGTAGGCTCTTTAGTTTTCCCCAAACAGGCAGGCTATTTCCCTGCCAGCCTTCCCCTCCCCTCCACGCAACCTCGTCTGACTGCCTCAGCACTGCTGGTAGCACAAGTCACCAGTTCCTAGTAAGTCTTGTCACCTTTGTTAACATCCTGATAGCCTGTTCTAGGGCAGGGCCCACAAGAGATGCTAATGTGGAGACAGGCACTCTAATGCCTGACTCCATGAATTCTCCCTTTTACCCGTCCATCTCTGCCCCCCTTCTGAGCTCAGGAGTGGACTTAAGCCAGCCCTTCTGGAGAGCAGTTAACTTGCCTTTCTGGGCTCCCATTTGGCTCCCATCTCCATCCCTGCCCGGGTTGAAGGCAGGCAGGGACTGCAGCAGTTCACAGACACCAAGCAGGCTGAATGTCAAGTGCACTTTACTGGGCCCCTGGGCCTTCAAATGCTTTCCTCCCCAAGCCTGGTCACCCCGTCCCCACACCTCCAGCTGCACAGGAAGCGGGCTAGGGGGAGGGAGGACATGTGAAACGGCTTGTTCTCTTGCTCCAAAGGGTCTTAGGTGATGCTCAGCTACAGCTGCTTGCCCCTCCCCTGCAGCCCCCATCCTGCCCCCAGCAGAGAGACCCTCCTTGGGCAGGGAAGTGGGGGTGTCTGGGCCTTCAGCACAGGAAACTGTTCTTGCTTAAAATGAGGCGGGGGGGGGGGGGGGGGGGGAGGGGGGCATGTCCAGAACTCCACCAGAGGCAGTGGGGAGGCAGAAGGCCAGCAGTCTGCTCTTGTTGGGGAGAGGGCTGGACAGAACGTGGGAGCCAGGCTGGCCCTTTCCCTCAGGCCCAGGCTGTTGAAGTAGTGAGGTTCAGCCCACTAAGGCTGGAGACAAGCACTGGATGGCCAGGTGGGGCAGTCCCCCCTCCCCCCAGCCACGGGTCACCAGTCCCGCTCGGCTGGCTCTCGGTAGGGTAGGCCTAAGAGCCTGAAGACATCCTTCTCAGTGGGAGTGGGCAGCACTCGGCCAGGCCCCACCTTGCGGCCTCGGCTGTCCCGGACCACAGCGGTGCTGAGGGCATGCTCCGACAAGCTCATGCTCTTGGTCTTGGCCAGAGCCCGCATGGAGCGGTTGAAGTGGGCAGAGCCAGTGAAGTAGAGCAGGGCGCAGGCAAACTCGCTGTAGGGCACAACGATGATGTCCAGTCGTCGGTGCCGCCGCCCCGGCCCTGGGAGCTGGCACACACCCAAGTACTTCTGCTGCTGGCCGTTCTCCTCCTGGCTCACCAGGTCATCCGTCAGGAACCCTGGCACAACATGGGAAGGCTGCTGGGAGGGCAGGGAGCCAGGCTTGGGCTGCCCCGTCCTCCCAGGTCTCTCCTGTTCATCCCTGGGTCCTCCATTCCCTGTGCGTGAATTTCTTTGCTGGGCAACCTTGCCCTCTCTGCACCTGCCTCCTTAAAACACGCATGGCCATTCCTCCCCATGTCCCCTGCAGTGTCACAGAAAGGTGAGATCAAGCAATTAACCTGCGGGCAGTATTGAGCACCTATTACTAAGTGGACGGGTGGTGGACTGTTTCATCTCTGCCCTGAACTGGCTCTGGCCACAAGGGAGAGGTGGCACTCTCACGAAGCCACCCTCCCCTGCTTCCTGCCGAGAGCTTGCAACTCTGAGGCCCTCCCTCCTGGGGGTCGGCTAGCCTCGCCCTGCCTGGAGCCAACCTGCTCACCCAGAGATGGAGCTTATACCTTGCTGTCGAAGGCTGTCAAGGAGGCGATTGAAGACGCCCTGGTGAGACCGACCATCCGGGTGAGTGAGCAGCACATCCACATCACCACAAGTTGCCTTCCCGCGTCGGTAAGAACCACATGCCACACACAGCAGCCCAGGGGTGAAAGCCTGAGCTGATTCCCGGACCTGAGAAAGAGCAGAGGGGCAGGGGGGAGGGCCTGTGGGCCTCAAGCCCTGCAAGGAGTTCGTCCCCCTTGACAGCACAAGAGCCTTCCCCGACCCAGGAGCCCACACTTCCCGCTTATGCCCCGAACCAATTCCTGGTCGCATCACACGAGCCTGAGGGAAAGACTAAAGGAGGAGATGTCAGAGATCTACCCTGGGGAATGGCAGTTCTCCAGCTTCCCTAGGACAGAAGAGAAAACCTCGTGCTCATACCACCAGAGGCAGCCTGAAGAGGGATCTAAGAGGTGTATGCTCTGATTCTGAGGAAAGACACTGATCTTTCCTCCTGGAGCTCTTTAAAAGCGGAGAGACACTCCTTCTCTTGGCCTCGGCCCCAAACCCTATGCCTGCGTATGTCTGCTTAGGACAAAGGGCCAGGTGCCTGGAAGCCCTCCAAAGCCTGGTATGGATTTGGAGCTTAGAGCAGAGTGTGAGTTGGGGCTTGAGGCTTCATCAGGTGGCTAGCGGGGTGCCCCAGGCTGAGGCCTGGGGGGAAATGGAGCCTAGAAATGCAACCACACCTATAGTAAAGAAAAAGAAAGAAAGCAAAGAGGGAGGCAATTCTGAGCCAATACTCACACCCTTACTTGGAGGAATGGGCTCGGTGCAGAGGGAATCGAGACAGGGGGCTGTCAGCTGAAGGATCAACCCTCACTGAGAGGAATAAGCCCATTAGCCTCCACCCCAGAGACACTGAAGCCTTTCATATGCAGATGACCTCCACGCCTCTACCCCAGGACACTGAGATTTCTGGGGCCCTGGATACTCCAGCCAGGACACCTCAATTCTCCTGACAGGCATGGCTCTGCTAATCCTCTCAGTCCCTTCTTGAGCCTCCCAAGAGGATGGGAGGAGACCTAGGATGAGTAATCCCATCAAAAACTCCTAAAGCTGGAGCCCTTAAGTGGGGGGAGCAGGCCAGGTGGGAAGCCACTGCTGTTCGAATGGGTTGGGGGCTGGAAGCTCACTGGGACATTCTCTGTGCCTGGACACCGTGGCTGAGTGACGGTGTCATTACTAGCACCAAGGCCTGGTGATGGGTGGACAAAAGGGCCTGTCCATCTATCTTGCGCCAGTCTCGTAGTCCCGTGGCCTAGTGGCCTGGAGTGGAGCTGGAGGCTAATTTTAACTAAAGTGGGCCAGGGTCTCCACAGAGTCCTACCTGATCAGAATCTGACTCCAAAGTAGCAAACCTTGCCCACAGCAACCGCCCCATAATCCTGAAGCTGACTGAACAAATGATATATCTAATCCTAAATACACCCTAGTCTCTCTCTAATCTAGGTTTTATACGAATTTACTCTCTAATCCAACGCTAAACCAAACCCTAATGTTGGCCAAATCTTATTTCTAGGACAATGACAAATCTTAACTAAAAGCATCCAATGTTAAGAAAACCCTACTCTTAATTCGGGCCTAACCTTAACTCAACCTAGCTTTTCTCTAACCCCAAACCTAACTGTACTGGCACTGTGCTTCTACACCAACTTTAACCCACACCCTGAACCAGTCTCAGGTTGGTGGGGGAGTGGGGGGGAGCCTTCAGAAGGCCCTTACCTCTGGAAAGAGATAAAAAAAAAAAACAACTTTGTACATTTGTACAAATTTTGGAGAGAAAAGAGTCTATAGTTTTCATCGGGTTCTCAGAAAAGTTTGTAAATCAAAAAATATTAAGTACCTCTGCCCTGACCCAGACCTGGCCCAGTTCAAACCCCAATATCCTCAAGTAGTTCTGACCATATTCCACCTCTAATCCAGCCCAAACATTAACCCAGTCCTAACATCATTCTAGCATCTCTGCCAATGTTCACTCTACTCTAATCCAGAGACCTGGTGTTGCAGCCCTTCCCTACCAAAGCCACCCTCCCCTCCAGCTTCAGTCTCAACTTGCCCTTTCCTCACTGGTCCCAACCTCTGCTGTTCCACAGTTTCTTCTGACTTCCCGGCTGAGGGATCAGGTGTTCCTGACTTTGAGCCAGGCCATGAGCTTATAGCAAGGCTCCTCACTGCTCTGGGACACCTGCTTACTGTCTGTTCAATCTCTGCAGCCTCCTCCCTGGGTATGCGTTCCAGAAAGTCATCATAATGCTTCAGGCCAATGGTCTGCTGGGTAGTCAGGGAGGCCTGGCTGCGGATGTCTTCTAGGGTCCGGAAACCCTGGAAAAAAGAAGCCAGATGAGGAGGCTGTGAGCAGCCAGGACCAATGGAGAGGCAGTGAGTGAGCACATACACAAGGCTACCATCACCCCCAAACTCCAAGGAAGGTTTGAGGTAGGACCAACCCCCAGGAGTGGTTGGGTCTCTAATCAGTGGGACTCAAGAATGGTAGGGAGCACAGGAGACACACCCCAATCCAGCCCTGCCACAACCCTAAAATAATGGTTCATGAATCCATCGGTCTGGGGGATTCCGGGCATGGCCAGATTGGGGAACCATTGATCTGGATACTCAGCCCTGAGTCCTGGTCTTCTCAGGAAGGCCCTTGCTGGTCTGGGAGACAGAGAAACATGCTTCTTATCTCTGCCTACACAACAGATTAATGCCTCAAGGCTACCAAGCAACAGGGCAGTTCTGGAAGCCAGGAGACCTAATCCCCTTGAAAAGTGGTCTCTCACTATAGTCTGGGTTCATTCCCATCAGAGTACAGGGTATGAGAACTGTGGGGCAGGACCTCTGAGAAAGAGCAAAACTGAAGTAGGTGCAGGGACAGGTACCTGCTGGTACCACATCTGGGCAGTCTTAGCTCCAGCTCCCCAGATGTTGGAGAAGAGCTCCAAGACAGGCACGCTCTCACTGATATGGTCCAGCTTCCGCAGATGCCCGCTTTCCAGGATCTCTACGATTTTCTCGGCCATCCGCTTTCCAATCCCGGGGATACTGAAGGCTTCCTGGGGAGGAGGAGGCAGAGGTAGAAAAGAAGAATGAGAAGACGGCAGGTGCGGAGCCAGTGGAAGGCTAGCAGACTCCTTCAGCAGGTATCTGAGTGAAGGCCAACCTGGCTAGTTGGCAACTGATGGCTGTGTAAAGCCTGGGCACAACTGAAGATGAGAAGTTAGGATAGAATGGGCTGGGAAACTTGTCTTTTGGTTCTCAGAGGGATGGAGGCGAGCACAGGAAGTAGAGAAAAGGCAGTAGTGACGATCCTAGTCACCATTGCCCTCGCAACAGTGAGGGCAGACATTTACTGAGGTCTTACTGCGTATCGGGCCTTACTGCACGACAGCGAGCATCTCATTTGGTCCTCATGGGAACACCTGAGTTTCTCACTCTTCTTACTTAGTTCCTTTTCCTTGCTCTAAGGGTTTAAGTAACTTGCCTGGAATCACACAGCGAATGATGGGAACCAGAATTCAAACTCTGGTCTGTTGGCCTCCGGAGTCTAAACTTTTTAAAAACTATTTACTATGGAAAAAATTCCAAAATAGAACAGTATAATGAGCCCCCAAGTACCTGTCAGCAACTTCTGTAATTATCAAGATTTTGTCAATCTGCTTTCATCCATATCCCCATTTTCTTTTGTGGAAGTCTCAGACATCATAAAATCTTAAGCATTCCACCCAATCCCCCTTGTGACTGGTGCCACCACCAACCTCTGGCCAGTAACCAGAGGGCCCCCCATCTCCCCGCATACCCTGCACTGGCCCCCGGCTACCTGGTAGGAGGTGACAGGCTTGTGGAAGCTCTTGAGGGCATTGATGGCCTTGGCATAGCCCAGGGCCCTCCACTTGTCTCCCTGAACATTGTAGGCTTTGGCCAGCACTTCCAGCTTCTCTGTGATGTGGGGGTTGTGGTTAGTTGTCTTCTGGCTCGAAGGCTGTGCACAGACCCACTTATCCAGGCCCTCAGGGGCTGGGCTTGGTTCATCATCTCCCTCAAGGGGTGTGGGGTAGTGGCCACTGATAAGGGCTTCCAGATCAGCTGCGCTAACCTGGTTCTCTTCCCCATCACTGGTTTCATCATCAGAGCCAGGCTTGAGGGGGAAAGAGATGAGACAATAAGTTCACGCCCCCCAAAGAGCTCCTCAAAGGTGGGGTCTGAGCCTCCTAGTCAGACCCAGGAATGAGTCAGACCTGCACCTCCTTAAGTGTGGGGCCACGTTCCACCTGGCTTCCCCCAGTGCCCAGTCCTAGAATTCCCAGTGGTATGTGGTAGATGTGGCCTGGCCAAATGCAGACATGGTGGATGTTGGGAAGAGCCAAATGGCCTCATAAGAAAGAGGTCCTTCCTCTTTCAGGGGTCTAGGACTTTCTGAACCACCACCAGGCCCTGCCTGTTTCTGTGACCTAGTTCCCAGGGGAAGGGAGCTGTGAGGGCTGGGAGGCTCCTGACCTGGGCTTGGGTGCTCAGGGCCTCTTCTGCCCTCTGGGGAGGAGACACAGGCCTCGTGGGAGGAGAGGGAGGAGAGAGGGCTGTCCTGAGCAGAGCCTCATGGGCTCCAGGAGGAGCAGAAAAGTCTTGGTCTGCCTTGCTGACGTGTGGTTGGTCCGGGTACCTGCAGGGATGGTGATGGCAAGTTAAGATCCCAAAGGTCTGGCCCTACCTCTGCTCCTAATACTCTACTTTGAGATCTTGGTTTTCTAATGTGTCCGATTAAGACAATGAAAGTTATTTTTAATAGCCCAAGCGGAGAGCTCAGGATGCTGCCAGGAAACACTGAGGAAAGACTGGAGCCAACCCACCTGTTAGGGATATAGATGCTGAATCCTGCCGTGTCCACCAGCCTCCTCTCCTGCAGGCACAGGCTTAGCCAGGTGGACTTCACCAGCTGAGCGCCCTGGGGCAGCCGGGGAAGTCGAAGGAGGCGGAGGGCTCGCTCACAGTCCATGCCTTCATCCACCACAATGTGAGTGACGCCTGGGGCCTGGGCAGAGCATATCTGGCCACCGTGCTGGATAATCTGCTTCTCAAAGAGCTCTGCCCGGGCTCGCCCAATGCCACTGGGCACAACATGGGCCCGCAGGGAGCTCAGCCATTCTGTGTAAGGGACATCCAGATGCCTATTGTCAGATATGATAACTGTCATATATGTCATAACTGTCAGATATGATCCGAATGAACCTTTTACAGTCCTGTGCCCCCAAACAATCATTTTTCTTCCATCTAGACAGCCAGCCTTCTGGGGAATTCTGCCACAAACATACAGTTAATTTTCCCACGGACCATCACTTGATGTAAGGGGCAAGGATTTTGATATGTCGTGTTCCCTCATGTAATCTAGAACAGTGTCTAGCACATTGTAGGTATCCTATATATCACTTCATTTGTTTATTTATTCTTTCAACAAGTATTAATAGACACCTACTATTAATAGACAGAGCAAGTGGCCTGTCAAAGACTGGGGCCCAAGCCTTGTGCAAGGGAGATACAAACCAACCTGTAGTCCGTGGGTGGGCAGAATCAGCTCTAATATCCGAGTCTAGACATGAGCAACATAGATATCCTAAGGGTTCAAGTACATGAGGGTTCTGAGGGTGAGTCTGCTCACCTCCTGCTTCTCCATCTTCTTGCTTGGGAATCTTTGCAAGTGCTCTTGATGATGGATCGGCGTGAATTTTCTTCCGCTTGGGAAATGCCTTCAAGATGCCCCTGGGGTCCATTGAGGGATGGCCGGATCCTGGCCTTTAGGTTTTAGATTTGATCAGGGCAACTATCACGTGGAAACCCAGAATTGAGGTTACCCAACCCTTTGCCTACGGAGGTGGTGTCTCTAATGACCAGGGTTTGGGGGCAGTAGCCCAGTTCCTTGGGGTATCTCAAACCCAACTGAACTTTAGCCTAGCACTCACCAGCCTTTCAATGTCAGAGTACTGGGGAAAATAAAGGGAAGGATGGGACTATTAAGGAACTTCTGAGTGGTACAAAATGATATTCCTCGGAGGGGTTGCTCTAAAGATTCAGCGCAGTGTCTGCCCTGCTGCATCCCACTTTGAAAGGGCTCTATCAACAGGAGATGCTAGCCTAGGAAATGGAGCTACATCTTTACTTGGGCTCCCAAGAGGATTGACGGACTGGGGGGAATCTGCATATAAACCCCACATGATCTTTCTCTACCCCATCACAGACCCGCATAGGAAACCCTGGGAGAGCAGGGTGTTAGGGAGGCGGGGGAACGCCCTACACCTGCCCTGGTCGCGGACCTCCCGTCACGGGGGTGCTCAGCCCCGCAGGTGCGGGGAGACAGGGCAAGGCAGCAGCAGGTGTGGGGCGCCTTCCGAGACTAGAGGAGTCGCGGCCTCACAGCTGGGGGTGGAGACGACAGGCAGCTGTGGGGCACCCGCCGCGAGCGCAGCTGGCGCGCGCCAGGCACTCCCAGCTGGAGGCCAGAGGAGGGCTGGAGTGGCGGCACCCTGACCTAAGGACCCCTGCCCATTGCAATGATTCGGTCCCAGGTGGGGTCAACTTCAGGCCCCGCGGGTGGGCTGGAGTAAACCACTTACCAGGGCAGCCAATGAGACAGACGAAGGGCGTGGTGGGTGGGAAGTCGGGGGCCGGAGGGGGTGGGGGGAGGGTAAATGCTCAGAACATCTTCCGGGTCAGCCGGAAGTGACCGTAGGCGGAATGGTTGCCATGGCAGCGGCCGGGGCGCTTGGCTGGGCGCAGGGAAGATGGCGGTAACCGGTTGGTTGGAGAGTCTCCGGACCGCCGAGAAGACGGCGCTGCTGCAGGACGGTAACTCGAGACCCCTCACGAGCTCCCTAGTCCTTTTCCCCCAGGGTCCAGCCCTCCGCGCTGGCACCTCCGCGAAGGGCCTCAGCCTGGGACGGTCGAGCTGGAAGGGCCGCGGCCGCCAGACAGGCCCAGTCCCTCATTGGCAGATGAGGAAACTGAGGCCCAAAGAGATGACGTGACTGGAACACGCGTCTCTGGACATCTCCTAGTTTCCTCCACACCACTTCGCCCAGCTCTGAATTGTGTTACTAATAAATAAGTAACTTCACATTCGTTATGGCATTTGCTCCCTACAGCTGCCCGAGAGGCTGTTAATTTTCCACCCCATTTTGTAGAAGAGGAAGCTGAAATCCAAGAGTGTTTGAGACCAGCCCTAGCCCTCCCCACCCCGTCCAGTCAGCGCGGGTTCTGTTACTGAACGCAGCCTGGTGTCAGGAAGAGGCGGGAGACCTAGGATCTAGTTACCACTCTGGCGTTAAATCACAGCCTCTTTACTTGCTTGGACCTCGTTTTCCTTATCTGTAAAATGAGCTGGATGGGCTACCTCTGAGGTCCTTTTCAGCTGTAATATGTTTATAAGTGAACTTCTAAATGTTTTTTCTGTAGGGAAAACAGAGCAAGGGCCCCAGGACTGTGCCTGGAAAAGGTGGGCATAGGGGTATGGAGTCTTGACTTTCTCTCACCCTAGGATTGGCGGATATAGGACCCCCAGTGCTTCAGAGCCCTTTCCTGGACCCACTTGGCAGCCAGAATGAATTAGATCTGAATTTTTGTAGCTTTTAGGATACCAGTAGAGGCGCACATCTGTAGGCAGAGGCCAATCAGGGAAGCATGTAAATTAAAATCACCTGCTCATTTGCTCGTTCATTCACGCAGCATTTAGGGAGGCTTTTACTATGTGCTGAGGTATGTACTAGAGCAGAGAGGGGAAAAAATGTAAATAAATGAGAGTGTGTGTTAAATAGAAGTTGGAATCTTTTATAAAGTGCTATGAGAGCACAAAGGGGGGGATGATCGTTTCTTTGAAAGAAGACCTGACAGAAGAGGTGATGTTAATACGTCCTAAAGAATTAATATGTGTTTGCTAAGTGGAGAAGAGGGGATGGCTGTACCAGGAGGAATGACTCACATGTAAAGAAAGGTGTGGCAGTGTGAGAGTATATGCCTCATTAATAGGGGAATGACAAAACATTCAGGGAGGCCGAAGCACTCACCCAGTCAGAACAACCCCCCCTCCCCCCCCCCCCCACCTTGTCAGGTGCTAGGATGCAAGGGTGAATAAAAGTGCTCTTTTCTCAAGGAGCAATGAGGAGAAATGGTGGGGCATGAAGGGCGAATTTAGATAAATTGGAGTATGTTGTGATAGATCTCCTATGCCGAGCTAAAGATTTTGGACATTATTTCATACAGCAGTGGTTTGGGTTTTATTTTAAAAACTAGATATGGGGCGCCCGGGTGGCTGAGTTGGTTAAGCGTCCAACTTCGGCTTAAGAGATGATCTCACGGTTTGTGGGTTCGAGCCCCCGGTTGGGCTCTGTGCTGATGGCTCAGAGCCTGGAGGCTGCTTCCGATTCTGTGTCTCCCTCTCTCTCTCTGCCCCTACCCCCCCCCCCCCCATGCTGTGTGTGTGTCTCTCTCTGTCTCAAAAAAAAAAATAAACAGATAACATAGATTTTACCATTTTAACCATGTTTAAGGATACAGTTCTGTGGCATGAGGTATATTTATGTTATGGTACAGTCATCCATCCATCTTGAGAACTTTTCATCTTCTTCAACTGAAACTCTGTACCTGTCAAAAACGAATTCCCCCATTCCACTTCCACTTGTTGTTTCCACTTGTTTAGCTATTGTGAATATTACTACTGTGAACATGGGTGTACAAATACTTGTTTGAGTGTCTGCTTTCACTTCCTTTGGTCACAGGACAGTATCTAAACAAATATTTCATCATCTAGGATTTTGGTTTTTTGTTAGTAACATCACAAAAAAAGTACAGATAATTATATAATCTTTGGGTAAGGGAGGATATTCTAAGCACAACTCCTGGGTGGTAACCACAAAGGAAAAAAATAGTTGGCTATAATAAAAATTAAACAATCGTTTGGGAACACCCACTTTATTTTTTTTTTTAATTTTTTTAACGTTTATTTATTTTTGAGACAGAGCATGAACAGGGGAGGAGCAGAGAGAGAGGGAGACACAGAACCTGAAACCGGCTCCAGGCTCTGAGCGGTCAGCCCAGAGCCCGACGCGGGGCTCGAACCCACGGACCATGAGATCGTGACCTGAGGCGAAGTCGGACGCTTAACCGACCGAGCCACCCAGGCGCCCCTGGGAACACCCACTTTAAACAAAGTTAAGGGGCGCCTGGGTGGCTCGGTCGGTTGAGCGTCCGACTTCAGCTCAGGTCACGATCTCGCGGTCCGTGAGTTCGAGCCCCGCGTCGGGCTCTGGGCTGATGGCTCGGAGCCTGGAGCCTGCTTCCAATTCTGTGTCTCCCTCTCTCTCTGCCCCTCCCCCGTTCATGCTCTGTCTCTCTCTGTCTCAAAAATAAATAAATGTTAAAAAAAAATGTAAACAAAGTTAAAAGGCAATTGAAACAGAATATTTGAAACATATATGATTCAGGGTTAATATAAAGTTCAATCAGATCAGTAAAAAAAAGATGAATACCCAAATAAAATAAGCTAAGACCTAAACAGGTAATTCACTAGAAACGACCAATAAACCCTTGGAACAGTGTTCAACCTTACAAATATTTAAAGCTATGCACATTCTCCTAGTATGTTATTAGAGCATGGATTTTGGCCTCAAATGAGCTTAAGTCCAGGTCTGTCATTTCACAGCTTTATGAGATTAGACAAGGTGTATGACCCTTATGCCTCAATTTCCCTCATTTATGAAACACATAGTGGGGGCACATAGGGTCACTGTGAGAATCAAATGCGATGAAACATGTAAAGTGCCGGCCACTAGCAAGCACTGCACCCTGCCTGGACTCAAGATGGACTCCAGGGGGAGAAGAGGGTCAGGCTACACCCTCAGCTACTCACAGGCAGCACCTTGTACCCCACTCCTGACAGGAAAACCCTTTCCAGCTCTATGAGCCATCCAGATGATTGAAGGCACTATAACCTAGGGGCATGCTAAGAGGCTCTGCAAATTTGGGGGTGAGTTTCCCCAGAATACAAGTTAGGAGTGACTTAAGGGAACTGTGTCCAGAGGAGTGAATTAGATGGGCAAAGCCTTGGTAGATCAGATAGTGACTCCTTTAGCTGCTCAAGGTCCCTGGGGCTCCTATTCATCAAGTGTAGGTTGGGTACCTGTCCCCTGTTATTAGGCTCACTAAGGAACCTACTTCTATCAGCTTATGACTATTATATAGGTGGAAGAGTTGGGCTAGGAGACTCTCCTAGATTCTTGAATTCTTTTTTTTTTTAATGTTTGTTTATTTTGAGAGAGAGAATGAGAATGTGAGTGGGAGAGGGGCAGAGAGAGAAAGAGACAGAGGATCTGAAGTGGGCTCCCTGCTGACAGCAGAGAGCCCTCATGTGGGGCTCAAATTCATGAACCTCGAGATCATGACCTGAGCTGAAGTTGGATGCTTAACCGACTTAGCCACCCAGGCACCCATGGATTCTTGCATTCTTTCAATGAAAGTTGAATCAGTGTTCATTTATTCTTTCAATTAATATTTAGTTGAGCTCCTGGTATATCCCAGGTACTATGCTTGATGTTAGGGAAACCATAGGCAAGAGGGATGAAACGTATCTGATAGAGACAGGCAGTAATCAAAGAATCACACAAATGTAAATCATAACCAAGGTAAATACCATGAAGAAAACATATAAGGACGGACATTATGTGGCCGTGTGCTAGGAATGGCCTAGAGATGTGTAGAAGGCAGAGCAATGGCATGGCTAGAAGGAGTGCTTGGTCAGGAAACCCACTTAAATATTCTGAGCACATAGGCTTGGTTTTGTTTGTTTGTTTGTTTTTAATTTTTTTTAACGTTTATTTATTTTGAGGGAGAGAGACAGAGTGTGAACAGGGGACGGTCAGAGAGAGAGGGAGATACAGAATCTGAAGAAGGCTCCAGGCTCCGAGCCAACAGCACAGAGCCCGATGCGGGGCTCGAACTCGTGAACCACGAGATCATGACCTGAGCCAAAGTTAGACGCTTAACCAACTGAGCCACCCAGGCACCCCCACATAGGCTTGGTTTTAAGAACTGAGGAGAAAAAGATAAATGTGGCACTGTTCCTGGGGAGACAGGATGCTTTTTTTAAAAAGTATACTATGTGATAAATGCTCCACTATGGATATGAATAGAATACTAGGGAGGCACAAACAAATAAGGAAGTGATGCATTTTGCCAAGGTGGCTGAAGACTTCCCAGTGGAGTGACATTTGAGTTGGATTTTGAAGGCTGAGGAGTCCAACAGATGAAAAGAAGGATGGAGCTTTGCTGGTAGAGGGAACAGCAGAGCAAAGACACGTTCAGAGAAAGCCGCGGAAAGGAAATACATCCCCATACATGTCTTAAAGTAATGGTGGGCAATGGTTGGCAAGGAGTTCATGGAGCTCTGGAAGGGTTTCTCATGTCCAAGCCCAAGGCTGTTGGTGTTTCCCAGGTAGATCCCTTGATGTGCAAGGTGCAAGGCAAGAAGCAGCTTGGGGGTAAGCGACTCTCTCTACTTTGTGCATAGGGAGAAGGAAGGTGCACTATTTGTTCCCAGATGGAAAGGAAATGGCCGAAGAATACGATGAGAAGTCAGGCGAACTACTTGGTAAGTGACAAGGGCTCCCAGTGGGCCCTTAGGAACACTTGCGGTGACCTAGCACAGGTAAACACTTCCAACCTGAGGCAAGATTGTTCCTGAGAATGATGTGATGTCAGGGCTGGACACCAGAGGTGGAGTGGGTGTCTGCTGGACTAGTCAACTCCACCTGACCCCCAGACAAATGAGAGCATAAGTCTCCTGTAGGGAAACTGTCAGTGACAACTATATAGGGAAGACAGAACCAGAAGTGAGCCTTTTACAGGCTGAGTGAGTAGAGGTACGGGCAGGCTTTAACTGTAGTTGTTTTGTTTGTTTTCTGAAGCCACATCAGGAGCAAGCCAGCATCAGAGGCAGCAGCTACTCATGTGGCCACAGAGGTGGCACTGTGAAATCTGACCCTTACCTTGGAGAATGCCTGAATCAAAAGGGGTTGGGAGTAGAAATGGGGATTTTGCAGCATTGTTGTTTTCATTCCTGCAACTCTTTTCCTCTAAGACTAGGCTCACGAATAGGGGCTCCAGCTCAGATTTCTGGGAAGTATTTGGTTTGTTCATCCTCTGTGCCCAGGTATGCACATCAGCATTAACTGACTTCCCAGAGCTAGGTAGCTGCTTCTTTGACCCAGGGCCTGAGGCTGTCAGCAGAGGGAGTTGGTCTCTTTATTAAGTTCCACCTGAAATGCTAAGACCAGTGATGGAATCATGGGTTGGGTTATTTTCTTGACTTTAATTTCTTCCTGGGCCTGATCGACAGGTAGAATCGACAAGGGAATTTCGTTTTCCCTTTTTCTGACAGCTCATAAATGTTGAGAACCGACAACATGGATTACACTGGTTTGCATTTTCTTAGTCTCCAGTCTTAAAATGTGTGTCCTGCGCATGTTCAGTCACAGAGTGAAGTGTTGATCCCTCCTTATTATGAGCTGCTTGGGCTCCAGTCCCAATTGGTTTAGTCTGGTGCTATTAAAAATCTTGATGTGTTTAGCATATGACACTGATTTGGTGGAAACCAATACAGTAGTAATATCCTTACAATGCATTGTAATTTATAGCGGTCCCAGGGGGTGACAGCCTTGGAATGCCTAACAGGGGCGAGCTTATGAAAGCAGAGGTCACGTGGGCTAACCACCACCATTGCCAGGCCAGAGACTAGCTGGAGTTACTCTCCCCCAGCCCCCAGCACCACCTCTCTCTGCTACTCAGAGCAAATAAAACAGCTGTAGCTGCTGTGGCCATAAAAACAGGCAAACAAATAACCCCAGGCCTCTTAGTTGTGCTTGGACGTGACGTTAAAATGGAAAACAAGTTTAGGTGCCTTCATCTGTAGCATCCCACGTTAACCTGTCACTTTTCCTCTGGGCGGGTAGGGAATAGACAGTGGCCTACAAACTCCTTTTTTCTTAGAAGCAGAAATGGAGATTGAGAGGAGAACATTGTTTGGCTGAAGTTTACCTAATAATGGTATTAATACCATCACTTTTATCGGGCACCATGCTAAGTGCTTTACGTGAGTTATCTCACTGAATCATCCTCATGACCACCTGATGAGGTGTGCGCTGTTGTCCTCTTCTACAGTCAGAAAAAAACGGAGCCTCTAAGAGGTTAAGCACCTTGCTGGGAATTCCATAGCTGGTTAGTTTCTGGGTTAGGATTTAAGCCTGAGTCTGCCTGGTTAAGAGCCCATGCTTTAATCCACAATAACATAGTATTGGGAGTTGAGGATATTTAATCCTGCTTTCTTTTCTTCTTACTAAATTTTGTTTTCCCCAGAATGACCGGAGTGGGGGCTGGTAGGAGCAGAACAGAGATGGACAGACAGGAACACCCCATTCAAACCACTGGGCCCTTTTTGAACAGCCGATCCTTTTCTTACCCATCTCCAACCACTCCACCTTACCCCTGCCAGCTGCAAAATACTGTTTATTATTCATTTTTAAGTATAAACAATCTCAGGGCCTGAACTAACATCAGCTTGAGCACTCTATGAAGTAAAATATGGACAGGGTTATTATAGCCATAAATGGGAATTGTTTCCATTTTTCCAGCTAACTATACAAATTTGATAATTGGATAAACTGGTTTTCTGTTAGAAGAATGCAGAAAGTAATTTGCCAATAGTGCATCTGTGTAGGATAGAGTTCTTCCAGTCGGTGTTAATAAGCATAGTAGTGTCATATTTTTTTCAACCCTCTCAATGCTATTCATTCCCACCCCGCACAATGCGTGCTGTATGTAGTCATAGAGGAAAAACCTGAAGGGCCCCATAACAATGATCGGAACATCAAACCAGCCCCAGAAGAACACAGCATGTCCAGGGGGGCAGAGGCTGAAGGGCAGGCCATCCCCCAGCGATTACATTTGGATTACCGGCTTAATCTGCTTTGGTATTTGACCGCCAGCCTAACCACCCCAGGCTGCATTTGGAGGATATTGAGCACTTTCATCCCCAAGCACTTCACCGGCTTTATAAATGACCCACTCGATTCCCTTCAGCCTCCTCAGGGATGGGACGTGGCAGCTGTTTAATAGCCACAGAGCAATGTTGCAGTGTTTTAGGGCAGAAAAGAAGAATCCTGCATCCAGTTTAAGCTGCAGGGAGTATTTAGGAAAGGGGAATGTAATTATCCATATTGGAAGCGGGCCAAAGCTTGGAGCTTTGGGGAAAGAGGCCTTTAGGACCTCTACTTTCCAGCCCACCTGAAAGACGGGGCTCCCTTTCAGCAGTCTAGGACATCAGCCTGCTTCCTGCTGATTTAGGAAAAAGCCCCCAGGCACTGCCTCCTTCATCTATTCCCTATCAGACCCTGTAGGGTCATTGACAGTCTCCTTTCCAAGGACTGGCCCTGGCTCAGCTGGGAAGATAGGACAGCGTCCCAGGGAGCTACCTTGCACACACTAGTTTGAGTTTAACATATAATCAAATCAGAGTGACAGCAGGTGGAAACAGTCCTCTGTTGCCGCAGGAACTGTCCTTGAGTTCAGGAACAAAGACAGGACAAGAAAGATGAGACAAAGTGTGTATTTGCACGCATGCATTCATGCCCATGTACATGGGGAAAATAACAAGGACTCCACCAAAACTGTTTATTGGCTCTTGTCTCATAAAGGAATGGGTAGGAAGACCTTCTACATCCTAGCAAAGAATTTAATCCCAAGGTGTCTTTAAAAAAAAAAAAGAAAGAAAGAAAACGGTGAGACAGCCAGAAGGCTGGCTTCCAGTTAAGCGATGTATTACATGAATAGATTTGGATCCACTCCCGGTCACAGCCCATTCACTTAAGAGAGTAGAAGTATTTGTGGGGGAAAAAAAAAAAAAAAAAGTTGCCTATAAAGCATATTTCCAAGTTTTACTCTTCCTTATTAATTTTCATTATAAACTTGGAAATGTGTTTCTAGGGAGAATTTTTGGCCCTAAGACGTAATAAAATCACGCTGCAGAATGCAGCAGACCTTATAAAAGCACATATTCAAGGGAAAATTCTAATTTTACAGCACACTTTTGTGTTCAGCTTGCGTGCCTTACTTGGAGCAGGGAGGGTGTTTGGGTTTGGCACGGCCGCTCAAAAGGTCTCAAACCCATCCTGAGAATCAAGACGGCAGGTCTCACCACCCCCCAGTCCAGAAACAGGAGCGGACAGGAGTAACTTCGGCAGAAAACCAGGGACTTTTTGAGTTGTTTAGCTCCATACGACGCTTCAGGAAGCCTGCTGGCCTTTAGCGCCACTTAAGCTGGCCAAGGACCCCGGTGCAGCAGGAAGGGGAAGGAGCCCCTGCGTTAGAGCTCGGGAAGGCACCCCTGCAGGGATGGGCTCAAGGGCTACACCGTGACGACATGGATGAGTGGGCTTCCTGAAAGTCCTGGCAGGGGGCTTCAGGTAATGTCCACCAAGCTAGTCTTTTCACTTATGATTTCCATACCGTATGCGCCTTACTTGAAAAAAAAAAAAAAAAAAACCACTTATGTAAATATGTGGGTTGTGAAACAAGGTAAAATAGAAATGATTGATTGCATTATAAAAGGGTGATCCTGCTCTCCAAAAGATTTCACATTAGATCTTCTGTAAATAATGCATTTAAAATATGGCACGTGCCTAAAATTTTGTTTAAATACAACTTGGGCTGTTGTTGTAAGCCAGGTATACCTGAAATGAGTGAATTTCTATATTGGACTTTCTGAATCAGGAGACAAATCTGTCAGCTTTCACCCTCTTAATTTTTCCTTTGCACATTTGTAGAGGGAAAAAGTACGTCTCAACTCACACTTCTTGGGATCCAAATGTTCCCCGTTACCAGTAGCTACTCTTTTCTTAACCTGCACATCCCTCCCTTACTTGAAATCACACCTGGAGGATTCTTAACTCCACTTAGCTCCTTTCAGAGCTTTGTTTCAATCCCTTTAGTTTGGGTATCCACGATGGGGGCTTTCCAAGTTATCCAAAGCTGACATGCTCTACTGAGTAGTTGGGAGGTCCTGCCTGGGTGTGCAAAGCTGGTGTAAAGGCCTGTCATGCCCACTTTTATCCTCTACCAGTTATCTAATACGATGTCAGTGATTCAGCGGGTAAGAGCGGTCCCTTCCTTCCCTGTAATCCCATTGCTTCCTTCTCTCCTCAGTGAGAAAGTGGCGTGTGAAAAGTGCCCTGGGAGCCCTGGGCCAGTGGCAGATTGAGGTGGGAGAGCCAGCACTCCCAGGAGCAGGGAGCCCGGGGCCTGAATTCATCAAGGAAAACAATGCCAATGTATGTCTATCTGTCAGGTGTCTTGGGGAGGCTGGGGTGGGAGTGGGCTGCTGGCTCTTGAAGGCAAACACCATGTCTTCACCTTCTTGTCTCCAGCGTACCCACCTGGACACCGCCCTCTAGAAGTGTTTGCTTGAATGAAGTCCCAAAGGGTTTTGGTTTGGTCATCCCAGGAAGAGGGCTCCAGGCCTGGAATGTCACACAGTGGCAGCATCAGAAGGGAGCTACGGAGAGGAGAGGAGGGTCTCCTGTTGTGTGCCCTGGGTAGTGCAGGGAGCCATCCCTTCCCACCCTCTCCAAGAGCCGTCTTTAAGTTGGATTTGTCTTGTGCAGCCCATCTTCATGCGCAAGGACACCAAGATGAATTTCCAGTGGCGGATTCGAAACCTCCCCTACCCTAAGGATGTCTACAGTGTCTGTGTGGACCACAAAGAGCGCTGCATCGTTGTCGGAACCACCAACAAAAAGTAAGTGGCCTCAGGAGCCTGCCTCGTGTATGAGCACGAGGTGGGGAGGGGTTTGACCTTGGGTTAGGGCTCAGTCTGCTCCCTACCCAAGAGGGAGAGCAGCCTCCTCTTCCAGCTCTGAGGGAGGGAGGAGGGCTGCACTGAAGCCCTGAAGGTGCTGAAAGCTGAAGGGCTTCCTTTCTGCAGGAGCAGCTCAAATAAAGTAATCAGCTCCATCAGGGCAGGGAAATTTGAGCAAAAAATGTCTGGTCCGGTACCTGGCACGTACCGGGGTTGAGGAGGGGCTGAGGGAATCACCTGGCTGTTAACTTGTGATCTTAGGTGGTTCTGCTATAAGATTATTAACCTTGACCTCCTGGCTGGATCCAATCCTTGGTGCACTTGGTCTGGTGACAGACATCACTGTCGGGGCTATCAGGGAGCCATGTTTTGGAAGGCACACCCCTCTGAGGTGGCAGTTACAGGACTTCAAAGGACTAGTCTGGGGCAGCACACCTTATCCCTCACGGGATTGAGAGGCAGTAGGCAGGTACTTTGGCCTCCTGGAAGTCTCTTATATTCTGTTTTAGAAGGGGTACTCAACTTCCCTTTGTTTTTCTCATTGTGTTCTGGTGGGAGGGTGGGGGGCGGGTAGGCAAAATGTGGGGTTGAGGGGACAGAAGGTGGCCAAGAAGGAGATTTGATTCAGGCAGGGCTGCTTCTGGGTTGACCATCTTGGAAATGCATTGATGCTGTTTAGATTTCCAGAGCTCTGAGCGGTCACAGGAGCAGAGCCCTGTAATGGGTTGGTCTTGCCCTGGTCCAGAGGGATTGCAGTATAGGAACAACTCCCATGAAATACATTTGGGGCATTAAATTGGAGGGTTTTAGGAGTTACTGGTCCACAGACTGTGAAGCCACCCAGCACGCCTCATGGGTGCTAAGCTTAGGCCACTGGTGCCACCATCCATCCATCCATCCATCCATCCATCCATCCATCCATCCATACACTGCTTCACGTGCATAAGGAGGACCCAGCTCTTTGTGCTTCTCCTCAGGTGGTGTGGTGCCAACCTCCCCTCCCATCTCCCTCAGGTCTGTAAGGCCCATGGGGAACTAGCAAAGCTCCCAGGCTCCCCCAGTGCAGCCGTGGGTCTGCCCTCTGCTTCTGACCCCCATACCCTCTCACTGTGGCAGGGTTAAGGGGATGGGGAAGGGGTGGAGATGAATGAATTAATTTCAAGATTATTGCTCTACATGCAGCCAGCAGCCCCTGCAGTGGGCCTTGTCTATAAATATAAAGTCATAATAATAAGGGTTTGCGTTTATAAAGCACTTTGAAGCCCTCAGATAAAAGGCAGTTTGTTCCCGTTATTGTTCTCATCATTAACGGGAGTCGGTGCCTAAAGTGGAATTTAGCAATTTCAGACAACAGAGAAATTGCCTTTAGGAAAACAAACTCCGTGCTTCAGCAAGCATTCCCTGGCGTAAGGGGCCCTGGGTCCAAACTGGGAACAAAAGTGCTTCTGATAGCACTTGAATCTGCAGCCTAGCAGTTTGTGGAGCTGGCTGCTGCCTCCCTTTTGTCCCCCAGAGGTCACTGTCGAATACAGATATCAGGCAGAAATGTGATTACCCGGGAGTGGGAGAGGAGAGGCTAGCTAGCTCACCAAAAAATTCATCTGCGGGCAGTTCCGCTGGGTCCCATCTGCTACACAGATCCAGCCGTAGGTGGCGCTGTTGGCCAGGAGCAACATGGCTAGAAGCCCGCTCCTGCGCTCAAGGCAGTGGGGAGACATTTTTGAACTGATGGGTGAGGCCAGGTGGGATGGGAGTAGTGCCCCGAGAGGGGCAGGGGTTGGGGAGAGAAGTATGTGAGTGCCCACTTGGGAGGCCACACTGAGCCTCTGGTCCAGTTGCCCTGCCTGGTTCCGACTAGTCTTCCTCAGGTCCTTCTGCCCGAGGTAGGAGAGAAAGGCTGGTAAATCATTAACTGGCTCTTTCTTGAGTCTAGTGGCATTTTCATCTACCAGGAGCAGTCATGTGTCTTACATCTTTACTACCACTGATTGGACTCAGTGGCTGTTCTTTTGAGCAGGATACTCTCAGCTTTTTCAGGATACTTTAAAAATGTGTTTTCTGGGGCTCCTGGGTGGCTCAGTTGGTTAAGCTTGATTTCGGCTCAGGTCTGATCTCATGGTTCTTGGGTTTGAGTTCCTCATCGAGCTCTGCAGTGACTGTGCGGAAACTGCTTGGGATTCTCTGTCTCCCTCTATCTCTGCTCCTCCCCCACTCTTGATCTCTGTCTCTGTCTCTGTCTCTCTCTCTCTCAAAAATAAATAAATTTTTAAAAAGAGATAATTTTAAAAAGTCTGTTTTTTGATCATCACACCATCTGGTGTTGGGCAGGATACATATTTTTATTCTTGTGTTATATGTTAATAATTATGTCACTGCGTCTATAAAGTCAGCATGATGAACTGACTTGCAAAGGGAAAGTTGGTGACTGTCTGGATGCCCACTCAGGCATCTGCAGTTTCCACCACACTGTGGCATTTCTCTCTGATTTGCTGCCTTCTTTCTCCTGCTGGTTCTGTGCCTGCCCCAGTTCTAATACTCAGGAATGTAGTTCCTACTAAATATCAGAGTTCCTTTGTCCATACCTGCCTTGTCCCTGAAGTACTGGGTTGGCCACTTTTCTGGAAAGAATTGATTCCAGTGTATCATGTCCTTGGCCTCAGATATTAGTGAGGGGTGAATCAAGGAAGAAAGAAAGTGCTTTTCCAGAATCCCAGTGTGGCACCGCCTATTCCTGATAAGGGTGTTTATGCAGAAAGAAGATTCTTAGCCTCAGCCTAGAAGCTGGCAGCTATAAGTGTAATGAACTAGGGCACTGGAGTGGGAAAACATTGGCTTAAATCTGGTCTCTGCCACGTACTAACTATAGTATTTTGGGCAAGGTTTTCTCATGTATCACAGGAGAATACTCCTACCTGCCTCACAGATTGCTTGGGCAATTTGAAGAAATCATACGTAGACAAACTTCGCACAGTGGCCAGCCCGAAGCATGTCTTCAGCAATTCTTTGGGAATTGGGACTTGGCTGATTGGACATTGGTGATGCTAACACGGTGGGAGGTGTTAATGGGCATCACTAGAAAAAAAAGGATTCCGTGGTCAAATAAATTCAGGAAACTGAATCAAACAAGTTTCTCTTTGGTAGGACTTCCGACAGCCTTAGTAGGTGAATGTGCATCTTGAGTCTAGGAAGGGCTGCTTCAGGCAGGGATGACTGGTTTGCCTGGAGCTGTGATGTTTAAGAAAGAAGGAAGGTTTGCTTGCTGATTTGCTAAGGGCTGGACTGGCTTGAGGCTCCTGTGGGCCACCCTGGCGAAGCCTGTGTGCCTGTGGGCACGGCCCGTATGACTGTTCACAGCAAAGCCTGCTTCTACTTTCCGCCTCTCTTCAGAGTCTCTTCCTGAAGGCCTGGCATCTTGTGCCCTCTCTCAGTTCCCTGCAAGGGAGAATAGGTTGGGAAAGGACTGGAAATTGGGAAAGGGATACAGTAGGAGAGTGGTGGGGTACCATAGGTCATTTCTGAAATAGCCAAAACGAAGGAGCCATCCTTTCAGCTCAGGGTTGAGAGAGGTAGAGTTGTCCTGTTCTTGTCCTCTGACAGTGACTTAAAGTTCATCTGCTTCAGTGACTAAAGTTCATTCAGCTCCTTTATTTGAGGAAGGAATTTTCAGGAAGACAGTAGGGCCCAGAAGTTAAGGGGCCTGCCTAGGGTCACAGGCTGGGACCAGGCGCTATCGTGAGAGCCTTTGCTTCCCCGTGTCTTTGGAACACTTCTGACATTCAGAAAGGAGAGCTACTATGTTACAGTGCCCAGAGGACCTGCAGGGTGGTTGGGGCCCAGAGGAGTCCATCCTTGGACAGAGCGAGGAACCTAGCCCAGGGGGTCTGTTTCTTTGAGGAGAGGATGTGGAGAGAGGGAGGGTCAGGAGGTTTGGGGAATCATCGCTTGTAATAAGGGCTTCTTCGTGTACCAGTTTTGTGACTCTGGCAAGATACCTAACTGTCCGTATCTCAGTTTTCTCTTCTGTAAAAGAGCATAATAAAAGCGATCAGCCTGAGAGAGTTGTTTTGAGGATTCAGTGTGTATAGAGCAGTGTGTATCTGGGCTTATTCTGGCCCAGAATAAGCATTTACAAATGTCACTTTTCATCGTGTGACTGAGACTGAAAACAGTAATGGGAGATGGGAACAGGGAGTGTCGTGTGTCCTCCGAAACCCCAGGAACCACTGTGCTGTAAGGGTTTAGCTTTCAGGCAGGGATAGGGCCTTCTTTCTTCTTCCTCCTCAAATCCCCAGCTCACAGTTTAAGGCCTGGGGCACAGTTGATGCCTGAGACATGTTTGCTCCCTCCCTAGGGCTGCCTGAGGCTGAGCATTCTGACTTTTCCAGGAGCACAGTGGGTCCCTCTCTAGTCCAGGTACTGATGAGAAAGTCAAGCGTGGTTCCTTTCAAGGCAAACCCCCAAGGCCAGGGAATGGGGGCGAGAGGGGGGCGGGCTGTCCCGAGGAGAGAAAGCGGACGCCCTGAACCTCCTTGAACACTGCCTGGCAGGGGCCTCTGTGGAAAGCTGTGTAACCTCAGCCAGTAAACTAAATGCACTGGAATAGACTCAAGACCACTGATCCTCCAAACCTCTCTGCCTCCATGCCCTGGCCTCATGGTGAAAGGTGGGGGGGGGGGGGTAGACAGAGAGGAGGCAAGCCACGCACCTCAAGTTTCCTTTGATCTTGTCATTGTCACCATTGAGGCCAAGCTGCCTGGTTTCTTTTTTCAGTCTCGATGTCCCAGCCTGGGGAATGTGCCCCTCTGTCCCCGCCCCCACCCCCACCCCCACCCCGGCACAGGACAGGTGGGCAGAAAGGATGTCCCTGTGCCCTGCACAGTAAGGCCTTATACAGGCCCTGCGTGTGCTTGGGCTGCTGCTCCCCCAGTTCTGTTTCTTGTGTATATTTGCAGGGAAGATGTTAACACTTCCTAACAAGCCTTTGTGTTCATCTAATCTCTGCTGTTTAACCTTTGACTCCTCCCTATTATCAGTGTCTGCCACCTTTGCTGGTCAGCCCAAGGGCCCCAGGAAGAGCCCTCAGCCCGGGCTGGCTAGGCAGAGGATGAGGCAGCATTCCACCCCAGTTTGCAGGCAGATGGATCGCCTTTCCCTGGGGCAGAGCTTTGGAAAATAAAGCAAACTTGTGGTGCCATTAGGATCCCCCAGCCCCCACTCCTTTTGAACTGTCAGCCGTTAAGTAAACATTCTTTTCCTGCCGTGGGTCCCAGCACCTTGGCGGGAGCAGAGGACCTGGGAGGAGGGCCCCCCACCCCGGCCCCCAGAGCCTCGGCTAAACTCTGAGGGATTTGGGCAGGAGAGCAGGACAGAAGTGCCGCATTGATGTCAACTCTCTGAGTCCCTGGGGCATCGGGGCTTTTGAAGTGGACTCGGGGTAGCTGTCACCACAAGGGCCAGGCCCCTCGGAAGTATTAAAAGCCCCATCCTCTCCAGGCCCCTCACTTGTTTGTCTGTACCTGCGGGCAGCACTGCCCTTCCCGGCCCACACGGCCTCTGCAGCAGCAGTGATGCCTGGGCAACGGGTATGACAGCCACTGCCGGGGTCTCGGCTACACTTCCATTGAGGAAAAGGCCACACAGGCCTGTTACTAGTGATGAGGTGCTCTGGTGTAATAAGCACCCATGCAGGAGGGAGGAACTTTAATCCTGACTCCACTGACCACTGGCTGTGAAGCCAGGCCAGACAGTTCACCCTTCTGAGCCCGAGTTTCCTCTTCAGTAAAGAAGGTCAAATTTCCTGTAAAACAAAGTCCAGTTGTACACATTATGGGCTAGATGTTGTTCTCTGGGTTTTTTGGTTTTGTTTGTTTTTACTGAAAGGGATCATTAATCTCTGGGCTGACACCTGCAGATGATAGGGACCGTGTGTGAAAACGGAGGAGGGGGTCTCAGGGCCAGCAAAGTAGTCCAAGTGCCAGAGATCCAGCTCCTGAGATGAGTCACATGATTTGTCCTCTTCGATGTCTCCTTGTCAGTATACTTCTCTCAGAGTCAGGCCAGCAGGGCCTTCAAGACCCCAAAAGAGGAAAAAGTAGCTGAGGCTCTCAGTGGAAGTCCCATGTGAATGGCAACTGTTGGTCCCCAGCTTTGGGCCACATCTCTAGATACACTTATTCTGTCCCTTGTTACCATACATGTTCCCATGTTCTTGGGGTGCAGAGGAGGCCTGGCCTGGCCTGCCCGAGCTGTGTATTATAGGAGGCTTCTTCTGCGTATGTTTGGGAGTCCTGAGCCTGAAGCATGGGTGACTCTAATCCCTGGTCCGATCAAGGAACCATGACGGGTCCTGCTTTTCAGCTGCTGGCCTGGCCAGAGGCCTTTCATTCTTTTCTGTCTAGGGCCACTAAGCTCTAACATACCGGTGTCCTGACTGGCTTCCCTCCTTCCTCTGTGGCTCTGTGGAAGAACTGTGTAGAAACTGCGCCAGAGGTGCCTGCTGCCCAGTTGTTGGGGGTTACCTTGCCAGATGTGCCCGTGACCTCTTGGTGTTTCCACAGGTACTACAAGAAGTTCTCCATTCCTGACCTAGACAGACACCAGCTACCTCTGGATGAGTCCTCGCTGAGCTTTGCTCATGCCAACTGCACGCTGATCATCTCTGTAAGATTCACTCAGACTTCTTGGCCCCTGCGTCCTTTTTTTCCCTGCCCACTTCCCTTCCCATAGGGGCCCCCCGTTCCATCCCAACCCCTGGAGTGTGCTTGTTAGAGTACAGGCACCTCTACTTCAGTGTGGGGAGAGTGGGGTGGGGGCGCTCAGGGAGGGTCTGAGCTTGTAAATCATATCTGGAAGAGGACAGAGGGTGATGTGGAGGGGTGGAAATCACAGGACTGGGTGGGGTTTTGGTGGTAGGCTCCTATCCAGCCACGTGACCTTGAACGAAGTCTTCAACCCTATAGGCATCAGTTTCCTCATTTTCAAATAAAGGCATCAGAGCAGGTCCCCCCAACCCCGAGGGGGGATGTGACTGAATTATGTTCCGTCCACAGTACCAGAAGCCAAAGGAGATCCTGGTGGCTGAGGCAGAGCTTCAGAAGGAGCTAAAGAAAGTGAAGACAGCCCACAGCAGTGATGGGGACTGTAAGACCCAGTAGCAGCTCCCCCCAAGCCTACACCTCGGGGGCATGGAGGGGGTGAGACTTTTCCTGTTGGCCCATGAGACTTTGAGGCTTGGGCCTTTCTGGTGCAAGAAAGCTCCTTGCAGGAGCTATCCAGCCTCTGTGAGAACTGGGCCTTGAGGCGCTCTTAGCCCCCACATCATGGTCTTATCTCCTAAGTAAAGTCATTCTGAGTCGTTGCGGGTAGACTGCCCTCTTGTCCACCTCTCCATGCTTCTGTCACCAAGAAGGGTGCTGGTGATGACATTCCCTTCTCTTCTATCCTTAGGGACCTCCAACATTAAAAGCCTTTCGCGTAAAGGGAGGCATGAGTCTTAGATGGAGCAGAGGTGGGGGAAGCTCAGAGTTGACGCAAACAGGTTGGGGAAGATGCCCGCTCGGCGCTGTTGGGCTCAGAGGAAGACTGGGCTGGAAGAGACCCTGTGCCACCTTAGCTTGCAGAAGTGGCCCAGATGAATTCCCTAAGGTAAGGGTGAGTGAGGGAGAAGTTTTAAAATACAGTAACCTTGGAAACAGGCCAGAATGAGGGTTGTAGCAGTGCAAAGAGTGGGTGTGTGTTGGAATAGGGTGCTGATGGGTGGTAGTTTAGCTCCCCCACAGCCCTTCTGCTGTCCTCTAGCCATACCCGACAGGGGACATCCTCCCCACCACTGGGGCCAAAGGGGTGAGTAGTACTGAGAGGTTTTCCTGAAGGAAAGAGACGAGCCACGAGACAGGTCTTCCCAGGACTCCCCAGCCAGAGAGGAACCAGATCTGTGACCAATCAAGCTTTATTTTTACAAAAATGAACATTGTAGCATGTCCCAGCAGCCAGCCTGCAATTGGGCTGGCTCAGCGCTCACTCAACCCTCTTCAGTTTCAAAGTGGGACCAGGCCACAGCCCCAAGAGCTCAGTCAAGGGGAGGGGCCTGAGTGAGGAGGTGGGGGCCGGTGCCAGAGCAGGATAGTGGCAGCCTCACCCCTCCTTCTGACGAAGGGGCAGAAAGGGACCAGCTGGAGCACCTCACCTCCCTCAGAGCTGTCACGGCTCTAAGAAAGGGTGAGGGGGGGGGGGCCCATCCAGGCCAGATCCTTGCTCTGGCCACCAGAGAAGCAAGGGCCGGCCGGGCTCAGCCATTCTCTCAAAGCAGCAGATCCCTGCTCTCCAGCTAGGTCCTGGGAGGTAATGCCAAATTTCTGAGAGTCGGCAGCCTTTACCTTACGTCGCCCAAGATAGGTCTAGGAGCACAGGCACGGCGGGGGAGGAGGTATCACTGCACCCTCCAGGCAGGAGAGGTCCCTGAGTAGCTGGCTTCCCTGCCCCACAGGCTGGGGTGGCCCTGTCACGGGTTTTGAAAGTCCAGGACGTGGAGGTTGTAAGACAGCGCAGCATAGAGATGCTTGGTGGTGAAGCGCAGGCAGTACACGGGACTGCTGAGCGGGGTCGAGGTCAAGGGGAAGGCCTGCAGGGAGGGAAGGTGCAGGAATGGCAAGCACATCCCGAGGCGGAGAGGGGGAGAGCCCTACCCCAAGGTTTCCAGGCACAGCCCCTAACAGGGAATCCTGGCATCCTGGAACAAATGCTGGGCAGTGCTCTTACGTGTAGGCAGGCCCTCTGGCGCCGGTCCCACAGCCGCACGACACCGTAGTAGGAGGAACCGGTAGCCAGCAGGTGGTTCCCATCTGTCTGCAGGCAGTACAGGGTGCTGTCGTGGGGTTCCTCCCACTCCATGACGCACTTTCTGTCCAGGAAGAGGCAGTCAGAGGGAAGCATAGGGGTGCCCTCTACCCCCAGTTCCCCAAGGGTCTTAGAAATCCATTCTGGCTGGGAGACAGAAGCTGAATCAGCAAACTCTTTTGAAAAATAGACTTAATGGGGGAAAGCCTCCTCTGTATAGGTCCCCAGGCCAGGTCATGCCCTCACCATCCCAGGACTTAGGCAGCAGGTAACTAAGGCAGGGAGAACGCTGATGACTCCCAGGCTCTTAGTCATGGCCTGTAGGTTAGGGTCTCCCAGGCCAGGGCTGCCAAGCTAGGAGTCTGAGCTTGATCTGACCTTGCTGGCTGCTCCTACTGGCCTCCACCTGTCCCTTCTCCCGGGGGCTCACTCAGAGGGAGGGCCGGGACTGCATCCCACCTCCTGCCTAGACACTCACCGGACGCTGGCTCGGAGGTCCCAGTAGCGAACGTAGGTGTCATAGCCACAGGACAGAAGTGTGGAAGGGGACTCATACATGACATCCAACACCCCAGCTCCTGGGGGGAAGTCACTGCCCAGGTGCATCATGAGCTGCCCACTGGGGAGAGAGCGGAGGGTAGAGGATGAGCGGCTGTCCCCTCCCCTCAGCCCCCACATCTGCTTTTAACCCAGTGGCATCAGTCCCTGAGGAAATGCAGCTCTCCCTCCTGAGCTAAAATCAGGCTCCCTTAGGAAAGGGCCAAGGGAGGAAATGCCTGGGGTGCCCACTGTCACCCCAGTCCCAGTGCCTGCCCCTCCCCCAGCTAAAGGCCTCAGCCCGGCAGCCCCTGATCACACCTGCTCGCTGCCGCTCCTCAGGAGGAAGAATGGGCCTGGCTGAGGGGCCGGCCCCCCTTCCGTGCACACACACACTCGGTTACTTTATACTTCTTGATCCTGCAGGTCAGGCGGTTCTGAGCTGCCTGAGTCCAATGCCTTAATTCCCGCCTGTAATCTGGGGCTCAAACCTCATTGGGGATAAAGACCACACAAAGGGAGAAGGGGAGTCCCAGGAGATGTTAAAACAAGTAAACACCTTTGTGTCTGGGGAGAGAAATCGCTGAGAAAGCAGCTTAGCGGGCTGGTCCCTGGTGTTCCTGGCCCGGCTGGCCCCCAGCCCGCGGCTAGCACGCCTGTGTGATCACAGCCCCCAGCCTGCTGGGCTCCAGCATGCTCCCCCAGCCTCGCCCCTCCCGGTGGCCGAGAGCAGATTACCGAGAAGAACAATTTCTTTGTGACTGTGTAATTCCCTCCGTGACCGCGGCAGTGGGCAGACCCCTCGCCCTGATGCCAGACCCCTAGCAACCATGTAGGGGGGCCTTCTGGCCCTAGCAACCACCCCTCAACATCAAGTGCACCCGCTAATCCCTGTGGCTAGGGAACGGGTAGAAGCAGTGAGTTTCTGCCGAACGACAGAGGGGAATGAAGAAGAGGGGCACCCTCCAGGCCCTATCCCTCAGTTTCACCCAAGAGATGCTAGGCTCCCTTGCATGCATGACAAGAGAAACAAGGCCCTGAGCACTTCCCAGGGACACCCAGGTAAGAGGCCCTGGGCGGGCGGGGGGGGGGGGGGGGGGAGGAGGAGGACGTCGTGGTCTCACAAGCAGTGTTCATCAAAGGGCTGAGGCAGACGCTGTCAGCCATGTGTGTGAAAGCGGACTTCATCTCCAGGCCTCTTGGCTCACACGGACTCTGACCCTCAACCTCCCTTCTCCTCAGTGGAGCCACCATCTTCCCTAGAGACTGAACGAATAAAGGAGGAGGCTGGGGGTTCCTTTCTGCCCGGTTTGCCTTGCCCCTTGAGCCCTGGGCAGTGAGGGGACCTCCAGCAAAGGGCACTGTGGCAGTCAGAACCCTTGCCCCCAGCCTCCTCAGGGAGGTCTTCCTCTTACGGTCTGGACTACATCAGCCTCTGTGTTGGGGAACCCTGAGAGGGATCAGGCAGAAAGCCACTGCCCAAAGGTCCCAGTCTCATATGGATCCCTGACCTTGGCTCCCAGGAAGGGCCTGCCTTCCCAGATGGGCCACCAGCTAAGATTCACCCACCCTGGGCAGGCCAGAGCCCTCCCACCCCTGCACCTCTCTTTTGAAGGTACTTCTGGACATTTGTACACACCGGGTGGGGGCTGTTTTGCTCCACAGTTCTCCCTCCTTCCAGATTTGGGGGCCCTGCCCCTTCCATTAGTGAGGCCTTCAGGAATGACTGAGGAGCTCTCCCCTTTAATCTGTAGAAGTAATTTCATGTTTGTTTGAAACAGAAGATGAAAGGCAGTGGGGGTTGGGGGCCTGAAGCCCAGCGTGGCTCTGCCTGCCTACCCCTGGTCCCAGGGTTTAGAAGGAAAGAAAGGTGGGCATCCATGGGCCGGCCAGGGTCAGCAGGATCAAGACCAGAAACATCAGGGCAATCAATACCCAGTTCAGATTGCCACCCTGGGCCCCCTGCCCCAGCATTCAAGCCACCACTGGAAAGCATCATGCCGGTGTCTGCAGTAAACACAGAACCCTGCTTTCTCGAGGAGATGCCAGGGCCAGAGTGAGCACCAACCCCTGGAGGCCAGGACAAGTCCCGAAAGCCCCTAGTCAGCCAGCCCAGCCTGGCCAGGGACGGAGGAGTTTCTTTCTGCTGCTGCGCTGTTCTCTGATTCTCTGAAATGGCCACACACACTTTAAATGGCCCAATAAAAAGATACAGTTTCTTTTGCCTCTGGGCCTGGGACCCTCAAGACTCTGTTGTGCAGTGCCCGTGAGGTTAAGTTCAGAGCATAAACTGACACACCAGGCTCTGGGAAATGGCCCGTCTCTTCAAATAGCAGCCCAGCAGTGCCATAGGAGCCCTGCTGGGGCTTTGATTCGGGAAAACAAACAGAAATGGCACCGTGGGCCCTTCGTGGCCCCCACCCTAAGACCAATTTAACTAGAAAACTCTAGCTCAACAGCGCCTGTGAAGGGAGCAAGATCAGCCTGACAATAGCCCCAAACTTTGGGGAAAAGGGGGACAAAACAAGCTGTCTCCTCAGCCCCTCCTCTTGGGCTCCTTTTCTTACTGCAAGTGTGTTCTTGTAAAAAACGATTAGATTGCAATTTGTATAACATGGTGACCCCCAAATTCAGACGTTTCACCCCTTTTCTCTGGAAAGAATGTCAAGAATGCTTCTCGGCCTCTCACGGTGGGGGGCGGGAGGGGGGTGCAGAGCCTTGGCTATCACACAACTTGTGTGGGAACAGGACTGCCCCTCAGAGCCCTGGGCCAAGACAGGAGCAAGGGCCGGCTCTGTCACTCCAGAGGGCCAGACAAAAAGTCCATTCCCTTCCAACTCCTGCGCACAAAGCCTGGGCCTCCAGGAGCCGCTGGGGTGGGGGGCTCCACACCCCAGCCTCCCCCCAGCCCGACTCCAACAATTCTCTCTCCACCCAGGGAAAGATAAAGACAGATGGGGCCACCCCTGTGAGCCTAAGAAGGAGGGCAGGCCTGGGGCGGACAGCCGGAAGGAGACATGGCCCTGAGGCCAGGCTGTGTGCAGCATTCCCTGGGAGCCCCCCGAGTGCCTGGGCAGAAGGAGCAAGCAGAGGGTGGCCTCATCCCAGGGACCCTTGACGGGGGTGATCAGGTGAGGAAACCAGGGCTCCCTGGCCCAACCCACCATGCTGCACTGCGATTCTGTCTAGAGGGAAGAAGGGGCCTAGGGAGGAGCTTCCTGACAGAAGGAAATTTAGTAAGACCCTGACCCCTCCACCACCATCTTTGTAGGGACAGCTCACTGGAGGTAGATGCTGACCCTGAAGGCCCTGATGTCCCAGCAGGGAGAGCCCCCACCCCCCCTTAGTCTGGGCCCTGCTGAGCCGGAGTCCTGTCATCCCATCCTCCACCTGCCTCCCTCCCTGCCTGTGCTCCCAACACAAGCCGCAGCCCACAGAGAGCCCTGTGCTAAAGGGCCCTGAGATAGGAGAAGCTGTATCCATCCACCTCCCAGCCTGCACCTAAGAATGCCTGTGACCCCCACACCATTTTACAGCCACCGTTAACACACTGGGTACCTGGGGATGCTCCCTGGAGATCCTGGGGGTTCTCGTTCCTACATCTGTCCTGGGTATGCGGCCCCAAAAATGCAACAGTGGCTTTCAGAGGAGGGAAAGGATGGGAGAGTGACAGTCCACCTTCCCACATCTCGGCTCCCATGGAGACAGAGGGCCTGAAGGTATAAGCTTGGCTGAACACGGTCACTCAGAGAACGGGAGCCTTTTCCTCCTTCCCACCCTCCCCTCTCTCTTCCTTTCTTTGAGCAACAACCATTTAATGAGCTCCTTCTGTATACAAGGCATTGTGCCAAGCAGGAACTACGGGGACATGTCAGAACCAACTTTGAAGGAACGATCCCTGTTCTCAAGGAGTTTTCCACCCAGTGAAGGAGGGAGTCTGTCATGTATCCAGCTATCAGTATGAGGGGTGACTGAGTTCCAGAGGAGAAATGAAAGTTTTATAAAAGGACAGATAAGAGAACATTTCAGCCTGTGGTATGGAGTGATTCCTCAGTGAGTGACAGGAGCAGCAGGAGGGCCGAGGCGAAGGGCCAGCGTAGAGCTGGGGCACCCGGCCTGTGTTTTCACCTGGCAGGCACTCCGATTTGCCCAGGATCTGGCTTCCAGACCATGGTGGCCTTCGGGTGCATACTGCTCAGCTGGTCTGAGCTCCGGGAGGGGCAGGGAGGCGCTGTCCTCGTCCAGCACTCAGGTGGGGAGGGCGGGAATCGAGGAGGCACATAGGTCCCAAATGTAACCACAGGGTGGCAGAGACCAGGAGAAGCCCACGGATGCTTCGCCTGCCTCAGCCCCATCAGGTGAGAGGGAAGGGCCCTGCCCGAGCACACAGCCGCTCGCGTGCATGTGTGTGCGCGTGCACAGCCCCCGGCGCCCGCCCGCGCACACGTGTTCAGACACAATGGCTCAAAGGCCAGGCAGCCGGGCAGCCCACTTTGTACTGCTAACAAGGGGACCGTAATTACAGGAAGGGGCAGCCGGGCAGATAAAAGGATACAAAATTTCAACATCTGTTGCCATAAAGGGATAAGGAGAAGTGAAACGCAAAGTATCAGTTTGGTGTCAGCAGGCAGAGAGCCAATTTCAAAGAGTTCAGGGGGACAGAGGGGACAAGAAAGAAAAAGGAAAGGGGGTAGAAAGAAAAGAAAGAGAAAGAAATTACAGGGTTCCTTAAAGAGGTAAAGAAAAAAGAAAATGAAAAAATCTGTCAGTAATACTTTCAAAGGAGAAGGCAGGTACTTTAAAGAGGGCAGTTCCCGTAATCACCCTGACTGAGGGCCACCTACCCGCCCCCCCCCCCCCCCCCGCCGGGGTGGAGGTGGAGGCAGGGGCAGAGACAAAGCCACACCTGGGCCAGATGGGCACTACTGGTGCCCTCAGAGTGGCCCAGTCTGTGCTCAGGACACCAGTGCCTTCTGCAGACGGCTAGAAAGGGCTGCAGCCAGGCCCCCCTCCCCATTCTAAATGCCACTAGATGCTCTGATGCGCATCTCCTGTGCTCAGCCTGGGGTCCCAAGAGAAGTTCCTGGCACATGGTGACCGACAGGGCGGCCCTAGGAGTGCTTTAAGGGTTACCAACTCCAGCCACAGGAGCTAGGATCAGGGAGGTCTTTGTGGCAGAGGTGCTGTTTACACGGAAGAGTAGGCAGGACAGAGAGGGGGTAGGTAATCCGGGCACGATGGCAGCCAGAGCAAAGGCTCAAGGGGAAGATAGAGGGCCCCTGTCAGAATGTGTGAGAAGCCTACCTGCCCTGCCTTTGGTGAGAGAGAGGATGTTCGGGGGTTTAGGATAGAAACGGAGGAGGAACGGGGAACCAGGGAGGACCCTGGCCAGAAGGAGAGATAAGGGATGTGCGCAGGGGCACACGCATGATCACACGCATACAGGGCAGCACAGAGCCTCGCTGAGGACTCGAACCCTCAACACCCTAGGTGTAGCCAGGTCCAGAGCCCACCCCTCGCCCCTTCCCTGCCCGGTGGTCCTGAGGCTGGCTCAGGGCTATGGCTGGACCCACTAGGATATGTCCAGATCTGGGATCACGGGCCTCTCCATCCTGGTGCTAGACCCAGCTCAGATGCCCTTGGCAGAAACATACAGCCCATAGCAAGAACAAGCCTAGGGAGGAGGGGTGTATAAGATGTCAGGTCAGGCAGACCTCCCAGGCCTCTCGGCAGCTGTGAGGTACGCCCCGCACAGACAACACCTTCCCTGGGACCTAGCCGAGGTTTCTGCTCAAATGCACGCAAAGAGTACCAGGCTCAGAAACAGGACGGCTTTGGCCTAGTACCTCAGGCCTTGATGGGATCACAGGGCCTAGCGAAGGTTACTTCAGGGATTGGCTGTTGACACTATCTGTCAAGATGGAGCCCCTGGAGCCGGCACCTGGGCCCAAAGACCACCTACCCTTGGAAGCAGGAACACTCTGGCACCTCCAAGTTGGGTCAAGAACTCCATCTTTCTCTCTGCCTGGTTTAGACAGGTTAGAAATTCCCCGTCCTTGGGCCCGGCCCACGGTTCCCAACTCCAGGAGAAAGAAAGGCAGAGAAGAAAGGAGAGGGACGGTCAAGCTCCTTGCCGTCTAGACGATGGCTGTATGCCATGGCTGCCCTTGAGCCCGTGTGCTCCAGCCCGCACCTCCCCCTCCCTAACTCATAGGGAGAACAGAGTCCAGAGGGGTCTTGATGAAAGGAAGGGCTGAGGGAGCCTGGGTAACTCTGAAGGGGTCCCCAGGCACTGTGGGAAGCAGCCTAAGCTCCCGGATAGCGGGGACCTGAGAGGCAGCAGGAAGCAGACGTGCGGAGCAGGGCACCTCCACCTCCCAGCTGTGTCCCAGCCCCCGCCATCATCCTGAGGGCGCCCCCAGAGGGGGGATGCTCGGAGCACTCCTTCCCCCGCCCAAGTCACAGCACACACATAAAAGAGAAAATCCCGGTGCTCCTCAGGTTTCAGTGGTGACAGGTTAAAAGCAAAGAATCCTCCCAGCCCCGCACAGCGCCCCGCCACCTAGTCCTGCGGGCGGTGCTGCCCCACCTTCCAGATTGGCCTGTCAGTCAGGCTTTGGCGTTATTGAAAGATCAAACTCTGTCCTGCCTGTTCATTACCTTAATCCTATTTTCTACATGGCTTTATTATCTGCTTGGGCTTCTCTGGGAAAGACAGCTACAGACAGTTACCCTGTCCATCCACTTCCTCCCACCAAAAGCAGATGCCTCCACCGGGGCATCTCTCCTCTGAGCCCCGCACCACTCCAGTCCTCCGGGCTCCCCTGGGAGCTAGAGGGCTATGGAAACGCGGCCGGCTCCTCTCAGTGGCGAGGAGGGGCGTCTGCGCGCCAGTGAGAAGGCAAAGCCACATGGTGCCCAGGGCGGCCCTGCCACAGGCTGTCCAGGGGATGCAGTGGCGGCTTCTCATCTGGCTCCGGTCAGAATCCCGGCCGCAGCTGTCCTGTGCCTGTGATCACTCGGGTTCTTCCCGGGTTCTGTAAAGACCCAGTGTTTGGGGTTAGTGACGACTAACCCCGTAAGAGAGGGCCGTTCAAGGAGTTGGTGGCTTAGAACTACATCCCGGCCATAAATCTGTGCCCAGGAGTAGCCCCACCAAGGAAACCCCAGGCAGAAGAGGCCCTCGAAGGTTACTCGGCTTTTGACACAAAGCCGGGCCACGGTGGTGCGCCCACCCCACCCCCGGCCCGTTCGCCACCCCGAGCGCAGGCCAGTGAGGTCGCCAGGCACGAGGCCCGGCTACAGGACGAAAACGGACTTTTCGGCAGAAACACCTATCTTGTGACCTGCAGCCTTACTTCCTGTCATGGGCCTTCTCTAGGCCATGAGGTCAGCAGGACCACTCCACCCCCAGTGGTCACAAGGCCACAGGTATTTGGAGAATTAAAAAGCTGAGCGTCTATACACTCTAAGGTACTACTATGGAAGGCAGCCGCAGGGGAGGAAAAAGAAAGGGAGGGGGACAGGCACTGTATGGGCTCTTGTATAAAACAATTGGTTTCATACTAGTTCTGTTAAGTACAGATCATTAAATCTCATTTACAGATGTGGAAACCGAGGCCCAGAGTGCCCCCCACCCATATCACAGAGCTAAGAAGCGGCAGAGTTAGTTCGAGAACCCAAGTCTGTCTGACCACACAGCCTGTGTGCCCTCCGTAGCTCCTCACAGCCTCCCATCACACACCAGAGGAGGGGTTCCTTGGCCTCAGCCCCACGCAGAAGCAAGAAGTTTGCCGGTGGCAGGAGTTTGGCAGGGGAGTCACGGGAACGACATTCACAGACTGCGGGCGCTCCAATGTCCCAGAGGCTGCAGGACAAAGGATCCCTTGGAAGTTTTAGCTGAGCTGTGCCGACAACAGTATGATGTGACCATCAGCTACACTAACAAAAGCAAAAGATCTAGAATAAGGAGGGGATAGCGCCTGCCACTCATCATCTCACACCCGGCACGTTCAGTACTCAGTTACGAACATCCCATTTCAAGAGGGATCCAACCAGATAAATGCAAGAAACTTTCAGGTGAGAATGATCCTAAAACGAGTGTGAGACCCACACAGTAGGGTCACCCTCCCAGCTATTCCTCACTTACTTTCTTGCTGACCCAAATCTGATTCTGTGCCCACCGCTCCCATCCTCCTTGCCACTATGCACGTGGGGGAAGCTGGGCTCTTCCCCAGACCCAGGTCAATCCTGACTGGTCATTCCATTTCCCTTGCCACGGTTTGGTTCAGGGTGAGTAACGGAATACACTTTTGGCTCACTCAAGATGAGGAGTCTGCTTGGGGGCTCCTATAAAAGGACTCCCCATCTTAAAAAGAGACCCAGGCAGGGACAAGTCCTCTTCCTTCCTTTTTCCCTCTGGGTATTTTGCCTTATGAGCAGGTAGAGCTTTTGTGAACAAGCCTGAGGATAAGGGCAAAACCCACGTTGACAGAGGGGGCAAAGCGGAAAGCTGAGAAGATGGGCCCTCAACCTCTCGCTGAGCTACTGCATCCATCAATCCTGGAACCAGCGAAGCTTCCAGCTCCTGGGGACTCCTTGTCACTTACGATAATAATAATCTCTTTATTGTTGGAGCCACTTTGAAGTAGGCCCTCAATACTTCCAGCCAAAAGCACCCTAACTGATGTACCATGTGTATAAGCAACAGTAGAAGGGCCTCAGACTTTCGGCCTGATAAAGAGAAGACACTGGAGAAACAGGACCAAAGTTTTCAGATATTTAAAGCCCTGTCTTCGGAGGCAAGGTTCAACTTGCTTCTTGCCTAGAATCATAGTCCCTGGAAGCAGGTCAACTCTCGATGAAGGACAGGTGTGGTAACTCTCAGGGCTCTCCAAAGATGTAATGTGGTGTCTGGGAGAGTTGCGAGTTTCCTATCCCTGTGGTTGGATGACCGTTAAGAGAATGTTGTAGAAAAAACCATATTTAACTAAAACAGCTCACGTGTTAAAAAAGAAAAAATCTTTTGGAAAGACTGACAATAAGAAGGATTTTTCAGGGGGCAAAAAGATGGGTACCACTTTCCTGGGGATACAGAGAGGAAAGGAGGCACGCTAGAGTCACTGAGGCAGGAGACAGACAAGAACAGAACATCCTCGCTGCTGCTGTAGATCATGGTGCTGAACCAGAGCACGGGACCTGGGGCCAGGTGCAGACGGTCTTAGACTTGACCCCACAGGCACAATTGACAAAAAAAATTTGGACGCCATCAAAATGTAAAACTTTGGTCTTTTATCCTGTTAAGAGGACAAAAAGACAAGCTCCAGACTTAAAGATAGAGGCAAACCACATATCTGACAAAGGATTCATTTCTAGAATATATAAAGAACTCCCCAAACTCACCAGTGAAAATGCAAACTGTTCAATTAGAAAATCGCCAAAAGCCATGAGCAGAGATTCCACCAAAGAGAACATACAGAAGGCAAATACACACACGAAAAGATGTCATTGGCTATTACGGAAATTCAAATTAAAGCCACGAGATACCACACCTCTTAGAATAGCTAAGACAAGAAAGAGCGGCAATTCCAAATGCTGTCGAGGATGGGAAGAAACTACATCTCTCATACCCGGGAGTAGGATTATAAAATGGTAAAGATATTCACAGTAGTTTGACAGGTAAAAAATTAAACACACATTGGGGCGCCTGGGTGGCGCAGTCGGTTAAGCGTCCGACTTCAGCCAGGTCACGATCTCGCGGTCCGTGAGTTCGAGCCCCGCGTCAGGCTCTGGGCTGATGGCTCGGAGCCTGGAGCCTGTTTCCGATTCTGTGTCTCCCTCTCTCTCTGCCCCTCCCCCGTTCATGCTCTGTCTCTCTCTGTCCCAAAAATAAATAAAAAACGTTGAAAAAAAAAATTTAAAAAAAAAAAATTAAACACACACTTACCAAATGACCTGGCACTTGGACTCTGGGGCATTTATCCCAGAGAAATGAAAACATGTGTCCACACAAAAGATTATATGCAAATGTTCACGAGAGCTTAATTTGCAATAGTCAAAAAATTGAACATAACCCAAATGTCCTTCAGTGGGTGAATGCTGTTCAGTGGGAGAGAACTTTGGGGCATCCACACCAGGGAATACTACTGAGCAATGAAAAGGAAGGCGCCATTGATACACAGGACGAGGGCTATGGCTCTCATGAGAGCTATGCTGGGTTAACGGGGGTGGGGACCAAATCACAAAAGGTATTCCACTTATATAACACCTCCAAGCTGCCAGAAGTAAAGAGGTGGAAAACATGTAAGTGGCTGCGAGAGGTGAGAGACGAGGGAGTTTAAGAGGGCAGGGGAGGAAGATGATGTGGCTGTACGTGGGCAAGTGAGGAATCCGCCAGTTCTGTATCCTAACTGTTGTAGTAGTTACGTGAATCTACACATGGGATAAAATTGCAAAGACCCCCCCCCCCCCCCACACACACACACACAGAAATGAGTGCGATCTGAATAAAGGTCTGTGGATTATACCAATGTCAATTTCCTGGTTCTGATTATAATATAATATAATATAATATAATATAATATAATATATAGAAATTACTTATAAATGATATCAAATTTATATTTATTATATTATCTAATGTAACACAGGTACCTTGCTGTCCTATTTTTGGAACTTCCTATGAATCTCTAATTATTTCAAAATAAAAAGCTTAAAAAAATCCAGCAGAATGGTAGACAATCTGATGGGAACGTGTCAAGCTTACCAAGGCAGAGAGTTGTGAATAAAACCTGGACGTATTTTAACTGTTCTGTGTAATTCTTTTTATGGCTCTGTAGGCCGCTTCCCAAAGTTCTTTATTTTAGAAAAATCATCTCCAAGGATAGATGGGATTTTATGTAGCCACATAATCGGGCACTCCTCAGAGAAAAAGTATCGTAAATCCAAATTGTTGTTACCCTGATTTCGAAGTGAAATTACTGACCTATTATAAATTACTGCCAACAGTCTCCTCAGGCTAACTCTAACGACGCCAGGAGAGAGCACGCACCTTGCAGGCTGCCAGTGAGTCGGGCCGCTGGGTTCTTCCCAGCCTCCCCCTGGACCATTCGGTGGCCCACTGGAGCCCGGGCTGGCCCAGCCAGCTCTCTGCTTTGCCTCCCTGGCTGCTCTAGCCGCACCCCTTAGGAAGCCGTGGTGGCTCAGGAATCTCTTACCTGTTGAGGTCCCAGATTCTTAGGGGTGAGAAGTGCCCACAACAGGCCGTCCCTGTCACAAAAGAGCTGCCAAACAAAAGGAGAGTGGAGTCAGGGCTGGCTTGTCAGAGCCTGTGGCAGAAGGGGGATCATGGAGGTGAGACAGGATGAGAGAAATGGCTGCGGGGCCATCGGAGAGGCCGAGGCCGAGGCCGAGGCCGCAGGGAGACGACCGCAAGAGCTCTGAGGGCTACGACCTCCCAGGGGCCCCCAGGTTTCAGGACGGCTGAGCTCGCCACTCAGAAGGGTCTCGTGGTCTCTGCCCACCAGGAAAGCACTTCTCCAGACGTGCAGCCCTCAGGTCAAGACAGAGCACGCTTGCCGGGCTGCAGAAATGGTCTCCTGGGAACAGGCTGCCGGGTGCCGGAAGGGGATGCCCTGGTCAGAGGTAAGGGCGGTGGGGGGCACGACTGACAGTTTTAAGAGCTGGGGGCACCTGTAATGTGCAAGCGCAGGGCAGGTACGATGGCACCACACTGACCAGAGGGAACCATCAAAAGCGAGTTACACATGAGAAGACGAGATGGGTAACGTGCTGGGATGTGAGGGTGCAGAGAGAGTGGAGGCCCAGGCTGCTGGGGCTGCTGTGGAGTGGGACGGCGGGCAGGCAGGCAGGCAGTTTAGAGGACAAGGACACACCCCACTTCCCAGAGGATCTCTTAAACCCCTAGAAAGTTCAACACGTGCCATCTGCAGAGTTTCATTTTAGGTGGAGGCCCAAGGCTGGCGGGCAGGTTCCGCATGGTGAGCCTGGCCGGCCAGAGCACCGGGACTGGAACTGGGACCTACGTGCCAGACCCCACCTTTGTGGGGGACTTGCTGGTGGGGGTGAGGGAGGGAAGCCTGCAGGAAGCCTGGCTAAAAAAACCTAACCATGAGCAAGAGAGTCAAAAAAGACTGTGTCACTCGGGAGCCCTGGGGCAGGGAAGGGCAGGTCCCTACATGTCTGGAGCTGGGGGGTGGGGGGAGCAGACAGATTAATGACACCTTAGCAGTGTGGGGCAGCAGCCCATCCTCCCTGGGCCTGCCCAGCACCTGTGGCTCTTTCGTCCCAAGCGGGTCAATGGGGGGACAGATTTCTGTAGAGAGGGCTCTGAAGAAGCCAGGGGCTTTGGCTGCGGGAGGCAGCCTGCCGGTCACCCATGGGGGAGAGGTCGGGGCAGGCATTGGCCGACCCACCGATTTACAATAAAAATGGCAGAGCAGGTGTCTGCTTTTTGACTCCAGGCTGATTAAAAAGGCCACACAAGCCACCCTGGGGCTTCCATGCCTCAAGCCAAGAGTTTCTTAGGGACATGCTCCATCATCCCAGCCTCCTCTCGACCCACTAGAGTGCCAGCAACCGCTCACCCGGAATGGTGTGCCAAAACAGCCACTCCATCATGCCCCAAGTGACTCCCAGCCTGGAAAGCGGCCACTGGACACTGAAGCCCCAAGCTACAAAGCCAGGAGGTGCTGTCCTCACCTCCCTCCCCTCAACATTTTTCTCTCGAGGGTAATCCATTAATAACTGGTAAAGCCAATTACCTTGGGTTGGAAACATAATAGCCACTTGGAAAGCATTCAAGCAGGCAATTGGGCTCTTCAGACTTTCGAGGAGCGCGGGCCAGGTGAGGCGCACCAGCACGGACACAGACATCTCTCAAGGAGGCCTCGGATGGGCCACAGGTGTGACTCAGTGAGCAAGTAAGTCGAGAGGGAGGGGAGATGGGAGGAAGCATCTGGAGCACCTCCCAGAAGGCTGGGGCGGGTCTGCCAACACCTGCTCCAGGGACTCCCGTCCTCCATTCCTGCCCGCCTGTCACCAGCCGGGTCTATCTCCCACCAGGAGGACTGCCTCTCACCTTCGTACCCCACGAAGGCCTTTCATGATTGTCTGGACACGACGCCCAGAAACGTTTCTTTCCAAAAGCTGCCCCCTTCCCTTGCCCAACTATGCAGTGCAGGGAGGAGGAGGGGGAAGGAGAGAGACCCCCCCCAGCACGTACGAGGACCTAAGAGAATAATCAAATTGAACACTCAGTACGGACCCTGTAAGCAACGGTCAAGCAGCTTTGGAGCCAGGTCCTGCTGGGCACACACACCAGGACGCACACCCCGACCGTGGGGACTGCCAGGACTCGGGGTGAAGCTGGCTGCGGGCACAGCACCGCACACCTCGCACTGTTCCTCCCTATACGCGGCCACACTTGCTCCCCACCTCACCCCTCAGCTCCCGTGGACTTCAGAAAGCAGAGGGCAAGAGCCACAGACCAGCCACGTTCAAGGTCAGAAGATTAAAAGGCGTGCCCGAATGCAGGACACACCTGGTGCAGGGGTGGGAGGAGATGGAACTCACTGTCCCGGGACACCCAAAGGATGCCTCACATGACACAGCAAGTTCCCAATAGAAGCGATTATTCCCACTGCACAGAAAGGGAAATGAAGTGACGGCCAAACTTCTACGAGTTTTCAGGAACTCCTTCGGCATACTCGCCCGCTTCCTGGGAGCCCCACCAGAAAAGGTGCTCCAAATGGAGGCCGGTGGGGTGGGGGATGTGCACCCCAGGAGGCCTCCCGCCCCCACGAGCTCAGCCTCCACGACGCCGTCTCGCCCACACGTAGTGCCATCCCGCGCCACGCGTGCCAGCCCGCCGTCGTCCTGCACCAGATCTCCCCATGCCCTCCCTGTGCCGGGCCCTGTGCCACGCGGGCCAAAGGTTCTCCTGGAATGCTCGGAGATGCCCTCGGCGAACACGGGTACCACCCCGCCAGGGGCCCCTCCGAAGCGATGACTCAGAGTCTGACCCATTAAAAGGTCTTTGCTACAATCTCCGCTTAGAGTCTGCGGTCACTGAAAAAGCCAGCTCTCCCCAGAAAGAAAAGAAAATGCAAATGGCTTTCGCCCTCACTCCCTCTCTTTTTCGGGGGTATCCTAGGGACGGGGATGGCAAACCTGTGAACACACAGAGGCAGAAGCTGCTGGCTCCTCAGGTGACATGACCACCCTTCCTCCAGGTCCCTACCACACTTGATCTTGTCCTTGGGACAAAGGGTATTTGGGGGGTTATTTCCCCATCTTCCCTTTGAGATCATGGACCATCTGGGGACTCCTGTGTCCTCTGGTGCCCAGCACAGCACCTGGCCTGAAAGAGGTACTCGGTACAAGTCTGTGGCACCAGACTGCAAGGGCCTTCCAAGCTCACAGCCAACCAGGCTGGGGAAGCTAGTCATGTGGGCTATGAAGGGGGTCCCTCTGCTTCTTGAAATAATTCCCAAATCACTGGACTGAATGACACACGACACAGTCATACATCGTTGGTTGGCAGTGGAATCCCTCATAAGCACCACAACCAGATAATAGACGAGAAGGACCAACAGTACCTACAAATTAATATCAACACACACACACACACACACACACACACACACACTCTTGCACAAGTACACACCCACACTCTCAGCTTGAGGGTCTAAGAGGCATTCTGACTCTATAAACTCTGCTCTTTTTGGATGAGAAAGTCCTGATCAGAAGCTAGCCCTCTCCAATTTCTCATCTTGCCCCAGACCTTGTCCAGGTTCCCAACCTACCTTCCTGGCCCCCTGGTCTGAGCTCAAGCAAACCTGGCACCACAGAGATCATCATCAGGCCCAAGAAGCAGACGTGGGAGCCCCACATCAGAGAGAGACGCCAGGAGAATTAGGGGTTCTGGTGCTCAAGCTGAGGAACAGAAAATAACAAGAAAAAGATGACAGGAGAAAGGGAGGAAGGAAAATTATTCAGGCATGAGCAGGGTGAAAAACAGACAGAGTCCTGCTGCCTCTGCCTTCATTCAGGCCCTCTTAATTACATCAGTCATTTATTGAACACTTACTATGTGCCAGGTTCTGAGGAAGGGTTTCACAAACATCATCCCATCTAATCATTGTAACTCTGCACAGGTACCACTTTCCCTATTTTACAGATAGGAAAACTGAGGCACCCTGCTCTGGCTCCCACAGGGAGAACTAGTAGGGCTGGAGTTTGAACCTACCCTTGCCCAGTACGTTCTCTCCCCAGCACCTCGTACAGTGCCTGGCACACACTGAAAACTCCAACCCTTGTTGAGTGAACAAATGGACAACTGAACAAATGGCCCCACCCGGGAGAAGAAAGGAGAGTCTGAGTGGCTCTGAGGAGGCAGCACAAGTGGCGTGCTTAGCAGCTGTGCCCCACGGCTGGCCTGGAGCCACCCAGCTGGCCCAGGCCCCAGCCGCCTCCGAGCCGGGGCTGACACACTTTGGCAAGGGAGGCCACCAGAGCTGTCACATCATTCACCAACATGCCCATCAAGTGTATTCAGTTCTCTTCAACCCGCATTGGCATTTTAATTACTGTTGGGTAAACTAATTTGTACAAATGAAGGCCGGGCTGCCTAATAGAATATGCAAGCTCTCTGACCTCTGACAGGCACTGACACGAGATACAAAGGCCGCCGAGGAAGGCTTTTTATCTGAGCCTTATTACTCTCTATTACTCCAATTAGTCAGGCTCCACTGCTCCTAATTGGAGGAAAAATTGCAATTAAATCAATTTTTGATGGGCTGCAAGTGGGCTCCCGAACCGCCCTGCTTGTGAAACACTGATATTATAGCAGCAAAGGTCACAGGCCTCATCGGCACCTGGGGGCCCCCGATTTCCCTTGGCCCCCTCCTAAAATGCCTCAAGGAAACCCCTGCCCCTCCACCGGCTTGGCCGGCAAGGGTGGAAAGGAGGGAGTCATTAGAACATGTCAGGTCTCATTGCTGCGGCCGCCATCTGCTAACCTGTGCCACTGACATCATTACGGCGGCTAAGTCCCGAAGCTTGAATGCAGTGCGAAGGTCACACAAACTCACTCGCTGAGGGGAGGCCAGGAGCAGTAGTGCAGGGACAGCATGGTGAGGGAGGGACCAGTGGGGTGGGAACAGGAGGTCAACAGAAGTCGGGAAGGGGACAGACACAGGCTAGGGTAGGTGAGAGTATAAGGCAGCCAGTTCCCAAGGTCCAGCCCACAGGGCACCCCAGGCCACCCAAGGGGAAGGGAAATATATGTGTCTGGGAAGGGGAAAAAAAAAAAAAAAAAAGAGGCCAAGAAATCTTGTTTTCTCTCCAGCAAACATCCCACACTGCAGTTGGGGACACGTCCTCCTGAAGGCAGCCCAGAAAGCTGAGGGTCACATCGGTGATGGAGCAGGAGCCCTCTGTGGGGCCTACCATCCACGGCAGCGCCTGCCCATGAAGGCTGGGGGGCGCCGGAAACTAAAGCTGTACGGTCGGGGAGGGGGAGGGAAATACAACGTTGTTCATCAAACCAAAGGATAAGGAGACCGAGGTGCCTAGCCGAAGCTTGAAGGAGTGAAGTTTAAAGCAAAGAAAAAGAAGATCCATTTCACAGAGCAACTGGCATACCGTCACCTCAAAGAAATGGTGCAGACAGAAAATATAAATTCAAAAGAACTTTAGCCAGCTTCGTGGATGATTGAACCAAAATGGGTTAACAAAGAAAGGAGGCCTTCAAGGGGTCAAGACCAAAAATATGTTAAATAAATGATGGCTCATCGACTTAACGGAATATTACACAGTCATCTAAAATAATGCTCCCAAAGTACAAGCAACAGTCTTAGGATATTATTAGAAGAAAAAAAGTCTAGAACAAACAGCCTCGCACAACTATTTTTTGAAAGCCTGGAGATAGAAAAGGAAAGCGTGGAAAGAAACATACGAAGACACTGAAAGTGATTATGTCTGGGCAGTAATTAGCAATTCTTTCTTTTAAATTTGATTTTTCAGGGGTGCCTGGATGGCTCAGTTCGTTGAGCATCAGACTCTCGGTTTTGGCTCAGGTCACGATCCCAGGGTCGTGGGATTGAGCCCCTACCACGCTGGGCTCTCTGCAAAAAATTTTATTTTCCAATCTTCTTTAATAAGCAGGTGCCACTTTTTACAGAGAAAAACATTATTTATGCCTTTTAAGGGAAAACACAACATAACCAGACACTCCTGTCTACAGACCCATGGCCAAGAACAGGTGGACCCAACAGTGAGCCTCCTGCTAGAGCAGGTGTCAGCCACGGTGGCCCTGACACACCTTGGACTGAAGCTTTGGGACTGACCAGTAGCCCAAGGTTAGTCAGGAAGCCCAGATCAGAAGTGAGGGCCTCCCTTGGCCTCTTTATCCCAACTAGGTACTGGTGAACAGGGAGCAAGACCAACTCCTGACTCCCACAGCTGGCAGAGGCCTGGAACACCCCCCTCAGTCACACACACACACACACACACACACACACACACACACACACACACACACCCCAAACCTCGCTGAGCTCACGTGCATCAGGACAGGATGGTGCCAGTGGCCACCTAGAAGGTCAGGTTCTAGACAGAGCACCCAGAGGCTGGGCTCCAGTGTTCACACTCCCACTGCCACTCTAACAAACTCCAACAAAGCAAGTTTGCCGCTGCGCCATGGATGAGTGCAGTCCGACAGCTGGGAAATGCCTCCTATCTTTCATATTATATTCAAAAACTTGCCGCCAATGGTAAAAGCTCAGTCTGACCAAGGATGTATGATCCTGGCCCAGGTGACAGAAAAGGAACTCACTCCACTCAATAAGGAGACTTAGAAACGCCAACGATGGAAGGACAGAATTAACGACAGAGGAAAAATTAAGGATACCAAAAACAAGAACTCACTGTACAATCTGAGTTTAACAAGATGTGCTGGGGGCTGCAGGGAGAAGAGCTTCTATGCTCTACTTTCCATCTGCACGGCCTCTAAACACAAGAGCTGCCCCATCTGATCCTGAGAGGAAGAAACGGCAATGTGCTCCAGCGCAAAAGGAAAAGTCGGCTGGGTCAGACTTACTGAGAAACAAGACATAATACACCGCTGTGCGTCTGACAAGAGGCATTGGAAAAGGAGAGATCAAGATGGCCATTATTTGGAGACAATATAACTGTCTGAGAGAATCCAAAAGACGGAACTAAAAGTTATCACAACAGGGGTGCCTGGGCGGCTCAGTCGGTTACGTGTCAGACTTCGGCTCAGGTCATGATCTCACAGGTCATGAGTTCGAGCCCCGCGCCAGGCTCTGTGCTGACAGCTCAGAGCCTGGATCCTGCTTCAGATTCTGTGTCTCCCTCTCTCTCTGCACCTCCCCCACTTGCACTCCGACTCTCTCAAAAATAGACAAACATTTTTAAAAAATTTTTTTAAGTTATCACAACGAATACTGGGGTTAGCATGCCCTGTGCAACAGGGAAATGGAGTGCGGCCTTAGGGGTCCTGGTTCTACCACCTCGTTAGTATGTGATCTTGGATATTATTTTACCTTTCTAAAACCCAGTTTCTTTCTCTGTAAAATAGAAACAATTAGGGGCGCCTGGGTGGCTCAGTTGGTTAAGCGTCCAACTTCGACTCAGGTCATGATCTCACGGTTTGTGGGTTCGAGCCCCATGTCAGGCTCTGTGCTGACAGCTCAGAGCCTGGAGCCTGCTTTGGATTCTGTGTCTCCCTCTTTCTCTGCCCCTTTCCCACTCACACTCTGTTTCTATCTCTCAAAAATAAACAAAAATGTTAAAAAAATGTTGTTAAATAGAAATGATTAAGATACCTAGGCATAGACTTGTTGTAAACATTACAATGTTTACAGATGTTCGCTATTATTACATACCAGCCATCACCAACCAAAATGTAACCGGAAATCCATTCACACAAAAATTAGAAAACCGTAAAATAGCCAAGGATAAACCTAACAAAAAACACCACCAACGAAAGACAAGACAGGCCCATATGAAAAAAACAAAAAAACAAAACAAAACTATCAAGGTTTACTAAAGGACATAGAATTGCTGAATAAAGTAGAAAGATCTACGGTGTTCCTGGATAGGAAGTGTCAAGATTATAAAACTGTTACTTCTGCCTTAATTAATCCATAAATTCACTATAGTCCCATCCAAACAAGATTTTTTAAACAATTGATTCTAAAATTCATCCGGAAGTGGAAATGAACAAGAATAACCAAGAAATATTTTTACAAGAACAATAGAAGTTTGGGGGTTTTTAAAAAGATTTTATTCTTTTTTTTTTTTTTAATTTTTTTTTTCAACATTTTTTAATTTATTTTTGGGACAGAGAGACACAGAGCATGAACGGGGGAGGGGCAGAGAGAGAGGGAGACACAGAATCGGAAACGGGCTCCAGGCTCCGAGCCATCAGCCCAGAGCCTGACGCGGGGCTCGAACTCACGGACCGCGAGATCGTGACCTGGCTGAAGTCAGACGCTTAACCGACTGCGCCACCCAGGCGCCCCAAAAAGATTTTATTCTTAAGTAACCTCTACACTCAATGCGGGGCTCAGACCCACAACCCTGAGATCAAGAGTCGCATGAGCCACCGACTGAGCCAGCCAGGCGCCCCAAGAAGAAAGTTGTTCTACCAGGTATCAAACGTACTCTAAAGCTGCGATATGATGTTTGTGCTAGAACAAATAGATCAATGGATTAGAATAAAGAATCCAAAGCCATACCTATATATTCGTAAGGAATTAGAAAATCCTGAACGTGACTTTTAAAGGCAGCAGATTAAGTGTGAACCAGTCATTAAAGGGTAGAGACGCCACAGGATAGACGTTTGGAAACAATACTAAACTCGGGGCACCCGGCTGGTTCAGTTGGTGATGCGTCCAACTCTTGATTTCTGTTCGGGTCATAATCTCACAGTTCAGGAAATCGAGTCCCACATTGGGCTTCGTGCTGACGGCACAGAGACTGCTTGGGATTCTCTCTCTCCCTCTCTCTCTCTCTACGTGTCCCCTGCTCTTGCACAGGCTTTCTCTCTCTCAAAAATAAATAAACATTAGGGGCGCCTGGGTGGCGCAGTCGGTTGAGCGTCCGACTTCAGCCAGGTCACGATCTCGCAGTCCGTGAGTTCGAGCCCCGCGTCAGGCTCTGGGCTGATGGCTCGGAGCCTGGAGCCTGTTTCCGATTCTGTGTCTCCCTCTCTCTCTGCCCCTCCCCCGTTCATGCTATGTCTCTCTCTGTCCCAAAAATAAATTAAAAAAACGTTGAAAAAAAAAATTAAAAAAAAAAAATAAATAAACATTAAAAATAACAACAACAACAAAAAAACTAGAGCACTACCTCAGAGCAGACCTCAATTCCACTCGGATGAAGGAGATAAACATTTTTCAAAACTACATGAAAGACCATAAAAGTATCACAAGGAAAGGCAGGAAGATACTTTTACCATCTTGGAGCGGGAAAGACATTCTTCAGATGAAACCGTAAAGGTAAAGATGACAGAACTCCTCCCCAAACAGCCAAACGTCCACACAAAAGAAGATGCTGTAAACATCAGCTGAAAGGAATTACCAAGTATTCATAACCGTCAAAATGTTCATACCCAGAACATATAAAGAAATCTTATAAATCACCAGAACAGGGAGATTAATGAGCAAAAATCTTTAAGAAATTATTTATGGAAAAAATACACATGGCCAAGAAAACATGACAAAATGTTAAACCTCCGAGTAACCAAAGAATTACGAGTTAGACCAACGACGAACGTTGCTACACACACTTAGCACTTCCTGCCATTCACTGAGGACCGGGTACTGTTCCAAGCACATTATATGTATATATTTGTCATTTAACCCTTAAAACATTCCTATGTGTTTGATGATAGTTTTCCAGATAAAATAATAGTAATTAAATTTTTAAAGCATCACCATCTTTCAGAATACACATCGAAATATGTATTTCTATGCTTGATGTTTGCTTCAGAAAACTAAGGAAGGGAGAGTGTGGGGAGTATTGAAGAAGCAGGAGTGGCCAAGAGTTGGAAATGATTGTACTTCTGTATATTTTGAAATTTTCCATAAGAAAAAGTGTCTTTTTGAAAAAGTTTTTTTCACCGTTACTATGAGGTAAGAACTACCAGTACCATTCCCCTTTCACAGGCGAGAAAATTAAAGAACAGAGGGGATCCATGATGCACCAAGGTCACACTACGAGCATGTGGGGGGCTCATAACTTGACCCCAGCCAGGTGGGCCTGAGTCCAGCTCATACGATAGTCACTCTTCTATAACCACTCCCCAAATGAGGCAATTTTTTACCCAAGAGAGAAGCAAAAATTTTCTTTAAAAACAACAACAATATGGGGCGCCTGGGTGGCTCAGTCGGTTAAGCGGCCGACTTCGGCTCAGGTCATGATCTCGCGGTCTGTGAGTTCGAGCCCCGCGTCGGGCTCTGTGCTGTCCGCTCAGAGCCTGGAGCCTGTTTCGGATTCTGTGTCTCCCTCTCTCTCTGACCTTCCCCCGTTCATGCTCTGTCTCTCTCTGTCTCAAAAATAAATAAACGTTAAAAAAAAAAAATTTAAAAACAACAACAACAAAAACCTCTTCTTACCTACTACCAACAAGTCTAAGAGGAAATAGGTACTTGTACCCGTCGTTCGTGGGTATCTATATACCAACACTGTCCTAACTGGAGGGCAATTTGACGGCATCTAAGAACTTTTAAATGCACTTACCCCTCAATCCAGCAAGTCTTTCTGAAGATCTTTCCTAGAAAAACCCCTAACCATGTGCACAAACAGGCAAGTACACAGGTGTTGTCTCAGGCATTGTTTATAATAACAAACCACTAGGAACCACCCAAGCGTCCGTCAGTAGCAGGATGTGCTATGGGGCACGCATATTAGTGTGAACTAGGATGCAGCCGTGAGAATGTGCTCAAGTTGTGTGTTCTCCCAGCAAAGGCCTGGTGAACCACATGGACAGAGGAAGAATTCAAGCTGTAGAACAAATGCATGATGAGCCCAAAACAAAGTAAAACCCTATGTGCGTGTGCCCATACACACATACATACATATACCATTAAATTATATGATCTATTTGCTTCAAATAAAAGATGCGGAGTGACACATACCAGACTTCCTATAAAAAGGAGTGGGGAGGGGGATGGGCTGCTGGAAACCGAAGGGGACTTTTTATTTTATGTTTTATGTATTTTGGTGTTTGAACTTTTTACAACCGGAACGTATTTCTCTATTACTGAATTCTGAGCCACTCCGCATTTGCCACAAACTGCAGTCGGTGTCTCTTGGCCCCATCCCGGACCTGGCTGGCACCCTCTGACCCAGACCTTTCACCTGGAGGCCTTCTTTTTTTTTTTTTTTTTTTTAATTTTTTTTTTTCAACGTTTTTTATTCATTTTTTGGGACAGAGAGAGACAGAGCATGAACGGGGGAGGGGCAGAGAGAGAGGGAGACACAGAATCGGAAACAGGCTCCAGGCTCCGAGCCATCAGCCCAGAGCCTGACGCGGGGCTCGAACTCACGGACCGCGAGATCGTGACCTGACTGAAGTCGGACGCTTAACCGACTGCGCCACCCAGGCGCCCCTCACCTGGAGGCCTTCTGAGCAGTTAAGGCCTGGGAACAGTTTGCCTATGAGAATTTCATAATTTCACCCCTGCTCTTATAGAACCTTTCCTCTAAACTCCTGCATCCTGACCACTCTCTCTATAAAGAAGTCAATGACAAGCTTCTGCACTCCACTGGGGGCCCATCAGAGGCCAAGGCCACGGCTGACCCCCCAGCAGTGCCCTGCATGGAGTGGGGACTCAGATAACTGTTGCTGCTATGACCAGCTAAGCCTAAAGCACACAATAGATGTCCAATTTCAAAACAAATAACTTTTTCCTTTTAGGTGGCCCATTTTGGCATCAAGGTAGTGGTTAGGCCCAAGGCCTAGGCTACCAGGCTGCTAATGCCTTCTTCTGGACATGGGTGGCCCACATGGTCTGGTGATCATGGGGGAGACTGAGGCCAGACCAGATCTGGTGTTTGTTCGGGTTTGCTGAGGAATGTGAGTGGCTGGCATTTGAAGAGGGGCATGAGGTGGGAGGACGATGAGAACCATTAGGATGAACAGGGGCTCCACAGACAGGAGAGCAGAGCTTGCCCAGAGACTGCACAGATATGCCGGACATAAACTCAACACGTTTATTTTAAATACTGATTCTTTCTAAACATACCCACATTAACAAGCCATAGAAGGCCCTTGAAACTCAGAGCTGATCCAGATATTGGCAGGCGCATTAAGTGTTTATAACACCAACAGAGAAGAAGAGAAGGTCAGGTCAAAGAGAAACCTATGTGACCTATGATCCTAAGACCTTCTACCCCCAACCCACTGTCATTTTTAGGCCCAGCAATGGAGTCCCTAAGAAATTGACATGGATCTTATTTTTATTCTCAATGTTCCACAAGCACGAATGAGAGGCAGTCTTTTTCATGTGACAAACATCAAAGCACAATTAAGACCTTCTCAGGTTCTTTCTGATGAAACAAAAGTCAGGGAAGCCCATACACACAACCCATCACAGGACCGTGTGGCCTTTCCTCATCCAGTGGCCTCATAACTCTAGCAAGGCTTAAAGAGAGGCCCTAACGATCCACCAATGAAAGAGTCCCACAGTGACATCCAGCAAAATAAACCAGAGAGGCAGAGGGTGTTAATGTCAACCTGTGGATTCACTGCCACCAACCACAACCCTGGACCTCTTGCCTTTCATCAAAACAAGACAGGAGTGGGGCACTTGGGTGGCTCAGTCAGCTGAGTGTCTGACTTCGGCTCAGGTCATGATCTTGCAGTTCATGGGTTCAAGTTCATCGGGTTCTGTGCTGAGCTCAGAGCCTGCTTTGGATCCTCCGTTCCCTCTCTCTCTGCCCCTCCCCCACTCAAATAAATAAATAAATAAATAAATAAATAAATAAATAAATAAATACAAGAGAGGAGAAGGAGAGGTGAAACTCTAAACTCCTCAACCTTGTCTGATTGCTGTGGCACATTGCGCCATTACCCTGAAGGCTACCGGGCAGGGGTGGGTGGAGTTGAGGAGAAGGAAGGGGGTGTCATGCAGATCGACAGGTCAGTAGGGCCTGCTATGCATCATAAATTATGCACAGCAAGGCTTCAGAAGTAAGACTCATGACAAGAGGAAAGGAGAGGACGAGGTGTCTGTGTGCACAGCAGGCAGAGACTCTCCCTCCAGAAAGAAGGGCTCCCTTACAGAGGAGGGCCAGGAGCAGACCTTGGTGTGCAAAGCCAACCAGTAACTCATACATTCCTTCCCCGTGACAGGAGACAAGGGCCCCAGAGTCCTCTCTTTTGCCATACAGACTGAGGCTTACATTATGGGGGAAAGTGGAATAATCAGAGCGAGAGACAGTAGAAAAGTAAGGGTACCAAGGTCCCTTCCTGCAAGACTTCCACTACAGGGCTTTCCAGGAAAGTGAAGTTCCAAGGAACCTCCCTGTTCCCAGATTAGCTAGCAGCACCAGGCATGTTGACCTGAACTTTGCTCCTCCCCCAGATTTCCTGCCCTCTTGACAATGGCACTAAGGAGGGATGAGGCAGGAGTCTGTCTTCCATTCTATTCCGTGAGGTAAACTGTACTCCTTGAGGGTCATTCGGGCCTCCTGCTAGCTGTTTCTGTCTGGAGGAGGCTTGGCCAGGTCAGGCCTATGCCATCCCAGGACGTGGCTCTAGACTCTCTCTGCCCCATTGGCTGAGCCGCTCACTGTTCATGTGTCCAACCTCATGTGTCTGTAGCCGGGTCCTTCCTCCTGTGCAGGTCACTTTAGGAAAGTGGTTTTTGTAAAGACACCATTAACAGCTAAAAAGGAGGAATCGCTCATCAGAAGACCAGTAATAACGTGAAGAAGAGAAGGTAAGAGGCTCCAGTTTGACAGTTCTCTCCATATTTTGACTTTGAGAGCTGGTAGCCAAGGCTGTGAGCTCAGTCACTACCCACATACTAATGCCATTCACACAGACACTTCGGGGCTGGATGTCACAGCATAGTTTGGCCTTTATGAAAAGAGTAGACACCTATTGTTTGTCAGCCCTACAACCTCCTTCCGCACGTATGATTCCTGAGCGACTTCCCATGTTCTTACACACTCTCCCTCCTCAGCCACCCTTAACGGATCAAGGGGCGGGCAACTAACCCAAGCTGGGCCAAGGAGTCTCTGAGCTGGGATTTTTGGAAGCCAGTCACTCACCATGAACTTAAACTAGGAATCGTTAAATTCAGGGGCTCTTGGCAGCCTCCAGAATAAGCTGGTAAGCTAGGGAGAAGAAAGGAGTGGAAGTCCGGGAAGAAACAAAGCCAAGCACCCCAAAAGGATAAAGTTCTTGCAGCACTGTGGCCCCTGGGTCTAGCTACTCCTGAGCCCCCTGTATCTGTGCTCCCCTGGGGCTTGGCTGTTCAGCCTTACCCTTGGATTTCATGAACCAAACATTCCCAGTTTTATTCAAGTTAGTGTGGATTTGATTTCTGTTGCTTACAACCAATCGGTCCTGACCCCACCATAGCCTCTGTTCCGTAGCTGCCAGCTTCTCCCCCATCTGAATGCTCTTCACTGACAGATGCGCAACAGGCTTTTCCAGGCACCTACTGGACACCTTGAGGCCTGGCTGAGGACACCTCAGCCTCGAAATCAAGGGCTGGTGTGTCTACGAGGAGAGCAGATGGAACAGGGCAGCACAGGCTGGCCAGCAACTTCAACAGGGGCTGAAGTGTTCTCTTCCCCCAAGGTCCGAGGAGAGGGCCAGGGAAAAAAATCTACTCTCCCCCTCCCAGCAACGGGGAGGGAGGCAGGCCGGACAAGAGCACATAATAAGGGTGCCTGGCTGGCTCAGTCAAATAGAGCCTGCTGCTCTTGACCTCCGGGTCATGAGTTCAAACCCCATGTTGTACGTAGAACTTACTACCAAACAAAAAAACAAAACAGATAATAAAGGTGTGCTTGAGGGACTGGATTATCCAAGGAGAGCACAAGTTCGGCCAGAAGACACCTCTGACGGGACAGCGCCTGGGACCCCTGGAGTGCCAGCTCCCTCAGGGGTGGCCATTTAGAGATGTGATCCCAGCACCCATCTGACCTGAGTTAAAGAAGCACCTAGAACAAGTGGTAAGATGGAGATAAGGACGTGGAAGTTAATTCTACTATTTTCTCTTTGTGTTTGAGAGTTTTCAGAATTAAACATTTGAAAATACACACACACACACACACACACACACACACACACGCGTAAAACTTTATAACCCCAAGCAACCCCTTTGTTGCAGCTCCTTTTATCATTCCCCCACCCACCCCGACTCAAAACTAACGGCCCCCAAACCCAGTGGAAAAAACTCCAGCCGGATGAGCAAACTCAAATATCCCACTACTGGACCCCTTTGAGTGACACACAAAACAGTGGAGGAACCAAGCGGGAAATGCACACATAGCGGGCAAAAGTTTCTTTTTCTTCAAAAGCTAAGACCAGAAATAAAACAACGGCATGCATACCTCAAGCAGTTCCCAAAAAACCTCACACTCTCTTTAATGAACCTGGACCTAGGTCAGAAAGCCATGTAAAGTCATAAATCGGAAACTAGGTATGAAGAAACCAAGGCCCAATCACGGAAAACCACATTCTGGAGCGTAAAATAATAAACGAGATCATCGGTTATGTAAAAACTCTACAAACACATCACTATATATTATGTAAATAGACACCTGTGTGTGGGCTTGTACATACCTATACACACGTACAAAAAAATCTGAAGCGAAACAGGACGTGTATTTGAGCTTCATGTTCCTCTGAAGACGCATCTGCTTACAGGCAGCCACCATGTGGAGCCCATCGCAGTGAGCAGCCCCCCATTCCTTCTGCTCTCCAAGCTCTTCCACACCCTCCCCAAGACCCCCAAAATCTAACCAGCCCTTGTTCTCCATAAAACCTCACCTCCACGCTCCCGCTCAGGACTGTCAACAGCCCTCACCTCCCCACTGCCAGCCTGTAGGCACCAAATTCTACCTCCTAAGGCCCCTTGGTAGGCAAATAACTTGGCATATTTGTTTTCTGGGAAAAGTCAACCCCACGATGTTTAATTTCACCTCTTTGGAACATTGGAATCATGTTCCAATAATAATAATCATGAGCCACAGGGAAGCGCCGAAGCCAGGGCAGTACCTGACTCCATGCCATGCCCACCATCAGCGCCACCAGGCCCTCCTTGAAGTACCAAGATGAGGGGCAGGGCAGCGTGTGGTACCTCTGCTACCTGGGAGCTGTGGCTACACACGTGTATCCGCACCTGTAAATCACCAAATTATCAACTTCAAAAGTCTACCGCCCTCCCCACCACCTTCCCCAGATGAGATCACCTGGTCTTTCTACCTTGTGTTTCTCATCAGAAATCGGGGGTGGGGGAGGTTGCCAACTGGAGACGTCCGCCATAAGCTACATCAGCCAAGTTAGATACCAAGAAAGCACGTGCCAAGCCACTGATTTCTTTCCTGCTGAGTCTCGGCACCTCCCCCGGCCCCCACCCAAGCAACCTGGGGAAGAACACGGCGATTAGCATGTCTATCCCTCACTCCCCCCCCCCCCACCCGGCCCATCCCTAGCCCAGGGCCAGCAGATGGCTGCTAGCCATCCAGCCCTCAGTCGCCTACTGTCCAAGGCGGAGAGCTATGCTATGGCTCAACTCCCAGGTGCTGGTATTTGGCTCCTGGGAGGAGAGAGAACATGGGCCCAGTCACAGCCTTGGGAAGAGGTGCATGCCCAGCTGGGTTGTCTTAGCCTTGCCACCCTTTGCTGAGAAGGGACACGTAAGCACACACATGCACACACACAGCCTGTGTTTGCTCCCTTTGGTAAGGGGGCACCCACGGCGCCACACACATACACAGATCCCCCCCCACTGCCACTGCTTGATGTTTCCACTCCTGACGAGGACAGGAGAGCAGGCCATGGACACATTCCTGTCCCACACACTATACCCCGCCACACAACCTGGGTAAGCACTGTGCCTGCAGGAGTCTCTACCCAGTCTTGTGGGGCAGTTGTGATTTTTAGCCAGCCCAGGTGTTAAGCCCCTGCCATTTTTCTCCCCCCTTTGGCCTGTGTTCCTCCCTCTGCCCTCCCACGGTAAGCGCTTTCAGGCCACACAATGAGTAGGAGGAGGAGAGACACTTCTATTGAGGAAGGCGTTTTGTTGTTTCATCCCAAGGTGGGGGCAGGGATAGGGAAGGGGGGGGGTCCCACAAAATTTCTAATAAGCAGTTTTTCTCCTCAAAGCTAAAATGATTTTCTTTAATTGCTTGGTGGGAACAGTTTATCATGGGGGTCTCTGCCCTCCCCCCACCCCAAAGCCTAATTGACTTACTGAAGTTTAACAGGGGCTTTCACCTGGAGAGACTGTAATTACTCCCCCCATCCCACATTCGTACCTGGGCTCTCCCCACAGGGGGCCTTTGTTCCCCCTAAATACAGCAGTGACACAAATGTCCTCAGCAGCAGGGGAACACAGGGAAGTGGTAATTTTCAGCCCAACGCAATTAGCTGAGGGCTTTTCAGCCTTCCCAGTGAATGGTAGGGAAACTTCAGCATGTGGGAATGGTGAGCCAGGCTGCTCTGTGCAAGTCAAACAAAAGAGGCCTCTGAATCGGGCCCCATGGTGAGCTAGACCAGAGCTGGTGGGGGCAGCTGGGACTGGGGCCTGGATGAGGGACCTACACCATCACCCACCCAATCTGAGTCTTCCAGGCAGAGCCAGGGGCCCCAGATAGCTTTCTAGGAGGTGGAGGCAAGCAAGACGATACTGTTGGCCTTTACCTAGCACCAAGGACCTGTGTTTATGATGCAAAGAACAGGGAAAGGGTGGTAGACTGAGCTGGGCAGGAATGAGGGAGGCCGGAGGGCTACAGTGCTGTGTCTGTCTGGCTGTCTCCAAAGGGCCCGGGTCTGGAGCTCACGTTTCAGTTTGGGCCTTCATGGACACCACTGAGAAGGGGAGCTTTAGGGAAAGAGACTCTCCTGGGGCCAAGACAGGGGGACTCATGGCTCCTCAGACTCTTCGGTCTATTGGTGCTGCCACAGCAGCCCCTGCCACCCAGCTAAGCAGAGGAAGCACAGCCCCTCTGCTCGGGGCTGGCTTTGAGGCTAGAGAGGCACAAAATGAAGGCAGCCCAGGGCTATATCTGGGGTCAGCGCTGAGGTGTCCCAAGGCCAGAAATGTGGGCTCCGGCAGTGGAAATGACCACCCGGCCAGCAGCAGCAAGGCCTGCAGGCCTCTCATGACCAGCCCTTCAGAGAGCCTTGATCCGGAGCCAGGAGAGAAAGAAGCGGTTCTTGAAAGAGTGAAAAAATGAGAACCAGAAACGGAAAGGCTGGTTGACAGATGAGCTGTGCCTGGGTGAGAGAGACAATGAGGAGGTGAGGCTGTTGCCAGGTGAGAATGCCCAGAACACAGGCCAGGGCAGGCACCAAGGCAGGCATCGCTGTGGCACGTGGGAAGGTCCAGGAGCTGGGACGCGGGAGGCCAGCGTTCAGTGCCAGCCTGGCTGCTCACAGGCCGGCTCACCTCCAGCAAGCCTGCAACCTCCGGGGACCTCACATTTCTTGTCTGTAAAAGGAGGGAACAGAACAAGGTTTGCTACCTTTTTTAAAAAAGCAACAGAAAACGTGTGAAGTAGCATCTCTGATAGATTTATACAACAGGAAATGGGGCAGCGGGTGGGAGGGCTATTCTGTTTAAGAAGAAGTAGGGGATAGGGGGAGCCCTGTCCCGGTGGCCTCTAAACATTCTGCCTTGGACTCAGACCTTCAGGGCCCTGCCTGCACACCCCGGAAGCAGATCCTCTCCAGGACTCTACTCCACCACTAATACTGCAACCCAGTGGGACCCGGGACCGGTGAAGACGAACGAGGCTGAACCACCCGCAGCACACACCTTTCTGTGCAGCCCTGCCTCCCGGCTGCACTCCCAATGCAGAGCATGCCGGCATTGACCACCGTCGCCATACATAATGGAGTCTGAGAGCCCAGGTGAACTCTATTCAGGGGCAGCCACAGCTGGGGGCAGTTGGGACAGTTTAGCAGACGGCTTATAGGGTATGGTCGGGTCAGATGTTGTGCGTGTTTATAAAACACCGAGATCTAGCCCCCAATGCGATTACAGTGTCATGCTATGGTCACCCTGCTCCTCCACTGGCCTGGGCTGGTAGGAACTAGTATTCCCACCCTCAGGCCCTGCAGCAGAGGTTCAAAGTGATTCTCTACAGAAGAGTCTACAAAGTAAAGGGTGGTTAGTCCAAACGCCCAGAGTTCAGAGACATGAACGCAGACCTTCCCATTACACCCCACCACTCCTCAAAGAGCCTCTTCCCTCTGGGAGCAGCCCAGACCAACAGCAGGGGACAAGCGACCTTGTTGCTCAGAACAGCTGGCTTGGCCCCAGCCACATCTGGCCTCGATTCTGTCTTGCCATCTTCTCCTGCGCGTTCCCCCGTCCTGTGCCCCACCTACATGGGCCCCCCTCTCCCCACAGAGGGGAGCTCTTGCTCTGGGACTCGCCGGCCCTTTCATCAAACAATGCCTCGCCTGGGCAATTCCTGAACTGGAGGCAGCAACAGGAAGCCTCGTTCCTTCAACAAGCACCTGAAGGCACCTAAGCCAGCCCTGTGCTACAGGTGCCAGGGTGTTCAGGAAAAACAACTCACACGGGCCTGCCTGCCTTTAGGCAGCTTAAGGTCCGGCCAGAGAGTGAGGTCTTCAATTAACATTACAAAAAAAAAATTAGAAGCAATTCAAGACCATCAACAAGTTCCAATTCCAAATGAGAGTGAGATCCCCACGGGCTGCGAAGGCAGACAGTGTAGCACAGTAGTTAAAAGTCATGAGCTCTGGGAGAGTCTGGGTGGCTCTGTTGGTTGAGTGTCAGTCTCCTGATATTAGCTCAGGTCATGATCTCATGGTTCGTGAGATCGAGCCCCTCGTCAGGCTCTGTGGACAGTGCGGAGCCTACTTAGGATTCTCTCTCTCTCCCCGTCTCTCTCTGCCCCTCGCCCGCTCACATTCCCTCTCTCTCTCAAAAACAAATAAACTTTCTTAAACAAAAGTATGAACTCTGGAATCTGATGCCAGGGCTCAAACCCTGATTGCCTCAGTTACCAGATTTGACTTGGGCATGTTAATTAAGCTCTCTTGGGCCTCGTTTCCTTCTTTGTAAACTGACGCTGGTGATAGTAACAGTCTGGGAGGTTCAATGAGCTATAAAGTGTCCAGCACATTCAGCTGGCATCATTATCATCACTGGCTGGGCAAGAGAGTGCACTAAGGATTCCTGGACAAGAAATGGTCTGTAAGGGGAAACTCCGTCACTCCCCTCCCAAAGCACCAAGAACCAGGTAAGACGAGAGACCGTGGATTCCCTATCCCTATTCTGCAGACTACTTCAGAAAGTTGCTGTCAGTGCTGATGACAGACAGGACAAATTTAACCTGGCCAGGGCCACAGGAGATCTTGAGCCAACCAGGGGCCCTAAAGGGACAGACTGGAATTTGTGCCCCCTCAAACTGACCACAGTCCCCTTCATCCTCTCCCGCCCCTCATTCTACCATCAGCCTGCTGGCTGGAATGCGGGGGGCCCCTGTGCCAGACGGCCCAGGCCAGGCAGGAGGCTGGGAGGCACAGGTGGTTCTCAGAGGAGATCCCTGGGCTCCAGAAAGCGGTTCCCCCACAGGCGCAACAAAGCTGGGGCTTGTTGTTGGTCAAGGCGCCTTTGCTTGCCTGGGCTGCGGCCCAGACGGTGAGGCGGCTGGGGCAGGCCAGGGGACGCAGCGCTGGGGAGGCAGCGGCCAGCCCTGTTGGCACCAGCTTCCTCCTTCCCCGGGTTTCTCACTTTGTTCAGCATAGCAACCCAAAGGAGGCTGGGGAAAGCACTTTTCACTACCCAGCAAATAAAGCCACAGGGAAAGGGAAAAGGATGAAAGGTTCGGGGGTTTTAAATTTTGGTTTTGGGGTATTTAGCTGGTTTGAAAAAATAATAAAAGGAAGTTGCTTCTGCAATCCAATTAATTTCAAACCCAGGATTCAGATCATTAACAGCCAACAGCGATCCCACCACACCTAGCATTGTCATCCCTCTTCTGAGACTTCGAGTCCCAGTGGATCTAGCGTTGGGTCCCAAGAGGCCTCGAGGGGCGTTTTTTACCTCTTGGTTGGGGGTGCTTAGGGAGGAGGTACAGTATGGCCTCAGTCCCACCACAAAACCCCCTGGGTCCACACAGAGCCATGCTGTCCTGCCAGTCACAAACATGCATGGCTTTCAAACAGAGGCCTGACACCAGGGGCTGCCAGAACCCAGTCGTTCCCAAGAATCACACCCTCCTGGCCACAGGCTTAGGCAAGGCCCCTACAATGTGTGCAGGAGATGCCAGTGACCGTAACCCGTTTCCTTGTTATCTCTAGGATTGGAGTCTCACCGACAGGTCATTCGGCCTCTGTTAGCTCCCTTCCACTGGGCCTCCGAACACGGACTCTAGACCTTCCCTGGCCCAACCACCTTGGAGCGTGAGGGGAAGGACTATTCTCATGTCTGGCCTAGGAGAGGTTTTCACCTCGCCTCTCAGGAGACACCGGCCCCGGGAGCCCCTCCCGAAGCAGCTGCCTTCACAGCCCACCTACTTCCTCAAGTTTAGCCCAACCCACTCACGCCACACCCCTACTGCTTGCTTTGAGACAGGGATTTTCTGGTGGTGTGTTTTTGTCATGCATTTTTGAAATCACAAACTATAAAAAGCATGGATTTTTCTTTTGGGAAAAACATTAGGATACCAAGAAGCTCCTTTGATTAGAAGTTTCCTGTCTTTCTCACTAAGCCACTTGGGATGGGATACCAATCTCCTAGAAGAATGAAAGGCAGCATCACAAGTTTGCAGACACAGTTGACAGTAGTGTGGGCTCCTAAATGACTGGCTGGGTGGCCCCCTCACTTGAGGCTTTCATTGCTACACTGTGCCTGTGCCAAGTACCGAACCCTGTTAGCTGCTGACTGGAAATACCCTCCAAAGGTCTCTAGAGAAAACCACCCCCCAGCATTCTGCTCCCTCCATTGAAAAGCCAAGGAGTTTCCACCCTGATGATAAACTGCTCAGAAGCCTCCGGTCGGCTGCAACCTGCCCAGGCCCCGGCCCTCTGCCAACCGGACAGCTCCCGCCACCTTCTCTGTGCAGGTTCTGCGTTCTCCCATGCGCCCACAACCACCTGCTGTGACATGCTTGAGAAGCACACGGCTCCTTCCAGAAAGCATTTCCTTGCTCGCTGCCACCAATAGGAAGAGAATTCACAGAAGAACTTCAAGAAGCCTGGGCAAAAGATAAGCTAGAGGGAGGATGGAGCTTCAAGATACAAGGTGACTGCCAGAAACTCACTGACCCTCCCAGCCCCTCCTCCAGGCTCCAGGGGGAAAAAAAAACAGAGGAAGCCAGTGGCTTTAAGAATCCACCTAAGAATCACTTATGCTGAGGTGCCTTTTTGAGGCGATGGGGTCCCAGGAGAAGCAGTGACATCAACAAAAAGCAATGAGAGCAAAAGGCAGAGGATCCCACAGGTATCACTTCGGGAGAGCTTGTTCTCGAGTGGCCAGGAAACACACCCAGAGACCAAGGAATCTGCCTGCCATCCTGACACACCCTTTCAGACACACAGACTCAGACAGGTGACAGACATACACAGAGCTGGGAACGCAAGGGCACAGAGTTGTGCCTGCCAATAAAAAAGCAGTGCTGGCTACCTCTCACTCAGCTAATGGCGATAAGGTGCCAACCACTTCCTCCAATCATCCCTTCTCCTTTTTGGGAAGTGGAAAGTGCACAGAGGGATACCTTTCCCTGTGTGGGAGGAGCAGAAAGGGGGGGGGGGGGCGGGAGAGGGAAATAGCACCTCCTACAGGTGCTCAGTGAGCTCCAAAGTCTCAGGTTCACCCGAAAGGCAGAGAGGTCCCAAGCCTCTGAATGAAGGGATCGGGCCTCCATTAGGAATTAGGTCTATCAGTTCCAGGAAAATAGGTTATGTACTCAAGTCCCAGGAACCTCAGGGAAGCTGAGCTGAGCAGAGACTCGTGGCAAAAGCAAAAGATGGTTTGGGAGAAAGCGAAACCTCCAGGCCTTTCGTGCAGTCACGATAAATGAGATTTTTGTACTTCTGCTCTCGGTACGCCAGCCAAGGAGAAAACTCCCGTGACAAAATGGGATCTTCTCTCAGCGTCCCTGAGAACACTGAACACAAGATAATCTAAGTGACGAGGCAAAAACCTAGACTAGTCACTTCTTCGAGCCAGTAGTCCAGACCGGGGTTCTCTTGGGATGGATCATCCTCTGGACAGGAGCCCTGGGACAGCAGGGGCAGCAGCAGGGAAAAGGTGTCAGAACTGCAAAGCCAAGCTCACCTGACGGAGTCAGGTAATCCCCCATGGACAGAACCAGCTGCCTTCTGCCTGGACAGAAGCACATGCACTCCACCAGGCCCAGTGAAAGGCCAGCCTGCCCCAGCCCTTCCCTGGCAGCAAAGGGGACAGTCTTGTACATCCTGGAAACAGTGGTGTAAGACCACCGCATCAGAATTCCACTGTTCTGGACTTCTAATTCAAAAGTTAAAATAGTCAAGGATCAGGTCTCCCAGGAAGGCAGGATTTCTAATCAACATTTTTCTGATCATTCCAAATTTCTCAGTTCCACCAGGGCCTTTTCACTTCTTCTTTATGGTCACAGAATGAGGGAGGCCTCTAAGCACCCTCCTGCCATCTACCTCTCCCTTCTACCTTGCTCCAAACTTGGCTTTAAATCCCTGGGTACTCCACGAAGTCACCAAGAGCAATTCCTGCCTCTTCCCCCAACCTCAACCCAATTATACTTTTAAAGGGAGAGAAGCCACCTGGGGATCCCCAGAGAGGCCTACTGCACTCGTCCCCCTCTTGTAATGAAGCTTCATAATGAAATGCCCTGCACTCCAGTTAGTAAGAAATGCTCATTTTCTCCAGCTGAACACCCCCTATAGATAGATCTAATTTGTTTCCATGTTTCTACCTCTTTCCTCCATCGAGTTTGCATTTAAAGGTTATGATCTGTTGTACCCTCCTGGCCAGGCACTGGCAGGAAAGCCTGGGGAGGCAGGGAGAGGGGATGGTATTTCCTACAACCTTGGAGTCCCAGCCTGACCATCCCTGACACCCCTTCCCTCCGTTATCACACCCATTCACGTCAGCTCTGTCTCTTTTAGGCTCTTTAGGAGCTGTCCACAAAATGGAAGAGAAGGGAGGGGAGAAACAGCGTTTGGAAAAGTTAAAGGGTAAGAACAGTAAAAGGAAAAAGGAAGGGGTGGGTATTGCCGGGAGTGCCTATTTCTCCATGAAAGAAATGTTCTCTGCCACATGGTGGCCCAAAGTAGGAGCTGCCCCTTACTGGTGGCCCCTCTGGGACTCAGGCCCCTCGAAGGCCTTGGAGTTCCAGCTTCTTTCCCCTCATCAGGTCTGGCAGTGGCACTGGCACCAGTCCCTGGGACAGTCTGAAGGGCGCCAACAGCAGCACAGAGGAGACGCTGTGCTCAGGGAACCTGGGCAGGAGGCCTCCCCAGGGCCACCTCATCTCAGGGGCCAGCCCACATCTCTGCCTTCTGATCTGCATGGAAAGTGAGGACACAGTCCCTTTCTAAAAACCCCAATTCCTCAGTGGAAGGCCTCTAGCACCACATCAGATGCCAGGGCCATGGGCTGGCCATGGTCGGGGGCGGGGCATGTCCTCAGTCACTGGCTCCCCGACTCAGAGGTACCCCTGCGATTCCCCTTCCCCAGAAGGAGAGCAGGCCACATCAAGGCTGATGCTCCCAGAGCCTCCTCTCCCAGAGGCATGCGTACACATCTTGCCTCTCAGCAAGACCAGGAGCTCAGAATGGGTAAAGACCCTTTCCCCCAACCCCTGATGCAGTGAGGTGAATGGTAAAGACAGAAGACATCCTGTCAGACAGTCCCCAGTGGTTGTACCTATGAGGGGCCCCAGTTCTCCTCACTGGGGAAAATGCCTCCCATCCTGTCCCAAGGTTCTCGGGACTCCTCCCTCCAGTGCTGGAGAGGAACATTTGAGATTTGCAGATGTTCCCCCAGACACTTTGCCTCTTTTCTGGCTGGTCCTGTTCTCTCCTGACCCTTATCAATCGCTAGGTAGTCGTCCACGGCAGACTTGTGCTCTCCCAGCATGCCCCCTGCCTGCCCCCACCTCCCCAAACCCCTGCAGACAGGGCCCCGCCCTGACTCCCCAAGGCTCACAATCTGTGCTTCTGCCAGACTCAGTCACAAGGGGGGTGTAACTCGTTTCAAGCTGGCAGCCCTACACGGTAGAACTAACTGCCCCCCTCAAGGGGTGGGGGGGGGCAGGCAAGCGTGTGCCCAAACATCCCAAGGTGCTCTTGTTTTCTAGGCACCCCACGGTGGTCTGTGACAGACGCATGGATGGGGGGACCCTCTGCCAGCTAGAGTTGGCATCTCACACTACCTCTCAAATCTGCCACTTGCCTCCAGGGCCGAAGACCCTCCAAGAAGAAGAGCCCCTGCAAGACAAAGACCTGCGGGCCCCCCCCAGCCTGGCCTCTCGGCCCGACACAGGCCCGCATTAAAATCAACACTCCGTGAACACACAAAACTGACAGGGCAGAGGGGGAGCACACATCAGATACAAAGATCGGGCTCTCGGGAGACGCGGCCTGTTGGTCTCCCATGTTAGCTCCAAGCCACTAAGCGCAGGGTGGGAAATAACGCCATCACGGTGGCCAAAGCTCCCGCCTGGGCTCCGAAGCCCGGCAACCTTTTCACAGGGAAGATGCCTCTGCCTAGAAAAAAAAAAAAAAAAAAAAAAAGCGAGCATTGTGTGGGGACCATTAATGCATGCGCCTCTGCACATTCCTTCGAGAAGCAGGAGCACACTAGTCCCTGAGCCCCCGGCCCTGTGCCCCAGCGATTGTACAGGCCTGGAACACACTGCACATGCCACCTGGTCCTTCCCCCCAGGCCCCCGGCTCTGTGAGCGGTGGGAAGGGGCCCGCCAAACACCCTGGCTTCATTGTGCCCCAGAAAGAGGGGACTAATTACTCGCCTACACTCCGGAGCGCCCAGGGAGAAAACAGAGGCCAGTGGGGTGGAGAGGGTGGGAAATGGGGGTGGGGGGCTTGAAGAAGGGAGAGAGAAAGCCACAGGATACATTTCAAAGTTTCTCTAGCAATTTGGGGGTGGGGGAAAGAAAGCCTGGTCCTGATGTGAAATCATACAGAGGTCAGGGCTGGGTCTCCCACCCTTGTGAGAAAGTGGTGAATCAGGGACGGTTTATCAAACGATCATTTTTTTCTTTTGAAACCGGGAGGCAGCAGCCTGGACAATTCTGCAGATGTGCTTGATGAGTTAGGGACAAAAATGGCCCTTCTCTGCCCCCCTCCTCCCCTCCTTCTATAAGGGCTCCCCTCGGGGGTTGCTTCTCCCTCCACTGCCTCCCAGGCCCTCCCCTCCCTTCTTCAGTGGTCAGCTGAGACCCCCACCCACTGCTTGCTTTTGTACTCTTGGCCTTTGGACATACTGACAGGGGCCTTTATGAGACCCCAATCAAGACCCCCGTGTCACAGGTACCTAGTAGAGACACCAGACCTTTTCAAACAAGGGACAACAAGGAAAATCGGCGGGCCCATTGTCTCTCCTCTGTGCTAAGTGAGATGAAAGGGACCCGCGGCCCCCTCCCCACAGCCCGCCTGCCAATCACCTCTAGTTATTAAGGTCACAATGTGTAAATTCTTTTGACCTGCACCTAATCAAAGATTCACCGGCCCTTTCAAATCCGAATGGGGAGGAGGGGAGAGATTCCCTCCCATAAACCCAGCAAACTCTCCCTCAATAAAATTTCTCTCTCTGATTCCTTCTCTGCTTCCCATCTCCACCCCCTCGCTTCTCCTCACTCCGCCCTCCTCACCACTAGCTTCAAACACAAATGACAAGCCCCATGGAATTACTACCCCCAAAGAACCTGAGGAGGATTTGAAAGTTTCTATTTAATTCCCTTGAAAGAAAAAGATTTCAGACAGGCAGAGTTGCCCAAGCAAGCCCAGAACCTGGGCAGCCCCGGCGGCCCTGATGCCAGATTGCTCCAAATGGCAAAGTAGTCGGCTGGCTTCTTACTTTCTCCTCAATCGGCCTCTGTCTCTGCCCTGAACACCATTATACATGGAGCAAACAACATGGGAGAAAACCAGAAAGGACACCCCCTCACTCTGTCACTTAGGTCCTCTAGCTCAGCTGCTGACCCTCCAAAACCCAACTGGGGCTGGGTGGTTCTGTGAGCTGAGGGGAAAATTACCAAGCCCACAGTAGGCCACCCTCAAGGAAAACGTCCATGGGGTAGAACAACAGAACAGAACAAGAGCCAGAGGATAGAACTTGAGAGAAAACAAAACTTGGTATTTACCGTGCTTTGAAAAGTACGAAGTGCTTCAATCCAGCAAGGAAAAGAAAATGCTTGCAAATCTCTGTGCATCAATATCAAGGCTGTGCACTTTTACCCTACGTATCTTGTCTACCACATCAAATGGGGAGGATCAACTAATGTACGTAAGTTGTCCACTACCCACTTTTACCGAATGCGCGACTCTCTCTCAGCTCCTACTTTTCCTGCCTCTCTGATGGTACCTTTGGCCTCTTGGTTTCTCCTGGCCCAGCTGTCTTGATTTCTGAGCTTTCCTTTGGTGCTAATCCCTCGTCGTATTTCAGCTGTTGTCTCCATCCTGATGCCTTCCACGTCTCCAGCCCATGTCTGAGCTCCAAGGCCACCATCCCTGGCTGTCGCTGGTCACAGCTACCTGACTTGTCCCATTACTGCCTCAGACCCACATGTCTAAGACAGAACTCAGTTTGGTCAAAACCAGGCCTTCTTGGGGCGCCTGGGTGGCTCAGTCGGTTAGGTGTCTGACTTCAGCTCAGGTCATGATCTGACAGTTTGTGAGTTCAAGCCCCATCGGGCTCTGCGCTGACAGCTCAGAGCCTGGAGCCTGCTTCAGATTCTGTGTCTCCCTCTCTCTCTGCCCCTCCCCTGCTCGTGCTCTCTCTCTGTCTCTCAAAAATAAACATTAAAAATTAAAAAAAAAAAAAAAAAAAAAACAGGCCTTCATTTATCAGGCAGGCTCAGAGAGGAACTCATGTGGGTCCCTTCCCTCTCCACCACGTGCAGTTGTGACCACTGAGCTCTTCCTAAATCCAAGGCTGTCTTCCTACTCTCCCTTCGAGCCCAGACTCTTACCGCTTACAAACCATACTCCTGGAAAAGTATCCAAAGAGCATCAGTCTCTCCCCATCCAAAGAATCCTATGTACCGTTCAACCACATTAATCCTGTAACTGCTTTAATCTGGTCACAAGTCTTCCAAGGGCGACCTCCCATCTTCAGGTTAAAGTCAGACTGCTCCTCAAAGCCCCCCAAACCACACCCCAAATGTCCCCTCCAGACTCACTGCCCACCACTCCTTTACAAACCCCAAGCCAGCCAGCCAGATTGGTCTGCTCTGAACCCCCAAGCTTACACTGAGCTTCCCCATTCCTTACCCTCCCTTTGCTCCACTAGTCCGGTGCCTCAAGTTCCCCTCTGCAGTGTAAACAGAGCCACCCTTAAGTCCCACTTCAAATTCCATGCCACCCAGAAAGCTCCCCTAGTTCAACTAGAAGACTACTACTGCTTTCCCCAATTTTCCGTTAATAATCCTGGCAGATGATGGCACTCACACTGCATGTACCCAGGAATAAATTGTTGTCTGAGTACACGCGCTGTTGTCCCTACTGGACTATAAGCTCCTGGGTAGTAAAAAAGGTCTCTTGGGCTTCATGCTTCCCATGTGACCTTGCACACAGCAGCATTCTCGAAACATCCATAAGGCAGGCACTCAGAGATGTGCATTACACAGAAAAACAGTTCTGATATACTACTTTTTTAAAATTCCAATATTTTAGCTTCTTTCCCCACAAAAGGTCCCAAGCATGAAACCATGTTTAATGCTGCAAATGTAAAGAAGGATCTTTGCAGGGTGATGGAAATATTCTAACCTGAACTGTGGTGATGGTTGTACAACTCTGTATATTGACCAAAATCATGGAATTGTATACTTCGATTGGATATTAAAATGGACAAATTTTATGGCATGTAAATTATACTTAAAACTTTCAAAAAAAAAAAAAAAAACCTGTATTAATTTGAGAGAGAGCGCGTGCCTGCACACACAAGCAGGGGAGGGGCAGACAGAGAGGGAGACATAGAATCCGAAGCAGGCTCCAGGCTCTGAGCTGTCAGCACAGAGCCCGATGCAGGCTCGAACCCACAAACCGCGAGATCATGACCCGAGTTGAAGTAGGATGTTTAACCGACTGAGCCACCTAGGTGCCCCAATATGGCTGTTTAAAATAAAAAAATTAAATGTAGGTCTATGCACCCTTAATTTAAATAACTATATAAAGGAAAAAAAAGATTCTGTCTATAGATGCCAGATACTGAAATTGACATTTAAATGCACTTTACGTTTTTGCTCATTATAAAAAACTTAAATGCCAGAAAAAATGTCAGCACAAATCCATTACATAAGAAATTAGTCTGAAGACCTAGTCAAATAACTATTGTATTATTTTGTGACCTTGTTTTCATTTAATAATAGGTCATGACATCTTTTGGGGTCAATAAACATATCTATATCATCCTTTCAATGGCTACGTGGTCTTCTATTGAGTGAATGTACCATAAGATACTTAACCAGACCCCTATTAATGGACACTTATATGTCCTTAATGTTAGTCTTTATACATGCGTCTTGCACACTTGTCTGGCTGTTGCCTTAGGATAAATTCCTAGATGTGGAATTTGTGTGTCAAAAGGTTTTCATGTTTTATTTGGGCAGTCACTGCCAAACTAATCAAGTTTTAAAACTCTAACTTTCCCTCTTATTCCTGGATCCACCCTTACCCGCCTGCAAAGGATTTTCCTGGCCACAGACCTCTAACAAGTGGAAGAATCCTTTGAATAATCTGTATTTTTTTTCCTGTTAATTTTTTATTTTTATTCTCAACCACAGCTCACCCTGGATATTAAGGAGATTCAAGCTGGCTGGGAAAGTAGGGTGTTTCAAACACATTAACTCATGTGTCTCTCTCTCTTGGCCATATGTAACAGATCTCACCCATGTCCAGCTGACCCTTCTCTTGGGTCATTCACCATAGGACCCTAGCCCAATCACTCACTTGATCTCCTCCTATTTAGGCCTAAGTAAGAAGGGCCCAGCATTGGCCAGGACAGCTAAAGATATGACCGCAACAGGCAGAAAGTAACAGGAGGAAAAGAAGCACCTGCATGAGAGTCCTCAGGAAATAGACAGGAGGTCACATGCTCTGAGCTGGATCCTCTCCATAGCCTCTGAAGGCCATGGTGCAGCAAGTTCAGGGTGAGAAGCATGTGCTAAGCGGTGGCTGATTAAATCTAGAAGCATCCTGGGGCGCCTGGGTGGCTTGGTCGGTTGAGTGTCCGACTTCGGCTCAGGTCATGATCTCACAGTCCGTGAGTTCGAGCCCCGCGTCGGGCTCTGTGCTGACAGCTCAGAGCCTGGAGCCTGTTTCAGATTCTGTGTCTCCCTCTCTCTGTGACCCTCCCCCGTTCATGCTCTGTGTCTCTCTGTCTCAAAAATAAATAAAAACGTTTAAAAAAAATTAAAAAAAAAATCTAGAAGCATCCTATAGGGGGACTGTGCTCCTGAGACTCCAGAGTTTTGCCCAGGTACCACCGGACTGACCCAGGACAAGACAAGCTAATCTCTTTCAAAATTCCCTAATCAACGAAGAAGGGACAGAGGAACACTCATGGTGGCCACAGCAGAAAGGGTACATTTCACCCTACCCAACAGAGCTCAACTTTTCCTTCCCTATCTGTTCAGCCAGTGTTTGTAACATGTGCAAGAGGGACACACAGAAAGGAGGGGAAGCAACCTCAAAGTTGCACAGTGTCTCTACTACTGGGGCATATTTGTACTTGAAAAGCTCTTGCCTCTGGCCTCTCTTTGTGACTTCCTGTCTAGCTCAGCTCCTAGAAAAAAGCCAGTCTGAAGCTTCCCACCTGACCAATTAATTGCTCTGCCAGCATATGAAAGTCATGCTCATTCCCTGCCTATCCCCACCTCCACCATCGCCAAAGTATCCAGAGGCAACTAGACATTAAGTGTCTCCAGCCTAGAAGCAGAAAGCCACACCTCTCTAGATGGGACAGATGAAGCATAGGAAATCAAGAGAGAAAAAAGGCCCAGTGACCGCACATTATACTTCATCAAGCTTACTAACCCCAGGGACCCCACGTTATACTTCGTCAAGTGTACTCACAGTGTGAAGAGGGCCAAAGAAAGCAGAAGCTGAAGAGCCTTGGCTTTAACGCCTTCTCAAAGTAAGCAAGCTCCTGCCTTCAAGATGCGTGTTCTTCAGCCCGCACATTTCCACGGCTCCAGTCCCCAGGAACAGTGTGCACATTGTCTGAAGTGCACCAACTTTAGATGGGGCTGCTGTTTCCAACCTGCTGTGAAGACCAAATACTATACCATGACCACCATGACCATTGCTCGAAAAGCTGGATGAGGACCTGGCTGTAGGAAGGAGCAGAGTTGGAGACAGCAGCATAAGCTGAGCAAGAACAGACAAGTCTGAACACAAGAACATGGAAAGGATATATGTATGTGTACCTGTTTGGGGAGGGGAGCGGGTCATAGCAAAATACGATTTATAATTATTTTAATCTCCTACAAGTTTCTCTCTCCTGACTTGAGATTCTCTTTTGCAATTAAGACTCTGCTCAAGATTTTGGTTGTTATCACATCCAACTGGCACTCCATCTGCCCCCCCCGTACTTTTTTGTGCACCATTCATGTTTTAAATTTGCATTGGAAACTATGAAAAAGGAAAGCTTCTGCAGAAAGCAATTTCCTGGGCCAGCAGCTTTTGGACTAATATTCCCTTTGCAATTACCATGGCTTCTTCATGCACATACTCCCCTCCCACCTCCCTCCTCCTTCCTCCACTTTTCCCTCTCTTGCCAGCACCTTCGGTCTGAGCCAAGCCAATCCGACAAGGTACCACAGACCAGGTCACAAACTACGCCTTACGAAAGTGCCCTGGTCAGAAAAAGGAGCATTAACAAGCGGGAAAGAGGGCAAGGATCTTGAGGAGTCAGCTTAACAGGGCACCCCAGGGGCATGGGGGTTTCATCGGTAGAACACGGGCATAGCACTCTTACACAAGACAGGAAAGAAAACCCCAAAAGTTCACAATCTGAAACTTTGAGAGAGTCCTGATCAAGAAACCGCTAGAGAGACGCAAGGATTATATGTCTAGTCCACGCTGCCAAAGTCCCCTCAGTGTCCATCTGAAGGAAGAGCCGAATATATCGGTTGGCTTGCTGAGGCATCAAGCATCCGTTAGTGTTGTCATATGTAAAAGCTCTAGTCAGCACAGCAAATTTAGAGTCAGTCAACACAGGCCTTCTGAGCATCTTTACAGGCCGTTCCTCAGATCAGTGGCGTCAACATATTCCACTGCCGCCATGCATGTCGGGGTCTCTTCTTTTTCTGATGGTGTGAGGAAAATGTCCCAGTTCTTAGGTCCCCAGCTCCTAACCCCCCAATGGAAGTACTAGAATAATGGAACTGACACACAAAGACGGCCATGAGCAGCAGAAATCCTGTTCTCGGGTGGGTCTTAATCCCATGACCAAGTAGGGCCATGTGGGACTGTCCTGAACTCGGAGAAGGAAGGAAATACAGCGGATACTGTGGACTGCCAGCTGCAGAGCCCAGGAACCAGGACTCTGGTAGATGGAAAGGCGGTGAGGGAGAGAGGGACACCTTTTCCAAAAATGTGGTTTAAAATGAAAAGGAAAACAAGGCACTTAAGACTTGACTCCAGGGGCGCCTGGGTGGCGCAGTCGGTTAAGCGTCCGACTTCAGCCAGGTCACGATCTCACGGTCCGTGAGTTCGAGCCCCGCGTCAGGCTCTGGGCCGATGGCTCGGAGCCTGGAGCCTGTTTCCGATTCTGTGTCTCCCTCTCTCTCTGCCCCTCCCCCGTTCATGCTCTGTCTCTCTCTGTCCCAAAAAAAAAAAAAAAAAAAAAAAAAAAAAAGACTTGACTCCAAACTGAATACCAAAATCTGCCCCAAATGGCCTGAGAGCCACCTACTTACAGGAGGATGGGGTGATCCTTCCCCCTGACATGACCCTCCTCCCCCAGTACACAAACATACATTATGCTACTGATCCGGCCACATCCCATCAATGCCTTTTTCACCTGGGCCCAGTACAAACCCTACCCCACCCCCCAATCTGCTTACAAGTGTAAGTACCATTGGCCTAAGAAACTAAAAGCACAGAGATTTCATGAAGGTGCCTCTTTTGACTGATCTGAGTGTTACAGCTAACAGGTGGGGAAATCTTCTTAAATATACGAGTATTATCATGACAGGGCCATTGGAACGGATCAGTGCCGTAAGTCAGACAGGGCTGGAAGTTTCCGCCCCACCATCAGGTTCCTCTTTAGCCTTGACAGATCAAACTCAAGCCGAAGCAGGCTACAGAGATCAGTTCAGTGTCCGAGCCAAAGGTCTTCACAGTGAGGGACCAAAGCTGCCCTGGCTGGGCCTCTGCCGGCCCGTGTCCCAGATTAATCACCACCAGGCGGGGCCCGGACACCAGCCTGCAACCTGAGCCCAGCAGCACCTGCACAGGGGTCGCCCCTGCTCCTCCCGCACTCCTCTTGGGCAGGACTCCAGGCATGAGGGTGTCCACCTGTTGACGAGGTTACCTGGAACAGGAGGACAAGACACTCAACTATCTTGAATCCTGCAAATAAGTCACGGATGGTTTGAGTGGATTCGTGAAGGAAGGAGCAAAGATACGGTGACTCAAGCAATAAGGTCAGGGCTCCAAGGGAAAGAGGATTCTCAGCCTCTGAACAGAAGGAAAGACACGCAATGCCCCTCTTGACACTGTCTAGAGAGGGACTCCGGCTGGTGAGCAGCAGCTATGAACTAAGGAGATGCTTTGGGGTGTTTTGGACACATTCTCATCATCTACACAACAACAGGATGCTGATAGGGAGGACAGAGACCAGAGCAGGGATGTCTTTTCAAAACACCCCCAAATGCTGCCAGATATACCAGTATGAAAGGAAGCTTAGAAACAACTCACTCTGGCCGCACCTGGGTGGCTCAGTCGGTTAAGCATTGACTTCGGCTCAGGTCATGATCTCACAGTTTGTGGTTTCGAGCCCCACAACGGGCTCTGTGCAGACAGCTCAGAGCCTGGAGCCTGCTTCGGATTCTGTGTCTCCCTCTCTCTCTCTGCCCCTCCCCCGCTCACACTCTGTCTCCTTCTCTCTCAAAAATAACCAAACATTAAAAAAAAAAAAAAATTAAGGAAAAAAAAAACTCACTCCGTCGAGGGTGTAGAAGAGCTTCCTTCCTCTGAATGCCGAAACCTTGGAGAAAAGGTCTCAGACGGTCTCCTAAATCAGTAAGCTATTTCAAATGTGTACATTCAGAGCTAACAACTACATACGGTATCCGTCTGTGCTAGAATGCACTTTTTAGGAGCAAAGGGCCCTATTATAAATTCTTCTCAGATGGCAATCTCTTTTATATTGTTGCTTCTCTGAGGAGGAAGTATTCTGGACGCGCGGGCATGCGCGCACGCGCACACGCGCGCGCACACACACACACACACACACACACATCAAAAGGAGGAAGATAAGCATGAAGATCTGTATCTTAGAACCATCTGTCCTAGGCCCTAACTTGTGATAGAAGGAGAAAGCACTTATGGGTGCACCCTTTCCCACATACCCTGTGGCCCCAGGGAAGGAAGGGGAGGGAGGGGTCAGGGTCAGATTGAAGTGTGTCCCTTGAAAGAGCAGAAGAAAGCACAGGCCAGACCAGAGGAGAAAGAGCTGCTCCACAGCACCTTCAGCTCAGAAGGAACACCCACATCCTGACTGTTACACCTTGTTCCTCCAGAGCTCCATCTCCAGGAATTCCCTTTGAACTCCGGCTGCAGCCCAGTTAGGATAGAGCAGTGGCTACAATTACACCCTTGCGGGGAGGGGGGGGGAGGGGACGGAGGAGGGGGGGGTGCATGTGACAGGCCATGAAAGGTCCCAGCCTATAAAACAGACTGGAAAACAAACCCTTAATTTAAATGTTAATGAAAGTGCTGTGGAGACATCAGAGGCTTCCCGGCTGCTCAGAGAACAGCTACACCAGCTACAGAATTTATGGCTCCCCTTCACCCTCCCGCCTCCCTCTCTGCCTCATCACCCACTAAAGTTTAAAGAGTATTAAAAAAAAAAAAAAAAAACAACTAATTTTAACATTAACTCCGTGCTTCCACCTTGGGATGTGATTGCTAAATTATCTGTTGGCAGAACAGTGATCAAAGGCGGAAAAAACACAGGCACGCTGCGCACACAGCCCGGAGAAGTCAGCTGCAGCTGAGGCAGGGAGAGGACATGGTCTCTTCCTGATGAGGGAGGACTAGAAGAAACAGCGGTGCAGGCGGGGACCCGAGCCAGGAGGGGCAGGCAGCGGGAGAAAGGCAGGAAGACCTGCCCCTCCAATGTGCTGTGCCCCCAGCTGAGGTCACACAGTGCTGTCTAGTTCACTGTCGCTTCCCCAGGTCCAACACATAACAGTGCTTAGGTATGTAGACAGAGAGAGAGATAGGGAGGGAGAGGGACAGAGACAGACAGAGAGATGGAGAAACAAAGAAGTTAACAGAGACTGAGGGACGGAAACGTATCCCTGTCAGGACAGGTAGGGTCTCGGTGCACGACTCTGCACCTGCAGTATCCCATCTTCTGCAGTAGCCTCTGTTTCTATTTGTGGTGTTTTATTTAAGTCAGCTCTTGACAACTGAGCCAACCTTGCTGGCCAGGGAAGCAGTGGCTCCCACACACGGGTCCCGGGCCAGCCAGGGCTGGTTGGGTTGCTGGTCTCAGGCCAGCAGCTCAGCACATGAGCCTCCCTGTGCCCGTCCTGCCCTGGGTAGTGGCAGAAATCCAGGGTCTTGAGGAAGTGAAACCCACCCCTGTGGCATCTCGTCTTTGCTACTGATGGATACACTCGCACCCGCCAGAGAGGCTTGGCTCGGCACGGGCAGTGAACTCTGTGCGGCACCCGCCACCCTAGAGATTCAGCAGGACTAGACTCCGATTCAACTGGATCCCTACACTGATCCTTTTCCAACTTACAGTCATTTCAGGCTGGACCAGGGGACCCATCTAGGATTACCCAGAGCTTCCTCCTTTCTCCAGGTGTCACACACCTCCTCTTCCAACCAGCCCCTGGCCCCTCCCTGGTGTCTTTGTGCCTCTGACTCTCTCATCCAGGACCACCACGTGCAGGAGGCTCCCTCTTGTGTGCTCCGAGCCTGGCAAAGGAGGACACTGAGCCGTTCCTTGCTTAGGGAAGGTCTCTTTTTCCTAGACAGGCCCCAAAGGAAGCTTCCCCCTGCCCCGGTCCTGGGAAGGCAGGATGGAAAGATCAAGTCGGCCACAGGCCAAGCCACAACGTAAAGCAAGACAGTCAGCCAGCCATCAGAGTCTTTCTTCAGGTTATCAAGATTAGGAATCCTCTTCACAACCCAGCTCTCCATCGCCAACCAGAAAAGGCAAAATTCAGAGAGACAACCTTTACTTTTGACTCATCTTCCCCTAAAAGCTCGGTTATGAAGTCTAGGGCCAAAGGCTTGCTGAGCCACTGGCAACCAAAAGAATCCAAACTGAAAGTTGGCTGTCTCTTTTTCCAATCTTTCAAACTTCTCAGTCAGAGAAAATGCCAGATGCAATTACTTTTCACTAAAGAAAGGTGTATTTCAACAGGCTGGTGAATATGCGTTTACCACACAGACAACACACAGTAAACCCTGTAGCCGCTGGAACAAATACCCTGCTCTCCCCAGAAACCCACCCTCTCCCTGAACAGTACACAGTGATTGCTTTCCTTCCAGACTCTCCCTCACCTCTGGGAGAAATGAAGCAAGAGGGGGCCGCTCCTCCATCAAAACCCCCCAGAGGCCTCAACTCACTTTACAAATTTGAATCGGTACATTTCATGCAGACTTGGACTATTCCCCCAAAAAACAAACAGGCCACCACAGTGAGCAAAGTTACACAAAATTATATTGTATATTTAATAACACAGCAAAGTCAATTTTCTACACCTATACCACTCATATATTTCCCCAATGACAGAAACACGAGAGAAGGGATTAAAACCCAAGTGTCCTGGGAAGCCTTCCTGACCACACTCACTCACACGATAGCAAGTGTTGTTGGGAGATGGGGAAAGGATTCTGCGGAACACCTCCTTTCTCCTGGAGGGCAATAAAAATGGTGTCTGCAGAGGAAGGGGGAGCTGTGGGCTCCTTACTCTTCCCCTAGCAGGCAAACAGGACAAGTGGGTCTCCGGATTCATTTCACCACTAGGGTCCCACCCCCGCTGTGCAAACCAGAGTTCGAGGAGCGCTCACACCCCTGGGATGGTACAAGCACTCACAGCTGCCTGATTGAGCCCAGGCCTCGAGGACGTAGGGCCTCCCCCCAACCCTTCCACCTCAACTCGGGCCTCGAGGAAGAGAGAATATTCTTCAGGCCCCAAGAGCCTTTCAAGGGCCACAACTTCCGCCCACCATGGATGAAGGAACAGCAGCGACCTGGGGCCTGTCTTGTGGCCATCCCTCCGCACCACAGTACGGGCCACAGGCTGGAGGCCTGAGCACCAACTGCCGCCTCTTCTGCCCCATGCCACGTGTGCCCTGAGTCCGCCTTCCCTGGGCCTCAATTTCTCCCTCTGCGGGGGAGGGGCGTGGTGGTGGTGGTACCCCCTTCCCCCTCAACCAGAGATGGCTGAGTTTTGAGCACTTAGTATCAGCTGGGTGCCATTACAGCAACACGCCCATCTCACCCCGCCACGGAGTAGGATCCTCACAGGAGCTTCCACATACCAAGTTCAGTCATTACACAGGGAGTGACGAAGGAGGGAAAGAAGGAAGGAAGGGATAGAAAGTCAGAGGGAAGGAAATGGAGTCTTCAACAGTTCTGTATTTCCTCACTCTTGAGTGTTTGCCAACTTTATTCAGCTGGAAATAGTTTCCTTTTGGAAATAATTTTTAAGTGGCAACAAAACTTATTGCACATTTTTAAAACTGTGCGTTTCTGTGTTACTCATGGAAAAGTGCTCAGCATCCAACGTGACCTGGGGAGGTTGTTTGTGAGATCCGCAGTCATACCCAGACATATACCCTCCCACCGCAGGTGAGCCTCCCACAGCCCTTCTCTCACTCATCAAAAGCTCCAGGCTGGGCCTCTGCTACAGGAGGGCTTCACCTGTAAGTCATGAATCTTAAAAACAGGATTATTGGCGTCAGGGCAAGAAGACGGGTAGGAGGGCACACAAGAGGTAGAGAAAAAGGTCCTTGTCTGCCACCCTCCTGTGGAGGCTACTGGTTTTCCTTCTGTGGTTTTGAGTACCTAAACACAGCTCTAAGCACATATCTGGTATTAAATATCACCCTCCATGGCTGTTTACGGATCAAGAACTCAAGGTCATGGAAGGAAGGAAAGGTGACATTTGGACATGGGACGGAATACCTGCTTTCTCCCAGCAGGAGCACCTCAAATAAAGCCGGAGGCTTGAGGTTTCCTGCTTCCTGCTACAAGTGTCTAAGCACACGCATAAGGAAAGAAGGCAGCCAGCCCCAGCATCTAGATAAATACGACGCAAAGCTCTCACAAATGGTTTTCAACAGAAGAAACAGATTGAGAAAAGGGATGCGGCAGGTCTCCTAACCATTCAGGTGCCTTCTAAAGAGAGGTACAAGGGAGCAGTGAGAGACTGGGAAGTCGTCGGGTAACCCAGGGACACCTGACCTAGAGGACGGCTGCTGCCCACCTCCACTCATGTTCTTCGTGAGAAGTTCATGGTCACATCCCATTAGTGGCCACACTTGCGACCATACTCATACATACCAACGACCATACTCAACAGAGAGGGTGGCGGGGAGGGGAAGAGAAGACAGCGAGGACAGAAACACTATGGGGGTGGGGGGGGGGGAAAGGAAAGAGATTCCTGCAGAGTTCCCACCTCAAGAAGACTGCTGAGGAGGAGGGGAACTCCAGGAGGGCCAGGAGAAGCCCCCGGCAAAGCTGGAGATGTGAGAGACAGCAACTAAAGCCTTGAAACAAAGGCTGTCCCCAAGAGGAGAGATTCTGGTTGCCATAAGGAGATAGCCCTTCTGGCTTTGCAGAGCATTTTCTTACTCATTATTTCAGGTCATCTTCACAATAATCTAGTAAAGCCTATAAAGGAAACTGTATTCTCATTTAATAGTTGGGGAAACAGGCTCAGAGAAGGGCACGGCTTCCCGAGGCTACCCTGCTGGTGGTGGCAAAGCAGAACCCCAGTGTTCCAGCACAGACCCCGAGGCTACGAGGCAGTGTCTCCCCAGACTGGGAAAATGGATGAGCTCATTGAAAGGTTCAAACTCATGGACGCAGGGAGAAGAAATGGATCTAATAATAGGATGAAACATCCCTATCCCAGTACTTTTCAGGGTAAAAGAAAATGGGGTAGAGAGAATAGCAGCATATACCATGGCCCTCTAGTAAAGACATGGCCCCAAGTGCAAACTATTTTCGAAGAGTCGAGCTGGGGAAGCGGTCATCTCGAACAACTATGGTCCAATCGGCGGTGAGCGAGCGTCACCCTAGGGCCAAGGCAGGCCACCAAGAGGACAAGAAGCCTCTGGAGGAGAATGAGAAAACAAAAGACCCAGGTTTTCACTGACGCTGAAGCATATCAAGGACTCGGCAAAGGTTCTGGCACAGGGCGAATGGCGAATGCTCAGCAGCGGCTGGTAGTGCGGGCTGTGGTAGATTAATGCTAGTACTGTCTGAAAGCTAAGTCCTTCCTCAAAGCCAGTCTGCAAGTTGTGGCCAAAACAAATCTCCGTTTACTGTATTCGAAAAGGCTTCTTAATGACGGGCTAGACTCTGTCCTCAACCTCTTTCACAGACACGATCTTCAACTGTTAAAGTGAACACGTGCTTCAACACGTGTTCTACTGTGAAAGGGTAGCCCACCACGTTCCAGAGAGGTGGCCAGAGTAGAGGACTAAGGGATGGGGTGCTGAGAGGGCCTGGCCGTGTTCTTTGGCCTAAACCTCCAGCCCTGAAGGGTTTCCCCTCTACCACCGGCCCCACCCCAGCTCTCCCTAGTCCAAAGCCAGCAGAAGTCCACAGGGCAGTCACCAGCCCATCTGCCACCTCCCACAGGTCCCTTCAGTCCTCACACATACCCAGCCCACAGGCCCCCAAGCCTGACCAACGGGCTTTCAAACGGGCAGCAGTGGAAAGAAACTGCGGAGAGGACAGTGCTCAACGGCTCTGTTCTCCGCCCTCCGCTCCCACACACTGAGGCCTCTCTACTCCCTGCTGGTCTTGCCTTCCCGCTTTCCTAGGATTGCTAGAATGATTTGTTCTGAACAGCGACAGGTTTATAGGTTAGCCGACACCTCCGCTCTGTGGAATTTTAATTAACTTCTCTCATCGTCAATATGCTAAGGAACGGGGTCTCCATTCTCTGGGGTCAGCAGTGTGTTTCAGGTCCTGCTATATCAGCCGTCAAATTGAAGAATTAATGACGTGGCTAATCGGCTCTAATTCTTTAGAAAGAAAAAAAATTTGAAAGGGAGTTGCAGAAGGGGGCAGGAGGAGGGGTGCAGGCTCCGTGGAGTAAGGGGAAAGAGGCTGAAGGGGGCTGAGCAAGGTGGGGAACCCACTCTCTCGTAAAACGAGCGACAGACTTAAACCCAGGGCAGGAGAGTGGCAGCCCCCCAGCTCTCCCACTGCTCGTTAGGTGGGGAGTCAGGGACGAAGGCAGTGAGGGGGAAGACCCTAGAAAAACAAACCGTCTGATGGAGCAGGTGCAGGAGGGAGTCTATGTACCCTGCTGGGGAGGAGAGAGACTCTGCCTTGGTTCAAGAAAGCCTGGAAAGCAGAAGTCAGGATGCAAAGCTCACTCGCTTAGAGGTGAAGCCACAGAAATACAGACAGGCCAAGGGGGAAGGTAAGGCTACCACCAAAAATTTGGCATGTCTGCTATGATGCTCAATCTACCCCACATACATGTCTCTGGATGAGGGCCCAATTGGACATGGGCCCCACGCCTCTCCGGATGACTCAGCTCTGTAAGCGATACTCTAGAAGACATTTTCCAAGGGGAACAAACCACAGATGTGGGTTGTGAGAGCAGGTTGGCCGGTGTGGTCACTTCCCAGGAGTGCTAACAGGCCTCTGCTTTGGAAGCGACTCCAGAGAGCATATGCTCCAGAAGGGGCACTCTTGTAACAACTGGAGTCAGTTACATTTTAACAGTATCTTTTCCTTCACTGTTTCTGGGGTAGACGCCCAGGAAGTTAGCCCCTGGGATGTTGTCTCCACCTCACACATATATGATGTGAGCCACACACCTTAGGTCTCTGGAGGATTTTCAAAATCTCCAGGAGAGAGGCTTAAAGCAACCTAGAATATACAGGTGGACGAGCTTTCTAGCCCACCCAACCTCATAAAATAAAAGCATTATTATACAGGACAAAACCATATCCAAAAACGTCTCCCTTACCTGAGTAATGGGCTGATAGCAATGGACCAGACTCGGTCTTCGGTCTGGATGGTGTGTAAGCACTGCCCCAGCCGGCCTGATGCCAAAGGCCATACCTGGAAACAGCAGAAGAGATGCTCTCGTCAGCATCGCCTGGGATTGGGACGTGGGGTGAGCATCCCCAGGGCGGTGGGGAAGTGGAGAATCCTCTCTGTCCTGCAGACACAGAGCTCAACGTATGAGCCGAGAGGCTTCCCCAGCCTCCGGCTCGCCTACCTGACTCCCAGGCAGAACTGCCCTCCTCAACATCCACTTGAGAGCTCTCTTCACCACCCAATTTTATAGCAGGGAATCAGGAGCTCCACACTCCAGCTGAGACGTGATGAAGCCGGGTGAGCAGGTGCGGCTTGCCTCTCTCAACAACCTCCTCGTGCTGGTGGGTTTTCCTCTTTCCTATCTCTCACCCAGATTTTCCTTTGGGAGGTAGGGAGAAGGAGGATGATCAAGGCACAGTATGGGGGAACAAAGACAGAATCACAGCAGAATTAAGAGAGAGGAGCAAAAAGGAAGACACAAGAGAAGGGGAGAACGGAGGAAGAAGAGAGGCTTCTAGGCACGAAGGTGGTATGTTCTTGTTTGTTTGTTGATAATGCCCAGGATCCAGTGCTATTCATGTCGGCAGGGAATTTAGCACCTAGTGTCACCAAAAGTAGCAGAAAAGCTTAACTCTTTTAAGCTTCCATATCTCCTACAGGTTAAAAATATTGCTTGGAGCACATTATCTGGTCCCTATCAGTCAGGAATGTACATTAGCAGCCACTCCGGGCTTAACTCTAATCAACACTCAGGGAGCCCTCTCAGCAGCCAGTGCATTTAGAAATCTCCCATTAAGCACAAGGCCCCCCTCACCTCACCCAACCCTAGATGACACAGTCAGGGAAATAAGCCTCTAACCAAACAGAAAGGAAGCCTCAAATGTACAGGGCTGTCCCAGACAGCAGCCAAGGAGGGATCCTGGGGCAGCCAGATGGATCAATGACCTCTCAAGGTCCCTGCCGTGCTATAAGGGGAACACACAAAAGCCAGTCAGGACCTTAGATGGAAGAACTTTCAGGAAACATTCCTTGAATTTAAGGGGCAGGTGATGGAGTGGGGGTGGTCTTGCCTTCTTGGGGTCACATGACATGTCTTCCCCATAAAAGGAGAAAGTGTTTTCGATCTTGTGTATGTATAAAAGGTATATATGAGTTATTTCCAACACAGGGAAAAGAAAATAAACTTAAGAAGATTCTGAACAAGGAGGGGCAGAAAACAAAAGTGAATACCACGACTTTCCTGGAGTGCCATGATTCTGGCTTACTCTTCTGGATCTACAATCAGGCCCCTTTGCTAGTAACTAGAGGCGTTTCTACTGTCTTCTTTCAGATAGTCCAGGCCTGGAAGAGTGGTTTGCCTTTCCTCAGATGCGAACTCCCTAGGAGGCGGGTTGGAAGGTGAGGAGACACTAAGGACTCTGATTACAACATCTACGGGGACAACTCCAGTCCTGGATTCACCAGTGCCACCCCCACCCCCCCTCCCCCGGGACGGGCTGGTGGATTCCAACACCGTACAAACCACAGAACAAGGTTCCTGGCCTCCGGGAGTGGCTCAGGAGGCATGTTGCCAATTCTGAGCGGATGTTGGGAAAGCCACAAACCCGAGTGTCATGATGCCTGAGGGACAGGAGTTGACAACAATATGCTGATCACACTTTCACCCTCAGTGGTCAAATCCAAAACAAACCCTTCCCTGGAAAAGACATATCTCAGTGGAGGTGGGCATTTACATAGTCCTTTTAAGAAGCAGTTGACAATATGTATCAGGACCCTTAAAATGACCGAAGCCTTACACTCAGTAATTCTCTTGCTGAGATTCTATCCTAAGAAAATAATTCTAAAACAAAGAGAAGCCTGTGTGGTAAAAATATTCCCTGCAGCCTATGGTTACAGAAAGAGCACGCATGGGCTTTGGAATCAGACCCATTTGGGTTTGAACCCAGTTGTTACTTATCATCTCTGATCTTAGGGATATTTCAAGACTTCTTAGCCTCAGTTTCCTCGTGTGTAGAATGGGAAATAATACCTATCTTTTGAGGGCTACAGAAATGTCAAGATATGTATAAAGCACCTGGCACAGTAATAGCACAGCGTTTGGAAGGGATTAGGCACCCAACAATGGTGGTTCTTATTACTTATTAAGCCATTAAAGATGACACAAATAATTTGTAATAATAATAGGAAACTTTATAAAATAAAGTAGATACAGTAGGGTATACTGGCTATCCACAATATATTACAAGCATAATTATGTAGGGATAAAATTAACCTAAAGGATAAAAGGAGAAAATGAACAAATGTAAAGGGCTTAGCATCGTGCCTGGTTACACTGTATACAGTTACAAAACAAACAAGCAAACCTATGCGTTGAAAAATAACTAAAAGAAGAAAAAGAAAAAACAAACCCAAGTTCAAATGTTCCCTCCTTCATAAATTCTCCCCTTTCAAGGCAGATGTGATCTCTCCACCCCTGAACTCTCTGGCCCTAGAGGCTTACATTTGACAGTCCTGGCCACTTCCGCTCAGCTTCGCAGCCACTGCACACACGTCTCAGCTCCCCTTAAAAAGAGGGGCAGTCTCTTCCTTACCTTTGAAAAACCCTACTGCCTTGTACACTAAGCCCTGCATACAGTTGGCACTTAAAAGAATGAATGAAAGAACAGAGAAATAAGGAGGCAATGAAAGAATGGTCAGAACCAGCCCAGGCCCACGAAGAACATTCCTACATTCCTATCACATCTCAGGATGGGGCTGGCCTCACTAAAGCCCAGAGGGGCAATCCAAACAGAGTCTCAATAAGCTAGAAAGTAGGGTTGGCAGGGGCGGGGAGGGGCAGGGAGAGGAAGAATCTGAGCAGTCGCTAACTCAGAACTCAGAAGTCTTACGAAGAAAATGTTTTAGTTCCTTTCACCCCAATAAAACAATCTTTTTCTGGGGCGCCTGGGTGGCGCAGTCGGTTAGGCGTCCGACTTCAGCCAGGTCACGATCTCGCGGTCCGTGAGTTCGAGCCCCGCGTCAGGCTCTGGGCTGATGGCTCGGAGCCTGGAGCCTGTTTCTGATTCTGTGTCTCCCTCTCTCTCTGCCCCTCCCCCGTTCATGCTCTGTCTCTCTCTGTCCCAAAAATAAATAAAAAATGTTGAAAAAAAAATTTAAAAAAAAAAAAAAAAAAAAAACAATCTTTTTCCTAAAACACAGTAACTATCTGGGGGAACTCCCAACAAACAGGCTATAGATCTTTACAGGCAAACATGAGTTTGCCTAAGTTCTTGCATAGGTTTGGGCATATTAGAAGCAGATACAGAACTGCAGAGGCCACCGAAAAGCCATGGAAACCTGGCTAGAAAAGACTGGCTGTGGGTAGTGTGGAAATGGGTCAGGAAGACGAAGGCGGCTAGAGGCAAAGACAACCACATGGCGGGAACAGAAGCAGCATCCAGAAGTCTGAAAAGATGAGCGGGCCCAGAAGTCACCAGGGAGCCCGTAGATAGCCGACCAGTTTTCTGGAGGTGAAGAACCCGGGGGGAGAATTCTGTCACTGTCTTCAAAGAAATCCTCAAAAGGAATACGATGTGCTGCAGTGACAATTTTAGAATTTAGAAAGTACCTGTTTTAACACTTAAAAAAAAATCGAATCCACTAAATGGGGTTGCGTTGGTACTTCAAGCATGAAACAAATCCAATATCCCAAATAAAGATGCTGTCCCCTGACTAGAATAGCAGCCCATCCCCCTGAATTGCTACCTGTGGTCATAAAGCTTAGTTTATGCTGCTCTGGGTATCAGACCACAGAGAAGAGACTAGAAGAGACGTCACTGAGAAGGAGGAGCCAGGGGAAGCTCGAAGCCATGACAGGAAGATGCCAGGAGATGGGAATATTTAGGCCACATGTGCCAAAAAGATTTTTATGCAAATTGATTTCTGAGGAGTACAGCAAGTTAAGGCCAGTGTCTTTTCAAGGAATGGTAAAACGACAGCGACCAATCAGAACCCTGAAGTAAGGATAGGGTGGACGGAATGGGAAACAGGCAATAGGAACTTCAGTTTCCGAGTTGGTTCAAAGGTTTTCTGGATTTTTCTCAGGCTTCCTGTGCTGGTGTGCATGTCTCTCTGACAGAATGCAAAGTGTTAGGAAGAAAATAGCCAAGGGAGGAGAAGCTTCCGTAAATAGAAAGGAACATGCGTAGCCCTTCTTTTTATATCAATTGATGGCATGTTTATAGGAAGGAGTAATCACCAGAGGGTACGTGGAGTCAGAAAAGCTAGTGAATAAAAAGTGCCACTGCCCTCTCCTGAGACCCTCCCTAGGTGTCTCAGAGGCCCGTTTGCTGACACGAACAGGCATCTTGCTCCTGTTGGCGCTATGATCTCCAGATGCTGAGAGGAAACAGGCGAGTAAGATACTACCAGGCCTCCTGCACCTCAGCTTAATTGTCAGCAGAGTTCCCACAGCAGCCCCAAAGGACCAGGCGTGTGCGGGCCCTGCCTGGGGCTGCGGGAGTGTGCGGGCCCTGCCTGGGGCTGCGGGACACAGGGGTGGAGACAGAAGTTCTTCTCTGTGTCATGGGTGGAGGCCTGTTTGACCCAAACGTGGGTGAGTGGAGTCCATAAAGCAGAGGTCACACTACTTCTCAACCTCATTCTGTTTTGCCTTGGCAGATGTCTGACCGTAGACCAGGCAGTTTGGCAATGACGCACCAAAAACGCCTTTCTCTCCTCGTCTTTCTACTGCTTACTGACCACATCACTCTCCAGAGAAGCAGTAAAAACACATTTTAATTATCAGCCTGATTGCTTATAAACAAGGTGGTGAAAAATTAACCTCCCTAAACAGAAAGCAAGCAAAAGGAGGGAGATTTTAAAATAAAATATTGGGGTCAGAACTCAACCCACAAACTTGAGGAAATTCAGCTCAGGGAGGAAAAGCTGGCCAGGCCCTCTGTTTTTGAGTTCACGCCACATTTCAAGTGAGTGGCAAGCTTCCCAGCCACTGTCCACTCCTTTCTCAGGCCAGCTGGCAGGGATGTAGCCTGGCATGGCCAGCCGCATGCCAGAGGCACATAAGTGAGTCCTTTATCGTGTTGTCCCCCTGCTGCCCCCACCCAATGCCCTCAGCCAATCCCAAGACTCAAGGCCCTATCCACCCTCTCCCACCCCACTCCCTATAGACAGGAGGGAATAACAGTACCTAAGGGGGACACCACTCACCTTGGCCGTCCTGTCCCTGGAGCCGCTCACGATGATGCCCCCTCTGCAATCCACACAGTTCACCTCCTGTTCATGAGCCGAGTACTTGACAGTGAAGGTGCTATGAATCTTATGAACACCAATCTTCCCATCTCTAGGAGAGAAATAAGGAGCCCATCCCCAATAGCCAATTTATTCTCTCTGTCGGAAGAGAACAAAGCTACGGAAGCAGCCCGAGTCTCTAGTGATGTCCAAATCTGCTAAGTTTTAAGCAACTCAGCTCAAAATAAGGTGCTGAGCTTCGAGATAACTTTACTTCCTCAGTACACTCGGGGCTGAACAGAGCTGAGAGACAAAACAAATTTCCCCCTCGAGAGTATCACAACCAGCTTCACTTTTCATTAAAGGCTCTTCCTGTTTTCCTTCTCTGGCTAACCCTATTAAGTGTCTTTGGTAAATCTCTCTGCTTCAAATGGAAAAAAAAAAAAAAAAAAACCACTCCCTCTTCTTATGGTCTCCCTCCTCATCCCTTTGGAGTTGAGACAGAAAAGCGAGAGGCAGGCAGGCAGAAGTTCCCTGAAGAATGCTAAGGAAGAAGGAGGAGAACTCTGCGGCACTTACCCTCCTGCACTGATAATATGCGAGTTGGCCAGCACAAAGTGGCAAACGTCCTCATCATGCCCAGCAAAGACTCCCAGGGGCCGACGGTTCAAGCTGGCACCATCTGGGCGGAACTGATAGGCCAGGATGAAATTAGCCTGGGATATGTACAGAGAATCACCTTCCAGCTGCATCCAGGGCATCTGACTGCAGAGATATAAAACACAATGTAAAGATCATCAAGATACAGCATGAAAAGTTGACTCCAATCTTTAGAGAGGCTGACCGATTCTCAACATAGTGAGAATAACCTGCACTTTACCCCCCTCCTCTCCTTTAAAATTACCTCCCCGTAGGCTACCCTCAGACAACTAGAGAGACTGAGCTTTGTAGTAACCTAATCTTCTCTGGACTTTCTAAAACAGAGTCAGAATTAAACGACCAATTAAATATCACTTTTAATGGGAAAATGCTTAAGACCTGAATTACTGGCAACTTAGATTTCTTTCGGGGAGGCAGAGCTCAGCGACTATAATGACTGGGGCATGGACAGGGTCAAAAACAAATCTTCCACCCAGAGAAAGTGATTTTCTTTCATTACACATCCTCACTGATTTGAAGTGTTAAGTGATAAGTTTCGAGGTTCCAAGACTCCCATACATACCTCTTCCCCAACAGAGCAGATGGAGAAAAGAGAAGAGTGAGCCCTGAGAAGCCCCATTCCCTTATCCCGCTAGAGCAAAGGGGCCATTTATAAGTGAAAGGAATAAAGCCATTTAGGAAAGGATGCTAATGTACTGGTTACATATCCAGCTCCACACAGGGGATATCTACGTTTCGGTATTAGAGGGTAAGTAGGGCAATGGAAAAACGTCTTCGCAGCAGTCCGCTACAGTTCAGGGGTTATGGAGAAATAGTCAGCTCTCCCAGGCAGCTGATAAGAGAAATCCACAAGTAGTTAAAGATTCCCTCCACAATCCAACAAAAGGAAGAAAGCTTAGAAGCCACAGGCCAGTCCCATGGCACAGAGTGAGCCTCAAGAAGAAAGAAGTCTCTGCCAGACCCCAGGCTCTCTGGTGGGGACTAAGCCCCTTCCCCAAGGCAGACAACCCAGCAGCCTGTCCTACTCTATGGAGGAGTTCTGGAGCTACCAGGTCCCAAGCAAGGCTTAGGGACAGCTGATTCATCCCCATTTACAGAGACACCATCTCCCACTGCCAAGCCTGTCTGAGCAAACTGGGCTGTGTTTCTTCCCCAGACTCCTTAATACAAGCGTCATGGGAATGTGGAAAAGTTCTGCAAATTGACTTGACGGGCCATTAAATGCAGCTTGGACTTTGTAGTAGCTGAGTTTCTGCTCAGGAGGTTTTTACAAGTGTGTGCATATATTATATAGAACATGTGTTGAGTAGGTAGCGATGCCTACATTCTCACTCATTATGCACTTCCCTCTTCAACATCCCCTTGCACGAGTTTGTGGCACACTCAAGTGGGGAGCAAACAGAAGGGGTTGGAATGCATGTGTTTAGAGCCATCTGGTAAACAGCCATTTGCCGAGGACAAGAAACCAGGTTCATGCCAGGTGAACGGTGGAGAATCCCGGGGCAGCCTGGTAACTGCTTTGTGTGTTTATTTGCCAAACTGCTTTGAAACCAGCCCCAAAAAAGACGTCAGGGACAAAACCTTGATAGAGAAATAAACTCTACTTTCTGATATTAAAAGGCAAAAGCGGGAAGCAGAGAGTACAGTTTTTCATCATAAAAATCTGTCTTTCTCCCTAGTAGTTTCTCTACAGTCACCACCACGACCAGTACCCCCACATAATTCACAGCCACCACCAGCCATGAAAACAGCAGGAACTGGACACAAGCAAGAGAGAAGGGGTCATCAGATGAAGAAGCCTGTCAGTATCTCTCAGCACAAGCACAGGTCAACCTGGAATGAGGAACCACGATGCTCCTTAACCATTCCGACCAATCATCGAGGAGCACTTGCTTGGCAGGGAGTCAGATGATAACTATGAAATAATGTAGCATCAATGAAGCATAAGATTTGTGGCATTAGCAGTCCAAAGCCACTGTCTAAATTTCCTAGCAGTTCTGAGTTCTATCTCCCATAACATCTACAGCCAAGCCTTTAGATCCTATTTTGCCTTCTTAATAAAGTAGGGGAGAGGGCTAACAGACACCACGAGTGAAGCATAGCTCTGTAGAGTAGATTTAAAGAAAAATAATTATAAAACAAGATGGGTTGAAATACTGGCTTCATTTAACTCTTTTGATGAGGTAAGTTAATTTAAGGGGTTACCTCTGAGTGGTTGCATTATACGTAAGTTTTATTTTCTTTAAACTTTTCTATTTTTTCAAATCTCTACAATAAACATTTGTTATTTTTATAATCATAAACGTGTGGAATTTGTTTAAATAAAGCACATTTGATGGCAATTTTTACCAATGTGAAAAAAATTGTCCCTCTGATGCCTGCTTTGTGATGTTTAAAGGATCACCAGTGCCACACCACCCAAGACAGGCACATTTACACTCTAGCTAAGACCAGATATTTTACTTCCCAGCATGCTTTTCTGTTCCAGGTAGCTTTGAAAGAGTCAAGGAGTACCTGGGTGGCTCACTCGGTTGAGCATCTGACTTTGGCTCAGGTCATGATCTCACAGGTCATGAGTTCGAGCCCTGCATCAGGCTCTCTGCTGTCAGCGCAGAGCCCACTTTGGATCCTCTGTCCCCGCCCCCCCCCCTTCCCTCACTCACGCTCTCTCTTTTAAACATGAATAAACATTAAATTTTAAAAAAAGAATCAAGAGGCTACTTACCTGCATCTCCACTTCAGCAGAATCCCCTCTCGGCAGCGCCCCAACCTCCAGTTCTGAGACACCTTCACCCGTTCCTTCACTGGGACATTGGCCATCCTGTGTGCAGACAGAACAGATAATCCAGTCACTACAACTCATTGCCAACCAGAGAAAATTCCATAGGCTAATGAGGTAGAACTTGGGAGTATCTGGAATATATCTAGATATAAGTGACAGGGTTAGGACATGAGAAAGGATTAACTTTTCTCTCTCCACACTGGGATAACCAAGAAAGCCAAGAAGAGCCTGTCCTTTACAGTGTCTATAGTGATGCCAAAGCGATCTAATGGAGAAAGGATAACAGTGCTGGAACTACTGGCTATCCATAAGGAAAAAAGTAAACTCTGACTCCTACCTCACACCATATAGAAAAATTAATTCAAAATAGATTTAAACATGAAATCTAAAACTATAAAGCTGATAGAGGAAAATATATCAAAATATTTCTGCAACTTGGGGCCTGGGAAAAGGTCTCTTAAGACACAGAAAGCAATGGCAAACAAGAAAACTCTAATGAATGAGACTTTATCAAAATTTAAAATTTTTGCTTACCACAATGAATATACACACCACATTCTGGGGGAAAGTGTTCACAAAATATATATCTGACAAAGGGCTTATATCCAGAAAATACTAAGAAATTGTAAATACATATGTATAACTGTATACATATGTATATGTATATATTGTATATGCATTTATATATGTATATATAATTATACACACACACATAAATATATATATATGCATATATATATTTTTGAAGGCCAGTAAGGAACTCTCCTACAATCTTGGTGGCAAAGCAAAATGGTAGAGCCATCATGGAAAAATGTCTGAGTTTATTATAAATCCAAACATATACCTACTCTATGACCTAGCAAATACCCAGGAGAAAGCATACACCCACAAAAAGACTTGCACAAGAATGTTCACAGGAACTTTAGTAGTAAGAGCCCAAAGTTGAAAAGAGCCCAGGCAGCCATCAGAAGAATGGCCAAACACCCCATGATGTATATTCATACAATGGAATGCTACTCAGCAATAAAAAGGAAAGTACTATTGACATACACAGTAATGTGGGTGAATCTCAAAAGCTGAATGAAAGCAACCTTACACAAAAGAGTTCATGTTGTATGATTCCATTTATGTGAAGGATATTGAGAAGGATTATTATTATGTGAAGGATATTGTGAAGCATTATTAAGAAGGATAACTAATCTATGGTGGAAGAATCAGAACAGTGATTACCACTGGGAACCCTACCACTGGGAAGGGGACTGACTGGGAAGAAACATGTAGAAACTTTCTGGAGCAACATTCTGTGTCTAAATCTTAAAGGGATTTGGGTTACACAGGTGTATATGCATTTGTCGAAAAATGCATCCAATGGAAAAAAAAATGCCCCAAATGATACACTTAAGATTAAAGTTTGAGCATTTTGCTGTATATAATATTAAGTTTATTTATTTATTTTTGAGAGAGAGAGAGAAAGAGAGCACGTGCACAGGGGAGTGGCAGAGAGAGAGGAAAAGAGAGAATCCAAGCAGGCTCCGCACCGTCACGCTCTGCACTGTCAGCATGGAGCCCGATGTGGAACTTGAACTTACGAAACATGAGACCATGACCTGACCCGAAGTCAAACGCTTAACCGACTGAGCCACCCAGGAGCCCCTGTATATAAACCCATAAACTAATATATATACGAGTCAATTGTATGCATGCATACTGTAGTGTTTACAGGTGGAATGTACTGATATCTGCAACTCACTTTGAAATGCATGATAACACAAATACACTAAAATGTTCATTGTAGAATCTAGGTCGTGGGCATATAAGTGTCTGTGGAATAATTCATTCAACTTTGCTGTTTTAAATTTTTCATTTAAGAAAATGTTGGGGGTGTCAGTAGTACTTTCTGGGTGAGGAAAATAGAGCAGTAAGGAATACGAGAGCACACTAGCGTAGGAATGGTGTAGTCTGTGACTGGGTTGGAGTGGCAGGGGGGTAGGGAGAAGAGCTCGAAGCCACTCTGAAAGTACACTTTGGGACAGAATTCTGAAATTGTGGGCAAGAATTTGAAAATTTCATTTTAGGGGGCGCCTGGGTAGCTCAGTCGCTTAAGTGTCTGACTCTTGATTTCAGTTCAGGTCATGATCTCATGGTTTGTGGGATCAAGCCCTATGTGGGGCTCTGCACTGGCAGCATGCAGCCTGTTTGGGACTCTCTCTCTCTCTCTTTCTGCCCCTCCCTCACTCTCTAAACAAACAAGCATTTTTTTTAAAGAAAATTTCATTTTAGGCCCCCACAGCTCCCCTGTGTTTCCTTGGCCTGCTCCACTGGACAGTACAGGGTATGCTGCTTGGGACACGGAGTGGTAACTACCAGGTCTATTGAGAAAAGAAGAGAGAAACATGCATTTCCTCCCGTCTCTGCTATGCCTTCACACTGACTACCCTTTACCAAAAGGCAGCCGTGAAGTCCTGCTTACAATATTATGACAAGTACAGATTAAAAAGGATGGTTTTGGTAGGCAGAAAGAGAAGATACCTAATCCGTTTCTAGATAAATAATACTCTATCTACCTCCTGATCTCATCTCATTTGTTCATTTGTATAAACTAATTGTTTTTGATTAACAAAATGATACATCCACAGGGTAAAAAAAAATGCCAATAGACTGATAGATACTGTAGATGTATTTATATTGGTATGTAATTATACATATACCCAGTTTTTAATTTAAAAAATAGTACACTATTTTACTCATTGCTTTCTTAACAATATATCTCAGGAAGCATTCCATATCAATACATTAAGATCCATCTCATTTTCTTTAACAGCTGCATAGAATTCTATTGTGTAACTCAATCATCATTTGACCAGTCCTTTACTGATTCACATTTAAAGGGCTTCCAGACTTTAGCTATTATAACTACTGCTGTTATAAATATCCTTATATCTCTATTTAGGTGTGAGAACCCCAAGCAGGCTCCACGCTGCCAGCGTAGAGCCCAACATGGGGCTCGAACAGAGGAACTGTGAGACCATGACCTGAGCCCAAACCAAGAGTCAGACGCCCAAACTACTGAGCCACCCAGGTGCCCCGATATTTTTATTTCAGACCTTACTATGGAAAATCTTTCAACATAGTAAATACAGTTTAGTTAATCCCATTGAACACTATTTAAAAAATGATTTAGAATGTTTCAATCTCTCTGGATCATAATTCCAAAGATAATTTATTTAACAAACATTTAATGTGGTGTTTATGATGTGCCAGGAACTGTTTTCATTTACTTAATGCTTTATGCATAGTAAGTATCAATAAGCATTTGTTGATAAAGCAATTGTACTTCCTGTATTCTATCCAATTAGAAGACATCGGGGGAAAAAAAAAAAGACGACATTGGAAATAAGCAATAAGCAAACTGGCTGATACTGCAATTTAAATACAGAAAGCCAGAAATGACCCAAACTGATATAAACCAATATATAACAAACAAAGTAAAGTTTTAAAGTAAGGAAAGAAATCTCCACTTCATCAGTGCTATTGGGTTTGTATACCATGTTCCCAACCTTATGAGAAAGAAGGAGGAGGAATATACATGCCTAGAAAGAACGTGGGAAGTATATACTCTAAAATAGTTAACTGTGGGTAGCCAACTTTGGGTGTTTTATTTTCTTTGCGTTTTTACATATTTTTCAATTTTTCTACAATGTAATATTTTGGTGAACAAGAAAATACCCATTAAAATAATAATGCTGGTGATAAAACTGGAAATCAATAGGTTAAAAAAACTGATTTAGATGCTTACATCTCATAAATAATATAATAAATCCTTGCAAAATGAAAGTGAATTTAAAATAGCTTTTCAGGGCTCCTGGGTGGCTCAGTCGGTTAAACTTCCAACTTTGGCTCAGGTCATGATCTCACCATTCATGGGTTCCAGCCCCACATCAGGCTCTGTGCTGACAGCTCAGAGTCTGAAGCCTGCTTCAGATTCTGTGTCTCCCTCTCTCTCTCTGCCCTTCCCTTGTTCACACGCACTCTCTCTCTCTCTCTCAAGAATAAACATTTTAAAAAATTTAATAAAAAATAAAAGTTTTTTAACTGGAAGATTTTAAAGTGTTTAAATTTTATTTGTATTTACTTATTTTATTATTTACTTATTATTTTTTGAGAGAGAGACAGAGCGTGAACAGAGGAGGGGCAGAGAGAGAGAGAGAGAGAGAGAGAGAGAGAGAGAGAGAATATCCAAAGCAGGCTCCAGGCTCTCAGATGTCAGCTCAGAGCCTCATGATGAGGGGCTTGAACCCACGAACTGTGACATCATGACCTGAGCGAACTTGGAAGCTTAACCAACTGGGCCACTCAGGCGCCCCTAAAGTGTTTAAATTTTAAATACTATCCCAAGTGGGGCACCTGGGTGGCTCAGTGGGTTAAGCGTCTGACTCTTGATTTTGGCTCAGGTCATGATCTCATCATTTGTGAGTGTCTGACAGCCCAGAGCCTGCTTGGGATTCTCTCTCCCTCTCTCTGCCCCTCCCTCGCTCACATTCTCTTTCTCTCTTTTCTCTCTCTCTCTCCCTCCCTCCCTCATTCTCTCAAAATAAATAAATAAACTTAAAAAAATAAACACTGGGGTGCCTGGGTGGCTCAGTTGGTTAAGCATCCAACTTCAGCTCGGGTCATGATCTGGCGGTTCGTGAGTTCAAGCCCGGCGTCGTGCTCTGTGCCAACAGTTCAGAACCCGGAGCCTGCTTCGGATTCTGTCTCCCCCCGTTCTCTCTCTGCCCCTCCCCCACTCATGTTCTCTCTGTCTCTCGAAAATGAATAAATGTTAAAAAATAAATACATACATACATGCTGAGCAGAATGTTAAAGAGTTTAAAATGAAAACAACAGAGTATGGGAATATTAACAATTAACACTATAGGTACAAGTTGTACCTCTAAAACTTTTAAGGGGCAGATAGAGATTTACTGGAATTACATCCTGTCTCTAATACCCTGTCGTCCATACCCAACAGCAGGTAAGAACAATCACATGGTATCCATGTGACGAAACACTGGGGAAACATCCCACAACATTAACACATACACGCATATTAAACTAATTATTAAAGTGCCACCGCACATTTATTATTACAGGGAAAAACCAGAAACTGGCTTTGGTTTGATAGAAAGGTTTGGGTTTGGTTATATATTGCTAGTAGCACACTGGTACAGTCTTTCAGAAAGGAACTCTGTCGAGAAAAATTGTTAAATGACAGCTTCTGACCCAGCATTCCCACTTTGAGCACTAAATCACAAAGAAATAACTCAAAAGAAAAATATATTTTTACAAAGATATTTATAGTTGTGGCTATATATTTGAGCTAAAACCTGGAAATAGCCCAAATGTTTGTCTGTGGGGGAGACCAGTATACTAATGCAATGGAATATATTGCCACTAGAAATGACAAATGTGGGGACTGCAAAACGTTTTGGAAATGACTATAGCAAGCAATGGTAATTTTCAAGCTAAGTCAAATTTATAAAGGTAGAGGTGAAGAGACACTACAGAAAATTATGTCTCTATAAACAACATGTCAGAAGAGGTAAATAGATGGTACTTTGGAGTGATATATATATATATATATATATATATATATATATATATATATATATATATATATATCACATAATATATTTCTGTATCTGTCTCTCACATAATTGTTGATAGTTAGGTCTCTCAATTTACCTTTAACTAAAGAGTAGAATAAATGAAGTTGTGGGAAAAGCTCAAAAGGCACACTTAGGAAACTAAGATCTAAATCCCAGTTCTGCCTGTTACCAATTATAAAATTCTGGTCACCTAACTTCTCTAATGGTCAATATCTTCCCCCAAGAAATGAGGATAGTATTTCTTACAATTGTTGTTTTATTTATTTTTTTTACAATTGTGGCTTTAAAATGAAAACTAAAACAAAGTACAGTTGGTCAATTCTTTAAATATAAGTATATGTAGTAGTTAATATCGATTAATGGTGTCTTCCCTGAAGCTAATTCAATAATCATTTATTTTTCTTCTAAATAATTTAATTACAACTATTAGAAATTGTTCTTCTAATGTCAAACATTAGTCCTCTTTCAGGCTGAATGATTAGGGTTTGGGTGTACACGCGTTAAAGCTAAAATGTATTACTGAATTTGTCCATTGGGTGAATTCAGTCCCTGGTTTCACATTGCTAGAGAGCAACCCACACCACCAGGTGGATGAAGAACTAAGGAAAGTAAAAGACAGTTAATAGGATGGACCAAAAGAACTTAACTCTTAACGAGAAAGATTAGATTCCCTGTCAAATCTTATCTGCAAATCCTTCCCAGATATAAAAGACATCCTTTGTAGTTAACCTCTCCTCTTGAGTTAGGTCTAATTTAATACATGGAAGTGAAACCAAAAATTGAATATTCTGGATCATAGCAGGAAGGAGGCAAGGAGGAAAGAATCAATATATTTCCTGAACTGAGTTAAGGACAATACTTCTCTCTCTAGTCACTTAACTACCATTTAGTGACACTTTACTAAGGGTCAAAGCACTGCCCTGGGGGCCTGATCACAGCAGCAAGAAACTTTCAAAGTTGAACTTTAGAAGCTGCTACCAAACAGCAGGTGCAGATGTCCTCTCCCACAACGAAAGCCATAATCATAGTACTTGGCTCTGGTCCTTCAAATCAAATTTTGACTTTTTTAAGTCACTCCTTTTGGCTTTGACTTGAGAAATAGTACCACTTTGTTGAAAGCCGCTTAACAGCTCAGCTTTTTCATCCCTTTTGTCCATTCCATCATCTTTGATGGTTAGTTTCCCTAGCTGGTGGCAGGATCATATGTATATTCTTATTAGCACCTGAGAAATCAGAAGGAATAAAAAAAATCTTCCTCTGAAAACAGGTACCCCTCCCTCCCTGTGGGACCTGTCACAGTCCAGTCAAAGGGGTCGGCGGAACTAGGCAGCAGATGTGCCTGAGAAGACAAGAGCAGGTGCCCCTTGGAATTCTAGAAGGACCCTTGTTCCCCTCTTTGAAATGCTCTCTGGTTGGCAGTTTCTCCAGCACACTTGCTAGTGTAAAGTGGGGGTGCTCCCCCCAAAATGATTAGTGCCCTGTAAATAATCCTCTCACAGGGCTGTTAACACTCAGGGGAATCTCTAACCGGCCTGTGGGCCTGGTGGAACTTCCCTTTTCCCAGCCCTCCTTCTCTTGCCTCAGGCTCATTTCCCACTTGTGCCCCCTCCCTCTCAGCTTTCCGGCAGGCACCATTATAGTTTGACTGCATTCCTGGGCGCATGACCTATTTTAAACAAAAACAACACAACACGCACCCATGGTAAGCTATCAGGCCCCTTAAAATCTTGGCAACAAGTTGAGTCCAGAGGGACCGAAATTAATCTAGGCAGTTATCTGGAGTCCACTTTCATCTCACCTCTCCTCCTTCACACCCCAAACTCAAAGCAAATAAATAAACCTAGTCTGAATAAAAATGCCTTGGGGTGAGGGAGGGGGAAGTGTGGGGATATCAGAGAGGTCTTAAACCTGCACGGTCTCGAAGATCAGTAAACTCCTGGATCACAACTCAGTTTCCCTCCGTGCCCCATCCTGCAGTTTGGTTCCCTTTGAGATGCCACGGACGCTGCCGCCCTCATGACTGGCACGACTTCCGTAAGCACAACTACCTGCTGATTTGGGAATTGGGGAGAGAAGGGGACCTGTCCACAAATGTAGAGCAAGGCCATCTTGGGGTGCACTGGGCTCAGGAGGGGAGACAGGGCTGTGCAAAATGATGCTCGGGGCTTGCACTTTTAACACTGTCTCTTGATTTATTTGATTTTGCTTTCCAGGAAGATTTTTTGCCTGCTGTATTGCCTATACCTACAAGTTCTTCTACCAATACTAAGAATTTGGCTTTAATATACAAGTCTTTTTCTTTCTTTCTTTCTTTCTTTCTTTCTTTCTTTCTTTCTTTCTTTCTTCTTTCTCTTTTTCTTTCTTTCTAAAAACATAGTCCACTTTATTCTTCTTAAGCCACAGTATATCATCTTTGGTTGTACAAACCTCACTTGTTACAGTCTTGCCAACAGATCACAGCTGGGGAGGGGGCAGTTAATCCGCTGCCAAGACTCCTGAGGGGTCCCTTTAAAATGGTAACACCCAGGATAGCACGCTAACACTGGGGGCAAGGGTGGTAGTACATCTGGCAGTGTACAAGAATTTAAACAGCCCAAGACAAGAAACTTCTAGCTCTTCATTTATACTTGCATTAGACTAAATCCTCCAATGGCCTCAAAAACAGAGGTCTATCATTAAGATTTTTAAAAAATCAAAGAAAAATCATTATATTGTATTAAATCGGTTACCTTCTGGCCAGGAAACAGGGGAACAGCCCCGACACCCAGGGTGGAGTGAGATTGTTCCCTACAATGAGGACGGGACCACGCACGAGGAAAGCAAAGAGCAGACCCCACCAGCCCCTTGAAAGGCCTCCAAATGTCAACTCACCTTACTCATTCGACCTCACCTCCCATCGTCCCACACCATGCAAGTGAACTCCAGCCAAGTCCATCTCTTCTACATTCGTTCCTACACCCACACCTTCTCCTATATTGCCGGCACCAGCCTACCTTGTCCCTGCCAAACGCTTGCCTCCTTCTTCTGGGCACCAGCTTACACTTCTACTTCCCTGAGTCCTGTAAACTGTCCTCTCCCCCTCGTGTGAACCCCCAGACTGAACCCCCAATACCCTAAACTGAGGCACTGTTAACTTTTTTCAGCTGTATGTCTTGTTTGGCCAATACGGTCATAAATTCTACAGGATCAAGTCTTAACCTCTTAGCACTTCTAAAGGTACATCCCAACCAGCACACTGCAGAGCAGTGGTATACCAGCAACCCTGAATACCTGTGCTGTCAAACTTTAATTTCTAGAATTCACTTTCATTCAACGAAAGATCCACACTTTCATGAAGATTGCTGTCAGACCAACCACTGAGCCACAATGTGGCCCATGACCCCATCTGCTGCAAATAAGATGAAGACTGTGTGTTTGGAGGAACGTATATGAACTTCACCTCAAAGGATATAAGAGAACAAGGTCAGGGCAGTAAACAGTTCACTCAAACAGTAACACACCAGATGGTAAATAAGTAAATGCACAGGTTTTTCAACTTTCTAAAACTTGTTTTATGAAAAAAATTACCTTTTAATCCTTTAACGTACTACCAAAAATTCTCACAGCATACAAATGTCTTGGACACAAAAGGGGAGAACCCTGGGCCTAGCGTGATTGGTATTCTGATAGACACTGCTTAGGCATTGCTTACGTTACTTCTCAAAAGTACAATTCTCCCTTTGGTAAGTCACACTTTCAACAATACCCGTAGCTTTTCAGGAGCCTGGACATGCTACCTTCTAGCTCCAAAGGCCCTTCGTAAAATGTATAATACACCACACCTTCAGGAATGCAACCAGAGCCCCCAAATTCTTACGCTAGAGAGGCTTGAAGGAAGGAACTTGAGCAGATAAATTACCTTAATGTGGTACCACATGTCAAAGCTGTCCAAAGAAGTTTCAGAAGCACTAGGCATAACACTAATTCATAACACTGAGCAGAGGATTTAGGAATGTGTTCACACTCACATTCATTTCCTCCTACTATTGGTCAAGTTCTGTATTTGACCATGTATGCTCTCCAAGATGTTAAGAGATATTAAGCAGGTAGGCAAATTTTATGATCAAAACGCTTTAGACAACACTGACCGAAACAAAATTAAACAGGTCTCTCTATCACAGGACTTCTCAGTGCCTTTAATTTACCAGTGGGCACTGTGAACCCCTAAGAGAAGGGATGTGGAGCACAGCATTTCCTGCACTCATTTCATCACAGAATCAGTTTTTCAAGAATCCCGCGGCACAACTTTCAGAAAGGCTGACCTAGCAGTTTCTGAGAAAAAAAACAACAGCAAGAAAGATGCCACTATTTTTTGTGAACAGGCCGTCCTCTCAGTGAGTCATGAATTAGGCACTAGCAGCTTCACAAGTGGACTTTGTTCTCATACCTCGAGAATGACTTTTCCCTGGGCTCTCCATCTGAAATGTAAGGAATAATTACACTGCTCTGCTTCTCGGGGTTGTTTTTTATTGTTTTTAATCTTGCAACTGTGTTCCGTATTAATCACTAAAACAGGTTCCCAGCCCAAGTAGCCAGGCTTGAAAATCCCTGGTGCCCTTCCAGCCTGGATGAAGGGATGGAAAGAACGTGAACCAGACGCCACCCAGCAAGTTTTTACATCTCTGGTTTCTAGGCCATTATGATAAAGTCAAACTACAGCCAAGATAATGGATAAATGAGAGGTTCTTCTTTAGTAACTCACTTCTAGACAGAGGTGCACACAGCACCTCTTAATGCACACACAGCATCCGTATCTGACTCTCGACCCACCTTTTCAATTATGGACTTCCTGAAAAAAAATAATTCAAAGCAACATGGGAGGTCAAAGCTGGAGCTACAGGAAAGAAAGAAAAAGATGTACTGGAAGAGGACTATTTCCCTTTCTCTGCAGGGAAAGAACCCATTACGAGCTAGTGAACCGGGGGAAATACCATTCTTTTTGGTGAAAAAGCTTTCCAGGAAAAGTATCTCAACATATTTACTATAAAACAATTTAATTTCCCTGTCCCATCACCTGCCACCCCATCCCCATTCCCCCCAAAAAGCCCACAGATTGTGGATTTCCTCTCATTCTTGGCAGAGTTACCAGAAGAAATATAATACCCCCTTCGGACTGCTCCCAACAGCTGCTAGAACAAGATGGGGAGCTGGGGGTAACCTTCCTAAGCTGCCTCTAAAAATGACCATTCCCCCTGCCAAACCAAGCAGCCAGTGAACATAAGACCTCTCTTTCTCTACTTTAAAGCTGAGACCCCAAAAGCCACAGTGTCCCCTAGTCAAAAATACTGGCCTCCACCCATCTGATCCCCTCAACTTGACTATAAGCTGAAACTTCTATAGTCAGCCACCACTCTGTTTCTTCCCTAACAGGCATTTCTTGAAATAATTCTCTGCTTCACAGGACTAGTATCCTTTATTTGTTTGCTTAACCCACCAATTTCCAAGTTTGGATTTTTACCAAATTCCAGTTTGGTGTAATTTCCTTGTCTCTGTTCACCTCCCCAATACCACATGCCTTGTACACACACACACACACACACACACACACACACACACCCCTCCTTTCAGGTCAAGAGCCTTGCAAAACAAAAGTCTAGGAACAAATTCAGCAATGACTACACTGTATCCCAGCCCTTTTGCCCTACCCCAACATCATCACACACTAAATGTGCTTCGGTTCTGTTAGAAAAGCCCCAACACCAGGCAGCAGAGAGACTTCCAGTTAGTCTTTGGCCTCTCAGCTGAGACCACCAACAAAGAAGTTCATGAATGTCAACTGGGGGCAGAGGCAATATCTCTCTCTGCCAAGGAGAAACTGGATGGAGCCTCCAGCATCATTCCCCAAAGGTGACAGCCGGGGTTGAGTGAAGACCGTGAAAACTGTACAAGAGCTGGAGGAGAAAATATAATGTAAGGAATGATTTGGATTCAGGGGCAGAAGAAGGTGGAGGGATGAACTGGCTGACCCCAAATGTCTTTTCCATCTCTAACTCCTATGATTCTTTGACCTCCAATTTTGTGCTGCAGACAAGGAATGGAAAGTCAACAGACGTGGTGATGTTTTGAAAGAGCCTGGCAGTCTGCTCTTGTCATTTAGTGGCCTTTGCATGTATTTTTTAAGGTGTCTCTAAGCCCTGTCTTCATTTCACAGTTGTCACCTTTCTCAGCAATTTGAGCTCATGTCAAATACCAAAAAAGAAGGAGAAGAAGAAAGAATGTACTGGCAATTAATTGTGGGCTAAAGAGGGGCAGGCCCATTGGGTGGCCCAGACTTCCAGGGAGGGCAATGTGGATGGTTTGGATATAATGAAGAACTGACTCAAAGTTGAGACAAGGCAGCTAAACTCTAACAAGAGGTAAATTCTTTCTCCAGATCTCATCCTCAGCTTCAGATATAGCTCAGGCGTTCACATGATTCAGGATTCATGAACATATTCTTAATTAGTACAACCACCTTGTTTCAGAGTTCCATCTGAATCCTGTTCAAATCTAAACAAGACTGCTGAACAGAAAGGACAACCAAATCTTTGGATTCTCAACCTCACCTGATGGTTGATGCACCTGAGATAAATTCTGGAACTTAGCAAAAATGTGTTCCTGTGGATCAAAGTGAAGGATATGCCAATTTTCACTGAAAATTCAATACTTGGCTTTGTCCTCATTTTTTCAAACAGTTGACCTCATCTTAAATTTTCAAAATGTACTGGTCTTAAGAAGAGTCTGCCTAAATACTCCCTGTTCTATCGTTATGACTCGTAAACAGAACTAATCCAATGCCAGGGTCAACCCAGAGTTAAGGTTGTCACACAAAGGTAATTTTACACCAAACACTCCAAAATATTTTTTTTCAAAGACCTGTACGCTTCCTCAGTAACCTCATTGTCAGTTTGATTTCAGCAGCTCACAACCTTTACCTAAGGTGAAGGTACCAGATACAGAAAATTCAAAGTATGGTGTATTGAAATATTTTCTGAGATCGCATTCCAATAGGAATTGCTCATCTTAGAAACGGTGAAGACTTTGGGTTTCTCTGTGTTTCTGCCTTGAATGCTAGAAAATGCATCCCCTACTATTCCAGTTTTACAAGACTGTAAAGGATACAAGCAGCTCTATATTCTCAAGGTCTTGGAGGAAAAGACCTTCCATTCTTCCAGTTTGCATTTGGAGATGCTAACTGTACTAGGCCTGCTTCCACAGGTGTATTGTTTTATTTATTTTAAAAAGCACCTAAACTGAACTCGACTTTTATTGACTCAACAAAACCATCAAAAATAAGGCCTTTTCAAAACGACTACAGTTAAATACATCCACCTATGAAACTTTTCAGTCAACTAGAGAACAAGTAAGGGACGCCCCTTCCTAGGCAAGGCAGAAAGGGGAAGGAGAAAGCCTAAGCTACTTTAAGTTGCTAATTGTTTTCTGAAAATCACTGTTTAGACCTTAAATGTAGCCAGGCAGCAATGCCTTCTCCAGGTCAGAGTTAGGAAAGGAAACTTTATGCTTTCTGGGCCAAAAAAATGCTCTTAGGTGCAATCATTTTAAAACAAACAAACACACTCTGCTTATCTGTGTCCATCTCCCCACTCTGGACGTTAATCATCACTGAAATAGATACCCCGTTCCCCAGCCTCAAAGAGCTCCAAGCCTGCAAGACCCTGGCTGAGGAATGAATATACATGCCAGGGCAAACGCCTCAGAGCCTCACTTCCTAAACACCTATTGTTCATTCTAGGCAATTCTACCACAAGCAAATGCAAGAGAGCACCCAGGCATTGCTCAAAGGATATTTAAAATGAAATTCAAGTTTGAAAACATACTGGACTTAATTTGGGAGGAATTAAGATTGGCAAAAGTATTTTTAAAACCCCCACAGATGTACATACACAGGTATATTTTATTCTTTCTGTTCTCGGCTCGTTAACATTTTCACTATTCGAAGTTGTAGACAGTACCTCTGCTCGTCCACCTGTCATATAGTCTGTCTACTTCTTGCTTTCAACCTTCATTATAAACTGACAGGGTTAAATTTTACTGTTTTGTTCGTGAAGACTAAACTAAGTTTTCCTCCTACTCTTCAGGGAAAATTTAAAAGATTCCTATATGAAACATTTCCTTTATTTTTATATTGAAGATCTTTCTATTCCCCCAGGCTTCATAAAACCTTCAAACGAAACTGATTTTAAACCAGACGACTGACTCAAACTGTCTTTGTGCTCACTTTTTTTTAAAAAGCTCAGGATCCCTACCCATGTTCACTGTTTGGGCAAGAGGCCTAAAGGGAAGCAAATTATTTGTTTGTGGTTTTAAAGTGGCCAGAATGCCTTCAAGCACAAGTATAAGACCATTAACAAATCACAAGGAACCAAAGCAGTTCATCTTACTCAACAAAGCTATGATCAGGTTAGGAACAGCCAAACTGAATGGGACTTGCCCTGGGCCGGAAGGTCAGTAAACCTTAGCAGTTTGTGTTTCTGACCATCAAGAGGCTCTCCAGCAGGGAGTGCAGACGCTAGGCCCACAGGTTGTGCTGTCATGCTTCCAAAAACATTCCGGACAGGTGAGAGAAACTAAGCTGTGTGTGTGTGTGTGTGTGTGTGTGTGTGTGTGTGTGTTTCCCCCCACCTCCTGTCTGTAAGCAGCACCGCCAGTTCAAACCATCTCCACTTTTGCTATATACAGACTGATGAGAGGAGAAACCAGGCAAGTAAAAAGTTCCATTTTACGACAACTTCTCGAGTGCCTACTGTGTGCCGAACACTGTTCGTGCTTACACATGAGTACATTTAAGCCTCATTTTACTGGGTAGGCCATTCCTGTTCTTAGAGATGATAAAACTCAGGCCGGTGAGTTTGTGTAACGTTTGAGAAAATGAAGTTTCGTGTTGTGCTTATAAAAATATCCCACTGTCCGGTCTGCAGTTAATTAGCCCAAACCATCAACTATAGTCCTGCCACTATCCAAGCAGCCATAGTCTCTTTATACTTTGGGCCCAGGCTCCCTGATGCCCTACGAGGACTGGGGTGTGTGCTGTCTCCCTCCAGGGATGACAACCACCTCTCTTGGTGGCTTATCACGCCTCTGCAGCTGTCCAGAAACAGACCACACTGGTAAACATTCTCTCCACCTGCTGTAACCTGCATAACTTCTTCCCTCAACTCAGAAAACACGAGCGGTGACCCTGCTCTTTATCAGGTCTGTGGTAAAACAACTTCCCTAGAATGTCGGAGATACCTCATCCCAGGACACAGGCAAGAAATCAAAACACACATGGCTAATAAATAATAAAGCCATATTACTTGACAGTCCCAAAGCAATTTATACTATAAACTCATTTCATTTTGTTGTTAGTGCTTACAGAATGAACACTCATTCTCATAATCTCTCTTTAGACCATTGGAAAAAGAAAGAGAACTGAACATCAATTCTTTCATTCATTCATTTAATCTCTCTAAGGAAAGAAAGCTAAGCTTTGCCTTAGCTGGCTTGGGTTCCCTTAAAGGTCAACTGATAATTTTTTTGAAAGAATTCTTTTTTTTTTAAATATTTTTAAATGTTTATTTATTTTTGAGAGAGAGAGAGAGAGAGAGAGAGAGAAGGGGAAGGGCAGAGAGAGAAGGAGACACAGAATCTGAAGCAGGCTCCAGGCTGTCAGCACAGAGCCTGACACAGGGCCCAAACCTACGAACAGTGAGATCATGACCTGAGCCAAAGGCACACACTTAACTGACTGAGCCACCCAGATGCGCCGAAAGAATTTTTCTTATAAGAAACAAAGGTACAAGACCGCATGCCAAAAAATCCCAAAGAATCATTATCATCATACTAGATAACCAATTTGACAACTGGATAACCAGACAAAATCATACTAGAATAAAAGTTAAGCAAAATGATCAGGTTCAAAATTTACAAAAGATTATAGTAATCTTGTACATCATTAATAATACCCAGTTGGAAAACATACTGGAAAAGAGACTGCATTCACAAAAAAAAAAAAAAAAAAAAAAAAAAAAAAAATGCATAACACATTTAAGAATACTTAGGAATAAATTTACCAATAGATATATAGGAACTTTACATTGAAAACCACAGAAACTTTTGAAGAGGCACAGAACTTTTTTTGCTGGGGAGTTGGCTGGGAGTGGAGACATGACACACATTAAAAAAAAAAAAATCCAACAAGGAGGGGTGCCTGGGTGGCTATTTCAGTTAAGTGTCTGACTCTTGATTTCAGCTCAGGTCATGATCTCACAGTTTGTGAGTTTGAGCCCCACATCAGGCTCTGTGCTGACAGCATGGAGCCTGCTAGGGATTCCCTCTCCCTCTCTGCCCCTGCCCTGAGTGCTCTTTCTCTCTCTCACTCTCTCTCTCAAAATAAATAAACAGGGGCGCCTGGGTGGCGCAGTCGGTTAAGCGGCCGACTTCAGCCAGGTCACGATCTCGCGTCTGTGAGTTCGAGCCCCGCATCGGGCTCTGTGCTGACAGCTCGGAGCCTGGAGCCTGTTTCCAATTCTGTGTCTCCCTCTCTCTCTGCCCCTCCCCCGTTCATGCTCTGTCTCTCTCTGTCCCAAAAATAAATAAAAAACATTAAAAAAATAAATAAATAAATAAATAAACAAACAAACAAACAAGTTTTTAAAAATCCAACAAGGATAATATAACCTTAACAGATATTAGACTCTACCAAAAAGCAACAATATTACAATAGTATGAGATGTAAAAATATATCTGTGGAACAAAATGGAGTTCAGATGTACATACACACACACACACACACACACACACACACACACTTAATAATTGGCAACATAAGCTTTCTAAAACAAAGGGAAGGAGAATTATTTAACAAAAAGTATAGTAACAACTAGGCAGTTGTTTCGGGAGAAAAAAAAAAGTTGAATTCACCCTTGCACCTAAACAAAACTGATATTGATGGAAGTGTTAACTATTTTAAAAAATCAAATTATAAGAAAACCAGCAGAATATCAAAATGATTTATCTGGTCTGTGGAAAAATTGTAAATTTCTCAGCTTTGGGGTAAAAGAAGAAAAAAAAATCACAAAAGACTGAAAGATTCTGATATACTGAAGTGTAAAACTTCTATACACTAAGATAGTAAAGTAAAAAGGACTGGGGAAAATATTTGCATCAAAGATGACAGATGAGAGCCTAGGATCTATGACCCACAGGATTCCAAATTTATGAGAAAAACATCAAGACCCCAATAATAAATGGGCAAAGACTAGGTACAGACAATCTCACAGGTGAAACAAACACATGGGAAAATATTTATTGGGGTCAGTGGTTAAAAAAAAAAAAAGCAAAATCATAAAACAACAAAACTTTGAGACACCATCGTATGCCCACTAAAATAGCAGAGTTTTTTAATTTTCACATGAAATTGGTTAATCCTTCTTTGCTGGTGCCGCTGTAACTTGGTACAATTTTACAAACCATAACCTTTGATCCACTGAAGCCAATCTTGAGCGACATAGGTATGGTATGTAACATATGTCAGTAAAGCTATCACCCAAAAATGCTTTATTCATTATCTATAATAGCAAAAAGCTGGACACATCATGAAAGTTTAATATTAGAGGAATGTTTTTAATCTCCGTTTTGGTAGAGTCCACAAACATTTATTATGCACCTATTTTGTCAGGATCAGTAAGATAGCAACTGAGGGATGGGCGGGGGGTTATGCAACTATAAAGTCATTTTAAATCATGAGTAGTTGTCTAAGGTGGTGGTATTATAGCTCTTTATGTTTTAAAAACTTTCTTTAATGTTGTTATACTGTTTCATAACTACCGTTTTGGAAACCCATACTGGATGCAGTTAGGTGCAGTCTGAAAGCTTTTACTCACCCAATGCTATATATTTTCGTCCCTTCCTACTTAATAGCTCAGGTGGTTCAAAGTTTTCCATGCACAGGTCTCAGATCCCACCCAAAACAGGTCAAAATGCAACACCAAACAAACCTTCGTATACCACCTACACCTAATCCAGTCCCCTGCCATAAGCAGGCACCCCTTTTTGTGTGTTCTGCCTGTATCAAGCCATAAACTATGGGTGACACTTGGACCAGGGGCCTTTTCAGGTCTGAGCCCTTTTCTCCACATTCGATTCCATCCGAGCCCTGCAGCCCAACAGCCTTCAGAAGAGGGTGAGCGGATGAACGTCCGTCCACAAAAACGTTCTGACAGACCACATGGCGGACATGGGTCCTACACCTGGACCAGAGGAGGCGTGCGAAGCCTCAGGCCAGCCTGGCTCCTGGGGAGCTGAGGAACCAGGTCGGTCACCCTCTGCGAGGGAAGACACGATTACAAGCTGAAGGCAGTGCTTAAGACGGGCTAATTGTGAGAAGCCGCCCAGGGAGGGTGCCGACTGAGGGATGCTCACGGGAGGCTTCTCGGATGGGGGCCTCCGACAGGAGAGGGGCTCTTGGGGAGGGGTCCGGGCACAGGCCGGGTCCGGGCCTCGGGCGGCGTTCGGGGTGCGACACAGCCCCGGCCGACCAGGCCGCGGCGCCCCGCCCTTTCCCGGGACGCCGGCCGGCCCGGGGCGGGGAGCGGGCGGGCGAGCGGGCGCTTACAGGTCGGTGCCGAGCCGCGTGAAGCCGGAGTTGAGCGAGGCCCGGGCTATCCGGCGCCAGAGCAGGTCGCAGCTGGTGAAGCGCCGCAGCCAGCGGCACACCTGCGCCAGGCGGCCGAGGGCCCGCATGTCCAGGTAGGAGCAGATGAGCAGCAGCAGCTCCTCCGGCAGGCGCAAGAGCGCGGGCCCCGCAGCGGGGCGGCCGGCCGGCTCCCGGGCCGCCGCCTCCTCCTCGGTCGCCGCCGCCATGGCCTCCCCCGCCGCCCCAGCCCCCGCGATGCAGCCCCAAGCCTGACCCCCTCGTCCCTGTGCTCTCCCCGGCCTGGCGTCCTCCCGCCGCCCAGGCCTGACCCTCCATTCCTCCTTCTTGCCATCACCTCTTCCTCTGGCCTCCTTCCCCGCCCCTGCGCTCCCCGCATCTCCGCGTACGATCCTTCTCTCCCTTTCCTCCACGCTTCCGCAGCCCTCTCCTTCCTCCCCCGGGCCTGCGCTAGCTCCCGCCTCGGCCCCCAGCCCCGCTGCCTCCTTCGCCTTCTGCGGCCCCGGATTCCCTTCCGCCCCGCTTCCTCTTCCGCCTTGCCCCGCTCCCGCTTTTCCCTTCCCCTTCCCCTTCCTTCGCTTCCCCCTCGCGACCCTCCCTTCCTGCAGTTTCCTCGCCTCCCCGCCCTCGCCCTCGCCGGGCCCGCAGTTCCCGGGCGGCCCCGGGTGGCCCTGGCTGCCCATGAGCGGCCGCGGGCCCGGCCCGACGCAGAGCCGAGCCGGAGCCGCCGCCGCAGCCGCCCCGGGAGGAGGCGACACCATGTCGGACCGGGTCACATGGGGGCGGCGCGGGCCGAGGCCTGGACCCGCCCCTCACACCCGCGGCCCTTGGAGCCGCTGCGGGGTGCGGGCCGGCCCAGGGAGCAGACCCCCTCCCCCATCGGCCTGGCCGCCGGGAGCGCTGGGTGGAAGCACATGCATCCACTCGTCTAGCATGTGAGGCCCTCCAAGGGCCAGCGAAGGCCCCAAGAAGAGCTTCCGCCTTCCACGAATCTGCCTGTTTGGAGCCTCTGCCCTCAAGAAGCATCCATTTGGGTGGCCTCCCCTCCTTGGGAGCCATCCTCTTCCTTGAGCGACGCCTCCTTTCCACAGGCCATCTGCCACTGCCCCTGCCCCGTGAAACCGTAGCCCTGGAACTTGGCACTTTCCTTAGCCCTGGTCCTCCTGCAGGGTAGGAACCGGGTCCTGATAGTGAGTTGGGATTTTAGATCCTGAGTCCATAACTCCCCAGCCATGTTATCAGGAAATGGCAAAGCTAGGGCTTCTTACTAGTCACCACAAAAGTGCAAGTGGATTCTGCCAAGGTCACCCAGGAGTCCTTCCCCCACACCACCCACTTTTGTGGGTGAATTCCATTCACAAGGGCACCAATCTGAAGGGAGAGCTAAGAAAAACCAACCAAAGTCTAGAAATGCTCTGACATGACCCACGCTAGTCACGTGTGGCTATTGGGCATTTAAAATGTGGCTAGTCCAAATGGAGGTGTGGTGTATGAAATAGACACCAGATTTTGAAGACTTCTAGGAGAACAAGAATGAATTATCTCGATACTTTTATGTTACATATTGAACTGATGACATTTTTGACACATTGGGTAAATAAAATGTATTTTAATGTAACTACTAGGTAACTTAAAATTATGCATGTGACTTGCATTTGTGGCCCCAATTGTTTTTCTTTCCTCTTTTTTTAAATTTTTTTTAATGTTTATTTATTTTTGAAGGAGAGAGAGGCAGAGCACGAGCAGGGGGAGAGCAGAGTAAGAGGGAGGAGACACAGAATCCGAAACAGGCTCCAGGCTCTGAGTTGTCCGCACAGAGGGGGCTCAAACCCACAAACTATGAGATCATGACCTGAGCCGAAGATGGAGGCTTAACCAACCGAGCTGCCCAGGTGCACCCCCCCCCCCCAGTTGTTTTTCTATAGCACAGCACTGGGCTAGGCAGCCAAGATTTGGGAGGGAGGAAGATGACTATCCCTGTATATCCTGTACCCCAAATCCTGTTTCATTTTGTATTTACGTCTTAAGACCCATTTTCAGGGAGCAAGAATGAATGAGAAATCATTCAATTATTCAATACCTAGGATAGCCAAGGGAGACCTAGGAAAGCTACTACATTGCATTATGGTGCTGCAGAAGCATCATGTAACAAGGTCAGACCGGAATCTGGCTCTGCCCTAGAATTACTTTTTGATCTTAGCAAAACAACAACAAAAAACCCCACCTATCTTGGCCTTTTAGTGTTCTCAGTTTATAGTGGAGATAATGCCTCTGCCTTACTTTCGAGGGATAAATGAGATGATCCCTGTAAAATGCTTTGAACTCCTCTAAGAAAATTCTCAATAATAGTTACAGGTCAAATCCTGTTACAAAAAAATACCCTTACCAAAAAAAAAAAAAAAAAAAAAATACAACAAAGGCTTTGTGTTGAAAAGATTCCCAAACTCCAACCAGTGGTTTACTTCATAAAAGAAATATTTGATATGACGTTTCAGTACAGCTAAGGAATTTAGACCATCTCTTAAAGATCATTATAGAGAAATTTATTTATTCACAGGATAGAAGGCTATTGAGGTAGGAATGCTGCAAATTGAGGTAATGACATCAACTAAACATTTATTGATTTTGCTACATTTGTGTACTGTGAGCCACTGTGGAAGGAAGACCCAGATGAATACAGCATATGGTACCTACATTTTGTGTTCAGATTTGTGTTAGACGTGTTTGTAACTTCTTACTCTTTAACTATTTTTTAACCATTCCTCTGTAAAGCTGAGAGTTTTTCCACATGACCTAGTTTTTATGGGAGTATTAAAGGCGCAAAAAATTATTTCATTAACCCAACATAAATCAAGTCAGTGTTAAAATCCACCCTCATACAAACGTAACTTACTCTTCACCCTATGTTACCTTTATTGATGGAGAAATTAAACTATCACTTAAAAACATTAAGTCACCCTCTTTCACATCCAAGCTAGAGATCAAGTGAGCTATTTGAACTGGAATTTATGGTGTAATGATTTACCATACATACATACATACAAGCCAAAGTTACTCAGTATGGAGAAAGGCAAAGCCAAAATGGGAAATGGGCATATAATCTGTTACGTGGTGGTAATGTGTACCCCTAAAATCCTGAGCATAAAAAAACAAGAAACAAAAAACTATAGTCTTAGCTCTGAGAGGTAGCTAGATGTTTTACTCTCAAAATTTTGGGGCAGTGCAGAGGGTACTGAATACTTTTTAAAAAATCAACTATGGCTGAAAGATGGGTTTATAATGAAAGTAAATGAGTGTGGAGCCTGTTTGGGATTCTCTCTCTCTCTCTCTCTCTGCCCCCATGTGTGCATGCTCTCTCTCTCTCGCTCTTGCTCTCTCGCTCTCTCTCTCTAAAAAATAAAAAAAAAAATAAAGAGGATTTTTAAGATATAAAGCTCTTTGTGTATGTCCATGTAAGTGTAAGCAGAGTAGCAATTATTGCTGTGATAGGTAGAACATAACGTATGCTTAGGTTTGTAAAAACACTAGAATTGTGTGTTCTGTCCATTCTCATACACATAGGTAGCAGTTTCAGACAGGAGCCCATGTACCCACTGGTGAAGCACTCAGGGCCCCAATCTTTAACTTTAGGAGTGGGCAAATTTAACAGGGAAATTAATCTGAGATGAATTAGAGAGAAAGAGATTATTTTGTAAATGACAGTTTTCAATGTCAAACACTGGCTCAGATGCTCACCATTATTCCTGTATAATAAGAGCTTATATTTATTAAACACTATCAAGCACTATTATAAGAGCTTTCCGTGTATTGTCTTATTCCTATCAACAGTCACATGAGGAAGATGCTATGAACTCGGTTTTTTGCACGAGATGAGACTGTGGTCACATGGTTCCTAAGTGCCAGTCTACCCCCAAAGCTATACTCTGAACCATGCCTATGCCATACACAGCAGAAAATGAAATAAGGCATTGAATTCAGGGTCCTCTAAGATTCCTTGCAACTGATAAAGACACAGTTAATAATATTATACTTTACCTCTGACCATCAAGCAGTTCTGGTGTCTAAGTAAAAACTGCTTCTAAGCATTAAAGTAGCTCCTTTCATATCTTCATTATTTTCTTTATTTAAATAATTTTTTAAGTTTATTTATTTTGAGAGAGAGAGCACAAGAAGTGGAGGGGCAGAGAGAGAGAGAATCTCAAGCAGGCTCTTCAGGGTCAGCATAGAGCCTGATGTGGGGCATGAACCCACAAAACTGTGAGATCATCACCTGAGCCAAAATCAAGGGTAGGATGCTTAACCAACTGAGCCACCCAGGCACCCCTCGGTTATTTTTTAAGAGTTAACTATGTGGACCAACAACCTCTTAGTGATATTCATAGTCTTTTTGCAAAACTTCAAAGGGATTTGTAGGAACTAATCTATCCTGCAAAAAGAACATTTAACCAAAGTTTAACAATTTGCTTCATTTTCTTATGTTAAATATAAGTAATGATGTATGTATGACGCATATTACAGGAGCCTTTTTTGTAAATTTATCCTTATTTGTAAATTTGCAAACAGATTTTGTGAAGTGATGTTAATAATGGTTATTTCTATGCCATACGATCTAGTAATTCCACTACTGGGTATTTACCCAAAGGAAACAAAACACTAATTTGAAAAGACATATGCATCCCTATGTTTATTTCACCATTATTCACAGTAGCCAAGATATGGAAACAACCTGAGTGTCCATCAATAGATGAAGGAATAAGGAAGATGTGGTGTAGGTACACACAAACACACACAGAGGAATATTATGTAGTCATAAAAAAGGATGAGATTATACCATTTGCAACACCATGGGTGGACCTAGAGGGTATTACACTAAGTAAAATAAGACTGAGGGAGACAAATACCATATGATTTCACTCTGAAATCTGGAAAACAAATGAATAAACAAAAAGTAGAATCAGACCTATAAATACAAAGAACAAACTGGTAGTTGCGGGGGGGGGGGGTAGGGAGTTGGGCAAAATGGGTGAAGGAGAGTGGGAGACACAGGAATGCGGTAAGTCACAGGAATAAAAGGCACAGTACAGAGAATATAGCCAATGACATTGGAATAGCGTTGTATGATGACAAATGGTAGCAACAATTATGTGAGCATAGCACAACGTATAAAGAAGTCAAATCGGTATGTTGTACACCCAAAATTAATGTAACATTATGTGTCAAAAAGTTTTTTGGAAAAATAATGGTTACTTCTAGGTAATAGAATCTTTGGATTTTACTTTGCACTTTTTTGTAGTTCTTGATTTTTTAATAAGAAGCACATATCACCTTTACAAAATCAACAAAGTCTCTCAAAAAGAACAATCACATTGTCATGAGTCCAAACACATCACGCAAAAAGAAAGTTGGGGATTTGAAGCCTAGATTATTGCCACAGTTTTTAACTAGCCACCTAAGTTTCATTAAACTTTATTCCACTTAAAAATGTGTATCATGTACAAGTAAAAGGACAAATTAGAGTATTAGAAATAAGAGGCCTAACAGTGAATACTACATCTAGAAACATGTGAACATCTCATAAATAGAAGAGTAGAGGGGCGCCTGGGTGGCTCAGTCGGTTGAACGTCCGACTTCAGCTCAGGTCACGATCTCGCAGTCCATGGGTTCGAGCCCCACGTCGGGCTCTGGGCTGATGGCTCAGAGCCTGGAGCCTGCTTCCGATTCTGTGTCTCCCTCTCTCTCTGCCCCTCCCCCGTTCATGCCCCTCCCTCATTCATGCTCTCTGTCTCAAAAATAAATAAACGTTAAAAAAAAATTATAAAATAGAAGAGTAGAGCCTAAAGTTTTGTTTTCAGGAATCATATATCATGTTGGTAGGTTTGTATTCTGCTATCATGTTAGACATACCACCAAGATCTTCTGTTTTTTTTTATGAATCCATTGTCTTTGTCATATTCAAAGATAAAATGTTTTTATTTCATATGAAACAATTTAAAGCACTGTTTAAAAATAGGGCACCAGTCGGTTAAGCATCCGACTCCGGCTCAGGTCATGATCTTGAGGTTCGTGAGTTCAAGCCTCACATCGGGCTCTGTGCTGACAGCTCAGAGCCTGGAGCCCATTTCGGAATCTGCGTCCCCCTCTCTGCCCCTCCCCTGCTCATGCTTTGTCTCTCTCTCTCTCCTTCAAAAATAAATAAACATTTTAAAAATTTTTTTAAATAGTTACTTTATGGAAAAAAAAAAACAGAAGGAAATATGACCAAATGTTAGAAATGGATGCCTATGAGAAGCAGAATCATGGACAGTTCTTTTTGCTGTTGCTTTACACTTTTCTGCATCTTCTAAGTTTTCTGCAGTGAACATGTATTATAGAAATAATCAGTTTTTTAAAAATCCTAGGAGTTTATACCTAAATGTAAGAAATAATTAAATTAGTTCATTTAATATTTTTAGAAAATTTTTTTAATGTTTACTTAGTTTTGAGAGAGAGTGAGTGAGTGAGTAAGTAAGTGAGTGAAGGAAGGGTAGAAAGAGACACAGAATCCAAAGCGGGGTCCAGGCACTGAGCTGTCAGCACAGAGCCCGACACAAGGCTTGAACTCACAAACTGCGAGATCATGACCTCAGCGGAAGTTAGATGCTTAACCTACTGAGCCACCCAGGCGCCATTTTAATATTTTAATATTAGTTCATTTTAATACTAAAGTTCATTTTACACATCACTCATGCAGAAGAATTCCTAATAATTTGTGTTATACTTCACCTTCACCAAGGCAAAGCATAACTCTAACCCACCCCCACTCCTAAAGTGAGGGCTGCACATAGGGATTCCTTCTAAAGAGTACAATATGGAAAGGCAGGGGAGAGTAACTTTACAGTGGAGAAAGCTGACAAACACTATTTCAGCCAGGTGATCAAGGTCAACATCAACAGTGATCAGTCATGTTGATAGTAGTTACCCTTGATATATCTTGATGAAAATGGTACTTTACCTCTGTGGCCTTCCTCCCCAAAACCTATAATCCCAGTCTAATAATGAAAAAAAAAAAAAAAACAGACAAATTCCAATTGACAGACATTCTACAAAATACCTGACCAGTGCTCCTCAAAAATGTCAAGACCATCAAAAATAAGGGATGTCCAAGAGATTGTCACAGCCAGGAGGAGCCAAAGGAGACATGACAACTAGATGTAATGTGCTATCCTGGAGAAAAAAAAAAAAAAAAGAGGACATTAGGTAAAAACTAAGGAATTCTGATCAGCCCATTAATTGTTACAAATGCATAACACTACTGTAAGATGTTGATAATGGGAACATATGGGAACTCTCTCTACTGGCATCACAATTTTTCTGTAAATCTAAATCTGTTCTACAATATAAAATGGATTTTTTTAGTTCATTTTAGCCTTTTGTGACTCTTACAGAAAATCTTTGCAAAAATCATAATGCATGTGAAGGCAGTGTGTTTCCTGAGTTATAGAGACTCGTGATAGGAAATGCTATCCTGTCACCACAAATGCAAAAAGAGAAGGAAGGAAGGAAGGAAGGAAGGAAGGAAGGAAGGAAGGAAGGAAGGAAGGAAGAAAAAGAAAGAAAGAAAGAAAGAAAGAAAGAAAGAAAGAAAGAAAGAAAGAAAGAAAGAAAGAAAGAAAGAAAGAGAGAGAGAAAGAGAGAAAGAAAGAAAGAAAGAAAGAAAGAAAGAAAGAAAGAAAGAAAGAAAGAAAGAAAGAAAGAAAGAAAGAAAGAAAGAAAAAGAAAAACTAGGGGCGCCTAGGTGGCTCACTTGATTAAGCATCTGACTCTTCATTTTTGCTTAGGTCATGATCTCACAGTTTGGGAGTTCAAGCCCCGTGCAGGGCTCTGCACTGACATCAGAACCTACTTGGGATCCCCCTGCCTCTCTCTCTGCCCCTTCCCTGCTTGCATGCTCTCCCTCTCTCAAAATAAATAAACTTTGTTTAAAAAAAAGAAAAAAGAAAAACTAATGTCCCATAGGTTATCTCAAACAAAAACCTCTAGTCACCCAAATTAATAGCTGTACCAGGATTCATTTTCCAGAAGAAAAGATGTCATTCCAAGATACTGTCCTGACTTTACATTGTGAGAAAATAGACATTGGCAAGCACCAATTTTTATAGAAATGATATATATGAATTGAAATATATAGAATGTAGGGGGCACCTGGGTGGCTCAATTGGTTGAGTGTCCAACCCTTGATTTCAGCTCAGGTCATGATCCCAGGGTCATGAGATAGAGCCCTGTGGGGCTCCACATTGAGGATAGAGCCTGCTTAAGATTCTTTCTCTCTCTGCCTCTCTCTCTCTCTCTCTCTCTCTCTCTCTCTCTCTCTCTCTCTCTCCCCTCTGCCCCTCTCCTCCACTCACACGCCCTCCCTCTCTCTCTCTCAAATTTAATAAATAAGGGGCACCTGAGTGGTTCAGTGGGTTAAGCATCCAACTTCAGCTCAGGTCATGAACTCTCTGTTCATGAGATCAAGCCCCACATCAGCCTCTGTGCTGACAGCTCAGAGCCCAGAGCCTGCTTCAGATTCTGTGTCTCCCTCTCTCTCTGTTCCTCCCCCCCTCATGCTCTGTCTCTCTCTCTCAAAAATAAAGATTTAAAAAGAAAATTTTTTTAAACTGTTTAAATAATAAGTAAAATATAAATCTACACAGATATATATAAAATTAAGGACTCCGTGTCAATGGTGGGTAGAAGAGTAAGTAAAGGGCTTAGCAGGATGCAAATATAAAACGTAACTATGGAGAAGAGAAAACAGATTTTCAGATTTGCCAGTTAAGTCATGCTACCATTAGTTTGTCTGAGATAGCCTTCTTCATGTCAATAGGTGATGTTCAAAGATATTTAGAATGAAATAGAGAGTATACCATCAGCATTAGGATAAGATAAATTCCTGTGTTGCCACATGGCATCAGAACTTGTGATTTTTCTGATCTCTGTCAGCAGGAAGACTCATTTGGCAAAAGTGGAAGATGGAAGATATAAACCTTGAAGATGAAGGAAACCACAAAAATCTTGTGAAATTTTCATGATCAACTAGGGATTTTTTTAATAAATATATACTTACAAACACATATGCATACAAACATACACAAATAAAAATAAGATCATTAAGACAGAATACATACAAACATGATCTTAGGAGTTCTCTTCCAGTAAAAGAATGACAGTTAAGCTCTAGAAAAAAATTAACTTAAGTATCTTCAGTACTTCTAGAAGAAAGTGCCAGATCAAATATAAAATTCTTGGGACGCCTGGGTGGCTCAGTCTGACTTCGACTCAGGTCATGATCTCACGGTCTGTGAGTGTGAGCCCCGCGTGGGGCTCTGTGCTGACAGCTCAGAGCCTGGAGCCTGCTTCGGATTCTGTGTCTCCCTCTCCTCTGCCCCTTGCCTGTTCATGCTCTGTCTCTCTGTCTCTCAAAAATAAATAAACATTTTTTTTTAATTTTAAAGAAAAGTTAAAATAAAATAAAATTCTTATATCTGATTCTATAATTATTTCTATTTAAGAACACCTGACATCAAGCAAATTTTTTCATCTGAGACATTCATTACACTGAATGAAACCACAGGATATAATTTATTTATCTTGTCCTAGGTTTGGGGTCTGTTGAAAATGAGAAAAACACAAAAAGTAACTTTTCTGGAGTACCATTCAATTGCATTATTTTGAACAGATGGTGGGTTGTGTTCAGTTGCTAAATATGAACAAAGTTTGGATGTGAATGGAATAAGGATAGGTCTTCTTTAATTTTTTTGGCTTTTACTTTAGTAAAAAAAAAAAAATGCGTATATACACACCCATACTCATATGCTACTAAAGAGCAGTTATGACTTTTGTACCAAAATCGTACTGTTCTCCTTTGAAAACCTGTGTCACTGCTTCTTAAAAATTATGTATTCTATATAATGTGCCTTTTCTCCTTTCTATAGCAGCTGTTTCAAACACAAATGCAGAGATGAATGAGGAAAATCCCCTACATTTAAAATCCACCATGGCGAGAAAAGCAGGAAGAGGGCCAAGCTAGCCCCTGGGGATTTTCCCAGGTTCAGAAGATTGACCTGGAAACAAGGAGTACAGATTGAGCTCTTCTTCCTTGAGCGGCACAAGCACTGGTCAGAGAAGTTTCCAAACACATGGAGCTTAGTGAGACCACCTGCTCCTAACACAGGACAATGGCTACTAGACCACCAACTCTGTTGCTTCGAGTCAACACCAGCTCTCCTTTACAACAGATGACAGGCTTTCTGCCAGAGGAGTCTGCCGGTGAAACAGTGAGCAAAGAGAGGCTAAACTTTACATGTGCAACAGAAGCTCATAAATTAGGAACCAAATGGACAGATGAAAAAAACTGAAATTGAACGAGGTCGGACAGTAGAAGCAAACAATACTCACATGGATATCAGCTCCGGCAAGGCAGAGCTAAGAGTTCAAATCCTCACTTGACAAGGGCTTGAGACTCCAAATGCCATGGAGGCCCCAATATGCGGAGAGAAATTTTTGCCCAGGTTCTCATGCATGCCGTCACCATGACCAGTCTAAGTGGAGGTGTGGCACAACCCAGGGGATCTAATCTATAACCTCCCAAGATCTTCATCTCTTAGATGACTCAACAATAGGAAAGGAGTCGCAACAGTCAGGCCCCATAGCTTGCTTTGCCCTCCCCAAAGAACTGAAGTCAACTAGAAGTTCCAATTTCCCCGAAGTCATGTATGAGATAGCATGTCAAATTGGTTTTCAATTAAAAGTATATAAGAAAATGTTTAATAATATTTCGTAGGTTAAGGGAATTAAAGTTAATACCAGCTGCTGGAAGGAAATTCTCAATACAGAATCCTACGTTAACCCATATAGGAAAGTCGATGAAAAATGGAATTTTAAATTTTTAAGCAGGTAGGTCATGACACAGTCCAGGCGGGATCCATGATGAGACTGAGAGGAAATAATTCAAAAAATAATTCAAAGTCTTGGCACCACATAACTGCCATAATTCTGCTTGTTTGTCTGTTTGTTTTTTTGAAAACTATAAACCCATATCCCCTTGGGTAATTTTTTTAGTTTTTAAACATTTAGAAAACAAAATTTTAAAACTTGTTCAAGAGCCCTCCGGGTTACAATTCAGTCACTTATTTACGGTACCTAGGATAGAGTCATAGACACAACCTGTGAGGAAAGAAGCCACGATTAGAGAATAGAAGCGTTTGGAACAAATGTATTCCAAACTGTTTAAATAAACCATGGAACACCTGTAGAATTGCTATAGAACGATCTCTAATATACATTAAGGGGAAAAGCAAGCTACAGAAGAGTGTATATCATACGTTGCCATTTGCAGGGGAAACTACATGTGTGTGCTTTGACTTTTGTACACCAAAGATCTCTGGAGAGACACACGCCAAAGATCTCTGGAGAGATACACAAAAACCTAGCACCAAGGTCTGCTTCTAAGGAGGGGAACTGGGTGCCATGCTATTTTATACCTTTTGAATTGTTAACTATTAACTATTTGTATGTATCATCTATCAAATAACAAGCTTTACCTCTAAAAAGGGGGCACTCTTAAAAAAGTGAAAGAGCATTTGCAAGCATGTGTTGGGCAAATGGGAGAGGCCATAATGAAAGAAATTGCCATTATTTTGCAATAGAGAGCTATAGTTGACAAGCGGGAGGGGGAATTTGCAATCTGTTCACTGGGATGTCAGAAGATAGATCAAAACGAATACCCAGACTGTGAAAATATGGTTAATTACTGACAGAAGGAAAAACCATAAAGTCCATCCCATTGCATTTAAGTGAGCAGTGGTACATCAAGGAAAAGGGACTAAATAGGAAGAAAATACTGGAGTTCAACCAAAAATATAAAGAGAAAGAAAATATAAAGAGAAAGAAAATCATTTGTGAAATACAGTTTCAGAATGTTGTAATATCACAGTAAAATGTATAAAGAAATTTTCAAATGAACTCTGTCAGATCCTGAAATCAGTAAAAAAATTTCACTTTCTTAAAAATACTTCCACAAACACACCCCTAAAGCACACACGCATTCAGACACATGCTGAAAGCAGCCTGTGGGACCATTAGGACAATTCTGGACTTTATGGCTATTTCTTTTTTACGGGTCATTCTTTGCATTTTTACTGCCCTAAATTTACCTCTTAAGTCACAGCAATGCAGATTGAGCTTGCTTTCTTCTTTAGTTTTGTTTCCAACCAAATCTTTTGTACATTTCTGGAATTTAAGCCACCTCAGTTACCGCTACTTATCTATAACACCATTGCTTTGAGGGATTAAAGCAGGTTTCTTGTAATACACTTAGATCAAGAGTTATCTGAGTTGAGAAGAATATCCTGTTTGAGTTGGGGATGGGGACTCTTTTTTTATTTTTATTTTTTATTTATTTTTTTTGATCTTGAGTTGTTTTGATTTCCCCTGAGAGCCGTAATCTTCAGCAAGTGATATTTTTTAAAAAGCCCCCAACACACCACAAAACATTCCAAGTGATTTTAACTCCTGAATGAGGTTGGGCTACCTGAGTGATTCTCTCTCTTCTCTTCTTTGGCAGAAAGGATTAGAAACCTCCACAGAACTTGCTCTCTATTAAAGTGGAGTGCTGTGCATTCATTGGCAAGAGGTGAATTGTTTTCAGATTACATGTGAAAGAGTGTGTGTGTTTCTTTCCCACATCAAAGACTTGGATGGAGGCAGTTCTGAGTATTGCCAGGGATGCAAGAATTGGTGCTAAAGTGATTAACAAAATTGCTTTCCTGCAAAAGAAGCACAAAACATTACCTAGGGATTAGAGGAGGAGAGGGCAAGATTAAAGGTGATGTTGAATTTTGGGTGGAATATCTTATCCATCTTTTTCAAATCATGCTTCAAGGATTCTGCAGCCCCTCCTCGGGGAAACCTGAGCAAATCAAGGTCTTGCTTTCTCAAATTTTGTACACAGGGGCTCCGACAGGGTAAAATTAAAACTACTAACATAAGCAGTACTCACTCGTGACCTCCATATCTTCATCTCACACTACAAATATATTTGGATTTGGGATGGATTTTACTCAGCACACACCAACGACTCCGGTGATCAAAGATTCTTTCATTTGTAATTGGTACGTGTATCCACCTGTTGGATTTAAACGATAGTGTTTTGTAGAGTTTCTGGAGTTGTCTGGTTTTAGCAAATCTTGACCTGATTAGTATAGCATCCCTTGTAAAACCTACTTTCCCAGTGAAATCTCCATCTAGCCAAAATGTGAAAAAAACAAACCAAACCAAAATAATAATAATAATAATAATAATAATAATAATAGGACCTATATTGCAAATAGTGAAGGAAAGATAATAATCATGCAGTAAACCTCACAATTACTAGTTTAGGAAATTATTTTAAAGGGTATCTCTAAAATGCCCTGTGACATTCTTTGTCATGTAGCATTTTTTGATCTATTCTAAAAACTGAATTTAGGCCACCCTTCCTCCAAGAAGTCCTCCTGACTTTGGTCTCCTAATCAGAGACAGGCAGAAACATATAGGTACATGTAACTGTTCCAGTGTGAATAAACTTTTCTTCCTCTTTGCTTTCTTCCTTTAAAACATTAAGTCCCCAGAAGGAAGGGCACACATATCTGGCTAGGTGGGGAAAACGTAAAGTTGAGTGCAATTGCAAAATAAATAAATTTGAAGCAATACATACAGTATGATGCCATTCCTGAGAAAAGTTAACACAAAAAACAGTATCTTAACTCTTGAGGGAACATATGTATGTATAGAAAAGTACAAAAAAGAGAACAGAATTATCAATCTTAAACTCATGCTGGTGGCTGCCTCTGGGAAGGAAGGTGGGAAATGAGATTGGGGGTCGTGGTTAAAGAAAATTTTAGCAACATCTGTAACATTTATTTCTTTTAAAGGGAAAAAATCCCATTAAGCTAAGATGATTCACTTAGGCATAGTTAGGGGATGTGAACAGTCACTGAAATTGTTACCTAAACACACAGCAGAGGTTTGAGATCTCATCTTTGTCCTCTTCTGTTTTTTTGGTTTTCTTGGTTCAGACACAAGTTATGTCTCACTTCCTTTACAACAACAATAAAACCTGTTCCAGATTGATTAAATAATTCAGAAGAGTTGTTATCTTCTCTTTTCCCACAATAACATCATCCTCGCAAATTTACGTGCCATGGTGATGGAACTTGATCTCTGCAGGTGTTCTGTAAAAAGGGTGACACACTGTGAGTCCTCAGTAAAGAGAATAAATAAATGAATAGATAAATAAGCACAATTTGCTTGCCACCCCGCAAGCAAGAGTTTGTGGGTGTTTTCATTTTGAAAAGTTGTTTCTCAAGGTTGCCTGTGTGACTTCTTCGCTTTCAGGAACGTGTTGAGAACAATCATTTTTTATCTGTCTTTCCCCCGGGGTCCCGTAAGGTCACTGGACATAAGATAGCTGTGAAATTTGACATTGTTCCAATTTAAATGCTTTACCCCAGCAAGTGCAAGACTGTGGGCGCGTCGGTGCGGGGATTGCCACGGCCAGGCCGGTGCTGAGACTCGCCAGCCCTCCAGGCTTCAAAGCCTGCCATCCTTGATCTCACTAAAGAATGTTTTTGAATTCTGTGTCCATCTAGTGGTTGCCTGCAAAGATCTACTTGGCTTTTTCTTTCTTCCTTTTCTTTCACACTTGATCAGTGAGATTCTGTTTGTGATGGGGGTTTTGCCCCCCTTGGTCTTTAATTCTTTCACAGGTGGTTTCAAAGTGTCTATCCTCAGCCACTGCTTTCTATAAACAAGCCGGAATTCATGAACCCCAGTTACTGATGGCTCTCCTCACAGAGCAATTCTTCTCTCACTTTGAAAATGAACTGTTTTGTGGACAGTAAAGTACAGTTCTTTTTCACAGATGAGATTAGAGACTGGAGGGGAGACTAAAGGGAGGGGAGGTTTTTTCTTTTCCTTTTTTTTTTTTTTTTTAACTGGAGAGTCTTTTCATTGTAACTTATTTTAGCAAATGCAAGAACTTTACTTATTTTGCACTCAGTTGCAACTTCAGTTAAAGATGACAAGGTGCTAAGTGAAGGGTGCTGGCAATTGCTGATTTCCTCATCGATCCCATCGTCTCCAGCATCCCAAGTATAAGGGTAGGAGTTGAAGATCCGGTGGTTATAGGAGCTAATATGGTTGCACATCCAAGGAATCAAATGATCTCAGTTCCATTGGAGAATTCTGATGTGCCACAGGGGTGGCCATATCTAGCATCACTTCCTCCCCTCTGTGGGCTGAAAAGTCTGTCCCCGAGCCTCAGTTCCTCTGCTTTGAGGTTTTTAGATGTAGTTCAGTGCTTATCTGTAGCAGCCGTTGGTAATAATGGTTTTCACATGGATCCTGAAAGTTGGGGAGCTCATGGATTTATACTATTCTGAACTTTGTGAGAAAAAAATAATGGAGGCCATGTTTCCCAACACATTAACAGTGAAAGAGCATATGTGTGTCTTGGGCCACCCTGGCCTCTAGGAAGATGGGGACACACACTGAATTAAAGTCACTGCCTTCGTTCCAGCTCAAATTAAAACAGATATTTTTAATATTTTAAAATACTCTTTCTCTTTATAAATGTAACACACTTTATTAGAATCAATTAAAAAAAACATAAATTGTGTTTACCGGAAATTGCTTATAATAGCAAAAAACTGCAATTAAACAACCTAAATGTCCATCAATGGGCAACCAGCTAAGTAAACTATAACATGCCCATCTCTGGAATAATATCTAATCACTTAAAAGTGTGAAACTGGGGGCACCTGGGTGGCTCAGTCAGTTAAGCATCCAACTCTTGATTTTCACTCAGGTCATGGTCTCAGGGTTGTGGGACTTAGCCCCGCATCAGGCTCCACACTGAGCATGAAGCTTGCTTGGGATTCTCATTCATTCTCTCTCTCTCTCTCCTCTCTCTCTCTCTCCCCACACACACACACTCTGCCCCTCTTCCCCTCATGTGTGTGCTCTCTCTAAAAGAAAAAAAAATAAATGGGGCACCTGGGTGGCTCGGTCAGTTAAGTGTCCAGCTCTTGGTTTCAATTCAAATCATGATGTCACGGTTCGTGAGTTCGAGCCCCACATCGGGCTCTGTGTTGACAGCACAGAGCCTGCTTGAGATTCTCTGTCTCCCTCTCTCTTTATTCCCCTCCCTCGCACTCTCTCTCTCTCTCAAAGTAAATAAACTTTAAAAAATCCAAATTATTTTAAAAAATGAAAAATTAAATTAAAAATAAGTAAATAAAATAAAATTATTAAAAAAGTCAAAATAAAAAATAAAAAAGTGAAACTGGAAAGGAATGACATGGAAACATATCTACGAATGATGGTGAGTGAAAACAAAAGTTGACAAATTATATTACAAAAATGATATGTATAAAACAATCCTATATACACGTCAGGTACATGTACATACGGGATTGAGGGAGGTGATCTAAGGGGACTTTAACTATATCTGTATATTTTACTTTTTTACAAGAAGATGTATGTATGTAATCCTCATGTACTTAAAAATAATTTTTAGGGGCGCCTGGGTGGCTCAGTCGGTTGAGCGTCCGACTTCGGCTCAGGTCACGATCTCACGGTCCGTGAGTTTGAGCCCCACGTCGGGCTCTGTGCTGACAGCTCAGAGCCTGGAGCCTGCTTCTGATTCTGTGTCTCCCTCTCTCTCTGCCCCTCCCCCGTTCATGCTCTGTCTCTCTCTGTCTCAAAAATAAATAAATGTTAAAAAAAATTTTTTTTAAATAATAATTTTTAAATGATTTTAAAAACCAAATAGAAAATAACTAAAAAGAAAATAAATAAAATCGCCTTTAATCTGCTACCCAGCCTTCCATATAGTCTTTCGTATATATAATTCTCTAAAAATTGTTTTATTGTGGTACTATATACATACAGTAAAATTTACTATCTTAACCATTTTTAAGTGTGCAGTTCAATGCCATTGACTACATTCAAATTGTTGTGCAATCATCACCACCATCCATCTCCAGAACTTTTCCATCTCCCAAACTGGGACTCTGTCCCCATTTCCCCCTCCCCCAGCCTCTGGCAACCACTGTTCTACTTCCTGTCACTATGTATTGACTACTCAGGTCCCTCATATAAGTGGAACCAAACAGTATTTGTCCTTTTGTAGCTGGTTTATTTCACTTAGCATATAACGTCTTCGAGGTTCATCTGTGTTGTAGCATAGGTCAGAATTTCATTTCTTTTAAAGGCTGGAAATTTCCACTGTATGTATACAGCATGTTTTCTGTATTCATTCAGCCATCAGTGGACACTTAGTTTATTTCCACCTTTTGGCTATTACAAACAATGCTGCCATAAACACTTGTGTACAAATAGCTGTGTGAGTCCCTGCTTTCAGTTCTTTCGTGTAGATACCCAAAAGTGGGATTGCAGGGTCAAACGGTAATTCTATATTTATTTCTTGGAGCGGCCTCCATACTGTTTTCCACATTTGGCTGCACCATTTTGTATTCCCACCAGCAGTGCATTAGGGTTCCAATTCTTCCACATCTCACCAACGTTTGTTTTCTGGTTTGCTTGTTTATTTGTTTGTTAATCATAGCCATCCTAATAGGTGTGAGGTGATTATATACTTTTAAAAATTAAAAGCTGGCCTCAACTGTAGCTTAATATAACCCTGACATTTTCCTATACCATTAAATATCCTTCAACAGTATCATTTTAATGCCTGCATCGCCTTCCACTGAGTAAGATGTACCTTAATTTACTCAACCAATTCCCTATTCCTGGAAACTGAAGTGTTTCCACGTTTTTGGTATTATAGAGAGTGCTCCATATTCACATTCTTGACTTTGTTTTAAAGTTGCTTATAAATTCCTAACAGTCATAGAGCATATACTTTTTTAAGCTTTGAAGATCAACATCCAATTTAAAATTCAATTAAAAAGAGGGATTGGAGGACAGAAAGAATTGCCACACTGCTACACACTTAAAGACCCCAAGCAAACTACTACTTAATCAGTTGAGAAATTCGCTCACACAATGTAAAGAGTGGGCATTGTCTGTTAGCCCTCCAGCAATTCGCCTTTCACCATTGACCTACATCGAAACCTTCTGCTTAGAAAAAGAATGTAGAAGCCTCTCACTTGGAAGGCTTGGCTCAGTGGTAGTCGGGTGCTACAAGAGTCTGTGTGTGAGCGCTTTCATCACTGGAGTCCACTACTGGATCCAGGACCGATCTGAATCTCTTTGACTCTGCTCCTTGCTGAAATACGATGCTCTCTCCGGGGTGGCAATTGCAGAAGTGTTTAAGAGTACCAGGACTAACACACCGGAGAAAGGAAGTTCAAGAGGAGGAATCACCCAGGAATGCATGACAAGGTGGTAGCTTTCTCCCTCCTGAACCGCCCAGTTACTAGTTGGCACAGCCTAGGCCCCCAGAGCCTTGGGCAAACTTTAGTTATGTCACTCTGCTACTCAGAGACCTCTGCCACCCATAGGCTTTGTAGTCAATCTAAAGCTCTTTGCCTGGCACTCAATACTCTGGTTTCCCAGGACCTCTCTCCATCCTTATTGCCCCAGCACGAATTCTTCCATTCCACCCAGACTGACTATTTGCTACCCCAAGTGGTTCATCATGTGAAAAGACCTTTGGACTTAGGAGTGAGACAGTCTGGGGGCGCCTGGGTGGCTCAGTCAGTTAAGCATCCGAGTTCAGCTCAGGTCATGATCTGGCAGTTCATGGGTTCAAGCCCTGCGTCATGCTCTGTGCTGACAGCTCAGAGCCTGGAGCCTGCTTCAGATTCTGTGTCTCCCTCTCTCTCTCTGCTCCTCCCCTACTCTCTCTCTCTCTCTCTCTCTCTCTCAAAAAATGAGTAAACGTTAAAAAAAAAAAAAAGGGTGAGACAATCTGGATTTGAACGCTGGCTCTGCCATTTCTTTAGTAGGTGACCTTGGGTGAAATACTTGACTTTGTTGAGCCTCAGTTTCTCATCTGCAAAATGGGGAGGACAAAGCCTCCTTTGCTGTATGATCGTGTATATGTTAAACTGGACAACAGCGTGTAAAAGAAGTTCATACAATGCAGAGTGTGTAGTGAGTGTTTGATAGGTGACATGAATGTCTTGTTTTTCCTGGACTCTGAGCTTTTGCTCCTACCTGTTCTCTTTCTAGAAAAATTCCCCCTCATATGAATCCCACCCAGTCATCAAAACAAACTCATGTTTTGGCCCCCTCGAAAGCTCTCCCCTGAAAATCCTTAGCACTCTCCAACTAGACTACTCAATTGGCAGTAGTCTAGACTGGCTGGTATTGGCCCCACTTCTCACCATGTCCTTCTTCTCCAGATAGCCTGTCAAAGGACAAAAACCATGCCTACTACCCACCCCTTCCTCCCTACCCCACTTTTCTCCCTCTGCATCAAGAACGTTTTACACACAGTAGATGGTAAATAAATATTTGTTGACTGACACTTTTCACTTCCCCTGACCTTCATGACCTGCCCGTATCAGTATGTCCATGTCAGTCCTTCTAAATGGATTCTCCCCTGACCCAATTTTCAGGGAGCACAGATTCCAATTTTGCCCCAATAATAATCATAATTAATGTAGAGCACTTCCTTGCGTACAACATTAGCCTATAAAGTCAACAGAATGGATATTCTTGTTATTATTATCCCTATGTCTTAGAGATTCAGAGAGGTCAAGCGATTTGTCCCAAAGCCACAAAGCTAGGGTACGGCAAAACTAAAACTAAACACAGATCTACTGATTGCAAAGCTCATGCTCTTGGCCTCACATAATAAAACCTCTCTGTATACTTATTTTGCTGAAGTTTATTTATTTATTTTGAGAGAGAGCACACACACGCGCACACACACACGAGTGGGGAAGAGGCACAGAGAGAGAGGGAGAGAGAGAGAATCCCAGGCAGTCTCCATGCTGCCAGCGCAGAGCCTGACATGGGGCTCAATATAACAACTGCGAGATCATGACCTGAACCAAAACCAAGAGTCAGATGTTCAACCGAATGAGCCACCCAGGCAACCCTGTCTCTCCATATTTAACTGTTAATGAATATTGGTCCCTCTGTGAAATAGTATTATCATGGAATTTTAGGCCCTTGCCTAAGAAAAAAATGGTGGTGTTCTTGGCTAACTTCTTTATTGTTTGCAGAGGCATGGAAGAAATGCACATGATATGCCAGTTCTCAGTGAAACGTTCCAGGTAAGAACCTGTGTAAATTATTTCCTTGGGACCCAGAAGGAAAGCTGGGCTTTGATGGGAAGGCATCTTTTCCACTATACCTTAATTAATGGCAACTCAGAGCATCTCTCTTTGAAATGGTTCCCTCACTATCCTTCTGATCTTCTTAAGCGACCTTCTGCCCACACCCCTCAAGGCTCAGGGCTTCTGCTCCAAGGCCTTGGCTCTGGCTCCCAGAAGTTCCTGCAGTCACCCTCCATGAATTAGGGCTCCTCCAGCAAAGGGCACAACTCGTTAACAACAGCTCCAGGACATCATAGGTGATCCTGATTAGAAGCGATGCTAAGAGATCCTAGCACTACACGGTCCTCCAGCACACCAGCAGCGTCCCCAGTTATGCATCTCATCGGCTGACAGCTCAGCGGACATTCTTTAGATTTAGGGAAGATATGAACCATCTGTGGTTCACCTGCAACCCAAAGCAGATCCGTGACTCTCAGCTACCTCTGTCACTGAGTAAGCAACAACTTAGCGTCTAGAGTGTTAATCTACCTGTTATCCCAGTAAAAACAAAACAAAACAAAAACCCTGGAAGCCACATAAATCTTGACTTAACTGTTAGCCCAGATTCTGTTGGTAATAGTTGCTTAAACTCTTTCAGCAAGTTCCTCTTTCTTCCTTATCCCACCTTGGACACTTGGGCACTAAAGGCAATTGGCTGAGCTGCCTCCAGAATTGTTCAATATACACTGATTGAGAACCATTTTCCATGTACCTTGCTAGGCACTGGGGGATGCAAAGAGGAGGGGTGACGAGAGAGTCTTCTCATGTTTTTCTCAACTCAGTTTCCACCACGAGCCCCACTTTCTCCCAACCAGTAAGACTCACATCCTCAACAAACCCCTAGTTTTACAGGGACTGTTCACATTCTCCATCTTGTTTTCTGAGATAAACACTGGCATGGACATGAGCACAGCAATGGCTTGATTATGTTCTAATTACTCTGGGCCAAAAGCAGGAGTTAGATCTCAATTCACATGCTCTTTGGTAGACTGTCACATGGGACCCCAGGCATAATATGCCTTCATCTTTACTCACATAGCTTGGTGAAGCCCTCTCTCCCTTTCTCACACTGCTGTAGCCACCGGTTTTCCCACACCCACCATTCTGTCTCAAACACTAAGAGTTCAAACACTGCTCCTCCAAAGATCTTAACCTTGAGACTTAGACATTGTCCCTTGTTCCTCAACAGCACCTCCTCCCTCCCTAGCTGCTATTCAAATGAATAAACAAATATTTATAGAGTGAGGAAGAGGGGGGAGGTGGGGAGGGGACAGCTGTGATTACTGACCCATCCTGCCCCAGCCTTCCCTCACTCAGAGTGTCTTTGGGAACAAGCTCAAAATGGAAGTTAAGAAGATAAATTCTAGTTTCTTGTGCTCTCCTGAAGACCAGCAATGAGCAATTCAGATTTGAAATGTTAAAAAAAAACATTTACAATAGCATCCAAAAAAACCAAATACCAGCTATAAATCTAACCAATCATGAACAGGGTCTACATCTAGAAAACTATACAACACCAATGAAAGAAATAAAAGGCCTAGATAAATGGAAAGAGAGTCTGTGTGAGAAGGTCAGTATACAAAAGTCAATTGCTTGCATAGCCCAGCAATAAACAACTGGAATCTGAAATTTTGAAAAAGATACCATTTCAAAGTCTTCTTTCTCAGAGTCATGTGTTCAGGCGATAAGCAGTTTCAACTTGACTATGTCCTTTAGTCAGAAGTCCTGGGGTTCCTGAGACCTTCCATGTAGTGGCCCAGATGTCACCTTCAGCTTGAAGTCCAAGCTTTCCTGTGATTCTGACCATTGCCAGATTCCTCTGAGGCACTGTTGTTTGTTGGGTTCTTTTTTTTTTTTTTTTTTTTTTTACTCGAAGCTTCTTTCGTTTAGGCAGCCACACTTTCCCCAGAGGTTTCCATTCCTCATTTTCAAACCTCCTCACCGCTCTTGCTTCCAGCTGGTTACTGAGCTTTGGTCTGCCACTTCCAAAGGCATCTCCAACCCTGAGCAAGTCTCGCTGCCTTGGGTCCAGTTTCCCAGCTGTCGTCTGGCTTCTCTGTTCTTCGTTCCTCTTTACCTCCAACTCCTTCCGTGCGCTTCCCCAGGGTACAGGTCAGTCTTTCGGGAGTGTACTTACCACGTTAAATCATTTTCTCTGAAACAAATATTTGCATATGCAAGCCCCACATTTGCCATATGGTTTTCCCTACTTCCCACCCAGAGGAACTCTCAATCTCATATATATTTGGGGAAATGAAGTCTTCCCCAGATGGTCTCTCCAAAGCAAGGTCAGGGTTTTTGCATTCCTTCAAAGGTTCTGGGCAGAGGTTAGAATGACGCATGTTTTCTTGGTCCCGTCAGCAGCGATCGCCGCACCTGATAGTGAGACATAACCTGACTCTTGCGTAGCTAAAAACACACCAGAGTTTGAGGGAGATGTTGAACCATAAACTCTATCCCCACAAGGAAGGGCAAGAAACCTGCCCAGTTGCTCAAATAATTTCAAACCAAATCCCCTAAGAATTCTTCCACGGGGAGAGAAAAAGAGCACGAATATTAGAAAGATGGTGAACCAGGTGTGCCGAAAAGGTTTCTTAGTTGTTCTTAGCTCTGGAAGGGGGTGGGGCAGCCCCACATCTCTACTGGGAAACATATTTCCCCTTTTAAATCAGGAAAGAAAAAAAACAACAACATAACCCCAAATAGAGAATGTTTTCTTTTGTAACTGGAAGCAAACATCGCTGATGGCTTTAACAGCTGCCTGCCAACATGGCCTGAGAAGCAGGCAAGCTCAAACATTTTTTGAGATCAACACATGTACAGGCATACAGTATATTAGGTCAAATTATAAATCCAGGAATAAAAGAACAAATAAACAAGTTTCAGCTTTCTCTAGGCTTCTGCGTCCAACACCAGCTAAACTAGACTCTGAAGCAGAGAAATCTAGATTCCAAGAAGGCAGGTCTCCCAGGAGTTCAAGTCAAACCTCCCTCTGGTAGGAAAAGAAGGTGCCGTTGTAGATTAACTGGCTGACGGCTGACCAGGTCCAGGCCGACCGCCCTGCCTAGCCCAGGCTTCCTTGTGTCGGCCAGCAGATTCTGAGGATGTGTGGCGGGTTAACTATAGACCTGCCATTGACTTGATCTTTGACCCCAGTAAATCATTTAATATGCCATGTGCCTTTGTCCATATGTTAATGTTTGGTGTAATTTGGATGAGAATTCCAGCAAGTATAGGGGTGCCACCCATTAGAGCTAAATCTTTCCCTTTAGAGTTTCTAGGAAGAACCTCCTGGACAGCTGTACAGCAGGGAGCCAAGGTATCTGGACGAACCAAATTGAAATGCCTACAGATGGTGAGACTGGCATTGCCTTAATTGTGGCTGACAAGTAGAAGAACAAATTTGTTCTTTGGTTATCAAAACAGACACAAGGGGCAAGAAATCCACCAGAGTAGAGTAGGTGCAAGAATACTGGATTATTTCGTGATCCTACCACTCTGCTAGCCAGGTGACCTTGAGCAAATCACTTAGGCCAAGGTTGTTCAGACATTAGTTGGTCATGAAATCAATGGGAATCGCTTCTCAGCCTTTTGGCTAAGATCAAGTGCATTATCTATGAAATAAATGTAGGAACTACACATTTTCTAATGAAGTCAAGTTGAATAGAGGAGAAAAATATCAGTGCTTAGTCTACACTAAGTATAGGCACTATTGCATATTTGTGTGGATGTGTGTTTCCTGGGGTCATGATGAACACTAAATTTCCCACTGTGGGTAACAAACAAAAAAGTTTTCCGGCCCACAACCTAGGATTGTGAACACAGGGTTTTGATTGCCCATCTACTGAGTGGAAATTTTAGACATATATATGTATATATATATATATATATACATATACATATATATATATATATACACACATGCATATTCATATTCACATATGTATATAATGAGCACCACAGTGTGTCAGGCACAGAGGCATATGACATAGACAGGCACAGCAAGGCCCTGTCCTCATGGAGCCTCAGCTAGCAGGGGAGCCAGTCATAAAATAATTATATAATTATTTAACTACCATGCATGAGAAGACCCTGCAAAGGGAACAACAGTGTCAGTCCTACCTCAAAGACTTCCGTGAGGACCAAAGGAGAGAGCAGTGGAAACACTTCATAAACCATAGTATTATTCAAATAGGGTGTATTCTTATTTAAAACACTGAATATAAACATGACCTAAAGATGAGCTTAGTTTCCCTTATGCATCCATTCGATGACTAGCTGAACACTGCTCAGAGCCAGACACTGTTCTAGGTTCTGAGGATACAGCAGTAAATAAGACAGGACCACTGCCCTGGGAAGGTTCCCTTTCAGAGAGACAGACAGACAATAAACACATAAACTGGTAAAGTCAAGAGCGGTAAAGTGGGGCAGAGGAGTAGAGGACAATGGAAGTGGGGAGGTATTTTAGACAGGAAAGCAGTGCTCTCTGCGGGGGTGACAACCAGATCCAAATAAAGTGACCTTGGATGCATCACCGAACACTTCAAGACTCGGTTTTATTCATCTGCTAAATAAGGCTACTTATGCCCATCTCCTAGGACTTCCTTGAGGATTAAATGAGATAAAGAATGCAAGGCCTCTGGGACAGTGCAAGCATGAATAGGCACTTAACATTTGCCCAATTGCTGAGTGTCTGCTGGTCTATTATTCAAGGTACTAGGAATATGTTTAGAACGATATAGAACGACAAGAAGGAACAAGCAGGCCTACTATTTTCAGACCAGGCTGCACAAATCCCTCAAAAGGTATAATTATTATATTCAACTCTGTGTCAGTTGGGTCCTCCAGGAAGTGGGTGCTGAGACACAGTGAGGTGTGCAAGCCAGCTGAGGGGGTGGGGATGGTGGTAAAGCCTGGAAAGATAAAAGAGAAGCCAGATTGGGCAAGAAAAGATTCTGGAGGAAAGACTGCTGGTTAAGAGGAGTCCTACATGGGCAGAAATGGCCAGGCCCCGGCACCCCCACCACGTTCAGTCATTAGCAAGGGTTGCCTATGAAGAGCATGGGCGTGGCCCAGAAGGGCAGCCACATGGCCAGTTCTTCTTTGAAGGGAGATTGGAATGGTATGCCGCCACAGCTGCCACAAACTCCCAGCCTCAAACTGGGAATCCTGTAGACTTTTTGCGGTCAACACAACAGTGCTTTCTTGGGAGAGGAAAATACAATTTACTCTGACTTGGGGAAGCCTCACAGAGGAAAAGCACTCCGAGGGCCAGAGAGGCCTAGTCCTGATTTTATGATATTCTGTATCTGTTAGGATGTCTTTGGCCACATGCCAACTCAAAATGGCTTGAGCAATAAAGAACCTTTATAATCTCCTATAAGAAGTCTGGAGGAAGGAGGGCCCAGGGTTGTTTAATTTAAAATTCAGTGATGTCATCATTGTGCATCTACCCTCCTGTGCATCTCCTTTTTATCAATGAAGAAACTTCTCAAAAGCCCACCAGCAGACATGCCCTCATATCCCACTGGCCAGAATCAGACCACATATCCACAGATATACAAGTCACCAGTTAAGACCAATGAGATCGGTCATGACTGGTGGGCCTGCAGGCCTGGGATGACGAGATTAATAAAGTCCTTTTTATTTTTATTTTTAATATGTGATTTTATATACATATATACATACATATGCTAGCTATATTAAAATATAATTCCATACTAACTTGTGACATTTTTGAACTGAAAAAAAAAAGTGTTGATCATCAAGTTTTTAAAAATTGTGGTAGAGGGGCGCCTGGGTGGCGCAGTCGGTTAAGCGTCCGACTTCAACCAGGTCACGATCTCGCGGTCCGTGAGTTCGAGCCCCGCGTCAGGCTCTGGGTTGATGGCTCGGAGCCTGGAGCCTGTTTCCGATTCTGTGTCTCCCTCTCTCTCTGCCCCTCCCCCGTTCATGCTCTGTCTCTCTCTGTCCCAAAAATAAATGAAAAACGTTGAAAAAAAAAATTTTAAAAAAAAAAAAATTGTGGTAGAACACACATAACATAAATTGACCATCTTCACCATTTTCAATTGTACAGGGAGTGGCATTAAATTCATTCTCGTTGTGATACCAATACCACCATCCATCCACTTAACTCTTCATCTTACAAAACTGAAACTCTATACCTATTAAGCAATAACTCCCCATTCTTCTTTCCCCCAGCCCCTGGCAATCAGCATTCTAATTTCTGTCTCTATGTATTTGACTACTCTAGATATCTCATATAAGTGGAATCATACAACGTTTGTCCTTCTGTGTTTGGCTTATTTCGCTCAGCATAATGTCCTCAAGGTTCATCCATATTGTGGCATGTGTCAGAATTCCCTTCCTTTTTTTTTTTTTTTTTTAACGTTTATTTATTTTTGAGACAGCGAGAGACAGAGCATGAACGGGGGAGGGTCAGAGAGAGGGAGACACAGAATCTGAAACAGGCTCCAGGCTCCGAGCTGTCAGCACAGAGCCCGATGCGGGGCTCGAACTCACGGACCGCGAGATCATGACCTGAGCCGAAGTCGGCCGTTTAACCGACTGAGCCCCCCAGGCGCCCCAGAATTCCCTTCCTTTTTAAGGCTAACAACACTCCATTAAATGTATATACCACATTTGGTTCTTCCATCTTTTGGCTATTGCAAATAATGCTGCTATGAACGTGGGTGTATAAATATCTTCTTGAGACCCTGGATCCAATTCTTATGGGTATATACCCAGAAGGAGAATTATTGGATCAAATGGTAAGTCTTTTTTTTTTTTTTTTTTTTTTAGGAACTGCCATACTGTTTTCCACGTTAGCTACACCATTTTGCATTCCCACCCACAACACATAAGGGCTCCAATTTCTTCACGTCCACACCAACACTTGTTATTTCCTCGTTTGGGGGGTTTTAGGTGTTTTTATATAGTATCCATCCTAAGAGTTGTAAGGTAGTATCCTACTGTGGTTTTGATTTGCTTTTCCCTAACAATTAGTAACATTGAGCATCTTTCATGTGTTTATTGGCCATTTGCAGATCTTTGGAAAGCTGTCTATTCAAGTCCTTTCCCCAGTTTTTACTGGGTCGTTTTTTATTGCTATTGAGTTGTAGAAGTTATAGAAGTTCTTTATATATGTCAGATAGTAACGCCTTATCAGATATATGATTTGCCAATATTTACCAGTCTCTGACCTTTTTTAAGTTAAAAGCTCAGTCTATGGAGCCCACTGCTTAGATTCAAATCCTAGTTGTGCCACTTATTAGTCTGGGGGGAAGGGTAAACAATCACACAACATCCAGGGTCTGCCAACAAGAAAGAAAGGGGCAATGGCAGTTGAGTATCGACCAGCACAGCAGTCCATTACACAGCAGATGTCAAAGGCTGGTAGGTGTGAGTGGGGCTTATTTCAGTTTTCGAATCAAGAAGGATAAATGTCAAGTTATAACAGAAGATAGTATTTCATTGAGCGCTGACTGTGCCAAGGCCACACCAAGTCCTTTACATGCATTATCTCATTTCAGTTACTCATTCACAAGTATTTGATGAAAGCCTAATATGAACCAGTGACTGCTGAGTAAAAAACAAAATAAAACAAGAAACCAGACATTGTGCCTGCCCTCAAGGAATTTACAGACTTTGGTCAAAGAATCAAACAACTTACAATGATGCTAAGCGTTACAAAGGATGGGTCCACGGTCCCAGGGAAACTGAGCTGGTCAGGTAGGTCAGGGAAGACTTCTCTAGAAATGGAGCAAACGCAGCTTGAGTTGAGGTAAGAAAAGGTAGGAGTGAAGAGCTGGATGTTACAGACTCATCAGCTCCGTGAGGTAGGTACAACTCTTATCCCCACTGGAATGGAAGCTCTGAGAGTATAGGGCCACGTCTATCTTATTCACCAATATCTCTATTGCCTAGAACACGGCCTGACACAAAACGGTTCTCAGGAAACGTTTGTGGAATGAATGTATCCTCATGTTATAGATAAAGAACTCGAGGCTCAGAGAGGGCAAGTAACTTAGCCACAGTCGCAGCGCTTAGTAAGTGGCAGAGCTCAGTGTGAGGCCAGGCAGCAGGCTCTATAGCTTGAGCTTTTGACGTTTTAAAAAGTCACCTTAAGGGGCGCCTGGGTGGCGCAGTCGGTTAAGCGTCCGACTTTGGTTCAGGTCACGATCTCGCGGTCCGTGAGTTCGAGCCCCGCGTCGGGCTCTGGGCTGATGGCTCGGAGCCTGGAGCCTGTTTCCGATTCTGTGTCTCCCTCTCTCTCTGCCCCTCCCCCGTTCATGCTCTGTCTCTCTCTGTCCCAAAAATAAATGAAAAATGTTGAAAAAAAAAAAAAGTCACCTTAACACTACATGTTAACTAACTCGGATTTAAAAAAAAAAAAAAAAAGTCACGTTAAAAAAAAAAAAAAAAAAGATGAAGTAAAAAGACTTCACCCCATCATCCCAGGCCTGTAGCGGGTATAAGCATTCTCTTCCGTGGCCTCCAACTTGCTAGTATGGTCCGTCACACATCGTGTTGTAGTTGCTCTCACACATGACTGTCTACCTCCCTCCTTCCCAGATCCAGTCTTCTTCCCTGCAAGTAACAGTAACCTGTGAGCTATCTCAGGGACTGAACCTACACACAGTGCACTACTTGAGGGTGCAGGCGCCGCGTTCAGCAGACCTGCGGACCAAGCCTGCTTCTGCCGCTTACCAGTTCCCTTTCTAAGCAACGGAAGTTGCTTACTCTGTAAAATGGAGACGATAATAGGACCCACACCTCTCAAAGCTGTTGGAAGAATTCGTTGAGATAACGCCTGTAAAGCACGTAGCATGGTGCTGAGCCCAAAGTAAGGACGCAATGAAAGTTTGCCAATACTCTATACTGGAAAAAAATAAAACCAACATCGACACCATCCCACACTCAACTGGAAATTACGTGGTGTTTTTTTTTTCCTAGGGCAGGGATGGATAGGCAGGCTTCAGCTACTTGGCTTTTCCTCGTTCCAAATGCACTACTGGCAGCATGAGCCGCGGTCTCGTGTGGAAGGAAGGGATTGGCCAGCAAAGGGGGTGACCCAAGAGGGTCCCAGAATCCCCAAGTTACTTTCCCCTCCCCAGCCCCGAGGGGCCGTGCTGCTTCTGCTCGGGGCCCCGCCCATCCTCCACCTCTTCCTTTCTGGTTTCCCATCCCTCCCTCCCCACTCCAAACCCTGGGAAAAAAAAATGAAGAAAAGCACACCAACCAAGAAGTCTTTTCACTTCATTGTGTTTTCCAGCTAGACCTGAACAGACAGCGATCAATTCAACGCTCTCTCACCCTCCCTCCTCTCTCCTTCTCTCTTCTCTTGTCCTCTTTGTGTTCTTTTCCTCTGAGACTGTGTCTTCGGGCTTAGGAAAACGCAGTTACCTCCCCACCGCATGAGGATACCAGAAGCTTCGGTTGCCAGTAGCAAACACAACATGATTATAACGGGTCTCCATGGCCCTCAGCATTTAGAAAGGCAGAGAAGCAGGGGATCCTGCACGGATTCTCGGAGAAATGCCTCGTTTGATGGCTTCTGTCCCACCTCAGGCTCAGCTGCAACGAGTCACACAGAAAACCTCAATCTCCCTCTTCCTCTGGCCAAGAACCTTCTGAAGTCCACCCCATCCCAGACATGGAGTTTGCATTCCGAGTTTGAGTAAACCTGGCCAGTTGGACTTGGAATCAACGAGGATGAAGAAAGAATACACCTTTTCCATTTTCAAAGCTGCCTAGTGGGATTTTGTTTTTTTCCAACAGGGTAACTCCAAATTGGCAGGACTTTCAAAGCTACAAGTTTCCATGTCCCCAGCCCTCACTGAAGAAAAATTTCCTGGTTAGGTTGGCATGTGCAAAGGTTCGGGGTGTGCAAGTGAGAAACATTTAACAAATAGTTAAACCTGAGCTATGAATCAAATTAGTCTAAACAAGATTCTCCCCATCCCCATGCTGTACTAGTTACCCTGCTTAATTCCTATCTCAAACTTATATTAAAAAATAACTACTATTTATCAAGCGCCCAGTAAGTACCAGGAACTGAACTAAGTATTTTATTTACTTATATTGACTCATTTTATCTCCCCAACTACGTAAGATAGGAGTTATTTACTATTTCCTCTCTGAAGCAGAGACGAGGGGCGCCTGGGTGGCTTAGTCAGTTAAGTGTCCGACTTTGGTTCAGGTCATGATCTCACGGTTCGTGGGTTTGAGCCCCAGGTCAGGCTCTGTGCTGACAGCTCAGAGCCTGGAGCCTGCTTTGGATTCCATGTCTCCATCTCTCAATCTCTCTCTGTCTCTCTCTCTCTCAAAAATAAATAAACATTAAAAAAACTTTTTTTTAAATAAAAAAGAAGAGACAAGTAATGTCCCCAAAGTCACGCACTTAATAAGTGCCAGGACCAGAGTTCAGATCTCATCCCCAACACAATAACATGGATGAATCTCAAAATCACTCTGCAGAGTGAAAGAAAGAGCACCTACTGTATGAATCCCTGTACATAAAATTATAGAAAATGCAAACCCATCTATGGTGATAGAAAGCAGACCAGCGTTTGCCTGGGAATGGGGTAGAGGGAAAGATGAATTACAAAGAGGAGTAGGTTGTTTTGAATTGTAGCAAATCTTATTTCTGGCTTCATAGGTGACATGATTCTCATATTTCCTTCTTCATTCAATCTGTTGCAATAAATGCAACAACCTGAATGCAATGAATGAAGCTTTTCCAGAAGCTTCACATTCTGTAGCTTCTGGAAAATTCCACTAGATATGTGTGAGAGAATGAGAGTGAAAAAAACAGTATCTTAGTATAATATTATTATGAAAATAGTTTGACCCCTGAAAGGATCTTGGGGACTCACAGAGGTCCCCAGGCCATGCTTTGAAAATTGCTGATTTAAAGTGCTTAGAACTGGGGTGCCTGAGTGGCTCATTCAGTTAAGCATCTGATGCTTGATCTCAGCTTGGGTCTTGATCTCGGGGTTGTGACTTCAGGCCCCACACTGGGCTCCACGCTGGGCATGGAGCCTTCTTAAAAATAAATAAATAAATAGGTAGATAGATAGATAGCTCACTCGCTCAGAACCAAAAACTATTCATCCCAGTTTCAATGTTACCACCTCCATTATTTTACCTCTCCTACCCAAACACCTTGTGAAATCCTGAGAAACAGAGGAAGAAACTGGGGCGTAGAGGAGCATCAGATGGAAGGTTGTACTGATAACTCTCCTTCAAAGTTCTTTCCAACCCTGTGCATCTCTGACATGGGATATTTTTCTTTTAAACAAAATCAAGAGAGGGGCACCTGGGTGGCTCAGCAATTTGAGCGTCCAAATCTTGATCTCAGCTCAGGCCATGATGTCACAGTTCATGAGATCGAGCCCCACATCGGGCTCTGAGCTGGTGGTGCTGAGCCTGCTTGGAATCCTCTCTCTCTCTCTCTCTCTCTCTGCCCCTCCCCTGCTTTCACTCTCTCTCTCTCTCTCTCAAAATAAATAAATAAACTTAAAAATTTTTAAACAAAATCAAGGGAACCAAAGGTACACCAGGACCTAAATGCACAGGACCAGGGGACTAAAGCACAACAGTGGAAACATCTCAGTTTCTTTGTGACCCCCTCCCAAAAAGAGGAACGGCTGTCTCCTCTCATGGCCTTGCTCTGGTTCATCCCATAGTGGATGTCACAGGAAGAACCTGGGGCCCTGAAGAAATTTCAGACAGATCTGAGCTCTCACCTGTTCCCTAAACAAGTACCTGCCCAGTCTGAGCCCAGCTCTTGCCTGAACCCTCAATTCAGATAAAAACTCTGCCCTGGGATGGTGCAGCAAGCAGGGGGGTGGGGGGGGGGGGTGCGGGCATAGTTTAGGAATGAATCAATCAGGGTGTGAATATTGTTTCTCCTTCCAACAGGCTATATAATCTTGAGTAAGTTATGGAACTTTGCTGAACTTCAGCTTCCTCATCTGTAGACGGAAATCATCTTAACTTTCTGAAAGGATTACTATACAGACTCAGTGAGATACTAATGGACAAATCCCAGCTGAGTAGCTGGCACCTAACAGAGGCTCACTCTTAGTGACTGTTACATTTTTACAGAAACGCAAAGGGCACGATGGAAATATCACAGATTCTAACATAAGACACGCCTGGGTTTGAATCCTAACCACTCCGATTTGGGGCAATCATTTCACCCACCTTGCAGAGTTAGTGTGAGGGCTGCCTGAAATAATGTCTATAAATTGCCTGGCATCTATCCCATGCCCTTTAGATAGTCACTGTTATTATTTTGAGGCATTTGCAGCTGTGGCTACAAGGTCACTATTTCCCAGGGAGAACTGCTCACCCTCAGGGATAGCCACTTGTGATCCAGCCCTTGGTATTCCTGGGGACAGGTTAGGATATCTGCCTCTCCATCAGGCCCGATGGGCCTTTTCCAAGTGAGTTAACCCAGTCCTCACTTGGCATTCCCCTTCTCCTAAATATCCCAACAGGGGACTTTGCACAGAGGCCATAATAGGAGAGTTAACATCTACAGTAACTGTTCCCAAGTCAGAGGGAGAATAGACACTGCATGTAAAGTTTATTTATTTATTTTGTGGTGGGGAGGGGCAGAGGGAGAGGGAGAGAGAGAGATTCCCAAGCAAGCTCCTTGCTGACAGCACAAAGCCCCATACAGGGCTCGAACTCATGAACCGAGAGATCATTACCTGAACCCATACCTGAACCCAAACCAAGAGTTGGACGCTTAACCGACTGAGCCAGCCAGGTGCCCAACACTGCGTGTAAAGACCACCCCACACAGGGGAGAGGCTGCCCAGAGCCCTGGAGTCAAACTTGGGATTCAAATCCTGGCTCTCCTACTTCTTTATTAACTGCAAGATCTCAGGCAAATTACTTAGCCTTGTTGTAAGGCCAGTTTCTCGCCTGTAATTGAGAATAATGGTAGTAGATAAGTGCAAACAGCACTTAGCATGGCACACATAGGAAACATCAACACATTTTATCTATCATCATCACTTCTATTACCGTTACAGCAGGATCCCATCCTTTTAACAATAACGCAAAGGTAGCTCACATTCCCACCCAGACACTGAGATCAGGGAGCAGCAGCATGGCAATGGAAGAAAATGCCTCTTTTCACTTTTATGTACTTTCAAGTTTCTTTGGCAAGTACCAGTGACTAGAATAACGCGGAAAACTTAACGAAGAGGAGAAGGAGTAGAGGAAGTTTTAAAACAAACGGAGCTCACCCACGTCGCAAAGTACTGGCCCCAGGCCTCAAAGGGCGGTACCAGGGTACGGGCGCGCGCCTGCGCGAACACAGGCGATGGCGCTAGGGAAGCCTGAGAGGCCCGACCAATCAGAAGGCGTTCCGATGAGCCTGGTCTTTCTATTGCTAGGAGGCCCCTGGACCCTGAGGGGCACGCGGCAGGATTTGGCGCGGTGCCGGCAGAGCCTGCGCAGTGAGGCTCTTGCTTGAGGCGAGGCCGGAAAAGAGTTGGGAAGATCGGAAGGGAGCAGAAGAGTAGGGCTGGGAAAAGGGTGGGAGGTGAGCAAAGACAGGGCGACAGCATAGAGGCAGCCTCTGCAAGTAGAGAGAAAGGATGCATCTTGGAGCGCGGGGAGGAGGGGAAGGTATGAAGGAAAGATCACAGAGGTGACTGGTGCTTCGGTGACCTGGGGGCAGGGGTCTCCTACTCGCCTCTCCAGTGCGCAATTGAAAAGGATAGGAGTGATTACTTAACGTTTAATCCTGTAAGGGAGGCCTAGTAACCTAGCTCATAGTGCCACGGTCGTTAAGTGATGGAGCTGAATTTCATCCTCAGATCTGACTCCTAGATCCTTGGCTGTCTGCTGTGAGAAGAGCCCAAGGACGCTCCAACTGCACGCACTTAACACAGGACACCATGAGAGAAAAGACGGGAAGAGGAAAAGCGCAGGGAGGTGAGGGAAGGAGAGAGCTGATATGGAAAAGAAGTGAAGAGTTTGCAAATGGGAGGGAGAAAAAAGGAGAAGAGACTAAAAAGGGATGGGGTTGGGGCCCCTGGGTGGCTCAGTCGGTTAAGGGTCAGACTTCGGCTGAGGTCATGATCTCAAGGTTCGTCGGATGGAGTCCCGCATCTGCCTCTGTGCTGACAGCTTGGAGCCTGCTTTGGATTCTGCATCTCCCTCTCTCTCTGTTCCTCCTCTGCTGTCACTCTGTCTCTCTGTCTCTCTGTCTCTCTCTCTCTCTCAAAAATAAATAAAGATTAAAAAAAAAATTTTTTAAGGGATGGGATGTGAGGAGGAAAGAGAAGGGTGAAGGGGCAGCAACAGGGAAGGAGAGGAGAAGAAAAGATGGAACCATGACTGAGCATGGGCTTAAGCCAGAGGAAGGCAGGGAGGGGATGAAGGTGGTCCTGGAAGAGTCAAAATCACCTGGAGCATAATCCTAAAAGCTGAAGGAACAAGGGTTGGAGTTTGGTAGGTATTTATGCTTTGTTTTCTCTTGCTGTGAAAGCGTGGAGCCTGGGGATCCTTGCCTATTGACCTGGCAACTGGCTAGTCAACTCAGCAAGAGAGTCTGATGGAGGCAAGTTGGAAGTGAGATCAGACTCCTTCTGACCTGTGCTGTGGGGGTCTCTAAGCTGCAGCTGGGTTGCCATGTTCGTTATTAGTGCACCGAATGGGCTCACCCAGTATACTATTCAAGAGTCATCAACAGTTTGATCTGAAATTTACCCTTCAGACCATGTTGTGGTTTGTGGGTTTTTTGGTTAAAAAAGAGGGAGAGAGAGAGAGAGAGAGAGAGAGAGAGAGAGAGAGAGAGAGAGAGAGAGATTTTGTTACTTAGGTAATGATTTCAAAAAGTCTTTATCTCCTTTTTTCCTCTAAAGATCTGAACAGATCTGGGGCGCCTGGGTGGCTCAGTCAGTTAAGCATCCAACTTCAGCTCAGGTCATGATCTAATAGTTCATGAGTTCCAGCCCCACGTCAGGCTCTGTGCTGACAGCTCAAAGCCTGGAGACTGTCTCTCTCTCTCTCTCTCTTCTCTCTCTCTCTCTCTCTCTCTCTCTCTCTCTCTCTCTCTCTGCCTCTCCCCTGCTCGTGCTCTGTCTCTGCCTCTTTCTCTCAAAAATAAATAAAAACATTAATTTTTGTTTAATCTGAACATATCCTGTGTTTGATCTTAAACATTTTAGACTAAGGGGTGCCTGGGTGGCTTAGTCGGTTAAGCGTCCGACTTCAGCTCAGGTCATGATCTCGTGGTTTGTAAGTTCAAGCCCCACATTGGGCTCTGTGCTGACAGCTCGGAGCCGGGAGCCTACTTTGGATTCTGTGTCTCCCTTTCTCTCTCTGCCCCTTCCCTGCTCATGCTCTTTCTCTCTCTGTCTCTCAAAAATAAGTAGATGTTTTTAAAAAAAAGTTTTAAACATTGTAAACTAATAAGGGCAGGTTTTTCTTTCCCTTCATGGGTTTTTGTTGGTGCTCTGGGGTTCAATCTCTTGAAGGGAAGGTCTTGAAGGAAGGGAACGTAGCACAGAGGCAGGAATGGTGGAATATTACTCAGCAATAAAAAGGAATGAAGCACTGTTACATGCTACAACAAGGATGAACTTTGAAAACATTATGTTAAGTGAAAGAAGCCAGTCACAAAATACTATACATTGTGTAATTCCATTTGTATAAAACGTCCAGCAAAATTCAGAGACAGAAAACAGATCAGTGGTTTGGGGGGCTGGGGGAGCATTTGAGGGCTGAGAACGACTGCTAAAGGGAATGGAGTTTCTTTTTAGGGAGATAAAATGTTCCAAAATTGATTGTGGTGATGGTGCACAACTCAGAATACACTGGAAACTATTGATTTGTACATTTTCGATGAATTGTATAGAATGTGAATTATACCTCAATAAAGTTGTGAAAGAAAGAAGGAAAGAAAGGGAGGTGAGGGAGAGAGGGAGGCAGGGAGAGAAGGAAGCTGTGAAGAAGGGAAGGAAGGAAGGAGTGAGCAAAGAAACGGAGGTGAAAAAGATTGTGTCTAACTTAAGGGGCATAGAATGGATCTGTGTGGCTGGCATTTAAGGAAGTAGTGAAGAGTAAAACTAAGGCCAAAGAACACAGGGCCTAGAACTTCATGTCAGAGTTTAAACATGATCATACAGCTCTAAACTATTAGAGTAGCCACTAGCCATATGCAGCTACTGAGCACTTAAAATGTGGCTAGTCCAAATTGAGATGTACTGTGGGTAGAAAATACACACCAGATTTTGAAAACTTAGTATGAAAAAAAAGGAATGTAAAATTTCATTAACTTTTCTATTGATCGCATGTTGCAATGAGAATATTTTTTATATTGGGTTAAATAAATTATTAGTCTTACTTTCTAAAATAACTTTGTTAGGGGCACCTAGGCAGCTCAGTCAGTTGAGCATGCAACTCTTGATTTTGGCTGAGGTCATGAGCCCAGTGTTGTTGAGCATGGAGCCTGCTTGGGATTCTCTCTCTCTCCCCCTCTTCCCCTCTCCCCTACTTGAACATGCACCCGTGCTCTCTCTCAAATAGAAAAAGGTAATAATAAAAAATCAAACAAAATAACTTGGCTACTAGAAAATTTTAAATTACATATGCGACTCCCATTATATTTCTGTTGGACAGAGCTGTTATAGATTAGTGGGTAGCCACTGAGAGTTCTTGAATCAGCACAGGGGTTGGCAAATGTTTTCTGTAAAAGGCCAGATGGTAAATATTTTCAGACTTGAGGGCCATACAATCTCTGTAGCAACTACTCGACTCTGCTGTTGTAGGATGAAAGCAGCTAAGGACAACGCGTAAACAAACAAGCAAAGCTGTATTCCAATGCAACTTAATTTATGGATGCTGAAATTTGAATCCCACATACCTTTCACATGTCATAAAATATTCTTCTCTTTATTTTTTTCCCCAGTCACTTGAAAACGTAAAAAACATTCTTAGTTTGTGAGCCCTACAAAATCAGGCAGTGAAAGAGATTCAGCCCACGGGCCATAGTTTGCCAACCCCCGATTAAAGAGTTCAGCTAGTCTCTGAAAATCTCTTGCAACCACCCGCAGCATTGGTAGTCTCCCCACACACAGGCGCACAGTGCTTGGAAAATTCCTTCTCTGCAAACAGCATGGATTCACATAACATTTGATCTGGAAGGGACAGTAGGGATCATATGCTCCTACCTTCTTATGTTACATTTGAGGAAACTGAGTCTCAAAGAGGTAAACTCACATAAACAAGGTCACGTTGCAGTGAAGAGGTTCCAAATAATAGGAGTAAGTGCAAGACTATCAGGCAGCAGCTGGCGAAAAAGGAAGGGTCTAAGGTCAGACTCTGTACCTAGGCCCCACTCAGGGACTCTAAATTCTAGCTTTTCCATCCATCCATTCACCAGTTCTCCCATTCATCACTTATTTCTTGAGACGGCATGGGTGCCGGGCCCCGTGCGGGGCTCTGAGGAACGAGACATTAATTTGGTCAGTGACCTTGAGGTGCTCAGTATAGAGAAAGATATTTTAAAACGTATATACTGGGGTGGGGGAGGGGACAGATTTCCTGGAAGGAGAGGAAAAAGGACCTCTGAGGAGGTGTAGCCCAAGCAATGATCAGAAGGACAAGTAGGAATTAGCCAAGTAAAGGAGAAGGTGGGAAGAATATCTCCTATGCAAAGGCCTGAAACAGAGTGCCCAAAGTGTTTAGGGAACTATAAGCAGATCCCAGGAGTGGAGCATTAAGTAGGAAGTGGAAGTGGGGGAAGGGAGCCTGGAGATCAGTGGGACCCAGAATAGGAAGATCCTCTGTTTGAAGTTAAGATACTTGGTCTTGATCACATTAGGTGGTGAGGAGACACAGAGTGGTTTTAAACAGTGAAGTAAGACAGATTGTTTTAGAAAACTCACACTGGCAGTTTGCCAGAGCGGAGAGAAGATTCCATGTGGAGGGAATGGCCTGAGGGAAGGCCTGGATACATACAAGACCTGGTAACAGCGAGTGATCTGGTGTGACTCAAGCAAGCAGTACATGACAAGGAGTGAGAAGAGAGAAACTGAGGAAAGGACTCTGTGCAGATGGAATAGGGTCTTCAAATCCCAGCTGAGGAGTTTGGCTTTGATTCTTCAGGTACAGACATTGGTAAGAACCCATGGGAGTAAGTTGGAAGGTAGAACACAGACTTAAGGTCAAGTTGTTTTAGCTCTGCCATTTATTAGTTAAACCTCCATTTCCTCAGAGGTACAATGGAGATGATAAAGTGACGAGAATTGAGCGACATAACTTGTAAAAAGTGCTTATCACTGTTTAAGAGCCTGATACACAATGAGCACTCAAAATATTAGCTCTGAAACCCACATGGAACGCATCACATGAAAGGGCTCCCCGTTCCTCCCTGAGGGAGGAGACTCGGCTAGGAGAAGACTCTGGGGACGGACGCCCCTGACCTTTTATTTTTTAACTTGAGCTAACTTTCCCTTTTTTTTTTTTCCACGTGGAAAAATCACTGTGAGACCACAAGTCCCCACATTTTGGGGTAGTTTTCTTTAAGAAGCTCAGAGGAACTCATGCACCCGACTCTGGTCTTATGCGTAGCTTTTTCCAAAGTAGGGCCCAGAAAGCCAGCAGCTCGGCTGGAGAGTGCTGAGCATTCTCCCACGGACCCTGTGACAACCTTTGCCTTCCTCTAGCCCTCCCAATGATCATTATCTGTTAATGAATCATTATCTGATTATCTGTTAATTTCATATTCATTTTTACACTGTATGTGCAGTGTATATATATATATAATATATATATATTATATATATACTGTATTGCAGTGTTATATATATTATATATATAATATATACCTAATATGTGATAAAGGAAAAATATTTTATGTATATATTTATAAGTCCATAGAACAGCTCTTAAGAACCTGGTAACCGGTCTTCTCCAGGATAAGGAATGGTGTGCATTGGGGCGAGACTTACTCTTTTGTGCCTTCTGAAGAACCATGTATGTGTATTATCTATTTAAACAAATCCAATGAATTTTTAAAATTCAAAAGAGCATCTCTGTTTTTCTGTAATAGAGGTATACCAGGTCCACTGTTGCTTTAGCCTCAAGTTTTGCTTTCCAGTGCCTTGCTCCGTAGTCCAAAGCCAGAACAGTGAATGAGAGGATGACAATCTTGGTTTCCATCCCCCACTGCAGGGGTCAGAATCCTTCTGTGACCCAGGCCTCCCAGCTGGGGAATGGGGAGAGTGGCACTTGCCACATTCTCCACAGGAGTAGCATTGAGAACTAGCTATCTGTTGGTAAAGGATTTCAGGATCTGGGAATGAAAGAGAATATATTAACACAAAACACGCCTGCTTTTTAACCCCACATAGTTCTAGAGAAATCTAATATAAAGGCTTCAGATCCACTTACAGTTACTGCACTAAAGATGAATGTTAATTAGTGACATTGACAATTGTCATTTTCTTTGTAAACCTACTTGATGGCTGGGAGCTGCAGGAATCTTTGCTATATGAGCCTTCTCTCTTTGAACAACAAAGTCTCAGGCTGACCTACCTGAAACAGACAGGAAACCTGCCCACCTCAATTACAGGTCTCAGCTGAGAGGCAGTGTTTGGTGTCCACACAGTCTATCTAGACAGCATTTGCCTAACCAGGTCCAGTGACTGCGGCTTATCTTTTAATGAGGTTCTCCATTCCATTCCTTCTCTCTCTAGTGCCCTCATCTAGAGTGAAATGCACAGAAGGCATTTAACAAATAATGGCTGAACTAATGGCGGGCTGACTTCAAGAGCACCCTCACTTTATAGACAGGGAAACAGAGTCACAAAGAAATGCAGTGCCTTGCATGAGTCCCATGATATAAGGGATCATTGGTTCAGGCAGGAGTCCCAGTTCAATCCCTAAAGCTCCTCTCTTCCACTCCCTGAACAGAGGATGCCTGAGAAGCTCCTGTATTTCCATCTTCACAGTCAGGGAAACAGGAGAAGCAGTTGTGTGACCAGCCCTGGGTCCAGACAACCCGAGGAAATGGCGAAGCCACCATCCCTCCCCAGATCTGTTCCCCCCATCTGTAAAATAATGGCATGGCAGGATAACCTCTCAGGTCCCTCTGCATTCACCAGCCACCTTGGACGGCCCCTTCCTCCAAGTTGTATTTCTTGAATTCTTTGAGTTTCCCGAGAGTTTCAAGGGGGCGCTGTGAAGCTGGCTACGCGCAGCCAGTGGGCTCTTCCTTTCCTGGAGCTGCCTGAGTGCTTGGTCTCCCTGCTGGTAACCAAGCCCTTGTCTGCCTTTCGAGCAACCCGGCCCTTTCTTATTGTTGCTGTCTGTTTCCATTTGCTCCTTTTATTCTCCGGGTTTTCCTTGACTCTGATGTTTTTCCCCCTGCTGCACAACAAGCCCTTCTGATCTCTGTGAAAGGCAAACCCGTGTCATTCTTCCAAATCATCATTGTATGACATGTTTTTATATCAGCCGGACAAAGGAGCTATTTGATCAGGGGGTATGGTGTGTGATTGTAAGAAATTCAGCTAGTCGGTGGCAACCATTGTTCCCCAAGCGGCTCCCTGACCCCATTCTGTTCCAGGAAAAACTCCCTGAGAGTGGCCTCTATTCATGGAGTAACACCAGTCCCCAGCCGCGCTCCAGGAGCATGCTCAATTCCTAGCGGTGTCACCGATAGCTGCCCGCAGCCACTCTTTAACTCTTTCATCAGCATTAGGTTTCCAACCCCACAGCTGTTATCACGGCCGCAAGCTCAGGGGGTTAGAGATATAGGCATGCTCTCTGCTCTCCCTCTTATCTTGGAGAAATTCAACCTTCCTTTGAAATGGTCATTTGGAAATTACCCGTCTGCTGCTTTCAGCGCAGCAGGCCTGGCTAGCATGCCCTGCCCTCCTCAGTTTTCCCCTGAGGACAGCCTCCCCGCCTCTGCCAACTCTCAGCCCCTGCTGCTCCGGAGCCTGCCTCCTGGTATGTAGACTAGTGGCCCCTCGAGGTGGTTTCAGATTGGCATCTCAGGTGGAACTATGGGGCCCCTCACCTTGGCCCCCAAATCTTGGGCAGATTGCCCATTGGTCCCCCAAAGATGAGGGAATACTTCCACACACTAACAAACGTTACGTGCTTAGTTTTCCCTTCCTTTCCTTCTAGTACACACGGGGTCCCTACACGTGTAGGGTCTTGAGTTGGGTATTGCAGGAGGGACAGAATTGTATTAAAATTGGCCATTGGCCCTAGAAACTCAATGCATTAGAAGAAATGAGACAGGTAGATATGTCTCTGAAGAAACACCCATAGCATTCCCTCAGCTTTAACCCTGTGCCATTAAAACAGTATGAGGGATACCCAAACCATTCTGGCCTGTTTAGCACATCAGCCACCCAGATGGCAGGAGTACTCAAAACCATGCGCAGTTGTGAGCTATATATACCTTTCCACAGGCCCAGCCTGCCCTGAGTGTGTGCATCTTAGCATTATACATCTACAGAACAGCCCTGAAAACACCAGAAGATTCTGGGAAATGTCTTAAAACCTAATAGCTTTGGGGTTTTCCTTATTGTCGCTGCAATCATTTTACAGACACTAGAAATGGAGGGCCCGGTTTGCGGTCACCCAGGGGCTGAGCAAGCACGCCAATCTGGGGCCTGTTGTTCATTTCTCCCCCCGTTCATCTTTTAATTCATTAAGTTCCGCTTTTGTCCAAAAAGCTGGCAACAGATTAGACTGTTACCGTTTCTCTGTGACTACTATCAGGGAATCAAGGACCTCAAAGCCAATGAAAATGCCAACTCAAGAATCTAAAATCTTAAATGAGTTTCAGTCTCTGCCTTGTCCCCCGTCGGTGTTTCTTTGCCTTGAGTCAACCGAACGTCTCCTCCAGCAAGAGAATCTTAGCCTGGCTCCTCCACCTCAGTTCCTCTTTGGCCCCCAGGGAATATCCACGGTGCAATAGCTACAATACTAACAGCTATATGTATGGTGACCAAATAATTTATCGTCCAAGTACTAATTCATGTAACAACATGGATGCACCTTGAAAACATTATGCTAAGTAAAAGAAGCTGACACAAAAGACCACATAGCATATGAATCCAGACATGTGAAACGTCTAGAAAAGGTAAATCCATGGGGAAAGGAGATTAGTAGTTTCCAGGGTCTGGGAGGAGGGAGGGTACGGAGAGTGACTGCTAACGGGAATGATGAAAATGTTCTGGAATTAGATAGTGGTGATGATTGCACAACTTTGTCAATATACTGAAAACCACTGAATTGTACACTTTAAAGGGGAAATTTTTATGGTGTGTGAATCTCAACAAAAAAGAAAAAAGAAGGGGGAAAATACCACCTAAAAAACAAAGTTTGTCATCCAAGCCAGGATCAAGACACTTTTCAGGTATTAATAATTACTCTGGGAAATGTGTATAAACAAGGACATATACGGGCGCCTGGGTGGCTCAGTCGGTTAAGCATCCGACATCATCAGCTCAAGTCATAATCTCATGGTTTGTGAGTTCGAGCCCCACACCGGACTCACTCCTGTCAATACAGAGTCTGCTGCAGATCCTCTGTCTCCCTCTCTCTCTGCCCCTTCGCTGCTCTCTCTCACTCTCGCGCTCTCTCAAAAATAAATAAGCATTAAAAAAAATTTTTTAACAAGGACATATGGCCTAGATTCTACCCAGGCAAGAATTCTGCGGCCAGTAGTGGCTCCAGGAACCACGCGGACTTGTGTTCTCAACTCCTAAATCCCCCAAGCCATTTGAGATTCTATTTGTTCTTGAATGTACCTCCTCTTTCGTAATGAGCTTTAAAAGTTTGCTCTGTGACATCGCACCTCTTCCTCCTCACCTGAGATTTATCCATTCATCCGTTCATTCACTAATCAGCTCCGAGGTACCTATGACGCCAGGCAGTCAGTATAGGGGCTGAGGAACATAGATGAAGAAGTCAAATTTCTTTCCCTCCAGGAGGTCACTTTCTATTGAGAAGGGCGACATTCAAGTCAAAGGAAGTGCATTTGAGATAGAAGAATGTATTGGGTACCAGGAGGCCCAAAGAAGGCGAAAGTTAGCCCTTCCTGAAGCTGGGATTTTCTAGACGCCCACCCACTGCTTGGCTTTCCAGACGGACTGTGATGGGGCCTACTTCTGACCCCACTGGAGGAAAGAGGAATGTCTTCTTTGTCTTTGGTTTTCCTCCCCCATTCACCATGGTCCCCACCGCTCAGTGGTCTCTCACGTCCAGCATACATTGGGGTACCACCACTAGGGGTCTGGAGCTTCTTTCCCACGGGTGACCTGTACTCCAGCTCAGACTCCCACTCTCTGGTTGTCACTGGATCTTTCCTTCCTAAGTACATTGTGTTTCTTGCCCATTTTTCTGCCCACTCATGAGGGCTTATAAGGTTAAACCCCTTAACCAAGGTCACACAGCTGGTTAGTAACAAAAGCCAGACTAGAACCCACATTCAGTCCTCGAAGTGAAGTCCTTTCGGGCTTCCATCAGGGGGTTTTATTTTTCTAACAAAGTGCCTATAACTTGAAGAGGGAAACTCCAATCAATCCTAAATCGGTTTTTTGTTTTGTTTTGTTTTCTAATTTTTTGCGTTAGCTGTCAGCCTCGGCCAGTAGCGGGAGCAGTCATAAGTAAATGATTAGTGACCCCCCCCAAGGGTGCGTGTCACAGTCTCGGCACAAACATCGGGCTGGAACTTCTGATCCCTTACAGCCGTCTGTGTAACCCCAGTCCCTATGCCATGCAGCTCAGAACCCACATTCCAGTGGTGTTTCTCACTAGGCAGGAGGAACAATGGGAGTCAGTTCCCCTTAATACAGTAGAAGTTCACACCTGGAGGGGTCAGAGGCAGAAAAGCTTCAAAGTTAAGAACTTGGGTTTTAAAGGCCAGCAGATCTGGATTTAAATCCTGGCTACGTAACTGGAAGGAGACTGGTCCTTCAGTTTCTCCAGCTGTAAAATGAGAATAACCACTCATTTAGGGGATAAGATCCTCACAGGGATAACAGCTACCGCAGCGTAGTGTCATGAGGGTGAAATGACATGAGGCATATCAAGGACTTCGCACGGTCCCTGGTAGATAGTGAACACTAAATAACGCCAGCTAGTGTTATTACTGTCCTTTCTAACACTGCCTCTGGTCTTCAAAGGGTCCCAAACTCTGGAGATTGTTGGTCAAGTCTCCTCAGAGCATGCCTGCTGCCCTCTTGTCTGCCCCATAATGGCAAGACCGAGCACTAAGGCAAGCAGATGGGAGTTCATTCATTCATTCATTCATTCACCAAAACTAATGAAGCACCTAGTATATTCCAAAACCACATGAAGAATTATCATCCTCAATAAGTAGTTATAACAGTGTTATACACAGAATAATGTATGAGACCACACCTCGCAGGATTGGCCAGGAGACACAATGGGGAAGAGACAATTTCAGGTTTTGAAGGGTATGTAGGAGTTCGCCTAGGTAAACAGTATGCGAAAAGGCAAATGCATGGAAGGGCATGAAGCATTTGAGAAACGGTAAAAAGATCTGTTATTGCTAGATTCTCCCACCAACGTGGAAGGAGAGAAGCTTGGGAACTTGTGGCCAAATTGGGAAGGGCCTCGTGTGCCTGGCTGAGGAATTTGAATTTTAGCCAGTGGCCATCGGGCGAGAGTGGGGACTTTTTAGCATGCAGGTGACTCGAAACAGTCTTTGGCTTGGTTTAGAAATTTTTGTTCTGGCTGCTCTGTAGTGGAAAGAGTGCAAAACGAGTCCCAATCTTTGGGGCAGGGAAGGTGATCCTGACCCACCAGAAAGGCGGGAAGTACGGCTGCCGCTCTGGCCCCAGGAGACAGGCCTGTTTCCCTCCACTCTTCTACGAGATTTGACTTCAGCCAAATTTCACACAGGTTCTGAGGGGCTCGCAAAAAAGAGAATTCTTTTCTTTAGCAGAACAGGACTGAGGTGAATTCCCCTCAAAGTTTTTGTTGTCGGCAGTATTCAAAACGGGTACTGACCTTGGAGTCTAGACACTGGAATGTTCCCTCTAACTCCTGACGAGTGCCGAGTGCCGGCCGTGTGACCTTGGGCCAGGGGGTCTCTGTTCCTCAGGGCTTCCTCCCTCCCACCAGGTGGGAACTCTTCCCTCTTAGAAATTCCCTAGCACCGTGCTGGTACCTGTTTAGTTCACTTTTTCCATTTCATTCTGTTCTGCATTATTAGTCATGGGTGTGCTTTGCAGAGTGGAAAGACTAGAGTCTACAGATCTGGCTTCCAATCCTGGCTCAGCCATGTGCCAGCTGTGTGGCTCAGAGACATTCTTTTACCCTGCCGAACCCTCATGTCCTCCTCTGTAAATCTGGAATGAACGCCCGAGAGTCGTTAGGTCGATAGAAGGAATAATTGAAATAAAGTATGTAAACACAGTGCCTGAAACATAAAGCACTCACTAAAGAATATTTACATGAACATACTACAGACACACACACATGCACACACACACACACACACACACACACACACACACACTGTGGTCTTGATACTTAAGCACTTAGCTTAAAACATTTATGAGTATGGACTCAGAATCGATATGGATATTGCCTTTATGCCTTGATTTTCTTACGTTTAAAAGGTAATGATGCTATCGGACTCAACCGCACTGAATACTTGGAATAAAACTGGAAAGCACACCCATTTGTAGTTGCCTATTTGACATCCAACCATCATTTGTATATATAGTGTCTCTTACGAGAGCGTAAACTCCCTGGGAACAGGAACAAAACCACTGCTCTCTCCGTGAATGAGAAGTGGAGTGGAGCCCAGGGCTTGGTACATGGCAGTGGAGAGAATCATTTTTAAGCCCCTAGAGTCGGTGCCCGAGCCAGAAGGTACCATCTACACAGCCCACCAGCCATTCTCAGTTGCCACCCTCTGCTGACTGCACGGGCTCGAGCATCGGCATCACAAAAGTTGACTTCTTAGCCTGAGCTCCAGTCACTAATGGCAGCCAGAAGCCAGGCCTTGAGATGCCCAGGTGTTGAGGAATTGAGCAGGGACCAGCAAGGGTCTCCCTCCACCTGCGGGGAAGAACCAGTCCTCGGTGCCCCGGGTGCCGGTCCCAGGGGATAGACGTCAGGGAAGTCGTCAGGGGGATAGTCATCAGCCTCTGGCTAAGCTCCTGGCCTTAGCATGGCAAAGGTACTCCTTCTCGGAGTCCAAAGCTGCTTCCCACTCCGCAGGACCACAGGGAGTCCCACACCTAAACAATGTCCCAGACTCTGGGACTCAGCCCAACTGCCTTACCTTTGCCTAGGTTGGCTTACTTCCAAGGATTCTCCGAAACGGAGCGTTCTGCTGGATTGGGACTCGAAGTCAGCCTTCGGAACCACACCAGGGCAGACTCGTAGGAGTAGCTCAGCTAAGCGGCTTATTTGCGTGGAAGACCTGGGGGCTCCCCCACCGGAGGTCGTGGAGCTGGGAGGTAGGAACAGACGTTTCCCTGTTGGCTCCCAGAATACCTGAAGTGCCTTCTAACCTGGAGGGAGGGGGTTGGGCTTTGGATAATCCACCCGGCCTGGTGCAAGGCTTGTTCCTCAGGGCTGTCTAGGCAAAGGGGACAAGGACTTCTTCGAATAACAATAGCATTTACTGAGCGCTTCCTCTGTGCCCAGCACTTTCTAAATACTTTGTATGTGTTACCCTTGGCCCCCCACCTCTAAGTAGGCACTCTTATGCGTCCTATTTTACAAACGAGGAGGCGTCAACCCCAGAGAAGCGAATCACTTTCACATGGTCACGGGATCCAAGCTAGAGAGAGGACGACTCACAGCACTTCCTTTGTCTCGTACCATGACCTGAAGAAGAGTTTATTTTTGAAATAACTAGGGTTCTTGGGCTCTGATGAGGAAGTTTATGACTGCGGAGTGTGGTGTGGCAGAAGTTGCTCTAAGGCTTCAGAGTCCAAAAGCCCTGGGCTCAGATCCTAGGTCAACCACTAAACAGCTCTATCACTTGGAGCAAATTGCTTGTGTTTTTAGCCCGAGTCTCCCCGTCTGTGAAATGGGGCCAGTAGCGCCCACCTTGCAGGGCCGTCGCGGGGCTTAGAAATAACATATGCGGCCCGCCTGGCACCTGCTGGGTGCTTGACAAATGGTAACCGTGGCTATGACCCTCCCGTGCCTTGGGGGTGCCGGCAGCCCTGTGGCGGACCCATCCGGCGGCCCACTGGAGTAAATGGAAGCAGCTGGGAGGGGGTGGGGGGAAGAGGGGAAGGGAGGGGCAGCTTGAGTGACTGCAGGCCAGCCCTGAGGGCCTCGCAGGGGATATTGGCCCTAGCCACAGGTGCGCCAATTACTCTCCCCTCGCGCAGCCTGGGGGTGCACTTCCCCCTCGCTTTCCCACTCGGCTCAGCCCTGACCTCTGGTTCTGCAGAAGGGCAGTGGCAGCTCCAGAGCACCAGTCCGCTGGCTGGTCGTTTGTCTTCAGGTTTCACGGCCTCCCTGAGGCTCCCACTGCTTTGCAAGTTTTCCCTCCCTTTCCCAGCCACTTCCCAGTTAGCCTGGGAGCCTCTGAGTGGTAGCTCGGGTTTCATTCCTGGGAGCTTTGTTCCGAATGGAAGTTTCTGGTTGGGATAATCCCTGGGTGTGAGTGGTCAGTGCAGGAAGAGACAGGAGCCTCTCTGAGAGGCTGTGGGAACAGCCTCGCTGGTCCAGGTGCTCTGAGGAGGGAGTGGGTTTCGCCGCTTCTCTTGGAGGCACCTTCCCCCGCGGCGGGGCCCAGGGGGCGGCCCTGGACAGCAGGCCTGCAGCCCACCCAGCCCTGCCTCTCTGGGGGGGTCCCTGCCAGCATCGTCCCCTGGGTGCCTGAGAGAACCCTGAAGGACTCAGACCCTCCAGCGCCTCCCCCACCTGCCCCAGTTGAAATGTCAGACTCGAAGGACGAAATTGAGAGGATCCCAATCCCTGTGCTGACCCAAGCAAATACTGTCTACGTCTAGTTTATGAAATAGACTTCTACGCAGGGTTTCCTCAGGAAATTAGGTTCTGCTGCTCAACTTTTTTTTTTTTTTTTCCCCCTGAAACAAATAATCTGGTTCAAACCTTTTACCTTCTAGATGAGGAAATGAAGGTTCAGGGAAGAAGAATTTCCCTGAGGATTCCACAGCTGCTCCTCTTGATTCATCTTCTCCGGGGTCGCTTTCATGATCCGGTCAAGCGGGGTACGCGGCGCTAACCCACGCATTGCCCACGCCACGCGGTCTGGCGGCAGGGCGTTTACTCGTCTGTGAACTCCAAGGCAAGGGGTGCAGCCTGAAGGCGGGACCTTGCCTTGTCTACCCCTTCATCTCCGGCAACTCTGCCCTCAGTGTGCACTGAACCGAGTCGGGACTGAGCTGAGCTGAACTCACCACCGGGAGCAGCCCAGGGTCCCTGCTCCCACCCGGCTGCCTCTAAGCCAGCATGGCCTCACATCTGAGCAGTGTGCCCCCCCCTCGGCCCCGGACCTCTCTTTCCTCACACACCCCATGCTCCTCCTCTGCTTCAGCCTTTTCCCACACTTCATCGGCACTGACGGGCGAACCGTGGCCATCTGCACTGGAAAGGAAGCTTCAGGACTCGGGAGTCTATCTGACTTGCTCACCATAATACTTGCTTCGATGGCTGGCACAGCGTGGGTGCCCGGGAAGCTTGGCACGAATCAGTGCAAGGCCCCGGGGAGAGGAAAGGCTTGGCATTGGCTGGGAGGAAAGAGGTGAAGCCTCGAATATCGATTCTCCCCATTCTCTCTGCTCCTCCTTCCTTCCATTCTTCCAACTCCAGACAGTGCAGACAACTGTCTCCCCAGCCCCTGCTTTGGGGGTTGGGAGAGGGGAGGCAAGGCTGGGTCTGGGCAGCAGGGTGGTTAAGACTCACACACTGGCCTCTAGGACTGAGCTGGAAGACCATCCCCCTTGCGGGACACCACCACACCTCCCCTCTCAGCAATCCCAAGCCTTCAGGGGCTCAGGCCTTTGGCTGGCATGTCTACCTGGATAAGTGAGAGGGAGCAGACAAGGTTAGGCCTTCTGTGCATGAAGGGCCTTGCCCCTCATCTCAGGCTTCCTGGCTTCCTTGGGCCTTTGAGTCGCAAGAGATGTTTTCCCAGGAAAATAGCCTCCCTGGAGACTCTGCCTTTCTCCTGTCCTCATGGTACCTCCTGGATGACATCACTGGACAAACCCAGGCTTGCGGGGACCTCACTCCGCCGGCCCAACCCCTTTCCCAGAGTCCCTCCCCACAGTAGCCACCACTCGTTAGGAACCGTAGTTAAGGCACTCTGCTAGACAGCTCACCCGGCTCCGTAAACCCTCACCCGCATGACAGCTCTGTAAAGGGGAGTATGTGGCCCATTTTGCAGGTGAGGAAGTTGAGGCTTAGAGAAGTGAGGTGACTTACAGTTTACACAGTTAGGGAGCACCAGAGCCAGGATTCAGGATTAGTTCTGTCTGACTCCAAAGCCCTGACTCCTAACGTCACACTGAGCCACCGCGTCTGATTTCTGGTTGCTGCTGCTGTAGCCATTTTTCTGAATTCCTTCTCCGATTTGGTTAGGCCTGGCTGGGAGGGGGAGGGATGGGCACATCAGTGTCAGAACAAATTCCAGGGGTGTTGGGAGAGTAAGAGAAGATTCCTTTTCCCTTCTCTCTACCTGCCCCCCAGGTGTGATGGAAGTGCCCCCACACAGAGACCTGCCCCGGATGCTGTTCCCTCCCTTCTTCACACCAGTGCACAATCCTGTCTTACCGAATGCTTAGGCTCTGACCCTGTTCCCCTTGTCCCTCTCAGCACAAACCTCTGGCTTTTGGTCACAGCTCATCTCGTCTTCCAGCTACCAGTCATGCCTCACTTAGGAGCACCCTTCGAAGCCACCTCTCCGTCCCCAGGGATGCTAGCACCTCTACCCAGAACCCACCTCCCCCACCAGAGAGGATCAGGCCTGGCTTAATGGAAGGGGCTGGAACTTGAGCCCAAGATGGAGAAGTCAGCCCAAACCCTCGGAAGCCAAAGACCCAGCATCCTACTGACCCAGCCTCTCCTATCGGAACTGAGATCGGGCAGGTCCTACATGGTGTATTACCCATGATGAATGTTTTATGGGCTTGTTCTTCATTCCTGAGAGCTGCAGGAGGCAGGGAGGGGAGGGTGTGCAGAAAGCCCAGGGAGAGACTAGGCAGGACAGGGAGGCAGGAGGGCGTGCAGTAACCCAGCATAGGTTGTGATGGGACAGAGGGAATTGCTCTGTGAGGAAAGATTTAGCAAGAGTTGGTGATGTTTGTCCAGTTGAAATGTTAAATGTCGGAGACTGGAAACAAGGAGGAGGCCAAGAAGGCAGAGGTTTTGAGCCCAAGTGTTTGGAAGCTGTGTGCCTGTGGGCAGACAGGGACAGCTGGAATTTGGTGTTGGCCCTGGCCACTCCCACTCTTGAAAGTCACTGGCTGGTTCTCCAGGCAGTTGGCTTTGGTCTCAGGGCCTGGTGCCCCGGCTCCTCGAGGGCTTGCCATTCTGCCACTCCCAGGCCCTGGGCCCAGGCATTTTCTGGTTCTCTGGACCCAAGGTAGTGGAAGGCTGCAAACCACGGAGAGCTCTGTCCAGGCTCCTCTTTGCCTCCTCAAAGCAGAATCCAGTTCTGGCCCCCTGTTCTGAGTACCTCCAGCCAGGCCCCAAACTAGAGCCCAGCTGATTCTTCACGATTGGGGGCCTTAATCCCCCAGTGCCAAAGCTTCAGACCTTGGTTGGCATAAGAGAATGCCTGACTCTCCTCTTCACCACGTGCTCCCTCCAACCACAGCCAAGGAAGGAAGGGAGAAGAAACACAGCTCCCAGACTGATTCAGCGGCCTGAGCTTGCTTCACTGAGAGAGGGGTTGCAGGGGGTGAGGTTGGCGGGGTTTGGGTTGGGGGGGGGGGCAGTGACGGACTACAGGACTGAGCCCGAGCCCTTCTTAGCATTTGCCAGCCAGTAGGAGGAGCCCACGCATGAGGGTCAGCTCTGCGGCCTGCCCAGATGGACAGTTAGTTCTTGAGGGTCAGCAAGAGATCCAGATGGGGAAGCAGGGCAACCAAAAGGACCTTACTGGCACCACCCTCCACAGTTCCATGGGACTTGGGGGTCCCTCCGGAGTTCCTGCCAGCTCCCCATCTGTCTTGCCACCACTTACTCCTCCTCTCTTCTCTGCTCTCTGGCTCTTAATTCCCCTTCACTCTCCTTTGAAGTCCCCTGGTTGCTGTGGAAAGTCAGTGGCAGGGAAGGAAGCAGAATTTGGGGGAGGTTCTGATATGTCCATCCCAACAGGCCCTGCTTAGATGCTCATTTGTCCAGGCTTTGGAAACAGGTACTGCAGCTTGAGAAAATTGGGAGTGAGCCTGGCTCAGACAGCCTTGGACCTCCTTTTAATAAGACTGTGCATGTCGGAAAAAAAAAAAAAAAGACTGTGCATGTCGGGATGAGCTCCAAGGATCATCTATCAGAGGACCATCCTCAAGTTTTCCCGGACCTTCAGGCATTTCAAGACTGACTCAGCTCTGGATACAGAGGACCCCCAACCTTCCGTGTCCACTCAATGGCCCCTCAGTCTGCTCTCATTCTATCAGTTGATCGCTTCCACCAACATTCACCAAAAACCCACGACGTGCCAGGCACTTGTTCTGGCACTGGATAGTAAGCAATTCAAAGTCTCTGCTCTCCTGGGAGGGACAGACAGAACAAAAGCAAGTATATGAAAAACAAGATAATATCGGGCACCCGGGTGGCTCAGTCGGCTAAGCGTCTGACTCTTGATTTTGGCTCAGGTCATGATCTCACGGTTTGTGAGATTGAGTTTCTCATCGGGCTCCACACTGACAGCGAGGAGCCTATTTGGGATTCTCTCTCTCCCTCTCTCTCTCTCTCTCTGTCCCTCCCCTGCTAGTGTTCTCTCTAAATACATACATAAATACATAAAAACCTATTTAAAAAGATAATATGAAATAGTGATAAGGGTAATAAATCAAGCAGAGAGTGACAGCAGAGATCTACAGAATGAGCAGTCAGCCCTGCAAGATCTAGAGGAAAGGCACTGCAAGCAGAGGGAACAACATGTGCAAAGGCTCTGAGGCAGATGAGAGCGTGGCTCGCTTGAAAAGCTGGAAGGAGGTGTGGCCCAAGTGCCACGGGGAAGAGGGAAAGTGGCTAAGCCCTAAGGTTATATAGGCAGCAGGGGGCCAGAGCGTGCAGGGGACTGTGCGGGCCATGGAAAGGAGTCTGAGTTCAATTCTAGATAAGGTGGAGTAACACGATCAGATTTGTGTTTTGGAAATTCTGGCTGCTGGGCACAGAAAGCATAGTCAGGGGATATGAGAGGAACCAGGGAGAGCAGTTAGGGGCTGATTCCCATAAGTCAGACAAGAGCTAGTGACGGCTTAGAGCAGGGTGGTCGGGTAGAGAAGTCAAAGAGTACTGGAGTTGAGTTAGGTTCTGGAGTAAAGGCAGCAGGATGAGAGGCAGGGGGAGGCCGACAGAAGAGCCCAGGAGATTCCCAGGTGAAACCACCGTATTGTTGACTACTCCCTCTCGGCCCTGGGGTCGGTCGGGGGTAGGGCACTTAAAGCTTCGGGCCCAGACATTATCTTTGTGCTACATCATCAGGACACCACACCGTCTTGGTTTTCCTCCCACCAGCCTCATGGGCCACACATGCTCGATCTCCTCGGCTGACTCCCCCCACCCCCTGACCTCTCCATGTTTGGAGTGTGCCAGGGTCAGGCTTGGGGCTCCTCTCTTCTCTGAGCTCTGCTCAACCCCCGGAGGAACCCATTCCATCTCCTGCTTTAAAAAACACCTGGGTGCTGAATACTCCCAAAGTTGTATCTTCACACTAGACGTCTCCCCCGCTCTCCAGGCTCATCTCCATTTGAGTGTTTACTTAGTCAGCAGAGATGTAACATATCCAAAACCAAACTGCTCTTCCCCTCAAAATCTGCCCCTTCTGGAATCTTCTCTGTGTCAGCAAATGGCCCCTCCATCCTTTCAGTGGTTCAGACCAGAAGCCCTGGAAACCCCTCAACCCATCTCTCTCACAGCCCACGTTCAAACCCATCAGCAAATCTTGTCATCCCCACTTGCAAAAACTGCCCCAAATCCCAATCCCTTCTCCCTGCCCCCAGTCCTCTATCCTCTCTCACCTAAATCACTCCGGTGACTTCATAACTGGTCTCCCTTGCCCCGGAGCTGTCTGTCCTCTGCATAGCTGCAAAGTCATCTTGTTAAAACTTCATTCGGAGCCTGTCACCCTATTGTTCAAACCACCCCCCCCCCACCCCCGCGATGGTCTGCTGTCTCATTCAGAATCAAAACTAAAGTCTTTTCAACGGCCCCATGTGGTCATCGGCCCTCCACTACCACCCCTTCCATTTCTCTGGCCTCACCTCAGCTTCTAGCCTTCTCCATGCCCCCTCCCCACCACACACACCCATATCCTCCCTACTTTGCCCCAACTTCACTGGCCTCTTTCCTCCTCCCCTAATGCAGAAATATTTGCACCTGCTCTTCCCTCCACCCGGATGGCCCCTGGATGGCCCCTCCCCTACCTCCCCAGTGCCTGAATGCCTTACCTTGGTCAGGTGTCTGCTCCAACATTAAGATTTGAGTGAGGCCTTCTCTGAGCACCCTATTTAAAATTGCTACTCCCCTACCCTACCTTTCACACTCATTTCCTTCTCTGCATTTTCCCCCATATGGCTCTCAGTGTCTCCTATACTATATATACTCTGTGCTCTGTCCCCCTACCCTGCTAGAATATGAGCTCCTTAAGGACAAGGGCTTTTGTCTCCTTTCCTGCTTGTCCCTCTACCCACAATGGAGCCTAGCCCCCGATAGACACTGAATAAATATCAAATGAATGAATGAATGAATGGAATTAGGAAAAGACCTACAATCCTCAAGAGGCAGCCTGGGTCTGGAAATTGATACCTGGTTTCTAGTACTGGCTTTGACCCTTGTTATGTGGTTTTCGGGCCCTATGTTGTCTGTCTATAGATGATGGGGGAACTCCTGAGGTCCTTTGCTGTGGCAGCATTCTAGAATGATGCTTGGCCATGAGGCTGGAGGAGAAGGTAGGGTTGGACAGAACCCCGAGGAGGGAGCCCTCACTCATGCTTTCTCATCCAGGCTTGGGTGGAGTCTTCGCTGACCTTGAAATGAAAGGTAAGGTTCTGGTTTAGAGTTGGCAGGGTTCTGGGAAGCTCGGGTGAGAGAGAAATGGGTGAGCGGGTCCAGCCCCATCTGCTGGGTGGGGACAAGTGGAGGCCTGCCCACTAGGCTTGCCTCCTCCTCGTGGGGAGTTGGTCCCTGTGAGGGTCTCATGGACAGTACTGCTATTAAAAAAAAAAAAAAAAAAAAAAAAAAAAAGGAGAGGAGGGATCGGGATGAGGTAAGAACTAAGGAGAAAGGACTGGAGAGGGCCTTCCGTGTGGGTCACCTGGGCCTGCACACAGGTCCTGAGTGAGTCCTGGGAGGTCAAGCCTGGTGCAGACCTCAGGCAGGCCCCAGGGCCCTCACAGCCAGCACCCACTCTAAGAGCAGCAGACCTTTTGGCCGAGAAGAGCCCAGTTCTCCTCCCTTTTCTGGGCCTTGCAACGGCTCCCTGCTTGTTTTCCCCGAAATAAATGGACTGAGCATATTGGGCCGGCAATAACCCCTTGAAATCAGTTGTTATCACAGTTAACAACCAGTTTGGCTTCAGTTCAGGCTGTTAACTATCAAACCACTAAGTGCCGGTAATGATTGATTCTTGGCCAGTTGCAGCTTGAGTGGGCTGTAAAACCCCATTAGCGAGGGCTCTGTGGAGGCAGCAGGGCAAAGATAAACAAGGTGGTGGGTGCTCCAGCCCAGCCTAGCCGCACCACTCTGGGCTCCACTCCCATGGGTCCCTGGCCTGGGCTCCTGCTGGAAGTCAACCCCTTCCCAAAGGCCCAGGAAGCCTCAAGGAGCATATCCCCACCTCCTGTCCACCTCTACACCCCTCCATCCCCCACCCCCAGTCATCTCTCGCCTCTCTGTAAGGCAGGTCTGGCTCCCTGGACAGCTCACCTCTTCTCCCTCCAGCAACCACGGCACACTTCCACCTAACACCCTGGAGTACTCGGGCATCCCCAGCCTGGGGGCTTCAGGAGTGGCTTTGGCCTAGCCAGTGACCAGCCTTGGCCCAGCCTGGCCCCACTTTGTGGCCAGGATCCCAGGCAGGGAGAGCCTGACATCCCACCCCCACCCCAGACTCCCTCCTACCCTATGGCTTCCCCCAGGAATTGCTCTCAAACAAATGAAATGTGGGCAATTACTGGGCTGGGGGCTGGACAGGCGGCCGTGCAGATGAAAGCGTTTCCTGGACGGTCTCTTCATTTGCATGGCATCAGAAGCTGCTCAGAAGGTGTGACTTTTCCCACAGTGAGACCCTAGTTCCTTGCACAATAAAGCCAGGCTGCTCACCCAGAATTAATTAAAGGGGGAGGGGAGGGGCTGGAGCAGAGGAGGAGGCACTAAGAACTGGGGGAGCAGGAAGAGAGATGTCTAGAGCCCCTCCCCACATCCCAGGTGTCTGTGCGCCAGAAGACACCTACTCTATCCAGAGCCTCTCGCCCCCATAGCAAGCCAGACAAGGTGGCACGGACAGAGCCCAGGGCATCCCCAACCTCTCTACCCCAAGGCCCTCGAACTCCTGGTCCACCTGGATGGCCTGGCACTGGAACTTGCAGCTTCAACTCCGAGAGGCCCACGTGGTTAGGAAGCCTTGGGGTGCCCTCCCCCCACCCAACGGAAGTGCCAAGGAACAGAGGCCCAGAGGGAAGAGGCTTCTGGATTGGGCCAATGACTGGACCGTGGGACCAGTCCAAGGGCACTGTCAAAGAAGGCAGCAGAAACAGCCGGAATGGGAGGCCTCAGTTATGAAGACTGGGTGAGCTCTGCCCTCAGGAGACCTGCTGCCTCTGGGCTTGGACTCTCCCTCGATGTGGCATGATGCCCATCTCACAAGTCCACACACACACACGCACACGCACACACCTCTCTGTCCACTGCAGGCCACCCCCCGTGTCCGCACCATGACCTGCTCTGCCACTGCCATGGCACGGCCTGGTCCTCCTCCTTCCACAGCTGTCTTCCCTCTCAGGCCAGTCCTCCTGACCTATGAGCTGCTGCCTGGTCCTCCAGGCCAGAGTCTGCATCCTGCTCTCCCCCTACGAATTTTCCCCTCCGGTCCGGCCCAGTTCCTCTCCGCCTAGGCCCCATCTCTCCAGGGTCTGCGCTCCTCCCACGACCTGGTCCCTGGGCCCTTTGGCAGCACCTGAGCTCAGCACCTTCCGCTCTCAGCTCTCGAACCAGAATCCTCAAAAGTCAACACTTGCTCCACGTTGTGACTGTCAACACCAGTCTTGGTGGTCTCCCCTCCAACGTACCCTCCGCCTTGGGCCCTGGCAACTGCTCTTTTCTTTCATTCTCTGGAGGCTGCTCCTCAGAAAGAGCCAGCTCTGGCATCTCCAACCTGTCTCCCACACAGACCTAGGCACACACACAGAGGCACTTTTTAACAACTCACGGAATCCATGAACGCAGTTCTGGTCCTAGCAGAGCCATCATTTCTGCCCCAGAGGTGGCGGGGGAAGTGATGGTAGTGACTCCTGTTAAGAGCTAGGAGGTCCATGTACGAGAGCTCCCAGGACCGGCTAAGCAAGTGCCTCTTCTTGCCCCTTTCCCTGCTTCTGTCCTATCCGGAGAGCACCTCTGTGACAATGATGCGGGCGCGGGACCTAAGTCAGGCTGGAAGGAAGCTACAGTCAGAACTGGGGCCTGATTTGCCTCATCTCTCCTCTGCCAGGGCAGCTGGGGGAGGGGGTGGAAGCTGACCACTGGCAGGACTTACTCTCCAACACACGTTTTTAATACCCAAGTTAAGTAAATATTCCAGTCATTTAATAACAACCAACACACATCCACCACCACCACCCCCACTGACACCCACCCTTAAAAGACCTGCCCTAAGTCCCCACCCTCCCCTCCCTCCCCACACCTGAGGGGTGAGGTAGAGTCACTGGCCGCCTGGCCAGCTTGTCCTACAGGTGCTGGGGTTCAGGAGCACCTCTGCTGGGCTAGAAAAGCCCCCCCGCTCTGGGTGCACCCCCGCCAGAATCCCAGTCTAGGCCGCTGCCCGGGCCTTCCTGAAAGTTAAGAAGACAGACACCACAGCCAAGTGGAATACAAAAATAGAGCCTCTCTTTTGTTTAAAAAACAAAACAAAACAAAACAACAACAAAAAGCCCAACAGCAAACAATTATCAACAGCTAGCACCCGGGGCTCCCCCAGCTCCTCCCCAGCCTTCAGCAGCGCAGACCTCGCTGGAGGTTCTCTGTGCTCGCGCAAGATGAGCCGCTCCGCGCGGCGGCGGGGAGGGGCCGGCGGCGCCTACCGCGGCTCGGGGGCCCAAGTCCTCTGGCTGCCGCGCAGGCTGCGCGTGAACGGCGGGTAGTTGAGGAACTCGAAGCGCAGGCTCTGCTCCGTGGTGTGGTGGCCTCGGGGCAGCCGCTTCATGAAGTGGACCTCGCGCTGGTGCTGCCGCGTCTTGGAGCCCTTGCGCGGCCGGCCCTTGCGGGTGAAGGCCATGTACCAGCCTTCGTACTTGGCGTTCTGCAGGGCCGTGTAGTTGTTCTCCAGCACGATCTCCGTGAAGACACAATCCTTGCCCTTGCCGTTGCTCTGCAGGTGGGGGGTGGGGAGGGGGCAGACGTGGCGTTACTGGGCTCTGGCCGGAGCTCCCCCCCAGCAGAGGCAGAGGGCAGGCGGCCCCAGACAGCAGGTGGGCACCCCAGCAGATGGCAGGGTGGGCACGAGCTGCAGCCCCACCCCCGCCCGGGCACCCCGCTCTCTAATCCCTCACAAGCCGCAGCCCACCCGGCAACTTCCTGTCCTCCTGGGCAGCAGTGACACATGGTTGTCTCCGGAGGGGCTGGGCCCCAACACAGAGGGGCAGAGAGGGGGCCCAGACCCTGCCTGCCCTGGCCTCCTGCCCACCAGTCTGGCCGAGCTGCTGGCACCAGTTTCCCCAGCTGCCCCCCCTCAGCCCCTCAGGACCCCAGGGGCCCCAGGGCAGCCACCCCATGGGGGAGGGGAGACCTGCGGGGAGACTCGGAGCCCCAATCCCCAGAAGCCCAGGAAGCAGGGAACTCGAGGCTGGAGAAGAGCCGTGACTAATGGGGCCATTTCAGAGCTAGGCCGAGGGGCTGGGCCTGCGGCTTACTGAACATTCCAAATGCTGGTACCATGTAATTGGACATAATAGCAAAGCAATTTGGCGATTTGTTAAAAAGATATATGGAATTTACCAACCCCCCCGCCAGCCCCTACCCTAGCCTTCCTTCTTCCTCCTTTGCCTTTATAGCTTTTCATCTCTCAAGCAGTTTCCTTCTCTCTCACCTCCCCCCCACCCCAATCATTAGGTAACCCCAAGGTGGCCCTGGGTCTCTCTGCCCACCTTGTTGGGATCTGGCTCTGCCAGCCCAGCTACTCCCCAGGCCCTGGGGGGCCCTCCCTTCCTTCTGGGGCCTCACCTTGGCAATCAGCTTCCCCTTCTTATTCATGCAGATGTAGAGGCCTGTCTCAGCTCCTCGGACTCGAACCCGGCTGCCAAAGGTATCTGTCTCCACAATGAGCTTTGCTGTCAGGGAAGGTGGGGGGATGGTTATTGGAAGCTCCCTGACCCCCACTGTACCACATCGTCACCCCAGCTGACCCACAGACCTGTCACGTCCCCCCAGCAACTGCTCCAAGAGCAGGTACCCAAGATGTGGGCTCCGGCCCCAGCCCAGCTGCCAATATGCTGTGCAACTTTGCGAAAGATCAAGTCTCCTTTCTGGGCCCCAGGCCCCTCACTTGGATTTACATAAGGGGGTGGATAAGATCATGGAGTACAAACGGTTCTGCAGAGAGATCTTGGGGCCATCAAACTGAAAAGACTCTCTTTTAAAACCAGATATTGACTTTTATGTCAAGGCTTCATGACTAGAGCTCCACTCTAATCAAAGATCTCAGGGGATCCTTCAAAGTCAAAATATTATGTGTCCATGCCTCGCATATCACTGCAAACTTCTGGGGGTACAACAGTGACATCAGCTGGGAGGCCAAACATTAAAGCATCTCTCCTGTTTCTGGCCCCTCAGGTTCTAACTCACAGCCTTCACGACCCCCTCACCCCACCCCTGCTCTGCTGAGAAGATGACCGCTCTCCCTACACACACGGCCCATACATAGCCAGCTGCTCTCCCAGAACCTCAGACTCCAGCTGGGAGGATTCTGCTCTTCTCCACGCTTCCCAGTCACCACTGTCCCCAGCCCCAGTGTCCAGAAATCAATGACTCAAATAGTCTTTTCTCTTTCAACCTCCATCACAGCTGGGCTTCTCACCCCAGTGACCAAACACTTACTGCGGGTGAGGAGGGGAGAAAAGCAGGCATGCTTGCCTCTCTGTCTGGAAAGCCCTGAGACAGGGAGCTGAATTCTGTGCCTTCTTCCCCTGCCCCCTCCCCTTAGACAGCCAACTTGCCACAGAAGTCCTGGTCCCTGTCTGCTCTTTGCGTAACTCCTCCCTTTGAGGCTGTCCCCAAGAAGGGAATGAGGGCTGACTTAGCTGCTGGGGATAGGACAGAAGAGGCTGGGTCTCCTATCCTCTCTACTGCGGAGCCCAGAATTTTCCCTGCTTGAGAAGGCAGTTCTGGGACTCCCAGAGCTGCCTCCCAGCCTGCCCTAACAAGGCAGCACCTTTTTTGTCCTCAAAACTAAACTGACTAAAGGTCAGTGAGGCAGCCCTCATTGCCCAGCCTGTGACTACCCCACCCCTTCACATAAGCACAGAGCAGGGACCCAGTGGCCAACTCCCCAGTCTGGCTCCAAGTCAGCCAGGGAAATGCAGCTGTCACCTCCCCTCCCACCCACCTCCTCTTGGACCCAGCCGGTCTGCTCATCCCTCTCCTGATCTGCCTTCCAGAGCAAGGAGTGGCTGCTGTTAAGGGCCAGGAAGGACACTGGCTGGAGAAGGGGCAAGAGGACTCTGGCCAAATGGGGCAGACAGGGTTGGAACAATCCCTCGGTTCCTTCCTGGGACCCATAAGGAAGCAACTAGGACCTCTCTGCTATTCTCCCCCAGACTCATACTGTGCTGGCCATACACCCTAAGCCTCTCTGCTCTTGGGCCCTCCAGTTCCCACCCCTGCCTGGCAGGCAGGGACCAGGGAACCTGGAAAGCTTCCTACATTTGTAAGGACAGAAGTGGGCATGAGACTTCTGATGTCTGAAGACGAGTTCACCCACGGCCAGCTTAGCCTCTTCTTCCGTCCCCAAAACCCAAGGATGCTGGACCATTGGCTCCAGTGGAGCAAACCCAGGAGGAGCTAAGCATTCGTTCCCTTTCCTTGGAAGCTGAGAGGAGAAGCAAGCAGCCAGTTCGGAGGGACAGAGGGACAAAGGGACGGCAGGCTGGCCCTGCCAGCGCAGCGGGGGAGCTCGGCCACCGGGCAGGCCGCCCCCCACCCCCACCATGGAGAGCCCCCACTCCCCTTCCTGGATGGATCTGGGGAGCTGGGGCTGCAAGTTTACAGCGGCTTTCCCGACCGGGCTTTTGGAAAGCTTAACATTTTCAAACCTATTCTTCCACCCCAGTGACAGATTTATCCCGGGAAAATTATGTCTCCTTCTCCAGCTTTGAAGGGAAGTCAGCTACGTCGATGCAGAAAAAATGCAGTGAGACATACTCGATCCCCCAAACTGGCTCGAGAAGAGGAGAAAGTATTCAGGAAATGTTAAAAAAGGTGAAAGTAAGAAGAGTTTTAATCGCTCTGCCAGACGCGGGGGTCTCTCCAGAGATTCATAGAGAACAATCTTGAACCTCTTTTTTAACATTTACAGACTTGCAACTCCTTTCAAACTCCACATCTGAAAAAAGGCTCGTTCTTTTTCTGTTTTATATCATTCTTCATTTTTCTTCTTAGCTCTTAAAATGCCTCACCTTTTTATTACATTTTAATAGAGTCTTCCCCTCTCCTTTCATGCTTGTTTAACTTGGTCATTATTTAAAGGTTTTTAAACTCACAATAATCGCTCTCTAAAAACAACACCAGCCGCCCAGAGGGCTTGCTTTTCTCTTGGTACATCCAGCACTCTAGAAATTGGCCTTGTTTCAAGGCAGGAATATTGAATGTTTTAGAAATCAATCAGTCCTCAGTCTCTCTGACCCGCAGTAGCTCCCTGGACTCACCACCCCACGGACAGCCCGGAGCCCAGCTCTGACCACCACCTGGGTTCCTGGGTCAGTGGAGTGGAGAGGGCCCCTTCCCAAGCCTAGTCCCCATGTGCCATTGGCCCTTCTGATCAAAATGTTTAAAGGTTCATGGCATGCCCCCTCCAAGTTGTAAGTTTTGGGGGGATTGTGCTCCCTTCTCTTTCCCAACTCTCTCCTTTTGTGGGCCCTGGCGACATATCCTCTTTCAAGAGCTTCCCTTAAACCTGAGGCCCCCTCCCGCTGAACCCTCTGCCTCCACCTGCGGCTGGGGAGGGGTGTGTGAATGGGGGAGGTGGAAAGGGAGACTCCTGGATTCATTCATCTGCTGGGCAGGGAAAGGGCACCTGTGGGCCAAGTACTCCCCGAGGTCCCTTCGCTGGCCCTCTTTTCTCCAGCTGACCCCAAGATGCTTTTGCTTTTTTTTTTTTTTTTTTTTTTTTTGGCCTTAACTCCTTCCCTTCTGAGCTGGGGAGCCTACAAGCCTCCTGCCGGTGCAGATGGGGCTGGCAGGTCCAGTCACAGCAGGCCAGCCAGAGAAAGGGGGCGTATGTTCTACAAGCTACCTTTACCCTGCCCAGCGCCGGTCGCCTTACCGAAGGGGTCCCCGTCCTCTGCCATGGCGTTGATGCGCTTGTTGGCCAGGACCTGCACGTGCTTCCCGCTGGTGCGGCTGTAGAGCTGGTAGGTCCGGATAAGGCGGCGGCTGAGCTGATCCGTCACCAGGCTCTGCTCCCTCACATGCTGTGTAAAATTAGGTGAGGACTGAACAGTTACCTTTAGGAAATTGAAAAATACACAACACGCCATTATAATGCTACTCTGCCCAGGGGCCCAAGTGGCCCCCATCGCCCTGCGCGCCCCTCCACTGTCCCAGGCAGCCGGCAGGGGCTGGGGGATCCCCCCAACATGCCAGCTCAGGCCACGACACCCCACCCAGGAAAATCGGGCAGCCTCAGCCTAACATCGACGAGCCCGGAACGATCTGGACCTACCTGTTGGGAAACACCCTGGGACTCCCGGCCAGCTCCGCACAGGGAAGCAAGCTCCCTGCCCAGCGCAGCCCCCCTCACCCCGCCCCCCCACCCCGCCTTCCTAGAAAAGCAGGGCGCTTGTAAGTAGGGAGGCAGCGCTGCCCGACCCCTGACATTTATAAAGACAAATTTACGGAGCAAATGTTGAGAGCGCAGAGAGCCTAGGCACCTGATCTTTCGGCCAGACCCGCCGCAAGTGTCCCCAGAGAGCCGCGGAAGAGTCCCTGCGGCAGTCACCGGGACTTCTGACAACGAACGCTCCCGGGCCCCAGCTCCCCCCTTACTCGGCAGCCAGGTGTGGCTGGCCCTAGAGTTCCCCCCATCCACCCCAACCTGGCTAGAATGCACCGGAGACGGCGCTGGACTCCGAAACCTTGCGTTCGAGTCTCACTGCACACTAGCTGTGTGACCTGAGGCAGGGAGCTCCCTCTCTGTTCCCTAGCTCCCTCCTCGGGGAAGTTCGGGGCTGGGTTTCTAAGGTTCCTTCCAGCCCTGCAGCGCTGGCCGCAGGCTCGGTCCAAGGGCCCCTGCCCGAACTTGCCAATCGGCGGCCCCCGCCGGCCCGCCCGGGCCCCGCCGCCGCGCAGTGCGCCTTACCTGGGCTTGGAGGCAGAGAACCAGCAAGTGCAACAGCCTGTGGGAGACAAAAGCGGGCGGGAGAGAGAGAGGGCGCGGGGTGAGCGGAGAGGGCGCGGCGGCGCGGGCCGGGCGGGGACGCGGGGGCGGCGGCCGTACTCACAGGCAGCTCAGCGCCGAGCGGGGGCTGCCCATGGCGCGCGGCCCGGGGAGCACCGAGAGCCCCGGCGGGATCACGCCGGCCCGCGGGCGGCCGCGAGGGACGAGCCGAGGGCGGCGGCGGCCGACCAAGGCTGGGGCGCGGGAGGCGGGCGGCGGTCCGGCCGCGGCTCTGCGGGTCCCGTGGAATGTCGAGCTCGCCGCGCCACGCCGTGCCGCGCCGAGTCGCTCTGCCGCCGCTGCCGGAGCCGGTGGCCGCTGGCTGCTCAGGAGCCGGAGCGGGCGGGAGGGTAACGGGCCGGCAGGGTGGGTGGGTAGGTGGGAAGGGAGGGGGAGGGGTGAGGGCGGGGGGCGCCGCACCGGGCGCGAGGGGGGAGCGCGGGGCGGGCGGCCGGAGCCCGCAGCCCCCGGCTGGGAGCTGGGGCCCGGACGCAGCCCGGGGCGGGGGCGGGGCGGACCGGGGCGGGGCGGCCGGCGGGTCTGGGATTGGGGGTCTGGGCTAGGGGAGGGGTCTGGGGACCGCGGGAGGGGCGGGGGCGGCCGGCGGGGGGCGCCTCCCCCCATCCCGGGCCTGACCCCCTCGCGCGCTCTCGGGGTCTGGACCCGTGGGGATGGGGGACGCCTCGGGCTGGGGTTTCCCGGACCGCGGGGTGCGCCCGGGTGGGAAAGTGCCGGGTCTCCACGGTGAGTCCCGTTGGCTTTACGCCTCAGTCTAGGCGGCAGGTCTCCGAGCCACCTACTGTGTGCTTCGGCCACGTGTGCCCCCTGGAAGTGCCCTCTGACGTGGGAGTGAATGGCTGTGCGCTCGGCTCTCGGGTAGTGCGTGCGTGTGCGACGGCGACCCGACCTCCCCACCAGCTTTCTGCTGAGTAACCCTTCCTGCCGGTTTCTGGTCTCTCCTGTCTCGTCCGGTCTCCAAGAAGACCCTGAGAGCGAGAAGAGTCCCCTCCCCCCTTATCACCATCACCCCTGCCTCCGTCCCACATACACTAGCCTGAAGTAGCCACCTACGTGGGAGAGGAGCCCAGAGATCCCTGGAAGGACCCATAGTTGCTGCTGCTCTCCCAGAGCCGCAGGCGGAGGGGGGCAAAAATAACTTCTGTCCCCAGCTTTTTCTGGGGAAGAGACTTCGATCCAGGCCGCCTAGCCTTTCCCTCTCAAGGTCTCATTATTTGTGCACTTAGGCATTTACACACCTACTGTGTACTAGACATGGACTGGTGTTTTGTGTCAAATGTGAGGGGCTCGGTGCAGGGAGAGGGGAAACCAAAGGAGGTAGGGACTTGTCTAAGCTTCTCCCAGCCCCTCATTGCTTCCCCCAAGGGGCTTCTGGAACCCCTGAGCCATGGTGCTTCCTTAGGAGCAGCTTGGGTGGGCAGAGATGCCCTGGGACAGATACTTCTGAGGAGCAGGTGGAACCACTGATGCCCTACGCAGCTGCTGCATCCACCTATGACCTCCCCTGCCCCACTGCCCCCACCTTATGTCCTTGGGGTTGGACTGGAGGGGTTGGGGTGGTGCCAGGAAGCCATTAGGCCAGAAGCAGTACGCAGCACAGCCAAGTTCTACCTACCTCCCCTTTCTCTGTGCCCCACCTGTCCCTGTGTCCCACCTTTTCCCACTTGCCAGCCATAATAACACTGAGCAATGCATAGATAGGAAAACAGAGTACTTGTCCCAAGACCTCATCCTCCCTCAGAGAAGGAGACTCCTTGAGCCTACGTGTTACCCACCTCCAGGAGTCTGCTTACTCTGCCAGTTCTTGCACACACAGACCTCCAGACAAGGATCATGTCTTTTAGACCAGAACTTGCAGCTCATGGCACAGAGCTGGGCAAGGTTGTTCTGCAGTTGGTATTTGATGAATGAATAATGAAGAAACTGGCCGAGCATTTAGACCTCAGCTCATGAGTAGCTTCCCCAGGAAGACTTGCTTTTCTCTCCCCACTACCCGCCCCCCCCCCAACAGATTATAATCACCACTATTTATTGAGCACTTGTCTTTGCTAAAGGCTGGACTGGCACTGTCTCCTCTCAACTAAGAGGTGAGCCCATTAGAAGGGAGACAGGTGAGGCGGGCTCCAGTGCCCACAGCCCAAACCAGCCTTTTCCTTACTATGCTCTTCTGCCTTAGAGCCCTGCAGGCCACTTGCTGAATGTCTACCTCCCCAGATGCACTGCTTCAAACAGGCAGGATGCTCACCATTTTAACTTCATGCCCTGCACACAGTAGGCCCTTGAAAATGGGGTGTGTGTGTGCGCGTGAGCACACGCATGAATGAACAAGTGAATGGAGAGATGGAGAGCAGAGGGTGGGAAGGGCCTTCTCCCTACCAGGGACCCAGCCCTCTGAAAATAGTCTGATGAAAACAGCATGGAGCAGCACTCAGGCAGGGGTCATGGCAGTCCAGCCCACCCTTAGTGTGCACAGTCTTGGGGCCACAACCAGAGTCACTCTGGGCACCTGCCCTTCTCTGGATAGAGGCCAGAGTATCTGACTCAGGATCCAACTCTGGTTCTGGAGCTCCCAGAAGGTTCTGAAGGCCTTGAGCTGAACTTCAATGATCTTAGCTCACCCTCCTCCCTCCCCCAGAGGAGATGGGCATCCTAGGACCTTAAAGTGGGAGGTCAAGGTTTTAGTACTACACTTTAACCTCTATCAAGGGGCCTCTCTATAGGAAAGAATTCCTTTGCATTTGGACAACTTTCTCCCAAACTAGAACGCTCATCAGTTTGGGAGATTCTTCGCATCTCCCCAAAAGTCTATGGCTTGGGGCAGGGGTGGGAAGGGGGGCAGATGGGGACACCCTCACATTGGGTGCCAGGTACTGCTCCATCAGCCCTTTGAGTGACAGATGCAAATATTCTGCCGGGGCCCCAGCAGGTCACTCTGTCCCTCCCTCACTCGCTTGCTCGCTTCCCGGCCAGCTCGCTCCTTCCTTTATCTTATCAAAGCCCCGTAATTACAATTGCTATTTTGTTTCCTCGAATCTGCAATCAGAGCTCCTTGGCCCTGATGAGGGAGCGCCTGTCAACCTGATCGCTGAGTGACAGCCGGGCCACCTTTCCTGGCCGCCCCCACACTCCGCAAACACAACACACACACACACACACACACACACACACACTCACACCCTCGCCTCCTGCAAACACAAACACACACTCCTTGCCAACACAAACAGCCCCTCTCCGCAAACACGCCCTCGCGGGGACCCAAACACACACCTTCAGCCTCTTTCCAAACGCATCCCTCGCCCCAGGCCCACCCTGGGCCCCTCAAATCCACACCAGCCGGCGCGGGCTGCCTGGATTGAAGTTTGCTCCTACTCGTGCCTCCTGCGCCCGGCGTTCAAAGCGCCGCGGACTCTCCACCGACTGTTCAAATGCAAATCGCGGAGACTGCGTTAAGCACTTCGGCCCCCGCCAGGGAGTCGTCTCCCCTCGCACCCCAAATAACAAGGCTGCCCATCCTCCAGTGGTCTGCAAACCGCGGATGTACGCCTTCATCCCTCGGCGCTCCGAGGCCAAAGTGCTCCTACTGTGCGCTGAGCTGGCAGAAGGGGCATTGAGGAGAGGCGGGAGCGGGGAGGGAGAAAAAACAATCCCCAACTCTGTCCGCGGGGCGCCCTTTTGGGCCAGGAAACTCCTGGAAGAAGGGGAAGGTGTGGATTGGGTCCCCACTGCGGGCAGGAGCGTGCTAGGCGCCGGCCTGGGCTGCAGGGAGACCCACGCAGGAAACAGTCAAGGCTTACAATCAGCGCTCACTAGCTTCGCAGGGGGTAAATATCGGGACAGGGCCACGCGCAGGGGGTAGAGGGGTTGACTGGGGAGGCTTCCCCCAGAGATGACTTCTCTGCGCTCAGCCAGTCTCCTGAGTCTCCAACCAAGCACATGCTGAGGACTCTGGAGGTTATAGGTGAGAGGAGGAAGGGAAGGGCTCTAACAGGACCTCTTCTAGCGAATCAGTCAAAGAACGAGTGAAGTCAGCCTCAGTGACTTACTCCTCGCTTTCTGCCTAAACTTAGGCGGCCCAGACCACTCACCTAGCCCCCTGCGAGGCGGCGTGGGGAGCCGCACGGCCACAGGTGGTTTCAACCTCGCCCACCAGAGGGCGCCAGCTGCATTCCCCCTCCCTCACGACCACAGAAAGGTGAATGGTCTCGAGCCTGACTTCCCCCACCAGGCTACCCTGGTTCCTGATGGAAGCACCTCAGTCATCCTGGAGAGGAGAAAGGGGCCTAAGACCCTGACCACTGCAACCCAGAGAGAAATCATCTTCTTTTATCCTTAACTTGAAGAAAAAGGGAGGTTAGAGCTTGAACCTCAGCTTCTCACCAGGAGGGGTGGGGAAACCTACTCCAAGGATGTGTTGAAGCAGGGATGCTTTTCCGTGTTGTGGGACACTCTCTCCAAAGTTTACCTTACCTGCCCCAATACCAGCCCCTTCGGGTTATCTAGAGATCCCTCCCACTTGTTCATTCATTTGCCCAGCAGCCAGTGTGGGAGGGAGTGGGCCTGGCCCCACCATCCCACCAGGCACTGTACTCTGTCCATCCTCAGCATGTCTGGCCCCAGGCTGTCTCAGGAGTTAACCTTTTGTTTGTTTGTTTGTTTGTTTGTTTGTGGGACATTGAAATACTGCCCCCCTCCCACATCAACACAGCTGCTGAACTGCTGACCTCAGAGTTGGTCACATACACACTAATGCTCACACCAGGTACTTCCCTTTCTCTTCCTGGCATAGCAGCACCCACACCCCAGAACACCTGATTACAGGCACCAGAGATTCCCCACACCAGGCGGTGTGCTGGGGGTCAGGAACCCCTTAGCCCAGGAGGTTGAATCCCAGGGGACCCTCTCTGCCCCCATATGCCAGGCCACCCGGATTCTGGTTTCCCTGTCACCCAATCTGGCCAGTCCCCTCCATCTGGCCCCTGGAATCAGGTTTCTAAGGGCCCAGACCAGCTCAGAGACAGCCTGCAAGACTGGAAGGAGGAGCAAAGACTAGCCTCTGCCTTTCCCCTCACAGGCCCTCTCAGGGCCTGAGCCCCCTCATGGGGCTAGGGATGCACATTCCTTGGACTGCTTAAGCCCCTTTATCTGCCCCCTGCCCATCAGCCTGAGTGCTGACAGAGGCCCAGGCCCCTTGTTTGGATGCTGATAACCTCCTGGGATGGCCCTCCCCCACCTGTAGGGACTGAGAATGGGCATGGTGTTGGGAGGTCCTCTTTTAGTAAGGCAGTTGGGGCCCAGGCCTTGCCTGGCCCCTGGGGTCCTAGGGATAGCAGGATCCCACATTTCCTCACCCTCCCCAGGCCCAGGGCCACCCTCGGTGCTGCCACAGTGCCACCTGGTGGCCCCTAGGGGAATGCCAACCCAGCAGGTAAAGAAGCCACACAAATGAGTTGCAAAAAAACCTCCACATCACTTTATTACAGCCTTTATCCAAAAATGTAAAAAGTATTAAAAATGTGTAGTCCTGAGCTTCAGATGCTGACCTCCAATCTCACAGGCAAGTGGGGAGAGAGGGTCAGGAGAGAAGTTCAGAGTTCCTCCCACTCCTGGAGAAAAGGGAAGCCCCAGATATGGCATAAGATTAGAGAAACACCAGGGCCCTTATGAAGAATAGAACCACCCTCTCTCCAAGCACCAGCCCAAGACCCCACCCACCCACCCTTCCATCCCTCCTCTTCAACGGAGAAGACACATTTAAATTTCTTGAAACTTGTACAGGAACATAGTGCATGGCACACGTAGCAGGCAGCTAGCTGACCTGAGGGAGAGCAAACAAGGGGTCAGCATCAAGGCCGTGTTCACGTGCTCCTCCTGCCCGATCCCAGACCTTGCTGGACACTCCTCTCCCCACTCACCAAGGCTAGGGCCTGCCCCTCTGCTTCTTGGCAGGTAGGATGGGGCACAACTCAGCTTCCTCCTCCTCACTCCCTTCTTCACTCTCTTCTTCCTCAGAAACGTCATTGCTTATAGTAACTGGTGGATACATAAGCGGTAAAAGAGGAGGAGGTTAAAGCCAGACCCCCTTCATACCACATGTCATTTATTCATGCCCTGTGGTGCCAGGGATCCTGATCTCCCAGAGCTTATGGTCTAGGTGGGAAGAACCTCAGATACTAAATGAGAGATGACAAAGAGCCAAAGAAGACCACATTAGTGCAGGTGGAGAAGCTGAGACAGGTTTCATGCAGGAGGGAGGCTTAAGTAGGACAGAAAGTGGAGGATACATCACACATAGTCTGTATGGAAGCTCCACTAGGAGATAAGGATAGGATGGGGCAGGAGTGTAGAGGGCGGCGGTGGGAAGAGAAACTCGATGGCAGAACCCACTAGACAAAGGAGAAGACTCTCACCAATCTGGTGCCTCCCAGTGATGCGCACAGGGCCAGAACCTGACTTCAGGCGGAAGGTTACAGGTGGCTGGAGCTGGAAGTCATCCAAACTGAGCTGGAAGAAAGACAAGGATGAAGGCCTGGCCCATCCCATCTTGTGTCCTTGGGTCCTCAATTCCTAACAACCACCACTATCACTACCACTACCACCACCACCACCAGCACCACCACCACCACCTCAACATATGCCTGAGAACTCACCATGGGTTGGCAGGACAACTTGAGATTGGCCACAGGGACTGCAATCTCCTGATGGTCATGATTCCTGGCCACGACTTCTACCACATTACACTCATCTTTGGCCCCCTCGGTGAGGCAGAGCTGGAAGAGTACACAGAACTCTGGGGTCTCCCCAAGCAAGGATTGACACCACAATCCTTGTGGAGGCATCGACCCTATAATTTGCCCCACCCCAGTGGTCCCTGGATCACTCAGCCAGGAAAGCTGCCCATGTGGGAGTTAGGCAGAGGAGGGAACTCCCAGTAAAGGGATTGGGGGGGGGGGGGAGGGGCTGTTGGAGGCCCCCCCGAGTTGCCTGCTCAGGTCCAGCGATTCACCACCACCACCTTTCCCCGCGCCTCACCATGGTCAACGCCAGCACATGCTCCGATTCATCCTCTTCCTCTACCTTGAAGGTGAAAGAGCGGGTGTGGCCGGAGAGCTCACAGCCTGGAAGAGGGAACAGTGTGAACGTGCCTGAGTGTGCGTGGGGGGCGTTCCACCAAACCTCTGTCACGTGCAGCCATGGTGCGACCGGCCATTTACGCACCCGCTTCTCAGGAACACCAGGGGCGCTCTGTCCTGGGCTCCGCCCGGCACATCTGGGACAGCGGTCGCGCCACCCCCTCCCGCTTGGTCTGCCGTGCACGGGGCCCCCTCCGCCTCAACCCACGTCGTGTACTCATCTGCATTCCTGTTCTGCCCCTGACCGCCCTAGCACCACCCTCATCCCCTCCTTTCCTCAATACCGAAGAAAAAACTGTCCATAGTGACCGGAGCCGGGACCCGCAGACCCCCGACCCCCCCGGCCCGGGCTCGGCTCTCCTGACTCAGGAACGCTAAAGCGGCGGCGGCGCCGGCGGCCATGCTGCTAGGGCCGTCTGGAAGCTCCGCCCCCGACACGTCTAAAGCGAGGGACTCGCAGCGTGTTCCGGCCCCGCCCATTAAAGGAGCCGCTGGCACTTGAGAGAGGAGGGACGAGGCGCGACCGGACCTAGGGCTTTCTCCCCCGGGGGCCGGAGGCCTCTGGTCAAACCTGTGTGTGTCAGGACTGCATGGAAGGGTCAGAGAAGCATGGATTTCTTAATGTTAATGTCCTTCCGCACTTCCATGACCACGGCTCTCTGAGGGCGGCTCCTGCCTCCATTTTCTCTAGCTCCTCGCACCCTCTTCTGTCTCCACTCCCCCAATCCAGGGCAAGTTTTCGTCAAAGGGAGAATAGATACAAAAACGGAAACCTTTCCAACTCCCCTAGTAAAGGCGAGTTTCAAGGCAGCGTTTTCCTCACAAAAGCAAAGGAAATACGCTACTTGCCTTGCCTTTCCTCCAAGAGAGCCGAGGCTCCTGAAGGAAGACTTTTTGCCCATGGGTTTATTTTCTACTGGAACCATGGAACCACTCGGTCCTCTTTCCAATATGCGTCTATGCTTCCTGCTCTTAACGACCAGAGAAGTTCACTATCTAGAAGGCTTCTCTTTATTGAGCTTAATATGCTGGTTGGAGGCTGGCGCTTGCTAGGAAAGGATGTTAGCTTCAATGTGCAGCTAGCGGCTACTTCTGGCAAACGTACTTTGAAGCTTATAATTGCAGCCCGAACACCCTTCCACCTTAAGAGTAGTATGTCCCATAATTTGGGCAACTCCCCCACCCCCACCTCTCACCTTTTGGCCAATCAGGCAAAGTGTGTTCCTTATCCTACTAGATGGGAGGGAACGCATTCAAACTGGCGGCCCTAACTCCCACCCAGGATATAACTGTGGGAGGAGGGTGGCTTGGCCAAGAACTAGTCTTCCTTTTTTACCTTGCCATGAAGAAAATCTGGAAGGAAGTCTTTTATTAGAGATAGGAATAGGAAGGTGCATCCCCCAACGTGAACGGCTATGGAAGATGCTTGTGAGACATGAAAGGCATGAGAAAAGGTACAGAGCAGAAACAGGAAGTAGGTTTACACAGTACACCACCACACACATTTCACTTCAAGTTTTATTTTGCCTCTTGCATGGTCTTCAGATAGTTTTACAGTTCGTTTTCTACAGGAACTGAGCTGTGATCTGAACAATCAATGAAATGTCATTCCAACCTTAATAAATATTCATAACCATAGAAGAGAGCATAGCACTTTACCATCCTAGAATGATGAAGGTACAGGCCTGGACATCTGTTTCATGGTTAGCATCTGTGACCAGACCAGCCAAAATGATTATTATAAGCCAAGATAAAACCACAAGCAAAGTTGCTAAAAATCCTGATTCCATAGATTGACACTGAAATCCTCCAAATAAATGCTAGAATTGTCCACTAGAGTACAAAATGTACTTAAAGAGAAAACCAAGTGACCTTAAACTGTTTTAAACAGCATCTTGTAGAGCTCTTCCCTTCCCCCTTAGCCTTCTTAGGTCTTCTATCAGTTAAAGGTTTCTACCCTGAAAATAAAGAGGCCTCCTTCCTCCTCTCCATTCATCTTACCAACTCAGTGCCCACTCACAGGCCCTGGTTGAAAGTCACTAGGTACCACTAGGCACAATGCTTTAAGATTCAAAGCCCAAACTGATGGAATTTCTTCCTGAAGGAAAATGCCTTTTCCTTGCCCCTCCCACCTCAGCTCAAAGTAAAACAGCTGATAACAAAACTGCAGGGAAGCAAGGTAACAAAATACTGTTAGGAATCCATGATGAAAAAAATGAATCCTGCAGAGATTACCTGTTAACCTCATGCTCAGAACCCCTAAAGACACCAAATCTAAATTAAAATACATGGAGCTTTCAGAATCTGGTTAAAGGAAAAAGAAAAGGGTAACCTTAAGTCATTGGTTAAAGTGTGCTCATTTTTTTTTAAAAAATTAGATACAAACATGCAATTAAAGACTCTGATTTAATAAAACCAGTTGTAACAGATCTTGAAATTAAAGGACAACTGATCTCCGGGCAAATGGGACCAGTAAGTCCCTGAACCCTACTTGATGTCAAAACTAACATTTCACATGCTGACCTGCATTGAGGTTAATTTCCAGAAGTGACTGCACTTTGCAAGACTGAGTCCCATGAAATTAGACTCTCATACCCAAAGTGGTCATGGCCTAGCCCTAGGTGGGAGGCACTTTAAAAACAATAAAACTTCTTAAAAAAAAAAAAAAAAGACAAAAGTAAAGAAAATCCATCTTCCACTGATTTACATTATTCAAAGTGCCATCCTGAACCACACACCCTTTCATTTTCAAAAGGAAAAAAATTACAAAAACAGTGAACACAAAGGATACTCAGGTTACAGCTAGTTTATATACAAAAAAATTTACAAATCTGCCATTTTTAGGCTTTTGCCACAAACAAATGCACATTTGTCCCTACAAAGCACAACATGCCTGAACCAATGGTCACTACAAGAGACAACTGGCCATGGCTTTACAAAGAGCAGAAAAACTGCCCCAAATTAAAATCATTTACTCAGCTTAAACTATGCCACAACCATCCCACTTGGAATCTCTACCCTGAAGCCTCTGAAACCCACTAAATCTTTCTCATCTCTGCCATGTCTCCGAAGAATGAAAGACATTTTTCATCCAATAAATCAAGGAGGATGACAAATGATTCTAATTACTCTTAGGTGAGAAATGCAACCACGCTGGATGCAGAACACAGTGCTGACTACATTTATTGAAGACCCCCTCCCTATAAGCCCATGTAAGAGGTCTTGGCACCTAACACAAGACCCACAAAGGAGGCCCACATCTGTTTCAGACAGGATTTGCATCAATACAACCTTCCAACCAGTGAGTAATCTCAAAGTGTGATGGGTGAGTTTTACATAGTCTTCGTTTCCAATCCCAATTGGCTGATTAATTTTGCCATTCCAGAGCCTGAACTGTATGAAGACCCCAACCACCACCAACCAAGTGAAGTTCAGAGACTTTCCGACAGTTCATAGTGCCAACAAATTTCACAGGCTCCGACCAAGTATAACCACATCCTTTGGAAATCCTTCCATTTTTGCAATTTCAAAACAGCCTAACTTGCTGTAAAATTCCAGAATTCTTTTATCATCTGGTCTCACTTCACAGAAAGCCCCCCGGGAGCCTAGAAATAAAACAAATATTCAAAATGTAAATGTCAACTGGAATTATGGATAGGAGTTGTCATGAATCTTTAATATATTTCAAATAGGTGACAGTAGGAGCTTATCTATACCAGTCCCTAAATTTCATACCACAATTTTTAAAATTCATATGAATATTCAATGAATATTAGTATTCATCAATACTGAATACTGCAGCGGCAACTATTTTAAATGACAGATATGTTAACTAGCTTGAATGTGGTAATTACAATGTATTTCAAATCATCAAACTGTACACCTTAAATATATACAGTTCTTAATTCTCAAAAATACCTCCATTAAAAAAATCCAGTGAAGCCATTTGCAGCTACGTGGATGGAACTGGAGGATATTATGCTAAGTGAAATTAGCCAGTCAGAGAAAGACAAAAACCGTATGACTTCACTCATATGAGGACTTTAAGAGACAAAACAGATGAACATAAGGGAAGGGAAACAAAAATAATATAAAAACAGGGAGGGGGACAAAAGAAAAGAGACTCATAAATATGGAGAACAAACTTAGGGAAACTGGAGGTGTTGTGGGAGGGGGGATGGGCTAAATGGGTATCTACTCCTGAAATCATTGTTTCACTATATGCTACCTAATTTGGATGTAAATTTAAAAAAAAAAATTAAATTAAAAAAATAAAAATAATAAGTATTATAATAAATAATAAAATAAAAATAAAAATAAAAATAAAATATTACTGGCAAATAAAAAAAAATTCAGTGAAACTCTTCCCCAGAAAATCTTTTGGGGAAGAGGATGTAAGAAACCTCAATGCAAAAAATACCTCTGTTTAATGTTTTAATACAAAGTACCTTTGAAGAGCCCACAGGGCAAAGGCCATTCCAGTTTATGTCACAAGCCAATAGAACCAGAATATGTTGTACATTCTAAGACATACCTCCTATACCTGGCATGATTCAGTTCTAAGCACAACACTAAGAATTATACTATCTTCAAAGAGTTGTTTAAATTATTCCACAAGAGGGATACCACTGACTCAAATGATACAAAGATGTAACAGTTAAGTGCACTCCCAAGTAACAACAACCCTCTAAAGAGGTCTCAAACAAGCTGCCCATTTTTGTATTGTCCAAGGGCTAAAAATAGTTTTTTACATTTTTTAAAGGCTGTGTATAAAAAAAAAAAAAAAAAAAAGAGTATGTAGGAGCAACTGGTTGGCTCACTACGTACAGCATGCGACTCTTGATCTTACGGTCCTTAGTTTAAGCCCCACAATGGGCATAGAGCTTACCTTAAAAAAAAATAAATTAGGAGCACCTGGGTGACTCAGTCAGTTGAGCATCTGGCTCTTGATCTGGGCTCAGGTCATGATCTGTTTCTGAGTTCAAGCCCTGAGTCAAGCTCTGTGCTGACAACACGGACACTGCTTTGGATTCTCTCTCCCTCTCTCTCTGCCCCACCCCCATGCTTGCACTCTCCCTCTAAATAAATAAACATTAAAAAAATTAATGTATGGTGGGGGGCACCTGGGTGGCTCAGTCAGCTGAGTGTCTGACTTCGGCTCAGGTCACGATCTCACAGTTCGTGGGTTCGAGCCCCGCGTGGGGGTCTGTGCTGATACCTCAGAGCCTGGATCCTGCTTTGGATTCTGTGTCTCACACCGCCCCCCCCCGCGCCCCTCCCCCCCGCTCCTCCCCTGCTCACTCTGACTCTCTAAGAAATAAACATTAAAAATTTTTTTCAAAAAAAATTAATGTATGGAACTTAATTTAAAAAAGAATATGTAATTAAAATCTGTATGTGGCCACTGGAGTATATTTATTACCTCGACATTTACAGAAAAAATTTTCATACCACGAATATAAAGCAAAATTATTTCTGTAGGCTGAGTTTAGAGAACACTCAAAACAATTTGTCAACTTGGGGCACCTGTGTGGCTTAGTCGGTGAAGCGTCCAACTCTATTTCAGCTCAGGTGATAATCTCAGTTTTTGACATACAGCCCCAGGTCGGCCTCCACACTGAGAGTACGGAGCCTGCTTGGGATCCTCTGTCTCTGTCTCTGTCTCTCTCTCTCCCCCTAACCCGCTCACTTGTATGCTCTCTCAAAATAAACTTTTAAAAAAAGGCAACTCTGCATTCTTTTTTTTTTTTTTTTTTTTAAAGTAGGCTTCATACCCAGCGTGGAGCCCAGCACTGGGCTTGAATTCACAATCCCAGGATCAAGACCTGAGCTGAGATCAAGAGTTGGACGCTTAATTGACAGAGCCACCCAGGAGCCCATCAACTGTGTATTCCTAAATGAAGCTTCTTTTGAGGGTTCATTTAATTTCCAATTATCACAGTGAGTCTCCTGGCAAAATAAATTTAACCTCATGTATTAACTTCTCATTTAAATGGGGCTCAAAATAAGCATTCATAATATAAAAGATCAACATTTTCCAATGATTAATATACATGCAATTCTTATACCACTATTCAGAAGCCAAACCATACATGGTGGGGAAGGGAATGCGAGTTCACTGTAATTCATTTCTTTCTATCCTGTCTCCACCTAGCCCAAACACCAGCAACTACACAAATATGTACTCACCATTAGCCTTCAGTGAAGACAGGAGGCAAGCCATCATGCTTTTGGCTACACTCGGGTCAGTTACTTTTTTATGAATATCCATCTTTATCAGAGAAGGGAAGTTGGCAAGGAAAGTTTCTGGCAACACCTCCTGCTCTTCATGGAAACTCAACATTATTTTCTGTAAAAATTTGAAAGAATCTCTTGATTTTCAGTAACTCATTATACATCTATATCCCAACTACAGAAACCAGCAATAGGAAAAGGAAAGCAACATTCAGTAACTCTTCCAGTCATTATGTACTTATCACATAAAGAATTAATTAGCTTATAATTCTAGCTGAAGCATTTTCACTTTTAAAACCATTTGTCTGAATGTAATGTGGTATTCTGAATTCGATCCTGGAACAGAAAAGGACATTAATGGAAAAACAAGTGAATAAAGTGTGGCGTTTATAGTACTGCACCAAAGCTGGTTTCTTAAGACTTGGACAAATGTAAAAAACGGGTGAGGGGTAATAGAGGAATTTTGTATTATCTTTGTTAAATCTAAAAATATTCAAAATTTAAAAAAAAAATTTAAGTTTGTATTGCTTACACAAAAATGTGAATGTAAAAGAGGTTACAGTAGACCCACTGGTCATTCTTTGTATGTTCCTATGCTGAAAAATGTAATTGTCAAATATAAAACAATAATGCATCAACAGGTCAATCACCAGCACACTGTAGTTAATATCTATGTAATTACAAGTAAGTGAGGCTACTCCACATCAGCCTCTTAGTACACAGTCATCTGGCTAGAGAAGAAGGTAAAAAATAGGAATAAACTCTAGAGAGAATATAAGTAAACTGGTATGGGAGAGAGCAGAATTTCAGAAAAGGCTAAAAGGAACAACATGGAAGAAAAAAGCCATGTCACAAATAAAAGAGTCCAAATATATCTCTAAAAGTATTTATTGGGCATAAACATTATCAAGAAGGAACTGTTTTTTTAAATGCATATGCTAAAATAAAATGCATATGCTGATGCATAGATTAAAATAATCATAAATTATATACAAAAAATTCACTGAAGTTGGGACAAGGCAGACATATGACAAGAAGTACTCCTATCTGCAAATAGACTCTCAGGGCAGCTCACCTCTATTATTTTTTTTATTACAATGAGAAATACATTACTGAGAAGGCAAGTGAGCCGCCTACAACCAAGCAAATGAAAGATTTTAATTAACTTGCCCTGAGTACCCAAAGAAGAGACCATTTAAGTTTGGTACTTCACAACAGGGTAGGAAAAAAAAAAAAAAGGTTCTTTAGTTGTCTATATTCTGTTTTTACTTGAGAAGTGTTGTAACAATGTTTCCAAATAAAAAAAAAACTCCTAATGCTGAGGAAACAATGGAATATGTCACACTTAAGAGTAAGTAATGGGGTGCCTGGGTAGTTCATGGTTAAACGTCCAACTTTGGCTCAGGTCACGATCTCACAGCTCGTTGAGTTCAAGTCCTGCACTGGGCTTTGTGCTGACAGCTCAGAGGCTGGAGCCTGCTTCAGATTCTGTGTCTCCCTCTCTCTCTGCCCCTCCCCTGCTCACACTCTCTCTCTCCTTCAAAAATAAACAAACATCAAAAAAAAAAAAAAAGAAAAAGAGTAACTAATAAAAGGGGTGCCTGGGTGGCATAGTCAGTTAAGCATTTGACTCGATCTCGGCTCAGGTCATGATCTCACAGTTCGGGAGTTCGAGCCTCACACAGGGCTCTGCGGATAGCACAGAACCTGCTTGGGATTGTGTCTCTCCTTCCCTCTGCCCCGCTCCCACTTGTGCTGTCTCTCAAAATAAATAAAACTGAAAAATTAAAAAAAAAAAAAAAGTAAGAATTCTTTTCTGTAGAGAATTTAGAAAGCAATGACATTTTTTTGACAGCATGAGAGAGCACGCACATACAAAACTGGAGGAGGAACAGAGGGATAGAGAGAATCTTAAGCAGGCTCCATACTCAGTGTGGAGCCTGACAAGGGGCTGGATCCCATGACTTTGGGACCATGACCTGAGCTGAAATCAAGAGCTGGACACTCAAATGACTGAGCCACCCAAGCGCCTATTGAAAGTACTGAAATTTTAAGATATCTCTGCTTACTTTGCCTTAGTAAGTACTTTAAAACTAGTGTAGTATAATTCTAAACCTGCTATTACCTCAGCCTCGGAGAGTTCTTTGTCACCATTTGGCTTGGTATACTTCTCCTGCATGAAGGGAATCCAGGAAATTTTACATTTTTTAATGAAGGGGGTCACATCTACAGTGCCCAAGGCATAACCACATATGCCATCTTCGTCTTCTAGGACAAAACAGTAATCCAGGCTAAGGGAAAGCAGCCCTCCTACTAACCTGCTCAGAAGAAAAGAGGGTAGAATGAGTTTTTAACCCCAAATTTTAGACTTCAGTGACGTTAAGGCCTTAACGTACTTGAATGGCAACCTACAGAAACTACATTCGGTGTAGGAAAAAAACCAAAAAACACACACATGTAAATATTCACATTTAATTGTAACTAAAGTGGAATTTCTAGAAAACTTTATTTCTAGTCATCACCTCCCCTTAACCTGATAAACGTGGCTATGGAATGTTACTCCCAAATCCAACAAATCCAAACACTTCATCACATACTTGTCTCCAATAAGGTCAGGCTGACTTTGAAAAGGTAAACCCACTCCATCGTCATACATTTCTCTGCAAATCTTGTACACGGAAGCCTGAAAATATAATCTAGTTAAGCAACACATCAAGAAAAATCGCAACAGAAATTAACAATAGGACTCAGTGAGTCAGACTGGGCTTCTAGGACAGAGTAACAAAATGCCTGGCCTGTCATAAATATCCCCTTGCTTTAATATTTATTCATTGAATCACACTTGTAAAATCAGTAGAAAACAGGACGGTATAGTAAACACGGAGAATTGTTTCAAAGGAGATGGTTTTAGGCAGTTAAGAAGTAGATTCAAAATGCTGCAAACTATGCTGCTGAGCCTCTCAGTTTTGTATACATCCAAAAATTTTTAAACGTGTTAATGGTCTTTAAACAGGCTTGCTGTTTCCTGTAGCTGACTGTCAACAGCCGGTAGATACTTCACAACTGGGAATTATAAAATACTAATATATTAGAGAAAATCAGCCAAGGACCATACCACTTGGACACACCCTAATACCTTTCAGCTGATTTTCATAAAAGAGGACTTAAGGGACTTAGCTCAAAATGTTTCTGAGTCTAACCTCCTTATTAGATTCTCCCTTAAATATTAACCCTCACTTGTTCAATGTTTCAGTTAACTTTCTCCACCTAAAGCTCCTATTTGAAAGTACCGAACAGATTCTCTTAACAAGGGAGTTCAAAGGAAACTTGTGAGCACCATAACCATATACCAAGTTGGTAGGTAGACAATTACCTCATCTTTAGGAAAATATGGTCTGATAGTATAAACTTTGGAGGTAGGAGTCAGTGGGGGTGGTTGAAAAAAGAGATCATTTGCCCCATCAATTGGCAGCAAACGCTGTGGGAAGAAACAAAAGGAGATGGATTAGTGTCGGGAAGAGATCCATTTCTTTAAATGGGTGTGCACTGCAGATTACCAACTTAACATTAACTGGCTACTGCAGGCAGACCTGAAGAAGAGGGGTGTACTATGCTTTACTAAAATAAACACCTCTTTGCTGGGGGAAGGGGGTGCTTCTGAATAGAAATTACCCAAACGGAGTTACATAGCTTTAGTGGCATATTAATGGGGATTTAAACTTATAGTAAAAAAATAAATAAAAAATAAAAAATCTATTCCAGTATCACAAATCTACTTTTTTAAAACCAATCTCATATAGACCATCTCTGTACTAAAAGATGGCAGAACAGAATGTCAGGAGGAGAGGTTTGGTCTGAAGAGGGTTATCTGTCCAGGAGACGCTTTATCCCCAAAGCAATGCGCTTCAGTTTGCTGTGCGCAGCAGAGCACCTGTTGGGGGGAGAAAAGTAGAGCACCTGAAAAGTCCATGAACAAATTCCAATCCAAAAAAGTTTCTTATTTTGTTCAAATTTTCATTAACAGACTGTTCTTTCAAATACAAGTTTTATTTGTAAAATAATCGGGAAAGTATCCAAAAGCCCTTTCACACCATTCACTTGCATAATTATTCATCCTTTTTGCTCATGGAGTTTCCACTGGCAGACAAGCATGCGCGCATTGTGCATTGCGGGCGCAGATTAAAATGGTGTGCGACCTGCAAAGAAACAATGTGAAGTGTATACCTAGAGCCGCTGCGCTTCGCAGGCGCGGGGGGAATTGGCAGCATCTCCTTCAGAAATTACTGTGAAAGAGGAGGAAAATTTGATTTAAAATCCAGCTATGTAACTAAATTGAATTTGGGACTAGAAAGCCTTCGGCAGACCAATCCTTCCAGCCATCTGATGCGCAACATAAGGTTTCTCATAAAACAAAGAAAATGTCAATTCAGTTGTGAATTCATATTGATACCTGGAACTCTCCTGCTAGACCACCTCTAAAGGCCCAGGGTTCTTGGTCTCCAATTAAGAACTGTGCTGAAGAATGACTACGACACCCTGTTGAGATCAGATCCAAGCGGAGAACGTTACGAGAAAGGGGATTTCCTGGGGTCTCAAACGTCCAACAAACTAACACACACTTTGTGGAAATAACTCTCTAACAATAATAATCCAGGGTTTCAGGACAAGGCTGTGATAATAGTTTTTTTAAATTTGTGATAGAATTTCAACACTGATGTTTTTTCCTTTGATTCATGAATAATCACTTTAAGAGTTCTACTCTTTAATTATTGGAAGAAAAGTCAGTCTCAAGTTTGTCTGGGTCAAATTTGTAATATTCCCTAGATACAGCTATAAAAATCAAGCCAGCTGTTTGCTCTGTAGTAAAATCACAGTAATTATGAAAGTGAAATGAATGAGACAGATAATGAGACATTTTATTATCACAGCCCATGAAGGAATTAAACCTGTCTGAAGTCACATTTTACATTATGAGGAAGGGTACAGGAAGGGAAAAAGGGGAAGGGGAGGATTAATCTTGTCAGAAAACTAAGGTCAACAGAATAAACAAAAGAAATTGTTCGGTAAGTTGACATCAAAACACAATGAATGAAAACTTTATTTTTTCTAACAAGGACGATCCAATTTAGACTTGGCTAATAGTAACAGTAGTCGGACAAATTCTGAGCACTAAGGAGGCGACTGATGCTCCTAATTTATCCACAGCTAAGACATACTTTTCTTAAAAGTATGGTAGTATCTGGCTCTTCTGATTGACGATTATAATTTTTGCAGTGCACTGAACACAGGCATGGAGTAACAGGGTTTGAGGTCTAGAAGTCAGCATTAAGATCACCACGTAACCAACTTCAGAGGCAATAAAGGAAGCTAACAAGAAATAGTTAAAAGCAAATATTTGGAGGCCAAATCAAAATCACCTGCCTAGTCTTCTGACAAGATAAAGCAGCGCAATATAGTTCTTTTCCATTGGAAGACAGCATTCTACCTCCTGTTCAAGTTAACAGTCTCATCAGTACAATATATAGTGTGCTAGTCAGACAGTCCCAAAGCAAACCAATTTTTTTGTTCACAATTCAGGCCCATTAAGAGATTATATCCAAGTTTGTCATTTTTTAGGGGTAGGGGTATTTTAAGAAAACATACATAATATGTAGATTTGTAAAATAAATATGAAATAGGGTCAAAATTTAGGCTAAGAGAACCTGCCCCATTCCATAGCTCAGTGTAAATTTACACTGCAGGAAAAAACTATACTCTCAAACTTTAAGATCAGCCAATTTCCCCTACCCCCCACTTTGAGACTACAACATAACTAGCACTTCCAACTATTACAATAAAAAGCTGCATGTACGGAGAGCTGTATAAATGAAAACATGGTTAATGCCTCAGTCGCTGCGCAAACGTGACTTCAGTTCATGCCTACTGCCCTTAAAACTGAGCTACCTCACAGATAGACCTTTCAATTTAAACTAATTAATCATGACGCGCTGTGAACATCTGCCGCTGTCCATCCAATAGTAGTAGACACTTGTGCTGAGGATTCTCCCATCTGTACACAATGGGGAAGAAGATAATAGAAGTCGTTAGTAATCAAAAGTACTGCATAGCCACATTCTTTAAAGGACTGAATGCCAGCTGGACTGGAGAGAGGAGGAAAACAAAGGGCTCTAAGCAGTAACTCCCTGGTATCACTACAGATCCATGAAAATACTCTACTTGTCGTGAGCTTTTTGTGAAGCTATGTGCATGCCAAGATAATTATTTAAAATTTCTAAGATGCTCTGAACTTGAGATGTACAATAGCTACCTACACAATTTGGGAAAGCTGCTCCTATAATTGTACAGTACAGAAGTAAAATCTGAGAGTAAACAAATACTGTACATAATCAAAAGTTAAATTTTTAATAATTCTTGAATTACAAGAGGAGTATCGAATGTTTTAAATGATACTTTCCCAAGCCCAAGAAACCAGATTTCAGGTGGGAAACTTAAGATTTAAATCCCTGTGAGAAATTATAACCCCTTGGCCAGAAGCCTGGAAAGCAAATGCTGTCATCCAATAACCAATGTAGAGGTATTTCCTGAGCCTAAAGGCAGATATCTATCACAGAAAAGAGGTGTCTTGGAGCCTTTTAACAATAGGTCAAAATTCTCTCTTCTAGGGGTGCCTGGATGGCTCAGTCAGTTAAGGGTCCAACTCTTGGTTTCAGCTCAGGTCATGATCTCACGGTTCATGAGTTCGAGCCCTGCACATTGGGCTGCGTGCTGACAGTGCAGAGTCTGCTTAGGATTTTCTCTCTCCCTCTCTCTCTGCCTGTCTCCTGTCCTTGTGCACACAAGCTCATACATGCTTGCTCTCAAAATAAATTAAACGTAAAAAAAATTCTTCTATCTGTTGGGCTATACATATATATACAGAAACCCAAAGTTCTATATTTTCAAATTAACAGAGACTCTACATTTGGCTGATAATTAGCTGTGTCCCAGGAAAGCTATCATTAATATTTAAGAGTCCAAAAGTATGTAGGCAGAAAGTGAGAAATCTCACTGTTACTACTCCTTAATCTCAGCTCACAGTATTTCACATATCTATTTCACAAACAAGACCAGGTAACCCATCACAGTGTTTGTGACTACTATGAAAACTATGACATGTCAGTCAGCCTTGCTGCCTGCTGTGTGCTGTATGTACATCCATTACATATTCCTTATAGCTGGATTGAAAACCTGGAAATGAAATGAGGTCCCTGGAGAAACTTGGCCATGCTGGTGCTTTTTACCAAGTTTGAGATTTTCCAAAAAAATCAATTTTCAAAAGAAACATACGTAAGTTCATTTAATGAAGGAGTTTTTAAGGGATTGCAATTTTCATCCCCTGCTAAAACCAATTACTTGGTAGAGGAATAAAGAAAATGCCATGTGAAATAATACCAAGTAGCACCAGAATAGCCTTATCACTAAAGCTCGCATGCGCACAGGGCTGGGAGGATGGCTTCCTCTTGCCAGGCCCTTTAGGTCATTTCAGCAATTGTTCTGTTAAACACAGCATTAACGTTATCAAGACCCAGCAAGCAGCAGAGAGCTTACACAGTCACAATTCATAGTGTCTCATCTCCAAATCGGATAAAAGTGGTATACAGGATTCCATCCAGGAAGCATTCAGTCAGAGCAAGTTAAAGTCAGTACTTTCTAACACATTTTCAAGATATTTATGTTGAATTAGCCCAAGGGAGAAAAATCAATGTGCTTGATGTATTTACTGAGACTTGCACCTCAAGTCAGCCAACAACGGCTGTACCTTTGAAAGAAATCTAAGCAAAGAATTTAAACACAGTTGGAATTTCACCAATTCCCTAAATATTTTTCTCCCTGTGGGATAATCTTTTTTTTCTTCATTTTTAAGGGACAATATATCTGAGGAAAAGAGATTATTCCTGGTATACCTACCTAACCACTGTACAAAAGACTTCACCATAGACATTATACTCTTGATATCCCAAACATAGGAGTACATGTCATAAAGGATTGTCCTGTTGGCACAATTGGAGAGTCGAGTGAACATTCCCATCACCAGTCCACACATCTCCTCAAACTTGGCTGCTCGTGACCGCCATTCTTCAATCTATTGAGGATCAATAAAAATATGACTCAAAAACTGCAAGCATAACAAAATAAACTGCTTATATTTTCAGGTCCCTGCAATTTATCCTAAACATTAAAGGATCACTGGGCTTAAACTCTTTATTTTATTTATTTATTTTTTAAAATTTACATCCAAATTAGGTAGCATATAGTGAAACAATTATTTCAGGAGTAGATTCCTTAATGCTCCTTACCCATTTAGCCCATCCCCCCCCCACAACCCCTCCAGTAACCCTCAGTTTGTCCTCCATATTTGAGTCTCTTCTGTTTTGCCCCCCTCCCTGCTTTTATATTATTTTTGTTTCCCTTCCCTTATGTTCATCTGTTTTGTCTCTTAAAGTCCTCATGAGTGAAGTCATATGACTTTTGTCTTTCTCTGACTAATTTCACTTAGCATAATACCCTCCAGTTCCATCCACATAGTTGCAAATGTGGGCTTAAACTCTTTAGACAAGCAGTAACAGTCTGTGTCTCCCCAAACTGACAAGTATTTCTGAAATAATCAACTGTGCCTTTCCTTCATTTTTCACTATAAGGTCAAACTATGGAACTCTATGTACTGGAATCCAAAACCACTTTCAAAGCATATTCTAAGATGTGGTCAATTTTCTGCTAGTTACCAATATATTCACTTAAGATGTCGTTTATCATCAGCATGGGGATGCACGCAGGCTAGAGAAGCAGATATAAATCAAGCATACTCACTTTTTCAGAGTCTTTTCCTTTGCAATTGACACTGACAACACTGCTATTTGCTCGAAGCCACTGGAATTCCCGTAACATTTGCGCTCCTTTGGGTCCATGCTCATAAGGAAGGTAGAACAGGTCAGCAAGCAACTGCAAATCCTCCAAAGTCACTGGTTCCACAGTATACAGAGGCTTTTCATTGGGACCTGGCACAAACTGTTCCTTGTTTGTCTGTTCATCAGTCTGCATAGGGGCAATATCACTAATGCAATCTTCCTGCATAGACATCTCTGGGGATTTTGATTCAGCTATGCTCTCTTTATCTGTGTCCATTGGTTTCAATTCCTCAGCCATTTTAGCTTCAACAATTTCAGTGAGTATTTGATTGTCATTCTTGTGGTCTGTTTCTTCTTGTTTTTCTACTACCATGTCCATGGGTTCCTCATCTGGCTGTTTCTTTTCTTCTTCCTTGGTCAGAGCTGTAGGTTCACCACTCAAGGCTGCTCCCTGGCTCATAATGGGCTCCTGATAAACTGTTGTGACTACAGTTGTGGCATTTAAAGAGGGTGCTGCAACTAAGGGAGTCCCATCAACTACACTTGCTTTAGCTCCACTGTGTGCAACTTGCCTACCTACAAAAACAAATTGCCACAAAGATAATCAGAATTAGAAACAGTACAAATCAGATCTAGAGAAATGTTTTCTTACTGTATCTCTAACCTCAATTTGAGATTCCAAATATTAAGCCCTGAGAAAAGTGCAATCCCTCTAAACCCCAGGGAGGTAGGGAGGGAAGAGAAGAGGAAAGAAACAAATGATAAACATCCCCTAAATATGCCAACATGTATTATCTTCTCTTCTGAAGATCTAGATCTAAAAATAATTATTCCAAAAAAAACATTTTTAAAACAAATTAGCATTGCATCATGATAAAACTACCTCAGACCAAAAGTTAAGATTTTAAAAACCTTATTTCTCTAGATCCCTTCCCAAATTTTACTTTGTTTTGCGGGCCTATGGTAGGAACATCAAAATGTTCTTTAACTTTACGATTCAACCATGTGACCCAAACCCCCTTATAACAAAAGGCCAAACTCACTGCTATACTGATGAGGTACACCAAACTCCTGCAACCACTCTGTTAAAGCTAACTTTAGAGCCATCTGTGGACTATAGAGCACATCAGTTTCAATATCTTCATCACTGCCTTCATTTTCTAACTTTATCTGGATCGATACAGTACTGTCTTCACTGTCAGCTGCAAAAAAAAAAAAAAAAAAAAAAAACAGAAACACAAAAAACACTTTTGATTACAAAAGCCTCCTGACAAGTGAGAGGAACAAATGCAAAACACCAGTTGTTACAGTACAACTAGAGAAACAAGGAACAGGAACATGAACAAACCTTAAACATAAAAACGCAAACACAACCAAGACCCTTAACTGAACCACTTCACCTATAAGTCATCTAAATGCATTGCTAAATGTAGGGGCACCTGGGTGGCTCGGTTGGTTAAGGGTCTAGACTTCGGCTCAGGTCATCATCTCATGGTTCCTGAGTTCAAGCCCTACATCAGGCTCTGCATTGACAGTGTGGAGCCTATTTGGGATATTCTCTCTCTCCCTCTCTCTCTCTCTCTGCCCCTCTGACATCACATGCTCCCTCTCTGAAAATAAATACCCCCCCCAAAAAATTGTAAATACATTGCTTAATGTGAAATCGCAAATGAAATACAAAACACTAATTTCAGGGGCTTCTGGGTGGCTCAGTTGGTTGAGGATCTGACTCAATTTCAGCTCCAATCATGATCCCAGGGTCGTGGGATCAAGCCCAGCCTCACTCAGGCTTTGCACTGAGCATGGAGTCTGCTTAAGATGCATCATTCTCTCTCTCTCCCTCTGCCCCTCTCCCCCATTTGCATTCTCTCTCTAAAAAAAATCAAATAAATAAATTTTGAAAATAAAAAATTTTTAAAGCCACTAATTTTAGAATCACTGGAAAAGTCAGGTCATAAATGTTCAGAGTGCCAATCGTTGGGAGTGTGAAGTTAAAGGCATATGATTTCCATAAAGATAACATTCCCTACCCTTGAGGGGTTTATAAATTAATGGGAAAATCATTATGAAAACATACAAGCAAATTAGTAAGTATATTGAGGGGGAAAGAGAAAAACCAATAGAGAACCCACATATTAAGCACAGATAATAAATAAGCACATAATGAAACTCTAAACCAGCATAGTGTTAGAGAAAATGAAGTCTGAACTCTGGCTTACTTTCCAAAACCTTCTACTCTTAGCTTTCCTTCATATTTCCCTGCACATGGCCCAGTCTGGCTACCACTCCTTAATGTGCTTCATGCTCTGCCTTAAAAGCGGTAGGAGGTAGATGCCATGTACCCAGAGGGAACTGAGACTATATTTTGTTGTTTTTTTTTTTTTTAATTCAAGGGGGTGGTCCACAATGATTGAGCCTTAAAGGGAGGCATTAATCCAATAAACAGAACTGGAAGGAGTACAGAACTGAGAAAGAGAACACAACTATATGACTACATACCATACCCGAGCACCATGATGTGACATTCCCATAGCCCCAAACGAGCCCAAATTCAGATAACTTCAACTTTTCAATGTCCAGTGCTTTTATCTCTTGTCCACCAACCCTTTCATGCCCGGCACCTCTACTCATACTGTGATACTCGTAAGTATCCTCTCCTCTAGGAAATGGTTTCTTAGCACTTTTGCTTAGCAGAAATAAGCATTCCCTCCTCTGTGTTCCCACAGCACTTTGTAAACAATTTCCTCAGCATTTATCAAACAACAGCACAGTCGCCTATATGCTTTATCCAAAACCAGACCATGTTCTTCAAAAGCGGGGACTACTTTATTCTTTGCATCTTTAGTGCCAGGAAGGCACACTTGCCAAATCTTACTAAGTGTTTAAATATAATGAATAAACAACTAGCCAGCATTCTTTTTTTTTTTTTTTTTAAATTTTTTTTTTTCAACGTTTTTTATTTATTTTTGGGACAGAGAGAGACAGAGCATGAACGGGGGAGGGGCAGAGAGAGAGGGAGACACAGAATCGGAAACAGGCTCCAGGCTCCGAGCCATCAGCCCAGAGCCTGACGCGGGGCTCGAACTCACGGACCGCGAGATCGTGACCTGGCTGAAGTCGGACGCTTAACCGACTGCGCCACCCAGGCGCCCCACCAGCATTCTTACTTAGAAACTCAACTGGGAATTTTTCATGAATAAAAAATCAGTAAGCCAATGTCTAAAATGACAACACAGAATATGTTCCATTAATATAAGCTGAAATCTAAATGATAGATGAAGTAATTCAGGTTAACAGCTAGTGATCTAAAATACCCCATTTAATAAAAACCACCAGAAAACATAAATTGAATGGGAATAATTCCAGGAATAACAGGAACACTAAAAAACTAGTGCTCCGATTTCAAAGTCACATTTTAAAAGTAAAGAACTCGGGGGGAGAAAAGCAAAGAACTGAGGCCAAGAAGTTATTAGTTTGTCCAAAGCCACTCAGCCCTCTGATCCCTCCTTCTCTCACATATACACCTCACTCATAGGACTAAACAACATACTTCAAAAAATCTCTTAAATTATGATGACAAACCTGCACTTGACAATAGCTCTAGTTAACCCCAGGTCTCCCTGCAAGGTCAAGGATTAAGCAGTCTACTTACTCATCACTACATCTTTTCTCACTCCATTCATGTTTGATTTGTACCAGGTGGCAAGGGTGTGGATAGCAACATAGTTCGCTTCAAATTCACAATTTGGATTAGTAAGGACTCCTTTTAACCGTGGGATGAGTTCTGTGGATCTTCCTTTGTATGGGCCCAGAAATAGTCTCTTCTGATCATAATCATTAGCATGAATGTTATCCCAGATTACTGGAGCTCTCTTAATAATCTTGGAAACCTCTTCAATAGACTCCACTGGAATTTCTTTAGAAACAACTTTCGGACCTAGAAATAATGACAACCATTTGTTAAAAGACCCTCAAACATGATTCTTCAAAATATACTGAATTCAATTTTTTATTGTATTTTGTTATTTATGTACTTTCTGACAATTTTTCTTTTCAAAGTAACACAGCAACATGTCTTTTTGAGTGTTCAGTTTTACCCAACCCCTCCCCAATATTTCCTCAGGTCAGATTTCTAGGAATGGAATTAGTAGTAAAAAGATATGAATATTTAAGGTTTGGGCAGGCTTCCTCAAACTGATATGTTATAAGGAACAAATTGTTGGGGTGCCCGAGGGGCTCAGTTAGTTAAGCATCCAACTTTGACTCAGGTCATGATCTCAAGGTTCAGGAGTTCCAGCCCCACACTGGACTCTGTGCTGACAGCTGAGAGCCTGGAGTCTGCTTCAGATTCTGTCTCTGTCTCTCTCTCTCTGTCCCTCCCCTGCTCACCTCTGTCTGTGTCTCAAAAATAAATAAACAAAAAAAAAATTTCATGTAAACAATTTCTTTTTCCATTATAATACAGATCGTTGATTAATAACTGTCAATTCGGCAGGATAGCTTTCATTTTATAAAACACTCTCCCCCTATGGCTGAGACCAATACTTTTTAGCCCAGTTCCCTACACATCTATTATTTATCAGCAACTGATACTCAGATTCACTGCAAAATCCTTAAAGATGTTTTTTATACTAAAAGAATAATGTATACTTCATAAAAGGGAATTTTAACAACAAAGTTTTCTGGTTAAAGTTGTTTTCAAAAAGTATCCAATTAACCAGAAAAACCAATTTCTAAGTTCTAGTTAACTAAAGTTTTACTGTATAAATCTTAAAGACTTACCTGTCCAAAGCACCTCAATTCCAGGGAGAAGCTTTTCACCCACAGTCCTTAAATAAGGAGACTGAGACACATTTGGGTAACAGAAAGTGCCACAATATTCTGAATGTAAAAAGGAAAATTAAGTAAAATAGTTAGGAGTGAAATGGTCACGAGTTTTTAAATGGGGGGAAAAAATGTCTACCAATTCTAAATTCTTTTCATACAAATGATAAAGAGCTTCCAAGTCGTATCTCAAAGGAATTAAACTCAAGTGGATAGTTCATTAAAGAATCAATTAAAAATAAAAATAAGAATCAATTCATAAAATCTGATACTCTTCCCCCAATAATACATATCAATCCTTATGACCCTACAGTCATTAGAAATACAAGTTTACTAAAGAAATAATTAGAATGTTTAGTATTTTCTACATACTTTGAATTGGCTACATTTCTCTTACAATTAGAGGCGAAACAAAATGAATTGACAATATCATAACAGACAAAATGCAGTATTATGTACCATGTTATTAAGACTCAACTGCAACTAAATAGTAATTTGCAGCTTCTGCACTGCAAAGAAAACAATCAGCAAAACTAAAAGGGAACCAATGGAATGGGAAAAGATATTTGCAAATGGCATATCAAATAAAGAGTTAGTATCCAAACTCTATAAAGAACTTAACAAACTCAACACCCAAAAAACAAACAATCCAGTGAAGAAGAAATGGGCAAAAGACATGAATAGACACTCTTCCAAAGAAGACACCCAGATAAACAGACACTTGAAAAAAATGCTCACCACCACTCATTATCAGGGAAACAGAAATCAAAACCACAATGAGATAGCACTTCACACCTGTCAGAATGGCTAAAATTAACTTAGGCAACAACAGATGTTGGTGAGGATGCGGAGAAAGAGGAACCCTTTTGCACTGCTGGTGGCAATGCAAACTGGTGCAGCCACTCTGGAATACAGTATGGAGGTTCCCCCCAAAATTAAAAATATAACTACCCTACAACTCAGCAATTACACTACTAGGTATTTATCCAAAGGATACAGATGTGCTGTTTTGAAGGGGTACATGGACCCCAATGTTTATAGCAGCGTTATCAACAACAGCCAAAGTATAGAAAGAGCCCAAATGTCCATCGACAGATGAATGGATAAAGTGGCATATATAAACATACATACATACATACAATGGAGTATCACTCGGCAATCAAAAATGAAATCTTACCATTTGCAACAACGTGGATGGAACTAGAGTGTATTATGCTAAGCGATATTAGAGAAAAATACCGTATGACTTCACTCATATGTGGAATTTAAGATACGAAACAGATGAACATAAGGGAAGGGAAGCAAAAATAATATAACAACAGGGAGGGGGACAAAACATAAGAGATTCTTAAATACAGAGAACAAACTGAGGGTTGCTAGAGGCGTTGTAGGTAGGGGATGGGCTAAATGGGCAAGGGGCATTAAGGAAGACACTTGTTGGAATGAGTACTGGGTGTTTTATGTAGGGGATGAATCACTGGATTCTACTCCTGAAATCATTATTTGCACTATATGCTAACTAACTTGATGTAAATTAAAAAATAATAATAATAAAGCATAATTTTAAATTTAAAACAATAAGTAAACATTTAAGAAAAGATTAAAAGATAACAAATAGTAATTTGCAATGAATTAAGTAATTCCCAATATAATCTTATTAAACATTATTTGAGTACTCCTGTTATATCAGACCTCTGAGATAAGGTTCGTGGCTCACAGGATTCTCAGACATATACACAAAGTTAAATAATTCACACAAAATTTCTTAGAACAAATTTATTTATCTCTTCCTGAAAAAGAAGTCAAGGGGAAATTCCTTATAAGCCTAATTTTGAGAGGCAACTAAGAGAGGCTAATACATTATCAATGGAAGGAACCAGGGAGGCAAGGTGAAAGAGGAAAAGTGGGGCAGGGTGGGGGGTGGGGGGGCGTTATTTAGCAAGTTTTCTATGCTGAGTCCTGGAATTCCAGAAGAGCCCAGATGGAAGTAGGAGGAGTGAAAAAAGATACAGATATGCATAGGCAGAAAAAAGGAACAAGTAGGAGGAAATGAGAAGTGACTAAGTTAAAAGCAATGTAAATTTGTTTTCTAGTTTTACATTTGATAATACTATCCTTCCTTTAATCCTGAAAATTTAAAGTTCATACACTTCCAGTACTAAATAATACATGAAATCTTTTGCCTGTTCAGTTGCCATTTATTAGTCCCTAAAATTTCTCAAGTGTAAGACCTTGAGAAATGTCTTCTAGAAAAAGAATTCCTACTTTTATACACCAAAGGGAGAGGGGACAACACAATAAAGGCCATATATAGTTCTTTGAAAATGATGTATTTCAAGAAGTCTAGTTAAATATAAAGCTATTATATACAATACCTGTGGGACAGAAGAGGAAAGTTTCTGGCTCTCCTAGGTATTGATAAATTTCATTTGTAATGGAGACCTGGGCATGAGCAAAAGAACTGAATACCTCTTTGTCTGCTGCACACATATTATGGTCAATATCATCAAAAAGCAAGGCAAATGACCTGCACCCAAACTGAGAAACCTAGGAAAAGCAGGGGAGGGGGGAAAAGATGATTTAGCAGCTCTTTTTAAGTAAATAAACGCCTGGCTGGATCAGTCCGTAAAACATGCAACTCTTGATCTCAGGGTCATGACTTCAAGCTCCACACTGGGCACAGAGCTTACATAACAAATAGGATTAAAAATATTAATGTAGACACTTAATAGCTCTATCTAAAAGTCAAACATTTTTCTTAGTAGAATGTTCAAAGCCACACCAATTTTTTTTACATTTTCTATGTTAAACAGCTAGACAAGTTGGAACCCATTTTTCATTTGAGTTTGAATGTAGTATGCTCCAACAAAGCTTCAACGATATGGCCTATCCCTACCTCCCTGGCTGCTGATTATAGAAGACCAGACAGACAGAAAAACAGAAATGGTAAGTGAACTCAAGAGATGAAAAACCTAGGCTTGTTCTAGTCCCAAAGACACACTGACCCTAATTAATCTCTGCACATAAACCTAACTAGTCCATGAATCAGAAGGAACACAGTATTTGATCAGATAGGGAGATAACCTCTTAAAAAGCATATTCATGGAAATTAAACCTCCTTATTAAATTTTTTACCATCTTAATGCCATCAATAATATAAACCTTTGCCTAAAGAAACACGCAAACATATACATGTATTATGTATCAGCAAATTTACTTTACCAGAAAAAATGTGCGGCTTTTATGTGAAGCAGAATTTAGATTCCAATCAGGCTTACCAATAGCTTACTTGTTTACCTAGTCTGTTTTCCTTCTGATCTTTGGAAACCAGTCAACCATATGGAGACTGGATTATAACTCTTGTCCATATTAACATATTACATGTAAAGGCACTGACATCTAAAAGGTAACACCCTGTTTCTATTAACCTCAATCACAAATTCAGTCAAGTACCCAATAATATACAGAGCTTCTCAAAATGCGATTCTGGACAACCTGAATTTTTTTTAATTTTTTTTCTTTCTTTGAGAAAGAAAGGGAAAGAGCGATATCACATGCACAGGGGAGGGATGGAGGGAAAGAGAGAGAGAGAATCTTAAGAAGGATTAGGCCAACTGCGGAGCCTGACTCAGGGCTCAATCTCACAACTGTGAGATCATGACCTCAGGCACCCAGGCACCCCTGGACAACCTGAATTCTTTTTTTTTTTTTTTTTTTTTTTAATTTTTTTTTTTTAATGTTTTTTATTTATTTTTGGGACAGAGAGAGACAGAGCATGAACGGGGGAGGGGCAGAGAGAGAGGGAGACACAGAATCGGAAACAGGCTCCAGGCTCCGAGCCATCAGCCCAGAGCCTGACGCGGGGCTCGAACTCACGGACCACGAGATCGTGACCTGGCTGAAGTCGGACGCTTAACCGACTGCGCCACCCAGGCGCCCCTACCTGAATTCTGAAGTAAGTCCCCACTCCCAAGTCTGTATTTCCACCCCAAGTCAGTTTAAGAATCTCTGGAAATGAACCCTATTAGCAACTTTTTAAGCATCACTTCTAAGCATTTCTTCTATAGCAGTTCTTATGCAAACCAAAGTCTGAGAAGCACTGCTACCTCCAGTAAAGCTCTCTTGACTCATGTTAGAAAATACTCTCTATTGGGGCGCCTGGGTGGCTCAGTCGGTTAAGCGTCCGACTTCAGCTCAGGTCGCGATCTCGCGGTCTGCGAGTTCGAGCCCCGCGTCGGGCTCTGGGCTGATGGCTCAGAGCCTGGAGCCTGCTTCCGATTCTGTGTTTCCCTCTCTCTCTGCCCCTCCCCCGTTCATGCTGTGTCTCTCTCTGTCTCAAAAATAAATAAACGTTAAAAAAAAAAAAAAAAAAGAAAATACTCTCTACCAAAAGCATGAAGGTAAAAAAATTGTACAGAAGCAAAGAAGTATAAATTTGGTGTCCTTTTAACATCATTAAAAGCAACTCAGCAAGGGGCGCCTGGGTGGCGCAGTCGGTTAAGCGGCCGACTTCAGCCAGGTCACGATCTCACGGTCCGTGAGTTCGAGCCCCGCGTCAGGCTCTGGGCTGACGGCTCGGAGCCTGGAGCCTGTTTCCGATTCTGTGTCTCCCTCTCTCTCTGCCCCTCCCCCGTTCATGCTCTGTCTCTCTCTGTCCCAAAAATAAATAAAAAACGTTGAAAAAAAAAAAATTAAAAAAAAAAAAAAGAAAGCAACTCAGCAAACTTTGTTTCCGGTATACTGAATCAGGGGAAAATAATGAAAAAGTAAAGCTACCTGGTCCAGTTTGCGTTTCAATGTAGATACTTCCTTGGGGTTAGAAAAGGTAATATCCAATCCAGGTGAGATAGCATAGATGAACTCTATCTCATATTCTCGTGCAGCAGAGATGAGTGTCATAAGTTGCTCTGAAGAAGAGAGTCCACGTTTTTAGAATGCAGCACAGAAAACTAAAAGAACCTTCACTTTTCAACTAAAGACAAGAGGTCATTTTCTCCAATTTACGATAGGTCAAGAAAGGAAAAATCCCTGAAATTTTACATGATGGTCATGTCCAACGTGATAATAAGTCATACAAAATGCCACAAACCTCATGTGGCTTAATGTCACCCTAAAATCAATAAAGCATTCTTTCATTGCCATTTCTCAAAAATATTGAATTAAGCATTACTTCTCTTACTGAACATAAGCCATCTTTATTTCCTACATTGTTTGAGATGTATGGTTTTTATTTTTTGCAGTCTCTGAACTGAAATTCTTATATAAAAAAATCTACATATAACTACTTTATAATTTGGAAGAAAAGAAAAATGTGTTCTTAACAACCAGGGTTAAGTGACAGCCTTAACAATCCTTGTCTTTATAACTACAGAAAATACTCATTACAAATCTGAAGTTTTAAAAATATGACAATTTTCCTAAGTAAAACTACATTCTATTCTATACACCAGTAGACCTATCTTTACATAACTTTCAGTGGTATCTCAAGATAGTCATTTGACTATATTTTGATTATTGATCACATAAAATTTCATTACCAGCACCCAAAAAATAATTAGGTTGAACACACACTTAAATTATATAGAGTAGTAAACAAAAACACTAGATGGAGATGGGATACATTTTAATTGCTTCTTTGTAATTTAAGAAAACTTTCTGCTTTCAGTGTTTTGGCTGCACTCTATAACCAAGTTATCTTATTAGCTACGTATGTGTACCATTTTAATTCCAAGTATGAAATGTTTCCCCGTTTGTAAGTCCCCAAAGAAAAGCACCACTTGTCTAATTTATAAGGAGGTTCTGTTATGTCCTACTCTATTTACTATGTATTTATGTATTTAACTTAACATTAAGAACACACATAACAAGGATAGTTTATGATGGCTTTTCACTTCAGTATAAGCCTAGACTAGGGTGAGGCCTTTATTTTAAATAAAGACAAAACCAAGTAATCAAGTGATCAAGACCAAGCCATTCTTGAGTCTGAAGCAAAAGGACCAGTAATACTGATCCTGTCTTTACTTAAAATTTTGGTATCTTGCTCATGGATTTTTTTTTTTTTTTGCATTAATCTTGGTTTAAAAATTGCATAAGATACTATTTATCTTCATCACTGATTTTTTTTGAAGTCCCTTACTTAAACTTTGTACCCAAGGCGGCACCTCACTTGCCCTGCCCCAGGCCTACTCCTGCTTTAGTACCTCTTTGTTCAATGGCCCACTGTTTAGACCACTGACAGAAGTTAAACGGTATAATTTATGATTACAGAACAGGTGGGAGTCAGACTGCCATAACCATGAATCACACCATGGCCAGCCAACATTAGTACTTCTTTCAATCTACACTAACTCACACAGAATTTACCAGATAATAAAAATGGAAACGACCTACAAAGAGAAAATGAAATATTTAATAAAATTCTTATAATGTACATTACAGCTCTTTTCTTCCCATATTCTGAATTTATGGATTAAAAAGAAAAAGATTACCAGCTTCTTCCACTGAATACATCTCTCGCCAAAACATCCTATGTTTGTAGTCATCTTTTGGGGCATACAAGTATGTATTTAATTCCCATTTCTGGAGCCTTAAGGGGAAAGAAAATTACATAGGTATAAATAGGCAACATGTAAAGGCTGTAAATCCCAAATTTTTCCTTTCCTTGGAGCATCTCCATCTCTTAAAAAGCTAGTAATATTCTGGAACAACAGCTTTTAACCTTTTTGTAATCTAGCGGAATTGTAAAAAATTAAATATTATAAGGAATGCCAACAAATTAAAGTCTTAAATAAAAACAATAGCTCTGAATGACACAGATAAAGCCCAAAACCTATTCAGCTTCCCCAGAAACTTTGAAAACCCCTGGCCTAGGTGAAGGAAAGGTAAAAGACCAAGGTCAAATAACTTCTGCAACTGAGAAATCATCAAAATTCATATGGCCTATTCAGTGTTAGTTTATCTTCAAATAAAAGGAAATATTGATGGTTTAAGACTACTTCACAAAGTAAAAAATTTACCTTCTAAAGAGTTCTTTTCTCTGTTCCATAACCCAAGGTCTTCCATAAAATCCTAGATTCAAAGTAAGAATGAAATTATTTTCAAGTTTCAAAATGTGGTAAACAATTTATTGACAAAAGCAGATTACAAAACATACAATATAATCCCATTCTGAAAAAAAGTGTGTACAATATATCCAAAGGGTATTTAGTAAAATATTAAGATGTCTTTGGGGAAAAAAAAAACTCATTAAGGTGTCTCTGGATAGTGATATTATAAAATAACTTTTATTCCCCTTTTATTTAGGTAAATTTTCTTATTTTTCTACCATTAACACTTATTACTTATGTAATATTTTTTAAAAATTTTTTTTAATGTTTATTTTTGAGAGAGACAGAACATGAGCAGAGGAGGGGCACAGAGAGAGGGAGACAGGCATCCCAAAACCTAACTTTAAAAAAACTTTTAAAAAATAAACTCCACACCCAATGCCATGCTGGAACTTAGGATCCAGAGATCAAGAGTTAGATGCTCTGACTGGGCCAGTCAGGTACCCCTAAACCTAACTTTCTTTTTTTTTTTTTCCTTCAATGTTTATTTTTGAGAGACAGAGGCAGAGAGAAAGGGAGACTGAGGATCCCAAGCAGGTTCCAGGCTCCGAGCTGTCAGCACAGAGCCTGCACTGGGCTCAAACTCACCAACCAAACCCTCAGATCATGACCTGAGCAGACTGAGCTACCCAGGTACCCCTAAACCTAACTTTTTAAAAGATCTCAAACTTACAATAGAGGAAGGGGAAGCAAAGTAATCCTAAACCACTAATAATAACAACTACTACTTGAGAGAGGAATTGAATTGCCTTTAGAGTGGGAGATTAAAAAAAAAAAAGTAGGGAAAAAAACAGGAACAGAATTAGGAAAGAATCTGACTGAACCAATTTTATGATCGCCTTATTTTTTTTTAAAGTTCCTGATACAATAAAAGGGACCAAAAATGCCTTAAACTAAATTCACAGCAAACTCAACAGTGGAACTGGCCCAAAAAGGAAACTCTTGAGGAGTCTCAATTCCAGAGCAAAGGTTTGAACAACTGGAAATGCAAGAATATGACTTGCTCCACTGTCCCAGAAGGAAGGTAAATCACTACTAGTGCATAATGCAGGAAACAAACCAGCAGAGGAATGACTTCAGTCCTGATATAAGCACCAAACTGGTACTTGCAGCTCCACTGTGTGCCAATCACACCTTATAGCTTGCCTAACCTTTATTTTCCACCTGTCTCGGTCTAATCACCTGCAAGAGAGAAGGACAGGGGCGCCTGGGTGGCTCAGGTCATGATCTCGCGGTCTGTGAGTTCGAGCCCCGTGTCAGGCTCTCTGCTGACAGCTCAGAGCCTGGAGCTGCTTCGGATTCTGTGTCTCCCTCTCTCTCTGCCCCTCCCCTGCTCATGCTCTGTCTCTCTCTGTCTCAAAAATAAATAAACATTTTTAAAAAATTAAAAAAAAAAAGGGGCGCCTGGGTGGCGCAGTCGGTTAAGCGTCCGACTTCAGCCAGGTCACGATCTCGCGGTCCGTGAGTTCGAGCCCCGCGTCAGGCTCTGGGCTGATGGCTCGGAGCCTGGAGCCTGTTTCCGATTCTGTGTCTCCCTCTCTCTCTGCCCCTCCCCCGTTCATGCTCTGTCTCTCTCTGTCCCAAAAATAAAAAAAAATAAAAAACATTAAAAAAAAAAAAAAAAATTTAAAAAAAAAAAAAAATTAAAAAAAAAAAAAGATAGAGAAGGACAGCCCCTCAGGAGTACCATGAAGATGGTTAACATATTATGAACATAAAATGCTATTCTCTCTCTCTCTCTCTCTCTCTCTCTCACACACACACACGCAGAAAAAATACACAGTCTACTTAAGACTACCTAAAACTGACATTTCTGTAACGTATTAAACTCCAGTCTCTAGACACGATGGTTACTCTGCACAACAAACATGGACAAAGACAACAAAACAAAAATTCATTGCATACTGTGTATGAAACTGTAGCACTTTCCATCAATAATTCAGTTACCTTCTTACAAGTAACTTAGGGGCACTTGGATGGCTTAGTGGGTTAAGCATCAGACTCTGACTCTGGCTCAGGTCATGATCTCCCAGTTCGAGGTTTCAAACCACCCTGTGCTGACAGCTCAGAGCCTGAAGCCTGCTTCAGATTGTGTGTCTCCTCCTCTCTCTGCCCCTCCCCCGCACGTATAAACATTTAAAGAATTAAAAAAAATTTTTTAAACATTGGGTAAATTTTATACGTCTTTACAGCTTTCCTACAACATTTAGCATTATCATTTTTCTCTCCAAGGAATAGGCATTAAACACTCCTTTAGAGTTGCTTCAATATATAAAAGAAACATTTTTATCTTCAGAAGCCCTAACTTTACTCTGAGTCAGGTTCATGGTTTTGGTTAACTGGCACCACAAAGAGGAAGCAGTGCTATTATGCAAGTTACAACCAACAAAGATTTGTGAGGGAAAGAACATTTTAAAAAAGGAATCCTGCCAATCCCTACGTTATTTCCTTTCTTCATTCATTTTAGGAATACCAACTTAGGAGTACTTAAAAAAAAAATCAGGTGCTCAGTCACCAAAAAAATACAGAGAGATATGGAGGGAGGAGGGACAATAGATAACAGACAACTCTATTCTCTGAGTAGTTCCCTTTCAATACTATTCTGAAAAAACAAACCAACTTAAACCACAAGCTTTTCTCCATAATTACTGAAGATGTAATAGACAAAATTTCTTTAGCCTCACTCTCCTCTAGCTCTAAAATTTCTATATCCTCCAGCACTCTTCAACCCTCCACCCAAAGATCCCTGATGACAAAATAGACTTTTTCTAGAATCTCCATGCACGCAAACAAGCCCAAATAAATACACCAACAGATTAAGTCACACAGAGCAATCATGTTTCCACAAACATGGACTCCAAATACATATGCAGCTTTCCATTCTGTTTTCCCCCCAAATTCTACAAGACCTTTAACTCTGCAGAACTGTTTCACTCCTTACTGTAGCTACATAGTAGTCTGTTTTCTCCTCCAATTAAGCTTTATCTAAAATACCACAACCACGACCCACCCTTCAAATAAACACTCTTTGTAGGCTGACAATACTAGAAAAGCTGAAGCTCTCAACGTATAGGGAAACCTTTCTACTTCTCCATACCTTTTTGGTCTTTTGTAACAACTAATTCTTATACAGTGTTACTCCCATGCATCCCATTACATATAGGAAAGAACTAATAAGGCAAACAACTAGGAAACTCTAAGTAGGCCAAAAGACTTCAGAAAATTAAAATACATGCTGTACTCAAGGAAACAGCAATAAGGCAACTGACTCATACTTCCATAGAATACTTGGTCGAATATTCGCTATATTCATAAACTGCGATACAATCTTCAGGTCATTTTCCCCAACGACAAAAATAAATAATCAAATTAAATAATTAAATAAATCCTGCATTCTTTTTAAATGGGAAGTGAGAAAGTCAAAAAAACATTTTAAACCTCTTCTGCAGCTCCTAAATTAAAATTCTGTACCCCTGATACTATCTAAGTCAAAGCTTCATCTCCTAGAGCCAAAGCACAGCAGCTGGCAAAGGACAATTTTCTAGGCTGCAAAAGAATCTTCAAAGGGTGGGGGGCAGGGACTGACTACAAAAAAAAAAAAAAAAAAAAAAAAAATCAAAGGGGAATTTGTAAAATCATAGCTCCACTGTGCTTCTCTTCGCTCCCAGAGTACAACAAGCACATCCGTGTGGATTTATTCTTTCCCCCCACGGGTGAGGACAGCAGGACTATACACGTTTTTCCATTTGAACATAGACCACCCTACGGAACAAGATCCCAAGGTACAAAGACTTGTAACTCTGAGCCTAACACTAGGCTCCTTACTACCGCCTCCGCAGGAGCCAGGCCTGGCTCCAGCCCAAGGCGGGTGGGGTCAGGCATGTTAATAGCCAGAGGGGAATTCAACGAAGCATAACAACGTGAGAGAAGACTTGCCCACCATCTCGCCTCTCCACTCTCCAAAACAGGATCAAGTTTCAGGGCCCAAAGAGTGACACCTTTTTAAAGCCTCCTAAAGTATCCCCCACACGAGCAGAGAATGTTACTGGGACGGAACGGGAAGGAGGACGTTCTCGCCCAGTCCGCGCCACAGCGCTCACCTTCCACTACGCCACATAGGAACCTCCGAGCTCCTCCTGCAGCCCCAGCCACCGCTGCTCCCCCGGCCCCGGCTGGGTTGTCTTCTCCGGGGGCCGGAGCTGCTGGCGGCTCCAACGATGCCCCCGCGGAAGCAGCAGGGTTGGAGTTCAGCTCGCTCTCCCGCTCCTCCAGCGCCGCCTGGCTCTCCTTCTGCACCATCCTCCTGCCCCCGGCCGCCGCCACCTCTGCAGGTCCTCCTCGGCCTCCGTCCGTTGGGCCGCCGGCCCGGAGCCCTGGAAAGGGCCTCGGCTCCAAGCGCGCGCCCTTCGTGCTCCTTCCCCTCCCCCTCTGCCCTTCCCCCTCCCTTCCGCAGGGACCCAAATGCCCGGATGAGAAGGGCGGCGGCACCGGCGCGAGCCCTTTGTCAGCCGCTGCCTCAGCCTAAGCTGGGGAGCCGGAAGCCCAAGCGGAGGGCGAGGCCGCGACCTCTCGTTCTCTGGAGGCAGATAGCCAAACCTCCTTTTCTTGGTCGCAGTTAGCTTCTGCTGCTTCCCGATAATCTTAGCTCTTCCGCTGTTCCCCCTCAAAGCCCCTAGGTCTCCACCACCGCTGCTTCTACCGCCCGCTTCCTGTTTATCCGCACTGCGCCTGCGCCGGAGACCGGCTCAGACCGGTCCCCTTAGCCCGACTCCCCCGCCTTCTTTTGGGCCAGCCTATTGCGCTTCATTCGATAGGGGGAAATAGAACAGAGGAGAAGCGAAAAGCGGAAGATAATGAGGACGATGGAATGTACCATTTGTGCTCACCACCCTCTAGGACAAGGCAGGCGCCCCGGAACGGACCATTACCCCTTCTGAAGAAGGGGAGTATGGGAGGAGGCTGCAACCGGTTGAGGCAATGGGGAAGGGGGATGAAAAAGAGGTGTTTACTCTTTCAATGCGCAAGCGCGGGAACGAAGCCTCTAGTTCTTAAAGAGATACCAAGAAACTGACCTATTTTCTATTGAGATTCGTCTAATAGGTTGGCTCATTACATCACCCTGACCCAGGATCGGTTCTGTGAAGATAACATTCCAAGGAGCTCAGCTCACCCCTCTGCCTTGAATCATTTTCCCCAACCCCCAGCTTGGCGCTAATCCCTTTAGAAATTAAGTCTTTCGTTCATTCCTTCGTTCAGCAGACACTAATTGAGCTTGCCACTTGCTGGGCTCTTGGGTCACTATGAGCTCACAGTATGGCGATGGAGACAAGCAAGTACATACACAATGCCCGCACGGTGTGCCCAAATGTTACGGGACCCCAGAGGACGGACTGACTTAATCCTCCTTTGGAGAGAGGTGGCAGCCATGGTTTCGCTTTTGGAGCTGGAACGTAAAGGATGAGTAGGAGCTAGAGTAGGGGAGAAGCAAAGAAAGAGAACACTCCAGGCTTATGGAACAGAGTACAAGTGTAGCAAGGGTTGAAAAGGCCTGGCATCTTTGGGAATGGAGAATGTGAACTGTGTTTAAGGGAGAACTGAGATCCCTTGGGCCTTAGCATAAATACCATTTCCTTAAGAAATCCTTCCCTGAGCCCTACATGGGCTTAGGTCCTCTTGCTGTTGTTTGTGCTCAGAGTTCCCTGTAGCCCTGTCAGTAGGCGCTGTTTACATTTACGTCAGTTGAGAGATCTGTCTCAGCTTGCGAAGTGTGTGAAATGAGCAGCTCACGCTCATTCTGATCATTAAGACTTACTTAGTATCGTCCATTTTACATTTTGGTCTCACATTCAACTCTTTCAGCGGTAGCCCAACTTAGCTCTCATAGTCCCTCTTCTTTTTAGTCCTAGAGCATTGAGATGGGGGTTACAGGCAAACATTTTCTTAGATATCCTTGGAGAATCTGGGGTTATCATTCCAGCTGACCCCAGCCCTTGGTCTCATGACACTTTCCCCTTTGCCTCATGCGATGGCAACTGCTATCAAGTCAGCAGCCACAGTTTCATCTACTGTTCTGACTCTGGGGTCCACGGCCCAGGCAAGATCCACTTTCCAGATCTGCACCTCTCAAACTTGAAGGGAAGCTCTTGCTACACACCTCTACCCTCTAGTACCGACAACAGGAACCAGAGGTTCGTAGGCCTATGGTAAATACCCCTGGAATGAATGAGATACATTCATTCGTTTTAAATTCTCAGTTTAAATTCTGGTTAGAGAAACACACAATAGCAAATTCAGTACATACACAGGGACTCAATTTGTAATAAGTGCTATAAAGGGAGGAAATCTAATGATGTGATAGAGTAACCACAGCAAGGAAAGGCTACTCCAGATAGAAGAATAAGTAGCAATCTATGAGTGAATCATGATAGTGGCTTGGCCTAGGGAATAGCCGTGGAAACGTAGAGCTGTGGTGCATCTTTGGTGGTGGCAGTAGAATAGAGGGAGGGGGCAGCTGCCCCAGTTGGTAGAGCCTGGGAGTTGTGAGAGTTCGAGTGCCATGTTGGACATAGAGATTACTTTTTAAAAATAAAAAAAATAAAGGAGTAGAGGAAGAGGAAGAAATGAAGACGACTAAATTTTATTACTTCTTAAAATATTTTTGATGTTTATTTTTGAGCAAGATAGAGAGACAGAGTGTGAGCAGGGGAGGGACAGAGAGAGACATACACAGAGAATCCACAGCAGGCTCCAGGCTCTGAGCTGTCAGCACACAGCTCGACGCGGGGCTCAAATACGAACCGTGAGATCACAACCTGAGCCAAAGTCAGATGCTTAAGCAACCGAGCCACCCAGGTGCCCCAAGACTACTACATTTTAACCTGAGCAACTAGGTAGATGGCGTCATTTATTGAGCTGGGGAAGACTGAGAAAACATGAATCAAAGTTCTATTTGGAACATGTTAAGTTTGATCATTACAGGTCCGTATGAATATGTCAAGTAGGCAGTTGAAGATATGGGTCTTGAAGCACAGAAGAGAATTCTAGGGATATAAACTTAGGAGTTATCTGCATATAAATGGCATTTAAAGCCGTGGGACTGGATGTGATTTGGAGAAGAGACTCAGGTCTGAGCTATGGGGCTCAACGTTTAGAATTCCAGTTGAGAAGGATGAGTTTGCAAGAGAGAGCTAAGAAGCAGTGGCCAAAAAGGTAAGAGGAAAATCAGGAGGGTATGAAATACTGGAAGGCACGAAAGAAGTGGTTTATTCATTTATTTATTTATTCTTGAGACGGAGAGAGAGCATGAGTGGGGGAGGGACAGAGAGAGAGAGAGAGAGACACAGAATCCAAAGCAGGCTCCAGGATCCGAGCTGTCAGCACAGAGCCCCGTGCAGGACTCAAACACACAAACCACAAGATCGTGACCTGAGCCGGAAGTCAGACTTTAACCAACTGAACCACCCAGGCGCCCTGTGAGAGGAGTGTTTTGAGATGGAGCAGTTGACAACATTCAGAATCCAACCAGCGGCCAGGAAAAAAAAAAGATCAGACTGCCAACCTACTGATTTTTTTTCTGAACCCATTTATGTGTCTTGGCTCTGGGACACTTCTCACCTCACTCAACCACAGACTTCAGCTTCCTTTAAACTTGAATCTACCTGGGGCGCCTGGATGTCTCAGTCGGTTAAGTGTCTGACATCGGCTCAAGTCATGATCTCATGGTTCGTGAGTTCAAGGCCGGCATCAAGCTCTGTGCTGACAGCTCGGACCCTGGAGCCTGCTTCAGATTCCGTCTCTGTCTCTCTGCCCCTCCCCTACTCGCTCTCTGTCTCTGTCTCTCAAATATAAAAAATAAAACATTTAAACAAATTTTTAAAAAACACTTGAATCTACCCTAAAACATAGAGACCATCTCTATACCTAACCGAGATATATACACACACTCACCATACTGATTCATCCAATCATACAATCATTTACACAATTGTTGAATACCTATTATATGCTAGACCTCAAGGATAGGATCATCAGTGGGGCAAGAAAACCTAGTCCAGGCTCTCAAGGAGCCCTCAGGAGTTTCTATCAAATAAGACAAATAATCACTCAAATAAACATATGGTAACAAACTGAGAAGTGCCATGAAGGAAAAGTGTAGGGTCCCATGAGAGCCTGTCACAGTGTCGCTTTGTTTAGACTGTGTGTGATATGGATAGCATCCAAATCTTTACTATATTCCAAAGCTTCACTATATCCCAAAGCCACCTTGGACAGAGACTTGGGAGACTGGGTCTAGTCTCAATCCTCCTATAAACTCACTAGGTGACCTTGAGCATGTCCTCTCCCCTCTTTGGGCCTTTTTCCTTTCCTGTATAATGGAAGGCTAGACTGTAGGTTCTTAACTTCAGGTCCATGGTCGGACTTCAGGGATACAAAAATGTGTGGAAAAGTGTACATGTTTTTCTTTCTTCTGGAAGTAGGCCCACAACTTTTATCAGATCTTTTAGAGGGGCTGTGACCCAAAGAAATCCAAGGACTTATGGAGCAAATAGTTGAGGGAGAATGTGAGCAGGAAACACAGATGACAAAATGATGGGATTCTGGAAGTAAGTTTCCCTTTCTTGAACACCATACTCCTCCCTTTACCTTGTCAATGTGTACAGTGATGGAAGAGAAGGCCTGATCCCCCTTCTATGGAAGGTGAAGCTTAGTCACCACATACTGGTGCTCCAGAGAAAGGATGGGTGGAACCTGCCACTGGTGGCCCCTCTCCAGAAAGAGAGCAAGGCCACCATTCCACACAAGAAGTCTCTACTCCCTTTGTGTCACTTGCTCCATGGTGACCTGGGTCCACCCCATATGGTCCCTCATCATTCTTGGCTGGAGTATAAACACAAACATATGTCCATATTGGAGGCAAGGTTAGGATGTTTACACAGAGGAACTTTCATTAGAGACTAAAGGGAATCCCCCCTCAAAAGAAAGCACACTGACGGGCACCTAGGTGGCTCAGTCAGTTAAGTATCCGACTCTTGATTTCATCTCAGGTCATGATCTTACAGTTTGTGGGATCCAGCCCCACATCGAGCTCCACACTGACAGTCCAGAGCCTGCTTGGGATTCTCTCTCTCCCTCTCTCTCTGCCCCTCCCCTGCTCGCTCATTCTCTCTTTCTCTCTCTCTCTCTCTCAAAATAAATAAAAACTTTAAAATGTTTAAAAAATAAAAAATTTAAAAGAAAAGTCATTTTGAGATTAACTAAGATGTCTGTAAATTAGAAATTCTTTTTTTTTCAGTTTATTTATTTTGAGAGAGAGAGAGAGAGAGAGAGAGAGAGAGAGAGCGTGAGCAGGAGAGGGACAGGGAGAGAGAGAATCCCAAGCAGCCTCTGCACTGTCAACACAGAGCCTGACATGGGGTTCGATCTCACGAACCCCAAGATCATGACTTGAGCCGAAATCAAGAGTCAGATGCTTAACTGACTGAGGCACACAGGCACCCCTGTAAATTAGAAATTCTTGATTCCACTTGTAAGAATGTCTAGCCAAAAGACAGCTGGCTTGGCATAGTCTTCACGACATTAATATCCTGTCTCTTGTCTCCTCTAAGGAGATGGGAGAGAGATTCACATGGGGACCTCTCTGAGGTCAGGTGGGTTTCCAACACTTCCAGAACCTGTATCTCAATTTTCTGCCAAGGGTTGGCCATACTATGGGAAAGAGAGGTACTTTCTTTGGGACCTAAAAGACTACAGGTGCAGGGGTTAGGGTTGTGAGGTATGTGTGGAGTGGGAGGGACAAAAAGGCAGAGACAGCAGCCTGTGCATAGCCATTGTGTTTTATTGGATCTGGTATATTTTTTATTTTACAAAATATACAGAGGAGCCCAAAATGCAAAGCAGTCAACAGTGTTCTGATGGGAAAGGGGCCCCCCTTAGGGCCCTAACCCTCAGATCCTGACTGACTGGGAGAGTGAGCTAAATGTAACGAGCAAGTATATTAAAGGGTGGCAGCATGGCAAGAGTGGTCCCTGCCTTCTAGGTGTGTTCAGGGGCATCTGTGGGTAGACTGAATTGAACAAGAGGACACCCTAAGTAGGAACTGAGGAAGTTATGCGGGGGGTTAGAATAGAGCCTGGGTAGACCAAAGATTCTAGTGAATGCCCCCACACTGGTTTCAGATGTTATACATGCCTCCCTCCTTCCCCTTTCTTCTAAGGCATCCACTGACTCACTCCATGCCTCCAAGTCTAGAATAAATGGCAAATAAAAACTTAAGTGGCAGCCATCAGAGAGGGTAGGCTGAAACTCTGGCAGGTATCAGCTGGGACATCTCCCACCCATACTCCCCTGCTGCTGCTACCACCCACACAAACAGGAAGGAAGGAAAGGAAGGAATTCCAGGGATGAGCCAGACATCACGATCCTATGCTCTCCTGGGATACTGAGGAGTATGGAAATTTCTGGGGCATTTCCTAGGAGACAGAGTCTTCTGGAGAGCCTAGAAACTCATGATAGCCTGGGGTGGCAGACCTATGGAGCTTAGACCTATAGTCTGGCATGCCTGAGGTGTTACAATCTCCAGGCCTTTCTGCACTCTGTCCCAGCCACCTGTGACCTAAACACCCAGCTCAGGCCTAAGATTTCTCCTTTTACATTCTTGTCCCCCTCTACAAGGCTCTCAAAGGCCCTGGTCTAACAGGCTAGTCAGTGCCATTGACAGAGTAGCCTCTCTGAGAAGGAAATCTTAGAGGAAATGCATATGAGATCAGAGATAGGGGAAGCACCATAGCAGGAGACATTTTGTCTAGTGTTGTAGTTTCTAGAGTAGGGACGGAAGGTGGAGAACCACTTATTTCCTATTAGCAGGGGCACCCTCAGCACTGAGTGTTAGGCAGGAAGGGGGTGGGAGCTGTTGGGAGTTGGGAACACTCCACAGGTACACTCTGCCCACTCCCTGGCCCCTTTAGCTCCAGCAGTCTGGACCACTGAATCCCCAGGCTCTTGGATTCCTACAGCCCCCAGGGCAGGGCCAGAATGAGGACAGACCTGGGAAGAGAAGGGTGAGTTCCACCTGGACTAGAGCTAGAGCATGGTCCCCCCAGGACAACTGACCCCCTCTCCTGGGGAGCTAGATGACATTGTCAAAGAGTTGCATGGACCTCATGATGTTCTCGTCCTGTAGCCATGATGTGAGAGAAGCAGATTGGAGAGAGAGAGAAATAAAAAGAGCTTATCAGAGACACAGAGAGGGACATTCATTCTGAAATGGGAACATTCAGAGACAGAGGCAGCAAGGAAGGAGACACACAGAGAGACTTGTAGGGAGGGGTAGGCCTCCCTGAGTTGTGAAGGAATAGGACCCAGGAGTGTGGGCAAGTTAGGGAGATGATAATGTGCCCAAAGGAGCTTTCTCCTACATCACTGAATCGGACCCTGAGTCCAGACCAGGGAAGTATGGAGCGCAGGGACTTGTACCTTCTGGCAGGACTCAATGAATTCCTCAATGGTCACCACGCCATCCTTGTTCCTGTCCATCTTCTGCAAAAAGATAGTCAGAGAGAAGAGGAGGGATGACAGGAGAGAGGCAGGCAGAACTCAGGTAAGTTCTCTGCTGGGACCTTGCCTCCTTCCCTTGACTCCAGGACCCTCCAGCCTACCCAGTCCCAGGCACCTGGAAGAAGCTCTCCACATGCTCCCTTGGGGCCTCCTCTCGGAGCGCAGGATACGTATACTTGCCCATCATATCATAGATGGATTTCATGATATCAAGCATTTCCTGTTAGGCAAGAGAGAAAAGGATCCCTCCTCAGAGCCTCCAGCCTCCAAACCAGGAAGACTAGAGCCTAGGGCAGACCTCACCCCTTGCTGGTGATGCACGTGTGGGTCACATTTTCCTCCTAAGGGCTCTTTGAACCTCCCCTCACACATAGAAGCTCTCCAACTCTTCAGTCTCCCCACACCTCCTTGGTGATGCAGCCATCCTTGTTGAGGTCATACAGATTGAAGGCCCAGTTTAGCCTGTCATCTATGGTTCCCCGAAGAATCACCGACAAACCAGCCACGAAGTCCTGGGAAGGAGAGAGGAGGGAACTGGTTCTTCAGATACCCTTAACCCAATCCCCTCTCTGGGTTTGGCCTGTGGATCTTGGCCCTGATGCTCCAGGAAACAGGTCTCCCTGACCCACCTCCTCCAGCTCACCTCGAAACTGACAGAGCCATCATGGTTGGTGTCAAAGGCATTGAAGAGGAAAGTGGCGTATGTGCTGGAGTCTGTAGGGTAAGCGTGGATAAGTTTGGCTTTCAGACAGGAGAGGACTTCCTACCCCACACCCCTCTTTATCATTTGGCATTCCCAGCCCCTCCAGAACCCTCTCCCCAACTCAGCCTAGAGATGGACAGCTGCTTCCTCTCAGGCCTTGTCCCCTCACCTCCTTGAGGAAAGAACTGAGAGTAAATCTGCTTGAAGTTCTCCTCGTTGACAATTCCGCTGGGACATTCCTGGGGGGCGGAAGGGGGGTTAGAAACCAGACTGAGAGCAGAAACAAAACCCCCTTCCACTCACCACCACCTACTCTATGCCAGAGACTCCCAGAGAAGGAAAATCTTCCTGTCTCCAGGGAGCTCACCATGTAGTTCTCTTAAGGAAGGCAAGACTTCTCTTCAGTGCACAAGTTTAAAAAAACAAAGAACTAACCAGACGGCCAGTCTACAGGCTCCGCCTCGTCTCAAATCTGCTAGAGCTTCCTGCTAGAAGTTTGGTCAGCGGGGAAGAGGGGCCCGCTCCGCCTCCCCTTCCTTCTCTTACCCCTATAAGCATCCAGGCCAATCCTTCGGGGAAGTTTCGGATAGGCCCCGCCCCCTTGCCCCACCCCTCGCCCTGTCTGGCCTGGCTCTGTACTCACATTCTTGAACCCCCGGTACAGGACCTGCAACTCCTTGCGTGTGAACTTGGTTTGCTCCTGCAGCTGCTCCAGACCCTCTGGCCGGTGACACACGGTGGACAATTCAAACTCATCCTCCACGCTGTCTGCGGGGGAGGGTGGGAGGGGACGAGGGGGGAGGGGACAGCCGCGCCTCAGGCCCAGCCTCCAGGACCCCGCTTCAAAACCATCCTCCCCATCTCCAACGCCAGAGACCAGCCTGCCAGTTCCCTTGGACCCCGGTCCGAGGACATCAAGGCAAGGAGAGAAGACGCCGGTCAGCTTCCAAGTCTATCAGTTGTCCGGGCCCATGGGCAGGCCTGGCCCCACAGCCAGGGGTCCGACTCATCGCTGCCCTGGGCCCTTGATCCCTGGTTGAAGGAGAAGGCCCCCCAACCCCATCTGCGTCCCAGAAAGGGAAGAGTAGAAAAAAAGGGTTCAAGAGGAAGCGTCTGAGGGTCCAGGCTCCGGACCTTCCCTGACCCACTCAGATCCATGGAGCCCCACACTTGCCCCGCCCAGATCCTTTTCTCCAGCCAAGCCCCACCTATCCCAGCCATGCTCCAGCCATGCCCCGCCCAGCCCCAGCCAAGCCCATCCAGACCCCACCCCTACCCTGCTCCCAGTATACCTTAGCGAAGGCCTCATCCCTGGCCCCATCTCAGTCCTGCCCCAGCTCCCAACATCCAGTCCCCAGGCAAGTGCCCCCACCCCACGCTCTCCAAGGCACCCGCCACCGCCCCCACCAGGACAGTAAGTCACCTGGGTCCAGCGGGCGGGGTCTGTGGGGGCGGAGGGAGGCTGGGACTGCTAATGCTGAAGGGAGCGAACTGTCACCGAGAAAGTGGAAGACCCGGCCAACTGCAGACACACACCTCGCCCCTCACACTCAACAGCAAATCTCACAGACCTGCGTGTTACAGTGCACACACCCCAGCCCCGTGCACAGTGGCACACATAACGAACAAGCACAAACACACACGAAACAGACCCTACACGCATATGCTTGGGGGACTCACGCCTGTCCTTTTCCTGAAGCTAGCCCCATGTGGAATCAAACACAATGACACTCTCAAAATGTAACTACAAAGTGGGCCTCTGTGGCTTGCAAAATTCAGTATGCTCCCTTGAGACGGGCAAGGCCCAACTGAGGAAACAGGCCTGGAGAGAAAGCGAGGCCACTCAACTGGGAACCAGGCTGGGACTAGAAAGCCCAAGTATCCTGGCACCTGGAGGAAGGCGGGCTCCATCCTCTGCACCTGTATCCATCCAGTCAGGGCAAGGGCAACTTGCATCTCGAGGCCCAAAACATGCCCAGGGCAGGGTGGGTGGCCACAGCCGCAGACACTAACCTAGCTAAGCCACGACAGACCTCGCAGCAGTCTGGTTTCGCCCGGCCACATTGGCCATACCCACACAGTCTCAGGTCTCGGCCCTGCCACACTGGCCACGCCCAAACACCCGGGGCTCACTCGTTTTTGCTGACCAGTGAGGCCCACAGGCACTTGGGCCCCGCCCCCCAAACTGGCCACGCCCACACATTCCACAGGCTCCGGGTTCTATAGCTACACCCTCCTCACACTCGGGCCAACCAGCGCCCACCCCCACCCCCCAAGCCACATTGGTCACGCCCACACACACACTCACACTAGCCGGGCCCGCGCCGGTCACACAGGTCACACCCCAACACAAACAACCCGCCCCCGGAAGCACAGGAGAGGCACTTGCTTTCACTGACTGAGGGCAGGGCTTGGGGCCCGCAGCAAGGCAGCAGCTTGAGGAAACGCTGCTTCAGCGCTTTTTTAGTGGGCCCTGGAGGGTGGCCTGGGAAGAGAGAAGACCCCAGGAAGGCACATTAACCCCCACTGTCCCTCCGATCCCCTCCCCACCATCACAAATCAACCTGACGGGAAGCGGGTGTTGGGAGAGGACCGGAGGAGGAGAATGGTGAGAGCAGCTGGGGCTGGGTTAGGGAAGCCCAGTGGGGTTCACAGGCATATAAAGTCCACTCAGACACCTTGCATAATGGGACACAGCCGGGGGCCGTGAGGCCACCGAGGGGAGATGGCATTGGCCTTGGTGCCTGCTGACCCAGTGCCCTTGGCTCCAGTGCTATAGCTGGACCTCTGAGGGTGATGTCCAACCCAAGGACTGCCTAAGTAGGAACACCTGTCTCTGTCTCTCTCTCTCACACACACAGTGACAAACGTGTATAGTGACACACAGAATGATAAATCACAGTGATGGAGGCCATACAGCGACAGCTTGATACCCAGGAACACACTCAAAACCAAGGGCCTAATTTTTTAAAGTTTTATTTATGTAATCTCTATACCCAATATGGGGCTTGAATTCACAACCCCGAGATCAAGGGTCACACACTTTTTCAACTGAGCCAGTCAGGCACCCCCCACAATGGCCTAATTAAGCAGGCCCCAACACACACACACACACACACACACACACACACACACACACACACACACTTTGACTCAGTACTCCTTAATACAAACATATATAGATGTGGCCTAGGAAAAACATGACACACACATATGAAGACCCACATTGGCCATTTTCCATGCAGCATGAACAAACCATACAAGAATACATGGGACAGCATGACACGGTGTGTTAAGGACACTACAAACACTGTGCCACTATAACATGACACATATCAAGGTCACCAGGACATATAGTCATATATTGTGACTTAGGTACCCATGGCACCCCAGATACCTAAGACTGCACCTCACCAATAGAGCCCATGTTTGTTCTGCCCATCTTTCCTTCCTATAACCCCTCATTTCAGGGCACTTAGAATCTCCCTGTCAGTGGAACAGAGTTCCTCATCAGCTAACTCACCCACTCTAAAAGTGTGTCCCCTCCCAGTCCTTTCGTATGGCTTGCTCTTTGAAGGTGACATGATAGCAAACTTTGAAGCAATAACAGACCTTCCAGATGAGCATTTTGGTGTAATGTGGGGCTATCCAGGGCCGATGACCACAGTTCCTCTCACTTCCCCTTATTTACACCCCTGTCCTACAGTGCTAATTGCACCCTAGGGAGAGACTCCACGTTCTTGTGCCTGTCTCCTGGCTGCACCCACCTCCAGACTCCAGAGCCAGAGCTCACAGAGACCTAGCACACTGCTTGCAGCTGGCCTCAGTCCATTCCTGGAGGGGCCCAATTTCCTTGGGTTGTAGGTTCCTAGGGCACCCGGCATCCCACGCAGGCCCCGCCTCCCCTCAGGCAGGCTCCGCCCTTCAGGAAAAGGCTCTGCTCCCAGAGGGTAATTGAAGTCCATGCCTTCCCCTCCAATACGTCCTTTCTCCCCCTCCCCCTCAGAGCTATGGAGAGGTAGGAGGGAGACGGGAGGGAGAGGTAGGAGGGTGGGCAGAGTCGGGATCGATGGCGGCCTGGCCCCCCGCCCAGGGCTCCATTAGCCCGAACTTTGGTTTCCCGAAGCCGGATTGTGCCTGGGGCCTCCGGTGGTGTAGTCGCAGCTGGACTGGGAAGGGCGGGGGGGGGGGGGGGGGGGGGGGGGCGGGACACGACACGACACCACCCCCACCCCCGCCTCTCCCAACCTCCAGCTGTTCACACATCCACTTCCCTCCCTGGTCCTCCCAGGAATCATTCTCCTCTGCCTTCAGCCTACAGGACACCTGGGTTTCCTGGGTGACCCTCTTCCCATCAAATAGTCTAAAGGGGATGGCAAGTCAGAGCCAAACTGACTTCATCTTTTCAGGATTGGATGAACCCCTGCTCCCCACTCCACTCCGATAAATGTAGCAAAGGATGGAGGGTGGGTTAGGGGTTTCCTGCTCTTACTGAACCCCTGAGTTGGCAATTCATTGGCCTTTCCACGTTTCCAGTTCTCTTCACATCTTTGCAGCTCTCCCTGGTGTCTACCCTACAGCCCTCCTATCATGGTTCTTGCCTACTTTCCTGTCCCTTGTGGAACTGGAGAACAGCCATGCTATAGAGCTGCACAGTTATTGGTGTGAAGAGGAGGGAGAGGCCAAACCTCTCTGGGGGAGGCACAACCTGCTCTCCTCTCTACCTCCAATATCATTCTCCCCACTAGACTTTGGGGCGGGGTGGAGAATTCCCAATGCCTAGGCCTTGAAGATCCTGAGAGAAACTGGGAGTGGCAAGGGGGCTTGGGAAGCAAGGTCCCTGATCTGTTCCACCCCTCACCCTCCTGCCAGAGCTGATTATAAATGTCTCATTCCCAGTGTTCCCACTCCTACCCCTCCAGAACCCACCCCCATCCCAAGCCTTGACTATGGAGCTGGTATTTTCTCAGGGAACTCTGGGAACAGCCACACACACAATCCAGTACCCAAAGAGGCCCAACTGCACAACCAGTCCCCCTCAGGCAGTCATATCCACATCTCACAAAGCCACACACCCGGTCCCTCTACACATTAAATCACATCCTTGTCACATGCAAAGGCTCATACAGTCACACACTGTATCCTTTTTCACATAGAGGAACACACAGTCACACCCCCCATATCTCTCACACAGAGTCCATATACACTACACTCTGTAACCTACACCTGCAAGGATGGAGGTGTGGAGAGTCACACGCATCTTCAGGGCCATTGTGGGTCCCTGGCCCCAAAGGGATACCCCAGAAGTCTGATGTTATCTCAGGATCCCTCGAACCTCCTTCCTCTACTCTAGATAGCCCTGCCTGTCTCCAGACCTCTCCTCATGCTCCAAATGGATTCCCCTCATCACCATACCTTAGTCCTCCCATGCTGTGCTCCTCTCACCACCCCCCCCCAAACACCCTAGCCCCCGGCCCTCTCTCTTCACTTCCCTCAGACATCCAGCCCCCAGATCCCCTCCTCACCTCCCTCAGACACTCTTCCCCCCCCCCCCGACCCACTCCTTGAATTTCCCTCTTTACCTCTCTCAGATGTCCTGTCCCCCAAGCACCCTTCCTCACCTCCCCTAGATGCCCTGTCCCATCGCTAACATGCTCACCCCTGACCCCAGTCATAAAATCAGAGTAAGCCCCTCCCCAGCGCCGCTCAGGCCAGCAGCCCAGACACGCCCAGACACCTGGGTTACCTTCCAAGGAGACAGGCTCGAAAAGGCCAAACTGCTCCAGGACCTTGACAAACAGAGCGAGGACCACGAGCACAGCAACCATCTCCAGCCCTTCCAGGTTCATGGTGAGCCTGGGGCATGGCCCCCACCAGCTGAGGGTCAGACACACTGGAAGCCCTCCTCACACCACCTCCCCCTCAGGCTCCCCGGACGGAGTAAGAGGACAGCCTGCAGCCTCCCTCCCCCTCCCCTCCCAGGATCTCCTCCCTCTCCCGCCCCCTCACCCCGCCTCTGCCCCGCAAGCCTCCCAGTCACAGCCTTTTCCTCTTCGAGGGGCCACTTCAGCCTACAGACCGGCATCTCCTCAGGAGCCTTTGGCGTGAAGGATATGGGACAAAACAGCCAGGCCGTAAGAGGAAGGCAGCGACCTGCCTCTGTCCCTGAGGACAGCTTCCCCCAGACACCTTGTGGCTACTCTGTGCCAAAGGGAGGGGGTAGAGGGAGGAGCTGTGCTTAGGGAGAGGGCAGGGAAGGGCAGTGTGTGTGTGTGTGTGTGTGTGTGTGTGTGTGTGTGTGTGTGTGTGAGAGAGAGAGAGAGAGAGAGAGAGAGAGAGAGAGAGAGAGAGAGAAAGAAAGACTATGAGCTACACGTGTATAAGGAATAGATACATGAGTCAGAAATTATAACTGTCTGGGCATTTTCTTGTGTGTATTCCCGTGTCTGACTATATAGAGAGTATGTGTTTCTCCTCTTATGTGTGTCTCTGTGTGTGGTTTGCACATGATTGCGTATGTGTCTATTAGGTGTGTGTCTTGTATATGGGAGTAAGTGACCTGGGTGTCCATAGTATGTGTGTGTGAGTGCACTGGCGTATGTCTGAGTGTGTGGGGGGCATGAAGTGTATGGGTTTCAGCAGGGCTGCGGGATAGAGGTCTGAAGACTGGTAGTATAGCTGTGTCCTATAATTAGGAGTATGGGTCTACGGTGATTGCATAATTGTATCTGCATGGAGCTGTATGAGAATATAAGCCGGGAGAAGGCGGTGACCTCTCCAGTCAGGAGGACACCACCAACATCGATCGCGGTTGTCATAGAGACAGTGAGGCGGGAAGCACTCTCTTTCCACAGCCCACGGACAGGGAAACTGAGGCCCAAGGGAGGGAGGATTAGGTCCAATAGCCGGGGCAGGAAAAAGGCTGCTTAGCCTTATCATGACCCTCTGGGGAGGGGACTTATTGTGGCTGCCTTTGGGATCCACAGATTCAAGTTCTTTGGAAGAGGAGAGACTGAGCTCCTCCCTTCCTCTCAGCCAGGATCTGCCAAAGCCTTGCCTGCTCCTGAACTGTTACTGGGCCGATGGAGAAGAATGATGGAGAGTAGGAGGGAAATCTGATTCCTCCAAGGGAGCCATCCACCCTCACCCCCTAGAGCATTCCTGGAGCCCCTCCCCCATCTGCCCAGCTCCTTCCCATTGCTGCTGCTGCTGCTGCTGGCTGTGTGTCTGTGTGTGGGTGTGGGTGTGCACATGTGTAGGGGTGGGGAGAGGCCTGCAGAGCCAGTGAACCAGAAGACAACTACTGCCACAGCTGGCTGACATTGATTGAGCACTCACTGTGTGCTAGATAATATGCTATGTGCTTACAGACATGGTCACAGTTTTTAAGATTTTATTTTTTAAGTAGTATCTACACCCAACGTGGGGCTCGAACCTATAACCCAGAGATCAAGAGTCACATGCTCCGCTGACTGAGCGAGCCAGGTGACCCCAGACATGATCATATTTAATTTTCGCAGTAAACCTATGAAGGAAGTACCATTATCCCCACATTACAGGGAGTGAAACTAAGGCAAAAGGAGGTTAAGAAAATCACCAAGATCAGTAAGTGTCAGAGTGTTAGTTTTAACCCAGTCTGACCCTGAGCCTGTGCTCTAAACCATCACACTACGCTGGCTCTTGTTAGACAGCTTGCCCACTCAGGAGGCCTCGTTTAGGGAGACTGACTCCAGAGGGAGCCCTCTCCTTTGTCCGGCTCTGGGATGAACGTGTCTCAGCCCAATAGTGGTGTAGGAGTCCCCCTGTCAGGCTGTCCCGGCCACTTCATTTGAGGATCACTGCTCTGCAGTTCCACATGGCCACCACTGGGGGTCAGGCATCCATCTTACTCCTATCTAACCCTTCCCTAACCCTTACCCCACCCACAACAACCTGGGAAGGTGTGGAAAGGATGGGAAGAAGGGTATGCCACTGGCAGGCTTGGTCCTCTGCTTGCCCCTCCACCCCCTCCTCCAGGAAGAAGTCAACCTGGGGACTGCTTTTGGTTTCTCATACCCTAGAAGTTACAAATAAACAGATGAAACCAGCAAATATCTCCCTATTATTGTCCAAATTCCACATCTGGCATTTAATTCCCTCTACCCTCATCGGCAGATACCCTTTCCAACCATTTTGGCCTCTTCACTGTCCCCCCAAACACATCAAACTAGGTGCCATTTCTGTACCTTTGCTCCTGTTATGAATGCCCTCCTTTCTGTTCTCCTTCTGTTCTACAGTTCTCACCTAACAGGACTTCCAGGCCTCAGCAGAATTTCTAGCGAACTCACTGTTGGGCCCTCAAAACTCAGCACCTAATTCTGTAATGTTATTAAATGGGAAAAGTAAAAGGAGACAGCATAGCATGGTATGTAATAGTGCGGGCCAGGGTGCCAGATTCCCTGGGTTCAAATCCCGGATTTGTCAGTTACAATTAACTGGGCAAGTTCTTAACCTCTATGTGCCTCTGTTTCCCACCTCATATGGTTGCTGGAAGGAGTAAATGAATTAATACATGGAAAGCTGTTAGAATAATTCCTGGCACAGAGTAACTGTGGAAGTGTTTTCTACCATTATTAACAACATGACATCTCCTGCGCCCCTTACATTTCTATAGCTCTCAATTAACAAAGCATTTCCACAAACATTGTTATCTTGATGGCTTCTCATGACAACTCCATGAAGTAGGTGGAGTGAATAGTATTGTGCCCATTTCATTGATGAGGTAAAGGAGGCCCAAATAAAGGGATTTGAGAGAAAGGGATTTGCTCGAGGTCACCTAGCTAAGATGAGAGGTTGCATATTTGAACCCAGATCTTTCTGGATCAGTCCTGTTTCCTCAACTAGATTCCAAGCTCCTAAAGGGCAAAGAGTTTAAAAATTGGATTTATATAGGAGCGCCTGGGTGGCTCAGTCGGTTAAAATTGGACTTACATAAATTGAATGACAGGCTCTGATCTGGTGCTTGTGGAACAAAGGTGAACTAAACAGGGGCTTCTATTGGGTAGGGAGAGAAAGCCCACTAAGAGAACCTTAAGGCTTCTATTCATTCATAAAATATTTATGTGCTTACTATGTGGTAGGAACTGTTACAGGCAGGCCATGAAATGAGCTATAAAAGCTCATTTAGGAGCACCTGGGTGGCTCATTTGGTTAAGCATCCAACTCTTGGTTTTGGCTCAGGTCATGATATCATAGTTTTGTGAGTTCAAGCCCTGCATTGAGCTCTATGCTGACTGCGTGGAGCCCACTTGGGATTCTCTCTCTCTCTCTCTCTCTCTCTCTCTCTCTCTCTCTCTCTCTCTCTCTCTCTCTCCCCCTCTCCCACTCATGCTGTCTCTGTCTGTCTCAAAAATAAACTTTAAAATGCATTTCCCTAATGACAAAACAAACAAAAAGCTCATTTAACTGTAAAAGCTCTCTAACTGGAAGGCCAGGAAAAACTTGGAGACGTTATTTTTTGAGCTGGTTCTTAAAAGATGGCAGGGCACCTGGGTGGCTTAGTTGGTTAAGTGTCCAACTTCGGCTCAGGTCATGATCTCTCATGAGTTTGAGCCCCACATTGGGCTTGCTGCTGTCAGCAGAGAGCTCACTTCAAATTCTCTGTCCCACCCCTGCCCATCCCCTGCTTATGTTCTCTCTCAAAAAAAAAAAAAAAAAAAGATGGCAAAATGTCAACAGTCTACCCTAACAAAGGGGTCAACATTTAGTGAGCACATTTTGTGTCCTGGATACTTTATGTATATTGTCTCACTTAGGCCTCATAATAAAAATGAAAAATGAAAATATTACTCCTGTGTTTACAGCTGACATGGTCAGAGTGAGTAGCAGTATGCCCATTTTGCAGATGAAAGAATTGAGGCTCAGGGAAATAATTTTCCCAAGACAAAACAGATGGTGAAGGATGGATCAAGACTTGAACCAGGACCAATGATCTACCAGTCTGTCCTTCCAATGCGTGTGGGGATGCCAAGGAACCTTGGATGGCTGTAGCTTAGTTAGTGCCGGGGGAACCATAAGTGGTAAGACCAATGGTCAGATTCCATGGAGCCTTGAACACCAAGCCAAACTATCTGGAAGGAAAGAGGCAGCACAGCCACATCTCTGGCTCTCTGATGCTGATTCACAGATGGAGAGACTGACAACCTTGCACCCAATTGCCCTGTCTCTAGACCCTCCTCTTCTCTCTCTCATCCCCACCCTCAACCTTCAGAGACCTTGACTCAGCCTCACAGGGACTCAAAGTCCTAACAGGCCTCTGGTGGGAGGGTGTGTAAGAGGGAAACAGTGAGTTGTTTTCCAGGCTCTCCCTTCTCCCCACTCAGCAACCTCTCAAGTCCCGGGACCCTATGAGAGACTCGTCCAGATCTGTCCTCCCTAAGCATCCTGGTGTCACTTAGCTCTTCACCCAAGGGAGTGAAGTCTTAATGGAAGCACTTTAGGCAGAGTGAAGGCTCAAAGGTACACTATCTTAAAACATTAGGTAGGCCCTCCCTAAATCCCTCAAACCTCACTGCAGAGATACTCCTATCATTTAGTTGTCTGTCTCTCACCCTTGGAACCTGGAATAATACTGCTTTATGAGGGGACGCACCCTATGTAGCTGTCCCACTTTCATCTGTCCATGATCCCCCAGTGAAGACCCCAGCCAATGAAGACCGCAGAGCTCTTCTCTCGGTCCCCCAGCCCCACTCCATCCCCAGCCCCGCCAGAAGACACAGCAGCCCCCAGTTGCACTAGGTGATTAATGACTTCCCTAGGCCTTGGGGCTATTTTGGGGCCTGGAAGTCATGCCTGCTATGATTGAGAGCTGGTCCTGCCGGGCTCCAGCCATCTGTCACTGGAGACAGGTCCAAGAAGGGGGCTTGAGGGACACAGGCTCCCCAAGAGACTTCCAAGCATGGCTCTGGCTTAGCTCCATCTCCCTACCTTCCTGGGAACACATGGCAAGGAGAGGCCAGCCTATACTCCAGGGACTCAAGAGGATACCATGGAGAGAGCCAGAGAACTACAGATCCCAGAATGCCATGGGGCGAGGCTGTTTTGGTCTCTCCAGGCCAGGTAGTGAGGTGATGCGAGGTTCTGTGGGCCTTGCCCAGGCAGCCTTAAGGAAACTCAAGTGGAAGTGTGTGTAAATCTCAGCAGTGCCGTGATATGATATTCACAATCCACATGTCATAAACTCCACACATCCCACACCAAGGTACAAGCTTGTGAAGACTATACAACTAACTTAGTGTGACTCAGGAACCCCCTACCCAACTCTAAAGCGTAGAACCCCAGGCACATGCCATTTCAGTGTCATAGAATCCCAGTGATATGCAACCCCAAGCAAGCACAGTTCCAGTGATCACAACCCCAGTAATGTATAACCCGGTTCATACAAACTCCCAGGGATAGACAAAACAGTGACATACAGTCCTTATGCCACACAAGTCTATTCATGCCATCATTCATGAACTCACTAGCTGAGTTCATGTTGGTCCAGTCCCACCTTGGCATTTTTTCCTTTTGGACGCTGACCCCAGTCATCTTAAGATCCCATTAAATTAAGCAATTCAATAAGCCCTTTCCCTGCTCCCCTGCAAGTTTCCTCCTTTTATCCCTTTACATCCACTTGCTTGAGGCCCCCTCCTCTGCCCTCAGTGAGAAGTCCTGCCTCATCCTCCACCATCATGAAGGACCATGATGCCCCCTACCCTTTCCTCTTTGAAGACCCCTATCTTCCACCTTCTCTGTAGGAGACTCTATTCCTAGCTCTACTTTGTCAGGGATCTTGCCCTTTAAACGCTTTCCATTGAGGGATCCAGCTCCCTCCATCTCTGTGAAGGGCCCTTCCCTTCCCCACCTCTGTAAGGCTGTTATCCCACTTCACTCACTTTTTGTGAAGGGTCCAGGCCCTTCCTCCCTTCCTCATACCTGGCGACAGCGACCCAGTCACTAGCTGGTAGAGGGATCGTGCTGCTTGCCCCAACGGGCTCCGGCACCTGCGGGGGCATCGGTTCATGGTTCGGCTGAGAGTGCACTGGCCAAGCTCCTCCCCCAAGGCCCGGGGCAGTCAGGTCTCCGCCTCCACCCGAGTGGGCCCTGCGTGGGCGGCGCGGGAGGGCCGGACCCGCAGGACCAGAACCAGAATCTCGGACAACGGAGTCTTCTTCTGCTTCCTGTTTCCTCCGGGCCGCAGGAGGGGAACTTCCCCTATCCCCACCATCTGAAGCACCCGTCCTCAAAGTTTCTAGACTGGGCGGGGCGGGGGCGGGGGTGGGGGTGGGGGTGGGGGTTGGAATGGGAGGAGTCCTCACAGCCATCACCGGGAATGTTTTCTGATATTCTGGTGGGGAGGGGAGGCACCCACAGGTTTTGAAAAAGGAGATGGGGAAGGGGATAATGAACCTGATGCTTTACTGCCCCTCTTCAGCCCTTTCTTCTCTGCCGGTAGCAACCTCCTCCTACCAATTTGGCACTAAGAAGCAAGTAGGGGGGGTGGGGGGGGGGAGTAAGAGGACATAGTTGTCATGGCAACTTCCCACACTTCCATACTTCCTGGACCAATGGGAGAGAGAGCTGGAGGAAGGAGGAGGAACTGGACCACGTATTGGGATGGCAAAGAAGAGGCGGCTCCGAATCCCTTTCTCTCATAACTTTCTGTTTTGTGTCCCTTTGTCTTGCTCCAGTGGGTTCCCAGATTCTACCATCATATGTTGGTTGTCAGCCAAATGCATGAAGGAGAAGCTCCCCTCCCCTCAGTCTCAGCCCTGACCCTTTCCAGGACTCATCTCCATCGGGTTGTACCCAAAATAAACCCTTCCAGGACCCACTGACGCCTTCAAACCACCGGGACAGCCCACAGGAGAGACTTAGTTCCACTCCTCCGACTGGGATCCTGTCATTTTGGCTGAAAATTCTACATTTATGAGACAAAAGTCACGTTCGAACTCCGTGCAAATTTTGCCACTAGATTTAGCCGCGACATCCCCTTTCGGAATCAACTACGCAAGCATGGCTGCTCTAAGACCACACGAGGGCGCCCTAGACTTGGGAAAGATATTTTATGGCCAGAGGGACCCGAGTTCAGGCCTTGGCCAGATTCCAGCTGTCTCCTCACTGTCCCCAGTCCTTTCTTTGCCTCCGGCTTGGACAGGACTGCCACGGATTGCTGCCTTTTTCGCACTACGCTGCACTTCCAAACAGACCTGCCAGGCTTGGAAGACCACAGGGGGTAGATCTGGGTCGGCTTGGGGCTCAAATTCTCCCCACCCCCAAAAATCTCCCCCAGCTTTTGAGTCCGGGGGAGTGGGGAAGAAAAGTGATCGGGGGTACCCAGGATGCCCTGAGGTATGACTTAAAGACTCCCTCTCTGTCAGCCTGATGAACCAGAAAGATAGGAGCCAAAGACTACCCCCATGTCCATCCCAGGAATCCCGACTGCACAGGGAAGGAACTTTGGGCACAAGGGTGGGTGGCCCCATGGTACCTCCGCCCCGACCGCTCTTCAGCACCGCGGACAACGACTCCCCTTTTGGCTTCCCCTCACGCGTTTCAGAGCGTCCCAGCCTCTTGTCTCTTGCTGTAAGACAAGCCCTCCTCTGAAAGGAGATCTCCTGGTAGTGCTATTTCTATTTTCCAAGTCCTGTGTGGAGCTCTCTAGATCGAGGTTGCTGCTGCTGAAGAACACCATTCTTGATGCTTGTCAACATTTGACCTATTTTTCCTCGGGAGGTAGGCAGGCAGGAAGTAGTATTCTCCATTTTAGAGATGAGAAAAGTAAGACCCAGAGACCAAAAGTAATAGAAAGCCCATTCCTGCACCTTCCAATACAAGTGCTTCCCCACCTTCACTCAATCTCTGATTTAAATAGCCAAGTGGGGAGGGGATGATTCCACTAAAAGAGAGAATCAATTAAAGCAGAAGCAAACACTGACTAATGTGATGCTAATGAGTGCCCTGGGGCCTTACTACTAGCAAGGATCCTGAGTTGGTGAGAACACAGTTCAAAGCAGAGCTGGACCTTTGGATTCCATCCCAGGCGGAGCCACATCTAGGGCACACCTGGAGCCTACTTGAGAGGAAGGGCCCTCCCTTCTAGGAGTCTCAGCATAGGAACTAGGATTTCCCCAGGGTCAATGAGTAGGGGAGACACTTTCTCAAGGCATTAGATCCTAGTTCTCTTCCCCACCCCCAAGTGTTAACCTCACTCCCCTCTGGACAGACAAGGATCTTGGGCTCCTTCCACCTCCCCAGCTTGTTTCTGACAAGGAGACAGTCTCCCTCCTCCCTTTCACTGTTGGAGTTCCTGGGCAGGCTGCACAATGAGACAGAAAACACACACACACATGGAAATGTACACAAGGTGACACAGGCCCCCACACAAACACGTGCGTCTGCCTACCAAACCCAGGAATATGTGCGGCACAGATGTACTCCCCACTGTGGGAGAGAGAGAATGCCTGGGCAGCAAAGTGGTTTGGGGAGGCTACACGGCACCTTCCAGGTCAAGAGCTTCTAACTCTGGGTCTGGAGTGGAAGCAAGAGGGGGTGTTTTCCTTCAAGACTGGGTGAAGTTCTGGGAGGGTTGTTGAAGGTTTAAGGAGCTTCAGTTGAAAGAATGATCTGAGTACTTTTGCAGGGGGCAGGGCGGTGACCAAACACTAACCAAAGCCTCCCCGCAAGGGCCAGGTGCTGTTCCTGGGAGCCAGGCTAGGCAGCTGGACACTGAAGTCTCTCCTTGGGTCCACCTGGTCAGTTTGTGAAAAAATTGGGGGGAAAGTGGTGGGCAGTAAAGGCCTCCTTCTGCACCGGGAACCCAGAGAGGCAGCAAGGGTAAGACACATCATAGACACTCGCAGATATTGCCACATGAAAGTACACAATCAGCACGAAAGGCCAAATATAATGTGCATAGTCTCATAATCACAAAGCACAATACAATCTACTTTAACAAATGCTTGCCCCAGGAGGTTCAGAGTCATAAGTCTTACAAAGAGACATACACCATGAAGTGAAGTCCTGACCATTCTGATAGTCTCACACAGAATCGCACACTCCACAGAATTGCACATAAAACAGAAGCACATGGTCAAAACAACTTCATTTATACAGGGTCCTAACACAACGTCACTCAAACATCTGATAAGATCATACAATCGCACAGCCAACAAAATCACACTCACCCTGTCACCAAGCCTAGGGCACATGGCAACCAGTTGAAGGAGACCGTGCGTGCAGGCACACACATATACACACACAGACACACACAAAGAATGACAGGCGCTCACGCACGTAACACCTCCCACTCCAGACACTCTCCTAGCTTTGTGTCACACACGCCCACACCTGCTGCTTCTCCCCACCTGCCCGCTAGTCCCCCCCCCAACCCCCAGGGGACCCAAGGCTTTGAACCCCCAGTGTCCTGCTGCCCAGAACAGCCTGGAGGGTGCCTGGGAATGGGGCAGAGTGTGAGCAAGGGCCTGGCCAGGGTCAGATCGGGTCTGGGGTTGGAATCTACCCTCCCTCCTGCAACCCCTGAGTCCCTGACTCACCTGTGAGCTGGTCATAGGATCCGTCCAGGTCTCGGGAATCGGACAAACTCTCCTTGCGGCCCTGGCCCCGCATGGCCCCCGGCGCCCCCGTCCCGTCCCGCTTGGGCCGTGGGAGGGGGCGCCGGGTAGCCAAGACAGGGTGCTCACACGGCGCCCCCTGGCGGCGTTGCACGCTGCCTGGGCTGGGGCTGAGTCTGGAATGGGCTGGGGTCCCGCCTGGGGTCCTGGGGCAGGAGCGGGAGGCTTGGGCAGTAGGTGAGCGCAGAGCCGGAGGCAGAGCCGAGCTAAGCACAGAGCTGGAGCCAAGCCGCCTCTCTCCTCCCGCCCCCTCCCCGCGGCTGTCACCGCCGCCTCCCCCCTTTGGCGCTGCCGGGATTGGCTCCCCCTACCCCCGCCCCCTCCTCTTAGCAGCTTGGGGGAGGATCCCGGTGAAAGGGTGAGCTGGGAAGGGCGGGGAGGGAGACTGGCTCTACAGCAACATTACCCCCTAAACCTGGAGCTGTGGGTCCTGATGGTGGAAGATGGAGCAGGGCCCGAAAGGCCCCGCTGTGAGGAAACCCCTGCTCCAACCTTCAGGCACTCTTTCCCCCATCATCAGTACGGGCCAGGGGAAGTCCGTAAGTGCCCTGTCCGGGTCAGTCTCCACGTCAGCCCCTATTTTTTATGTTCTCCTCCCATGTATGGGTCTCTGTGGACCCCTGCCAGTGCCCGCTTTGCTCGGAGGGGGTTAGGGACGAAAAGCAAAGGTCAACCCAGCCTCTATCAGGCTCATCTCATGTTAAAGGTTTCACATAAAGACCCCAACCCTCACCCACTGCAGAACCCTGTCTCTGGGCCCCATTCACTGTGAGAGTGCCTTCTTCTGGGATCTAATGACCCCCATTGGCCCACTGGGAAGAACAGGAAAACAGGCCGGTTTTTTCAAGACTTTTCTGGTTCTTTTGTTCCTCCCCCCCACCTTCAACTTTGCTGCCCTTCTCTCGTCACCTGCCCTGTCCTAGATTCCTTCTGTTTTCCAGATCTGAAGAGTGACTGAAGGGTGTGGGGACCCAGGTGAGGATACAGCGTGGGTAAGAAATGCCTTTGTTATTAGGCTCCCTTCCCTTAGAAGGATAAGCTCCTTTTCTGAAGCTGGGGGGCCATCACAGAGCTGGGCTGCCTCCAGCTTCCAGGAACTGAGTGACTAAGCCTATTTGACCTTTTCCAGGCTCTTTAACTGGACTCCTAGCCCAAGAGCCCCCAACCCACCAGAAGGAAGAAGGGACAGTGTCTAGTGGGTCTGGGTGGTGTGGTGGCAGTGTCCCGTGTATCCTCCTCTCTGCCCAATGGCTCCTCTGGAGGGATGACCTACTGAGACTGAAAGCTTCAGCTAAAGTGACCCCAGCACGTTTAATGTCTTCAATTGGATTGAATTTCCAAGCACTTGATTCAACTAACTCAGCAGAAATTGTGGTAGGAGTTCAGGCGTGAGAGGGGGATAAGCAGCTAAAAGAAGGGATGGCCTTTGGGAGCAATGCCCTGCTTCTAGCTCTCTCCTGCTCCGGAGGGTCCTCCGGAGGACACAGCATAGCCGCTGGGGCATGGACAGACATGGGCAGCTCCTTTTGTGGTTGAATTCTAGGAGATGATGGGACTCCCATTTGGAGTTCTTAGAACAGGTATATGTAAATGGGCCAAGAGATGGGCTTCTACAATGGAAGGCAAGGAGTCCTTCACTACTGCTTCATGCCCTTGTTCATTTCATAGGCAAGGAATCCATAAAGAGTGAAGGCAAGGGAGCTACACCTGTCTGAACCTAAGTGGCTTCTACTAGAGCCAGGAGACTTAGGAGGAGAGTGAGGATAGGTAAGGGTCCCCAAGCCAAATGGGAGCAGCCCCTGGGAGATCACCTTAACCTCCTCTTTGGGGAATGAGTTCTGAGTTAACAGAGATGAAGAAAAACAAACAAAAGACACTAAAAAGACTCCCATACAAATCAATTTTTAATAACTCCAACTTGCTACCAGCTTCCAGCTCCAGCTCCTCTGGGGTTTATCACTGTGGAGAACACTAAATGCCCCAGGCTGAGCTACCCATCTAGTGATCAGATGACCCAGCCCCTGATCTCTTAGGAATCTGCATCTATACATGGCAGCATGCTGGTGGATCCTCTGGTGCACTAGTGCACATCTGCTCAATGTAGGAGCCAGAACTCTGTGCCCAGGGAAGGCAAGTATCCTAAAGAGATTTGAAGCTAAGTGGAATAGCAGCCAGGGAGGTCTCAGACCTGCTCTCACTGCTGGTTTCATGCCCTTACTCCCAGAGTCTTCTTACGGTGCTTGTGTCCTGCCAGCCTGAGAGCTTTAGAAAGTGCTTTAGAAGGTGGGAGTGGGGGGTGGGGGGGGAGGGGAATCTCAGACCAGCAGCTACTTTGAAGGCAGCTGTGGGGTAGGGAAAGCCTACAGAAGTTCCATGGAGTCTGTCCAGAGGAGGAACCATGGGCCAGCTTTCCAAAGGCCAGGAGACTGGCCTGTGGCTCCGCCCAGAATAGATAGAATGGCCTCTCCATGATGCGCACCTGGCCCCTTTCAGATGGAGGGCACCCTGCCCCCCAGCAAGTTCTCTCCCTTCCAGGCACCAGACCACAGCAGGAACAGATTCCTCCCTAGAGGAAATTCTTAGGCAGGCTGGATGTAAACAACAGCCGGGTGAGGGGGTGGAACACGTGGAGGGGAGCTCAGCAGAGGCAGGAGAGGCTCCCAGAGGAGAAGGTGACTGGGGAGGTGGGGAGGCTGCTGGAAAGGGAACCAGCAAAGTAGGCACCTGAGGGCTCCAGAAAACCTGTCAATGTTTATTTCACACACACACCCTAAAGACAGTTTAAACCAGATTGAAAATTAAAAGCTCAGGTTGTGACCCTATAGTGCTGAGGAGTCAACGGGTTGGAAGGCAGGGGAAAGCTAACAGGCACTCTTGGTGCCAAGAATCAAATCCAGAAAGTGGTGGCTGGACAGCAGGGCATTGGGCAGATTCTAATCTCCAGTCTCCCAGATGGAGAAGGTAGAAAAAGGTCCTCAATTCCCACACTACCTTGAGCTGAGCTAAGGGTCCTCACGACTGGACAGTGCACCATCAGGGGCAGGGGACACAGATTTCAAGCTCAGCTCAGATCCAGGCCCAAAGAAAGCAGAACTGGCTCCATCTACATCTGAGAGTTAGTCTGTTTTCAGAAGCCTCGGACAGCCACTGATCCTCAGGATGCTGGCCTCACCCTAAGACTTGCCCCAACAACCCCTGAAAATCAGTCAGCAGCCACAACTTGTAATCTCAATTGAAAATGTGAGGGGGTGTCCAGGGAGCCCATGCTGGAAGCCCCCACATTCTTGAAGGCTTCTCCCTGTGCCCCCCCAATCCCTCCCCAAATAAGATTCGATTATCCCTGGTTTGCCCCTCCTGGCCCCTGCTGTCCAAGCTCCACTGAAGCGTGGCCTTCACCGAGAGAACTCGGTATCTGTGTAATTCTCCAACCTAGGGGACGGCCCCTCTCCCCTCAGTCCCCCTCCAGCCCGGGAGCCTCATGGGTAAGGGCAGTCAGCAGCTGCTCAGATTCGTGTGGCCTCAGGAGATAGTGGAGAACTCCTTGAGCAGGACTTCCTGGCTGAGTGTGTGGAAGGCCAGATTTCTCCTGACGTTGGTGCTAATGGATCGAACCTGGGAAAGGGTGGGGGAAGGTAAGAGGGCACAGGCAGAGAGAAAACAAGGAGAGAGTTGGTTACAAACAACAGAGGGCAGTGCCTGAGGGACAAGGCCGAGATGCAATGCTAGAAGTTTCTCTCTTAGGAAATGAACCCTTAACAGCTATCATCCCTGCAGGCAAGTGAGCGAATAGTTCAGTGATAAGCTGATAAGCGGAAGAAAAGCAGGGCTGAGAGGCAGATGTGAGAAGAGTACACGTGGGCACCTGAAGAGGCAGAAGTAAGCACAGACAGGGAAGGAGGGTGAGGGCAGGCCTTTGTCCTTGCCTCGGCCATGCAGTGGGAGACTGGTCTGGTCAGTGGTCTGATAGAGGAGGAGAAAATGAGGCCAGGGAATGCATTTCTGATCTCCTCACTCTCTCTCTGTATTTATCTACTTTCCTGGGTTGGAAGAACACCTGGAGACACAGCCCCTGTCTGGCATAGAGGGCAGGAGTACGATCCAGAGGCCAACGACGAGGAGCAGGTCATACAGCTTGTGAGTCCCAGGCTTGGAAGCAGGACCCAGGTTTCTCAACTCTGAGTCCAGAACTCTTTCCATACCACAGAGAAGCCCCCTGCTTTAAAGGGAAGTCTGGGGCATATCCCTGTTGTGTCCCCACTACTCCCTTCATGCTTTCTCCGCATAGATGGAGAGCCTTGCAGGAAGTGTTGCCTCTGTCAGTGGGGGAAAGGACTGTGGAGAAGGGGTCAAAGGGCCAAACTCTCTACTCTGACTGGGTTCTGGGAGGAATCCAGCACACTCTGGAAGGAGTGCTGTTCATGGGCAACAGAAGTGAATGTTGTTTAAGAGACAAAGTAGGAGAAGGAGGAGAAAAAGCATGTGTATCTATCCTGGGCCCCAAAGACCAAGGAGCTTTCCTTCAATTTCTGCTTAGCTATGGGAAACATAATGAAGTCATCAGGCAGGAGGCAGAGGCAAGGGCAGCACGGCAAACAGCGGGCAGCTCAAGCTCATTACCTCCAAGCCCAACCAGACCCTCTTTGCTCCCTGGTGCTAGAGGTAGAGATATAAGGAGAACTCAGTCAGGTAGAGGCTAGTACCAAGAGAGCTCCCCTAACTCCTCCACAATCTTTTCCTCTCCAATTACTTACTCTCTTTGTGAAGTCTGGGCCCCCAGTAATCCCCCCACAACAACTTAAAGACTTGCCATAAATATACTTGACCCCATAAACATACTCGACTCTGCTATCTCTTTATATCAATTGTTGCCCTGCTCCCAACTCACTCACTTCCAGAGCAGATCTCCCTCACCCTGGGGAAGTCCAAAATCTCAGGAATCTCATGTCAGGGTCAGAGCAGGGCTGTGTTCAGCATAAGACAGATAATCTACAACCCAGCACCTTCATCATAAACTTGGCATAGGGAAGTAAAAGCTGGGCTGAGGTGAGTTCTGCCCCAGCAGTGGGAGGGCTGAGGCTATGGGAAGGAAGTATAGCATGCTCTGGTCTCAACTCGCAGCCACGACATTCGTGTACACCCAAGCTGGAGGGGGGGGGGGGGGGAGGGGTGGGCGGCAGGATTGAGATTGGCAGGCTTTGCTCTTCCTGAGAGCAGCTCTAAGCACAGGGCAGCAGAGAGACCATCAACGGGGAGAGCCCAGTTCTGTGGCAGGGCTGACTGGGAGACTAGTAGGAGGCAGAGCAAATGCTCACTGACTCCAGGTGGCCAGGGGTAGGGGCTGCAGGAAGCTGAGTGATGGGAAAGGGGGGCGTGGGGTGAGGAGTGAAGACTGGAGAACTAGATCGGGAGGGCACTCAGACCAGGAGCCAGTTAGGAATTTAGGAAGAAGTGATTGCATAAGGAGGAGAAGAATCAATGACTCTCATTAGCTGCTGGAAGACAGGATACGGGGTAATGAGCCAGAGCTGCCACTGGGAACACACGTCAAACCCCAGGCCCAGCTGGAGCTGTGCAAGGGCCGTCTCCATGGCTGCAGAAGAGAGATGGGCAATGCTGCCTCAGGCTTCTCACACTTCCCCGCCTGGCACCAGTACCCTGGGGAATATCTTCTCTCACTGCCTGGTCCTGGGCTGCTTCAGGAGACAATTCGCACACCCAATCCCAGCAGACTCCTCAAGTCTTATTTCATCAGCCTTTGGCAAACTGTGGTTGTTTCCTTAGATGCCCACCTGCACAGTACAACGCACCGGCTGGGAAAGGGCCCTCAGGAGACACAGGCAGAGGTGGAGGCGGGGCAGACTCACCAGCTCCTTGAAGAAGGCAGCTTCCTTGTGCTGCTCCGAATAGCGCTCATACTGGTCCAGGCCATCCTGCAGCTTCAGTGTGAGCGTGTCATAGTTGGCTCGTACTACCTCCAGCACCTGCAGGAGGTCAAAGGCCAGGCAGGGCTTAGGCCATTCAAACCCTAGGTCACTTGGTCCCCAGGCCCCTCTTGCTGCCCTGCTGGGTTGGATTCAAGCTGGGGCAACACCTCCAAGAGACCATGCTTACTACTTATCACCCAGAAAAAAAAAGCCTGGTCACAGAGCAATTCCTCAGGTTTCTGGGACCATTTTCTAACCTCTTCTCTTCCTGGCTTTTCCTGACCCATCCAGCCTGGACACCAGGGCTGTTTACTCTGGGTATGGTAAAAGAGCACGAGAAGAGGTGACAGAAGAGTGAGTGTCTGAGCTCAGCAACATCCCCAAACCATAAATGTGTTCTCAGCCATATCCTGCAGCTTTCTTTGGCTAGGCTGTCACAGTTGCTGAGTAAGATTTTGCCAATATCTCCTTCCTTTTCCCTTTCTGGGAACCACATTTCTTCAGTCCCGGGATGTTCCTCAGCACCATCTGCCGCTTGTTTTCATCTCTCAGTGCCAACTGTCTTCCTATCCACTGCCTGGATCGAACTTTTGGGCCTCCCAGCCTTGTGATGTAGGGGACACTTTCTTGACTAAGCTAGAGCTAAGCACATGTTTTGTTCTGATGAGGGGTCTCTCCCCTTTCTCTTACTTTCTATGGGGGTGGGGTGGATTCAGACCTCCACGGACTCCAGGAACGTTGGATCTCAGTGCTTCCAAAGGAAGTTCTGGTAGGACTTCAGTTGATAAGACCATGAATCGAAGCCAAGGACAACCAGGGGGAAAGGCATACCATTTAAGTTAGAAAGGAGCTGGGCAGAAAGGAGAGACCAGGAGATGGAATGACTGTTCACTGTGGTAATCTGGGTGGTAGCTATTTTGCAACTTGACCTGACAGAAGTCTATGACATCATGAAGAGCTCCCAGCTCAGTAAGGAGCTTGGGAGGAATGAGTGAGGCTTAATTCTATCTATCTATCTATCTATCTATCTATCTATCTATCTATCTATCTATTTTGAGAGAGAGACAGAGAGAGAGAGACACAGAGAGAGAGAGAGAGAGAATCCTAAGCAGGCTCTGTGTTGTCAACACAGAGCCCAACTTGGGGCTTGATCTCCCAAACAGTGAGATCATGACCTGAGCTTAGATCAAAAGTCGGATGCTTAACCAACTGAGCCACGCTGGTGCCCCAAGACTTAATTCTAACAGAAGGTAGGGCAGGGTGAAGAGAATAAGCTAGAATCAGGACTGGTCAGAGGGACTGAGGATGGCCTCCTGAGGGGGACAAAAGTACCTCTGGGCAGTTCTCACCAATTCAATCCTGTGCCAGGGCACATGTCACTTGGTAGAAAACACTTCTGCCTGCCAACAAATTCTAAGGGGAGAGTACAGATGGAGAACACAAGGAGGGATTGTGTCCTCAAGTTTGGTGGGGGGAGGGACAGCTAGGGCAAACGTCTAGCCTAGGCTCCAGGCTCAGTGTCCTTCCCTCCAGACACCCAGCTCCTCAAGGTCACTCTGCCTGGCTGTGTCCCACATACCCTAGTAGGGGCTGGCTCCTTTGCTTCTAATTCCATTTATCAGCTCTGTCAGCAGGAGGACCAGTACTCAGCAATGGCTGTCACTCACAAAGTAATCCAGCCCTCTCATGCATGTGGGCTGTGCTTGTAGCTAAAATATCTATAGACAAGGTCTTGGCTCAGAAGTGAATGGCTCAAAACCCCCTAAAAAGCAAAACTCCAAGATGGAACTGCGCCCCCAGGAACCAGGCAGAACAGAGTATTACATGCTTTCTCTAACCCTGAACTCTGGGCAGCCTCAGCAATGCCTATGAGCCAGTATCCTGGGCTCAGTCTTCCCTAAGGGTTATCAGGTAAGACAAATACTATGCTAAAGCGAATTTTGAGAAGGTGCAGCCTGTCAGAGATGCTACATCCTGAGAGCCTCAGGCCTCAGGCAATGCTGCCTTGATCCCTGGGCCTTCTCCCCTTGCCATGGCCAAGTGGAAGGTCTAAAAACAGATATTTTTCATTCCCAACAAAGTTGGCTTTTGGCAGAAGAACTCAGTTCTGTTTCTTAAAGGAAGGCAAAACAGAGAAGGCCTTGGAGCTATCAGCTCCTTGGAAGGAAACCAAAGGCCTGGCTGGACTCCGTGCATGATCTCAGCTCTCCTCTTGTCCAGACCTTACTTCCTTTCTTTCTTTTTTATTCAAGGCAAGCTGCCCTTCAGTTCACCCAGCCTCTGCCATCTCCTGCCCTCATCACCTCTCTTAGATTTCCAAGAGAAGAAGATATTCTAAGTTCAAGTCTGGACTCCAGTCCATTTGGGACTTTGGAACATTAGGGCGACTTCCTATTCTGTGACTTCGCTTTCTGGAGCTTCAGACATTAGGAACATGTCCCATTTGGGCCTCACACTCCACACTGGCCTGGGACGTGGCAGAGGGCAGCAATGAGGCAGGAGACAATCTCCCAGACTGCTTCTGTCTAAAGACCTTAGGTTTTACAATTTGCAGCTTCAGTCTCTGGCTCCTGGCCATTCCAAAGGTACCTCCTAGGCTGAGGTCTCTCCCCAATCCATCAGGTAACAGTCTATTTCCCAAGTGCAAGCCCACTTTCTGTCATCAGCTGCTGGGCTTGTGGGCTTCCTAGAACCATGTCCACCACTTTAGCTCCAGGCAGGTTCAAAGTCAGAAAAGCACTGATAAGCCACATGTTCTCTAAGGAGTCCTTACACCCCCACATATGGCCCTCAGTAGACAGGAGCCTGGGTGCTGGCAAGGGACCTAATAGAAAGAGAACTGAACTGGGAATCTCACTCTTACTATGGATCTCAATTTACCTAATGAGCCTCAACCCGTCTCTCTCTATAAAATAGAATTTGAACTCACCTTCCTAAAAGGACATGGAGTAAACATTTTGATTCCTGAAAGTAACATACAACTGATAGAAACACTATCATCCCAGTAGCTATACAGCTACCTAGACAGCTCCTGGGACTCCAGAATAACTGTCTTCACAGCCCAGGAAGTACTTACCTATTTTGAACTAACCCAAAGAGCCTATGTGCATAAGTAATTCTTCACCACAAAGGAACATCTTCTGGATTTAAGTGGAAGACACAAACAGCCTCAGTTTCAAAGATTCTATGCCCTCTTCTTTGCCTTGAAACACTTTGCCTCAGGTGAGAGAAGAACAGATTGGGGACTGGGGTGTGAACCTAAACCCCTCTCCTGGAGTCTCTGGAGGAAAAGCACCTGACATAGGCTTTAAGGTCGAAGAGACATTTTGGTCCCAGATCAACCACTAGCAAGCTATGTAAACTGATACACATCACTTAATCTCTTTGAGCCTCAGTTTTCTTATCCTATCTATACTCTAACTGTATAAAGCTCATATACGGATGACATGAGATGACTGTCCAGTGTCTTGCACATAAGGAATAGTCAGTAAGTGCTTACTAATTTTACAATGAAAAGTTATTTCTGGTGACAATAGGCATGTGGTAGTTCTTATCCCCAGATAGTTCTAACCATAAACCAGGAGCTAGGGCCTTGCACATCTTTATTCAGATTCTGGTGAAGAAGAAACCTAATTTCTCTATTCCATATGAAGCAGGCTTTCCATAATGACCCCACTATCCTGAGTGTAACAGGTAATGTATCAGCCAAAAGTCAGAGAATGTCCAGTATCCACTGCTTAACAGTCCTGGTGTGGTGCAAGGGGATACAGGTTATACTAAAGTAAAACTGAGCAGAGATGCCCACAGAGGCCAGTTTTGCATAACACAGGTTGTGAAGCTCTTGGCCATATTAGGATCAGGAAGGAGAGAGATCCCAGTGCACAAAGTTAGTTCAAAATTGATGAGGTTTTAGACATACATACACACCCCTTCTCCAAGCATGTACAATAGGCATTCCCTAAAGACTATTCAGTAGCCTGTGCCCCATATTTTTAGCAGAGCCTTTGAAATGGGAAATAACTTCTGGCCTAAAGACAGCAGCAAAGGAGAATCACCAATGGAAAAGTTCTTGGCAATGGCTATCCTATCTAGATGTCAGAGGGCTTTGCCTTGTGCCTGAAAAATTGCTTAGTCTCAAATCTCTGATGGATTGAATTCCCAGAAGGAGAATTAGCAGACAACTAAGTAATAGGATATGACCTGACAGCAAACTTGTATTCACTGCTTTCTCAATCTGAACTGACATCTACAGTATAACCTATTTGGGGAGAGTATGTAAGGCTGCCACCAGCCCACTTCCAGCCAGGGCAACACGCAGGCCTTCCCTAAAGCCAGGCTGCCAAATGAGGATGAAACCACAAGATGCCAAATAGAGAAACTTAGAGACTTTTTATAGAATAGGAAATAAACATGGAACCTATCAAGATTGCCGTGGGATATAACAGAAAGAGGCTACAGAAGGGTGCCTGGGTGGCTCAGTCAGGTAAGTATCTGATGCTCGATTTCGGCTCAGGTCATGATCTCACCATCTGTTGAGTTTCAGCCCTGCGCAGGGCTTTGCTCTGACAGTGTGGAGACTGCTTGGGATTCTCTCTCCCTCTCTCTCTGCCCCTCCCATGCTCTCTCTCAAAATAAATAAGCTTAAAAAAAAAAAAGGTGTTTTGTTTTGTTTTGTTGAAGAAAGAGGCTACAGAATTATAGAAACCTAGGGTCAAATCTTGGCATCATCATTTAGTACTTCTAGGACCTTGACCTAAGCTTTAGGTTCTTCATCTTAAAATAGTCATCATCATACTATTTTCTTAGAATATTGTGAAGATTAGAGATAATATATAAAATAAACACAAAAATATAAATGATAGGATCTCACCAATAGAAGAATGAAGGCTATTGAGACGGAAACAAAACAAGAAATGGAAACAGAATATACTTGATGTAGGGGTACCTGGGTGGCTCAGTCAGTTAAGCGTCAGACTCCTGATCTCAGCTCAGGTCATGATCTCATGGTTAGTAGGATCAAGCCCTGCTCTGTGCTCACAGCACAAAGCTGCTTGGGATTCTCTCTCTCTCTCTCTCTCTCTCTGCCCCTCTACTGCTTGTACTCTCATGTATGTGCGTGTGCTCTCTCTCTCTCAAAATAAATAAACTTGAAAAAAAATACTTGATGTATTTAAATAAGATGAATGCGGTGGCTGAAGGGCAGCTGGGAGGTCTGGCATCATCATTAATATGTAAGAATAGTGATATGGAAGGCAACCTTACCTCTTTTTGCCAATGTTACCATGGTGACAGAACCATAGAAATAACAGTTCTGGAAGGAACCTTTGAAATCACCTACCTAATCCATGGCCCTCATTTCACAGATGAAGAAACAGATGTCGAGAAAGATTGTAAGTTATCCAAAAACACAAAGCAGGGATTAGACAACAGAATTTTCTGACTCCCAATCCAATGTTATTCCTGTACTGGCAGGCTAGTTTAACCTGAGGCACATTCCTTAGTTTACCGGCTAAACTTAATCTTTCAGAGAGCATTCAAGGAATTCAAAGCTCACTCCTAAGAAGTGGGAAGCATGATCTGTGGAGAGCTGTAACCTGGAGAAAAGCTTGGTTTGATGTTTAAATTTTCATTATTACCAGGTCCCTGGGGGCTCCAGGGCATGTCAATTTCCACCAATAGAAGCCAAAGATCCTGCTCAGCCTTGCTTAGTTGGGTGTCAACCACCACCAAAACTGTACAGACCACTCCAAACTCATTATCAGCAAAATCGAGATTTGGTTGCTATTTTGATTACTTAGTACTCATTGAGAAGCTTGAAATACAAAGGTCTTTAATCTTCAACTGGACGTCTTTATTATTTTTTGTAAAGTTTATCTATTTATTTTGAGAGAGAGAGAGAGCATGCGCACAAGCAGGGGAGGGGAAGAGAGAGAGAGAAAGAATCCCAAGCTGACAGAGTGGAGCCCAATGCAGGACTCGAATTCACAAACCACGAGATCATGACCTGAGTCAAAATCAAGAGTTGGATTACCCAGGAGCCTTTTCACTGGGCTTCTTTGGCAGCAGCCATCAGGTGGTCTCCAGGCTTGGGGTAGCTGGAGATGAATGCCTCCTACCGTGTGACCTTTTTTTTTTTAAAGTAAACTCTATATCCAACATGGGGGTTGAACTCATGACCCCAAGATCAAGAGCTGCAGGCTCCACTGACTGAGCCAGCCAGGCATCCCAGAATACACTCGACAATGAATGCTCATACCTCAAGGCCAACCTTCCATTCTCTGAAAGAGACTGTAACCACTCTGTTCCCACTTCCATGTCTTCTGCTTTAACCCTGCCAAACCCCCTAATCATAGGAAAATTAATCTCTGGGTGATAATTAATCTCTGGATGATTTGAAACAGATAAAGTAATTATAAGGACGAAAGATGATAAAGGCTTTTTAGAGGATTTTCATGATAATCTCCATCTACCTCTCCCACTGGACTCTGGCCATTTCCTCTATTTCAGATGTTTATTCACTAGTTAGAGAATATGATTTTTTTTGTCTCCATTTTTTTCCCCCCACAAAGCAGGAAAAGACAGCTTGAGAGATCCAAGCTCTGAAGCCACAAACGTGAGCATCACCACCCATAAGCCTGCATATTGCCTTTGCTTCTCTCTCCCATCGGTTAGAGGGAGTTGACCAGGTACTGCTTATTATATGAGCTGATGATGGAGAAGTAATGAAAGAACCACAAGCCACTGGGAAATGAAGTTCATCCTTCACAATGGCTCCAGACTTGGGACAAACCTATCTTGGTGCTCAGAGAACCAAGAAGGTCTGAATAAAAAGGTTTGCTCTCCATGCCACCTCTCTAAACTGTTCCCTGCTCCACTGTAATGTCTTATCTCTAAAGAAATGGTGCTGAGCAGAGTAGGTCTTCAACAACACTCAGCGGTAATTGGGCTGCTAGAGTGGAGAGCAACTGCCAAGTAGCTGCAGACAGTTTTTTCTTTTAATTTTATTTATTTATTTTGAGAGAGAGAGAGAGAGAGAGAGAGAGAGAGAACACATGCATGTGCTCGCACTAGCAGGGGAAGGGCAGAGAGAGAGAATCCCAAGTAGGCTCCACGCTCAGCACTGAGCCCGATGGGGTGGGGAGAGGGGGACTTGATCCCACAACCAATTGTGAGATCATGACCTGAGCTAAAATCAAGAGTTGGGCACCTAACCAACTGAGCCACCCAGGCTCCCCTGCAGGCAATTTTTATGATAGATGCAGACTGAGCTCTCCCTCTCATTGTCTATGGAAGAACAACACAGTCAAACACAGTACTTCTCAGCCAGGCAGGCTGAAACCTTTCTCCTTCTACTCAGTAAATTTCCTCGAACTCAACAGAAGATACCCTTTCCTCAAAAAATGAGAATGACTGACTCAAGGCATTGCCTAACTCCCTTTTCTGAATTTGTCATAGGGCTGTAATGCTCTGTAAATTTTGGCAAGAGACTGAAAAGAAATCGGAGGTCACATCCTTCATTTTTCTCTGGAAGGAGCTAATCTAGCCTCCCATCCTTCCCCTACTTTCTCCAAACCAGACTTTCCCCAGAACTGATGACATGTCTCCCAATGAGGGACAACACTCTCTTCTCCCAGAAGCAATAAAAGTCTGTCCCTAACCTTGCAATTTCACCAGTGTAAGGACAACCCACAGAGGCACTCTTACAGTTAAGCGGTGCTCTGCTCAGGTGTTGGACTGCATGGAAGTGGAATTCTGATAATAAAGAAGCAAAAAGACAATTCTTCCTCCTCCATAATCCACATTTAGTCTTCAAATTCAAGGCTAGCTAAGCAAGAAGCACTGCAAAGATGTTCTCCAAGTAAAGACCTTGGTGGGTCACTACTGGATCTAGTTGTGCTTAGGCCCTGAAAAAGACTTTCAACCAACAGCTAATAATTTTTAAAATAACATAGTTAGAAGTATGGCTCTATTTCACTCATATGTGGAATTTAAGAAACAAAACAAGAAACAAATAAAGGAAAAAAAGAAAAGAGACAAACCACAAAACAGACTCTTAAATAGAGAGAACAAACTAGTGGTTACCAGAGGGGAGGTGGCGGATGGGTGAAACAGGTGAAGAAGATTAAAGAGCACACTTATCTTTTTATTTTTTTATTATTTATTATTGTCATATTTAAATGTTTATTTTTGAGAGAGAGAGAGAGAGAGCCAGAGCATGAGCAGGGGAGAGGCAGAAAGAGAGGGAGACACAGAATCTGAAACAGGCTCCAGGCTCTGAGCTGTCAGCAGCACAGAGCCCGACGCGGGGCTTGAACCCACAAACCACAAGATTGTGACCTAAGCCGAAGTCAGGCACTTAACCAACTGAGCCACCCAGGCGCCCCAAAGAGTGTGCTTATCTTGATGAGCACTGAGTAATGTATGGAATTGCTGGATCACTATATTATACACCTGAAACTAATATAACACTGTATGTTAATTTTTTATTTATTTATTTTTTTTAAAGATTAGGACTCTTTCTTTTTTAAATTTTTTTTTCAACGTTTTTTATTTATTTTTGGGACAGAGAGAGACAGAGCATGAACGGGGGAGGGTCAGAGAGAGAGGGAGACACAGAATCGGAAACACGCTCCAGGCTCCGAGCCATCAGCCCAGAGCCGACGCGGGGCTCGAACTCATGGACCGCGAGATCGTGACCTGGCTGAAGTCGGACGCTTAACCGACTGCGCCACCCAGGCGCCCCAACACTGTATGTTAATTTAAAAGAGTATGGCTCTAGAGTCAGCCTGCCTGGACTCATCCTAGGTCTACCACTTACTAGCAGGGTAGAGCTGGGTGAGTTTCAGTTTCCTCAACTGTAAAATGGGGGTTATAATAATGTTCTTTAGAGAGAGCTAGTTGTGCAGATTGAATAAGGCAACAGATACAAAGCGCCAAGCATACTTCTTGATACACAGAGAGTGCTTCATTATTATTATTCTCTTTCATTTTAATGTAACTCCACAAATAACTGCTTTTTAGAACCTGAAATTCCAAGGCTTGCCATAAATTAGCAAACTCTTTCCTCCCCCGCTTTCTAGAAGGGATGTGTCTTCTACAGGCTCCTCAAAGAGGGATTTCCTATGGTGGAAAGAACACACTGCTTTAGAGTTCATGCATTAGTAGGTGCAGACAGGTAGGGTGGCAGGCCCTCTCCTGGAGAAGCAAACATGCTACTACTACCACCGATTTCTTATGGAAACTGTGTCACAGCAGAATTCTTAGCACCCTGGAGGAAGAGACCCAGGGTTACATTATAGATTTTCCACAATGCCTAACAGAGTCCTAAGAAGCAGTGAAACATTCAACATGCCTGTGGACTAATTTAGTAGCACTCAGGCCCAACCAAAAAGGAAAGGAATTTCTCAAGGTCACATGGTAAGATTAGAGTCAGGCCATCACAGTACACCCAGCGCTCTTCTCAGTATTCGCATATGGTTTCTAAAGCCCTCAGAGCGGAGTCCTGCCTTTAAGGAGCTAATAAGCAAAATGGGGACTCAAGATAAACCACAGTGGAAGGACACATCCACAGACATAAGCGCATACTGGGTGGAGCCAGCAGTGCTAAGCTACATATCTGAGCAGAGATTGAGTGGCCCGGTTGAAACTGTGTCACACCTTTTAAAAGAGGGAAAATAAGTTATCCAAGATCTCTTCTATTTTGTCTACCACTTCCTCCACTTTATATCACTGCCACCAGTTAATTCTAAGTACAAAATTGTCCACCAGTGTAGTAGGGCCCCTGAGACAGCAGCCGCAGCAAGGGCCATTAGCTCTGATAGGTCTGTGACTGGCACTGACAGCTTAGGCTCCGTCAGGTCCCATCACGTGAGGGACAGACTGCTCAGGTTCAACCTTGATGCTGAGAAAATAAGTCCTGCACAAAAGATGGGCCAAAGGTTTAAAAGGGTAGGAAAGAATGTCACTTTACTTCCCAATCATACAATCTACAATTTCAATTTCTCAGAAATCAGGTTTGATCCATTCTAGGATGTCCTTTCGAGGTGTGTTCAATTTAGCAATGGATTTCAACTGCACAAATTCAGCTCAACTGTGCAGGGTACTCATTAGATAACTGTCCAAAACAATCTAGGCAGATACACACTGTGATCTTTGAATAGCCAGGTTCAAAGTCTTGCTGAGTTATTTTTAGCACTTCTTTGCATACAGTAAATAAGAGATTTGCACCTCAAAAGATGAGAAGAAACAATTAGGTTCAGGGGCTCCAAGACTAACTGGTACCCAGAGAGGACAGGGTTTACTTCCTTCAGACACTGCCTGCTTAACCTTCTCTTATACAAGACAAAGCTTGTCCATCTAAACATGGCCAAAAAGGAACAGAGTGATCAAGCACCCAGTTAAAAGGACAAAATACCAGCTACACAAAAGCTTCATGTTTCAATTCTCCATGCTGTTTTTTTTTTTTTTTTTTTTTTTTAATGTTTATTTATTTTTGAGACAGAGAGACAGAGCATGAACAGGGGAGGAGCAGAGAGAGAGGGAGACACAGAATCTGAAACAGGCTTGAATATATCTATTCAAGACTCTCCCCTCCAGTGACTGATAGAGGAGGAAGGAGGAGAATGAAGTAAAATGGGACAATATATATGAATAGTTAATGCAAGGGAAGGTTCTCTGAAAAGTGAGTGAAATTTTAAAAAATCAGCTGAGTAACTCTGGGTATATTGTAATTTTTTTTTAAAATTTTTTTCTTTTAATGTTTTATTTATTTTTGAGACAGAGAGAGAGAGACAGAGCATGAACGGGGGAGGGGCAGAGAGAGAGGGAGACACAGAATCAGAAGCAGGCTCCAGGCTCTGAGCCATCAGCCCAGAGCCCGACGCGGGGCTCGAACTCACGGACCGCGAGATTGTGACCTGAGCTGAAGTCGGACGCTTAACCGACTGAGCCACCCAGGCGCCCCAATTGTAATTTTTAAAAGTAGTTCAGGACTTCCACTTCCAGTTACGATGGAGTAACTGAGAACTGTGAAAGATACAACTCTTCAGACACTGGATAACAGGGAGTGTAGGACAGGTATGTAGAGAGATTAAGGTGAGCATGAAGGTCTTGTTAGGCTAAACAGACACACTGGATTTCAGGAGGCAGAGGTGACTAGAACTTGTAGGCGGACTACCAGCGGAGGCAATGAGGCAAAGAAAAGAGCTTCAGAAATTTGCACAGTGTTCCCACTGAATCTGTTGCTAATACTAAGGATTGCATGTATAGGGTAAAATTCAATCAGATCAGAATAAAAAAAGACTGAGAATCCGTAAGCTTGCACCACTGAGAGGTGTTTGAATTTTGACCGACCAGAATGAAAAGCACCTGTGGAACACCTAGGGCATTCAGGGAGACCCCAGAGCAGTCAAACCTCAGTAGTAGAACTAAACTAGCCCTGGAGTAAAGGCTATTCTGAACCTATTCAAACAAAGATTAAAAAGAAGTTCCATGGATGAGTTTGGTCAAAAGGTACAAACTTCCAGTTATAAAATAAATAAGTACCGGTATGTAATGTACAATATGTTGACTATAGTCGACATGGTTGTATGGCATATTTGAAAGTTGTTAAGAGTGAATCCTAAGAGTTCTCATCACAAGGAAAAAAAAACATTTTTGCCCTTTCTTAGGTACCTATATGAGATGGATGTTGACTAAACTTATTGTGGTAATCATTTCATAATATATGTAAGTCATGTCATTATGCTATAACCTTAAAACTTATAAGTAGTGCACGGCAATTGTATCTCAATAAAACTGGGGAGGCAGGGTAGATGGAGATCATGACCAAGAAAAAGGAAGTTTCAAGTGGATCATGCTATTCCAGAAAGAATTTACCTGTCTTCCTGAACAAAGTCCAACACTGTTTAATAAAGACAACAAAATCTAGCACTCAACTACATAACATTCACAATGCCCAGTATCCAATAAAAAATTGCCAGAAATGTAAAAAAACAGGAAAATGTGACTCAGCCAAAATAAACAGACCCAGAAATGAGATACCAGAATTAAAAACAAGGACATTTAAAGAGCTATTATAAATACGTTCAAGTATTTTAGAACATCCACAAACATAATAAGGAGCAAAATTGAAGATATAATGCACACCATAATAAAACCACTGAAAATTCGTGTGAGAGAATATTAAAAGCAGGCAGAGGGAGGAAAATAGATACAGAAGAAAAAAAAAAGAATTCACATTTCTTGTCAGAAACCCTATACAAACCAGAAAACAATAAAATGCTATCTGTGCCTCCCCAAAATTTACTGTTAACCTAGAATGCTATATCCAGAACACATCCTTCAGAAATGAGGGTGAAATGCAATTCCAATCAAAATTTTAGCAGGCTTTTTCTGTAGAAATGGACAAGCTCATCTTTTTTTTTTTTTTTTTTTTTTAATGTTTTTATTTGTTTTTGAAGGAGAGAGAGACAGAGCATGAGCTGAGGAGGAGCAGAGAGAGAGGGAGACACAGAATTTGAAGCAGGGTCCAGGCTCTGAGCTGCCAGCACAGAGCCCGACATGGGGCTCGAACTCACGAGCTGTGAGATCATGACCTGAGCCAAAGTCAGACACTCAACCGACTGAGCCACCCAGGCGCCCCGACAAGCTCATCTTTAAATGGAAGGGCAAGGGACCCGAGAATATCCAAAACAACTTTTTTTCTAGTAAAAATATGGAATTCGTCCTGAATTTGCGTGTCATCTTTGCGGAGGGGCTGTGCTAATCTTCTCTGTATCGTTCCAGTTTTAGCATGTGTGCTGCCAAAGCAAGCACAAAACAAGTTTTAAAAAGAACAAAATTAAAGGACTAATATTACCCGACTTTGAGATTTACTACAGACTTACAATAATCTAAACAATATAGGGCATAAATTTAGACATGCAGACCAAAGGAACAGAACCCTCATATATATGGTCAATTGATTTTTTACAAATGTGCCAAGGCACTTCAATAGGAGAGAGAACAGTCTTTTCAACAACAACGGTGGAACAACTGGATATGTGAGGTAGGGGGTGGAGGGGGGGTAGAATGAACATTTACTCATCACACACCATACAAAAGTATCAATGTAAAAAAAAGGCAGAGGAGTGCCTGCCTGTCTCAGTCAGTAGAGCATGTGACTCTTGATCTTGGGGTCTTGAGTTTGAGCCCCACATTGAACATAGAGATTATTTAAAAAAAATAATAACGTGAAATGGATCGTGGAACTAAATGTGAAAGCTAGAAGTATAAAACTTACAGAGGAAAATACAGGTGAAAAATTTCACAGCTAGGAGTAGGCAAAGATTTACTAAATAAAACACAAAAGCACAAATCATTACAAAGATTAAAAAATTTATCTTCATGAATGTTGAATTAAATTAAAATTAGTTGTTATTAGGGGAGCCTGGGTGGCTCAGTAAGTTAAGCATCCAACTCTTGATTTTGGCTCAGGTCACGATCTCACACTTGGCGTGTTTGAGCCCCACATCAGGCTCTGTGCTCACAGTGTGGATCCCAGTGCTTGCGATTCTCTTTCTCCCTCTCTCCCTGCCACTCTCCTGCTTGTGTTTGCTCTCTCCTTCTCTCTCTCTCTCAAAATAAAGAAACTTTAAGTAAGTACTAACTAACTAAATAGATATAGATAGGTCTTCATTAAAATGTCTCGACTTTAAAAAACATCATTAAGACAATGCAAAAGGCAAGCCATAGACTAGGAGAAAATATTTGCAATAAATATATATGACAAAGAACTTGTATCCAGAATACACAAAAACTCTTAAATAACACACACACAAGACAAATGAATGGATTTTCAAATTCAAGTATTTATTTACTTTGAGAAAGAGAGTGTGTGCACAGTGGGGGAGGGACGGAGAGGGGGAGAGAATCCCAAGCAGGCTCTGTGCTGTCAGTGCACAGACTCACACCGGGCAGGCCTGATCTCACTAACCGTGTGGGATCATGACTTGAGCCAAAATCAAGAGTCTGACACTTTAACTAACTGGGCCACTGAGGCACCCACCGATTTTTTAAATAAGCAAATAGTCTGGACACTTCACAAAAGATATATAATGGCCAGTAAGCAAATGACAACTGCTCAACATCACTTGTCATAATGCAAAATAAAATTGATAGTAAGTTATTATTTTTTTTTTATTTTTTTTTTTAACCTTTATTTATTTTTGAGACAGAGAGAGAGAGACAGAGCATGAACGGGGGAGGGTCAGAGAGAGGGAGACATAGAATCGGAAACAGGCTCCAGGCTCCGAGCTGTCAGCACAGAGCCCGACGCGGGGCTCGAACTCACAGACCGTGAGATCACGACCTGAGCCGAAGTCGGCCGCTTAACCGACTGAGCCACCCAGGTGCCCCGTAAGTTATTTTTTTTAAGAACCATAACTGAAGTATTTTTATTTTATGTAAAATGAGTTAGCATTAAGCTAGGTCTCTTAGATATCCACCATCAGGTAGGTATCTTGGATGACCCATTCAAGGAAGTTCACTTAACCCAACTTAATGAAGCATATATCCTTTGTGCGCTGATGAAAATATAGCCGGCACATATCGAGGCTGTGTTTCTGGATCAGACCATGTGGGTTTGAACAGAACAAGAACCCTGGCCAAATTTCCTCAAATGGCTCTAGGAGAGCTGCTGGTGACCCATTTTGGATGTGACACATCTTGCATGTGACAAGGCAAAACACAATACTAATTTTTAAAATTGTAATGTATGTAGTATAATGAGAACACTGCATACCCATAGAATAAGTAAAATTAAAAAGACAATTCCAAGTGTGACAAGAATATGGAGTGGCTAAAACTCTTACTCATTGTCAGTTGGAATGAAAAATGGTACATTTTTGAAAACGTTTTGGCATTTTTTAAAAAAGATCTTTATTGAGATATAATTTATATACCATAAAATTAACTCATTTAAAGTATACAATTCAATGCTTAAAATTTTTTTTAATGTTTGTTTATTTTTGAGAGAGAGATAAGAGACAGGGCATGAGCAGGGGAGGGGCAGAGAGAGAGGGAGACACAGAATCCAAAGCAGGCTCCGGGCTCTGAGCTGTGAGCACAGAGCCCAACACAGGGCTCGAACTCACGAACAGCGAGATCATGACCTGAGCTGAAGTCGGATAATCAAATGACTGAGTCACCCAGGCGCCCCTTAATACTTTTAGTGTATTCACATGGTTGTACAACTATCACTATGATCTAAACTTAGAACATTTTCATCAGCCCTTCAAAAAACCTTGTACCCATTAGCAGCCATTCCCCATTCTGTTTCCCAACCCTAGCCATGGGTAACCACTAATGCATTTTCTGTCTTTATAGATGTGTCTATTCTGGACATTTCAAATAAATGGAATCCTTTGGGTCTTTGTGTGTGGCTTCTTTCACTTAGCATATGTTTTCAAGAGTCATCCATATTGCAGCATGTATCAGTACTTTATTCTGTTTTATGGAGGAGTAATACCCCATTATATGGATGTATCACATTTTTTAATCTATTCAGTTGCTAATGGACATTTAGGTTGTTTCTAGTTTTTAGTTATTATGAATAATGCTACTATAAACACTTGTGTACAAGTCTTTGAGTGGACATAGTTTCATTTCTCTTTCAGTAAATACCTAAGAGTGTCATAATATAGATGAATCTCAGACACAAAAGAGCACACAGAAAAGACACTGGTGGTTGATTAGGGCCCAGACTCATGGTTAAGACTGACCACAAAGGAGAACTTTTTGCAGGGATGGAAATGTTCTACATGTTGTGGGGGTGGGGGTGGGGTGGATAGTGGATATATGTATTTGCATGATATATATTATGTCAAGTATACCTCAATAAAGTTTTTAAAAATTCAGTAAATCATGACTAGATTAAAAACAAAAAAGACGGGGGCACCTGGGTGGCTCAGTTGGTTGAGGGCCCAACTCTTGATTTCAGCTCAGGTCATGATCCTAGGGTTGTGGGCTCGAGCCCCACATCAGGCTCCACACTGAGGGTGGAGCCTGTTTAAGATTCCCCCTCTCTCTTTCTATCTCTCTCCCTCTTCTGCCCTTCTCTCCCATTTGTATGCTCTCTTTCTCTTAAAAATTTTTAATTAAAAAAAAAAGATGTACAACTATGGCAGTAAGCTTATGTCTTTTTTTGGTATTACTATTCCATTTTTGGTTGGGGCAAGAATGATTCAGACTGATGGCAAGTAACTAAGTTAGGAATTCTCAGTATTTTGACAATGCCAAGGATTCTCCTCATTGTGCTCCTCCTTTCCACTCCTCCACTCCTTGAAATCCTCCCTGACAAATTCAATGGACTCTGGGCAAGGGCACCTGTGTGGCTTGATTTTGACTCTTGATTTTGGCTCAAGTCATGATTTCAGGGGCCCTGTGTCGGGCTCTGTGCTGTATGTGGAGTTTGCCTAGGATTTTCTCTCTCCCTCTTTCTGCCCCTTCTCTATGCTCTTCCCCCCTACAAAATAAAAAGAATAGACAGATAGACAGACAGACAGACAGACAGGCAGACGGGCTCTGGGTGGCAATCAACAGTGTCTGGAATACTTTTCAAGTGGACACTAGCTACATGAGGTTTTTATAAGTGGCTGTACTTACCTGGACCTTCTGACAAACTCAATAATTTGCCAAGCTTGGGGGTTTATAGGGTCCTTCCTGTCTTTACCAATCTAATGAAGGTTCTGATTCTTGCCTTTTTAGTGAAACTGAGGCAAGGATAAAGATATGAAATGATCATGGCTCTCCTTGTGGAAACTCATTCTAAATAAGGGTCACTGGCCAACCACTTATGGATTTCTGAGGCAATATTTCTCTAGGGTACAAGGAGACCAGGGAGGTTTTATCTGTCCTTAGGTTTATACAAGGTCAAGTGGGACTGCTGCAAGCATGCCGCATACATCAGCTGAGTGAGGTCTACACAGGCAAAGGTCTAACCAAGAAGTAGTGATGCTGATTCTTACACTGTGAAGTCTTCAAGGCAGGCACAATCTTTGCATTTTTATAGCCCCTGGCTTGGCACATAGCAGATACTTCTATACTTGTTGCACGGAACTTGAGGCTAGGGCACATATTCCTTGTCTTACTGCTCTAACCAAAGACACTCAAAATCAGAGAATTCTTAGACCAAAGGAGGTTCTTGAGGGTTTCCTTGAGAGGCAAGGATTGGTTGTTTTTTAAAACACTTTAACTCAAAGCGGCTGAAAAAAAGAAAACAAGCCAACAGCCCAGGAACTAGAACAAGTAACAGCCTGGTAACAAAAATCACAGACTCTATTGAGTGAGCACTTCTCCCTCTACTGTGTGCTTACAGTGACTTTCTATCCAGGATAACCTGGATATCTCTCCAGGGCACAATTATCCAATATAATTGTTTGGAAACAAGGATCCAAAAGGTGAACAAATCTCTTAGGCTAAAAAAGATGATGCCTTTTAAAAGGTAACTGTTTCCTCTATACAGCTACCTTGCATATAATACGTAGAAGTTTCTCCCCTTTTTTTCTATTTTCATCTCCTATACTTCAGGATTAAACTCAATTTCAAAACCAATATAAGTTGGCCAATTCTCCCAGTCCCGTCCATGTCTTTCAAGCCTGCTACCAAAGGGCTTTCCACTACCCTGAGATTTATTGATCTGACAGACTGGCTCTGCCCTTCAGCAAGGTGGATCAGATAATGAACCTCACAGTGGTGATTAGTGAGAGGCCATCAGCTGGTTAAAGGAGTGGTGACAGTGACTTTCTTTAATTTCCCTGGGCAGTTGCCCCCACCTCCCTGACTTTATTTGGCTGAAGCCCTAGACAGCCCTTGTAACACTTTTCTTTGCACTAATTACAGATCCAGTGTGCCCAGTGCCCAGGCCCTTTCCCTCCACAAGCAAGGCACGCAATCACACTAAGAGGCAGCCAAGGAAATGAAGGTGGGGGAATCATGACACACAAGTATTGCATCAGGTGTTCTCCTTCTCTGTGGCTTATTATAGGCAGGCCACTCCTCCCCGTTCAACCCAAGAGGCAAGTGTGTCTGTCCTCCCCACCTGAGGTGTCTTTCTTTGGAAACATATCACGGAGGGACAGAGAAAACATCATCTCTGCTCCTAACTCACGAGCACTGTGACATGGGGTCTCTGCCTCCCTGCCAGGACTCACGGATCTATCCCTCCCTAAAAGACAGAATTCTTTACCAGAAATCCTAGTTGTGAGCTATCCACAGTTTCCCTTCTAGTTGAGTGGGTCATTTTTAAGACTGCAACCTCCTTTGTGCAGTTATCACTGCGAAAAGTCAAAGTACTGTTACGGTACCCACCAAAAACATTTTCCGTTAGCACAACTTGAGGCCTCTGATGTTACCACAGTGGCAAACCATGCTCTTTCTAGCACACCTTATAGAGTTTTGAGCTACCTCCTGAGGAAAGGGTTGCAGTGGAAATAAAAGTTCCCGGAAGATCTATTTGGGAGGAAAGAGGTGACCAAAAAACAAACCAAAGGGGGAAGTCTTACTTGTACACTCTCATTTAATAATTGGAATAAAGGATCCTTCTTAGATTAAACCAAGAAAGCAAGGGCTGCTGTCCCCTGTAACCTCTGGAAAAGCTGACAAATACTGCAATTCCTACAAGCTCCAACACTATTCCTCTATTCGCTGCCAATGAAGCTTCAGTGGCAGTGAAGCCTGACTGAGGAAGACCAGAAGTTCATGGAATGCACATTTCACAATTCATATTTAATTGGAGAAAATGCTGTCAGTGGCAGAGATGAATAATAAGCTGAGCTCTTCACCAGTGACCTCTGCATTCATCTAGCTTGGCTGTGGGACATTAAATTTGAGAGTCTTTGTTTTGTTGTTGTTTTAACAAAATGGAACTACTACTTTAAAAACAATTAAAATTCAGTATGCTTTTAGATTTTGACCCATATAAATATATTGTCTATTACAAAAAAAATCTTTTTATTTTTTTTAAGTCGCCTTTGGTCTGTGGAAAAGCTTTATTTCTCACAGTAACTTTGCTGACATGCTTGATGGAATAAAGAGACTCTTTCCTCATTTATAAAGTTATCATACTGTGCCAGAAGCCTCTACTCAGGCATTTCTGTCTGGCTGACAGGCAAACTCTCCAGGCCCCTGTTCAGTACTTTCCTTCCTCAACTGAATGGTCTCTTCCCAAACCAGGGCCTTTTCCCACGCCCCCAGGAATGAGCCCTATTATCTGCACTGTCTCTGCTTCTCCCTCCACCTTCCTTCAGAATACCTGGCAAGCTCAAGCTGTCACACATGCCTTGGCCTGATGAAGTGGAAGGAGCTCAGACTTCAGTGTCAGACAGACTTATGTTCACATTATGGCTTTGCACTAACAGCTGTGTGACCATGGACAAATTACTTAGCCTCATTAGCACCCTCATCTATAAGATAGCTGTACCTATCCCAAATAGTTGATACAACAATGAAGCAAATAACCTATATAAAAGTGCCCAGCTCAAGAACTACTAGCTTTTCCTTTCCTTTTATCTATTTGTGTCCTCTTAAAATCCAAGATACTGTCTCCCCTTTCTCTGGCAGTGAAGCCCACCTCCTGGTCCAAGTGAGACCACGGCCATCCTGGCAGCACATCATCAGCTTATCCTCTTATCTGGACCTTCTTAAGATGCCCTATATAACATAAAGTTGATTTCCGAGGTTAAGCAGCTTTTAAGAAAATCCTTCTTCCACTGACTCTGTCTTTCCTGTTTTAGTGAATCCAGTTAACAAACAACTCATATTGAACTTTTTTTCTGCCAAACAGGTCAACATTCAGCTGGAGTCTAAACAAAGGCAACAAGGAAGGCAGGGTCTCAGACAGCCAATGCTGTGTCGCATGTTTGCACTCAGTAAGAGTTCACACAGCAACCATCACTCAGGGTTATAGAGAGGCAGTGCAAAACTACAGGCTGTTGTGGAAAAACAACAGGAAACTGAGTCATGGCTATCATCATAGGAATCCTAAATCTTAGGTCTCCAGCAGGTGTCTCCATCAAGGCTGCTTTCCATGGTGGTTAAGGCCCTACTCTAAGATGAAAAAACATCACAGGGACTCTCAGAGTAGAATACTCAGAGATCTCAACTGTCCCGGGGAGAACTTTCTATCAGTGGCTCTCATGGGGAAAGTGAGCTACACTCACTTCCTGCTCAGAAAGTCCTGCCTCACAACTTTACAGCCTGCTTCTCCCAATGCTCCTCAACAACTAGTAATGTGCTAGAGCTGGCTCATACATAAACCGTGAGATCATGACCTGAGCCAAGGTCGATGCTCAACCGACTGAGCCCCCGCCGGCACCCCAAGATTTCACTAGGATTTCTCAATGCCTAGCATTTATTTGTAGTGGCTCTCATCTTAGGATCAGGAGAAAATCAAAAAGGTTTAGAAAGATTACTAATAGGTATACTAGCTTCCAATGTAACCTTCAGATGTGAAGCATCTCTTTTCCCTTAAATTTACTTTAATCTAATCCTATAAATAAGTTATATTCTTTGCTTTGTCACGATACTTTTAAAGATACCTCTTGCAATATACAATATTATTCGTGCCTCCTCTGAGTCCAAAATCCAAAGCCCACAGTGAGAGTGGAGACTTAAAGAGATAATGGGAGGTAAAACTCCATAAAATTCCGAAAGTAGAAAACTTAAGAATCTGGTTACATTGTCCTATGGTCCTGTGACATATGGGGATGCCAGCAGACCACCTTGCTTATCCTCCTGGAAAATTGCTAAGCCTCCCTGTAGAGAAATGTCTAGTAGTCTCCTCAGCCACTTGGATGAAAGGAACACCAGCTTCAAGAAAGGTTTGTCCACTCGGAAAAACAAAGTAGAATAGTGGTTGCCAGGGGTGAGGAGGAGGTGGGAAAGGAAGTTGTTCAATGGAGAGGGGTTTCGTTTTGCAAGATGAAAAAGTTCTAGAGATCAACAGTGCAATGATGCACACATATCAACACTAGTGTACTGTACACTTAAATGGTTAAGATGGTAAATTTTGTTATGTACTTTTTACCATTTTTTTTAAAAGCTTGGTTTGCTCATTAGGCCTTATCACATGCCTAGCACTGAGGCTGGCTCATACTAGGTCTTTGATGAACACTTATGAATTGAATCAAAGGCAGTACAATTAGGTCAGGGAGGAGAGTCAGTACATTGTGGGTTATGGGGTCTGTGATGACAACTGAAATGACAGAATTGTATTTCTAAGTCATCCAGCCTCTGGATATCCTGTGATCCAAGGACAAGGGTTACAGAAACTCTGGTACTCTTCTCCTTTCTTTCTGTCCTTTTCAGGTCCTCGCTTTGAGTACATTTTACAATCTATGCCTCTCTATTGACCCAATTCCTATCCCTGCTCTTTCTTTTTTTTTTTTTTTTTAATTTTTATTTATTTTTGGACAGAGAGAGACACAGCATGAACGGGGGAGGGGCAGAGAGAGAGGGAGACACAGAATCGGAAACAGGCTCCAGGCTCCGAGCCATCAGCCCAGAGCCTGACGCGGGGCTCGAACTCACGGACCGCGAGATCGTGACCTGGCTGAAGTCGGACGCTTAACCGACTGCGCCACCCAGGCGCCCCGTATCCCTGCTCTTTCAAGGCTCAACTCAATTCTTCTCTCCTCCATATGGCCTTTCCTGACCACCACAACCTGCAAAGGTCTTCCTCTAACAGGAGTTCACAGATCCCACTGCTAGTACTGGTCAGCTATCGATAAGCTGTGTTAAGCCATCTCTTGAACTTATTCCATCCTTTGAGAACAAAGGCCCTTTACCATACTTCTCTATTCCTCAAATGCCTAGCATAATCTGAAGCACAGAGCAGGTGCTAAATACTAAAATACTGATAGGTGAATGAAGGCTGAAGAAAGCAAGGGTGGGCCAACCATTTATTTGCTTTCCCATGGGATATTTCAAAGTCACAAAATTGGTCATGAATGTGACTAAAAGCTTAAGGAATCAGGCACTCAGAGAAGGTTTTGACTTGAATCCTAAATTGTGACTACGTACTCTAGATATTCAGAGCTCTAGAGAATCTTCCGTAAAATTCTACCATGAAGTCCTTCCTCTCTTGTCTATTAGGAAATCAGAGCTGACATAAATCAATATGTCACAGCATTTGTAAACCAAAACAAATAGTGAATAGTTTAAAAAGAGCTCAAGATCTTCAATGGGCATTTTCAAAGGTCTGATGGCATCAGGAACAAGGAAAGTATAAGGTACTTACTACTAAAGGAACTATGCCAGTGATTCTTAAAATTTGGAGGGCGGTGGGGAGGTGTCAAAGACTGGTTAAGAATTTTAAGAAAGATGGACCTTTTTTTTTTTTTTTTTTTAAAGATTTAATTAAAAAAAAAAACTTTTGGGACACCTGGGTGGCTCAGCCGGTTGAGCGTCCGACTTCGGCTCAGGTCACGATCTCGCGGTCCGCGAGTTCGAGCCCCGCGTCGGGCTCTGGGCTGATGGCTCGGAGCCTGGAGCTTGCTTCCGATTCTGTGTCTCCCTCTCTCTCTGCCCCTCCCCCATTCATGCTGTGTCTCTCTCTGTCTCAAAAATAAATAAACGTTAAAAAAAAAAAAAAAAACTTTTAAAAGTAATCTCTACACATGGGGCTCAAACCTATAATCCCCAAAATCAAGAGTCACACATTCCACCAACTGAGCCAGTCAGACACCCCAAAATGGACCCTCTTTAAGAAAAAAAAAACTGGGGCACCTGGGTGGCTCAGTTGGTTGAGCGTCTTACTTCGGCTCAGGTCATGATCTCGTGGTCTGAGTCTGAGCTCCACATTGGGCTCGCTACTGTCAGCCTGTCAGTGCAGAACCCGCTTTGGATCCCCTGTCCCCCTCTCTCTACTCTTTCCGCATTTGAGCTCTCCCAGAAATAAACAGATATTAAAAAAAAAAAAAAAAAGGACATATATATATAGAGAGAAAGTAAAACAGTGGTTACAGGGGTGGGGGGAGGAGAAACGGGCAGATGGCGTTTAATGGGCATGGGGTTTCAGTATGAAATGATGAAAAAGTTCTGGAGGTGGATGGTGGTGATGGCTGCACAAATATGTGAATGTACTTAGTGCCACTGAACTCTACACTTAAAAATGGTTAAAATAGTAAATTTTACGTATATTTTATCATACACACAAAAAGGAGTCAAAATGAACAAACTTCACCATCAACCTTGCACAAATGTGACATGTGTATAAAGTTATAACAATGCATGCAGTTTATCACACTAGATAATGAACAACTATTCTGTCACACTGAGGGTATTGACTGATTAAAAAGCTCGGCCCTCCATGAAGCCAATGAGAAGTAACAGAAAAATGTCATGTATCTTCTGGAAATCTGAAAAGAAGCTCCAGTGTAAGAGAATGGGCTTTGTTCAGTAAGCAATAATGAATTTACAAATATCACTCTGAAATGCCTCAAACAGAGGCTGGAATGTGTTTGGGTGCTGTCGGAACTCAAAATTCACAAATCTCTTGCCAGAAGAAAATGGCAGGCTGGGCAGGCAGATCTAGCAAAGAGCCTTCTCTTGTCTGCTGTCTTACTAAGTGCTATAAATTCCAGTTAACACCTATCCATAGTCTTCAGGGTTTCTTTTTTTTTTTTAGGGGTACTTTATTTATTTATTTATTTATTTACTTACTTACTTACTTACTTACTTAATGTTTATTTATTTTTGATAGAACACAAGGGGGGAGAAGAAGAGAGAGAGGGAGAGACAGAATCTGAAGCAGGCTCCAGGCTCTGAGCTGTCAGCACAGAGCCTGACGTGGTGGCTCGAACTCACAAACCATGAGATCACGATCTGAGCTGAAGTCGGTCGCCCAACCGACTGAGCCACCCAGGTGGCCCCTAGGAGTGGTTTAGAATCTACTTGGGGATTAAGTTCCTGATTTTTTTTCTCTCTACTTAGTTTGCTGCTAACAACTACAGGGCCCAAATGGATCCCATAGCCAGCTCTTTGGGAAGCTGTGAATACACTTAACATTAAGTGATAGTAGCCATTTATGTTCAGAAGTGAAGGGGGAGAAGTGCTCCAACACATGTCGGAGATTAACAAGGCGGTCAAATACTTCTAATCTGATAGTGCTAAGAATAAAACCAAGTGCACCCTAATGCTGTCATTTAGAACCCTTCAAAGTCAGCTAGGGAAGAGAAGCAACAACTATTTTAAGGGCAGTTTTGAAAAGGGTCCTAGAATAGCAACACCCTTCCCCCACTCCCAAAGTGAAAAGGATTGCTAAGAGAGATAGTGTACAAAACTCTGTGACAGCAAGGACTACACTTAGATTATTCACCATGGATCCTCACTACCCAGCACCACACCTTGCAAACGGCAGGCATGTAATTACTTACTCACTAAGTAAATCTTCCAGAGCCGTTATCTCTTCTCCATTCTTGAATAGGACTGTGTACTCTCCCTCCCCACAGAAATCACCTCATCTCTGGCTTGTGGACTCTTTCTGAGAGGCACTTTCATCACTTCATTTAACTTTGAGAGAAGTTGGAGGAGGGTGAGGACACGTGCTTGCTAATCATCCTTTTCCAGATTGCCTCGTGCGCCAGAATGGATTTTTATTATTGGTCTGTGGCTGCTACTGCTGTAGAAAGATTTCAGCCTGACCTTCCCAAGCTGCTGGGGAATGAATACTGCACGTGGCTGACAGGGAAAATGTGCCTTCCTTTTTTCTTTTCTTTTTTTTTTTTTTTTTTTAAAGCTTTTAGACTAACCAGAGCTCACTGTGGTAGGAAAGTCACCCTTTCTCTTATTATACAAAACTCAGGATGTTGAATTCTTTTGCATAAAAATGATATAGTAAAACCAATCTGAACTGGTCCAACAGGGAAAAGGTAGCATCTTGAAGTACCTCACAGAAAGCAGTGGCATCAAAGAACAGGACTTGAGGAAAAAAGAAAATGAAAGCCATTTACAAAAGCAGTTTAAATAAGAGGATGGATTCTCACAGCTGGCCTCACAAAAGAGAACAAATATGTCAAAGGGAACAACAGACTAATAGAGTCCTATCCATCTGGCTGAGGAAAGAGCCACTGGTGAGAATACTGAGAGGCCTGTTAGGGAAAAGGCTTGCCTGGTGCCTCACTGAGCTGGCTGAATAGCTTTTAGGAACACTGGAACACTCGCTCATACCATTGCTGGTTGGCTCTGCTAGCAAAAGATTCAGAGAAGGGTTTCACCGATATACTGGCAAAAAAGGGAGAGCATACTTTATTGGTTTGGAACTTATACCTTTACTCTCAACTCATGACTACCCCGGCCCTCCAGCTGGAGAGTCAGGTAGGAAAGAAAGGAGATTGTGTAAATGGGATGTCTCAGTTGGTGCTTTTAAAAACAGAACTCAAGAGTCTCATTCTGAAACATCAAGTTCAATCCCATGCCACGCTAAAGCCCCATCTGTACTTTTATATAATGCAGAGCCGAGTGCAGGCACTTAGGGAGAAGGGGAAATCAGGCCAGACTCAAGGAAAACAAACACATAATGCTATCTGCATCTCCAACTCAGTCCATACCACAGAAAAACCCGCTCAGAAATAACTGCTCGAGGCAAATAGAACTCAATTACTAAGGAAAATCTGCCCCAATGAGGGCTCATATTTTAACAAGCCAAATAGCATCAAATTAAGCTGAACTCAGGGTTTTTCTAATTGGCAGTTTTATCCATTTCTAAGTTCTCATTTCTTATTTTTAAAAATAAAAATGACTCTCTGCCTAAAATTAAAAAAAGAAATGCCTATCACCCACTCTAAAATAATAATTCACCGAATTTTCACCTACATATCTTCTATACAATTAATGAACCCCTTACATGGCACAAAAGCAGAAGCCAGCACTCTATTTAAAGTACTATCAACAAATCCCTTACTAATTGCTCTTAGCAGCCTGGCTCCTGCCACCAGATGCTCAGTCACAGAATGCCTCTGCTATCAAAGAGAGGACAACTGCTTGATCCCTGCCACCAACTCTGGGGAGGGATGTGGCTTACCTGCTCCTCTGACAGTTGGGATATGTGATTCACAGCAGCATAGGATTCAATTTTGGGGTTAAAGTGATTGATGATGGCCCTGAAAAAAAGAATTAACATTAATATGGCATCAGATGGAAGAAGCAGATAAATAAGTTAAAAATAAGTACCAAGTACCCTCTGGTTTAGAGTGTGAGTACATGGGAGTGATTGCCAGAGAATAACTATCTTTTTATTGACCATGAGGTCACATGGTGGGGAACGGATAACTCTGAAACGAGAAGTGTTTACAATTTATTAGATAAAGAGGAGAATCAAGTGTCTCTGTTCTGCAAATGAACCAGGGGGAAAATCTCATAACCAAACAAAAAACAAAACCAAGCCTCCTTCAGGCAAGAAACAAGACCCAGGGGGCTCTCCACTAGGGGGCCCTGATGTTTCAGTCAGAAAGAAAAGTAGTTTTCTCTGCTCTGACTTAGGAGAACAGGGCACTTGGTAAAGCTGGACCAACATGTAGGCTAAATACAATCCCTGAAGAAGCTGAGCTTTATCAAAGCCTAGAACCAACCTTCATACTTGTTAGTTAATAATTTCAAACCACAATGTTATTTCCAGCCATTCAAAATCTGAGTGTCATTTTCAAACACTTCCTTTCCATCACCCTCACATTCAAGATCACCAAGTCTTATCAAATATAGTTCTTAAATATCTCTGAAATCTGGGGGCGCCTGGGAGGCTCAGTCGGTTGAGTGTCCGACTCTTGATTTCAGCTCAAGTCATGATCCCAGGGTCGTGGGATTACGACCCACATTGGGGCCCCATATGGGGCTCCACACTGAGCATGGAGTTTGCTTAAGATTCTCTCCCCCTGCCCCTCTCTCCCCCATGAGTGCTCTCTCTTTAAAAAAAAAAAAAAAAAAAAAAAAAAAAAAAAAAAAAAAAGTCTGCCATCTGAAATAAATAAAGTTCCATGAAACCAATACTTCGGTGTATATCTAGGTCCTTGTCACTTCTTATCTCGTGTAGCAGAAAAAGCACAGGTTTCAGATCAGAGTTTAGCATAAGTCCAAATTGATACAAAAATGATTAAATAAATGGGAAGAGATGAATCTTTCTTTCTCCTTTTTTTTTTTTTAGAGAGAGAGCATGAGCAGGGGAGAGGGGCAGGAGAAGAGGGGGAGGGAGAGAGACACAGAGAGAGAATCTTAAGCAGGCTCCACACTTAGCATAGAGCCCGACACAGGGTTCGATCCCACAACCCTGGGATCATGACCCGAGACAAATCTTTCTAACAGAACAATTTCAAATAGTATGTGTGGATACTCTCCCCTTTAGGAGGTGGAGTTAGGTTCCCATTCCCACTGAGAGCAGGCTAGACTTAGTGACTTATTTCCAAAGAATAAAAGAGTAGTAAGAGAGGAAAATGGTAACTTTACAGTAAAGAATCTTGGAAAATACTGTATTATTAGCCAAGTGAAGACGGTGAACATTCATGTGGCATGAATCTGGTATTCACGTAACCTTTGGTATGATCTTTTGAGAAGGGCACTTTGCTTCTGTTATATACTTCCAAAATCCATAACCTCAATCTAATCATGAGAAAAACATGAGACAAAACCAGGCTGGGGGCATTCTACAGAATACCTGGCCAGTACTCCTTAAAGACTGTCAAGGTCATGAAAAACTATACTTGAGGAATCGTCACAGACCAGAGGATCTTGAGGAGACATGACAACTAAATGCAACATGATACCCTAAACTGGACCCTGGAACAGAAAGAGAACATTAATGGATAAACTGGTGAAATCCAAATAAAATACGGAGCTTAGTTAACAGTAATGTACCATTGCCAGTTTCTTTGTGTTGAATAAATGTACCATGGTAATGGAAGATGCAGGAAACCTGGTTAAGGAGCATGTAAGAACTCTATGTATTATCTTTGTACTTTTTCTATGATTCTAAAATTATTCCAAAATAAAAACTTTATTAAAGTACACATGCACGTGAATGTATGGTAGCACAATTGAAATCAATATATTCTTTTAATATAATTTACTGATAGTATAAAATTCTTGAACCATTTAATCTAATATGGGTAATGAAAGTATAAGCCAAAGCTTAAATAAAAAAAATCATGGTTTGGCCATTTGTTATTTTGGGTTTTTGGGATGCTATATGTCTCAGAGGAAAAAAAGTGGGAATAACACCTACCTTAGCACTTAGTACAGTACCCAGGAATAGTACATTGTAGGCATAAAATAAATGTTTGTCGAAAGAGTGACTAAATCTTAAGAGGATTCTTGCAACATTTATATAATAAAGCAATGTCAAACATCTACCACAGTGCCTGGCACACAGCTGGTACTCAATAAATATTCAATGAATGAATACATCAAACAGGACAGTAATGGGTCAGGAACAGAGTAAAATTCTGGTAACTTGTTTTTCCAGAGACTACCAAAAAGGGTAAGATGTTATGTGCAAGTTAAGGTTGTAGCTTGGTCTAAATCCAAAGTGGGAAAGAATTTGGACCAAGTAGGGGTCAAATAATTTTCTCATCCAGAAGGTGAAATTTTGAGGATATTGGCAGGGATGACAACAGTCCAGGAGCAGAAAAGGAAAACCAGGAGACTAAATGCAATGAGAAGACAAGGGAGGAGGTTTAGAGAAGAATTGAGAATCCCACCAAACCTAGCAGCAGTACCAAGTTAAAGTTAATCCAGTGTAGAGTGTGATCACAGGGTCTAGCATCCAAGAGCTAGGATTAAGAAAATAAAACAAGGATTAAGAAAATAAAACATGGTCACCAAATCAATCTACTGTTAAATCTCAGTTATTTTAGGAAAAAGAATTTGAACTCTGTAAATACATTCATTTCACGGTTTTATAGTGGTCTTTTTTTTTTTTTCAGGTTTTCCTTAAATTTCTCAGTAAAATGTTTTTGAAAAAATGTTTAAAAAAATCCTGACTCAACTGAACTAACTAGGGTTGTTTGTTTTTGTTTGCCTAGGTTTGGAGAACAGAGAACTCCAAAGTATTCTAGTGTCTGTCTGGGTGGGAAAGTAGCAGCCATGGGGGCCCAGTTGGCAATCCAATGAAGCTGGTAAGGTCTGGACAATGAAATAATCCCTGGGAATGAAACTGATGGGGATGCTGTAATTCTGTTCCTTTTCTACCTAAGGAATTCTCTCACTAGGAAAGAAAGTAAGGAAAAAGTAAAGAAGGAAAAGAGAAAGGAGAAAGGGAAAGAAGGAAGAAGAGAAGACAGGGGAGGAAAGGGATGGAGGGGAAGTGGGAGGAAGGGAAGAGAAAGGGAATGAGGGAGAGAAATGAAAAACCTGGAAGGCATTCTCAAAATGTATACTTATTTCCTTCCCTTCCCAAAGTTATACCCGTCAAGTGTCAGCTGGGTCTATGCATGGTCTATATCATCAGGGCATATGTGCTGATATTGTCTGAGCAAACTCATCCTGAGGGTATGACAGATATGCCACTCTGGAAATTTGGAATGAGGATAAGATCGTCCTCCAACCTCCCCATGACACTGCCATCCCAGAGCCTTAGATCTCAGCAGGCAATTGAAGCCTCTCACCAGGCATGGGGAGGGACTATTTAGAAACCCGAGAGAAGGGGAACCTGGGTGGCTCAACCAGTTAAGTGCCTGACTTCGGCTCAGGCCATGATCTCATGGTTCATGAGTTGAGTGTCACATCAGGTTCTGCACTGACAGCATGGAGCCTGCTTGGGATTCTCTCTCTGCCCCTGTCTCGCTCACTCACTCTCTCTCTCTCTCTCTCTCAAAATAAATAAATAAAAACTTAAAAAAGAAACAAACAAAAAACCTGAGAGGTGGAACAGTGTAAATTCAGTTAGCAGTCTCCAAGCCAGTAAACCACAAAGGGCATAGAGTACATATCTCTGCTTTACTTTTCTTGCTGTCTCTTTGAGACAGTTACCTGTAAAATCTGAGTACTAATCTGATCTACTGGAGATGCCAGGCGCAGGGCACTAAGCCTAAGAGGTAAGAAAAATAGTCTGACACTGGCTGTTCTCTTTCCAGGCTCTTTAGCAAGGAATTTCAGAGAGGGCTTGGAAGCTTCCTATTAAAGTTCTCAGGACTTCATACTGCTGAAATGGAAATTTCTTCTGAGATAGCAAAGAGATGACAAAACACTGAAACCAGGCTAAGTCCGCCCACACTGAGTGACACATGCCTCTGCAGTAACTGAAATACTTAGCTTCTCCTTCCCCAGCAAGTTTGCAGCCTACTAGGGCTCACCTGGGTTGTGATTCCACACTACCCCACCTGGCCAGGTCCTAGAATAGGATTTATGCCTGAGTAGCTCTCAGTGGGAGAAAGATGAGGTACTACATTTATAAGTGAGGAGCCTCTCTTTTCTTTAGGCTTCCCTTCCCACCAGTATCATCTCCAAAGGGATTTAATACTATCTCCTCTGAACATTTTTTGGTGGGGAGGTGGCGGGGGGGTCTTCTGATACATTCTAACAGTAGCTTTCTCATTTTACTGACCCAAACCTAACAGATAGCAATTGTCCAATGCTTAAGTCTAAAATTTGAGTGTTCCAGAAAGAAGATATGGCAATTTCTCTCTGTCTCCTTCTTCTTCCCTCTCTGCCTCCCTCCACCATGTAAAGGCACAAGGCAGAAAGCAGCTGTGAGCAAACCAGGAAAAAAGTCCTCACCAGAAACTGACCCTTGCGGAACCTTGATCTGGTACTTTTGGCCTCCAGAACTGTGAGAAAACAAACATCTGTTTTTTAAGCTACCTGGTCTATGATATTTTGTTATGGCCATTGAGAAGACTGTACATGGATATTCTACTCTCCACTGGACCCTGGCATTCGGGCAAAGCAGACTCCAAGCCTGAGTCAGTCTTTAGCAAAGTAGTAGAGTAGATAAAGTCTGCTTCTCATTCTGCAGGTTACTTCCTCTCTCTGAAGCCTTCATATTGTGGGTTATTATTTCCTTCTCTTCTAGAAGAGGATCCTGAGGTTCCTGTGTGACAAAGTTCCAGTCACAAAAGCCACACATGTAGCTACATGGGTTACCAGTTTCCCAGGCAGAGTGAGCTGGGCCCTTTAGCCTTTACTAAGTGAGAAACACAGACTCCAATAAAGAAAGATCTTTCAGGGGTGTCTGAGTGGCCTGTACCATAGAGAAGGCACACACAGACTGAAGACATACAGTGTCTGAAAAAATAGTAGGTTAGGCCATACATGGCCAAGAAAGAGATGCTCATTTTTCCTTTCATTTGCATCTTGAGATTGACTTTCATCTAATCACAGCCTTTCAGGTATTTAAACAAAACCAATCTTATGCCAGCTAAAAGTTTTTATGCTGAAAAGTATTAAAAAAAATTTTTTTTAATGTTTATTTATTTTTGAGACAGAGAGAGGCTGAGCATGAATGGGGGAGGGTCAGAGAGAGAGGGAGACACAGAATCTGAAGCAGGCTCCAGGCTCTGAACTGTCAACACGGGGTTTGAATTCACGGACAGTGAGATCATGACCTGAGCTGAAGTCGGACGCTTAACCGACTAAGTCACCCAGGCACCCCATATGCTGAAAAGTATTTTAGAAAAGAGGACTTGAAAGGAAGAAAAGGAGCATGAAGAGGAAGGTTTGAGTGGGCAAAGAAGGAGAAAGCATAGCCATTATGGAAAAATTAACATATGACAAAGATGACCAAAAAAGATGTCCCTTTGACATAGTGGCAAGACAAATGGGAAAAGAATAGTCTATTCAAGAAATAGTGCTAGCAAAACTGGATATCTACATGCAAAAGACTGAAGTTGGCCCCCAACTCCACACCAAATACAAAAATTAACATAGAAAGGATCACAGATCTAAATGTATGATCTAAAAACTATAAAAACCTTAGAAGAACACATAAATCTTTGTGACCTTGGGTTAAGTAACGATTTCTTAGGATACTGTAAGTGGAAATGAAAAAAAAAAACCTAGCTCAAGTTTAAAAATTTTTGTGCCATACATGAAACCATCAAGAAAGTGAAAAGACAACTCATAGGATGGGAGAAAATATTGGCAAATCATACATCTGGCAAGAAACCTCTATGAAATACCATTTCACACCAACTAAAATGGCATTAATCAAAAAACCAGTAATAAGTGTTGGCAAGGACATGAAAAAATTAGAACTCTCATATATTGCCGGTGGGATTGTAAAATGGTACAGCTACTTTAGTGCTTTGGCAGTTCCTCAAATATTAATGCCTAGAATTACCATATGACCCATTCTCTATACTGAAAAGAATGAAGACATTATGTCTACACAAAAATTTGTACACAAATGTTCACAGTAGCATTATTCATAATAGCCAAAACACAGAAACAATCCAGATATCCATTAACTGAAGAATGGATAAACAAAATGTGGTATAGCTGTAATAGAATATTATTCAGCCATAAAAAGGAATGAAGTACTGATCAATGCTACAACATGGACTAACCTTAGAAACATTATGTTAAAGGAAAGAAGCCAGACACAAAAGGCCACATATTGTAGGATTCCTTTTTTTTCTTTTTAATATTTTTCCTTCAAAGCGTATTCATTTATTTTGAGACAGAGAGAGTGCATGCACGCGAGCAGGGGAGGGGCAGAGAGAGAGGGAGAGAGAGAACCCCAAGCAGGCTCTGTGCTGCCAGCGCAGAGCCTGATGCAGGGCTTGATCTCACAACCACAAGATCATGACCTGAGCCAAGAGCAAGAGTCGGATGTCTAACCAACTGAGCCACCCAGGTACCTCTGTATGATTCCATGTATAGGAAAGGTACAGAAGAGGCAAGTTTATGAAGACAGAAAATAAATTAGTGGTTATTTTGGGCTGAGGGTAGGGTTAGAGGAAGAATGGGGGCTGTCTGCTAATGGGTATGGAGTACCTTTGTGGTAGGAACAAAATATTCTAAAATTAGATTGTAGGGATAGCTGTACAAACTGATGATAAATTTTAAAATAATGAGTCGTATATGTTAAATGGGTGAGTTGTAACACATATGAATAAAGTTGTTTTTAAGATTAAGGCCACCTTGACTCCAGCAGTTCTTAAGTAAGCCGCTTTCCCCAGGAACCAAGTCTACACAGAATTCACAGATCCCAAGGTGTTTCACTCACCAAGATAACTTTCCTAGAGCTCACATACGCTAGTGCTGGTGGCAGGAGGAAAAGGAGCTCACTGGGTCACTGACTAGTTTGTACATTACAAAGCAGAGAGAGTTTGAGGAACTTCTGTAGAAGCCTCTGTGGTGGGTGCAGTGCCACATGAAGTAGCAGAGATGTGAGTGAGACTGGCAGTGGAAGTCACATGTGCAAGAGAGGACCAACTCTCTTGAGAGATAAGGAGAGTTCAACTCCTGGTAATATGCTTGAGATCTTTATTTTATTCTTAAGTTTTAAATGTTTATTTATTTTTGAGAGAGAGAGGGAGGAGGAGGGGAGCAGAGAGAGGGAGGGAGACACAGAATCTGAAGCAGGTTCCAGGCTCTGAGCCGTCAGCACAAAGCCCGACACAGGGCTTGAACTCACGAACCATGAGATGACCTGAGCAGAAGTTGGATGCTCAACTGAATGAGCCACCCAGGCACCCCTCGATAACTTTAGATTAAAAGGCCTGCATCTGGCAAATGATGTCAACTTTTGGCTACTGAACAAAAAATTCCCTGGAATAAAACTTTGGGGGTAGACTGGTAGGGAAGAAGGAAGGCTCTCTTATTCTCAACACTCTTGAACACTTTTTTTTTTTTTTTTTTTTTTTAAATGGCTGGAGCTGCCCACATTACTCAGAGACAGCCATCCATCCAGGACTAGGAAGAAGATTTAAAGAAATAAGGCCCAAGGAAAGGGAAAGAAATCTGGAAGTAGAACTTTGTGGGGAAAGGGAATATAATTTCTAACCAAACCCCCAGCTTTATTCAAACTGGAACTAAATGCTCTATGAGAGCAGGGACCAAATTTATGTTACTCACCACTATATTTCCAAACTTTAGCAAAATGCCTGGTGTACTGGGAGATTCAATTTTTAAAAGTGAATGAATAAATCAAAGTCTAAGAAGGTTTTTGTTCAGTCTTACCACAAGTAAGGAGGTCTGTGATCACCAGCTACTCTCAAAAAGTATGAAAATAACAATAACAATGTTTTATGCCCATCCCAAGAGAAAAGGTGACTTGGACATGAACAGCTGTCCTTCAAAGAAGGAACAAAAGTCATCACTGAAGACAGTAAAGTTTTCTCTTCCTCTTAAATCATACCGGGAGGCCAGAGAAAAGCTTTCTGGCAATCCTTATTAAAGTAATCTAATATCTTCTGAAAGTAAGCCTAGGTTTTTGTCTGGGGTAGCGGAGTAGGAAAGGAGCAGGGGAGTGTGTTATACTCTGTTACTGGGTCTCCTAATGCCACTGAATTAGGAAGTCCCAAAGAGGAAAGGCAAAAGAGACAGTGTCATAGTAATGGGAAATTGCTAAAGTCAGCCAGAGAGAGATAGCTCTGCACTCAAAGCACCTTTAAAGGCAAGAATCTGGGCCACCCTCTAATGCAATTGCCAACTTCTGACTGTCAAAGACAGGGTCACTTATACAAACCGAAGCAAAAGGAAGCGGACAGATGGAACAGCAAGGCTGAGCCACAAACTGGCTAGGGATTTCTTGCTCCATTTTTAACTTATTCTCTCTGACTCATGACTCTGCAAAGCAGCTTTCTTTTCCCTAGTACTGGGTGGATGATGGCTGAGACACATAGTTAATGCCCAGCTTACTCAAGAAATGCACAGGAATGTTACCTTAACCATGAAGGCAATGTAGCTTAAGAGAAAATGTAGATTCTCATATCCAGAGGGAATCTAAAGCAAATCCTCCAAAGATGCAAATTCTCACAATCCCAGCTATCTCCCACAGCATCTGAGGGTCTTTTATGAAACAACAGATAAATCACAGTTTCAACCGGAAGCCCAGAACATGGTGACTGTTTCCTTACTGAGATACTTGAAGCAAGCAGCCTAGCTCTAAAAGCTGCTATGTAAATCCTTCAAGCAGAAAGGAGAAAAACAGACAAAGGTTGCTTACAGGAAAAGTTTCTGTCGCTCTCATTCCAAGGAAGGAGGAAACATAACTGGTATACTCAAGATGGTACACACTGAGAATATTCTTAGAAGTTTCACTCTAAAATTATTCCTATAAGGCTACTAGATATATATTAAAGAGTCTGAACATGGGTGCATATCTGAAGCCTGATAAAAATAAATTGGGATCTCAAGCCTCAACATCATAAGAACTATAGTCTTGTATTTTCAAATACTTGCTAAACATGTACATCTGGATGTCATGCTTTTACTTACATGGTTTTCTTCACAGGGAATGCTATTTTTCTTTACGCCTAAAAAGCGTAAGTCTTATTTTTCCCTTGACGGCCCAGTTAAAATACCACTGCTTCTATGAACAACGTGGTATATATAAAATGAAAAGCAAGGCTTTAGAGGCAGTAGACCCAAGTTAAACATCCTGGTTCTTCCACTTCTAGGCTGTATGACCTTGGGCAAGAGACCATATTCTCTAGTACCAGTTTCTCCATTTGGTTGGATTTCCTTTCCAAAGTTTTCCTCTGTGTTTTCCAATATAATAGCTAGCCTGACCTAAAGGGAACTTTTTTTTTTCCCCCACAAGTAGCTTCCCCTTACCTAGACCTAAAAGAGCAGTCCAGTGATCTATACTACAGAGCATATTCTCAGATATCTGGGATTAAAGACAAGAAAACTATATTTATAATTGCTTCTACCTGGGAAATCTTCGTATAGGTAAAAGGCTGGCTTCTGAGAAGGGGTAAAGGTAGGACTGAATAGTATGAGGCAGCAGATAAAATAGTTCATCTGAGGTTGAGTTATTTAATTTTTTTTTTAAGTTTATTTATTTTCAAGTAATCTCTACCCAAGGTGGGGCTCGAACTCACAACCCCGAGATCAAGTGTCATACACTCCTCCAACTGAGCCAGCCAGGCACCCCGAGATATTTAATTTTAAACTATCATTTCTTTTCACCTTCAGAATTGTCTCCCATACTCCCATTTCATGCAGTAATAAGCTTCCTTCTTCATGGAGTCAACGAATCTTCAGCCCATCCCGTTCAACAGCAACAAAAAAACTCAATTTCCCTTGATGCCTGTTAACAGCAGTGCATTACAAGCCTCAGAGACTCTGCTGATTAACATTAAGCAAAATAAAATCTAAAGTAAGAATACCTGCTAACCTTTTCACTTTGAAACTATATAGTCTAAACTTCAGCAAGTGACCCTTTAGAGTGTTCCTTTAACTCATCTCCTATGTACTAGGCTTTAACCCTTTCATGTCTATCCCCTTTCTTATACCGCTGTTCCTGGGGCCATTCTTTTCAGGACCAGAGACACAAACGTGGGTTCATTTCAACCTTACCAAAGAAGGCATTTTGGCAACCACCAAGAAGGATGAGCTACTACTGGTCACTGCACCGAGCTGCTTACTTTACCCAGTGATCCAACTACGTACACTGGCCCTCTTAATTACTAAGGAGAACTTGACTTATTTGTGTACACAAGTTTATTAGTTGAAGGGAGTGGAACAAGAAATGTGTATCATTGACTACAGCATAGTAATCCTGATATTTCAACTTAGGGAATGATTTGGGTCAACATTTCTCTTGATTTCTAGGTGAAAAACAAGTGACATACAAGGTAAGTTATTCACCTACTGGACTACATTTTCATCCAGCCTCTGCACTGAACAAGTGAACATTCACAATTCATTAACTGGAGGGAAACAAGAAAGAGTTAATGTGTATGAAATGTATGTGCACGTGGCCTGAGGGGCAGCTGCCTCATTTTCTGAAGCTGTGTGCATGACTATGCATTTTGGCAGTTTGGGCTTTCTACCTTGATGCATGACTTTACCCAATGTAGATTTCCACCTCATCACCTGCTGGAAATTAAGCAATTGGTTATAGCTACTTTGCTTGAAAAATGAGCTAATTTCTACTTACTGTGGCCCCAAACCATAGATTTAAGCCAAGTAAGATGCCATGGGCTGTACACTTTGGCTAAATTATCTCCTCTAGCTCTGTTGTAAGAAAGGAATGGAATTCTTTCCTGCTTTAGATACCAGCCTGACATTTTTCCAGTTTCTACAATCACAATGAATGTAAATGGAGAAGAACGAACCATAGGAGTTGAAGGAACCACAAAAGTAAAATGAACCATCTACATTTCCATAAAAGACATCACTTAATCCATTCCCCTTAGGAATGTCTACTGTTGTATTAAACCTTTCTCTCAATAAATGAACAGAGGCTCCAAAACTTTCTGAGGGATAGAACACCTACAAGATTAGCTAATCTCTGCTCAGATCCCATTACTCTGTGCTTCATATTCCTTTATACTGTCTCTAGCTGCAGGCCAGGAGTTGCTGGCAGAGTTCCTGGGGATACAGAATGCAAACCCTTGATAGAAGTTACAAATACTTTAGCCCTGGATTTCCTATGTTGAGAGGCAAGGCCCCTCTACATTCTCAGAAACATCTAGTAAATATAAGGAAACAAAATAGGCCATGTGAAAGGGTCTATTAGATTTTCTATCTCACTTCAGGACATAAGAAAATCCTAATATGTACCTGGGAAGGCTTCTGAGGCAGTGGGAATCAGCTTAAAACTCCAAGAAGTGATCTAATGTTAATTAACGGTGAAAGTTCCAATCCCTTGAACGTGACTCAAGAACTTTTAAAAACCGGGCATGAGCCAAAAACCTGAAATATTTTAATTACACATCATTTCCATTAGTCCAATTAATCAATTACAAGATATTTAACTTTTCTTTTTAAAGATTTTATTTTTAACTAATCTCTACACCCAACATGGGGCCTAAACTCACGACTCTGAGATCGAGTCACATGCTCCACCCACTGAGCCAGCCAGGTGCCTCAAAAGATATTTAACTTTTAATTTTAAGCACAGGGGAGGAGGGAGCAGGAAGACAAAGAAAAAAAAAAAAATCAGCAATTGACTAACTTAAACTTCTTTTCCTATCACATCAAAAAACAGAGGGAAATTGTTTTTGTGGATCACATGCTAGACAAGAGAGAGGGAAATTTTCTGTGGATCCCATACTAATTAGAGAAAAAGACACACATGGAACCCTAACTAAGTTAGAAGAGTCGTGCACAGACCTCAGTGATGGGGAAGGAGGATCGGGGATCTCACATGGACAGAGGAGGAAGAAGGCTGTCAAGATTTCTGAGTGGTCCAGTGTGGGCCATATGGACACCATACTAGAAAGGAGTGGTCCTGATGTTTGTGCACAGGAGAGAGGGGATGGTGGCCATATGGATCACATACTGGTTTTCACGTACTCCAAGTAAAGAATGAAATTAAAAGACATGGAAAGAGGTTTATGTTCCATCCCAGGGGGACCTTTTAGAACTCCTCAGGAAAGGCAATCAGCAAGTCTGCCAAAGTAATTAAGCAAGCGAACATTTACCATAAAGCCCACATCAGTTAAGTGAACAGAGATGAATCTTATTACGGTGCACTGTCAGCTCTGAGCCTGCAGGTGCTAACCACTGAAACACCATGTTACTTGGCCCTGTCTGTTTGCCTGCCCACTGTGAAGGAGAGCTTTGCCTTTCTTGGCTGAAAAAGCAGGCTGCTTTCACTGGCTCTGGCAGTGACTTAAGTTGCCTTCGGAGAGGTCCTAGCACAAGTGGTTTCCCATTAAGAAGCAGGGGTGTGAAGAGTCGGGGCAGGAGATGGGACTGGCTCAAGAGAGAAGCCCTGAGAGAGAGGACAGGTATGAGAGAAAGCAAGGGAGCTGGGTAGCAGTCCGGTTGTAAGGTAAGGAGAATGAGATCGTTTAATAAATCAAAAAGAGAAGAATAAACAAGCTGCTCAAAGTATTCAGCCATTCTTCTTAAGTGAAGTTGACAGTATCTCTCTCAATGAAAAGAGAAAAAGTTAAAATGTCACTGCAAAATACTTTCTCCACAGGAAAAGGAATGCTACTAAGGAACACTGCTTTTGCAATGTTAACGGCAGCCTTAAAATCAGCTTTACTCTGAGTTAACGCCATAGGTAAAGAGCCAGATTTTCTCAACAATCTAATCAGGATCTGTTATTGAACAAAATTCACTGTTTGCTAGAGGAGATGAGTATTTACCAATTGTCCTAAGATTTACAAATGGCACCTGGTACATCTTTTAGCCCTATTTCTTTCTGCAAATAATTGTGAGAGTCAAAACGAAAGCCCCCAAGCTGACTAAATGCAGCCTCCTATGTCAGAGACCCAGATAGCTTCTCTTCAACAGAAACCTCATGGGAAGAAGGCTCCTAAAAGTACCTGTGAGGACAAATTCAAAAACCATGTAACATTTTCAAAACTCATCAAAGGCCATGTGTCTGTCACTCAAAAGGAGTGGATAAGAGTGGACAGCTAAGTAGGTAAGGATCCTGTGTTCAGAAACCAATAAATCTCTAATTCATTATGGAGAGGAGGTCTGAAAGACATTGCTGGGAGACAGGTATGACCAGCCAACTGAGGAAACGAGATGTAATGGGCTTGAACTGAAATTGATGGAGATCTCAAAGCACCTGAGCAGGCACTCCCAGGTTTGAGCTTCTCTCTAGGCCCAGGACAAGAGCAAACAAAGAGCTGTGGTAAAAAATTATTTGCAACCTTACTTTCTACCACAGCTCTTTGTTTGCAACAGGGCCTGTGGCTTCCTTACATTCAAAGGCAGTGGGAGGCAGGAGGAGGAGGGGAGACTAGAGGACTACTACCCAGACCCAAGCAGCGCTACCCAGGAGAGGACTTAATGGGAGGATAAATTTGGGGCCTGATTCTTTGACAGCACCTCCAGTAATAGCTAGCAAAGCAGTGAGAGCCAGGGTGAGAGCCAGCTCCAAACATTCATCATAATAGTGCAATGAGTTGACGGTCTTTGGGGGAGAGTCTATGAAATTCCAGAGTAAGAAAATGAAGCCCGCGTGGAGAGGGTGAGGCGGTTGGCTCTGGCAGATTGTCTCTACAGGAGGCTGGGTATAATTGTTTTATGTTCACAAAGAAGTTATTAGCTGCTTTCTCTCTAATACACCAGAAATAGTGCTAAGATTTTTCCCCTCCTGAAAGGGTGACGCTACCAAAAGGAGAATTTTAGTTTGAAAGTGATTAGAGGGGCACCTGGGTGGCTCAGTCGGTTAAGCCTCCAACTTCGGCTCAGGTCATGACCTCACATTTTGTGGGCTCGGGCCCCGTGTCGGACTCTGTGCTGACAGCTCGAAGCCTGGAGCGTGCCTCGGATTCTGTGTCTCCCTCTCTCTCTCTGCCCCTCCTCTGCTCACACTCTGTGTCTGTGTCTCTCAAAAAGTAAATTAATGTCACAAAAAAAATTTTTTTAAAGTGATGAGAATTTTGTTTACCCTATACGCAACATTTTATTTTTTAATTTTTATTACTTTTTTCTTTAAAGTTTATTTATTTATCTTGGCAGGGGGGTGGGGGGGGAGGAGGCAGAGAGAGAGGGAGTGAGACAGAATCCCAAGCAGGCTCTGCACTGTCAGCACAGAGCCCTATGCAGGGCTCAAACTCATGAACCATGAGATCATGGCCTGAGCCAAAATCAAGAGTCACACACTCAGTGAACTGAGCCATTCAGGTACCCCGTACATGCACCATTTTAGAAAGAAAATTCTATTTACTCCTCCCTTAGCTGTCAAACTGACTGCTTTCCCACATAGTGAAGGACCATTCTGTCCCTAGAAGAAAAGTCTATAGTATCTGAAGCTAAGAGTCTGCTAGCATAGTCTGTGACTCAGTAGTTCAGTTTGTTTGACAAACAGTTAAATACCCATTACATGCAGATGCTATGCTAGGCAGTGGGGGAGGTGAATGAAATTTGATTCCAGATAGCAAGGGATTGACGGACTAGTGGGAAGACACATACTACAGACAGATAATTTAATTACAATGTGCTAAGGGCTAGACAGACAAAGAGCAAACAAAATGTCTCATGGGAGCACTGAGGAGGGATATTCTGCCCAACTTGGGGGCTTAGGAAAGGCATCTTAAAGGAGATGGTGCATGAAGGGAGCCTTGAAATATTAATTTAATCAGGCAGGTAAAGGTGAGAAGATCCTGGTACATTTTCTTATAGGATCAGAGACTCATACCCAATTTTTACTAAATCAGACTAGAGAAACCTTACTAGATAAGTTACATTACGTTCATGCATTCAAAAAATATCCAGCCAATTTTTTCCAGTACACCAAAGAGAAAAGTTATAGATTCTTTTCCTAGGGCCGTGTTTTAAATCTTTTCCAGCAGGATATCTTCGTGAAAGTCACGAGACCTTTGCCTGCCGGGGTCCTGTTTGCACGGTTTTTGCTCAGTGCTGACTCAAAGACGCTCCTGGCGATGGGCTATGGCAGGCTCTGTACCTCCTCTTCACTAAATTAAATGTAAACACAAAGCAACTAAGCTGAAGGCAGGCCTTTCAGTGTCACGTGGGAGTGAATGGATCTCAGCTGCGTGTGCCCACCCTTGACAGGGTGTCAGTCTCCAGCTGGTGATGCAGCTGCTTCACTTAAAGACTGAAGCCTCTATTCTCTCATCTCCACCAAACCATACTGAAGGGACTAAATGGCTCTGCTTTGCAGCTGCCTGTTAATTATAGCAGCTTCCTCAGCTCTCTTTTGGCTTATAAGACATTAATATACATTTGGGAAGGTCCTCTGTAAGAAACACACAAGAGAACTTTTAGCCTTATGAAGAGCTTGAAAAAACACCTTACTGCCAAGGGCAGCAGGCATCCAAACACCTAAAACAGTGGCATGTGAAACAGCATCAGAACACACAGATTCCTTCAGCAGGTCCTCTGTTTTACATAAAGAACAGCAGCCCATCACTCAGTCAGTGAGAGGATTTTTTAAGGCATCCTTAAAATCATCTTTAAAATTCAGTGAATCTGCAACATAAAAATAGCATTAATTGCCTTGACTTGTTACTTAAAAAAAAAAGGAAGAAAAACAATGCATAATGCTATCAATAATTCATTTCAAAGTGGCTTTAGTTGTCTCAAAGCCCCATTTCATATAATTAAAACCTTTTGGCTGTCCTATTGTTACCCTGGAGGGAACTAGAAGTCAGTAAATTCTATGGTGTTGGGATAAACAATTCAGCTCATCATTGAGAAAGGGGTCCATCTCTCTTGGCAACAATTCAAAACATACTTCCTGGCTATACCAGGTCAGTTCAGGGGCTGGTAAGACTGTATTTCCTGTTGTCTATTAGGATCTGAAGCAGGCTTTTATAACGGGGCTACACAGATGCAACTGGGGAGCACAATCAGAGGACAGCCTTACAAGCACTTCTTAGGCATCTCAATATCCACTTCCTAGCTTAGGACCCTCAGGTCAGCTGATAATTCTGGGAGACAATGGTGGCAATATAAGTCCTTGGAAGATGGAACCATTCATTCCAGGCATCCCTTGACTCACTCAACCAATATTTATTGTTCCATACTGTACTTTGCTAGGGGCAGAGATTATAGAAGAAAAGCATGGTCTCTGTCTTAGGAGCTCACCATCTAGTGATGGACATACATGTAAACGGCCTTACCACAGTGTGATAACTGCTCTGAGAAATAAATGTACAAAGTCCTGTGGCAATGCAGGTATGAATCATTCGGCCTCAAAAAATCCGGAAGCTTTCAAGGAAGGCGACGTCTAGGCTTAGTTTTGAAGCATAAATAAGATTTTGTTAGATAAAAAGAAGAATGGGAAGACATTCTAGGTAATAGCACAGGCACTGTGCAAAGGCACAGAGGTATGAAATTTGAGACTCTGTGACTATGTCTAATTTGGCCAGATCTTAAGATACATGGGACAGTGATAGTAAACAGAGCCAGAAAGGTAGGCTAGGGTCAAGGTGTCATGTGAAGGAGTTTGGACATGATCTGATCCCTATCAATGATGGGGAATCACATAAGATTTAAAATCTGGTGATTTTTCATAGGCACCCGGGTGGCTTAGTTGGTTAAGTGTCCGACTTCGGCTCAGGTCGTGATGTCACGGTTCGTAAGTTCAAGTCCTACGTCAGATTCTGTGCTGACAGCTCAGAGCCTGCAGCCTGCTTCAGATTCTGTGTCTCCCTCTCTCTCTGCCCCTCCCCCCACCCAGACTCTCTCTCTCTCTCTCTCTCTCTCTCCAAATAAACATTAAAAAAATTTTTTTTAATCTGGTGATTTTTTCTAATAAAATATTTCAGATATTTAAAAAGGTGCAGAAAAGAATATAGTGAATGTTTGTGTACCCTATATCCAACTTAAAAAGCATTATAATTACCTTTCAAAACTTCCATGTACCTCTTCTTCATTGTATATGGTCTCTCTCTTCCCAGAGGTAAACACTCAGCTGATTTTGGTACTTATCATTCTTATACACTGCTTTACTCTTTTACTAAATATGAATGTGTCTCTAAATAACATATTTTTTTGTGTTTTTAAACATCATGTGCATATTATCATACATTCTGCAATTTACTTTTTTATTCAATATTATATTTGAGATTTTTATTCCTTTGGGAAGCTCTAATCCATTCTCAGTGTTGTATAATATTTAATTGTGTAAATATACCACAATCCATTCTGTTGATGGAAATGAAATGTAGGTGGCTCCCAATTTTCATGGTATTAAAATAGTACTTAATAGGGGAGCCTGAGTCGGGCTCAGTCAGTTAAACGTCTGACTCTGGATTTTGGCTCAGATCACGATCTCACAGTGGTGAGATCGAGCCCCACGTTGGGCTCCATGCTGGGCATGGAGCCTGCTTGAGATTGTCTCTTTCCCTCTCCCTCCCCTCCCCTGCTCAAGCTCTACCTCAAAACAAAATAATAATAAGTGTTTTTATTTATACACCCTTGAGATCATTTGGGAAAGTTCCTCAAGGAACAATATCTAGGAATGAAATTACTGTGTCATAAGGTTTGGGTAAGTTGGACTTTACCAGATATTATCAAACTGCCTTCAAGTGATGGTACCAACATACACTCCCAAGAGCAGTGTCAAGACACGCACTTCTGAAATTCAAGTCTACTGAATGAATAAAATAAATAGTGGCTGCTATGAGGGAAAGACCAGGAGCAGAGAGAATAGTTAGGATGCTCTTGTTATGAGGACGTGAACTAAAATGGTGGTTGTATAAATGGAGAAGAATTTACTTGAGAAATATTTAGGAGGTAAAGGTGAAAGAACCTACTGACTGGGTGAAGGAGAGAGAAGACACTAAAGCAAACTTAAGATTTCTACTTAAATTTTTTTTTTAATGTTTATTTTTAAGAGAGAGACAGAGCGTGAGCGGGGCAGGGGCAGAGAGAGAGAGAGAGGGAGACACAGAATCTGAAGCAGGCTCCAGGCTCCAAGCTATCAGCACAGAGACTGACGCAGGGCTTGAACTCACAAACCATGAGATCATGACCTGAGCTGCAGTGGGACGCTTAACTGACTAAGCCACCCAGGCACCCAAGATTTTTACTTTAGGCAAATGACCAGATGATGATAACATTGAGATGATAAATGTAGGAGATGGCTCTTAAATTGTAGAGGGAAGGCAATAAGGCATATTCTTTGGAATGTCAAGTTTGAGGTATTTGTGAAATCTCTAGGTAGGGTATGAAGTTCAAGAGGCAAGACCATGCTGGTAGTAAAAACTATGAAGCTTGTTTACCCAGGGAGCTACCATAAATCAGATATCCAGGCTCAAAAAGATTAAGAAAAAAAAATAAAATAAAGAGAACAGCACTTTCTCTACTACTTAACACTGGTTTCTCTATTCCAGGAAAAAAAGTCAATTTATATGCCCCATGATACAAGGTAGGTACCCTCCGCTTAAATTAATTCTATATCTGAATTTCCACCTGTCTAGACTAAACCCTTCAGCTTAAGGTAGAACAAGCAGGGATGAAAGAAGACAGCTTCATAACATTAGACCTCAAAGAGCTACCAAGCTGTGCTTTAAATGTTATTACCAAAGGGGAGACAACCTGACATCCTGTTTGACAAAGAAGAAAAGGTTTAGCTCCTTTGAGTGTATCCTACTCAGATACACTCGAGCATTTCTATAATTTGCTCTGTTTTGAACTCCTTGCTCTTCCCGATCTATGGGGAAGTGCTTTTCAAGCAAGAAGGAAGTATTTAGTAAGAAGTTATGATGAATACTTCATTCTCTGCCTAATTTCACAAAGTGTAAATAGAAGCTCAGGAAATGGGATAATAGTTGTGGACCAGTAGTTTCATCTATAGGATACAGGAACAGTTGGCAATCTGTTATACCACTAGTATCAGCCTTGTTTTTCAGCAATAACTGACCTTGGAAAATGCAGGATTAAAAACCTGGAGTTATATTCTAATAAAACAATGTTCAATGTCGGTCTATTTTTACAAAGAAAGTAGAGCTACAGAGTGGCTACAGAAGCCAGGTTAAAATGCCACATACATTTCAAACCCTAAGGTGAGTAAGGAGTCAAGTGTCCCCACTCCTTGCCCTACAGTCTGAGGATGAGTGTTAGTCAACCCATCATGTCTAGAACTGTTCTCGAAGATTCACATGTAGCTATTTAGCACTTGAAATGTGGTTAATGCAACTGAGGAACTGAATTTTTATTTTAATTAATTTAAAAGGAAAAAAAAAACTAAAGCAGGATAAAATATTATTCCATTAAATACAACTTTGTTTAGGAAGGACTACATTTCACTTTAACCATTGTATTGTATAAAATATTATTGCTGTTATTACAGTGCATGTGTGCTGTTTCTAGTACTACAAATAAACTCATTAACAGGGTGCCTGGGTGGCCCAGTTGGTTAAGTGTCTGACTCCTGACTTCGGCTCAGGTCATGATCTCATGGTCATGGGATCAAGCCCCAGACCAGGCTCTGCACTGGCCATGTAGCATGCTGGAGATTTTCTCTCTCCCTTTCCCTCTGCCCCTTCCCTGCTCACTTGTGTGCACACATGCTCTGCACTCTTTCTCTAAAAAGTAGTAACAATAAAAACAGTTTAAAAAAAAAAAAACCACATTACCAATCTGGTTGATGTCAATGGATTGATTCAGTTCAAATGACTTACTATGTATGGATTTCACAATGTAATGTATTTATTTACTTTATGCAGACAGCAGGAGTTACAGCAGAGTTCCTTCACCTAAGCACTACTGATATTTGGGGCTGGGTAATTTGTTGTGGGGGACTGTCCTGAGCACTGTAGAATGTTGAGCGGCATCTCTGGTCTCTACCTACTAGACACTAGTAAGCACTCCCCTACTTCCCCAAGTTGTGAATACTAAAACATGCCAAATATCCCATGGAAGGCAAAATCATAACAGTTGAGAACCACTGAGTTACAGTGATACCATAAAATCAGAATTGGCAATTAGAGTAATATATTTATTTTTTTGAAATTATAATTAGATTATATTTCTAGTTTTAAGAAGTAAACAGGAATAGATTTTTAAGTTTAAAACGAAGGCAGGGGCGCATGCGTGCCTTAGTCGATTAAGCAACAGACTCTGGATTTCAGCTCAGGTCATGATCTCACAGTTTGTGGGTTCAAGCCCCATGTCAGGCTCTGGGCTGGCAGTGTGGAGCCTGCTTGGGATTCTCGCCTTCCTCCTCTCTCTGCCCCGCCCCTGCTCACACTCTCTCTTTCTCAAAATAAATGAACAGTTTTAAAAAATAAATAAAATAAAATAACAAAATAAAATGAAGGCATGCTACTGATTCAGAATTGAGTGGAGATGCAAATGACAGTACTCCGTTGGAACACTAAAAAAAAAGAGAGAGAGACTGGAAAAAGGTATATTGCTAGTTTCATGATCAACAGCAAATGCAATTTGCTTCAGCAAGGCAAAATGAAAAACCTGTTTGTTGTGTAAAAACCCTTTTCAAGATAGTGAAGGAAACACTATTAAGAAATGTTGGCAAATGTATATAAAGTGAGTAAGAAATTTCTTCTTAACATTAGAACAGTAAAAATGAATGAATAGGGGCTCCTGGATGGCTCAGTTGGTAGAGCATGTGACTCTTGATCTAAGGGTTGTGAGTTCAAGCCCCATGTTGGGTGGAAAGACTGCTTAAAACAATAAACTTCAGATATTGAAAAAAATAAAAAAATAAAATAAAATAAAATCTTTAAAAGAACCCATACATACATACATACATATACATATATATGTATATATATACACACACACATATATATGTATATACACACACACACATGTGTGTGTGTATATACATATATATGTGTGTGTGTATATATATACACATATACACATACATGTAATAACTAATGAATCAACAAAATAGGTTGTCTGAAATCAGAATTTCCAACAAAAGGGGCACCTGGGTGGCTTAGTCGGTTAGGTGTCTGCCTTTGACTTAGGTCACGATCTCATGGTTTGTGGGTTTGAGTCCCATGTCAGGCTCTCTGCTGTCAGTGCAGAGCCCACTTCAGATACTGTCTCCCTCTCTTTCTGCCTCTCCCCACTCTCACTCTCTCAAAAATAAATAAGCATCTTAAACAAATAGATAAATATCCAACAAAAAATTTTAATGATTTTTAATAGGATCTGAGCTTGTATCTTTGGTCACTATACCATTTTTTAGATCGAAGTATGGTAAAAGAAATTACTATTTCAGCTATGGATATTCTCTCAGAAAATTATGAGGAAAAGACTAAAAAAAGAACCACTTTATAAAAAGTGAAAGATCTTCAAATTAAACCATCAATTTGCCTGTAGCATATAAGACATTTCTAATGATATCAAGGGTCAGGTGATTCAAATGTAAATGACAAGTATTAACAAGAAAAAAAAATACAAGTACTTTTCTTTAGATTTGGATGATATTGCTCAATTAATACTCTGGGTATACTTTGTCTCAAAAGACTTTCAAACATACAAAGAAATTTTGTCAATTTGCAGACTGAAAACCTGAACTCATGTCATGGATATTTTTTATCTTCTACATCTGTCAATGAAGAATTGGACTAAATTTTTTTTTTTTTTAAGATTTTTAAAGTAATCTTTACACCAAACATGGGGCTCAAACCTACAACCCTGAGATCAAGAGTCACATGCTCCACCGACTAAGCCAGGTAGGCACCCCAAATCTGACTATATTAAAAAAAAAAAATTCTATCACATGTATGGTGCTCCAGCTATATAGGTCAAAAGTCCAGCATTTATGGTCTTTTTTTTAAAAAGTTTGTTTGTTTATTTATTTATAGAATGTGAGCAGGGGAGGTGCAGAGGCAGAGAGAGAGAGAAGGAATGAGAGAGAGAGAGAGAGAGAGAGAGAGAGAGAGAGAGAGAGAGAGAGAGAATCCCAAGCAGGTTCCACACTGCTAGTGCAGAACCTGATTCTGGGCTCTATCCTACCACCACAAGATCATGACCTGAGTTGAAATCAAGAGTCAGACGCTCAATCAACTGAGCCATGCAGGCGCCCCTACTGTCATTTTTAAACAAAACTGAAATTTCCCCTCTGCTTCATTCTACTGTATGGTACAAATTAAAAATATGTGTGCAGTTTTCTAAACCAGATTTTGTAAATGTCATGGATACAGTACTAAAATCATTTAGTATATACCTGCAAAAACTATGAACATTACCAGTTTATGGAACAGCTGAGAGAATTTAAAGACAATGTAATGATCACAAATTCTTTGCCAGTGCTCATTGGTTCAGGTGAAGGTTTACAAAAAATTTACTATACTGTTATTTTCAACTCAAAATCTTCTTTTTCTTTTATTTATTTTTTTATTAAAAAAAAATTTTTTTTTAACATTTATTTATTTTTGAGACAGCGAGAGACAAAGCATGAACGGGGGAGGGTCAGAGAGAGGGAGACACAGAATCTGAAACAGGCTCCAGGCTCTGAGCCATCAGCACAGAGCCCGACGCGGGGCTCGAACTCACGGACCGTGAGATCGTGACCTGAGCCGAAGTCGGCCGCTTAACCGACTGAGCCACCCAGGCGCCCCCTCAACTCAAAATCTTCTTAAAGGAATGCCTTCAAGTATTCAATAATTAAAATGGAGTGGCAGGAGGAGGGGCAGAGAGAGAGGGAGACACAGATTCCGAAGCAGGCTCCAGGCTCCCAGCTGTCGGCATAGAGCCCCATGCAGGGCTTGAACCCATGAACCATGAGATCATGACCTGAGCTAAAGTCAGACACTTAACCGACTAAGCCACTCAGGTGCCCCCAAAACTTTTCTTTTAATTAATGAGTTAAAATTGAAACTTCAAGAAAAGGAAAAGCTTATTGTGTGACCTACCTGGCCAGGTATTTACGTTAAAATTGAAGCTTTCCATAATATCATTAACACATTTTTCTAATGTGAATCAATATGGATTTTTTTTTTTTTTTTTTTTTTTTGGGACAGAGAGAGACAGAGCATGAACGGGGGAGGGGCAGAGAGAGAGGGGAGAGGGAGACACAGAATCGGAAGCAGGCTCCAGGCTCTGAGCCATCAGCCCAGAGCCTGACGCGGGGCTCGAACTCACGGACCGCGAGATCGTGACCTGGCTGAAGTCGGACGCTTAACCGACTGCGCCACCCAGGCGCCCCATCAATATGGATTTTTTTTTTTTATTAAATTTTTTTTTTTTCAACGTTTTTTATTTATTTTTGGGACAGAGAGAGACAGAGCATGAACGGGGGAGGGGCAGAGAGAGAGAGGGAGACACAGACTCAGAAACAGGCTCCAGGCTCTGAGCCATCAGCCCAGAGCCTGACGCGGGGCTCGAACTCACGGACCGCGAGATCGTGACCTGGCTGAAGTCGGACGCTTAACCGACTGCGCCACCCAGGCGCCCCTGGATTTTTTTTTAAGTTTGTTTATTTGAGAGAGAGAGGACATGCATGCATGCAGGCATGCACATGCAAGCGGGGAAGGGGCAGAGAGAGGGAGAAAGAATCCCAAGCAGGCCCCACGCTGTCAGCATGGAGCCACGAACCATGAGACCATCACCTGAACCAAAACAAAGACTAGGACCCTTAACTGACTGAGCCACCCAGGTGCCTCTATACGGAGTGGATTCTAATTGTAACTGACAGCACTAACTAGCTTCACACACTACAAGAAAATTTTGGAAAATGCTTTGTTGATACTGATAAATGTACAATTTCCTTAACTATTTATGCCATACCTTTTTGAATTTGATATTAACACAGAGTTAGCAAGTTTCCTTAATCTGGACAGATGTAGCTTAGAAGTTAAATAAATTCTAAAAAAGATGAACCAGATTTATCAATGTGGATGCAAATGTTAAAGGGGAATGATTTTTAGGTACTCAATACAGTTATTGGAAAACTTTTAGGTATGTATGGAACAACTTGGGTATATGACTCTTACTTTTTCAACTGTAAATTCTATGAAATCTAAATATAGATCAAATATTTCCAATAAAAATATATCATCTAAATTGAAATGTGTAAGTATAAAATATCCACCTAACTTCAAAGACTTTAAATATATAAAATATACCGAGAGTACAAAATATCTCAGTAACCATTTTTTATATTAATTATAGGTTCCAACAATAATTTTGGGGTATGCTGGGTAAATAACATTATTAAAATTAATTTCACCTGTTGGAAAATAAAGCTATACGCAGCTTATAATATACTTATACTGGACAAGCTGTGTAGACCTTGCTGCAAATGTTTCCCATCTTACTGGTCTACTGGCTCTTTCTGTGGTCTATACTTCAATGTAAAAAATCATTACAGGGATGGGCACCTGGGTGGCTCAGTCGGTTGAGCAACCAACTTCGGCTCAGGTCATGATCTCATGGTTTGTGGGTTCTAGCCCTGAGTCAGGCTCTGTGCTGACAGCTTGCCCAGAGCCTGGAGCCTGCTTCAGATTCTGTCTCCTTCTCTCTCTGCCCCTCCCCTGCTCACGCTCTGTCTCTCAAAAATAAATAAATGTAAAAAAAAAAAAAATTTTTTTTAATCGTTATAGGGAATGCAAACTGGTGCAGCCACTCTGGAAAACAGTATGGAGGTTCCTCAAAAAACTAAAACTGGAACTACCCTATGACCCAATAATTGCAGTACTAGGCATTTATCCAAAGGATACAAAAATGTTGATTGGAGGGGTAACATGCGCCCCAGTGTTTATAGCAGTGTTATCAAAAATAGCCAAATTATGAAAGAGCCCAGATTCCATTGACTGATGAATGGATAAAGAAGATATGGTTTAACAGATGTTGGTGAGGATGTGGAGAAAGAGGATCTCTTTTGCACTGCTGGTGCGAATGCAAACTGGTGTAGCCACTCTGGAAAACAGTATGGAGGTTCCTCAAAAAATTAAAAATAGAACTACCCTATGACCCAGCAATTGAACTACTAGGTATTTATCCAAGGGATACAGATGTGCAGTTTCGAAGGGGCACATGCACTCCAATGTTTACAGCAGCATTATCGACAATAGCCAAAGTATGAAAAGAGCCCAAATGTCCATTGACAGATAAATGGATAAAGAAGATGTGGTATCTATACACAATGAATATTACTCAGCAATCAAAAAGAATGAAATCTTGACATATGCGACTATGTGGATGGAACTAGAGAGTATGATGCTAAGCAAAATTAATCAGAGAAAAATAAGCATCATATGACTTCACTCATATGAGGAAGCTAAGATACAAAACAGATGAACATAAGGGAAAGGAAGCAAAAATAATATAAAAACAGTGAGGGGGACAAAACATAAGAGACTCTTAAATATAGAGAACAAACAGAGGGTTGCTGGAGGGGTTGCAAGAGGGGGGATGAGCTAAATGGGTAAAGGGCATTAAGGAAGACACTTGTTGGGATGAGCACTGTGTGTTATACACAGGGGATGAATCACTGAATCTACTACTGAAATCACTGGTGCACTATATGCTAACTTGGATGTAAATTTAAAAATAAATTAATTTAAAAAAGACGATATGGGGGCACCTGGGTGGCTCAGTCGGTTAAGCGGCCGACTTCGGCTCAGGTCATGATCTCGTGGTCCGTGAGTTCGAGCCCCACGTCGGGCTCTGTGCTGACAGCTCAGAGCCTGGAGCCTGTTTCAGATTCTGTGTCTCCCTCTCTCTGACCCTCCCCCGTTCATGCTCTGTCTCTCTCTGTCTCAAAAATATATAAACGTTAAAAAAAATTAAAAAAAAAAAGATGATATGGTGTGTGTGTGTGTGTGTATATACACACACACACACACACACACCATATATATATATACACACACCATATATATACACACACCATATATATGTATACACACACACACACACACACACACACACACACACACATTGGAATATTACTCAGTGATCAAAAAGAATGAAATCTTGCAATCTGCAACAACATAGATGGAACTAGAGTGTATTGTGCTAAGTGAAATAAATCAGTCAGAGAAAGACAAATATCATATGATATCTGGTGAAGGAAAAAGAAGATAAAAACAAAGAGAGAGGCAAACCATAAGAGACTCTTAAATATAGAGAACAAACTGAGGTTGCTGGAGGGGAGATGGGTAGGGGGATGGGCTAAATGGTTAATGGGCATTAAGGAGGGTACTTGTTGGGATGAGCACTGGGTGTTACATGTAAGTGATGAATCACTAAATTCTACTCCTGAAACCAGTATCACACTATATGTTAACTAACTGGGATTTAAATTTTTAAAAAAATCATTATAATAATGGGGTCCTGGAAAATTAAAAACACTAAAGGTTGAAATTCCCTTCAAAATGTTTAGTCTTTAGTGAATAAAGAAATGATGTATTTGATAGATTGCTGCTGATACTAACAGGAAGAATTAAAACTGAACTGAGGGGCACCTGGGTGGCTTAGTCAGTTAATCGTCTGACTTCGGCTCAGGTCATGATCTCATGGTTCGTTGGGTTCGTGAGTTCAAGCACCGCACTGGGCTCTGTGCAACAGCACGGAGCCTGCTTTGGATTCTCTGTCTCTCTTGCTCTCTGCTCTCTCTCTCAAAAATAAATAAACATTAAAAAAAAAAGAAAAGGAAAGAAAAGAAAAGAAAAGAAAAGAAAAGAAAAGAAAAGAAAAGAAAAGAAAAGAAAAGAAAAGAGAAAAGAAAAGAAAAAAGAGAAAAGAAAAGAAAAGAAAATGTTAAAAAAAAAAATTGAACTGAGCATCATCTCTGGAATTTACTACCAAGGGAAAACAACCTCACTAAACTCACTCATTTTAGCAGGTGTTGTGTTTTTTTTTTTTTTTTTTAACATTTATTTATGAGAGACAGAGTATAAGTGGAAGAGGGGCAGAGAGAGAGGGAGACACAGAATCCAAAGAAGGCTCCAGGCTCTCAGCTATTAGCACTAAGCCCGATGTGGGGCTCGAACCTACGAACCGTGAGATCATGATGTGAGCTGAAGTTGGACGCTTAGCTGCCTGAGCCACCCAGGTGCCCCTTCTAGCAGCTTTTTGTAAAGTCCATCAGGTTTTCTACTTGGACAGACATGTGGCCGGAGAGTGAAGACAATTTATCTCTTTCTTTACAATATAAATAAATGCCTTATGTTTCTTTTTCTGGCTAGAACCTCCAACACAATGATGAATAGAGGTGGTGAGAGCAGACATCCCCACTTGGTTCCTAATCTTAGGCAAAAAGCATTCAGTCTTTCACCATTAAGTATGATCGCTACACCAGACTTCAAGCTGTATTACAAAGCTGTAATCATCAAGACAGTATGGTACTGGCACAAAAACAGACACTCAGATCAATGGAACAGAATAGAGAACCCAGAAATGGACCCACAAACATATGGCTAACTAATCTTTGACAAAGCAGGAAAGAATATCCAATGGAATAAAGACAGTCTCTTCAGCAAGTGGTGCTGGGAAAACTGCACAACATGGAGGAAGATGAACCTGGACCACTTTCTTACACCAGACACAAAAATAAACTCAAAATGGATGAAAGACCTAAATGTTAGACAGGAAGCCATCAAAATCTTCAAGGAGAATGCAGGCAAAAACCTCTTTGACCTTGGCCGCACCAACTGCTTAATCAACACATCTCCAGAGGCAAGGGAAACAAAAGCAAAAATGAACTATTGGGACCTCATCAAAATAAAAGGCTTCAGCAAAGGAAACAATCAGCAAAACTAAAAGGCAACCAACGGAATGGGAGACTTAATAAAGGTTATTATTATTACATAATAAGGTTATCAGATAAAGGGTTAGTATCCAAATTTGCAAACGACATATCAGATAAAGGGTTAGTATCCAAAACCTATAAAGAACTTATCAAACTCAACACCCAAAAAACAAATAATCCAGTGAAGAAACGGGTAAAAGACATGAATAGACACTTCTCCAAAAAAGACATGCAGATGGCCAACCGACACATGAAAAAATGTTCAACGTCACTCATCATCAGGGAAATACAAGTCAAAACCACAATGAGATACCACCTCATACCTATCAGAATGGCTAACATTAACAATTCAGGAAACAACAGATGTTGGCAAGGATGCAGAGAAAGAGGATCTCTCATGCATTGCTGGTGGGAATGCAAACTGGTGCACCCACTCTGGAAAACAGTATGGAGGTTCCTCAAAAAATTAAAAATAGAACTACCCTATGACCCAGCAATTGCACTACTAGGTATTTATCCAAGGGAATGCTGTTTTGAAGGGACACATGCACCCCAATGTTTACAGCAATACTATCAACAATAGCCAAAGTATGGAAAGAGCCCAAATGTCCATCGATGGATGAATGGATAAAGAAGATATGGTGTATATATATATATATATATATATATATATATATATATATATATATATATACATACATACACACACATACATACATACAATGGAGTATTACTCGGCAATAACAAAGAATGAAATCTCGCCATGTGCAGCTACGTGGATGGAACTAGAGGGTATTATGCTAAGCGAAATTAGAGAAAGACAAAATCATATGACTGCTCATATGAGGAGTTTAAGATACAAAACAGATGAACATAAGGGAAGGGAAGCAAAAATAATACAAAAACAGTGAGGGGGACAAAACATAAGAGACTCTTAAATATGGAGAACAAACAGAGGGTTACTGCAGGGGTCGTGGGAGGAGGAATGGGCTAAATGGGTAAGGGGCATTAAGGAATCTACTCCTGAAATCATTGTTGGCCTATACGCTAACTTGGATGTAAGTTAAAGAAAATAAATTAAAAAAAAAAAAGTATGATTGCTCTAGGTTTTTCACAGATGTTCTTTATCAGGTTAAGGAAGTTCTCTTCACTTGCTAGTATGCTGAGAATTTTGAATCAGGGTTAGATGTCAGATTTTGCATTTCCCAAATGACTATAAACAAACAAAAATCTCAAAAAAGAACATACTTCTACATGTAAATACTATCTCTGGAAGCGTACTCAAGAGGTGGGGAAAAGGGTTTCTTTTCTCTAGGATAAAGCCCTTGCTTGAAAGATCAGACAGAAGGAAGAACATCAGTCTCGACCAAAGTCAATGGCCCCTAGACTCTAGTGGGTAAATGTGCTCAATACTCCTGTATTGAGTTTTGGTTTAGTGCTGAGAGTGGCCTCTTCCTTCCTGGAGTGACCTTCATGACTGCACAGGAGAGAGGGAATGCTTCAGAAACTCTCCAGAAGCAAATAATGGATGGTAAGCAATAGTCTGTCATCTCTTGGAGCTTTTCAAATGAAACACAGCTACCCTGGTCACATTCTATCTCAGGTACAACGTGATTGTACCTGGGCCTTCAGATGTTCTTCCAGAGTCTTAACTGCCATGCCATCCCCCCTATGAAGTCTTGTCATGTGGTACTATCTATTAATGCAGGTCAGGAGGTAAAGGCACAGAGACGGTTCACAGGAAACACATTATAAGTAATCACAGACTAATTAAGAGTTGGCCAAAACAGACCTGCATTTCCCACCTGGATGGAGTGCTGCGTATCTACTATTGTACAGTCAGTAAATTACCCCTTAAGTCCCTTTTGGACAGAAAGGGCATAAAAATTCAGTATTAAGGCATGATACACTGCCGCCATAAGCTTTATCTCATAACGTTTCATTTATCCAGTCAAAAATTGTATATGCTGTCTTATGATTTCTTTCCCTACTAAAAGCTTTCCTTTTTTACAAGGTTACAACTTTTTAAATCGCTACTTGCTACACCCTGCAAGTACTGGTGAACGTGCCAAGTCAGAATAAGAATATGCTACTTGACATAGATGGTGATTTGAGAAAGTCCTATTTCTGATTAAATTAGTTTATTTCAACCCTAAGCAATATGATTAGAGTTCTGCTCCAATAGCACACTTCATCTAGTGTATCTGCATTATTTATCACACTAGGAGGAGAAGAAGGGACAGATTTTAAAAAACAGGGATACAAATCAATATGAGGTTTTCCACAGATGCAGTCTTGGTTGGGGAGCACAGCAGCCCCTTCAGGTCCAGTGCTGAAAATCATTTAGCTGAAAACACTGAAAGACCCAGCAATGTTGGCTCAACAAGTCACTCCGGGAATCAGCAGCTTGCTAAATGTAATCTGCCTGCTCTCAGTCAGAATGATGGCCACACATCGGCTCGGGGGTAGTCAGCATGTTAGCACACTAAGCTGCAGCCACATAGCTGTACTGTTATTGCTATAAGTAGTGCAATAAGTCTACCACCATATAATTTCTGCCACTATATAATTTCCCCCACTGGACTATTTTTAGGGACAGTGAATAGATTATCAAATAGTCTGGCATTCAGGGAGGTGCTCCAAGTTGGACATGAGAAGCAAGCACGATAAACACAGTTCAGATCACTGGAGACATGGGGGAAAGAGAGGAAAGAGGCATAGCAGCCATCAGCAATGGCTCAGCATTTGTGGTTCACCTATCCCTGGGTCCCTGACATTGTACAAACCTGCTTTACAAAACTCATAGCATGACAAAGCTTCTTGCTCCAGTCCAAAAGCAGAGAGGCGTGGAAGTTGTCTCGGAGATTAGCTCTGGGACAGAAATATCTGGGCACTATGTAGGTCTAACAACAATTCCACAGTGGGAGGGCCCAGACAGAGCAAGTAAACAAAACCTAAAACTAAATCCACACAACCTCAAATAATTGGATTCAACTCATAAATTGGGCAAATGATCCTCTTGTCTATGTCTCATGGCTATCAACAAGGTCCAAGAGCTCCTTATCTATGATTTCTTTTTCAAAACAATCTTATCAGGCCACATGTTTAATTATGCTAACATCCAAGGAAAACCACCACAACCCACCCTCCCTCTGCTTCCACTCAAAAATGAATAAAAACTCTTGGAATTTGGAAGCAACATGAAGAAAATCCAAGTCCTCTAATTGTAGCTCCTGTTACTCAAATTGTTTTCAATAAGTTGCCACATGAAAAGTATGGCAGCAATGGTCAAAAGCTAAGTTTCCTACCCTTCCTTGTGAAGACATCTTTTTTCTAATTAAAAACAAATTTTTTTTAATATTTATCTACTTTTGAGAGAGAGACAGAGAGAGAGCAAGCATGAACGAGGGAGGGGGAAGAGAGAGAGGGAGACACGGAATCTGAAGGAGGCAGGCTCCAGGCTCTGAGCCCGAACTGCAAGATCATGACCTGAGATGAAGTCCCACACTTAACCGACTAAGCCACCCAGGTGCCCTTTTTTTTTTTTTTCTAATTTTTAAACTAAGGTATAATTTGCATACAGTAAAATTTACCCTTTTTAATGTCTGATCTACAAGTCTTGAAAAATGCACACAGTCATGTAATCAAACACCACAATCAAGATACAGAACTATTTCATCACCCAAAAAGTTCCTCTGTGCCCTTGGTCCCAACCCTAGCCCCTGGCTGATCTGAATTCTGTCCCTACAATTTTGCCATTTCCAGAAAGTCATATATATGGAATCATACACTATGTAGGCTTTTTTTCTTTTTTTAAGATTTTATTTTTAACTAATCTCTATACCCAATATGGGGCTCAAATGATCCCAGGCTCACAACCCTGAGATCAAGAGTCCCAAGCTCCACTGACTGAGCCAGCCAGGGCTCTGCTATGTAGCCTTTTGAGTCAAGTTTCTTTCATACTGTATAAAGCAACTGAATTCATACACGTTGCTGTATGTATCAGTAGTTCTTTCCTTTTTATTGCTAAGTAGTATTTCATTATATGGGTAGACAAGTTTATTTATTTAATCCCTAGTAGAGGGTCATTTGGGTCGTTTCCAGTGTCCAGAGAATGTGTGGATAAAGCCACTGCAAACATGTGTTCAATCCAAGTTTTCATTTCACTTGGGTAAGTACCAAGAGTGGACTGCTGGAAGACCTACTTTTGAAAACATCTCCCTGGGGGCACCCGAGTGGCTCAGCTCTTGATTTTGGCTCAGGTCATGATCTCATGGTTCATGAGACACAGCCTGCATCGGGCTCTGCAGTGACAGCAACAGAGCAGAGGCTGCTTGGGATTCTCTCTCCCCTCCTCTCTCTCTGCCCCGCCTCCCCACTAGTTCATGTGCATCGCCCACGCTTTCTCTCTCTCAAAATAAATAAAACTTTAAAAAAAAAAAAAAAAAAACCTGCCTGGTTCTATGCATGTCATTTCTACAAAGCAGATATGCATTTTCCCAATAGAATAACTGTGATGCTTCTCTCCCGGGTCCATCTATATCATTTCTCCGCCCTCCTGGGTGCAGGAAATATCTCCAAATCAGGATCACTTACAAACTTCATTAACAGTGTTTATACTTTCAGCCCTGGATCATTAATAAAAATGTTAAATATGCCTGATTTCCTCACTGGCCCCCTGCAGCAGCCTAGGGAACAAACTCTTTCTACCCCCACACACTAGCATTTAGCTTTACACTTGTTTTACACCACACATTGCATCAGTAGCTTCTCCTCTATATTCTTAATCACTTTTCAATTGAGCCAAGAATCTTCAGTATATCACCTTTAATAATTACAGGGAAACCAAGCAGAGCTCTTCCTGACTCGTTTGCAGTTAGTGCACTTCCTGCAAGTCACAGATACAGACAAGGATCGGTAGAGAACACACAAAATTTGAGGTCTTACTCTTTAATACCAGCCTAAAAGCTACACAGGGCTTCATTCTTCCTAAGATAGTATCCCATCCCAAAAACAATCTTTCAAGTATATGCTGTATTAATTAAACTAGAGAAGAGAAAAAAAAATGTCAGCATAATTAACATACAAAGCAACAGTATGGCCTAATTAATCACCATGAAGAGCAATCGAATAAAATACTATGCATTTTTATGGAGCAATTTAATCTGGCAAGTAATTAATCACAGAAACACTAAGCAAAACAAATGGATTTCCCTTTAAGGAAGTCGCATTTATCATCTGTAATGTATCCCAAACTCTAATTTGTTATCCTGACTCAAAATTATCCAGGAGACAATGAAATGTCAGCCTTAGTAGAACACTGATTTCTGAAGAAAAAGAACACCGAGCTTTTCAAATCAAATTACAGTCCCTTGAACACCCAAAGAGCTAAGGGTTATGGGGCTGAGGTACATGTCAATAGGCATGGAGGTCTTAACCACAAGAGTTCTAAATCTAGGTCAGTTTAGTGAAATCCATAAATAATTGCTAAATGACTCATGAAAAGAAAACAGCACTAGGAGTGACAATTGTGGGTCACAGATATTACCAAAACCCAAGGAGAAGATCCTTAATAATTGACAACAGGGGCAAAGAGAGCTTCTGATTTCAGAATAAGCAAAGGGTAGAGGGGGATGCACGTATCACTGCAGTGAAACTTAGCTCAAAGAAACCTTTACTCCATCCTTCTCTCCTCTCCCTCCTTTCTTCATTCCTTCTTTAAACAATGACCCATTTTCCCTAGGCCCCAACAGCTTCACCAGTCTGAAGAATACCAACAGGCTGATAATTCTGAATGCCTTCAATTTTCTTCCTTTTTTTTTTCAATGTTTTTTTTTTTGTTTTTTTTGTTTTTTTTTTTTGGGACAGAGAGAGACAGAGCATGAACGGGGGAGGGGCAGAGAGAGAGAGGGAGACACAGAATCGGAAACAGGCTCCAGGCTCCGAGCCATCAGCCCAGAGCCCGACGCGGGGCTCGAACTCACGGACCGCGAGATCGTGACCTGGCTGAAGTCGGACACTTAACCGACTGCGCCACCCAGGCGCCCCTGAATGCCTTCAATTTTCAAAGACAAAGTGATATACACTAGCTAAGAAGGTATAAGAAAGTTATCTTCTTATCTCCTCCTTCCCAGCCACCCTCTCTGCTTGGCCATGTTTGAGACCAGAAGAACTGCCCTTTTCTTTGCAAAGGAAGCTCATGGCACTTTAAGTCTTTCCCTTAATATTCCCATTTCTAGCTTTTTTTTTTTTTTCTTTATTTATTAGTCTTGAAAGGCTCTCTTTCTCTCTTTTTTTTTTTTAAGCAAACTCCTATAAGTTAAAGCACGTGACAGAGTCCCAGGCATCTGCTGGCTGTATCAAAGTGGTTTTCTCTTTACTGACCTGCTTGACCTCCAATGATGGATCCCATGAAACATTCAACACTTATTCAACTGTACAGAGAAAGTCATGCTTTTCACACTTCACCCTGACTATGCTCACAACTTGAGAAAAGCTGTTGTAGAGACCCTATTTGGCCTAGGGCATTTTCCTCTAGATTTTAATCCTTACCCTCCTCTCCAAACCTTTTTGCTCTATTATCCCTGGCTTGCACCTATGACCTGTTTCTGAACTCTTACACTCTAGCCTTCAGTCCATTTCTCTTTTGGAGAGTCTGACTGGCACTTTTGTTCAGTGATTCTCTGAAATGTGGTCTCTGGATTGTTCTATGGGTTCCCTCCCAACAGTAAGTGAATTAATATTCATCAGCCCAACAGTAAAGGAATTAATATTATTCCCAGCCCATTCCAGATCAGGCCCAGCCAGTATCCTGAATACCCACTTGTCTAAAAGAGCAGAACTCTGTTTATAGATCTATGTTGAACAGATATTCAATGAACACAGGCACTGTGTTATGGAGTTAGACATGGATGCTGCCTGCCTTCAAAGAGCTCACAGCCTAGTAAAAAAGATACACAAATAGTTATTACTGTAGTATGGATAGACCTGGCTCTAAAAGCAATGATCAACATGTACTATTTCAGGAGGTAAGCTGACAAGCTGGGGAAGGACATCTAAGGCAGGGAGGAAACGTGTGTGTGTGTGTGTGTGTGTGTGTGTGTGTGTGTGTGTGTGTGTGTAGGGTCTGGAGTAGGAAACTGTTTGTCCAGACAACTATAAGTGTCATTGTTTTGTCCAGAGAACTCTATGTGGTCTGGCATAGCTGTGGTGAGGACACAGAGTCCAGAAAGCATATTAAGAATGGAACTATGGGGTGCCTGGGTGGCTCAGTCAATTGAGCATTGACTTCAGCTCAGGTCATGATCTTGCAGTTTGTGGGTTCTGTGCTGACAGCTCAGAGCCTGGAGCCCGCTTTGGATTCTCTCTCTCTCTCTCTCTCTCTCTCTCTCTCTCTCTGCCCCCCCCCCACTTGTGCTTGCTTGCTCTCTCGCTCTCAAAAATAAATAAACTTAAAAACATTTTTTTAAAAAAAGAATGGAACTGTATGCCATGCTACAGAGATTAAATTTTATTCTGCAGGTATTAAGGGAGCCAGTGAAGGGAATGAACACAGGAAAGAGCAAGAGAAAGAGAGGCACAGAAGATAACAAGTAAGACTAGAAGGTTAGAGAATCCAACTGATAAAGAAATGGGGAGAATAAACTGTGTTATATTTACAAAATAAAATACTACTCAGCAATAAAAAGGAATGAACTACATATACTAGATCTTTGCACACCCATGTTCATAGCAGCATTATTCATAACAGCCAAAATGTGGAAACAACCGAAATGTCCACCAACAGATAAATAAACAGAATGCAGTTTATACATACAATGGAATGTTATTTAGCCTTAAAAAGGAAGAGAATCCTTTCATATGATCCAACATGAATGAACTTTGAGGTCATTATGCTAAGTGAAATAAATCAGTCACAAAAAGACAAATACTGTGTTGATTCCACATATAGGAGATATCTAAAGTAGTCAAATTCATAGAAACAGAAAGTAGAATGGTGGTTGCCAGGGACATGGAGGAGGGGAAATGGGGGGGGGCTGTTTTTTAAATGGGTATAGAGTAGATGAAAAAGCCTTAGAGATCTATTGTAGAACAATGTGAAAACACTTAATGCTACTAAACTGTATACCTAAAAACACTTAAGATTGTAAATTTTATATCTTTTTTTTTTACCAGAGTTCAAAACTGTCTAAATTTGGGGGGCCCTGGCTGGCTTGAGCAAGCGACTCTTGATCTCAGGGTTGTGAGTTTGAGCCCTATGTTGGGTGCAGAGATTACTTCAATAAATAAAACTTAAAAAAATCATAAAAATGTTTATATTTTTTAAAAAGGAATGAAATAAGGGGCGCCTGGGTGGCGCAGTCGGTTGGGCGTCCGACTTCAGCCAGGTCACGATCTCGCGGTCCGTGAGTTCGAGCCCCGCGTCGGGCTCTGGGCTGACGGCTCGGAGCCTGGAGCCTGTTTCTGATTCTGTGTCTCCCTCTCTCTCTGCCCCTCCCCCGTTCATGCTCTGTCTCTCTCTGTCCCAAAAATAAATAAAAAACGTTGAAAAAAAAATTAAAAAAAAAAAAAAAAAAAAGGAATGAAATAATATACACAACAAAGTGGATGAATTTCAAAAACTTATTGAGTGTGAGAAGAGAGTCACAAAAGAGGATCTTCTATATGATTCTGTTTACATGAAACTCAAAAACAGGAAAAACTAATTTATGGTGAAAGAAGTCAGAAAAGTGCACAATTCTGGGGAAAAGGAGAGTCACGAGGCACTTTCTGGAGCAATGGGAAGGCTCTAGGTCTTGAACTGGATGGTATTACAGAGGTATATATATACGTAAAAAGCTGTCCAATTACACACCTACGATTTTGCATTTTACTATATGTATAATTAAAATAGAAAGGTTTTCAGTGAGTTGGTAACATTCTATTGATTAGCCTGAGTGGCTCACAGATATTCATTTTAGGATCAAGCTTTATAACAAATACAAATTAATATAGTACTTTTTAGAACTTATCAAATAGTTCACATTTTTCAAGTAGGAAATTAATTCCGATTAAATGGGCAAAGGAACGGTCTTTAATCCATCCCTATCTGAATCCCAATTAGAAAATTATCCCATAAGGAAGATGATGCACAGTCAAAACCCTAGTCGGAAATCTTTCACTCCCTTCTACCCAGACTGAGTTCCAACTACAGGTAAGCGATCCTGCTGCCTTTTCAGGGATGTCACCAACATAAATAAAGGAAAGGGGAGATCAATGAGAACCACTGTCTCTGGAACTTCCTTGAGACCGAGAATTTTCATTATATGAAAATAATGTCAAATGAGAGAGAAATTAATGTTTTTTGATGTTCAGGGCAGTGAAAATGCATTATTGCACCCTGTGTTTGACATCCCCCTCACATGTTATTGGTTTTAAAAGAAATTATATGGAAACCAATTAGAACAAAAAATCTCATTAAACCTCTTACAATTGAAGCCCACTTTGCTAGAGCATGCACAATATCTGGGCCCCAGGGAGAAATGTATAATCGAGGTAAAATTAATCAAAACCTACACATAAAAAGAACAGCAAGAGACAGTTTAAGAAGAAAATCTTTCTTCAGTGTTAGAAATTCCTGAAGTCTGATCACTGAGTGCATAATTCTGCTTATTATTATCTTCCACTCTGTAACACTATATATGTAATTAGGCTGATATCACAGTAAAATGACAGTAAAATGCAGACACAATTCATTTAACAATTAATGTACTGAAGCTAAAAATTCTTACCATGTCATTAATTGCCTGCTTAAAACGCTGCCTCAGTTTCAGTTTTAGATGATCACACACCTTCTTTAAGAACCCAGGGGAAAGGCAATGCACAAGGCAAGGCTTGTTTAGAGGAGAAATAGCAGGCAGCAGTGACTTTCCTTCTCTCCCTATGGACCCCAACTCAGAAGAGCCTTTACTGTGACCACCAAGCTTACTACTAATTAAAAGAGAAAACAGTAAAGAGCATCTTCTTTCTCAGTAAAGCTTTCCCACCTACCCTCACTCCAAACCGCCTCTTCAATGTTCTCTGTTAGGTTTTAATTTCTCAATATAATAAGAACTAACGCTTGCAACCATCTTTTTTTCCTTCTTTTTGTTTTCTTTTTTATGTTATTATTTTTTAATTTATTTCAACTGGTAAATTCCCTCTTGGGGTTTTGGGAGAGTAGGAGGACAGAGGAAGACTTGAACCATTCTATGAAGATTGTTGTCTCTGATTTTTCTATAAAAGGATTTTATTTTTCTAGTCTGGCCCTGGCTGATGATTCCCCACCCACAGTTTTTTCTTCACAAATTTATTCTTTACAAAGAGCTTTGCAGTTGATTCTTAAGGAGGTTTTTTTTCCCCCAGTTTTTGAGGCCATTTTATATAATAGCAGCAAGCCAAAACCCAAAAAGGAGAGAAAATATTCCCAAATCATCCACCAAATCAGTAGCAGAGTCAGGATTAGATCAAAGCATCTGGACAAAAATTTAGAAGGCATAGTTATCAAATGTGCTGATGATACAAAGCTGCAAAAGAAAACCAATACACAGAATGACATCATCAGGACTCAAAAAATATCCCGATAAACTAGAATGATGAGCTGCAATGAACAAGATATATTTAATAAGGATAAAGAGTGGAGCACCTGGGTGGCTCAGCTGATTGTCTGACTCTTTATTTTGGCTCAGGTCATGATGTTGTGGTTTGTGGGCTCAGCCCTGTGTTGGGCTCTGAGCTGACAGCAGAGAGCCTGCTTGGGATTGTCTCTCTCTCTCTGCCCCTTCCCTGCTTGCTCTCGCTCTCTCAAAATAAATAAAGTTAAAACAATATAGTAAGGATAAAGAGTTTCATTTAGGTTAAAGAAAAGTTCAGGGGTGGCTGGGTGGCTCAGTTGGTTAAATGTCCAACTCTTGATTTCGGCTCAGGTCATGATCTCACTGTCTGAGATGGGTGTGGAGCCTGCTTAAGATTTTCACTATCGGGGCGCCTGGGTGGCTCAGTCGGTTAAGCGTCCGACTTCTGCTCAGGTCATGATCTCAGGGTTTGTGAGTTCGAGCCCCGCGTCAGGCTCTGTGCTGACAGCTCAGAGCCTGGAGCCAGCTTTGGATTCTGTGTCTCCTTCTCTCTCTGCCCCTCCCCAACTTGTGCTCTGTCTATGTCTCTCAAAAGATAAATAAATGTAAAAAAATTTTTTTTTAATATATATCTAAAGGACAATCACAGTATGCCAGATATTTTAAAAACCATGACAAATGAATAACAACTGAAGGAAGAAAGGATAGTACAGAAAGGCAGTAGTATACATCTTAGCCCTTTGAAGAAGTTAATATATAGAAGACAGAGTACATTTTTTGGTGTTGCATCTAAAGGTTCAGGTTATAAAGAGGAAGATTCCAACATGAGGAAAAGATTCTCAACATTTTTACAAAGATTTTATTTTTTTAAGTGATCTCTACACCCAAAGTTGGACTCGAACTTACAACCCCAAGATCACAAGTCACATGCTCCACCAACTGAGCCAGCCAGATGCCCTATGATTCTCATTATTTAAAAAACTGAATAGTCTATATCCTAAAGTATTAAGCACTATTTTCACTAAGTATTCAAGGAGAGGCAGGCTGTGACCCCAATAAGTGAGATTTCTGCTTTGGGAAGCAGACCAGAGTAGATGGCGTCTTCAGTTCTTTTAGCTTTTAAGGTTCTGTGATCCTGGCACTGCTAATCTGTAAGATCAAAGTCCCATAGAAAAGACGAAGTATGGTATGTGGTATCTGGTATAAATCTGAGAATTTAATTGAGTGATTACGCTCCTACGGAGCCCAAAACACTCCTCTTTTTGTTCACAATAATCCAAAGAAAACTAAAATTTCACCTACTGAAGAGAAGCCTGTTGGGTTTGCTGACCAGGATGATATATTGTTACCCAATTATAATAGGTTCTAGAACCCACTAACAGATTAACAATCTACTGTGTTCTACGGGGTTAGAATATCTGAGTTATATGACCAGAGTTCCAGCCCAATTTTTCGGAAAGAAAAATGGAGAGAGAAAATTAAGGGATAAGGTGAAGAACTGCCCACAATTTTAAAAGACTTTTTTAAGTGCCCTAGATGTTGGATGGAAAAAGGAAAGGAATTAAGGATCTAAATTATGCCTATTGATCCCATTTGTGGCTAGGATTTATAGAAGTTACATTTAGAAACCAGCATTTGTGAGGGGCACCTGGGTGGCTCAGTCAGTTAAACATCTGACTTCGGCCCAGGTCATGATCTCACGGTTCATGAGTTCAAACTCTGCGTTGGGCTCTGTGCTGACAGCTCAGAGTCTGGAGTTTGCTTTGGATTCTGTGTCTCCCTCTCCCTCTGTCCCTCCCTCACTAGTATTCTGTCTTTCTCTTTCTCAAAAATAAATAAAAACATTAAAAAAAATTTTTTTTAAACCCCAGCATTTGTGAACTAAGTCATGATTAAGTGTCTATACTTCCTACCTAGCGAGAGTTCCTTTTCAAGAAGAAAAAAAAAAAAATCAACCTTTTCTCAAGTGAAAATGAAACTTTTTGTCTTACCTTGGGATCAATGACAATTAGGGAGCAGCACATCCCTAAAGGACCAAGGACAGTTGTACCAGCAAAAGCAGGCCATCTCCAGAGAGCCAGAGAAGGAGAAGAGCTGGCTGGGAAAGAGCAAAGGCCCAGGAGTGATAGCTAGGCTTTGGACTGCTATAGACTCTAGCCCCTTCCCAACCCTCTGACCCAATTATCTAATGAATCAACTGGAAATACCTTTCTTTCTGACCTACTAAAACAGCAGTAATTCTAGGTCATCTTGACTGCCCCTCTGGTTCTCAACTCCTAGCATTTAGAAACAGATGTAAAGACAAGGAAGCAGTGACAGAAACAGAAGAATAAAGAAATGCTCCTAAGACCAGAGGCTTCTAAAGAAAGGATCTCAAGTCTATCTCACACAAATATACCACCCTTTCGCTTACTCATTCTTTCTCTCTCTGAATCTCTCTCTTCCCAGGTTTTTGATGCTTACATAATAAGAAACTGGAGAAGGCACAGGGTAGGATCTGCTGATTAAAAGACTAGCAGAATAAAGGACATATGTCAGATGGCTCATCTCCGAGAGCCATAAAAAAGTTAATGCTAAGTTTAAAAACCTAAAGTTAATTTACCACACCACAGAATTATAGGAAAGGAGATCCAATTAATTACTGGTGGCACAAGCGCAAACAACAGGACTTTGCTGTGTATATACACATTTAGAGAAACAGAATGTTGAAGGACTGTGGACCTAAAAAGAGGAGAGAATTTGTTTTCCTACCACGTGGGGGCCATTCACTCACACACCTGGGACCAAGGACTAGAACACTCTGGAAGAAACTGCCAATTTCACCTACAACTGTCTGCTCAGTATCAAGCCCTTTCAACTTACCTCAAGGCCCAGGGCTCTTAATTACCTCTAGTCACCCAGAAACAGCTCCTCTGGTATCACTGGCTCGGTCACAAAAACAGTCCCTCCAAACCACCTCCAAAATGTTCAAGTAAGTACTTGCCATAATTCATTAAGAAAGAGAAAAATAGGGTCACCTGGGTGGCTCAGTCAGTTAAGCATCCAACTTCAGCTAGGTCATGATCTCACAGTTTGTGGGTTTGAGCCCCATGTCAGGCTCTGTGCTGACAGTTTGGAACGTGCTTTGGCTCCTCTGTCTCCTTCCCTCTCTGCCGCTCTGCAGCTTGCGCTGTCTCTCTCTCTCAAAATTAAATAAACATGAAGGAAGGAAGGAAGGAAGGAAGGAAGGAAGGAAGGGAGGAAGGAAGGAAGGAAGGAAAAAAAATATCATGGCGCCTGGGTGGCTCATCTGTTAAGAATCCAGTTTTCAATCTCAGCTCAGGTCATGATCTCAAGGTTTGTGGGTTCAAGCCCCATGTCAGGCTCTGCGCTGATAGAGCAAAGCCTGCTTGGGATTCTGTCTCTCCCTTTCTCTGCCCTTCTCTCTCTCTCTCTCAAAATAAATAAACTTTTTTAAAAAAGAAGAAAAAAAAGAAAGAGAAAAACATCAATGTAATTAACAAGCAAAAAGACTAATTGTTTTCCAAAAGAACATTCAAAATAAGGTCACCAGATATGTATAAGATCTCTTCCAACTAACTCACCATTTACAAGGTTCCTTAAGTTGGCTATTCACATTCCTATAAAACCCAGTGTTTACAAAAGTTGAGGCCCCACACCTGGGAGGCCTCAATTGACACTCTCAGAGCATGCACCTGGGGCCCACTAAGGAGGTCCTGTTTTATAGTCCAAGAGCTTGATTCAGGACAGAGGGCTGAGCTCAAGGTTGGCTTCTTTGCTCCTAGGAGTCATATGCCAGAAATAGTCCCTTATCTGCGTAAATAAAAACAGGCCACAATTAGCAGCCCCTACCTTGGTGGGAGAAAATGAGATGCAAAAGATGGACCACAGGACAAGATGATTTTCCACAAATCAACACTGACTCCAGACATAAATGAACACACCTTCATCCATTCCACATCAAACTACTGTGTCCTTCTCTCAAAATTACATTTACCAATTAGTGCTATTCCTTTTGCACCATACTCTTTATTTGTTACAAAGCTCAACATGCAAGCATCAAGAGACAACGAGCTCAATATATTTTGAGCCATAGGCTATCAGCTCACCGAAGAATGGAGCAGGATCTAGAATGCTGTGTTTAACACCCACCTGTGACAGAATCTCTTAACAAACAAAATGTTTCTAAACTCTAAACAGACTATTTCCCCATTCTCACCTAGTCTTAGCTCCAGACATGATAAAGTAAATAAAATTAGGGTCCTGTTTCTAATGCATCCTTACTTTCTCAGGAAATACATGAAATTCTCCTTTTTAGTGTGCTTTTGGCAAATAAAGTTCACTGAAGTGAGTGTTGCATGTGTATGTTATTTAGAGCTACAGAAGAGTTATGTTTCTGTATCTCACTGGAATTTAGTATAATCTAAACAGTTTGTGATTCCAATAAGTTAAGATGTTTATGTATATGGTAAACCCTACAGCAACCACTAACGAAGTAACTAAAAGAAACAGTGAAAAAAAATCATTAAAGAAATCAAAGTGCTACATTGAAAAATATTTACTTAATGCAAAAGAAAGCAGTTAAGAAGGTGCAGAGAAAAGGCACCTGGGTGGCTCAGTTTATTGAGTGTCCAACTCTTAATTTTGGCTCAGGTCATACTAGGGCCATGGGATGGAACCTGCTTAGAATTCTTTCTCTTTCTCTCTCTCCCCCCCCCCCCCGGCCCTCCCCCACTCATGCTCTCTCTAAAATAAAAGTTTTTTTTAATTAAAAAAAAAAAAGTTGGGGCACCTGGGTGGCTCAGTCAGTTAAGCGCTGGACTTTGGCCTCTGGTCATGATCTTACAGCTCGTGAGTTGGAGTCCTGTGTCAGGCTCTGTGCTGACAGCTGACAGCTCAGAGCCTGGAGCCTGATTCAGATTCTGTGTCTCCCTCTCTCTCTGCCCCTCCCCCACTCACACTCTCACTCTCTCTCTCTCCCCCAAATATAAACAAACATTTAAAAAAATAAAAATAAAGGTACAGAGGAACACAAATTCATGAAACACACAGCAAACTAGAAATGAAATGGCAGACATAGTTCAATTATATCAACAACAACACTAAACGTGAGTGGAATAAATAACCCAATCAAAAGGCAGAGACTGTCAGACTAAAGTAAACAAGATCCAACTATATGCTATCCACCAGAGACACATTTTAGATTCAAAGATACAAATAGGTTGAAAGTAAAAGAATGAAAAAGGTATGTCATGACAGAAATAAAAGCTGAGGCAATTCAACAATAAAAATTGGGTACTAGAGCCCATGGCCGCCACACCACTGCCTGGCAAACCAGCAAAGCGGAAGCCCTTTAAGCTCCTAGGAATTTTAGATGTGGAAAACATTCCCTGTGCATGGGATTCAATATTGTATGGTTCATTAGGATCTTCTGTGGGTGGCCTTGGGCATTTTAGTAGAATTAGAAGATCATGTGATGTTGGAGTAGGAAGATTTATCTTGGTGGCTTTAGGAAGCTGGTTCCATTTTAAGTATAATTATGCAAGGCTAAAAATCGAGAAAAGAATTGCCAGAGAAGGAACTAAAAATAAGATTTTATATGAAAGTACCCACCTTGATCCTGAAAGAAAACAAACCAACAGCAACAGCAGAAATCAAGTAGTCTCAGCACAGAAAACCCAAATACAACTCACTGGAGTCAGTGTGAACAAAACTGAGGTCAATTCTATTAAACCTGGTATGTACCATAAGGCTTTCAGTGAAGTAAATAATGTTATGTGTTAGTTATAAATAAAATAAAATAAAAACCTAATAGAAATTGGGAGACTTTAATACCCATTCCTTAATAATGGCTAGAACAACTAGGCAGAAGATCAACAAAGAAACAGAAAACTTGACCACCACTAAAAATCAGTTAAACCTAACAGACAGCTAGAAAAGAATAGCAGAATAGATATTTTCCTCAACAGCAGAATAGATATTTTCCTCAAGGACATATGGAACATTTTCTAGGATAGATAATATGCTAGGCCATAAAATAAACCTCAAAAATTTTAAATGACAGAAATAATACAAGATATATTCTCTGATCAAATTTCTTTTTGTTGTTGATTTTTAATTTCATTCTATTGTGGTCAGAGAATATACCTTGTATTATTTTTTTTTAATTTATTTATTTTGAGAAAGAGAGAGAACATGAGGGAAGGGCAGAGAGGGATGGAGAGAGAGAGTCTCAAGCAGGCTCCACACTCAGCACAGAGGTCAATGGGGAGCTCAATCCTATGACCCTGAGTTCATAACCCAAGCTGAAATCAAGAGTCAGATGCTTAACCAACTGAGCTACCCAGGCATCCCCACCCTATATTATTTCTACCATGTAAAATTTATTGAGCATAACATATAGACGTGTTGTATAGACTTGTCAATCATTATATTGTACACCTGAAACTAATGTAACATTGAGGGTTTTTTTTTTTTTTATGACGTTTAAGCCTAAAATAAGCAGAAGGAAGAAAATAATAAAGAGTAGAAATTAATGAAATAAGGAATAGAAAAACAAAAAAGAAAACCAATAAAACCAAAAGCTGGTTCTTTGAAAAGATCAACAAAAGTGACAAACCTTTTAGACTGATAAAAGAGAAGAAATACACATTCCTAGAATCAGAAATGAAAGAATATTACTACTCACCTTACAGAAACACTAAAGTATTATAAAGTACCATTATAAACAACTGTATGCCAATAAATTAGACAACTTAGATGAAATGGACAAATTCTTAGAAAGACACAAATACGGAAACTAGGGGCGCCTGGGTGGCTCAGTCGGTTAAAGAACTGACTCTTGATTTCCGCTCAGGTCGTGATGTCACAGTTTGTGAGTTTGAAACCCACACTGGGCTCTGTGCTGACACTGCAGAATCTGCACGGGATTCTCTCTCTGCCCCTCTCCTACTCAACTCTTTCTCTCTCTCTCTCAAAATCAATAAATAAACATTAAAATATTTTTCAAAAAACAAGAAAAAAACCCAAAATTATTGAAACTAACTCAAAAAGAAACAGGCAATCTGAACATACCTATAAAACAAGCAAAAAGATTTAATTACTATTTTTAAAAAACTACCTGTGAATATAAGTCCAGGCTCTGATGGCTTCATGAATGAACTATACCAAAGATTTAAAGAATCTCTAAATCCTTTAAAGTCTTCTAAAAAAAACTGAAGAGAGGGACCATTTCCCCAACTCATTCTATGAGGCCACCATTACCCTGGTGTCAAAACCAGACAAAGACCACAAGGAAAGAGAACTACAGAACAATCTCTCTGACGAATGTGGGTACAAAAATCTGCAGCAAATACTAGCAATCTGAATCCAGCAACATATAAAAAGAATTATACATCTTAACCAAGTGGACTTTATCCCAGGAATGCAAGGCTGGTTTAACATGTGAAAATCAATGTATATAGTTGTATCAATAGAATAAGAAACAAATCATCTCAATAGACACAGAAAAAGCATCTGACAAAACCCAATACCTTTAAAAAAAAAAAAACACAAAAAAAACAAAAAAACAACCACTCAATAAACTAGGAATAGAAGGGAATTTTGCCAACTTACAAATAAAGGGCATCTAAAAAAAAAATCCACAGCCAAATGTTTTTAATAAATTAAAATGTAAGAAAAATTAAAATATCTGTAATCCCTCCAATCAGACATTAGAACACATTGATTCGTATCTTTGCAGTTATAAGCATATTCCTTTTGGGCACATTCTCTTTAACCACATTAATGGGAAGAAGGAAGTGTTAAAATAGTAAAGACAAAGTTTCTTGGTCAAATATCTCCTCAAAGGGCTAGAAGTGAGGGAAAACATAAACTCTCCCTGTCCAAACTATTTTCCCAATGATGATGCCAAGATACAGACTGACAACCTAAGTTCCAATGGGGCCCCTGATGTCAGGTTGTAAATGGTATCATTCTATATTTCTGGTCCCTTCTAAGTCCACATGAGTAAAGCCAAGACAACTGAATACAGTTGGATATGGAAGGGGGTTGCTTGTCTAGAATGAAGTCCCATGCAGATCATTAGAACCAAGGTTGGTAAGACCTCCAGACTTGTACCTTAAGAACAAGGTGCAAGAACAAGGTGCATCATCTTCTTTTTAAGAAGATGATAACAATGAACACTTATATAGCACTGATGGTATGCTAGGCACTATTCCAAGTGCTTTACATATATTGTCATTTAATCATCTCAACAATGACCCCCATTCCATGAGGAAAAGCAAAGAGTGGTTAAAGAATTTGTCCAAAGTAAGTGGTAGAGCTTAGACTCAAACTCAGACAACTTAACTCTTAAGAGACCCTGCTCTTAATCACTATGTTATGCCATCTCTAAACAAGCAGAGGAATGAGCAAACCTAAAACACAAAACACAATAGATGCATACAGAAAAAAATGTGGAGTCTCCATTTCTGTGCTTACAAGTTAATTCAGCCTGATTCAAATTAAGAAATCATAACTGTGTTATATCAAAAAAGCAAAGTGGGTGCTGGGTAGACTCCATACCCACATGCAAGAAAATGAAGTTGGACCCTTACCTTGCACCATATACAAAACTTCCCTCAAAATGTATCAAAGACCTAAATGTAACAGCTAAAACTATAAAAGTCTTAGAAGGAAACATGGGAAAGCTGCAGGACTTGAATTAGCTATGATTGCTTGGATATAACACCAAAAGCATGGTCAACAAAAGAAAAAAATGATCAGCTGGACTTCATCAAAATTAAAAACTTTTGTGTATCAAAGGTCATGATCAACAGAATGAAAAGGCAATCCATGGGAAAAAAATATTTGCAAACCACATACCTCACAAGAGATTGGTATCCAGAATATATAAAGAATTCCTAAAACTCAACAACAAAAAACCCAAACAACCCAATTTAAAAATTGGTAAAGGATAGGAATAGACATTTCTCCAAAGAAGATAGACAAATAGCCTATAAGCACATGTAAAGATAACCAATACTACTAGTCATTAGGGAAATGCAAGCCAAAACTGCAATTCAATACTACTTCACATCCATTAGGAAAGCTATTATCAATAGAGGGTCAGGGTTCCTGGGTGGCTCAGTCGATTAAGCCTTGACTTCAGCTCAGGTCATGATCCCACAGTTTGTGTGTTTGAGCCCAGCGTCGGGATCTATGCTGACAGCTCAGAGCCTGGAGCCTGCTTTGGATTCTGTGTCTCCCTCTCTCTCTGCCCCTTGCCTACTTACACTCAGTCTCTGTCTCTGTCTCTGTCTCTCTCTCTCTCTCCCTCTCTCTCTCAAAAACAAACAAACGTTAAAAAAAAAAATACACGAGCATCTGCATTGCTCAGTTGATTAAGCATTCAACTCTTGATTTCAGCTCAGGTCATGATCTCAGGATTTGTGGGATTCAGCCCCACAATGGGCCCCACAGCAGGGGACAGACTGACAAGTCTCCTCTCCCTCTGTCCCTCCCCATTTCATGCTCCCTTGTTCACTCACCCACTCTCCCTCTCCCCCCTCTCTACCCCTCCCCCAACATGTGTGTGCATGGGTGCATGTGTGCACATGCACACTCTCTCACAAAATAAATCAATTTTTTTTTAAAGTTGATTTATTCTGAAAGAGAGAGAGAGAGAGAGAGAGCACACATGTACACAAGAGGCGGAGGGGCAGAGAGAGGGAGTGACAGAACCCAATCAGGATCCACTGCCAGCGTAGAGCCTAAAGTGGGGCCCAAACCCATGAACCATGAGATCATGGCCTGAGCCAAGATGAGATCAAGGGTCAGATGTCTAACGGGCTAAGCCACCCAGGTGACCCAATAAATATTAAAAAAAATAATAATAATAATAATAATAGAAAATAATAAGGGTTGGCGATGATATGGAGAAATTGGAACCCTTAGGCATTGTTGGTGGGAATGTAAAATGGTGCAGCTACTGTAGAAAAGCGTTATGGTGATTCCCCCCAAAATTAAATTACCATAGATCAGCAATTCTACTTCTGGGTAGAAGAAAACAAGAAAAAGCCAGGGCACCTGGTAGGCTTAGTCAGTTAAAGCCTCGGACTCTTGATTTCATGGTCTCACAGTTTGTGAGTTCAAGCCCTGTATAAAGCTCTGTGCTGACAGCATGGAACCTGCTTGGGATTCTCTCTCTCTCTGCCCCTCCCCTGCTCTCTCTTTCAAAATAAGCAAATAAACTTTAAAAACAATAAAATAAACCTAAACACTAAAAGAAGAAAAAGCAGGTTCTCAAATAATTGTACACCAATGTTCATAAAAGCATTATTCACAATGGCCAAAGAGTAGAAGCAAAGGGTGCATCGATGGATAAGTGGGTAAATAAAATGTGGTATACATACAATGGAATATTATTCAGTCTTTAAAAAAAATAGGAAGGAGGAGCTCCTGGCTGGCTCAGTCAGTGGAGCATGTGACTCTTGGTCTTAGGGTTTTGAGTTTGAGCCCCACATTGAGTACAGAGATAACTTAAGAAAAAAAAGGAAAAAAGCATATTCTGATACATGACACAACACAGAACCTTGAGGACATTATGCTAAGTAAAATAAGTTGGTTATAAAAGCGCAAATATTGCTTAATTTCTCTTATATAAAGTTCCTATGGTAGTCAAACTCATAGGCACAGGAAGCAGAATGGTGACTGCCAGGGGCTGAGGGGAGGAGGGAACGAGTCACTGTTTCAGTTTCAATTGAAGAATATGAAAGAGATGGCTCATAGTGATAGTTGCACAACAATGTGGGCTTAATGCCACAGAAACGTAGGCTTAAAAATAGTTAAAATGGTAAATTTTATGTTAGGTATATTTTCTTGAAATTTTCCTTTAAAAAGGCAAAGTGGAAAAAGACCCCAAAAAATTTCAGATTGAGGTAAGGAGGGGTTTGATACACTAAAGTCGCACTTACCTAAAATCACAGCAGCCCCAAATAATAATCTTAATATTTCGTTACAAATATGTGAATCTGCTCAACGAAGACTTCCTGACTGCACTGCAGTTCACCAAGCCCAGCTATGACCTAATGCAAAAAACCTCACTTGGCAATACAAACCAAGTTAGGGCAAAACAGATGATTAACCACATGGGATTCAGTGTTGGGTTTTTTATTTCTAGCTGTAGTCTTAAGAGATTAGGGAACAGCAACTATTAGAATAATATGTAATACTCCCAGTCACTGGGGAAACGATATTATAGCAGCCTCATTTTGGTGCTTTGTTTTAATCTGCATAATGCTTTTCATTCTCTGTAATGGGGGATCAGCAGGGTCTGATTAACACAAGAAAGGTCATTACTGATAAATTCTAACCCAGGGGATAATGTAAGCCTGCCTGTCTGCCACTTCTGAGCAGACAACTGGACTAGAAGCTTATTTTCATGTACTTCTTGCTACTCAAGAGTCATCAGCCCAGTGCCTCTGCTCCTATCATTTGATTGCTTCGGTCCGTATATACTTTTCATTAGACTAAGATGCATCCTTCAGCTGAAGTGCTTTGTGTCCTCTCAACTCATCGGTACCCTTTCTGATAAAAGAACTGTGACTAAGGCAAATTCTGTAGCTCAAACAGGGTCATGGGCAAGAGGATTTGGGGGGACTCTGCCTGGCTGAGCGAGACCTTACATTCCCTTTCCAACCCTAACTCTGGACATCAACAGTGAATGTGCTCTCCTTGATTACTGCCTGAGGGCTTTTTTCCCATGACATTCAGAATTCTATATGCAGCCTGCTCCAAAGGGTGTTATGCTCAATGAACCCCCCTATCTAGAGACTGCTGAGAGCTATTCTTGTTCTCTAGCCTCCCTAGCAGAGTGTACATTTAAAGCTTTCCTCCTCCTCCTCCTTTTTTTTTTTTTTTTTTTTTTTGGAGGGAACATTTTTTAGGGTGAAGGAAAACAGCTACATAAGCACATAAGCAGGAAGTAGGGGGAGGACCGCTTCAGCATTGAAACAAAAGGATCATGGAGCAAACAGAGGGACTAGAGGCAAACTCACAAGGTGAACAATTATGAGACTTACAAAGAAATGCAATAAATTCTCATTCCAAACCCCAAGCTTGTTACTAACCACAGTAATATCTAAGAAGTCATTCTTGGGGTGCCTGGGTGGCTCAGTCGGTTGAGCCTCTGACTTCAGTTCAGGTCATGATCTCACGGTTCTTGAGTTCGAGCCCAGCGTTGGGCTCTGTGATGACAGCTCAGAGCCTGGAGCCTGCTTCGGATTCTGTGTCTCCCTCTCTCTCTGACCCTCCCCCATTCATGCTCTATCTGTCTCTGTCTCAAAAATAAATAAACATTAAAAAAAAAAAATTAAAAAGTCATTCTTGCCAGTCCTGGAAGCCTAATGGATAAAAGGTCATCGTCAAAGAAAAACTAAACTTTAGGTTAATGCATTCCAAATAAAAGAAAAATTTAATATATTAATCATAGAGTTAAAACTTTATCCACCTTAAGAAAATTACAGATGAGAAGAAAAACCTATTTGCAGTGATTCAGCCACTATTTCTGTGAGCAACCAGAGAATAGGATTGTGAACTTGGTGCTAATAAAATGCTAATTAAGTGAAAAGCATTAAGATGTTAACTTGAATAGATTCATTAAAGGGCTTCAAATTACTTACCTTGAAAGTTGGTTAGATGAAGGTCAGATTTTAGTCTCACATTTTTCTTTTTCTCTTTTGGCTAATTAGGTTAATAGTCAGCAGACCTCATCCTAAAGTATATGACCTCACTGGGGTAATCTGCTAAGTGATGGCAGGAAATATTTAGCATAGGTGTCTCCAAGCAGAACTTCCCAAATGCCTTCCTTCCAGTCCTGTACGTGGCCCCTCAGAGTATTTTTCCTTTGTGGCCCAGCTGATGCGTGAAGGCATTTGAAGTAACAATTATACAAAGTGGATTTTCTTTTCAAAGTGGTATTTTAAAGATGGAGCAATAATATTTTATTTTCTTGAGGCAAAGCAAAGAACAACCTGCCCATGGAAAGGAACAAACACAGGGCTCTGTATGTTAATGACCTCAGGTGTTCTAATAAAATCAGTAGTTTCTCAAAAATACTAATTTGAAAAGATATATGCACTCCTATGTTTCCTGCAACATTATTTACGTTGGCCAAGATACAGAAGCAACCCAAGTGTCCTTCAAGAGATAAAGGGATAAATTTGTGGTATATATACAAATACACTCTCACACAATGGAATATTACTCAGCCATAAAAAAGAATGAAATCTTGTCATTGGCAACAACATAGATGAACCTAGAGGATATTATGCTAAGTGAAATAAGTCAGAGAAAGACAAATACCATATGATTTCACTTCCATATGAAATCTAAAAAACAAAACCAAAAAGCAAATAAACAAAAATAGACTAATAAATACAGACAACACACTGGTGGTTGCCAGATGGGTGGGGTTGGGAGATTGATAGTATAGGTGAAGGAGATTAAGAGGTATAAATGTCCAGTTATAAAATAAGTAAGTCATGGGGCGCCTGGGTGGCGCAGTCGGTTAAGCGTCCGACTTCAGCCAGGTCACGATCTCGCGGTCCGTGAGTTCGAGCCCCGCGTCAGGCTCTGGGCTGATGGCTCGGAGCCTGGAGCCTGTTTCCGATTCTGTGTCTCCCTCTCTCTCTGCCCCTCCCCCGTTCATGCTCTGTCTCTCTCTGTCCCAAAAATAAATTAAAAACGTTGAAAAAAAAAAAATTTAAAAAAATAAAATAAGTAAGTCATGAGAATGAAAAGTACAGCACAGGCAATACAATCAATAATACTATAATAGCTTTGTATGGTAACAGACGGTAACTACACTTATCATGGTGAGCCCCACACCATGAACAGAACTGTCAAATCACTATGTCGTATACCTGAAACTGATATAACATTGTATGTCAACTATAATTCAATTCAAAAAATAGCAGTTTCTAAGCAGCTGCATTTTAAGAATCTCTCTGAAGGATCAAACAGGAAGAGAGAGACAAATTGTTTAAACACAAATAACTCTGACAATTAAAGAACTAGCATGACTAAGCCATGAAAGACAAGTGAAAAGCAAACAGACTGACACTTGCAAATTTAGGCCTCCAAGCATGTGGAGGCACTTTTAATTTTCACTGTCACAATCTAAACTCCAAAGAACAGAAAAGTCTGCAGCCTTGCTTTTCACCTGCTGGTAAGATACTATGTTAAGTGTTGCTGTTAGATGTATTGCATTCCAGAAGATCTCAAAGACATAACTTGTAGTGGTCATCAACCGCCAAACCTGTTTGAGACCCTCTCAACTGTTAGATGTCTGAAAATTTCACATGCAGCCCAAACCCTTCCCCTGGTTATCAAAGAACATACTACAGGAGAGGTGGCTAAGAGTTCATTCACTCTTCCTTAGAAATCCCTTCCAGGTGTGGGATCAGCACAAACAATCTTTATGACAACAGAAGTAAATGTTGCACACTATCAGAGTTTTACTGCTGAGCCTTTATATACCCTTGATAATAAACTTGGTGGCCAATAGTTAAACATCCCACAGTATCCCTGGGAGACCCAAGGGGCCAATTTTCTGACACGTGTTGGGCTCCGTGCTGATAGCACAGAGCCTGCTTGGGATTCTTTCTCCCTCTCTCTCTGCCCCTCCCTCACTTGCATGCGGACGTCCATGCACATGCTCTCTCTTAAAAAAATAAACTTAAGGGGCGCCTGGGTGGCTCAGTTGGTTAAGAGTCTGACTTTGGCTCAGGTCATGATCTCGCAGTCTGTGAGTTCGAGCCCCAGATTGGGCTCTGTGCTGACAGCTCGGAGCCTGGAGCCTGCTTCCAATTCTGAGTCTCCTTGTCTCTCTGCCCCTCCCCCACTCATGCTCTGTCTCACTCTCTCTCTCTGTAAAAAATAAACATTAAAAAATAATAATAATAAACTCAAAAAAAAGTCTGCCCACAAAAAAAAAAAGCAAAACATCTTTTAAGGTTGTTAACATCTTAATTTTTTATACAAGAGACAAATGAAGACATACTTAGGAAACATTCTAAGGAAGGCTCAAAATGCTAGACCTAAAAACAGTATGCAATTCCTCAAAAAATTAAACACAGAATTATCATGATCCACCCCTAGATATATGCCCAGAAGAAGTGAAAGCAGGGACTGGAGAGACTGTACACCCATGTACAAACAACTAAAAGGTGGAAGCAACCCACTTGGGATTTCATCGGTGGATGAATGGATAAACAAAATGTGGCATATACATGCAATGGGAATATTATTCAGCCTTAAAAAGGAAGGAAATTCTGGGGCGCCTGGGTGGCACAGTCGGTTAAGCGTCCGACTTCAGCCAGGTCATGATCTCGCGGTCCGTGAGTTCGAGCCCCGCGTCAGGCTCTGGGCTGATGGCTCGGAGCCTGGAGCCTGTTTCCGATTCTGTGTCTCCCTCTCTCTCTGCCCCTCCCCCGTTCATGCTCTGTCTCTCTCTGTCCCCCCCAAAAAAAAAAAAAAAAACACGTTGAAAAAAAGGAAGGAAATTCTGACACTTGCTACAACGGAGAAGAATCTTAAATATATTATGCTAAGTGAAATGGCCAGTATCTTAAGAGTTGATAAAGTGCTCTCACATACATTATATAATTCTCACAACTATTTCCCTGTGAAACGTGACCTCCATTTTACAGATAGTAGAAAGAGGTCCAGAGAAGATAAATAACTTGCTCAAGGTCACACATTAAGTGGTAGCCACAAAAATTTTAAATCCAGTTTCTCTAATTCAAATTTCCATGCTCCTTTCAATACATCATACTGAGTTTTCTGTTTACCTCCATGGCAACTCTATAGGACCATTACCGTACAGAAGAAAGAGCCCTGGAGTGCCAGGCCGGCTCTGTTGGTGGAGTGTATGGCTCTTGATCTCAGGATTGGGAGATCGAGCCCCAAGTTGGGTGCAGAGATTTCTTAAACATAAAGAACTTCCAGAAGAAAGAGCCCTGAGTCCTGGACTTGGGAGTTAAAGGACCTATGATTCTCAGCTTTGCCAAATAACAACTGTGGGACTTTCTGCAATTCACCATATCTTTGAGACTCAGTTTCCTCACTGGAAAAAGTGTATTTTTAAAAGTTTGTAATATACTCTTTTAGAGTTTGAATATCAAAGAAGAAGACAGTATACAAAAGGGCACAAAGTTTAGCACTTGATAAGTGAAAATAAATGTCAGAAAGAAAAAAAAGTAAACTTTAGCTGGCTTATCATCGGTATTTTGCCCTAATCTGGCCTTAGTGATAAGTGACATCCAAACGCATTTTTCCTGTATTCTCTTGAGAAAACTGACTGGATCCTTGATACTTCTGACATATACTCCCAAGTGTAATTCATTAGCAACAGTGAAAATGATGTAACTATTCTCTGCAGCAAGTTCATCAAAGAAATGTGAGGAATGAAAGTCAAGGTATAGGCCTGACAGACACTTGCAAAGAAAAGAAAGAGGTCATGGTTATAGGCATCTGCTCAAAGTTCAGCCCAATGCTTTCTGGGCTATTCAGAAAAGCACAGGCCAAAAGCTTCAATCAGCTATTTGACGGCCCTTGGGAAGAATAAGGACAGTGGCCAAGCCAGAAGCCACTGAAAGGGATAGCAACAAAGTAGAAGATAAAGCAAGCATAAAGGAATGTGATCAAGGAAACAGGTCCCAGATGAAAAGGAGCTGCCTGGAAAGCCTAAGTAAATACATGAATAAATAAACACAACATAAATTATACTGGTATGAACTTCATACTCTAGCCCAGAATCTGGAGCTTCTTTCAAACACCCACATTTGTCATACTGCCATTGGGTCACAAAGGGATAATTGGGAGAAGGCAGTATGTAATTCCTGATTCTTATAGAAAATCACATTTATCATAAGCCCTCACTACAGTATCTGGTTTATTTGCTAGGTACAGATATGCATTTGTGAGATTTATAAAACTGTGCTTGTGGCAAAATGTCTCTGGGGTCAGGTAAGGCAGATCAACCTTCAGTGCAATCTTGTTAGCACATCTCACCCCTATGCCCCCTCATTCCAGCTCTCCCAACACACACATTTCACACTTTTCCTTTTGTTCCCAGATGTGCCAAATACTGCTGTAAATCACTAAGGGACATTTTACCTTTAAAAAAGGGAAAGAGAGAGAGAGGAAAAAAGAATAGAAAAGAAAGATACAGAAATAAACACTAAATCCCAGCTCTGTCACATATAAGAATTTATACCAAGTTGTAGACGTGCATTACTATTGCTGGGAATGTCTGGCAAGGCTTACATCTGGAGCTAAATCAAGTTTCCCCATCTGTTGGGTTTGCCTCTTCTACTCAGTGTTAATTTTTCAATTGTTTGCAAGAACAATTTAATAAATGTTGAGAAAATGGGAAATGATAGGCACAAAGGGAGCGAGGAATGTAAGGAAAGTGAGCTTGAGATTTCATGAAACTGAAAGCACATTCTCTCCATTTACAAACAGCTCACTCCTATGAGTATGTGGTATTTCCTCAAGACCCTAAACCAAACTCCATGCCTGAATCAATTTCATCCAATACATATAGCACTCTGTAATTGCCTTGCTGTTTCATAAGGAAACTAAAATAACTTAGCCCCATGAGCTCCATTTGCCTCTGTTTACCACAAATAGAAAGAGCCATGTAAAGCAAAACGTCAAAGTTCCAGATCCCCATGAGTCATTCACTGAACTCACGGAGGATGGCAGAAAAAATTTTTCAGAGAAAATGGCCTATACACAGAAAACACTTTGGCAACAGCGATGTTTGAAAAGGGCTTGCAACCGTCTCTTGGTAAGAAAATTCATAGTACAGCACTGTGAGCTATTTCAATATGACAATATGAAAGTCTCACGCATTCCTACTTTTCTTGATCAAGTACGACATTTCTTCCACTCCTACAGGCATCAGGGTTTAAAATAGCAGTGGTGTTCAACACACTCCACTCAGAAAGGTACAATAAACCTCAAGATGAGCGAAGGAGCTCTGAGAGGGGTAAATTCTCATTCCTTACCTGATATTAACCAATGCATGCGTCACCTTGCTAGCTGCTTCTTTCCATTGGCCTGCATTGGTAGAAAGCCTCAGAACTGTAAGGAAGAAAAGAACAAAGATCTGTCAGATTCCTGGTACAAAATACAAATATGAGGGATAAAGACACATCTCAGAAGAATACTATTAGAATAACCAAACGGAGCCTATACCAAGGTTCTGATTAAAACATCCTCATCTCAGAGAAAAATATAAGGGCTTATTCTCAACGATCTTCACCAGGATTTTTTTCTTCTCTAAATTTTTTTCACTTTCTATCAAAATACTCCTCTTCTACACTGGGTTCCCCTCCATCTACTCCCTACTAACAGGTTTCCATACTTGGTTTTTACATTCGTTTCAAATATACACTGAGGTGGTAATATGAGGCTAACCTGGCTGCCACAGTTACCATTTCCGTATTTGCTGGGGCTGATTCAGTGGAAGTGGCTGGCTGATTAAGTATCCCCTCCTGCTCCATACATATCTTTCTCCCAAAGGTCTAAGCTGGGTCAAACAGAACAAATAATCTTGCTAGACAGAGGATGGTCATGTTTCAATCAAGGAGTAACCTGTTTGGGGCGCCTGGGTGGCTCAGTTGGTTAAGTGTCTGACTTCAGCTCAGGTCATGATCTCACCGTTCAGGAGTTCAAGCCCCGCGTTGGGCTCTGTGTTGACAGCTCAGAGCCTGGAGCCAGAACTCTCTCTGACCCTCCACTGCTCATGCGCTCTCTCTCTCTCTCTCTCTCTCTCTCTCTCGCTCTCTCTCTCTCTCTCAAAAATAAATAAACCTTCAAAAAAAAAATTAAAAAAAAAAAAAAAGACGTAACCGGTCTTAGCTCCTCTGATTTAACTGTGTGACCTGCAACATGAATCAACAGGAATATTCTTCCCTTTCTGACCAGATTCTATCTCTTTTCCACACTTACCAATAGGAGGAAAGACGAAGGAAATATAGAACATCGTCTATCATGCTGAACTTCAGGACCATACAGTACAGTACTGATATAATTTTAGAAAAGAGACAAACCAGTACAACTGCACCTTGAAAGAGCAAGCACATGGTGGGCACTCCAGTACATGTGTTTAATGAAGGAATAGCTAATAAGAGCTAAGGTTTACTATGTGTCAAGAAGTGAACCAACTTAGGTTATATGCAATATAGCAAAGAGATGAGGAAAACGGAGACTCAGAGGAGCCAACTGATCTAAGTACATTCACTTGTATGTAACCAAGCTAGAGTTCAAACCTGGAGGGTATGACTCTAGGGCATGTGTGTATAGTGAGTGGTTATGAGTATTAACCCTGAAGCTAACTGTCAAAAGTCCAGTTCCAGCCCCTGCCATTTATGAGACAATTATAGCAATACTTACAGGGAAGGATTATTGTGAAAATTAAATAAGTTAATATATATAAAGCCTTAGATCAGTGCCTGGCACATAGTAAATGTTATAAGTATTAGCTATTATTATTTAAATAAACTGCTTCCCAAACAAATGAATGAATATATCTGAGATTTTCCCAAAAGAAGGAAAGAGGAGCCTAGCAAACATTAAGAAATATGTAATCAATTTGCCCAGGAACTCTGTGGTTTTTTTTTTTAAAGATTTATTTATTTTTGAGAGAGAGAGCACAAGTGGGGAAGGGGCAGAGAAGGGGGGACAGAAGATCCAAAGCAGACTGTGTGCTTCAGCCCTGCATCAGGGCTCAAACTCATGAATCATGATATCATGACCTGAGCTGGTCAGATGCTCAACCAACTGAGCCACCCAGGCGCCCCAGCACAGGAACTTGATCCCTGAGTACCATCACTACCTACTCCTGCCCAAGATTCCAGCAAGCAGAGCAGCAGCTCTATCGGAGGGAAGGCCTATGGCGGTAGCAGGGAAAGGAAACTCATCTTGCTGCCCTGCATCTGTTCCAGCAATAGCTCATTTTTATAAATTCATGCAATTTTATGAAAGAGAATATGGAAGCCTTAATAAAACATATTATCAGAACACTGATTTTCTAATTTACAAGATTTAGTGCAGGGGAAGTTGGTATAGTTCCAAGTTAAAGCTCCTCAGTCTGAAATCCAGTTTCACCCAGTGTACATGCAAATTTATTCATGTAATGAACACAACTGTTTCAGCAAGTCAGACGTATCTTTTCCAACTCAACGGTGGAACTAATGAGATAGCTTTGTTTTTCACGAGATCCTCTACTAGATCATAGATTCTCTGATGGTGGGGACCAAAACATATATGGAACTGAGCTGAATCCTCCGCTCTTTATTTCAGAGAGGTATTTAACTCTGTACATGGATTATTTCTCTGTAACATTCTGTCAGCTCTGTTCCTTAGTGAACAAGCACCAGATGACATCATCAATGCATTTCCTTTGGAAATGCCATAGGCTTTTATATTCTTTTCTAGGTTACCAAATTTAAACACAAAATTATTTCAAAATGCCCTAAAAGCCTCAAGCTAAGGTAATCATTTATGTTGTAAATTATGGTTCACAAAAATAACATATTACACAGCCATTTTAAAAAGAGACGTTAAGTAATAGTAAAAACTGGAAACAACCATAATTTCCATGAAAAGAATAAATAAACTAAACCCACACTATACAAAAAAAGAGAGAAAGACTTAAGAGAATTACAAAAGAAGGAAAGTATTTTATGACATATAGTTTTAAAAAACATAAAATAGAAGGATAACATGATTACAACTATGTAAAACTATGCATACATGTAGGCGAATATGTAACTATGAAAATGATGGTAGTAGTAGAAAAAAGATATTGTAAAAGTTTCTAGTTTTTCCATCTTGCTTTTTCTTAAGTATCTGTAATAATCTTTTTTAATAAAAAAAAAAGTTCAAAATATGGTATCATTCATTCACGGTTCAGAGCAGCTCCTGTGGAGGGCCTTCCTATTCAGTGGACTTCACTGCAGAAAATTATCATAGGAATATTAAGTGTGTGCCTTTATCAAAAATGTTTCAGTGAGCCTTCCTCTTCCAGCATGACAGGAGAACAAGACATAATCTACCCTCCTACCTTAAATAACAGAACAGTAGATGAAATATATGAAACAACAATCACCAGACACTGGACAACAGGCATACAGAACTGTGATCCCTGAAGAAAAAAAAAACAACAACAACAAGGTGAGCCCCACTATTACCCCAGCTTCCTGCATGGAGAAGTTTTCTAGCCTGTGGGGCAGGGAGGAGGAACCTAAACAGAATCCATAAGTCATGCCAAGCTGAGGACATAGAGATCAACATTTGGAGAGGCCAAGACACCTAGAATTTGTGGGTGAGAGTACTATAGAAGAGGGAGTTTGACAGAGAGCTCTGGAGGTCTACAGAAGGGTCCTCTTACACCTTTAACTGAGTATTGATCCGCATACATGGAAGAGGAAAATACTCAAGGCTGGGCACAAAGAACCAGTGGAAAGAAAAAGAAATTGTAAAGCTCATGGAGGGTCCCACAAATAAAATAATTTGTCTTACCACCACTCATACATGGGTTGTCAGACAGAATCTACAGATGAGTACTGCATTAGTAATGGAGTCAAATTAGTCCATATGAAAGATTGCTCTCAACCTCCCCTGACAACCCTTAAATGCAAACCTAAAAGGATAAAACTGATTCCACATAACGCAACCCCACTCTAAATTTTTTTTTAACGTTTATTCATTTTTGAGAGATGGAGAGAAACAGAGCATGAGTGGGGGAGGGTCAAGAGAAAGAGGGAGACACAGAATCTGAAGGAAGCTCCAGGCTCCAAGATGTCAGCGCAGAGGCCGACGCAGGGCCTCAAACCCATGAACCACGAGATCATGACCTGAGCTGAGGTCACACGCTTAACTGACTGAGCCATTCAGGCGCCCCAAAACAAGCCCATTCTAAATTTTTTTTTTTTAACGTTTATTTATTTTTGAGACAGAGAGAGACAGAGCATGAACGGGGGAGGGTCAGAGAGAGGGAGACACAGAATCCGAAACAGGCTCCAGGCTCTGAGCTGTCAGCACAGAGCCGGACGCGGGGCGAACTCACACACCGCGAGATCATGACCCCAGCCGAAGTCAGACGCTCAACCGACTGAGCCACCCAGGCGAAAACAAGCCCATTCTAAAACAAAGGTTAACATTATATAAAAATATGTCACAAAATCTAGCACTCATAACATTAAAATCACAATGTTCAAAATCCAATTTTAAAATGACCAGGCATTCAAAGAAACAGAAAAACATAAACCATAAGGAGAAAAATCAGTTAACAGAAATAGATCTAAACATGAAGAAAAATAGCAGAATTAGCAGAAAAGGACATTAAAACAACTATTGTAAATATGCTCCATATTCTCAGGAAGGTTGAGGAAAATACAATGAGGAAAGAAATGGACATATTAAAAAGAAGTCCAAATAGAACTTTTAAGGAAGAAATAAACCTTCTGGAATGCAAACTACACTGGAAAAAATGAACTAAGATTACTGAGATTAATGGCATATTTAAAAAATACAGAAGAGGCATCTAAATTGGGAAGGAAGAAGTAAAGCTATCACTATTTGCAGACATGATACTATATACAGAAACACTAAAGACTCCACCAAAAAACTACTAGAACCAATAAATAAGTTCAGTACAGTAGCAAGATACAAAATTAATATACAGAAATATGCTGTGTTTTCATACACTAATAACTAACAATCAGAAATAGAAATTAAGAAAACAATCTCATTTACAACTGCATCAAAAAGAATAAAATACCTAGGAATAAATTTAACTTAGGAGGTAAAAGACCTGTACTCTAAGAACTCTAAGACACTGATGAAAGAAACTTAAGAGGACACAAATAAATGGAAAGATATACCATGCTCATGGACTGGAAGAATTAAATCTATTAAAATGTCCATACTACCCAAAGCCATCTACAGATTCAATGCAATCCCTATCCAAATACCAACAGCATTTTTCACAGAAATAGAACAAATAATCATAAAATTTGTATGGAACCACTAAAGACCCTGAATAGCCAGAGCAATCTTGAGAAAGAAGAGCAAACCTGGAGGTATCCTGCCCCCCAGATTTCAACTTTTACTACAAAGCTACAGTGACCAAAACAGCATGGTACTAGCACAAAACAGAGACACAGATCAATGAAACAGAGTAGAGAACTCAGAAATAAATTCACATCTATATGGTCAATTAATCTATGACAATGGAGGCAAAATATACAATGGAGAAGAGACAGTCTCTTTAATAAACGGTGTTGGGAAAAGTGGATAGCTAAATGTGAAAGAAAGAAAGAAAGAAAGAAAGAAAGAAAGAAAGAAAGAAAGAAAGAAAGAAAGAAAGAGAGAGAGAAAGAAGGAAAGAAAGAAAGAAAGAAAGAAAGAAAGAAAGAAAGAAAGAAAGAAAGAAAGAAAGAAAGAAAGAAAGAAACTGGACCATTTCCTTACACCACACACAATAAACTCAAAATGGATTAAAGACCAAAATGGAACACCCAAAACCATAAAACTCCTAAAAGAAAATATAGGCAGTACTGATTGGAAGAACAAATATTGCTAAAATGTTGATACTACCCAAAGCAAGATACATATTCAATGAAATCCCTATCAAAATAACACCAGCATTCTTCACAGAGCTAGAACAAACAATCCTAAAATTTGTACGGAACCAGAAAAGACGCCAAATAGCCAAAGCAGTCCTGGAAAAGAAAACACAATCTGGAAGCATCACAATTCCAGACTTCAAGCTGTACTACAAAGCTGTAATCATCAAGACAGTATGGTACTGGCACAAAAACAGATAGATAGATCAATATAACAGAATAGGGAACCCAGAAATGGACCTACAAACATATGGCCAACTAATCTTTGACAAAGCAGGAAAGAATATCCAATGGAAAAAAGACAATCTCTTCACCAAAAGGTATTGGGAAAACTGGACAAGCAGAAAAATGAACCTGGACCACTTTCTTACATCATACACAAAAATAAACTCAAAATGGATGAAAGACCTAAATGTAAGAAAGGAAGCCATCAAAATCCTAGAGGAGAAAAAAGGCAAAAACTTCTTTGACCTCGGCTGCAGCAATTTCTTACTTGACAGGTTTCCAAAAGCAAGGGAAATAAAAGCAAAAATGAACTATTGGGACCTCATCAAGATAAAAAGCTTCTGCACAGCAAAGGAAACAGTCAACAAAACTAAAAGGCAACCGACAGAATGGAAGAAGATATTTGCAAATGACATATCTGATAAAGGGTTAGTATCAAAAATCTATAAAGAACTTACCAAACTCAACACCTGAAAAATGAATAATCCAGTGAAGAAATGGGCAGAAGATAAGAATAGATATTCTTCCAAAGAAGACATCCAAATGGCTAACGGACACATGAAAAGATGCTCAACACCGCTCATCATCAGGGAAATATACATCAAAACTACATTGAGATACCACCTCATACCAGTCAGAGTGGCTAAAATTAACAACTCGGGAACAACAGATATTGGCAAGGATATGAAGAAAGGGAAACCCTCTTGCATTGCTGGTGGGAATGCAACTGGTACAGCCACTCTGGAAAACAGTGTGGAGGTTCCTCAAAAAATTAAAGATTGAATTACCCTATGACCCAGCAATAGCACTAATAGGAATTTATCCAAAGGATACAGGAGTGCTAATTCAAAGGGGCACATATACCCCAAGGTTTACAGCAGCACTATCAACAATAGTCAAATTATGGAAAGAGACCAAGCGTCCAGCAACTGGTAAATGAATAAGGAGATGTGATACACACACACACACACACACACACACACACACACACACACACACAGGGGAATACTACTTGGCAATGAAAAAGAATGAAATCTTGCCATTTGCAATGTGGATGGAACTGGAGGGTATTATGCTAAGTGAAATAATTCAGCCAGAGAAAGACAGATATCATATGTTTTCCCTCATATGCAGAAGTTGAGAAACTTAACAAAGACCATGGGGGAAGGGAAAGAAAAAAAAAATATATAGTTACAGAGAGGGATGCAAACCATAGGAGACTTTTAAATACAGAGAACAAACTGAGGGTGGAAGGGAGTGGGGGCGGGGGGGGGGGGGCAGGGCAAATGGGTGATAGGCATTGAGGAGGGCACTTGTTGGGATGAGCACTGGGTGTTTTATGCAAGTGATGAACCATGGGAATGTACTCCTGAAGGCAAGAGCACTTGTATACATACAATGTATGTTAACTAACTTGACAATAAATTATATATAAAATTTTTTTTAATAAATAAATAAAACCCACATAAGTGATAAAGGACTAGTAGGCAAAATATACAAAGAAATCTCACATCTCAAAAATAAAAAAACAACCAATTCTCCTTATAGAAGAACTCTAGGGGCGCCTAGGTGGCTGAGTCGGTTAAGCATTCGACTTCGGCCCAGGTCACAATCTCATGGTTCACAAGTTTGAGCCTGGCCTCGGGTTCTGTGCTGACAGCTCAGAGCCTGGAGCCTGCTTCAGATTCTGGGTCTCCCTCTCTCTCTATCCCTCCCCCACTTGTACTCTCTCCCTCTCTCAAAAATAAAAAAACATTAATTTTTTTTTTTTTAAAGAACTCTAAATAATTTATGGAGATCCTCTCTCCCCTCAAGGAGGTGGAGCTTAACCTCCCCACAGCTAATACCAACTTTAGTGCTAACTGCATTTACTGACTTGCTTCCGAAGAAAAGAGTACGGAAAGGGAGGAAAAACCACAACTATGCACCAGAGAAACTTTGCAAACACTACCCTAACCAAGTGATAAAGGTTAATATCACCAGTGATAAGTCATGTTGATAATATACACCCAAATGTAATGAAAAGACCACTCTGACTTTGTGGCATTCTTCCTCAAAACCTAGAACCCCAGTCTAACCCTGAGTAAATCATGAGACAAACCTAAACTGAGGAACATTCTCCTCAAAACTGTCAAGGTCATGAAAAACAAGGAAACACCAAGAAACTATCAGACAAGAAGAGACTAAAGAGACATTAGGACTAAATGTAACATGGATGGAATCCTGGAATGCAAAAGGGACATTAGAGGAAAAATTAGAATCCAAATAAAGTCTAGGGTTCAGTGTGTGTGTGTGTGTGTGTGTGTGTGTGTTAAGAAAACACATATCATAAAACTTACCATCTTAACCATTTTTAAATGTATTGTTCAATAGTGTTAAGTATACTTACATTGTTAAAAACAGGTCTCCAGAACCTTTTTATCTTGCAGAACTGAAGCTCTATACCTATTAAACAACTCCTTTTGCACCCTCCCCCCATCCCTTGGTAACCACCATTCTCCTTTTTTTTTTTTCAAGTTTACTTATTTATTTTGAAACACAGAGAAAGAACGTGAGGAGGAAGAAGGGTAGAGAGAGGGAGAGAGAGAGAATTTCAAGCAGGCTCTGTGCCATCAGCACAGAGCCCAATGTGGGGCTTGAACCCACGAATCGTGAGATCATGACCTGAGCCTAGATCCAGAGTCAGATGCTCAACCGACTGAGCCACCCAGGTGCCCCTCTACTTTCTGTATCTATGAATTTGACTACCTTAGATATCTCACATAAGTGGGACCATACAGTATTGTCCTTTTGTGACTGGCTGGTTTCACTTAGCATGATGCTCTCAATGCTCATCCACACTGTAGAATGTAACAGATTTCTTTCCTTTTTAAGGGTGCGCAGTATTCCATAAAATGTATATGCCACATTTTATTTATCCATTCATCCATTAATGGATGTCTGGGTTGCTTTTATCTCTTGGCTATGGTGACTAGTGCTGCTATGAACTTGGGTATGCAATGTTTTTTTAAATGGACAAAAGATCTTCAAAACTAAAGAATATGGCAAAAAGAAACAGGAAAGATGATCAACCTCATTATTCATTAGGGAAATGCAAATTAAAACCATAAAGAGATATTGCCACACACCTGTAAGAAGCCAAAAACAACCAACCAAACAGACAAACCAGTACTGATTAGGATATGGAATGACTGTAACTCTTGCATATTGCTGAGGGGAATGTAAAATAGGTCATCTCTTTGGAAAACAGTTTGGTGTTTTCTTTATAAGAAACATATACTTGGGGCCTGGGTGGCTCAGTCGGTGGAGCGTCCAACTTCAGCTCAGGTCATGATCTCACTGCTCGTGAGCGAGCCCTGCGTTGGGCTCTGTGCTGACAGCTCAGAGTCTGGAGCCTGCTTCGGATTCTGTGTCTCCCTCTCTATGCCCCTCCCCTGCTTGCACTCTGTCTCTCTCTCAAAAACAAATAAACATTAAAAAATTAAAAAAAAAAAAAAAAAAGTCAGGATGCCCAACCAACTGGGTTGAGCACCCCATTTAAAAAAAAAAAAAGAAACATATACTTAACCATGATAGCCAAAAATCCATTCAGAGGTATGTCACCAAGTGAAATAAAAGCTTGTGTTCATATAAAACCCTGTACAATAATGTTTACAGGAGCTTTATTCATAATTGCTAAAATCTGGAACCTCTCAATGTCCTTCAACCTAGAAATGGATAAATCAAGCTGGCATAGTCTTACAATGGGATTTATTCTATGATAAAAAGGAATAAACTACTGATATATGCATCAAAATAGATGAATTTCAAATGAATTACTGTGTAAAAGAAGCCAGACCCAAAAGACTATATGACCTCATCTTTGGGGTTTTTTTGAAAGAGCAAAACTATGAAAAAAAAACAAAAAACAAAAAACCCCACAAAACTCTGGGGTCAGGGAACAGGTTAGTGGCTACTACAGGTTTAGGATGAGTGAAGGAGCTGACCTCACAAGAGCACAAGAGAACTTTCTGGGATGATGACACTCTTTCACATCTTCATTTTTTTGTGATAATTATGCTTCCACACAGTTGTCAAAACTCAGAACTATACATTAAAAAGGGTGCATTTTACTATATATGGAAGTATACCTTTAAAAACCTGACTTAAAAAACTAAATGTTTTTTCATCATACTTTACATAAAATGGAAAGCACTGAAACATGCTCTGTTTGTTGTATTTCATTTAGTGAAATTTCTCATTTTCCTATTTGCGCTCACCTGGTTAACATTTTAATTCCCTTGTCAGATGTGAGCATGCCCAGATATCTCCTCTTATCTTGTTGCTGTAGCTACAAAGGCTTACCTCATTTGACTGTGCACATGGCCCAGCTGAGTAGGTATGTCAGGCTTCTATAAAATATCTCCCCCACTCCAACTCTCCTTCCTTTCCTCACTGAAAGACATCTTTATTCATCTATTAATGGTTGCTAAGACCTCTGGGGCAGCTTTTCACCCTCAGAAAATTCCAAATTCTTGAAAACAAGGATATAGATAAAGCTGGGCGGACGCAAACCCCACAAGGAACACTGAGCACACTTGACAATAGGAAGTCTGCTAGAGGGTTCTCATAGAACACTTAATAGCTCCTAAAAAAAAAAAAAAAAAAAAGACCATGTGTCTTGATGCGACAACTGGAACTTGTTATCCTCAGGGGAACTGACCTGATGCTAAAGCTGTTATTCTGAGAATAAGAGAGGAGAAACAGAAAACACCTGGTCCTTGCAAACACTAAGCAATGGATCACACCTTTCCGGAGTTGTCATTCCTTAGAATTCTTGCCAGGTGAAATAATCTTCCTATTGTTTAAGGTAGTTTAAGTCAGTTTTTGATACTTGCAGTTGAAAACATCCTACTGATACAAGGCCTTACTTCCACTGCCAAAGACATCACAGCAAAGCTATACACGCCTCTCAAAAGTTTTCCTCTACTGCTCTAAAAAATAAAATATATTACAAAAAATTTTGCTCCTCCTGGGCAATCCTTCTTTTCTACTGTTTGCTTCTACTCTTTCTCCTAGTACTTGTTCCAAATCCCCTCTAGTTTTCTCAAGATGAGAGTTTTCACAAATAGTCTCAACAAAAGGGATAAAGCAAACCAATCTGTAGTGACAGGAAGCAGATCGGTGGTTACACAGAGACAGAAAGCAAGGGATAAGGGTGGTAAGAGGTGGCAGGAGGGACATACAGGGATATAGGGAAACTTTTGGTAAATGACAGATATGTTCATTATCTTGTTTTTTCCTTTTTTTTTTTTAATGTTTATTTATTTTTTGAGAGAGAGACAGACATAGAGTGCAAGAGGGGAAGGGGCAGAGAAAAAGGGAGACACAGAATATAAAGCAGGCTCCAGGCTCTGAGCTGTCAGCACAGGGCCCGATGCAGGGCTCAAACTCATGAACCGCAAGATCATGACCTGAGCCAAAGTTGGACGTTTAACCGCCTGAGCCATCCAGGTGCCCCAGATATGTTCGTTATCTTGATTGTAGTGATAGCTTCGGGTACATATATGTATGTCAAAACTCATCAAATATTGTATACTTTCAACACGTGCAGTTTATTATATATCAATTCTACCTTAATAAAGCTAGTAAATTAGATTTTTGGGTTTTTTTTTAAATAGCTTTAGCGAAGGGCTTTCTGCTTCTGTGCAATCTATAGAAACCTTTCCTAACCTTTCCAACTCCAGGTAGGTCTGACTAGACTCTTCACTCAAATTGACAGGGATACAAGTCCTCTTTCAGAAATAAGTTATATTTACTATGGCCGCAGAGTAAATTTTCATTGAGCCAATCACCAAAAGGTTTGCAAGAGCGATTTTTATCTAATGCCCACTTCCTCTTGTATGTTATGCTAAAAATACATAGGTACATTAAAACTCTTTAAAATCCTGTACCTTCTCAAATCACACAATGTTCCTTTGGGATTCAAGCTCTTCTATTTATGCTGTCAATTTCCACCCACTCTTTCACTCCCATCTCACCAACAGTCACTAAATCCACAGGCCTCCCTATTCTCTCTCCCTCTCTCTCTCTCTCATAAACATAAGGACTACAGGGCTGCTAACCAGCTTTCTACTGCAATCATCCTTGAGTGCCTAAAAGCAAAGAACTGCACGTACAACTTCCTATTTACTGAGAAGAGAAGACTTCTGTATTTCTATGCCAAGCAGGGCACCAAGCAACCAGAAGAAAATCTTTGATAGTTTTTTTTCCTCTTATATGCCAAAAACCACAGCTGACAGAGAGAGGAGAACAAAAAGAAAAGACAGCTTACCCATAGAGTAGAGGTTGTCAAAGCTCTGGTGCATGCGGATAATCTCGTAGTAGAGTTCATCATAGCTGCTGGGAGTGGGCAGGAATGTGTCGCCGTATGTGATAAACATATTAAACAGGTTCACAATCTAAAAAAGAAGCAAAAGCCCATACACAGGCATCAAGCTATGAAGACCAGAATGGTATTATCAGTAATATGCTGTAGTCAGTTCTTACTGGCTCGTAAGAACAAGAACTGACTGTTACATTTTCAGAAATTTTGTGAGCTGGTTGTTTAACAAAGCCATTATTAAAAATTAACATATAAACTTACATTTCAATAAATTATATTAAAATGAAGGTAATACTCAAACTCACAACTTCCTAATTACTTTCTATCTTTTAGTATTATGTTCTTGAAATTCATTTACAACTCTCATACCTGTGTGGTAGGAATATCATAGAATGGTGTATTATTGACCATCTCCCCAACTCTGCATTCAACAATGTCACATAGTTAGCTTGAAACTGGCCATGGTGAGAGTAGTTTTACCATAGAAATCCACAAATGCTACAAAAATCAGGGCTTCCTCCCCGCCCACATGTTAAACATTTATGAACACACTGGATAATACCCTAAAAAGATAGTCAAAAGGCACAATGCCCTCCTTTTACCCCAAATAACTAGTCTGATAAACAGGAATATGTAATGTTCCTCTGAAACCAAGTACAGCCATGATGGAACCACTCATCTGGCTGGGACACCTCTCCAGGCTTTGCTCTGTACCAACACAGAGACTACAGCAGTCTAATAGTCTCTCACCTGGGACCAAGGCTCACAGAGACTGACCCATACCTGCCCCTGCCAGACAATATACTCTCATGAAAAAGAGTCTCAAGTTTTCCAAAGACATAGGTGAGAGTGGGAAGAGTGGGGAGCACCAGTCTAGAAAGTCTAACCCAAAAGGAAAATAAAGGCCTGGCTCTGCCAGTGGCTCAGTCCCCATAATACCAGCTCCTATTTCAAACTGGCCCATCTCGATTTTAGGATGTGGCTTCAGAAAAAAGGAAAAAAATTTTTTTTTAATTTAAGTACAGTTGACACACATTACATTAGTTTCAGGTGTATAATACAGGGATTCAACAAGTCTATACGTTGTGCTGTGCTCACTGCAAGTGTAGTGACCACCTGTCACCATGTAACACTATTACAACACCAACGACTATATTCCCTATACTGTACCTTTTATCTCCATGACTTAATCTTTCCATAACTAGAAGCCCGTATCTCCCATTCCCCTTAAGAAATATTTTTTGTTACTCACCATAAGGGCTAATGTAAAAATGTTGTGTTTGGCCAAAAGTACGGTCTCATTTGACATAAGGAACTTCAGCAAATTTATCAAGGCTTAAAAAAAAAAAAAATCAACAAGCTATTCAAAGAATAATCAATAAAGTTAAATGAAAGCAATGAAAATACACTTAATTCTAAGAAATCCAAACAGGTCTAGAATGAGTAAGTCACAGCTACCAAGAACTTTTTAAAAACAGGTAAGGTAGGGGTGCTTGGGTGGCTCAGTTGGTTAAGCATCTGAATCTCGGTTTCTGTTCAGATCATGATCTCATGATTCATGAGATCAAACCCCATGTCAGGCTCTATGCTGACAGCACAGAGCCTGCTTTTGATTTTCTCTCTCCTCTCTCTGCCCCTCACCTGCTCATACACACATACTCTCTCAAAATAAATAAATAAACTTTAATGAAATAAATAAAAGCAGGTAAGGGAGATATATTTGAAGCAAGCACTGATCTTCCCAAGCACATATCTGCTTATCTGCCCATAGAAGGTTTCTAAAAATCTACTTCTTTGTGCCATTTTTTTTTTTTTGGATACCATTAATTTATTATAAAACAGAAACATGAAAATTATTTACATGATGAAATATTTAACAACTTTACTGTAATGGCAGCTTCACTTGATGCCGTTTCAAAAATGATTTTTTTCAGTCTACATACTTTCCAAGAATGTTACCATCTCTAAATAAGAAATAATCCTTGTCATCTAGAACTACTTTAGTGCCTCCATATTCTGAAAGAACTTGGTCTCCAACTTCCTAGTTGGATCTCTAACTAGTTGAATCTCTCCAGCCTTCCCTTTAGAGCCGGATCTAACAGCTACCACTGTTGCTTGCAATACTTCTCCTGGAGATTGTTCTGGAAGTATAATGCCTCCATTGGTTACAGTTTTGGTTGCCCTCCTTTCAACTAAAACTCAAAGGGAAGGAAACTTTCTAAAGGCCTGTCCTGCTGTGACTCCGGGCACCACAGTGCCTACTCTGCTCTGGAGCTGCCACGTCTCAAGAAGACCCACAGTCCCACCTCTTCATGCAACTTCTTAAATAGCAAGTAAGCTTGCAAATCTGACTATAAAAAGGACATCTTAGTATTCCAGATTTACTTACCACATTTGCTCAATTTATAGATTAAAATGAAGATCCCCCTCTCACCCTACGTGGCTAGCATGTCACATCACTAAGTTTTAGTTATACATTTGTTTCAAACACCATGGTTAAGAGGGACATCTTTCAATTCTAACCGGTCACCAGAAATGCCAACGATATTGGACTTCAGCTCTAGATAAGAAAACAGCTTGTGAAGAGAAAAAAAAAAAAAGGCCTTAACTATTCAAACAAAAGTACAACTTGCTCTGTCCTCTCTCAACCATGACAACATTTACCTAAAAGGTCCCCTTTCTGTCTGGTAATTCTTAATGAGGATTAAAACCCAAGCAACCTCAGCTAAAAGACTGACTGTTAAGTCTCTAGCTTAACATGTAAGTATAAAGACATTTTTGCAAATAAATATTAGCACAAATCACCAGTCGCCTTGTACTTTTTCACCCGTAATCACGAAATAAATCCTACTTCTGTGCCCATCATGACTACTGTCCCTGTACCTACCTCCCCTACTTGATGGGAAACCCTACAGAAGGAGCTCAGCAGCTGCAAGCAATCGGCGGTCCTTCTGTCTTCTCCCCCTCAAGCCTCTCTACTCCCACAGATATAAAAAAAGGCTTGACCTCTCCTTTTCTAAGACCATACCTGCTTCTTTGCCAGCAAAGAAGCCCATTCTCCCATGCTGTCTGAGCTTTGTGTGAAGTTTACTACCCCTCGAGAAAAGATGTTAGCTTTGATTTGAAACAGCAGGCAATGATGAGTAGGAGTAAGACTCTCCAGACACTTGCCACCTGCCACACAACACCCCTTACTCTCAACCTCTGAAATCACAGGTACAGTAAAGAAACAGCAGGCAAGGAAAAGTACAAGAGCCTGTCTACGTTCTGTTTCTAAAGCCTGAATCTTCCCCTCAAATAGCAAAAAAGCCTTGCTAGAGATGAAGGTGATAGGCATCCTCATTTATGAACTCTTCACCCTTACACTGACTCCAGTTCTCGGAGATTTCATAATGGAAAGGCAAATGACAGGCAGGTGGCCCTTTTGATGTCGTCTGTTAACAAGCAATCTGTTGGACTAGACCCAAAAAAAGCTCCATAGGAGCCCATTCTAGATCACACAACCTGCTTAACTCCTACCAGGAGCTCAGAGAATGAAGGGGTCTAGCTGAAATCCACATAAAAATGACTAAGCTAGCCCAAACATCTATCTTCAATGAAGATCATCTTGCTGAGTTATTTAAGGATTGCCCACACCACTCCCTACCCCCAGAGCTCGGACAAGCCCTGTTAATGGATAAATCACCTGACAATCAGACTCTATAAATTCACAAGAGACAAGAGAAAAGGATGGGTAGAGCACCTGGCACTCTACAAAACATAATGGTTGGAGAGAGACAAAGCAGCTTTTGCACACATCCAATCAACGAGGACTTTTGTCCCCAACACACACAGCAAAAAGATGCAGCCTCAGCAGTGGTTATGTGGTAATTAAGGGGCAGAAAACCTGGAGAAAAGGAAGTGGGAACAATGATTTATTGCTTCTCTGCTCGACTACAGCTAGTCTTGATCTCTGGGATTCAGAGCCAGGGATGACAAAGTGATAATAAATACAAGGGGAGGAAGAGAGCAATTCTGCCACAGACCAAGAGGCACCCTGTGTCCCAACTACCACAGACATCAGTGGAGCCAAACAGCACTGAGAAGGAGAATCCAGCACTGCGATACTGTCAGCACCAGGGAGAACCCGCATTCTACCCCTGATAATTCAAGCAGACCCCGACCTGACCCCACATCCCAAAAAGGCCAGGTCTTCTCACCTGGAAGCAGTCATTCTCTAGAGGAAATTTAATAGGCAGAGAAAATGAACAAAGCAACCTTAAAATTGGCTCCCACAAATCTCTGACATCAGGGACCACAATTCCTCAAGAGGGAATGCCCCAACCTCCCGTGGAATAGTGGTTTCTTTCTCCGTCATCATCGCCCTGACTTTGCACTCACTCTGTCAACTGTGTGGTGTCCCCTACAACACACACATGGTGTGCTATCCTCTGACCTGATGTGGTGGGAGTTCTAAGTCTGTGAGGTTTCTTTTCTTTTTTTTTTTTTTTTAATGTTTTTATTTATTTTTGAGACAGAGAGAGACAGAGCATGAGCAGGGGAGGGGCAGAGAGTGAGGGAGACACAGAATCTGAAGCAGGCTCCAGACTCCCAAGCTGTCAGCCCAGAGCCTGACGCAGGGCTCGAACTCACAGACTGTGAGATCATGACCTGAGCTGAAGTCGGCCGCTTAACCGAATGAGCCGCCCAGGCGCCCCTGTGAGCTTTCAATATGGTTGATTTTTGGAACTAGAAAGGACCCTGGAGATCATGAATCCAGTTCTCTTGTTTTTGGATAAGAAAACACTTCCTCCCCTCCCCACCCACCCACCCCAAGGAGCTAGTGACTAAGCTGGGACTAAAACCTGGTCTGCGGTTTAGTGTTCTTTCTGCCATTCCATTAAAATTAAATAAAGGTGGATTAAATAAACTCCAAATGGAGTTTTATGTTAAAGGAAAAGACACTTACCTATAAATGGTGTGCTTAGATTTGCTGACTACACTGTTCCCAACACTTCTCTAGACTCTGGTTTAAAACTTTCTCTACCTACTCGCTATTCCAGGTTATTTTCACATTTTTGGTCCACTTTTTCTCTTGGTCCTGAGCTACTTATTAGAGTACAGGTGTTTAATACCTCATTATTACCGCTCTACTGTCCATTTGCAACACTAAGACTCCCAAGCAGCTTCTCTCAGCATCAAACACCTTAGCAGGACCTCTGTATCTGCTCTCATTGTTCTCTACAGCTCACTTCTCACACACCTCTATCCCCTCTTCTCTGTTTCTGCTTCCTTTGTAGTATCTTGAAAAAGAAAGAAAGAAAGAAAGAAAGAAAGAAAGAAAGAAAGAAAGAAAGAAAGAAAAGAAAAGGAAAGGAAAGGAAAGGAAAGGAAAGGAAAGGAAAGGAAAGGAAAGGAAAGGAAAGGAAAAGAAAAGAAAAGAAAAGAAAAGAAAAGAAAAGAAAAGAAAAGAAAAGAAAAGAAAAAAGAAAAGAAAAGAAAGACGGAAAGAAGGAAGGAAGCCAGCATGCAGGGGGACGGAAGGGGAAGGAGAAAGAGAGAGAGGAAAGGGAGAAACATCACTGTCAACTAAAACTGTGCCTATACCCCTCACTCCTCACTCAGCTCTGCTCCCTTTAAAATTAAATACTGAACATGGAATGTGATTGGATCTGGATTTTAAAGGGAGCCAAGATCCCCTTTCTTTATGCAAAATCAGAACAGAAACAAAACAAAACAAAACAAAAACACTGGTATAAATAATTAGCAGCCAGGCTTATTCATAAGCTGTTATGGTATAGAGTTATGCACAGGATTTAACTGCAGACCAAAGAAGAGAATAGCTTGATGTCAGCCAGGGACAGGTTCAAGGACAGTAGAGAACTGGCACTCGGGATCTCAGTGCCAACACATAAGTAGCACAGAGCTCATGCTGGCTGGCTCCTGGTTCACCACTCTTCACACACATACACATATTTTTAGAAAACTGCCCTTTATATCTATCCACTTGTCTACTTGGTGTCGTCTGGGCACATGACCAGCCAAACTGTTCCACAGACAGTCACAGAAGTAGCAGTACATAGAGAGAAGAGTTAAGATAACTATAAAAGATAAGGGGTTGGTTGTATAAACACAGCGTTGTTAATTAGTCTTTGTAAGAGTTTGGTATCAAGTACATGTTGTAGTCATTGTGGAGATAAGAGGGACAGGATGTACTTAAAAAAAATCTAACATTTTAGTTTATCATGTTTCCATCTTTTTAAGGTTTTTATTTATTTATTTTGAGAGAGAGAGGGACAGCAGGGGAGGGGCAGAAAGAGAGGAAGAGAGAATCCCAAGCAGGCTCCGTGCTGTCAGCGCAGAGCCCAACGTGGGGCCTGAACCCGTGAACCATGAGATCATGACCTGAGCTGAAACCAAGAGTCAGATACTCAACCAACTCAGTCACCCAGGTGCCCCCATGTTTCCATTTTTTAAATAAATAGTTTTTGAAGGGGGAGAAGAGACTACACCACTCTTCCTTACCAGAGACTTGACCCTTAGTCTAAGACATTTCCAAAGAAGAAGGGCCCACGTTATAATAACTCAACACTGTGTAAATAGTTTTGCCCATTTGAAGAGCAATGGCTGCTCATCCCCACAAAACTGAAGGGCACAGCTTTTAGATGCAAAGTGAAAAAAGTCAGTCACAAAAAGATAAATACTCTTCTAAATGATTCAATTTATATGAAGTACCCAGGTTGGGCAATTTACGGAGACAGAAGGTAGAATGGTGGTTGCCAGGAGTGGGGGAGGGAGAAATATAGTTATTATTTAATGGGTACAGAGAGTTTCAGTTTGGGAAGATGAAAAAAATTGTGGAGATGGAAGGTGGAGATGTTTGCAACAATCATGTGAATGTACTTAATGCTACTGAATCATACACTTAAAAATGGTAAATTTTATGTTATGTATGTTTTACTAATTAAAAGCAAATAAAAGGTCAATGTTTTTCTTTCCACCAACACAAGCATGAGCCCTACAAACACCCATCCAAACTTTCTATGTACTCAGCATAAGGGACCAGCTACACTTTACATCACAATACGTATATATAGTATGGAGTACCCAGCCAAGCATGCAAAGATGTTTCCTCTTTGATGGGTTAAAGAAAAAGAGCCAAATATACACAATCAACAGAGAACCATGGACTCTTCGGCAGGAATGAAAAGTCAAAATGAATCCTGAGTAGCCTTCAAGATAACACTATGGCAGTCTCCAGAATAATGATCAAAGTTCACAATCAAAGCTACCAATGCACTTAAGTACCAACAATATTCTAGGAAATCCTCAGGAATCCTGGATTAGACTCCTAATCTTTGCTAACACTACAAAAGGAGGATCCAGATACCTGGCTCCAAAAACTCTTAACCTACACAGAGTGGAAAAATAGAGAAGTTACGTCAGTGAAATACTTGAGGTATTATATTACACATCCTATATGTTTTAGCTGTAGGGAAATGGGTGTTCCATACACACTTGTTTCTTCATTGGAAAGTCTTTTCCACCAGGCACTTTGAAAACTTTGTTTCCAGGCTCTTTTTCAGGAACTACAAATTGGCTGCAACTGCTGCCTCTTTTAACTCTACTAGAGGGGCCCGTCAGTCTCACACTTAGTTTTGGCCCAAGCTCCCTCCCTTGGGGAGTCTTGTGCATCAAGTATGGCAACAGTGCACTGAAGTTCTGACTTCTGTATGAGACACATGTGGAATATAGGAGAGTGTACAGGTTCTGGGACTATCCACCTGAGAATCCTGCCACTGTACACAGGCCTCTCCCACCCCACAAGGAACCTGGTTTGCAGAGCTGCTCCTAACATTAAAGTACCCCACATAATGAGGACTTGCCCAGATTTTTCCCTAAACTGCTTTGAATTCAAGGAGAGAGTAGCAGCAAACTGTGTTGTCATGTAGAAGAGTAGAATGAATAATGGATACGGGAACTTCTCCAGGACTACAACCTGTCCCCCACATTAAGGTAAACCAGGTGCAGAGAACAAGCCAACTACAGGAAGACACAATTAAGTGGTAGCTCAGATGCCTGCCTCAGAGAAGCAGAGGGGAGGTTTAATCACAAAACCAAGTGAATGAGATTTAAATAATATTAAAAACAGGAAGGAGACAGAGAGCCTCTAGCAGAGTACAAATAAATGTCTCAAAAGAATCAGGTCAGAGAGCTCTCTGCCTGTTTGAATAGCTTAAACATACTATGAGAGAAAAAGAGATAGAAAGCAAAGACAAGACTCAACGAGGCCCTGTTTTCTGGCCTGGCCTGGAGTTAGGATGAGACTCCACAGATCCAAATCAAGCCAGGTTCATTTGGGAAATGGGTAATTTCACAGTGACTGATAAAAGAGCAATATTAGCATCTCACTTGCTTAGAAGAAAGGCAGAGGAACTCCAAGGACAGGCTAGAAATAGCACTAGTGTAACAAGCCAATGCCTCCAAAACCCCAGAGGCACTATAAACTCTAGCCAATTCCACCATCTCTGGACAAAATCACCGATTACCCAAGGACACTGCCAAGAGTCAGCAGGCTCACTGTCAATGAGCAAAGTGGCACCGGAAGGACTTAGAAGCCAATACCTACCAACAGAATAATTTTAAGATACACCAGGTGGCCTCTCAGAATATTGGGATCTGTCTGGCTGCAAACCCAAGCACCTCACTAAAAGAGGCCAATGAATCAAACAAGAGAATGAAATGGCTTTGGTTGTGCCTTATGAGCCTCTCCAGGTGAACAGAACACAAAAGTTAGTATATCCAGTGGGAGGATTCTGGGAAGACAGCACAGTAGAAAGTACCAGGAAACTCTCTCCCTACCTAGACAGTAACTGCAGTAGCAGAATTTGTCTGATGTTAACTACTGTGGAACTCTGAAGTCTGGTAGAAGTTGGCAACTTCTGGGGAAGACCTGGATGGTAAGTTTTGGTTAATTTTGGGCAATCTGAGCTCTTAGCACAGAAGCAGCTGTCCATCCCCCACTTGCTCCCCACCAGCCATGTGGCAAGCAGCTATGCACTTGGTCCTGCAGCAGTCTATAGGAGCTAAGGTGGGCAAAAAGGACCCTGTCCTCCAAATACTGGGGATCTGTGCTCTGATAGCTGATTGTTGCTTCTGATTACAGAGATGCAGAGAAAGCAGGCAGCCATTATTGTTGTACCTCCCCTCACTGATGGGCAAGCCCTGCCCCATGCAGATAAATTACATCCACAAGATTTAAAGGGCCAAGTGCCCCTTTTTTCTCCACCTTCATTTCTTTGTCTTTCTCCTTTTGGGAGCCAGACATTAAAGACTAGAACATTCAAAAACAATCACATAGGGACACATGGGGGACTCAGTCAGTTGAGTGTCCAACTCTTGATTTCAGCTCAGGTCATGATCTCACGGTTTGGTTCAGGGGACTGAGCCCCATATCAGGCTCAGCATGTAGCCTGACTGGGATTCTCTCGCTCCCTCTCTCCCTGCTCCTCCCCCGCTTATGCTCTCTCTCGCTCACTCTCTCAAAATAAATAAATAAACTTAAAAAAGTAAAACAACTTGCATATACAGGGAAAATTAAAAAGTGACTGCACATGCCCAAGAAAAGTCTCAGAAGAGGGTGAAGAAGACATAACGTTTATACTCGGGCTGATCCTGGGCAGAAGCAACCTACAAAAATAAAAATAAAAATAATAAACAAAAATAGTAACAACCAAAAATGCCAAGTCTGAGGGAGAATCTGATTTCTTAAACCTGAGGACATTATAGTAAGTGAAATAAGCCAGTCACAAAAAGACAAACACTGTAGGATTTCACTTAGTTGGGGTGCTTAGTGTAATCAAAATCATAAAGACAGAAAGTAGAATGCTGGTTGCCAGGGGCTGGCAAAGGAAAGAATGGAGAGTTCTAGTTTAATAGGCATCGAGTTTTCGTTTTACAAGATGAAAAGAGTTATGGGAATAGATGGTGGTGATGGCTGCACAACAATGTGAACATTTAGCATCACTGAACTGTACATTTAAAAAGTTAAGATGGTAAGCATTATGTGACTTTACCACAATAAGAAAAAAAAAAGTACATCAATAGGCTGCACAGCTGAAGACTCCACAGTCCTCCAGATGAACTGGGAAAAAGAACAAATCCTCTCTTTATCATTTTTTTAAACTTTTATTTAAGTAAGCTCTACACTCATGACCCCGAGATCTCCACACTCGTGACCCCGAGATCAAGAGTGGCATGCTCTTCTGACTAAGCCAGCCAGGCACCCCTACAAATCTTTTCTGGCAGTGGAAATTAGGTTCTATCTTACGTTTTCCTTGCTGCTGAAGTGTATGTAGTCTGCTGAGAAGGGAAAATAAGGTTCTCAACTATCTCCAAGTCTCCGTTTACTTGGGGACACTGCAATTCTTCCAGTTACCACACACCCTCTTCTTTACCATGAAAATGAGCCCTTAGGTGAAAGTTCCCAGATGGAACTCAGACTCTGGGAAATGCAGGATCCCATCCACCTCATTCCTGTGCAGCCGCCTGTAACCTTGCTCAGAAGCCACTGCCTTCTAGGGTCCTATACCACCTGCTTATTTTTTTCCAACACTGCCTAGCTGAAAGGTAGCCAAAATCATCACCCTTTAAGAAATCTAATAGTCAGTGAGACCGTGTCTCAGTGGGGGCATGTGATGTGGAACCAAGAACTTTACCTGCCAAAATGACAGAAACCAGTCACAGACCTATCCTGCTCACTGGAGATCTAGAAACAATGGCACCTCACGAAACCAAATGATATGTTCCTTTAGAACTAGTACAGGCAAAGCAACAAAAGCACAGCTACTCCTTCCTCTGTCTCTTTTAGTTGACAAGATGCTAATGGGCCTGTAAGAGTTGACATTTCTCTGGATAGGAAGTGACTTCATGTGCAGAGAAAAGAACAGAGATTTCTCACTCTTTTTAGGGGCTTTCTGGTGGGAATCTTTTTCTCCCTCTAACAGGCTAAACCTGTTAGAAATTCTTATCTTTTGCTTCTGCCAAGTTTCTGAGGGGATGAAAGAAAGAGTCAAAATAGTATAAATTTCAGATTTAGCCAAATGTGGTGATTTGAAGGAAAAAAGAGTTTCCTGGCATTCTTTTTCAGTCCTGGGGCTTTCTACGCTGCTGTACAGAATCTTTCGTAACCAAATTATGGAAACAGAAAAATGCGTTCTAATGACCCTGTATTAAAACATTCTAAGAAGAATTGATTATCCACAGAAGAAAGAAGCCTCCATCTTTTTGCACATGGAAGCTAGAGCACTCTTAATTAGGCACATCAAGCCTAGAATACATCTTGTAACATCTTCTCCTACATCAGAGAAAATTTGGGGGAAAGAGGAAGAACAATTTAAAAAGCAATTTTAAAAACAAAATAGCAACAGCAGCTGCCAAAATTCCTCTTCCAATCTACTCTAGCTGTTTACTGCTTGTCCTTCCCTCCTCCCTATACCTTCTTCAAATCTAAAAGAGGCAATATTGTAGTTATATAAGATGTCACCATTGGAGGAAGCTGGGTGAAGGGTGCGAGAACTCGCTATACTATTTTTGCAACTTCCTGACTCTATAATTATATCAAAATTAAAATTTTTTTTTAAATTGAAAGTTTAAAAAAGAAACTAAACAAGAAAAAAAAAAAAAAGCTGATAATTAAAAGTTCAAAGGATAGTTTCCCCAAATCAGGAAGGGCTGACAAGCTGTCGAAGTTATACTTATACAAGAATGCACAGATGTACCTAAGGCTCAGGTCAGTCTTTCTCTTGAAAATTTTCAGTCCTGTATGACAACACCTACAATATAACAAGCTTCCAACAAAAGCCTCTCAATTCCCAGTCTCAAGGTATACCTAACCATGAAGTCACAGGCTTCTGCCAGCGATGAGAAAGCCAGCTGGATCCACAAAGCTGTGACACTCTCTGGGTTTTCCATATCTCCCAGTAGGTATCTAAAAGGTCAGGCCATGTACAATTTCTCTCTTTTTCACAAAGCTGTGAATGCTCTGGATGCTATTTAGCACAGTGAAGCTGAACAGATTGTTTTGGGAGCTTTAGGGGCCTTTCTTCCTGCAGGGAGGCAAATGTTGCCTAGTGATCTGCGTCTGAGCATAGGAGTCAGGAACTCTAAGTTCTAATCATGACTCTGCTTAGTATCTGGTTCCATGATCCTTAGCAAGGCACTTACCCTTCTACACCTCCACTCCCTTCCCCAACAAATGGTGATAAAAATAATGACATCACCAGGGATGTGGCAAAGTGAAAGGGTAAGAAGGACTGTGATCCATAGATAAATGTCGAGTATAAAATGTCAGTATAAATCTGCCTTTAAATCGACCCATGTTTTAGGACTATGGAAAGCTACACTGTTTAAATGCAGACTGCCTCCCCACTGCCCCTTCTGCCTGCAGAGGAAGTGAAAAAAGCTGACTCCACCCATGAAGCTCTGTTCAGGTCTTTTCCTCTCGAACAACTATATGCTTCTCTCTAAACATTCTGCTCATTCTTTGGTTAATGGCTTAGAAACCAACAAAGTTTCCATTTTTACTTAGTTAAAAGCAATCCATGAATCTATAGGTAAGGAAGAAACAGACAAAGGAAAGTGAAATCACCCACCACTCCCTGTCACATCAACAATTCAAATAAAAAGGTGATGAAATCAGCTCAACAGAAACATGACAACAAACATCCTACTGGGTTCTATTATTGTTATCATTGTTGTTGTTGTTTTCAGGCAGAGACATAACACCACGCTACTTTAAGAGAATGTTGATTCATCAATTATGGAAATTCTACATGTCCACTTACCCATTTATTTATTCATTCAAATGTTTTCTGAACACCTATTATAAGCCAAGTAGTGTGCTCAGGATAAAGCAATGATAAAAACACAGGCCTTGCACTAAAGAACTTTAAGAGGAAAGAAAGATATTTAAATAAATCATTATACAGACTTATGCGAACACAGCAAAACAATACCGTATGCTAAAATAGAAACCCAAAGTGCTGTAGGAAGACACAGAAACTAAGACATAGTGACCAATGTGCTCTTTAGCCTAAGAAGTTCAGAGAGGAGATTGTAAAGGTAAAGTTCCCAGGAGGAATACAGTATGATCGGTAAATGAAAAATATTAAACAAGATAGTAAGATGTTCTGTGAAAACGGAATTAATTAGGAGGCCATGCAACCTAAAATTAAGACCGAGATTCGATTTTTTTTTTTTTAATGTTTGTTTATTTTGAGAGAGAGAGAGAGAAAAGGGAGTATGCTAGCGGCTGGGGGTGGCGGGGAGTAGGGAGACAGAAAGAGAGGGAGAATCCCAAGCAGAGCCCAAGGCAGGGCTCGCACTCACAAACTGTGAGATCATGACCAAGAGTCTGCTGCTTAACTGGCTGAGCTACTCAGGCACCCCAAGACAGGGATTCTTAGCAAAGGATCATGGATGGCTTCAGGGGGGCCATGAATTCTCTAAAATTATATGCAAAATACATATGTACAAATGGGCATTTTTCTGGACACAAAGATCATTTTTCATTATATTCTCAAAGGTAAAGACCTATCTCCTAGAATCTGATCATAAAACCTACTTTTCTATCCCTACAGAGAATAGATTTAAGACCTAATCTTTTACCTAAAATAGGAGATCTAGGTAGTCTAGAGGTCAGAGAAGGAAGAGCTTTTGAACTTTCCGTAACTTAGGGAAAAATAGTGATTGCTAAAAAGAGGGCAATGAGAGAGGCAGGACTTATCCCTTTCCCTATTCTATTTGAAGTTAGCCTAAATATATTTTCCCACATACTCAAATACCATGGTGACAGGCACCATATAAATAGACAATGGCAGCACGGAGTAGGTCAGGGCTTATATATGCAAAACCAACATATCAGGCAGGATCAAACCCCCAACTAATACAGCTGCCTTCTTGTCAATAAGACCAAGCCTAGGAATTCCATATGGGTATCTGGAAGGGACCTCTGGCCACCTCCCCAATAACAAAGAACAACTGACTATAGTCAAACAGCATAGGGATAAAATCACCATTCTAAGCACAGTGATACTACACACCCACATTCCAAACGACAAAAGGCATTTGGGCCCTAGCCAACTGCTTCCGAGACACCCGACGGCTTCTGTGTGTCCAATCTAACAACACATGTCTTATCAGTTTTACTTACAAATAAAATTCAATTAAAGTTTGCAGCACATGTATGTCAAGCATCTATACACATCAGCATATTTTCCAGCGTGAGGTTCAAACATCTCTAGCAAATCCCTAAACCTAGAAGGCAAAGAAAGAGTAAAGCATGGGCATACCAACATATGAGGGGTACTGCCAGCCAAGGAGTGGGTGGATCCACCACAGCCACATTTATATTCACTGATTGCAATATTATACATTATTATGGGCTCTGATGCCTCAGATTTAGTGTAGTATTTTGCAACTTTCCTTAACACCTGCTGCTCTCCATCTCACTGTACACTCCGTGTATGAACACACAGAGCCAGGGTTCCAGGAGGCTCACCCAGTCTCTATAGGAAAAGGACCTAACCTCATTTGGCAGAGAACTCTAGTACAAGTGCCTATACCTCAGGAACAAGAAGTCGTCCAAGCATTACTACAATGACCCTCATAAACATCTCCTCTGAACCTATCAAGGACCACAGAATGCCAATCAATCAGTCCTGGGATAGCACATAATTCGGACCAGAGCTGCACGTGACAAAGTACTCAAAGACTTAAAGTCACTGACCAACACAGAATAAAAGTGGTCTCCTGCCTCACAATTTTCTAGCCAGAATGGGAAAATGCTAAGGTCAAGAAAAGATAAGTATAAAAGACATTTTTAATCTCTTTAAAAGATAGCTGCCTCTTTTTTTAATGTTTGTTTATTTACTTTTGAGAGAAAGAGTGCACAGTCAAGTGGGGGAAGGGCACAGAGAGAGGGAGACAGAGTATCTCAATCAGGATCCACAGTGTCAGCACAGAGCCTGATGCGCGCTCGGACCCACGAACTATGAGATCATGACTTGAGCCAGAGCCAAAACTAAGAGTCAGACATTTAACCAACTGAGCCACACAGGTGCCCTGATAACTGCCTCTTTAAACAAAGAGGATGGCAATGTATTTTGGGGTTTACAACATCTGTACAAGTAGAATGTATGACAGCAGTGGCACAAAGGACAGGATACAAGGTGGAGGAAAGACAGTAATGGAAGGCCCCGGGGCCCCAGGGAGACAGACTAGGGTGAACAGTAAAAGGCAACATGGAAAAGGCAATGCAACGAACAATGAGGAAGAGGACCACAGGTGATGAGGATGGGAGAAAAGCCAGAGAGATCCCAAGGACCAGAGACAGGATGGCTAGGATAAAAAATAAAGCAGAAAAAGAGAAAATCAAACCAGGAAAGAATCAAAAGCAGGCAAAAACTATTGCCACCAACTCGTTAATATTACAATGGGTAATTTAACCCCAGTTACAGACATAAGCCATTTGTACTCGTTGTTAAGTCCTACAACTGTACCAACATCCATAGATTTGTATCATTTTTGTGTTTTCTCTTTAAACCTAACTCTTTAGAACCTAACAGTCATATAACTATCCTATAGGCAACCACAATACTCCTGTATATTAAAAAGAATTGTTTGTACCCAGGAGATTCTACCGCCTTTTAGTTATTTCAATCTCTTTTGATCTCTTTAGACCGTCTGATATTCCCTCAATCTCAAACTTTCACACAATCATACTCTTCTCTCCTAAAATACGAAAATGCCACTATTGCCACTTAGTGTTTTTCTCCTGTTCGCCCTTCACCACCATTGGCAATAACTGCAAAGAACTTGCTAATCCATTAATTAAAGATCTCTACTTCCCATTATAGAGGACTAAATTTAGAAAGCCAAATTGGGTTGGGAGGAAACCATGTGTCACAACAAGTGAGATGAATTCCATGGGAGGGGGTGGAGTTACTGGCCTGTTTCTCATAGAGGCTCTGACACTAACACACCCTCCTCTGTTGAGAATACAGAGAAGCTCTCATGGGTGGGGCAACCATTCATCCACTGTAATCATCTGAAAAAGACTTTATTGTACCATCAGGTCACAAAAGTCACAGGACCTATCAGCAAGCAAATGCCTCGGGGAGCATGTCTCCTCTGCTTTCCTGAAACCTCCAATTTAGTTACACAAAAGAAAGGGGTGGCAAGCCAGCATTGATTGTACCCTTAGAGAAGAACCACTTCCCGCCAGCAGGGGTGGCTGTGACTTTACTGGGCTACCAAATGGATACAAAGACAAAAGTAAACACTGTAATTTGCTGTTTTTGTCTCTGGCACAGGGGGAGTGGTACAAATGACACTGTCTGTAAACAGTAATAACGCCAGATGTAACACAAAGAACAGGATTCCCCCCATCTCTCCACCCCCTCCCTGCCCCCTCTCCCTATGACATTCCTCCTGAGATTACTCATCTTGAGGAAACACAGAAGACTCCCTATAGTCCATATGCTGCTACCACATGGAATGGAGGGAGATTCCAAGTTTGTACGGACTCCTCCTACCTCACTCTTACTCAAAGCAAGAATCATTAGAACTCAGATATATTCAATTGTTTCTACCGGCTAATAAAAAAAAAAATATGGGGGAGAAGGAATTTGAGAGAAAGTATGGAACAGATATGTGGCATTCCCAGGTCTCGATTAGAAGCATCCTAAACAAACTAAAAAGTTAAAAAAAAAAAATTCATCTGTGCCTAGCCCTCGAGGCTCATAAAAAATATAGAGAAAGAAGATGAATTCAGAAGAGAAAGTTACCTGACCAGAGTTCCCGCCAGGTGTAATGCAGGCGTACTCTACACTTCTTCTGGTAGCAAAGTAGTTTATGTACTACCTGAATGCAGCGTCTGTAACAGAGGAAAACTGGGATAAGCCTAAGAGTCTGATGCAACTCACCGCAGATACCCTTTACTTTGGCAAGACAGCTTTGCTAAGGCCACTAAAGATGCTGGATATGAATTTGTACCAGGTCAAAGAAAGACACTTTAGCTTTTAAACTGTTCTCCCCCAGCCACCCGCACACAGTGCTTGTGCTAATTCCCTTTATCACTAGGAAAAGGGGGGTATAATCACATATAGGTCAGCCATTCATTAGGCATTATGGATACCATTCCCTTAAGTTATATTTCCCCAGAGGAAAGCATTTATCAGTGAAGCAGAATTAGACCACTCTGTTCGATGTTGCAAACACAGGATACAAAAATAAAAAATTAAAGACCTTAAGTCTTCAGATCTATTTAAATTTGTTTTTAAATTTTAAATTAAATTTTGGCTTAATTCATAATTAACTTAAATTGTATTTACATTAAGAGTTAAATTAAAAATTCATTCTTCACTTGCACTAACCACATTATCAAACACTCAACAGCCTGAGGCTGGCGGCAACAACACTGGACAGCACAAATATACAGAACTTTTCTATCATCACTAAAACTTCTACTGGATGATACAATTCTAGATCACTGGAATAGTCAATATTACTCACATCACAATAACATATATGTTTGGGGGAGTACCTCCAAATAGGCAGCAAATAGGAAAGACATTTTTAAACATTATAAACCTAGGGGCACCTGGGTGGCTCAATTGGTTGAGCGACCGACTTCTGCTCAGGTCATGATCTCGCCGTTTGTTGAGTTCAAGCCCAGCGTCGGGTTCTGTGCTGACAGCTCAGAGCCTGGAGCCTGCTTCAGATTCTGTGTCTCCCCCCTCTCTACCCCTCCCCTGCTCACGCTCTGTGTCTCTCTGTCTCTCAATAATAAATAAATAAACGTTAAAAAAAATTAAAAAAAATAAACATTATAAACCTAACAAAAAATGTTTTTTCATCTCTGACTGGGGGACGGTTTTGAAAGCATAAAAAGCCATGGAGGAAAGTACAAAGTTGAATACTCATGAAATTTACTTCCTAAAAATGAATACCTTGTGTGATTTTTTTTTAATTACATTAAAGCCAAACTGTATGGGAAATTATACTTGTAGCAAAAGATACCAAAGCATTACTACGCTTAATGTGTATGTTTATACAAATTGATAAGAAAAAATAATAACGCCCCTAATAAGAAAGATGGGCAGTGCCGACTTGGTGGCTCAGTCGGTTAAGCATCCAACTCTTGATTTCGGCTCAGGTCATGATCTCACAGTCATGGAATTGAGCCCTATGTCAGGATCTGTGCTGAGCGTGGAGTGTGCTTGGGATTCTCTTCTCTCTCTCTCTCTCTGCTCCTCACCTGCTTGTGTGCACACGCACATGCTCTCTCTCAAAATAAACATTTAAAAACAAAATTTGTAAGTGAATGTCGGTAGTAGCATTATTCATAAGAGCCAAAGATACAAACAACACAAATGTCTATCCACTGATGAATGGATAAATAAAATGATGTCACACATCCATACAATGGAATATTAATCAGCCAGAGAAAGGACCAACCATGCACAGTACATTCCTGCACACCAGCACCTCTCACATGGCCCGGGATCTGGACAGCCTGAACCTCGGCTCTGTTGACAATGCCACCCAACATGGAGCCCCTGCAGAGCAGCAGGGAGATACTACCTGTGCCCCCACTTCTGCTGCCACCACCCTCTGGTTCAAAGGCTATGACACTGTTCCTGAGCTCTGCTCCTGCTTCTGCAGCCACCCAATAGGTGACAACACCAGCATGGTGGTCTCAATAACTTACACTATTTACCAAGCAGAATGAAAATTTTCACAACTGTTACAGCCTTAAAAATACTGGCTGAATTACTCTAAATGTGCTGCTTCTCTGGGGCATTTTGTTTCCTGTTTCAACATGAGACAGTTCCACTCTAGCCTGAAGTCTTCTTGTGGGGTCCACTGACGTCTCTACTTTCTTCCAGAGCCTCCCCCCAGGTTTGAGAATCTCTTACTGAGAAAGTCCGGCATGTAAGAGAAGCTTAAACGAAACATATTCTCCTCAGAGACTACTTCTCCTCCCTCCCAAATCCTGTGGCAGCAGTGGGGGTGGCAGCAAGAATCAAGAAATACAGTCAGGAATGAAATTAATTGGTTAAGTTTCCCCACCTCCTACTGCTCCAGGCAAGACTTACCTTTTCTCTCTCTCTCTCTCTCTCTCTCTCTCTCTCTCTCTCTCTCTCTCCTTTTTTATAAGTACCTTTCTCCATTATTACTTCACCTACAGCATTCATACACAGATGTGAAATTGTTTCATTTTTGACCCAGATTCTGGTTTGGAGTATTAAGGCTTTCCACACTCTCTATTTCTTCATATTTTACCAGGAGGATTATAAACTTATCTGAAATGGTAGAAATTCATTTTGCTTTCAATTTCTCACTCTGCTGTACGATGCTGAAAAGCAGTACATAATGAGAAGTGAGAACAGCAACCTGGCCTGATGCCCAGCTGGGAGCAGAGAAGTTCACCTAAAAAGGACTTGATGCTCCAAATGCCAAAAGCTGGGAAGAGGGCTGGAGGAGGGGGTGGGGAGATCTGGAAATATGCCCACGGGTAGTAATGAAGAAAGTGAATTCAGCCTGAGGGTGTGACCTTCTGCCCAGCCGCTGTCAGGTTGATGCCTCATTATCTCCTCCATCTTCCCTAACCTCAGGACATTCAATTAGGGAACAGGTGGAAAAAGCAACTGAGAAAGCAAGGCAATACCAAAAAAGTTAGAAACGGGGGCGGGGGGGGGGGGGGTTGAAGAGGGGAGGCAGGCAGGGAGGGAATTAAAATATTTATGTAGACCAGGGTCATTGGCTGGGATGTGAGGATTTGGGTAGACAGCTACATACCTGTAATTCTACATACTGAACACCCAATCTTATGTCATCCCACTTTCAACTGTCCACCATCAGCCACTTAGGCAGCCATCTTTCTACTCTCCTATGCTTTCTCCATGCACTCTACACTCTAATCATCCTGAATTACTTTCTACTCTCCAAACATGCCACACTTTCAAGCCTCTGAACATGCTGGTCCCCTGCTTGGTGTGTCCCTCCCTGACTCCTCCACATAGAAAACTCCCACTGTTTCTTCATGACTCAGGTCAAATGCAACCTTCTCTGTTATCTTCTCTGATGCCCCAGTCAGCATTAGTCACCCTGTACAAATCTTTCCTTTGTCACTTATCACAGCAGTAGTTAAGAGTACAGTCTCTGGGGTCGGAGAGACTGGAGTCTGAATCCTGGTGATGCAACTTACTGGGTGTGTGACTGTGGTAGTCGGCCTGCAAGATGGCCCCAGTGGTCCCCACCTCCTGGCATATTCATATCCTTGTGTAGTCCCTTCCCACACTGTAAAAGGGTTGGTCTATGTGCCCAATAGAAATGGTGGGTTGGGGCGCCTGGGTGGCGCAGTCGGTTAAGCGTCCGACTTCAGCCAGGTCACGATCTCGCGGTCCGTGAGTTCGAGCCCCGCGTCAGGCTCTGGGCTGATGGCTCGGAGCCTGGAGCCTGTTTCCGATTCTGTGTCTCCCTCTCTCTCTGCCCCTCCCCCATTCATGCTCTGTCTCTCTCTGTCCCAAAAATAAATTAAAAAAAAAAAAAAAACGTTGAAAAAAAAAAAAAAAAAAAAAAGAAATGGTGGGTCATTTGAGGTCAGGTTATAAAAGACACTATGGCTTCCATCCTAGACTCTCCTCTCTTGGATTACTAGCGTTGGGGGAGGCCAACTGCCATGGCAAGCAACCCTATTGAGAGGGCCACATGGCAAGGAACTGAGGTTTGCCACCAACCATGTAAGTGAACTTGGAAGCAAATTCTCAAGCCCCATTAGAGTCTTGGATGTCTACAGGCCCAGCTAAAACACTTTGCAGCCTTGTAAGAAACCTTATGCCAAAACTACCCAGCTAAGCTGCTCCTGGATTCCTGAGCCACAGATACTGAGATAACAAATATTCGTTTTATTTATTTATTTTTTTTTTTAAAGGTTTTTTGTTGTTTTTTTTTTAAATTTTTTTTCAACGTTTTTTATTTATTTTTGGGACAGAGAGAGACAGAGCATGAACGGAGGAGGGGCAGAGAGAGAGGGAGACACAGAATCGGAAACAGGCTCCAGGCTCCGAGCCATCAGCCCAGAGCCTGACGCGGGGCTCGAACTCACGGACCGCGAGATCGTGACCTGGCTGAAGTAGGACGCTTAACCGACTGCGCCACCCAGGCTCCCCAACAAATATTCGTTTTAAACCACTAGGTTTGGGGTCATTTGTACACAGCAATGGGTAACTAATACACCAGAGAAGGGATAGCAACAGCCTAGAATTTACAGTAAGAAAAGCTGGCTTCAGGAAAAGGCAGTGGTGCTTACTAACAGAATAACCCTGAGCAAAGCACTCCATCTCTGGAGTCTAAGTTTCCTTACCTGGAAAATGAGAAAACAACAACTGTAATAATAAACTACGAAGTAAATAGCATACCCTAAAACTATAACATAAGATAATCAAGTAACAAATAAAGTTGTAGTATAATAAATCTGACCCCTAAGGTACTAAGGTTCAGAGATACACCTAAAATGAGCCAAAAACTCATCTAATCAGCATTAAAAAAAAAAAAGAAGCTTCCATGGTCTTTCAATTAAAATAATCAGGCTCACTTTCTTTCCTCATTTTCGAAAGAAAATGCAAATAGAAAAATGTAAACTGCAACCAACTTAACCTAAACGTGAAATTTGTAGCATTAATTTAGACCTAAGAAGCCAAGACTACATGACATGACCTATGGTCTAAAGAGCTGGAGGGCTACTCTACTCAGAGTAAAATCCTTTATACCTCCCCTAGATCCCAGGCCTGGCACTGGAGTGAGGTACACTGACCTTGCTGTTCACGAAACAACTCTCCTGAAAAAAATGGAAGTACTGATTCTGTTGTCAGACTCAATTTAGATTTTTTTTTTAATGTTTATTTACTTTTTATTTTTATTTATTTATTTATTTTTTAAATTATTATTATTTTTTTTTTTTAATTTTTGGGACAGAGAGAGACAGAGCATGAACGGGGGAGGGGCAGAGAGAGAGGGAGACACAGAATTGGAAACAGGCTCCAGGCTCCGAGCCATCAGCCCAGAGCCTGACGCGGGCTCGAACTCACAGACCGCGAGATCGTGACCTGGCTGAAGTCGGACGCTTAACCGACTGCGCCACCCAGGCGCCCGTTTATTTACTTTTTAAAAGAGAAAAAGCACGAGCAAGGGAGGGGCAGAGAGAAGAGGGAAACACAGAATCTGAAGCAGGCTTCAGGCTCTGAGCTGTCAGCACAGAGCCCAACGCAGGGCTCGAACTCATGAACCGTGAGATTATGACCTGACCCGAAGTCAGTCACTTAACCAACTGAGCCACCCAGGCACCCCTCAAATTAGATACGTTTTAAGGAAAAAAGATAATATACATATTTGGGATCACACTAATGTAGCACGGCTGTTCTTAGGCACTAAAGACGAATGAAGAAACATCAAATGAGAGAGAAAGCCTAAAGGCTTAAACTTTATTAAAATAGGATGATTTTCAGTTGCCTCTAGTTGTGTTGGTTTAAAGAAATGGGATAAACAATCTGATCTCAGGAGGCAGGAATCTCCCAACCAGGACGCTACATACGTAATTTACCTAGCTAACATGGTTCTGACTAGGCTTCTGAGGACAATGTAGGCTAAGAAACTCTATCTCTCTGGCCTTTTCCTACGTCCTAACTACTTCTGACTACTTTCATGCCAATGCCTAGGGATGACTAAGTGGCCTGCTGGTATTCTGTATCTTTGGATTACAGCAGCCACCCATGATCACTACTTCAGTGCATCAACCTTGTTCTCCATGCAGTGTGCCTAAAGGGATAATGAAGATATGTGCAGAATCCAAACTGTGGTTTGTACAGTTTCTCCCTTCTGGAAAGATGTATAAATCCAGGCCATAAAATGCTCCCTGACACTCATACACAAGTGTGTTTTTCCTGAAGCAAAGTATATATAGAAATGTGACTATAAATTTCCTATCACTCAATTCTATAAAATAGATTTGTACACATTAAGCGAACCATGATACTTACACATACAGATCCATAGGAAACTCCTTCATCATGTGTGTTACAATAAACTCTACCATCAGGTCTGAATGGGAAAAGGATAACAATTAGATGAATCAGAATGAAATGTATTCCATGCCTTTGAGTTGGGAAAAAAACCTGAGTATACCTTGCTCTCATGCTGAATGGCAACCGCTAACCACGTCTTTATTCACGTACACTGAAATTTATTTTATATAAGGCACTTTTCACAACACTTGCACTACCTGCCACTTGTAAAGTAACAATTAGCTCACTCTCCTACTTCCAGAAGGATACCTCGACCTGCCAATAAATTCAAGTACACAAGAGATTTCACTGCACAGATATTTTGTACCATGGCACTAAAGCAAAATGCCAGAGGGAAATCATATTCTGAGAACCGAGCAATGAGGCAAGTAGAGAAGAAATTATGGATCACATTTGTACAACTCGAGACTCCACTTTAAAGAGATGTCAGTCTATCTCATCTCACAATCACGCTCAGTTTGACAGATATTGACTGAAATGGTCTGTGGGGCTTTGGGTCAATGGAGGCTTATTATATAGTCTTAATTACTGTTTCTAAAATCAGGTAGATTTAGGAACTAGGGCTGAAAATCCAAGTGAAATGGGATTAAGAGTTCATATTATTCCCCTGAGGAAAATGCAGAATTCTGGGCAGACAAAATTCCCTAAGTTACAACCCCCTACTGTCAGCTCTGTCAGCCTGATCTCAGCTTAATTTACTCAAAGGAAATTTTTGTATAGCTGAACCTTGAACCTCAAGCCTCCTGGCCAGCTGACACATCAATATGAACCAAGAAGAGAGTGAAGAATTTGAAATCTTGATCAGGAATAAAACATTTTACAAACTTAAATCATGTACCAGGCTTAGACTTACCCATTTATCTCCCTGGAAAGATCTTTCTCTTTGAACAAGAGAACGCTTTAATTGAGCAATCTAGTCACTGGAGTTGTTTTACCAAACTGAACGATAAACATGGTTTCTTACACCAGAGAAGAAACGTAACTAGTAACTTCTTTGAGGGAGAAGCACATCAACCAGGATCTATCCCTCCTCTTAATCATGAAAATCCGTCACTGGCTCAGGAAAATGCCAATTTTGATAAGACTCACCCAGTACTGCACATACTAAGGGACGGCAGGGAAGGTTCTTGTCTGCTGCCTTCTTCCTGTGTCTCATAGGCTGCACACAAAAAAGAAATGAAATTAGTGGCCACATGAACTGACATCCAATGGCTCATCATCATGTTCTTCATGCAAATAAAATCACTCTACTGACATGCTACCTTTTCTTTCTTTTTCTAGTGATGGGGGTGGGGTGGGGCAGGGAGGACTTATAAATGCTTCTCAGTTATCAACGCAGGCCTGTGACAAAAACACAATTCACAGCAAGACAATAGCCCCAATGGACACTGGAGCATACTACAATGGGAAAGCTGTTGTTTTTACCTTGATTTTATCTATACAAGGGACATTACTAAGAACAAAAGAGACATACTGGTATCTTTTCTTTGATAAAATAATTAAGAAAAAGAAGAGGAGCAGGTAACTGTGTAGAGGCAGCAACAGTAGCAGTTGCAAAAAACAAAAGTTAAGTTTGAAATGTAAACCTCAACATGATATTTTTAAACGTATCTCCAAGTTCTAATAAATTCCCTGATCTTCCAAATTCAATTTCCCCCACCTCTCAGACAAATAAAGCAGCATGTGGTCTTAACTATCAAAGGTCACAGGGCATTTTGCAAATGAAAGGCGTAGACCCATCTCCTTGTGGAAATCTACTGATTTCTGATACTTCTACTGATACATTCTAACATTACTGCCATGAGAATATGGTTGTGGATCTTTTCATCCTCTCTTGAGTAAGAAAGAGCTCCATGACATGCAAAAAAAAAAAAAAAAAATTCCAACAACAGGCATGGGCCTGTTGAACAGCAGTTAAGCAAAAGTTCTTTAGTACAACATTCCACCCACATTTGTTCTAAGTAGGATCAATTTCATCCTCCCAAATCCTGCCAACACACCAAAAATTTCCTCTAAGAAAAACAAGAAACAAAATCACACCTACCATTCTATGTAAGTTTACTCGAAAGTTCATATTGTCGTCATGCAAAAATGCATTGGCATACTGATCCTTAAAAAATAGAAATAAGGAGAAAAAGTAAGGAATGAGAGCTACATTTAGGAAACTCAGTTTGTAATCTATCACACTTGCTATAAATCCTTGGACTTCAAGAACTACTACTTTCAAGGACCAGTTGAAGAGCTAATGAGATGAGCCTAGAATCTTAATGTCAAACTCTACTTAAGCCAGGAGACTTAGATGTAATTCCACAGTGTGTCTCTAACTGGTCAAAAATCTCTCAGCAAATTACAAACAATAAAAATTAAGGCACAGGGACTTGAGGCGAATGCTGAGAGGAATCTGTTTTCTTATTTTCTCTTCCTTTCCATCTGCCCAAGGAGCCTGCTCTATTTGTGACAGCTTGAAGGTTTTCATCAGGGCTGCAGGATACATGTGCAGACTCCACATGAGGAGCCACAATTAGGAAGAAAGGTCTGTACTCCGCTGGGAATGGGCTTGGCACAACAGGAGAAAACTGCTATGCTGGCAGCAAGGCAGTAGGGAAGACCCTGTCTATCTCTGGCCTTGCTCAAGACTGAGGGAAAATCAAAAACTTCTCACCCGTGGATCAGTAATAAATATCCCTTGGCCCTTTCCCAACACTGTTTTTGAAGATCTGACAGACTCTAATTACTAAGAACTGTTACAATTTGTGAAAAACAACTCCTTTAAAGATAGAAAGATTTCTGAAAAGCAATTACAACCAGCCCACTGCTAATAAGTAGCTCTTGTAGCGGCACCTGGCTGGCTCAGTCAGAAGAACATGCGACTCTTGATCTTGGGTCATGAGTTCCAGCCTCATGCTGGATGGAGAGACTGAGAGAGAAAGAGCACAAGCCAGGGAAGGGGGCATAGGAAGAGAGAGAGACAGAGAGAGAGAGAGAAAGAGAATCTTAAGCAAGCTCCACACTCAGCATGGAGCCCAACTCAGGGCTCAATCTCAAGACCTGGGATCATGACTTGAGCCGGAATCAAGAGTCGGACATGCTCGTCCGACAAGCCACCCAGGTACCCCAAGATTACTTAAATAAATAAAACCTAAAAAAATAATAATAATAACAAGCAGCTCTTCTATAACCAGGAACCCATAACCTGGTGAAAAGTAGGTCATCTTTTCACAGAGAATATAAAAAGGGAAAAACTGAGCAAGATCTTTACTCCATGTGGACCACCTTTACTATTTTTCTTAAGAGAGAAAAGATGAAAATAAGGAATAGTAAAGGAGGAAACTGAAGAGAAAATTTAGCTCTAAATTGACTCAAGTCCTGCCCATAACCAGGGATCAGCCTAAGTGAAACCATTTGGGTCCTGTGGTTTTTTTTTTTACACCTTTGTTGCCACCAAGATGCAGGGTGAGTTCAGGCCTAATTAATCCAACCAAAAGAGCCTCCTTATAAAGCACCTTTTATTTTTACCCTTGGGTTCTTGTTCTTCACCAAACTGCAATCAGCCCAACTTTACTCAGGTTCTAATTCTCTCTTTGGCTTTTCTCTCCACCAACTCCCCACAGGAAACTTGAGCTCCATTTTTTTTTTTTTTTTTTTTAAGTTTTTTACTTTGAGAGAGCAAGTGGTGGGGAGAGTGGGGTGGGCAGAGTGAGAGGATCCCAAGCAGGCTCCTCATTGTCAGCTCAGAGCTAGACGTGGGGCTCGAACTCACGAATCATGAGATCATGACTTGAGCCGAAGCAAGAGTCGAACACTTAACCAACTGAGCCACCGAGGCACCCTGGGCTCCTTTTTTCATTTTGCTAAATGCAAAAAACCCAACACGGGCAGCTTCAAAGGGGCATTATCACTTTTTCTACAGAGGCTTAAGTCTGTTATTTAAAACTCTTTAAGAGCTCGCTCTCCTTCTCTCTCTGCCCCTCCCCCACTCATGCTCTGTCAAAAATGAATAAACATTAAAAAAATTTTTAAAAAGGGGGGGCACCTGGGTGGCTCAGTTGGTTAAGTGTCCAACTTCTCACAGGTTCATCAGTTCGAGTCCCACATGGGGCTTTATGTTGACAGCTCAGAGACTGGAGCCTGCTTTGGTTTCTGCGTCTCCATCGCTCTCTGCCCCTCCCCCAGTCATGTTCGCTCACTCACTCTCTCTCTCAAAAATGAATAAACATTAAAAAAAAACTCTTAAGACCTCACATCTTCTAGTCTGAAATTATCGAAGTTATAACACCACTCATTATTAATTAATCCAGTAAATACTAATTGAGCCTCTATTACATGCTAGATGCTGAGAATACTGAGAACACACTGGTGAAGGAGACAAAGTACTTGGTATCAGAGTTTACATTCTTTTTTTTTTAACTTTATTTATTTTGAGTGAGTGAGTGAGAGAGAGAGAGAGAGAGAGAGAGAGAGAGCACGAGGAGAGAAGTGACAGAAAGAGAGGGAGAGAGAGAGGATCCCAAGCAGGCTCTGCACTGCCAGCACAGAGCCTGACATGGGGCTCAAACTCAAAAAACGTGAGATCGTGACCTGAGCCAAAACCAAGAGTTAGAGGCTTAACCAACTGAGCAACCCAGGCGCCCCTCAGAGCTTACATTCTAGTGGGAGGAATGTAGGGAGACAAACAAAGAGGAAAGAGTTTCCCTCCCAAGCTTTAGGAACCTAAAAGTCAGGAACAAGAAAAAGGCAGAAAAAAGCACCCTGTAAGAGATGGGCTACTATCAGAAGGCTAGCAGCACCTACCTCTGCAATACACGTAAGTATAATCAAACAGAGTTTGCCACTGTGAAGTCGGTGCTCATCTGTAAAGAAAAAATAAACCCTTCTCTCCATATCATCCAAACCATGTTTCTATACAGAAAAAGATATGTACCATCAAAATGAACATTTCTACTTTCCCCCCCTTTCACAAAATTCCTGAATGAAAATCAAGGCTCTACTTGCGTAATTCTTGCTTTTCTACCTGGCAAAAGAATTCCCCCAGAAGATTTTTTTTCTAAAATATTCTGGCAGTCTGATGGACCACTAACCACCTTCCTGAGAGCCATCTACTTAATATAATGGTTCCTACTGTCATGGCCCACATTAGGGCCATGCCCTTTGTTTCCATATCAACCCTTTGCTTCTAAATAGTCAGGTCCTTTCCCCACCCCTCCCATCTACCAGCTAGAAGCACCACCTTCCATATCCACCTCCCACAAAATCTGGAAAGGTTTTATAACTGTTCATAGCAAACTGGCAGTGGAATCAGAAACAAATTACTTGAAGAACAGGGTCCACCCCATGCCTTTCCTTGTACTGTGCACACTATTTATGACCAGAAAAGCTGTGAACTCTTCATCATTTTTCTTTCCTTCCTGCCAAAATTATTCATTCTACAAATATTTACTTAGTACCTACTATGTGGCAGGCACCGTGCTAGGCATTACAGATACAGCACTGAACTAAACAAAGGTCCCTGGTCTCCCAGGACCCACATTCTAGTTATTAAAAAAGAAGGTAACCGGGGCGCCTGGGTGGCTCGGTCGGTTAAGCGTCCGACTTCGGCTTAGGTCATGATCTCACGGTCCGTGAGTTCGAGCCCGCGTCGGGCTCTGTGCTGACCGCTCAGAGCCTGGAGCCTGTTTCAGATTCTGTGTCTCCCTCTCTCTCTGCGCCTCCCCTGTTCATGCTCTGTCTCTCTCTGTCTCAAAAATAAATAAACGTTAAAATAAATAAATAAATAAATAAATAAATAAATAAATAAATAAATAAAAATAAAAATAAAAAAGAAGGTAACCTCAACAGCAGGGCTCTAGACCCACACAAATGACCAAGAAAGAGCTACTCCATCACTGCCAATTACCAGAACCATGAAAGCTTATTTACTTTCCAAGATCTTTGTGGGTGAGGAGGTGAAATGGAAGCAAAAAGAGGGTTCATGCCAGAATATCCAAAAAGGACAAATGGTTTATGATGTCTCAAATCAGCTTTAACAGGACCCGGATTGAAGTCCATTCTGAGAGAAGATCTATTAACAGATTACAGTGCTATAGAAATGAGCTAAGAGAACTCACCCTGACATTAACCTGCTACTGCCTCAAAGATAAAATCAACTAAAACCTGACAATTAGAAGGCATAATGGGGGTTGTAGTCCAGAAATACATTCATCTCTTCTCATAGACAATGCAAATACAGTAATAATACTTACCTGACATTCCCCAGAGCTTACATCAGAGTTCCTAGGCAGCCAGAAGAGAAATGCCCCCGCCTGTGCAAAACTAGATTCATGAGACTCTTCTACTTATCTGCAATTTCTCTGGCACTATCCTCCCTTTCCTCAAAAGCTGATAAGCAACTCCTGTAAAAAAAAGCCTGCCGCTATCTCTCCACTTAAGAAAAAAAAAGTGTTTCTGAATACAAAACGAAGGCATATTTCATTATAAACTTTTTTAACTCAGAAAAGCACAAAAAAAGGACAACAAAAAACAAGTTTAATCACCCCACCCATTTGTCCTAACTGGTAAAATTTTGGTGAATCAACTTTAAAGTCTGCGTAGATATACATATATACACATATACATTTTAGATATACATATATATTTTTAATATTTTTGCCTACTGTCTATTTTTATCTTAGAGAGCAAGAGAACACGTGCACGAGCAGGGGAGAGGCAAAGGAAGGTGGCAGGGGGCAGAGGGCGATTGGGAGGGGCAGAGGGAGAGACAGAATCTTAAGCAGGCTCCATGCCCAGTGCAGACCCCAAGGTGGGGCTCGATCCCACAACGCTGGGATCATGACCTGAGCCGAAATCAAGAGTTGGATGCTCAACTGACTGAGCCACCCTGGCATGCCCCGCCTAATGTCTATTTTTAAGATTAATCAGATACTCCTTCAAGGTAACAATACCCCAAATTAGAAGAACCTCGGGAGAAAAAGGCTTTGAAAGCAGAGCTGAATCAAAGGAATGATAAAATTTTGGAGAATGGAGAGGAGAGGAACAACTGGGTAGAGGACACACAGGTAGCTTCAAAAGCATGATTTCTTCAGGTTGAGTAGCAGGTTTATATATGTTTGTTTTATTATGCTTCATAACTTGTGCTATTTGTTATGCTTACTATAAGTCTCATAATTTAATATTCATACATATAAGAAGTATCTTTTTATAGGTATCAAATAATATATAATAAAGAATAAAGAGCTAATATCTGGATAGGGGGACAGAGCAGAGCCAAGACAAAGTTGCTTCTATTGCTCCTAAAATCATAATGAGATCCTATCAGTCAGGGCATACAGAAGGTCAGGGGATTAACACATAGCAAGAGCTGGGCCAATGTAGCACAGGAGACATTTTTCTTCTTCTGTTCCTCACTCCCTCAGTCTCACAGAAGCCATGTTTGACGTTAATTCTCCATCATACCTAACACTGCCCCTTGCCATATTTAGGCTGACTGTGGCAAAGACCAATCCCAGCCTGAGTTCAGAGAGACAGCCTGAGACCACCCATGCTACCATTAATCTGCCCTCAACTTTGCCTTCTATTTTATGTACGACAAAGTGACCAGGACAAAGAAGTTTATAAAATCATTAGAGCTGAAAGTAAGTTCCACGGGCCTCAGTTCACTGTTACATAGCAAGCAAAGCTACAAGTTCATTTGCAGGGTCACATCTATACAGTCTTTTCTGTGGTTGCTATGACATTTCTAGAGAAAGGAAGAGGTTATCTCCCTCCACAAAGGAGAAGCCAGGGCCCCAGGAAACATAAATACACAAAAGTCTTGTTATCCTGGCCTACCAGATCTCACCTGCTGAGTCTCAGAGGCCCACCAACCATCTCTGCCGCTCCGCTCAGAGCGGACTGAGATACATACTGGATAGAATCTGCTGGATTTCCTCCCAATCCCCTTTCACACCTAGCCCAACTATTACCCTTCCCTACTGCCAGTTAAAAGACTATAGATGTAACAGATGAAGAACAGGAGACCAGAGACAACAAACTCAAACTTTTCCAACAGCCACTCCCCTCCTGCTTCCACTCTACATCTCTAGATGGGTAAGGACACTTCTGTTTTAAGTGTTAAGGAACACTGTCCTTCTCAATCTCACCTCTTCCTACGGTACTCAGTACAATAGTCCACGAATTCTCACCACAAGCTGATGCTTCCAATTCTTGTCCTCAAAAGGGAAGTCCCTGATGCATGCTAATCCCTCCCCTTCCCACACAATAGACTTTGCATCTACTTACCAAAATCTGCTAAAATCACTTGCTAGTTCTTGTAAAGACCAATTTTTTTTTCCTGTTCTATTTTTGAAGTACTCCCCCTCCAGCTCCAGGTTTTCCCAACACCACCTAATTGCCATCTGGCAGTGAGAAATCACTGTTTTCCAGTAATCAGGACCATCACCCTGTACAGGAGGCCCCAACAGTTCATCCAAAGTTTCAAAGTATTAATGCTGCTCCTTGATTCTAGCTAAGTAGCTGCCTGCCACACCTCCTGCTTCCTGAGCCCCCCAGGTAGCCTGCCTTACCTTTGGTGTCCTGCATGACAATCGAGCTATACTTTAAGAAGGTTATGAGTAGATTACTGGTCTGTACATCTGCATCCAGTGGGAGTTCCACAGAACTTATAACTGGAATAGAACAGATGAAATGTATTTAGCCTATAACATATTCTAAGACTTCTACTTACATAGCCAATTTGCCAGCAGACAAAAAATCACCAAATAAACTTTTTCCACGAAAGAGGGAGGACCAAGTGCTTCGCATTAAACCCTTAGCTACTGTTCCTAGGCCTCTAGAGCCCTTCCTACTCCCATGATTGGTCCCAAGACCAATACCTTTCCTGTAATATAGGAGAGCAGGTCTCCGGGAACAGTGCTTTTCTCCCAACATCCTAAAAAGGGTCTTTTGATTCTGCTTTTAGCGTCAAGTAACCCAAAAGTGTTCAGGGCCCTTCTTAAAGGCACTCTGATTTGTACCTAAGGGAAAGATCTGTATTGAATATAAATGAGCCTTGCTTTGATGAGTCTCCTACTTAAAATAAATGACAATTCATTCCTAATAAGGAGAAATCTTGCTCAGTTTTAAGAATAAGACTTTAGGCTAGAAATACCCAAGATGGAAGGGAAAAAAGTTAAGACAGAATTACATGCAAATTCTACTCCTTAATCTCTTCCCCTGCCTCGGCCCCCCGAAATGGAACCTGAAAAAGAATACTGAAAACAGGTGGACACTATTGATTGGGATAGCCTGGAAACTGAGTTTTATACACCCAGCTACTTCTTATTTCCAAGAGAAATTACCCCTTGTCCCCACTCTCTGAGCCACAGTTGTAATGAACAATGAGGGACCAAACCAGGGCTAACCCACACAGAATCGTCTTTCTGGTCTTTTGTTTTTTTAAAGTAGGCTCCACATCCAATGTGGGGCTTGAACTCACAACCCTGAGATCAAGAGTCTCATGCTCTATCAACTGAGCCAGTCAGATGGCCCCAGAACAGTCTTAATGTAGATATATCAAGTTTCTAAGACTTTAAATTAGACTTAGACATCTTGTTAACTGTTTTTACACGTAGACATAATATAAAGCAAAAGGAGGCTCGTGATGGCTCAGACAAGCTAGAAAATCTATAGCTTTCTGCAGTATTTTCACCTGTGAAGACTCAGCTGAGTTTGGGATATTACTCATAATATGTATTCACAACCATAGTGGATCCTTCTGGAGTTATTATGATGTATGCTGAGAACATTTATTAACAATGGGAAACATTTGCATATAATGGTTCCATAACACACAACAAGCACAACAGAAGGCCTTATGAGAAGAAATTAGCATGTCCAATCCTTGGCTGTTTTCCCATAGTTCAGCCTCCCAAAACTAATAAAAGACAAATATATTTTTATGTTCAAATACTAAAAGGTCTTAATTCACGTTATGGGTTAATGACCTGAGACTACTACTACAAGCCTATTTTGAAGCTCAGAGCCCATAATCATTCCTTTGTCCAATACAAAGAGGAATCTAACTGGTAAGTGGGACTTTTTTCCCCACTCACACACAGCAGTAACTGGAAAAATGTCTTATGTAATATGCAGAAATATAGAAGTATATGTATTTTTAGTTTACCAGAAAGTCCTCTCATGCCAAGGCTGAGTTGTCAAATGTCAAGTCTGAGCTGGGAACAAATGTTACATCTAAACTCCTGGCTTTTAAAAATAATGGCTTCAGTGACATACCTTTAAATATAACTGGGCCACTGAGCACCACTATACATAATTAAAGACAAAAACCTGGAAACAAGGTTATAACGCTTAGGATCCCTATAGATAGGAAATGAGTTAGGAGAGAGGAAAAAGGACAAAATAGAAGAAATAGAATAAAATCCCTCATAAATTAAAATCCCCTTCTTAAGGAAGAGTTATTCCTTGATCTTTGGCTTCATAATTCTTCCCAGCAGCCTCTGACAAGGGAGACAGTCATTTGAAAGTGGGCTGACTCCATCTTCCCACTAGAAACAATAAAAGCTCAACTGGTTGTAGGTAAGTAAGCACAAATCCTGCCATTGCATAATCAAGTGTGTGGGTGGAGTGTTCACAATGAACAGTTTGAAAGGCAGTTCTCTGAAGCATCCAAACCCCAACATCACATGGAATTCAGATATATATATATGTATATATATATATATATATATATACATATATATATATATGGCTTTTGATATCCATGGTAACCAGGCAGGCTTCATCCTTAAAGAGAAAGAACAGTATTTCCATTGGATTATTCAGTGACCTGAAAAAGCAAAGACAAGTAAGCAATCCTTACTACTTGCTCCTTCTCACTAAGATATTTTGGAATTTGGCTTTCAGTTCCAAACAGATCCAACTTGCTACCACAGACCTGAGTACGAATGGCACCTTCCTGACACTCTTCTGTACCAACACCACTTTTACTACCTTGAAATGCTACTGCTACAGGTGCTATATGAAAATTTCAAGGAGAAAAGGCAGATCAAACAAGACCATTTCTCGTACAGACAGTAGAGAGGCACAGAGAAAGGATCAAAGTTGGATTTCCTATATTTCTTTACCCAAAATTCAGTAAACATTTCAGGTAAAACATCAAGTATTAAACAAAGATTTTTTTTAGGTTAATGTACTCTATCGAACACACTCAGGTGACAACAAAGCTTATTGGGCAAAATTCATAACTTCTTTCCTGCTACCTTTTTCTTAAGTTCCAGCCATAAAATTTATAAAGTGGAAATTTGTGTGCGTGCGTGGGGTGGGGGGTGGGGAGGGGGGGTTAGGGGTAGAAGTCTTAAATACCCACCAAATTCCAATTATAATACACTCAAAGCTTGATATTTTCCCCCTGTGAGTGCTGGCAGACACATATCAGTATGTAATATCTTAGGGTTCACTTTCTCATGCATGTACTCAACTAATATTTACTAAGCAGTGACCATGCCAGGCACTACACTGGTCAGACAATAGTGAACAAAACAGACATGGTCCCTGCCCTGACCCATGTCCTGGATCTTAGGCTCAACTCTCACTAACAGTAGGTGAACCATTTATTTCTCTGGCCTCAATTCCCTCATTTGACCAATGGTAACATGAGATAACATTACTATCTTACATTTATTTCAGAGAGACCTTCATAAAGTATCTCATGAGCGCCTCACAAGTATCCTGAGAGTTTGGCAAGACAGGCATCACTGACCTCAGAGGTCCTTTTCAGATCTAGCACTCCATGATTCTACAAGCATTTCCTGAGGACAGGCTTCTAACACAGAGAAAAGCACCTGACTATCTTTTCCAAAATTTCCATTGGAGCTTCAGAAGTCCTAAAGGATATCACCTCAGACAATTTCTTAGGTGAAAGAATTAACAACTGTGTTCTTTGTTCAACACAGCTACACTCACCCTGAAAGATTCAAGAACGTATTAATCAAGAAAACATGAGGTGGTGGGTTTACCATCAGAGGAGGGTGGTGTGGTCCCAAGTGGTGTGGCTGGGGTTGTCGGAGCAGGACTGACAGGGGTTGTCACCAAGCCCATCTCTGGATGACTCTGAAAGAGAACAGAAGCAGGTAAGAAAAGACATAACCTAGTTCTGAGTAGCCTCCCCACAACAGTCTTTCTGGTATTCCTGGCGTCATAATTAGATGGAATGCTCACTGAGGAGGGACCGCTTCTGCATTGAGTTCCCGTGAGAATGTGATTCCTGTTGATGCTTGCTAAATTCTAGTAAGAAGCTCTGTGGGCAAGTTTTCTTTAAGCAACTAAGTTCCCATTACATAAGTTTTCTGCAGAACCATGCAAATAAAAAACTGGGGTAAACAAATACCTGAGATTATTCTACCAAAAAGAGGGCATCTACAGTCCTCACTGAATCTGGGAAAGGACTCCTCTCATCAGATCAACCTAAAACACATACATAGACTGTCTCGATGACCACACAGTTGACGAATAAGTACAGGCGAAGCAAGTGGATAAGAGATGTTATAAAAAGAGCTAGCAGACAGCAGTCTCCCTGTTCCACAACCAATAAGAGTGTACAGTGTGGAAGCAGAGACATGGGGGAGACATCCACTGGGACCCAAACAGATGACTCCTCTGTCCCTGACCTTCCTTAGCCACCTCTGTCACATTAGCTCTTGAGAATTAAGCTGAGTGGCAGCTATTCCCTTCTCCTCCCCAACAGCTTTTCCAGCCTTTCACCTTCCTCATCCCTCCTTTAACATCAGTGACAGACACCAGACAGCAGACAAACATAATGAGAATGGTGGATAAAATCTCTCATGTTCTCAGTCTTGATAAATAATAAGTGTCCTCATAGGCAGAGCCTAAACCAGCACACTACTTTTTAAGCATGGCCTCATTTTGTTGTTGTTGTTAAATAAAACTCCATCAGTGATTCCATCCGTACACATCTGCCCTTTGAGACAGAAAAAAGCATAAACATAAACAAACGTTCTTTTAAAAGAAACCTGCATACATATTTTAAACATTCTGACTCTAAGATACAAACACTTTATCTATTTTTAAAGACAGCTTTCATGGCCAGCACTTGAGCTCCTGGCCTGTTTTAGTCCCTCTCTACCAACTACTGAAGACATCCCAAGCTAGGAAGTGACCTAGCACTCAGGATCCTGTGACTTCCTGCTTTCAATATGCATAGACCATTTTTTCTCCTAACAGCTAGCCTTATGCTAGATACGATACTTTTTACTTCTGTACTCGGGAAATTGGTGAAATAATAAGACAAGTGACTTGGCCTCTTTTATCTCTAGTTGCAATTCCACGGTGGTTTAGGAAGCAGAAAGCCTGACATAAAAATCCATATGGGAATTGCCAGTGAGCAAAATGAAGTAATCTCAACTTGTCTGGGTTAACAGAATCAGTAAACTGGTCAAATGAATTAGTAGACTGGTCAAAACCATTAACTTTGCATACTATCAGACCCGCTTCAGCACTAGATGGAAACATACATAATTGAGGACAACCCGATACAGAGGCAACTAATGCAACTCTTTGTTACTACCACTTACCAACACAAAGCAGGGGTTAAACGGGCAGAGCCAGCAAGGCTTTTCAATGGAGTGAATCTGTATGAAATTCAGGGAGAAGAAGGATTGGAGTTTTTAATATAACCAACCTGGGCTAACACTGTGATGAAGTTGCGATTTAAATGAACAGCTTCATAAAGTGCCAGAAGGATGGCCTCATTGGTTCTAAAGAAAGAAAACAAAGAGAACAAACTGGAGAGGCTCTTACAGTGGAAGAGTTAAAACACTATGACCAACAAGATAAAATTTCACCCAAGTTCCTCATTATCAATCCCTTTGAGTTTCTAATGTTCCCTTTATTTCCTTGTTGGGTTTATGTAAAGGGTATATAGGCAAGGAGTCAGGGCTTTAATTTTAATTCCTTAGGACTAGTTCTTATTCCCTTCATTCCCTACTTTCCTTCTCATTTTTCTACCCCAATTCAGTTAAGTCCTTAACTGGCTCAGACACCTAGCCCCCCTTCATTTCATTCCAGAGACAGCTGAGAACCATTTTTCAGCTTCTTAGGGCTCAACAGACATGTCCAAAGGAGTGGTTTCTAAGGGTCCATTATTGTTTACAACCCAAGAAACATCTGATAAATCACCATAAAAGTTTGAATCCATAAAAGATTAACAAGAGGTAACGTTTCACACTCCTATCCAGCCAGATAGCCCACCCTAGAGTTCAAGTCACCGCACAAGAATGTCAGCCACTTACTGTACTGAGATTTTCTCATGGGCATCTGCTATGAACATGCTGCCCACCTGTGGAAGGAAAGAGGAATTGCAGATTTATAGCAGGGAAATGTGAAAGGGGCTCTGTGCCGGTGAAGCCTTTAAACCAGTGAAAGGACAAGCTGCTTGCAGCCTGAGGGAACAGGGAACTGGCCCACCCATCCTACAGACGAAAACCAGCCCACTTTAAAGATCTTCAAAGAATCACAAGAACTCCACTAAATTGTCTTTCCTCAAGGGGCCTTAAAACGAACAATCAGGACTTTGGTCCAGCTCTCCTCTTCAATGTGTAAGTTCAGTAACCGCTGACAGCAAGTAAATGGTAACCTAGACCTCCTTGTCACTCTGCATCTTTCCCAAAAGTTGTTTATTTGAAGTCAGAAACTAACTTATAAAGAACACCACAGAAAGCACACTGATTTCATCCAACATAGAGCCATCTTCGGAGGAATATTTGGGTTTCAGACCAGAAATGTCTATGTGAGACCCACTTTCAGATCATAAAATCTTTAGTCTGTGTTGTAGGCAGGGCAGCCAAAGAAGTAAATGGAGTAGGCTATCTCCAATATGTGTGATATCAGAGGCACTGAGAAAGATGCCCATCCCTCTAAAAATACTTTTCCATCTGCCTACTGATGCTCCCAAACTATGCAGCTCAAACTTCCTTTGTTTCATACAAAACTTTTCCTTCCTGGCTAAAAGGCCAGGATCCCTGGGAGCAGTATAATTATATCCAATTCATTTAACCAAATACCAACACAGTGCTCATATTGCTCTGACCTCTGAGAAACTTTATTCACTTATGCTTCAGAGTTAAAGAGCTTATCAGATCCTTTTCTGAGAGTAGACTCTAAGAAAGAAGGGAAGATGACAGGCATTGAGGGGGAAAAGCTGCCTTTTCGGGGATAGATGGATGATTATTTTTTGCAGTGAACTCAAAAACTGTCTTGCCCTACAGCTGATCACTTGAATACTAATGTCCAAGAAGAAAGACTTTCTAAATCTCCCTAGAATCTAAGACCTGAGAGATTTATCTCTTAAAAATTAGTCCCAGCGGGAGCACCTGGGTGGCTCAGTAGGTTAAGTGACAAACTTCGGCTCAGGTCATGATCTCATGGTTCGTGGGTTTGAGCCCCGTGTTGGGCTCTGTGCTGAGCACTTGCTCGGAGCCTGGAGCCTGCTTCAGATTCTGTGTCTCCTTCTCTCTCTGCCCCCTCTCCCCCCCACCTTGTGCTATAAGTCTCATTCTGTCTCTCAAAAATAAATAAATAAATAAATGTAAATTAAAAAATTTTTCTAAACAAAATTAGTCCCAGCCATTCGCAATTATGTGGATAGAACTAGAGGGTATTATGCTAAGCAAAATTAGTCAGTCAGAGAAAGACAAATATCACATGACTTCACTCACATGAGTACTTTAAGATACAAAAACGAGAACATAAGGGAAGGGAAGCAAAAATAATATAAAAACAGAGAGGGGGACAAAAACATAAGAGACTCTTAACTACGGAGAACAGAGGGTTGCTATAGGGGTTGTGGGAGAGGGGTTGGGCTACATGGGTAAGGGGCATTAAGGAATCTACTCCTGAAATCATTGTTGCACTATATGCTAACTCGGATGTAAATTAAAAAATAAAATAAAATAAATAAAATAAAATAAATAAAATAAAATAAAATAAAATGAAATGAAATAAAATAAATATTAGTCCCAGGTTACCTGGCCCAAAATGACTATGGTGCCAAGGTTGAGAAACCTTATTCAGAAGTCTTGCAAAATGGACCAGTAACTTTCCTAAACTATGGACCTCTCAGTCCATTAAATCTTTAGATAAGTGGGTCAAATCCACTGCATCAATCCCTCAACTCCAGGACCAGCTATGAGGGATCAAGTGGCCACAGCAGACAGCCAAGGGACACTCGGGGCTGGGCTAAGATCTAAACTTTCCTATTCAATATTCTGTAGAGTCAGTCCTCAAACATAGCCAGCTCTTCAGGAAGCAAAAGTCTGGCTTAATGTGTACCCTTTTTTAGCTTTTATAAAACTGAATTAATTAATTTGAAAAAAATCAATCCCAGAGCAATCGGAGCTCTCCTTTCCTTATCTCACTTGGATTTGGGAATCAATAAAAGAGATACAGCTCTCAAAAATATCTGTTCTTTGGGACTTCTGGGTGGCTCAGTTGGTTAAGCATCCAACTCTTGATTTCCACTAAGGTCATGATGTCATCGTTCATGGGATAAAGCCCCGCAACAGGCTTCTCACTGACAGCTTAGAGCCTGCTTAGGATTCTCTCTCTCTTTCCTTTTTCTGCCCCTCCCCCTGCTTGCGCCCACCCTCTCTCTCTCCCTCTCTCTCTCTCTCTCAAAGACAAACATTCAAAACTCTGCTCTGAGCCACTCTCCCCTCATCATGCCATCATCTCAAACATTTGAACTTCTAAGTACAGATTTGTCTACCCCTGCAGACACCTTAAGACTGCTGAGCAAGGCAGAAAAAACAAGTCGGACTTACCATATTTGTTAAAGCAGAGAAAAAACCACTCTGGTGTTCTTCTTCCTTGTCTTTATATTGCCTGAACAAAAATAACTAAATTCAACTTTAGTATTATTTATCAAGTATGTCTCCATCCTTGGCATTCTAGATAATCAGGGCAGGGCACTCTTTGAATTCAGTGACTCCAGAAAACAAAAGCATTATGACAATGTAGCCACTCCAGTCTCCCCTGCAAGCTAAGAGGCATGCATGCCTCTGCTCTTGAGGCGGAATGTATCAAAATGCCTGGCTACTTTGGGAGAGAGGCAGAAAGCAAGCTGCAAACGTGTGAAACTGCTCTAACATATGGCTGATCCAGTTATTTCCCAAACAGACTATTACTTGAAAAGTGTAACAGTGAAATTACTTTAAGGCTGTAGAGTGAAAATCTTGTTTGTTTCTGAAGGAAGAGGAGGGAAATCTGTGAGCTAAACTATTTGTGGAGATGGGGCAGATTTGAAATTCCACATCCAATTGTGTGTGAGCAAAGTCTGGAGAGGAACAAGAAAGATACTGCCTGGCCCTTGCCAGGATTAGGAACACTTCTGGTTTCCATTCACTGAATACCAGATCCTTCTTCATCCAAAGCAAAAGGGAAAACAAGCATCAATGAAGAGAGCCCTCAGAAAAGACAGGGACTCTGGGAAGCTGCGGTTGATTCCTGATGAAAAAGAAGTATCCACCAAACTAGAGCTAATTCAATATGTTTTCTCCTTTTATTTATTTTTTAAGTGTACAAAAAAGTGGTGCTTCGCAACCTTTTTTACATAGAAAATTACTTGTATGATACATCGTGCTAAATGGAAGAGCCTCCTTGTGGCTGGAAAACAAGTTAAAATACCCTGCAATAAAATACCAAAGGTTGCAAAAAAAAAAAAAAAAAAAAAATGTGTCTAATTGCTTAAATAAAAGATGACACTAACCTGGTGGCTACTTTCCCCCTGGTATTAGAAACAACTCCTGCTGGGGCACCTGGGTGGTTCGTCAGTTAAGCGTCTGAATGTTGGGTCTCAACTCAGGTCACGATCTCATGGTTTGTGAGTTTGAGCCCCATGTCAGGCTCTGGACTGAAGTGCAGAGCCTGCTTAGGATTCTCTCTCTTTCCCACTCTGCCCCTCCCTTGCTCATGCTCTGTCTCTCAAAAAGAAGGAAGGAAGGAAGGAAGGAAGGAAGGAAGGAAGGAAGGAAGGAAGGAAGGAAGGAAGGAAGGGAGGAAGGGAGGGAGGAAGGGAGGGAAAGAGAAAGAGGGAAAGAAAGAAAGAAAGAAAGGAAGGAAGGAAGGAAGGAAGGAAGGAAGGAAGGAAGGAAGGAAAGAAAGAAAGAAAGAAAGAAAGAAAGAAAGAAAGAAAGAAAGAAAGAAAGAAAAAAGAAACCACCTTTGCTAAGCCCATCAAGCTGAGCTTAGAGCAAATATGTCTACCAGAAGCTAAATCTAAGAATACTCTTCTAGGATAGGTAAGGGAAATTCACCCAAGCACTGGAGCAAACCTGTTCTCTACTCAACCAATTCAAACGAAAATTAGACCCTTCCCTTCTGGAACAGTGGACTTACCTATTATACTCAGATAAAGCCTGGGCAATCACAAGTCCCATTCCCTAGAAAGAAAAAGGATAGCACAGGTGAAATAAGGGGCTGGTGGTGATGCCAGGCCAGGGAAAACATTAAATACAGTCCTGGGGTCCAGATTTTCCTGATCTAACTATCTTAATGTTACTTTAATAGAGTAACAAGGGGGTGGGGGGCACAAAACAGACCAGCCCAGATCACTGACAATTTCACTGGGATCATTTTCACCTCAAAAGATAAGACAAAGTTAGAATCTTCAAACAAAAAGCTCTCATGTCTCTAAAACAGTCACAGTAAGAGCGACAATGAGTCTCACGCTAAATGAAGGTGCTTAGAGACAAGCCACTCTCTTTCAGGCCACAGGAAAACAGGAAGTTACCAGGAAGATGCATCCATTTTCTTATCCACTTTCCCTTTAGAACCCGCTAATAAACAGGACACAAAGATCAAGTAAGGCCATGGGATGAATCATGTGTGCTTTTTTTTTCATAAGATAAATTAGAAGAATGAAGAGGGCAATATGCCTGACACCTGGTCATCTTCTTCCTCCCTTAGTCAGAGATCAGATATTCGATCCCAAATTTTCAAGGACACATGTAACAGATACAGAGACCATCCTCCATGCTTCAGCTTCACCAAGTTGGGCTGCAAATGCCATCTAGCTAGTTCTACAAGAAGGGATCTCCCATCAGTTAGTCTTCTAAGCCTCGGTGTGTCTTTTTTTTTTTTATTTCATCTTTACTGACATACAAAATTGTAAGATATCTAAAGTATATACATCGTGGTGATTTGATATATCATCTAAGCCTTCTTATTCTTGGGAATGTAACTTACTGACTCTATAGGATCATCAACCTCAGCACACTGTAACATGAAACATAACCAACCATTTCATCATGATTAGCAAACAAACGTCTCTTCATACCTTCCTTCCATGATGAGAAGATTAAAGACAATAAAATAGTCACACTGATGCTCTAAAAGGAAAAGACCAATTCCCTCTTTATAGCCAGATGAAATTAACACAACAGCTCTCTGCTCTCTGTTCTAAATATCAAGTACTTAAACAAACATAAGTACTTAAAACAACATACAAGGATCTAGATACTCACATTGAGCGTAGCCTCATCATCCACGATAGACAGCTTCACAATATAAGGATTCACAGACTGTTAAACAAGAGAAGAGATTCAAGGTGAGTTGACTTAGTTAACAACCCATTAGTTATTTAACAAAGTGTTAACAAAAATGGTTCTATAAGACCCTCTCTCTATAGTGATGCTCCTAATACCCAAATCAAACCCATTCTGCCAACTGACTCCCCCCATTTCCAGTAAATCTCTCAGTGTGCATGGGCAATCGCCACACACACACACACACACACACACACACACCCCAGTTCTGTTCTACTTGCATTTTCCTCTAGGCTGGATCGGTCCAGGCCTATGTCTACCACTTCTCCCATCTTTCCATCTTATTTATTTCTAAGAAGTGAACACTCCACAAAACTCATTTCGTCCTATCCTACCAATAATCTGAGTCCATAGGGACAGCAGTCTTGGGGGAACATAAAAGCTTCTTTGCCATAAGGCACAGATGTATAAGTTGTTAACTTACAGTCTCATCCCAAAGGCTCCCTAACCATTCCACAAACTATATGCAAGGACTGATTCACCCACCCGTAAAACAAAGCCACCTTGGGGGTGGAAAGTGGCAGCTGCTTAACAGCCAGAGAGGCCATTTATGGATCTGATACCCAAATAACACTGCAGGGGAACTGAAAAAAAAAGATGTAATTACCCAAACTACAATCTGGTCAGAACACTGGGATTTAATGATTGTCCCATCACTTACAACATTGGAAGATTTCTTGAGTCTTCCCAGACCCAATCTCAGCTGGGCAGCATATGGAAATGGACATATATTTAAACTCATTATGCAGTTGGGCCATATCCTACCAGTGGAATGAGAGCAAATGACCTGCTCACCTTAAAAACATCCCACACAAGGGATGTAAGGAAAGACCTCACCTAGATCAGCCACCAATTTTAACCCAAGGGAAGCAAAGAACAATACTGGTAGTTTCTACAGCACCCAAGAAAACTCATCACTGAGAAACTTGGAAACCCCCCACATAGACTTTATTTCATCAAGTTTCTGAGGGTATCTTTTGAATGTCAACTGGGAATAGAAAAAGAGACAGCAGTTTTACTTTCTTAAGAGCCCAAATGTTTACAATGTTTTCTACAACACAACCCAAGGAGGTAAAATCCACTCCATTTGCCACTTGATCTGAAAGAGGAAGGCTCTCTACACTGCTTCCTATAACCAGTAGTCAAATCCTGCTGATGCTGCAGATGTCAGACAAGGTCCAATGCAAGTGGGTCCTTGGAAAAGAAATTGGCAGTAGGCTGACTTAGAGATGCCACAATGAAGAGAACAACACTAGAAGGAACAGGTCACTGTTTCTTGGCATAATCTTTAAAACGTCCTTGTCACTCACTGTCCCAAAAGTCCAGTTTTCGGTAATAATAAAAATCATCTGATTACCAAGAACAACCTATCTTTAGCAGTTGAGGAAAAGGGAAGGTGGCTAAAAGCAAAGGTTTGGGTTCTAGCTCCTCTACTTACTAATTGTGACAAGTTAGGCACCTTTATTAACCTAAGCTCAACTTCCTCATCTTCAAAATGGGGACAAGATTTTCTTTCTCAGGATTGCCATAAGACTTAAAAATGAATTAAGACATGTAAAATCCTTAGCATAGTATCTAGCATACGGTGAGGGCTACATGATCGGTAACTATGTATTTGCTTCTTCAACATTTTTATCATGTTTGAAGGAAAACTCTTTAAGAAAAAAAAGAAAACGAGAAGGATCAATTTGCAACTGGACAATAAACAAGTTTGTAATTTCTGGGAAACATCATGTCCAACTGGGGACTGAGTCACGTCATTACAGGAGACTGGGCAAACCGAGAAGGCCAGGATCCTAATGCTGTGAAAATTTCTATTCTACCAGATACTGATTTTCCTTAACACTATATGCCTGTTGTGCTGGTCACGTTTTTTAAACTGAAAGCAATCTACTTCTCATCCACAAGACAGAATTACAAACTCTGTGAGCCTATACAGGATCACTCTAATAGGGTTCTGCCTTTATTTGATCTAAACCATACCCATCATTTTTCATTGGCTTTTGCGGGGGGGGGGGGGGTGCCTCTTCTATCCCCTTAGATGAAATAACAAAAATGGAATGCACTATTTCAGGTGAAGAAGAATTATTTACATTTACTACATGATGTCTTTTCCATCACTTCCATTCCTTAAGTCCAACAACCTTATCTGCCTTCTCTGCGTTTAGGTGGGTGCCCAGTCTCCCTGGAGCCCTCTGCACCTTGCTAAAAGGTTGCAACTTTCCCCATCCATCATGGGATGGATTGTGGTGGTAGCTATAATCTGTCCTCCCCAGCATGCATCCTCTCATACTAGTTTGCATAAAATTTTACCAGCTTTTGGTTTTGCTATGTTCATCTGGAATTCCTCATGTGCCTGTCAAAAACCTTCCTGCTCCATGGTCACTAGGTTTCCTTAATGGTTTCTGGTGAGTGACTTCTATCAAAAGCTGCAAAGCCCAGATAAATTATGCCCACTAGCTTGCCCTTGCCTACTATACTAATTCTTCTGAGGCTTCTGACAGACTAGAGATGCATACCTCACTCCAGAAATATGATTTTCTCTAGTTCCTTGTCCCTGTCTAATTTTTCAGGCCGACATTTCAAAGAGCCCTACTGGGCCGAACCAGGGTTCAGTTCACATTTAGAGAAACCAAGCCATTGCCTCAGATCGGCCTGCATCCAGCAGAATGTTCAGAAAATACTCATTACTGATGATGGCGCTTTCCTATAACGTACAACTCAACTTTCATTAACTATCTCCAGCATTTTTCCTCAGTTACTTCTCTTGCTATTGTAATAAGGCCACAGTGGCTTTTACACATGACAGAGATCAAAATGGCTGCCATGCCAACCCCTCCAGATCACCAGCAAAACAGGTGTTGGTGACACATCACATATTTATTAGTAGCTCCACACACCATTTGTAAGTTACTCCAAGAAAATTAAAGCAATCAACTCCTGGGATCCCTAACACAGTAACATTGCTCCACATATTCCAGTCCCTCTTTAAGTATTCCTTTCTCACAGCCTCCCCTTCTTCCATACTTCTCCTTATAAGAATAAGCTCCAGATTTTGTTACCCATCACTCCTGACTTGACTAAGAGCCATCTCAGAAATCACTAAGTGGGGCACATGGCTGGCTCAGTTGATGAAGCATGTGGCTCTTGATCTCAGTGTTGTGAGTTTGAGCCCCACGCTGGGGTAGAGATTACTTAAAAATAAAAAATTTTAAGGGCGCCTGGGTGGCTCAGTCAGTTAAGTGTCTGACTCTTGATTTCGGCTCAGATCATGGTCTCCCAATCATGAGGATCAAGCCCCACCTCAGTCTCCGTGCTGAACTGAGCATGAAGCCTGCTTAAGATTCTCTCTCCTCTGCTCCTCTCCCCTTCTCCCGTATATACACTCTCTCTCTCTCAAAAATAAACAAACATTTAAGGGGCACCTGGGTGGCTCAGTCAGTTGGGCATCCAACTTCGGCTCAAGTCATGATCTCGTGGTCCGTGGATTTGAGCCGCGTGTTGGGCTCTGTGCTGATAGCTCAGGGCCTGGAGCCTCCTTCAGATTCTGTGTCTCCCTCTCTCTCTGCCCCTCCCCCATTTGTGCTCTATCTCTCGCTCCCTCTCTCTTTCTCTCAAAAATAAACTAAAATAAAAATAAAAAAAATAAATTAAAAATTAAAAATAAAATAAAAATAAATTAAAAATTAACATTTTTAAAAATTAAATTATAAGAAAAGAAATCTTAAAAGAAAATCATTGACTGAGGATCCAGAAGCTCACAAACGAAAAGCCTCCCTCAGCTGGCTCATTTCCCATAGCACTTTTACTCGCTAAGTGAAGAAAGTCAGATTACCTCAAGGCAGCTCCTGGATTCTGGGTTCAACCCCTAGTGTCCAGAGCCCAGTGCCAAATGCTCCCTATCCCTCCAAAGCAATCCCCAGTGAGGCCCCTGGTCTTCCGTGAGCCCCACCTTCCTTTTCTGTGTGTTCTCCCTTTTAAGAAGAATCAAGTAGAGGCATAAAATCAAATACAAATCTCTGAGTTCTGCTCTTCATCTCAAAAACTTGTAAATCTGTCCCTGATTAACTCAGGAACAAAGAGAATTCCAGAACTGACATGAGTAAGGCTCTGTCTTCAATTCTCCATTAAAATCAAAAAAGAGTTCCCAGACCAACAGTGATACTTACACAAGTGGACCGCATTAAGGAAATCCAACATACAAAAGTCCAGTCTTTCAAAACAGATGTGTTAGGTCAGTGGTTCCCAATCCTGGCTAATCATCATACTCAACAGGAGAATAAATAACAACCACCACCACCACGAACAACAACAACAACAACAACAACAACAACAGATTCCCAGTTCCTACCTCCAAGAGATTTGGATTCAGTGTGTCCAGAGTAAAGCCCAGAAATTTCTTCTTTTTAACAAGTTCTAGGTGATTCCAATGATAAACTAGGTTTGGGAACCACTACATTAAGGGACATTCACTCACTTTATTAGAAGGTGTACCACGGGATTCCTTTAAATGGCTATACCCTCTGCCCCAAGCACTTAATATAGAAGTTTTAGAATTTGGTTAATCAAAGTTAATCTATATACCATTTACCAAGAACATGTCTTCTATGTTAAAGTCCTCTAGAAGTGGCCACACTTAGGAAGATTATAGAAAGATTATAAGTGTCCATTAAGGGGCCCACTCACCTCATATTTTCTGTAATTCACCAACAAAGCCAAGAGGACAACAGCATCATACCCATGCTCCCTGCGACTTGGGGGGTGGGAGAGTATCTGTAACATGAACCAGAAATGCATGAGTGCTAACTCCTAGTTCCTAGGAATGCTGACAGAGAAGATTTGAGGAAGCGGTTTACCCAAAAGAGAAAGAGAGGATGGGGGAAATGACCTACCTGTAAAATTGCTTCAAATATGCTGTTGATCATCACATACTCTAGGATAGTGTTCTGGCTGATGTTATCTGTCACCTAAATGCAATAAAAGGCTTTTTAGGGGCACCTGCGTGGCTCAGTCGGTTAAGCATCTGACTTTGGCTCAGGTCATGATCTTATGATTCAGGGGTTCAAGCTCCACATTACTCGCTGCTGTCAGCACAGAGCCCATTTCAGATCCTCTGTCCTCCCCTCCCTCTGCCCCTCCCACATTGGTTCTCTCTCTCTGTCTCTGTGTCTCTCTCTCTCTCTAAGATAAATAAATATTTTTTTAAAAGGCTATTTCCTAGGCACTCTGCTATCTCAAATATAACTCCTCCCCCACTATCTAAGAGAATCAGAAATGTTAAAACATTCTACTAGATACTTAGTAGACTTTTAATATGCACCTCTGAAGCTGCCAGAGCCTTAACACTAGAAGGGTAAGAAATGTGCAAATAAAAACTTCCCGAATCTCTGAATGTACTGTTTATCTCACACCCTCACTTAAGCATTTACTTCAGTTTTGGGGGGGTTTCATTCCTCAAATGCACAGAAAGAAGTTTATGATCCAGAAGACTTTGAGTGATGGCAGGGAAAAGGAATTACTTGAAGTACATGAACAACACCCCGCCCTCCTCCCACTAGAAGGTATAGGCCAGCTTCCAGTTATGTCAAAATCAGAACAAATAACTATTCAGAATCACAAAAACTGTTTCCAAATGAGACCTGATGAGAAGAGCAAATCTGACAATTCAGAAGAAAGAATTCTGCAGGGGTAGTACCTCTAAAGTGAGAAATATCATGTATCCCATAGGCTAAAAATGCCAATGGTTGCAAAGAGCAGCTTCCAGGAAGTGAAAGCCCATTCATCTAACTTCCTTCTACATATTCACACGCAATGGAGTGATGTGATGCCCCAGCAGAGAATTTTTTTTCCTCTTTTCCTTTCTAACTTTGGGCTCAAGCATTCAAATAAGCTTGCTCCTACTGTCAGTAATACCCTTGATAGAGAAACATATAAATGGGTCACTTACGGTCACTAAGCAAAGGAGAAGTTTCAGACATAAACTCTTCAGACTTTCAGAACCTTCTGCACAAAGCAATGAATCCAAACTCTCCATCAAGTTCTGAGAAAGAGATCCATTAAGTATTAAAGCATACCAAATAACGTCTCTACTGTGTCTCTGTCCAACTCTGGGTTTATGTTACACAGGGTAATGTGTACAACATTCAATGAAGCAACCATATCACTCCTTCAGGCCTAGGCCTTGCAAGATCAGACAAAGAAAAGTAAGACTCCAAAGTGTAGCTATTTGGGGAAAAATGCTTTAGAACAACAGCACAGAATAATAAAGAATTCACTACTTCATCAAATGAATGTTTGCAACCTATCATTCTCATGACCTTTAGAATAGAATGAAGTAAGGGTGCCTGGGTGGCTCAGTGGTTAAGTGTCCAGCTTTGGCTCAGGTCATGATCTCATGGTAGATGGGTTTGAGCCCTGTGTTGGGCTCTGTGCTGACAGCTCAGAGCCTGGAGCCTGCTTCGGATTCTGTCTCCCTCTCTTTCTCTGCCCCTCTCTTGCGTGCACACTGTCTCTCTCTCTCTCTCTCTCTCTCTCTCTCAAAAATAATTTAAAAATTTTTAAAAATGTTTAATAGAAGTAAATTTTTTAAAGGCTAATAACAGTGGTTGAATAATAAATTAAAAACAATAAACTAATTCAATTAAATTAATTCAATTACATTAGGAAAAAATAAGTGGTTTAAAAAAGTGGTTAAAGACCAATAATGGTTAAAAAAGATTAATAATGGTCAAATAACTATAGATAAGTTTCACTATCTGATAAAATATATCATTTGATGGAGGCACGCTGAATAAACAACAAAGAGACAATATCACTACTAGCCATCACTGGCCGTAGACACTATCCAACAAAACTAGCTGTGTCCACCTTGGTCGATTCTACTAGACAATGTGACTGGAGTATATCACTTGTATTAACAACCAGCTCTCAGACCCAATGTAATCAAAGATGAAACCCTCACACACTACAACAGAAGGAACAAGAAAAGAAATATTTTACATTAAATGAAGGAGGAGAATGAATGAAGAATAGGATTTAGCATGCTGAAAGCTCAAGTGAAGGTTCAAAATTAGTTACTTCAATTCAACAAATATATGGTGAAGGTCTACTATATGCTAAATATTGTGCTTTCAAAGAATTCAAGAAGAAAAATTAGATAATGGCCTTTGCTCTCAAGACATTTTTAGTCTACTGGAAGAGAAAAATAAGCAGTTTTAATTTAATGGTTACTATGACAGAAATATACATGGAAAAAGGGAATTATCTCACAAGTCACCTATTCCAAGACTCCTAAGCAGTGGGTTATATTTTGGAAAATCAGTAGGAGTTAATTAAAACCTGATGAGGAAAAGAATTCTAGACAGGCAATAGCATGATCAAAGACACATGAGGAATGAAATGGCCCTGGGTGTGGAGTTGGAACACAAGTAGTTTATTATTATGAAAGTACAGAGGGAAACACAGTGGTGAGAGAGACTAGAGAAATAAATAGGGAGCAGGTCATGAAAGCTATATAAAGCTAACTAGGGAGTTTGGTCTTTATCCTGTTATTGATGGGAAACTAATGAAGGGTTTTAAGCAGCAGAGATTTGAGTGTAAGATACATCACTGTGGTATCAGTGTGGGTGACAGATTTAAAGATGGTAAGCCTGAAGGGAGGGAGACAAATGAGGACTAATCTAGCAATTTTCTGAAGAAGCTGCCATGTCTTATTTGCCTGTGTATCCCCTGTGCCTGGCACATTGGAGCCTAACCAACATTTGTCAAAAGAATGAATGAAGGCATCACTGAAATGGTTCTGGTGAGAGATAATGGGGACACTGGCAGTAGGGGAAAAAAAGCAAAGACAGGTATGAAAAATATGAACTGAGGCAAAATTAGATGAACATGGTGATCATCTAGATATGAAAGATGAGAGGAAGAGTCAAGGATGACTCCAGCTTTTGGCCTGGGTGACTGAGATGACAGGAGAGCCCATTCTAACAGGGAATGAATGAGGAAGAACAGATGAAGGGAAAATAAGGAGTTCCATTTTGTAGATGTCAAGCAAGAGGTACTTTAGGGATGTATGAGTGGGTAAATTCAGCAACTGCTTACAGAGTATACAACTCTGAGCCTCATGAGGGGATGTTAAGACTAACAATAGAGACTTAGTAATCGGCAGCATATAGACAATAGTGAGAACTACAAGAATGAGAGCGAGATCTGAGATTTTACCATGATATATACATAGGAGCAGTAAAGGCTTGGAAAACTGACTCCAAGTACTAAGTCTTCATGTACTTACAACTGTATATTCATAACTTGTAAAAAATAACCTGATCACTATAAGGATTCTTTGTCACATAGATTATTTCAAATTCAGAGAATGACAGAAGACTAGTTCTTCAAAGTTCATATTATAAACAACATTCACTCAAGAAAGTGTCAAACATTACAAATCAGATATCTGATAAGGGACTTCTATCCAAAATATATAAAGAACTCCTACAACTCAACAATATAAAACAAATAACTCAATCTAGAAATGGGCAAAGGATTTGAATAAATATTTCTACCCCCCCCAAAAAATATATATATACATATATATATATACACATATATATATACGTATATATATACACATATATATATGAGAGGCAAAAACAATTGTTGACAAGGATGTGGAAAAACTGGAATGCTTATACACTGCCGATGGAAATGTAAAATGGTATACTAACTTTGGAAAACAGTTTGGAAGCTCCTTGAAATATTAAACATAGAGTTACCATATGACCCAACAATTCTCCTCCTATGTATATACCCAAGAGAATTGAAAACATACATCCACACAAAATCTTGTTCATGAATGTTCACAGCAGCATTATTGACAATAGCCAAAATACTGAAATATCCCACATGTCTATCAACTGATGAATGAATAAATTTGATGTGGTACATTCATAAAATGAAGTTATCAGCCATAAAAAGGAATGAAGCACTGACACATGCCACAACACGGGTGGACCCTGAAAACATTATGCTAAGTGCAAGAAGCTAGACACAGAAGACCACGTATGATTCCATTTAGATGAGATGTCCAGAATAGGTAAACCAATAAAGACATAAAGCAGATTAATGGTTGCCAGGGGCTAGAGAGAAGGGGGAATGGAGAATGACTGCTAGTGGGAACATGTATTCTTTTTGGAGTGATAAAAATGTTCCAAAATTAACAGTGAATATACTAAAAACCACTCAATGAGGGGTGCCTGGCTGGATCAGTCGGTAAAGCATGTGACTCTTGATCTCAGGGTTGTGAGTTTGAGCCCCGTGGTGTCGGATATAGAGATTACTTAAATATAAAATCTTAAAACAAAAAACCACTGAATTACATATTTTAAAAGGGTGAATTGTATATGTGAACTATCAATAAAGCTATTACTTTAAAAGTGTCAAACAGTAGAAATAAAAATTCTGGTAAAGTCATCATGTAAATAAGAAAACTTAAGTTTAGAACTAAAGTTACCCCTGCATATTACATTACCCTTGTTATATATTATTTGAGTTCATAAGTGTTTTTAAGAATGTATGAGCACATGATACAAATCATAAAATAAACTGCTCAGTCTTTATCCTGCAGGGGAAGGACACTTCAAATTTGAATTTCAAATTTTCTTCTATTCAGATAAACAAATTTGTAAAACAAAAATATCCAAATTCAAGAACAAATTCAACCATTTCTATCCACCTGAGTGCAAATCTTCTAGTACATTAACTGTCTACAGCTGTCAGAAGCAGCCATCCACAAGCACATCTACAACTTACGCCTCACCTTCATGCACAACTCTGCCTTGTCAAAGCCCATCAGCATGTTGATGATGTCAAACCCAGAGGTAGATTTATTCTTTTGATGGACTCCTCGAATGAGTGCACACAAGGTCTGCAGAGATTAGAGAAAGAATTCTTTTGTAGAAAGGAAGTCTCAAAACGTGAAGGGCACTGGATCTGTCGCCTCGCATTGCCACCTCAGAACCTCCTCCTTACACAGCTGACATTCAATTGCTCTATCACTCTAAGCTTCAGAACAGTCGGAGTCTTACTACGTGCAAAATCCAGACATTAAAGAGGAACAGCACTTGAAATTGTTGCCATCTTTTTTGTTGTTGTTTTTTAGTCATCCTCTTTTCAAAAACTGCATTGCAGACAAAGACTGGAAGGTGAATTCAAAAATAACAACAGTTCTTGAGCTTGAGTCATGGGATTGGTGGAGCTTTTTTCCTTTACTTAAAATTCATTACCGTATTTACATTTTAGTTTATAATTCTTAGTATTTTTTAACAACTACAAAAGTTATTTTGGTCCATATGATAACAACCAGTTGCTTCAAATCTTAAATTCATGGGGCGCCTGGGAGGCTCTGTCAGTTGAGCGACTGGCTCTCGATTTCGGCTCAGGTCATGATCTTGCAGTTCGTGAGATCGAGCCCCGCGTTGAGCTCTGCGCTGACAGCGTGAAGCCTGCTTGGGATTCTCTCCCTCTCTCTCTCTCTGCCACTCCCCTGCTCGTGCTCGCTCGCTTGCTCTCTCTTTCAAAATAAATAAATAAACATGAAAAGAAATCTTAAATTCATTATAATCTCCATTCACTACTGACTAGCTGTGTAAACCTGGACAAGTTAGTTAACTTTTCAGTGCCTCAGTTTTCTCATCTATAAAATGGAAATGACAATAATAGCACCCATCTCATAGGGATGTTGTGAGAACTATGAGAATTAAAACACTTGGAATAGTCCCTGGAACTTTATTAATGCTCTAAGAATAGTGCCTGAAACTTTTTAAAGCTCAACAAGTATCAGCCATTTTAATAATATACTATATTTTTATGGGTTACTAAGTGACTTAACGCAATTTACTTCCACTGAACTAAAAACAGTTTACCATTCATGCCTCCATAGTGAGCTACCACAATTATAAGAAGTACAATTTCCAACTTTCATTTCAGCTTTCAGTGAACCCCTACAACTGCAATACCCAAAATGCAGAATTTACTGTTAACTTTGTTAACACAACTACAGGGTAAACATGGCCCTTCTTTCTGGGACATCAGCTCAACAGGTAATTTCTACAACCTACAGATGAGAAAACTGGGGCTCACAAAGTGATTTGCCCAACTAGGAAGTTAGAAACTTAAACCCAAACTATCAAAAGTTCCAGGGGTGCCTGGGTGTCTCAGTTGGTTGAGCGTCCAACTCTTGATTTCAGCTCAGGTCATGATCCCAGGGTCATGGGATTGAGCCCCACATCGGGCTCTGTGCTTAGTAGGGAGACTGCTTAAGATTCTCTTTCTCTCACTCTGCCTCTCTCCTCCACCCGCATGCTTTCTCTAAAATAAAAAAATAATATCAAAATTTCCAATAAAATCCTTTATGTTGTCATGGATTCTTCATATCCTAAGCTTGTCAATCACTGCCCTAGCTACTCAGCCTGATCTAAGATGCACCGGAGTTACTGGACTATCAACTTAGAAATTATGCCCATGATTCATTCAATCAGGACTTCAGATTGAAGATTTACTTCATTCAAGTAGGACTTCAGAAGTAAATTTACTTCTGAAGTCCTACTTGCCAGGCACTGTACTGTACACTAGGAACAAAGTACTGAATGAAACTAACAAAGTCTTTGCTCTCAAGAAACCTGTAATGTATCCCCATTATCCCAATGCTTGGCACATAACAGTCATTCAAGAAATAATTACTCAGTGCGTCTTTCCCATGAATATGTGACTTAGCGTTAAGAACAATGATTCTTAATGTTTTCTGAGTTACAGACCCTTTTGAGAATCTGATGAAAGCTCTCTTTTCAGAAAAAAATAGCCACATACACCTAAAATATTACATATAACTTCAGGGAGTCAAGGACCCTCTGAAACCTCAAATTAAGAACTCCTGATCTAGTGAGAAAATACTGTTTTAAGAATAATCTCTTCTGGGGGTGCCTGGGTAGCTCAGTCGGTTGAGTGTCCGACTCTTGATTTTGGCTCAGGTTGTGATCCCAGGGTCATGAGGTCAAGCCCCTCATCAGGCTCTGTGCTGAGTGTGGAGCCTGCTTAAAATTCTCTCTCTCTCTCTCTCTCTCTCTCTCTCTGCCCCTCCCCCCCATTCATGCTCTCTCGAAAATTAAAAAAAATTTTTTTTTTAAATCTCTTCTGATAGACTAACTATCCCTACCTCATAGTTTCCCCTCTATCTCTTCCTTTCCTCAAATAATCAAGAATTCTGTCCATCTGTCTTGGCTTTAGATCAAATCATACAATGAACAAGATGACTAGTGTAAGTGTCAATTTGTTTTACTAGGAAGCTGGCTCAACAAACATGGCATAGATGTTTATTATTTAAAGGGGGAAAAAAAAACTTCATACCTAAGGGCAATTTTAGGTTCCTCAGGTCCCAAGAGATGTATTATAACTCCTTTCCCCTATTAAACTCCTTTCCCCAGTCTCCCAGCTGTATACCTGTAGTGCATTGACAACTCGAATTGGATGTTCCTCTCCCAGAGCTTGGATACAGTGTTGAAATAAGCAATTAATATTGTCCTTGATCTTCATTAACTCCTCACCATCAAGAGATTCCAGCTTGCCTTCTAGGTACTCTAAATTCACCTACCAAGGGAACAACAGGGATATTATTTTTAGTAACGTTTTCAGTGTACTGTATTTAATGTGAGTGCATTTTAGTGTCGCATGTAGAACACAGGAGAAGGCAATTTCGTTAGTAGGAAAATCCAGAGATACCATCAAGTTTACCTTCATAAGGAAGAGCTCCTCCCAAAAACGTGGACTGCACTTACTGGGGTCCTCTGTCTGAAACCAGAAAATAAGCAGTTCAATGTCCCCAGCTAACACCAAAGCATTAAGAACACATCTGAAAGGGTCACTTACACATAATCAACCTTATCTTTCAAAATTAACTTTGAAAATGCTTGATCATTCTAAACTGCTATAACAGGGAACAACAGTTTTGGAGGGTTTTTTTCCCCCAAATGGAAGACACTGTGCATAGATATATATTTGTGTGCCAGAAGTTAAATAATGGCTCAAAGAATCTCCCCCCAAATCTTTCTCTTCTGGCAAGAAGTAAACCTAACCAACTGATTAAGATAGTCACATTATTGGGGCGCCTGGGTGGCGCAGCCGGTTAAGCGTCCGACTTCAGCCAGGTCACGATCTCGCGGTCCGTGAGTTCGAGCCCCGCGTCAGGCTCTGGGCTGATGGCTCAGAGCCTGGAGCCTGCTTCCGATTCTGTGTCTCCCTCTCTCTCTGCCCCTCCCCCATTCATGCTCTGTCTCTCTCTGTCCCAAAAATAAAAAATAAAAAATAAAAAAACCGTTGAAAAAAAAAGTCACATTATGATGTCCCTATCGCATCTGTATGTTCTGCAAAGCCCTTTCACATAAATGAAACACAATGGCCCAGAGAGCCAGGTATAGTAGATACTATCAGTATACTCCTTTTAGAAAAGAGGGTCCACAAAGTTAAGTTACTTACGCCCATACAGGAGCCAGAACCTGAATCGCATCAGCAATACTGCATGGTTTTACAACATCTCATGCTGACTGCTTCTACTTGCCCTCCTATATGCATTTAGTCCACTGTACAGAGCTTGTAATATGGTCTTCCTTAATTCAAATTGGTCCAAAAGGTTAACAAAAGTATAGTGCTAAAATACAAAATTTCTTAGCAATAATTTTCAAACAGAAGTTCTAAAGAGTCAGAGGCTTCTGGTTCAGGAGCAAAATAAGAAAAAGAGAACCTCAACTTTAAAGGAAAACTAATGACGTAAAACCAGGAGATCAATCGCCCACTATCACCCATAAGTTGACCTTTTAAAATTACTACCAAGAACTAATATCTTCATTAGTTACGAACTCTTGATCTATTAAGAAAATACTATACTAGGAATCTCTTCTGGATTTTTAACTAAGAATGACACAGAGAAGCAACATTTCTGGCCTTCTCATAAGGTCCTCATTTAGTGATTTCTTTCCATCCCCTTCTCCTAGGAGGGGTCACACTCTGCCTCTCACACTTCTGTGATGTCATTTTGCTATCTATATGTGAAACTCAGACTACTCGTGATGTTGGCACTTCCCATCTTCAAAGCTCACGCAATCAACAATTCTATGTATGCCAACCTTACTTCATATAGAGAGAGCCCTAACAGGACCCAAGTACCCACTCATTTGCTCCACACTGTGCTGATCTGCGCAATTCTGTATTAATTTTCTGCATATCAAACTGTCTCTAAGGTTTCCCAAGAGTTAGATGTTTTACTTGATCACATTATTTATTCTGGGCCATGTGACAAAGTTGAACAAGTAAGGGCCCTGGAGTCAAACACTAGGGTTCAAACCATGGCTCCATCACCTTCCAGCTGTGACCCCTAGTTTCCTCATCTGTGAAATGCTCTTTTACATGGCATATGTGAAAACATAGCACTCTTGCAGCATTCTTGTCAGAATCAGAGATAATGAACTTAGTGATGCACTTAGAATAATGCCAGGCACATAGTAAAAATTCAATACTCAGTAACTCTTTTTAGAAGTATTATTCTGTTTTACATATGCTAGCTATGATCAGAATTTCAAAAGGTAAGTACCCCTGCAGAGTATCTAATTTACTCTCACCTTCCCTAACAGGGTAAATTTTAAAACAAAGGCTTGGATCATGGTCAATCAGCAGTTATGAAGACCCAAAGAAATCTCCCACTTAATCACTAATAATTCATCAGTTATCTTATAGAGTTGGAGAATGAGAGAGACTAAGCAATTGTTCCGTCCACTAGGCACTTGAGATGAAATATAACAGTTCATCTTTTTTTTCTTAAGTTTATTTATTCATTTTGAGAGAGAGACTGAGAGAGAAAGAACAGTTCATCTTTTAGAATCATAGAATTCTAGGACCAAAAGAAACTTCAAGGAACATTTAGGATAGAAGAGTCCGTAAGTTGGGTCATGCAGGTGACAAGTTTTTAAAGATATTCAGAAAAAATGGGTGCCTGGGTGGCTCAGTCGGTTAAGCGTCTGACTCTTGATTTCAGCTCAGGTCACGATCTCATGGTTTGTGGGTTCGGGCCCGCATCAGGCTCTGCACTGACAGCGTGGAGCCTTCTTTGGATTCTCCCTCTCCCTCTCCCTCTCTCTGATCCTCCCCCACTCACACACTCTCTCTCTCAAAATAAATAAACATTAAAAAAAAAAAAAAAAGATATTCAGGAAAAAAAGGTTCCCGAGGTTTCCTCCCTCCTTTCAATTGTTATACCCGGCTCATGGCAACAATCTGTAAGAACAACATGACAACAATACATATAAATTAATACATGATCATAATCTCCACCAGGAGAGAGCTCACTCTCATCCTCGCCCTCATTCTCCCTCTAAACAACTAGAAGGTAGCAGGCAGAGGTGAGCTTATTTCTCATTTTGGTACAAGAAACTAAGGAGTCAATCTGTGCAGAATTGTCAGAGCTCCAGGCCTTACCATGAAGATCTCATCATACATCAGCACCACTTTTTCCTTCAGTGGTTTTTTGGAAGCTGAAGATTTCCGGAGCAAACCCCCTCTTTTCTCCACCTGTGCCATGGTTAGAGAATCTGTGAAAAGAAAGCCACAGTCAGTGCTGAAATGCTCTCCAAGATGCTGGATGGTCTGTTGAAAAGCTCTCAATGGGAACTTTTCTAAGAAAAAGAAAAAAAATGATAAACCATGTAATAGATCTTGTGCATCTGTCCAACACCCCATCCCCTGACCAGGTAATTTCAAGGCTTAAATCATTGCTTGGCCTACAGCAAAACACATTTTACATCTTTAAAACCTGCCAGTGGACAAGACTTACACCAGATCCAAAACCAGGAAAGAAAGTGTAACTAGCTCCAACTAGAATAGATCTGGCCATATATTTGAGGTTGATGGAAGGAAGGCTACAAAGCACACATTGCCCACAGACTGATGGTGAAGTTAAATTACAAGTATTGATTGAGCTCAGGACCATTAAGGCAGGAAGTGTGCTGCAGACTGATGTGCTCCATTGATTTCCCCAAAGTAAGTAAGTCCTCAGCACTGCAAAGTACTTGGCCTTCACTGCCTCATAAATCACACTGCACTTGACTGTCTTCAGAAATTCCTCTGGAAAGAGACCCAAGGCAGAAAATAGCAGTTATAAGGACAAAAATTAAATCTGATTTCAAAATAACCAAACATAACAATCTACTTCTGTCAAATCTAATTATATATATATAACACTATTACAGATCAAACTTCAAAGTATTTTTCAATTCTTTTATAGAAGCAATTCCATGAATCACGCCCAATTTCCCCATCTTGTTTAAAGGAATTTCAAGTTTTTACAAGGGAGAACTTGAAATCCCACAGGTCTCCACTGTGGATTTACACATTTCCCCTCACTTCCCAGATTCTTTCTACTGTTGACAAAATCCCTGTCTCTCTCTTAAATTCTAGGCTCTAGTTGTGAAACTTAATCTCATCCAATGGCAAGTGTGGGCAGTAGCAAGGAGGCTGATTTTACTTCCAGACAAACCCAAAGCAGCAGAACAAAATTAATTTTGTTCAGTGACCTTTGGAAAATATGTGCTATGTTTCAAATCAAAATCAAAATTTTATTTAAGGAAGAGATGCATCCACCACCTAAAAGACTGTATCTCTCAGACATGGCCTTTCTCTAATATATATAGCCAAAAAGGAGGTTTACTTTTGAGCACAAAAAACACAAAGCACAGAAAATTTCTCCAATTAGATATCCAGCATCTTTGGCATATCTTATCCTTTTTTTTCTTTTTTTTTTTTCTTTAAATTTTTTTTTTAATGTTTATTTATTTTTGAGACAGAGAGAGACAGAGCATGAACGGGGGAGGGGCAGAGAGAGAAGGAGACACAGAATCGGAAGCAGGCTCCAGGCTCTGAGCCATCAGCCCAGAGCCCGACGCGGGGCTCGAACCCACAGACCGCGAGATCGTGACCTGAGCTGAAGTCGGACACTCAACCGACTGAGCCACCCAGGCGCCCCAATCTTATCCTTTTTTTTATAAGCACTATGGTCCAGAGAAAACTGAAGGAAAAAAAACTAACAACAACAACAACAACCAAAAAAGAGAGAGAGAGAAGATTCTTTGGGACAATTTATACTATATTGATCATGGCTTTACCTTAAAGCATGAAATACAGCCTCTGTTCAAAACATTCTTGTGTCTTTTATTTTTTTTTTTTAAATTTTTTTTCAACGTTTTTTATTTATTTTTGGGACAGAGAGAGACAGAGCATGAACAGGGGAGGTGCAGAGAGAGGGAGACACAGAATCGGAAACAGGCTCCAGGCTCCGAGCCATCAGCCCAGAGCCTGACGCGGGGCTCAAACTCACGGACCGCGAGATCGTGACCTGGCTGAAGTCGGACGCTTAACCGACTGCGCCACCCAGGCGCCCCTCTTGTGTCTTTTAAATAGGTTGTCAAGAGGAAGATGTCCTTATCGGGGGAAAATAAATTGGAAATCAGCAGGATCCTATTAAAATAAATCAAACGCAATGCAATTCTAAACTTAGTAGATATAGACCTTTCATGTGTTCAGCTTCAACCAATTGATTAGCGGGAATAGCAGGAACCACTAGTTCCTGGGTGTGAGAAGCACCTGTTTCCAAACATGCCCCTCTGAGGATTTATAATTGGGTTACAGCTAATCAATGTCCACCCCAAATCTAATAAACTCACTTTCTCTATTTCAGAATCAATACTTTCTAATAAGCAAAAGGGAATAGGAGAGGAGGGAAAAACAATTCCATCCAAAGTACCAGATTTCCTAAGAAGTTAAATTCTTTTCATCACTCTTCCTCATTTGGAGCAGGGGGGAAATTCAGCCAAGAGCCTTGTCTCATTACTCTCTGTCACCATCACAGACAATTGGAATTTACCACCCAAGGTGCCTGAAATGTGACTGGAAACTGACAACAGAGTCTCCTTCTCCTGCCAGCACTTCTAACCCATGGAACATAGAAAACATTGTTTCTAGGGTTGAGGACTGAGAGAAGTGTAGAACTCTGTATTACAAAGTTTTGGGGGAGGGGGGGGATTTCAGAAATTAAGCCTCTGCTCTTAAATTTGAAAGTAAAATATCTGACTGGTAGAACACATCCGTAATGTGAGTGTAATTTATTTATGTCTTCTCAGGGTTTTTCTCCCCTTTGTAGAAAACCCCTCCTGTTTGTAGAAAACCAGTAACAGCTAAGGAGCAGCAAGGCATTATGGACGGACCAACCAACCAGCAAAACTGAGACTGGAACACTAGGTTCCAACCACCTAGATGAAATGGAGCAAGTCACTGTGTTTCCCAGTTTCCTTACAAGTAAAACAAGGCCCTGGACTAGACATATCATTGAATAATTCTCTCAGCATCACTGAAATACCACAAACACATAAGAAACACCTAGGGGCACGTGGGTGGCTCAGTCCGTTAAGCATCCAACTTCAGCTCAGGTCAAGATCTCACCTTTCATGGGTTCAAGCTCCACGTCAAGCTCTGTGCTAACAGCGTGGAGCCTGTCTTGGATTCTCCCTCCCTCTCCCTCTCTGCCCCTCCCTGACTCGCGTTTTTTCTCTCTCTCAAAATAAATAAACTTAAAAAAAAAAATCTAAATGTGGTTAAGACACTAATTTAGGCACTACGGGGTTACAAAAATGAAACTACAGAGCTGATCCTCTAGGATCTTTCAATCGATTGGCAGAGACAGACACATCAGACACGTGATAACCCCACAGCACTAGGCGAATCATGCGAAATAGAGTAAAAGTACAAAGAAAATGCTATGGCATCATGAGAAAGGAAAAAAAGCATTCTGCGACTACACTATGACCTCTGTTGATCCAGGCTTTTAAATCCTTCTGGCGAAGCAGTAAATACAGCAAAGCCACTGTAATCCCACAGAAATGCCATCTTAGGCTTTAACACGGTTTCTCAGAAATAAGAGATAATAGGCAAAATATAAAAAAGAATAAGGCAACATATCAATCCTAATTTCACTTACCTTCAAACTTAGGAACGGTTTCAAATCCCCCAACCCAACAGTAAATGGTATATCAATGAAGTCTTTTATCACTAAACCTCAGGGACTGCCAATCCCATGACCCACAGAACAACTTCTCTCTGAAAGACTCAAGTCATACAACTTTTTAAGAATTCTATCTTAAGGCAATCCAGCCATGACTGTCTTAAATGCACATCATTTCATATCCCTTCAGGGTAAAACAACCAAATATCAAGATTTTAAAACCTAAAGCCAAACTCTGCCAATGCCTAATACACAAGAAATGCTAGTTACACTAAGCAAGTTAGTTATTCATTGACTTTACTGTCTTCTTGAGGACAATACATGCCAACTCTAGTAGCAGAAAATTAATTTAAAAGAAATTCACTCTAATTTCCAGAGCGTTTCCAGAGTTAATCTATCAAAAGTCTTGGTATTGTATCTGCACGAGATGACAGAGGCTAATGAAACCCGAGGTAATCAATTCACGATATATGTAAATAAAACCACAGGGGTGCCTGGGTGGCTCAGTCGGTTGAGGGTTGAGCGTCTGACTTCAGCTCAGGTCATGATCTCACAGTTCATGAGTTTGAGCCCCGTGTTGGGCTCTATACTGACAGCTCGGAGCCCGGAGCCTGCTTTGGATTCTGTGTCTCCCTCTCTCTCTCTGCTCCTCCCCTGCTCACATTCCGTCTCTCTTTCAAAAATAAATAAAGATTAAAAAAAAAATTTTTTTTTAAACCATCATGCTGTTACGCCTTTTATACTGATGTATGTCAGTTATTTTTCAATAAAACTGGAAAAAATCTAAAAGCAAAACAGCTTGGGGCGCCTGGGTGGCTCAGTCGGTTGGGGCATGGGCATCCGACTTCGGCTTGGTCATAATCTTGCAGTTGGTGAGTTCGAGCCCCACGTCGGGCTCTGTGCTGACAGCTCGGAGCCTGGAGCCTGGAGCCTGCTTCAGATTCTGTGTCTCCCTCTTTCTCTGCCTGAGAGAAAGGCACTCTACCCCACTCCTGTTCTGTCACACTCTCTCTCTCTCAAAAATAAACATTAAAAAAAAGTTAAAAAAAAATACTAAATAACAGCAAAACGTCTTGAGTTTTAGCCCCAATTCTTATACACTCATTCTGTAAACTTTAATTTCCTTTCCTTCCCTGGGCTTCAATTTGCCAATCTGTAAAAAGCAGCACTGGCAAGTGTGTTCAGAAAAGGGAACCTCTGTACAGTGTTGGGAATGTAAATCAGTGCAGCCACTACAGAAAACAGTATAGAGGTTCCTCAAAATATTAAAAATAAAACTATATGATCCAGCAATCGCACTTCTGTGTATATATCCAAAGGAAATGAAATCGCTGTCTCATTAAAGAGATACCGGCATCCCCATGTTCACTGCAGCATTATTCACAATAGTCAAGCTATGGAAACAACCTAAGAGTCTTATCAATAAATGAATGGATAAAGAAAATGTGGTACACACATAAAATGGAATATCATTCAGCTACAAAAAAAAGAAGGAAATCCTGCCATTTGCAACAACATGAATATGCCTATGTGAGATGATAGATAAATGGTGTTTTTTTTTTTATTTTAATGTTTATTTACTTTTGAGAGAGAGAGAGAGCAGCAGCAGCAGCAGCAGCAGCAGCAGAGGGGCAGAGAGAGATGGAGACACAGAAACTGAAGCAGGCTCCAGGCTGTGTGCTCGCAGCACAGAGCCCAACGCAGAGCTAGAACTCACGAGCCATGAAATCATAACCTGAGCTGAAGTCAGACGCTCAACTGACTGGGCCACCCAGGTGCCTCATGCATGAATGTTTTAATTAACCTTACTTATCATGGCAATCATTTCACAATGTATATGTGTATCCAATCATCACATTGTGCATTTTAAAATTATATATCGATGTTCTATATTAATTATAATCTCAATAATATATCAATTGTATCTCAATTCAATAAACCCGGGGGCCGGGGGGAAGCCATGGAACGGTTCTCTATAGGCTTCCAAATTTAATGGGCTGGGGTTCTAGGTTCATACTGGTAATGGACTGTTAGCAAGTATCACCCTCTCTTCACTGGTGAGTGAAGCTCCAAAACACCACCTATAGGTAGATGCTGAGGTAAACATCCTAAAACATTTCAACCAGCACATAAGAAAAGAAAAAGGAGAGAGAAAAGGAAAAAGGAAAGGAGAAAAAAAAAAATGAATAAAAACCAATGTGCCCATCTTCTAGAAAGAAAAAACATATGCACAGATCAGGCATTCATTCATTCTACAAATATCTATTGAGCACCTTTTTGGTACCAAGCACTAGGGATACAGATGTGAACATGACAGACAAGATTTCTGCTTTCAGAGTTCTCATTCTAGAGTGGGGAAAAGATAACAAACAAGTGATAAGTACCTTGAAGACAAACTATATAGGGGGGCTACATTAGACTGAGAGATTAAAGGCCTCTATGACAAGTAATATATGGGCTGGAACCAAAATAACAGGAAGGAAACAGCCACATGAAAGTCTTGGCAAAAGTGTTAAGAGGGAAAGGCATAGAGGGAATGGCAAATGCAAAGTCTCCAAGATTTGAACATACTTGGCGTGTTCGAGGAACAGAAGAGCCAAAATGCCTAGATTATAATAAACATTCCTTTTTTGAAATGTTGAAAGGTTTCTGAAGTGGGTATTTTGTGTTTTTGTGAGTTTTTTCCATACATAAAAAAGAATTCAAATGTCCATCAGCAGAATGGGAAGATTATAATTTATTCGTAGAACAGGGTACTACCCAGAAATTTAAAAGAACAAATTACTGAAAAAATATTCATCGCTTTCACAGATGTTGAATAAAAACCTCGGAAAGAAAAGAGTACAAACAAATGATTCTATTTATATGAAGTTCAAAGACAGCAAAATTAATCCATGGTGACAGAGGTCAGAACAGTGGTTACCTCTGGTGGGGTAATGAGTAGGAGGAAGTGGCACAAGGAAGCCTACTCGGGTGCTGAAAATGTGCTCTATCTTGATCAGAGTGGAGGTCACACAAAGAAAAGAAAGAAAATCATCAAGTTGTACACTTTCCATTACGTAAGCTATTCCTTGAACTCAAAAAAAAAAAAAGAAATTCTGGGGGCCCCTGGCTGGCTCAGTCAGTTAAATGCCCCCAACTCTTGACTTTAGTTCAGGTCATGATCTTACAATTGTGGGATGGAGCCCCACATTAGGCTCTGCACTGACAGCACAGAGCCTGCGTGGAATCCTCTCTCTCTCTCTCTCTCTCTCTCTCTCTCTCTCTGCTCCTCCCCCACGTACTTGCGCGCGCGCTCTCTCTCTCTCTCTCTCTCTCTCAAAATAAATGTTAAAAAAACTTTAAAAAATAAATATTTTTAAAAAATAAACATAAATAATTTTTTAAAAAGTCTGTGCAATCATACGTATATGAAAATTAACAGCACCCATGCAAAACACTAGAACTAGCAGGGACCTCAACTTGCACACTCAGGACACTAATCAAAAATAACAACCAAAACATTAACATTTGCTTAACATTTACTATGCACCAGGCACTGTTATAAGCACTTTGTATACATTAATTGGTTTTATCCTCACAGACCTATGATCCTGGAACTTTACCATAAGAAAACTAAAGCATAAAGGGGTTACGAAAACAAACAAACAAACAAAATAACAAAAAAAACTTGCCAGTGTGAGAGTAGGGACTCAAACTCAGCCACATGTTAGAATCCCTGCTCTTAAACACTATGCTACCCTGTCTCTCAAAAGGCAGAAGAGTGGGCAGAAGTGGTGTAACCTATATATAAACAAAGCTGAGGATCTGCAGAGAAACTGAGATGAGGTTCCAGGCCAGTTCTCAATGAACAAACTTTAGGACGTCCAGATATCTTGAGTTTCAACACTCTAGTTTGCCAATGGGTAGAAGTGCCACCGTAAGTTGTAAAAGATACATATGCATGTGTCTGACACATGCATATATATATAAATATTGTATATAAATATTGATAATGGTAAAGTGAAAAAGACATACAAATGAATGGAATGGTAGAAAAACTTGGAAGAAAACACTGGAAAGGAATCTGTCTAGTAAAGTTGATAGATGTATCCAATATGGTAATAGAAAAAAAAAAAGCTGAAACTCACTAATATCCACAAAAAGATTTAATTGATAATAACTTTTTTTTAATTTTTTTTTAACGTTTATTTATTTTTGAGACAGAGAGAGACAGAGCATGAACGGGGGAGGGTCAGAGAGAGGGAGACACAGAATCTGAAACAGGCTCCAGGCTCTGAGCTGTCAGCACAGAGCCCGACGCGGGGCTCGAACTCACGGACCGCGAGATCATGACCTGAGCCGAAGTCGGCCGCTTAACCGACCGAGCCACCCAGGCGCCCCAATAATAACTTTTTTAATGTTTATTTTTGAGAGAAAGAGAGAGCACAAGCGGGAAAGGGGCAGAGAGAGAGAGAGGGAGGCACACAATTGGTAGCAGGCTCCAGGCTCTGAGCTGTCAGCACAGAGCTCAATTCGGGGCTCAAACTCACAAGCTGCAAGATCATGACCTGAGCTGAAGTTGGGACACGTAACTGAATGAGCCACCCAGGCGCCCCGATAAAATTTTAACTGAGCTTAGTCAGTGCTCTAAGGATAATTCTCCACCAAAATTTGATAATGAACGGAAAGATACAGTAAGGTAAGACAGAAAGATGAAATGCAGAGCAAGTCAAGTATAAATCTATACAGCTCTCAGCTTAGGAACGATTATACTTTGCTACCACTGAGCTGTGATCACTTGTTTCAGAACCTCCTGAGGTGCCTCCTAAAAATGTAGATCCCTAAGCTCCCTTTTCCCACTACTGAAACAGACTTTTCAAGATAAGGACCAGGGGTCTAGATTTTTTTTTTTTTTTTTTTTTTTAGTACAGTTGACACTAGGGGTCTACATTTTTAATAATCACCCCAGGTCAGTGGTTCTCAACTGTGGCAATTTTGCCTTCCAGGGGAAATTAATGACTGGAAACATTTTTTGTCTGTCACAACTGGGAAAGGAGATACTACTATCATCTACTAGGTAGGGGAAAGCTAACATTCTACAACGCACTGGATGGTCCCCACAACAAAGAATTATCTGGCTCAATATGTGAAAGTTAACGAGGCTGAAAAACTTTATCCCAAGTAATTCTGATACTCACTAAAGTTTGAGAAGTACTCATCAAAGCGTTGAAACTCATCAAATGCTTTGAAAGGAACATCTAAACAGAGGACCATTCTGAGAGGATGAATAAAACTTGTCACCTCTAGAAAAGGCCCTGGAGCAGCCCTCACCTACTCCCAGCTCATTCTCCCCACACTAACTCACCAATGGCATCCCCTCCCTTAGGACCTCAGCCCCAGTCTGTCCATCTGTGATAGACCACTACAAGACACACTGACTACAGTAATCTAAAATGCTTCAAGTGAAGGAGATAAAAATCCTGTCTCCCCAGAAGCTGTGGCTAGCTGAGTCAAATATTATCATTGTCTGATCACTGGCCATTCACTCAATACACAAGAAGCAGTATGTTTATAAAACCAGAAATATAGTCTCCTGCCCTGGCTCTCCTAAAAGTCCACAATTTCTCCAGAAGCATGGGTATACATGTGTGTGTATGCGTATGTATATGTGTGTGTGTCTAATCCTTAGGCAGAAGTTATCTGCTCCCTAAATTCTTCCGAAAGGCATACCACACTCCTTGAAGGTAAATACTAGCACTATAAACATTTAAGAAAATGTAGAGTATTTCTACTTCCACATTCCAACCCTTACCTTCTCAAACCAGTTCCTAACATGCCTCTTTCTTTCTGAAGGACCGAGGATTTAGTTCACTTGCTGGATTCACATCCTACTGTTCCACGTGGTTCCTCGCCACAGCTTCTCTCATAGCATGGGACACTGGTTCCCCCAATTCCACCCCACAGACTGTCTCTGAAGCATATAATGCCTTTCCATTTTAACGGATTTCTAGTGCTAGTCACTCCAAGTCTCTCTTAACTTCAAAATAAAAACAGAGTGAGGTCTGCACTCATGAAGCCACCTCTTTGAATTTCTTCATGGAGAGCTAAAGGATAGGCCACCATCCCCTCAGGCTATCACTTTGCTTTTATGAAGTCCTGGGGAGGGAACTCATCACTCATTCCTCCAAATCTTTCAGAGCACAGCCTTCCAATCAAGGTGACATATGATAAATAACACTACTGAATACTGACTATATAGTTGGCACTGTTCTAAGTGCTTTAAATATACTTTATTTAATCCTTTAAAGTAGATAGGTACTATTGTAGTAGGTACTTAATTACCATAATTTTACAATGAAGATTTCACTTGCCAAAGTAAAACAGCTATAGAAAGTGGTAAAGACACTAAATCCTTCTCTGGTAGTCCTTTATCCTAGCAGAATATCCCAGTAGCGCAAAAAATCAGGTGTTGACTAACGGAATACTCAAAATCCAGATTCAGTTAAAGTTCTGCGGAAACTCCAAACTGATATCCGTAATATCAGCGTTCCCACCTTACCCAAGAAAAGTCAGTCAAGTCAGGACACTGTCTGACAAGCATCATCCCCACTTTCTACTAGGAAAGAACCAGCCTGATCCAGTAGGTACATGAGCCACTATGGGGCAGCATTCACATCTTGCATGTGGTCTACAGGGCTCACCTCAGAATGCGTGTTCAGCTTACACTTGAAAAGTAGAAACAGGGGCACCCGGGTGGCTCGGTCAGTTAAGCGACCGACTTCGGCTCAGGTCATGATCTCACCGTTGGTGAGTTCAAGCCCCGCACTGGGCTCGATGCTGACAGTTCGGAGCCTGAAGCCTACTTCAGATTGTGTCTCCCTCTCTCCTGCCCCTCCCCTGCTCATGCATGCTCTCTCGAGCGCGCGTGCTCTCTCTCTCTCTCTCAAAAATAAATACATACATACATATATACATACATACATACATACATAAAGGGGTGGGGGCGTCTGGGTGGCTCAGTCAGTTGAGCATCTGACTTCGGCTCAGGTCATGATCTTGCAGTTTGGGAGTTCGAGCCCCACATCGGGCTCTGTGCTGATGGCTCAGAGCCTGGAGCCTGCTTCAGATTCTGTGTTTCCCTCTTTCTCTGCCCCTCACCCACTTGCGCCCTGTCTCTCCCTCAAAAATAAGTGAACATTTAAAAAAATGTTTAAAAGAAAAGAAAAGGAAAGTAGAAGTAATTCAGGGACTTTCCTAAGACTAAGCAGCAAATGGCAAAAACAGGAATTTCCCAATCCTTACTCTACGTATCAGCCACTGTCTGCATCCACTAGAGGTGAAGTAGCTTCACAGGAGAGAATTCAGTCTGGTCCCAAATGAATTTACTGAGTCTGCCTACTTGCACAAACTAATAATACAGATGAAGAGGTTTAAATAAACATGACTACCTCAGGTTCCCTTTCAAATTATTTTATACAAGAAGGAACACGCTCGCACCTTCATAAGGAGGACCCAACTCCAAACTGACAGGTTTTCGGGAGACTTTGACTGAAAATCACATTTTTCTGACATCTCCCAGAATGAGAATTCATTGTAAGAACCTCTTCTCGATGAGCTGGAGCCTCCTGTAAATTAATACTGTCCATCTCCTGTTCAAGCCCTGAACCTCCTCGAGCAGCACGTCACTCATATCTTCTTCATTTCCTTTCCTGTTCAACCATACAAGCCTCATGAATACCACCTAAGTATAAAACGAAAATTCTAAGACAGACTCTCATAAGCTTCTTAAAACCCAACAGGTAACTGCAACCTTACTAAGTAAATGGATTTCTTGCTGGCTTAATAACTAACATTTATCAAGACCTTATAATGGCACAGGTAAAGTATGAGACAAAAAGGGGACCCAAAATTACTAAGTTACGGTACCTGCCTTGAGAAGCTCACTGCTGAATGGAAGAAGTGCAGATTCCAATTCTTCCTTATCAACAAACAAAATAGACATCATTTTCCCCAGGATTTTTTCATATATGGCCTCACCTACAGAGAGCTATGGCCAAGATATTAAGCTCGCCAGGCCTCCTTACTTCCAGCTGTCTCCTAACACTTCCGTGTGCACACCCCACAAACAACTTGATCTCAACAAACCAGATATCCCCCCCATACCTGTTTCCATAGTCACCCCAACCCTTAAAAATTTGCTCTACTTTTTCTAATCCACATCCTGGTCAGTGAAATGCCCATTCACCCAATCTCTCAAATTACAAACCTTAGCCTACTCTCTCCCTAGTCACTAAGTTATGTTGCATATCTCAGAAATATCTGTAAAATCCATACCTCTCCTCTTCGTTCCCAATGCCACACTTTATTCAGACTCTAGGTAACTAGTTCACTGACACATTTCTCATTACTTGAATTCATACATCTGTCACTCCCTAACATAAATAACTCCAATGGCTCCCTACTCTCCTTTCAGTCTTACCTCATGGCAAGTTCCCCACCAAACATCCTGCTTAGGACAAATTTCTAATACTTAAACATCATGTTATTTCTTGTCGTCACACTTTCACCATGCCTTTGTGCATGCTGTGCTCTTGAACTGGAACACCTTATTTGTACAAGCTCCTACTCATCCTTAAAAACCCAACTAAAGTAACTCCTCCTTGCAAAAATATCCTTGACTCTCCCACACAATGGCAATATTCCCTTCACACTGTATAAATTTCTTTATATGGATATGTAACAGTGCACTATAATTTTCATATGAATGTTTCTCTGATGTCCTTGAGAAAAGATACTCCTATTTCTTTTTTTTTTTTAATTTTTTTTCAACGTTTTTTATTTATTTTTGGGACAGAGAGAGACAGAGCATGAACGGGGAAGGGGCAGAGAGAGAGGGAGACACAGAATCGGAAACAGGCTCCAGGCTCTGAGCCATCAGCCCAGAGCCTGACGCGGGGCTCGAACTCACGGACCGCGAGATCGTGACCTGGCTGAAGTCGGACGCTTAACCGACTGCGCCACCCAGGCGCCCCAAGATACTCCTATTTCTAACCACAGGGCCAGTTACATAGTATCTACTCAATAAATGTGTGTTGAATAAACAGTTCACCTTCATATATCCTGGACCAATTTGTGATTGGCTGTTTTCCCCAAGTTTTATGATTTCTGAACTTGACTCTATGTGAGATTCCAACTGTCACAACTGCTTTGAGTTTTCAAGGGTTTTTTAAAATTCTACTACACAAACGTTGAACGAATGAGTAAATTATAATGCCTAAACATCCAATGAAATAGTCTTGGGGCACCTGGGTGGCTCAGATAGTTAAGGGTCAGACTCTTGATTTCAGCTCAGGTCTCAATCTCAGGGTCCTGAGTTCAAGCCCCAGCTTTGGCTCTGAGCTGGGCCTGGAGCCTACTTTAAAAAAAAAAAAAAAAAAAGTCATAAACGCTTCCCAATTGACTAAGAAGAGTGGGAATCCCCCCTTTACAATCCTAACAAGAAGGATCCACCTTTCCCTAGACTGATAGACTTGATATCCCAAAAACTTTCCCCTAGGAAAGTACTGTGCACACAAATCCAGCTGAAGACACACCCAAAATAATTCCATTAACTTGTGCTTAAGACAGGAACACAAACCATACTTGTCCTGGTTTACAAAGTCAACTGGGAACTCAGAAGAGCAAAGAAACCGTCCTCACTAAGCTCAAAACTTTTTCTGGAGAGAAAGAAAAGGGGAAGCTCTGATGATCCAGAAACATTTTTCAGTCTGGCCCAAGTTCGCACTTCCCCAGTCTCCAAAGGCTCCAAAGTCTCCCTGGCTTCTGATAGCTCTCCTTCCTCAGAGAACCTGCTTCTTTTCCTCTATTTCTTCCCCACGCCTGCCTGGGAACAGGTTCATCTCCCAGGCTTGCACCAAGTAACCCTGAGAAAACACGGTCGCTTCATTGATTCTGGGTGTAAGGTGGACTGCAGCCCGTCAGAGACTGAAAAAAGGGGCAGGATGAGGGGCCTTCCAGGACAACCGGGCCTGCCTCTAACCCTTCTCAGAGGTCCTGTCCAAGGGCCCTCATCCCAGGGCCAGGCTGGGCTGGGCAGAAGGCCTCCCTCGAATGGGGACAAGCTGAGTGGGAGAGGCTCTGGAGGCAGCTTGAGGCGGCAGGATCAGCCCCACGCTCGGGTCAAAGGTCAGCATCTCGGCAGCTAGGAGGACCCAGCAGGGAGTGGGAGGGCCGTGACCGGCACCGGAAGGTCCGAGGGACCAGCCGCTGGAGGAGCGAGCCGCTTCCAGCCCCCTCCGCCGCCCGGGCCCAGCCTCCTAGCCGCACGCAAACTCGGCCCGCCTCAGCAGCTGCCCTCCCCCTCCCACCCGCCCCCCGCCACCCGCCACCACCTTCGTCCCCAAGGCGAGCGCAGGCCCCGCCCCCAGAGCCGCCTCGGGGCCAAGGCCTAGTCCGACAGGAGCTGCAGGGGTTGGTCAGGTTCGGGAACCGGCCCGGGCCGGCGCCGCTTACCGAGCCCCGGGCTCCTCCTCCACCACCCGCGCAGCTCCCGGACCCGCTCGCTCCCGACGCCACCGACGCCGCTGTTACTCTCGGCTCACGGACGCGCTCCCGACCTCCCCCGACCCTTCCCCCGGCCCACGGTGTCCCGCCGGGTCCTAAAGCCCGCTGTGTGATAGGTACGTCCACGCCCGTTTCCTGAGCCTGGCTCAGACCATGGTTCCCAGCAATCATCACAAAGACTACAACTCCCGAAATGCACCGCGAGAAATAAATTAGCCAAAGAAACATCTATTGAGAGTCTACTGGATACAAGCTGCAATAGCAGATTTTCAAATATGGGAGAAATATACATACACACTTTTTAAATACAGCGGACTCTGAACTCGGCAATTCCATTTATAGGGATAAAGATATATGTTCCAAGATGTTTATGGCAAGTTTGTAAATGAAAAATTGGAAACAAATCCATTCAACAAACAGTATTGTGTGCCTAGTGTGTTCAAAGTAACATGTGTTAACTGGGCAAGTAACTCCTCTGAGTCTCAATTTTCTCTGTACAAAATGGAAAATTTAAAAAAAGATAGGCTGCTGGGGCACCTGGGTGACTCAGTGGGTTAAGCATCTGACTCTTCCTTTCAGCTCAGGTCATGATCTCAAGGTTCCCAGGATCAAGCCTTGCTTTGGGCTGCCTGCTGATAACACAGAACCTGCTTGGGATTCTCTCTCTCTCCCTCTTTCTCTGCCCCTCTCCTGCTTGTGCTCTCTCAAAAATAAGCATTTTAAATAAATAAATAAATAAATAAGCAAGCAGACAGTGAGTTATCAAGGGCAGGCTTAGGAAGGCTCAAGTTGTAAATGCCCTGAAAATTCAGAGAAGGGAAAATTCCATGTCAATCTCTGGAGGCTTCCTGGGGGAAGGTGAAGATGGGGCCAAGTCTTAGAGGAGAGGGTATAAAGGTGAAGCAACATAACACACTGTCCATGCCTATGTCAAGGAAGTTAATTAAATACAGATTCAGACAAGGGTTAAGTTTAGAAGGCCATAGACTGAGTAGGTAAGAGCACAACCTCTGGAATACTGTGAGAATGAATCCTAAAACTGCTACCTATTTGCTGTATGTCTTTGGACAATTACTTGAGCTCTTTAAACCTTAGTTACAGGGTGCCTGGCTGGCTCAGTCGGAAGAGCATGAGACTCCTGATCTTGGGTGGTGAGCTCAAACCCTACATTGAGTGTAGCAATTACTAAAAATAAATATACTTAAATAAATAAATAAACCTTTGTTTCCTATCTGAAAAACAGGGATAGTAAAAGGCCTATGTCATATTGTTTTGATTATCCAGCCTTGAACCCTTCCTCTCATATTCTGAGGGCCTCTTCCTTTGGGTATATTCTTGGTAGAAAACCAGACCTTGAGCAGCCAAAGTAAGTGAGTTCATATGACCTGACTTTGACCACTAGGTGCAGCCTCCAAGGTTTTGACTCTTGGCCAAAAGATGCAAAAATGAAGGGATGGTCAAAATTTATTCATAACAAGTGTATCCTGGCCAGATGATTCCTGCTGAAAAACAGTCGTGCTTCCCATTTCTCAGCCTTCAAAGAGTATCTTGCTTCCTGCTCATTTTCCAAGCCTTCTCCTCCCTTATGTTCTAATAAATTTCACTTTTCTTAAGAGGGCCTATTTCTGTAACTATTCTGTAACTCTTAGCCAAAAGTTTCCTCAGTGATATCACACACACAGACATGTGGCCACTCAAGCTTATTCATTCCTTCACCAAACATCTATTGAAGTCTTTCTCTGTGCCAGGCTCACGTCTAAAAGTGAGGATACAAAGATGAAATAAATCCTGTGACAACTAGAAATAAATGGAGGAGGACAAATTGGGGAGGAAGGTGATGTTTAGGACATGTTGAGATTGAAATGTCCGTGAGACATTCAACCAGAGATATTTAGTAGACATGTGGGTACCCTTTACTGGAGCTCAGCAGACATATCTACTGTAGATAAATATTTTTGAGCCATTAACTTAGTAGTAATTGTTCAAACCATGAGAAAGGAATGGGCTAAGAAGAGGACAACAAAAAGAAAGAATGAGAGAGAAAAAAGAGAGAGAGAGAGAGAGAGATCAGGCCCATAATAGAGTTTAAATACCAACATTTATTGATGAACCAAGTACTATCTAAAAAAAGAGGAAAATAACAGGAGAAAGATGCCATGGAAATCATAGGAGGGACTATCAAGGAGGTTGTCAAGCTTCTTAGAAAAGGAAATAAAAATATCCTTGAAGATCTACTTCAGATAAGTAGTGGTTTGAGGAATGAATAGAAGGAGAGAGAATGGAGGCAGCAAATGCTAGAGGATCTTTGCAAGAAACTTGATTGAAGGGAAAAGGAGAGGAAGCCACTGTGGTAGTGGTAGTGGGGACACGAGGATGAAAGAGTGAGTTCTAAGACAGGACAGACTGGAGAGTGTTTCTATGCTGAGACCAAGAGGACAGAATGAGGCTGATGCAAATTCTCACTGAAGTTGTTGGGGGAAGGAGGGAGAAGCAGACTCATGAGGAGGGACTGGACTTGGAGGGAGGGGGAATACCACATCATCTGAGAAGGCCATCAGGGGTGGAAAGGACCCCTGCATATCAATGTGTAGGTGTTGCTAGAGAAATTACATGCACTCGGGGCCTCTAAAGTATGTTTTGGGGCGTCTGGGTGGCTCGGTCATTTAAGCGTCCAACTTCAGTTCAGGTCATGATCTCATGACCTGGTTTGTGAGGTGGAGCCCTGCCTACGACTCTGTGCTGACAGCTCAGAGCCTGGAGCCTGCTTGGGATTCTGTGTCTCCCTCTCTCTCTGCCCCTCCCCCGCTCATGCTCGGTCTCTCTCTCTCAAAATTAAACATTAAAAAAAAATTTAAGTATATTTTCATTTTGATTTCTAGCAAATTCTTAGTTTGGGTGATAAATTGTTGATATAGTAAAGAGGTATGGTGCAAGGACTCAGGATTCAGATTGCTTGTGGTTGAAATCCCACCTTTACCTCTACCCAGTGAATAGCTGTGAGAGCTTGGTCAGTTTCCTTAATCTCTCTGTGCTTCATTTTCCGTATCTGTGCTAGGGGCTTGTTGCTGGGTGGGGGTTGTGAGGGAGTTACACAGCAAGTGCCATAGAAGTATTAAACTGTTGTTATTTTCCACTAGATTGTCAATTCCGTGAGGTTGGAGTTTTGTTTGGTTCAAGGCTATCTAGTCAGCTTGGCACTTAGTAAATGCTCAATAAATATTTCATGACTAACTGAATTAAGGAGTTGGGGTGAGAGAGAGGCTTGGGGGGAAGAAAAGCCTTGGGAGTATGACATGTTCACTTCAGGGCTCAGACTGGGAGATTCCTGAGTAAGGCTCTTGGCTTCTTGGGGCCTGGGGCATTGGGCCTACATCCCGACTCAACGAGCTTGCGTAGGGCTGACAAGGACGGACGCACTGAGACCCTTGGGTGCTCGGGAGCCTCATTTCCCACCCCCCCCCGCCCCCCTCCCGCGAGACTCCCGTGGCTCCTCCCCTGGCGGGCGGGGTCGCGCCGCCGGGGCGTGAACGGGGCGGAGCCATGAGTTAGCCTGGTGGGGCGGTGTGGAGCCGCCTCTCAGGCCTGGCGTCGGCCCACCTCATCGACGGGGGACGGAAGTCTCAGCCCGGCTCTGTCTCCCCCGGGAACCCGGACCGAGCGCCGAGCCTCGCCCCACGGGGCGGCCAGGCCCGGGCGTGCTCCGGCACCGGCGGCACCATGAAGCGTATGGGGACTCTGCGCCAGCTTTCGGATCTCAGCCACTTCAGCGGCGCGGCCCGGCTCCGGGAGTTGCTGGCCGCGGACCCACCCGTAAAAGTCCGCTGCAGCCCAGACGGCCGCCACCTGCTGCTCCTCCGATCCCCGGGGGCGCCGTGCCCACAGCTGCTGGTGGCGGTGCGTGGCTCCGACGCGGAGCTGGAGCGTGCCTGGCCCGCTGGCCACCCCTCACCGTTAGACGCCTTCTTCCTGCCGTGGCCGGCGCGACCGGCGCTGGTCCTGGTGTGGGAGAGTGGCCTAGCCGAGGTGTGGGGCGCCGGGGTGGGGCCTGGCTGGCGGCTGCTGAGGAGTACCGAGCTGTGTCCAGCCGGTGGAGCCTGTGTGGTGGCCGTGGCGGTGCTCCGAGGCCGCCTGGTGTGGTGCGAGGAGCGTCAGGCTGGCGCGGAGGGCCAGCTGGGACCGCCTGCTGCTTTCAGCCATTGCGTGTGCTTCCGAACCCTGGAGCCCAACGGAGAGGGCGGCACCAACCTGGGCCGCACACATGTCTTGCTGCACCACTGCCCCTCTTTTGGGCTGCTGGCCTCCCGCAAGGACCTCTTCCTGGTGCCCACTGCCACCACCTGGCCTGGTGTGGGTCATATTCTGCTCACTTGGAGCCCAGGCAAGGGCAAGGTGATGGTGGTTGCCCCATGTCTTGGCCTCTCCCACTGTAAGAGCCTGAATCCCGTACGAGGGGACACATGGGACTTCCGGACACTGCTCCGAGGCCTTCCTGGGCTGCTGTCCCCCATGAAGCCATTGACTGTACATACCTGGGCCCCAACTCCCCAGGGCCTGCTATTGCTTGACTTCAGGGGCACTGTGAGCCTGGTGCAGACCCATGGTGGTACCCGGACTGTAGGCACGCTGCAGGAGGCACCTGTAGGCCTGGCAGGGTCTGCAGCACTGGGAACATTTCATGGTACTCTGGCCTGTGTGCTGGGCTCCACGCTGGAACTGCTGGACATGGGCAGCGGGCAGCTGCTGGAGAGAAAGGTCCTAAGTACAGACCGAGTACATTTATTGGCACCCCCAGCCCCTGGCATGGAGGATGAGGAAGAGTTGGAGACCCGAGGGGGTCTTCGTTTGCTTTCAGCCTTGGGTTTGTTTCGAGTAGGCTGGGAAGCTCCACAGGGCCTTGAAGTGCCTTCAGCTGAAGACCTGGTGTTTGAGGAGGCCTGCGAGTACTACCAGCGGCGGAGTCTACGGGGTGCCCAGCTTACCCCAGAGGAACTGAAACACAACAGCACATTCCGGGCGCCTCAGGCCCTGGCCTCCATTCTCCAGGGACATGTGTCCCCATCTACACTAGTGACCACACTGAGGGCTGAGCTTCGAGATTACCGGGCCTTAGATCAGCTCAAAGCCCACCTGGTGGCTGGGGATGATGAGGAGGCTGGCTGGACTGAGCTGGCAGAGCACGAAGTGGCACGTTTGCTGAGGACCGAGTTGATGGGAGACCAGCTGGTCCAGCTCAACACTGTTTTCCAAGCCCTTCCTACAGCAGCCTGGGGTGCAGTCCTCAGGGCCCTGCAGCTCCAGCCAGATGGGAATGGCAGGCTGAGGTCCCATGCTCCCCCTGATGTGTGGAAGAAGGTACTGGGGGGTACTTCAGCTGGAAAGGAACCCCCCAATGGGATACTGCCCCTCTTTGAACTCCTGTGCCAGTGCCTCTGCCGGCTGGAGCCTCGATGGCTGCCACCCTTTGTGGAGTTGGCACAGCAGCAGGGTGGGCCGGGCTGGGGGGCAGGGGGCCCAGGGTTGCCCCTGTATCGCCGAGCCCTGGCAGTACTGGGTGAGGAGGAGACCAGGTCTGAGGCACTGGAGCTGGAGCTGCTCTTGGGCAGTGGGCGGCCCAAAGCTGTGCTCCAAGCTGTGGGCCAGCTGGTGCAAAAGGAGCAGTGGCAGCGGGCCCTGGAGGCAGGCCTGGCCCTTGGCCCCTCCAGCCCCCTGCTTCGAAGCGAGATCTTCAAACTGCTGTTGGCCGAATTTGCCCGGCACCGCCGACTTGATGCTTATCTCCCCCACCTTCGCCGCCTATGCCCACCAGACCTAACTCCAGCTGAGCTCCTGCTTCTAATACGGACACACCTCCCAGATGAGTTGGAGCCCCCCACCCCATTCCCTAAGCCTGGAACAGAGCCCCCTCTCACTGTGGGGTTGCTCAGAGCCCTGCTGGAGCAGACTGGGGCTCAAGGACGGCCCTTGGGCCCGGTTCTAAGCCTGTATGAGGACATCCTATGCGACCCGGGCACTCCACCCCCCACCCCACCTCGGGGACCCATGACTACCCTCCAGACATCAGACCACCCAGTCTTGGAGGCCTGGGCACCATCTGGACAGGGCCTCTGTGTGACTGACACAGGCTAAAAATTATTTCTAGGACACCAGTCGGGAAGGTGCCTAGGAGTTGGCAGGGACCAGGGTGGGAGTTCTGCGTGCAATAATACTCTTCTCTTCTGGAACAATTAAAAAATATATACATAATATATATATGTATTAAATATTGTCTAAGCGTCTAAGACCCTTGGAATTTCCTAAGTGATAGGAGTCTTTTGTTATTCATTAGGAGCCTTTTTAGATCACACCTGCACATATGCTAATGAGGTAATTTAGGGTGGGGATACCCAGCCTAAGGATGGGACTGGTCACCTGAAAGACCCAAGTGATGAGAGGGTTGGCACTTTCAGCCCCATCCCCAACATCCTGGGAGGGGAGTGGGGCTAGAGATTGAAATCCAAAAAAATCCTGAATGAGGAAATTTGGTAAAGCACATTAAGGTGCTGGGAGGGTGACTTACTCAGAGAGGACTTGGGAGCTGCACACACACATACTCCCACCCTGTACTTTGCCCTATGCATCTCTTCCATCTGGCTATTCCTAAGTTATATCCTTTGCGTTTTGGGGGGGGGTTATTCTTTTTTTTTTTTATGTTTATTTATTTTTGAGAGGCAGAGACAGAGCACGAGTGGGGGAGGGGCAGAGACAAAGGGAGACACAGAATCCAAAGCAGGCTCCAGGCTCTGAGCTGTTAGCACAGAGCCGGACATGGGGCTTGAACCCACGAAACGTGAGATCGTGACCTGAGCCAAAGTCAGGTGCTTAACCAACTCAGCCATCCAGGCACCCCTGAGTTGTATCCTTTGTAATAAACTAGTAAACGTAATTAAAGTATTGCCCTGAATTCTGTGAGCCATTCTAGCAAACTGTCAAACCAATTTATAGCATGGAAAGTACCAGTGACTTGCAACTGGCATTTGAAGTGGGGGCAGTCTTATGGGACTAAGCCCTTAATCTGTGGGTTCTGTGCTAACTCCAGGTAGTTAGTGTCAGAATTGAATTGACATGTAGGACACCCAATTGGAGTCCACAGAGAATTTGTTGTTGGTGTTGGAAAACACTCTAGAAATATACACACAGTTTGTATGTTTTTGAATAGCTGAGGGCTGGGGGTAATGGAGGGAGTGGTTGAATTTGAATTTGTTGGCTAAACTGGTCACTTCCATTAATGGAAGTAATTACCATTTATGAGTACTTAATATATGCCAGGCACTCTATTGGTCTTTAAAAAGTCCCTCATTTGGGGCATCTGGGTGGCTCAATCAGTTGAGCATCTGACTCTTGATTTTAGTACAGGTCATAGTCTCACAATTCCTGATATCGAGCCCCAGGTCAGGCTCTGCACTGACAGCATGAAGCCTGGTTGGGATTCTCTCTCTCCCTCTCTCTGCCCCTCCCCTGCTCACTTTCTTTCTCCCTCTTTCACTCTCTCTCTCAACATAAATAAACATTTTAAAAGTCCCTCATTTAATGCTTCTAATAACCTCATCAGAAAAGTACTAATAGTAACCCCATTTTACAAGTGAAGAAATAAAGGTTTAGAAAGATTACTTGACCAAGGTCAGTCAACTAGAAAGTAGCAACTCTAAGACTTGAATCACCTCACCATACAATCCAGTAGCTGCTACCTGCTTGGGCTTGAATGCACTTCTCATTTTTGGCTCAATGCTAGCTCTCTCACCTGTTGTGAGGACGGGGATCTGCAGAACTGTGCCCTTTCTTTTCCCAAGATTTCTGAAACCAAGTAGGAACTGTGATGGGCTCTGGGCCCATGCCTGTCTCCCCCAGGATTCCTGGAGCAGCCCCTGGTTGGGAGGAAGATTTGCCACAGACAACAGAGTTACCTGCAGAGCCCTTTGGCCTAGTAACAAGAGGCATTGAAGTGGGGTTGCTTGGAGGGCCCCGCATTGCTGCTGACTCCCTAAGCAGAGAATCAAGAGCATCTCCAGCACAGATATCTGTTATCTGGATTTAGTCAGTAAGACCACCTCCCTAGAGGTCTTTGCCCCAACCCCACTTGAACCCAAGTGACCCCTCAGCCTGGTTCTGGGCTTAGGGTAGGCCCCTGGGTGCTGGGTGCTTACTCACCATCATTCCTGGGCCCCCAGCCATCCCTTGTCCAAGGCTTGGGACCAAGGTAAGGACTGCCATCAGCTTTGTCCTCAGCTGAGACCTACAGCTTAGATTCTGCTCTTAGGCTCATATGGGATTAAGGATGGTTCCCCAGTCTCTCTGGGAAGGGGTCAGCCCCTCAAGCTTATCCAGGGCTACTGATATTCTTCAGCTTCATGGAGGTCCTGAGGTGACGCATCTGCATGGCCAAGTCCTGAGATGGCTCCTCAGCCTCATTAAAGCCTAGGAATAATACCTTTGCCTCATCCAAGGACTTGGATGGCCTTTGTCCTAACCCTCAAGCAAGGTTGTCTACCAACATCAGGACTCAAGCTACTGGCCCTTAAGCCACTGCTCTTCCCAGAGGCCCAGAACTGGGGACTGGTCATCCTTGGTCTCTACTTCAGCCCCTTCCTGCTTGGGAGGGGCTCCTCCTCCTCTTCTACGTTTTGAAGCTGGACCCATTCTGGATCCCCAGAGAGAAGCTGGAAATGGACAAAAGCAGGAATCTGTTTTGTATTCACAATCCTACTGACTCATGGTTGTTTCTTCTCAGCTTAAGATTTGGCTGGGGTGGGGCGCCTGGGTGGCGCAGTCGGTTAAGCGTCCGACTTCAGCCAGGTCACGATCTCGCGGTCCGTGAGTTCGAGCCCCGCGTCAGGCTCTGGGCTGATGGCTCGGAGCCTGGAGCCTGTTTCCGATTCTGTGTCTCCCTCTCTCTCTGCCCCTCCCCCGTTCATGCTCTGTCTCTCTCTGTCCCAAAAATAAATTAAAAAACGTTGAAAAAAAAAATTAAAAAAAAAAAAAAAAAAAAGGATTTGGCTTGGGTATCCATGCTCAGAGGAGAAGGAATTATACTTAGTAGGCCCCTGGGGGTATGGACAGAAAAAGGGGACCAGGTTTTTCATTGGAGTTGTATGACTCAAGGAAGTTCCTCAGGGCCACCCACAAGAAGAGCCTTCAGGTAGGGAACTACCCAGCCTGGAAACTCCTAGGGGAAAAGTAGGCTTAGATGGAAAATTTCACCTGCTCTTACAGACTGGGCACTTATTTGCTGTTGTCTTTGTTTATGCCCTACCTCCAGTGTAGGAGGGGCAAGTGATCCCAAACCATGTGTCAGGACTTTGGAGAATAGCTTAGGGATGTAGATATCATCGTGTGGGTTCTGGTGGAGTGTGTGAGAAGGTCATCAGAGAGACAACCCAGTGTGGTCTTCCTGAGTAAGAGGACTCTGAATAGGTACATGGAGATCCCAAGTCTGAGGTCTTTGGTGGGTAGGGAGTGTTCTAGGGCCAGAGATAGAGAAGATCCCTGAACAGGATGTTGGGACCTGGGGAAATGGGAGATCTAAGAGTGAAGTCTTTGATCTTGGGCATCTAGGTAAAGAGGGTAGTTCTAGGGCTAAAGGTTTTGAGCAGTGGACAAGGTCCCAGGTCCATAGCCCCTAGACAGGAGGAGGCAGGAGGGCCTGAGGTCGCTGGGTAGGTGAGGGAGAGGACCCTAAACCAAGGGTAGGAGCATTTCCACAGGGATGCCTCACCTTTGGAGATCTGTGACATTCACTTGGCAGTAGCCCCTAGAAAGATTGAAGGTGAAGGTAAAGGTAGGCAAGACCAGAATGCAGTCTGGGCAAAGGAAAGAAAGCAAAGCCTCAGGTTCCTCTATCTGTTTATGTATGGGGACCAATCCCTTGTTCATCTCCCTACTGCCTACCCATATTCCCAGCCCCAGCCCCATACCTCCCCTCCCTCACCAGGGGATCCACTGTTTGAACACAGACTACAGGTTCTATGCCACCAATGACGGACCACAGGACTAGAGCGACCGTCGTCTTCTCCAGCCCACAAAAGCGAGAGACCAGAGCCCCACCCCTCCTTCTCCATGTGACCTGTAGGAAATTGGATCTCATGTCTAGGGTGAGCCAGTGTCCAAACCACTCCAGCTTTCCTCCCATATACTAGTCTAGCCCTAGGCCTGGTCCTGGCCACCTGTCACTGAGACAGTGTCCACTGTCCAGTGTCCACTGGGCCACTGTCACAGTGGGTTCCAGGGGCACTTGGGTGGCTCACTTGGTTAGGCGTCCAACTCTTGGTTTCAGCTTAGGTCACAATCTTACTATTGGTGAGTTCAAGCCCTGAGTTGTTGGGCTCTGCACTGACAGCATGGAGCTTGCTTGGGATTCTACCTTTCCCTCTCTCTCCGCCTCTCTCTCTCTCTCTCTCAAAATAAATAAATAAACTTAAAATTCAAAAAAAACAACAACAGTGGGTTTCAAGGTGGTGTCCCTGTCTCCTCAAATCTAACCTTGCTTGTCCAGAGTACTATAACAAGCAAATCTAATCAAGCTCAATATTCGATGTAAAGGCCAAACACATCTCTTTCTTCACAACTGGCGCTGCCTCTCCTTCCAGCCTTCTCTCCAGTCATTTCCTCCTCCCACTCTCTGAAGAATATATTATGCTTTGAACTATTTGTAGTTCCTTGAACTCACCAAATTCCCCTTCACTCTGTCTCGTGCTTACCAAGTTTTCACTCTCTTCTCTGCCTCGCCTAAACCCTTTAACATATGCTTCGAATGTCACCCCATCTCCTAAGACTTCTCTACTTACCCCTGATAGATTTAGTTGCACCTTCTCCTGTTCCCCCACAGTTCTTGGTACCTACTTCTAAAACAGCATTTATTAAACTATCTTGTGATTTCCTAGTTATTTGTCTCCCTGATTAGTATATAAGTTCCTAGAAGGCCAAGACCATGGTTATTTGTATTTTTGTATCCTCAGCATGCATCACAGTACCAGGGGCATAGTAACTTTGATCATAGATGCAGGAACTGACTGGTCCCTATGGCCCAGGGTGAGAAGGGATTAGTTTATAGGCTTTAGGGATTCTCTGACTTTCTTCCCTTCTTCCCATAGGCCAGACTCACTGTTTGGTTGACCCAGACCTGAAATTGATGGAAATAGGTCAGCTGGATCTGAAGGAAGAATAAGACTACCTGGGGCAATAGGGCTGTGTGGGGTGGGGGTGGGGGGAGTCACTGAACCAGGCTTATCTTGGGAGTTGGGGTGAAGGTGGAAGGAATGGATGTCACTGTACTACCCAGGGCCCCCTGATCCCTAAACCAAGAAAGGAAGGTAGTGGGAAAGCCTGGGTCAGTGAAGTTTTCAGGGAGGGATGGGTGGCAGGGACTAGTGGGGGTTGTAGGGTGAGGTAAAAAAAAAAAAAAAAAAAAAACCTGAGGATTAATTCCCACATTGAACATGGCCATCAGGGAACTTGTCCTTAGGAAATGTGCAGATGTACCAGAATTTGGTTCACAATTCTCTGCGTGGTCAGGAAAAGAGAGGGAGTCAGAGAATGAGAAGGGGGCAGCTCTGGACCCCCAGGTCCATAGGGAGCCCCCCCCACCCCCCACCCCACCCCCTGCCCCTCAAGCTGGAATGCCTGGCAGCTTTACTGCTCTGGAAAAAAGGGAAGAAAAGTCCTGAGTGGCCCCCTTATGCCTCTAGTCAAGTGTCTTCTTAGGCACAGGCTCCCCCTGGTGGTTACTCTTATCATCGCCATCTCCTCCTCATTACCTTCAAACATGCACATGCTTGCCCATTTATTGACTAAGGACTAAGGAAGCCTCCGGAGGTGGTAAATTAAGAAGGAGAAGGACGAGAAGATCAGGGTAGAATTCAGGGAGCAAAATCATGGAAGGAGAAAGGACTACCTTGGACTTGTAATAGGATAGTATCATTCAGAAGAGGTCCTGAGTTGCCAGAATGCTTCCTCTCTAAGACTGGAACACTGCCAGCCTGACCTGGATAATTTAGTCCAACTGGGGAGGAAGTTGAAGACACAGCAGAGTTTCCTGGGAAAGCACAGTAAGGTTATATTTTATATGAATTTGAAATATAGGAATGAGATGTCAGGCCTTATTCAAAATCAATAGTTTTACTTTATGCACAAAATGTGAAATGGAGGTGAATCTCCCCAAATAAAAACTTTTTCAAGAATCACAATTTCATAGCTAATAGATGGTGTGAATTGCATACTGTGCTTACTTACATTGTTACCCCCATGGGTCCCCATTTCTGTCAGTAACAAAAATTCAGGTGGGGAAGGTGGCTGAATCAGGCCGTGAGATCATGGCTGAGTGGCCAGAGTCACTCACAAGTTGTAGGTAGAAGTCTTGGAACAGCTTTTCCTCTAATTGCCAGAGGGAAGGCCTGGGTCTGGCTCTGAAGTCTCTGCTTTGGAGCAAGAACAAAGATAAGGAGAGACAGTCAGAGAGATGAGCAAGAGGGTGGGACTGGAGGATGGGATTGGACCAGGAGACAGACAGATGTGAATGGGGAGAGAGGCCTGGGAGAGGCATGGAAATGCACTTACTCTGGGGAGCAGAGGAAGCTCTCAGTGTGAATGGTGTGAGGATTGAGGAAGGGGCAGTTAGGGGTGTCTCTTGGAGCCTCTTGCCAGAATTATAACCAAAGTGTTTAGCCAGCAAGACAGCTGATCTAGGTCTGATCTCTGATTTTTCCATTATCTGGTAAATAAAGGAAAAAGGGAGGAGCTGGAATGAGCCAGGGAAGGGGAATGAGAGGGTGACCTTCTCCAATGAGGATGGCCCACCTCATCCTGCCCCCCACCCCCCCAACTCAGCTGAAGGTTCTGGAGGAGCAGACTGCCCAGGGCTTTCATAAGTCTCAGGTCTTCAGGTTTCAGCAACCTGATTCCAAAGTGACATGAAGTGATCCCAAAGTCTCTATTATCTTTGGTTTGTAGTGAGGAAAAATGGGGAGAAGTGGACATTGCTTCCAGAAACAGCCCTATGCTGGCTCCAGGAGCAGCCTGGAGCCTTGAAATGAAAGGACAGGGTTTCTCCAGCAGAGGTGGACAGAGCCTTGATGCTGGGATTGGAAGGCTACAGTGGGGGGAAAGGAATGAAAGGCTGAGAGGAGTTAGAGGGGCAGACAGGATCCAGAGCCAGGTCAGTGTGCCAGCCTTGGCCCAGGACACTGACCTGGATGTAACTGAAATCATTGTCCAAAGGGGACCATTGTCCAAATCAATTGACCACTCATCACTACCTAGATTGGCTTACTGTTCTCATGACCCCTTTAGGGATAGTGGAGTGTTAGTGTGGGATACAAAATTTATGAGGAGGGGCGCCTGGGTGGCTCAGTCGGTTGAGCGGCCGACTTCGGCTCAGGTCACCATCTCGCGGTCCATGAGTTCGAGCCCCGCATCGGGCTCTGTGCTGAGAGCTCAGAGCCTGGAGCCTGTTTCAGATTCTGTGTCTCCCTCTCTCTGACCCTCCCCCATTCATGCTCTGTTTCTCTTTGTCTCAAAAATAAATAAAACTTAAAAAAAAATTTAACAATAAAAGTTTTAAAAAAAAATTTATGAGGAGCTTAGCAGAGGGAGAAAGGATACATCAGTGACCCACTTTCCCCATCTATTATACTGATCAGGCCCTAGAGAGTTCCCCAGCAAGTAGGTCTCCCATGTAAATGTTGGGAAAGGGAAGGACATAAGGTGGGCTTTACAGGGTATAAGGGAAGAGCTGCTTCAGAAAAGGAGATGGAATGGCTCCAAAGTAGAAAGTTTGGAAGTGTAGGGCCAAAAGGGATCAAACTAGAGGACACTCAGACAGCGTGGCAAACATGGGTTGGATTTCCTAGAATTTTGTGGCTTCTCCAATAAAAGTTTTTCCTTGCAGAATGCAGCACCTTCTCAGGTGACCCTAGATATTTCTGAGACCTTGAGGGGTTGTATGTTTTGTCTTAATGACAAGTTTAACTGAAGGTAGGAGTAGGCTCTTGATTCCATATTTGTTGTTCCTGTTAGTCTTGTCCATCATCCGCTTAATTATCAGCAGTCAGACCCTTAACTCAAACAGGGTTCCTGTGCTCGGCATGAGCGAAAGCCAGGAAGAGAATCTGTGGCTAATCCATTTCTTCTCCTGTGAACAGTATTTTGGAAGCAGAGCTCAAGGGGTCATGTGGGTGGGGACAGCCAAGGAGCCATCAAGATAGCAAAAGGAGAGCAACTCTCAGTCCTAAGTCTGCTCTGTCCTTCCCAGTTCTGTCCCCCAGCTTCTATTCTCCATCACCACCCTGTCAAGCCCTGGCCACCCCTTTCCGTTCCTCACCTATCTCACATCATTCCTCAGTCTCTCAAAGTCATGGATTTTAAGCTTGTGTATACTGATGGTCAAACCCACTGATTCCACCAGCGCCCTGAAATTCTTCAAAATTGAATGCAGTAAATCCTCTGTATAATAAACTCTGTTGATGTCCCAATATCCTCCAGCTGGGTATTCACAAATGGGGTGGTGGTACAACAGTAGGATCTGGAGCCGGGGGGGGGGGGTGGGTAGCCCATTCCACATCTGCCACAATGTCTGTGCCTCCTTGTCCACTATTTCTGGGATGCTACAGAGAAACTGTGGGTCCCCTAACGGTATTCCAAGTTTCTCTGATTCCAAATCCACGTGACTAATTCTAGGAAAGGGGGAATTAGGAGTTGACCCTACTAGGACCTCCTCAGAATGAGATCCCTTGTGCTTAGTGGCTCTTTTAAAAATCTTTCCCTAAGGGGGCTGTTCCTGCATGAGACTGAGGAAACAGAGGTGAGAATAACAATTGGGAGATGCTCAGTTTCAGCCATCTCAGAGGTAAGGAGAAAACTGAGTGGTCGCCCTGGTCGATATCTTCAAGCCGACCTAAGAGGAGAGGAGACAGAGCCAGGCTGCTGGCTGCCCTTTCATTCTGTGGACCAGGGCTAGAGAAGTTCTCCAGGTTTCTGAAAGTTTCAAACCTTCCCCAGACTGGTAACTTGGTAGCATTGGGTCTCTTCCCCCACAGGATCAACCATACAACATTTAGAAGGAAGATGCCATGCAATTGTCTTTAGAGAGATGTTAACAGGGGAAGCAATGAGTGTGGTGCCCCACTCAGCATCCGCTCTAGAGGCGTGAGAAGCCTGGAGAATGGGTAGACAGTCGGCAGGCTGAGGCTCTTCCAGCCTGTAGGAGGGAAGAAAGTGGGCATGAAGGATGAACAAGCCTTGCATGGCTCTTGGTTCAGGAAGAGAATCCTGAGAGAGAGAGAGAGAGAGAGAGAGAGAGAGAGAGAGAGAGAGAGAGAATGAATCTGAATTGTTAGGCCCTTGCAAGAAAAGAAAATACAGAGCTTAGAGAGCTAGCTTAGGATTCAAAAAAGGACCCTTCTGGGGGCTTCACCCTGATGGCTTCCCTAGCATAGTGAAACACCTCTCAGTCCCACTTTATGATCATATGGGGGTTCATTTTCAAAAAAGTGTTTAACAATGATATTAGTTCATTAACATCTGGGAGCTAGCAGAAGACAAACGGGAGTGGGCAAAACTGGAACCAGGCACCCTGCTTGCCTCACTAGCCTTTGAGGCAGAAACTCCTCTGCCCTCCCCGCTCCAAATCCTGACATGAACTGGACACAATGCATTCATTCTGTTCTATAGAGAACAGCGGTCTGGATTCCGCTGATGCTGACCCTTCCCTGCCCACCAGCATTTGTACACCTGTTTCAATTTAAAGGCTCTGTGGGTGGGGCACCTGGGTGGCTCAGTCGGTTAAGCGTCCGACTTCAGCTCAGGTTATGATCTCGCGGTCCGTGAGTTCGAGCCCCGCTTCGAGCTCTGGGCTGATGGCTCAGAGCCTGGAGCCTGCTTCCGATTCTGTGTCTCCCTCTCTCTCTGCCCCTCCCCCGTTCATGCTCTGTCTCTCTCTCTCTCAAAAATAAATAAAACGTTAAAAAAATTAAAAAAATAAAATAAAAAAAAGGCTCTGTGGGGACCAGGCTGGGAATTAAAGGTCTTTACCATCATAAAGGAGCTTCTTAAAGTAGAGACAGATTTCTCCTTTCAGAGAAATTAAATTGGAGGCACTTGCATTGTGTCGAACCCTGGTCCCCAAAAGATACATCTATTGAGAACCTCAGAATGTGATCTTATTTGGAATAAGTGTCCTTGCAGATGTAATTAAGGTAAGGATCTCAAAAGGAGATCATCCTAGGCCAGGATAGGCCCTAAATCCAAGAGGAAGTAGGCTCCTAAGACAGAAAAGGAGAAACCACAGAGATAGAGAAGGAGAAGCCTATGTGAAGACAAATGCGGAGATCAGAGTAATAGGTCTACAAGCCAAAGGACACCAAGGATTGTTCCCAGCCACCAGAAACTAGGAAAGAGGCATAGGACAGATTCTCCCTTAGAGCCTCCAGAACAAACCAACCCTGTGGACACCTTGATTTTGAACTTCTGGCCTCTAGAACTGTGAGAGAATAAATTCCTGTTGTTTTAAGCAACAAAGTTTACAGTTAATTTGTTACAGCAACTCTAGAAAGTTAATATACATCCAAAGGATGAGATCAGGTCTCTCTAAAGATGAGGTGTATAATTTGGGTGGAGGCTATCCTTTTTGTGTCAGAGTCATGACAGCAAGAAAGGGAGATAATTGCAGGAGACTCCTCACCAGGCTAAGGCTGAGGTCAAGCCTTAGGCCATGAACTTGACTTGCTGGCAGAGCTGCTCCCTGCACTTGCCCAAGGTGGTCTAATGCTGCTGCCCAGGATCTGAACTCTTAGTCCAACTGGTCCCTCTTCTTAGGAAGCTAAGAGACAAGGTCCCCATTGCTCTGCAGAACCTTCTTTGAAACTTTGGTTGCTAGGAGAGGAGCCAGGAACAACAAAGAGGACCCAGGCCTTGGTGTTGACCGTGGGAAAAGGACCTGGCTTTGACCTCCGCCCAGGAAGGCACTGCTCTGCCAGGCCAAGCTGAGGCCACAATCCTGGGGACTCCTTGGATAACTTCCACCCTTCGCAGTGTGCAAACACACACACACACACACACACACACACACACACACACACACACACAATGGGAGAGCATTTCACATGTCAAAGGACCTCCCTATTAGTCACTTCATCTCATGTCCCTAACATCTAAAGCCCACAGGACAGGGGTTATGGTGCCCACATTACAGATGAGAAAACTAAGCTGCAAACTGACAAGCTGGATCCCTGGATAATAAGCAAGAGCCAGGACTATAAAGGAGATGGGTCTGCAGGCTTTAGGCCAGTGCCCTTCCTCTTCCCCCAGGGATGTGGGTAACCCCTTTCAGCTCCAGGATAGGATCCCCCAGCCATGAGTGGAATGCCCTAGCAGCAGAATTTTAACTTTGGACTTGGGGAAGAAGTCCCTAAGGTGTATGAACAAAAGACTAAGAGCATTGAGATATGTAAACCAAAACAGGTACATGTAAAATTACATCCCTCCATTTTAATTAGACCTGACCTTCAAGAGAGCCTGCCTGCCCACTCAGATTTGTGGCATTCCTCTACCCTTTCATGCACTCTGAACTGTTTGAAGTGTACCTGGAGATTCCCTGGAGTCTCCTTGTGGAGACTCACAGGGATTTAATCCTGCCTTCACCACCTATTGCCTGTGTGTGTAACCCTAAATAACTTTTATAACCTCTCTGAGCCTAAACGTCCTCAGTCACAAAATAGGAAAAGTAATGGTATCTGCCTTATAGGATAGTTTTGAGAATTAAAAGAGAGAATGAATATGGCAAAAACTACTGTAAATTGTAAATTCTATACATAGCACTTGGAAGGTACTCATAGTTAGGAAACTCAGGGATCTCTAAGGTCAGTTTCTCTAACTCTGTTTTACACAGAAGGAAACTGAGGCTTGGAGCTTAAGTGACTGAGAAAAGTTCACAAAGTACGGCAGAATTGTATCATACAAAGGGGTTAGGTTCTAAAGTCAATGTATTGGTCAAAAATTGAATATAGTTAAAACATGAACATTCCTTAAATCATCCATAAAGTAAAGCCAACCTCTCAATAAGTCCCCCTCAGCTAGTTTGGAACCAACTGCTGTTTCAAAGCTTAAGCACCAGATTTGGAATTTGGCTTGCTTTTAGGGTCCATATTGTGTGGGAAATGCTTGAATCAATGAACTCACACTTAGTATGATGCCATCTTCCTTCTCGCCCGGCCAGTTATTTAAAATGGAATGGATGGGGCCCCTGGGTGGCGCCGTCGGTTAAGCGTCCGACTTCAGCCAGGTCACGATCTCGCGGTCCATGAGTTCGAGCCCTGCGTCGGGCTCTGGGCTGATGGCTCGGAGCCTGGAGCCTGTTTCCGATTCTGTGTCTCCCTCTCTCTGCCCCTCCCCCGTTCATGCTCTGTCTCTCTCTGTCCCCAAAATAAATAAAAAACGTTGAAAAAAAATTTAAAAAAAAAATAAAATGGAATGGCTCATGGGGTGCCTGGGTGGCTCAGTTGGTTGAGCATCCAACTTCAGTTCAGGTCATGATCTCACAGTTCATGAGTTCGTGAGTGTGAGCCCCTCATTGGGCTCACTGCTGTGAGGGCAGCACTCACTTTGGATCCTCTGTCCCCCTGTCTCTCTGCCCCTCCCCCACTTACGGGTTCTTTCAAAAATAAATGAAAACATTTTTAATTAATTAATTTAAAATAAAATGGAATGGCTCTCTGCTCAGTGCACATAGCTGTACTGGCCCTCAGTTAAAGCCCATGGTGCAGCTCCATTGTGGTTAAAGCAAGATTCAAACCTAATAGCTATGCCTCCCTCCCAAGCATTTGTTCTTCCAGCTAGGGTGTCCTGACTGTCACCAGTGTGGGCCTTCCTTTTCCTGAGTCTGCTTTGGGTCGCTCACCCACTCACAGCCACTCCCCAAACCCATCCCTCTCATTTTCAATCAGCTCAAACAAGGATTCCAGCACCAGCTTTTGATGCTCTGATAATCTAATATATAAAAAGAAATACATAGTTGGTCTTTGTCCCCATTTCTGGCACAGAGCTCCTAAAACTCTTGGAATTTCCTAAGTGATAAAGAGCAGTAAATGTGTCTTGAGATTCATAACAAACCTCTTTCAACTACACCTGAGTTTATGTTAATGCGGTGACTTCTGGAAAGTACCTAAGGAGGAGGGCTGGTTGCCAGGGGAACCAGCCAAGTGACTGGAGGTTGGCACTTTCGGTCCCTCCCCCCCACCTCCCCCACCACCACCACCACCACCACCACTAGGGGAGGATGAGGAACTGGAGGTTGAATCAGTCACCAATGGCCAATGATTTAATCAATCACACCTCAGTAATGAAGCCTCCATTACTTTTAGTTTGGTGAACTGGAATGCATCTTTGTGCCAGGAAGGTGATGTACTCCAAACTCCACAGGGACAGAGTTCTTGTGTTCCAGACTATTCTGGACTTTGCCCTATGTATCTCTTTATCTGGCTGTTCATTCATATCTTTTAATATCCTTTGCAATAAACTGGTAATCTAGTAAGTAAACTGGTTTCCTGTGTGCCACTCTAGCAAATTAGTCAAACTGGAGAGAGGATCATGGGAATATCCAATTTATATTTAGTCTTCTAGGTATTAAAAAAAAAAAAAAAGGAGGGGAGGGGCTGGCTGGCTCAGTCCACAGAGCATACAACTCTTGATCTCAGGGTTATGAGTTCAAGTCCCATGCTGGGTGAAGAGCTTATTTTAAGATAAAATAAAATACATTAAGTCTAGCCAGTCCATCAGAAGCACAGGTTAACAACCTAGACTTTTGCCTGGTGTCTGAAGTGGGGGGGCAGTCTTGTGGGACCAAACCCTTAATCTGTGGGATCTGATACTATCTTCAGCGAGATGGCATCGGAATTGAGTTGAACTGTAGGACACCCAGCTGGTGTCATAGAATTGCTTGGTGGGGTTGAAAAACAAACAAAACAAAACAAAACAAAACAAAAAAACACTTAATGAAGATGACCATGGAGGGCAATCTAATGTTGATCCCCCAGCAAGGACCTGAAGTCTCGGGGCGACAGGATGATAGCACACCACTAGAACTCCTCAACCCTCCTAGTTCCACCGCAGGCTGCCTCCACTTTGCCTAGTAGGTTGGATTGGACTTTTCTGATGAGATCCCATCCATAGAAAGTGTTTATATCCATGTCCTAGGAGGTAAAAGGAGTAAGATCAGGATACCAAGAATAAGGAGAAGTTTGAGGGAAAGCGTTTCCCTGACCAAAAATGATCCCTAGGGAAAAGGGACAGAGAAATGAGATTGGATGGGCTGGGGTCTTACATCTGTGACTGTGATGCCTGGAATCTGAGTGTGATGAGGCTCTCCAGGAGGCTGGGATTCTGGAATGGGGATGGGATCTGAGTCTGGGACACCAAGGGAAACTCCCAGGGGTGGAGGGAGAGGGAGAGTTGAGTCTGGAGGATGGACTTGGGGAGGAGGGAAGGTTTTACATGTTGTTTCTGATGGAGTAGCCACCGTAGGAAATGACCTCATGCAGCTGCCTATTGCTTATGAAGCTGCAGATGTTCTAGCCCCTGGGGAGATAAGGCAGGAGGACAAGGGGAAAAGAACTCAAGGCCAGGTCATAATGCAGAGAGGTTCAGAGAATCAGGAGAGGAGAATGGGATAGAAGATAGGTGGAGGTGAGGGAGTTAGGAGGGGAAGGGAGGAGATGGGGAGTCAGGGATGAAGGAAAATGGAAAAGGGTCACAGGCAAATGAGAAGAACCAGTGTATGGGCAGGAGTTGGGTTTGGGGAGCTCTGGGTAATGAAAGTGGGTGGTTCTTGGAGGAATGAGGCCCAGATAGTCAAAGTGAGGAGCAAATTGCACAAGGTATGGCAGAGTCACGGGTTAGGATGGGATCTCTCTGAGGAGACCAGAGGTGGCTTCTGGCCTCAGGGACCAGCTTTTGGATAGGAGAGGTGGACACTGGGTAAGGGAAGGGCAACAAGCAAAAGGAGTATGGTCATGGCCACCAGGAAGCAGGCAGGCAGGTGGAGCTGGGAACTGGACTGATAGAACAAACAGCCCTGCAGAACTCACAGAGCAGCCAGACAAGCTGAAATCAGATAGGAAGAGCACCAGACTGGAGATGAAGGCAAATGCCAGGCCCAGTTATGTAGCCAGCCTCAGATTTCAAGACCTGGGAGAAAGATAGGAGGGAATGTGGTCTGAGCCTTCACCCAGACATCTGGGTAGCTCCTCATAGTCCTACGTCCTGTGTGTGCAGGGCAGGGAAGGGCGGTGGCAGGGGAGGCCTCTGGAGGCCAGAGCTCCCTTTATCTTCCTGTAGATGTCCCACTGGCTGTCCTTGTTTTTTATGCTGTCAGCAAGTTTAGGTCTAGGTGGGGGAGGAGGCAGAGTGATGAGGCAGAATGGACCCAATTAGCCAGCACCTGTTGAGGAAAGAGGGGACAGTCTGCCCAGTGCTCCTTCCTTACACCATCCAGAAAGCATCCTAATGCCCTGACATGGGATAGTGGGGTGCTCCAGAACCCTGCTGCTTTGTTGCTAGACTATCCAATGTAATTCACAATTTCCTAGTTCCCAACTCTACTATCCTCTACTCCAGTCCTCCCACGTGTCCCATTTCAGGGTCCCATCCATTCCCACTTCTGTGGGCCTCGAAGCATCCTCTAGGGCAACCTCCTGGCAATGAGCTAGCTGGGAGAGGGAAAGTGGAGGGACTATGTCTGATCTGACGGGTGATGGGGACAGAGAAGTCCTAGCCACTAACCACCCATCCCCACCCCCAATCTCCCAGACTTCTGGGCATATCAAATGGCTCATCTTTATTGAAAGCTTACTGTGTACCAGGCATTTTCTAGACTCTCTTGTCAATTCATCCCCCTAACAATCCTCTAAGAGGTGCTGTTATGATGCCCATTTTAGACATGAGGAAACAGGCTCCAAGAGGTTAAATAACTTGTTCAGTTCGGTTACCTATAAGTGGATGGGCAAGGATCCAAAACAGCGGCAACTATAGCAAAAGCCCATGCTCTGAACAACTGCGGTGTGTTTACTCCAAGGATCCCTGTTTTACTTCCTGACACCCGTGTCCTCTCAGTTCCTCCAAACCTCAACAGTTGCCTTCCATCCTTCCCATTCATCACTCCCCATATTTAGTGAGCAGCCACACTGTATCTATTCTCCTCCTTCTTGACCCAGTCCTACCACAGGTGCCCTAATTCAGCTCTAATCAGGTCTTTGTTACTTCCCACCAGGAGTCTGTCTCTTTTGTGGTTAGTGTTGTTAGAAAGGTAGCATGAGTACATTAAAGGAAATTTGAAAATAGCAAAGAGAAGAAAAATTCAGTTAGAATCCAATCATCTTGGGGTGCCTGGGTATCTCAGTCAGTTAAGTGTCTAACTCTTGATTTTGGCTTAGGTCATGATCTCCTGGTTCATGTGGGGTGCCTGGGTGGCTGACAACACAGAACCTGCTTGGGATTCTCTCTCTCCCCCTCTACTGCTTGTGCTCTCTCTCTCTCTCTCAAAATAAATAAACATTAAAAAATATATTTTTTTAATAAAGAATCCAATCATCTTTTTTTTTTTTAATTTTTTTTTCAACGTTTTTTAAATTTATTTTTGGGACAGAGAGAGACAGAGCATGAACAGGGGAGGGGCAGAGAGAGAGGGAGACACAGAATCGGAAACAGGCTCCAGGCTCCGAGCCATCAGCCCAGAGCCTGACGCGGGGCTCGAACTCACGGACCGCGAGATCGTGACCTGGCTGAAGTCGGATGCTTAACCGACTACGCCACCCAGGGGCCCCAAGAATCCAATCATCTTATTACGACCATTGTACATTCTTCCCATGTGTTTTTCCAAGGCATAGGCCTTTTTACATAATTATAGCCACTAGTTTTTATCCTACTTTTTTCAGTTAACATTTATCATAAGTGGGTTTTTTTTTTTTTTCACATTCTTTTAACCTCTTGGTAAACATAATTCTGATGGCTGTGTCGCATTCCACTATTAGGATGTCTGAGTTAACCAAGCCATTCTCCTACCCATCACTGTCTGAAGTTTCCCAATTTTCTGTATTACAAGTGATGCTGTGGTTCCCAGAAATGGAACTAACGGGTCAAATGATGTGTACATTAACACAAGTTGCTTTTCTGAGAGATTAGCTCACTCAAAGTTTATGATATTCTAGTCTCTTCACATCTTTCCCAGCATTAAGACTGTTGAACATCTTTGCTTCTTCCGTATGATCCCATTTATGTACTTTAAAAACAGGCAAAACCAGTCATGGGGTTAACAATCAGTACAGTGGTTACCCTTGGAAGAGAAGGGTCATGAGGAAGACTTCTGGGGTGTTGGTAATGTTCTACTTCTCGCTGTCAGCGCTGGTTACAGAGTGTGTGCAGTTTGAGAAGATTGTCAAATTGTACATGTATGATATGTGTACTTTTCATATGTGAGTATGTTATACTTCAATACAAAGTTTACCAAGCACACCAAAAACACAAGCAACAGTAAACAAAAAATGATCATTTGGATTTCATCAAGGTATACAACCTGTGCTTCAAAAGACACCCTCAAAAAAGCGAGGGGCACCTGGGTGGCTCAGCCTGTTGAGCATCTGACTTCAGCTCAGATCATGATCTTGCAGTTCATGAGTTTGAGCCCTGTGTCTGACTGTCTGCTGTCAGCCTGTCAGCGCAGAGCCTGCTTCTGATCCTCTGTCCCCCTCTGTCTGCCGTCCCCCACGCTTGTGCTCTCCCAAAAATAAAGAAAAATATTGAGAAAAAAAATGTGAAAAGACAACCCCCAGAATGGGAGAAAATATTTGTAAATCATATATCTTTGAAAAAGACTTGTGTCCAGACTATATAAAGAACTCTTAAAACTCAATAATAGAAAAACAACTCAATTAACAATGGGCAAAAGGTATGAATAGATATTTCTCCAAAGAAGATGTACCTATGGCTAGCAAGAATGACAAGATAGATGCATCATCAGTCACCCAGGGAAATGCAAATCAAAAGTACAGTAAGATACCACTGAGCACACTCCAGGATGGCTATAATTAAAAAGACAAAATTAACAAGTGTTGAGGAGAATATAGAGAAATTTGAGCTTTCATACATTGCTGATGGGAATGTAAAATGGCACAGCCACTTCGGAAAGCAATCTGGCAGGTACTCAAAGGTTAAACATAGACTTACCATACGACCCAGCAATTCCACTCCTAGGTATATGCTCAAGAGAAATCAAAATATGTGTCTACACAAATATGTGTACATGGATGTTCACAGCAACATTATTCATAGTAGCCAAAAAGTGAAAACAACCCAAATGTCCATCAGCTGATAAATGGATAAATAAAATGTAGTATATCCATACAATGGAATATTATTCAGCAATAATAAGAATGGAATTCTGGTGCATGCTACAATATGGGTGAATCTTGAAAACATGATAAGTGATGGAGGCTAGTCACAAAAGACTATATATTGTATAATTCCACTTATACGACACGTCCAGAATAGGCAAATTTATAAAGACATAAAGTAGATCAGTAGTTGCCTGCAGCTGGAACAGTGGGCAGGATATGTTGAGTGACTACTAATGGGTATGGTTTTCTTTTTGGAGTGATGAAGATGTTTTAAAATATCGCTGTGGTGCTGGTTGTACAACACTATGAATATACTAAAATCCACTGAATTATACACTTTAAAGTTTATTTATTTATTTTGAAAGCAAGAGAGCATGAGCAGGAGAGGGGCAGAGAGAGAGGGAGAGAGAGAGAATGGCAAGCAGGCTCCAGGCTGTTAGCATAGAGCCCAATGCGGGGCTCAACCTCATGAACCCATGAGATCACGACCTGAGTCAAAATCAAGAGTTGGACACTTAATCAACTGAGCCACCCAGGTGCCCCTGAATTACACACTTTAAATGGGTGAATTGTGGGATGCCTGGGTGGCTCAGTTGGCTGAGTGTCCAACTTCGGCTCAGGTCATGATCTCACAATTCGTGAATTCGAACCCCATGTTGGGCTCTCTGCTGTCAGTGAGGAGCCTACTTCAAATCCTCTGCCCCCCTCTCTCTGCACCTCTCCCACTTGTGCATATTCTCTCTCTCTCAAAAATAAATAAACATTTAAAAAACAAAAAATAGGGGCGCCTGGGTGGCGCAGTCGGTTAAGCGTCCGACTTCAGCCAGGTCACGATCTCGCGGTCCGTGAGTTTGAGCCCCGCGTCAGGCTCTGGGCTGATGGCTCGGAGCCTGGAGCCTGTTTCCGATTCTGTGTCTCCCTCTCTCTGCACCTCCCCTGTTCATGCTCTGTCTCTCTCTGTCCCAAAAATAAATAAAAAACGTTGAAAAAAAAAATTTAAAAAAAAAATAAAATAAATAAATAAATAAATAAATAAATAAATAAATAAATAAAAAACAAAAAATAGGGTGCCTGGGTGGCTCAGTTGGTTAAGTGTCTGACTTCAGCTCAGGTCATGATCTTGCAGTTGATGAGTTCGAGCCCTGCGTCTGGCTCTGTGCTGACAGCTCAGAGCCCGGAACCTGCTTCAGATTCTGTGTCTCCCTCTCTCTCTGCTTCTCCCTCTCTCATGCTCTCTCTCTGTCTCAAAAATAAATAAACATTAAAAAAATTTTTAGAGGCACCTGGACAGCTCAGTCGGTTAGGCGTCCGACTTCAGCTCAAGTCATGATCTCATGATTTGTGAGTTCCAGCCCCACGTTGGGCTCTGTGCCGACAGCTCAGAGCCTGGAGCCTGCTTCGGATTCTGTGTCTCCTTCTCTCTCTCTGCCCCTCCCCCACTTGTGCTCTGTCTCTCTGTCTCTCAAAAATAAATAAATGTAAAAAAAAAATTAAAAAAAATTTTTAATTATGTCTCAATAAAGCTGTTATATACATATATATCTATATACAGATATACTTTGTTTTAATGTACCAGGAAAAACACCTTCATTAGTTTAATAGACAAAAAAGAGCCATATTATTTTAATACACATTTATTTGATTGCTATATTTCTTCTTTTTTTTTTTTTTAATTTTACTTATTTAAGTAATCTCTACACTCTATGTGGCGCTTGAATTCATGACCTGGAGATAAAGAGTCACATGCTCTTCTGACTAGGCCAGCCAGGTGCCCGTACTATATTTATTTTTAAGCTTATTTATTTATTTTGAGAGAGAGAGAGGGAGGGAAGGGCAGAGAGAGGGGGAGAGAGCATCCCAAGCAGACTCCATACTGTCAGAGCAGAGCCCGATGCGGGGCTCAAACTTATAAACCATGAGATTGTGACCTGAGCCGAAATCCAGAGTTAGACACTTAACTGAACCACCCAGGTGCCCCAAAGAGAGAGAGAGAGAGAGAGAGAGAGAGAGAGAGAGAGAGAATCTTAAGCGGGCTCCACACTCAGTGTGGAGACTGACACAGGGCTGGATCCCAAGATCCTGAGATCATGACCTGAGCCAAAATCAAGAATGGATGCTCAACCAACCGAGCCACTCAGGCAGGCATCCTGTCTCTACTATATTTCTACGAGGTTTAGTCTTCATACTTCCTCCTCTGAAATTGTCCTTTACCTACTTATCTATTGAGAAGCCTCTTTTTCTTTAACTTATTTTGCATTAATTAGTTATACAAAAAGTTATAACTCATCATGTTTGCATAATATGCATAAATATGTATAATTTGTATAATAGTGCATAAATATAGATTTTCCAGAGTATCTGCTTTTTTTGCATGGAGGAGGGGGAGAAAGGAATCTAGTTTGCTTTTTATTTATACACACACATACCAAAGTTGTAAATTTAGTCTGTATGTAGTCAAATTGATCACTCTTGGGACCCCAGGCTGGCTCAGTCAGTGGAGCATTGGACTCTTGGTCTCGGGTCATGAGTTCAAGCCCCACACTGGTGGTAGAGTTTATTTAAAAAAATAAATCAGGGGCGCCTGGGTGGCTCAGTCAGTTAAGTGTACGACCTTGGCTCAGGTCATGATTTCACAGCTTGTGGGTTTGAGCTCCACGTCAGGCTCTGTGCTGACAGCTCAGAGCCTGGAGCCTGCTTGGGATTTTGCGTCTCCTTCTCTCTCTGCCCCTCCCCCACTTGTGCTCTGTCTGTCTCTCTCTCTCTCTCTCAAAAATAAATAAACATTAAAAAAAATTTTAATAAATTAAAAAATTTGTAATTGATTACTCTTGAGTCCATTTGTTTTTTTCTTTTTTATATTGAGGTGAAATTCACTCTTTTCCTTTCTGATTTCTACTGTGGTATTTAAACTTGCAAGTTTATCCTCCCCACACATACTCTTAGAAGGCTAATGAATACCATTTCATCTATTTTCTTCTAATTTTACTTGCTTGCATTTAATTATTTAATCTTTAATTTTATGATAAGTTGGGATCTTTTCGTTTTGGTTTTCTAAGTTGCTAGCTAAGTTTCTAAGTTGTATGGACTTCATTGCCTCCTAAGTGGTTCCCCTTCTCTAGTCCTATACACCATGCCAAAACTAATCTTTTTAAAAAATAGATCTAACTAGGTCACTTCTCTGCTCAAAAACTGTTGGTGGCTTCCCACTCCAATAAAATTAAGTCAAATTTCTCAGCCTGTCATTCAAAACTCTCTACAATTTAAGAAGACTGTGGAGGGCAGTCTTGCTGATGCCTTCTCTCCCATCCCTCAAAGTACACACTATTCCTTTTCTCGACACTGCAAACGGCCACAGTGCCTCCTTTGCTGCTACAGACCTACTTAACTTGCTTAGTTGTCTTCTCCCTAGACCCTCCTGCTTCAGTATCTTCCCTCAATTTAGAATGTCTGTAGGTCCTCACCAAAATCACCTGCCACAGGTCCACCTCCCTTCAACAATCACAACCAATTTCGCCTTTAGCAAGAAGTCTTTCCAGATCTCTTAGGTCAAAACAAATTTATCTCCTTATAGGTCTTTATAGCACTTTGTAGGTTTGTAATGCTGCTCCCTGATGTGGGCTTTTTACTCATATTATGGCAAGGTCTAACTTTCCCCTGCTCTGGGAGTTTCTGGAGGGCAGGGACCAGGTCTTAATTATGACCTGCTTTACTGACCTTCACTGACATTTACATTCACTTCCCATTACATTTAGATGAAATTCAAAACCCTTGCTGACTCTATGATCTTGGGCAAGTTCATTGGCTTCTCCCGGCCCTTAGTTTTCCCCCTTAGTTTCTGGCTCTTAGAGTTCTCCTGTTAATGGGAGATAACAACAGTGCCTAAACACAGAATTGTGGTTACCTTTTAATGAGATCACTGATAGAAGGGATTTCTCACAATACCTGGTACAGAATGGACGTTAACTGCTATCATTGTCGTCATCATCATTGTCGTGGACACCACGGTATTGTCCCATATGGCCTTAGCCTCTCTCTTGTGACCATTTCCCCTTGCTAACTAGACTCAGAACCCACTGGTGTTCTATTCTTCCAACCTGCCAAGCACTTTCAGCATCAGAACCTGTTTCCTCTATCTGAAATCCTCTTCCCTATGCTCTTCACCTGGTGAAGTCTTCCTCGTCCTTCATATATTAGCTGATAGAATTTGGAGAAGACTTCCCTAACACACCAGTTTAAATCGGGCCTCCCTATTATGTATTTATCCTGCTCTGTTCAGTTATATCATAAATTGTAACTGCATATATATGTGAACTTTTGTTTAATATGTTTCCTCACTCGGGGTGCTTGGGTGGTTCAGTTGGTTAAGCATCCGACCTCGCTCAGGTCATGATCTCGCGATTTGTGAGTTCGAGCCCCATGTCAGCCTCTGCGCTGGCAGCTCAGGGCCTGGAGCCTGCTTTGGATTCTATGTCTCCCTCTCTCTCTTTGCCTCTCCCCTGCTCATGCTCTGTCAATCTCTCTCTCAAAAATAAATAAATATTAAAAAAATTTTTAAAAATGTTTCCTCGCTCAACTGTATGTGCTAAGTTGTCTTGTTCACTGTTCTATCTCTAGTTCCCGGCATGGTGTAGATGCTCAACAGCATCTTGGCTGCTGAATGAAGAAATAGACAAAGTGGTTTATATAGCAGGTACTCAACACATACTTGAACTTTAATCCAAGTTAACCTTAGGCCCTCTGCCATAGTGAAAGCACTCAGACATGGGCTTCAGAGTTGCAAACAGGAGTTTGCAGAGATCATATCTAAATATATAACCAGGAAAAACTCTTCACATGTACAATAGAAAAGAGGGGCACCTGGGTGGCTCAGTTGGTTGGGCATCTGGACTTCAGCTCAGGTCATAATCTCATGGTTTGTGGGTTCAGGCCCCATGTCGGGCTCTGTGCTGACAGCCCAGAGCCTGGAGTCTGTTTCAGTCTCTGTGTCTCCCTCTCTCTCTGCCCCTCCCCTGCTTGTGCTCTCTCTCTCTTTCTCTCTCAAAAATGAATAAATATTAGAAAAAAATTTAAAAAAGAAAAAAGAAAATAGGAACAAAAACATTCATAGAATTCATAGAAGTGCTCTTCATGATAGTAAAATCCTAGAAACAACCCAAATGTCCAGTGACAGAAGAATGAAGACCTGTGGTATAGTCCTACCATAGAATATTACACAGACCTCAAGACGAACCGCAGCAATACTTAATAGGAACCTTACGATATAATACTATGTAAAAATAATAAGCTGCCAAAAATTATATATAGCAGTATTTCTTTATAATAAGTTAAAAAAAAACCCTAACATTAAAAAAAAAAAAAGTTTTAGGAATACAAATATTGCCCGATTTTCAAAAGTTCATGTTAAAAAAAAAAGTTCATGTTATACCACTTCGCTTTTATGAAAGACCTACATTAGGACCTATTTTCAATAACAGAAAAAAATCTGAAGATTTTCACTTTTATGAAAAAAGGAAAAAAGAGAGTTCAGCGTTTGTTTTGCAGTAAGCCATTACAGAGGCAACACACCCAGAGCAACAAGAGTGGCCCCACCAAGAAGCTCGGTTCCTGGGAACGACACTCAGCATCTCTGCACCAAACCTCCACAGGTTTGAACTGTGTCTGAGCATTTGTGCTTTATCTCTATTTTGTGCGTCCCTTAGCAAGATGTGTCCTGGGGTATCAGAAAAGCCTGAGTGTGAGTCTTATTTTCTGAGTCTGGGCATGCTCAAAATTTTTTCCATATAAATTAATGGTAATTGCTTCTTTGCTTTACACCATTTCATGTTACAGGTTTCATAGGAATGCTCTACTTTCAGATAGTGGGGGAAATCTGTACGTATCGTGAAGATAAATATATAAAAAGGATAAAAGAATGACAGAATGATGGGAGGGGAGGGGAGTGGGATGGGGATGGACCACAGATTTCAGTTATTGCCAAGGTCTTCACTTTCGTGTGATGAGTTTTGAGGACAGTGTTGTAAATAAATAAATGTCTTGTGCATGAAGCAATGAAAAGAATGTGTCATGAACCAAAGTCATGATTAATCTAACTCTGTGCATCTGACATCTTTAAAGGAAAAGGGGAGAAATTATGCTTACCTTCTCCAGACAGACTTACTTGTTTGGGAGCAATGAGGAAAAGATTCTTCTACCTCAATCCTCTCTGTGGGGTCTTTTCTCCAGAGACAGTCTCTAGGTTCTCCTCCTGCAGAAGTGAGCCAGTGGGGCAGCAGGGAGGGGAGTAATCCAGGGTTTGGCTACTTCAGGAAAAGGGTCCCGGAATTGGTGGGAAAATGGACCATTCCCAAGGCTGGAGTAGGAACCTAGAGATGTGGGGCAGCTTCCATTCCTATCCAGCTTCCCCCACTCCCCAGTCTAAGAACTGCAGGTGAGTAGGCTTCCACTCATTTCCTGTTCTGCTTTGTCAAAGACCTCATGGTGGGGTTGGGAGGTGGGGAGGAGCCTCAGAATTGAGTCCTGAGAGATGAGGCTGTGGCCACATGGTAGAGAGTTGTAAATATTCTGGATACTGGGGAGCTGGGACCACCAGTGGTCAAACCCAGCATCTTTGAAGTTCAGCTTGGAACTAGGGGGCTGCTGAATCAAAACTTCTTACATATCCCTTTCCTTTCAGCCTGGCCCAGAACACTCCTGGGCCATTCTCAGCACTTTTTGTAATTCCTTTGCCTGCTTTCCCTGCCCATCCCTTCTTCGTCCAGGCTGTAGTTCCAATCCTGTACCCTCACCTGAACTTCTAGAGTCCCTAAGATAAGGCCCTATTTTGTGAAATAAAGGTTAGGGAAGGCCCTAGGGGAACAGCTTAAGAGCTTTTCACTTTATGGGAAGGGATCTGGGGTTAGATGGAACCAGACAGGGCTGGCTGGGCTGGAATCTTACCTTTGGGGAAGGGGTTAGAGGTCAGGCTGGACTGGGCTAAGAGTATAAAAGAGGTCCTGGAGATTGTGCTGGAACTCCTAAGAAAGGGGCTGGAGGTCAGGTTGGATTGAGTTAGAATAGGAAACATGGGGAAGAAGCTGGGCTCAGGCTGAGCTAGGGGGTCTCAGGGTTGAGGGCCTGTGTCTGCATTGGGGCTGGCTGGAGTACACAGTTGGGCTGAAACAAATTTTTCAGGATCATGCTGGGACCTGAGGCTGGGCCTTAAAGGGCCTTTCCCTTCCCCAACCCTAGCAATTCCTCCAGACCAAGGTCTTCCCCAGAGGGGCTGCTGAGGCAAACAGGGAGGAGCCAGATCCGGGGCTCCAGAGGAAGTCGCTGGCCACTATGCTTCCTGAGTTTAAAAAGTGGGTTCCCCTGTCTCTCTGACTCACTCCCTTCCCCCAAGCAGGGCAGAGTCCAGGCCTGACAATCTACCTTTTCGCTAGAACACTGCCTCTTCCAAAACACAAACACCCACACACCCACACACCCCACACATACAGGATATGAACCTTGTCACACAATTTCTGGCCCAGCAACCCCATAACCCAACACAATACCGCCAAGCCACACGTTCAACAACATATTCTTATTTATGTACTTGTAGCCTCTCATTCACATCCAGTAGTCACGCCTTTCTGCTTTGTTCAGCACCATCTCTCTAGTACCTAAAGTTTGGCCTTGCACCTAGAGAGGGCTCAATGAATATTAGCTGAATTAATGAATCCACCAAGACACATCCCACAAACAAATGCATAGACAAGCCGACATACATATTCACACATGCAATGCTTCCTTACACACCCATATCCAAGCCCTCTCCCAGCCCAGTCACATACATACCCTGGCACACACTCAGGCAAGAAAGCCAGATGTACACCTAGTTACAAAAGCAGACACACCACAGGTAGGTGTTACCTAGCACTCCCAGGGTAAGTTGGTGGTAGCAGCTGGCTGGTGAATGTCCTTCCATCAGGTCAGGCCTGCAGAGGAGTGAAGTGGGCATGTGCACAAATGCAAGCCTTTGGGGTCCTGAGGCAATGGGCAATGAGGAGCTGGGCTGGCAGCAGGGCAAGGCCAAGGTAACCATATGGATTGGAGAGGGGTGGAATGGGCCATATAGTCCTTTCCTCTGGTTTCTTCCTGCCAGCTGGGGAGGTGAGGGTAGAGGTACACATCTATGAGGACTTGCTTCAAATCCAGAGAATTTAGTGGGGGAATAGTCTGAAAGGCCCGATTCCCCTCCCTGGGATGAAAATGGGAGTCCGGATAGGGGGATTTGGTAGGTGCTAAGATCCCGTCCCCAATCCACAGCAGGGTTTCCCTATCTTGCCAATCTTCTTTAATGGTGGGAGAGGAGGGGACTTGGGGCAGGGGGAGTAAACACCTGGAAAGGAATCTGGAAAGCACCCTATTCTTCCTTCCACCTAAGGAACTTCAGGCTGCCTCCTAGCAACCGTTTTCAGGCATCCTCCTGTGTCCCCACCCAAAGTCAGCAAGGGTACAATCAATCAAGCTACTCTTACTTCCCCACCCAAGACCTAACACCAGGGAATCCTAGTTCAGACAGCTCAGCTGGGCTGGGCCCAATAGGAGCAGGAGGCTGGAGGCTGGATAGGGGCAGGAATCTACCAAAAATAGGACCAAGTCTCCCAGTCACTCTAACCACCCAAAACTCCTCAAAGCCAAGCGCCCTCCTCCGCAAGGATCCCTCCCCCTCCAAAAGCCTGATCCAAGGCCTTCTATCCCAGGAACCCTGCCTCAGGGCCACCTGTCTGGCAGCCAGAACAGTTAGGGGCAAGGAACAACAGCCCCAGAGAATGGAAAAGTCAACTTTTGAGGGAGACAGGGCCAGCCTGGGACAGGAGGAACAACGGTGGAAGAGTGAGGGGCATTGTGAGATGAGACTGAAGGGGGATCCACAAGCTTAATTCCTACCTCCTTTCCAATGACTGGTCTTAGGGACCAGTCATGGTCCCTAAGGGACTGAATGAAGGAGGGAGAAAAGACTGCCTGGAACTTAGTGGTTATTAGGCAGCAATGACCAACCAAGACACTCTCAAACCAAAAAGTCTCTTTATTGATCGGTACCATACATGACTCAAATGGCCCAAAAAAAAAAAAAAAAAAAAAAAAAAAAAAAGGCATTACATTTGGGATTTGGGGTGGGACATCCATCTTCCCCACCCCACCCCTCAGCTCCTGACACAATACCCTTCCAACAGTGGCAGCTGGAGTTAAGGAAACTGGGTGTGGGGGACCCGAGAATCCAGAAGGAAGAGTGGGGAGAGAGGTGGTGCTAACACTTCTGGAACTGGCCACAGGAAAAGGCAGCGAAGCCACAGAGCTGGCCCCAGACCCACGGGACCCTGCTCCTGGCCTCACCCTGGGCCCAGAGCATCCGTGTGTCCAACTGTGAAATAGAGCTGAGGATCCTGGCTGCTTCCCCACTCCCTTCTATGAGGAAAGGGATGGAAGGGATATTGGAGATGAAGACCTTTACTTCAGCTGGGGGACACAGGTCTATTGCTCCCAGGTGGGCTTAGAGCTGGGCCATCCTCAGTGGCTCCTTCCCCTCTGTGGAGGACAGGGGAGGACCAGATACAGTTTGAGGAGTTGGGGAAAGAGAGCGCTGGAGAGAGTGGACGAGCCCCTCCCCCTCCATCCCATGCCTGCCCAACTGAGACAAAACAAAAAACAGCAACAAACAAGGTTGCTCCCTTCCCTCCACACTTCCTAAGGGAGGGAGCCTCCCTTCCCCCCATCCAAGACAGCTGCTCTAGTGGAGGACTTGTAAAGAATATACACACCATGGGGGAGGGGGTTGGGGCTGGGAGGGAGTCACAAGCACTAGGAGGGCAGGCCAGAGTCCTGGAGGATGGGAAGACAGAGACAACAGCAGGGGGTTGTCACAAAGGTGAGGCCATCAACGGCCCCCTACCCCAAGGCATGCCTTCCCCAACTCCAGTCACCCAGAGGAAAAGGGAAGAGAGATGGCAAAGTATCTCCTTGGTCTGAAGCTCTCAAACTGTATAAAATGTTAATGCATACCCCCCCACACACCCCACACTCACCTCCACGTGGGCCCTAAGCCCCGGATTTGCCTGGAGTAGGGAGGTAGCTGGACTTTTAATAAGGGGAAGAGGGGGTACAATGTGTGACTTTTTTTTTTAAACTTACATTTTTAATAATATTATTTTTTAAAAAACTTGGGAGCTGGGATAGGTGGCTGCAGGGAGGAGCCAGAGGTTTACCCCTCTACTACCAGCCACCTAGGGAAAGGTTTAGGAAAGGGGCACTGAACCAAGCCCCATAATTTTAAGTCCCTAAGGGCTGTGGAATAGACAACCCCAGGCTTGAAGGGGGTGAAGTCAGGAGGATTGGGAACCCAGAACCTGGGGTGAGGATGGATGCAAATGCCCTGGGGGGTGATCAGGACATTTCTCAGAGGCCCAGGGTCCATGTAGGCATCCACATGAGTACCCCCTTCCCCCAAAAAGGCTCTGCAGAGGCCAGGCCCAGCCCAGGGCCACTGGGGGGCAAATCTTGGCACCTGCCCCCAGCGAGTCCAGTTCCTCCCTGAAGTGGGTGGATGGAGGCTGCCCATTTTAGATGCTCAGTCTCTTCATTCTGTCTTCTGCTCCCTGGGGCTGCGAGGGGTGGGGCAGGCAGGCAGAGCACTGGGTGGCCATGGAAAGGCCTTTACTGGGAGGCCTGTGACGTGGGGTTCTCCGATTTGCTTTCTTGGCTGGATGGAGGCTTGCTGTTCCAGGGGCTGTTGGCGCCCAGGGCGGGGGAGTTGTTAAAGCTGTCCTCGTCGTCAATGCCGTTGGCCGCGTCAAACTGGGTGTTCTCCAGCCGGGTGATGAGCCTCTCGTCCTCGTCCCCGAACTCCCCGCCCATCAGGGTGGGCTCCCCCACCACCATCACATCCTGAGAGTGGCGGAGGTCCCCAAACATAATCGGGGCAGGGGCTCGCCCGGCCCAGGGCAGCAGATACCCCCAGAGCCCCAATACCCACCCAGGAAACTCAACACCCCCAACCCCTTCTCATACCCAAGTTTAAAACCCCAAATCCTCTGACACCCTCGGCCCCTGGAATCCTTCCCACTGAAGGACTGCAGAGCATCACAGGCTTTGACCCACACGTACTAGATTCTAGAAGTCAATCTACTCCCCTAGCTCCCTAGTTCATCTCCCCCAAACTTCAGGGGGCTCCTAAACTTCTGTCCACATATAATAGGGAGGGAGCAGATTAAAAGAAAAAAAAAGAAAAACACCAATGGGGAAAGCGTGTGCATGTACATATGTGTATTCTAGATTCGCACACGTTCAAATTTATGTGTCCCTCTGTCAGTGTGAGTGTGTGGGTCTCTGATGGTATGTGTGCCCCTAAGCTGTCTATCCTGAACACCCAAATGTTCTCATGGCTGTCTGTCCCTTTATGTCCTATGTTCTGTCTGAGTCTGTGATCACAACCATGGCATTTGACTGACAAGGACTCTCATCAGTGACAGGAGCCAGCTCATGCTGGCACATTACACCAGGAAAAACTGTTTTTGCTTCTATGCCTGCTAGTGAGCTCAGGCTGGGACAGGGTCAAGGGTCAGGGGTCAGCAGTAGGGCAGCCCAGAAGAGAGAAGAAAGCCGAGATGCTTACAGGTACCTGGCTGGAGAGGGCGAAGGTGCTGGCTGGGCTTTTCTTCTTGCTGTTGCTGTTGTTGGTGTTGCCACCCCCCGAGCTCATGGTGCTGCCCCCTGACATCTTTCGTTTCCGCCGTTTGCTGGGCTGCTGCCGCGCAGGCTCCGCTGTGCCAAGGAAAAGGAGACTCAGGAAGGGCAAGGCCCTGGGTCCCTTGTTCCCCAGTCTGGCTCCTAAGGAGCCTGAGCCTACCCTGATCCCAATCTTGCAGACCCAGGAGTGAGAAAGGGGCTTCATGAGGAGACAGAGATAGAGCGTTGGGGAGCTTCATCAGATCCTGGTTAGAGCAGGTGCAGGTGCAAGGCACTCACCGGGGGGTGCTACCATGCGCTGCCACTTCTGGAAAAGGCAGGTCTTGAGGCAGTCACGGGGGCTGAGGCTGTAGGTCTTGTGGCGGGACATGAGCTCCTGCATGGGCTCGAGTATCACACAGAGCTGGGGGGAGACGAGGAGGTGGCTTGTCAGGAGAGAGACATGGAGCTGACTCCAAATGGGATGGGGCAGAAACTGGGTGATCAAGGACTCACTCGGAGGTAGTTGAGAGTGGAATTGGACAACCCACACCGGGTGATATTTTTGGAGAGCTGATCCAACATCTGGGGGTCCTGGGCCTAGATGGGGAGAAAAAGACTAGAACCTGGGTTGCATCTGCTCCCCTGCCCTATCACTGAGCCTCATGACACTCCAGAGAGAGAAGAGGGGCTGGCTGTTATGAAACTCATTTTTCAGATGGAGATACTCTAACCCTCTGTCTGAGGTCACTGTCAGGAAATGGCAGACCTTATTCCATCCACTCTTCCCACTGCCTGCCCTCACCCTTGCATTTTGGGTCCTGCCCACAACTTACATGCATGGCAAGGATGCTGCGGGGGATGAGCTCTCGGTGCTGCCGGATGCTGAAGTGCCACGTCTTTATCCGCATCATGTCGTCAAACATGAACTCTAGGTACAACCGGCCCTCCACACACACCTGGAGACAAGCTTGTCACATCTCTGCCCTCTCCCCACGTGCCTGAAAATATACCTGCTCTCCCGTTTGCTCACAACTCTCCCACTGAACACACTTCCGCCACTTGCACATAAATCTGGGTGCATAACTGACAAAGACCATTCCCTCATCTACCTGTCACACCCCTGGCCCTTACACACATACACACACAAAGTGGAAATGCTTAACAGACCCTTGTCCTCTTCCCAAGTAGCTAGTGATACACTCATCTGCTATAAACTCTATGAGGGCAGGCTCTCATTCACTGGTGTGCCCCTGCAGCCCAGAAAACTGTCATGTACAAACTTAGTAAGCATCTGATGGATGTTGCACCATGCCTGCCCCTCCCTTCTGGTCTTGCCACTTCCCCTTTTGCCTCCCTGGGGAACAGCTGAGTACATTTTGGGAGAAAGGAGGGGAATCAAACCCAGGTGCTTCAGTATTCCACATCCAGCTGGGTTGCTGACCTGGGTGAACATGGGTTTGCCATGCTGCGTCACCATGCTGCCTTGGTCACAGTCAAGGGACACAAAGTTGCTGTGGAATGCCTCCTTGGGGTGCTTAAGCACATAGTACAGTTCCGTAGCACCCCCTTCAAAGATGCTGCGGAAATAGCGTGGGATCAAGGTCCGGCCAATGGCTGTAGAGATGGGACAAACTCATTAGAACAGAAGGACTTGTAAGAGGGTCAGGCAGATGCCATAACTGCCAAGACAGATCCCCGGAGACAAATACCTACTCCCAGTCCTTAGAAGGACATAGGAAGTATATGCTCTCACAGCAGAACCAGCAGGACCCCCAAAGGCCACTCACTATATCTCTTTGGTCCATCCTCCAGGCAGAAAGTGATGGTTAACATGGCATCATCCTCAAAGAACTCAGTTGTGAAAGCATCCCACCAGAGATTGTCACACTCCTAAGGAGCACAGGGAGAGGTGTTTGTGTGTGTATGTCAGAAGACATCCCAGGGGTTCCCAGATGGCCCTCCCCCTTCCCAGCCGCTTTCCCCTAGCCATACCTCTGTCCAGTTTTGAAGCCGTTTGTTAAGTTCGAATATTCTGTAGTCAGTTTGGTTGCCATATGGTGTGTGCCTCCTGGGAAAAGTGAAGAAGGGAGGTCAGTAGAAAGAGGGTCTCCCCACTCCACCCCACCCCCACTTCTGCCTTCCCCCATGTAATGGAAAGCACCTCCCTCCTCACTGGACTCCACTTACCCAATCCCGGGCTCCAGATATGTAGGCGGGTACATGGGAGTTGGGCTGTGTAAGGGAAGAGGCTATGAGAATGGGAGTGGAAGACAGGAATTATTGGGGGTGTCACTCCCTCCCCCTTTCAGGCAGGATCCCATCTGGAGAAGGGATGGGAAGTAGATAAGACTCACCCCACATCCCGATCTAGCATGGTGCCGGGATGGAAAGGAGGGAAGGCGTTGCCGTTCGGGGGCTCCTTCGGCGAGTACAGCTTGAATGACTTTGAGGAACAACCTAGAAGGGAAAAAGAGAAGTGGTGCCCTGAGTCCCAGGGAGCTTTCCTGGAAGTCTACTAGATTGTGTGGAAAGGGACTGGTCTTCCAGAGCACCCAGAGTGGGTGGACTAGGGGAGGGGGACTACCCTATGGAACACCTACCTCTGCTTCTAAATCTGCCTCCAATTTTATTTTATTATGAAACTAGAAGTACTCAGCCCTAATACCCAAGACCCCATTTCTTCACGTGCTGAGCCCTGGATGATAGAATTGAAGCAGCAAAGAAATGTCAACACCATAGAATAAATGAATATCCAAACATTACAACTTAATTTTGATAAATTCCCTTTACATCCACCTAGTATTGTTCACTCATCACAACAACGTTGTGAGGTAGCAGGGTCAACTATAAAATTCCCATTTTACAGATGAGGCAACGGAAAGCTCGAGGGGACTTGCCAAGATCACAGAGGTAGCAATTGGCAGAGCTAGGACTTGAGCCCAGATCTGATTCCCATATCCTATAGTATTTCCACCCCTCTAATGCCCTCTGGAGACCAAGCTTGGGGAAAGGAACCGGAACCGGGATTTTGCCAACTCCCTGCCCCTCCTCCACCCCCAGGGTCTCAGGAGGGCAGGGGATAGAAAGATAAAGGGGAGTGGGTGCCTGCTGGGTGCCTCCCACCAGATAACCAGTTGGGCCTTCTGCCTCCCCCACCAACGGCCACTCCCTTATCAGCCCAGCCCCCTCCCCCACAGCTACCATGGGTCTAGTATTGTCTCCAAACCAGAAACCCAAAGCCTCAACCTCCTCTCACTTCTGAGACTTGCAGTGGGGGAGGGAGATAGACAGGCCTCCAATGGATTCCACCCTACTTACAAACCTAGGTCTCGGAAGGAGGAAATCTAGGCTCCAGGGGGCTTAGTCTAGGAGGCAAGTGGTAACTAGACAGGGGTCTCTGCTCACGTGTCTCTGCGTATGTGCACATGTGTCACCTCTCCACCTCAATGAGCAGCACACTGTTCCTGGTATACTATTTCCTGACTAGAAGAAGTATTACATTCATAGTTGGGTACGAGCCAGGCACCCCTACAATTCTATTTTCCCCCTCCCAACCAGATAGGAAGGGAAACTGAGACACAGCACCAAAGGTTCTAAACCCAGTCATAGGTGCTTCCTAGCCACCCCAAAACTTGTTTGCATTTGGAAGGGCAGCCGTATTGGCCGTATCTAAGCCCCCTCCCCAAATTAAATACAAAATCTATTTTGTTCCTTAGGGGAAAGAGACAAAGGAAGACCCTGTGCCAACACACATCATTTAATTATCTCTCCAGGGCCCCCTCCTCACAATATGGGCAAACGGAGGGTCCCAGAGGGGCTTACACTACACAGTTCCTGAAGGTGCCAAGACTCAAAGCTTGTGTGTGCCTGCACACGCGTGTGCCTCATCCTGCCTAGCAGGCTTCCACCCTCAGCTCGTTCCAACATGCCTACCAAGAGCTGGAACCCAGCAGCCCCAGGCAGGATCAGGGTGGCTGCAACAGGCCCTTGCCCCGTTCATGCTCTCTCGCAGGCCACATCCACATGCTCCCAGCACAGCACACACAACCTTCACATGCCAGTTTGGACTGAATGAGGAGCCTATATCCTTAGGAAAGAGACAGTGCCACCCAGCTCCAAGTCTCCCCACTCCACAGACAGGTATACTAAGGCCACATAGGAAGCCCAAACTCCCAAAGTCTACCAGAGGCTGGGTCTAGTCAATGAACCCAAGAGTCTAGATTACCAGACCTTGCCCTTGCCCCCTAAGGAAGCCATCCTTTCCCTAAAGGCATCACTGGCCCTGCCCCACAGTCTCAGGGCTATCTGGACCCTCAGGACCCTCAGAAGGGAGGAAGCACACCTGGGTTCCTCTCTGATTCTGAAAAAAGTTTCAGAGCTTCAATTTCTCTCACCAGAGACCTGACAAACATTGCCTGGGGCTGGGGAACAGCTCTGAAGAGCTAAAGCCTGAAGCTCTGAGGCCTCTATTTACACCTCCAGTGAATGGACACAAACTCAGCATCTCTCCAGAGCCATAGCAACTCCCAGTAGCCCCAGCACAAGGGCTTGGGAGTGAGAAGAGAAGGGGAGGGAACATCACCCAGACCATCTGTCCCTGTTACTGCCTGTCCCCAGCAACAGGGGTAGAGAGAGCAAGGTGGGGGTGGGGGTGAAGGGGATGTGTCATCAGCCTCAGAGTCACACATACACCCCCCCATCCCCAAGCAATCTGGGAGCCCTTAGGAGGAGGGAGAAGAGAGGAAGAGCCCAGAACTAGTAAAGTTTCTCAGGATGGAAGCTGCATCCTGGGGCTGAGGGGGGCACCTCCAGCTGAGCATTTCCATGGTAACCAGCCTGACCTGAGGGCAGGCCCCCTTCCTTTGGGGGCTGACCACAGGTCAGCAAGCCTGAGAGCCCTGGCCTCTCTGAGCTGGGGCACCTCTGCCCCAGCTAGCATACCAGGCCTGGGCCAGACCCAGGATCTTCCGCCCACCCCCAACAGGCTTGCACGGTGCCCAGACTTACCTGGGAGAACTGAGGGGGCCAAGAGAGGTGCGGGGAGCAGCTGGAAGCCCAGCGGAGCCCTGGCAGGGGTGAGGGCTGAGGGGGCCAACTTCAGCCGCTCATGTCCCAAGTGGGACAGGCAGGCCTGGCTGAGAGCTCCACTCCGCGGGCCGCACAAAGACTCGCACACACAGCCTCGGCCCGCCCCGCGGCGGCCACAGCCCCGGGGGAAAGTTACAATGGCCACTGGGCCGGGGGCTAGGGGCCAGGGGGCCGGCCTGGGGGGCGGGGGGCCGCGGGGAGTCCGGAGCCTTCTTTGTTTGCAAGGTTTCCCTCAACAATGGCTGCTCCGCTCTTTCCTCTCTCCTCCTCCTCCTCTTCGGCTCTCCCCGCCGCCGCCTCTCGCTGCCTCTGCCTCCAAGCAGCCCGCCCGCCCTCCCCAGGCCACCAGGCCCCTCCGCCAGGGCACCAGGAGAGACAGGGCCCAGCACTCACACTCACTCACACTTGCACACGCACAGACACACGCAGCGCCCGCCGGCTCCCTGCCTTTTCTCCCTTTCTAGCCCTCCCTCCCCGCTCGCTCTCCGCTCTCCGAGCCTCTCTCAGAATGAGGCCCCAGGGCGGGCGGAGGGTGGAGCTGCCCCCACTGGCCCCGCCCCCTCCCTGCGAGGAAAGAGGAAGAGGGAGAGAGAGAGGGAGGGAGGGAGAGACGGAGGCAGGCAGGGAGGACTGCTGAGAAAAACAAAAGAGAGACAGAGACTGAGAGAGATGGGAGGGAGAGATGGAGACAGAACAGATTGGGCCTGGGGAGAGACCTGGATGGAGGGGAGGTGTGTGGGGCCAGGAATTGAAATGCCCCCATCCCAGCCCCAAGCTTGGTGCTCAGGGGTGAGCAGGAGGGCTGGAGCCACTGACAGGGATGGAGAAGAGTGCTCTCCTCCCTGGAGACTCCCAGTATCTTCAAACTGCTTCCCCAATGTCCCCCAAATCTCTCTTCCTCTCCCCTGTGATCTCTGGGGTTGAAGGTTGGCCTGAGCTGCCACCCTGGGCTTCAGCCCCTGATGAAATCCCAGAGCAGCTGGGGGAAACCTCCAAGGGGTTATTTTTGACAGAGCCACACTCTGCTTCAACCTGTAAACAGTGATTGCAGGGAGGGGGGCACTCCAGGCTCCCTGCCCTCAACCCAGCTAAGTTCCTAGCCCCCTTCCCTAACCCCCACCATAAGAGTCGGGTGGGTGCAGGGGAAAGAGGCACTGTCAGAACTGGGGAAGGCAAATTTGCCCATCCAAGGGTCCCCAGAAAGGGCCTAGTCTGCTGCTGAATCCTCCCACCATCCCAGGGGGAAAAAAAAAGGTATGTGGTTACTGAAGTAAAAGCATGTTCTCCAATGCAAGGGGGGGAATTCCCAAGAGAGGAGGTGTTTCTAAAACTTGGGTAGTGGTCCAGGTGTACTACCCAGACACATAGGAAAAAGGAAACACACACACACCACAGCACACAACACACGAGGGGGTGCAGCCATACAGCCTTCCTACTTCTTTGCAATTTGAGTCTCTGTTCCCTATGCCCCACCTTGCCGCGCCAACCACATTCACACAGCCCCATGACAAGGTTTCTCATGATAGACACACTGGTTGTGCAATAATATTGCATCTGGCTCTGTGAACATTCTCCTCACGTAAAAAACTCATTTTACTTTTACATAAATCGGTCCCTAATACACACTTCAACCTGCGACATACCTCAAATGCAAGATAAACCCAAACCCAGGACACACACATAGCCTATGACATACTTTGACTTCTTTACACACCGGGACCTGTAACACATGCCCTTGGACCCCAATACACACACCCAAGCTGCATTATACCTCCAGAACCTGTGACAGACTATTATGTGCACACCCTGGCCATTTGTTACCCAGAGACTAACCCCATAAACCACCCTCCCTGAAACCTGCACACCATTCTCCATCACAGTCTAGCCATATGACACGCTCCAGCTTTCACAAACATACTGAAATCTATAACATTCAGCCAGACCCTGCAACATTCTGCCCAGAATTGAAACCACCAGGAACTGAAATATTCCACTGAGTCCCAAATTAACAGCACAACTCTAGGATGACTACACTTATCCTCCACTTACGGGACAATTCCTGTCGTTTGTTTCATGCCTTTAAACTTTCCAAAGTTCATTCGTAGGCCATACCTCAAGAGATTCTTACTGAATGCAGGGCCAAATATTATGCTCACTCGAACAGATTATAGTGAGACAGGAGGGCCCGAGCTGGAACCCTGGACTTCTAACCCCACTCATACAAGCCCAGCCCCGGGGCACTGCAACCATTCCTACTCCCTTCCCCCTCCAAGGAATGGCCACTCCAGGCCCCAAATGACTGTCTACACGGGGAAGAGGGATGGGCGTGTGCTCGGGCTTCTGCCCCCAGTCTAGAGCTCAGAACCCCCAGTTTGTCTCCTCAAATTTCAGAAGGAAGGGCCCCTAAATACCAAGATGTATCAAGACTCTGGCAAGTCATTCAAAACGGGGCCCTTCTTCTGGTTCCCCTTTTCTAGCAAGGCTGCTCCTCTCTCATTTCTGACTTAATTCCCCCATTTGCACAGGAGCAGAAGAGGTACAACTAAAGAAAGCAAGTCTGAGTTAGATGGCCCTAAAATTGGTGGAGCAGGGAGGGGAGGGGATGGGGGGGCAGTGGGGAGAAAGCAGAGCAGCAAAGAATAACAAAGGTGATGAAAGAGCGAAGAGGAAGAGTACCCCTCCTGGAGGTGGGAACTCTGAAGGGCAGCAGCCTGCCCCAACCCACAGGATAAGGTACCAGCACTGCCCCCTGCCCGGGCCCCTGGGGCTCCCTGACCCAGGCCTCCAGTGTGCCTGCCCCCCTTCCTTTGTCTGTGCCCGGCCTCCCGTTGGCCTGGCGCTCTGCCATCCTCCTCTCCTGGCTCCCAGCCGCCACCACTGCTGCCTCCTCCCCTCCCCCTACTCCTCCCTGCCTTAACCCTTCTGAGCCACATGCTGCCCCAGACAGGCCCTGGTCCCCTCAGCAACCTGCCGTGCCTGGATGATGCCCCTTAGCAGAGGTTCTCCCTGCTCCTGACCAAAGCTTCAGGAGCTATTACCTACCCCAGGAGCACTATGGGAGCTGGGGGTATATATGTATATATATATATGTGTGTGTGTGTGTGTGTGTGTGTGTGTGTGTGTGTGTGTGTGTGTATCTTGTGGTGTTTCCTTCGGGGTGTGCATGTGTGTGGGTCTGCGTATGCTCTGGCTTCCTTCAGTCACATGTGTGGGGCATGTGCTGTCTCTGCTGGGCTGGGGGAGGAGGAGGAGCCGGGAGACAGCAGAGCACAAAGGAGAGACTCAGACAGGCAGGCAGGCAGCAGGCAGGCGGCCTGCCAGGGCGCCTCGGCCCCCACCCCAGGCCTGCTCAAGTTGGGGGGTGGATCTTTGGGCCTGTACTGTACATGCTGCCAGGATGCCCTTGTATTCAACCATGTGCTCCCACCCATCCATCCAGTCTGGTCCCCTCCCTCACTGCAACTCCTAACATTCCCCACCCCCAGGCCACTCTCAGTCCCCTCCCCATTTGGTTCTCCTTGAAGTCTAACCTCCATCCATTCTCAGTGGCATTAACCCATAAGACTTCTTCATATTAAGGAAAAAAGACCCCACTCTTAACCATCTTTTGCCCCCTCTCCTCTAGCCACGCCACCCAGACACACAAAAGGAACATGTGTTTTGAGGCACTGATTGAAGCTGTCCCTCCTCACGCACATCTCTGTGCATGGGTCCTCTTCCTGTCCCCATGCTGCTCCCAAAGAAAATGAGGGAGAAACTTTATCCTTTCTCCTACTGGACCCAGGCACCCTGCCCCAATTTCAGGAACAACCTCTTATCTACCTCCAACCTGACAACCCTTCCATACCCACCTCCTACCTACCATTTAGGAACTAAGAATCAAAATTTAAGACTCAGGCCTCTAGCTTGTTCACAGCCTTAATTTCTACTATGTTTATGTGTGGTGATGGAGGATGAAGGCCACGAGGAGGACTCCGAGCATGGAAGGATCTGAAGGGGTACCCAGCATAGGGCAATTATAAAGAAAATACACATACAAACATCCACACCAAGCTGGTAAGAGAAGGAATGATGGTGCCAGGCAGGATTCCAGCTTGGCAAGTTCTTCCCTTTTTTTCCTCTCCCCACCCTCTACAAGCAGGAGTCAGGGGTTCCCACACCCAGATATTCCAGGATCCTCAGACTCTACTAGCCCTACCTCTGGGCCCCATGCCCCTTAAACATCAGCCTCAGCAGGCACTTTAAATGTGTGCCCAGCCCAGCTTGGCCTGTGTCACATGATTTTCAAGGAAGCTTCCGCACTGGCAGCTTCCCTTGGGGACGGGGTGTGTGTGTGTGTGTGTGTGTGTGTGTGTGTGTGTGGCAAGGGTTCAGTTGTGGAGTATGGGGCTCCCAGAGAAAAGGCATGTGGAGAAGCAAAGGATCCAAACCAGGCTAGATCCTGGGACACCTGACTTTCAGAATAAAGCTAACTCCAGCCTGGGACAAGAGGGGGTCCTGCACATAATGCAAGAACCCAGAGTCCTGAGAATGGGGATAGACAATGTTTGGGGGCCCTCTGAAGACCACCTCTCCAGTCACATAGCCTCCCTCTTTTCTCCTGGCAGTGAGGTACAACCTTCTCCTTCCCCAGGAAAGAACTCAGACCCAGGCTGTCACTAGCAAGAGCTGGTAAACGTTTTGGGGAGATGGGGATCTGGGCCTAAATCCTGTCCCAAGTTCTCACTTTGAGGTCAAGTACTGCTCCCCTCAACTCAATTCCCTCAAACCACTTTATTTCCTAACTTGCTGGAGCTGCCACATTTCCCCCTCCCACTACGGTGGAGACGCCAGACCTGAGGGCCCAATTATCTGAGCTCCCCCCCCCCCTCCCCAGAGTACCTCACGTCCCTCAGGAGGGCTAACCTTCCCTGGCAACAGGCAGGAAAATTTGGAGGGGAGCAAGATGGGCCCCAACCAATCCCTCCTCCCAAAAACAGTCCTCAGAAAGAGCCCTGAGGGGGGTATCACAGGATATGTAAAAGCGAATAGGCAGCAAGAAGGGGGGGGCAACCCAAACCAGCCAATCAAAACTCTATGGTGACCCGAGGGGGGGGGGGTGTCAAAAGTCCAAACTCACTTCTGATTGGCTAACACCCTGGAATTCTGGGAATTTCAGCCCCCCAAACCCCTCCTCAATTAGCCTCCCCCACCAAAACACACACACACACACACACACACACACACACACACACACACTCATACTCTCTCGCTCTCTTTCTCTCCCCCCCCCCTCCACTAGCACCCCCTCCCCTGCCTCTATGCTGCTGCGCATTTGCAGTTGGGGAGAACCCTCCCCCGGACTAAGGCCCGCTATACCCCTCAGAGCCCCCGACCTCCGCCGTGCCATCGACGCCCCCCACACAAGTTCATGCCAAACAAGGGGTGAGGGATCTGCCGAGAGGGCTAGGGAGGGAGGGGCCGGGCGACCGCGCGCCCCACTCACCAGGACAGGCACAGCCCACTGACATCTTCACATCGCCCGCCGCTGGGGGCCCAGCCGAGTCACGGTGCCCGCCCCGCTCGGGGACAGGCCGGGCATGAGCCGCCGCCGCCGCCCGCGGCCCCGCTGCCCTCGCCGCCGGCCCGGCCCGGCCTCGGCCCGGTGCGGGCGGCCCCTGGCTGCAGCGAGGGGCCTGTCAGGCGCGGAGCAGACAGGAAGGAAGCCAGGCAGGAAGGCGAGCTGCCTCTGCGTGTGCGCGCGCGGGTGTGCGTCCCCGGAGTGTGTGTCCGTGTGTGCGCGTGTGCGTGTGCGTGTCTGTGCGCTCCCGCCGCCCTCCCCGCTGCCAACGCCGCCGCCGCTCGCCCCCCTCTCCCTCCCGCGTTCGCTCGCGCACTAGCTCTCGTAGGCGCCCGCTCTCCAGCCCCAGCCGGGCTGGGCTGGGCTTTATTAATATGCTAATTGCCTGCTAGTGGGAGGGGAGAGCCGTGTCAAAGTGACCCGGGCGAGCGCGCAGCGAGCGACGACGTGCGTGCGCCGCGCGGCGGGCGGGCGGCAAGGGGCCGGGAGCGTTCGGGGAACGGCATGCATGTGACGCAGCTTTTAAAAAAGGAGACGGAGGCAGAGACCCCAGAGGGGGAGGGCGGTGGGAGGAATGAGAGGCGAAGCCTCACACTCGGTGTCCGTCCTCCCGGTGCCTCCGAGTTGGGAGCGTAGCTGAGCCGGAGCGGGAGCTGGGACTGGGGGAGGCGGAGCCAGGGTGGGCCTGAGGTGTAGCTCTCCCTCCACCCCGGCCACGCTCTGGGAGGGAAAAGGGACTGCCGACCCCCCGCCCAAGCTCTCTGCTGAGATTACCGTCTTATTCCGGAGGGCCTTTATCATGTGCCCCCCACCCCAACCTGGGCGGGGAAAGCACTATCCTAATTTCTGTAGCAACCCAACTCACCTCCTCCCTAAATTAACCACCCCTCCCTTGCCTGCTAAACCAGTTAGGACTAGAACCAAAAGGGTTAATTAAGTGTGGTCCCCGCCCTCCCCTGCCCTAGGGCTGAGATCTGCGTTTTGCTGGGGGAGGAGGGCAGTGGAATGACCGTCAGGTTGGTCTGGGGAGGGGGTAATCTGCAGGCCATCCTTCCCCCTTGCGGGCTCTGACTCATCAGTCAAAACGCTCTCCTCCCTTCCCCCTTTCTCCATCCAGTCTCGGCCTCCCCCAACTCCCCCTCGCTTGCAAGCTTCTCTCCTTTGAGGGCCTCGAGACTGGAGACAACAGGAAGCAGACCCCTCCAGTGCCCCCTACCCGTAGGGGCTGCGGGGTTGGTAGGGGGTAGGAGGAAAGATGATCTGGATGGTCAATGTAAGGAACACTCCTTCCCCAGGGAGGAGCCTCCCAACCTTCAGGCACTCCTCAAGGACTCCCCAGCCCAGCCCTAGGAAGGAGAGGGGGGCGGGGAGAGCCTCCATCACCATCCCTTCCCAAAAGCCCAGCCTTAGCTGCCTCATAAACAGGAAATACCTATTAGCAGGGAAGAGGGAGGGGAAGGGAGCTGTCTGGAAGAAAGAGCTGGCCCCTCTCCCTTCTGGGGGGTCCCCAGCTGCCAGCTTAAGTTTCAAGGTTGGCTCCAAGGAGTAGACACTTTGGACCTGGGCTGGCGTCCCCTCTCTAGGGCATCTGGCCCAGACTGGGTAGGGGGGTCCCCTTCCTCTTCATTACTTGGCGGGGGGGAGGGGGGGGGCCTTGACGGCCCCCACTCCTGCCCAAAGTTTGCACAGCTGGCTTGACCAGCTGTCAAGATGTGAAGGTTTAAGGTTTAAGTGTGAGACCCCTTCTATCTTTGCTTTTGCTGAGGGAGCACGAAATGATGGACAGGTGCATAGTCTGGGGATTGAAAAGACAGCCTACCCAGAGATGCTTAGACCCCCTCCATATGCTTAGGAGAAGGTGGGGCAAGGGAGCTGTGAGCACAGCCACACTCTTAACTCCAGCATTCTCATCCACGCTGTGGATTCCCTTACCTCAGGGGCTGCAGGGGGACCTGACTGAAGCCATCCATACTTATACAGGTATTTTGTTTGGCAGCATCCCCTGCCTCTGTCCACTTCCTCCTCACATTCCCCCAGGCAGAGGTCAGCAGTAGAAGGATTAAGGAGAACCAAAAGCAACAGAACCCATGCCTGGAATTTGGGATACCTAGATTTGAATTACAGAGCAAATGACCTGAGACAACTGACTTTCCTACTCTGAGCTCTGGCTTTAACCTCTGTAATTGGTACCTGCAGCTTGGTGAGAATCACTAGACATGTATGTCCAGTCACCTAGCCTCATGCCAGCCGTGTAGTCAGTTCTCAATATATGTTAGCCCCTTCCTACTTTCTATGAGGTTATCTGTTATTTCAAGAGTGTCAATAGTGGTCTGGATTGGCTGAAGGATTAGAGCTAGTGTGGAGGAGAGGGGCTGTCTGTGTTGACCCCTTTCATTCTCTACTGTCCATGAAGTTGCCTTCCCCCAATCCTGTGACCACTTACCCCTGAGGCCACTCATTCCAAACAACTAGCTTAACCAGATTCCAAGGTGATCACCAATCACTTGGGTGGACAAAGGGGCTTGCAACCCACCCTATAGAGGACTTTGCCTCCTCTGAATCTGAGGTTCCCTTCTAGATTACACAATGCAAGTTGGAAGTCAAGGAAGAAGCAAAAATAGCATTGTTGAGCATACAGTGTAACAGGCACCGTGCTAAGTTTTTCACAAACCTGAGATCTCATTTACTTTTCATAACGACCTTTGGAGGAAGATGTTATTACCTCCATTGAACAAGCAAGAAAACTGAAATTCAGATTTATAAATTTGAACTTGTCTGTAAAACACTCTTCTCCCTCTTCTTTGCCTACTAATTAATTAATGCCTCCTTTAAACCTCAGTTTCTAGCTTCACCTCCCCTGGGAAGGAACCCCTCCCACTCCCATCCCAGCTGATCTAGTGGCCCTGTTTTCTTTAAGGAAATATCATCTCAGTGCTTTTGAATGAGTGATTAAAGTAAATGGTTTAAGTCCTTGAGGAGCCAAGCTTAGGTAGGTTAAGTATCTTGTGCAAGGTCACACAGTCAACAAGTACTCAACCTAGTGCTCTTCCTCCTGTCTTCTAGTATGGACCAGACCTGGGGAAGGAGAGAACATCTTTGGAGCAGCTTTGGGAACTGTGGTGAAGGCAAAAATAGGAAGAGAAGTTATAGCTGTGGAAGGTCTTTAATTTAATGACATGTCCTGGAGGATGGCAGGCTTAGCTGATTTGGATGGATGAATATGAGCACCTAGCTTTTTTTTTTTTTTTTTTTTGAGGTGAAATTACATGATACAAATTAATCATTTTAAAGTGAACAATTCAGTAGCATTCCAGTGTTTTTTAATACCAGTGTTTTTTAATACCAGTCATTAGTGCAAAATGAACTATAGGAACAGGGGATGAAGTGAAGTAGGAGGTACTGAGGAGAAGAGGTGAGGTGAGGAAAGGGGGAGAGGAGCCCCACAGACAGACAAGCAGCAGAAGTAACTGGGTAAGCTTGTTCCCAGAGAGAGGTGGGCTTCTGCTTCTTCTGGCTGCTAGAACCTGTCCCACGCAACTCCCTCTCCTGACCTTGACCTGTGAGAAGTAAAGGAGATGATTCATTTTCAGAAATACCAAATAAAAACTGTGCTGTCTAATTAATAGGTTTACCACCTGTTGGAAATACGTACGAAACCTCCCACCTGCCCCCCACGATGGAGTCCCAAACCCTTAAACATTTCACTGCCTGGTTTTTCTTCCCCTCTCCATTTCCCTGGCTTATTTTCATGGGCTTTGCAATGAGCATGCTCCAAAAGGAGGAGGGACTGAAAGTCTCTGTGTGACCTCAGGGAATGCACATTTGTTCCAGTCAGACTACTTTTTGCCTTACATGGGCATAGGTGACATCTGGGTAAGGCTGTAACCTCTGTAGTACTCAGCCAATGAGGAACCAGGGAAAGGACCTGCATGCTAGGAGATAAATTGTCTGCTGTAACTGCCCTGAGTGTGCCTGTCCATCAGACACCTGCTCTTGCAAGAATGTTGATTAAAGCCCCCCTTCACTGTGTTCTGAGTCTCTGTGTCCCTTCTTTGATTGGGTCGACGGGCTTATTTCTAACAGACCTCGGCCTACTCTATTTTCTCCCACATTTCTTTACCCCTGAAACATCCACAAATATTATTGGCATCACTCTATTTCAAGGATGAATTTTCTTTTTCCACTGAGATGGTAGATGATATATATCTTATTGATGACTATAGCCCTAGCATCTAACAGAGTACCTAGAACCTACTATGTGTCCTATAACTTTGTTGAATGATTATAAGAATTTTGACAGGATTTATCTTCCCCTGCCCCGACACATGACTCCTTTCCCTGTTCTCCATTTACCATCATTATCACCATCACTATGTACAACCACCACTTCATTCTCTGCCAAAGGAGTTTCTTAAAGTGTGCAAAAAACTCTCAGGAAGGGGCGCCTAGCTGCCTCAGTCATTAGAGAATACAACTCTTGGTTTGGGGATTATAAGGTCAATCTGGGTGTAGAGACTACTTAAAAGTAAAATCTTAGGGCACTTGGGTGGTTCAGTCAGTTAAGCACCCAACTCTCGATTTTGGCTCAGGTCATGATCTTGAGGTTCTTGAGTTGGGGCCCTACATCAGGCTCTGTGCTTAACCACCCAGGTGCCCCTACGAGAGCCTGTATTTTAAAGAAGTTTCTCGGGGCGCCTGGGTGGCTCAGTCGGTTGAGCGCCAACTTCGGCTCAGGTCACGATCTCGCGGTCCGTGAGTTCGAGCCCCGCATCGGGCCCCTGTGCTGACAGCTCAGAGCCCGGAGCCTGTTTCGGATTCTGTGTCTCCCTCTCTCTGACCCTCCCCCATTCATGCTCTGTCTCTCTCTGTCTCAAAAATAAATAAACGTTAAAAAAAAAAAAAAATTAAAAAAAAAGAAGTTTCTCTGGTGATTCTTATGCATGCCAGTATTTGGGAATAGTTTGTTTTTTGTTTTTTGTGTTTTTTTTTCCCTAAAAGGGCCCCTGGCCTTCAGAGCATTCCTACCAAGTGGATGAAACTTATTCATTCATTTCTCTTTCCATAAGCAACTGCTTAGTACAGTGATGGGACCAATGAGCCAAAGAAAACAATAATTTGCTCACTGTGTGTCTCTATGAAAATGAATCAACCCTTCCTTAGCCTCAATTTCTTCCTCAGTAGAAGGGGGATAGTAATCTTTGCTTTTCTTAAATTTTTTTGTTTAATGTTTATTTATTTATTTATTTATTTTTTAACGTTTATTTATTTTTGAGACAGAGAGTGACAGAGCATGAATGGGGGAGGGTCAGAGAGCGAGGGAGACACAGAATCCGAAACAGGCTCCAGGCTCAGAGCTGTCAGCACAGAGCCCGACGCAGGGCTCGAACTCACGGACCTCGAGATCATGACCTGAGCCGAAGTCGGCCGCCTAACCGACTGAGCCACCCAGGCGCCCCGATGTTTATTTATTTTTGAGAGAGAGACAGACAGAGCACAAGCAGGAAAGGGGCAGGGAGAGACACACACACACAGAATCTGATGCAGACTCCAGGCTCTGAGCTGTCAGCACAGAGCCTGATGCGGGGCTCAAACTCACAAACTGTGAGGTCGTGACCTGAGCTGAAGTCCAACGCTCAACCAACTGAGCCACCTCAGTGCCCCTAATCTTTGCTTTTCTAATTCTTCTGGGGATATTGCAGGGATTCGATGATAGGTGATATGTGACAGCAAGCTAAAGAGTGTAAACCATTCCTCAAAACTGGGTTTGGGGGACTAAAAATTAAGTGCTAAAAGAGATAGTCCCTGAAGGGTTGCGGCTCCCTAGCAGAATATCTGCAATCCAGGTATATTAATTATCTAATGCTGTGTAACAAGTTACCCTCAAGTTTAACATTTTAAGGCAATAGACTTTTATTATTTCACTCAGTGTCTGAGGGTCAGGAACACAGAAGTGGCTTCGTTGGTGTTTCGACTTAGGGGTTCTCACAAGATAAGTTAAGCTGTTGTCCAGGTCTGCAAGGTTTGACTGGGGCTGGAGAATCTGCTTCCAAGTTCACCGCGATGGTTGTTGGCAGGCCTCAGTTCTTCGACGGCTGTTGGACAGAAGCTTTAATTTTTTGCCATTTGGGCTCTCCATAGGCACAACATAGCACATTAGTTTTACTAGAGTAAGAGATGAGAGAAAGAGAAAGAGAGGGAGACAGACAAGAGCCCCTGGCTTGAAAGCCTCAGTCTTTTTGTAACCTAATCTCAGCGATGATATATCATCATGTCTTCTTTGTGTTATTGGTCACATAGATAAACCCTGCCTGCTACGATTTGGGGGTGGGGCTAATAAGAGTGCGAATAATAAGAGGTAGAGATTATTGGGAGCCATGTGAGGGTTTCTGATCATACGAGGTCTGGTCTTCAATGTTGCAGACCTAGAGATCCAATTTAGGCAGTGAATCAGGATACATCAGTTTCAGGAGACTGAATCATACAAATTAAATACACATGAAACACTTTCTAGGTACTACTCTCATTCTTCTCTGGAATACTTTAGTTAAACTAGTCTTCCTTTTGAACACAACAAATGGATTTCCACTTCAGAACCTATGCACTGACTGTTCTTTTTGCTGCTCTTTGCTTTTATTTATTTTTCTAAGTTTATTTATTTATTTTGAGAGAGACAGAGAGAGTGCAAGCAGGGGAGGGGCGGCGGGTCGGGGGAGAGAATCCCATGTAGGCTCCTTGCTCAACGCAGCGCCCATTGTGGGGCTAGATCTCAAGAACTGTGAGATCATGATCTGAGCCAAAATTAAGAGTTAGACACTTAACTGAGCCACCCAGCTGCCCCAACATATACTCTTTGAATTGCTAGGTCCTCCCTGTGCTTCTGGTCTTACTTCAAACGTCTCCTCGGAGACCTTACCTGTTCACACCATATGAAATTGTTTCCAACTACCGTTTACACTCTCCAACTTGTTTATTTTCTGATAGCATTTATGGCCGACATTATTTTGATTCTTTATTTACTTGCAGATTATCTCCCCAGTAGAATTTGAGCACCACTAGGGAGGGTTTTTGTTTTTGTTTATTTGGTCTGTTTTGTCTTGCTGTATCTCCAGTGCCTAAAACAGTGCCTGGCACATAGTAGGCACTCAATAATAAATAAACCGGAGTGCTGATTTGTTAATTCTCACTGAAAAATACATCATGCAAACTGGACATTTTGTCTCACTTGATCAACACGCTTTCTCAACATAGAAAATGATATGGCAAGTCAGTTACTATAACCAGGTGAGTCTTTAGTGAGCATGGAGTCAGGCAAGGATACATGATTGGAGGTGCCCAGAGTTTGATGGCTCATGTTTCTGAGGTTTTCCTTTTTTTTTTTTTTTTTTAATTTATAAACAAAATTTTTTGAAGTAATGTCTATACCTCCAGCATGGGGCTCGTTGAGCACACAACCCCAAGATCAAGGGTCCTATGTATGCCCTATCAACTGAGCCAGCCAGGTGCCCCTGAGGTTTTTTATGGCTCTTAGAAATATACCTGCCAAGGAATCAACCATGACACGCCTGTCTAGGTGTCATTGGAGATCCAAAGACATACTTATTTTTTTAGTAGATTCCACGCAGACATCATACTTATGTGAATAGATTGTTTCATTAGATGGTAAAAAAGCAAAAATGGCACAACTTTCTGCTTTAACATTAATCTTCTTCCCAAAGCCCAATCACCGAAGTAATGACCATAATTAGAGCCCAAATGGCCAGTATGTGCAGGGCATCTCTTAGAATATGTTTCTTCCATAGGGGAAGAATTGTACCATCCTGTATTGGTTGTTAATAATTTCTTATAGGCAAGTTATTCCCAGATTTATTGCAAATAAAATTTATTGTTGCCCTCATTTGACTATTTTATGAAAAAAATGTGAAAAGATTCAGTTTCTGAGTTTATGGCTTTTAAAAAATGTTTATTTTTGAGGGAGGGAAGAGGGAGAGAGAGAGAGAGGGAGAGATTGTGGGGGAGGGGCAGAGCAAAAGAGGGACAGAGGATCCAAAGTAAGCTCTGTGCCTACAGCAGACAGCCCATGTAGGGCTCAAACTCACAAACCATGAGATCATGACCTGAGCCAAAATCAGGCACCCCATGAATTTATGGCTTTTAAAGCCTATATGGGAAGGGCACTCGGGTGGCTCAGTGGGTTAAGTGTCCGACTGTTGGTTTGGGCCCAGGCCATGATCTCACGGTTCATGAGTTCAAGCCCCACAATGGGCTCTGTGTTGACAGTTCAGAACCTGCTTAGGATTCTCTTTCTCTCCCCCTCTCTCTCTCTGCCCCTCCCCACTCATGCTCAATCTCTCTCTCTCTCTCTCTCTCTCTGTCTCTCTCAAAATAAATAAATAAACTTAAAAAAAAATAAAGCCTATAACAGAGGCCTCTCCTCTCATGAATTTTGTGTGTGTGTGTGTGTGTGTGTGTGTGTGTGTAAGAATGTATATTGATGCAGCCTTCCTAAAAGGCAGTTTGGCACTATCCACTGACATTGCAAATGTATACCTCCTTTAATTCAGCAATCTTATTTCAAGGAAACTATCCCATAGGAAGAGTGTAAAAAAGTGCAAAGATACATGTACACATGTACCAGAATGTTCACTATAACTTTTTAAAAAATGTTTTATTATTTATTTTTGTGTGTGAGAGAGAAAGAGAGAGAGAGAGCACATGTAAGCAGGGGAGAGGCAGAGAGAGAGTGGGACAGAGGATCTGAAGTGGGCTCCACACTGACAGTGGAGAGCCCAATGCGGGGCTTGAACTCACGAACTTTGAGATCATGACCTGAGCTGAAGTCGGATGCTTAACTGACTGAGTCACCCAGGTACACCTGTTCACTGTAATTCAGTTTTTCCAAAAGTCCATTGACTGATGAATGGATAAAGAAGATGTCACACACACACACACACACATATATATACACACACACATATATATAATTATTAGTCATTAAAAATAATTAAATGTTGCCATTTGCAATGACATGGATGAAGCTAGAATGTATTATACTAAGCGAAATAAGTCAGTCAGAGAGAGGCAAATACCATACGACTTCACTCGTATGTGGCATTTAAGAAACATGAACATTGGGAAGTGAGGGAAGAGAGGGAAATAAACCACAAGAGACTCTTTTTTTTAATGATTTTTTTAAATGTTTGTTTATTTTGAGAGGGGAAGAGAGAGTGCGAGTGGGGAGAGGCAGAGAGAGAGAGACAGAGAGAGAGAGAGAATCCCAAGCAGGTTCCACCCTTGTCAGTGCAGAGCCCATCTCAGGGCTCGAACCCATGAACTGTGAGATCATGACCTGAGCCCAAACCAAGAGTTGGATGCTTAACCAACTGAACCACCTCAGTGCCCTAAACCACAAAAGACTCTTAATGATAGAGAACAAACTATGGGTTGATGGAGGGAGGTGGGTGGGAGATGGGCTACATGGTTGATGGGTACAAAGGAGGGCACTTGTAACGAGCTCTGGGTGTTGTATATAAGTGATGAATCACTGAATTCTACTCCTGAAACCAATATTGCACTGTACATTAACTAAGATTTAAATTAAAAAAAATTAATTTTTAATAGTAAAAAATTGGAAATAACTTAAATATTAGTATAGTCATATAATAGAATGGATACTTACTAAAGTATCAGTAAGTAAGATCTCAGTAAAGACTATTATAGTGTTATACGAAAAAAAGCAAGTTGTAGAACCATATGTATGGAATGGTCACATTTTTTGTAAAGATTTATTCTTTAATTAAAAAATTGTTTTTAATGTTTATTTACTTTTGAGAGACAGAGAGAGTGAGAGAGAGTGTGAACAGGGGAGGGGGAGGGAGAGAGGGAGACACAGAATCTAAAGCAGGCTCCAGGCTTTGAGCCGTCAGCACAGAGCCTTACACAGAGCTTGAACCCACGAACCCTGAGATCATGACCTGTGTCAAAGTTAGAGGCTTAACCAACTGGGCCACCCAGGTGCCCCAAGATTTTTTCTTTAATTTTTAAGTAATCTCTACACCCAGTGTGGGGCTCAAACTTTCAACCCTGAGATCAAGGGTCATATGCTCTACTGACTGAGCCAGCCAGGTGCCCCTGGAATGGTCACATTTTTTTTTTTTAATGTTTATTATTATTTTTTTAATTTTATTTTTTATTTTTAAAAATTTACATCCAAATTAGTTAGCATATAGTGAAACAATGATTTCAGGAGTAGATTCCTTAATGCCCCTTACCCATTTAGCCCATCCCCCCTCCCACAACCCCTCCAGTAACCCCGTTTGTTCCCCATATTTATGAGTCTCTTCTGTTTTGTCCTCCTCCCTGTTTTTGTATTATTTTTGTTTCCCTTCCCTTATGTTCATCTGTTTTGTCTCTTAAAGCCCTCATATGAGTGAAGTAATATGATTTTTGTCTTTCTCTAATTTCACTTAGTATAATACCCTCCAGTTCCATCCATGTAGTTGCAAATGGCAAGATTTCATTCTTTTTGATTGCCGAATAATACTCCATTGCATATATATACCACATCTTCTTTATCCATTTATCCATCAATGGACATTTGGGCTCTTTCCATACTTTGGCTATTGTTGATAGTGCTGCTGTAAACATGGGGGTGCATGTGTCCCTTCGAAACAGCACACCTGTATCCTGTGGATAAATGCCTAGTAGTGCAATTGCTGGGTCCTAGGGTAGTTCTATTTTTAGTTTTTTGAGGAAACTCCATACTGTTTTCCAGAGTGGCTGCACCAGCTTGCATTCTGATTTTAACGTTTATTTTTATTTATTTTTGAGAGAGAGACAGAATGAGCAGGGGCAGGGCAGGGAGGGAGAGGGAAAGAGAGGGAATCTCCAGCAGGCTCTGCACTGTCCCCAGGGAGGCCCATGTGGGGCTTGAACTCAGGAACCGTGAGATCATGACCTGAGTCGAAGTCAGATGTTTAATGACTAAGCTACCCAGGTGCTCCCAGAAATGTCACTTTTTTTTTTTATGTTTATTTATTTTTGAGAGAGAGAAAGAGAGAGAAGAGTGCAAGCAGCAGAGGGGCAGAGAGAAAGGGAGACAGAATCCGAAGCAGGCTCCAGGCTCTGAGCTGTCAGCACAGAGCCTGACATGGGGCTCAAACTCAGGAATCCTGAGATCATGACCTGAGCCAAAGTGAGACACAACCGACTGATCCACCCTAGTGCCCCAGAAGGGTCACATTTTTGAACAACAACAAAAAAAGATCAGTGTGTGTCCATATATATTTTTACATGCATAGAAAAAGTGTGGATGAATACACACCAAAAGCAACAAGGGTCAAATCTGGGGAGCAGAACTGGAATTTGCCAAGTGTAATTTTTAATATAATTTTATATATAGTTTTGCACTATTTGAAATTATTTTTAAACTTGAGTAGAAAACTTTTTTTTTTTTTAAAGAAAACAGTAAGAAAAATCTTTGAAATGACGAATCAATAGCAGTGATAGTGATGGACTGTAGAAAATATACAGAGGGACCATGGTTGATTGCAATGATCAAAAAAGCTTTCCTAGATAAAAGAGGGCATGAAAGATATTTCCAAGTTCAAATATTCCAAACAGGAAAACAAAGGTAGGAGAACACCAGTTGTCTTTGGAGGACAGCAAGATAAAGTGCAGCAACGGGAAATACATTTGGCAATGAGGTGCCAGTGTGGGTTTCTGAGAAGCCCTAAGGAGATCCCTCGAACGCGGTGTTTTAAGATTAAACTCTACAAACTTCCAGTTATTAGTAGTAGGTATGTAATATGCAACATTACATAACTAACACTGCTGTATGGTATATAGGAAAGTTGTTAAAAAGGAAATCTCATCACAAGGGGAAAATTTTTTTATTTTATCTATATACGAAGATGGGTTAGCTGAACGTATGGTGGTAATCACAGTACCTGTAAATCAAACAATCATGCTATATGCCTTAAAGTTATACAGTGATGTGTGTTTATTATTTCATTTCCTAATGAAACCAGAAATTAAAAAAAAAAAAAAAAAGATTAAACTAGGAGTGGCGCAGATTAGGTGAAGGTTAGTTCCGGGAGTGCGGGTGCCCACTAGAGGGTGCTGTTTCAAAACACAGGCCCTCTTGGTCTAAGGGGAAAGGAAAGTACCGCATTATAGAACGTCAGATAAAGAGGGCGTTCCGACAGTTGGACAAATTAGGACAATAAAGAGATGCGCAAATGGTAACTCTCCTCTTATTACCTCGCGCTCCCCAACTAGGTTCCCCCCCCCCCCCGCGGAACACAAAATTAAGCATGACAGTATGTCTGTAGCACGTGCCGCTGGGCTCCCCTTAAAGCAACTACTACTCCCAGGCTCCCTTGCGAGGCCAGGGCCCTCTTCCCAGGTGCGAGTGGGTCTTGCCGCAAGGCCTTTTGGGATCCGCAGTCTTGCAGTGTCTTCCGGGAATTGTAGTTCCTTTCCCACAATCTGCTGGGCGAGGCGGTGCCGGCGACCAGAGCTGCGCTGAGTGTTCGGGGGCCAAGATGGCGGCGCGCCGGGGACGGAGAGACGGAGTCGCGCCGTCACCAAGTGGGGGCCCCGGACCCGACCCCGGGGGTGGAGTGCGCGGCAGCAGTTGGGGGAGTCGAAGCCAAGCGCCGTATGGGACTGTGGGCGCTGTGAGTGGTGGGGAGCAGGTGAGAGGCTGGCTGGCGGCCCGCGGCTGGCAGCAAAGCAGCGTGTGCCGGGCGATGACACGTGGACGCCACAGGAAAGGGAGGAAGCGCTCGGGAGGCTATGCGGGTGGCTGCGGAAGACAGGTTGGGCTAAATGGACCTGGGCTGTTTGCTGGAGGGATGCAGGCAGAGGCGGGGTCCCCATGGCCATTCCTCCGGAATGCTGGAGGGGCATAGTCGGGTGTTGGAGACGGCCCGTGGTGGGGGGTCAGGGATTCGGACTTGGAATCGTGGGCTAAGACCTTCCTCTAAGGATGCCGAGTGGGGGTGCCCCTAGCACCGCGCCGCAATGCCTTTTCGGAGCCACGTGGGATGGGGGGGGGAGCAATTTTCCCGGGAGAACTTGTCGGCTTCCCCTCCCCCTCTAGGCGGCCCTGGCACCCACGTGGGTTGGGCTTCTGGTGGGGGGGTGGCCCTCGGGTCCACGTGGGGGCGGGGAGGGGATGTCCACGTGGCTCCCGCTCCAGGCTGCCGGGCATCTCGTATCGGCGTTGGAGCCGCACTGCTGGGAACTGGGTGTGTCTCAGCCTGTCCCGCCATCTCCGGCGGGGCTGGGGGGGGGGGGCGCTGGCTGGGAAGGAAGGTAGGGGCTGCTAGAGTAAACTTTGCGCAGAGCCTTGGAGTAGTTTTTTTTCTCGTGCATTGGTCCACGGCGCCTCTCGACAGGGGATGGTGAAGGACTCTCCAGATGTGCGGGGAGTCAGTTCCCTGTGGATGTTAGAGTGTGTTGGGCAGTGTAGAAAGGCTGAGGTTGAAGGGCTGCGAAGTAAGCTTGTGGCGGCTTCTGTCTGACCGGCTTGTGGTGGTTTGTGAGTCATGGACACTGGCGTTTTGGTTGCTTTCGGACCTGCTTCATTCCTGATACAAGGGGCATGGGGAGTGTCAACATATACATGGGATAAGCCTAAGTAAGGTAAAGAGAATCCTTTCTCCTTCCCCCACTTTTTCCTCCAGCATCTCTTTTGAGGCGGCGGCTAAGGCCTTCTTTTATTGACACACAAAAAATTGAGGTGGTCTGTATTTAAGGCTCTTTGGAATTTTGCTGGGGATGGGGAAAAGAGGCCATTTGAGAACTATTCACCACTAGTTGAACATTTATTGGACAAGGGTGGTTTCTTTCTGTCAGATTCTATTGGCTTGGCCTTCAGTTCTCCATACTGAGAAAGTGTTATCACACTCCTCTGCAGAGGGCTTCTTAAAAGTTGCCAGTGGGCTGGACTCAGTCTGAAAGGTTATCTCTCTTAAGCAGTTAAGCTGAGTCCTTGAAAGCTTTTGGGTTTTTTTTTGTTTTGGTTTTAGGTGGGAATTGGGCCGCAGGCTACCAGGTAATGTCAGTTCCAGCAGACCAGTTCGGGCCCAAGATTCTGGGGACGTAGTTTGGGAGCTGCCCACCTTTTGGAGGAGAGGCAGGAAGGATCCACGATCCAGCTGTAATCCAAATTAGGTGGTTATTGGTGGTTGGAGATGGTCTCATGGAGAGATTATGTATATCTCTTCCCTTACGTCCTCCCCCCAAAAGATGGGCATGTGAAAGCTAGTCAGTCAACCAACTATTTATTGAGATACTGTATTCAGACACAAGGGATGCTGTGGTAAAACCACACATGGTCCGTGTTCTCCAGTATCGTCCAGTTTTATCGTGATAGACAGGCAATAAATAAATGATAAGTGGCACGAGAGGAAAAGTGCAGCGTATTTGGGATTATATAACCAGCAGTAGTAATCTATATTGTGAAGTCTGGGAAGGGATATTAAGTTGAGGTGAGGGAGGGAAGTTTTCATCATTGGAAATAGTATGGAAAGGCCTTGAAGTGGGAGGCTTCAATATGGCTTATTGAGGAAACAGAAACCTGTATGGCTGATGCATAGAGAGGCACAGTAGTAAGAGAGGACATACTGGAGAAGAGCCTAGTAGGGAAGATCAGGACCCCTGTAAGACATATTAAGGAGTTTAAACCTAATGCTAAGAGCAGTAAGCTGCTATTGGAAGGGTTTAGGAAGAGTCTCAAAGTGATCAGATGTGTATTCTTAATAACTTGTAGTTGTTTTTGAACGCTGTAGGGACAAGACTGGATGTGAGAAAGCCAGATGGGTTTCTCTGCTAGATGATCTTGGTATCTGGGAGCTGTGCTGTGTGAGGATTGAGGGATAGGTGCTGTCAGGTGAAGAGAGGGGTGTCTCTGACTAGGGCTCCAGTACCTGCCTGATGGAGGTGGTGAGTGGTTCCCAGAGCTGGGCATTGTCTTAAAGATTTTGGCCTGGTGACTGGGTCAGGTAGGTGGCAGGGCAAGTTGAGATGCAGTCTCCTTGCTCACCCAGGAGGAGTGTTTGCTGAGCCAGGTGCTATTCAGCTGCTGGTTGTAATTATAGGATTGTGAAGGTCTGGGAGGAGTTAGTGCCTAAAACCTGCCACCTTTCACTTCCTCTCTGGACTTGGTCTCCTAAAGTGTATCTAGCCTTTCCTCTCTGGGCATTTGAACTCCTTAGCTTGGTTAGGGGGTGGGTTTGGAGGGTATAGTCACACCTGTGTTTTTGTTTTTTGCTTTCTCTTGAAAGAGGTGCAGAGTTTCCCTTTGCTGAGTGGGGGAGGGAGGCTTGTATTTGTTTCTATTCAGTCTTTCCATCATCTGTTTTCTATAGTGGAGATACCCCTGGCTTTGGCCTCTGGCCTTGCCAGTCCCATTCCAGCTACTTCTGGCTCTGCCCACACCCACACTCTTGACAGGCCTGGGCGGGTGGCTCCCTGCCTGACAAGGCTGAAGATGTTGCTGGTTCCCAGGCAAGTAGTGGGGTGCGGCTTTTCCATGTACTGACTCAAGGAATCAAGCTTTCTCTTCTTTTGCTCTCACATGGTAGGAGTAGGGAGGAGACTTTTCCTTTGGGACTACCATTGAGAGGTTCAGTGGCACACTGTAGGGCCTTCAAAATAAAAGTGTGAATTAAGTGTGAATCACAGCTGTGTATAAGACACGGTGCTAGGCATCACGAATAATTAGGAAGTATAAGAACAGTTTAAACCCTTCCAAGATCAAAGAAGGATATAGGCTAGTATCGTACAAAGGGTTATTTTGCCCCAAAGGAACTTAGAATTTAGTTTTAGTAATGATGCTAGGACTATCATGGGGTGGAGAGGGGACAAGATGTGATTGCCACTGGTACAGAAACCTGAATGAATTCAGGGGTGTGAGGAGAGATCAGCATGGATTGGGGAAGCCTGAGTTATCTTGAAGAAAGTAGGGTTTCTAAGCTAAGCAGAGAAGAGAGGCCTAGGCAGGATTTGGGAGAGGGAAGGTGGTTGGAGCTGAAATTGCCTGTTTGCTGACCACCACTCTTTCGGTGTACCCCTCAGACTGTTCGACTCTTCTGAAAAATCTTGTTCTTTCTGATGTTTTTATTCCCTGGTTTAGTGATCTTCTGTGGCTCCAACTGTTTCTGGATGGAGTCCAAACTTTTTTTTTTTTTTTTTTTTTTTTTTTTTTGCCCAGAAGATCCATGAACACTGCCATCCTGACTGGGGCTTTGTTTCGTGGGTTGTACTTCTCTCTGCCCAGCAAGTCCAGAGGTTTGGCTTTGGTGGGGCTCCTGCTGAGTCTGGGGCCATTGGTGGAAGCTTGGGCACCTGGTTTACAGAGCATATCATTCAGCTGCCCTAGGTGCCCCGTGCTCTGCAGACTTTACACCCTTCTGACTGTCCTGTTTGCCTCAGGTGCTGCTGCATGAGGAAGGGGACGATTCTGGTTTTGTCAGTCTGTCTCGGCTTGGCCCCTGTCTGAGGGACAAGGACCTGGAGATGGAGGAGCTGATACTGCAGGATGAGACACTGCTGGGGACCATGCAGAGCTACATGGATGCCTCCCTCATCTCCCTCATTGAAGATTTTGGGAGCCTTGGGGAGGTGAGCTGGGACTGGGTTTGGAGGTCTTCAGGTGGGAGCTTTGCATTGGAGGCTATGGCCCAGTGGCTCTGCTTTCCCAGGATCTTGGCTCCTGGATACCTAAACTGAGTCCTTGAAGTGTGTTTCTCATTTCTCCAGGAGAATTGGGCTACAAGATGCCAGATTATATCCCATGTGAACATGTCCTGGCAGGCTTGGACTGTAGTCCTGCATGGGCCCCCAACTTACATGTCCAGGGGGGTTCCCATCTGTGTTTTGAGTTCAATTCCAGCCTAGCCGAGGGTTGTCTGCTGAGCATCCCACATCTAGGGGTGGAAGGAGTATGTGAAACATAAGCCTAAGTATCAATTCTGACAGGCCTCTGTTGGCATTAGAGGGGTGGGAGATGGTAATGAATGAGATTAGAGCCCATGCTTCCTGGCAGTCTAGCAAATTGAGCTGAACTGAGCCTGAGAGGCTGATTCTCTTGGCTTGCAGTCATTCTGAGTGGCCAGTAGACCATTAGGAATAATGGTAGGACCTTCCTTTTGTCTTTCTGGAGCAGAGCAGGTTATCTCTGGAGGACCAGAATGAAGTGTCACTGCTCACAGCTCTGACAGAGATCTTGGACAATGCAGATTCCGAGAACCTGTCTCCATTTGACAGCATTCCTGACTCAGAACTGCTTGTGTCACCTCGGGAGGGCTCCTCTGTGAGTGTGGGACCAGGGGAAGAGGGTATGTGGTTGGTGCAAATGTTAGAACCATGACTGTGGGCCTACTTATATAGTTGTGAAGCACAAACTCATCTCAGGTCTTTTTCTCCCTGTCAGCTGCACAAGCTGCTCACCCTGTCCCGGACACCTCCAGAACGTGACCTCATCACCCCAGTTGACCCACTGGGGCCCAGCACAGGCAGTAATAGAGTGAGTGGGGTAAGCCTGACCTAGGGAGCCTTGGAGACTCCCAGGAGGGAGAAGTATGTGGGGACAGGCCTGGAAAAATATATCCTTGGCGAAATATCTGTAGCTTCTTTTCTCTTCTGCAGGTTGAGATGTCCCTCTCAGATCCCCCTTGGGACTTCTCCCCACCCTCCTTCTTAGAGACTTCCTTCCCTAAGCTTCCTAGCTGGAGACCCTCAAGATCAAGAGCCCGCTGGGGTCAATCCCCTCCTCCCCAGCAGCGTAGCGATGGGGAAGAAGAGGAGGAGGTGGCCAGCTTTAGTGGCCAGATGCTTGCTGGGGAGCTCGACAACTCCGTGAGCAGTATTCCAGACTTCCCTATGCACCTGGCCTGCCCGGAGGAGGAAGATAAAACAGCAGCAGCAGAGATGGCAGTGCAGGCAGCTGGCGACGAGAGCATCTCCTCCTTGAGTGAGCTGGTGCGGGCCATGCATCCATACTGCTTGCCCAACCTCACCCACCTGACATCACTCGAGGATGAGCTTCAGGAGCAGCCGGATGATTTGACACTGCCTGAGGATTGTGTGGTGCTAGAGATTGTGGGCCAGGCAGCCACAGCTGGCAATGACCTGGAGATCCCAGTTGTGGTACGGAAGATTCCTACTGGACCCCAGCCTGTGCTTCTGGATGACTCACTAGAGGCCAGTCCAGCTTTGAAGCTACTCATGCCTACACTAGAGTCAGAGACAGAGGCTGCTGTGCCCAAGGAGAACCTCTGCCCTCAGAAAGAGGGGTTGTCAGAGGAAAAGCTGGAGTCAGTCTGCTTGTTAGAGCCCAAGGAGGTCATGGAACCAATGATGCCCAAGGAGTCTCAGAACCCACCAGCCAACACAATGCTGAGTTCCCAGAAAGCTCGAAAGGGCAGGAGGAAGAAGAGCAAAGAGCAGCCAGCAGCCTGTACAGAAGGCTATGCCAGGAGGCTGAGGTCATCTTCTCGTGGGCAATCTACTGTGGCTACAGAGATAACCTCACAGGCAGGAAATTTGCCTCAGGAGGAACTTAAAAGAGAGGTCGCACCTCCCCGTAGTAGAGGGAAGCCCCGGGCTTGGGCTCGGGCCTGGGCAGCTGCCTTGGAGAAACCTAGCTCTGGGAACTTGGAGAGTAGTGCTGGACAAGCTAGTGCTGCTAAAGAAGATCCTCTAGACCTTTATTCCAACCTGGTAGACAGCATCCACGCTAACCCTGTTCCAACTCATCTCTCACTGGTTGATTCTGCTCCATCCGACCCCATGCCACTTGAGTCTGTTGAAACTGATCCCACTGCAGTTAACCCTGTTCAAGCTGACCCTGTACCTGTTGATCCTGCATTGGTTGACTTTGCTTCAGCCAACTCAGAGCTGGTTGACCCTCTCCCAGCTGACCCAGTCCTGGCTGACTCAGCAGAAATTGACCCTACAGTGGTTGTTCCCATCTCAGATGACTTGCCACCAGGTGACCCTGTCCCAGCCGACTCAGCACCAGTTGACTCTGTTCCCAGTGACCTGGCTCCAGTTGATCCTGTGCTAGTTAAATCTAGGCCATCTGATCCCAGACGTGGTGCAGTGTCTTCAGTCCAGGGGAGTCCAGCTCCCCAGTTACTTCTGGAGTCAGAGTCCTTGGACCCCCTAAAGGCCATCATCCCCGAAGTCCGGGAGGTTGTGGGTCCTTTGAAGGTAGAAAGTAGTACCAGTGCCACAACCCAGGAAGCCAGACCTCGGCCTCTTAGCCTATCAGAGTACCGGCGACGAAGGCAGCAGCGCCAAGCAGATGCAGAAGAGAGGAGTCCCCAGCCCCCAGCTGGGAAGTGGCCTAGTCTCCCAGAGACCCCCACAGGGCTGGCAGACATCCCTTGTCTTGTCATCCCACCAGCCCCAGCCAAGAAGACAACTCTGCAGAGAAGCCCTGAGGTTCCTCCTGAGGCTTGCTTTGTGCCTATGGGTCCCAGCCCTGCTTCTCCTAGTCCTGAGCCACCTGCAAGCAAACCTGTGGCCTCAACTCCCACTGAACAGGTGCCATCCCAAGAGATACCACTACCAGCAAGACCTCCACCTCCTACTGTGCAGTCCATGCCCTCCACAATGCCCACTGCTTTGCCTTTTCCCCCAGGTGGGCTAGGCATGACTCCCATGATGCCCCTTCCTACAGGTGGGCAAGGGATCCCCAGTCTGCCCCCACCTCCCTTGCAGCCTCCCAGTCTTCCAATGTCTATGGGACCGGTGCCACCTGATCCCTATACTCATTATGCTCCTGTGCCACCCTGGCCTTGTTATCCCCCTGTGTCCCCTTCTGGCTATCCATGCCTCCCCCCGCCACCAACAGTGCCCCTAGTATCTGGTACTCCTGGCACCTATGCTGTGCCCCCCACTTGCAATGTGCCTTGGGTACCCCCTCCAGCCCCAGTCCCACCTTACAGCTCCAGCTGTGCCTATGGGCCCTTGGGATGGGGCCCAGGGCTGCAACACCCTCCATTCTGGCCTTCTATGCCACCACCTCCTTTGCCTCTGGCATCTGTTGGGAGAGCTGCTCCCCCACCCAAGGTGGAGCCCAGTGGCATCCCAGCTGGCCCTCCTGAAAGTGTACTTTCTGTGCCAGTGGCTCCTCCTCTCAGTCTTGGGTCAACTGGCCAGGGAGCTTTGCAGATAGAGCCCACCAACGTGGAGCCCACCAAGGTGGAAGTCAAGTCAGTGCCTGTGTCTCCTCATCTGAAACATAAGGTGTCCTCCCCAATGCAAAGCCCCCAGATTAAGGCTCCACCGTGTTTGTCTGCTGAGAGTGTGGATGTTGAGGAGCCTGCATCAGAGAGGCTAAAGCCTGAGATCCAGGAGACAAGGCCCAGGGAGAAGCCCCCCTCTCCTGTTACCAAGGTTGTTCCTACACCCACACCAAAGCAGAGCACTGTAACTAAGGTGCCTGCTGTCCACCCAGCCCGTCTAAGGAAACTCTCCTTCCTGCCTACCCCACGGACTCAAGGCCCTGAGGACGTGGTACAGGCTTTCATCAGTGAGATTGGTAAGTGCCACATGGTTTAGTTGATGTGAAAGGCATGGGGGTTGGATGGGGAGTGTCCTCCATAGAACACGATAAACCACTCTCATAGGGACTGGTCTTTGTCAGATTTGTTTGGAGGGTTCTTTGTTTTTTTGGAGGGTTCTTGAGAGACCGAGCTCTGGGTTTGTTTGATTTCTTCTGCTTTGTGTTGCTGCCTTGGTTTGCTTAGTACAGTGGTTAGGGACAGCATCAAGGGAATTGATTTGGGAGATGACTTGGGAATTCCAGGACCTGGGCGCTCAGTCGATAGGGGCTGGATTCCAATCCTGTGTTGTGTACTTCCACAGGAATTGAGGCATCGGACCTGTCCAGTCTGCTGGAGCAGTTTGAGAAATCTGAAGGTGAGGGGACCTAGGTAGCTATGCTGTAATCGCTTTTTTTTTTTTTTTTTTTTTCAACGTTTTTTTTTTTTTTTTTTTTTTTTTTAATTTATTTTTGGGACAGAGAGAGACAGAGCATGAACGGGGGAGGGGCAGGGAGAGAGAGGGAGACACAGAATCGGAAACAGGCTCCAGGCTCCGAGCCATCAGCCCAGAGCCTGACGCGGGGCTCGAACTCACGGACCGCGAGATCGTGACCTGGCTGAAGTCGGACGCTTAACCGACTGCGCCACCCAGGCGCCCCTATAATCGCTTTTTATTGATGCTTTATTTGGGCCCAGCCCTGTAGTTGCTTAGGTGGAAGGAAGGGAACGGCGGCGGGGCGGTCTCAGTCCCAGAGAAGTAGTTTCAATCTGATTGCAAGGGGAAGACAAGGTTCATGGACAATACAGTCTAAGCCAGGGACAGGTGGCAGTAAGCATGGCAAGAATTATAAAGAGTAGTTGGATGTGGAGGTCCCAGTGGGTTGGGTTGGTTGGGGACATTTTTCTAGAAAACTGGCTCTTAGGCTGGGCTCTGAAATACAGGATGCATGTGTAGTGAATAAAGGCAGAAGTATAAGGAGGATTGTATGTTTGGAAGACAGTGGATAGTTGAGCTTACTCAGTACAAAGCAAGGATCTAGGTGCTCTGGAGGATACTATGTTCTGTTCGTAAGGAGCTTATGGTCTAATAGGGGAGGAAAATTACATAAATGTCCCTGAGTTAGTAACAAGTTATCTACAATACAAGGAAAAATGTAATATGGTGTAAGTGTAGAACCAGAATAGACCAAGACTGGGAAGTTAGGTCATATAGAACCTTGAACGCTAGTCTTAGAAGTTTGGACTCTATCTCAGATTCACTGGGAAGTTAACAGATATTTCTGAGCAGAAACATGATTAAAAATAGTACCTGGGTACCTACTAGAAGAGAATGGATCTCTCTGGGGAGAGTCCAGTGATATATGTACACAAAGTGGATTTTTCTTCTTTGGGTCTCAAAGCCAGCCCTTCTGTGCCTCCTCAATCTGGAACATCTGGTTGGCCTTTTAACTAATTTGGTTTCTTTGCAGCCAAAAAGGAGTGCCCTCCCCCGGCTCCTGCTGACAGCTTGGCTGTAGGAAACTCAGGGTGAGTATGGAGACATATGAGCGAGTTACCCTACAGCTGTTGGTCAGCAGCCGGCCGGTGCTTCAGGACCGTCAACTGGATGCCTCTGTTACAGGGCTTTTAGTCAGCTTTAGAGTCTTTCCCTGTTTTCCCCTCCCCTCCTCAGCTCATCACTACTGGGCACTGTCTTGGGTGGTAGTAGGAGGGTGTGTACCATCCTCTGGCTGATTCCAGTCTGGGATTCCAAATGTCCTGGAGTTGCCTTTTGTCTTCTGGCAAATTGTGCCTTTGGGGATTTCTTTCCTTCCTTTTATCAAGTGTTAAGCTTGCTCAACACTGGTGATGATAAAAGATCAAGTGGGGTAAGGTGTTGGTGGCTAGGGCTCTCCTGACTCCTTGGACGAAGTACCCTGGACCTCCTTGTTCCTCAGTCTTCCAGCACTGAGAGGCCTTTTTTCATTTTTCATGTTCATGGTACCCTATCCTGTGCTGCCAAGCATATTCCCATCCATGTTGATTTTGGGTTGGTTTGAGCTAGGCAGGCAAGTCTCCTGGCTTAAAGGAGGTGGGGGGTATTTAAGGTCATAGCCAGCCTGCCTCCTAGAATTGGACAGAGCTGAGCTGAGACCCAAACTACATTCAGTCAGTAAGATCGCATTTGTGCTGGAGGAGAGTGATAGGGGCAGTTTGTGTATCCTATTCTTCTCTGCACACACCCCTCGCCCGTTGCTTTATGAGGAAAACATATACAAGATGTTGAGGAGGCAATGAACCAGGCTTTCCCTTTTCCCCCGCCAGCAACGTTGACACTCCCCAGGAGAAGAGGCCCCTAGACCGGTTACAAGCCCCAGAACTGGCCAACGTGGCAGGTGGGTTCAGGGTGGGGAATTCTGCCTTTGATTAGTTTATGCAGCGAATGTTTGTAGAGTCTGCCCTGCACTGGGTGTGTGTAGTTGTTGGGAATACAGAGATCTGATCCTCATCCTTGAGATTCTCACAGTCCAGGGAGCAGATGTATAAACGAGCATGTTGAGTATCAGAGATCGTATGTTAAAGGAGCCTTTGTGGTTTATAGTGGGATCTGAAATGGGTCGGTCAGGGGAGGGTCATGTACAGTTGGTGTTATCCCTGAGGCAGAGGTTTGAGAAGATGACTAATACCAATTAGATTTAGGGGATGGGGCATTCTAGGGAGATGGAGCTGCTGGAGAACTGAAGAAATGAAACCAGCCTGTTATGTTTTGGGGAATTATGAGTTGTTTGGTTTGACTGGAGTGTAGTGGCTGATGAGGGTGGTGGGCAGAACTAAAGCAAGAGATAAAGCTGAAGTGTTAAGTAGGAAGTCAGATGAAGGGAACTTTGAATGCCGTGTTAAGCTGTTTGGACTTTATCTTTGCATTGAAGAAGCAATTGGTTACGGGGCGTTCCCTGTAGCAGGAATGTAGAAAACAGGTGGATGGGCATGAAGCCCCAGGCAGGAGATCATTGGAAGGTGATTACAGGAGTCCAGGCAGATGCAGCCCAGGCAGTGTAGGGGGAGGGCTGGGTCTAAGAATGGAGAGGTAGACCATATAGGAGCTGGTCACTAACTAGGTTTGGGCAGTGAGAGGCTGAGGGGTTCAGGAGGATGCTAGCTGTCTGGGTTTATATTGCTTGGTCCCCAAGATGGGGAACTTGGGGGAAGGAATAGTTGCAATAATGGGAGAAGTTGGGCTGTTGACCTTTGGTGTACTTTGTGACATGAGGTGGGGGTCTCTGGAGCCCCTGGAAGTGTAGAATCGGATCTCATCCTGCTATCTCCATCCTCCCTCCCCTCACAGGGCTCACCCCACCAGCCACCCCTCCCCACCAATTATGGAAGCCCCTGGCTGCTGTTTCACTGCTGGCCAAAGCCAAATCTCCTAAGTCCACCGCCCAGGAGGGAACCCTGAAGCCTGAAGGAGTTACAGAGGCCAAACATCCAGCTGCAGCCTGCCTCCAAGAAGGGGTCCATGGCCCTAGTCCAGTCCATGTGGGCTCTGGGGACCATGACTATTGTGTCCGGAGCAGGACTCCCCCCAAAAAGACGCCTGCCTTAGTCATTCCAGAGGTGGGCTCCCGATGGAACGTCAAACGCCATCAGGACATCACCATCAAACCCGTCTTGTCCCTGGGCCTGGCCGCCCCCCTGCCCCCACGCACAGCTGCCTCCCAGGAGCCACTTGATCACAGGACTAGCAGTGAGCAGGCAGATGCCCCAGCAACTTGCCTTGCCCCATCCGCCTTGCTCTCCCCTGAGGCCTCACCTTGCCGGAATGACATGAACACTAGGACTCCCCCTGAGCCCTCAGCCAAGCAGCGGTCGGTGCGCTGTTACCGAAAAGCCTGCAGGTCGGCCAGCCCCCCAAGCCGGGGTTGGCAGGGCTGCCGTGGCCGCAGCAGCCGTTCTATCAGCTCTGGGTCCAACCGGACCAGCGAAGCATCTTCCTCCTCATCCTCATCGTCGTCTTCCTCATCCCGGTCCCGGTCCCGGTCCCTCTCCCCCCCACACAAGAGGTGGCGAAGGTGAGCTCTGATGGCCTGTTAGGTCCTCTTCATTTAGGAAGTCCATGGGCTCTCCTTTGGTTTACTTAGAAAGCTTTTGCACATTGAGCTTGATGCTTTCAGGCATTAAGGCTTCTACTTCTGTCCTTGGCTTTTGTCTTCTTCCCCTTTCCTGGATTATTGAAGGAGGCAAGCTGTGAGAAGATAGCTTCTATACCCTGTTTGAGTTTGGGGATCACCGAGGTCTGTTGCTTCCTTGACCCCTGCCTTGGGGAGACCATTAGGCTTGCGTCTCGCCCGTGTTTGATCCTTTACATACTTTATCAGTCCTCACTTCTGCTCTTTTCTTGTGGGATGTTGGAAGGTGGGATAAGTAGCTTGTTAATGGCAGTTCTTCTAATCATCTGTCCAGGAAAGAGTCTGGGCAGTTCCTTTGGTTGTCACTGTGGCCTCATACGTTTTCTGGCAATGCCTTTTTCTCAGTTAAAGACCAAGATTTTCCTACTTAATCCATGAATAATTTTTTGTTTTTAAACCAGAATAATCTCTTTTTAAAAAAAAATTTTTTTTAATGTTTATTCATTTTCTGAGAGCAAGACAGAGCACGAGTGGGGGAGGGGCAGAGAGAGGGAGACACAGAATCCAAAGCAGGTTCCAGGCTCTGAGCTGTCAGCACAGAGCCCAATGTGGCGCTCAGCCTCACTAACCGTGAGATCATGACCTGGCTGAAGTGGGACGCTTAACCGTCTGAGCCACCCAGGTGCCCCTGAGCCAGAATGACCTCTTAAGAAATGACCTCTACTCCATGTCTAGCAAGTCACCTCCTTTTTACATCCTGGTCACAGTACTGCTATGAGACATGTTAGGGGAGCAGGAACCCAGAGACCCAGGCCTGGCATCCCCAGCTAGACCTAGGGCCCAGCCCTTTATTCCCAAGTCTCCATTTATTTTTCTTTGACTTGTTAAACGTTTTTGTTGTTAATTGCATAGTTGAAAATAACTATGATCTATGTGAGAACACTCTAAAACATTCCAAATACGCCTAAAATTCATGAGGGCTCAGTTTGGTCATCTGTGGAGTTCTTCTAGATCTCTTTTCCTCTGCTTTTCCTTTGGTCCTGAGCTTCCGGACAGGGAGGCAAGGTTGGGGCCAAGGTGAGGTAAGCAGAATATATCTGCACCACTCCCAGCATTCCTGCATGCCTCTTTATTCTCTAGATCCAGTTGCAGTTCTTCTGGACGTTCCCGAAGATGCTCTTCCTCGTCCTCCTCCTCATCTTCCTCATCTTCCTCATCTTCCTCATCTTCGTCATCCAGTTCCCGAAGCCGGTCCCGCTCCCCATCCCCCCGCCGGAGAAGTGACAGGAGGCGGAGGTGAGTGTGTGATCAGGGAGTCTGGGTATCTGGGATGCAAATCCCAAATTTGAGAGTTCTGAGACTTGAGTTGTCTAATGTCTGGGGGGCTGATGGCACCTTCTTTTCATGTCAGGTACAGCTCTTATCGTTCACATGACCATTACCAAAGGCAGAGAGTGCTGCAGAAGGAGCGTGCAATAGTGAGTAGAGGAATAGGTCCTGGGAGGATGGGGCTTGCCCCTGAGCCATGAGCTTGGAGAGCCTTCTGCAGCAGTGGCCTTGGCTCATGGTGTGTCAATTTTCCTTGTCTCAACATAGGAGGAGAGAAGAGTGGTCTTCATTGGGAAGATACCTGGCCGCATGACTCGGTCAGAATTGAAACAGAGGTTCTCTGTTTTTGGAGAGATTGAGGAGTGCACTATCCACTTCCGTGTCCAAGGGTAAGGTTGGACCTTTAGGTCAGAATGTCCTTTCCACCCCATTTGTCTACCTTGGTGCTGCTTTGTCTTTCCCCCTTCCTTCCTCTGGTGTGTTAGGCAATGTAGGATGACACCTTCACTCCTAGTCAGAGGGTTGGCCATTTGGGGAAGAAGAACTACCCGAGTCTCTCTCTACCCTGGGAAGTATCTCTTCTCCTTGGCAAGTGCCTAAATAGCCATCCCAGCCTCTGCCTCACCTTCCTCACCAGTGACAACTACGGCTTCGTCACTTACCGCTATGCTGAAGAGGCATTTGCAGCCATCGAGAGTGGCCACAAGCTAAGGCAGGCAGATGAGCAGCCCTTTGATCTCTGCTTTGGGGGCCGCAGGCAGTTCTGCAAGAGAAGCTATTCTGATCTTGGTGAGTGGAGGAGACCCGAGGCTTTGGTATACTTCATATTGTCCCCAGAAGGGTTTCCAACCTTTTGAGAGTGGAGCTAGGTAGACTTGTCACTATGTGACACACAAAGAACACAAAGGGGGTGGGATGAGAGGAGAAATGGGGGCTCTTTAGTATTATTTACTTAAAACCAGGGTGATTGATGTTATTCCATCCATTATTGGGGTGGGAGGAGGCTGGCCATTTGAGGACCCTGTGATTGGGAAGTATTGTCAGAGACCTTGATGTCTGTCTCTATTTTTATAGACTCCAACCGGGAAGACTTTGACCCTGCTCCTGTAAAGAGCAAATTTGATTCTCTTGACTTTGACACATTGTTGAAACAGGCCCAGAAGAACCTCAGGAGGTAACCCTGGGCCCTTCTCCCCCTTCCCTCCTTCTTTGGAGGTGTCCAACCTCCTCCACCCTCCCCTCCCCCAATTTAGGGGAGAGAGCTGCTAGTGAGATGACTGTTTTATAAAGAAATGGAAAAAAGTGAAATAAAAAATGTGTTAAATCAGATTTTTGAAGGGTTATTTGTTTTTTTATAACAGGCATTGAAACAAGTTAACTCATTCCTATGTTAAGATGGGGCTGAGGGGTTCCCCTGTGTTTGGAAGTTCTAAGGCACTATACAGACCAATAAACACGAACTACAAACAATTTCCAAGTGCTGTTGTGCTTCTTTCAATGGTGCTAGTGCCAGACATACTCACTTTTCCAATCTGAATACAATCAGGGACAGGCTTACCTCCATTTAGTTCCTAGGACCCCTCTTTGGTTTGATGCAAAATCCTATTGGACTTGATACTTGTCTCCTTAGGTTGTGTTGTCTGTGAAATCAGTCTTCTAGGGCAGTGTTTCTCAAACTTTAAAAGGGATCTCTTCAGAATGTAGATTCTGACTTCTGGGGTGGAGCCTGAGATTCTGCATTTCAAACAAAGGGATGCTGATGCTGCAGTCTCAAGGAAGGGATTTTACCATCAAGAACCTGGAGGAAGTTTGCAGTTGTTCCAAATGAAGGATCTCTAAACAGAAGCTTCTGTGTACATGTACCATTTTAGCTTGAGCACAATGCTTGGTACACAAGAGGTACTCAGAAAAACACATGCATGTGGACAGACATCTGGGAAAGAGGGAGTTGTAGAAGTTAATATCTATTAGCAGAGTGCCTATTTTGAGAAAAGCAAAGGAGACATGGGTCCCCTGAGAAAGTGGGTCCTTACCCTTCAGAAGGTTTATTAATGGGAAGTAGTCAAAGCGTAGTGGGTAAAGGGATTGATGTCTGCTAATGTGATAAAACTTGGAATTAACTTGGCAGGCCTGGACATTGATTTTTGAATATCATGACAGACACTTGGGAGGGTTTTCTAGTTCTCCCACAGGGAGAGTTCAGGTGTGAACTGTGACTCGGGAGGTAGGAGGATTATTTCCAGGATTATAGATTTGAAGAGATTGCTGCTGCTGTATTGCTCAGGGTTGGTGCAATGGCTTTACATTTCATGGAGCTGACCTAATGCTGAATGAATATGTAAGAGAGGAAGGGGTTGTCTCATGGGCAAATCATGAGGTAGGGGCATTTTTGGGGAATCGTCCCTCCATTACCATGGATAAAATGAAGGATCCTCTCTGTATTTGAGGTGGGAGTACAGGGGCTGGGGTGGTATCTAACGGCCTCTTCTGCTTAGTGGAGACAGGGAAGATGAAGGGTGGGAATTCTCTGGCCGTGCGAACGGTAGTGATTGGGAGATCCTGTGACCCTAGTCTAGAGAGTCCAAGGACCGCTCAAGCCTCCCGGCTCACTCTGGAATGCGAATCCCAGCTGCGGCTCCGGTAACCGCAGCTCTGGAAAAATGGCTCTAAGCAGAGCGCGGGAAGGCTGGAGATTTCCCGCCACTACCGAGGGCGGGACACGTGACGTCAGGGCTCCGCCTTCACAAGGTGGCGGACGAAGGGCTCCGCCCTTACCAAGATGGCGACACTTGTGGCACCGGAAAGACCTTACAGATTTCGCCTCGATCCCGCCTCCAAAGTGGAGGCGGAACTGCCCTGTGGGGAGTGCCCGCCCCTTCCGCTGTGCCCCCGCGCCGCGCGATGACGTCACAGCGGATCCGCCGTCGTTCGGCCGGGTTCCCGAGTTCCTGAGTTGTGCGCGTCAGCAACGGTAGTGACGCGTATTGCCCGGAGGATGGCGGACGCCGGCTTGCGCCGCGTGGTTCCCAGCGACCTGTATCCGCTCGTGCTCGGCTTTTTGCGCGATAACCAGCTGTCGGAGGTGGCCAATAAATTCGCCAAGGCAACAGGCGCTGTGAGTGCGGGCTTGGGGCAAAGGCTGGGGTGGGATGACCACAGGGCTTCGGGCCCTGACAGGTTCAGGTTTCCGGGTACGGAGGTCTCTGGGGTCTGCCAGTGCAGTATCTGCGGACCCTTTGTGCTGAGCTCCTGGCGGTGAGCCGAGAGCCTAGAGCCTCCGCACCTGGTCTCCCACGAGGTCTCAGTAGATAGCGCAGAGTCTTGTTGCTTTTTTCTGGTGAGCGGTGCAACGACAGCAGCGTGGGATCCTCGTGGCCCAGGTCACGTGGCTGGCGGAGTGCGGCGAGGAGGGAGCGTGGTGTCCTACCGGAGGCATTGGGGGCTCTTGGTTTCTCCTTTGGGTTTTACGCTGGCTGATGCAAAGCGTGACTTGACCATAACTCTCAGTAGAATTTACCCGGGATTCAATGATAAAATTGCTTTATAAATGAAGAATGGGTTTTTTCGTTAGTAAAGAAAAAAATGAGAGTAGAGGCATGGTTCTGCTTTAAGGTATATTGAAGCAGAACTGAGCATCAAAGCCCTAGCAAGCAGTGGTCTTGGATCTTCGACTTGTGGAATCAGGCACATTTAGATTTGGGACCAGGCTCTGTCACTTTTTAGGATGTATAACCTGAGCAGCTTGCCCAATCTCTCTGATTCTGTTTCTATTCCTATGGGGAATGTCATCATCCACTTTATAGGATTTTTGTGAATTTCAGTAACATGATAAATATGAAGTGACAATCTAAGTGCCTGATGCTCAGGAAGCATCAATGAGCGAAAGCTGTTATGATAGTTATATTAATTAAGGATGTTTTAAACACATGTAAAGAGAATGGGGCGCCTGGGTGGCTTAGTCGGTTAAGCGGCCGACTTCGGCTCAGGTCATGATCTCGCGGTCCGTGAGTTCGAGCCCCGCGTCGGGCTCTGTGCTGACAGCTCGGAGCCTGGAGCCTGTTTCGGATTCTGTATCTCCCTCTCTCTGACCCTCCCCCGTTCATGCTTTGTCTCTCTCTGTCTCAAAAATAAATAAACGTTAAAAAAAAAAAGTAAAAAAAAAAAAAACACATGTAAAGAGAAGATGGCTAGGGAGGTGAAAGGTTTGGAATCTCCCTTTCAAGAAGAGCAAACATGAGAGTAGGGTGTAGTAGTCTTTGATAGTGTTCTTAGCCTTTGACTAAGAAGATCGGTTTCTTTGTGGCAGAATCAGGCTGCACAAGAACAGAACCAAATCAGCTTTAGAAATGACTTCTTTAAGCTGGGACAGCCTGCCATGTGATCTCCTACAACTGCTTTCATATTGGAACTTTTAAAAAATTTATTTTATTTTATTTTTTTAGTGTTTATTTTTGGGAGAGTGTGAGAGTGTGGGGGAGGGGCAGAGAGAGAGGAAGACAAAGAATCTGAAGCAGGCTCCAGGCTTTGAGCTGTCAGCACAGAGCCCGATGCAGGGCTTGGACTCACAGACTGTGAGATCATGACCTGAGCCAAAGTCCGATGCTTAACCGACTGAGCCACCCAGGCATCCCTCATATTGGAACAGTTTTTGAATTGACTGTTAGGGAGGCTGCAGAAAGTGTTTCCACAAGGGGCTGGATGGAATTGGGCCTTTGAGAATCAGGATTCTTTTATGTGACAAAAACGAATCCTTGTTGGATGGCTTACTAAGTGCTACATGGTGTTTCCAGATACTAAGTCCTTTACATATGCTATCTCTAATTCTCTAAACCACTTAATAAGATGTATAGTATTATCTTCACGTTATAGTGAAGAAAACAGTCTCAGAAAGATTAAATAATCTGCTCAGAGTCACACAGTAGTAACAGATAGAGGTGAGTTTCATACCTGTACTCGTCTCATTCTGAACCTATACTCTTATTGATACTGTAATGTCCTGCCATTATTTATTTTTATTGCATCAACTAATAATCTATATCAGTGTAATTAATAGCTGAATGGAGTTTTGTATTGAGTATATAGCTTAGCTTTTTAACCAGTTTTGGAAGCTGGGTTCCAGTGATTTGGTATTATAAACCACATTGCAGTAAACACTCTCTCGTATTAATGTTTGTTCTTGTTTCATGGGTAAGGATACATTTCTAGGCAGTGCATTGCTAAAATAAAGGGAATGCACATTTTCTTAAAAACTGTGATAAATAGGACTGACTGGGAATAGATGGTGCCAAAAACTATATACAGGAGTAACAAGCTTTTGATGTCAAAAATTGGGGGAGTACATAAACAGGCTATTGTTCTCTTAATTTAAGCAAGTCAAAGAAGTCTTCCAAAGGTGTAACATTTACAGCAAATGTAGCAGATATAAAACTGGCTACTTTTAATGAGAGAATAAAATAAGATCTAATTTCCCCTAGAACAACCAGGATAAAATTTTCTTATTGAGCTTTCTTTTTTCTTCTCTAGACCCAACAGGACGCCAACGCCTCTTCCCTCTTGGACATCTACAGCTTCTGGCTCAAGTAAGTCTTCCCTGTACCACTGTGGCTATTTTTCCCCCCAAGGGGTTGGGCTGTGTTCCTTGGTGTGAGAAGGTCCTGAGCCCTCAAAGGTTAGCCTCATCTACCTCAGCAGGTCCACCAAGGCCCCAAAGCGGAAGTTACAGGTAAACGGACCAGTGACTAAGAAGGCTAAGAAGAAGACTTCGTCCAGTGACAGCAGTGAGGACAGCAGTGAGGAGGAAGAAACCCAAGGGCCTCCAGCTAAGAAAGCTGGTAAGGGTGGGCAGGTAGTTGGGGTTAGTGGTTCCCAGAAAGGGATTTGTAGCCTGCCAGTACCCATGGCTGATTTTCACTGGGGTCTGTGCTTTTGTTCAGTTGTACCTGCCAAGCGGGCCAGTCTGCCTCAGCATGGTGGAAAGGCTTCAGCTAAAGCAACAGAGAGCAGCAGCAGTGAAGAATCCAGTGATGAGGAGGAGGAGGACAAGAAGAAAAAGCCTGTTCAGGTTTGCAACTTGGGGGAGGAAAGAGGTTGCTTAAGGAATTAGAAAAAACCTGAAATCCTGGCTTATAGCTTGGAACCAAGGGATGGCAGTGGTATATAACAAATGACCATGGAGAAGAAAATCTGAGGACTTTGAGAGAGATGATAGAAGTATGAAGTTTGGAAAGGATAAGTGAGGTTGAAATTGTACTCTTAATCTAGAGGGACCCGTTTTGTTTCCCAGGTGATATTAGGTTTCTCTGGGATACTAAGACTCCCAAGAGTAAGAGTCTGTTTTGTAGGTAGGTGTTGGGAGCTCTAAGCAGGGAATGGCAGGGACAGGGCTGATATTTTTGTTTCTTATGAAGAATTTGGTGTTCTTTTCAGATGCTTGCTTGCTTTCTGTCTTTCTTTTTTTTCTGTTTCTTTCTTTCTCTAAGTAAACTCTGTACCACACATGGTGCTCGAACCCATGATCCTGAGATCAAGAGTTGCATGCTCTACCAACTAAACCAGCCAGCCACTCCCAGATGCTTTCTTGTTTAACTTCCCCTTGCTTTTATTGTTCTGTTAGTTAGCCCCTAAAAAATAGTCTAGGATGGTTTCTACCTTAGGATGTACTTTGGGTACCAGAAGTTTGCTGATTCTCCCCCTTATTGTTTGTTTTCTCACAGAAGGGAGTTAAGCCCCAACCCAAGACAGTCAAAGCTCCTCCTAAGAAGGCCAAGAGCTCTGATTCTGATTCAGACTCAAGCTCAGAAGATGAGGCACCAAAGAACCAGAAGCCAAAGACAACACTTGTGGCAGCTAAGGCTCAAGCTAAAGCCTCAGCCAAATCAGGTACTATTACTGTTCCCAAAAGCCCAGTCTGGGGTTGCTGTGGGGACTGGTATTAAAATTGCTTATTCAGGGGGCACCCGAGTGGCTCAGTTGGTTAAGTGTCCGACTTCAGCTCAGGTCATGACCTCATGGTTCATGAGTTCGAGCCCCACATTGGGCTCACTGCTGTCAGCATGAGCCTCAGATCTTCTGTTCCTTCTCTCTCTTCCCCTTCCCTGCTTGCGCTCCCTGTCATTCTCAAAAATAAATAAGCATAAAAAAAAAAAAAAACATGTTTTCAAAATTGTTCATTCAGCACAGGAGTGAAATGGTAGTGGTTGTTGAACTAGAGGTATTGGTTAGTGTCTTTTTTTTTGAAATAAATGTTTATTTCAAGTATGAAAAATAATGTTTAAACATTATCCAAAAATTATGTTCAGCTTAACAAGTACAAAACAAGATTTCTGGCAAAGTTTACAATTAGGTATAAAATTAGTGTCTTTTTTTTAAGAAGCTTTTTATTAATAAGTGAAGATTATGTAATTAGGAGTTAGGTATTAGAGATAGCTTACAGTAAGGAAAACTTTTTAAGAATGGTATCCATTTGCCATTCTTGTTGATTTCATAGACGATTTATATTCTCATAGATCCCATTCTGTAATGACCATTTCTATCTCTATCCTTTGTCCTTTTCACTACCGTTATTTCTCCTGTGCATTCACTCCATAGGGCATGTGAGAGTTTAAACTTCTGTAGTTCTCTCATGGTGACAGGTTATGATTTATAGGAGCTTCTCTGAATGGAAGTTGGAATGAAAGATCTCATAGAGCATATTTGAATTATTTACATTATATCATTATCTTAAAGATAGTTTTATTCTTGAAATTAGTCAGGAAAGTCATCCTTTGATAGTTAGCCACAGCAGTCCCCCTCATGCCTGCTCTAAAGGCAAGAGGACTGGTAGACTCCTAAGTTCTGAGCTACAGGTTTCTATGGTCCCTTACAGGCTTGATACTTCTTTTTTTTTTTTTTTTTTTTTAATGGTTTTATTTATTTATTTATTTATTTTTTTTTTTTTTTTTAACGTTTATTTATTTTTCAGACAGAGAGAGGCACAGCATGAACGGGGGAGGGGCAGAGAGAGAGGGAAACACAGAATCGGAAGCAGGCTCCAGGCTCTGAGTCATCAGCCCAGAGCCCGACGCGGGGCTCGAACCCGCAGACCACAAGATCGTGACCTGAGCTGAAGTCAGACGCTCAACCGACTGAGCACCCAGGCGCCCCGGTTTTATTTATTTTTGAGATAGCATGAGGAGGGAAGGGGCAGAGAGAGAGGGAGACACAGAATCCGAAGCAGGTTCCAGGCTCTGAGCTGTCAGCACAAAGCCTGACATGGGGCTCGAACTCACGGACTGTGAGATCATGACCTGAGCTGAAGTCTGACACCCAACCGACTGAGCCACCCAGGCGCCCCCCTTGATACTTCTTAACGCTTTTTTTTTCCTTCTTAGGTACACCAGCTCGGGTAGCACCTAAAATGGCCAATGGCAAAGCAGCCAGCAGTAAGAGCAGCAGCAGCAGTAGCAGCAGTAGTGATGACTCAGAGGAGGAGGAGGCAGCAGCCATACCTAAGAAGGTTTGGGCCATAATTTCTACCAGAGGACTGGGCACGGGGGTGGGGGTTTCTCCATTTCCTGGCAGGATTGGTTGGACCAGCATTTTCCTGTGGTAACTGATTTTCTGTGTATAATGCAGACTGTACCTAAAAAGCAAGTTGTGGCCAAGGCTCCAGTGAAAGCAGCAGCCACCCCTACCCAAAAGAGTTCCAGTAGTGAGGACTCCTCAAGTGAAGAGGAGGAGGAGCAGAAAAAACCCATAAAGAAAAAACCAGGTAACTGGACATGGGGATTCAAGCTGCATGACTGTGACCAGATCCAACTGCAGGAGGATCTCTGCAGTCACCACATGGACCTCTCCTTAGAACCGCTTGACATGATGACAGCTCGCTTCTCCCAGAGAAATCTGCATTGCTTTTTACAACCCTGATGCAGAAACGATATGCCATCATCTCTGCCATATTCTTTTGGTTAGAAATGACTCACTAATTCTAGCCCACACTCGAAGAGGAATTAAGCTCCATTTCTAGAAGGGAGCAGAATCAAAGAATTATTATATGTACATTAAAACCATGACACTGTCTTTCTTAAACAGGTCCCTATAGTTCAGTCCCCCCACCTTCTGCTGCCCTATCCAAGAAGTCCCTGGGAACCCAGGCTCCCAAGAAAGCTGCAGAGAAGAAAGAGCCTGTAGAGAGCAGTGAGGACAGCAGTGATGAGTCTGGTGAGTCCCCACCTGTGGAGACTGGGTCTGGGAAGCTACATGAGGAATATGGAAGACAAAAATACCTCTGTCCCTTATTGCTTTTCGCTGAAGCAGGACAAACAGGGCTGTGTGTGTCTTTGCATCCTTCTTTTTATTGCTTTTGATTGGGTCGGGACTCCGGTCCCAGCCTAATGCCATAGGTTCTCTCCAGATTCGAGTTCTGAAGAAGAAAAGAAACCCCCAGCTAAGACAGTCATCTCTAAAGCAACCATTAAACCAGCTCCAGCAAAGAAGGCATCAGAGAGCTCTTCAGACAGCTCAGGTGAAGCATATGGAGGCCATCAGGGCAGTGGGGACTCCAGGGGCTCCCTTCCATTTGACTTGTTTATTCTGTCTTCTCTGTCTAGACTCTGACAGTTCTGAGAATGAAGCTCCTGCCAAGTCAGCTGCTACCACCAAGAATCTCCCAAGTAAGCCAGCTGCCACTCCCAAGCAACCTGCAGCTAAATCAGCCACAGCTCCCAAGCAAGCTGCAGGCAGTGTCCAGAAGCCTCTGACCAGAAAGGCTGATAGCAGCTCCAGTGAGGAGGAGAGCAGTTCTAGTGAAGAGGAGAAGACGAAGAAGACTGTGGCCACCCCCAAGTCAAAGGCAATGGCCAAAGCAGCTCCATCTCCGGCTGCCAAACAGTCCTCTCAGGGTGGTAGGGACAGCAGCTCTGATTCAGACAGCTCTAGCAGTGAGGAAGAGAAGGAAGAGAAGATATCAAAATCCCCAGTTAAAAAGAAGCCACAGAAGACAGCGGGAGTGGTAGTCTTTTCCAAGCCAGCCACCACAAAGAAAGCAAAGGCTGAGAGTAGCAGCTCTTCCTCTGATGATTCCAGTGAGGAGGAGGAGGAGGAGGAGAAGCCTAAGGGCAAAGGCAATATAAGACCACAAGCGCTGAAGACCAATGGGACCTCTGCACTGACTACCCAGAATGGAAAAGCAGACAAGGACAGCAATGAGGAAGAAGAAAAGAAAAAGACAACCGCAGTTTCTAAGCCAGGTCCATATCCAAAGAATTGGGTGGGATATACTTTTGGGGGATGGGACAGGGAGAGGAGGCCTACGATTAGGCTTCCAGTTGTATGCATTCAGTGCATGGGAACTTGGGAGGAGGAATAGGAAACTGGTCTCCTGAGTCTGGCTGTTTTGTAGGTTCAGGAAAGAAGCGGAAGCAGAATGAGGCTGCCATGGAGGCAGAGACTCCTCAAGCCAAGAAGATAAAGCCCCAGACCCCCAACACGTTTCCAAAAAGGAAGAAAGTAAGTTACCTTATTTCTTTCTCAGGAGTCCGCTTTTAAAGAGTAGAAAGGAAAATCTGGGATCATCTTGACAACTCTCTGCCTGGCCTGCCCTAAATGCTCCTATGTGTAGCTGAGGAGGGCTTTTCTGTTACATGACAGAACATGTTTAGTTTCTTACTTCATTCTTCTCCAGGGAGAAAAAAGGGCATCATCACCATTCCGAAGGATCAGGGAGGAGGAAATCGAGGTAGATGCTCGAGTGGCAGACAACTCCTTTGATGCCAAGGTGAGGGGGGTGCAGGTGTTGGCTATTCTTGAGGGGAATGGGTGGAAGAGAGGACAGCATTTTGGTTTAGGTTGGTGGGAAGCTCTCTGGGTTCAGGTTGCCTTGAGCAAAGAGAAGAAAGTAACAGGGCCTTGTTATTGTCCTTCTGTGTATTAACCACTTCTCATCTGCTTACCAGCGGGGTGCAGCTGGAGACTGGGGGGAGCGAGCCAATCAGGTTCTGAAGTTCACCAAAGGCAAATCGTTTCGGCATGAAAAAACCAAGAAGAAGCGTGGCAGCTACCGGGGAGGCTCCATCTCTGTCCAGGTCAATTCCGTTAAGTTTGACAGCGAATGACCTGGGGCCATTTGTGGCGAAGTAGGGTGATGATTGGAGACCACTTGCTTTCCCCAGTGGACCTGGGAACCATCAGCTCTCTTAAGGAAGGGTCTTGGTGAGGACAGCAGTTTAGAATAGGTCCGAAGACTTTGCATTGTCACAACTTCTCTGGTCCTTTTCTGTGTCCGTAGTTTTGTACAGATTTGTTTTTGAGTGTTGAGTAGTAAGGACAACATAAGAGGAGTGTTTTTTTTTTTTTTAAGAAAAAAAAAATTTTTTTTTGTTGTCATTCCCTTCTCCCTGTTCTGTGGAAGTCCTCATACTGAGAAATTTGTATATTTTATATTAAATCATTTCCTGTAGATTTTTGTTGTGATTTTCAGAGGTGGGTTCCCATAGATAAAATCTTAGCTGTTGCCTAAAACATAGTGAGGGTCACATGTACGAGTTTTTATAATTGAAGAATTCTGCCTGTGTGAGTACACGGGTCCACATTTCATCCGTCCTACCCCTCAGTGCTCTGGGAAGAGGCAGTTAAGAATGATTAATGTGTATGTGTTTGGTAAGCATGCAGTGTGTAGTTCATCCCCATTCATGGGGTCTAGGACTGATGTTTTCAGCGAGCATGGACTTAACTACTTTTTGGGGTAAAATTCACTTTTGTTGGCAGACACAGTTCTGTTGTAGTGTGAATGCTGTGGGGTTAGTCTGAATATTTTGTTTTCTGTAATTTTAACATTACCTAATGTTTGCAATACATGTTTAGTTTTTCAGTTTGAAAACATAAAACTTTTCTATTGTTCAAAGGCTTTTTTTGATGACCCTTAATAGTACTAAGTTGAGGAGTGCGTCCTGGTTTTTACATTTTACAGAACAAAATGACATTAATTTAATCTGAAAAGTACACATCACTTGGTATTTCTGTCTTGGTAACAGTGGTGACACAAAATTGATTTCATTAACTCCTACATGGTTGGAAATCTGATCGAAACGAAAGAATAAAAGCTATAATTAAAATTCTCAGTCTTCAGTAGGCATTAGGTTACATTAGTCAGGTGAGTTTATAGGTAACCTGTGTATGTGCTAATGGAACTAGGATGAACCTTTATAAAGCATATTAGGTGGTAAGACTTACGTGGGGTGGGGCTGGTTGGTATGCATCCTAACAAGATTATGGTGTCTTATAGTTGGAACATGGGAGCAATTGATGTGCCCCTTTCAGAACCTTAACTGTCAGTAACAGTGGAGAGAATGATAAAAACCAGTGAGCAGAAAGAAGACTCCCAAAGCCAAGCTAGCTTATCGTAAAGCTGTTGGAGATGACCGTGCTTATTAGCCAGAGCAGGATGGGGAGGAAAGAGACAACAGCAGACGAGTCTGAGCTGTTCCTTTGGTGGGAAAGTGTGCTCTGGCTTCATGGATGAGGGAGGTGTAGGTTTTAAATTTAGCCTCCCCTTGTTTGGATTCCACACTTGCCAAGTAACTTGATAATTACTTGGTTTTCCCTGTAACTGCCTCTAGGAAGAACATACACTGTTCATGCTGACATAGGTACATCAGTCTGCATGGTAAAAGTTACACATCTTACTACAAAATAATAAACTGGCTGGTTTATAATGTGTCTTGGGAGTTTTTTATTGAGTCCAGAGCCCTCCCACCTGCTCAAACCAGAATTTGGGGGCCAGTTAGAGGGCTGGAATGAAGACCTGTGACTTCATTGTAGAACCTTCTTGGCAGTGACTTTTATTGTTCACTTTTGTCTATACCTTGTGTCATGGTGCCTTTTCCAGGCAAAATAGTCCAGGTTATGCATAGTCTAATAGGGGGTTGGCAAAATGGCCTATGGGTGAGTTCAGCCCATGGCCTTTTTTGGTAATGTTTAGGTGCTAAGAATGATTTTTACATTTTATAAGTGCTTGAAAGAATATGAGGCTGACTCTATATGGCCCACAAACCTATGATACTTACTATTTGGTCCTCTGGACAAAGTTTGCTAACTCCTGGTCTAAAACCGTGATTTCATAACAGTGGCTGAAAATTGGAATCATCTGGGGACTTTTAACAGTGATACTCAAGGGCTTATCCCAGACTAGCTGAGTGAGATCCTGGTGCTTTCTGGTGGGGCCTGGGTGTTAGAATATTCTTTAAAAACTCATAGGTGATGCTAATGAGCGGCTGAGGTTGAAAACCACTACTCTAAGCTGTTTAAAAGAATTGGTATTTTTTCATTCCTCTCATGCATCCATTTTCAAATACGCTTGTTATATCTAATAGCATAAAGTGAGGTTTAAATTTCCCTCTTAGCCCTAGTTCTTGGGACTTGATTCTGTGTCTTCTCCATCGTTTCTCTGAATGTACTGTTACGTGCATCCACTCATTTTTTCCCTTACACAAATGGGGTAGGTTGCTATATGCAGTGTTTCATAACTTTAGAGTTCATTTCATAACAGCTCATTTTTAATGACTGCATGGTACTCCATTGTATGGAAATAGAATGCTATTCAAACCGGTAACTTACTGGTAGATGTTTAGATTTTTTTCAGTATTTTGCTATTACAGATAGACCCGCAGTAGTTTTTATTTGTTTGTTTGAGGGAGAGAGAAGCTGGGCTCAACTGAAGTAGGGCTCTTGTTTACCCAAAGCAGGGCTGTGTTCACCTGAAGTGAGGGTTCATGCTCACCCAATGTGGGACTTGAACTCATGAACCATGAGGAGATCATGATCTGAGCCAATGTCAGATGCTTAACCATCTGAGCCACCAGGTGCCTTTTTTTTTTTTTTTTTTAAGTAAACTCTACTCACAAAGTGGGACTTGAATTCATGACCCCAAGATCAACAGCCACATGCTCAATGGACTGAGCCAGCCAGAGACCCTACACAGTGGATATTATAAGAGTTTATTTTATTCTATTAAAAAGAAATTTTTTTTAAATGTTTATTTTATTTTTAAGAGAAAGAGCCCGAGCAGAGTGAGGGCAGAGAGAGAGGGAAACACAACCCAAAGCATACTCCAGGCTCTTCAGCTGTCAGCACAGAGCCCAATGTGGGGCTTGAACCCACGAGCTATGAGATAATGACCTGAGCCAAATTTGGACATTTAACCGACTGAGCCACCCAGGTGCCCCTATTTTATTCTATTTTAGAGAGTGTGCACAAGCCGGGGAGAGGGTGGGAGAGAGAATCTTAAGCTCCATGCTAATTGTGGAGCTGGATACAGGGATGCAGGGCTTGATCCCACAACCCTGGGATCATGACCTGAGTTGAAATCAAGAGTCAAAGGCTCAATTGACTGAGCCACCCAGGCACCCCTACAAGAGTTTATTCTTAAATGTATAACAGGATCTAAGACAACTCTTCATTCTAACTATAGATAGCAACAGATGCTATGACAGGAAAGACAGAAATGGAATTAAGGATCACCATTGCCTCAGGCACAAGGAAGAGCTTACTTCTTGCCACATTTCTTAATTCCACCTATGGCCAGGAGGCCTTTCCCCACAGCTTGCACTTTTAGCTCAAGTTTTCTTCTCTTTGTGTTTTTGCTTCCAACCCTTATCTTCCTCCCATCTCCTGCACCTTCTTGGGCTGCTTCAGGGATTTCTTGCCACATTTGTGGCCAGCCATGGCACCTGCTGCTCTACATGGATAACATATATATATGTACACACACACACACACACACACACACACATATATTTTATATATATACACACATACGTATATTTTAAGCTTTTATTTATTATGAGAGAGCATGTGCACACACAGGAGGGGCAGAAGAAGAGAGAATCCCAAGCAAGCTGCTCACTCCAGAGCTGAGCTGGGCGCAGGGCTCAATGCCACAAACTGCGAGACCGTGACTTAAGCTGAAATCAAGAGCCAGACGCCTAACCAACTAAGCCATTTGGGCGCCCCATAATTGTTTTTTTTAATTGAAGTATAGTTAGCATACAATATTAGTTTCAGGTGTACAACAGAGAGATTCGATGTTTATATGCATTATATTTATATACATTATGAAATGATCACAACTCTAGTTACCATTTGTCACCATACATTTATTACAGTATTATTGGCTATATTCCTTATGCTGTACTTCACATTCTTGTAACTGGAAGCTTGTGCCACTTAATCGCCTTCCTATTTCACCCATCTCCCCACTCCTCTTCATTCTGGCAGCCACCAGTGTTCCCTGTATTTTTGAGTCTTCCTGTTTTGTTGCTTGTTTTTTAGATTCTACATGTGAGTGAAATCATACAGTGTTTGTCTTTCTCTGTGTGACTTATTTCACTTAGCATAATATCCTCTAGGTCAATCCATGTTGTTGCAAATAGCAAGATCATATTCTTTTCTTACAATTGAGTGTATATACACATATGGTGTATATACACACACACTACATCTTTATCCATTAGTCAGTGAACACTTAGGTTGTTTCCTATCTTGGCTATTGTAACTTTTGCAGTGAACATGGGGTGCATGTATCCTTTTGAATTAGTGTTCTTGTTTTCTTTTCATAAATCCCAGAAGTGGAATTGCTAGATCATAATGGAATTTCTATATTAGATTTTATTTTTTTAAGTTTATTTTATTTTGAGAGAGAGCAAGTGGGGAAGGGATAGAGAGAGAGGGAGACAGAGAATCCCAAGCAGGCTCTGTGCTGCTAGCACAGAACCCGATGCAGGGCTTGAACCCATGAGACCTGTGAGATCATGACCTGAGCTGAAACCAAGAGTCAGACACTTAACATTTTTTATTTATTTTTGGGACAGAGAGAGACAGAGCATGAACGGGGGAGGGGCAGAGAGAGAGGGAGACACAGAATCGGAAACAGGCTCCAGGCTCCGAGCCATCAGCCCAGAGCCTGACGCGGGGCTCGAACTCACGGACCGCGAGATCGTGACCTGGCTGAAGTCGGACGCTTAACCGACTGCGCCACCCAGGCGCCCCCCAAGAGTCAGACACTTAACTGACTGAGCCACTCAGGTGCCCCAGATTTATGAAAAAAAAAATTTTTTTTTGAAGTTTATCTATTTGCCTTGAGAGAGAGAGAGCATGCACAAGTGGGGTAAGAGCAGAGAGAGGGGAGAAAATTCCAAGCAGGCTCCGTGCTGTTGGCTCAGAGCTTGACGCAGGGCTCAAGCTCACAAACCGTGAGATTGTGACCTGAGCCAAGATCAAGAGTTGGGTATTTAACCAACTGAGACACTCAGGTGCCACTTAAAAATTTTTTTTATTTCTGAGTGATCTTTCTTTCCACCCAATGTGGAACTCCTGACCCTGAGATCAAGAGCCGCATGCTCTTCTGACAGCCAGCCAGGTGCCCCTGGAATTTCTGTTTTGAATATTTTGAGGAACCTCCATGCTGTTTTCCATAGTGGCTACACCAATTAATTACCTTCCCATCAACAGTACATGAGGGTGCCCTCTTCTCCATATCCTCGCCAACAGTTTTTGTTTTTTTTTAATGTTTATTTTTTTTTGAGAGAGAGTGACAGAACAGGGGAAGTGGAGAGAGGGGGAGACAATTTCAAGCAGGCTCCATACTGCTCCAACATGGGGCTGGAACCCACAAACCATGAAATCATGATCTGAGCCTAAATCAAAAGACACTTAACTGACTGAGCCACCCAGGTGCCTCAACAGTTGTTATTTTTGATACTAGCCATTTGGACAAGTGTGGAGTGATACCTCATTGTGGTTTTGATTTGCATTTCCCTGATAAGTGATGTTGAGCATCTTCATGTGTCTGTTGGCCCTCTGTATGTCTTTTTTGAAAGAATATCTATTCAGGTCCTCTGCCCATTTGTTTGATTTTTTTGGTGTTGAGCTGTATAAGTTCTTTATATGTTTTAGATATTAACGCCTTATTGAGTTTATCATTTGCAAATATCTTCTCCCATTCAGTAGGTTGCCTTTTTGTTTTGTTGATGGTTTTCTTTGCTGTGCAAAAGCTTTTTAAGTCTTCTTTCTTTTCTTTCTTTCTTTCTTTCTTTCATTCTTTCTTTCTTTCTCTCTCTCTCTCTCTCTCCCTCCCTCCCTCCCTCCCTCCCTCCCTCCCTCCGTCCCTTCCTTCCTTTCTCCCTCTCTCAATTCTCTCTTTCTTTCCCTCTTTCTTTCTTTTCTTTCTTTCTCCCTTCCTTCCCTCCCTCCCCTTTCCTTCCTTCCTTCCTTCCTTCCTTCCTTCCTTCCTTCCTTCCTTCCTTCCTTCCTTCCTTCCTTCCTTCCTTCCTTCTTTTTGTTGCCCTTGCCTGAGGAGACCAAGCCCCCATAAAAATATTGTTAAGACCAGGGGCGCCTGGGTGGCTCCATCGGTTAAGCGTCCAACTTCGGCTCAGGTCATGATCTCACGGTTTGTGAGTTCAAGCCCTGCGTTGGGCTCTGTGCTCACAGCTCAGAGCCTGGAGCCTGCTTCGGATTCTGTCTGTCTGTCTGTCTGTCTGTCTGTCTGTCTCTCTCTCTGCTCCTCCCCCACTTGTGCTCTGTCTCTCAAAAATAAATAAATAAATGTAAAAAAATGTAAAAAATATATATTGTTAAGACCAAAGTCCAAGAATTTATTGCCTGTGTTTTCTTTCAGGAGTTATATAGTCTCAGGTTTTACATTTAGTTTTGTGGGTTTTTTTTTTTTTAATGTTTTTTATGTTTATTTTTGAGAGAGAGAGAGAGAGCGCAAGCAGGGGAGGGACAGAGAGAGAGGGAGACACAGAATCTAAAGCAGGCTCCAGGCTCTGAGCTGTCAGCACAGAGCCTAATGTGGGGCTCAAACTCACGAACCATGAGATTATGACCTGAGCCGAAGTCAGATGCTTAACCGACTGAGCCACCCATGTGCCCCTACATTTAGGTTTTTAATCCACTAAGAGTTTATTTTTGTATATAGCATAAGAAAGTAGCCCAGTTTCATTCTTTTGCATGTAGCTGTTCAGTTTTCCCAGCACCATTTATTGAAGAGACTGTCTCTTCCTCATTTTCTATTCTCATCTCCTTTGTCATAGGCTAATTGGCCATAGAAATGTGGGTTTATTTCTGGGATCTCTGTTCTCTTCCATTGATCTATGTATTTGTTTTCGTGCTAGCGCTGTACTATTTTGATTATTGTAGCTTTGGAATCTGGGAGTGTGTTACTTCCAAACTTTGTTTTTCTTTTTCAAGATTGCTTTGGCTGCTCAGGGTCTTTTGTGGTTTCATACAAATTTTAGGATTGTTCTTTAAAAAAAATTTTTTTTGGGGCGCCTGGGTGGCTCAGTCGGTTAAGCGGCCGACTTCATCTCAGGTCACGATCTCGTGGTCCGTGAGTTCGAGCCTCGCGTCGGGCTCTGTGCTGACAGCTCAGAGCCTGGAGCCTGTTTCGGATTCTGTGTCTCCCTCTCTCTGACCCTCCCCCGTTCATGCTCTGTCTCTCTCTGTCTCAAAAATAAATAAACGTTAAAAATAAATAAATAAAAAAAAATTAAAGTTAAAAAAAATTTTTTTTCTAACGTTTATTCATTTTTGAGAGACAGAGAAAGAGCATGAGCAGGGAGGGGCCGAGAGAGGGGAGACACAGAATCTGAAGTAGGCTCCAGGCTCTGAGCTCTCAGCACAGAACCTGACATGGGACTTGAACTCACAAACCATGAGAGCATGACCTGAATCATGATGAAGTCAGACACTTAACCAACTGAGCCACCCAGGCGCCCCAGGATTATTTATTATTTGTTCTATTTCTGTGAAAAATATTGGGGTGGGGGGTGGGTGTGTGTGTGTGTTTCTTTTTTGAGAGGGTGGGTGCGACTGAGTGAGGGGCCAGAGAGAGAGAGAATCCCATGCAAGCTCCACACTGTCAGCTCGGAGCTCGAATGTCAGGCTTGAACTCATGAACCATGAGAGCATGACCTGAGCTGAAGTAGGACGCTTAACTGACTGATCCACCCAAGTGCCGATGTGTTTTTTTAAAAGACTTTTTAAGAAATAATCTCTACAACCCGTTGTTGGTGTTTTGGGATTGCTTTGGAATCTGTAGATTGCTTTGTGTAGTGTGGACATTTTAAGTATTCTTCCAGTCCATGAGATGGTATATCTTTCCATTTATTTGTGTCATCTTCAGTTTCTTTCATCAATGTCTTACAGTTTTCAGAATACATATCTTTCACCTCCTCAATTAAATTTATTCCTGGGTAGTTTATTCTTTTTGGTAGTAAATGGGATTGTTTTCTTATTCTCTGTCTGGGTGTTGGTTATTAGTGTATAGACATACAACAGATTTCTGTGTATTAATTTTGTATTCTACAACTTACTGAATTCAGTTATTAGTTCCAATAGTTTCTTGGATAGCTTCAGGATTTTCTATATATAATATCATATCATCTGCAAATAGTGACAGTTTTACTTTTTCTTAATGATAGTTGCCTTTTATATCATTTTCTTTTCTGACTGCTGTAGCTTGGACTTCCAGTACTATGTTGAATAAAAGTGGCAAGACTGGACATTACTGTCTAGTTCCTGATCTTAGAGAAAAAACTTTCAGCCTTTCACCGTTGAGTATGATGTTAGCTGTTGATTTGTCATATATGACCTTTATTATTTTAGGTATATTCCCACTTTACCCACTTTGGGGAGAATTTTTATCATAAATCAATGTTGAATTTTTTCAAATGATTTTTGTGAATCTGTGGAGATGATCGTATGATTTTTATTCTTCATTTTGTTAATTTGTATCATGTTCATTGCTTTGCAGATATTGAATGATTTTTGCAATCCTGGAATAATCCCAATTGATCGTGGTATATGATCCTTTTAATGTATTCCTGAATTCAGTTTGCTGATATGTTGTTGAAGATTTTTACATCTATGTTCATCAGGGGTATTAGCCTGTAATTTCCTTTTTTTGGTAGTGTTTGTCTGGTTTTGATATCAGGGTAATGCTAGCCTCCAGTCTTAACCTTTTTTAAGTGTTTATTCATTCTTGAGAGAGAGGGAGGGAGAGAGAATGCACAAGTGGGGAAAGGGCAGAGGGAGAGGGAGACACAGAATCTGAAGCAGGCTCCAGGCTCTGAGCTATCAGCACAGAACCCGACATGGGGCTCGAACTCATAAGCTGTGAGACTGTGACCTGAGCTGAAGTTGGATGCGCATTGACTGAGCCACCCAGGTGCCCCCACTCTTAACCATTTTTTTTTTCAACGTTTTTTATTTATTTTTGGGACAGAGAGAGACAGAGCATGAACGGGGGAGGGGCAGAGAGAGAGGGAGACACAGAATCGGAAACAGGTTCCAGGCTCCGAGCCATCAGCCCAGAGCCCGACGCGGGGCTCGAACTCACAGACTGCGAGATCGTGACCTGGCTGAAGTCGGACGCCTAACCGACTGCGCCACCCAGGCGCCCCTTAAACATTTTTAAGTGAATAGTTAGTAGTGTTCAGTATATTGATATTGTTGTGCAACAGATGTCTAGAACTTACTCATCTTGCAAAACTGAAATTATAGCCATTAAACACTAATTTCTTGCAACCTTTGGTAACCATCTTTCTACCTTCTATGATTTTGACTACTTTAGATAATTCATAGGGGTGGGATCATACAGTATTCTTTTTCTTTTTTTAAAAAAATTTTTAAAAGTGTTTACCTTTGAGAGAGAGAGAGAAACAGATCATGAGCGGGGGACGGGCAGAGAGAGACAAAAACACAGAATCTAAAGCAGGTTCCAGGCTCTAAGCTGTCAGCACAGAGCCCGACCTGGAGCTCGAACTCACGAACCATGAGATCATGACCTGAGCTGAAGTTAGATATTCAACCTACTGAGCCACCCAGGTGCCTCAGTATTTTTCTTTTTGTGACTGGCTTATTTCACTTAGTATAATGTGCTCAAGATTTATCCATGTTGTAGCATATGACAGGATTTTTTTCAAAGCTGCATGATATTTCATTATATGTATATGCCACATTTTATTTATTTGTTCCATTACTTACTTTGCATTTGTCTTACACATTTAGTCATTTGTATTTTTTTTCTATGAAGTGTGACCAGCCCTATTTCCTGTTTTAATTGGATTATTTATCTTTTTCTTAATGATTTGTAAGTGCCCTTGATATATGAAAGATAGTGGCCCTTAATCACAGATTAAACATTTTTTTCAAGTATTTTCGTCTTAAAATATAATACAATATATATCCATTAATTTTTCTCCTTAAAATAGATGAATAATTTATAAGTATATTGGGTTTTTTTAAAGTTTTTATTGGTTTAAGTATTTTCTATACTAGCATGGGGCTTGAACTCATGACCCTGAGATCAGGAGTTGCATGCTCTTCTGACTGAGCCAGCCATGTGCCCCAGCTTATTGTTTACTCTTTAAATTTGTGGTTTATTTATTTTGCGTTTTGTAAATACAACCCTTCCTAGCCTTGTTTGCTCTTTTAACTTAGTAGACCTCCTTTCCCCTTAGGGCCGTGCAAATCTCAACCTGATGTGTGTGTGTATGTGTGTACAGCTAACGTGTTACACAAATGAGGCAGTTTAGCAAATTGTCTAACACAGCATTTACAAGAAAGACTGCTTAACCTCTCTGAGTCTACTTTCTCATATTTAATTTTTTTTTTTTTAAGTTTATTTATTTTTGACAGAGACAGAGTGCGAGCATGAGCTGGGGAGGGGCAGAGAGAGAGGGAGACACAGAATCTGAAGCAGGCTCCAGGCTCTAAGCTGTCAGCACAGAGCCCGACATGGGGCTTGAACCCACAAACTGTGAGATCGTGACCTGGGCCGAAGTCGGACGCTCAGCTGACTGAGCCACCCAGCCGCCCCTACTTTCTCATACTTAAAATGAGAGTATTTTCTCATCTCATCTATAACATCTGATGACCCCAGAGGACTGTTGTAAGGACTGAGGATTTAACTAAAGCACCCTAGCACAGTCCCTAGCACATTGTAAGGATTCTGTGCCACTTGCACAATAAAAGGGTATTTGGGGAATGATATTCCTTGGTGTCTTTGTGATGTGCAACATACCATTCGAACAAAGTCTTGGATCATTTCTTAGGTTATTGGTTATATCCAGGCAATGTTTTTTTGTTGTTCTTTGATGTTTGTCTGTTTAGTATCTTCATTCATGATGCCAAATATTGATATGCAGAATTGGTCCTATTTCTTAGAAACCTTAGTTTTGTGAGGGATCTAGAATTCCCACCCAATGCTAATGTGTTCTGTCGCTGTTGCTGAAATCCATAAATTCAGTGAATCACACATGTGATGGTTTACACCCCTCTACAGTGTACTTACTTCATATAGCCAAAAGGTAGGAGACTTTCCAACAACTTGTAGGTTTGTGCTTTACAGGTTATATCCTTACTGCAACCCAACCTTGTTAGAGCGAGGTTTTTCAGCTTCAGTACCTTTGCCATTTTGGACCAGATAATTCTTTGTTGTGAAGGAATATCCTGTGCTTTGTAGTATGTGTAGCAACATCCGTGGCTTCTACCCACTAAATGTCAGTAGCATCTCCCACTTTGGACAACCAGAAATGGTCCTGATATTGCCAGATGTCCCCTGGGAAACAAAATTTCCCCTAGTTGAGAACCACTAGGAAACAGCTGAGTATCAGGTGATTTGCTTAGGGTTGATAAAACTGCAACTTGTGGCACATTAAGAATCCAGATCTCTGTGTTTCTGAATATCTACCTGTATTCAGCATTGTTTGAGTATCTATGTTTTACTAGCCATAGAACTCTTTTATAGTTCAGTGTCTAATGGGGGAAGTTGGATATAGGAACAGTTCTGCACACCATGCTGAGTCCTGTCACCAAGGGCCAGAGTAGCACCCCAAAGGGGACAAGCAAGGAAAGATTTTGCTGGCGTTGGCCCAGGATTCTGAGGAGAGTAGCAGTTTGCCAGATGCAAGGAAGGCACATACCATGTAAGAAAGAAGAAATTTTTTTTATAGTTTATTTTTGAAAGAGAAAGAGTGTGAGCAAGGGAGAGGTTGAGAGAGAGAGACAGAGAGACAGCCCCAAGCAGACTGCACTGTCTGCACGGAGCCCGATGTGGGGCTTGATCCCACGAACCTCAAGATCATGACCTGAACTGAAATCAAGAGTTGGACGCTTAACTGACTGAGCCACCCAGGCGTCCTAAGAAGAAATTTTTCTAGTGGGAGAAGAGGGACTTAAGGATGGAGCAAGTGTAGGGTATGTGGGAGGTAGGGGGTAGATAATGCTAAGTCTGATGGAGGGTTCAACAGCAATGGTTTTTTGTACCCAGATCAGGAGTTAGTACTTTATTTGGTCCACCCGTGTATGTTAGGGAATGGGTACAGTTCAGTGCAGTGCTCCTGGCACTAGCCCAACTGCCAGGAAAGCCAAGTTCCGACAGATCCCTGAGCTCTCATCCCTTGCTCCCTGCAGTCTGCTTAAACTGCAGCTACTAAAGAGGCCAGTAGATGGGGCTCTTGCCTACTGTTGGCTGCTGGACTAGACTAGCTGAAGCTTGGTATCCTTATTCCAGTTCTATTCAACAGACTCAGGACCTGCTGTCAACCTTTGGATACAGAAATTAATAAGACAGGCCCTCATTTAAAGACCTTTGGTTCTGGAGAGTGGGGAGGGGAGGCCCTCTGGTCTCTAGTCCATTCTGATTATCTATGAGAGATTACCTGTTAACCTTAAAGCTAGCAGCAGGCAACATGGCTTATAAAGGAACCCTGATGTTCACTGTGAAGCCCTCAGCCTTCCCCTCAGGTTTTCAAAAGGGATGCTAGCTACAGGTCCCCACTGCTTATGGAAACTGCAGACCTATGTCCTTCCTAGGCCTGAGCACTCAGATGCCCTGGCACTCTTCCTCTGTCTCCCCTGTCCCTCCTTCTCTCCTAGCATAATCGTCTTATGGAGCTCAGAATTGAGGAGAACAAATGCCAGGCTTTCACCTTGTGAGTGGGTTGAAAGGTGGGTAGAGTACAGAATATTTCAATAAATTAACCTTGCAGATATAGAAATTCATCCATTCAGCAATTATGAGTACTTACTATGTGCCAAGCACATAATATGTTATTCTGTGTGAGAGATGATGAGGACACGATCACGAATGAACAAAAAAACAAGACACAGTCCCAGTGACCAAAGGTTACCCAGGCTAATGAGGGGCAAAGATATTAATCATCACAAGTAAATATATAAATACAAACCTAATGAAGGCAATGTGCAAAGAGCTATGAGACCATGCAGCGGGCAGCTGACCCATGCGGTGGTGGGACTTCCTCACAGGTAGGGTGACCGTGTAATTTATCATTTAAACTGGGATGCTTTTGAGAGTAAAAGGGAGAACAATTAATTAGATTGACATAAGGAGGTATAAACTGTATCAACACAGTAATAGAAATCTTTACTGAGGAAGTGATGTTTCAGTCGAGGTTTGATGGTGAGAGTTAATTAGGTGAAGGTGGAAGCATAGCATGAGTAAGGCTGGATATTCTTTCCAGTTAAAGGGAATAGCATATGTAAAGGCCTTTTGGTGAGAGGGAGCATGATGGAGACCCCAATCTGAAAGAAGGTCTATGCAGAATGAGGAGGAGAGCAGTGGATGATGAGACTAGAGAAGTACATGGGGATCAGAGCATGCAGAGCCTTTGTAAGGCATACTTAAGGTTTTGGTCTGTATTCTGAAGACAATAGGAAGCTATTGAAGAGTATGTGTCTTAGCTTGGCTGCTGTAACAAAATACCATAGACTGGGTGGCTTAAGCAACAAACTTATCTCTCACAGTTCTCTGGGCTGGGAAGGCCAAAATCAAGATGTATTTGATTCCTCGTGAGAGCTCTCTCCCTGACTTGCAGATCGCTTTTTGCTGTGTCCTCTCATGGTGGGGAGGGAGAGAACAAGCTCTCTGGTCTTTTTATAAGAACACTAATCCCATCGTGGAGGCTCCACTCTCAACGACCTCATCTAAAGGCCCTGCCTCCTCATACTTCCCAAAGGCCCTGCCTCCTCACACTATTGGACTTCAACATATGAATTTTAGGGGGACATATTCAGTTATGGAGCAGTTGTATATATGTATGTGTTAAAATTTTTTTTTTTTTTACTAGGGAGGGGAGCCTGGGTGGCTCAGTTGGTTAAGCATTCGACTTCAGCTCAGGTCACGATCTCACCATTCATGAGTTCAAGCCCCACAGCTCTCTGCTGTCAGTGTGGAGCCCACTGCAGATCCTCTCTGTCTTCCTCTCTCTGCTTCTCTCCCACTCCCATGCGCACACTCTCTCTTTCTCAAAAAGTAAATATTACAGAAAATAAAAATTAAAAAAAATAAAAACTTTTTATTAGGGAAAATTTTAAATACCAAAGTGGAGAGAATAGTATAATAAATCTCCATCTTCCCATTCAGCTCTTATCAATCCATGGTCTGTCTTTTTGAGTCTCTAATACCCAAACCCATACCTTTCCTTACCACTTCCCATTAGATTGTTTTGAAGTAAAAAAAAAAAAAAGACCTTAATTGCATCCATTAATAATTTACATATGTATCTCAAAGCTTAAAGCCTTAAAGAAAGCAAACAAAAAAAGCATTTCTGTTACTGGATCTAAAAGACTTATCAGTATAGTAATCAGTTGATATTAAATATCCTGTCTGTATCACTGAATGTTGTTATAGGCTGGTGACATGATCAGATTTGCATGTGCAAAGCTTTATGTGCCTGCTGTGAGAATAGACTGAAGGGGTCTGGAGTGGGTATTTTGAGATCAGTTAGGCTACTACAGTAGGCCAGGTGAGAGATCATTTTGGTCCCCTGAATTGAAGTGGTAGAAAGAATATGGATAGAGGGTAGGTGATTTGAGAATGATTTAAAAAATAAATAATAAAAAAAAAAAAATTAAAACTTGGTGGGGTGGGGGTAGGGGAGCAGTGAGGAAGAGCAAGGTATTAAGAGTGACTCTTTAGACATTTTTTTCCCAAGAACTGGATGAATGGTGGCACTATTCATTGGGATAGGAAAAAATGGAAAAGTTTATTTGGGGATACGTTAATTTGAAGTGGGTTTTTTTTTTTTTTTTTTTGACACATCTAAGCGAAAACGTTGAGAAGTCAGTGAAAATTTATGCTACTAGAGCTTGGTGGAGCGGTCAGGGCTGAGGATACAAAATTGAAGCTCATCAGTGAATAGTTTTGAGACAGCAATGTGGTAAGAAGGGCATTGGAGCAGGACCGTGGAGTCCTAGATTCTAGCTCCTCCCTGTCTTGGACTCACAGGTAACTTTGGGCAACTCACTACCTCTCTAGAGCTCTCGATATATCCTTATCTAGGGACACACACACACACACCGCCTCTCCCAGACTGTCCCATAATCCAACAAATAAAAGGTTAACGCCTGACACAGAGGTATATATTGATATACATCAATCTCTAAAGAATATATAGTCTTTTTTACACACTTAAAACTTTTATGTAAATGTACCATACTCTATTCTGTGACTTGCTTATTTCACTGATGTGTATATAATAGTCCCCTGGATACTTACATTTCTTTATTAATTCACTTGTTTATTCACTTATTGACAGGCATTCAGGCTGCCTGTCAATCCAATGCAGTGCTGCTCTGAACAGTCTAATAAATGTCTACTGGTGTACATGTGTGAGAGTTCTCTTGAGTTTAAAACCAGAAGGGAAAGTGCTGGTCGTAAAGTGCATCTTCAATCTTCTAGATAATGCCAGTTTTCCAAAGATATTTACTAATTTACACTACTGCCAGCAGCTCAGGAGTGTTCTTGTTCCACATTCTCCCCTCTAGGTAAGTTATTAAATCAAGCCCCAGCCCCAGCTTCTGGATAGAATGTTATCTTACTGTAATTTTAATTTGGATTTTCCTGACCACTAATGAAGTTGAACACCTTTTCAAATTCACCTGAGTGTTTGGATTTCCTCTTCTGAAGGTGTCTGCTTAAGTCTTTTGCCCATTTTTAAAAATTGCATTGTCTGTCTCTTACTGATTTGTAGAGGTTCTTTATGTATTTTGGATACAATTCCTTTGTTGTTTTTATACTGTGTAACTATCCTGTCCAATTCTGTGTCTTGCTGTACTTTCTTTATTGTATTTTTTGTCTAACAGAAAGCTTACTTTTTTTTCTTACTAGTCAAAATCTTCCATTTGCCCCTCCATATACACTTTCCACCTTTCTCCACTGGCTCTCTGCCTGGGGAGGTTGACCTTTAGGAACGACATCATTGGGCTCTGTGCCCTTTGGCTTCTGTTTCAGTTTGGTCCAATGGAGTGTTCCAGCAGGATATCATAAGAAGGTGGAAAATGGGAATAGGTATTTATTTCTCCTACTCCCAACTTCCTTTGTCCTAAATGAAAAATCACTGCTTTCCTTCAGGCAGTCTCTTCTGCATACTTTTTCCTCAGGGAACATGAATCTGCTCCTTACGCTCACTGCTTTTGCCCAAGTGTGGTAACATCCTTCTGCCTGTAGCTCCCAGTCAAAGCACTGTCTTAAATTCTCCTATACCCACACTACTTTAAGTAATCTTTTTAAATATAAAGGACCTTTTCTGAGACCATTTTATTTTATTTTTTATTTTATTTTTAAGTGTTTATTTATTTTGAGGTGGGGGGAGAGCAGAGAACTAGGGGAGAGAAAATCCCAAGCAGGCTCCACGATGCCAGTACAGAGCCCAACACATGGCTTTGTCTCATGAATTGTGAGATCATGACCCCAGTCAAAATCAAGAGTTGGTCGCTCAACCAACTGAGCCACCAGGTGCCCCTCAGACCATTTTAAATTTTTTTTTTTTTCAACATTTTTTATTTATTTTTGGGACAGAGAGAGACAGAGCATGAACGGGGGAGGGGCAGAGAGAGAGGGAGACACAGAATCGGAAACAGGCTCCAGGCTCCGAGCCATCAGCCCAGAACCTGACGCGGGGCTCGAACTCACGGACCGTGAGATCGTGACCTGGCTGAAGTCGGACGCTTAACCGACTGCGCCACCCAGGGGCCCCGCCCCTCAGACCATTTTAATATGAGTGTGTCATCAGTTCTTGTTGGACTTCTAACTGATATATTTATTAATATTTTCTTTTAAAATTAGTGCTTTTCAAGAAAATTTCTTTATTCTGAGATAATAAAGATATTCTATATTATCTTCTAAGAGCTTTATTATTTGTTTTCCTTGTTTAGGTGTATAGTTTACCTGATTTTGATTTTTCAGTCCTTCTATATTTATAGAGATTGTGTTATGGGCCAACATATGGTCTGTCTTGGTGACTGTTGCATGTGCATTTGAAAAGAATGTGTATTTTGCTGTTGTTAGTGGAATGTTCTATAAATGTCAACTAGGGAACGTTGGTTGATAGGATTGTTTAAGTCTTCTACATCTTTACTGATTTACTGTCTACTTGTTAAATTAGCAAGAGAGGCATATTGAAATAACTATTGAGGGGCACCTGGGTGGCTCAATCAGTTAATCATCTGACTTTGGCACAGGTCATGATCTCGCAGCTCATGATTTGAGCCCCACATCGGGATCTCTGCTGTTAGCACAGAGCCTGCTTCAGATCCTCTGTCCTTCTCTCTCTGCCCTTCCCCTGCTTGTACTCTGTCTCTCTCAAAATAAATAAATAAACTTAAAAAAAACAACTGTGATGATGGGTTTGTCTATTTTTTTTTTTTCTTTCTGTTCTCTTAGCATTTTCTTCATGTATTTTGAAGCTCACTTCTTGGGTACCTACACATTTAAGATGGTTTGTGAAATAGGCCTCATTATCTTTGATAATATTGCTTGTTCTGAAGTCTGCTTTTTCTGATATCAGTATAGCCATTCTAACTTTTTTCTTACTAGCATTTGAATAGTATTATTACCTCTTTTTTATCCTTTTACTTTTCACTTCTGTCTTTATATTTAAAGTAGATTTCTCAAAAGCAGCATAGCCTTGTTTTTTAAAATCTAGTCTGATAATATCTGCTTTTTAACTGAAGTGTTTAGACCATTTATATTTAATGGAATTATTAGGTTAAAATCTATTATTTGACTGTATTTTCTGTTTTCTGCATCTGTTTTTCTTCTTTTTGTTACTCCATTTTATCTTCCACTATTGGCTTATTTGTTATAGCTCTGCATTGTACTTTTATGTTTGTTCTAGCAATATAGTATGCATCTTTAACTGATCACTGTCTACCTTTAAACAATATAACACTTTATGTGTAACATAAAAGCCTTCCATTTTTCACACTCCATTCTTTGTTATTGTTGTCATACATTTTACTTCAACACATTATAAAACCCAAAATACATTCTTATCACTTTGCTTTAAATAGTTATCTTTTCCCCACAGTTTTATTAAGGTATAATTGACATAAAATGAACTGCACATATTTAAAAAAATTTTTTAATGCTTATTTGTTTTTCAGAGACAGAGCACAAGTGGGGGAGGGGCAGAGAAGGAGAGGGAGAAAGAGTCAGAAGCAAGCTCCAGGCTCCTGGCTGTCAGCATGGAGCCTGATGTGGGGCTCAAACTCATGAACGATGAGGTCATGACCTGAGCCGAAGTTGGGTGCCCAACTGACTGAACCACCCAGGCACCTTGAACTGCGTGTATTTTAGGTGTAAATTTTATGAGGTTTGACAAATGTTTACACCTGTGAAACCATTACCACAGTTAAGATAATTAATATTTTCTTTTTCTTGTAATTCCTCATAATTTATGCAGTGATGTGCTGTAGCTGGATCATATCAGATTGTTAAGTTTTCGTTTCTCATGGTAATATACTTAGGAGTGAGATTGCTGGGTCATATCGTAACTCTCTGTTTAACATACTGAGGAACTGCCAGACTGTTTTTCAAAGTGGCTGCACCATCTTACAGAACTACCAGTGAAGTACGAAGGACCACCTCACTTTTTTTCACCCAAAAAAGAAAAAGGATTACCTCCCAAAACACCCCTCAAAACCACCTCAGATGGAGCTACGGTTTAGATATAAAACATGAAATACTTTTCATAATATTAGAATGGCAAAAAACCTTTCTAAGCAAACCCATAAGCCATGAGAAGGAAAAAGATTTTACTACAGAAAAATGTAGCACATCTTTCTAGGGGGAAAAAACTCAAAAGAGAGAAGAAGACATATGAGAAGAATATGTGCAAAATATGACTAAGAGCAATTTCCCTATTACACAAAGACATCTTAAAAAGAAAATAAAACAACCCTATAAAAAATTGGGTGAAAGACATGAATAGATTGCAGAAAATGAGATTAAAGTAGACAATATAGAAAGAAGGTCAACTACACTAATACTTAAATAATATAAATTGACACATATGACAGAGGTCATGTTTATCTAATATTTGGCAAAGACATAGATTAATGAAATCCAGTAAGGGAGTGAGGAAATAGGCATTTTTACGTATCGTTGGTAAATGTACAAATTGGTGCACTTTTTTTTTTTAAATATTTAGTTTTGAGAGAGAGAGCGCAAGCAGGGGAGGGGCAGAGAGAGAGGGAGACACAGAATCTGAAGCAGGCTCCAAGCTCTGAGCTGTCAGCATAGAGCCTGATGTGGGGCTCAAACCCACAAACCGTGAGATTATGACCTGAGCCAAAGTCGGACACTTAACTGACTGAGCCACCCAGGCGCCCCCAAATTGGTGCACTTCTCAAGGAGGACAATTTGGCAATATTTTTTGAAATTTTAAATGTTATGCCCTTTGAATAATTATATTTTTAGGGAGAGGTAGTCTAGAAAATTACACAAGTGGAAAATTATACATTTACAAGAGTCAACACTTACAGAGGGGACGCTAAGTACTTACTTAGCATACCAACAGAGTAAGAGTAGAAAAATTAAAAAAAAATCTTTCTTGAAATAATTTGATATTTGGTATTCCATTTTTAAAAGATTTTATTTTAAATAATCTCTACACCCAATATGGGGCTTGAACCCACAACCCTGAGATCGAGAGTCGCATGCTCTGCTGACTGAGCCAGTTGGACACCCCTTGAGAGTTGGTATTCTAAAATGGCATTGAGCAAATCGTCGAGAAAAATCAACTTTGCTGGAATTTCTTACACTTAATTTAGCATTGATATTATTTTTATTTTTATTTTTTATACAGGGATAGGAAGGAACATTGTAATATTTCCAGTGTTTAATGCTTCTGAAGGGTTTTCAAGCCAATCTTTAAAACAATCTTTATTGTTAATTAGTATTAGTTTACTTATGTGTATAATAATAATACAATAATATTTTGGCTGGGTTAAAGAGGAGACACTATGAGGCTGGAGTGAAGCGATACAACACTGCCCCCTAGAGTGTGCTTACTGCAGACCAGCTCTCAACAATACTATAGCGCTTAATTTTTTTAATTTTTTAATTAAAAAAAATTTTTTAATGTTTATTATTTAGTTTTGAGAGAGAGAGACAGAGCACGAGTGGGAGAGGGTTAGAGAGAGAAGCAGACACAGAATCCGAAGCAGGCTCCAGGTTCCTAGCTGTCAGCGCAGAGTCCTGTGCGGGGCTGAACTCAGCAACTGTAAGATCATGACCTGAGCCGAAGTTGGACGCTTAACCGACTGAGCCACCCAGGCACCCCAATACTATAGCACTTTAAAGGGTCATGTATTGACAGATACTGAAACAGGTATGGAGGAGGCCTAGGAGTTCATGTGAGGCAAAAACTGGAACTTGGCCCATATTTAGAATTCAAAATGTGTGGGACGCCTGGGTGGCTCAGTAGGTTGAGCGGCCGACTTCGGCTCGGGTCATGATCTCGCAGTCCATGAGTTCGAGCCCTGCGTCGGGCTCTGTGCTGACAGCTCAGAGCCTGGAGCCTGTTTCAGATTGTGTCTCCCTCTCTCTGACCCTCCCCCGTTCATGCTCTCTCTCTCTCTCTCTGTCTCAAAAATAAATAAACGTTAAAAAAAAACAGAATTAAAAATGTGTGCTACCATATGGCCTAAGGGTTTCTGAAAATGTCAGAATCATTGGAAACCTTGAAAGATAGACCATTAGCTAGAATCTGCTGGAGTGGGCTGGACCAAACAGCATACCTAGATTTTGTTGAGAGCAGTTGTTCTAGTCTGTATACAGAATATCCACAAAGTCTGGAAACATAGATAATAGTTTTTTTTTTTTTTTTTGAGAGAGAGAGAGCGCGCTCAGGTGGGGGAGAGGGGCAAAAGGAGAGAGAGAATCGAGCAGGTTCCATGCTCAGTGTGAAGCCTGACATGGGGCTTGATCCCATGACCCTGGGATCATGACCTGAGCCAAGATCGAGAGTCGGACACTCACGGGTGCCTGGTGATTCTGTCGGTTAAACATCCAACTCTTGATTTTGGCTCAGGTCATGATCCCATGATTCGTGAGTTTGAGCCTTGTGTCAGATTCCGTGTTGGCAGTGTGGAGCCTGTTTGGGGTTCCTTCTCTCTCTGCCCCTCCCCTGATTTCTGTGTCTCTCTAAAATAAATAAATAAGCTAAAAAAAAAAAAAAAGAGTTGGACATGCAATTGACTGAGCCACCCAGGTGCCCCTGGATAATAGTATTTTTATTTTATGATTCAAGATGTCCTTGATGATATGTCTCTTTAGTGGTGTTTCTAAACTTTATGGGTCTCTGATGGTCAGGAATCCTGACCACTTTCTGATAGTCTCTCAGAAAGTCTGTTCAGTGAAGGAGGGATCTATAGTGTCAAGGAATGACCTGAGTCTTAGGAGCTCGACATCTCTGCTGTGAGAATGCCCTCTGGTTGTGAAAGAGGAATGATCCCTTTGTCCAGAGAACTTTGAGCACTAATGGTTGGCTGCAACTGCAGCTGCTGAGGTAGTGGCCAGGCAGGCAGCCATGACACTGAAGAAAAGAAAAGGTCAGCAGCAGCCTAAGCTCCATCATGATTAATTGGCAGCAATGTGGGCAACAGGGTGACAGCAGCCAGCAGAGCAATAGCCAGCAGACCTCAATAGCAGTAGAAATGAAAGCTGATGGCTTGCAGAGCTGTTGGCAGCTGTTCTGATGGTCTCAATAATAAATATCTCCACCCTCACCTGTAAGGACCCTTAGAGAAATAACAATAGAGGGAGATCCTGGAATCAAAGCTTGGAGATTTGGGTGTTGTTCTAAATGTGACTCATAAGTGGGTGGTGGGGAACCTATGGCTATATCAGTCTCTGGTGAGGGAAATCTACCAGTTCCTTAATCAAAGGAACTCTAAGTCACATATCCAAAAGGTTAAACGCTCTGAGTACAGTACGACTACTACTCCCTTTGTTTTCAAATAAATATTTGAATCTCCTTTCAGATGTATACTTTGCCTTGCTTACTGTGACTCCACTTGTTTTCAAAATGTGTATTTGGAGCATTTTTCAAACATATATTTTATCTTAATTAGTATTAGTACCCCCTGCCATTTTCAAAGTAGATACAACCTTTTCAATATTTTGAAATTTGCTTACTTGTGTGGACAAGGGCCTTCTTTGCCTGTAGATTCCAAAATGGTTTCTGCAAAAATTGGGAAGGCAGCAGGTCTTGAGTTGACTCCTGTATAAGAGAACCCATAAAACCAATGTGTTAAGAACTGAGGTGAAATACCACCCGGATTCTAACTGGTAGAAGCTCCTCTCACTTCTTTCTGTATGCAGATGTCTTAGTAAATGCCAAAAGTCATGTTTCAAAAATTTTTGAATTGTGGTTTATTTCAGCAATATTACAGGGGCTCCTGGCTGGCTCACTTGGTAGAACATGTGACTTTTTTTTTTTCTTTAAAAATTTTCTAGATGTTTATTTATTTATTTTGAGAGAGAGAAAGAGAGCGCAAGCAGGGGAGGGAGAGACAGAGAGGGAGAGAGAGAAAGAATCCCAAGCAGGCTCTGCCCTGCCAGCACAGAGCCTGATGTGGGGCTCGAATTCATGAACTGTGAGATCATGACCTGATCCAAAAATCAAGAGTCAGATGCTTAACTGACTGAGCCTCCCAGGCACCCTGAACATGTGACTCTTGATTTCAGAGTTGCAAGTTCAAACCTCTTGTTGAGTGCAGAGATTACTTAAAAATACAATCTTAAGATAATATATTATACATACAATGGAATATGACCCAGCTGTTAAAATGAATACAGTAAGGAGAAAAGATGTAGCAGGATATACATCAAACTGCTAGGATTGAATAGCAAAGTAGGGGAAATAGAGATAAGCTTGTGTAGTGAGTGGTGCATATTATAATCTCTGCAGTAATCACTGGAAGTATAATAAAAGAAAGCGCAACTAAAAAGCCAAACGGAGTGCCTAGGTGGCTCAGTAGGTTGAGCGTTGAACTCTTGATTTCGGCTCAGGTCATGATCCCAGGGTCATGGGATCAAGCCCCAAATTGTGATCCGTGCTGAGCGTGGGGCCTGCTTAAGATTCCCTCCCTCCCTCCCTCCCTCCTTCTCTCTCTCTCTCTCTCTCTCTCTCTCTCTCTCTCCCCGACCTCTGCCCCCTCCCTGTTTGCACTCTCTCTCTTTCTAAAAAAAAAATTCATATTGTCCCATATCCTCTGTTGCTTTGTTCTTGTCTCCCTGCTTTCCTTTGGATTGACTATTTTTCATAATTCCATTTTGTCTCCATTATTGGTGTATTAGTTATACCGTTATTTCTTTAGTTATTGCTCTGGAATCTATAAAATGCATTTTAATTATCTTCTACCTTCAACTAATAGACATCACTACATATGTAGTAGAAGAACAGTACAGACATGTATATTCATTTTTTCCCTCTCATCCTTTGTCCTGTTGTGGTCATCATTTTGCTCTTGCATGTGCTCTAAACCCCACTGTTGTCAGTTTTGCTTTCTAGAGCCAATTGTCTTTTGAAAAGATTAAAGATTAAAGCAATGTCTTTTACATTTACCAGTATATCTACTACTTCTGGCACTCTACATTCTGTTGTGTAGGTCCAAATTTCCACATGGTATTGTTTCCTTCTCCCTGGAGAACTTCCTTTAACATTTCTTGTAGAGCATGAATTTTCTCTTTCATCAAGATTGAGTGATGACTTTTCTCATCTTTTGTTTATCTAAAAAAATAGTTCCTTTTGCCTTCATTTTGTTACTGTGGTAAAATATACATAGCACAAAGTATTCCATTTTAACAGTTTTAAGTGTACAATTCAGTGGCATGAATCATATTCACAGTGGTTTTACAACCATCACCACTATCTCCAAAGCTTGTTCATGACCCCAAACAGAAATTCTACCTATTAAGCAATAACTCTCCATTACCCTCTGCTCTTGGTCCTTAGTAACCTCTAATCAACTTTGTATCTCAATGAATTTGCCAATTTTAGGTATTTCATCTAAGTGGAATCATACAATATTTATCCTTTTGTGTCTGGCTTCTTCCACTTAGCATAATGTTTACGAGGTTCATCCCTGTTGTAGCAGGTATCAGAACCTCATTCCTTAAAAAAGAAAAAAAAATTTAAAAACTACAAAAAAAAAAAAAAAAGAGAAAGAACTTTATTCCTTTGTATGGCTAAATAATATCTCATTATATGTTTATAGCACATTTTGTTTACTATTCATCTGTTGATGGATATTTGGGTTGTCTTGACCTTTTGGCTATTGCCAAAAGGCTATTTGCCTAGAAGTACCTATTTGAATCTGTTTTCAGTTCTTTGGAGTTTATACCAAAGAGGGAATTGCTGAGTCATATGGTTATTCTATATTTAACATTTTAAGGAATTGTGACTTCACCTTCAAATAATAATTTTGCTGGGTGAAGATTTTAGGTAACAGATTTTTGTCTTTCAGTACTCTAAAGATATTTTTCTTCTGTCTTTTGGTTTTCATAGTTTCTGATAAGAAGTTTATTGTTACTCTGTTTTTTTTTCTGTAAGTAATATGTCTTTTTTCTCTGGCTGCTTTTAATATTTTCTCTTTATCACTGGTTTTAGCATTTTCATTACAAAGTGACTTGGTGTGGTTTTCCTTAGGTTTATTAAACTTAGGATTCATTGAGTTTCTTGAATCTGTAGGTTTGTAACTTTCAGCAAATTTGGATTCTCTGGCCATTTTGTCTTCAAATATTTTTTCTAAACTTCTCCTCGCCCATCTTCTTTCCTTATGGGATCCTTATGGGATATTATACCTATACCAGTCTGTGTAATATTCCATACATAAGTGGTGCTCTGTTCACTTTTTCATTCTTTTTTGTCTTTGTACTTTATCTTGGTTAATTTCTATTATGTTTCTTCAGATTACTAATCTTTTCTTCAGCATCTGCATTTATTCCATCCAGTGTATTTTCCCTTTCAGATATATCTTTCTTTTTTAAAATCATTGTGGCCATGTTTTCCCCTACCTTTTTGAACTTAGCATTTTTATAATCACTGCTTTTATGTCCTTTTTTGGTTCCGTCACCATTATTACTTTTGGATCTGTTTTTATTGATTCATATTTTTCTATTTTTTTAAGCAAAATTGTTCAGGTTTTATTTATCAGTAGCTCCTCTCTCTTCTCCCTGCCAGCTGCTGTGCCCTCTTCCATACTCTCAGATTCAGAAGAGGACATCTCTGGCCTCATCAATGGTAATCTTAGGGGAGTAAAGGTCAGTGAAAAGAGCTGGCAGACAGAAGTATGCCTCCTCTTGCTCATAAATGTATGGGTTTATGTCTGGCTCTCAATTTATTCTATGTCTGTCCTTAGGCCAGTACCACACTGCCTTGATTATTGTAACTTTATTTTTTTAATAATGTTTTTAATGTTTATTTATATTTGAGAGAGGGAGAGATAAAGAGCATGAGCAGGGGAGGGGCAGAGAAAGGGAGAGTCAGAGGATTTGAAGCAGGCTCTGTGCTGATGCAGTGAACTTGATTGGGGCTCGAACCCACAAACCAGGAAATCATGACCTGAGCCAAAGTTGGACGCTCAACCGACTGAGCCATACAGGTACCCCTATTGTCACTTTATAATAAGTTTAAACTGAGAAGCATTACAGGGTTTTAAGGAAGGAAATGGTATCAATCTATATTTTTAAGTCTGCATTGGGGTTCCTCAAAAAGTTAAACATAGAATTACTATATGACTCAGAAATTTCACTCTTACATGTATACCCAGAATAATTGGAAATAGGGACTCAAGCAAATACATGTATGCTAATGTTCATTGTAGCATTATCCACAACAGTCAAAAGGTTGAAACAGCTAATGTGCCCATCAACGGATGAATGGAGAAACAAAATGTGGTATATGCATACAATGGAATATAATATTAATCAACCATAGAAAAGAAAGAAGCTCTGATGCATGATATACTATGGATAAACCTATAAACATTATGCTAATTGAAAGAAGCCAGACATAAAAGGATAAATATTGTATGATTCCACTTACATGAAATATCTGACATCGGCGAATTCCCAGAGATGGAAATTACATTAGAAGTTATGAGGGGCTTAGGGGTGAGAGGAATAGGAAATTATTGCTTAATGGGTGTAGTTTCTGTTTGCGGTTATAAAAAAGTTTTGGAAATAGATAATGGTGATGGTTACAGAACATTGTTAATGTAACTAATGCCACTGAACTAAACTTTAAAAGTTAAAATGGCAGTTTTAATCTTACATATATTTCATCACGTTAAAAAAAAAAAAAAAAGACTGCTTTGACACCTGTGAAGAAATCAGGCTACAGGTTAGGATTACTGCAGGAGTCCAGGTTAAAAGGTGATGTTCTGTTTACCCTTCCAGATTCACTCTATTCTTCTCTATCCTACTCTGTAATCCAGGAAGTGGACCTATGTTGACTGATTAACTGGTTACTAGGCTCTCTGGCTTCTGGTTGAACTTGTCGAGAGATCAGAGGGTGGGAGCATTCCCATCTGCATGTTGCTGTGGGCACCAGTAGCCATTGATGACAGGTCACAGCTCCTGCCAGCCCTCAATGGCTTTCTTCTCCCATTTCTTTTAGGGAAAAAGTGGCTACCACTTGTATTTCTGGACACCAGTTTATTAGTTTAATAGTTCCTTTATTAAACTTTCCTAGAATTGCCCGATTTGAGTGTGTTATCAGTTTCCTGCCTTAGATCAGGTTGGATGTAGTAGACAGAGAAATGAATGTATTTGGAGGTAGAACCTTGAGGTTTTGATAGTTTGGATGGTGGGACAGACATGGTGCTGGCTCTCAGAAAAGTTCTAATAAGTTGGGGGAGGCAGGATGACACAGTCTAGAAAAAAACACCCAAGACTCAGGCTCATACCAACTGATAGTCCAGCTATCGACTCAAGTTCTAAGGTGTTTGGAAGTAGCTACTCAATGCACTAATCCAGATAGTACTAATGTACTATATCCCTGTCTTGGGGACAGAACTGACATTTTTCCAGGCTCTCAGATATGCAGGGGAGAAATTGGAGGGTGTTGGTTGATTTCCACAGAGGAATCAAAAAAGTGAGGTCTCAAAGAAGCAGTGGAAATACAGGTTTGGAAATGATCCCAGGAAAAGGTCCAATCGATTAGGTGAAGTGTCAGGAGGCAGACCCTGGCTTGCAATGGCTTAAGCTCCCAATCAAACAATCTGGAGATAGCCAGACCTCAGGGTTAATCAAGCAACACCCTGTTACTTTCAGTAGTTGTCCTCTTGTGTCCATCTTGTCTCTGAAGCCATGTATAGGACGACATGGGGGAGATTTCTCTGTCACAGAACCTACACTACTTATACCCCCCAACTATTTCCCCACTTTTCCTCTTTTCCCTGAATGCCTCTCATCCATCCTGGCTCTTCCAGATGCTGAAAGGCACACATTAGATCTACATCCCTGGTAGGTGGCCAAGCATATGAGATCAAGGTGTTGCCCCCACACTTCAGATTTTCCTGGCTCGTACTGAAAACCCTTAATGTCCTGCCTGCCTGGCTTATTTATCTTTGATTCAACATGGAGAATTATGATTGAGATGTAACTTCCACAACATGACCCTTAGATCTTGAGCCACTGGACCCATCCTCTGAGAGATGCTAGTTGTTTCAGCTCAGCCTTTCAGACCAAGGCCCTTTGTGGACCAGTATAGTAAACTTTCTTTCTTGTCACACCTGCTTTGCTCCCACAAGAAGCACGTACTTACTCCATCTTATTCTTTTCCATGGTGTAAGGATCCAGGTATCCTTCAGACATTCAAAGCTTCTTATTGGCTGTATTATCTCAGACACATTACTTAGCTCTGTATGCCTCAAGTTGTCATTAAGTTCTTTTTAAAAAATTTTTTTAATGTTTATGTATTTTTAAGAGAGAGAGAGAGAGAGACTGGGCATGAGCGGGGGAAGGGGCAGAGGGAGAGGGAGACACAGAATCCAAAGCAGGCTCCAGGCTCTGAGCAGTCAGCACAGAGCTCAACACTGGGCTTGAACTCACAAACCTCGAGATCGTGACCTGAGCCGAAGTCAGACACTTAACCAATGGAGCCACCCAAGCGCTCCAAGTTGTCATTAAATTCTCAGCCAATGCCTGGCACAAAGCAAGACTCAGTAAATGTTAGTTGTTGTTGTTGTTACAATTGTATTTTAAAAATATCAATATGCTCATATAACTGGTATGACCCACTTCAAATGAGGGTTGATGGCAGGGGAGGGGAAATGGGTGATGGGCTTTGGGGAGCGCACTTGTTGGGATGAGCACCGGGTGTTGTATGTAAGTGATGAATCACAGGAATCTACTCCAAAAACCAAGAGCACACTGTATACACTGTATGTGAGCTAACTTGACAATAAATTATGTTTTTAAAACATAGTCATATTTTGGGGCACCTAGGTGGCTCAGTCGGATGAGCATCCGACTTCAGCTCAGGTCATGATCTCACAGCTCATGAGTCAGACTCTGTGCTGACAGCTTAGAGCCTAGAGCCTGCTTCAGATTCTGTGTTTCCCTCTTTCTATCTCTGTCTCTCTCAAAATAAACATTAAAAAAAATAGTCATATTTCTCTCTAAAAAATTCTGAGTCTAAATTCAGTTTATTTTTATACCTGTTTTTGTTTGTTTAATTTTTTTAACGTTTATTTATTATTTTTTGAGAGACAGAGACAGAGTGTGAGTGGGGGAGGGTCAGAGAGAGAGGGAGACACAGAATCCCAAGCAGGCTCCAGGCTCTGAGCTGTCAGCACAGAGCCCAAGAGGGGGTTCGAACCCACAAACCGTGAGATCATGACCTGATTGGAAGTCGGCCGCTTCACTGACTGAGCCTCCCAAGTGCCCCTGTTTGTTTGTTTTTTAAGTAAGCTCTACGCTCAACACAGGGCTCATGACTCTGAGATCAAGAGTCACAGGCTCTACCTAGTAAGCCAGCCAGGTGCCTCTATTTTAGCTATTTATTTCTCCACCAGGTAATATATACACCCAGGAAAAATTCCAAAAAAGTAAAAAGGCCCACCACTTCTGCTAACCACTCAGTTCACTGTCCCATAGACAGCCCTCTTGATAATTCTTTCCTTAGACTTCAAGAGGTATTCAATGCAATTACAGACACAGACAGACATTCCCCCCTTGTACAAATACTAGCATACCAAATACTAGGTAGGATTGGATCTTGGAGAGCTATTCAGTTCTTACTAAGTTGCCTAACTCTTACCTTTTTTTTGTGTGTGTTTTTTTTTGTTTTTCTGGTTTTGGTTTGTCTTTAGATTCTCCCCACATTTATTTGTAAATTTGGCATAATTTTTGTAAAATAAGATTCATCCATTTTAACTGTGCAATTTAATAAGTTTTGGCAATTGTATATAGTCATTTAACTATCACCACAACTAAGATATAAAATAGCTCCATCACCATGAAAAGTTACCTTTACCCCACTGTAATCAATCCCCTTACCTAACACTTAGCTCTGTGCAACCACTGACCTACTTTCTCCACTGATTTTGTGTGTGTGTGTGTTTTAGAATTTCATATAAAATTAGAGCAGAAAGAAATGATACAGAAGCTAAAAACATAATAGAACAGGTCAGTAAAGCCAGGAGCTGATTCTCTGGAAAAAAAATAAAATAAAATTGATAAACGTCTAGCCAGACTTATCAAGAAAAAAGAGAAAGGACTCAAATAAATAGAATTTTATATAAATTTAATGTAGTCTTTTGTTTTTGACTTCTTTCACTTAGCATAATGTTTTTCTTTTTTTAAAGCCTTTATTAGTATTGTTATTATTTTACTGTTTTTATTTATTTTTTGAGAGAGAGGGAGAGAGAGAGCGAGAGAGCGAGAGGGGGATGGGCAGAGGGAGGGGGAGAGAGAGGATCCAAAGCAGGCTTTGTGCTGACATTGATGTGCATTGTGTGCCCATTAACATAGATTTATAATTATTGTCTTATGCATTTGTCTTTTAAATTGTCTAGGAAAAAAATGTTACAAATCAAAAAGACAATACTGAATTTTATATTTACCTATATGTAGTTAGAATTACTATTGTTCTTTATTTCTCTGTATTTCTAGTGTACTTTTATTTCAGTCTGAAATTTTTGTTTTTTTTAAGTTTGTTTTACTTATTTTGAGAGAGAGAGGGGGCACACACAGGAGGGGCAGAGAGGGGTGGGGGAGAGAGAATTCCAAGCAGGCTCTGCACTGTCAGCACAGAGGCCAAAGTGGGGCTTGAACTCACAAACCACGAGATCATGACCTGAGCCAAAATCAAGAGCCGGTCACTTAACCGAATGAGCCACCCAGGTGGCCTTCAGTTTGAAATTTCTTATAAGGCATTTCTTTGTCTACTTGTAGACAAGAAGTTCTACTTGTAGGACTTCAGCTTTTGTTTATCTGGGAATGCCTTAATTTCTCCATTTTTTTCATTAATAATTTTCATTTTTTCCTATTATAAAAGATCTAATGTGTTTGTGTTTCAAAATGTTAATAAAATGTTAATAACTATTCTATGTATTGCTCTATATTTTTTTCCAATTTTTCTTGTAAAGTACACACGATGAGATTTACCACCTTAACCATTTTTAATTTTTTTTTTTTTAACGTTTATTTATTTTTGAGACACAGAGAGACAGAGCATGAACGGGGGAGGATCAGAGAGAGGGAGACACAGAATCTGAAACAGGCTCCAGGCTCTGAGTTGTCAGCACAGAGCCCGACGCGGGGCTCGAACTCACGGACCGCGAGATCATGACCTGAGCCGAAGTCGGCCGCTTAACCGACCGAGCCCCCCAGGCGCCCCCATCTTAACCATTTTTAAGTGTACAGTTCAGCGGTATTAAGGACATTCATATTGTGCAACCATCACTACCATTCATAATTCCATTCATAAAGAGTTCTCCAGAACTCTTTATCTCATAAAACTGAAACTGTATACCCATTAAACAGTAACTTCTCATCCCTACCCTCACCCCCAGTCTCTGGCCACCTCCATTCTAACTTCTGTCTCTATTATTTTCACTACTCTAGGTACCTCATATAGGTGGAATCATACAATATTTGTCTTTTTGTGACTGGCTTATTTCACTTAGAACACTGTCTTCAAGGTTTATTCATATTGTAGCGCATATCAGAGTCCAACCACTCTGGAAAACAGTATGGAGGTTCCTCAAAAAATTAAAAATAGAGGGGCGCCTGGGTGGCTCAGTCAGTTAAGCATCTGACTTCAGCTCAGGTCATGATCTCATGGTTCATGGGTTCAAGCCCTGAATCAGGTTCTGTGCTGACAGCTCAAAGCCTGGAGCCTGCTTCAGATTCTGTGTCTCCCTCTCTCTCTGCCCCTCCCCCACTCACAGTCTGTCTCTCAAAAATGAGTAAATATTTAAAAATTAAAAAAAAAAAACAGAATTACCCTACAAATCAGCAATTTCACTACTTTGGATCAAAGGATACAGGATTGCTGACTCAAAGGGGCACATGCACCCCAATGTTTATAGCAGCACTATCGACAATAGCCAAATTATGGAAAGAGCCCAAATGTCCACTGACTGTTGAATGGATAAGAAGATGTGTGTACACACACACACACACACACACACTGGAATGTTACTCAGTGCTCAAAAAGAATGAAATCTTGCCATTTGCAACAACATGGATGGAACTAGAGTGTATTATGCTTAGTGAAATAAATCAGTTAGAGAAAGACAAATGTCATATGACTTCACTCATGTGGATTTTAAGATACAAAACGGCACCTGGGTGGCTCAGTCGGTTGAGCATCTGACTTCGGCTCAGGTCATGATCTCACGGTTCAAGGGTTCGAGCCCCCCATTGGGCTCTGTGCTGACAGTTTACTCAGAGCCTGGAGCCTGCTTCAGATTCTGTGTCTCCTTCTTTCCTTGCCCCTCCCCTGCTTATGCTCTGTCTCTGTCTCTCAAAAATAAATAAATGTTAAAAAAATTTTTTTAAGATCCAAAACAGATGAACATAAGGGAAGGGGAGCAAAAATAATATAAAAACAAAGAGGAAGATAAACCATAAGAGGCTCTTAAATACAGAGAACAAAGTGAGTGTTGCTGGAGGGGTGTTTGGTGGGGGGATGGGCTAAATAGGTGATGGGCATTAACGAGGACACTTGCTGGGATGAGCACTGGGTGTTATATGTAAGTGATTAATCATTAAATTCCAGTCCTGAAAACATTATTACACTGTATGTTAACTAACTTGGAGTTAAATTATAAATAAATGTGGAAATAAATAAATAAAAATAAAAAAATTAAAAACTCTGTCTCATGAAGCATTAAGTAAAAAGACCAAGTTTTCTTTTTTCAAAACTTTTACTGAAAAAAGGGGAGATTCTCTCTCCCTCTGCCTCTATCCCAAGTCCATGCTGTCTCTCTCTCTCTCTCTCTCTCTAAAATAAAAATAAAGAGATAGTTATGTAAGATTGATGATGTCAAGAGATCAAGAGTCAGACGCTTAACCAATGACCCACGCAGGCATCTCTTATCTTTTTTTAAAATTATATTTTCTAGCTCTGTCACCTGAAAAGACCTAAGTCCCATGAAAAAATCCAGGACCAACAAGCACCCAGATTATTGTTTTTAATTATTATTTCTTGTTAAAAATATACTAGACTCTTCGGTGACGGCTGATTCCAGTTTGGGGCAGGAATTGTAGAAGATGAGCTTAAAATATCTTGTCATATCAGGGAGCAAAGAAGTCAACAAAGGCAACTTTGTGTGTCAATAGGACTCAGAAGCCAACATAAACTCACACTGGCCAAAAGTTGTGCCATTTGAACGTCATTAAGAGTAACAGCTCAAATGAATTGGAATATCAAATAGGATTAGATACATTATTCATAATGATACGAAAAAAACCCATTTTATTGGTGACCTTTGAAGGCTGGTAGGAAATCAGCTCATTATTTTGAAAACTGGTAAAAGAAAAAAAACATTTGCTATGCTTTTCCTATATAAATTGAAAATCTCAGTGAACTGAATAGGTGATAAAAGGAAGTTTCTCCTAATAGAAGTAATAAACAGAGTAGAAATAATTTCTAGAAAGTAAAACAGTAGAAATTAAACATCACCAGCTGGTAACCCCTAATGAATTAATGGATCTAGGAAAAGACCATCAAGAACTGATAACATTGCAGGGGCACCTGGGTGGCTCAGTTGGTTAAGTGTCTGACTTAGGCTCAGGTCATGATCTCAGAGTTTGTGGGTTCAAGCCCTGTGTGGGCTCTGTGCTGTCAGCCTGGAGCCTGCTCTTGATTCTGTGTCTCCTTCTCTTTCTGCCCCTCCCCCACTCACTCTCTTTCTCCCTTTCTCAAAAATAATACTTAAAAAAATTTTTTTTCATGTTTATTTATTTTGGGGAGAGAGAGAGAACACCAGCGGGGGAGGATTAGAGAGAAAGGGAGACAGAATCTGAAGCAGACTCCAGGCTCTGAGCTGTCAGCACAGAGCCTGATATGGGGCTCGAACTCACAAACTGTGAGATCATGACCTGAGCCGAAGACGGCTGCTTAACCGACTGAGCCACCCAGGCGCCCCCAAAATAAATATTTTTTAATATTTATTTATTTATTTATTTATTTATTTATTTATTTATTCATTCATTCATTCATTCATTCATTTATTTATTTTTTCCAATATATGAAATTTATTGTCAAATTGGTTTCCATACAATGTTTATTTATTTTTGAGAGAGAAAGAGAGCGTGAGCAGGGGAGGGGCAGAGAGAGAGGGAGACACAGAATCTGAAGTTGTCTCCAGGTTCTGAGCTGTCAGCACAGAGCCCCATGTGGGGCTCAAACTCACAAACTCACAAATCATGACCTGAGCCAAATTTGGACGCTTAACTGACTGAGTCACCTGGGCATCCCTAAAAAAATGGTTTTTAATAAAAAAAAATTAAAAAAAAAAAAAGAACTGAAAACACTGCAAAAACAGAGAGGCGGGGCGGAGAGACAAGAGGCATCTGGTGGCTCAGTCGGTTGAGCGGCTGACTTCAGCTCAGGTCATGGTCTCACGGTTTGTGAGTTAGAGCCCCACATCGTGCTCTCAGCACAGAGCCCACTTCGGATCCTCTGTCCCCCTCTCTCTCTCTCTACCCCACCCCTACTCATTCTCTCTCTCTCAAAATAAATATATAAACTTAAAAAAAAAAGAGAGAAGAAGATAATGTTCCTTGTGATAGAAGTATGCAACATCATTGGTAGTCTGGCTTTAAAAAAAAAATCAAATCTGAATCTGGTCAAGGCTTTAGATGTAACTATCAGTGTAAAGCAAATGCAAGATAGGGGCGCCTGGGTGGCTCAGTCGGTTGAGCATCCAACTTCAGTTCAGGTCATGATCCCACAGTTCATGGGTTTGAGCCTGGCGTCGGGCTCTGTGCTGACAGCTCGGAGCCTGGAGCCTGCTTCATATTCTGTGTCTCCCTCTCTCTCTGCCCCTCCCCTACTTGTGTTTGCTCCCTCTCTCAAAAATAAATAAATAAACTTCTAAAAAATAATAAAGCAAATACAAGGTAAAGAAAATCATATTCAATGATACTATGGGGATGCAATCAGTAAAATCTATCCTATGGGAAACTATGCAAGACAAATTACTGAGTACCCACATGGACAGATATACTGTTTATGTTGTTTTTAAACTTAAAAATTCTTGTGTGTGTTTATTTATTTATTTTTTTTTTTGGGAGAGAGAGTGAGAGAGAGGGTGCAGGTGGGGGAGGAGCAGAGAGAGGGAGAGAGAATCCCAAGCAGGCTCCATGTGGTCAGATGCTGAGATGCTGATGTGGGTCTCTATCCCACCCACCATGAGGTCATGACCTGAGCTGAAATCAAGAGTCAGAGGCTCAACCAACTGAGCCACCCCGTTGCCCTTATGTTATTTTTAACTCTAAAGAATTTTTAAATTTGGGGGGACCCTGGGTGGCTCAGTCAATTGAATGTCCAACTCTTAATTTCGGCTCAGGTAAAAGGTCCCAGAGTGGTGGGATCGAGCCTCACATCTGGCTCTGCACTGAGCGTGGAGCCTTCTTAAGGTTTTCTCTCTCTGTCCCTGTGCCCTTCTCTCCCACTAGTGTACCTGCTCTCCCTCTCTCTTTCTCTTTCTAAAATAAAAAAATTTAAAAAATTATTTAAAAAAATTTTTATGTAGCAAAATACATCAATACTTTTCTTTATTGCTTTTGGATTTACTTCTTGCTTAGGAATGTCATGCCTACCCCAGATTGATTGATTTGATTAACTGATTATGATTTTAATATAGTAGTCAATTTTTTGAAAATGTTTATTTTTGAGAGAGAGAGACAGAGCACAACTGGGGGAGGGGCAGAGAGAAGGAGAGACACAGAATCCGAAGCAGGCTTCAGGCTCTGAGCTGTCAGCACAGAGCCCATCAAGGGGCTCGAACCCATGAACTGTGAGATCATGACCTGAGCTGAAGTTGGACACTTAACCGACTGAGCCACCCAGGTGTCCCCCACCCCTGGATTTATTTATAAAATCACATATGACTCAGGAGTGCCTGGGTGACTCAGTCAGTTAAATGACCCACTCTTGGCTTCAGCTCAGGTCATGATCTCATGGTTGGTGGGATCAAGTCCCAAGTTGGGCTCTGTGCTGACGGAGTGGAGCCTGCTTGGGATTCTCTCTCCCTCTCTGTCTCTCTCTCTCTCTGAAAATAAATAAACTTCAAAAAAATAAATAAAATCACATATAATTTTTCTAATATATTTACTTCTAGTATTTCCTGAATTCACACTTGTAAATGGGATGGAATAGGACTCAACTTTTTTTTTTATTAAAATTTTTTTTTAATGTTTATTTATTTTTGAGACAGAGAGAGACAGAGCATGAATGGGGGAGGGGCAGAGAGAGAGGGAGACACAGAATCGGAAGCAGGCTCCAGGCTCTGAGCCATCAGCCCAGAGCCTGATGTGGGGCTCGAACTCACGAACCGTGAGATCGTGACCTGAGCTGAAGTTGGACGCTCAACCAACTGAGCCACCCAGGCGCCCCTAGGACTCAACTTTATAAATAAAAAGTCAAGTCCCATCATCATATATTAACACATTTTGCTTTAAAAAATTTTTTTAATGTCTATTTATTTTTGAGAGAGAGAGAGAGTGCAAGTGGGGAAGGGGCAGAGAGAGGGAGACAGAATCTGAAGCATGCTCCAGGCTCTGAGCTGTCAGCACAGAGCCCAATGCAGGGCTCGAACCCAAAAGATGTGAGATCATGACCTGAGCCGAAGTCAGTCACTTAACTGACTGAGCCACCCAGGTGCCCCAAACCCATTCTGATTTTAAAATGCCACTTTTATTGTAAACTAGATATCCATAGACACATGAACCTTTTTCTAGACTCTCTGTATAGTTTATCTGAAAAGTTTTTGTGCATGACAATAAAATATGTTCAAATTACCGTAGCTTTACAGGTAGTTTTGATATTTGGTAGGACATATTCCCCTTTAGTGTTCTTTTTCAAAATTGTCTTGCTCTCCTTACAAACTTACCCTGACAGATAAATTTAAGAATCAATCCAGCTCCATATAATATCCAATTTAGTCTTTCTCCCAGCTTTTTATTTTGGAAAAAAAAATCTTTATTTAAAGAAAAATGGGGGAGTTCCTGGGTGGGTCAGTTGATTGAGCATCTGACTTTTTTTTTTTTTCTGTTTTAAAGGATTATTTTATTTAATCCTCATTATAATCGTATGGATTAAGTACATTACTAACTTGGTTTTATCAATGGGGAAACTGAAGCCCAGGGATTATTGTGTAACTGACACAAAATAACACAGCTAATTCATGGGAAAGCTGGGACTCCAGCTCTGCCAGCCTTGATGAAGAAGGTACGCGTTTACATTTTTAAACAATTTTTATTGAATATATTTTTTAAATTTACATCGAAGTTAGTTAGCATATAGTGCAACAATGATTTCAGGAGTAGATTCCTTAATGCCCCTTACCCATTTAGCCCATCCCCCCTCCCACAACCCCTCCAGTAACCCTCTGTTTGTTCTCTACATTTAAGAGTCTTTTATGTTTTTGTCCCCCTCCCTGTTTTTATATTATTTTTGCTTCCCTTCCCTTACATTCATCTGTTTTGTATCTTAAAGTCCTCATATGAGTGAAGTCATATGATATTTGTCTTTCTCTGGCTGACTAGTTTGAGCATCTGACTCTTGCTTTCAGCTCAGGTCATGATCTCTGGGCTGTGGGATTGAGCCCCAAGTCAGGCTCTGCACTGAGCGTGGAGCCTGTTTGAGATTCTCTCTCCCTCTGCCCCTCTCTCCTGCTCATACACTCTCTCTCTAAAAATGAAAAATAAAAAATAAAGAAAAATGGAAAGAATAGTAAAATGAACATCTATATACTCTTTATCCAAATTTGCCAATTGTTAACATTTTTCTACATTTGCTTTATTGCTTTTTCTCCAGCAATTACATTTTGGCTGTTAAAAAGAGTAAAGCCCTCTTCTCTCTCTGCCCCTCCTCTGCTTGTGCTCTCTCTCTCTCAAAATAAATAAGCTTTAAAAAGTTATAAAAAGAATAAAGCAAACTAGAACTTTAATACATTGTAGGTGAGATTGTGACATGGTATGAACACTTGGGAAAGCTTGGCAGTGTCTTATAAAGTTAAATATATCCTTATCTTATAACCTAGCAATCCTACTCTTAGGTATTTACCCAAGAACAAGTGTGGAAATATGCCTGCACAAAGACTTTCCATTTTCTTTTTGATCAAACTGGCTATTGGTTTATCAATTTTGTTAATTCTTTCAAAGAACCAGCTTCTGGTTTCATTGATCTGTTCTGGGTTTGTTTTTTTTTTTGTTTGTTTTTTTGTTTTTTTTGGTTTCGATAGCATTAATTTCTGCTCTAATCTTTATTATTTCCTGTCTTCTGCTGGTTTTGGGTTTTAGTTGCTGTTCTTTTTCCAGCTCTTTAAGGTGTAAGGTTAGGTTGTGTATCTGAGACCTTTCTTCCTTCTTTACGAAGGCCTGGATTGCTATATACTTTTCTTTTTTTTTTTTTTTTAATTTTTTTTTTTTATGTTTATTTTTGAGACAGAGAGAGACAGAGCATGAACGGGGGAGGGGCAGAGAGAGAGGGAGACACAGAATCGGAAGCAGGCTCCAGGCTCTGAGCCATCAGCCCAGAGCCCGACGCGGGGCTTGAACTCACGGACCGTGAGATCGTGACCTGAGCTGAAGTCGGACGCTTAACCGACTGAGCCACCCAGGCACCCTCCAACCCCTTACTTTCAATCTGAAGGTGTCTTTAGGTCTAAAGTGGGTCTCTTGGGGGCGCCTGGGTGGCTTGGTTGGTTAAGCGTCCGACTTCGGCTCAGGTCATGATCTCACGGTCCGTGAGTTTGAGCCCCACGTCGGGCTCTGTGCTGACGGCTCAGAGTCTGGAGCCTGTTTCAGATTCTGTGTCTCCCTCTCTCTCTGCCCCTCCCCTGTTCATGCTCTGACTCTCTCTGTCTCAAAAATAAATAAACGTTAAAAAATTTAAAAAAAAATTAAAAAAATAAAATAAAATAAAGTGGGTCTCTTGTAAACAGCATGTAGATGGATCTTGTTTTCTTATCCATTCTGTTACCTTATGTCTTTTGATTGGAGCATTTAGTCCATTGACATTTAGAGTGAGTGGTGAAAGATACAAATTTATTGCTATTATGTTGCTGGTAGATTGGAGTCTCTGATGGTGTTCTCTGGTCTTTTCTAGACTATGTTGCTTTTGGTATGTATGTATGTATGTATGTATGTATGTATGTATGTATGTATTTATCATCTTTTCTCCCCTCAGAGAGTCTCCCTTAAAATTTCTTGCAGGGATGGTTTAGTGGTCACAAACCCCTTTAATTTTTGTCTGGGAAACTTTTAATCTCTCCTTCTATTTTGAATGACAGCCTTGCTGGATAGAGAATTCTTGGCTGCATATTTTTCTGATTCAGCACATTGAATATATCCTGCTACTCCTTTCTGGCTTGCCAAGTTTCTGTGGATAGGTCTGTTGAAAACCTGATCTGTCTTCCCTTGTAGGTTAAGGACTTTTTTCCCCTTGCTGCCTGCACAAAGACTGATATGAAAATAGCATTGTTCATGAAAACCACAAACTGGAACAAACTAAATGTCTATCAACTGGCAATTGAATAAACAATTTCTTTATCATGTAATACTACTCTGCACTAAAAAGAAATGAGGGGCACCTGGGTGGCTCAGTTGGTTGAGCATCCGACTTTGGCTCAAGTCATGATCTCACCGTTCGTGGGTTTGAACTTTGCATTGGGCTTTGTGCTGATGGCTTGGAGCCTGCTGGGGATTCTCTCTCTCTCTCTCTCTCTCTCTCTCTCTCTCTCTCTCTCTCTCTCTCTTTCTCTACCCCTCCCCTGCTTGCACACACGCATGCTCTCTCTCTCTCAAAAATAAATAAACATTAAAAAATTAAAAAAGAAAAAAACTTGGGATTTGTTGGGTGATTTGGAGGGGTGGGGGCAAAGAATGGAGGTTCGTTGTAGATTGAAACCAAGGACAATTCTATGAATCTTATTGATAGGAAGGGTAGACCAGAGTGAGAATAAAACTAATTGGTTGGGGCGCCTGGGTGGCTCCGTTGGTTAAGTGCTCAGGTCATGATCTCACAGTTCATGGATTCGAGCCCCACTTCCGGCTCTGTGCTGACATCTTGGAGCCTGGAGCCTGCTTTGGATTCTGTGTCTCCCTCTCTCTCTGCCCCTCCCCTGCTTGTGCTCTGTCTCTGTCTCCCAAAAATAAATAAACTTAAAAAAAACAACAACCTGTAATTGTTTAAGAAGCAGCTGCCACCCATATAAGCTGGGAGAGGGGGATGTTCAGAGTTTTGTGGGTTGCAGTGACCCTGACTTTGTGCTTAGGCACAATTATGAAGTACCTTTGTGTACTCTCTATCATGGTTTCAAAGTGACTTGGCTGTTCATAGTCTGAGATTGTTTATGTTTAGCAGAATCACGTGGCCCAGGTGTGAGCACCAGGTCAACTTCTAACGACACTGAGGCCTAGCTGGAAATGTCAGCCTGACTCCTAGATGTCAGGGGCTCTTTTTTTCTTTGTTAGGCTGAGACCAGTTCCTTGGGCTCCTGGTCAGAGAGGGTGATGATGTTGATAGCAGCTGGATATGGGACAGGCTGGGATCGGGGAGGCCTTTGAGAAGAAAGGCAGGTGCAACCCAGAAGACAGAGACAATCCTTAGCAGGACTGGTGAGCAGATAGCACAGCCAAAGCCAGGGCAGCTTCTCTGTAGCCACTTCCATCGCTCACGTAACATCTGGTTATTGCTGCCCCATCTCTCAGAGCTTCCTCACAACCTGGTCTGGTGGCATGGACAGCAGGGGTCACTCTTGTGTGCTCTTGGCACAGCCGTGGCTTCCATGACTTCATTTGTCCAGTAACAGTTCACAAGTGAAGAACTGAGGGTTCTTCAAAGACCACTCAGATGCAGGCTTGCTCTCAAAAACTTTGAAATGTAGTTTAGACTCTGAAGAACCTGTGGAGAGTTTTTTTCTGGACCCTAGCAACACCCTCTCCCTCTGTTAACTCCTTAACCAGTGTTTTTCAAATTACAGGATACACACTATTAGTGGGTCATGATGGGCATTTTTATTTTTATTTTTATTTTTTTCAACGTTTTTTATTTATTTTTGGGACAGAGAGAGACAGAGCATGAACGGGGGAGGGGCAGAGAGAGAGGGAGACACAGAATCGGAAACAGGCTCCAGGCTCCGAGCCACCAGCCCAGAGCCTGACGCGGGGCTCGAACTCACAGACCGCGAGATCGTGACCTGGTTGAAGTCGGACGCTTAACCGACTGCGCCACCCAGGCGCCCCGTTGATGGGCATTTTTAAATAATGAAATACAATGGGATAAAAATATCAGACACCACATGTACGTGTAAGGATATGTATGTGTCGAAAGATGTTTCAAATACATGTGTATGTACGGGGTCACAACATAACATATATTTCTCCTTGTGTGTCTCAGTCAAAAAATTATGCAAGCCACTACCTTATACACTAATATTCCCCCACGGGGGTTGTAGCTTCTTCAATCTTCTTTTTTTTTTTTTTAACGTTTATTTTATTTTTGAGACAGAGAGAGACAGAGCATGAACGGGGGAGGGGCAGAGAGAGAGGGAGACACAGAATCTGAAACAGGCTCCAGGCTCTGAGCTGTCAGCCCAGAGCCCGACGCGGGGCTCGAACTCACGGACCGTGAGATCATGACCTGAGCCGAAGTCAGACGCTTAACCAACCAAGCCACCCAGGCGCCCCAGCTTCTTCAATCTTCTGACTCACATTAATTGTTCCCAAATTCTAATGAGGAAGGGAATCACCTGTGAAGCTTGTTCAAACTATAATTTCCAAGCCCTACCTACTTCCAAATATATTCAGATTCCGAAGGCTGGGGTGAGGCCAAGGAGACTTCATTTTTAACAAGCTGGAGATTATAGTGTAAATGGTCTACGGACCCCAATTTAAAAGGCCCTGCTTGACCTCTCCCTGGCCAATTTCATCAACAGCCAGGAGTTCAGTGTCCTCTACCCTGAGTGTTGAAGGCAGATTGATAGCCTGAGTTCTAGACAACCGGTGATTGTATTCTCTGATTTGGATGTTCCACTGGCACCTTGCATTCGTAGGGCCCAAACTGAACTCATCTCTGTCTCATCCCATCCCACCATTAAAATTTATTTCTCTTCCATTATTTCTCATATCTGTGAGTGGATGCACTATATAGCATGTCAGCCAAACCAAGATGAAGGAGAGAGGGGAGTCGAAGATGGACCCCCAGAGTTAAGCCTGAGCACAGGGCTGGCTTCACGGATGCGCAATCTGTGCGACCACACAGGGTCCCACGCTTAGACATGCCCTACCCTTACTTGGTTTCATGTTGTGCTGTGACCATCTTGAAGGTCTTCATAATTTTTGAACAAGGCACCTTACATTTTTTATTTGGCACTGGGCCCCGCAAATTATGTAGCCTGTCCTGCCTAGGAGCCTGGAAGCCTGGTGGTAGTGACTTTCATAGAAATAGGGAAGTCAGCAAAAAGAACAGGTCTGGGAGGAAGGTGAGCTGGGTTTCTACACCTGAATGTAAGCTGTCTGTAACTCAGATCAGCCAGGGGGAGAAGTTCAGTGAGAAGTTGGAAATGTGAGCAAGAATAGAGAAGAGAGGTCCCGATAAAAGATAAGTAATTTGTACTTTTCCAAAAGGAAGTAAAAGGTAAAGTCATGAAAGAGAATTAGCCAGGAAAGGGAGTGCACAGTGAGAAGGAACAAGGAAGAGGGACAAGGCTTTCAGAAAACAGTAGCATGAAAGAGGTGAGAAGTATGGGAAGAAGAACCAGCAAAGGCACAGGAAGAAATCTAGAAGCAAAACCAAGGCAGTAAAAATATGGGGGAAAGGAGATGAACCTGACAGGGATGTGCAGGATCTGACGGAGGGAAGGTGGAAGCAGAAGAGCCAATGTAGTGATAGAACACATGGAAAAGAAAGTCTTCAATCTGAGAAGTTTCAATACATTTATTATTAGTTTTGAACATTTGCTGATTATAAAAATAACGTTGATAGTATCCATATCCCACCATCCAGACAAACTGTTAGCATTTTGGTGCATTTCCTTCCAATGTTTGTTCTCAGCATAGTTTTCTTCTGTACTTTTTTCTCTAGAGAAAGTTTGCAAATATTCTATCTACACTCTTCCACGTTTTCACTCCACAAATCTGAGATCATACTATACATAGTCTCATTTCTTACATTTAAAAATATTTTTACATCCTATCCAGAGTGCTTCCTACATCATTAAAAACTTTTTCTTGGATACGTAGCATTCCAAAATCTTGGATCATCAATTTCAAAATATTTTGAAAGACAGGAATACCTGGGCGGCTCAGCTGGTTAAGCGTCCGACTCTTGGTTTTGGCCTGGGTCATAATCTTGCAGTTTGTGGGTTTAAGCCCCACATCGGGCTCCGTGCTGACAGTGTAGAGCCTGCTTGGAATTCTCTCTCCCTTCTCTCTCTGCCCCTACCCTACTTGTGCTCTCTCTCTCTCTCTCTCTCTCTCTCTCTCTCTCTCTCTCAAACTAAATTTTAAAAAAGCTTTAAGGGGCACCTGGGTGGCTCAGTCGGTTAAGCGTCCGACTTCAGCTCAGGTCATGATCTCGCGGTCCATGAGTTCGAGCCCCACGTCGGGCTCTGTGCTGACGGCTCAGAGCCTGGAGCCTGTTTCAGATTCTGTGTCTCCCTCTCTCTCTGACCCTCCCCCATTCATCCTCTGTCTCTCTCTGTCTCAAAAATAAATAAACGTTAAAAAAAAATTTAAAAAGCTTTAAAAGAATATTATAAAAGACAACTTAAAATACTCCTAATTTTTTTCTGTAATCTCACCCGCCCCATAAAATGATTTCACATTTTAGTGTTTCTTTTCAACTTCAATCCTGAGGAACATCACTTTTAGATAACTGAGGTAATAGGATAGATACAGTTTTAAATATTGTTTTCTTTTACATTATTTTACAAACACGGTTTCGTGTTTCTCCATGTTCTGGTAGGTGCACTGTTTTGTATTGTTAGTGTTTAATAATTTAATCTTCCATGAGTGGGTTCCAGTTCTCTATTAAGTCGTAATGACATAAGTATTTTAGTACATATAGATTTTTTCTTTTGGCCTATTTCACTGGGTTTTAAATTTCTAGGTGAAGGACTGGGTCAAAGCATCCCAGCTGACTCTTGCTAAGTGTTACCTAAGTGTGTTTCTAGAAGGATTAAGTTAATTTACCTGGTCACTAGCCAGGTATGAATATATCTGTTTCTCAAGGCTTTGACTGGCGTTAGGTATTTAATTTTTACTCAGTTTAATGGCTGTTAATTGGGACCATACTATACATACAGTCTTTAATTTTCATTTCCATAATTACTAAGGAAGTTGAGTCTTTAAATATATATATATATTATATATATAATATATTATATATAATGTTTAAATATATGTCTAAATATATAAATAATGTTTAAATATATATAATATACATAATGTTTGTTGTTTGTATTTCCTCTTACGTGCCTATTCAATTCAAAGCAACAGACATATTTTGAGCGCTGTCTGTGTGCCAAGTGCTGTGTGCTCCCCTCAAGAATGAGGGATCTAACAAAAATGACCATTTGGGATAGGGTGGGGAAGCCAGGTAGTATAGAAAATACATAACTAACTTTATCCCATTGTTAGAAGCACAATACCGGCAGACAGTCTGGGCAAAGTCCTGTAGGTGGAAAACAAAGAAGCAAAGGGTTGACCCTGTTTGAAATAGGTTAGGCTTTTGTAGGGCAAGTGACATTAGAGCTAAGGCCAACAAAGAGTAAGATCTGTCCAGGTGAGAAAAAGATGTCTGGAGAGATGAAACAATATGGAGAGAGGTAAAGGGGTTGAAAAACATAAAAATATAGTACTTGTGTTATGGAGTGGTGATTTTTCCCTAATAGCTGAAATGAGGAATGCTGAGGCTGAGTGATGATGGGACACTGGCTGATAAGGAAGGGTCAGGGCTAACTTCAGGATTCTGACCTCTGCCTTGAGGATTTTTTTGTTCTTAAAGAGGAATGACAGGAGCTAACGTGTGTTTTAGGAAGATCTTTTTGGAAGCTAATGAGAGGTGGATTTGGAGACAGTGGAGTCCATAATATGAGCCTATCTATATCTTTAGCCACTTACCAAGGGCCAGAGATAGGATTAAAGATACGTTATTATGTAGTATGCACATTAACTCTTTATTTGGCCTTCTTAAAATGATTCCCATTTTGTAGTTTTCCTTTAAAATTGTTCTAAAATTGTGGTAAAAATAGGGGCACCTGGGTGGCTCAGTCAGTTGAGCATCTGACTCTTGGTTTCGGCTCAAGTCATGATCCCAGGGTCGTAGGATCAAACCCTGCATCGGGCTCCACGCTGAGCTTCGAGCCTGCTTGAGATTCCCTCTCTCTCTCTCTCTCTCTCTCTCTCTCTCTCTCTCTCTCTCTCTCTCTCTCTCTCTCTGTCTCCCCCTCTGCCCCTCTCCCCTGCTCATAGTCTCTCTCAAATAAAAAAATTATAATATTGTGGTAAAATATAGGTAACATAAAATTTACCGTCTTAACCATTTTTAAATGTTCAATTCAGTAGTGTTAAGTACATTTCACATTGTTGTGCAACCAATCACCAGATCATGACTTTCCTTTTAAGTTTAGCTGAGTTTTATTAAAAAGAAATAGAAAATTGTACAAATTTACTTTTTAAATAATGATTACTGATGTTTACTTAACTTTGTATAATGTACTTTAACACATGTGATCTCATTTGATCCTCATAAACATCCTTCTGAGGTAGACATTATCCTCATTTTACAGATGAGAGAGCTGAGGTCTAGAGGTAAAAGATTGGATAAGCTTGGTGTGTTTATCCTGGAGAAACAAAGAGTGTCACCCAGCTTTATAGGCTGAGGATTTCACCCATCCAATCAGTCATGCAGCAAATATTATCAGAGTATCTAGTATGTACCCAGTGTTAGGAGAATAATGTCAAGCAAAATAGATGTATTCCTTGTATTTATGGGGCTCAAGGACTGGCAGGGGAAACAGGCAACAGGCATTCACCAAGAAATCATGAGGGGCACCTGACTGGCTCGTCAGTGGATCATGCGACTCTTGGTCTCGGTTGTGAGTTTGAGCCCCACGCTGGGTGTAGAGATTAGTTAAAAATAAAAATCTTTGGGGCGCCTGGGTGGCTTAGTCGGTTGAGCGTCCGACTTCGGCTCAGGTCACGATCTCGCGGTCCGTGAGTTCGAGCCCCGAGTCGGGCTCTGTGCTGACTGCTCAGAGCCTGGAGCCTGTTTCACATTCTGTGTCTCCCTCTCTCTCTAACCCTCCCCCGTTCATGCTCTGTCTCTCTCTGTCTCAAAAAATAAATAAACGTTTAAAAAAATTAAAAAAAAATAAAAATCTTTAAAAAAAGAAATAATAAAAATAATGAAGTAATTATAAACTCTCTTCGAAGGAAAGAAATACCATGCTATGAGAACAATTTATATATAGTAGTGGTACCAGACCAAGTCGAAGGGTCAGGGAATGTTTCCCCTAGCAAATAACTTCTGGAGGTTTTACTTCTTCTTCCCCTCTCCTGCACATCTCTCCCCCAAGCTTCATCATTAAACTTCACAGGGAGGGGCTGCCTAGCTGGCTCAGTCGGTAGAGCGTGCAAGTCTTAATCTCGGGGTTGTAAACTGAAACCCACATTGGGTGCAGAGATCACTTAAAAATAAAGTCTTTAAATTTCACAGGGAAAGACAATGTAAAATATCTTCATCTGAGAGAAACTCAGAACTGAGTATACATATGCTATATGAATTTGTAAACTTCTGAAATGATTCACCCTGACATTTCCATGTGTCTAATCCACAATGTCCTCTCCTTGACATTATATGATTTGTATACTGACCCCATCCTTGTGGGGTAGGCAGGCAAGTATGACTGTCTATATTTTACAGATGAGGAATGTGAGTCTCAAAGAGGTTAGATAACTTGCCTAAAAACACATGACTAGTTTATGGTAGAGCTGAGATTTGAATTCAGGTCTTGTACTACCTAGATGGTATTATTCTTATAATATTCATTCTTTCATTTATTATTTATCCATCAAACATGTGGGGCGCCTGGGTGGCGCAGTCGGTTAAGCGTCCGACTTCAGCCAGGTCACGATCTCGCGGTCCGTGAGTTCGAGCCCCGCGTCAGGCTCTGGGCTGATGGCTCGGAGCCTGGAGCCTGTTTCCGATTCTGTGTCTCCCTCTCTCTCTGCCCCTCCCCCGTTCATGCTCTGTCTCTCTCTGTCCCAAAAATAAAATAAAAAATGTTGAAAAAAAATTAAAAAAAAAAAAAATGTGGGGCGCCTGGGTGGCGCAGTCGGTTAAGCGTCCGACTTCAGCCAGGTCACGATCTCGCGGTCCGTGAGTTCGAGCCCCGCGTCAGGCTCTGGGCTGATGGCTCAGAGCCTGGAGCCTGTTTCCGATTCTGTGTCTCCCTCTCTCTCTGCCCCTCCCCCGTTCATGCTCTGTCTCTCTCTGTCCCAAAAATAAATAAAAAACGTTGAAAAAAAAAAAATTAAAAAAAAAAAAATGTACCAGTCACCTGAGTGTCAGGCTACATATGGAGCAGTTAAGAGCCACTGAAGGATTTGAAGCAGGAAAGCAGCATGGTTTCCAAAGTATGGTCTGAGTGCTCGCTTCGGCAGCACATATACCAAAGTGTGGTCTGGGATCACTCACGGGGTCTAAATCTCTGAGATTGGGATTTAGTAATCTCCTGATCAGCCAGGTTTGGAATTCTTTTCCAAATCTAATGCAATACAGAGAAAGAATCATTGTATTAGAGAAGGAGGTGGTGCAACCAGTTAACATGACTAAGGTAGTGACTGTAGAGCGAGACAACCAGGTGAGAGGTGATGAAGTACAGAGACAAAGGGAGGCATTTGAGGGTCATTTAGACAGCATTGGCAGGATTTCCCATTCTACTCTTTCCTGCTCCAGCTTGAAACCCTGTAATAACCTTTGAGAGGAAATGGGGTCACCCTCTGGGCTTCTGGGATTATTGTCTTCAGGTTTCCTGGATGAGTGGATGAGGTTCAGAGAAGTGGAGCTGGGATTCCTACCTGGGTCCTCAGGCTCTAGTGTCTTTGGGCTTTATTGCACATAGCCATTTATAACCATATCCCCACGTAAAATATTTATATTTATGTCGCTTGGCTCTTGTTTTGCAAATAACCACCTTATCTCAAGCTGCCTTCAAGCCTTGTATTTCTCCCTCAGTTTCATAAAGCCTAAGAGAGAAATAAGGGACAGACAAGCAAGGCTCTAAAAGCTTTAAAATATTTACTTCTTGGGACACCTGGGTGGCTCAGTCAGTTAAGCATCCAACTTCAGCTCAGGTCATGATCTCATGGTTGGTGGGTTCGAGCCCTACCTCAGGCTCTGTGCTGAAAGCTCAGAGCCTGGAGCCTGCTTCAGATTCTGCCTCCCTCTCTGTTCTTCCCCAGCTCATGCTCTATTTAAATAAATAAATGTTAAAAAGATTTTTGTTAATCTTTATTTATTTTTGAGAGAGAGAGAGAGGGAGAGAAAGAGCGCAAGTGGGGTAGCAATAGAGAGAGAGACACACACACAGAAGCCAAAGCAGGCTCCAGGCTCCGAGCTGTCAGCACAGAGCCTGACACCGGGCTTGAACTCACAAATGGCAAGATCATGACCTGAGCTGAAGTTGGACATTTAACCATCTGAGTCACTCAGGCGCCCCACGTTAAAAATTTTTAAAAATATTTACTTCTTTGGTGCTAGGTAAAGGAAAAAATAGATTTGATTAGACAAACACAAACTCTGGGAGAGAATAGTAAGACAGTGGGGAGATGCACTGCATGTCTTCTTCCTATAAACCCTAGAAGGCTTCCAGGAAACCTGAAGACAATAATCCCAGAAGCCCAGAGGGTGACCCCATTTCCTCTCAAAGGTTATTACAGGGTTTCAAGCTGGAGCAGTTAGGGAATTCAGGAAACTGTAAAGAAACCACAACAGCCTCAACAACCATCTTCCCAAACACCAACATCAACAACCTCAACAATAAAACTTACTAACATCCGTCTCCTTCCCGCCCACAACCACAGACCTGAAGGCGGGTAGATGGGACTATTGGGGACTGATCCTCATTAGGGGTTTGGGTTTCCCACGGTCTCAGGGAGGTGGAAAACTGACACCCTTATGCCTGAATGCATGCACCAGAGGCTGAGGACACCCCCACTCTCCTCACTGCCAGGTAGGTCAGGATTGAAGAGAAATGAGGCAAAAGTTATGGTTGGCAGTGCCAGGGGGAGATTAGCCTGCCCAGATACTGGCCAGGCCGCAGGGGCTAAACCAAGCAGGTGAGGATGGAGGTGTGGGAGAAAAGGGTGGGAAAGTGGGCGTGGCGGGAGCCCATGACAGGCATATATGGGGTGGGGCGTGAGAACACCTGGAGGGGAGGTGCCCTTGAGGATAACCAATCAGGAGCGGGTTGCGGCCCAGGGGCGGGACCGGGGGAATATCTTGGTCAAGATTGGATAACGGCCTGGCGCTGGGAGGGGCCTCGCGCCGCCTGCGCCCGCCGCTTTGCAATCCGCTTCATATACTGCAGTGGTGGCTGTAGTGGAAGCTGGCTAATTGCGGCGCAAGTCCCTGAATCTGACGCTCCTCGCTTGCCGCGGAGTTCCTTGAGTCCGGCGTGCATTTTGTCCTGCCCCAAGATCGCTCCATCCTCTGTCCCCTAACCTCTCACCTAGCTTCCGAAGCTCCGGACTTGGACGTCTGCTGAACGAAATGGTCACAGCTATGAATGTCTCGGACGAAATAGACCAGCTGTTCCAGCCTTACAACTTCGAGCTGTTCCAGGACATGAGGCCCTTTTTGGAGGAATACTGGTAAGACCCGGAGAAGGAGAAGGGCCGTGCCAAGGTCCTTACCTTGATGACTGCTATTTGGGGTGGGTTGGGGGTGAGGGAAGAGACACTTGAATGCCTGCAATGATTTTCTTAAAGAGCAAAGGTATCCGACTCCCCTGTAATGGCTCCATATCTGTTGTCCAAGTGCAGGGTTAGCACCTCAAAGAGATTAGATCTGGAAGAAAGAGAGAAAGAGGGAGAGAGAGACAGAAAGGAAGGGCGGGAGGGAGAATGGAAGAAAGAGGATGGGGTGAGGAACGTAGGAGGCAGAAACTGAGGGGACAGAATATAGTGAGAAATGATCTCTGAGGAAGGGGGTTAATCTGAACTCCTACTCCTACTCCCACCCACCTTATAGACGGCTCTCCTCTGTCCTTTGTGGCCATGTGTGCACACGTGCAGGCGTAGTGCTGGTGCCCAGAGACAGTCTGCCCTTCAAATTATCATGTTGTTCCCCCAATGCTACATCGTCCCTGCTGTGGAGAAGGAGACACAGCCAGGGAGGTTTTGCAAGATTTCCCCAGGCTCTTTGGCTTTGCCCTGAAGCTCCTCAGAAGTGTTTTTGGGCTAATTTTGAGCTCCAGCTCATTTTCCATGACCCAACCAGGCAGACACTATTGCCACATTCTTCTTGCACCAGAGCCCTGGGTTTGTTCTAGGCATGGGCCAGCAGCCATCACCCATTCACAATTCCACCGAAAGAGCAATAACTACAGAAACCTTGGCCACAGCCCTTGCCCTGTGCTAGGTACTTTATATACCTTAGCACTGCCAGGAGAGGAGTGTTATTTCTCCTTTATAATAAGGAAAATGAGGCTCAGAGAACTAAATAGTTTTTCCAATGTCACACAGCCAATAAATGACAGAGATGTGACTCCAACCCAGAGCACTCACCTTAAGAGATGGGTGGGTACTCCTCTAACGAGCACCCACCTGTAAGCCCATCCCCTCTGCCTTCTGCCTGCCAGGGCAACCTCATTCCCCATAGCTCTGGTCTACCTGCTGCTCATCTTTGTGGGGCAGAACTACATGAAGGCACGGAAGGGCTTCAACCTACAGGGGCCTCTGATCCTTTGGTCCTTCTGCCTTGCAATCTTCAGGTAAGACACCCCCCCCCCTCCACTCCCTGCCTATCCTGTAGACCCTAGACCCTCATTTTATCCTTAAAAGCTTTCTAGAAACCCCAACTGAGTCAACTCCCTAAGTTGCCCTCTAACCCTCTCCCTAACCCATTCCCTCAGCTCCAGCCCCCTCCCTGGCTTCCACCCACCCACTCGTATTACCCTGTTTTCCTTCTCCCTCTCTCTCTCCATTTTAAAATGTTTATTTATTTTTGAGAGACAGCGAGACAGCAGGGGAGGGACAGAGAGAGAGGATCTTCTGCATGGTCAGTGGAGACCCTGAAGCAGGGCTTGAACTCATGAACGGTGAGATCATGACCTGAGCAGAAGTCAGATGTTTAACCGATTGAGCCGCCCAGGTGCCTATACCCTGTTTTCCTTCTTCCCCAGGCCCCATACTGATAGCTTCTGCTCTATCTCATGAGAACTCTTGTGCTCATGGAGTCTGTGTACTTTTAACGAATTTGCCCAGCTTCTAATACTCTCAGCATCTAACACCCTCTCCCAAGACCTTCCAATAACTTCTCTAGCCCCTCCTTCTCATATTTCATCCCCGAAACTCCTTCCATCTCCTCCATCCTGTCACCCATCCCTACCCATCCCAAGAACCCTATTCCCTAACTCAAATTTCAGTCCAGTCCTCCAGCATTCCCTGGTCCTCCCCCTAGCCCTCATCTCCTCTAGATTACTGGTTGGATCCTGGCCCCAGATCTCAGAAGTTGTGATCCATTTCATTGGAAGTGGGGGAGAAGTGGTGGAGCTTGGGACAGTGACCTGCCAGGCCAAGGAGGAAGGGTGAATTGGTGTCTGGGGATGACCCTTACACCTTTTCCCTCTCTCCTATTTCAGTATCCTGGGGGCAGTGAGAACGTGGGGCTATATGGGGACCGTGCTACTTAGGGGCAGCCTAAAGCACACTGTTTGCTTCTCCGTCTTCACCCAAAATTCCGTAATCAAATTCTGGTCCTGCCTCTTTCTTCTCAGCAAGGTCATTGAACTTGGTGAGTGTCAAGGCTTTGTCTCTCTGGTGCCTGGTCAACTGCATCCCTCCTCAGTGCCCCCCACCCCATCACATGGAGAGTGCCTCCCCCCACCCCTGGGTCCTAACAACACCTCTTACCAAAGCCCCTCTTTAGATTATTTTCCACAAAGACCCCTCCCCATGCCCTGAGAATTCCCCCCATTCCCCTACAGCCAGTGTGGAGGGTGGTTCCAGCACTGGGTGGTATGCCAGCTATGACTCCCCATCTCCCAGGAGACACGGCCTTCATCATCCTGCGTAAGCGGCCACTCATCTTTGTACACTGGTACCACCACAGCACAGTGCTAGTGTACACGAGCTTTGGATACAAGAACAAGGTGGCTGCAGGCGGCTGGTTCATGACCATGAACTACGGTGTGCATGCCATCATGTACATCTACTACACTCTGAGGGCTGCCAAAGTGAAGTCCCCCACGTGGTTACCCAAGCTCATCACCAGCCTGCAGATCCTGCAGATGTTTATGGGAGCCATTGTCGGCATCCTAAGTTACATCTGGAGACAAGAACAGGGATGCCACACCACAACGGAACACTTCTTCTGGTCCCTCGTTTTGTACACGACCTATTTCATTCTCTTTGCCCATTACTTCCACCACACCTACATAGCGCCCAAGGCCAAAGCCAAGACCAAGAGTCAGTGAAGGGCTGGAGAAAAAGGAGCCCCAGTCTCTCTCCCCACCAAGGCACTGAGGGGCTGAGCTTAGGTTTGGGAGAATGATTAGGATGCCTTTCCTGCATGGTTTTCCCCATGGGATGTGTGCCCCAAGGTGGCAGGAAGTTATGTCAGACAAGAAGTGTCAGCCCTGGGATGGGGTGCAATCTAGTACTTTGATGTTTCCATTTTTAATGTGAAGGCCAAGCAGGTCCTGGGTTGGGGGTAGGACTGAAGAGGATCCCCAGAACTGAGTTATTTATATTTCTATCCAGAAATCTTCTTCTTGATCTATTTTTTAATTAAAGATTTCAACACGATTTTGGGGGCTTTGGGATTTGGGGGAAGAGGAGGACTGCTGTGATGGGAGAGGGCTGCTGGCAAGCAGGATGATCACTGAGTGAGGAGACTAAGGTGTGTGGAAGGATGAGAGGCTCACACACAGACACTCAAGAACCCTAGGCCTGGTAGGCACTTAATAAATATCTGTCACAGACCAGAATTTTATTGCTATTAGAGGCCCAAGCCCCTCATAGGAACAGTGAGAAACAGGTGCAGAAAGGCGGAGTAACTTATCTAAGATCATAGGCTTCCCTAAGTTGCAGAATTGATTCCTGCCAAGTAAGCGTTGGAGACCAGACCTCCCAGTTATCCGCCATGAGACCACCGGGTGGCGCCGCAGCACCAACTTTGGCCAACGCCAGCCAAGTTGCTGGCCCCTAAGCCACACTCAGGCAAACGCGCATGCAGGTGCGCTCCGTGGGTCCAGGAATCCCCCAGTTTTTCCATCCTGGTGTTGGGAGCTGAGGGGGTACTGAAGCCCTAGAAGCCCCGGCCCTTCTTTCCTGCACACCCAGCTCTCCTTTAGAAATGGGAGAGCTTGAGGGGAGGGGGCTGAATCGCAACTCTGAATCATCAGGCCTTTGGCAGTCCGCGCACGTTTATTTCATTAATCTTTGAAAATGAGGAGAGGAGTCTGAAGAAGGCGGGGTGGGCCAAGGGTCAGTTGGCCCCTGGGGAACTGGTCCCTTTTCCTGGCCTTAGTCCCAGGGGCGCGGACTGTGTGTAGGGTCCAGTCCACCCCTCAGGGTCGGCGGTGGGGGAAGTCTCTCTCCTGAGCCGGCCGCCTCCCCCCCACCCCTCAGCTGCCCCAGCACCCCTCTCAGACCCCGGGGCAGGGGCAAGCCAGTCTAGACGACCCCAGTCCGGGGAGGCTGTGAATTATCGACCCCGCCCTCGGGGATGGTCGACGGACCGGGCCATTCATACGGGCCGTTCCACGGCGTACTGGCACGGACTGAGGTTGGCGGCCGGGGGCGGCCCGGGCACGGCGGGGTAGCTGAAAGAGGCGTGTTGTTTGGCCTTGAGCCTCAGGCTGGCCAGACTCGAGTTACACGGGTCCCGATATACGTAGGGGGAGGAGGCGGCTGCAGCAGCGGCTGCGGCGGCCGAGGCGTAAGGGCAGGATACTGCCCCGGAGGACACTGCGGCCGGAGCCAGCCCGGGGGGCCCCCCGCCCAGGCCCTGCAGGGCCCCGGGCCCTGGCACGGTGCCCGGGGCGGCCGCGGCCGAGGGCACCATGGAGGCGGCGATGGAGCTGGGTGGCGAGAAGACGGGCTGCGATGCCAGAGGCCCCACATTGACCGAGTTGAAGGCGAACGGGAAGGTCTTGGCAGCGAGCGGCGGGCCGAGAGCCTTTGGTGGCCAATTGCCGTACGAGTAGCCGGGGTACACCTCCTCGTAGGGCGGCACCAGCCCCCCGAGGGGCGCGGCGAAGCCGCCCTTGCATAGCTCCGCCTGCTGGCTGCGCTCGCGCTTCCGCCACTTGGCGCGCCGGTTCTTGAACCACACCTGCGGGAGTGCGAGAAAGACTGTCAGAGCAGCAGCCGGGCGGAGGCCCGGGGTCAGCGCGGCTGGCGGCTAGGTCACCGAGACCCGGGTTCGGGCAGGGGCAGGGCGGAGGATAAACGAGACGGGAGTGGTTAGAGACTGGATTGGGCAGCCAGGCCGGGGGCAGGGGCAGCGCACCGCGTAAAGGGGCTGAGAACAGTTGTGGGCGGCAAGATTGGGTCAGGGGGCCATGGTCTGGAGGGTCCTGTAGGATGGGGTCAAGGAGGGGTGAAGAAGAGAACGAGAGACAGTGCCGGAGGAGAAGAAACGCGCGGCCTGGAGCGACAGGGTGGAGTCAGAGCAGAGGCCAGAGGCTGGTTCTAAGGAGGCGGTGCGGGGCAGCAGGCGGAGGTCTCCGCACGTTGGGTGTTGGGCCGAGGGTGGGCAGTCAGGGCAGAGGCACAGGCTGCTGGCTCCAGGGCTACTCGCTGAGCGGCAGGCTAGAGGGAGGCCCGGGCCGGGGACTGGGCGGGGGGAGGGGGCGGTGCCGGGAAGGTTGCAGGTCTGAGAGGACCTTACCCGCACGCGGGCCTCGGTGAGGTTGGTCCACACGGCGATCTCTTCGCGCGTACTCATGTCGGGGTAGCGGTTCCTCTGGAAGGTCGCCTCCAGTTCCTGTAGCTGCTGGCTGGTGAAGTGGGTGCGCTGCCGCCGCTGCTTCTTCTTCAAGGAGCCGTCTTCCGGGGAGCCTCCGGGCAGCGAAGCCGAGGCCTTCTCAGAGTCTGGGGGCCGAGATGGGGGCAGGTCACTGGACGCCCAGGCCTGCGCGAACCCTGCGGCTCCCAGACCTCCTCCACCGAGCCTTCACTCCCACCCTGCCTTCCACTCCCAGGTCCCCTCGCCCCCGCAAGAGGGATTGAGCTGCTATCTCCCCTACTCCCAGTAGGGGGTGCGCTCACCGCTGTGCTCTTGGCCCTTGCAGCCGTGTTCTGGGAGTGGCGGGTGGGGAGTGCCCGCATCTGACAGCGAGAGGGCCGGGCTCCGGGCCTCCGCCTCGCTGAGCAGGCCGAACTCCATGGAGGGAGGACTCTGGAAAGGAGAGAAGACACAGACCAGGTTGATGGGGCTAATAACATCTCACAGTTATCCCGTTCCCAGTAGTGTTTGCCCTCAAGTTCACTGTCCCCTTTCTCAGCCACCAATATAAGCTACTCCCGTGTGCGTACCCTAGGATAGAATGGGGAAACAGTAGCCTAAGGGGGAGAAGGTGTATACCCAGAAGTTTCATGCACAGATATGCACACCAAACTGTTTTGTTCACTGATGGGCACCGAAAACTCTGCCTGGTGCACAGTTGCTGTTCAATAGATACTTATCAAGTTAATGAAAACTACACTATTGCACAACACATACTGTATACCACAACCTCAAAAACTTCAGTTCCCTTTTGCATGTATGTCCAGTATCCCCACAAACTCATACATGCCCCTCAGCTAACATGAGACACTACCTGAACCTCTGTTATTCACTCTTCAGTGGGACAGGTTTGATTCTGAACCAGGCCCAATATGTCTCACACAAGGAAAATCACTGCTATTATTTATGAGTACTTACTATGTGCCTTTACTTCATTATCTCTCTTCTCACAAGAATGCATCGATATTAAGTATTATCACCCTTGTTCCAGTGAGGAAACTGAGACTTGAAGCCACCACTAAGGTCACAGAGCTCATACGTGGTGGAACTGGGATCTGAACCAGATCTGGGAAACTCCTCAGCTAATGCTTTTTCTTCATTTGCTTTTCCAAATTGTGTTCCAAACCCCCTCAGGGACTGGAACTTGGGACTAGCCTCAGGGATAGAGCTCTAGCCTGGCCTGGCTTGACTGCTTCAACTAGGGCAGTCTTACTTTTGCCTGTTTTGTTTATCCTTTCTAGAGAGATAGCATTTGAAGAAAGGGTTCCAGGATCAGAAATAAGTTTGAAAATCCCTGGGCATTCTTGCCTTGTCTGCTTCTGTGCCTACCTGGACACCTATCACACCCTTACCAGTTCTACTCATGCCCGTCTCTACCAGCACTCCCCACCCTCAGCAGTAGATGTGGGCTTCTTAAGGTCATATTCCCACCCTTACTGCCTATCCCAAACCTCGCCTGACTTTGCCCGGGAGACTGCCTGGGTCCCTCTCCAAGTCTCCCCTGCAGGGTCCTCTTTCCTACTGGCTCTTCCAAGTCCCCTCTGGTGGGATGAGGAGAAAGGAGCACTAGTGAGTTTCAAGAACTCTGGATGCCTCTTAGAGGAGAACCAAAGAAGGCTAGGGACAGAGGAGCAGGATGAAGAGCTAGCTGGGTAGGAGGGGTCCATCTGCCTCCCCATTAGCAAGGACTTAATGCAGGCTGTGCAAGGTGGCATTAATGTGGCGGATTAGCCTAGATTGAGATGTGTGTCACTTGGCTGCTCTGAATTTATTAGGAGCCTTTCTCAGGGAGGCACAGATGGGCAGCAGCCTTTATTTGCACATGGTAATGCCCCATCAACCAGCTGAGAGATGACAGCTGCCCCCACCCCCCCTCAAGCGAGATTGGGCATGGGACAGAGGTCAAGGCAGGAGGTTGAGAAGCTGTCCCCATTCTGTCCGCAGGCAGAGGGGTCTAGACCTTGGACCTTTACCTAGGGTTGGAGAGGTAGGACTAAAGGGGAACCCGGGAAGGAGAGACATCAGGTTCGGGGTGGGTGTGCTCAGCTTACCTCCCCTTCCAGATCTGCAGTCAGGAATCAGGCTTGGGGCTGCCCCAGTGATGGTCTGATAGAAGGGAAATGCCCTTGCGTGGGGCCTCTGGCAGCCTTGACTGGTAGTTCTTCCCAAATAGCTCAAAAGGCTTAGAACTGGGAGCTGGAAAAGGGGGTGTTCTGAAGTCTCCTTTTACTTCATATCCAAGATGCTCTCGAAATGCAAACCATGCCCCTGACTTCTCCGGAGGCCATGGGAGCAACACCACTGGGAAAAGAGGGATAACTGGGTTCGCCTGAAGGGAAAGCTAAATCCCACGGTGCCATTTGTCCTTCCAGTCTGCTTTGGCTCCAGACTTCCACTATTCCAAACTCCCCTTCCCCCAGCATTCCATACCTGTGTGTTGGTTTCACCCTCTATTGCAGCAGAGGGAGGCAGGGTGAGGAGAGACAAGGGCCAAAGTAAAAGACGAGGCCGAGAAAGTGGACTTCAGGCTGTGTGTTCCCAGAGACAGACAGACACACATGCAGACACACATGGGCCTCCACTCAGACAAAATAAGCACTTGGACTTGGAGCTAGAGGCATACAAACACATACTCTCCCACACATGTGCTCCCACATTCAGGCAGACAGACCCACACCGTCACACAGTCTCCTCTCTCTGTGACAGGGACAGCTGCCTTGGCTGTTTTGGAGCTAGCCGTTACCCTCCCCCCTTCCTGGCCCCTCTGAACCTCAGCTCTCAGTCCCAGGAACTAAGGACTCTATGGGGGAGGAGGAGGCCAAAGGGGCCAGGGGAGTGCTCTATACTCAGTGGTTGCTGGGGGAGAGCCTGTTTGGCTGGGTGGGGAGAAGTCTGAATAAGAGGGTGGCTTGGGGGAAGAGGGCAGAAATTGTCCAGCTCCCACCTAGGAAAGTGATTTGGTATAGCCGGAAGAAATTAGGTTTGGAGACAAAGATCTGGGTTCATGTCCTGGCCCCCCAACTTCCTAGCTATGTGTTCTTTACCTCTCTGGACATATTTTTTCCATCTCTAAAAGGGAAAACATAATTCCTTCCCTACCTACCTCTAGTATTGTTATAGGGTTAAAATAAAACTTGATGTGAAAATAAGTGGGGGTAAAACTCTATCCAAGTTGCTTTCCCCTCCCTCCTTATTCATTGAACAGATGTTTATTTGGCACCTCTGTGAGCTGGGCACTGAGTAAGGCACTGAGGCTAGAGTGGTAAGATCTCATCCTCACATCTGCCCTTGCTTGAGTTCACCTTCCTAGACCCTGAATCTCCCAGTGAAGAATTTCTCTATTGAATAAACGTAAGTACGCTGCATTTGAGAGTGGAATGCAAAGGTGTATTGTGAATACTCTACCCTACACATAAGGCAGGGCCCAGTCAATAAGGTAACAACAAAAATGGACAGAATAACCCAAGCTAAGAGCCACTTTGGGGATCAGGGACTGGTAAAGGAAAGAAGGAAGCTTTCAGGCTCTTGACTGGGGTAGTAACAGTGGCAAGGGCATGATGAGGCTGAGAAGGGCCTTGCCTGTGAAACTGAAAAGGCAAGAACACCACAGTCAGGCAGGCAACAGAGAGATAAAGGGTGGGGGCACAGGCCTCTAGCTGACTCGTGGCTGGGTGGGCTAGCCAGGCAGAGGCGGGGGGCGCCAAGCTGTTGTCTGAGCTGGAGACAGGCTGGCTGAGGATTAAGCTCCCCCAAACTGTTGGAGGTCAGGAAGCTGGGGAGTTGGGACTGAGGCCAGGGGCTTCGCCTCACTCAGTGGACAGGGACAAGCAGTAAGTCTGGAAGCTGCAGGATTGGTTGACGCTGGTAGGAAATACCAGGCAGGGCCAAAGAGAGTCAGGATTTAACGGTGGTGCTGAGTCCAGTTCTGGGAGGGGCTGCCTGTCCCCCATCCAGCCTTCCTGACACACCCTGCTGGGGATGCACGGGCAAGGCTCCGTGGGGTCAGGGTGACAATCCTAGCCCAGGGAAGAAGAAAGGGCCTGCAGGCGCACTCTGATTCTGAGGTACAGGCTGCCTACATGGAATTACAGGAAGCCTATCATGGACTGCAGCAAGAACAAAATATTCAAGGCATATTAAGGTGGAGAGCAGAGGTCATCACAGGCCAGAGAGTTCACAGTAGGGAGGCCATGGCTTCCAAGAGACCCAAGCTCATGGCAAGAAGGCAAATGCCATGTGTGCCCACTTTTGTCCTGACGCCAACGGGAGAAACCAGGACTACAGCCAGAGAGCTCCCAAGTAGTTGAAATAATAATGCCTAAGCAGAAGGTATACCCTAGAACTGAGATGGGAGAAAACCACTGAATGAAGAGGAAGATGGAGGGGATAGAGTTGGGGTGCTGTGGCTCTGCTCAGCAAATAGCAGGTTGGCAATAGAGTATAAACCAGGGCCCTTAACTAGCATGGAGCCCACCTGGAAACCTGGATCTGAAGTGAGGCCCTTAAGTTCATCGGGGATGCCGAGCACCCAAACCGTCTGGTTTGCCGAACTGTGGTGAGCAAATGGGAGCAAACGAAGACAGCTGTAGACGAGGCTCACAGCCCCGTGAAGAAACCCTAAGACTCAAGTGGAGGCAGCAATGATTTGATGTGGTTAATTTATCAAGGGGTAAGTTAGGGATCAGAGAAATGGGCCCCCCACACCCACTCTTCCCCTTTCTTCTTTCCTTCAGCAAATGTTAGGTGCTAAGACAAATCCCTAAGAATGGTAAGGCACAGAGCCTAACTTCTAGGAGCCTGTACAGTCTGGGGAGGCAAACAGGATGGACGACGATAGGCTGAATGGGACTAATATTCACATTGTGGGGGATCAAAGAGATGGAATCCCATGTAAGGTATCAGGTTTTGGGGCTCAGAGAAGGTAGCACATGGCAGAGCTGGGAACTGGGGAGGTAAAGGAGCAGAGGCTTCTAAATAACACAGCAGTATTGGGAATGAGCTGGCAGGTTCAGAGGGCAACAGGCAGCCTAATGTGGCCAGGGTCTCAGTGTGGGCCATGGGAGATCATCAGAGAAAAACAGGTCGGGGGGACTCCAATGAAGGACAAGGGATGGTGCTTCAGGTTTGATAGAGTCTAGGCTAGAGCATCTCCAGCTTTTCCATCAAAAACCCCTAAGACCAGTAAGAGAGAACATGACTCTGGGAAACTGGGAGCACAACCTCAAACATCTGCCACCAATATGGAACTTCTTTGAGATCTCCAACCTTATGGTAAAAATTGAAGCAAATTTTGCATTCTGTTCCATACTTAAATTATATTTGTCTTAACATAAAATAATGTTTTCTCTCCAAATCTCCACGTGACATCTTCAAGTGACATCACACACCAGGAAGATGGGCCATGTTTATCTTGCAGCGTCATGCCCCTTCCACTCCTGTCCTGCCCTCTCCCCCCATCCCCCCTTTTGAGAAGCAGTGCTCCAAGCAATGGGAGTCACTGGAAGCTTGCAGGCAGGGGAGAGACATAAGAGCAGCATCTCTGAGACCTTTATTTGGCTGTGGTGAACAGAATGGATTGAGCAGGGGAAAGGTGGGAAAGGGGGCACTTAACTAAAGTGTAAAGAAGGCCCCAGGGAGGACAATGGAAAAGGAGTGGAGAGAGTTTTGAAAGCAGCTCTCACTTACCCCACTGCCTTTCTGTCCCTATCACTCTCCTCATGGGTCTCTGGTCCATGACCATGGACTAGACACTCCAGATGATCCCAAAGCTCAGGACCTAATGGATCTTTCAGGTTAGCTGCCTTCTTCCTCCCCACCCTCTAGGACTCATCATTTAGAATGAATGGAGAAAAAAAGATTTGGGTGGCTCTGTCCCTTTCTCATGCCTATCCCCAGCTCAGTTCCAGCCTGCTCCCCTCTGCCCTCCTGGATCTGGGTCCTGGGCTCATATTCACAGCCTTGAAGAGGAGGCAGGCAGGGATCAGATCAGATTAGTGGAAGAGTTAAGCATTTGTGGAGCTCCCTAGAACTCTTCTTGGAGAGGAGCAGGGGTAAATGGCAGGCATCAGAAGCTTGGGATAGGGTGTTCCATCTGTCATTGACAATCTTCCTGTGACTGGATCAGATGCTACCAGGCTGCATCCTGGGAGACCCCATCCTTCCAAACAAAGATTCTGTGGTTACAGGGGACCTACAGTTTGGGCATAATAATAGCAATAATGCTTCTTATTTCTGTGGTGCTTCTCCATTTGCAAAGGGCTTTCAAATACATGATTTCATAGAACTCTTAAGACCACCTTGAGTGTCAGGAATGTGCATTCTCATTTCACCTCTAAGATGAATTTGTACAAGGTTACACAGATTGAAGAGATTTGAATCCAGTTCTCCTAAAACCAGAGTCTGAGTTCTTTCCACGCCTTGCCCCCTCCACTCCAGCAGCCATTTGTGGCTCTGACATGCACTGATCCTCCCAAGCCCTGAAGGATTCCATTTCTACTTCCTGCCTCTACCTCCTTTCTGGAAATGAGCTTTGGAAGTTTGCTGCCCACTGTGTGCCAAGGAACATTTTCCTATTCATCCTGAGCTTGCATCACTCCGGTTCTATGAGGCCCCCTCATCTCCCATTTCAGGATTTGGGGAGCAAACAAATCTTCTGCTTATCTAGGCCTTTCATTATTTGTGGATTTCCATCCTATTTCACCTTCCAGAGGCCTAAACTTTGAAGTTTGCTCTCTCCAGCAGCCCCTTCCTCCCCATTCTGTGAATCATTCTCTGATCCTTCTCTAGGTCCATGACATTCTCCATAAGAGCCAGTGACCAGGCATGCACTCAACTACATGGTTTTATGAAAGGATGGGAGAAAGTTCTATTTTTTGTTTCCACTCGTCTTCATTATAATGGTATTGCTTTTTGGCCTTTTTGGCAAATGCAGAACTTTAGGCTAAGGTCTTCAGGGAACCATCTGTAATGCCTTCCCTATTCCTTTCCTGACTTTGAAAATGAATTGCCTTTCATTTCACCCATATTTTCAGTGATTTTTCACAGGTGATGGGAGCACAAGCCCCTGAAAAAGGTATCAGAATATGGTGGGAGTAATTGGGGTGTTTCTTTATATTTATCAAAAGCGGGCAAGGGATAGAAAAAAGGTTGAGAAACAATGGTCTAGCCAGTGATAAGCAAACTTTAAAACTGAGGAATGAAGGTGATAGTGTGGGGCGTATATATTATATGTCATTCATGGGTGGTGGGTGAGAGAGGTTGAGACCCACTTGTTTAGGCTACTCATTGCTAAACACATTGCTTTGCACCTATCCCATGAAAACTCAGTCCCTAGATGGCTTGCTCTGCTGACTTACACAGACAGGGAAAGTTCTCTCTTCTCTGTTCCCTTTAGCTTAACTAGGCTCTGGTTAAAGAGTTGGGGCCAGGGCGGGTGATCACTGTATGGGTCCAAAGGAATTAAGGCCCTTCCCCAAACTGCAGATAAAACAAAAGCGACAGTTGGGTGGGACTGAGACATCCTTCCCCACCAGACTCGGAGGGCCATATAGGCCCCATGTTGACCCCAGAGTCTGCATTCCTTCCTTCTTCCTCTTAGCCACCAGGGTGCTGTTGGGATTGGTGGGGGTGAGAGAGCCAAAAGGGAGACAAAACCACAGAGTTTGCTTTGCTAAAGGGCTGCAGTTTTCTCTTTAGGCCTGGGCTTCTGCCCCTTGCAGGGAAGGAGTCTTTAGCCTGCTGACACCCAGGTAGGAATCTGGAGCTGTCTGGTCAGCTGTACTGGAATTAGGAGTTGACTCTGAGTTTGTGAGGGAACTGAAGCTGTCAGGGGGGCTTGTGCCGACTCCTCCTCACCCTCCTATTGCCCTTTGTGGTTCATTTTTTCCTTTCCTGGTCTAGCAATCCCACCATTGTCTTTCTCTCCTCAAATCTGGATTCTAGAAGTGCGGGGGGATGATGCTCAGATCTAGTCTGGGTTGGAGAGGGAAGGTCCCCCAGCGCCACTCCACTCCAAGGCCAGGCCTTTGCTCTCACTCCCTGCTCCCTGTCCCCCTCCCCGCCTCCGCAGCCCCTAGGGGCAGAAACTAGTTTGCGAAGTGTGAGCTGGGATTTGAGGCGACCCACCACAGCGAACCCCACTGCACATGCAGCAGCTGAGCAAGGCGCGGCCGGGTAGATGGACATGCCACTCGGCCAGGGACATTCTGTCCGCCCCTGCCGGACACAGTGCCTGCTCCGGAGAGACCCACCTCGCCTCCCCGGACATTCTGTCCGCTCCGAGCCGCGCGCGCGGCGGACATTCCGTCCAATTCCATGTGGCTCCAGGCCGTAGCCCATCCGGGCCGTGACACCCCAAGCCCGACACGCCAGACCCGCTGGCTAGTCGCTCGGGCTGCCCAGCTTCGGCCCTGCCACCCGCACAGCGGCCATCTGACCCAGTCGCAGCCAGGCTCTCACAACACGGCTCCTATCCCGACTGCGAAGTGGCTGGGAAGAGAAGCGTGTGCGACCAGACTCACTCCTGCTCCCAGCCCCTCAAGTCTGATCCCTGGGAGAGGGGCGTCCGGAGCCGTCAGCTGCCCCCACGCTGCGCGGCCGCCTCCAGCTCCCCCCGCTGGCCAGGGCCTCGGCAACCCTGTTTGCTCCGTGACCGCCTGCCCCGCGCCCCCGAATTCCAGGGCTCTTTCTGGTAATGATTTCCCGACTCCCTGCTTCGCGGAGCTCCGGTCCGGGCTTCTTGTCTCCGGCTTCCCTCCGGATCCCGAGTCTCCCTCTTCTCTGTCCCCCGAGTCCTGACGCTGAGTTTCCCTTTTCCTAAGTCCTGGCCCCGAGTCTACAGTACGCCCTCCCAGTCTAGACCCGTTCCCCAGGCACCGTTCCCCAGTTCAGCCACCCAGGTCCTGTTCTAGGGATCCTGAAGTTCGGCCGTGACCCCTCGGCCTCATGAGCCCCTCTCCCCGCATGGTCAAGCACTCACAGTGAGTCCCGCAGCAGGCAGACTCCCGGCGGCGGCGGTGGCGGCGGCGGCGGCAGTCTGGAGGGCAGGCAGGGGCCAGGGGCCGGGCACCCGGCCGGGGCGGGGGCCACCCCCCTGTGCCCGGACCGCCGCTCGGCTCCGGCGCTCCCGGACTCGCTGAGGGAGAGAGTGAGCCTCGCGGCTGACTGCCACCCCCCGCCGGCGCCCATTCACTTTATGGCAGCCCAGGGCGCCCCCAGCCCGCGGCAGCTAGCCTCGCGCTTCGGGCCCCGCCCCCTTCCAGCTGCGCCTCCCGGGCTCCACCCTTTCCAGCTGTGAATTTTCAGGCCCCGCCTTCGGGGGAGGGATCGGGCCGGCGCACCGCCAAGAAGCCCGCCCCCTGGCCAATCGGAGGCACTCCTCAGCATCTGGGCCACGCCCTTCCCCACGTGGCTGAAACCTCGCTGAGCCAGAACATTTTGGCAGAGCCAAGCGGGCGAGAGTAAAGTGGGGCCAGTGGCCCCGCGGAGTCGGGGCGCGCCGGCGGCGAAGTGGGGCCAGGCAGCTACCCTGAGCAATGTACAGTGGTGCCGGGGAATTGTACAGTGCAGCCGGGGCGCCAGGTGGGAGGGCGCACGGGCCGGGAGAGGCCACCGGGTTTCAGCGCTTGGTTGTCGCTCAAGTTTCGCTGATTTTCTCCACTTGTCGCTGTCTGTCTCCGCGCTTTTGTCTCTGCTCCAGTATTCCCATGTCTTGCCTTTCTTTCCTCTCCTTTCTCCTCCGCTGCTTTGCTCTTGCTGTTTGTCCCTCTCCTCCCTCCTCTGCCCCTTTGAAAGACTAATTTATCTTTCTCCGTGCTATTTTTCTTTACATCTTTCTTTTCTTCCTCTTCCCAGCTATCTCCCGTCCTGTCCCCCCACCTCTCCTCTTCTCCAAGTAAGGTGGGTTCGTTAAGAAAGCAGGGTTTGGAATGAGGCAAACCAAGGTGTCATTCTAACCTTGCCACCACCACCGAGTGTCCTTGGGCAAGTAACTTATCCACTACCCGCCTACTCCCGCCTACCCCTCAGAATTAAAGGAGGCTCTCACTGTAAGTCAGGGCCTGGGTGGTTCACCTGTTAGTCTACACCCTTGGCTTGCCCGGGCTATGTTCTCACAGGCTTGACAGGGCTAGCTTCTCCCAGGGTGATACCAGGTTCATCCTGTGGGCAAGATGTGGCCTTAATGCTTGCTAGATAGGGAGTTGCAAGGGACAGGACTGATGTGCCAAAGAACATGTGGAGTGAGGCTGGGTTGCTTGGGTGCCCCTGAGGGCCCTAGGCCTTATCATACAGTATGATCCTAAAGTAAATCTGAACAGTCATGTCTCTGCCTAAAACTCTGCAATAGCTCCCGATTGTTAAGACAAAGGCTAAGCTCCCTAGTTTGGCATACAAGACTTTCAGGACCCGACCCTTCCTCCCCCTCCCACCCCACCCCAGTGCAAAAGGGTGTTTTTATTAAAGCATGGGGACAGGACCCATGGGCAGGAAGAGCTGCCTGGACCTGACCTTGTCTAAATCTCCAATCTCCTAGCGGTTTCCTGCACACCTCTGGCCTTTCTTCGGACAGTAACATATTCCCAGCCTTCATCTTGCCAACCCCTACTCATCTTCCTAAGCTCCAATCAGGTCTCATTTTCTCAGAGAAAATGGGTTCCTCAAATACCCAGGGTATAGCTAGATGTCTAGCTTCATGCTCCCACAACCCTGTTACACACACTCTCTATTACTCCACCCACCATACTGAAGAGATCAGCTTATGTGAAGTCCTCTATGATGCTAAGCTTTAGGAGGTCAAGTACCATGTCTTCCTCATATTTCTATTCCTAGGCATTATGTAGAACTCAATACTGAAATCTAAGAGGGAGATATTCTGCCTGGTAAGATGATGGATATTGTCATCTTTCCCCCCCTCATTTCTAACACACTCCCATTCATGCATTTAGGTTGATTAATTGTTGGAAGTATATGGGAGCAGAGATGAGGAGAGTAGGGAGTTTTGGTGTACTTGGGATTTTCCAGTTGGCTCTCCAGGACCTCTCAACCTGAGACAGGCCCAGAAGACCGAATCCCAGGTTTCAAATGAAAGTGGAAATGGCTCAGGTACTGTGGAAAGAGGTGATATGGTGGTTCTGTCTTCTTCCTCTAACTCTCTTTGGGTGAAAGAGGCAAGATCCTCAAGCTGGACCCAGAGTTCAGAAGCCTGGTCTGCAGGTGCAGGAAGCTGTTGAGGAGTTCTCAGGTCTGATGTTCAATCTTGTGGTGTCTTCAAATTAGAGGAATCTAGAGCATTCCCACATTCCCATGGGGTTAGGTATGGAGTTTCTCTGGATTCGGGTCATCCATAAATGGGGAGAAAGTTGGTATCTTTTCCCCCTGCCTCGGTAGTCTCTTCAAGTCTGCTGGGACACCTGGGCTCTGTTCCAGCAGACAGTCTGAGAATTACACCATTCAATCAGCAAGGAGAAAACTCATCCTCTTGTCTTCTTCCTACACACTCTCACTTCTGGGTAATTCTAAATATCCCGGCAACCTCTATCATCTCTTGCAAGGGGAGAGGCAGCTGGAGGTAGAAGAGTGAAGATTGGGGTGGACATCTAGTCCTTGGGCCTCTTAGCATTTCCAAGGCAAACAGGAAAGGCTTTAGTTTCTTGGCCCCGGGTGATGTTGACTAACCCTCATGATCAGATTTTTTTCAGGTAGGTAAGTAGTGTCCAGTGCTTAGTATGAAGAGGAGAGTTGGAAGTACAACCCGATAGTCTAAGGCATAAGAAGTAGTGAGAGGCAGTGAAAAGGAAAGCTGGACTGAAGGTGGGGACACCTGGGTTTGTCTCTCTGCTCTGCATTAATTAGGTATGTGAACGTGGGGGCCATCTTTCCACCCTGGGACGCGGTTTACAGAGACCTGAATTAGATATCCAAGATTCCTGCTCCCTCTCATTTTCTCTCTTTCTGAATGATAGGAATGCGGCACAAGATGCAGAAACAGAGTTGTAAAGGGACAGACACCCGTATGAGAAGCCAAACAGGGCAGGCGGGCGGGAGGGTGGGGAGGTTCCAATGGATTATGGGACTGGTTTTAGGATGGAAAGAACCCAGAGCTGCCTCGAAAGCAAGTGAGTGATCCCTCAAAGGGCAAGATATTGGCCTAGATAACTTTTGTTAGGGGGTGGCCGGGGTGGGCAGGGGAGGGAAGTGGAGGGCAGTAAGGTCGCCCGCTCAGGCTCTCAAAACGGACCCCGCCCCCTTTCCAGCAAATCGTAACTTTCCTCCCCATAATGCCCAGCAGCCACTGCTAAACGGCACACTGCAACCAAACCTACCAAGCTCCACCTCTCCACCCGCCCAGCACAATTTTTAATTTTTATTGGCTCTTTTAACTGTCACTCAGAGACTCCTCGTATCTGTTGGTTGTCCCCTACCTACCCTTTTCTTTCCCTTGTAATCTCGCCTCCTTAGGTAGTACCCGCCTCCCTAAGCTAATTTTCTCTTTCTATTGGGTAGCTGGAATGCCACTTCTCACGATACAATGCTATGATTGGCTGTAAGCAGCAGGGCTCGCGCAGTTACCAGGCAGCGGGCTAGACTGAGGCTAGTTACCACGTCAGAGAGCTGACAGGGAAGGTAGCCGGCTCCACCGCCCGTTCCGGCCGACTCTTTCTGGCCGTCTGTGCGCTCCCTGACTTCGGCCTCAACTTCCAGGAAACAGGCTCCTTCCCTTCTCCCATCTGCCACCAGAGCCGGGAGAGCCGCTTAAAGACGCCTTCGGGGCCCGGGCTGGACATGAGCAGCGGCTGCGGGTCCTGGGACTAGGCCCCGCCATTTTGGATCCGCTGACAGGTCAGCGAAGTCTCTTAGAGTTTCAGTGTCGTAAAGGCCGCCTTGACATCGCCACAGGGAATGAGGGGAGGAGGGCCCTTAAATTGGACGAGCCGGGTGGGTTAAGGACGCAGACGCAATAAGTCGGGGAGAGATTGTTGTGGGAGGGAACTGGAAGGCATGCAGGGGGCAAAGGTCAGGCCCCCGCGGCTGGAGGGGCGACTTCGGCTCTGACTTCTGATCCCTTTCGGGTGTCCGAATCTTTCTTCTTGTGTTCTCAGGCTTAATCTAGCCTTCAGCTTCCCTCTTCTCGAGCTTTCTGCATCCCAAAGAGCCCAGTCCTCAAAATCTGAAAGCAAACCTAAAGAACATTGTATGTACTTTTTAAGATTGATTTTTAGACCTTAGGTATGAGAGTCTCTGCAGATCCTGTACAGCGTCCACTTCTGTTTGACTGCCTCATTAATACAGCTGACTGCTTTTTAAATCCTGGATGATGAACTAGTGCAACCTAGACTCAGGTAGTGAGAAGAAGTGTGGAAGGATTGAGGCCAGTCTTAGGAGACTGGGACTAAGAGAAGACTGCTCTTCTAGGGCAGCTCAGCTGCCAGTTTGCGTCTATGTGTAAACCCTGGACTTACCTTCTGAGCCTGTTCTTCCTTTACATGATTGTTTACAGATATTCTCTTCTGGTGTATGTTTTCAGTTGGCATTTGCCCCAGGGTCTTCAATTCATTTGGCCTAAAGAGATGTTCATTCACAAGGAAGCCACTCTATTATGGCATATTTGGCTGAGAACAGAGAAGGATTTGAATATCGGTGGTTTGGTACTGTTGGCCTATTATTTTTAGTGGGTAAAAGAGTCATGAAAGATGTTCAGCTAATTTAAAAGTTCAGCAGAGTGAACGATGGAGCATAACTCCAAGGAGTAGTTTATGGCGCTGTGGTAACTTTCAATAAACTTCTGTATTGTAAAACTGTAAAAGTCCCCAGAGGTAAAGAGTGTCTTCAGAAATGAGGAATAGTGTAAGTAGTGTTTTTTAATGCATAACATAGAAAATTTTATGCCTTTAATTCAGGTACACAAGGCAGTTCTCTGGGCCCTGTGGGGGATACAAATAGAAAGGTCTGTTTTGGGATTGTTCTGTTTAATTTACATACTTCTTAAAAGCAGTAGCATATATGTGCAATGGCCTAGGTAGAGCATGAGGTGGGAATGAGCAGTATCAACCTAATGCCTTTCAGAAAGTAATGGACACTTAATAAATGTTATCTTTGCCTAGGATTAGTTTTAGTATGTGATCCTGACTTGTGGCCTGGTTCTGGCTCTGGCAGTCAGGACTTTGCATGGTGAAGTAGTGACAAGGAGGATCAAAACCTCCTTGTGTTAGAAGGAAAAACTATGTAGGATCTATAGTGACTAAACTCAGTTTCTTCCTACCTAATACCCTCTGCCCTCCTGAAGCGTGTGTGTGTGTGTGTGTGTGTGTGTGTGTGTGTGTGTTGGTGTGGGACAGTATTTATTGTTTGTATTTATCAATTTAAAATAAGTGGGATGGAAATGGTCCAGGAAATAGTTTGTGTTTTAACTTGCTGATCTAAGTTGCAGAATTAAAAAAAAAAAAAAAGTGGCTTTATGAAATGACATAGCCTAGGAAGTACCCGGTTTGATGAGCCTGCCTTGCTCACCTGGGTTGATAGGCCCTGTTGAGCCCTGTTGAGTTGATATGCTTTGCATAAAAAGCAATCCAGTCTTTGATTAGATGGTGTGACCAATCCAGCATCTTTTCACTTGGGCTTGGAAGTATCTCAGGCTTCAAAGATTTTCCCTTTCTTTACCAAAATGTCATTTTCCAGATAGTAATAGTTTTTGCTTCCAACCCTCATCTCAAATCAAAAACTTTGTTCTTCTTTTGTATGTCAGCCAAACTTCAATTAAAAAAAAAAAAAAAGGGGGCGCCTGGGTGGCTCAGTCGGTTGGTATCTGACTTCAGCTCAGGTCATGATCTCACCGTTCATGAGTTCGAGCCCTGCGTCAGGCTCTGTGCTGACAGCTCGGGGCCTGGAGCCTGCTTCGGATTCTGTGTCTCCCTGTCTCTCTGTCCCTCCCCACCTCTCTCTCTCCCTCTCTCTCTCTCTCCTCTCTCAGTAATAAATAAACATTAAAAAACATTTAAAAAAAAGAAAGAAAAGAAAATTTGTTCTTCCTTCAAGACTTGTACTTGAGCTTCATTTCAAAAGTGGCTGTAGACAGTGATGTCTACTCTTTTTTTTTTTTTTTTTTTAATGTTTATTTATTTCTGAGACAGCATGAGTCAGGGAGGGGCAGAGAGAGAGGGAGACACAGAATCAGAAGCAAGCTCCAGGCTCCGAGCTGTCAGCACAGAGCCCGACGTGGGGCTCGAACACACAGATGACGAGATCATGACCTGAGCCGAAGTCGGACGCTCAACCGACTGAGCCACCCGCCCCCAGTGATGTCTAATCTTGAGATTGATGCTCATTGACTCAGTAAGAACTCAGGTTGTAGGCACATATCATGAGTAGCCGGGTACCAATCCCAGTTGAACTTGAAGTTCTCAGTGTTCCACCACTATTGCACTTCCCCAGTGTTCCAGAATGAAGGATGATTGCCACTTTTAGATACTAACTTCGTTGATAGGGTACTTAGACTGGCTAGTATGAGCAGCTAGAGAGGAAAAAGACACAGATCCTGCTTTTGAGAAGACTCACTGTATTTATACAGCATTCACTGGAAGGATCATCCTAGTCTTTGTTTGCCATTTCTATTGATTGATCACAGTCTGCTCCTGTGGTTCAGTGTGACTAATTAGAATAATTCTGCTGTTGGGATAATGGTGGAGTCGAGTTGAAGGGAGAAGGGGAGGTTCTACCGTCAGGCTAGAAGGGATTGTGTAAATGTAATTGGCAGCTGTTTAGCTTTTATTGTTCTTTTTCTATATTTCAGTATGTTCAACAGCAATTGTTTAATTAAATGAAAATACAATAAAGCAGTATGGTGATTTGGAGCCCCAGTCAGAGTGGAAGTAATCATGGAAGTAGTGATTGGTTGCCATCACATAAAGCAAGGATTACAAGCTTAAATGCCTGAGTTTCAGGCAGGTAATGTAAATGAGTAAAGTAAGCCACATACGAATATATAAGGGTGTAGTGGGGACTGTAGTGTACTGGAATGTGGGCACAATGTGACCAGTCTTGGTGTTTTTCAGGAGAAACTTGAAATTCAGATCATTGTGTTTTAAACTCTTGGCAACTAGTTATAAAGTGTTTAAAAACCTTTTTGCAGGCAGAACAAAGTATGTCTGTGGTCTGGATTTTATCCATCATCAGTGGATGATGACCCCTGATACACAAGATAGGCATGCCTTATGAGACTTAATCACTGCAGTTCTCTATGTATAATCACACAGACTAACTTTTTATCTTTGTCCTACTCTGCAAACTGTTACCCTTAATTTTCACCTTGGGTGCTCTGCATGGTTAACAGATGAGTGAAAGAGAGGAACATTGTTTCATTTTTTATCTCTAGGCTGATAGAAGGGACATCTTTAGACATATCTTAGTGGTTCACCTTGCATATAGTTCTTGGGATAGACTCAGGATCTCCGTAGAGGGAGGTGTCTGTGGCAGAGCTGAAGTACACTGGACACCTGATTATTGGGTTTGGGAGGATTTTCCAGTTGTGGCCTGTCAGGGCACCAACTCTTCCTAGTTTGACTTACACTTACCTCTCCACCCTTGGGATAAATTTCTTGAGCCTAGTAAGTTGTTTACTAATTCAGTAATTCTTGGACACTCTCTGTGCTTTATTAGCACAGAACTATGATATATATGGTCCTTGGCCAGCTCTGGGAATCTTACAAGCTGTATCTTTAGTGCTTTTCTGGAATGTTTGAGAGACTAAGTAAAAATAAACCTTGGAAGGGCCAGTTGAGGGTCATTTAGCTTTTACCCTCTCAGAAAGTCCATCAGTTTTCTTGGTTTGCACAGCTCTGTATTAGACATCAAAGCACCATGAAACAGTCTTTGTTTTTTGAGAATGTAATTTTTTTTTTCCTTTAGAGAGAAGGGATGGGGGGTGGGGAGAGGGGTAGAGGGACAGAGGGAGAGGGAGAGGGAGGGAGAGAATCTCAGCCAGGTTCCACACTCAGTGTTGAGCCCAATGCGGGGTTCAATCCCATGACCCTGGGATCATGACCTAAGCCAAAATCAAGAGTCAGATGCTCCACCAACTGAGCCACCCAGGTACCCTGAAAATTTAATTTCTTATTGGATAAAGACAACTTTTAAAAGCAATTAAGAAAAAAACTTCGGGGTGCCTAGCTGGCTCAGTTGGAAGAGCATGTTGTTGTGAGTTTGAGCCCCATATTGGATATAGAGATTACTTAAGTAAATATTAAAACAAAGAAAAAACCCCGTAAACAATGGTGTACTAGCAACACCTATTTACAACCAAAGAAAATAAGACCCATGTATACATGTATGAAGAGTTGGCATGGGCACCTGGGTGGCTCAGTAGGTTAAGTGGTTAAACATCCAATTCTTGATTTCAACTCAGGTCATGATCTCACAGTTTGTGGGGTTGAACCCCAGGTTGGGCTCTGCACTGACAGCATGGAGCCTGCTTCAGATTGTCTATCTTTCTCCCCCTCCCCAGTTTGTGCTCACGTGTGCTCTCTTTCTCTCTCAAGATAAATAAACTTGAAAAAAAGAAGTGGCAGTAAAGAATTATGTATTTCAGAGAAGAAAGATGAACATGCAAATAGCACATGAGGAGACTTCAGGAAGATGGATGCGAAAACAGAATAGGCTGGTGGGCAGATGTAGGTTATTTTTCTCTGTAGAGTAGCCTGTATGGAAGGTTTGTAACTTTTGGTAGAGAAACAAATACGGGATGCAGAAAGGTTTGCCTGCATAGGCTTAGAGTCCTTGTCTTCTGTGAAGTCATTGTTCTTACAAGAGGTGGATGTTAGCTGCACTATATTGAATAGTCAGTCTTATGTTAGTCCACCCATTTGTTCATTTGGTCCTTCAGTATTAATCATTTTTGTTATAGGCATTGGGGATAAAAAGGTGAATAAATCATGGTGTCTTCCTGAGATGCTTATAGACTCATGGGAGAGACACACTAAATGAATAATTATAAATCAGTATAAGTTATTTAAATAGAGCTATGTACAGTGTAATGGGATGACAGAAAAGGAGTACTAATACTCTCTGAGAGAGTGGAAAGGTCTCATAGAGCAGGCATTATCATAATAACAGCTAATTTGGGGGAGTTTTAATAGCTTTGGTTCCATGCTAGGTGCTTTACAGCCTTCTTGTGTAGGCCTCATAATAAATGGATGAGGAGGTACTCTCTTCATTTTGCAATGGAGAATTGTAAACTGGGGCTCAGAAAGGCTAAGAAACTTGGCTAAGATATAGAGGTGGTGATGGTCAAGACAGTTTTGCTTCTGAAGCTTGTTCTTGTAACCACTGTGGTACATTCTGACTCATTGACTCTTGGATGAAATAAGGGTTTATTTACCAGATGGATAAGAATGAGAAGAATACTCAAAACAGAAAAAGGAACAGTGTGTGCAAAGGCAGACAACAAAGACCATGACTTTAAAAAGAAGGAACTTGGGGCGCCTGGGTGGCGCAGTCGGTTAAGCGTCCGACTTCAGCCAGGTCACGATCTCGCGGTCCGTGAGTTCGAGCCCCGCGTCAGGCTCTGGGCTGATGGCTCGGAGCCTGGAGCCTGTTTCCGATTCTGTGTCTCCCTCTCTCTCTGACCCTCCCCCGTTCATGCTCTGTCTCTCTCTGTCCCCAAAATAAATAAAAAACGTTGAAAAAAAATTAAAAAAAAAAAAAGAAGGAACTTTTGGGGCGCCTGCATGGCTTAGTTGGTTAAGAGTCTGGCTTCGGCTCAGGTTGTGATCTTAAAGTTTGCGAGTTCAAGCCCCACATCGGGCTCTCTGCTGTTGGCATGAACTGCTTCGGATTGTCTCTTCCCCTCTCCCTCTCTACCCCTTCCCCGCTTGTGCACGTGCATACAAGTTGTCTTTCTGTCTCTGTTTCTCCCCCTCTCTCTCAAAAATAAATAAACATTAAAAAAATAAAGGAACTTTCGATGGTCTATTTCATACATACAGACAGAATATGTATAGCTTATATGGGGCATCAGTGTCCCCTACCCGGCTTAAAAAGCAGAATATCACCAAAACTGAGGCCACTTGTATACCTTTCCCTATTAGTCACATTCCTCTTCCCCACAGCCAGTATTCTAAATTTTTTGTAAGTTTCTCTGGGATATGGTCTTAGCAGTAGAATTGCTGAGATACAGGATATGAAGTTCTTCAGTTTTGCAAGATAATGCCAAATTGAAATTCAGATGAATTGAATCAGTTTACATATTAGCCACTTCCTCTGCATTTTTACCAACTCCTAGTATTGTCAGATTAAAAATTTTTTGTGGGGGTCCCTGGGTGGCTCAGTTGGTTGAGCGACCTACTCTTGGTTTCAGCTCAGGTCGTGGTCTCAGGGTTCATGGGATTTAACCCCTGCATAGGGACTCTGTGCTGATGGCATGGAGCCTGCTTGGAGTTCTCTCTCTCTCCCTCTCTCTCTCTGCAAACCATCCCCCCCCCCCCACACACACAAATAAACTTAAAAAAAAATGTTTTGTGCTATTTTTGTGCTGTAAAATGGTATCTCATAAACTTCTTTTATAATTTTCTTGATTATTAATGGTGCTAATAATGTTTTTTTTTATATTTGCTGTTTGTATTTTCTTTTTCTGTGAAATAATTATTCATGTCTCTTACCAGTTTGGGGGAAGGTTTATATGCCTATTCTTAGAGTTTTGTAACATATTATGGATATTGCTTCTTTATTAGTTATATGTGTAAAATATACAAATATTTTCTCCCAGCTTGTGATTTATTTTTCCCCTCTTTTTTTTATGGTATGTTTAGAACAAATGTCTGTAATTTAACATGGTTTAATTTACCAGTTAAAAAAATTTTTTTTTAATATTTATTTATTTTTGAGAGAGAGAGAGACAGAGCATGAACAAGAGAGGGGCAGAGAGAGAGAGGGAGATACAGAATCCGAAGCAGGCTCCAGGCTCTGAGCTGTCAGCACAGAGCCTGACATGGGGCTTAAACTCTATGAACCATGAGATCATGACCTGAGCCGAAGTCAGACGCTTAACTGCATCACCCAGGTGCCCCTATTTACCAGTTTTTAAAATGGGTTGTGCTTTTTATTTTCTGTTTAGGTGGTTCTCTCTTATGCTCAGGTTATAAAAGTATTCTCATATATTATCTTCTAAAAATTTTCAAGTTTCCTTTTTCACATTTAAGTCTTAAATTCATTTGAAGTTGATTTTTTTTTTTTTTTTTTGTATTCCATGAAGTAAGGATCCAATTTGTGGTTTCTGTTTCTCCTGCTTTTGTTTAGATCTAGAGGGAGTTGCCAGTTGATAGAGTGACTCCTCTTTGAATCCTCTTGGGGTGAGTAACTGGGATGCCACAAAGCACGAGGGGAATGCTATACACAGTGTTTTCAAAGGGTATATGTGGCTCACAGTCTCTGGGCCAGTGGCCTATTGGCTGGGGATGTTAGTTGCTGTGTATTTACTTGTTCCTTCTCACGTTATTTCTGATAGAAGATACACCTTAAATTTATGAGGTCCTCTGCAGGCCTTTGTGACCTTGTGACCAGGGGTTCTAGGCTGTCGCCTACCAGGCAACAAGTGGTTCATCCAAGCTTCCCATTTGAAGCCGAAGGGCAGATTCCCTTGGGACAATCACTTTGTGAGGAAACAAATGCTCAGAGGCCGGGCAGGAGATAAAGCAACTCCCCATAGACCTTGAAAATAATTCCTCTTCATTTTCTAGTTTCTTTTTTTTTTTTTTTTCTTTTTTCTTTTCTTTTTTTTTTTTTTTAACTAAGAAAAGAAGCTTAAGACAATGATTATTTTTGCTTAGGTCCTCACTATCTTAGAAAGTTGTTAGCTTTGGGGAGTCTGGGTGGCTCAGTTGTTAAGCATCTGACTTTGGCTCAGGTCATGATCTTACTGTTTGTGAGATCCAGTCCCACATTGGATGAGCACGAGCCCGTATTGGGTGGGCACAAGCCCTGCTTTGGGTGAACCCCACTTCTCTCTCTCTCTCTGTCTCTCTCTCTGCCCCTTGCTCACTTGAGCCCCCTCTCTTTCTCTCTCAAAAAAAAGTAAGAAAGAAAGAAAGTTGTTAGCTTTTGATGCCTAATAAATTTTGATCAAGTGTTAGGTTGGTTACTTCAGTTTGGAGTCCCAGTTCAAAATTTATTTCTTCCGGGAAGCCTTCCAAATAATCACTAGATCCTATTAGATCTCAGTTAATCCCATTGACACTTTTTTTTTTTTTTCAATTTGTAGTATAGTGTTGTTGTTTAACCTATATTGCTGTTATTTTCAGTATGAGTGTTTTCTCTCATTCTCTTAGTTCTTTTTTTTTTTTTTTTTTTTTTTAATGTTTATTTATCCTTGAGAGAGAGGAAGAGCATGAGCTGGGTAGGGGCAGAGAGAGAGGGAAACACAGAATCCAAAGCAGGCTCCAAGCACCAAGCTGTCAGCACAGAGTCTGATGTGGGACTCCACAGAGCCTGACCCAGGACTCGAACTCATGAACTGTGAGATCATGACCTGAGCCAAAGTTGGACACTCAACCAATTGAGCCACTCAGGAGCCCCTCTCTTTGTTCTTTGAAAGAGAAATTAGTCTTATTTTATAGTGTTCCTTTACAGGCCTTCCAAAATATTTTTTTATAATGATAGGTATTCAGTATACATACTGAATAATAACTGTATTTTTTTAAATGTTTATTTATATTTGAGAGAGAGAGAGACAGGGCGAACGGGAGAGGGACAAAGAGAGAGGGAGACACAGAATCTAAAGCAGGCTCTGGGCTCTGATCTCTCAGCACAGAGCCTGACGTGGGGCTCGAACTCACGAGTGGTGAGATTATAACCTGAGCTGAAGTTGGACGCTTAACTGACTGAGCCACCCAGGTGCCCTGAATAATAATTATATATTGAAGGCCTTCCATGATACGCCCCACACCTCCTATTATTACTCTAGGAATAATGTTCTAGCCAATCTGGAATAATCATGATTCCTTAAATACCTACTGAATTTCCTACCTATGAGCCTTTACCCTTGCCATTCTTCCCTTATATTTTTTATTGTTTGAATCCTGTCTGTCGTTTAGTTGCCTTTCTAGAACCTTTTGCCAGAAATAATTTTCTTTTTTCCGCTACTATGACACTGTGTATTACTCATGTATTGAAGATCTATATGGGCTTGTGTGTGTATATATGTGTTTTATCTAAACTACTCGATTATAAATTCCTTGTGTGTGGGTAGTGACATTCTGTATGCTGTGCCTAGTATTTTGCTTAGCATGTGTTAGGTAATGTCTTATTGACTAAAGTAAATGTTAGCTAATTAACATTGATTGCTGATCTTAATCACTTATATATGGAATAATACAACTATTCTTCACTATTCTAATTTAAAAATAGGTAATAAGTAATATATATGTGTGACACAAAATTCAAAAGGTAAAAAAGAATATACAGAGAAAAGTAAGTCTTCCTCTTATCCCTGTTCCTCTGTTCCCTTCTCTGGGGGCAGCCTCTGTTAGCAATTTCTTCAAAATCCTTCTAGAGATCTAGAACATACTCATCTTGCCTAAATAGTTTAAGGAAGGAGAGATACTAGAGATTCTATCTTTTCTCTTCTGATACTTTGAATTACTTTTTAATTTGTTTATCTTTAGTTTCTTGGTTCTCCTCCTTATTGTTGTGTATGTTCTCATTGTTGGATCTTCTCAGGAGAGAACATTGTGTGCCTAGGACATTTAGAAAGTAGTCTTCTGGGACTAATCGAGTTGTTTCTTTAAATTGTCATTAAAACAAATGTGTTGTGGGGCGCCTGGGTGGCTCAGTAGGTTAAGCGTTTGACTTCGGCTCAGGTCATGATCTCATGGTCTGTGGGTTCGAGCCCCGCATTGGGCTCTGTGCTGACAGTGCAGAGCTTGGAGCCTGCTTTGGATTCTGTGTCTCTGTCTCTCTCTGCCTCTCCCCCACTCACTTTCTGTCTCTCTTTCTCTCTCTCTCAAAAATAGATAATTAACATTAAAACAATTTTTATTATAATGGGGCACCTGGGTGGCTCAGTTGGTTAGCGTCTGACTTCGGCTCAGGTCATGATCTTGCGGTCTGTGAGTTCAGGCCCTGTGTCAGACTCTTGTGCTGACAGCTCAGAGCCTGGAGCCTGTTTCAGATTCTGTGTCTCCCTCTCTCTCTGACCCTCCTCCATTCATGCTCTGTTTCTGTCTCAAAAATAAATAAACGTTAAAAAAATTTTTTTATTGTAATGTTTTTCATACTTCTTGCTTTCTGGGGGCCCTGTCTTCTGCAAAATATGCAAATGGAACTACTTGAAGGTTGCATTCTTTTCTGTATATCTTTGGCTCATTTTCTTTTAGATCCCACTAAACTCACTAAATGCCTCATGGGCAGAAATTATATCTCATCTCTTTAATTAATTTTTAATTATATTGATGGTACAGTAATATATTCTTCTTGTAAAAAATTAAAACATTCTATATAAGGCTAAAGTATCCTCTGATTACTCACTGATTTCACAGTACTTTCTCTAGAGATAACTATGGTTATGGAGTTTGGGGTATATATATTCTCTGTTTATATATATACATATTACCTGGACAAAATACATAAAGTATACTTAGTAGCATGGATGATTCACAAACATAATGTTTCAAGGGAAAAGGTCAAATTGCAAAAAACTAATATTGTATTAGTTAAATAAAAGTACAAAAATATATGGAATGATGTTATATATTATTTAAAGATACATATCAGGGGCACCTGGGTGGCTCAGTCGGTTGAGCGTCCGGCTTTGGCTCAGGTCATGATCTCACAGCTTGTGACTTCGAGCCCTGAGTCGGGCTCTGTGCTGACAGCTCAGAGCCTGGAGCCTGTTTCAGATTCTCTGCTCCTCCCCCGCTCATGCTCTGTCTCTCTCTCTCTCTCTCAAAAATAAAAACATTAAAAAAAAAATACATATCAGTGAAGTAAAAATACAAAGCAACATAAAAGCTTAATAAATGCCACATTTAGAAAAGTGGGACCTATGGATGAAAGAGAGGAGGATATGATTTAGGGAAAACATACAGTGTACAGTGACTTCAGTTGAACTATTCTTAATCTGGATACTGGCTGTTATATTACTCTTTATGTCATACTGTAAGTTGAATATTACATATTTTCAAAAACAAAAATCTAGCATTTTGTAGGATGGGTTGGTTGGGTTTTACATAAATAGTAACATAGAGTCATATACTACAGTTTTTTTCATTCCACAATATGTCTGACAGCTCTTTCTGTGTCTTATTTGTTTTGTATCCTTAGTACTCTGAAAGATGCCTTATGCATAGTAGGTGCTTAATAAGTAAATATTTGTGGAATTCTTTCTTCTCTTAACCCTGATAGCCTTACTGTTTTAACTTCCCTGGAGTCTGATCTAAATGTTTGTGTAACTATATGCTCCCCCTGCCCTTTTCCCTCTTTGTTTTTTAAAATTTTGTCCTTGTGAAGAGGATTTTTAAGTAATGGAAAGCAGTAAGGTTGGTTTTACATGCTCCTAGGTTTTTCTCTATGCCAAGGAGAAATTCTGTTTTGTCTTGTTTTGTTTTTGTTTTTGTTGTTTTCACCTGGGAAGAGAATTACATATCTTTTCTAAGTGCTCTTCTAGGCAGCAAAGAAAATCCTGTGATAATTCAGTTGGGAGCACATAAAATACTAAAGTAGTTACTTCAGCTTCATTTCAGAGATGCATATAGAAGCAGCTTTAAAATGAGTCTGCCTTTCAATCTATCTTATTAGAGAGTTACTGCTATAAGCAAGTATACTTGACTTTTCAGAACTTTTTAAAGGTTGTGTCACTGCCACTGTCCACTTTTCTGGAGCTGACCTGGTAGAAGGGATGTAGTAGATGAGTAGACGTTGTAACTGTGGTTCCAAACCAAGGCTGTTTTTCTAACAGCCTTCATTCTTTTCTTTTAACTCAAACCTTCATTATTACTTTATTGAGGGGATAAAGAAAACAAAAGTAAGATCTGAAATATATCTTTAACAATCTAGTAGCACAGATGTATCTGCATACCTAAAGTCCTCACAGGAGAGATTTTGAGGACAGTTGACTGAAGAATTTGACATACTTAATAGAGATTGTTGAGGTGCCTTTGAGAAATTTCCTGGATTGATACTTTTTGAGTTGTTTCTTGAGCTTCCAGAGACCTCTAGGTGAGCCAGGTGGCTGGATTCATAACATAAGATGGACTTCATCCCATCCTAGTATTACAGGTGGGAAATCTTGGTACTAAGAAGTTAAATCATAATTCTGACCTTAACAGGTACTGATTTAAATATGGGTATGCTCTGAGTAACCACATATTAACTTTTCTCTTAACTGTTTTGGTAGGTTTGCCAGGATGGTGGATAAAAATATTTACATCATTCAAGGGGAGATTAACATTGTGGTTGGGGCGATCAAACGAAATGCCCGATGGAGCACTCATACTCCACTGGTAAGTGGGGAATGGGCAGATCACTTGGTCACTGAGTTGTTGTAAGGGATCTGATGCATGGTTAAAAGAGTTATCAATTTCCCAGTAATAATGAGAGCAGAAGGAATTCAGAGTTGTCCTTGGTATCAAGGACCCTTCTGTTTTATTCCAACTGGCATCAAATTTATAGGCTGCCTTTTTTGCTTTGGGACCCAAAAGATGATACTGTTTTTCTTCTAGCTATTTTTGTAGACAACTTACGGTAGTAGTTGGGACCTCCTAAATATACCTAAAAATGTCAGAAAGACGCCTTATCTTCAGATTCCCTAGGATTATAATTAACTGTCAAAATGGTACATGGAATGTGACTTGGTGGTACTCCTTAGGAATAGGAGTATATCAAGCAGGCTGTGTCTTCCCAATCAGATGAGTAAGAAACTTACCAGTTGTAAAACTGGCTTTCTTTGTTGTATACGTATGTTCAAAGATATTTTTTGTGCAGTTGTATAAAACGGTTTTTGGCACAATTGTAAAAACAAGTTTAGACGTTTCTACCTCAGTGGATATGGATGGATATATATATATATAGATATATATATAGATATTTGGAAATATCTTATGTCCATTTATAAAAATGGATTGTTTAGTGGTGCCTGGCTAGCTCATTTGGTGGAACATGCGACTTTTGATCTTGGGGTTGTAAATTTCAGCCCCACGTTGGGTGTAGAGATTACTTAAAAATAACCTTATTTTATTTTATTATTATTTTAGTAGGCTCCATGCCCAGTGTGGGGCTTGAACTCATGACCCTGAGATTAAGAGTCACATGTTCTACTGACTGAGCCAGCTAGGTGCTCCAAAGACTTTTTTTTTTTTTTTTAATTTTATTTTTGAGTAATCTCTACATCCAATGTGGGTCTTGAACCTACAACCCCATGATCAGGAGTCCCATGCCCCACTGACTGAACCAGCCAGGTGCCCTAAAAATAAAATCTTAAAAAAAATGGTTTAGGGGTGCCTGGGTAGATTAGTCTGTTACGCGTCTGACTTCTGATTTTGGCTCAGGTCATGATCTCATGTCTTGGGGTAAGCCCCATGTGGGGCTCTGCACTGGCAGCACAGAGCCTGCTTGGGATTCTGTCTCTCTCTCTCTCTTTCTCTCTCTCTCTGCCTCTCTGCCCCACCCCTACTCATGCACGTGCTTGCACTCTCTCAAACGTTAAAAAAAAAAATTGTTTAGAAGTGAGAGTGCAGTCAGCAATGTCTTTGAAATTAACATGTACGATTATATAATGAGTATGAAGGAGAAGAGACAGAATAATACATGTAATTTAATCTATTGGGATGCTATAACAAAATACAACAGATTAGGTGGCTTATAAACGAGAAACTTATTTCTCACAGTTCTGGAGACTGGAAGTTCAAGATCAGGATGGCAGCATGGTCAGATGAAGGCCCTCTTTTGGGTCTCAGACCTCTCATTATATCCTCACATGATAGAAGGGGCAAGGAAGCTCTCTTGGGCCTCTTTTATAAGGATATTAGTTCCATTCATGAGGGCAGAACCCTTACCCACCTTCTGAAGACCCTAATCACCCATCCTTTAAAGGCTCTACTTCTTATCATATTGGACATTAGGATTTTCACATAGAAGTTTTGAGGGGATTGGGGCGCCTGGGTGGCTCAGTTGGTTGAGCATCCGACTTCAGCTCAGGTCACGATCTCATGGTTTGTGAGTTTGAGCCCTGAATCGGGCTCTGTGCTGACCTCTCGGAGCCTGGAGCCTTCTTCAGATTTTGTGTCTCCTCCTGCTCTCTCTGTCCCTCCCCTGCTTGCACTCTGTCTCTCTCCAAAATAAACATTAAAAAAAAAAAAAAAGGAAAAGAAAAAGCAGTTTTGAGGGGACATAAACATTCAGACCATAGCATGTAAAGGCCTTGGCAATCTATGGTAGCTTGAGTGCTATGGTCATGGTATAGATTAATATTTCAGGATTTATATTTTAAGTAAGTCCAGAGTATCTTTTTGAAAATAGGACATCAGGGAACTGGAAGACTGAACCATGGCTAACTTTTTTTTCCTCAGAAGGAAAACTTAATCATTGGATTCAGACAAAGAACCCTTGATCTGTCTGTTATTTCCTTTTTCCTCTTTGTCTGATACTGACTTTTTTTTTTTAACCTATGTGTTATAGGATGAAGAACGGGATCCTCTGCTGCATAGTTTCAGTCATCTAAAGGAGGTTTTGAACAATATAACAGGTAAGTCCCCACATCTAGGTAGGATTACTTATCCTGATAAAATGAACATGTGTTTTTATTGCAGGGATGGACAGACTTTCTCTGTAAAGGACTATATAGTAAATGTTTTAGGCTTTGAAGACCATAGTAACTGCAACTACTCCATTCTGCCGTTGTACCTCAAAAGCAGACATATACTTGAGAGAGTGATAAATACTTCCCCTCCCCCCCCCCCAAAAAAAAAAAAAAACCAGGTACAAGCCAGGTTTGGCCTGTGGATGTAGTTTGCCCCTGATTTACTGCATTGCTGGTCCTTTTCCTTGAGTTCCTAGGAGGATGTCCTACTTTCCTGGGGAATCAGTGTTCATACAATTAATAAGCTTCCTTTATTGTTTGAGTTATAATGAAGTTATTTTTGGTAATTTTTTGGTTTTATTTTGTTTTAACTATCTTTCTCTACCTCATGCATGCTGTGAGGTAGGAAGTCTTTTTACATTTGGTGGCACAAGTCAAGTTTTTAGTACTTGCAGCAAAACTCTGGTCTTATAGAAGGTCATCACTTAGGGCCTTAATTCTGTGTAATGCAGATCTTTCAGTCTTCATGTGTTCCCTTTTTCACTCCCCGTTTTTCTAATCATAATAACTTTATATAATATTTATATGTTTAGAATTTCTTTTTTAAAAAATTTTTTAAATGTTTATTTCTGAGAGAGAGAGAGAGAGTGAGCGAGGGAGGGGCAGAAAGAGGGAGACACAGAATCTGAAGCAGGTTCCAGGCTCTGAGCTGTTAGTACAGAGCCTGACTCAGGGCCGAACCCAGGAACCTCAAGATCATGACCTGAGCTGAAGTCAGACGCTTAACCAGCTGAGCTACCCAGGCGCCTCCATGTATTGAGAATTTTCAAAGCTGCTTCCATGTTTATTACCTTATTGAACTTTTACACAACTCTGTGAAGGAGGTGTAGCAGGTGTTGTCCTCTTTTTATGAATGAAGTTGAAGCCCAGAGACATTTTCAGTGATTTAGCTGAGGTCACACTGATCCTGAGAGATGAAGTCATAACTAGAACTCAGGCCTGGTTTAGTGCCCTGGTCTGCATTGCTTCTGTTCGTACAATTAGAGGAGACTGTATGCAGGAAGTGCCTTCTGTTTATGTATAGGTATGTGTTGGAGGAGGAGGCAAATCTCAACATCTTTGGGTTTTTCAAGGGGAAAGATAGACTGAAAGGGAAAGCCTCAGAGCTGTGTTCCTCTGTCAACCATAGAGGGCTTTTACAATGTGTATTCCTGGAATGTTTTTTAGCCTAGTTTCTAGGCTTCTGCAAGGTAAATAAACAATAAACCAGTGTTCTCCTTTCATGAGAAATGTAGGAGAGTATCTGGAGAAAAATTCCTTTTTCTTTTCTTAAACATGGGCTGAAGTTATCTAAAGGTTCCCTGCATGTTTTCTTTAAAGGAGCATTTTCAGTTTAAAAGCATTGGAAATGTTAGCCAAGGATCAAGTATAGAGGGAGTGGTTGGTTGTTAGCCAGTTAGCAGGGCTAAAGCTGCAATTAGGTGGCATGTTCTTATTTTGTGGCCTGTACTTTAAGTGACTTGGCTGCTTTAGGAAGTTGGCTACTTGCACGGACTTTTTTTTTTTTTTTTTTTTTTTGACTTTACAGATAAAACTTACATATCTCAATTGGAAAGAAAATGTAGTGAGTAAGTATTTACAACTCTTTTTGGTGGCCAAAGTTCAGAGTGTAGTTGATCCTTGAACAATATGGATTTGAACTGTGTAGGTTCACTTATGTGTGGATTTTTTTTTTCAGTCAATACAGTACAATAATAGTATTGTATGTAAAATAAATGTATTTTCTTTTCATTATGACTTTTTTTTGAAGATTTTATTTTCAAGTAATCTGTACATCCAACTTGGAGCTTGAACTCACAACCCTGAGAGCAACAATTACATGCTCTACCGACTGAGCCAGCCAGATGCCCCTTCCTTATGACTTTCTTAATAATGTTTTCTTTTCACTAGTTACTTTATTAGAAGAATAAAGTATATAATATGACATACAAAATATGTATTAATTGACTATGTTATCAGTAAGGCTTCTGGTTAACAGGCTATTGGTAGTTAAATTTTCAGTGAGTCAAAAGTTATACATGGATTTTCAACTGTAAGGGGTGTTGGTGCCCAAACCCCTATGTTGTTAAAGGGTCAACTGTACTATCTTTCTAAGAGATGTGAAGAGGATTAAACACAACATTTCACAATTTTATACACTGTGAAATATTGGTATTATATGTGGTTAGAAACACCCTAAAATGTCTGAGATCAGACTGGAGTAGCCCTGTTGGCCTTTTGGGCACTCTACAGACCTTGAAGAGCTAAGATGGTGAGGTTTTCCTGATATAGCCACATTTCCTGCTTGCCATCTCATCCATATCCCGCACTTGTTTTCTCTATCCTGACATATCCCTGACATGTCTCAAGAGAACTATATCTGTGGTGAGTGGTGCAGTCCAGGACTTGGGATTTCTAGACCATCTAAGAGGTGCCAAAGTTGAGTCTGTGCTTAATTTTCCTACATCTTTGAATCAGGAATCCAGATTATCTGCTACTTGAAACTAATAAAACCAGAATGTGCTGAGGAGCCAGTTCTGTCACTGGTACTAAGGACATGGTTAGGTGGTGCCAAGCTTTCTTTTGGAGCAAGAAAGAAGTTGGTAGTATTTACCAGAGCAGATGTTGAAATGGTGCCTGCCAAGGTTGCCCATTGTTCTTAGGTTTTAACATATTACCTGCCTGAGAAAATGACACAGTGGACCCGAAATAGAACATCTCACAGTCTTCTGATTGGTTCTGACTCCGCACAGTGCTGGCTTCCAGGAAGCAAGTTTATGGGTCAGCTGCCCCTGTGGTCCTGGACTCTGTGGTCCATGACCAATTTCTTGTTTCTTTTACTGAGACAAACAGATTTTTCTGATTGGCAGTGTCAGGAGGACTGCTTTCTTGGAAGCCTGCTAATGGTAGGAGGCTGGGAAAGGGTTTTGAATTTGGAGAGAGAAACTGAAGGGATTGCCTGTGCTGTGTGACTGGGAATGGTGTCCCACCTAGATTGGAGGCATGGCAGGAATTCTAGGACTTCCAATAAGTTTAACTCATGAAACCGACTTGGGTTTAGACTATTCCTACAGAGGCTTTCTATTTGCTTTTTTCTAGGCTATCTGCTACCTTGGTTGGTTAAGAATATCACTGTTGTGGGCGTCTGGATGGCTTAGTTGGTTAAGCGTCTGACTTTAGCTCGGGTCATGATCTCACAGTCTGTGAGTTTGAGTTCTGCATCAGGTTCTGTGCTGACAGCTCGGAGCCTAGAGCCTGCTTCAGATTCTGTGTCTCCCTCCCTCTCTGCCCCTCCCTTGCTCACGACCTCTCTTTCTCTCACTCTCAAAAATGAATAAATGCTTAAAAAAAAAAAAAAAAAAAAAAGAATACCACTATTGGAAATGGGGAGTTGATTGGACATAGACAGTAAACCAAAATGATTTTTTTTTTCTTATAAACAGAGGATAAGATAGATAGATAAATAAATAAGATAGATAAACACTACCTACTTGTCCAGGAGTATTATCTGAGTATTGTGAAAGAAATAAGTCCTTTGTCTCTAATCAGGTTGGCTAAGTCCATACCAGTTATTCTCCCAGATACATGTCTCTGGACTACATTTGCAGTCAGTATTTGCCCAAACTGCATGACAACTATATGCCCTGTAGCATTTAGAGTAATAAAATAGTCTAATACCAAATCTAAAATGATAGTTGCACTTGGAAGATACAGGGTGCCTAAGAGTAGAGTTTGCATGTTGCTATTTTGGATAAAGCCTTAGTTTACCACCAGTGAGACTTGACTGCTACCCCTCATTTGGTCTTTAAGCCTTCTTTGGAATCCTTTTAGGAAGTTATTCTGAAGGAGTTAAAGCAGATGTGTGGTTACCAGGTTTGGGTGGGGGTACAGGGAGGGACTGCAAATAGGTGTAGGGTTTCTTTTTGGGGTGATGAAAATGTCCTAGAATTAGATAGTGGTGATGGTTGTACAACTTTGAATATATTTAAAAACACTGAATTGTACACTTTAAGAGGGTAAGATTTATGGCGTGTGAATTACATCTTAATTTTTAAAAATAGAAAATGTAGGCTGGAAGAGTGATGGGATTTGCCAGCTCTTCCTCAGGACTCAGAGCAGTGGAGGGAAGCCTCCGATTATAGTTGCTGCTGTGCTTTGAACCCATTACCCAGCAAAGGCAGCATAAGGCTCTCTTCAGCCTCTTGGCCCAGTTTGTCCTTTTATGTCTCTCTCATTAACTCAAAAAGCACATGGCTTTTATATTTAAATTTATTCAAGCTGTAATCTTTGACATTTGAGTTAGCTTTTAGTACAGTTTTGCATTTATAGTAATATATATTATGTATTTTCTCTATCCCCAAAGAATCCGTTTTAATCTTTTCCGGATGCAAATTTCAGGCTGTCTTGTCCCATCTCCCCTCTCTTGCTCTCTTTCCCCTCCCCCCACGGAGTGTGTTTGATCAGGTGTGGCAGGAATATCCACTGTCAAGCTGCGCCCTTTATATTAGTCAATATTATCCTTCTCCCCCCTCCCTGTCTGTCTGCCCCGTTGGGCTTTCCCAGTTGATTTATAATTTTGGAATTCTCATCGGAGTCTGTAATACAGTTTGTTCATTATTTAACCAAAACCTGTTTAATGAGCAGAGAGAGGCAATGTAAATGTTAGGCATGTTGCAGTGATGTACCTTTGTGCTTCTCAAAGCGGGTGGGTAGTTAACTCTGTGCTGCCTGCAGGGCTGGGGTGTCTTGGCCTTAGGGGCAGGACTACTGCCTCTCCCTTACATCTGTCCAAGCTCTAACATGGGCTTAGATTCCTAAGACACGTTTCCTTTTATCCTTCTAGAGATCTTGTGGGGGCTCTTGCATATTGAAGTTATCTTCAGTCTCACAGCTAGATCAGATCGTTAGATCTGTGGCATGGGATGGGGGGTTAAAGGGAAAGTGAAATATCAGGATATTTGGTACTACTCCTGATTTTAGGTCTGAAAAAAGTAAGCGGTTTAGAGGAATCCTTCTAGCCAACATGGTCTGTGGTTTTTTATCCCTTTGTTCCCCAACTAGACAAGTCCTTGCAGCCTTAGTGCCCTCATCCAGTATAGCTTCATGGGAAGGGCTCCTAGTCAGTTATGATTTGTGGTGTTTGGCTATGGTCATTTGCCTCCAGATTTAGGCTGCCTTTGTCCTTGGTCTTTAAACTCAGATCATTTTAAAGAGGTTCTTTTCCAGGAAATTTTTGGCTTATTTTTTTTATTTTTTAAAATTTTATTTATTTAAGTAATCTCTATACCCAATGTTGGGGCTTGAACTGGTGATTCTGAGATCAAGAGTCTCATGCTCTTCAGGCTGAGCCAGCCAGGTGCCCCAGGAAAATTTTGGCTTAAAGCAGAGAGAGTGGAATAGTCTAAAAGTATCACAACCAGAATCTTTTCTTAAGGGATTACCTCTTTTTTTTTTCTTTTTATGTTTATTTATTTTTTGAGAGAGCACAATCAGGGGAAGGGCAGAGAGAGAGGGAGAGAAAGAATCACAAGCAGTGTCCGTGCTGTCAGCACAGAGCCCGATCCTGGGCTTGAACTCACAAACCATGAGATTATGACCTGAGCCAAAACCAAGAGTCAAATGCTTAACCGATTAAGCCACCCAGGCACCCCATTAATTTTTTTTAATGTTTATTTACTTTTGAGAGAGAGAGAGAGCGAGCGAGGGAGGGGCAGAGAGAGAAAGAGGGAGACACAGAATCTGAAGCAGGCTCCAGGCTCTGAGCTGTCAGCACAGAGCCTGATGTGGGGCTTGAACTCATGGGCCGCAAGATGTGACCTGAGCTGTAGTTGGATGCTTAACTGACTGAGCCACCCAGATGCCCCAGGGATTACCTCTTAATAACTTTAAAGACTTTAGGGCCAGAGCTTGAGGTACACTTAGTGGTGTTTGTGTTTGGAGATGGTGGGGATAGGGTGGAGTGGGTAGTGGGTTTGCCTTTGGAGATTTAACCCTAGACATTTTTAATTCCAAGGATTTATGAGGATTGGGGGTATTTGCATAAGACTAAGATGGTCTTGAGGCCTAGTGTAAGCACCTGTATTAACTATGGAACTGTTCTAGCTTCTTGGATCTTTTTTTGCTGGGGTTCAACAAGATTTGAATTCCTTCTGGATCTGGCTTATTGGATTACTTCTAACCATTATTTATTGAATATCTGCTATGTTCTAGGCATTTTGATTAGGCACTTAGGGATTGGGTCTATAATGGTAAACAGACTTCCTGCCCTCATAGCCACTGGTTTTACAAGACTAGCAGCTCTAGCTGACCATTCCAAGGCTAACTTTTGTAGCCTGTATTCTACGCCATATGGTTCCCTATCAGGCATGGAATAGCTGGTAGTGAATGAGGGCAGTCTGTTGCCATCTTTTCATGTCTTGTAACAAACAAGCCAAAGAAATGAACAAAAATTATAGCTTATACATTTTCTTATTTGGCTTTCTCCTATAAAGCAGTTCTGGTCAGAGTTTAGATATTCCCAAAGACATTGGTGGTTTGCCTAGAGTAACTCTGAAGGAGAGGATATTTCTTTTTACTGGACAGTAAGATATGGTATCCTTGAGTTTAAGAGGGAGAAGCAGGTGGTTGGAGAAAGTAGATGTATCAGGAGTTTATTTAAATATAGTTTATCCTGGACAAACACACCTGTAGAGTACTGTCTGTCTCAAGCTTTGTGAATTCACAGTCTGAGCTAGGAGATTTGAATCCATGTAACCTCTAGAGGTTTGCAGAGAACATTTAAACAGAGTCTGGAAGCCAACCTGGGAAGAATGATGACTTAACATCTGTCTGGGTTAGGTCTCTTAGAAATACCCTTCTAAGAAGAAGCAAAACTGTTCAAGGATGCCTCATACCTCAAGTTTAATCTGTTTAATTTAGAACATGGGAAGGTGTCAGGAAAAGAGACTTTAGTAGTTTCTGTAAGGAAAAAGATTGACTAAGGGTACATTATTTGAAAAATATTTTTCCTAGAGTTATCATCTCCCATACTGATTGAATGCATACCTTAATTTTTTCTGTAGAGGTCTGTAGTTTAGGGAGTAGTAAGCAATATATCATTGTTAGTAAGCATGAGAAGAAGGTCGAATGAGTCATTAGCTTTGTCTCACTTGGAATTGAGCTTGTGAATTGTTCAAGGCCTAAGTGGAGACTGAAAGAACCAAGTGTGTATGATAACATCTGGCAGACAAATTCATGTAATGGTTTGAGTGTTGGAAGAACAAGGTTGGGCACACTTACATAAGTATTTCTTGTGCTCTTTTTGACTTTTTTGTTCTATAATAAAAGATTGTATTAGTTTGGAGATTGTTGAAAAGCACATTAGGATGTGACCTGAATTTGAGTCAGACTGACCTTAGAATCTTGGTAGCTTGAGTGGCATTTCAGCACAGTAAGAGAAAATAAAGGTACTGGGATTCTTTTTTCCCCATATAATACTCATATCAAGAAGGTGACTCTGAGAGGTGTATTTTGATGACTTTGTCATTTCTTTTCCTGGGGCCTTACCCAAATGATCTGAATCCTCCTGATTTGACACTTCTAAACCAAGAAGCTCTTCCAAACATTTATTTGTCTTAGAGATTAGAAAATGAAGACTTTCTTGAGAAGCAGCAGCTCTGCATAGTCTGGCTTCTTATGAGCCCAGCTCTCCCTTTTTCTGTCCGTAATATTTAAACACATTTAGCCATCAGAACTGGTCTGCTGGCACATTTTCCACTACATGTATCTGAAAGTGGGTTATGATAAAAAGCACATTTTTTTTTTAAGTTTATTTATTTTTGGGAGAGAGAGAAAAAGTGTGAGTGGAGGAGGGGCAGAGAGTTAGAGAGAGAGAGAACCCCAAGCAGGCTCCACACTGTCAGCACAGAGCTCGATGCAGGGCTCGAACTCATGAACTGTGAGATCATGACCTGAGCTGATGTTGGATGTTTAACTGACTGAGCCACCCAGGTGCCCCCAAAAAGGCATTCTTAATAGCTTGGTTCAGAAGCAGAGGCAAAGGAACCTAATTTTTTTCTAGGAGAGGTTAAGGGACAGTGTGACAGTGTGGTCTGAAGTGGGTGTCAAAGTTGCTGGTGTTGTTGTCATTGCCATTGTCCTCTCTGGCACAGCCACCTCTTGAGGCCTGAAATTTCTCTCTGAGTATGTGCCCAGCTTGCCATGACAGCAGTCAGATGAATAAAAAGAGGAAAAGCCAGCTGCTGCTTTGTTTTTAACAAGGATGCAGGCAGAGTCTCTTTCTTCTTTTCCACCCACTCAAATTCAGAGTAAGTGCCAACAGAGTTTCCGAAGAAGCCAAATGTTTGAAATTCAAAGTGCAGTTTTGATTAGAGATAGTAAAGAGTTATTTGTCTCAGCCTTGCCTTTTCTAACCACCTCTCTATGTTCATAGATGCTTAATTGGTCACCGTAGTTTTTAAAGTGATATTGGATATGTTTACGGAAAGAATGAATGCATTTGTCTTTTCTCTCCTGGCATTCATTAAAAGATAGAGCTGCGTATACAGGAAAATGAAGATTCAGTCATTTCAGCTCAGATCACCTCATTAAGAAAGGTTAGTTGATGGAGAGCAGTGACTACCTTAAGTTCTTAGTTTTGCTTCTGGAAACCAGAAGATAAGATGCTCCTTAGCAGGTTTAAGGCTTTTGTTTCTTTACTTTGGTCTTTGGAGATCCTGAAGACTTAGATGGACAAGCACTCATGGCTGCCTGTTGTCTGGCTTCTTCCTGCATACCTCTTCTGTAACACCAGCCTTCTGTTACCACTGTAGGTTGAGTTGTGAAGAGCTGCCACATGTGCACACATCACAACTGACCTTTCCTTGTTCCACGCTTATTGAGCAATTACTTGCCCATTTGTAGAACTCACATTATTGCCTTGGGTTTCTGGCCCAGTGTGAAGTGGGAGCATCCAGGAAGTGGCCTGATAGACTGTACATCAGAGGGCAATAAATTGGCATATGATTTGGTGGAAAGGCAGGGCCAGATGTAGTGTGGGAGCAAGGGTTTTTCTGCATTCAGCCATGCAGCTTGCTTCCAGGTGTCCTGGAAAGCAGCTTGGGAACTGGAGGCTAAGGGTAGTTGGGAACATTAACTAGGGAGGAAAAGGATCAAAAGGACTTCAGTGTTATCTGTGATGGGCCTTGAATTGGGAAAAATCCTCCAAAAGTAGGGGCAAATGAAATTTCCCTGATACCGGTAGGGATTTTTCCACTGATTATTCTTTCCTTTCAAATAAAGTGAGTTACTAATTGGTAGAAAAAAATACAAAACTTGGGAGACTCCTAACAGGGAAAGTTTGTTAAGAAAGCCTCATTCCACATGAGCTTTTTCATGAAGGCTCCTTCTTCTCTTTGGGCAAACAACAGGTTTAAGAAAACTAGCTCCAAATTGATGATAAAGTGAGAGCTAAGATACTATTCTGACTGTTCTACCTTGGGCTAGAGTGGTATCTTTCAGATTGCAAGTTGCATTCTGTTAGTGGATTGTGAAATCATTTTAAAAGGTCACACAGCATTTTCTTCTCAGTTTTTTTTGTTTGTTTTTAAGTTTTTTTTAATGTTTATTTTTGAGAGAGAGACAGGATGTGAGTGGGGGAGAGGCAGGGAAGGAGAGGGACACACAGAATCAAAGCAGACTCCAGGCTCTGAGCTGCCAGCACAGAACCTGATACGGGGCTTGAATCCACGAACTGTGAGATCGTGACCTGAGCCAGGCGCCTCTCCTCAGTTTTTTATTGTGAAAAATTTTAAACTTCTGCACATTTATTTTCATACTTACTATTAACATTTAGCCATATTTGCTTTTTTTTTTTTTTAATGGTTATTTGTTTATTTTGAGAGAGAGGGAATGTGTGCGAGCACGTGCAGGAGAGAGAGACAGAGGATCCCAAGCAGGCTCCAAGCTGTCAGCACAGAGCCCAGTATGGGGTTCAATCTCATGAGTCAGATGCTTAACCGACAGAGTCACTATGTGCGTATTATTATTATTTTTTAAACGTTTATTTATTTTTTGAGAGAGAGAGAAAGCATGAGTGGGGAAGGAGCAGAGAGAGGGAGGGAGACAGAGAATCCGAAGCAGGCTCCGAGCTATCAGTGCAGAGCCTGACGTGGGGCTCATACTCACAAACTATGAAAGCATGTCCTGAGCCGAAGTTGGACATTTAACCCACTGAGCCACCCAGGTGCCCCTGTGTGTATTATTTTTTATAAGCTACTTGAAAATAAGTTTCAGACATGTTGGCATCTTACCCTTGAATACTTCAGCATTCATCCTAAATAAGGACATTCTCTTGCATAATCATAGTACCATTATCACACTTAAGAAACTTAATAATTTACCAGTATTAGCTAATACCAGTCCATATTAAAAATTTCCGATTTGCCTCCAAACTGCCTTTTATAGCTATAGCAGTTTTTATAAACCAAAATTCTCATTTCACTAAGTAGTTATATCTCTGTAGACTTTTAAAATCTAATACAGTTTTCTTCACCTTTTTTCTTTTTTTTTTTTAATTCTCTAGGCATTGAGTTTTTGAAGAGACTAGGCCATTTATCTTTAGAATGTTGTATGTTCTGGGTTCGTCTGTGTCCTTGTGGTATCATTTAACTTGCTTCTCTATCTCATGTATTTCCTATATTCTAGAAGTTTGGAATAAAGGCTTAATTTAATGCAGGTTAAACATTTTTGGCAAGAGTACTTTGTAGATGATATTGTGTATTTCATATTATATCATCACAGGAAGTATATACTGTCAGGATGATCCTGCTAAGGTGGTGGTAAGTTTGATTACTTGCTTCTGGTTGTGATTGCCACATTTCCTCATTGTAAAATGAATTAATTTTTCTATTTGTAATTAGTAAGTAATCTGAAGTAATAATTTGGCACCTTTTACTTAATGATCATCTGCTAATGAATTTTTGCCAGTCATCTATTTCAGTGTTGTTCGCAAAACGATGACTTTCTAATTCTGTCATTTTTTTCTACGTTTATTAACTGGCATTCCCTGTAAAGAATCACTTACCTTCATAAACTGGAGGATGAACCATAGTTTCTCCTAAAAAGGCAGGGAAAATGCTTTAATTCTTTTAATTGCCAACTTTCAGAGTAAGGAGTTAGTGTTAATGATGACCACTAATGGTGGCAAATGAGGATTTTCCTTCCATTTTGGGGGCTTGTGAATTTTTATTTATTCAGTGTTTTATAATTCATTAACTTTTTGATTATTTTTGGTGCTCAAATCATTTTGAGTTTTGCCCCTTTAAACTTGTTCCTTTGTTCCTTTGATGCAATCCCTTTGAGCACTTCTCTGTTTTCTGTTACAAGCTTCCATTATGAAGGGAGGTTAAAAAAAGAATAGAATAGAAAGTATCCATGCATCACACATAGTAAGGATAAGTATTATTTGGGAGAACTTTTGTTTCAGTTAGAAATGATGTATTCTGAGTTTTAGTATAAACTATATTTCTTTCTGTATGTCATGGTCAAAAAAGTTTGAAAGCTTTGATGGGGAGAGCTTATGATTTACTTCTGTTCTAGCACTGTTTTGAATTTGTTTCTCTGCAATGTTATTTTTCTCGGGCAAGGAGTCAAAGAGGGTGTTGAGTTCTTGACATTCCGTGAAGGACTCTGTGAAGTGACTTAGCCCCCTTGATATTTGGGATCCAATGGACTGTTAGACCTGCGTTTTATTCTTATCAGCTTTGATTTCAGAAAAGCATATCTATCTGTCTATCTTATCTTTTCTGTTATCTATTTATTTAAAGATCTACTATTACATGTTATTTTATTCCTCTCCCCTCAGCTTTATTGAAGTATAATTGACAGAACATTATGTAAGTTTAAGCTGTACTGTGTGATGATTTAATACAAGTATACTTTGCGAATTTATTACCACAATAAGGTTAATTAACACATCCATCTCCTCGCATAATTTTAATTTGTATGTGTGTGAACATTTAAAATCTACTCTCAGCAACTTTCAAGTTTGTAATACAGTATTGTTAAACCATAGTCACCATGCTATCTTATTAGATCCTCAAAACTTCTTCATCTTATAACTGGAAGGTTTTGCTTGTTTGTTTGAGAGAGGTGTACAAGCTGGGGAGGGGCAGAAGGAGAGGGAGAGAGAGAATTCAAGCAGGTTCCATGCTCAGGGTAGAGCCTGACGACATGGGGCTTGATTTCATGACCGTGAGATCATGACCTGAGCTGAAAGCAAGAGTCAGATGCTTAACCAACTGAGCCACCCAGGCACCCCTTATAACTGGAAGTTTATACTCTTTGAGCAACATCTTCCCATTTCCCTTACCAACCAGCCCGTTAGTAAGCACCATTCTGTTTCTATGAATTTGACTTTTTTATAGATTCCACATATAAGTGAGATACATTATTTCTTTCTCTTGAAATTGACTTCTTTCAATTAGTATAAGGTCCTCAAGGGCCACCCATGTTGTTGCAAATGGCAGGATTTCCTTCTTTTTTATGGCTGAAGCAGTTCTTTTAATATGGTTGTTTCTCTCTGGATGAAGCAGCTTTTGCAAAGCAGAGATTAATTTGAGACCATTTGAGTCATAACATCCCTAGAGAATGTTAGAATAAGTATTCTTTCCCAAGGAAATAGGACTGTGGATGACTAGTCACTTTGCACCTTGTACTTGATCCCTTTTATGTGATGTTAAGCTAATTGTTCAGGGAAAGGGGGATAGCGTGTTGTGTTACACATGGCTTGGCCATGCTTTTGAGTCCTTTTGGTGAGTTGAGGATGGAATCATTTATTCTGGAAAGACTCCAAAATAGCATCTTCTCCAAGAAGTTTGCCCTTGGCAGAAATTCATTTATATATTCAGTTAGTAGATATTTCTTGAGTGCTTAATGTGTGCCAGGCATTGAATAGGTATTAGGGACCTGGTTTTCGAGGAGGCTGACACAGTTCCTGTCCTCATAAAGTTTATGGTCTAGTGGGTTGGTGATTTGAGAAGCCCTGGAATTTGAGTGGACAGCTGGGCATTGGTTTGAAGTCTGCCCGTCTTCCACATGTGACCTCAGGAAATTGTTGTATGCCCTGGTGTGCTGAAAGAGGTTCTGGGGTGGTCAGAAGAATAGCAGTGGTGTTTGTCTGCATTGTCTATCCCACCCCCATCCTCTGCCCTAGCCCTGGCTGCCTGGCAGCAGTAGCCAAGTGGATGGAAGTTTACTTAGCTGCTTTAGAGCCTTGGATATCCTAGGGCTCAATTAGCCCATTTATATTTACTTGTGATTAGCCAATCTGTGCATCTCAGAACTGAACTAACAAAAATTGTACCATAGGATAAGATATCAATGGCTGTTTACCTTTTCTAATAAAATTAGCTTCTAATAAAATATGCCAATAAAATTCAGCTCTCAGTCTTGGGTCTCTGACATAGTTGTTAGCATTTTGAAGTCTAGGAGCACAAAACAAAGATGTTAATGGTTGCTTAGCTAAAATGCTAACAGAATGAGGAAAGTCCTTTGCTATAGTTTAGATCTAGTAGTCCCACCTCAAAAATGGTATGAATGTTTTGGGGTTTTTTAATGTTTATTTTTGAGAGAGAGGGAGAGAGAGATTGCACGCACATGTGCGTGCGCCGTGGGAGGGCCAGAAAGAGGGAGACAGAGAATCTAAAGTGGGCTGTGCGATGACAGCAGAGAGCCTGATGTGGGTTCGAACCCATGAACTGCAAGATCCTAACCTGAGCTGAAGTCGGACGCCTAACCGACTGAGCTATATGAATGTTTTTTAGTAGCAACCCATTGTCTTTAGTCCACAAGCCTCATGTGAGGAAAGAAGTATCAAAACCCATGTAACTTTGGGTAGGATTTGGTTTCAGATTGGTAGAGTATCCCATCATATATTTATCTTTTGAATCCCAGAGAAAGCACCCTTATTTAGAAGTAGCCTTTGGGAACCTTGGGTTCTCAGAGAATGCCCTTTAGAGATGCCCTTTTTCCTTAGGAAAAGTATTTCTAGGATTTTTAAGGGCAGAAAAAGATACAGTGAGACAGTGAAGCAATTAAACAGTGGTTAAGATATTTCTAAAAGAGAAAGCTGGAGTGCATGTTGAAATACAAATATATTCCACAAAAAGATCGGTGACCTATTCTTTGCTTGATAGCTTAGTGTGTTCTGAACTTAAAGAGTAGTTCTTTCTTCTGTGTCTCTCTTTTTTTTAATGTGTATTTATTTTATTTTATTTTTTTAACGTTTATTTATTTTTGAGACAGAGAGAGACAGAGCATGAATGGGGGAGGGTCTGAGAGAGAGGGAGACACAGAATGTGAAACAGGCTCCAGGCTCTGAGCAGTCAGCACAGAGCCCGACGCAGGGCTCGAACTCACGGACAGTGAGATCGTGACCTGAGCCGAAGTCGGATGCTCAACCGACTGAGCCACCCAGGCGCCCCAATGTGTATTTATTTTTGAGAGCAAGAGAGTGCAAGCGGGGTGGGGGCAGAGAGAGAGGGAGACAGAGGATCTGATCCAAAGCGGGCTCTTTGTTGACAGCAGTGAGCCCGACACGTGGGGCTTGAGCTCATGAACAATGAGATCATGACTTGAGCCAAAGTCAGTGCTCAACCAGCTGAGCCACCCAGGTGCCCCTCCTTTGCCTCTTTTTTTCTGAGATTAGCCTACTGCCAAGGTACATCATTAATACCTACCATAGCCAAATACTTTTTGTGACCAGAGCCTGGTGATGCTTGCAGAGGATCCTGGTTCCCTCTGGCCAAGGAAGAGAAGTTCTTGGTTTGGCTCACTTGATCAGAAGCATCGTGGGGAAAGTAGGCAAGGGAAAATGGATTTCTGTTGCCAGAATCCAAATATGGCTCATTAATCCTCCCAAGGGAGCCCAAGATTGGCATCTTAATCAGTCTCATCTCAGAGGTTTTAAGACTCATTCCAGGGGTGCCTGGGTGGCTCAGTTGGTTAAGAGTCTGACTCTTGGTTTTGGCTCAGGTCATGATCTCACAGTTTGTGGGTTCAAGTCCCATGTGGGCTCTGAGCTTGGTTGGGATGCTCTGTCTCCCTTTCTCTCTGCCTCTCCTCTCTCTCTTAAAAATAAAAAAAAGAAGTAAACATTAAAAAAAAAAAAGGCTCATTCCATTCTCTAGGTTCTCTGTAAGGAAGGAAATGAGCATTTGGTAGAACTCTTGGGTACTCAGAAAATGGAAGACTTTGCCAGGGTCCTAAGTAGGCTACAGCTCAAGAATCAACTTGTGTGCATGCAGTAACAGAAGGCAGAGAATAGAAATCTTTACGTTGGTAATAGTCTTCCTCTAAAAGCTCCAAAGGGAAGGAAAAGATTGGCTTGTTCCGCCACCAGAGGTTGTTTTAGTGTTCTCTTTGCCTAACTGGTGTCAAAACATTTAATTAGGTCAACTGATGGTGAATTTTTTTTTCAACATTTGTTTGTTTGTTTATTTATTTTATTTTTTAAGGTATCAAAAATTGGTTTACTTTTTTTAACTTAATTTTTTATTTTTTAAAATTTACATCCAAATTAGTTAGCATATAGTGCAACAATGATTTCAGGAGTAGATTCCTTAGTGCCCCTTACCCATTTAGCCCATCCCCCCTCCCACAACCCCTCTAATAACCCTCAGTTTGTTCTCCATATTTATGAGTCTCTTCTGTTTTGTCCCCCTTCCTGTTTTTATATTATTTTTGTTTCCCTTTCCTTATGTTCATCTGTTTTGTCTCTTAAAGTCCTCATATGAGTGAAGTTGTATGATTTTTGTCTTTCTCTAATTTCACTTAGCATAATAGCCTCCAGTTCCATCCACGTAGTTGCAAATGGCAAGATTTCATTCTTTTTGATTGCCAAGTAATACTCCATTGCATATATATACACCACATTTTCTTTATCCATTCATCCATTGATGGACATTTGGGCTCTTTCCATACTTTGGCTATTGTTGATAGTGCTGCTATAAACATGGGGGTGCATGTGTCCCTTCGAAACAGCACACCTGTATCCTGTGGATAAATGCCTAGTAGTGCAATTGCTGGGTCATAGGGTAGTTCTATTTTTAGTTTTTTGAGGAACCTGCATACTGTTTTCCAGAGTGGCTGCACCAGCTTGCATTGCCACCAACAGTGCAAAAGAGATTCTCTTTCTCCACATCCTCGGCAACATCTGTTGTTGCCTGAGTTGTTAATGTTAGCCATTCTGACAGGTGTACGGTGGTATCTCATTGTGATTTTGATTTGTATTTCCCTGATGATGAGTGAGGTTGAGCATTTTTTTGTGTGTCAGTTGGCCATCTGGATGTCTTCTTTGGAGAAGTGTCTATTCATGTCTTTTGCCCATTTCTTCACTGGATTATTTGTTTTTTGGGTGTTGAGTTTGATAAGTTCTTTATAGATTTTGGATACTAACCCTTTATCTGATATGTCATTTGCAAATATCTTCTCCCATTCTGTCGGTTGCCTTAGTTTTGCTGATTGTTTCCTTCGCTGTGAAGATTTTATTTTAAAGTAATGTCTATGCCCAGTATGGAGCTTGAACTCCAGAGAGACCAAAAGTCTCATGCTCTACCGAGTCAGCCATGCACCCCAAGAGTTTCTTTTCTAAGAAACACAATCGTATACCCTAAAAGTTTATATTTCTTTATGACTTTGGTGATGCTTCTTTAAAAAATACTAACTAGGGGCGCCTGGGTGGCGCAGTCGGTTAAGCGTCCGACTTCAGCTCAGGTCACGATCTCGCGGTCCGTGAGTTCGAGCCCCGCGTCAGGCTCTGGGCTGATGGCTCGGAGCCTGGAGCCTGTTTCCGATTCTGTGTCTCCCTCTCTCTCTGCCCCTCCCCCGTTCATGCTCTGTCTCTCTCTGTCCCAAAAATAAATAAAAAACGTTGAAAAAAAAATAAATAAATAAAAAATAAAAAATACTAACTAAAGAGAGATTTCAAAATCAGAAAAAGGTTTATCTCATGAGGGTTGACTAGGGGCTTAGTAATTTCTTAGGATATGGTAACATCACCTAGTGGCATTTGTTCTCCCCTCAGCCAACGGCATAAATGCTTCTTCTCTAAGCCAGACTGGGAATAGTCATGTGAAGCTGGGTCCCTTCTCTGTTTTTTTGTTTCCCCCTTCTTTAGTTTTTTAAAATCTGTAGTTTGGTGATGCCCTTAGTCCAGTTAAGAGAGAAAAGTTTAGAAAAATATTTCCCCATTCTTATTTATTATCACCCTTTTCTCTCTTTCCCTGTTTTTGTCTCTGCATCTTTCCTTTTGCCTCTGTTTTCCTTTCATTTCCTTGAAGGATCTGATTCATATGCATGACTGAACCTCCTTAAAAGAAAAGGCAGAGTGGGGTGCCTGGGTGGCTCAGTTAAGCATCCAACTTCGGCTGAGGTCATGATCTCATGGTTTGTGAGTTCAATCCCTGTGTTGGGCTCTGACAGCTCAGAGCCTGGAGCCTAGCTTCGGATTCTGTGTCTCCCTCTCCCTGTGCCCCTCCCCCTCTCTCACTCTGTCTCTTTCTCTCTCTTACAAATAAATAAAACATTAAAAAATTAAAAAAAAAGAAAAGGCAGAGAGAGAGGTATTGCTCTTGAGTCTCAGGTTCTTTGCTGTTACTGTAGAGAGTAGGCTAATGGTATGATATTACTAATGAAAGCCTTATCAGCTATCAGTTATGTTTTTTTTTTTTAAATGCTTTTATTTTTTTGAGACAGAGAGAGCATGAGCAGGGGAGGGGCAGAGAGAGAGAGCGAGACACAGAATCTGAAGCAAGCTCTAGGCTCCAAGCTGTCAGCACAGAGCCCGACGCGGGGCTTGAACTTACGGATTGTGAGATCATGACCTGAGCTGAAGTCGGACGCTTAACCGACTGAGCCACCCAGGCGCCCCTATCAGTTATGTTTTATTGAGGGAATCTTGCCCATGGTAAATTAAAAGAAAAAGAGATAAGTAAGCAAAGAAAAGAAAAGCAAGTAGAGAGGCAGAAAGTAAGGAGGAATGAACAGAAAGGAACAAAAGAAAAGGACTTGGGACTGGGAATACAGAAGTGGAAGGGAAGGACCAAGAATACAGAGCTGCTAAAATAGGAAAATGGGAGTCAGCTCTAGCATTTACCTTTACCGAGTACAGTGTTTGGGTTTTCCCCTTTCAGTAGAGTATGCTACAAGGTAAGGTGAGGTGAGGTGAATAAAATGGACTCATCTTTGACTCCTTAGATTCATCTACTCAAAACCGGTGAGTTTACCTTGTAATAAGGTGACTTGAGAGCCTGATCATAGTAGGTTGGGGTGGAAGAGGCTATTAAGTGATGCTTTTTGGGCAGCTAGCATTAACAGAGTTATTTTTAACCTCCCATTTCAACCCCTTCATTGTTCAGGCTCCTCCACTGGCTACCATGAGAGCAGTCAAAATTAGCAACTATATAAAATAAAGTACCTCTTGTCTCCCCAGTCACTTCCAAAATAAACAGGGAGTAATACTGTCCGTATTTTGTCTCACTTTACTCTGAAGGCTACCGATAGAGGAAGCGTGGATTAGTGTGTAGTGATTTCTAGGCTCTGCCCTCTGGACAGAGTCCCCTCAGAGTGCAGTGGCTGAGTGACAGGACCATGTGGCAGGAGTGCAGCTGGAAGTATATCATCGGCAGATTTGGGTTGGGTAAATATAGCAGGAGCAGGATGTCAGTGTGGGAGATGGATTGTTCTGGGAAAGGAAGTGTTGTCTTTCGTCTGAGAAACAATTTCCTGCACTTCTGGGACTCTTGCTTTCTTCTTCTTCTTCTTCTTTTTTTTTTCCAGGGCAGAATAGGAGTTGGCAGGAGTTGGGTACACTTGCTGTATTCTATCTCTGAGTGTCTGTCTGTTCCTACATTTGAAGTTGGGAGTAGAAATCAGATCTCTTTCAGCCAGTTAGGAAATGGACCCAATAAATAGCTATATCCATGCCTTACAGTTCACGTTTTGCAGTCTTAAAGCATGTAACTGCAGAGAGCCTCTTTTTAAAAACTAATTGTTCTTTTAGTAAAACTGACAGGTTGAGAGAGATAATTATACAAAGAGAATCAACTCTATTGAAAGTCAGACATGAGGCACCAGCTGGCAGGAAACAGCTGGGATGTTTCTGGGGGCTAGACTCTTCCACACCAGAACTTAACTCTTCAAGCCATCTCTGTTATATGAGCTATTAAAATGACTGCCTACCTACCAGCAGTCTACATAAAAAACTAAATCTACTAAATTATGCAGTATTTTACAGTTGAGTAGAACCTCACAGTTTATAAAGTGCTTTTGCATATTTTCTTTACTTTTTAAAATAAACTTTTTAGAATAGATTTAGATTTAGAGAGAAGTTGTAATGAAGTTCCCATACACTCCATGCCAAGTTTCTTTCTCCCATTATTAACAGTTTAGTATGTTACATTTGTCACAATTAATGAACCAGTATTTATGTACTGTATTAACTAAAGTTCATACTTTATTCAGATTTCTTTAGTTTTTATCTAATGCCTTTTTCTGTTGTAGGATCACATCCAGGATACCACATTACATTTAGTTGTCATGTTTCCTTAAGCTCCTGTTGGCTGTGACAGTTTGCATATGTTTTTTCCATTTAAATTTCATAACAACTCACAAAATAGATTGAACCTTTATTAGCATCTCCCTTTCACAGGTAAAACTCAGGCCTCAGAAAGAGTAACATGTTCAAGGCTACACAGTAGAAGCTTCTGGTAAAATATGACTATGATTAGAGAAAGGAAGTGAGGTAACTATTTCCTTTTTATGTGAATGAGAGCAGAACCATAGCAAACCTTCAAGTGGGACATTTGCAGAAGAGGAACAAGAGACATAGCTGACTTGTTTCTGGACTTTTCTGTTTTACCTGGATACAAATTAACATTATCATTTTCATAACAGTTCCATGGGGGAAACACCCTTTCTCTTTGTGATTCCACTGTGTCTACCAAAGGACCAGGTTCCAGAGAAACCTGGCCTCCTGCTCCCCTGATGTTGTTCTCTCACAGAAGACTTCAGGCTACTCACTGGTCCCTGTTGTTAGATACCCAAGTTCAGTAGAAACGCTCACTGAAAGCCTGGCATACACATTAATACAACCAGGCTGTTTCAGGAGTGTGTTGAGGTTAACTATCTTGGAATAAAGCACGTGAATTTTTTAGTTCTAGTATCTAGTTGGTCAGGCTGAAATTCTGGCTTGGGGTTAGGAGACGCACAGAAATGCAGTGCTGAGAGATAGTAGAAAGACTAAAAATACAACAATACATGGCAATTACCGGCTCTACCTAGAGGGATGAGTGAGGGGAGAGGTGAGAAGAGGTCAAGTGTAGTATATTACTGATATTCCTAGATACTATTTAAAGATCATCTCAGGGTGATGGAAACTATTGGGGATACAAATCCTCAGATCCTAAGGAAGGGTGTAGCACCTCTTGCTGAGACAAGTAGTCATAAGGATTGTACCTGGATCGTAAAGGACAACCTTTAAAGTGTTCCAACTTAAGCTGACAGGGTAAGAGGTCAATTGATACCATTATCAACCACTTTTATTAGAGCACAAGGGTTTTGTTGTTGTTGTTTTGTATTAAGGGGATATTTTTCAGTTTATACTTTTATGATGTATTGCTGTGAGCATAGGGGCTGGTTTGGGACCTTGTGGTAGTGATTACTGCCCTTGTTGGTTAACTCTGAGGCTGGCAAAAGCTTAATTTTTTTCTCCAAAGGGAAGCTGTGGAAATAGCATTGAGGAAGAGCTTTAGGAAGCCCTTTGTATGTATTATGTATTTTCATCGCATCCCAGAGTGGGTTGGGAACAGGGTAGATATTATAAACTAGCAATTATAGGAGTCTTTAAATTAAGGGCATTGGTAACTGAGACCTTCTGCTCAGAGGGTGGGAGGCTATTGATGGGAGCAAAGATGACAACAGGTTTTAAACATCACAGGCTGAACCTCATACTCTGAAAATGCTTTTGCTTCAACAATTACAAAGAGAAAATGTGAAAGACAAAATGACAGTATGAAGAATGACTATTCAAAGTGCTTCTACCAGAAAATCCCATCTGTTGGTGAGATTGAAATTATCCTCAGGTTAAAGGAAAAGACTGGGAGAAGATCTCTTGTTCAGAATACAAGACAGGAGACAGTGAAGTCTATTACTCTATATTCTGAGCTGCATTGAGCTGTGATGGAGGAGGGGGAAATTCCTTCCTGTGGTTTTGCATAATGTGAAACCTTCATGAGATCTTAGTAGATATAAAGGAGTTTGTGGCCAGCTAAAGTGCAGGTTCAGTAAGCCTGCAGTGGGAGTGCAAGACAGAGATGGCTCACTGACATTTCTGATTAAGGGCAACCAGTTTTGGTGAGTGGAAAGCTACCAGGGGTACTTCATTTTTGTAAGAATCTGAAATGATCCCTTTGTACCATAGCCTGAGGTAACTGCTTGTCTCTACAAAAGCTACAGAGGAGACACCATCAGGCTTTAAGTGGAACTTGTTTATGGTTTCCCAGAAGGGAAGCTCATACCCTGTTAAAGCACTTTAGAAAAATAAAGTAGAATTGGAGATAAGACGATCTTTACTTTCATTTTCAAGAGCTTTTTTAAAAAAATTGAGGTAGAATGCATATAACATAGAATCAGCTATTTTAAAGGGGATAATTCAGTGGCATTTAGTACATTCATAATATCATGTGACCACCACCTCTGTTTAGTTCCAAAACATTTGCATTATCCTAAAAGGAAACCATGTCCTTGTTCAGCAGTTGTTTCCCCTTCTCCTTTCTGTCCAACGTCTGGCAACCACCAGTCTGCATTCTGTTTCTATGGATCTATCTATTCTGGATATTTAATATAAATAAAATTATATAATATGTGAGCTTTGTATCTGACTTCTCTCACTTAGTATCGTGTTTTTGAGGTTCATCCATGTTGTAGCATGTATCAGTACATTATTCCTTTTTATGACTGCTTAATATCCAGTATATATGTATCTGCCACAATTTATTTATCCGTTCATCTACTGATGGACATTCGGACTATGTCCACCTTTTGCTATGGTGAATAGTGCTTCTAGGATTATGTGTGTACATGTATTTGAGTGCCTATTTTCTTTTTTTTTTTAATTTTTTTTTTTTTAACGTTTATTTATTTTTGAGACAGAGAGAGACAGAGCATGAACGGGGGAGGGTCAGAGAGAGGGAGACACAGAATCTGAAACAGGCTCCAGGCTCTGAGCTGTCAGCACAGAGCCTGACGCGGGGCTTGAACTCACGGACCGCGAGATCATGACCTGAGCCGAAGTCGGCTGCTTAACCGACTGAGCCACCCAGGGGCCCCTTTGAGTGCCTATTTTCAATTATTTTGAATTATATACCAAGAAGTGGAATTACTGGGTCATATGGTAACTCTATGTTTAACTTTCTGAAGAACTCCCAAACTGTCTTCCACAGAGGCTGAACCATTTCACAGTTCCCAGCAGTAATGTGTGAGGATTCCTCTTTCTCTACATCCTTACCAATACTTGTGATTTTGTTTGTTTTTTGTTTTTTGTTTTTTTTTGATTATAGCTTGAAAATCTTTTGAGACTGGATAAGACTTTGACAATAAAATTTCTTCCAATCTTTATGGATCTCCTGGTATGCTTCTCTTGAAGTAGGTGGATGGCTCTTCTGGGCTTAAAAAGGTATTGAGGTTCCAGCTTTTATGCAAAAGAATGACTTGCTTCCAAAATCTGCTACAAACATGGCGATCACAGCTGATAAGGGTTGCCTAGGCAGGGTTGAAATCTCAGTTGTCAAAAAAAAAGATTGTTGGTTACATTTTGGGTCTTGAGAGTAGGTGGTGGTATTTTTGGTTTCATCTGCCATCAGAATCCTGGACCAGGCAATAGGCTGGGTCTTGCTGACTATACAGGAGGCTCAGTTTGCTTGTAGATTGCCAGCTTATTTTCCTGCTTGTTGAATAACCTTCTTCTGGAAAGTGGGTTAACTCTAATTCCTGATTAGTGACTGGTTCTTTTGAAGGTGCTGTATAAACTGATTTCAGTTGTCACTCCATTACTACTTATATGAGATTACATACAAATATTAAGACTCTGATGTTCCCATTTCTTTGCTATTTGGCTGGATGGTTTCTTATTTTGATGTCTTGCATCAAATTACTGAGTTCCTACATGACTTTCTCTTCCTGTGGTCTTTTTTAGGTCATCAGTTTCTACATCTTGTGTTTATATATTTGTGATTTGTCTAATGGTCACTGTAGTTAATGTGTTAGTATGTCTTATCTAAATTTATTTTCCTTTTGTGAAAGTTACTTTCTTTTTGTGGAAGGAGAAAATTGATGCTGGGATCTAGGATGCTTGCACTTCCAGCTCTCTCAGTTTTTTCTGTAAATCTAGCTTTCCTTTTTTTCTTGACACTACTTTCTCTAGTTTATGTGTTTGGTGGTAGATTTTTCTGACTTTTAGAAAAAATATTTTTTTGCTAACCATAATGTGTTTGCTGCATTTTTTTCCTTATAATATTTCAAATCAGAATACATTTCCATGTTTATTGCTTTCATGGCTTGCCTTTTTTTTTTTTTTTTTAATGAGTTTGGACCAGTTTTCAAAGCAAACAGAAAATTGTAGTCTCTACTGCATCTCCCCCCCGCAACACACACTGGTGTTAGGTTTGCAAATGCATCCTAACCATTTGATCAAAGTCAGGCTTTGAAAAAGGCTTTATAGTTAGGTGTGGTTGAATGACAGGTATGTCTGGATTTGGTCTTGAGAGATTTGGGGATGTAAAAGTATGAGGGTTTTTTTTTTCCTTCTCTCTCTTCCAATAATACACTGTGGTCTATAATAGGTTGAGTTGTAACATTCATTAAACCACTCCTCACATTCCCTGTTTTCAAAGCTTATCAGGATGACTTTGATTTAGTTATTTGGAACCAAAAAGGCAGTTTGTGGAGCTGGTCTGGAGCTGTGGAGCAGTAATATATCAGAGATCAGACTTAGGTCCCAGTGGGATTATTCCTCGGGATTTATTTGCCTGGAAGTACACACAGGAGCCAAATGGTATGTATGGAAAGCTTTGCTGGAATGCAAATTGGACACGTTTTGTTGGGACCTGTAGGGGATTTTCACTGCTTCATAATTTTTCAAAGGTTTGTTATACATCAGACAGTCACTGCCTCTTCTTTAAATCTTTAAATCCCCCCTCTTTTTCCTGTTGTAAAGGTCAGATTTTTTTTGACAACTGTGTGCAGGAACAAGATTTGCTAAATCCCTTCATTTTTATTCATACAAATATCGGCATTCAGTGAGCATCAGTTATCCCAGCATTTAGAGGTAAGGAAAACTCAAGGAGAATCTTGTGAATCTTAGCTTAGTTCCAGGCATACATCTCTGGGGATAAGTTTGCTGCCTCAACTTTAACCCTTGACTATTCTGATATGGGACACCACCCTCATAGTGGCTTGTATGTGAAACCTATGCTTCATTAACCCATGTCTGTGGCTATAGGAAACATAACTAGTGGGAGGGAATTGTGTTGGACTCTTCTCTTTGACTGTGACAATCCTTAAATTAGTGTTGGGAGAGAGGAACAGTTCATTCCCTCCACCACCTCTACCTGTTCTTTAGCCTTCTTTAGCTTTTAGTGGTATCTTGGGCAGCATACCACTTTTTTTTAAAAAAAATATAATTTATTGTCTGTACCACTTTTAATTTGGAGATGATTCTTCACCTGGTAGATGAAATCATGATATTACCACATGGCGTAGTTCCTCCTCAAACTTACTTAATTTGATGTGACGTTATTTGTCTGTTACTATATAACAAATTACCCTAAAACTTAGATGCTTAAATTTTTTTTTATTTTTTATTTTTTTTATTTCACACAGTTTCTGAGAGTCAGGAATTTGGGAGCTGCTTAGCTAGTGGTTCAGGCTTAGAGTCTCTCAAGATGGTCAGCCAAGACTGTGGTCATTTGATGGCTTGGCCAGGCTGGAGGATCATATCCAAGCTTTCATGTAACTGTTATGAGGCCTCAGTTCCACACAATATGAGCCTCTCCATAGAGCTGCTATGGAACTGCTATGGAGCTGCTATGTTGTTAGATGGCAGGTGGCTTTCCCCAGGTGAATGATCCAAGAAAGAGATCCAAGATAGAGAGCAGAAACCACACTGTCTTTTCTGACCTAGTCTTAGACGTAATTTACTATCACTTCTACAATATTATATTGGTCACCCAGACGAACCCTGACACAGTCTGGGAGAAGATTGAACAAAGGTGTGTTGTCTTAGAGGCTGGCTACACGGGAAGTTAATTGGAAAATTTCAAATGTTTACTTGTACTTAAAGACTGATTTTTTTTTTCTGAAAAATTGTGTTCTCTCTGCTCAGCATCCCCCCCCACTCCGTCTCTCTTTTCCCATTTCTCAAACTCTTTTGTCTCTGAAATTATCCAGAGTGTATATGGCAAATAAATGTACGAACATCGCTACAACATGTGAATCTCTTTCTCTTGCATTGCCATCTTAGCCATAAACACTAACAAAAACCTTCTCTTTTTCTAAAGCAAGCCAGTAAGCATGATCCCTCCCTTTCTTGCTGCTTCCTCCTTCTTTCTTCTCCCTCTTCTATCTCTTTCTTTCGAGGGGACATCTGCGGCAGCGGGTCCAAGGACCCCTCTTCTCATGAGAACCCCTCAGTTGGATTCAGGTAATCCTATGTGCTTCCTCAATCCTTTTTACTACTGATCATCTAAAATTTGGTACAAATAGACTACAGTGACCAGAGTTTATGGAGCCACCATGGATCTTCCAGACTGAGATATGTAATGATGCGAGCTCTTGGATTCTGTTCAGGAGCTCTGAAATGGAGGTAAAGGCCTTCTGCATGGGAGATATTTAAAGACTAAATTACTTATTGGTGCACCCGGGTGGCCCAGCTGGTTAAGTGTCCGACTTCAGCTTAGGTCATGATCTCACAGTTTGTAAGTTGGAGCCCCACATCAGGCTCTTTGCGGTCAGCACAGAGTCCACTTCGGATCCTCTGTTCCCTGTCCACCCCTCCCCCCTTCTTTCCCCCGTGCGCATGTGTGCTCTCGCGTGCTCTCTCCCAATAAATAAATAAAACAGTTAAAGACTAAATTACTTTTCTCTTACTTGATGGGTTCAACTGGTTCTTTGTATACCAATCAGAAAAGAGACTGAAGAATTATCTGCTATTCTTCACCTTTCTAGGACAAGCAGGTCTACAGTCATAGTGAGGAAGAATATGTAGGTTGATCCTGAAGCTAACCAAGGACACTGTCCTTCCTATTTGGTCACCATGTGAGCCATGTTGTTACATTGACATCATTCCCCCACCTTGGTATATACCAAACTCTTTACCTGATAACAGAAATCTCTATTGTAAAACTGAACTTGTTCAGCTCTTAGGGGGTTAAAATGGAGAATAGTTAGCTTTCTCAAAAATTCTAGATCATCTTTGGCTTCTTGGGAAACAGTCTGAAGCTGTTAATGAACTCTGGTCTCATATTCCTGTGGCTGTTGACTGGCCTAGTCGAAAATTCATACCTGGCAAAATCCATTGCATATGCTTTTGGTTTTTGCTTTGTTTTTTTGTTTTGGTTTTTGTTTTGGTTTTGTTTTTGACTGTACAGAACCAGAGAGGATCCAAAGTTGTGTTTAATTCCATAGAAGACTATAATCGAAAGTGACAAAGCAGACACATAAAAAACCTTTTCACCATTAAAATCACTATTTACCTAACTCTTTGACCTCCTTTAGTCCTTATCATTACAGACACATAATTTAAGTAGTTTAAAATTTTTTTTTTTTTCAACGTTTATTTTATTTTTTGGGACAGAGAGAGACAGAGCATGAACGGGGGAGGGACAGAGAGAGAGGGAGACACAGAATCGGAAACAGGCTCCAGGCTCTGAGCCATCAGCCCAGAGCCTGACGCGGGGCTCGAACTCACAGACCGTGAGATCGTGACCTGGCTGAAGTCGGACGCTTAACCGACTGCGCCACCCAGGCGCCCCTTTTAAAATTTTTTTTTTTTTTCAACGTTTATTTTATTTTTTGGGACAGAGAGAGACAGAGCATGAACGGGGGAGGGACAGAGAGAGAGGGTTAAGTAGTTTAATCAATGTGCCGTATTATTTTTGTTCCTTTAATTCATTTAACACAATTTAATACAGAATTTTTCCCTGAAGTCACCTATATATTTATTTTCTTTTAATGGTACTATAAAAACACATTGAATCAGAGTACCACAGGTTAACTATTCTTTAAAAATTTTTGTTACATATAATGAAACCTTAGTCATCTTTGTAGTGATAATATTGTTTTTCTTTTTAATTATCATAATAGTCCCATTAGTGGAATGACTGAGTTTTATAGCCATGCTATGTCCTCCATTGAGTTTAACTTTTTGTTTTTGCTAATTTAGTTGATAAGATGATACCTTTATAATTTGTTTTATATTTCTTTAATTACTAGCATTTTCTCAAGTGTTTTACTGTTTGGATTTTTTCCTGTGTGTTCTTAACTCTTGGCCACTTATTTAACAGAAATTGGTTAATGTTCTTTCACATTTGTATCAGCTCCTTCATATATGGATAATGCTTTTTTATCTTTTCATATTTATTGCCAGGTCTTTTTTTCCCCTATTACTGTGGGCTATTTAAAACCAGGTAGGTGGTGGTACTTGGGGTCATTACAGGAAAGTGCTTGGGCATCAACTAGTTTATTTGCACCTGAAGTGTAGAAATGAGAGGTCCTGTGAGAACCTTTGGCTCAGAATGTACATGGGAGCCTCCCTGTGTGGAGAGCAGGCTGTCCAAGGTGTAAGGAGGGGAGATGAGGACAAGGTTGACACCAGACCTATAAATAACCTAAGGTTTAGCTTTGTACTTTAAAATAGAAATTAGGTCACTTTTATTGTCTTCCCTGTTTTTTACCAGTTGGCCATGAAGAAGAGGCATTAGGACTTCTAGAGAAAATGTTACAGTTTCTAGCTTTCAGAAAAGTGAAGAGTGCTGATACTGGCCAGGTCTGCCTCCTTTCTCAGTTCTCATGGAGTGAGATGACTGAGTGAGAAGTCTGGGTTTGGGGATTTAACTTGACATGCTATCCAGCTTCCTAAGTAAGAAAGTGGAATTCTAAACGGTGAAAGGCCCCGTATCCCTTTGCTGTGGCACCATGCCTGGGACAGACTGACCACGTGAAAGGGGAGCTGGTAACCCAGCATGTGTCATTCTTTTCACCATTGAGTGAGGTCCTTTTTTACCTCTTTTATAAACAGCCATGCCCAGTCATCCTGATTGGTCTCTGCAGAGAGACAGAGGCCCAAACTCTTAGAACTTTGTCTGTGGTGCAAGTTTCTAGAGTTCTCTCTGGGCTCTCAGTTTTCTTCTCTAAAATGAGAAAAGTGGACCAAATGGTCTCTAATGTCCCTGAAGTCCTAAGAGTCTTTGGGTTCATTGCCCACCACACAAGTTTGGAAATTCTTTCAGAAGGATTCTGTTCTATATGAATGTCACTATACATATCAAGTGAATGATTTTGAGATTTTTGTATCTCTTAAAATTTTCAGTAATTTTTTTCTACATTTATTTATTTATTTTGAGAGAGAGAGAGAGAGCACATGCCTTTGAGCATGCATAAGCAGGGAGTGGGCAGAGAGGCAGAGAGAGAGGGAAAGAGAGAATCCTAAGCAGTTAGTGTGGAGCCTGATGTGGAGCTCGATCCCATGAACTGTGAGATCATGACCTGAGCCGAAATCAAGAACTGGGTGTTCAACCAACTTAGCCACCCAGGTGCCCCCAAATTTTCAGTATGTCTTAAAAATGGATTAATACCGCATGAATGTCAAGAGAGCATGTTCTATTTTGATTTAAAATTTTTTTACTTATTATAACTTACATTTTATATATTGATATATATGAAGATATATATAAGTATGTGTCAGTTAAGCCTCATAACAATCCTGTGAGGTAGGCATGAAGATGTGTCTTTCCATTATATGTTACTTCCTTGGCAACTCCTTTCACCTCTTCTAGCAGATTCTTTTGGAATTCACTTCTACATTTGTATACTTAGGTAACAAGCTTAAATTGCTACTTCTTGGTTTTTTAGTTTTAAGCATGAAGTTCCACTCATTTCTTTCTTTCTATCTGAGTGAAGATATCCTAGAACTGGAAGAGACTTCAGATCCTCCAGAGACCCAGACTTAAAAGACTTCATGGGCCAGGGCGCCTGGATGGCTCAGTCAGTTAAGCATCTGACTTTAGCTTAGGTCATGATCTCATGGCTCATGGGTTCAAACCTTGCATCAGGCTCTCTGCTGTTAGCACAGAGGCCGGTTCAGATCTTCTGCCCCTCCCATGCTCACGCGCACGTGTACTCTCTCTCTCTCAAAACATTAAAAAAACCCAAAAACTTCAAGGGCCTATCAAAATGAGTATGAAAATAGGGAGCAGTGTGGACTGCAGGAAGTTAGAAGGCTACCCCCACCTAAACATTCAGTTCTGTTTTTAACTGCATGTATATGGACCTTGTTTGGATCCTGATTCATACAAACAAAAATAACAAGAAACAAAAGTTTATGATAATGATAGAAATCGAATAATTGCAAATTGAGCACTAAAATAGTAACTGATAAAATGTAACATTATTCTTTTATATATATGTTTTTTGCAATTATTACTCTTTTAGATGTGATGACATGGTATTATGCTTATGTTCTAGATGGATGAAATGATGTGATGTGCAGGATTTGCTTCAAAATAATAGGGGAGTGGGAGGAGATAATGAAAAAACAAGATTAGCCTTGAGTTGCTAATTATTGAGGCTGGGTGTACAGTACAAATGAGTTCATTATACTAATATGTTTACTTCTGTGTAATTTTGAAAATTTTCATAATAAATATTTTAAACATTACATTATTCAAATCTAGTCTCCTTAACAGAAGAGCATAGAATAAGGAAGGTAAAAAGGAATCCAGAATAGGCTAGAACAAATGTAGTTGTATTAGCTGTACTGTTTAAAGGTTGTCACCATGGGTGCCTGGGTGGCTCAGTCAGTTAAGTGTCCGATTCTTGGTTTCAGCTCAGATCATGATCTCATAGTTTGTGGGTTCAAGCCCCATGTCGGTCCCTGCACTGATAGTGTGGAGCCTACTTGGGATTCTCTCTCTCCCTCCCTCTCTGCCCCTTCCCTGCTTGCACTCTCTCTTTCAAAAAAATAAATAAATAGAACATTAAAAAAAAAATAAAGGTTGCCACCAGACCCTTAATAATATATTCAGTTAAATAATTATTTGTTATTATAAATATGTGTCATATTTATATACTCAATTAAATATTTATTTGTATTCTGAAGTAGTGGGTAATAACATGTAATTCCAAAATGTGGTTTCAGGGGCGCCTGGGTGGCGCAGTCGGTTAAGCGTCCGACTTCAACCAGGTCACGATCTCGCGGTCCGTGAGTTCGAGCCCCGCGTCAGGCTCTGGGCTGATGGCTTGGAGCCAGGAGCCTGTTTCCGATTCTGTGTCTCCCTCTCTCTCTGCCCCTCCCCCGTTCATGCTCTGTCTCTCTCTGTCCCAAAAATAAATAAAAAACGTTGAAAAAAAAATTTAAAAAAATGTGGTTTCAGTTATTCTCAATAAATTCATTTATTGCTATTAAAAAATACTAAAACAGCATATACCAAGAAAAAAACCACATCTGTGGATCCAGCCCAGGTTTTTTACCTGGACTTCAGTTTGTGATTTATGAATTTGTTCCAGCCTTCTCATTTTACAGAAGAAACTAAAGTACAGAGTAGTTATGATTTGACCAAGGTCACACAGCTTATGAGGGGAAAAACTAGAACACAGGTCTCCTGATTCCATATTCATTGCTTCTTCTTCTTTTTAATGTTTATTTATTTATTTTCAGAGGGAGCAAGAGTACAGGCAGGGAAGGGGCAGAGAGAGGGAGAGAGAATCCCAAGCAGACTCTAAATTGCTAGTGCAGAAGCTGATGTGGGGCTCAAACCCACAAACTGTGAGATCATGATCTGAGCTGAAACCAAAAGTTGGATGTTTAACCAACTGAGCCACCCAGGTGCTCCCATATTCATCACTTCTTTTTTTTTTTAACGTTTTTATTTATTTTTGAGACAGAGAGAGACAGAGCATGAATGGGGGAGGGGCAGAGAGAGAGGGAGACACAGAATCGGAAGCAGGCTCCAGGCTCTGAGCCATCAGCCCAGAGCCCAATGCGGGGCTCGAACTCACAGACTGTGAGATCGTGACCTGAGCTGAAGTCGGACGCTTAACCGACTGAGCCACCCAGGCGCCCCCCCATATTCATCACTTCTTATGAGAAAATTGCCCAACTGACTTAAGAAAACAGGGTTATGGTTATGCTTGGCAGTTTTCTTGTTTGCTAACCTTAGACATTTGTTTTTAGAGCATTGGCTAGAGATTTGGCTTCTCTCTTTTTATAAGGTGATAGGGCTAAGAGATTCTGCCTTAAAGTCTGGTGGAAATTCAGGTCTAGGGATGGTTATATTTCTTAAGATGATGGGGAATTGCAGAGCTTAAGCAAGTTATAAGCATAAAACTTTAGCTGAGGCAGGACTGGAAAAATGAACCCATTGGTTCTATTTAATCCCCAAGTGAAATTTCACTTCCACTAAACACTACTTGTTTATATGAATTTTTAAAAAATTGTTTTATTAACTATTTTAACTATTTTCTCCAAGTCCAGAGCACTAGACTTGTGCAGACTTGCCAACTGTGGGGAATATGTGCTATACTAAGTAGCTGTAACAGCCTTGGTAAGATGCTTTGCTATAGAGCTATTGCTAGGTTTTGTTCCCAGGTCAAATTGGGAAATAGGGATTTAGTTAGTCTTACTTTATATATATTTAACTTAATTAATTTATTTATCTTATTATTAAAAAAATTTTTTTTTAAATGTTTATTTCTTTTTGAGAGAGAGACAGAATGCGAGTGGGTTAGGGGCAGAGAGAGAGGGAGACACAGAATCTGAAGCAGGTTCCAGGCTCTGAGCTGTCAGCACAGAGCCCGACGCTGGGCTCGAACTCGGGAGCTGTGAGATCATGACCTGAGCCAAAGTCGGACATTCAACCGACTGAGCCACCCAGGCACCCCTTATTTATTTATTTTTAATGTTTATTTATTTATTTGAGATAGAGAGTGTGTGTATGCATGGAGGAGGGGGAGAGAGAATCCCATGCAGGTTCTGCACTGTCAGTGCAGAGTCTGACTCAGGGCCCAATCTTACACACCCTGAGATCATGACCTGTGCCCAAATCAAGAGTTGGATGCTTAACGAAATGAGCCACCCAGGCGCCCCTGTATATATTTTATTTTCATGCTTAATTTATTTTATTAAAAAAATTTTTTTAATGTTTATTCATTTTTGAAAGACAGAGACAGAGCATGATGAGGGGAGAGGCAGTGAGAGAGAGGGAGACAGAATCTGAAGCAGGCTCCAGGCTCTGAGCTGTCAGCATAGAGCCTGACGCAGGGCTCAAACTCATGAGCTGTGAGGTCATGATCTGAGCTGAAGTCAGACACCCAACTGAACTGAGCCACCCAGGCGCCCCTCATGCTTAATTTAAAAGCCTAATAAACCTGAGCTGACTTACAAAGAATTATTGCTATATTGGCAAAGATTCACATAGTAAACACCAGTTGAAGGAAGAGGATTTATAGAAAGTACCAGAAGAAGATAGAATGATTCTTATAGATAGATTTCAATAGTCTTGCCACCATTCTAGCTTTTTCTCCTCTTTTTTACCCTCCTACCCTAAGCCTGTTTGTTTGTATATTTTCCCACCAAGATCAAACAGAGGCAGGAGGGAAGGAAATGATCTTACAGAATTCCTTTGGGTATGGAAATTGAGTTTCTTTAGACTTTAGTTCAATAACCCTTTTGAAACATACTCTTTTTCTAAAGAAACCGAAAATTTTATTAAACTAGTCACTCATCAATCACTCACCTGTCATAGAATTAGGCCTTTATGTATTTTTCTTCCTCTCAAGTGTCAAAAATTATTAGGGAAAAATGCCATTTTTGAAATTGATGCAGATACCTAGAAGGAAAGAGCTGGAACCAGTAGTTTTGAAAATATGTTCTAGATGTTGACTGGTAAAGACTTTGCCCTTAACTATGCCTAAGGTGTATTCTAGACTGGAAGACAGGTGGATTCCCTAGCTAAATCTTGATTCTGATTTAAAAAAAAAATTAAATAGAAAGTTAAAGCTATTGGCTAAAATTAAATTTAGTTTATCCCTATAGTTTTATAGACCCAGCTACACAATTTAGTGTTATACTATATAATGGCATCAGTGCTGTTTTAGGAAGTGTTTGTTTCTTTAGCCAGAATATATGTTCCTTGGAGTTTCAGAGCTTAATAAATGCTGACTTCTGTATTAGTAGTTATTTTGTTTGGCATGACTTTATTGGCTCTATTTTCAACTTACATGGCAATAATGTGGGTTTAAAAAAATTTTTTTTAAACATTGATTCATTTTTGAGAGACAGAGAGAATGTGAGCAGGGGAGGGGCAGAGAGAGAGAGAGGGAGACACACAATCTGAGGTAGGCTTCAGGCTCTGAGCTGTCAGTACAGAGCCTGATGTGGAGCTCAAACCCCTGAACCCTGAGATACTGACGTTAGCTGAAGTTGGACGCTTAACTGACTAAGCCACACAGGGGCTCCTATTTGTTTGTTTGTTTGTTTTACTTAAGGTTGATTGATTGATTGATTGATTGATTTTTAAATAGGCTTCATGCCCACCGTGGAGCCCAATACAGGGCTCTAATTCACAACTGTGAGATCAAGACCTGAGCTGAGGTCAAGAGCCTGATGCTTAACCTACCGAGCCACCCAAGTGCCCCTTGTTATTTTTTTTTTTTTACAGTTTATTTATTATTTTTTAATAATCTCTACATTCAACGTGGGGCTAACTTATGATATTGAAGTTGAGAGTCACGTGCTCTTCTGACTGAGCTAGCCAGGCCCCCCGCCTTTTCTTAGGTGGCAATAATATTGTGTGTCAGGAACCTTATATCTGTTTTTTCATTTAATCCTTCTGAGAATACTTCAACATAATGTTATCCCCATTTTATAGAAGAGAAAACTGAGGTTCCAAAAAGTGAAGAACTTCTGTATGTTCACAAACTTAATAAGTGGCAGAGGGGCACCTGGGTGGCTCAGTCAGTTAAGTGTCTGACTCCTGATTTCAGCTCATGTCATGATCTCACCATTAGTGAGATTGAGCCCCATGTCAGACTCCTCACTGACAGCGTGGAGCCTGCTTAGAATTCTCTCTCCCCCCCCCCTCCCTCTCTCCCCCCTCCCCCCCTCTCTCCCCCCTCCCCCCTCCCCTCCTCCCCTCCCACCCCCCAAAATAAATAAACATTAAAAAAATAAGTGGCAGAAGTGGGATTCTAAACCTAGACCTGTTTCACTGATGATAGCTACTGCTCTTACCTCCATATCATGCTCCCTTAAGAGCTTTGGAATCATTGCTAGTAGTCTTGATAAAGTATTCTTAGCTTCCTTTTTAGTAAATAGGAAACTCATTTATTCTATGGGTCTAGAGCCCTTTACGTTTAAATTAGGATCATGGATTGCTCTTCTGAGAGCCTAGGAGGCTAATAGTGCACATTCTGTATAGTGGTTAAGAGTATGGGTTCTTGAGCCACAAAGACCTGGGTTAGAAGACAGGCCTCAACTTTGTGACCTTCAGTGGGTTACTTGGTGAGCTTCATCTGCCTTATCTACAAAACAAGGACAGTGTGGACTACTATGCAACAATAAGAAGGAATAAGTTATTGATATACACAAGAACTTGGATGGATCTCAAAGCCATCATGCTGAGTGAATGATTGCAGTTATGTGATATTCTGGAAAAGGCAAAACTGTGGCAACAAGGAACAGATTATAATTGTCAGGGGTTAGAGGTGGGGAGAGGGTGTGACTGAAAAGAAGGGTAGTAGAGGAAATGTTTGAGGTGATGGAACTGATCTGTATCCTCAGTGTGTGGTGGTTAAATGACTCCATTCATATGTTAAAACTCAGAAAAGTATATCCCTCAACCCCCAAAAATTCAATTTACTGTATGCTAATTTTAGAAAATAAATTTAGAAATAGCAATAAAACCTTTCTCATAAGGTCATTATGAAAATTAAAAGTAAGATAATGTAACAAAAGTGTTCATCACAGCACCTGGCATGTAGTACAGATGACTAAAGGTTTTTTTATTGTTATTTTTATCATTAAAAGTATGATATTAAAGGGGCGCCTGGGTGGCTCAGTCGGTTAAGCGGCCGACTTCGGCTCAGGTCATGATCTCGCGGTCCGTGAGTTGGAGCCCCGCGTCGGGCTCTGTGCTGACCGCTCAGAGCCTGGAGCCTGTTTCAGATTCTGTGTCTCCCTCTCTCTCTGCCCCTCCTCTACTCATGCTCTGTCTCTGTCTCAAAAATAAATAAACGTTTAAAAAAAAAATAAAGTATGATATTAAAAACAGTGACATTCATTGAAAGGAAGATGGAATAAACTTTCACACCATCTACATGGGTATAGTCAGTAAACAGAAAAATGAGTAACTGTGAGTCAGATGGAGTATGTGTTTTCACATGTCTTGGCAAGGGACCTGAGGTCTTCTGGAAGGTAGAGAAAGATTAGGAGTATCTTGCAGCTGGGTTCTTTTCTGGCTGCATGTACGGTTCCCTTGATATTATTCTTCAATAAAATAGCTTTGGTCTCAGAAGCCACAGCTCCTTTCACTGGCTTCAGATTAGAGCTGAAATTTTGATTGAGCAAACTGATCAAAGAAGGAGCTGGAAGTGGTTCTCATACTTGGAAGATGGTAGCTGGTCTGTATAACAGCTGTGGCTTCCAGAGCCATTTCCTCCTGCCAGCCACAGTCTCTGGATTAGACAGTGACAGCAGCAGGGCAAGCATTATTCAAGAGCTAAAAAAAAAAAGTTAAGGTCGAAGTGGCATTGTAGTTGTACTAGCAGTGAAAAAGAGACTGTGAAGTGAAACCTTGACCTTTACACCACATAGATTAGTTGTCTTGTACAGAGCTCAGAACCTGAATTAAAACAAGTTGAACTGGTAGTAAAAAGGATTCTGACCTTAGAATGTCTGCTATACTAGTTACTTACCAGTATCACTAGCACTTACTGGTCTGTGAATTACATTCATTTTAGCTAATGACACTGGAATTCAGGAAGCAGGGAAAAAAGGGGGGGGGGATGTTTGAGGACCTTAGTACAGGACTGTGGTTTAGGAATGACTTATTTTTGGGGCGCCTGGGTGGCTCAGTCGGTTAAGCAGCCGACTTTGCCTCAGGTCATGATCTCACGGTCCGTGAGTTCAAGCCCCGCGTCGGGCTCTGTGCTGACAGCTTGGAGCCTGGAGCCTGTTTCGGATTCTGTGTCTCCCTCTCTCTGACCCTCCCCCGTTCATGCTCTGTCTCAAAAATAAATAAACGTTAAAAAAAAAAATTAAAAAAAAAAAAGGAATGACTTATTTTTTCCTAGTTTCTTCACAATGGTGACACTAAATTTCAAGCAAAGCCTGTCATTCAATTTGCTTCTTCCATACCTTGTCTTATTATATATGTGACTAAGTCATTGATTGCTCTGAGGAACATTACTCTTTTCTCGGTTATGATGAGACAATGCCAAGGTGACTAGCCTATTATTTTGCTTTGGTTTGGGTTTTAGTTTCTTGGTAGTTATGCCAAGTAGTTGGTTAGGATAGTGGTTTAAAATAAAGAGGATCAGTATTTTCAAAAATTCCCATGCTTGGTTACACAACTCTGAATATATTAAAAAACATTCAACTGTACACTTTAAAGAGGTAAATTATATGGCATGTGAACTATATCTCAATAAAGTTGTTACCCCCCAAAATGCCATACTGATCTATAACTTTTCCATGGAAGGAGTTGGACTAAAAATTTTCCAGATGGATATTGGTACTTAGGCAGGATTCTGAGATCATCTCAAAATGATGGATTATGGAGTATTAAATTACTTTTCTGAAAAGTTCTTGGAGTTCATCTACCAAACAAATAGCCATTCGGGTATTCATGACATAAACATTGGTAGTTTTGCCAGGGAAGAGGGTAAGGAACATCATTTGATTTAAAATAATGACTCTCAACTGGTAGTTATACCTCCCGGGGGAAATCTGGCGGTATATTGAGGCATATATTGGAGAGGGAGGTGGGCTACTGGTCTGTAACGGGTAGAGGCCAGAAGGGATGCTGCTAAACATTCTACAGTCACGCAGTAGACTTCCAAAACAAAGAATTATCTGGCTCAAACTATGGTTAGTGTCAAGGTTGAAAAACAGTGGGGTAAAATTTACACCTGTGTTTTCTTCTAAGATTTGTATAGTTTTAGCTCTTACATTTAGGTCTTCAATCCATTTTGAGTTAATTTTTATATATGGTATGAGGTAGGGGTCCAACTTCATTCTTTTGCATTTTGCATTTGGATATCTAGTTGTCCGGTATTAGTTGTTAAAAAGACTATTCTTTACTCATTGAATGGTCTTGGCACCCTTGTCAAAATCAATTGACCATAAATGACCCTGGTATAAATCACTTTGATATTTATACAGATTTCCCCTAGAAAAGCCTTACACAGGCTTTGATAATCTTGATGACTCTATTGCCTTAGCTATCTGAAGAATAATGCAGAATGATTCCATATGGATGAAGCTACACCTGAGTAAGAACAGGTTAAGTGAGGGTTAGGGTGTCTCTAAGCCTCCTCCTGTCATATATTTAGGCAGCCCACACCATGCAACTTGAGAGTTCCTCAAGCTAAGGTGTGGCATTAAAATTGTGAAGGGATGATTTAATCCAATTCTCTACCAAGTATTCTGAATTCTAACATTATTATTTATAATATATTTTAATGTACAGGCAAGTGCACTCTCAGTACCCAGCTTTTTCAGAAATTTTCTTAGCTATTCTTGCCTGAATGTTTTATAGACATTATTTTATTTAATTATCAAGCCTGTGAGGTAGGATTTTTAAATCTCCCATTTTATAGATGCTGAAACTGAGGCTTAGAGTTTGCCATGGTCATACCAGAACTGGAATTTGAGTCTAGGTCTTTTTGACTTCAAGGCTACTGCCTTAGAGAGCATATAATGAGGTCTACATCTTCACATAAATGGAGTTCTTCTAATAGGAATAAAATAACTGTAAAAATATATGCAAACAGAAAAATGGTACATGAGATTTAAGTTCAAACCAATATATACTTGAAGTGTGTGTGTGTGGGGGGGGAGGGAATCTAAACTATGTTTAAGATTCATTGACCTTTTTTAGTTTGTATTCTGACCCAGAAAGGTAATATAGATTGTTCTCTGAACACACTGTCTTCTTATTTGCTGTATAACTAAAGAGGTTCCTATAATGGTGGGCCTCATCCTATAAGATTTTGAAAACAAAATTATAGCATGCCAACACCTTGAATACTGTATGTGGTTCTGCTTGCAACATCTAAGAAAGATATATATTTTTTAAGAACCTGAAAAAGGGGCACCTGGGTGGCTCAGTCGGTTAAGCGTCCGACTTCAGCTCAGGTCACGATCTCATGGTCCGTGAGTTCGAGCCCCGCGTCGGGCTCTGGGCTGATGGCTCAGAGCCTGGAGCCTGCTTCTGATTCTGTGTCTCCCTCTCTCTCTGCCCTCCCCCATTCATGCTCTCTCTCTGTCTCAAAAATAAAATAAACATTTAAAAAAAAAATTAAAAAAAAAAAAAAGAACCTGAAAAAAATTCAGAGAAATGTAAAATAAAATGAAAAAGGGACTTCCAAGTCTTGGAATGTTAGAATTCAGGAACATAATCTTTACATTGGAATTAAGTATAAGAAAAATTCTTCCTTGTGGTGCCTGGGTGGCTCAGTCTGTTGAGTGTCTGACTCTTGGTTTTGGTTCAGGTCATAACTGTGGCATTGAGCCCTGCATTGGGCTTCATGCTGAGCATGGAGCCTGCTTGAGACTGACACTCTCTTTCTCTCCCTCCCTCTCTCCCTCTCCCTCCCTCCCTCCCTCCCTCCCTCCCTCTCCCTCCCTCCCTCCCTCCCTCTCCCTCCCTCCCTCCCTCCCTCCCTCTCTCCCTCTCCCTCCCTCCCTCTCTCCCTCTCCCTCCCTCCCTCTCTCCCTCTCCCTCCCTCCCTCTCCCTCCCTCCCTCTCTCCCTCCCTCTCTCCCTCCCTCTCTCCCTCCCTCTCTCCCTCTCTCCCTCCCTCTCTCCCTCCCTCTCTCCCTCCCTCTCTCCCTCCCTCTCTCCCTCTCTCCCTCTCTCCCTCTCTCCCCCCATCCCCCCTCTCTCTCAAATAAAAAAATAAATATAAAAAAGTAAAAGTTCTTCCTTGTGTGGTTGTAAGTAAATTTATAAAATTTTATACAAAAGATTGATTCAGGAAGGATTAAGATCAGACATTCTGATATGGAGTCTGGGAATGGGATTCAGGAGATTAATAGACTTCCTGAAATTATATGGAGAATTGTGTGTGTATATGTGTATACTCTATATGCACACTTTTCTGAGAAGATCTGTATCTCATCGGAATCTCAAACAGAGCTATACATTTCTAAATCTCTGTGAACTGAGATTTTTGTTTTTGTTTGTGTGTGTGTGTGTGTGTGTGTGTGTGTGTGTGTGTGTGTTTCATTTTCTTTCATCTGTAAAATGATAGAGCTATCCTGTGATCCTTAGCTTCTTCCCAACACTGGTGTTCAGACTTCCTTTTCTTTATGAATTGGCATTCTTGGTTCCACGTGCTGAGGAAGTGTTAGTTTTAAACTTGATCACAGTGAAATAGTACTAAGAGGTACCACTTCTAATCCTGGGCAATATCACTCTCCTAGCTGTACAAATCTAAGTCCTTTCAACTATGTTTCTTTCCTAAAGAGTCATTTCAATAAATTTTTATTGAATGTCTTTGGTATGCCAGACTCTTTGGGGTGATTTGTAGAACACAAAGATAATCACATTTAGTGAGTGACAGGTACTGTTTTGGACAGGTAAAGAGTAAAAGAACATTGCTGCTAATAGTTGGAGGTATGACAATTTAGGGTTGGGGGGAGAGCAAGGAGTCTAATGAGAGAGAAGGGTAATAGGTAGGTTGGATTCATGTTCTAAAGGGCTTTCCTCTTGCAACTGAGGAAGGCCACTGGGTATAGTGAAAAGAGACCTAACTGGAAATCTGGAGACTTGAGATATAGACTGGGGCTTTTTCATAATTATGTGTGTGATCTTGGGTAAGTGACTTAACCTCTCTTAACTTCAGTTTCATTAACACACACACATCCACACAGTGGGAAATGGCTGGATGAATGTTTCCTTATAACTCTAAGATTCTATTATACTCCTTAATTCAGTTAGAAATGGGAAATCATTGAAGGTTTATGAGCATTGGTGTTGTTATCAGCAGAATTACTGCCGTTTTACTGCTTGGATGCTTCTCTTTACTAATGCTGCTTCTTCCACACTTATGTATTGATCTGGAGGGACTTTCACTTTAGATAGTTCTTGATGTGGTCAAGGAGTGAGGCATCATTATCATTATTAGGTTATATTCTTAGGAACTTGGGAACTACCAAGTATCTGTTCTTGAATCAGATCTAAAGCTAACCTTGTTTCCTAATTTTATCATTTACTGACCTGAGAGCTGGAACATGTGTCCCAAGTGTGGGCAGCAGGTAAGTGCTGACATTTTGATGGCCACATCATATTTCAAGGATCTATGAGAAGGCCTGTAATGACCATGGAAAGCCAGCCAAGAATCTCCTTGCCATGGACAAATGGGAGAAGTTACTAAGTTTAGCTGACATTAAGCTGTAAATTATTTGAAAGGTGGAAAAGGATTCTATTCAGAGGCTATCTAGAATTTCCATTTACTAATCAGGTCTGTGTGCTAGAGGGGCTTTCATCCCAGGAAAAGTATTGCTTTCTCTCTTTCTATTTCTTTACACTATGTCCCTGTTATATTGGGAAGATGATTTGTAGCTCTTACTGGGACCTGACATTTTAGTGCTTCCTGCTATTCTTAGATGCCAAGGGACTCAGGATGGTAGGATCAGAGTTGGAATTGCTGGTTAAAAATTGGACTACAAGCTTAATTGGAATTGGGTTTTATCCAGAGCATGATAAAGACATGTATGAAACACAGTAAACTCCTGATGTTTGAGAGGAACATTCCTGATGATACAAATCACCAAACTCGGCAAATAAAAAAGTCTTTATAAGAACATGTATAAATTAGTAAGAGAAAGGCAGGTTTTCCAACAGAAAAATGGATAAAAGACTTGAACAGATACCTTACAAAAGAGAATATCTAAACAGTCAGTAAACATAGAAAAAGGTGCTCAACTTCACTAGTCATTAGAGAAATTCAAAGGCACAGTGGAATACTATTAGACATAGAGCAGAATGACTAAAATGAGCTGATAATGCCTATATCCTGTGAGCCAGCAATTCCATATCTAGGGATATGCCCAATAAGAATTTATACAATACATTCACCAAAAGATATGTATAACAATGTGTTTACCAGTGCTGTTCATAGAAGGCAAAAAGAGGAAACTACCCAAATGTCCAACAGAAATAAAATGGATAAATAAAATGTGGTATATTCTCATTTGGTATACTGTATTCTCAATGGAATGCTGTACAGCAAGGAAAATTAGTGAACTATAACATATTATAGCACAGATGACGTTTTCCAATGTAATATTGAGCAAAAGAAGCCAAACACAAAGGAGTCCATACTACATGATACCATTTATACATTAAATGCCTTACATTGATTATGCAGAGCAAATCAGTGAGCGTAGAGGTCAAGATAATGAATGGTTACCTGTGGAGAGATTGTGACTGGAAGAAGTTATGATGGGCACTTCTGTTCTGGATCCTGGTAATGTTTTATGTCCTGATATGGGTCCTGGTTACATGGGTGGTTAAATTTGTGAAAATTTATTGAGCTACACTTAATGATGTTATGTACTTTAACATTTCCTTAAAAGGGAAGCAGGGCTTAACATTTGCAGATGCTGAGGAATCAACCAGCCTCATTCACTAGCTAAATAACTTACAAATCAGCATTAGAGCAGGATTCAAACTTCTGTGTGAGAAAAGTTATTAATTGTATATGTGCTGCCAAATCGAGCACAGAAAAGTTATTAATTGTAATTTGTCTTGAATCTTCAGAGTCACTCTTAAATAGTTGAAATAGTAAATGTTAAATTCTATGGATGCAAGGGTATATATTATTTTGGTTATCTGTACTAATAAGATGGCTTTTGGGGAAATGAATGTAAGATCACTAAAATAAAATGGCAAGAGAATGTGTACTATTTACCCAAGAGAAGGTGTACTATTTACCCTGATACTAATTTTTCCCCCTATCAGAGTCAGGCTCCAAAGGTTGTACATACGTGAAGTTTGATATTTCTCTTTATACAGTTCAGTTTGTGGCTTTTCTTAGTTTTGCCTCACTGTCTTTGTTCATAAGTAAGATATTGCTTGCCATGTATGATTAGCAACTCTTATACATTATGTTTGTTCAGATTAGGCTAGGTTTTTGGTCTTTCTAGTTAAGATTTTTATGTGTCCTTGTTTATGGATCTGGAACTTGATTCATTATTGTTGTGGAATAAAAGGCAAGATACATTTTGGAAAAAATATACCTGCAAAAATTACCTGAGTTTTCTCCCTATTCTAGATCTGCTGTCATAAAGCTTTAATCAGAAACTAATTTAGTGATGGAGTTAGTCCTAGAAATTGCCTTCAATTCTAGTTTAATTTATTCTGTGTTTCTGGGTTATAGAAAAATCTTATTTTATGATTCTTTGTTTACATTTGTATAATTCAGGAAAATGCGATCACCTGTAGTTTAAATATATATAGGCCTCATCTTTTCTGTTGGACCTAAAGAGCTGTGTTGGATATGGTCGAACTGGAAAGAGGCCATGTGGATAGTTATGGGATTTAGGTGGATTTGCAGTGGGTAGAAGTGGTGAATTGGAAAAGTAGTAGGGTACACGTGTTTTTCATTCAAGTCTAGTCTATTTGATGTCAGGAAAAAGTCTCAGTAGCTTGAAAAGGCAAAAACATCTTGACAGAGTGGAAAAGTTGTGCCTTGTGTTCTATTAACCAAGAGGAGGTTATATTTTCAAACTAGCTTCCTGACATGAAACTGAAGTTGTATATCTGCCCTGCTTATTTTTCTTAGTCCTGATTTTTTTTTCAAATCTTCTATTAAATATGGTATTTTAGCATTGAATATTTCAGTCAGTTATGCCTGTATTGGTTGAGTTCCCTATTAATTTGCATTAGATTTCTGGTCTCTGTTAAGTCATTTCTACACCTGGCATCCCCTAAAATAGAGGCATGCATGCATGTTTGTATTCTGATGAGTACAAGTGTTAGGGGTTTTTCCTGGGACTGTTAGAAAACCTTGCAGCAACATCAACCTAGAAGAGATTTGGAGTTTGCAGGTAACTATGGGGCGAGGGGGGTTGGTCAGTCTGTGTCCTCTATACAAGGCTGTTCTTTATCAGCCCCAAGCCATGGGGGTTTGAGCAGGCGTTGAGGAAGGGGTTGATTTTCTATTTATTAGAGGTGACATGAGCAGTGGGGCAGCGGCAAAGAGGCCATGTTGCTCTTGCTAAATATACATCCCTGACAGTTGGATAATAGGTTCCAGGAAGTTCAGTGGAAAATTAAAACAAAGCAACATTTATAGCTGATTGAACTTGAAAAGCCATTTTGGTGTTGAATGGCAAATATGTAGACTTCAGCATTCCTGGAGCCTGATGCATCTCGCTGGATGGCCCTGTTCCTGTGTACATCATGGCCTGGGGACTCAGCAGTGTGCAGGGCACTCTCCTTTAGAGAGTGCTTTGAGGAAAGAATGTTTACTGCCACTTGCAGAAATCCCCTTCCCATAAACTTAGGTAACACAGGTTCCTCATGTCTGGGGAGCACCTTTCTTTTGATGGTTTGAGGACTTATTTGTTAGAAGTACAGGAATGCCTGGCAAGAGACAGAGGAGGTTTTAAGAACTATAAATATTTCCTTTCTGTATTGAGGCTGAAGCTCTAAGCAGATTGCTGTGGTGTATGCACATGATCTTAGTGTGGAAACATTTCTGATTAAGGCCTTAGCTGTCCTGAAGCCACTGGCTTGATTGAGCCTTAAATTGAGCTAACTTGTCTGTGAAGAAAGGGCTTTGGAGCCTATGTGTTTGGTGGTTAGTTATCTCAGAACCAGGAGAGACGCTGCAGGGGAGGAGAAAGTGAGTGAACAGTACACGGGATGTAGGTGGAGAGAGACTTGAGCCTTTTGCAGCTATCAAGAAAAGTTGCTGTGTGTCCCCATCTTTCTCTCCAGGATGATCACATGCTGCTATTCCTGTTTGTCTGTCTTGTGGAGGATGAGACTTAGATGTCTGATTGTAGCTTCTGAGTATTCATTGGTTTGGTAAGGTTGATGAGAAAGCCTTTGTCACTTAGGTCCATCAATCCCGTGGGAACTTCATGCTTAACTAGCCCGCCTGTCAGGAAAACATGAATTGTGGATATGGGCCTAATTTTCTTCTGTCCCCACCCAGGTGAACTGCCTTTGTTGGCTATAGAGTCAGCCATTCCTGTGTTCTGTGAATTTCCCTGAAGTTCCACTCCGGTGGAGCTAAGAGCTAACAGGTTCTCTAGTTTATCAAGGCATTTCCCCCACTAATAAGAGGCTTTTCTTCCCTTGCATCTTAACTGAAAAAGAGAGATCCAGTGTTCTGTTAGTGAAGAGCTTGAATGGGCCCCACTTTTAGACATCCCTCCTATAAGTGTGATGGAATGTTTACAAACAGAAAATGTTAAATTTCTCTCTGCCCTCACTCGGCTGAGAGGTTGAAGTATGATGCACTTAAAGGGTCTCTTCTTAGCTGCAGCCAGGCAGGCCTATGCTTTGGTAGCTTAGCAAGCATTTAGAAACTTCAGATAACCTGGCACCAGGCCCTCGGTTCACTTATGGTTTAATGCTAGTGAAGTTTAGCTTTTAGTTCGATAACCTCTGTTGGTGGGGGCCTAACCGTTCTAGCTGGGATTCTCATCCATTCCATGGGAGTCTTGGCAGCCGATCCACTGTTGTCTGTGTTAAAGAGTCTTCAGTTGGAGTGAACCCATACTTTTGGTGTTCCAAAGTATGAAACTGAGATGCTGCAAGGTAGAAGCAGCTGTTTCAGTTTGGTTTCTCTAGCACAAACAACTCTGCTCATGAAACTCCGCTCCAGGTGTTTTCCTCAGATCCCTGCAGAGTCACTGAGGAAGAAACAGATATCCAATAAATTGAGTTTAATTGTGGCCTGTTGCATTCTCTCTCTGCATCTCACACTGGCACCGTTAGTTTGCTTTCCAAGCCAGGCAAAGCAAAGATGCACCTTGTCCTGTGGAGATCTAAGGCTTGGTTAGGCTCATGTTGGTGGTCTCCTGATGGTGAAATTAGGACCAAGGTGCAAGGAAATCCTTGTTTCTGTGGTGTCTTGTGGATATAGTTGTTCTTACTGAGTGCTCATTTTGGCAAGACCAGGAAAGTAGTTCTGAATGTGCACTTCAGAGGCCTGTGCAAGGGTAGCATACTGTGGGTGCTCATGAAGAGGAATTGTGCCTCTGGGCAATGGAAAGATTACATGACTCGAAAGCAGGCTCCTTGTATTGTGGAGGGCAAGTTATTTTCCCAACTTAAGGGAAGTGACACTACAACAAGAAGCTTCGTGTTCTGCGTACACACAAGTCCACATTGCAGTTAGTTAGTACTCTTCTTTTCCTGAATAAGAAAGTGATTTACGAGGTGTGGGCCCTTATGTGAAAGAAAACAAAACCGGTGGCTGTGTGGGCCTGTAAAATTCTTGTGCCACCTCGGTGGTGTGGGTTACAGGAGGAGAAGATGGAGAGGGCTAGCTGGCCCTCCCTTGCTGGGGCTTGCTCAGCTGCCCCAAATACTTGTGATATTGTGGGTTATTTATGATCTTGTCTGGGCTGGGATTCACCACCCCACACCCTGGTAGGTGAAGATTTGCAGGCAGAATGTAGAAGCCCTCATTAATCTTTCTGGTCTTGTTGAGGATTTCTTGCCTGCTAGAGCTCCTGTTGGAAAACAGACTGGCCTTTCCCACTGAACAGCAACGGCTCAGATTAATATTAATCCCTTTAATGCTGCAGTTCATGATATAGTCATTAGGTGACTTGGAACTAATCCTGTCCACCTAACTAGTGTGATTTATTAAATACACATGGAGATCGAGTCTGAATACAGCCAGGCGGAATCAGCAGCATATAAATACCTCTGTGTATCTGTATTAATGCTGGCTGATTGGGACACAATTGTGGGCTGGACTGGGGAGAAACAAGGGCAAAAGGAGGCTGAGCTCTCTAATCAACAGCATTTGCCCACCCCTAGTTTTTAATTTAAGTGGCAGAAACTACAAAAACTCTAAAGACATAGGTCCAAACTAAGGAGGAAGAAATCCCTTGAACATATCAATTATATTTGAATGACTTTCCTCCTATACTTTTTCTTCCATTAAGTTTTAAGAGTATTCAAATAGAACTTTCTCTATGACTTGCTTAGATTCTTTGAGTTCTTAATCAGTAGACATCCTAGGCAGGGCATTAGGCATGCTGGTCTATCTCCTCTTCTGGTTTCAATGCTTAAATTTTTCTTTTTGAAAGGGGCAAGGAGATAGAGCAGCCAAGCCTTCCAGATAACAGTTCTGTTCTTTGATATCCTTGCCCAAGCTAGCAGAAGCATAATTTCTTTTGTAAATAATTGAGGTTTATCATTTTCCTTTCTCAAACCTCCTTTTATTCCCCCTCTTTGCTCTTTTAGCAGAGATGACATTAATATGAAAAACATCTACCTAGCTGGCTTCGTTTAATCAGGCAAGTCTGACATTTGTGAAACCTCTCATTAACATTTTCCCCAAAGAGCACAAAATGGCCTCTCCTCCATTTCCTCTCCTCTCCCAATACAGCCACCTCAAAGTTTAGGCTGCTTTCCATCACTATTGGCAGGCTGTTCTTAGAGATGTTACTTCTCTAAACTCTCACTCTTGGCCATTGGCCACTGGTTACATATGGGGGGACCTTCTGTTCAGGTGCTGCCCTATTCCTTGTAAACATTACTTTTTACCAGTTTGTCCTGGAAATGACAAGAAATCTTTGATAGGAAGATTGGAGTGTGGATTTCTTTAGTACTTCCCTGTGGCCTTTTTTAAACTAGCTCAAAAACATTGGTTGAATACTACTGTGTTCATGGCCCTGTAGTAGGTCTTCTGGTTAACACAAAAGCAAAGAAGCCTTGTCCCTTTCTGCCAGGTTACAAACTATGGTTAGCTATTCCATAAACCAGTATATATGCTATACTAAAGCAACAGCACCCTGGACGTACCACAAAGGGTGAGGTTAATTCTGGTAGCAAGAAATCAAGTATACGTATCTTTGCTGAAATTGAGAAAGTGAGTAGAGAGCCAGACTTTGGTTTCGCTACTGCCATCAAAGCAGAGACATGTGTACCCTGAACCAGTAGATAAGAACTAACTCAGAATAGGGATCTTGACACATCATGAGGGCAAATAGTACTAGTTTTATTGCAAGATGGGCAGTGGTAATCCTCTTCATTGCTTATACTCTTCACTTTTCTTTGTCATTCAGTTTATCTACTTTTTTCAAAGTAACATGCCAGTTCATATCCAAATGAGGACAATAGTCTTTTGTCAGTTACTTCTATGTTTAGATCATGTTTGTGAGAGGTTCTACTTTCTAGTTTTTGAGTATAGTTTAGGTGAGGACATGGCCTGCTTATATTTCTTGGTAATTTTAGTTGTCGTCTTTCCCTTCTCCTTTCTTCATACTTCATATTATCCCAGTATTAGCAACTCTTCAACAAGCTTTAGGAACAGAACCACATTCATGTAGCTATGTGAGCTACAGATCTAAAACTGTGCCCTCATTAACAAGTAGGAACACTTGGCATGCCTGACAATTAGAGATCATAGTCATTAATTTCAGAGCTGTATAGTCATTTCCAGTTCCATAGATAGACAGAAAAATGAATAAGTTAAGACCCCTCCCGCAAATTTGATGTTTGACCATGATCATACAAACTAGCGTAGTCTATAGTCTGTAAGCAAGAACTTTGGTTATTATCTTTGTAGCTCCAAGGTCTAGCATAGGGCCAGGCCCCACAGGAGGTATAAAATAGTATTTGTTGAAGGAGAAGATGAGGGGTTTAAATCCAGAAAGGCCAATATTGTTTCAGTGATCTTACAAGTGCAAAGTTTTTATGATTAATTTTCTAAAAGCGGAGAGAATATTACAGTAAAAAAAATCATTCTCAGCTGTTTGTGAACAACAAAATCAGTATTCGTATTGTTTTGGGTGGGTTTTTTAAAAAAAAATTTTTTTTTCAACGTTTTTTATTTATTTTTGGGACAGAGAGAGACAGAGCATGAACGGGGGAGGGGCAGAGAGAGAGGGAGACACAGAATCGGAAACGGGCTCCAGGCTCCGAGCCATCAGCCCAGAGCCTGACGCGGGGCTCGAACTCACGGACCGCGAGATCGTGACCTGGCTGAAGTCGGACGCTTAACCGACTGCGCCACCCAGGCGCCCCTGGGTGGGTTTTATTAAAACTGAGTAATAATATTGCATCACACCTAATTCTCCCTTTCTTCCGACTAGCTTTTAAAAATATTAAGGGGCACCTAGGGTGGCTCAGTCAGTTAAGCATCTGACTCTTGATATCCTCTCAGATCATGATCTTGTGGTGATGGGATCAGGCTCCATGTCAGGCTCTGTGTTGAACACGGAGCATGTTTGGGATTCTCTCTCTCTTCCTCTCTCTCTCTCCCTCCCCCCCCTCAATAAATAAACTTAAAACATATTAAAAGAGTGTAAAATATGGAAATAAAAAACGTCTATAGTCTAATCATCTAGAAATAACTATTATTTTATCTCTTTTTATGTATGTGTACACACACACACACACACACACACACACACAAAATAATACCCTTCAGCAAACTTAGGATCGTATTTTATGTTTTTTTGCCTCTTTTTTGTTTTTTCATATTATGGGCATTTCCCCATGTCATTGCACACTCTTAGAAAACAAGATCTAATGATATTCATTGTATGAATGTTTCAAAGTTCATTTAAATGGTTTCCTATCATTGGTTACTTCGATTATTTCCAGTTTTCAGTATTATAAGTGATGTAATATAAATGTACAGAATTCTTTGCCTATTATTTTATTTCCTAATGATAGATTCTTTTTATTGTTTTTACTAACATTGAGGTAATATATAGTTTTTTTTTTTTTTTTTTTTTTAATTTTTTTTTTCAACGTTTTTTATTTATTTTTGGGACAGAGAGAGACGGAGCATGAACGGGGGAGGGGCAGAGAGAGAGGGAGACACAGAATCGGAAACAGGCTCCAGGCTCCGAGCCATCAGCCCAGAGCCTGACGCGGGGCTCGAACTCACGGACCGCGAGATCGTGACCTGGCTGAAGTCAGACGCTTAACCGACTGCGCCACCCAGGCGCCCCAATATAGTTTTAAAAAGTCAAATAGTGCTGAATGCCCATAACCAGTGCTGCCCTCACACTCAGCTTTTACAGTCCCTCCCTAAACTCTTTTAGCTATTTGTTTAGATATTTACTTTTATATTTCTAAATAATATGTTTATACCACCTTTCTTTAAAATAAATTTTTTACATTTGAAGAGCATCTATTGATTTCTTACTCATAGATGTAGAGAGACCACTTTTGTAGTACTTCATATTTACATTTTCCTTCCCTCTATCCTCCCAATATTGTTGTCTCTCCAATTGGTAACCAGTATTCAGTCTTTACTTTATTAAGATATTAAGTATTATGCACTACCCAGTCAAGTATTTCTCCCTATTCAAAAAATATGCTGAGGGAAAAAAATATCTATGCTGGGGTGCCCGGGTGGTTCAGTCGCTCAAGCGTCTGACTTTGGCTCAGGTCATGATCTCATGGTTCTTGAGTTTGAGCCCCATGTTGGGCTCTCTGCTGTCAGCACAGAGCTTACTTTAGATCCTCTGTCCTGCTCTATCTCTGGCCCTTCCCCACTCATGCTCTCTCTCTTGCTCTCAAAAATAAATACACATTTTTAAAAAATGCTCAGTTTCGTTACTATCACTATTTCTTCCCCAGCTCTATGATACATTTCTTGAAACTCTCTGAATACTGTTTGCCCACGTGACCAAACACACGGCTCTACTATTCCATTTTCTCTCTTCCTGGAGGCACCCTTCTCAGAGTCTCCCATCCTCATCTTCCATTCTGCATTGTTGCTCTTTAGGCATCAGGCAGAACTCTGGAACTTCCCTCCACTTTTCTCTAGACTCCATTTTCCTGGATTCCGTGTCCACCTTTCCCTTGTTTACTCTCTTATTTTGGTTTAAAAACAAAAGTAAAAACACTCTCCAAAGGATCCTGAGAAAGGATACCTGGGATGTAATTTTTTTAGACCCTGCAGATTTGTAACTATTTTTATTCTATACTGACACTACGTTGAAGACTTGACAGAATGTAGAATTCTAGTTTGGAGGGGCATCTGGGTGGCTCAGTCAGTTAAGCGTCCAGCCCTTGATTTCAGCTCAGGTCAGGATCTCATGGTTTTTGGGATCCAGCCCTGGTCAGGCTCTGTACTGACAGTGTGGAGCCTGCTTGGGATTCTCTCTCTCCCTCTCACCCTGCCCCTCCTCTACTTGCACGTTCTCTCTCAAAATAAATAAACTTAAAAAAAATCTAGTTTGGAAATTATTTTCATTCAGAATGTGATGGCTTTGCTTCTTTGTCTTCTCATTTCCAGTGTTGATCTTGAGTAGTCTGGTGCCATATTGATTCTTAGTCTTTTGTGTTTGAACTAGACATTTTTTTTCAATCTCTTTGTTCCCAGTGTTCTAAGACACTTAGTGTAGGTCTCTTTTTATTCATTGTGTTAGGTTCTTAGGGAGGGTCTTTTTGGTCTAGAAAATCGTATTAATTGATTTTAGGGGATGATCTTGTATTCTTCAGTGATTTCCCCTTCTTCCATTTTTTTTCCTGTTCTCTGAACTGGTCCTTCTATTTTCTTATCTTCAATTTCGTCCTCTCATTTCAGAGCTTGTTTCTCATTGGTGCTTCTCTTTAAAGGCACTTGGTTTATTCAGCCTTTTCAGATCTGTTTCCATTTCCTTCTGCTAAGAATATGTTGGTGAATCTCATTCAGTACTTTCTCTTCACCTCAAGTCACTTTATTCTACGTACTCTATATTTCAGTTTTTATATTTAACTTTTGAACACTCTTAGCATCTTAGACTTCTCCTTCATAATACTTGTATGAGCCTTTGCATAATGTCTTTCTCTTCCACTACACAGGAAATTCAGTGGGGTCAGGGATTGCATTGCCCTGTTCACCTATTACCTACTCCAGTGACTGGCACAGAGTTGGTGCTTATAGATATTTGTTTAGTGAATTAGTATCTTCCTTTAATCAAATAGAATTTATTTTATCAAGTGGAATGAAATAGGAATTTAAGTTTTACTCTGTAATAATTAACCATGTGTTATAGGACTACTTATCAAATATTCTTTTATCATATATAATATATTGTATATTGTCCTACCTGTTCTTTTGCTGGTAATAAACTTGTTATAGCTTTATTATACATTTTTATTTTTATTTAAAAAAATTTTTTTTAAATGTCTTATTTATTTTTGAGACAGAGAGAGACAGAGCATGAGCAGGGGAGAGGCAGACACAGAATTGGAAGCAGGCTCCAGGCTCTGAGCTGTCAGCACAGAGCCTGACGCGGGGCTCGAACTCATCAACTGCGAGATCATGACCTGAGCCGAAGTCGGCCACTCAACCGACTGAGCCACCCAGGTGCCCCAAGTTTATTTATTTTTGAGAGGGAGAACATGAGCAGGGAGAGTCAGAGAGAGAGGAGAAGGAGAGAGAATACCAAGCAGGCTCCTCACTGTCAGTACGGAGCCAATGTGGGGCTCGAACCCATGAACCATGAGATCATGACCTGAGCTGAAAATCAAGAGTTGGATGCCTAACTGACTGAGCCATCCAGGTGCCCCTGTCATTAGTTATTTTAAAAAATATTCTGGCTGTCCTCGTCTGGTTGTTCTTTCATATACCAAGTCATTTAAGTTCTTTTAAAAACTCCCATTTGATTTGATTTGATTCAAAAACATAACTTAATATGGAGAGAATTGGCATCTTTATAATATATTTGGCTTTCCAAACCAGGAACATGCTATGGCTTCTTCATTTGTTCAAGACTTCTTTTGTGACTCTAGTAAAATTTCCCCCATTTTGTCCCATAAATTTCTTAAGTTTATTCTTAGGTTTTATTTTCAGTTGCTAATGGGAATGGGACTCTTCCCCTGACCCCATTATAAATTCCTTTTATTTTAACTAAAATTGGATAGGTTTTCCTGTATTCCTGCAATAGAGTTTATGTTACTTGCCCAGCCAGGACAAAAGAACTACTAGCTTCATTTTTAACAAAAGCCAGCTGTTTCAGTTATCTATTGCTGTATAACAAACCACTCCAAACCTTTGTGGCTTAAAATAACAACCATTTTATTGTATCTCAAAATTCCATGGGTCGACTAGGGCTCAGCTGGACAGTTCTTCTAATAGTCTCACTCGGAGTATCTTCTGTGGTTAAAGTCAGCTGTGGCTGTTGCTTGGATGTCTGGCACCATGTGGCTTCTTTTGACGTGATGCTTCAGTCTCCAGGGCTTTTCCTCATGACCTCTCCCACAGGGTAGCTTATACTTTGTACATGACAGTTCAGATCTCCAAAATGGAAGAAATGGAAGCTTCAAGGCCATTTTAGTGCCTGGGTGTGGCCATTTTAGTGCCTAGATGTGGAAGTTTCAGATTGTCATTTTGTCTACACTGTATCTGTCAAAGCACTCACAGAACAGATTCAAGGGGAGCAGACATAAGCTCTACCTCTTTTTTTTTCCCCCCCTTAATATCTTTATTGCCACCTTTTTAAAAAATGTTTATTTATTTTGGGGAGAGAGAGGAAGAGCCTACATGCGAGCGGGAGAGGGCCAGAGAGAGGGGGAGATAGAAAATCCAAAGCAGGGGCGCCTGGGTGGCTACCAGTCAGTTGAGCATCCGACTTCAGCTCAGTTCATGATCTCATGGTCTGTGGGTTCGAGCCCCGCGTTGGGCTCTGTGCTGACAGCTCAGAGCCTGGAGCCTGCTTCGGATTCTGTGTCTCCCTCTCTCTCTGCCCCTCCCCCGCTCATGCCCTGTGTGTGTCTCTCTCTCTCTCTCTCTCTCTCTCTCTCTGTCAAAAATAAATAAACATTAAAAAAAAGAAAAGAAAAGAAAATCCAAAGCAGGCTCTGCACTGACAGTAGAGAACCCAGTGCAGGGCTTAAACCCATGAACTACGAGAACATGACCTGATCTGAAGTCAGATGCTTAACTGACTGAGCCTCCCAGGTGCCCCAGTTCTACTTTGTGATGGGAGGATGGGCATGTGAGGGGTTGGTATGGGACTGTTGTTGTTTTTTTAAGTTTATTTGTTTAATTTGAGAGAGACAGAGACAGTGCAAGTAGGGGAGGGGAAGAGAGAGAGGGAGACTGAAATCCCAAGCAGACCCTGTGCTGGCAGCACAGAGCCCGATGTAGGGCTTGAACCCACGAAACTATGAGATCATGACCTGAACCAAAACCGAGTCAGATGCTCAACCAACTGAGCACTCGGGCACCCCTGTATGGGACTGTTTTTGAAGACTAATTATCATAATGGAATTTGTTCCTACCTTCTTTATTAATTCCCTCTTTTAGACCAAGTAGCTACTCTCAACTCTTAGGTTCCCACAGCCATCTTTTGTCTAGTCAACTTCCAGTACCAAATAACTATATTTATTATTGTAAGGAGGGATCTGGTTGAACAGGGTAGCAGAGGAAAAACAAAAATGTTTCCACCTTCCCATTTGTTCTCTTTGGTGAGACATAACTCTCATGGACAGAAATACAGAGTTAACTTGATCATGGAATGCCAGACAAGGGGACAGGTGTAAATTGTACTTGTTCTCCGAATCTGCCTACTCTCCAGGAAGGACAGCCTCCCCCTTTCCTCCCCAGCACCAGTCTAACCCTTTCTCTCATCATGGCTTGTCACAAGAGCTCTCTCCTATGCTGGTTCAAGTAGAAATAAAATAAAATGTTACTCCTTTTCTTTTTTTTTTTCACATAGTACTTCTTCCCACCCTGGGTTTACTAACTTGGGCTTAAATATGCACCAAGCAAAGATGTATAGTCCTCCTCCCTTCCTCCCCCTTAGCTTGGTCTGAAGGAAGGCAGCAGGTGATGGAATGCATAAAAGATAGGGGTATGGGTAGGGGGGTGGGTGGGGGGAGGAATCTTTTCTCACACACTATGGATGTTGCTCAACAGAACGGGTGTGAAATTTAGTCAGAGCCACAGCATGTGTTTCAATTTTCCAGGGAATTTCCTCTTCTTAACTGTAGGTTTAACCCTTTTTTCTGTGTAGTGTCAAGGGCTACCCAAGATAGATGAAATGAGCTATTCAAGAAGAAAATGCTAGGATTTACAGGCCCCCTTGAAGATCTAGGGTCTCCAGCTTACTTCCTGCCAGATGGTTGTGGAAAAAAGCATAAACTTTGGAGTTGGATAGACCTGGGTTCAGATCCCATCTCTACCATTGGGTGGTCTTGGGCAGTTACTTGACCTATTTGAACTTCCTATTTTTTAATCTGTAAAATGGAGATAAAAACTTTCTAATAGGGTTCTTGTGAGGACTTATGAAATGTGTGCAAGGTGCCCACTAGTACATTGCATACCTTGCACATAGTAGGCACTCAACATACATTTGTTTGTTTATTTTTTCTCCAATCTTCCTACTGGATTTTGAGGATATTTACTCTTCTTTTATCCTATGTCCACTTTGGGTTTGCTGTTTAAGCAGCTTCTCACATCATAGATTTGTTGTTTTTCTCTCTAACTCTTAAGTGTGTTAGAAAGGAGACATCATTTCACATGATAACACAGAATCTCTCTGGAGATCCTCATTAAGGTGAAAGGATGAGTCTATGTAACAATGCTGAGAATCCCATCTGATCCTGAAGGCTGCATGAACTTAGAAGCGTTATAAAATCATACCTTGATAGAGTTAAAATTGAAATGTAGAAGCCCTCTAGTCCATTGTACAGAGCACTGTGGCTTAGAGGCCATGTCTTATGCAAGGCCTCTTGACACAGTAGTGGTGGTTCTGAAACTAGAGTGCTGACCTACTTGTCTGTTAGTCTGGTTATAATTTAATTTTTTTGAAGACTTGAGTTGTAATTACTAAGGGCATAGCTTTTGTTGTATGTGAACTTTCTTCTAAATTGGAAGTCTGATTATACTTTTAGCAATGGGGAAGTAAACTGTTGAAGACATTTCAGTGACACTCCTTCGGGAAGCACAGGGCCCCTGAGGGTATGTCAGTTACCACCTGAAAATCTCTTCTTTCCCCAAAGGTTGCCCAAGGGGCACTGAGGTGGCAGCTCAGCTGGCTGTTGAGCCTCTGCTCCCAGAATGGTGAGTTGGGAACCAAGTTTGTTCTGTATCTTCATTCTTCCAAATAATGCTCAGTAGGAGAGGCTTACCCCAAATTGCCAGCTCTGTCCCTTTTTTAAATTGAAGTATAACCGGGGCGCCTGGGTGGCTCAGTCGGTTAAGCAGCCGACTTCGGCTCAGGTCATGATCTCGCGGTCCGTGAGTTCGAGCCCCATATCGGGCTCTGTGCTGACGGCTCAGAGCCTGGAGCCTGCTTCGGATTCTGTGTCTCCCTCTCTCTGACCCTCCCCCGTTCATGCTCTGTCTCTCTCTGTCTCAAAAATAAATAAACATTAAAAAAATTTTTTAAATTGAAGTATAATTAATATACAATACAATATACAGATCTTGGGTGTTTAGTTGATAAATTTTGATATTTATATAAACCCACTGTAACCACCATACCAAAAAAAAAAAAAAAAAAGACCATTAACATTACCCTAGAAAGTTTCCTCATGCCCCCTTTAAATTACCCCCGACACATACATACACACAAAACCACTTTCTGTGCCCTATTATCATAGATCAGTTTTGTTTTTGGATTTAATATAGTTGGAATCATACAGGATATACTGTTTTATATCTAGCTTCTTTTCACTTAGCACATTGGAATTCATCCCTCTAATTGCATGTCTCACTAGTTTTTTGTTTGTTTTGATCTTTGTTTTGTTTGTTTGTTTTTTGTTTTACTGAGTAGTTTTCAGTTGTATGGATAAACCACAGAATATTTATCCATTCTCTTACTAAAGGACATTTGGATTGTTTCAGTTTTTGTCCATTATGAATAGGCTGCTATAAACATTCCTATACAAGTATTTTTGTGAATGTATGTTTTAGTTTCTCTTGGGTAAATACTTAAGAGTGAAGTTACTGAATCATAGAGAAGATGTGTGTTTAACTTTAAAAGAATTAGTTTTTCAAAGTAGCTGTAACACCCAGTCTATCTTTTTTCTCCCCTGAGGAGCTAGGCTCTTTAAGTTAAGGATTTGGCAGGAGAAGAGAACCCACATCATCAGGGTCCCTGCTGCCAGAGAACAGTGGCTGAATCAGACACTTAAAAAGTTGAAACAGGTGTTTGAAACCCTACTCCAGCCTCCCTATTTGATGCCAGCCCCCTGAGAGGCTGGGGCTCGGCCAGCAGAATTCAGACCTAATCTAATGGATGCTGGATTAGAGACTTTTGCGGGACATGACTACATAATAGTGTATATACTGTGACTTGATATATTTGAAGCAGGTAGATGTACATGTTTATGTAGGAGAGGGGCCTTTAGTGTCCCAAGTGCTTCTTGAACATAGGTGAGTCTGTGTGCTAGATGAACGCCCTTCCTTATCCTTGCTTATTAACCCCCCACTCTTTTCCTTGAGGCTATGTGCAGTAGAAGTCAGCACTTCCCTTAGTGATGTTAATTTTGCCAAGGGCCTTTAGCCAGGTAGGATTTAGTATCCTGTGTGTCAAATATTATGGGAAATAAATTATTCCCTGGTAAAGTATTTCTCTATATTTTTACTGCCTTTATCTTACCTAGGCCTTGGGAAACTAATTCTCAAAGGTTAAAGCAAGAAATTGAATGCTAGGGTGCAGGCACCCAAAGCCAAATGACGTATTATACCAAAACTGTAGTTTCTCTAACCATGTTCAGTGGAGTCAGAGTTGACAGAAGTGTAATCTATCATTACAGGGCTGCTTCAACTGAAGAATTTGAAAGAATCGGTTCCAATTTTAAATCTTTTCTAATATTGGTTAGAAGAGTCCATGGAGAGAAGAAATAAGCTCCCCATGCTAGTCTAGTGTTTCCACAAATCCTTGAGGGGAAAGGACATTTCTGAATTTAGGTCCACCTTCACAGGTGGCCATTCCTTTACACCTAATCTGGATATCTTCAGACCTCACTCTTGGATGCAGGGTCTGCTGTTGGGCTGCATCACGTGGTTGCCATTCTGCGTATGAAGTAAGCTGAGATTCATAGACTACAATTCTTTCTGTAGATATTTTTCTTTTCATTATCATAGTAAAATTGACTTTTTTTAGTGTATAGTTGTATGAATTTTAAGACACACGTAGATCCCTGTAACCACTGTGACAATCAGGATTCAAAAGAGTTTCATTGCCCCAGAAAACTCTGTCTTATCTCTTTAAGTCACAACCTCCTTGCCACCCCAACCCTTGTCAACAACCATGGATGTATTCCCCCACACTGTGGTTTTATCAAGAAGGTCATAAAATGAAGTCATACAGTGTGTTACTTCTGAGACTGGCTTCTTTCACTCAGCATGATGCGTCTGAGATTCAGCTAAACTGTTGCACAGATCAATAGTTTGTTCCCTTTTTAATGTTGAGTGGTATTCCATTGCATGGATGTACCACAGTTTGTTTATCCTATCCATTCACTAGTTGAAGGACATTTATTTGGCTTCTCCAGTTTGAGGCGATTTTGAGTACAGCTGCTATAAACATTCACATACAGGTTTTTGTGTGAAGAACATCGGTTTGCATTTCTCTAGGATAAACACCCAGGAGTGGGATCTCTGGGTCAAAGGGTAAATGTATGTTCAGCTTTATAAGAAACTGCCAAACTGTTTTCCAGTCTCTGTGTGACTTTGCATTCCCACCAGCAGTGAGAATTCTGGTCTCTGCCCATCCTCTCCTGTACCTGGTATTTTCAGTATTTTTACTTAAGCCATCCTAGTAGGTAGGTAGTGGTATCTCCATGTGGTTTACATTTGCATTTCCCTAATGGCTAGTGACACTGAACCTCTTTTTCATGTGGTTATTTGCCATCCACGTATCCTTTTTGGTGGACATGTGTGTTCAAGTCTTTAGCCCATTTTTTAAAATGAATTATTTGTTTTCTTACTGTTGAATTTTTTTTTAAGTTTATTTATTTATTTTGAGAGAGAGAGAAAGAGAGGGAGAGAGAATCCCAAGCAGGCTCCGCACCATCAACACAGAGCCTGATACGGGGCTCGAACTCACAAACCCCAAGATCGTGACCTGAGCTGAAATCAAGAGTCAGATGCTTAACCAACTGAACCACCCAGGAGACCCCTTACTGTTGAGTTTAGAAACTTCTTTTTTTTTTTCTTCTAAGTTTTATTTATCTATTTTGAGAGAGAGAAACAGAGGCAGCACCAGTGGGGGAGGGGCAGAGAGAGGGATAGAGAGACTCCCAAGCAGGCTCTGCACCATCAGCACAGAGCTGATGAGGGGCTCAAACTCATGAGCCCCAAGATCAGACGTTTAACCAACTGAGCTACCCAGGAGCCCCCTTACTGTTGAGTTTACAGACTTCTTTATTCATTCTGGACTCAAGTCCTTTATTGGCAATACAGTGATTTACAGATGTTTTCTTCGAGACTGTAGCTTGTCTTTTCAATCTCTTAATGGTATCTCTCATAGAGCAGGCATTTTTAGTTAGTCTGGTGTATCCATTTTTTTCTTTCGTGCATTATGTTTTTGGTGTCATATCTAAGTACTCTTTGCCTAATCCCAGGCCACAGAGACTTTCCTATGTTTTCTCCTAAAAAATATACAGGTTTAAGCTCTTTGTTTACATCTATGATCTGTTTGAGTTAATTTTTCTATGCTGTGTGATGTTTCATTGGAGGTTCTTTTTTTTTTGTTGTTGTTGTTATATAGATGTCCAGTTGTTCTAACATCATTTGTTGAAATCAATGCCTTTTTTAGACCAAATTCTCCTTCGGACTGTACCTCTTTAGTCCTGAAAGAGTTACAGAGGATTCACACTTGGGTCCCTCCTCTCTTTCCAGGAATCACCCTTGTCCTCTTGTTCTTATTTCTTTTGGAGTCTTCCTGATTTTGGGTTTATTTTTAATGGCATGTAATGGAACACTTATTATTTGTAAGTTAGTTGATTGAGCATAAAGTATTTCATTATAAAATGGCCATCCATCACAAGAAGGCATGTGGGCTGTAAAAAACATTAACTGTGTGCTCTGGGCTGGTATGCAACTTTACCAGAATAATGCAGCTTTTGTATTGTGTGCAGTTGGGATAAAATAAGAGACAGATAGACAGATATTGTTGGGGAAACAGGTGTTGGCTGAACTCGGGTTCTGTTGCATGTATTCTGAATATGGTTATTTCCCAACACTTTTAGGATTGCTCCTCCAGATTCAGCTGTCTAAAAGTTTCCCTGGGCACCTTTCAGAGCAAATAACATGACTTCTCAGAGTACTGCTGTTTCCAAAAATGTTCTTGTTCATTCTCCAGCTCACAGACATGTCTTTAGAGACAGCAATGGCAAGCGGTTAGAACACTTGTCCTGGCCCTTATGGGTTACATTTTTGATGCCTTTGTTTTCCCCATCTGTAAAATGGGAAATGTACCTTATCATCAAATTCTTGATGAACCCAATAGTGTAAAGAGTGGCTGAGGCAGAATAAGATTCCTTAGTCTTAGTGTCCTAAGAATTTATGATCTGCTGCTGTAGAAACCATTTTCAGCTGTTAGAAAAAAGTGAATAAATAGGATTCTGGGGGCGCCTAGGTGGCTTAGTTGTTAAGTGTCTGCCTCTTGATTTCTGCTCAGGTCATGATCTCCCAGTTTCAAGAGTTTGAGCCCCAAGTCAGGCTCTGTGCTGACCCTGCAGAGCCTGCTTGGGATTCTCTCTATCTCTCCCTCTCTTTCTGGCCTTCCCCTGCTCTCATTCCCTCTGTCTCTCTCAAATTAAATAAATAAACTTAAAAAAATTTTTTTTTAAATAGGGGCACCTGGGTAGCTCAGTTGGTAAGCATCCGACCTCAGCTCAGGTCATGATCTTGCAGTTCATGGGTTCAAGCTCCACGTTGGGCTCTGTGCTGACAGCTCAGAGCCTGGAGCCTGCTTCGGATTCTGTGTCTCGCTCTCTCTGCCCCTCCCCTGCTCATGCCCTGTCTCTCTCTCTCTCTCTCTCTCTCAAAAAAAAAAAGTAAAAATTAAAAAAATAAATAAGCATAAATTTTGAAAAATAGGATTCTGTACACGTAAGGGGCAGGGAAGATTGTTCCCAGGCCTATAATTGATACTCTTTGGGGATTCTCCGAATCTTCTCCAGAAGTTTTGGCTCTTGACCCTTTAGTCTTTTACATATCTGTAGACTTTGCTAATGTTAATTCAGAATTTAGTTCTTTCTCATTTCCTTTTACTGCCTCTTCAGGGCCCCTCTAGGGTCTCCTCTAGGAGACCTGACAGGGTAGTAATTGATAATAAACCTGTAATTGTCTTCTCTTCTTGCTATCGAACACTGGAACTTTTTACTAGAATACGAGAGGAATTAGGATTGAAAAAGTTGCTTCAAATGTAATGACTGCATAAAGTTGGCGTGAATTGTTCTGTTTTAAAGTATAGTAACACAAGTTTTTTAATTTCTCCTGGGCTTTCAAATTGCCTGCTTAAGTTTGGGCTTGGTCTTGAACAATGTATGCAGAAAATGGCAAGGCAGAGTAAAGGACCAGAGCAGCTCTGGCTTGCCTGTATGTTACCATCTAATTGCTTTCCTTTCAATATGTGCCAATTTCCTCTAGAAGGGTGAAAACTAGTGTTTATAGAGTTGATACACATCAAACTTTGCTCTCAGTAAGACAGATGGATCAGTCTGTCCTTGGGCCTCTGCAATACGTTTGAGGCCAGTCCCTGTGGGCCTCATTTAGCCCTGCCGGCCTTGTTAAAGGGGCCTCACTCTTCCTCTTGGATTAGGAGGGAACCTGGGCAAACCTGATACTTAATTCTTGTGGCGGTACTAAAATCAATAACTAACAGTGTTTAGTCATCAGTTAGGGAGGAGGAAAGTTAGAGAAGAAACTTCAATTCCAGGATATTTGAATTTTAAATTTTTATTTGCCATCCGACTCATGCAGTTAATACATCTAGTAGTAAACCTGTAGCAATAGCATGGTGTAACATTTAAGAATATAATAAGTGTTTAAGAGCATGGACTTTGGAAACCAGAACAGACCTGGCTCTAAATTCTGCCTCTTTCATTTTTTGTGTGATCTTGGGCAAGTCACTTAAACCATTTAGAGCCTTGGTTTCTTGATCTGTAAAATAAGAACAGTAATACTGTTTCTCAGGGTTATTGGGAGGATAAAATAATCTATGTATAACAATTAAGCTTAATAATCTGTGTAGCTGTTACTGATGTCTGAGTCAAATTAAGGTTGTCCTGGACAGTGGAGTAGTAGTATTCTTGAAAGGGTGGTAGGTGGCAGCTTCTAGCATCAAGCTAAATTGGCTATTCAGGTTGGATTGGCCATTAAGGGCTAGAATCAGCCTAAAAATGAATACTTCCCAAAGAATTTTTAAAGGATCAAGTATTAGAAATAATTTGCCTTTCTTAGTGTAAGTGGTTGGTACCATTATCTTCTAGCTGGCCCATCGACCCACCTTATACCTGGATGTGATAGTGATTAAGCCATCATCATATTTTGTCTCATAATGAGTTATAATATCAAAGACAATCTCCCCACTCTCCCATCCCAAATCTAAAGGTACCTTGAGAAACTAAGCATTTGTTTAAGAAAAGGAAAAAAGAGGATCTACTGTCAAGATCTTAGACAAACGAATTGCTTTCCCCCGGGCTACCTTCTTAACAGACAGTCTGCATTCATGTGCACTTACTCCCAAACTGTACTTTGCTTTTTGTTAAGTTTTAGGGATCTAAAGGAGCCTTAAGGAATTCAGTTAAACTACTGCCACCACCATCTTCCCTAAGAAAACTCTGTGGATGAGAAAACTGTGGCCCAAAGAAGTGAAGTGCTTTACCCAAGGTCACATAGTTAGTGATAGGCCAAGACTGGACATTTCTTTATTTTATTTCTCCTCTTGTAGAGAGCAGTTTGCAAAGCCTTGTCTGGGTTTGACCCTTAAGTCTGGAAGGTAGTACATTTCTCTGAGAGCTGTCCTTTGGTAGTCTTCCTTCAAGTCAGTTTCTGAAGTCAAATCTAAATCCCCACCTGACCATTTGAGGTCTGGAAATAAAGGGATGGCAGGTGTGGCAGATACTCCAGAGGCTTCTGGCTTTACCAAAGTTTAGTTTTGTTTATGCTTTGGACCACTACACTTGATGTCCCCCCTAGTGACCACAAAGAGCACAGCTCCTTCCTCCTGAGATTACAGTATCTCAAAAATTCCATTTGTAGATCGTTCCTAATCTTGCTTTGTCTTTTACAAGAAATATTCCTGGGTATAGCATAGTCAGAAAAGTAGAATATGAGGACCTAACACTTTTTCCTAAAATGGAATGTGCAGGCATAAACAGAAAAGCCAAAAACTGAAAAGCTTTTTATGCTCAGATAATTTTGTTCTGTGCCTCTGGATATAGAAGTATCAAGAGGGGTAAATGAACTTCTGTTTATATCATGCTCTGATTTATTAGTCTGTTATACATGATCCACCTTGTGAGTGACGATATTCTGTCTCCAGAAACATGAGCCAATATTTGCAGGATGAAGAGCAAGGATGGGAGCAGGCTGGTGACCCTCTAGAAAGTAAGAAGGGAGAAGTAGGCTCTGAGGGCAAAAGGGTCGAGACAGGCATTTCTGAAGCCAAATGGTGTTGAAATAATATACCACAGGCCTTTTTCCTTGTCAGCGTAATCCAATTGAGAATGCCCAACCGCCCCTGACAAGAGTCACTCAGGAGTGAAGAGCTTCGCTACCAGGGAAAGCAGCTTATGTGTGCATTTTGGCTCAGGAATGTGCCAGCCCAATGCTGGCCAAATGAGAAAAGGCTACTGCAGGCTGGAGAACACCAACCTCCTGAGAGGTTGGTGACGGCTCCCCTGTAGGCTAATAAGAAAGTGTTTCCTTTTGTCTAAGGGCAGCCCTTGATGCCACTGTTGAGACCTTTGACATAGATTATCAGAGAGGATGGCAAGCTCTCACGTAAAAAGAGAAAACAGTGTCAGGATTCATTCCCTTTTGGACAGGTCACCTCATCATCTGAAAAGACAAGAGACTTGGGGACATCTGTAGACTCTCAAATTGCTATTGGGCCAAACTGAGACTTCTCTGTTTTAATATCATTATATATGGAGTTGAGCTCCCTGCTTACTGCTGTTGAACAGAGTGTGAGCAGAGTACCACCAAGACATCTCTAAAGGGTTTCACTTTGCTTTGTGTTGAAGTGGTTCATGAGCTTCTCCAGAAATAGTTTAATAATTCTTGTTGTAATTGTTCTTATTCAGCACTGACTAGCCAGAAGTAGGTCTCAGATTTGGTTTTAGAAGCAGGTGGCTTAGTCCTAGAAGGATCCCAAGTGTTCTTTCTTCAATAGGGAGTTGAATTTCCCCTCCTTGTAATCATTCCTTTTTTTCCCTTCCCATCTTGGAACATGAACCAGTCACCTTCAGAGTACCCCTCTACCTGATCTGCACTCTCTGTTTACTGGACTGTTTGTGCCTTGAAGTTGACAACTTTCCAGGGCGGGAATTTTGGCTGCTTGGCAGTGGTATCAGATGTCTCCTTGGTTGTGAAATTAATCAGCCTGCTTACTATGAGCAGCATCATGGCACCTTTCCCCTGAAGGACTCAGGCAGCTTTTCTCACTCTTCTGAGGAAGATCTAGACAATTGAATCTCATTCCCAGGGCAGACTGAGCCAGGCGGCAGAACACCAGAAACTTTTCTGTTCTGGCTTCATAGGAAGCAGTGGAGTTGAATAGCTAGGGGCACAGATTTTGGAGTCACATGAACCTGGATTTGATTCCCATTTACACCACTTGCTGGTTGTACAGTCTTAGCTGAAGAGTAGATCTACTTCCTAAGTCTCATTTTCATCTTCAAAATGGGGATAATTACGAAGAGAAAAGGTATATAAGGTGCTTAGCACATGGCATGCCACAAGGTAATATAAATAGTACCTGCTATTAATATTGTTATTTTTATCTCTTCTAAAAAGAGGATGAATGTTTCAGTCATTTGTTTAAAAAGGGAAGCCTCTTCCTTTCTATGATAACTGTGCATACCTTGGAAAAAGCTGAAACCCTCAGAAATTAGAAGAGCTATCCCAAATTGCACCCTACGTAAATAATAACTACTAGTTATCTTGGCATCTATCCTTCATTTTTATCCCTTTTAAGCTTTAGTAATCAAAGATAGAAGTCCTGCCTTTGAAGTTTTTGATATTTGCTTAAGTCTTAAGAAATAAACTGAACTTACAGTAACTTAGAGTATTAAGAATCCTGGACTGACACTCCAGAACTAAAAAACTAGAATAATAATATCTTAGTTATATTCATTACACTTTATTCCATGCATTGTACAACATATTTTACATGTATTACATGAGATAATATGTGTAAATTACCGAGCACAGTGCCTGACACATAGTATATGCTCAATAAATATTAGCTGCTGTTATTTGTTTTTAAATATAACTTATTTTAATTCTCTAACACCTATTTTAACACCTTATAAAATACAGTCTTTGAAAATTTAGTATCTATCACACAGCCATTAAGTTGCAGAACTAGAATTTGGATCCTGCTCAGAAGTTCATGGTTTTACATAGCGCCCTTAACTTCTAGTCTCGGTTCCAACACTAACTTGCTTTGTAGCCTTGTACAAATTACTTAACCTTTCTAAATCTTAAATCTCTCATTCATAAATTATTTTTAGGGCCTATCTTAGCTGTAATACCTAGGATTTGGAGCATTTTCTAGAAAGGCCAGTTGAAAATTAGGGTTTATTTTTGTAGAGCACTTTTACTCAAAGTATAATCTGTAAACCATTTTAGGTTCACAAACTGCTGCTTGGTACATGGTGGGATGTGTACAGAAATTGAGGGAAAACACTTAGAAACTTTTATAACATCTTGACAGTTTATATATATTGACAATTTTATATATGTTATAATAATAAAATAGAGCTTATATTGTATTATGTCTTTGTTTTTTAAATTTCCTTCTCTAGCAGTTTGTTTTATTATAGTTTATAAAACAATGGATCTGCAATGGATTGATATAAAGGGGGAAAAAATTGGCCCTTAACCACAGACAGTTTGAGAAGCACTGTTTTAGAGGACCATCTGAACATCTTAACAGGATTATGAATTGAAATTCCAGTTTTGTTTTTTTTAAATGTGTTTACTAATGTGTTTACAAAGAGGTACCTCTTAAATCAGAAATGCCTGGGGCACCTGGGTGGCTCAGTCCTTTGGGCGTAGGACTTCGGCTCAGGTCATGATTTCATGGTTCGTGGGTTCAAGCCCCGTGTCGGGCTCTGTGCTGACAGCTTGGAGCCTGGAGCCTGCTTCAGATTCTGTGTCTCCCTCTCTCTGCCCCTCACCTGCTCACGCTCTGTCTCTCCTTCAAAAATAAATATAAACTTTTTTTTAATTTTAAAAAGAAAAAATAATCAGAAATATCTTGGGGCAGCTGGGTGGCTCAGTCAGTTAAGCATCCAGCTCTTAATTTTGGCTCAGGTCATGATCTCGCAATTTGTGGGTTTGGGCCCTATGTCGGGCTCTGTGTTGATGGTGGGGAGCCTGCTTGGGATTCTTTGTCTCTCTCTCTTTCTCTGCCCCTCCTCTGCTCATGCTGTACCTCTCTCTAAAAATAAATAAATAAACATAAAAAAAAAAAAGCCCAGTGTTTATTAAGAAAGAAAGAAAAAAAAGAAAGAAAGGAAGAAAGAAAGAAAAAGGGAAGGAGGGAGGGAGGAAGGAAAGAAGGGAGGGAGGAAGGGAGGAAGGAAGGAAGGAAAGGACCTTACAAGTGGTGCCCTGCTAGAAGCACAATCTCCCACCATCCCCACCTCCCCCCCCACCACCACCACCACCAAAAGCTGCAGGGGGTATTCTTGTTAGAATGTCTCTGATGCTCCTAGCAATCAGCAGTTGAACCTAGAGAGCAAAACTGATTCTGCCTAGACCAAACTCGTGGGAAAGTTAATTGTATATATCACGATTCTCTTTTTTTTGGAGGGGTATGGGAGTGAGGGTGATAATGAAGGTTCCTGGTAGGCTCATTAAAAAGTCTAGCTCTGGGGCGCCTGGGTGGCGCAGTCGGTTAAGCGTCCGACTTCAGCCAGGTCACGATCTCGCGGTCCGTGAGTTCGAGCCCCGCGTCAGGCTCTGGGCTGATGGCTCGGAGCCTGGAGCCTGTTTCCGATTCTGTGTCTCCCTCTCTCTCTGCCCCTCCCCCGTTCATGCTCTGTCTCTCTCTGTCCCAAAAATAAATAAAAAACGTTGAAAAAAATTTAAAAAAAAAAAAAAAAAAAAAAAAAAAAAAAGTCTAGCTCTGGGGCACCTGGCTGTGGAGCATGCAGCTCTTGATCTCAGGTTGTGAGTTTGAGTCCCACAATGGGTGTAGATATTACCTAAAAATAAAATCTTAAAAAAAAAAAATCCAGCTCTTCTAGTTTTCTATCACTAAGTCTCCATAAGCATTGACTCACACAATAGAAGTGCTAGAATGAATGTATTTTAGCAGTTATAGATTCCAGCTACCTAATTTGACAGATGAGCTTGGGTGTTGTATGCCTGGCTATTGTTAGTAGTGAGACTAATGATCACTTGTCCGTTGACTGGATTATATACTATGTGAGCCACACCCAGAGCCTCCAGAGAGTTCTCTATGGGACTTTGTCCAAGCTTCTATATGGTATCACTCCTGACTGCTCCAGGCCTCTCATGCCATAGTGAGCTCTTTCACCTTATGGAGCAGAAGATTTGCAAATAAAATCTAGCGATATATTAAAAGAATAATATACCAAGGCTAAGTAAGGTTTAATCCTGGGAATGCAAGGATGATTTAACATCTGAAAATCGATTAATCTACCATCTTAACATTCTAAAGAAGAAAAACCACTCATCATATCAATTGATGAAGAGGAGGCTTTTGATAAAATATAATATCCACTCCTGGCAGTGAACATATGACTAACATCATACTTTACAGTGGAACACTGAATGCATTTACCCTAAAATTGGCAACAAAGAAAGATGTTTATTTTCACGCTACTGGAAGTCCCAGCCAGTGCAGTGAGACAAGAAAAGGAAATAAAAAGGCATGTACATTATTAGAAAGGAAGAAATAAAACTCACTATTTACAGATAACATAATTGTCTATGTAGAAAACCCCAAGGAATCTACAACAACAAAATCCTAAAACTAATAAGTGAGTTTAGTAAGGTCCCAGAATATAAGTTCAGCACACAAAAAATCAATCATACTTCATCTCTTTGATCTTGGCCACAGAAATGAAATGATGAAGGGGATATCATCGTTTGGAAAGTGTTGCAATAAGACACACATGTTGTGACACTGCTGTGACTCTAAGGCCTACCACCTTCAGAAGTCAACCTGTGGCAGTTACGGCTATCCTGCCAGGCAGAAGAGAAAGTAAAACTGGAGTGCCAAGGCTAAAAGATGAAATACCACTGGGACGGTCTAATGAGGCACTTAAAAATTGTATACTGAAAAAAAAAATTGTATACTGCAGATTCAGGCATGGATTCCGTGAAAGAATGGCATCTAAGCCCAAGAGGGCAACTTTTGCAGTATCCAGTTCATCTTAAGGATTTCAGTGATCAGTCACATAATACATGTTCTGGTTTAAAACAAAACAAAACAAAAAAATCAGTCCCATTTCTAAATACTAAAACATCTGAAAACAAAACACAATATCATTTACAAACATACCAAATAAAAATTAAATTCTTACATATAAATGTAACAACATATATAGAATTTGTATGCTAAAAACTATACTGATGAAAGAAATTAGGAAGATATAAATAAACAGAGACTACCGTGTCCATGAATTGGTAGGCACAACTTAGTAAAGATGTAATTTCTCCCTAAACTGATCTATAGACTCAGTGCAATTCCTGTCAGATTCCCAACAAGATTTGTTTTGTAAATACAGACAAATTTATGTTGAAATGGAAAGGCAAAGGAACCAGAATGCTGAAAGCAGTATTGAAAAATAGTAAAGTTGGAAGGATCACTACCTTATTTTAAGACTTAGAATCAAGTTAATCAAGACAGTGTACTTTCAGAGAGTTAGACACACAGATCAGTGGAACAGAATAGAGAACCTAGAATATACTCACAAAAATAAGGCCAATTAATGATTGACAAAGGTGCAAAGACAGTTCAGTGGAGCAAGAATTTCTTTTCAAGAAATGTTGTTGGAACAACTGGACATCCATATGCAAAACAAAATAGAACCTCCATTGAAACATCACACATTGTAGAAAAATTAACGCAAAATAGATCACAGATGTAAAACAAAAAGCATAAACCTGTATATTTTTTAGAAGAAAACATAGGAAAGTCTCTGTGGCCTGGGATTAGGCAAAGAGTACTTAGATATGACACCAAAAACATAATGCATGAAAGAAAAAAATGGATACACCAGACTAACTAAAAATGCCTGCTCTATGAGAGATACCATTAAGAGATTGAAAAGACAAGCTACAGTCTCGAAGAAAACATCTGTAAATCACTGTATTGCCAATAAAGGACTTGAGTCCAGAATGAATAAAGAAGTCTGTAAACTCAACAGTAAGGGGGCTCCTGGGTAGCTCAGTTGGTTAAACGTCTGATCTTGGGGCTCGTGAGTTTGAGCCCCTCATCAGCTCTGTGCTGATGGTGCAGAGCCTGCTTGGGAGTCTCTCTATCCCTCTCTCTGCCCCTCCCCCACTGGTGCTGCCTCTGTTTCTCTCTCTCAAAATAGATAAATAAAACTTAGAAGAAAAAAAAAAAGTTTCTAAACTCAACAGTAAGGGGTCTCCTGGGTGGTTCAGTTGGTTAAGCATCTGACTCTTGATTTCAGCTCAGGTCACGATCTTGGGGTTTGTGAGTTCGAGCCCCGTATCAGGCTCTGTGTTGATGGTGCGGAGCCTGCTTGGGATTCTCTCTCCCTCTCTTTCTCTCTCTCTCAAAATAAATAAATAAACTTAAAAAAAAATTCAACAGTAAGAAAACAAATAATTCATTTTAAAAAATGGGCTAAAGACTTGAACACACATGTCCACCAAAAAGGATACGTGGATGGCAAATAACCACATGAAAAAGAGGTTCAGTGTCACTAGCCATTAGGGAAATGCAAATGTAAACCACATGGAGATACCACTACCTACCTACTAGGATGGCTTAAGTAAAAATACTGAAAATACCAGGTACAGGAGAGGATGGGCAGAGACCAGAATTCTCACTGCTGGTGGGAATGCAAAGTCACACAGAGACTGGAAAACAGTTTGGCAGTTTCTTATAAAGCTGAACATACATTTACCCTTTGACCCAGAGATCCCACTCCTGGGTGTTTATCCTAGAGAAATGCAAACCGATGTTCTTCACACAAAAACCTGTATGTGAATGTTTATAGCAGCTGTACTCAAAATCGCCTCAAACTGGAGAAGCCAAATAAATGTCCTTCAACTAGTGAATGGATAGGATAAACAAACTGTGGTACATCCATGCAATGGAATACCACTCAACATTAAAAAGGGAACAAACTATTGATCTGTGCAACAGTTTAGCTGAATCTCAGACGCATCATGCTGAGTGAAAGAAGCCAGTCTCAGAAGTAACACACTGTATGACTTCATTTTATGACCTTCTTGATAAAACCACAGTGTGGGGGAATACATCCATGGTTGTTGACAAGGGTTGGGGTGGCAAGGAGGTTGTGACTTAAAGAGATAAGAGGGAGTTCGTGTAGAACACGTACTGTATCCCAATTGTCACATCTTCACAGTGATTACAGGAATCTATACATATGTTAAAATTTATAGAACACTATACCAAAAAGAGTCGATTTTACCAAATCAAAAAAAAATGGTGTACATGGCTCTGGAAGTGTCAAACCACGGCTGTGAAATCTCCCTAGTCTTTCTAGAAAGTACAGTTATAGCAACTGGATGAAAGCTCAGAATATCTGTTCCCTGCCCCACTTCTCAATTAAAGATTATTTTTTCCATCTAGACTTTTATATCTCAAATATACTAAACATGACCTTTTTTTTTTTAAGTTATTTATTCATTTTGAGAGAGAGAGTAAGTGTGCAAGCAGGGGATGGGCAGAGAGGAAGAGTGAGAATCCCCAGCAGGCTCCGAGCTATCAGCGCAGAGCCCGGTACAGGGCTCGATCTCATGAACTGTGAGATCTTGACCTGAGCTGAAATCAAGAATCAGATGCTCACCTGCCTGGGTGCCCCAACCATATTTTTAAAATGACAGAACAAATCATATGTAATAATTATGTTTCTAAAGCAGCAAGACTAGATGACTTTACATTTTTTAATGTGCTTTAAAAAAGTATTTTATGTATTTCCGTTTTTTCTAGTATTTCTATTCCTTGCATAGTTCAACCCTCTACCACCTCACACACACAAAGGTTTTTTTTCTCCAGGTTTTTCCTGCAAATTGTACATCTTTAGGTGGGGGTAGGTGGGGGATAAGAAGCAGGTTTTATACAGCTGATGTGATCACTGTACATACAGGCTTGGAAAATACTACCCAATCTGCCAATTAATTAAAGCATTAATCTGAGGAGCAGCCAGGCTGGAGAATGTTTACTCAAAGAGGGGAGTGGTAGGAATTGAGTGGGAAGCTCCCTGCATTTGCATGAATATGAACGTGCTCAGAAAACCCAGCTTTCTTTGTCTCTAAAGGTGGGCAGCCTTGATCTTGTCCCTAAATCTTTCTGGGCAATTTAGGAAGCTTTTCAAGGAGCTGGTCTCTCAAAGGCTGGAGCACAGCCAAATCTAGAAATGCAGACGCCATACAGCAGTGTGGAGAGCTAGTCCAGTGTAGTGCAGCTTCTCAGACCTGGAATGAAACCTTCTAAATTCAGGAATACGTGCTGGTAATTAGGTAGAATATATCTAATGGTTTCACAGATTTTGAAACCGTGTTCAAATCCCAGCTCTGCTTCTTAACAGCTGTGTAATTTGGAGCCAATCATGTAGTTTATCTAAGCTTTATTTTTCTCATCTGTAAAATAAAAATTATGAATTGCTCCTTCATCTCAGAGCAGTTAGCCCTTTGCTTTACTCTATGCAGAAAGGGAGCTAAAGAGTGGATAGGACTTTCCAAGAATACAGGCTGTCTCCAGGAGTTGGGACTGCGCAGCCTTTTGTTCTTTTTAGGCTTATTTTTCAGGCGAGGGACTATAAACCTTAGGGTTTCCCCTCACCTTCCTGGGATGTGCTACGTTCTTTATCTCTATGAGAAGTGACCTTGACCATAACAGCAAAAGACATAAAGATAGCTCATCCTAGAACCTCTTTGGTTATGTTGGCTATAGTTGAGATGAGGTTTATCTGTGTGTCACTAGGGAGAGTGGTGAAATGGATGTGGAAAATTGATCCAACAATGTTTGGTGATATTAAAGAATTACTTTTAATTTTTAAAATTGTGGTTAAAATATATATATATATATATATATGTATATACATATATATGTGTATATATATATGTGTATATATATATGTGTATATACATATATGTGTATATATATATACGTATATATATATATATATATACGTATATATATATATATATACGTATATATATATACACATATATGTATATACACATATATATATGATAAAATTTACCATCTTAACTATTTTATTGTTAATTTTTTAAAAGTTTATTTTTAGGGGCACCTGGGTGGCTCAGTCAGTTAAGCATCCGACTTCGGCTTAGATCATGATCTCGCGGTTCCTGAGTTCAAGCCCTGCATCAGGCTCTGTGCTGCGAGCCCGGAGCCTGGAGCCTGTTTTGAATTCTGTGTCTCCCTCTCTCTCTCTGCCCCTCCCCACTCGCACTCTGTCTCTCTCTCTCTCTCTCAAAAATAAATAAACATAAAAATTTTTTTAAACGTTTATTTATTTTTGAGGGTGGGGAGGGCCAGAGAGAGAGGGGGACAGAGGATCTGAGGTGGGCTCTGTGCTGACAGCAGACAGCCCGATGCAGGGTTCAAACTCAAGAACCGTGAGATCATTTTTGAACTGAGCCGAAGTTGGATGCTTAACTGACTGAGCCACCCAAGCACCCCCATTGCTAATTTTTTAAGCATGATAATGATACTGTGGGTTTTTTTAACTTCTTAATCTTTGAGCTACATAACTAAAAATTTTACAGATAAAATGATACATCTGTGATTTGCTTTAAGGTAATCCAAAGGGAGGAAGATTGACCCAGCAACCAGGAACTTCAGCCTCATGGCACAGATAAGAAGGGCCTTTTTCTAGAGTTTAGCTTTTGTCAGATGGCATCACTTCATTTCTGTTTGTTTTCTTGCAGAACTCTCAGAAATTGAGCCCAATGTGTTCCTCCGTCCATTTCTGGAAGTGATTCGCTCTGAAGATACCACTGGCCCTATCACTGGACTGGCGCTAACCTCTGTCAACAAGTTCCTGTCCTATGCACTCATAGGTAAGAACTCAGGCTTTGTTGGATGACCACAGCACTTCATTTCCTGCCTCGCCTGGGGTGGTCAGGCCTTAGGCAATGATCTGGTGATACTGGAAAAGTTTGTCCCAGCCATCTGTTTCCTTGTAAGGAGAGAAATAGGACTGTTACTGGTTACTCATTATGCTAATTGACTCAGGTCGTGCAGTGTGGGGAGGGAGGGAACGTTTCCTTGGGACTCTGGTTTCTTTGTGCTTTGGAGGGAGTTAAGGGTATGGTGCCCTTGGAGGTTTGGTTCGGTTTATTTTTAAAATTATTTTTCAAATACAGTGCATGCTTATTTTAAGATAATAAAGAGGTGACTAAAAGAATTAATGGTTTCTCCTTTTTCTTAATGTTCCTCCTTCTTCCTTAGGTAAATAATGTTGACAGACTGATTTGAATCTTTCTATACCTTTCTCTATATGTATACAACTATATATAAAGTATCATTTAAAAAAATAGGATTATGTGCTATGCATTTTCTCCTTTTTTTACTTAATAGTATTAACTTAGAAAGATGTACATGATATAATTATCCATCTGATTTGTTCTTTTCCCCCCAGTTTTATTGAGATATAATTGACATACAACATTGTGTTAATTTAAGGTGTACAACATAATGATTTAATATATGTTACAGATGATTACCACAATAAATCTAGTTAACATCCATCACCTCATATAGTTTCAACTTATTTTCTTGTAATGAGGATTTTTAAGGTCTGCTCTCTTAGCAACTTTCAAATATACGATGTAGGTTTTTTTAAGTTTATTTATTTAATCTCTATACCTAACATAGGGCTCAAGCTCACAACCCCAAGATCAAGAGTCTCATGCTGTCTTCTGACTGAGCCATCCAGGCACTCCTCAAATACACAATGTAGTATTATTAACTGTAGTCATCATGTTGTACACTACATCCCCAGAACTTACAAATCTTATAACTGGAAGTTTATATATTCTTCTTTTAGTGTCATAAGATATATATAATGTAAAAATTGCCATTTTTATCATTTTTAAGTATACGATTCATTGGCATTAATTACATTCACAGTGTTGTACAATCATCACCACTATCTGTTTCCCAAACTTTTTTACCCCAAAAGAAACTCTAAACATTAAGGAACAATACAGCATTTCCCTTCCCCCCAAGCCCATGGTAAGATTTTTTTCTTCGTAGGAAAAGTGTATAATTTCTATAATATAGATATAATATCAATCTTTTTCTTACTGAATAATATTTAATATTTAGGTTTCCTAATTTGAGCCACTTACAAATAATGCTGAAATAAGCATCCTTATTCATATGTCCTTACTTATTAATTTTCCTTTGTATGATAGATTCCTGTGCTTGAAATTTTTGGATTAAAGGCCATGAGCATATTACATTTTTTTTTACTTTAATTTTTTTTTAACGTTTATTTATTTATTTATTATTATTATTTTTTTTAATATTTTTTAATTTATTTTTGGGACAGAGAGAGACAGAGCATGAACGGGGGAGGGGCAGAGAGAGAGGGAGACACAGAATCGGAAACAGGCTCCAGGCTCCGAGCCATCAGCCCAGAGCCTGACGCGGGGCTCGAACTCACGGACCGCGAGATCGTGACCTGGCTGAAGTCGGACGCTTAACCGACTGCGCCACCCAGGCGCCCCAAACGTTTATTTATTTTTGAGAGAAACAGAGACAGAATGTGAGCGGGTTAGGAGCAGAGAGAGAGGGAGACACAGAAGCAGAAGCAGGCTCCAGGCTCTGAGCTGTCAGCACAGAGCCCGACATGGGGCTCGAACTCACGAGCTGTGAGATCATGACCTGAGCCAAAGTCGGACGCTCAATCGATTGAGCCACCCGGGCACCCCGCAAATTACATTTTTATATGTGCTACCAGGTTGCTTTCCCAAAAGCTTATAGTAGTTATACTTCCAACAGTAATGTTTGAGAGTTTCCATTTCCCCACCCTTACACCTGCACTGAATATTAGCACTATTCATCTGTGCTAATTTGGTGAGTGAAAACTAGTATTTTATTGTTTTTATTTTTTTAAGTTAAACATTTGAATCTCTTCTCCTTTTTCTGTTATTTTACTGAGTTGTTTCTGTTTGTCTTATTAATTTATAGGAGCTTGTATAGTGGGGATATCACCCCATTGTCTATCATAGTATTACAAATATTTTCTCCCAATCTGGCCCAAATATTTTATCCAGACTGTTGTTTATCTCTGAATTTGTTTATGGTGTCTTTTGGATTCCTTTTTAGTTGGTCTTGTCACTCAGGATCCTGAATTCCTTTTCCCCTGTTGCTAGCCCATGCGCAGGGGTGAGGAACATAGAAAACAGACAGCTGTCTTTGTTTCTAAGGAAGGAGACAAGAAAAGACTAGCTCTGGCGGTAGCTAGCTAGGGAAAAAAAAAAAGACCTTTGATTCAGGGCAAGAAGGCGCTTTATCTTTTCTAGAAAGTGGGATTTGCTTAGCAGATGCATTCAGGATCCTGAGCAGAAATCCTGGGTGCCAGCTAGGTTCTGAAGAGGCGCATCCATCTCTCCAGATACCCTAGTCTTAGCTTCGTACTTTTCCTGAGCAAAAACCAGGCCCGGCTACTTCCAGCCTCACCCTGAGCACCACCTGCAGGTCATCTCTCTCCACAGCCTCCAGCGGCTGCCCTCCGTGCTTCTTCCCCCTGCTCTCTTGTCAGTGTTACTGTCTCCCCTTCCTGGACTTGGCAGACACGCTTGTCATTGGAGACCTCAGGCCAGCTGGTCACTGGAGTTTCCTGTGGTGGGAAAAGAGAATGCTGGAGGTGGTGATTGCAGTGGGCATGAGAAAGGGGGCAGGAAGGAGTGTATGAAAGCCAGAAGGCAAAGGAGATGAGATTGGCAGCTTTCCCTTCAGTCTGCTCCAGAGTGGCTAGGAAAGGAGGACATTCTAAGGAAGACGCGTTCTGCTAAGTGAGCTCAAGCCAAACAATATTTTGTTTAGGCTATCCTAGAAGAAACTATCCCTCACCTGTCAATCCTGTGACCCAAGGCTTCTAGAATTATTTTAGATCCTACTCCAAGGATCAGCCTTTTGTTTGGCCCCACACAGCTGCCAGACCAGGATTTGTGCCACTGATTGCCTGGCAGGCTGTGTCTGTGTTCTAAAGACCTATCACTCTCACCTGCCTTTTTTAGAAAATTAACTGTGCTATTTCATTCAAGCTCAGGGGATAAGAGCAACAAAGAGATCAGTTAAACTACTTTAACAAGGGAGATTACTGAAAGAGGGGAAGAAATAGACCTGTAGGAGCCTTGTGAAGCAGGAGTAAAGCTGCCATTCACATAGCTCTGAAACCCCACATAATACTGAGGACCTGGATTTCCTGTGCAAGGAAAAGTCCAGCTACGGACCACGGAGGCCTGAATAGTCAGGCAAGGGCTATGAGAGAAGACTCAGGCAAGGGCCTTCGGGTTATTGAAGGCCCTTGAAGGCCTTCGGGTTATTGAAGGCTCAGAAACTTCAGATTTTCTGAGTTGAATGGGAGAAACATGGAGAGTTGGGGTGATAGAAGGAGTTAGGGCACCCCGTATACTATGTATCATCATGAAATTGGCTTCCTTCTTTTTTAAAAAAATTTTTTTTTCAATGTTTTTATTTACTTTTGAGAGAGAAAAAGCTAACAGGGGAGGGGCAGAGAGAGAGAGGGAGAGAATCCTAAGCAGGCTCCACACTATCAGCACAGAGCCCGATGCAGGGCCCAAACCCACGAACCTTGAGATCACGACCTGAGCTGAAATTGAGTCGGACGCTCAACCAACTGAGCCACCTAGGCGCCCCGAAATTGGCTTTCTTCTGCATGAACTCTAAGTAACCACTCCTGGTGTTCAGTGGGGGCGTGCTGTATGGACAGAGTGTCTTTGACCAGGTGTCAGAGACTAACCAGGACAGAAGAGAAAAAAGAAAACAAATGAGAATCACTTACAATTCATGAAAGTCTTCAGGCTCGTTGTTACAAGGGAAATGTTTTGGTTTCTCAGCCGCACCCCTGAGCTTTAGGCTCAGGAACTCTGTTATTCAGGTACCAAGAAAGAAAAAATGGTAAGAATTTCTTTTAATTCCCACTACTTAAAACTAGGAGGTGCTCCTGTAGTACACCGTGCTACCTCTGGAGCAACCTTTCTCTGTCACTCGCAAAGCCTTGCCATGTCCCTCCTTTTTCCCCCTACTTATGTTTCCCTTTCAAGGATAATCTGGGAAGTTCTGCAAGACCCTTGAAGGGCTTGAGGGAGGCCACTTCTTTGGCTACTCCTTTTGGATATTTAGCAGATTAATGGGAGCAGTTTCTCCCTTGGCAGTATTTGTGTTAGTTTCCAGCATGGTGCTGGTTGTCTGATCTAGCTTCTCCCCTCTTCTTATTCACTGTTGAAATTCTCTCTTCCTCCTACTCCTGGGTCAGCCAGCCTCCAATCTTGTTTAGTTTGTCCCCTTTTTCTCCTAATGCATGTTTAGTTAAGCTGGTAGAATGATTCTTGCTCCATGTCATATTGTTTTAAGTAAGAATGCAAAGCAGGAAGAAGTCTCTGATTTGCTATAAAGTGGCACCCAGATATATGTATTGGCAGCAGGGACTGTCCATTTCTTTCCACTACTCTCCTACCTCACTTGCACCTGAACACAAAACCCCAGAAGCAACCAGAGAGAGATGTGTTGAAGGAGAAAACATGAACAGAGAAAGTCTACAACCTTGGTGTTCGAAGGTCTCGTCCTACTTGGCCCTTGCTCTGGGCCAAAAACTCCTCTATTTCTAGGCCCTTCTTCTATAAAATGAGTGGCTTTACACCAGTGAGTCCAAAGTATGGTCCCCCTGACCAGCAGCATTAACTTGTCCTGAGATCTTGTTAGAAATGCACATTGTCAGGCCCCACTGTAAATCTACTAAATCAAAAGTTCTCGGAGTGGACCCAGCAATTTGTTGTTGTTTTTTTTTTTATTTAAAAAAATTTTTTTTTAATGTTTTATTTATTTTTGAGACAGAGACAGAGCATGAATGGGGGAGGGGCAGAGAGAGAGGGAGACACAGAATCGGAAGCAGGCTCCAGGCTCTGAGCTGTCAGCCCAGAGCCCGACGCGGGGCTCGAACCCACGGACCGCGAGATCGTGACCTGAGCCGAAGTCGGACGCCCAACCGACTGAGCCACCCAGGCGCCCCGCAATTTGTATTTTTAACAAATCTTATTAGTGATTCTGATATATACTTAGGTTTGAGAACCACTGTTTTACACAGTGGGATTTGTGCTGAGGAGCTTGTTAAAGCCAGTTATGAGCAAAATTCTCCGGTAGTTCAAGTAACCATGGGTTGGGAAATTGAAGAGGAGAAAAACAGTCTCTCAAGGCGGTGCCTATACAGGATATCTTGCCTTTCTGTCTCTCCTCTCCATACAATTTAGTCTCTTTTTCTGTTGGAGCAGATCCCACTCATGAGGGCACAGCAGAGGGCATGGAGAACATGGCGGATGCTGTCACCCATGCCCGTTTTGTGGGCACAGATCCTGCCAGCGATGAGGTTGTCCTGATGAAAATCCTTCAGGTAAATGGAGGGGAAGAGCAATTAGGCTAATGGCCAGGAGCTGGTGCTATCGGCTCTCCTTATCCAAGACTGCCGGCAGCTCGAAGCTGTGTTTTGACTCCACTGGGGCTTAGGGAGCTACTTTGTTTCTAAACAAGCAGCTCGGGTACCCAGAGTAAAAGCTTTTCTAATGAAAATAATTAACAGCTTTAGATGAATTGATATCAAATACCAGAAGCCCTTAATACATTTGTACCTCTGGTGGACCATATCTGCCGTTCATCTGTGGGACTCATGGGCTAGGGCTGGAATGAGTGCTGAACTGTATCTGGGTCATGGAGAGTAAAGGCACAGTTCCCAAGATAAGTTCCTGGGAGATCCCCCCACACCCATCAAACTGAAGTGAGGTCAGCATTCTTGCTAACCTCTCTTTCTCACCCGAGTGCTTCCGTAGGAGACTAAAGGAACAGAAGGCAGCTTCTCTCCCCTCAGGTACACCCCACTTTACCCAGCCTGCTTTATTTATCGCTGTATCTCCTCTTTCTTCCTGGTAGGTGCTGCGGACGCTGTTGCTGACCCCAGTGGGTTCCCACCTAACCAATGAATCTGTGTGTGAGATTATGCAGTCTTGCTTCCGGATCTGCTTTGAAATGAGGCTCAGTGGTAGGTGCTTGAATATTGGGCCTGTCACCATTCCTAGGGCCAGTGTCTGTGAGTATAAATATAGGATACTGTCTCTGAGCCCCAGAGAGGTGGAAAACTCTGGACTTGTCCTTCACCTACCTTGTGGAGCCAAAGAGGTCTAGAAGTCTTTACTTGACTATTGTGCAGCTAGAATAGAGACCTTAGTTCATTGTGCCAAGGCAGAAATTGGGATAGATCCCCAAATGACTTAGCCCAGGCACCAAATCTGCCTCCCTTGGGCTTTCGGGGATTGACACCAGCCTGCAACCCTTAAAAACGCATCATCGTGCACCAACACCCCGCCCGCCCTCAGCTTTTTCTCCTGTCTCAGTAGTGCCACCTAGTGGGCTACTGAAGTTGTGGCTGCCAGGCTGAGCTGGAGCTGGTTTTAATAAGTTTGGCATAATCCTTAGTAAACAAGGTTTGGAGGGGAGTCTGCTCTGAGAAGCCTCCTGATAATAGCACAGCAAGTAATGACACCTGTGTTATTTGTTTTTGCCTGTGCAGAGTTATTGAGAAAATCCGCAGAGCACACTCTCGTAGACATGGTGCAGCTGCTCTTCACAAGGTAAACCTGCTGCTGTTTGCTTCAGCCCGGCTGCCCGGGCCTCTTGAGCTTGCCTGCTTCCACACAGCCACTTCAGGGACCTGGCCAACCCCACAGCCACTTCAGGGGCCACTGGGATTATGGATGGGGGTAGTTCACTGGGCCAAGGGTTACTGAATAAGGGGAAAGGAGAAGATAGCTGGCTTGGCCTCAGAGGGAGGCAGGGGGTTATTTGATCTAGGCCAACAGACCTTGTTCTGCTTTCCAAACTTGTGTCTGTTTCTGTGCAGGTAGCAGCTGGGAAAGGGAACGCAGAGAGGAAGCCAAATTCAAGGGAGCCTGGAACAGGGTGCTGAACTCCCAGAGCTCAGTCTGATTTCTGTGAGAAAGGACCAAGGCTAGGGTGACAAACCTTGTTGGCCCAGACTCTCCCAATTTTAGCACTGAAAATCCTGCATCCCTGCAAACACTTCATTCTCTGGCAAACCAAGACTACTGGTTACCCTCATCAAGGCCCTCAATTTAGGGGCTATGAGGCCTTTTCATATTATGCCTAACTGCCTGTTTCCTACACCTCTTTTCAGTAGACTAACTTTGAGAAGAGCTGACTGAGGCAAGAGCTTTAAAGCCTCCCCTGGGAGATATTAATAACGGGGTTTGTTATGTATCTGTGCGGCCCAGGGTTATATAGGAAATCAGTGTACCTTCTGCTCAATTTTGCTATGGACCTAAAATTTCTCTAAAAAACAATCTAGTTAAAAAAAAAAAATTCCCCATGGTATTTCATTTTGCTCTCGGATCCATAAGTAATAATTCTTATTATCCACACATTAGATCTGCCCCTGCTCCCTGCTACAAAGCATTCCCACTCTTCAGGCTCAGATTTATTGTTTTCAAAACTCAACCTGCCTTTTACTGCTCACACTATGTCCAGTCTCCTGGGATTTTGATGGACTGCCCTCTCCCCATATTGTGCCTTTCATCTGTACTTGTTAAGTAAATACAAGCAGGAAGGGGTCGGTTTAGGATGAAAAGAGCCTCCACACTCCAAGGGCATTAGTCACTTTGCCCTGGTGACTCCCTTCTTTTTAAGAATGTGTCTGTATTATAAGTCTCCCAACTTCTTACTTTGATAAGGTTCTCAAAAGGATGAAATTAGCCTGCTTCTCTTCCTAGCTTTTCCTAAGAGACAGAGCATGCCCTGGCCCACTGCATCTTTGGGCTGTGGCTAGCATGCTGGGGAGATTTGTTGTTATCCCCAATGACAGTTCATGGGGTTCTCTATCTTGTAGGTTACCTCAGTTTAAAGAAGAACCCAAGAACTATATGGGCACCAACATGAAGAAGGTATGAGCTGCTGTCCCTCATCCAAACTTTGGTCTCTCAACTTTAGTGCTATGGGGATTTTCCTGGACACCCTTGCTTGGCAAAAACATGCTTTTGCCTAGACAGGTCTGCTTGGAATCTAAAAAATAGCTATCATTCATTTAGTGAGAAATTTATTCTTCCCCAGATACCTTTCCTTCCCCAACCTTTCCTTCCCAGCCTATCTTTGTTGACCCACCACATAAGCTGGTGAACCAGTCCTTCATGGAAACTTGGTAAGGCCCATCAGATTGGGCTAAAAATGTATGTTGATAAAAGTGAACGTTCTGCCATCCCCTCAAAGCCCAGACTTGTCAGTAGGTAGGAGGCCTAAAGAGGCTATGCCCTAAGTCCCACCATAATGCTGGATTAGAATGGGCTCACACTTGGGCTTGTCTCTGTTGATGAGACAAATTAAGCCTGACTCTAGATCAGAAGGTTCTCAAACTGATAAAAGAATGTGATCAGAAGAATGGCCTCTTTCTATTTTAAACTGAAGTCCTGAACTTCACAGACCTCTGATGAGGATTCTACTTGCAACCCTAAGAGGTTCTTCCCGTGGAGATGGCCCTTGGCTGTTTGGTGCATGCACCTGACCTTCCCTTCTCCCCAGCTCTCCATCCCTATTCCTGCCCTATGCCCTATTGGCGTGTGTCTGAATTTATTTCACTTTGTTTAAATCGTTCGTTTGCCTGTCTTTCACAGATTTCTCCATGTCTCCTCAACAAACTGGAGCTAAGTAGTGGGGAGCAGACCAAAGCCCTGAACCAGTTAGAGAGGGTACTACTCTTTAAGAACCTCAAGGTCTCTCTCCCTCTCCCTCTCCTTTCCCCCCTTTTTATTTATTTAAATGTTTATTTTTTTAATATGTAACATCTGGGTCACATTTCCATTGTGCAGAGCACAACTTACCCCTACCTAATAACACAGCACGGTTTTGGAAGAGTTGCATGTGTTTGTAGCTTTGCAGTGTTGGGAATTTCCCTGGGGGCATCTGGTTGCATGGAGGCAGAAGGAAGCTTTGAACTGGTGACATATCATGTAGTGAGCCTGGATAGAGAGCTTGGGTCCTGCTGACATCTTGCGGGCATGTTAGTATCTACCAATTTGGGGGAACTGTGAGGGACCTCTGAGCAAGCCCCTTCCCTCTTCTACCCTTTGCCTGTCTCAGAGCTGGCATATGGAGCTTAAGCACAGTCTTTGGCTCTATTTAGATACCTGAACTGGGTTTGGAGGGAAAGGATAGTCCCATCTAGTTGGGGTCTTTTATTTTTCGTAGTTAGTGTTAAAGCGTTCCTTCATTCCCAGGTTTAGGACTCTAGGTGGAGGGGAAGGAGCTGGATAACTCAAGATGGGTTCTGCAGAGATGCTCTCTGTCCCTTAAAAGTTGAGATGTAGAGGAGTTTAGGGGAGAGGTCCAAGTTAAAGATTACCCCTAACCCCATATCCCTGCTTTAGGAAGAAGAGGGAGAGAAGGAGGTATGGGCTGTCTATGTTTAGGCTGTCACATGAGTGGCATTCTGGAGGTGTGATTGTGGAAATCCAGGTCATTGAAGATTAAAAGAACTGTGTATGTGTGTGTACACCTAGGTCCCTAGGCCTGCATTCTTTTTGCACAGTGTCCATTTTCATTTATGTGCTTGACTCATCTCAAGTTGCAGCTCTCTCTTCAGTGGCTACCCTGCCTTTTGCCATGATTATTAACCTAAGACCTGCCCTTTCTTTGTAAAGCTTATACTGCCCTTTGGAAATACAAAGTTATATGGATTAGGTGTTGGAGGGTTCCATGAACAGGGAGCATAACTGTACTTTGTCAGGGCTGAGGCATTTGTGAGAATTGGAGCTTCTCATCCCCTACTCCAGCCAGGAGGCAGAGAATACTAATTGAAATGATCAGGTTGGAGCTAGTTTTGCAGAGATTAAAGAAGGAAACAGGCAGGACTAATCCTAGTGTCAGAAGGAATCTCATTGAGTGACTGGTTTCTCGGTGGAAGTAGGACCACCTGGAGTCACTGAAATTGGGAATCCGCCTAGAGAGAAAAGATATCTCACAAAAGTGGATCCAGATGTTAGTATTTTTGGACCTCAGTGACAATTGCCAATAAAGCTAGGAGGTTCTTGTTTTCCCTCATTAATCTCTTGAGCTTCTTGACTGTCTGTATGTTTGGCTGACTCTTACTCCCATAGGTTTTTTTTTTTGTTTTTTTCGTTTGTTTTTTGGGTTTTTTTTTTTTTTTTTTTTTTACCATGAACTTTCTTCAGATGAGCTTCAGTGGTTACTAGAGAGAGCATTCTAGTTCCTGTTTAACCACAGTGCTCAGAACACTTGAAGTTCCATTCTAGGCATATGACTGTAGGCATTCTGGCGATGGTGGCATAGTATAAATCCAGTGTGAGGTTGTTGCCACATTAGTAAGAGCTGGGTGTGAGGCTCAACTTTTGGACCTCTCTCCTTTCTGGGTGGAGCTTTTGGTAAGGAAGAATTATATGGTTTCTAAACAAAGGATTAATGGTTACCCAGGTTCTGGAGGGCTTGGGGGAGGTTGAAGAAGGAGGCCTATCCCCCAAATGCTAGAAGGAATTGAACAGGCCAAGGATGACAGGGTATATTCGGCCTTTAGAAAGAGGCTCTTACTTTGTTAGAGCGTTCTGATGATTTCTCGACCATTACAGTTACCCAGTCCAGGAATGGTCCCTTAGTCTAGAAATAGTATGGTATAACTGTGGAGGGACTGGTAAAGGACTGGTCTCAAACCCTAACAGAAGGCATCAGGACCAGAAAAAATGAAATGGGCTTAAATAAAGTAACTGTGAACTGAGGGTGGAGAAAATGCATAAAAATTTATATCCTAGAGTAGTTCCCACAATAGGTTTTAGAAATTTTCCTTTGTAACTAAAAGGAAGCTATAGGAAATATAGCAGGACAGAAGAAAACAGAATAGAGCAAGGTACAAGAAATCAGTAGCCTTACCATCTGAAAACATAAAACTGCATCTAGAAAGACCCAACAGTGAGACAGGAGGTCTCACTGATGTACAAAATTGGGAGCAGCAGCATGACATGACCCTCCATCCTTAACTCCAAAAATCAGCTGGGATACCACTCCTTCCTTAACTCCTTCCTTGACCACTTTGATACAAAAATTTCAGAGTCAGGGATGTATTTAGGATCTAGGCCCCGTTCACGAACCAGTAGGGAAGCTAAGAGAGTGACAGGGAAGGAATAGACTCTCATAGTTGGTTAAGAACCTAGGAGTAGAAGGCTGTGCTACAGATAGTTGAGGAGCAAAGCCCTGGAGTCCTTGTAGATCTGAAGCCTCAGGCAAAGGAACCTCTGCCCTTAGCTTTTCTGCAGGAGGGTCAGGCACCATCTACAGGACTTAAGATTGCCACCCGGGACTCAGGGAAGCAGAGTAATATGTGATCAGCTGAAAAGCAGAATGTTTAGGAGGTCACCAGGCTGACCTGTGAAATGGCAGACGTAGAAGCAAGGTTGGAGGAATAGGAATGTGCTCTGATGGTCTAGATTCTTCCTTTGCCACAGACACGGCATATAGGCTGTTTTCTAGGGACCAGTAGGAATAAAAGAAGGGAGATTTCTAGGGAAAGAGTCTTAGTTTGAGTACCAGTGCTAATGAGGTATGATATTTCCAGCTGAAAATGAGAGCAGGAGGCATGAGTGATTCATCCAAGTGGAAGAAACAGAAGAGATCCCCCCGGCCTCTGCGCCATATGACCAAAGTCACACCAGGTTCAGAGCTGCCCACCCCCAACGGAACTACCTTATCCTCTAACCTCACTGGTGAGTGCCCTGGGTTGCTTCCTCTAATTAGAATAGATAGAAGAAAACCTTCCTCTCTCAGGCATTTTAACATTGAAAACTAGTCAACTGAGGGGCTTTGGTCTTTCTGCTAAGAGTAAAAAGGGAAAACTCCAGGTCTGTTCAGACTGTGACCACTTAGCAATTCTGCAGTGACTTTGGGTTGTTATCCTTCCAGAGAAACTCTGACTACTTTAGAGACCAGTGTATGCAGAGATTAGTATGTGGTCTAGGAAAAGAGCCCCTAGTGCCATGGAGGCTATGTTTTTCCTACAGTCTCTTTTCTTCAAGCCTCGCCTACTTTGCTTGGCAGGGGGAATGCCCTTCATTGATGTGCCCACTCCCATCTCTTCTGCAAGTTCAGAAGCTGCCTCAGCAGTGGTCAGCCCCTCTACAGACAGTGGCCTAGAGTTCTCCTCCCAGACCACCTCCAAGGAAGACCTCACTGACCTGGAACAACCTGGCTCTCCAGGGTATAGCACAGCTACAGAGCCTGGCAGCAGCGAGCTGGGGATTCCTGAGCAGCCTGATCCCCAGGTATGGCTTTAAGGCCCCTCTCTAATCTTCTAGTGTAGAATTGACTTGACCCTTTTCATCCTTTATCCAGGCTTTGGTTCAAAAGAAGGTCAGGTTGGGGGCGGGGGGGGGGGTGCGGTGTAGAGTTACTTCATTATTTCTTATTTCCTAGAATCAGCTGTGCAATCTAGAAAATCCACAGCATGACTCACTGTAAGAGGTAGCTCATGGGATTTATCAAGTCTTGCATACAGGTAGTACTAGGCAAAGGGGAGGGAAATGGCCATGGCTTTGGAAGATAATGATATAAATCCCAAGCCTATGAGAGCCTCTATTGTTTCTAGAGTTCTAGTCACTTTAGGTCAGTGATGCCTCAGGAAGTGTTTTCTGAGTCCTTCACACTCCTGCCCTGAGCCATCTTGCATTGATTCATAGCTCACTGAGCTGGCCCTACACCTGCAGTCCATTAGAGACACTTGGAGCTTAAACACTTCAGGGGGGAGTAAGTTCCAAGTTGGTCTTGCTTCATCCCTCTTCCTATCGCCCTGCTGCTGGTCATAGCAGGAAGGGATTCATGTGGAAAAGGCCCAGTCAGCATCCGTGGAATCCATCCCCGAAGTGTTAGAGGAGTGCACATCCCCTGCTGACCACTCTGATTCTGCCTCTGTTCATGACATGGATTACGTCAATCCCCGGGGTGTACGCTTTACACAGTCCTCCCAGAAGGAAGGTGAGTTCTCTCAAGCAGTCTCTGCCTATTCACCTCCCCCATCCTGCCCACTAAGCATCCTGAGCCTAGATGATCTTGGACCCAAGGTGTCTGCTGTCCACATTTTCTAGTCAGGAAATGGAATCAAGCCAGGGGGACTTTGGCATGGATGGAGCCCTTGCCAACCTATACAGAGAGGGACTTTGATGAACAATAGGAAGTGAGAGGGAAGAATAGAAAGCTTGAGACTTTTAACAGAAAGTAGGGTCATCAATTCTGATTCCCTTTAGTAAGTGAGACTAGTCTTACCTTTCCAGAAAAAAAGCTTTTTTTAAAAAAATTTTCTTGAAGAGAATCACTTATTTGAAATTGCCTTGTATAATGCAGGGCAGTCCAGGCCAACTTTTCAGTCCAGTTGTTTCCTGACATTCCTACTTTACTTCTGGCTTTCCCCAGGTACAGCATTGGTCCCCTATGGTCTTCCCTGCATCCGCGAACTCTTCCGCTTCCTCATCTCCCTCACCAATCCACACGACCGCCATAATTCAGAGGTTATGATCCACATGGGATTGCATTTGCTGACAGTGGCTCTTGAATCAGCCCCTGTAGCCCAGTGCCAAACCCTGTTGGGCCTCATCAAGGATGAGATGTGCCGCCACTTACTCCAGGTAAGACTGGACCTCTAGAGGGTCTCTGAGCCCTTGGCTATTTTCCACGGTCTCTCAGGGACCAGGGGGAGCACAAGGAGGTTTGGTTGATTGGTGAAAAGAGTATAGGATCCAGAAAAGAATCTCCCTTCCCAGTTGGCCAGTGGTCATCATCAAGAGGACTCTACTAGTTCTCTGGGGACTCTGGCAGCCAGAAAAATATAGGAATGGCTAGATATAGTTTCCTTAGAGTACAGGACCTTAGTGGCAACTTCACAGAGTTTATTATCCTACTTTTCTCTTGGTTGAGCCATAGGTTCAGAAACCTAATGATTTAACCCTACTCTGATCTCCAGCTACTCAGTGTAGAGCGACTAAACCTTTATGCTGCTTCCCTGCGGGTATGCTTCCTACTGTTTGAGAGCATGAGGGAGCACCTCAAGTTCCAATTGGAGGTGAGTTTCTTGAACTTGGATAAAGAAAAAATAGCAAGATATATAGCATCTTTAGTGGGGCCAGCTCTGTCCTGCTGCGGGGATGGGATTTAGGGGCTCCTAAAATCCTAGAGAGCTATTAGCCTCTGTAGTTTGGTTCCTTGGCTGTCCTCTTTGGTGGAGAAATTAAAGGGAGCCCAGAGAAAACTGGTTGGCTATAAAATGAAAGAAGCCAAATATGAGGACTGGTGGACAACCTCACTATGAGTGGGTACAGGTTTTCTGCCCAGCAGTTCCTCTGCAGCACAGGCAGGCAAGTCAAACTGGCTTTGCCACTAAGTTGCAAAAAGGAACTCTGAATAGTACCAGGTAAGGCTCCCATAGAAAGCACAAAGAGGGCAATAGGCAACTTGTTTTTGGATCAGGCATAAGGTAGAGAGCCAGGCCTCCCCCAATGTAGAGGCCAAAGAGAAGGACGGAATGTCTTTAAGGATATGTTAACGCATGCCTCCTGGCTGGGCGTCTCCTTCTTGTATTTAATGTTTTTCCTGTCTAATTTTTCTCTTCTGTCTTGAATCCTTATCCCACTCAAATGGCTATTACTGGGTTATTGCCAGATGTACATCAAAAAGCTTATGGAAATCATCACTGTGGAGAACCCCAAGATGCCTTACGAGATGAAGGAGATGGCACTGGAGGCCATTGTGCAGCTCTGGCACATCCCCAGCTTTGTCACTGAGCTCTATATCAACTATGATTGTGACTATTACTGTTCCAACCTCTTTGAAGACCTCACCAAGCTGCTGTCCAAGGTGCTGAGCATTATTACTGTCCTCTAGAAAGAAGGCTCTATTAAGGAAATCTCTTCTGGTGGTAGTGAGCATATTATACACGGGCGGGGGGGGGGGGGGGGGGAGGGGTGCAACACTTGAAAGCTGGGGAACTGGAAGAAGAAAGGCATTTTCTCAGGGCAATGCAGAAGTTATAGGTGGTTTCAGGATTTTTGGAAAAAGATAAAGTATTAACCTCAAGTCTACTGAATCTGTTTACTTTCCAGAATGCCTTCCCTGTGTCTGGTCAGCTCTACACAACACACCTCCTCTCTCTTGATGCCCTGTTAACAGTGATTGATAGCACTGAGGCCCATTGCCAGGCCAAAGTCCTCAACAGTCTTACCCAACAAGAGAAGAAAGAAGCAGCTAGACCTGGCTATGAGACAGTAGATGGCATCCGAGAAGCCAGCAATAGTGAGAAGCATTTCTTTCTTTGAGGATCCCTGGGTTCTATGCTTATCATTTCTCTACTCACCAAATCCTCTCTCCTTATATCACTTCCACTGGGGTCTCTCCCAGTTCTATGTTTCCAGGATTTGGTGGTTTGAATCATAGGCTAGGCAGGCAGGTTCTCAACACTCATGGATTTGTCCTTTTCTTCTCCACACTTTGGCTTTCATTTAATAATAATAATAAATTATTAATTAATATAATTATTAATACTAAATATAGTAATTATTTAAATTTATTTATTTAAGTATAGTTAACACACAGTGTTATGTTAGTTTCAGGTGTACAGCATAGGAGAATTATTTATTTATGGGGGGAAAGAGAACCTAGATTAAAGGATATAGGACTTCTGTTCCTGAGAGCTCCAGGCCCTACTGTCCCCCACCCCAGTATCTGCTTCTACCCTAATTAATCTTCTCTAACATCCCCTTGAGACTGAGGTTGCAGATGACCAGAGAATGAGACTGGGTAATCTCTATTAAATTATAGAATCTAGGGTTGCCTGGGTGGCTCAGTCAGCTCAGGTCATGATCTCGCAGTCTGTGAGTTCGAGCCCCACATTGGGCTGTGTGCCAACAGCTCAGAGCCTGGAGCCTGCTTTGGGTTCTGTGTCTCCCTCTCTGTCTGCCCAAACCTCACTCATGCTCTGTCTCTCTCTCAAAAATAATAAATAGGGGTGCCTGGGTGGCTCAGTCGGTTGGGTGTCTAACCTCAGCTCAGGTCATGATCTTGCAGTCCGTGAGTTCGAGCCCTGCATCGGACTCTGTGTTGACAGCTCAGAGCCTGGAGCCTGCTTCAGATTCTGTGTCTCCCTCTCTCTCTCTGCCCTTCCCCTGCTCATGCTCTGTCTCTCTCTGTCTCAAAAATAAATAAAAACATTAAAAATAAATAAACTTAAAAAAATTTTTTAAATAATAAATAGACATTAAAAAAAAAAAGAAATATATATATATATATATATATATATATATGGGGCTCCTGGGTGGCTCAGTCAGTTAAGCGTCCGACTTTGGCTCCCGGTTCATGAGTTCGAGCCTCATGTTGGGCTGTGTGCTGACAGCTCGGAGCCTGGAGCCTGCTTCTGATTCTGTGTCTCCCTCTCTCTCTGCCCCTCCTCCACTCTCGCTTGCTCTCTCTCTCTCTCAAAAATAAATGAACATTAAAAAAAAATTTTTTTTAATTTAAAAAAATAAATTATAGAATCTAATGCTTAGCTAACCTGACTACTTGTTTGGGATTAGGTTTGTCCTATTCAGGGCTGGTGACCTATGTGGGTCTATGTGGGACCTAGGCAGGTCTCCTTGACCTGGGACTCAACTTCTCCTATAACTCTGTTTGGCTTCCTACCCCATCTTCATTTGTCTTCTTCTCTCTTACCAGCTGAGAGAGCAGCCAACGACAGGAAACCTGTAGGCATAGCCCCAGATGTCCCAGGCCTACATTTACCAGGTGGAGGGCGGCTGCCAGCAGAACACGGGAAGCCAGGATGCAGTGATCTGGAGGAAGCTGGTGACTCTGGGGGTGGGTACTGGGTATCCATGATCCTCAGCCCCCTCAACTGGAGGGTCTGGTAGAGAGCAGAGGGGTGGGGTGCACAGACACCCTAGGGCAATATGTGGGTAAACCTTGGCTGCTCACCCATGCCCTCAAACCTGGAGAGAGGAAATAAAATGTTTGGAGCCCTAGAAGATAGGATTTGTAGGAAGACTGATGAAGACAAGAAAATTTCTGAGTCATTCTCCTTTTTTACTAGAGTATATTGGCAACCTTTCTAAAAGCCTGGGAAAAGAGATCTTATGGGTATTTTCTTCTCTTCCACCCATCTCCCATTCCTAGCTGACAAAAAGTTTACCCGGAAGCCACCTCGATTTTCCTGTCTCCTGCCAGATCCACGGGAACTGATTGAAATTAAAAACAAAAAGAAGGTATATATAGCGCTATCTCCAGAGCTTAACCTCTGCCTGCCTCTGTCTGGGTGTCTTTTGTAGGGTTTGTGTCTCAAAGGATAAGGGAGAGTAGCAGCTCATTGAATGGTTTCCCAAAGCTAATCTTTGCAGTTTTTTGGGACTTCAGCAACCCCCCAGTCTCCTTTGAAGACCTTCACTTCTAAGCCTTGTAATTAAGCATACCCTATTGTGTGCCTCTGGGCAAAATCTGCCCTAGGTGACAGCTAAGTGTTACTGGTGGTAACAAAAGCCTGGGACCTGGTGTCATGTTGTGTCACTGGAGGTTAACTGGTCATCTCAAGCTCTGGGGTGAAGATTGGCAATGAAAGGAAATTGACATTTATCTGCTGCTTTAATAAAATTCAAATAACTCTGTGTGTGTGTGTGTGTGTGTGTGTGTGTGTGTGTGTGTGTGTATTTTAAAACAAAGAAAACCTCTCTTTTAAAAAAGAAATGTTTATTTCTGAGAGAGAGTGAGTGAGCAAGCATGCATGTGGCAGGGGCAGAGAGAAAGAGGGAACAAGAGAATCAGAGGGAACGAGAGAATCCCAAGCAGGCTGTGTGCTGTCAGTGTAGAGTCTAACATGGGGCTCAATCTGACGAACCGTGAGATCATGGCCTGAGCTGAAATCAAGAGTCAGACACTTAACTGACTGAACCCCTCAGGAGCTCCAAGAAAACCTTTTTTTCCTCTTATGGTCAGCCTAAATGACTTTGGTTTATGTGTCCCCTTAATTGCAGGGCTGTGACTAGACAGATAAAAAGTGGAGTTATCATCATAGTTAGTTCACCTTGTCCTTAAGAGCTGGGAAACCAAAGTAAGAAGAGAAATCCAAGCTAGGCTGTAAACTGATGCCAGGATGGCTGTAAAACTGGAGAGAAGAGAACCTCCTCTAATCTCTCTTTTACTTTTTCCTGATCCCCAAGTTGGTGAAGGGCTGTCCTATGCATCTTGGGAATTCAGAAATGAGTGAAAAGGAACTCCTCAGCCAGTTCTAATTAGACATGAAGATTGGGGAAAGCTAGAGTCGGTATGGTCCAGCCTTAGTTTTGGAGTCACTTAGAACCACATCCTAGGAGCCGGTTAGGTTACCAACTGTGGACCATGATGGAGCCCAGCCTGGCCTTGTCTGGTTTAGGAGCAGAGCATCTTGTGACACCTCTGGTATTTCTCCTCCAGCTGCTAATCACGGGCACAGAACAGTTCAATCAGAAACCAAAGAAGGGGATCCAGTTTCTGCAAGAAAAAGGCCTCCTCACCATCCCAATGGACAACACAGAAGTAGCCCAGTGGCTCCGAGAGAACCCTCGGCTGGACAAGAAAATGATTGGAGAGTTTGTGAGTGACCGCAAAAACATTGACCTGTTGGAGAGCTTTGTAAGGTGAGGAAGCTGTAAGAAATGGGGGACATAGGTCACATACTCTTCCTCTTCCCATGATTTATGTCTGTTGGACTTGAAAGTGTCTCCAGCAAGATAGCTTTGGGAGCCATTCCATTCTGCATAGAGAGCATTGCAAAGGGATGGAACAGGGTTACTGAGCACAAGGTAGGTTATGGGTTCCAGTGGATGAGATTTCCAGGCAAGAACTCACTGATGTGGAAAGGACTAAAGTTAGGAGTTGTCAGATTCTACTCTGTGTTAAAGATGACCAGGAGATAGAGATGACCCCTTTTCCAGAGACTTGAGCCTCCTCTGTTCTAGTATAAGAAGGTTAGAGGGACTGGAGCTAATAGGGAACCCAACATTTGCAGCTTATATATCTTTAGTCTCTTCATCCTTCTTCCTTTCCCTGTAGCACCTTCAGCTTTCAGGGTCTGCGGCTGGATGAAGCTCTTCGTCTCTACTTGGAAGCCTTCCGCTTACCTGGGGAAGCACCAGTCATCCAGAGGTTGCTGGAGGCATTCACAGAGCATTGGAGGGTGAGTTGAATGGTAGGGCCTGAGCCCAGCATCCCAAGTTCATTTGACTGAGGGTTTTTATGGCTCCTGCTGCTGTCTCCTTAGAAGGCTGAGAGCAGCATCAGTGAGCTTTCTATAGAAAGGCCAGCTTCTGTTAAGGAGTTGGCAAGAGGTTGGCAGATTTCTTTCTGGGAGCCCTACTCTACCTAGCATTGGCCAGTGGGTTGGTAGTAAGGGTTTGGCCAGAGAAGGGCATTGACACAGATGGGGTCTTTGCTTTTTCAGAATTGTAATGGCTCCCCATTTGCCAATAGCGATGCCTGCTTTGCCCTGGCCTATGCTGTCATCATGCTTAATACTGACCAGCACAACCACAATGTTCGCAAACAGAATGCACCCATGACTCTAGAGGTAAGTTTGGATCCCAGCCAAGGCAGAGAGGGTCCAGCACAGTTTTGGGGGTGTAGCAGGAAGGACATGGGATTTCCAGTGGGTGCAATGGACAGAGTCTGTCCAGGGGAATTAGGGAGGGCTGACCAATCCAAGAGAAGAACTGTGTTAGGGAGGTGGGTTCTTTCACTTTCTGTTTCCTGAGTCCTATTTACCATAGACCCCGGAGTTCTTTGGGGGGGGGGGGGGGCTTCAGCATTCACACATGGGGGGAAATGCTTATTGGCCTGTCTTTAGGAGTTTCGCAAAAACCTAAAAGGTGTGAACGGAGGCAAGGACTTTGAGCAAGACATTCTGGAGGACATGTATCATGCCATCAAGTAAGTATTTGTGGAAAATAGTTTGGCTTTCTATTAAGCAGAAGCACACTGCTTCCTTTTCCAGATTTTAGAGTCACAGCAGACTTCAGTGATTCATATGCCCTGGATTCAGCCTTGAGACTCAGCTGGGCAGCCCCTTCCTTCCCATTTTTTCCTTAAAGAAACCTGAACAACACTAGAGCTCTAGGATTCTGAGCCAGGATCTAAACTGCCCCTGCTAAGTAGAGTATCATGGGCTCATTTTCTGAACCCAAAGCAGCTGGGTTTTCTTGTCGAGCTCACAGAATGCATTCTGAAGCTGGTAGAGGACACAAGAGGGGCTCTGGAGGGTGAGGTTTGGGTCAGAAGTCAGAGATGGACACTTAGGTTTTTCACTGTAAATCAGAAAAGATAGAAATGTTCATCCTGTCATACCCAGAAAGAATGTGAGATCTCACTAGAGGACTAAAGGCCACAGTTAGAGACAGGGCTTTGAGATTATGGGGGATTATTGGACACTCCCTTTTTTTCTCCCTGGTCCCACTGGTGAGTAGGAAGTAGACCACTGAGCTGCAGTTTTGGTGACCTCTCATTGACGGATTGAACCAGTATGGGCCAAACCTCTTGTCCTAGTTTGGAACCAGTCAGGTTCACAGCAGTGCACCTACTCTTTCCTTTACCTCTGGACAGGAATGAGGAAATTGTGATGCCTGAAGAGCAGACAGGCTTGGTTCGGGAGAACTATGTGTGGAATGTGCTGCTTCATCGAGGTGCCACCCCAGAAGGCATATTCTTGCGTGTGCCTGCTGGCAGCTATGATCTTGACCTCTTCACCATGACCTGGGGCCCCACTATTGCTGCTCTCTCTTACGTCTTTGACAAAAGCCTTGAGGAAACAATCATCCAGAAAGCCATCTCGGGCTTCAGGTAGTTCAGCTTTGGCCTTGGTCTTGACCTCCTCCCACCTCTCTGAGTTAACATGGTTGCCTCCATGCCTTTCAGACTCCTGCTCTTAAGTTTCTTAGAAAGGGATTTCTCTTGAGTGTTTGGAGGGAGTCCGAAGCTTGAGAAAGCTCAGTCTTAAACAAACTCAAGAGTAGAAGGTTTCTTCCTGGAACTGATTGGGGAAGAATCCCAAGTAAGCCTCCTCAGGGACTTGGAAGGGCTGCCTGGCCTTCCAGTGACTCACTCTGTTTCTGGGATGTGACATTACAGGAAGTGCGCCATGATCTCCGCCCACTATGGCCTCAGCGATGTATTTGACAATCTCATCATATCTCTGTGCAAATTCACAGCTCTCAGCAGTGAGGTGAGCAGCGGCAAGAACTATGTACTTAGAGTTCCAAAGGAGGACCTCTCTTTTAGTCATGGATCTATCCTTATCTGTGGAGCTGTTTTCTCTCAGAGTATTCCTTCACTCCCTCTAGACTACAGCAGCACTTAGGCCATTTCTGTTTCACACCCCTTAGGATGAGAATAATGTCACCTCATGTATTGTAACCCCTTAGGATGAGAATAATGTCACCTCATGTAATTGGGATGGGAGAGGAGATACATCACTGGGGAAAGCCTTATCCAGGTTAGCCCTTCCGACCAGTATTAGGAGGGATTGAAGCGTAGCAAACAGAAGGGCCCTCAGGGAGCCATAGGCAGAGTCCTAGAGATCTTCTTTCTAGATATTTACCAGACCCTAAGCCTTTTCTCATCTTCTTTTTTTTAGTCTATTGAGAACCTGCCTAGTGTGTTTGGAAGCAACCCCAAAGCCCATATTGCAGCTAAGACGGTATTCCATTTAGCCCATCGTCACGGTGACATCCTGCGGGAGGGCTGGAAGAATATCATGGAGGCCATGCTGCAGCTCTTCCGGGCCCAACTGCTACCCAAAGCTATGGTGGAGGTAATTCTTATAGGAGACTAATAACAAGGCAAAAGCCTGTAAACTCTGTGCTATCTGTGTATTGAACTGGTTGAAAGTAGCACTGGGCCTGATGACTGCTGAAGCTTACCAAGAACACCTCAAATGTGAGACCACAGATCTTGGGTGAAGGGATAGCTATAAATGAAGGCTGGTATAAACCATTGCCGGTCACCAACTGTAGGGGGTCTAGTCAGTAATGTGGGGCAGTGAGCTTCAGGAAGAAAGCCAGAGAACTTTACATGGAGGAGCAGGAAATGCAAAGGGCACATGGAGAGAAATTATTCTTGGCCTGATTTTCCAGGTAGAAGATTTCGTGGATCCCAATGGCAAGATCTCTCTACAGAGGGAGGAGACACCATCAAATCGGTGAGGGCAGATCAGAGGCTAAAGGCTTCGGGAAGGGAAGGTCAGAACTCTGGAGCTCACCAGGGCTTGAACTCTTTCTACAGAGGAGAGTCAACAGTGCTAAGCTTTGTGAGCTGGCTGACACTAAGTGGTACTGAACAGTCTAGTGTGCGAGGCCCATCCACTGAGAACCAAGAGGCCAAAAGAGCAGCCTTAGACTGTATCAAGGTAACTGGCCTGCCTACCCCTGGTAAACAAGCCTAGATCCCTCCCTACTAGATAGATGCTGCCCTAGGAACTGAAGAGTAGAATCACCCAGGACTTGTGGCCAGAGCTCACTCCTACTCTCTCTCCCTACCTCTTGGGAATATTCTCTTCCCTCCAGTGCTTGTCACTGACCCCCTCTCTCTCATGCCCCCTCTAGCAATGTGACCCAGAAAAAATGATCACAGAAAGCAAGTTTCTTCAGCTGGAGTCACTGCAGGAGCTCATGAAGGTACAGAATGAAGAGGAAAGAGAGATGAAAGGGCTGGCTGTGTCTAGGAGGGGAGGTGGGGACAGTGATGTTTAAATGCCTTAATTTCTGTCAGGGCAGGCCCAAGGGGCTGGTTTCTCTATGCTTTCCTGCTGTTCTCCTCTAGGCTCTAGTCTCAGTGACACCAGATGAAGAGACATATGATGAGGAGGATGCTGCTTTCTGCCTGGAGATGCTGCTGAGGATTGTGCTGGAGAACAGGTAGAAGGCAGCCTTTAGGCAGGCCTCATACTGGGCTTGTGCCAAAGGGATGGAAGACTGGAGCCATCTTGCTGAGTGGGCTCTAGGGGCAAGAAGCACATGAAGCTGTAGACAGTGGAGGAGAAGCTTGCTCATTATACCTGCCTGCTTAGGGTATAATAACCAATGAGCCCTGAAAGGCTTAACCTGGATCTAGAAAAGAGACTTATTACCTAGTGGCCTCTCCAACTGAAACTGTCCTCACCCTTATGTTCCTCAGGGACCGTGTGGGTTGTGTGTGGCAGACTGTTCGAGACCATCTGTATCACCTATGTGTCCAGGCACAGGATTTCTGCTTCCTTGTGGAGCGGGCAGTGGTGGGGCTGCTGCGCTTGGCCATTCGACTGCTCCGCAGAGAAGAGATCAGTGGCCAGGTAAGCAGAGTGCAGCTGGGAGGGCAGGCAGTTATGCAGGGGACTAAAGCCACAGTGTCCGTTATGGGTAATGCCCGAGACAGAGAGTAAGTACATTTAGTGCTCCATAGCATGAGCCCAGTGACCTGTCACAGGGCTGGAGGAAATCTAACAGCTGGCATTGGGGATGAGCCTAAGCTGGTCCTTAGCATCTCTGCAGGTTCTGTATCTGCTCTGCTCTGTAGGGCTGGATGGTTACTGCCTTGTGGCATTCTCAGCCCTATACCTGGTTTCCTGGTTCTCATGCTTAGGACCCTCCTGAGATCTCTTGGCTCAAGTATAAAAGACAGCCAGCATAGAACTAATAAGTGACTTCAGCAAGGTTACAGGATATTAGATTAACACAAAAAATTAATCACATGTCCAGATACTAACAGTGAACGTATAGAAAATGAAACCAAAAACACAATATTTACAAGTGCTTCAAATAAAGTGAAATACTGAGATACACACCTAACAAACATGTATAGGATCTGTATGCTAAAAAGTATAAAGTTCTGGGGCGCCTGGGTGGCGCAGTCGGTTAAGCGTCCGACTTCAGCCAGGTCACGATCTCACGGTCCGTGAGTTCGAGCCCCGCGTCAGGCTCTGGGCTGATGGCTCGGAGCCTGTTTCCGATTCTGTGTCTCCCTCTCTCTCTGCCCCTCCCCCGTTCATGCTCTGTCTCTCTCTGTCCCAAAAATAAATAAAAAACGTTGAAAAAAAAAAAAAAAGTATAAAGTTCTAATGAAAGATATCAAAGACGATCTAAATAACTGAAAAGGCATACCATGTTAATGAATTTGAAGACTCAGCATAGTAAAGATGTCAGTTCTCCCATAAATTCATCTGTAAGTTTAATACAATGGAGAAAATCCATGAAAATCCCAGCAAGGTTTTTTGTAGGCCTAGGCTTTTTTTTTTTTTTTTTTTTATAAATTTTTTTTTTTTCAACGTTTTTTATTTATTTTTGGGACAGAGAGAGACAGAGCATGAACGGGGGAGGGGCAGAGAGAGAGGGAGACACAGAATCGGAAACAGGCTCCAGGCTCTGAGCCATCAGCTCAGAGCCTGATGCGGGGCTCGAACTCACGGACCGCGAGATCGTGACCTGGCTGAAGTCGGACGCTTAACCGACTGCGCCACCCAGGCGCCCCAGGCCTAGGCTTATTTTAAAATTTAGATGGAAAAACACAGGCCCTAGAATGGCCAGACATCTTGAGAAAGAAGGAAGAGGGAAGAATCACTCCATCTGCTATTAAGGCTTACTGTATAACTGCAGTAATCAAGACTGGTATTTGTGGAGAGACAGACCCATAAAGCAGTGGAACAGAAGAAAGAACCCAGAAATAGACCCACACAAAGATGCTCAACTAATTTATTTTCAGCTTATATATTTAATCTATTTTGAGAGAGAGCAAGCATGCACGTGAGTAGGGGAGGAGCAGAGAGAGAATCCCAAGCAAGCTCCATACTGTCAGCACTGAGCCTGATGCAGAGTTCGATCTCACAAACTGGGAAATATGACCTGAGCCTAAATCAAGAGTCAGGCGCTCAACTGACAGAGCCACCCAGGTGCCCAGCTCAACTAATTTTTTTTTACAAAAGTGCGAAAACAATTCGGTGGAGGAAGGATAGCTTTTTCAGTTGCTGGAACAATTGAAATCAGTGGGTGGGGAACAAACAAGTGAACCTTGACCTAAGTATTATACCTTATAGAAAAATTATTTCAAAATGAATCCTAGAGGGCACCTGGGTGGCTCAGCCGGTTAAGGGTCCAACTTTTGATCTCAGCTCAGGTCATGATCTCATGGTTCATGAGATCAAGCCCGGCATGGGACTCCATGCTAACAGTGCAGAACCTCCTTGGGATTCTCTCTCCCCCTCTCTCTGCCCCTACCCTGCTCATGCTTGTGTGCGCTGTCCATCTCTCTCTCAAAATAAATAAACATTAAAAAAAAAGAATCATAGATTTAAATGTAAACTGTAGAAGTATGAAACCTTTTTTTTTTTTTCTAAATATAGTTAGGCTAAGTAATTTGGGTTTTTTTATTAAACTTTTTTAATGTTTATTTCTTTTTTTTTAAATTTTTTTTTAACGTTTATTTATTTTTGAGACAGAGAGAGACAGAGCATGGAAGGGGGAGGGTCAGAGAGAGAGAGAGAGACACAGAATCGGAAGCAGGCTCCAGGCTCTGGGCCATCATCAGCCCAGAGCCCAATGCGGGGCTCGAACTCACGGACCGTGAGATCGTGACCTGAGCTGAAGTCGGACGCTTAACCGACTGAGCCACCCAGGCGCCCCGATGTTTATTTATTTTTGAGAGAGGCAGAGACAGAATGCGAGTGAGTTAGGAGCAGAGAGAGAGGGAGACACAGAATCGGAAGCAGGCTTCAGGCTCCGAGCTGTTAGCACAGAGCCCGACACGGAGCTTGAACTCACGAGCTGTAAGATCATGACCTGAGCCAAAGTCTCAGGTGCCCCAAAGTACCAAACCTTTAAGAAGAAATACAGGAGGGTATCTTCAGGAGGTAGGCAAAGTATTCTTAGACTTGATACCAAAAGCACAATCCATGAAAGGAAAAATTGATAAATTGGACTCTATCAATATTAAAACTATACTCTGTGGAAGCTAATGTGAAAAGGATGAAAAGATAAGGAGCATATCTTTGCAAATTACATATCTGAGAAAAGACTAACATCTAAATAAAAGAACTCAAAATACAACAGTAAGGAAACAATCCAATTAGAAAATGGGCAAAAAATATGAATAGACATTTCACTGAAGAAGATATACAGATGGCAAATAAGCACATGAAAACACTTAAATGATGTTCAACATTACTACCCCACAGGGAAATGGAAATTGAAACCACAATGAGATATTACTACCCACCTACCACAAAGACTAGAGTAAAAAATAGTGATATTACCAAATGCCGGCAAGGGTAAAGGTCACTCATATATTGCTGATGGGAATGTAAAATGGTACAGCTCCTCTGTCAGCAGTTTCTTCATAGAACTAAATATGCAGTTACCACACAATCTAACAGTTGCACTCTTGGGCACTTATCCCAAAGAAATTAAAGCCTACTTTCTCATAAAAACCTATTCATGAATGTTCATAGAAGCTTTATTTGTAATAGCCCAAAACTGGAATCAGCCCAAATGATTTTCAACAGGTATAGTTAAACTGTGGGACATATGTCCTTAAGTCCTTAAGACTGTTCAGTAACCAAAGCAACAAACTATTGATAAACACAACAATTTGGATGAATCTCCAAGGGATTATACTGAGTGAAAAAAAGCCAATTTCAAAAGGCTATATATTATATAATTCCATTTATATGACATTTTTGAAACGACAGGATTTTAGAAGTTATGAACAGATTGCCAGGAGATAGGGATGGGGGCAAAAAAGAGGCAGATGTGTTTATAAAAGGGCAACAACACGGGGAATCCTGTGGTGGTGGAACTATTCAGCATCTTGACTAGCGAAGGCTACATAGACCTAAAATTAGGTGACTAAGTTGACTAAGTGACTTAGGTGACTAAGAACCTAATACACATATGAGTAAAGTAAAACTGGGGAAACCTGAATAAGATCAGTGGATTGTATCAATGTCAGTATCCTGGTTATCATATACTATAGTTTACGTAACGTTACCATTGGTGTAAATGGGGCAAAGCATAGAAGAGATCTCTCTGTGTTAGGTTTTACAGCTGCATATGAATCCATAGCTCAATAAAATTTTTAATTAAAAAAAGCCTGGGGGCGCCTGGGTGGCTCAGTCAGTTAAGCGGCCGACTTCGGCTCAGGTCACGATCTCACGGTCCGTGAGTTCGAGCCCCGCGTCGGGCTCTGTGCTGACAGCTCAGAGCCTGGAGCCTGTTTCAGATTCTGTGTCTCCCTCTCTCTCTGCCCCTCCCCTGTTCATGCTTTGTCTCTCTCTGTCTCAAAAATAAATAAACATTAAAAAAAAAAAAAAAAATTTAAAAAAAAATAAAAAATAAAAAAAAATTAAAAAAGACTGTAAAAAAGAAAAGACCAGCAGCAGGACCAGTTGGGTCCTAGCCAAACCATCCTCACTGGCCTAAGAAAACTGGTGGGAAAGGAGACTAGACAAGAAGCTGTGTGCCCACTTCCTGCTTCCCATCCACCTAGGTGCTGCTCTCCCTGCGCATTTTGCTACTAATGAAGCCCAGCGTGCTGTCCCGAGTCAGTCACCAGGTAGCCTATGGGCTCCATGAACTCCTTAAGACCAACGCAGCCAACATCCACTCAGGTGATGACTGGGCCACCCTCTTCACGCTACTGGAATGCATTGGCTCAGGCGTAAAACCTCCAGCTGCACTGCAGGCCACAGCCAGGGCTGATGCACCTGATGCTGGTAAGCCCTTTCCCAGGGAGACCCACATTGGCAGATAAACAGTTATGGCCCCAGGGGTTGAGACAGGAAAACAAAATACAGGCTATTGCATTTAGCAGATTAGACACCCCTGCCATCTGCTTCCAGAGCTTCCTGTACCCACTGGCCTTTCCCCAGCACCCATGGGTTAAACAGCATGAAAGCTAGTAGGCAATATAAACAGCTATAATACCAGGCTTCCTACTGTCCTGAGGACTGTTTTATCAGAAACTATGTCCTCACCACCACCCGCACCCCCTGACAGCTGCTACTAGATACCATCAGGAGCCCAAATTAGCCTGCTGCCACATTTGGTCAAGAGAGAATCTGTCCAGGGGCATCTGGAAGTCTCAGTCGGTTAAGCATCTGACTCTTGACTTTGGCTCAGGTCATGATCTCACAGTTCATGGGATCAAGCCCCATGGTAAGCTCTGTGCTGACAGTGCAGAGCCTGCTTGGGATTCTCTCTCTTCCTTCTCTCTCTGCCCCTCCCCCACTCATGGTCTGTTTGTTTCTCTGTCTCTGTCTCTTTCTCTCTCTCTCCCCAAATAAATAAACAAACTTAAAAAAAAAAAATCTGTCCAGACCATCCTCCAGCCCTCTGATGACAGGGTTGAAACTAAGCTGGACCAAGAGAGAGGAGAGGCCAGGCTTCAGCACCTACTTCTCAGAACTGAAATCATCCCTCATCCCAGTGTCCCCCTTTCCACCCTGACTCTGCCCTTCTCCCTGCTGACTCAGGGGCCCAATCAGACAGCGAACTCCCATCCTACCATCAGAATGATGTGAGCCTGGACCGAGGATACACTTCTGACTCAGAGGTCTATGCTGACCATTGTAGGCCTGGCAAGATCCACCGATCAGCCACAGATGCTGATGTGGTCAACAGCGGTTGGTTAGTGGTAAGTGAGCATACAGGTAGTGGGTGAGTCTTCCCTCCTTGGCCTGTGGGAAAGATTCCTGGTCCTCCAGCAGGACATCTAGGGGGAAGATCAGGCTCAAGCCTGGGTTCCCAGCAACTCTTGTGTACTTTACAGGTGGGGAAGGATGACATCGATAACTCCAAGCCAGGTCCTGGGCCCAGCCGGCTAGGCCCTTCACCCCTGGTCAATCAGTACAGCCTAACAGTGGGGCTGGACCTTGGGCCACATGACACTAAGTCCCTGCTTAAATGTGTGGAATCTCTGTCGTTCATTGTGCGTGATGCTGCCCACATTACACCTGACAACTTTGAGCTCTGCGTCAAGACTCTCCGCATCTTTGTGGAGGCCAGTCTGAATGGCGGTGGGTTACCCAATGAAGGGGCAGTTGGGGAGTAACCATGGGAATATACGGGGGAAAGGGAGGAAAAGGTAGGCCGTCTGTGTCCATGGATGTAGAATTGTGACCTGGGTCTGGCTCTGCTCAGGGTGCAAGTCCCAGGAGAAACGTGGCAAGAGTCACAAATATGACAGCAAAGGAAACCGCTTCAAGAAGAAATCCAAGGAAGGCTCAGTGCTTCGGCGGCCTCGAACCTCCAGCCAACATGCCACTCGAGGTGGGCATAGTGACGATGATGAGGATGAAGGCGTGCCTGCCAGCTACCATACGGTGTCTTTACAGGTCAGTCAGGACGTAAGTATGGCATCCTTTACTTGCTCTCCTCTCCCTCCTCGTGACATTGGGAGCCTGGGCAGAGCCAGGGACAGCCAAGGCTGAGAAGGACCTGTTTTCCAACCCAGGACCTTGGCCACCACCTCCACAGTGTTCCCCTATCCAATATCCAGACCTTAATATTTAAGGTTTATGTTTTGAATAAGTAATACATGCATATGGTACAAAGTTCAAAAGTAGAAAAGGGTAAACAGATAAAAGTAAGTCCCGGAGTGCCTGGGTGGCTCAGTCAGTTAAGCATCCAAGTTTGACTCCGGTCATGATCCCACAGTTAGTGTGTTCGAGCTCTGCGTCAGGCTCTGTGTTGACAGCTCAGAGCCTGAAACTTGCTTCAGATTCTGCGTCTCCCTCTCTTTCTGCCCCTCCTCTGCTCCCTCTCTCCCCCTCTCTCTCTGTCTCTCTCTCTTTCTCTCAAAAATAAATAAACATTAAAAAAAAAAAAAACACGCATAACTTAAAAAAAAAAAAAAAGTTGCATTCCATTTCTGCCCCCAGTTGCTAAGTTCCCCTCTCCAGAGGTACACACTGCCACCAGTTTCTTGTCTATCCTTCCAGAGTTATTCTTTGTCTATTCAAGGTATATAAAATTTATTTTACAAGCAGACTTCATATCACTGAATAAATGGAGAACTAATTGCCTTAATAACTGTAGAAAAATCTTGAAAACAAAAAAATTATTAAAGTTGACCACACACTATTGCCCACCAGAGCCTCTGAGTCTGATGTTTGCTTTCTGTTTGTAAGGTGAAACTAATAAGATGAGGCTTAATCTGTCATCAGAAGGTATGAAAGAGAATTGAAAAGAAAGTACCTTTTTCACCATGTAATGCATTGTTACTAAATACTTATTCCACACACCTCCTCATGTCTCCTGCACTAGGAGTAATACCCAACTTCGGGAAGCACTGGCTGGAAGGGGGCAACTAGCTCATGAAGTTGAAGAGAAAAGGAGGGGTGGGAGGGGTAGAGTATGGTGTCACTGGTAGTAGGGTCTCCCTTGAAGACTCAGTCAGGGACAGTGTTTTGGGGGTAGGGGGGCACCCACGGACCTTAACTCATCCTGCCTCTCCTGTGACCCCCAGTTGTTAGACCTGATGCACACCCTACACACGAGAGCGGCCTCTATCTACAGCTCGTGGGCGGAGGAGCAGCGCCACCTGGAGACGGGTGGTCGGAAGATCGAAGCAGATTCACGCACCCTCTGGGCCCACTGTTGGTGCCCTTTACTGCAGGGTAAACATCAGGGGAGCAGGCAGGGCAGGGGCAGAAGTGAAGCTGGAGCTTGGGAAGCACCAGGATCAGGATGCCTGAAGGATCCTGAGCCTGTTCTCACTCTCAGGCATCGCCTGCCTGTGCTGTGATGCCCGGCGCCAGGTGCGGATGCAGGCACTGACCTATCTGCAGCGAGCACTACTGGTACATGATCTGCAAAAGCTAGATGCCCTGGAGTGGGAGTCCTGTTTTAACAAGGTAGGACTCCCCTCTAGTCTTAAGGCAAAGTTCAAAGCCTTAAGATAGAGCTGGGCAGCCTGAAGAGCCCCTGATGTCAGTCCTCAGCCTGCATCCTATTTTTCTCTTCTGCTCTGTGCTTATCCACCCCACCCCCTGGCTTCCTTGGGGCAAGGCTGCCAACTGACCCTGCTAGGGAGACATTGGCTCTTTACCTACCAGGTGCTGTTTCCTCTACTGACCAAACTCTTGGAGAACATCAGCCCTGCAGATGTGGGTGGGATGGAGGAGACTCGAATGAGGGCTTCCACACTGCTCTCTAAGGTACTGCTCAATGCCTTCACCCACCCACTCTCCCCATACTTGCCTCTCTGCAAGGAGGGAAGCTGGGCTTCTGCTAGGACCTAGAGATGCAATGTGGGTGCTCAGGATCCCCAGCTGTGGAGACTCGGCAGAACCCAGAGACCTGGGAGGATCTTGGAATTCAGAGGAATCTCTGCTATAGGATTCCCATGCAAGATAGAGCAGGCTTCCTTCCCAGCCTTGGAGAGGGATGCAGACTGCTCCGACCCCTCTGCTAAAAGGGGCTGGTGGGCCATAGGTCTTCTTGCAGCACCTGTCTCCGCTGCTGTCACTCTCTACCTTTGCGGCCCTCTGGCTGACCATCCTGGACTTCATGGACAAGTATATGCATGCAGGCTCCAGTGACTTACTGGTATGTTCTACCACTGCCTGCTTCCTCTCCCACCTGCTGGGAAGACATGCTGTTTTCCCTCGATGGATGCCTCCTTACCATATTCCACCATGCCCTCTTTCCCATCCACATGGTCCCACTGCCACCTACAGTCAGAGGCCATCCCTGAGTCTCTGAAGAACATGCTCCTGGTGATGGACACAGCAGAGATTTTCCACAACGCAGATGCCCGAGGAGGCAGCCCCTCAGCCCTCTGGGAGATTACCTGGGAGCGCATTGACTGTTTTCTGCCCCACCTACGAGATGAGCTCTTCAAGCAGACTGTCATCCAGGGTAGGAGGCTTAGCTCAATTTTATCAAAAAGAGTCCCCATCAGACAGTCTGGAGCTAATAAGTAGTTCTCTGTATCTCATATTTGTGGGAGGATTGTTGGGTAGCCAGGGCTCTGCTTGAAGGAAAACACTAAGAGCTGCCATCTGGTTTTTCTGCCCTCCCCAGACCCCATGCCCATGGAGCCACATGCCCAAAAACCTATGGCCTCAGCCCACATGGCTCCTGCTGCTGGGGACACAAGGACACCTGGCCATCCACCTCCTCCAGAGATGCCTTCTGAGCTGGGGGTCTGTGGTGAGTCCTTCTGAGCTAGCCTCCTGGGTGTTGAGCAAGAAGTAGGAGGCCTAAGAGGAAACCCAGGGTAGTTTGGGATTGCCACTGAGCATGGGCTGTGAGCCAGGGAAAGGAGGGAACCAGAGTATTCTGGTCACCTGCTCTTCCTGTGGGAAGTGACAGGACCAAATAAGCTCTGATGAGCTACCTGCTTGAGATTTTCAGGCATGGGAGGAGAAGGTTGGATCAGGGACTTGACATAAATATGCAGCAGTTGCCCTTCAGGAGGGATCCTAGTAAATTTCAGACCATAATTTACTTGACTGGAGGTACAGCAAAGGAGATAGAGAGTAGGTATAAGGTAACTGCATTTTTGAATGCGTTAAAGGGGAGATTGCCAACTACATAGCCTGGTAGGAGTCATTTTGTTCACAGCAATGGGGAAAAGCAGAGGTTAGGTAAGCCAGCTGGAGAATGTGAGGGAGTCTGACCAGCCCCTCGCTCTCCCTGTAGACTTTGAGAAGCCTGAGGGCCCTCGGCCTGCCAACAGCAGCTCCCCTGGATCACCAGTGGCGTCTAGCCCCAGCAGACTGAGCCCTACTCCAGATGGGCCTCCTCCCCTGGCTCAGCCCCCACTGATCCTGCAGCCCTTGGCCTCCCCACTGCAGGTGGGTGTACCACCCATGACTCTGCCCATCATCCTCAACCCTGCTCTCATTGAGGCCACTTCACCAGTGCCCCTCCTGGCTACACCCCGCCCCACAGACCCCATGCCCACCTCTGAGGTCAACTAAGGCAGGCTCCTCAGAGATCAGGACCAGTACTTCCTATCAGGCTGTCCTCGGCCACCCTCCCACCTGTCCCAAGGGCCACAAACTTCTCAGGCCCAGCCTGAGCTGCTGTCGCTGCTACTTGGATGGGGACCTGAAAAAGAATTTTTATAGCCCCTCCTGGAATCCACAATCAGGCTGAGGAACCTTTTTCCTTTGCTCTCCATTCCTGGGGTTCTAACCTGAGAGCGCACTCAGGTATTGCCTGCAGCCTGGCAGCCCTGGGGAGGCATCTCTATGCCAGCCTGCAGTGCCTGCCCTCCTGCCCCTCCTGCCCTGTGGTCAGGCATTGATAGCCAAGCCAACCATTCTGCACTTTGTGTCCTCCTCCCATCTCCATTCCCATCAGCCCTGGGCCACCTCCTCCAGTTCTTCCTCTTTTATTAATTAGTTGGTCGGTTTGGAGAGTTGATTGGCACCATGGAGGGTTGGCAGGTGGGGCTGGACAGAGGGACTGCTACCCACAGGAGCATGTACATATGGAAAAACAGGACAACAATGGACTTTTTATGATGTAATAAATGTCTTAGTACCAATGTCATTGCTTTTCCCTCTGGTTTCCTTCTTGAACTTATGGGCACCATGTTATTGGGATACCCAGGGCTTGGACCTTGCATGAACAGAAGTGAGGCTGGCCTACCAACAGTCTGGCCCACATGGCCCCAGGCTACCAGCCATCCAGGCGCCAGTCAGGATTCCTTCCCCAGTGTTGCTGCCCTACAACCATCACCACCACCACTACAACAGCAGTGCGCCCTTGTTACCAGGGATATTCAAGGGTTTGGGCACTTGTCCTCTTCCCTAACAGCTCCAAGGTTGACACCTGAGACAGCCTAGACTGGGGTCAAAAGGAAAGTGAACCAGAGCTGAGCTGTAGTTCTTCAGAAGTCTTCCCTCAGATGTGCCTCGTGGTCCAGGAGCACAAAGGGGAGTCCGTGGGGCTTAGGAAGGATGCCATCTTGTCCACAGCTGTGATCGTGTGTTTCTGGGCACAGGGCATTCATTTTGGCCCCAGACTGAGGAGGGACAGTTTTGTCCATCCATCTCAGTTACTGAAGCATGATTGAAGAACCCCTCCCATTCTTCCCCTTTGTTTTATGGTAAGATAAGTGGGAGTGTGTTGGGGGCAGGCAGAGTGGCTCCTACAGGGCTGAGGGTGGGATGTAGAATGCTATGTATTGAGCTTTTCCGGATGAAGCATCTACCTCGTTTTGGCTTCTTCCTCCAAAGTGGTCCCTTCGCCTCTGCGGGGAGACAAGGGAGTGGTACTACCTGTTGTATTACCGGCTGGCCTCCCCCATGGGGAGTTATGGGCACTCACCCTCTTCATTTGGGACCAGCTGGCTATATGATCATTCAGGACCTCGGGCTTCCCTTTGCTCAGTACCACCACCTGGATGTTGCTGGGAGTCTAAACCTCAGGAAGTACCTTCCTCACGTATAGAAAAGGGCACCTTGGAAATGGGAAGAGCTTGATGTGGAAAAATACATGCAACGTCGTGAAGTTCCTACACTAGTTTTTCCCCTCTTCCTTCATTCTCCCCAGGTAGTCCAGACCATGCCTGGTTTCCACACTAACCAGAAGCCTTGCCTGACCCTATCCCTAGGAAAATTAGGAGAATGGCTACACCCCTGATCTGCACTTTTTCTGTATGAATGCAGACAGGCCTGGATCTTCAGTCAGGTGGACACTAGGGCCCTCTGCTTCAGCTATGAGCTATGATGTCTCTGTTCTCCCATTTGAGCTCCACAAGCACTGCCTTTAAATATTTATTTGAGAGAGGGAGAAAGAGAGAATCCCAAGCAGGCTCTACACTGCCAGTGCAGAGCCCAGTGTTGGGGTTTGAACATACCAACAGTGAGATCATGACCTGAGCCGAAGTTGGACGTTTAACCAACAGAACCACCCAGGCACCCCTCAGGTATTTGCTTTTGTTCTGGGTTCACTGCTTGAGAGACAGGTTGCCATGAGTAAGTAAAAACCACTCAGCCCCTGAGCTTCAGTTGAAGAAAAAGAATTTTATTTAGTTCAAGTATACCTCCTTTCGATACTCCTCGCTCAGCTTCGGAGACACTAGTTTTTCTTGGTTCTCCTCTGCCTCACTGGCCATACCTCTTAAGTTTCCTTTGCTGGTGGCTCCTCAGTCCTAATCATTAGAATGCCCCAGGGCCTGGCCCTTGTTCCTCAAATTCTTTCTCCACACTCACTTGCTAGGTGATACTGTCCACTGTCAAGACTAAATACCATCCATTACACTGACTTTTTGTCCAACTCCCCCTCATCATCTCCACTTGTATGCCTCAGGCTCTCAAAGGAAAAATTTTGATCACCCCCTACAAACCCACTCCTCCCCCGGTGTGCCCCATGTCACTAAAGGACAACTTCATTCTTCCAGGTTCTCAGCCAAACCGCTCCCATCCTACATCTGACTCCTCAAGCAAATCTTGTTGCTTCTGTCATTCAAATTTATCTAGAATGTGCCTACTTCTCACCATCCTCACCCATTTTCACCCAAGTCTAAGCCACCATCTGTTGGACCACTGGTCTCCCTCCTTTATTCCAGTCCTGTACTACTCTCCACACAGCAGGCAAGTGTATCTTTTTAAAACATGTCATATCATTTTCACTCCATTGCTCAAAACCCTCCAGGGGTGCCTGGGTGACTCGGTTGGTTGCGCGGCTGACTTGGGCTCAGGTTCATGATCTCACAGCTCATGAGTTCAAGCGCCAGGTTGGGGTCTGTGCTGGACAGCTCAGGGCCTGGAGCCTGCTTCGGATTCTGTGTCTCCCTCTCTCTCTGCCCTTCCCCGCCCCCCCCCCCCCTTCTCTCTCTCTCTCTCTGTCTCTCTCTCTCTCTGTCTCAAAAATAAACATTAAAGAAAAAAAACCTCCAAAGGCTTTACATCTCATCAGAATAGAGTCCAAAGTTCTTATTTTATCCCACCTACCTAAGCTTCTTGCTCTTTCTCAAACATACCAAACACATTTGTGTTGAAACTGGTCCCTCCACCTGGAAAGCTTTTCCCCCAAATGTCCACATCACTTCCTTCCTCACTTTTCTCAAGTCATAGTTCAAATGTTACCTCATCAGACAAGTCTTCCCTCATTGCTACGAAGAAAACCCTTGTTATTATCTCCTTGCCTACTTTATTTTTCTACTAGCACTTATCACCAACTGATATAACCCATTTGATTTTTATCTACAAACGAAGACCTTATTTTCTAGAGTAGGCCCTCACTATTTATTCATTAGTGAATTCATGGTGCCTCTGCTTTGGGGCCAGGTATAGTGATAGGGCTAGGTACAGAAACAGATAATCATTAGGCTGGAAATTAGTGGAATAAACAAGAGGTTTCTTTTTTTTTTTTTTTTAAACGTTTTTTATTTATTTTTGGGACAGAGAGAGACAGAGCATGAACGGGGGAGGGGCAGAGAGAGAGGGAGACACAGAATCGGAAACAGGCTCCAGGCTCCGAGCCATCAGCCCAGAGCCTGACGCGGGGCTCGAACTCACGGACCGCGAGATCGTGACCTGGCTGAAGTCGGACGCTTAACCGACTGCGCCACCCAGGCGCCCCATCACAAGAGGTTTCTTAATCCCAGATAGATGAGGCTATAGTAACTGACAAACTACTTTGAATCAGTGAAAATCTCCAGACAAAATAGTGGGAATTGGAGTTGACTGATAGATAAGTGGGGGTTCATTATACTATTCTCTCCACTGTTTATATGTTTGAAATTTTCTATAATAGTTTTGCTTTAAAAATCTTCTGATAGGTGCAACTGGGTGGCTCAGTCGATTGAGCGTCCAACTTTGGCTCAGGTCATGATCTCACAGTTTGTGGGTTCGAGCCCCGCCTCAGGCTCTGTGCTGACTGTTTGCTCAGAGCCTGGAGCCTGCTTCAGATTCTGTGTCTGCTTCTCTCTCTGCCCCTCCCCCGCTCACACTTTGTCTCACTCTGTTTCTTAAAAATAAATAAATGTAAAAAAAATTTTTTTAATCTTCTGATAAATTACAACTCAGAATCTTATAACTAAAATAGCTCAACCTTGGGGTGCCTGGCTTAGTCAGTGGAGCCTGTGACTCTTGATCTCGGGGTCGTGAGTTCAAGCCCCATGTTGAGTGGAGAGATTACTTAAAAATAAAATAGCTCAATTTGTATGGGCTTTTTTAGAGGCAGTCATGGAGACTGGAAGAATTGATGCCAATTTCAGCTGGTAGTTTATGAGCACTTTGAAAGGACAGTTGTGATCATTGCAACAAGCACAGGCTCACTAAGTTGGAGTTTATCAAACCAACCTCATTCCATTTTAATGTAAGGGTTATGGATCTGACTTACCAGGGGAATGTAGTAGGCAATATCCCTGGATGTCAGCAAAATTTTCAGTGGTATCTTATGATATTGACTTGAGAGGCTCACAGTGGAAAGGCCTGCTTTGTTTTATACCAGTTTAAGGAAGAGCTTCATCCTAGAATTAGTAGACTGGGTATATTCATTTCTAGCTATTGTGTTTGGTTGTTACTTCACCTCTCTGAGCCTTAATTTCTTCATCAGTAAAGGTAATATTTATCTCCAAGGGCTGTTGGGAGGAAGAATAAGAACTTATACTAATAGTACCTTAACACACTGCCTGACACATTCCATTTGCAGGGAAGATGAAGAGGAGGGGGAAGTAACAGGAAATAGCCCACATCAAGGGCCATAACAGTCTGCCTTTTATGCAGACCCATGCAGGCCTGTAATTCCATTACCAAGGTCAGAGGCAAGTTGCAGGGGAACTCTGAAACAAAAGTCTGTGTCCAGGGCATCTGGGTGGCTCAGTCGGTTGAGCATCCGACTTTGACCCAGGTCATGATCTCACGTTTGTGGAGTTGGAGCAGAGCATCAGCTTGCTTCTATCAGCGCTGGGCCTGCTTCGGATCCTCTGCCCCCTCTCTCTCTCTCTGCTCCTCCCCCACTCACACTCTCTCTCAAAAATAAATAAACATAAAAAAAAAAAAAAATCAGTGTTCTACCATGAGCCTAAGGGAGGACTACTCCAGGAATGGAGATTGCTCATGGACCCCCTAAAGGGAAACTCTACCAGTCACAGATCTTCAGCCTCAGAGTCCCTACTTTAGGTAATCCTGTACTGATCTTGCTGCCACTGAAAGTGTTCAAACACAGTTGGGAGCTATATAAAAGGAAATTTCCTACATTGGAGGAAGTTTGAACTATTAGGATTTTGGATGCCATTTCAAAAAACTTTTTTTTCTTTCTTTTTTGGGGGCGGAGGGGCAGAGGGAGAGAGAGAATGTTAGGCAGCCTCCATGCCCAGCGCAGAGCCCAACCGTGGGGCTGGATCTCACGACCGTGAGATCATGAGGCGAAATCAAGAGTCCCTTCGCTTAACCGCCTGAGCCACCCAGACGCCCCTGGATGCCTTTTCAATTCTAATATTACAAATCTCCGTGATGGATGAGCAAGACCTGAGTCTCCCAGATAAACACCTCTTTTTCTTCATTCTGCCCAGAACTCTGGAGCTCAGATCTGAAAATCTGGCCCTCTGTGACCCGGGCATTTATAGAGTAAGATTTAGGTTCAGATGGTCTCTTCCAGGGGGGGAGGCTGAGTAAGAGAGACTGAGCAAGAAAAAGGATTATGGAGTCTCCTTGAGGCTTCACAAGGGCCGCCAGATGGCGCCCCGGGACCAACTGCAAGATCAATTTCCTTTTCCCCTAACTCTTCCCGTCAGTGGGGCCCCGCTCCGGGCGGACCGGAGGGCTGGGGCCCGCCAGCTTCCCCCTGGGGTTCCCCGGCTTCAGAGGTGACCAAGCATTAGGTCCAGCAGATAAACCAAGTAGCAGCGGGGACTGTCAACCGTCTGGGGCAGGCAGGGTGGGTGAGGAGACCGGAGCCGGGGCCCTTGGCCGGAGGATGCTTCTTGGTCAGAGAATCCAGCCTCAGGCAGGTCCCCAAGCCAGAGCTCGCGCTTTAGCTGACAGTCAACCTCGCTCCAGGCTCCCGGGGCGCAGCTAATAGTTCCCCTCTAAGGGGCGCGCCTGAGTCGCTCATGATTGGCTGCACGAGTCCGGAGTTAAACTTTCAGCCAATGAAAAAGGGCACGGGGCGTGACGCACGGGAACGTCACGGGAATTCCCCCCTCCCGGGGGTGGAAAAGGGGCTTTCCCGGTTGGAGCCTCAGTGGCTGTGGAGAGGTGACGCTACCCTTCCAAGGTGGGTCGGGCCGGGAGAGAAGCCGGAATCGGATCCGCCGCCGCGGTGAGTGGCCGGGTTCAAACCCCTGAGTGGCTAGGACACGGCGAAGGGCGGAAGGAGGGCCTTTAACTGACCGAGTCCCAGGGCTGGAGAGCGGCTTATGCACGCACGCGCGCGCGCGCGCGCACACACACACACACACACACACACACACACACACAGTACGCACACAAACAAGACACATGGATACCCATCGACATCCTGTATAAAAAAACACGCGGAGCCATACGTGCACCTACGCGTGTGCTGGCGAGTGCACAGCATTGTCCATTCAGAATGCACATATGCACACGCAAACTTGCTCACCCGTGCACAGGTGCCTGGACCCATACTTTTCACGCACAAACTCAAATATGTTCACCTGTGCTCTTATATATCAAGACAAGCTTAGACGCCTCCACAATGAGAATTTTAAGGACGCTCACCTGTACACAGCCATGCTCACTTGCACATGCATATTGACACTACGCACACACAACATGCACGCAAGCACATGGGACAACACACTGTACGTGTGGTAGAGACACACACCAGTATCATGCACGGATACGGGACTGGGGCAGGGGGCGTGGGCACCCAGAGCAGGTGTGGTGCGGGAATCCAATGGCTGTTGACGTTTTGGGGAGAGGTAACAGAAGACCCCATCTCAAGAAACAGACACCTTTCGTTCCCCCGCCCAGCGGGCCCAGAGTCCGTTCTTGGGGCAGAACCCTGGGGCCCCCCACTGGGAAGAGCCCCCGCCTACAGGCCTTCGGAAAGGAGGCCTTCCTACAGCAGGAATGTCCCCACAAAAGCCCCCGGGTGAATCAGCCGTGGCCTCTCTCGGGGTAGAAAATCCCAAGGTTGCTCCAGGACGGCGGAGGCGAAGGGGGCGGGAGGCGGGCCTGGCCTCGGCCTAAGAGCGTCCTCCGGCCTAGAAAGACCCTCCAGTCCCGGGAGCCCGCCCTGACACGAGGGGGTGGGGACCAACACCCGAGGACGCTTCCCTGGGTCTGGTTGCCCCTCTGCCCGAAGAGAGGCTACCAGAGCTAGCCGGCCAGCAACGACTTCGTGCCCCTCCCGCCTCGGGGGCGTGGCTAGTGGCGTCATTTCCAGGCCCGCCCCCCTCCGGCCCCGCCTCCCTCTGGTATTTTCGGGACTTTCCTAAGCTGTTCTAACTTTCCTGCCGCTTCCCCGGCCCAACCCAGCCCAGCTCCGGATCTCGTTCTCCACCGGATCTCGCCCGCCACACCCGGACGGGTGGCTGGAAGAGATCAGACCCTCCCCCAAATCTGGGCTCCCCTTGCCCCCCCAACTCCTGCCCTGATCTGTCTCTCCCCTTCCCCCGCCAGTCCCTCCCCCCTCCCCCCCTAAGGCGGACGCCTGAAACTCTGGGAAACAGAACCCGGCCGGAGCCACCAGACAGAGCCGGGCCTAGCCCAGAGACATGGAAAGTTGCTACGACCCAGTGAGTCACACCTGGCCCTGAAGCCAGCCGGCTACCCCCATGTCTGTCTGCTTTGTCTGCCTGTCTGTCGGAGTCCTCTCTGCTTCCCTACACCTGTAATGCCCTCTCATTATCTCAACCTGCCTGTCAGTCAGTCTATCTGCAAACTGCTTCTACTAGGAGCTTTTTTAACGGCCTTGGGAGGAAAGGGAGTGGTTACTCAGGGCTGGGAAGTGGAGGGCTCTGGGGTGGCTCAGAATCAGTTGCCACCCCAGTCTGTCTCCAAACCAGGGTCTGGATGGCATGATTGAATACGATGATTTCAAATTCGACCCGTCCATTGTGGAGCCCAAGGAGCCAGCCCCAGAGACAGGTTAGTAAGTTCCTAACCTTCCCATGTCCTAGGGAGAGCGGGAGGGAGGAGCATGTGCCCTCTGCCTTGGGAATGAGCTCAGAAATCCTGGCTCAACAAGGCCCCTCTCTCCCCAGCTGATGGCCCCTACCTGGTAATAGTGGAGCAGCCTAAACAGGTGAGTGAATGGAAGAGATGGTGTGGGATGACTTCAGCCTTGGGGACAAGTGGGGTAGTTGTAGTTGGGTGGCCATGGGGAGGGTCACTGACCAGAGGACGCTTCAGGTTGGGATGGTTGGCTGCTGCTAATCACAATGGTTGTGTTGTGGTTCAGGAGAGATGCTGCCAATGATTATGGTCACTGCTGGCTGGGAGCGTGGCTGGCTAGGGGGGGTGGGGGTCTCTCCTGGTCACAATATCAATCTGCCCTGGGACCTTCAGCGTGGCTTCCGATTTCGATATGGCTGTGAAGGCCCCTCCCATGGAGGATTGCCAGGTGCCTCCAGTGAGAAGGGCCGGAAGACTTATCCCACAGTCAAGGTGAGTTAGGATGGTGCTGGAGGGTGGGCTAGTGGATAGTGTGTTCAGGGACATCACTGACAGCCCTCACCTCCCCCAGATCTGTAACTACGAGGGACCAGCCAAGATCGAGGTGGACCTGGTAACGCACAGTGACCCGCCTCGTGCTCATGCCCACAGCCTGGTGGGCAAGCAATGCTCGGAGCTGGGGGTCTGCGCCGTGTCTGTGGGGCCCAAGGACATGACTGCCCAGTAGGTGCCCCTCCGTCCTAGGCCCACCTGTCCTAGGCCCCAGCCCACTTCTATGAGCTTAGCATCTGACCAAGGGGAGAGACTTAGGTTGGCCCCAGAACCCAAAGTCCCAAGTAAAAACCAGGAAAGCTTCCTGGAGGAAGTAGGGCTGAGCTGAGCCCTGGCAGTGGGGAGGGTGCTTCAGGAAGGAAATGCCTGCTAAGCTCTGACTCCCACTCCCCCACTCAGATTTAACAACCTGGGTGTCCTGCATGTGACCAAGAAGAACATGATGGAGATTATGATACAGAAACTTCAGAGGCAGCGACTCCGCTCCAGGCCCCAGGGCCTTACGGGTATTGAGGGGGGGGAGCACTTGTAGGGAGAGAGGGAGTCATGGGAGGTGGTCATGGAAGGAATGGAGAAGGAGGAGTGCCAGGGTCACGTGTACATCCACCGCACAGAGGCCGAGCGGCGGGAGCTGGAGCAGGAGGCTAAGGAGCTGAAGAAGGTGATGGACCTGAGCATTGTGAGGCTGCGCTTCTCTGCCTTCCTTCGAGCCAGTGATGGCTCCTTCTCCCTGCCCCTGAAGCCGGTCATTTCCCAGCCCATCCACGACAGCAGTGAGTATCCTGACCATCTGGGGTGCCAGGGCTAGGTGCCAGAGGAAGCATGGGGGGCAATTTCAGGCTGTGGAGTCCAGCCTGAGTTTCAACTTGACCCACCACATATGAGCTGAGTGATCTTGAGTAAGTCATTTCCCCTGAGTATGGCTTCCATCTTGGGTAAATGAAGATACTAGTAGTTTCTGTACCTCTTAGGGTTGTTCAAATAATAATGCAAAACACTTGGCTCCATAAATGGGGCCATGACTATTATGTCAGCTCAAGTAATTGATATCCCACAGAGTCTCCTGGGGCCTCAAACCTGAAGATTTCTCGAATGGACAAGACAGCTGGCTCTGTGCGGGGTGGAGATGAGGTTTATCTGCTTTGTGACAAGGTGCAGAAAGGTGAGACTGGACCCCAGGCTGGGACTTAGGGATGCTGGGTATCAAGATGGGGAGCCAGGGCAGCTCTAGGATAAAAGGCCCTGGAGATTCTACTAGGAGGTGTGGCCAAGCTTCAATTTCCCTTATAGATGACATTGAGGTTCGGTTCTATGAGGATGATGAGAATGGATGGCAGGCCTTTGGGGATTTCTCTCCCACAGATGTTCATAAACAGGTACCCTAGGGCCAGGGCCAGGGCTGGGGGCTGAACTAGACCAAGGCCTCAATGACACCTTATGCCCTCCTCCCCCCCTGCCAGTATGCCATTGTGTTCCGGACACCACCCTATCACAAGATGAAGATTGAGCGTCCTGTAACCGTGTTCCTGCAACTGAAACGCAAGCGTGGGGGGGATGTCTCGGACTCCAAACAGTTCACCTATTACCCTCTGGTGGAAGGTGGAGCTGGAATTAAGATGGGGGCTGGGCTGGAGTGTCCCCAGACTAGATCAGGGGACCCATGAGTCAAGTCAGGAGTGGAGAAGGGCCCGGGAAGAGGTGGTCCTAGAAGCTAGCCTGAGGGCTTTTGGAGGGAGGGCCATGACCTTACTGGGGACAGAGTTCTTGAGGCTTGGTGCAGGAGTTGGGGTTTTAACATCTCCTTTCCCTCTGGCCCAAGACAAGGAAGAGGTGCAGCGGAAGCGAAGGAAAGCCTTGCCCACCTTCTCCCAGCACTTCGGGGGTGGCTCCCACATGGGTGGAGGCTCTGGGGGCTCAGCCGGAGGTTATGGAGGAGCTGGAGGAGGAGGTGAGGGGGGGGTGGTGTGCTGGTGGCGGGAAGGGGGATGGAGGAGGGAGGGGTAAGGGGGAGAGAAGTTGTGGGGTAAAAAATCGGGGAGAGTCCTGGATGGTGCCTTATACCCACAGCCCGGCCTATATCCACAGGTGGCAGCCTCGGCTTTTTCCCTTCCTCCTTGGCCTATAGCCCCTACCCGTCCGGCTCGGCCCCGATGGGCTGCTACCCGGGAGGCGGGGGCGGGGCGCAGATGGCCGCCAAGGCGCCTGGCGTGGATGCCGGGGAGGAAGCAGCAGAGCCGAGCGCGTCCCCTCTGACCCCCCAGCGCGAACCGCTGACCCCGGACCTGCTGCAGCGAGGTACGGCCCCTAAAATCCGGGCGGTCGGGACGCTTCGGGTGGGGACCAAGCCCGCGCCCACGTCCCTGTTGCCCCCAGCCCGGGAGTACAACGCACGCCTCTTCGGCCTGGCGCAGCGCAGCGCCCGAGCCCTGCTCGACTACGGCGTCACGGCGGACGCGCGCGCGCTGCTGGCGGGACAGCGCCACCTGCTGACAGCTCAAGACGAGAACGGAGACACGTAGGTGGGGGAAGGGAGGGAGAGCGACCCGGGCTCCCTTGGTAGGGGGGTGGGAGGGGGGTCCGGGACTTGGAGCTCGACGGTAGGTCGGGGTACGGGGCGGGAAAGGACCCTGCAAAGAGCCAGAGCCGTGGAGTCGGACAGACCTGGTTCCAAGTCCGGCTTCATTATGTACTAGTTTTGCTCAAGGTGCTTGATCTCTCCACCTTTCGGTTTTGTTGACTGTTAAAAGAGCAAGATGATAGTACTTATATACTGCACAAGGTGCTCGGGAGGATTAAGTTCAGAGGCAGCGATGTCCTTGGAGACGTCTGGGCTCCAGAAGCCCTAGGCACAGAGATTATGGAGGCGGTGGGGTTTTGGAGCTAGAGGGTGCTCTGAGTGGCTGGGCTTGCTAGGCCAGAGTCTCACTCCCCAACCCTCAGGCCGCTGCACCTAGCCATCATCCACGGGCAGACCAGTGTCATCGAGCAGATAGCCCATGTCATCTACCACGCCCGGCACCTTGGTGTTGTCAACCTCACCAATCACTTGCACCAGGTGAGGGGCACCGATCGGTGAGGGGCAGGGGTTGGAAGGCACGTGGGCCTAGGCCAGGGGTGGGCCTAGGCCAGGGGTGGGCCTAGGCCAGGGGTGGGCCTAGGCCAGGGGTGGGCCTAGGCCAGGGGTGGGCCTGGCTTACTCTGCCTGCCTTTCCAGACGCCGCTGCACCTGGCGGTGATCACTGGGCAGACAGGCGTGGTGAGCTTCCTGCTGCAGGTGGGCGCAGACCCGGCACTACTGGATCGGCATGGAGACTCCGCAGTGCACCTAGCGCTCCGGGCTGGTGCCAGTGCCCCTGAACTGCTGCGCGTCCTTCTGCGCAGTGGGGTTCCCGCTGTTCCCCAGCTGTTGCACATGCCAGACTTTGAGGGTGAGTTCATCACCTCATGTGGACCGGGGGGCAAAGGTGTGGGGACCAGGGAGGGTACCTGGTGAGTGCCTAGAGTGAGCGTGAGGTGTCAGGGGCCACGATGGGGTCACAGCTGTAGGCGAAGTATCTATGTTCCTAGGCCTGTACCCAGTACACCTGGCGGTCCGTGCCCGAAGCCCCGAGTGCCTGGATCTGCTGGTGGACAGTGGGGCTGAAGTGGAGGCTGCAGAGCGGCAGGGGGGCCGAACAGCCCTGCATTTAGCCACAGAGATGGAGGAGCTGGGGTTGGTCACACATCTGGTTACCAAGGTGGGACTGAGGATTGCTGAAGGGGTGGGGCCAAGGGTTGTGGAGGAACCAAGGACAGTGAAGATGCAGGGGGAGAGGCGGCCAGTGAGTGGTGCCATCAATCACTCCCTTGAACCCCACAGCTCCGTGCCAATGTGAATGCCCGCACCTTTGCGGGAAACACACCCCTACACCTGGCAGCTGGACTGGGATCTCCCACCCTCACCCGTCTCCTTCTAAAGGCTGGTGAGCCTCATCCTTGGGACATATGAACAGGGCTGAGGGGAGGAAAACTTGGCAGTTCTTAATGTGGGCTCTCACTGTACCTCCCCACGACTACCTCCCTCCTCAGGTGCTGACATCCACGCAGAGAATGAGGAGCCCCTGTGCCCACTGCCTTCGCCCCCCACCTCTGGTAGTGACTCAGATTCTGAGGGACCTGAGAGGGACACCCGAGGCAGCTTCCGGGGCCACACACCTCTTGACCTCACTCGCAGCACCAAGGTGAGGCTAGCCCGGACTAGAAGCACCAGGGAATGGAGCACCTGGGCTTAGGGCTGGGGCCCAGATGACTGGCACCTGGGCTTGAGGACTGGGGTGGGAGTTCATCAAACTGAGGCTGTCTCCCCAGGTGAAGACCTTGCTGCTAAATGCTGCTCAGGACACCACAGCACCCCCCCTGACCCCTCCCAGCCCTGCAGGTGAGATATCTTCACCCACTGCCAGATTTCAGACCCCTGCTCACAGAGGGTTCTTCTTCAGGACCTCTGAAGGAGCCGGGGGTGGGGGGGTGGGTGTCCCTTGCTCCATTCCTGTTGCCACCCACTGCCCTAGTACTCTGTCCACCTTGTCTATCAGATTACCTTGAGAAAGAAGTGTCTGCCTGAGCCCATCTCTGGGCGTACCAGACACGTCTCTATGTTCCCATCAGGGCCAGAGCTGCCCCTTGAGGATACAGTCCTACAGAACCTGGAGCATCTGCTAGATGGGCCAGGAGCCCAGGGCAGCTGGGCAGAGCTGGCAGAACGGCTGGGGCTGCGCAGTCTGGTGGATACGTATCGGAAGACAGCTTCACCCAGCGGCAGCCTCCTGCGCAGTTACAAGGTCAGTTGGTCCCCATCCCTTGCTGCATGCCTGGCTTCCTTCCCCCAGTCTCAGATCCCAGATTCTCCCTTGGCCCCAGGGCTCCTGCCCCCACACTCAGACTCATGCCTCTTCCTTCTCCCCAGCTGGCTGGTGGGGACTTGGCGGGCCTGCTGGATGCCCTGTCTGAAATGGGCCTGGAGGAAGGAGTGAAGCTGCTGAGGGGCCCTGAGGCCCGAGACAAGCTGCCCAGCACAGGTAAAGGGGTCCCACCTGGTAGGCTGGTCTGGGCCTGGACAGTGGGAGGCCTGAGACCTTGACTGTTCCCTATCCCCTTCCCCGTGCACACTCGCCTAGCAGAGGTGAAAGAGGACAGTGCATACGGGAGCCAGTCGGTGGAACAGGAGACAGAGAAGCTGGGCTCACCCCCTGAGCCACCAGGAGGGCTCTGCCACGGGCACCCCCAGCCTCAGGTGCACTGAACTGCTGCCCACCCACCAGCTCCCCTCCCTGGGCCCCTCTGTACAGCATCCCTACCTATTCTAGTTCTTATTTAACACCCCATGCCCACCCCTCAGTTGGGGCAAATAAAGATTCTCATGGGAAAGGGAGGGTGCTTGGCTCCCTCCCTAACTTATGGCAACCCCTGATGTGACTCTTGTCCCTGGAACCAGCTGCCTACCCAAGCCAGGTACTGGAGAATGGAGGAGGCCCAGCCAGCAAGTCCAGAGCAGTTTTAATGGGATTAGAGGCTGTACAAAGGGCAGGGCCCACTGAAGGAGGGAAAGCAAGGCCATGCTGCCCCCAGACCGTATGGGGGCCTAGGCATGGATACCCTTCCTCCACCTCTGGAACGAGAGAGGGTGAGCCTCAGGGAGGAAGGAGGGAAAACCAGCTCAGCCCCAACTCCTAGCCTCTATCTGAGCCAGGCCCCAGGATGGAGGGGGGATTGCTGGTGTTGGGTGTGGGTGGTCTCAGCAGAAAGCAGAAATGTCAGGCCTCCCCCCACCCAAAAAAAAAAAAAAAGCATCAAAAGTCCAAGGGGCCCTGGCCCCTCCCACCCCAGCCCCCGTACGAAAAAGTGCAAAACATTATCACAAAATGGGGGTCTCAGAGGGGCCCCTGGCCTAGGCTCCCAAGGCCCACGCCCTAGCCCTGCGCTGCCCCGGACACCGCGTCCGGCGCGGTCGGGCCCTGGGCCGGGGGCCCCTCGTGGGCGGCCCGAGGCCGGCCCGGGCTCAGGCAAGGCTATGTCATGCAGGTGCCCAGTGGGCGCCAAACCCCCACGCTCCTACCCTCAACTCAGAGCTTCCACCGCCCACTGATCACCCCTCCACGAGGCTCTGAGCCATGACACTGAGCCCGGGGCTGGCTGGCAGGGTTGGGCTGCAGGGAGGGACTGGAGTGAGGTGGAGGGAGTCCATCCTCTGTGCTCCCGGCCTGGGCCAGTGCTGCCTCTACTGCATCCAGCTCTTCACTGCCCGCCTTCAGCTTGACCCGAAGCAGCGCTGCGTATGTGCCATAGCGGGATTTCTGAAGCAGAGGAGCAGGGGCTGTGAGCCTGCTCTCCACCCTCTGCCCATCTCACCCCAATCTGGACCAAGGAGGGATGCCAAAAAAGGCTAGGAGACAACAGGTTCTTGCCCAACTCTGAGGCCCCCAGAGCCCCCAGGGACTATGACACGATCCCCTTGGAAGCTAGCTACCCTCTCTGGGCTCTCTCGAGACTGCATATTACGACATCTAATACTTGTTAGGCCTGAACCAGAGTTGGGAAAAACTGAGCCCTTGACAGACCTCATCTCCCTTCATTACCCTAGCGGGTAAAGAACGTCATCCTTGGCCCACAGATGTGGAAACAGGCTCAGAGGGGTTAGGCAACCTGCCGAACGTCACCCAGCTGGTCCCACTCTCCTACTAAAGTCCGTGCCCTTAACCACTAGCCTGAGCCTGTATGTGGCAACAGTGAGACCCCACTGACGAAGAAAGGAGCCAAAGAGGTGCCAGGGCAGGGAGGTTCACCTCAAACTCCAGGTAGGCCTCCTTCTGCCGCTGCTCCTCAGCCTCCTTGCCTCGGGCCTTCCTGCCCAGTTGCGCAGCCCGGTGCTCTCGCAACTCACTTGCCATGGCCTTCAGCTTGGCCTCATGGGTCCGCACCTGCTCCTCCTAGGGGCCAGGGGGAGTGTTGGTCAGGGTCACTCGAGCACATACAGTGCCTTTGTGCAAGCTTTTTTAGAAAGGTGCCCCTGCCTTTGGATGAGCAAAGCACCATATCTAGGTTAACACCTTGGCAAGTGCAGTGGAGACTGGATTTCAGCCTTCACTCACCCCCCATGGCCAGTGTCCTGGTGCAGTGACATCTACATGATCACACAGGGCAGCCCTGAGTGCAGATGGCCTGGGCCTGCCACACTCCATCCCACTGGCACCAGGTGGACAGAGCTGGGGGTACCTGGGAGAGGCGGGTGGCAGCGCTGGGCAGCAGAGGGCGGCTGAACTTCCTCTGGGAGCTAACAGCAGCTGGGAAGGGGGGTGCAGAGAACATGGCAGCCACCACATTGATGCGAGTGATCCAGGACTGCATCTGCTCCAGGCTCCTGGGGAGACAACACCACCACTTAGGACCTGGCCCCAGGTTTCCTGTCCAGGGATGCCTGTCCTGGCTCAGGGTGCGGCCTGGGAAGCAAGGAGGTAATCCAGGGACAAGGGAGGGGAGCAAGGTAGGAGTGGGGCAAAGGGGTCCAGGATGGGCAGGAAGAGGGCACTCACGGGGCCTGAAAGAGGAAGACCCGCCAATCAGCTGTGCGCAGGTAGAAGACATGGGGCCTCTTGCTGTAGTCGCTGGCACGCGTGGCCAGCGCGTGGTGGATGCTGATGGCATTCTTTAGCTCTGCCTCTGATAGGGCCTTCCCAGGCTGGTACTCCTCCTGCAGGGGTGCCCATCTTGTCCTGGCCATGGTCCCACCCCAGCCTGGCCCAGCCCACCCACACTCCCCTGAGCCAGCTCAGCCCCAACCCCTTGGGCTGGCCCCGCACCTTCTGCAGGTAGAGGATCATGCCCTTGAGGATCCCGTGGAAGCTCTTCCAGCCCCGCTTGCCCCGAGGTGCTGGGGGGAAGGAAGACAGGTCAGGGGGCCTGAGACAGGCCCCCTCCCCTCCATCCCCCAGACCCTCCCCACCCAGCCACGTACTCTTCCTGCAGTCAGGGTCTGCGTGCACCTTTCGCACCAGGGCCCCGTGCTTGTAGACTGCAGCCCCGGGTTCAGGAGTCAGGTCCAGGAAAGGGCTGGAGCCGCTGCCACTGCCCCCGCTGACCCGCTTGATGACCTTGGGGTTGGGGTCGGCCAACTCAGACAGAGAGCGTCTCAGCTCCTCCTCGTCTCTGCAGGTGTGATCACCTCAGAGGGGGCTGGCCTTGCAGCCACAACCCCCGCTTCAGTCCTGGCCTCTGCCCACCCAGGAAAGCGCCCTCTTGTCTGTGGAGGGAATGGGGGAACTGCCCCTCTCACAGGGTGTGGCTCCCCTCCACCTGAGGCTCCTGGAGCCTTGTTTCCCGCCTCGCACCAGATCTCCCCAGGGGTAGCTGTTGTCCCCCTGCTCAGATGAGGGCTCCTCCGGGCAGCGTATCTCCTTGCTCAGGTTAGCGCTCCCAAGGGTAGGGCCATGTCTGTCCCTTCCTCCCCATCCTCTGTTTCTGCACTTGCACACCAGCCCTCACACCCTTCTCCACTAGGGCAGACATGTCTGACTCGGCTGTCCCAACTATACCCAGCAGCATGCTTTGCTCATAGTTTGTTGGCTACGTGGTGGCAGAAGTGGCTTCCTAGTGGTCACCTAGTACCTCCTGGTCCACAGGCTCTGTTAGGTACCATCTAAAGAATCCGGTTCTATCCTGTCACTCCATCGATCAAAAACCTGCAGTAGCTCCCTATTTCCTCCTGCACGAGGCCTATGCTACATCCCTGCCCATACTGCCTCTTTCTCCTTCCACTCTCCAGCCAGCTAGGCCTGCCTCCTCTTGGCATCCCCAACCCACGCTCATTTCAGCCACCACATATTTGCCTCCCAAATACCAACTTCTCTCTCTCCAAATGCTTCCCTTCCTTCAAGGCTTGCCCCAAGTTCCAATCTGCATCCCAGTGCTGAGCTCTGCCTCCTCTGAGGTCTTTTCCTGCAGACTGGGAGCTCCCAACCAACCTGATCTGTGACTGAACTCTCAGCAGACACCAGCAAGTATGAGTGACCTACTGACTGTTTAGATGAGGCTCTACCCTCAGACTGGGGGGCCCAACATTAAACTGGACCTCCTCCCTTACACTGGACTCCTCTAAGACTTACTCTGAGTCTGTTTCCATGGCCAAGAGTAGACAATGTGGTCCCTTGTTCTGTGATGCTCTGGACTCCCTAGGACCTGAGAGGAGGCTCTCACGCTATTGGTCGGGGCTCTATCTCCAGAGACTTCTGTCTTCCCGCTTGGGTTGGCAAGGGACCTCCCCTTTCTGTTTCAGCATCCCCCCTCCCAGGCCAGCTGACAGTGGCCATCCATCCCAACCTAGCTTGTCATAACAACTCAGCTAGAGAAAAGACACAGAACCCCAAGTCCAGGCAGCCATCTCCAAAGAAGGAAATGAAGCAGCCTCAGTGCCTCTCATGGCCTCACCCGCCTTCCCTGCCCCACAATCCAACCTGGACTCACAGGGCCCACCTCAGTGCTCTCAGCCTCTCCAGGCAGCCCCTTCCCCGCACCCCATCTCCCTCACCACACAGCTCCAGGACTCACATGGCCCACTGCAGCTTTTCATTCTTGATGGAGCTGTACAAGGCCTAGGAAGGGAGGAACAAATCAGGCAGGTATGGGTCACTCCTGAGGGAGGCAAACTATGTACCCCAATGCCAGAACTCAGAGCCCTCCCTCCAAACTCGAGGGGAGGAGACAATGGGGGGGTGAGGATGGGGGTAGCAGGGTGTAAGGACCAAGAACACGGGCTCTGGAACAGAGTATTAGGAGACGGTACTGTGTCACTTTTGCTGCATGAGTTTGGGCAAGTATCCATGGGGAGAACAAACGTACTAACAGGTGTGTAACACAGGGCAGGCAATTAGCACAGGGCATCCAGGCATATGGCTGATGCACAATAAATGGCAGCTGCTATTATTATCTTTGCTGTTGTTATTGTTAGGGACCATCCTGCCCAGATCCTGGGTGGGAGAAGCACAGCCCTGGAAGGAATAGAAAAGAGCATTCCCAAGAAGCTCTCCTTTCCCGGACCATGTGCTTTGGCCTATTTCCATAGGATAAACCCACACAGAACATATGGGGAAACTGAGGCCCAGCAACAGGGATTCACCCTGTCACCTCCCTCCCTGGCTAGTAGAGAACACACTCTCATGACTCCTAACCCCAGGGCAAGCTGAGCACCTCCCCCAACCCAGAGAGCCCCACCAAGTTGAATGCCAGGGGGGCCAGGGCCCTGCCCACCCACATCCTTCATGTTACTGGAGAGTGAACACTAGTCTAAAAGGCAGACGTTTCAGCTTCCAAACCCTGCATACCCCAAGCTCTTTGTGAGCTCCTGGACCAGTCACTTCCCCTCTGTAGAGCTGGCATGGGGGACCTGTGGGGGCCTTGGGATGGTCTGAGTAGAGAATAGACTCCAGGAGTTGTATAGGGGACCCCTCTTCTCAGGAGTGGCCTGCAGCATGCGTCCACAGCAGCACCTCCCACTGTGGGGGCGATTCCACCAGCCTGTCTGTGAGTGGGTGTGTCCCCAACATGTGCGTGTTGGGCTATGCGTGTGGCGTGTGATGCTGCCTGCGTGAGCTGGGTGCAGTGGTGACGTCGGTGCCTTCTCCGTGATGGGACACAGTCCCCCACTCCACCACCAACATACCACAGTCTCTGACTATCTTACTGCTTACTGTCACACTCAGCCACACGGCTAGCCAGGCATCCCACATGTGCACACCCTGTCCAGGGATGGGTACATTCCACAACCTCCACCCTCTACACAGCACAATCCAGCCTTGTGCACACACAGCCCTCACAGCACATCCCCAGCCCAAGCCCGGCATAACCCCGACCCTAATCCTCTCTCCAACTCTGACCAGGAGATTGAAGTGTCCAACCAGACCCAACCTGTCTCCAGCCTTCTAGTTCATCCCCTGGCCCCTCGAAGGACCACCTCTGGCCCACAACCATGTCTTCCTTCCAAAGTCCTAAACCCCATCGGTGAGCCCCATGTCATGCTCCCAGGCAGAAGACCCAAAGACCCTTTGGTTTGAGATATCCACACTGATCCGACGGTGTGTGCCCTTCCCCCTCCAGTCCATGCCCACTCCTGGCTACCCATGGGTTCTGTCCCTGCTGGCCTCCCGCCTTGGTCTGACCGATGCCCACCCCCCCCAGCTCGTGCCACCTTCGGTGCCTCCCTCAAGCCGCCCCCTCAGCCACGCCGCCCTCCACAACCCCCTCGACCGCCCCCCAGCCTGGCGTGGGCCAAGGCCCCAACGCCCTCACCGCCTTCTTCTTCTTGCGGCTCTGCAGACGGCTGACCACCAGGTCGGTGTAGAGCACGGGCTTGAGACTGCGAGAGCGCTGCGGCCAGCCGTAGCACAGGGTCTCCGCGCCACGGTGGGTGCGCCCGTAGCGCACGGAGCACAGCGAGCGCGAGCGCAGCCGCCCCGCGCTGCTGTGGATGCTGTTGACACCGATCATGCTGGCCCGGCCGGCGCGCTGCGGCCCCCGGCCATGCCCCCGTCCGCCCTTGGCCTGGACGGCCCGGACGGCCCGCGGACGGCTCCCCCGACAGCCGGCGCGAGCGGCCCGGCCCGGCCCGGCCCGAGCCCGGCCCGGCTCCCACCGACGCACGGAGCGCGCGGCGGCGGCGGCGGCGGCGGCGGCGGCGGCGGCGCTGTCGGCTCTGCGGCTCGGCGCGAGAGGGAGGGGGCCGCCGACGGGGAGGGAGGGCGAGGGCTGGGGGCGGGGACGGCGCAAAATGGAGGCGTCCCACCGCGCAGGGGCCCCGCGGCGCTACGCGCAGCCACGGGGGCGGGGCCTCGGGGGGCCAGCCCGGGCAAGTGCCAGAGGGTGGGCGGCTCTGGGGATGCTGCGGATGGCACCGGGAGTCCCTAGGCCTGCTGCTGCAAAGGCGGGCTGACCCTGTAGGGTCTGCAGCTCCCTCCTGGCTGGTCAGGGTTGGGGGGCCAGGGGCGGGAGAGGTAGGAACGCGTCCTCTTGCCGCCCCCCCCTCCCCCCAGCCAGGAGAGGCCACGCAGTAGGGGCCGCGCAGGATGGAGGCAGCCGTGGAATGGCACCAGCCTCATCCAACTCGCCCAACTGAAGACAGCTCAGATGCTCAAGGCTATACTATACCCCCACTTACGTACACACACCCCAGTTTACAGATATACACCCCAACTAACCAGATGCACCAATTCACACTCACCCCAACTCACAGAGACTACGAATTCAGATATGCACCTCAAAATTTAGTCTTTAACTCATAAACAACCCCTGATTATGGATACATGTCACAAATCAGCCAATTTGTAGATGTACACTCTAATACACAGAAACACCCAATCTACACCCCAGCTCAGACACACTCTCTAAATCGTAAGCACAAACAAACCCCAGCCAAATCCCCGGATTTACCAACACCCTAAAGCGCATATATTCCAATTCAAACATATACCCCAACTCTCTGACACCCCGAACTCACAATGGACACCCCCAAACACAAATAAATTTCCAAACTCAGAAGCCCGACACACCGCAAGCTCACAGACGCGCCCAAGGACACTCTTGTGCGTCACATGTATGTGGTGGCCCAGAGCCCCTTTGCCAAGCATAGGCGTTTCAAATAGGTCCAGGCATCCCTGGATAAAACCACTGGATCAAGGAAATGAGTGAATCCATGAGACCTGGGTGCCCTCTCCTCCTCCCATGCATATTAGCCCCTGTGTAGCTAACCCCTCAAGTGCGGGCGCCTGGGCGCAGGGCCTGGCAACAAGGGAGTCAGGAGAGCAGTATCTAGTCCCAAGTTGGAGGTAACTGGATTCCAGACCTTGGAAAAGCCTTTGTCCCTCTTGGGCCCCTCTACCTCCGGGTCCCTCCTGTGCAACATACCAGAAGGGCCTTTGTGGTCATACACCCTGGGGCAGGGGGTGGAGGAGAAGGAGGGAAGCAGTATGCCTGCCCTGTGCTGGAACCCCTCCTATCCTCAGTGAACACTGGAGGAGGGGCACCGAAGTAGGCAAATGCAAGGTCCAAGGCCGCCAGAAAACAGGATTTCGAGAGCCGTCTCCCCTCCCCCGCTGAGCGGCCAAGACTGCACGCGAGTGCGCATGTTCCCGGGTAGCCTGCGTGTTGGGGTTGGGGGAGGGGGCCCGTCCCCAAGCTGAGTCACGGGAGCCCAGGCTCCAGCAGCAGGAGCCTCCAACCTCCACTCCGCCCGATTGGTCCCAATCCCTCCCCTCCAGCAACCTCTACCCTGCCTCACCCCCCCCAGCCCCCCACCCCCACCCCCGGCCCCCACCTTGAGCAGCTCCCTGGGGAAGTCTCCGCCTTCATTGAGGCCCTCCAGGTTCCCGATGAAGTCTCCACAGGTCATGCGCTTCCCAATGTTCTAAGGAAGGGCACAGAGGCCTGTGAGGGGGGCCTTGGGCTCCCAGGCCTTTAAGTCTCAAGGCAGTCTGTTTTGGGGGGGTTCCCTCCTGCCAGCCTCTCACTCACATGGCCGTGGAGATCAGTGTTGAGTAGCATGAGGGCGCAGGTCAGCGTGTGCGCACCGTCTAGGGAAAGTTGACATTCGGCTTCAGCTACCTCCCAGGGACTCTTCCCACAGCTGTCTTCCCCAGCCTTCCAGTTCACCCCCAGCCCACTCTGGCCCACAATCATACTTTTATAAGTCCTGAACCCCATAGTAAACCCTACCTCCTTCAGCCAAAAGACCTCACTCTTCCAGCAAATCCCTGAAAGGGACATCTTCCCCAACACCTACATGCTTCTGTGAGTATGCACAAAAGCCAGTGGGCCCCTCACAGTTTGCAGATCAGTGCAGCCAAACAGAATCCACACTCAAGCCAAACGCTGTCTTGCACGTGTATGTGAACAATGGCATGCAAATACACCTGCCACCTGGTTCTTCGCAACACACACTAGACCCTAGCAATGCTTGCCCGCATGCTCAGTTCCACAACCACGTAGGCATGTCAGCACCGCACACACGCATGCTCACATGCCTGCAAGCCTGTGCATGCATTCACTTCTACATACACACTCATGCTCCTATGCGCACACACTGTGCCCATCTGCTTCAGTGACCAGCTGGGAAAGCCCTGCCCCCTGGCTTCCTCACCCTCTGAGGACAGGGCTCCTGGATTGCACTGGAAGTATCTCTGGGAGAAGTGGGCCAGCACGCGCTCCCGTTCCTGGGTCTCACCCATTAAGGCCAGCTCCTTCAGAAACACCCTGGGAAGGGGGAAAGAGGGAGCATGTCACCTCTACCCAAGGTCCCCTAACCAGGCAGCCCCAGCTTTTAGCCATGCCCTGATAGCCTGGGAAGGATGACATCAGGGCAGCCTAGGGAAGGCACAGGTGCTCAGAGAAGGCACAACTGAGGCGCTGCAAAGCAGGGCTGGAGCGTGGGGCCTGCCTTCAAAGGGCTTAACACCCACCTGAGAGCTTGGTCCAGAGTCATGCCCGTGAAGACAAAGAACTTGAGGTACTCGCCAGCCACAAGTTTGCTGAAGTCATTGCTGTGGGCAGGGCAGATAGGTGGAGTCTCAAGGGAAAGGGTCAAGGGGCCAGATGGGGTTACCTAGAGACCTGGGGGCATTAGATAGAGGGGGTGTGGAGGTGCTGCCCACAGGATGCATCCCCTCTCCCCGTATTATCAATCCCGGCCAATGGCTTTACTTCTTGCCCAGGTGCCGGGCCACATCAGCCTTCCTGAAGCCGTCTAGTCGGTATAGCCTCTTAGCTAGGCGCTGCGCAGCCTCCAGGTCAGCTTTCTGCCCATTGGACAAGGTGTCTGTGCTTCCCAGGGCCAGCCGCTCTGTGCTGTCCAGCTCTGAGTCCGAGTCAGACACCAGCTGGCTCAGCGGTGGTTCACTGCCAGGGTAAAACACCAGCTCAGAGGTGGGGCAGTCCCTCTGGGACCATCCAGATCCTTCCTCTGCCTCCAAACCCAGAAGACAGAGTGGGGGAGATTGGGACACAGAGAAGGCATTTTTCTTTTCTCCAGAGAAGGACACTGTATGGGTTCCCTCCATCAGCCGATTCCATCCTTACCATCTCTCTGTAGAAGGCCTGCATCAAATTCAAATAAGCATCCATATTTCTGCTGTGGGGATTTCTGCTGCTTCCCCAAAGCCCTTAGGTCTTAGGTTTGCTCTTAGGCATAGGCATAGTTTCCCCATTGTCACACTGGCCCTAGTCAGAACATAGTCCTCTATCTCTGAGAATATGGGCAAAAGTGGGATAGATAGGCTGCCAGAGAGGAACAGTGGAGGGTCAAACCATGATTTGAGGGCAGCAGGGACACCTTCCCTCTCCTATGTCTTTTTCTTCTGGCCTTTTAGGGAGAGGAGGCTCTTCCTCCTTGGTCTTTTTTTTCCACCCACAAACAAGCAGAGGGGGTTGGGGGTCAGAGTGCACTCCATTCATCCCCTGTCTCCTCCTCCCCTTCCCTTCCCGCCATCCCAGCTGCTCTACTAGCAAAGCCACCTGTCACCCCAGAGACAGAGGCCGGAAACTCCTGGTTGCTAGGCAACCCTGTCTCCCTGGCCACCCCCTCCTGTTGCCATGGCTTCCATGACTGAGAGGGTAGCTGGCAGAGGGAGAGCAGAAAGGTTAGACTGGTGACAGGACTTCCTGGAGAAGGGTGAGAAACTCCTTACTGAAGGGGGGAGGCAACATGGGAGGGAGGCAATGAGAGAGGCTGGTGGCTGCATCTTTGGGAGAAGCCTCCAGGCTGGGTAGGGGTAAGGTCACAAGAATTCTAAGTAGGTTAAAGTCTCTGCCTGTGGTAGGAAGGGCCTTTCTGGAAAGGAGAGTGTTCTCTTGGGACCCATTCAATCCTGAATCATTGTTTGTCAAGTCACTGGGTCTAGGACCAAGGGGGTCCTAGGGGTGGGCTGTGAGGGGCTCCCCCTCATAGCCAAAGGAAGTAGTCCTCCAAATGGAAAAACAAACATCGGCATTCCCTAACCACTCTGTCAGGGGTCAGGAATATAAACTGCATCTTCCCACTCAGGAACTTTCCCTTGAAGCAACTGTTCCTGGGGCTCTGGGGGGGCCTCAAGTCTGAGGAAGCAAAGGAATCACTCACCTGCCCAGAGGTGCCGCCCCCAGCCCAAAGCTGTCCTCCGAGTGGCAGGGACTAGGGGGCTCCTTCCCTGGGGCCTGCTTGGCTCCAGCCTCTGCCTCTTCTTCCTCCCCTCTCTGTGTCCAAGGCCCATCAGCAGCAGAGCTGGTACCAGAATCTGGCTCAAGAGGTGCAAGTGGGGCGGGAGCAGGTGGGTCAGGCCGGGGAGCAGGGGGTTGGGGAGGCAGCTCAAAGGTGAAGAAGGGGCTCTGGGTTGGGCCAGGTGAGGCCAGGGCCTCCAGGGAGGCGAGGCTGGTGTAGGAGGTGCCCTTGGCCCGGTGTGACTCCAAGATGGCTTCAAACACACAACTGAAAGAGTCAGGCCCGTCAGCCGAGGGGCTGGTCCCAGGCAGAAAGGGCAGGGGCGACTTGAGAGGCCCAGGGTGAGGCATCCGGGTGCCTGGCCTGCAGGGGCAGGGAGAGTCTCTGATCAGGGGCCCAGAAGACAGTTCTTAGGTAGCATTTCATTGAATTCTCATACCACTCTGTGGAGGGGATTATCCTCTCCTTCTCACAGATCCCCAGCCCTCTAAGGAATCTGGGTAGGGAGTCCCCACCACAGGTTCACCAAGCTATTCAGTGCCCCTGAGGAACCCCAGCCTTACCCGTCCCCAGTACCCAATCCCTCTCCTCTCTTCCTCCCTGCTAATCTCCCTTTCTCCTCCTCCCTGATCCTCTCCCCTCCTGCCATCCCGTTTCTATTTCCGGCAACATCTTAGGAGAAGATGAGGCTCCAAGGCTGCGGTGGGGTGTGAGACGGAGAAGAAAGCCCCCACGCTCCCCACTCTCCTGCCAGAAGCCAGGATCCAGATTGATGCTCCCGTGCCCCCAGGCTTGAATCTGAACCCTGGCCTCTCACTCTGCCTCCTGTTCTTTACTAGAACCCCTTTCCTCTCCTGTCCCGGCTACTCCCTGCCCTATGGGCTCTTGCCAACACCCTCCACGTCCCCAGCATTCTGCCAGGCCTCGGGCCTCTGTCCGGTCTCCAGGTGCATCGCCCTGTCGGCACCACTAGCTTGGTCCTGACCCTCCCAGTCCAGCCCTCATCTCTAGTCCAGCCCCTCTTCCCCCAGCTCTGCCTCTGGGCCAGCTCAAAGGGGCCAGCCACTGTCCTCTCCCACTCCCGCACTCACCGGGCCCCCTCTGAGGCCTCAAACACCTCGTCGTCCACATCCTCTTCCCCACCTGCCTCATCCTCGTCCTCATCGCCACTGCCCAGGCTGGGACAAGGGCCAAGGCATGGGCTGGCACGTGGAGCAGGTGGGCGGGCAGTACCAGGTGGGCCCTCAGAGCTGGGCTGACTCTCGATGGCCGAGTCAGCCTCTTCCCGCTCAGCCAGCACCTCATCGATGTCGGTCTCGCGGTAGCACCTCAGGGGCACCGTGTCCAGGTCCGTCTCGGAGTACTTGGCTGCTCGCCCCACAGCCACCCCAGAGCCCTGCCCTGAGCCCACCCCAGGTGGAGATGGGGGGGCCTGCTCCAGGGGCTTAGCACCTGCAGTATGCATAGGCATCCCGGTCAGCAGATTATCCTGGTCAGCTCCCTGTCCTGATTCTGTTCTAGGAAGGAGCTCTTCCCCGCTGCCTCATATTGGCAGGAAGTTCCTTCACTGTCTAGCCACCATTCCTCCTGCTATGAACCCAGCTTGTTCCTTGTGCCAGTGGAGCTCGTTTCAAATCAAGTTCTTGTCGAATAACTTTGAGGGGCCTGCGGGAGACCAGCTTCTTTTCTGCTCCGCAGAATGACCCTTGATATCCTGTCATGCCCTCCTTTCTATCTAGCTTCCTCGAGGTGCCCAACCCAGCTGTGACCCCCCCAACCCTCCATCATAAGACAGATGGAAAGTTTGAGGCCTGGAGAGGCATTAGCCAACTCATGACCCCAGGAAGGACTGAGGGAGGTTTAAAGGAAGGCCCCCTACCATGCCTCAGCTGCTGGGGAGAAGACCCTGCCCTATTCCCCTTGTCTCAGTCCAGGACCTTACCTGAGCTTGGGGGGTCCAGGGAGCCATAGAAGAATTCCCATTTGGCTCGAGCAATTCTCTGGGCATGAGAGGAAACTTCCCGGGGGGAGGACCAGGTGTCCCCCTAAGCCAAGAAGGGAGAAATAGACACAGGCATCCAGAGATAAAGCCACACATACAAAGACACAAGAACATGGGACAGAAAGACAGAAACAAAAACACACAAGGACAGATAATAGAGGTGCCAAGACACAGGGGCAAACACAGAGGGCAAGAAAGAGACAGATTTAGGACAGATCAAAGAATTTAGAGTGAAGAGCTGACAGGCCCAGGACTGCCAAAGGGGCAAGCCTTGCCCCTTTTCTGGGGCTCTAGAGTTCCAGGGAGCCCAAGGGAGGTCGCATACCTGGTTCAGGAGTCCAGTGTCAGCAGGTCCTGGGAATAGCTTGGCCAGGTGCTCAGAAGGTCCCCCCAGCCCATTGGGGAGAGAGGAGTAAAGGCCATCTGCCCCAACCTGAGGTTGGGCTGGTGGCCCATGTATAAGGCCCTGGCTACCAGGCAGAGCTGAGCCTCCTCTGGCTGGGAGTGGGTCTGATGTGGATGCCTCTAGCCGCAACTTCCGGTTGGAGCCAGGCCCAAGGGCTGGAGTGGGCCTGGGAGGAGAGACCCCACCCAGGTCCCAGCTCCGACTCAAGCCTCCGGGAGCAGGTAGCCCATTTAATGGCCTCACACTGGCCTTCTCCACAAAGCGGAATATGACCACAGAGCTCCGGGCCCCCGGTGGGGGCTGCCCAGTGGGTGAAGAGGGTGACCAGGGTGAAGGAGGAACACGGGGTGAGGGGGGACCACGCAGGGGTGTACAGGGTGCTGTCACACGTCCCAGTTCCCGGCCTCGGGGACCTGGCCCTGCCACCCGCCGTAGCAGGGAGCCTGTGCTGCCATACATGCTGGCTGGGGGGCTTTGTGGCACTGGGCCTTCGGGGAGCCAGCGGCGCGGGCATCGTGGTGGGGAGATGGCACAGTCGCCCTCGGAGCAGAAGCGCATGGCACCTTGGGCCATGCTGGGGCCGGGGGTCAGGCTGGGGGGGCAGGGATGGCAAGGCCAGGCGGGGAGTGAGGGGGCAGCATGCTCTTCGGACAGGCCTGCAAGAGAGGAAGGGAAGCAGGGGGTGAGCTGCAGGGGAGGTGGATGGGCAGGAGAGCACAGATAGGGAGGGGAAAGCTGGATAGGCCATCTGAGTGCCAGGGGGCCTAGCCCACCCTTGGAATATAGCATCATTGACCCCACCCCTGGAGGTGATCAGGCCTCCTATTTGGGCTACTTCCATGGAGGCCTGAGGAGAAAAGAATTATACCCCTAATAGGCCCCTGGCTCCTTTCCTTCTTCTGGGGGCCCTGAGCATCACCCTGGGAGGAGAAAGGAAGCTATTTCAGAAGTTGAGTAAGTTCAGAATCCCTGTGGCATTTTGGAGCTACTTCTGATGGGGGCTGGGGAAGACTGGTACCCCACACTCTGGACCAGGAATGTCAGCCATTCATAATCATCATAAATCCACGGGTCCCCCAAAGTCTCTCTTTTGGAGGCCCCTTACTCAGTGAGAGAGAACCCAGCCATCCTAGAAGGAATGGCAGGAAGATGGCGGGGGGTGGTGTTATATAGGGACCATGAGGGGTTGGAAGACATAGGGTGAAGGGGAGGAGAAAGGCCTGAACTGAGGCCCCTACTCCCAAAATATACATGCCAAATGGGAAAGAGACATTCTTTTTCTCCATACAGGTACACACGCTCATACACACACACACACACACACACACACACACACACACACACACACGGAGACAATATCAGTATACACAGTTAAACACATTCAAAGGCAACACTCTCCAGTGCACACAGACCCAGGCACACACACACATTGCTCAAAGACACACCCTCATACAGTCTCACAGTCATAACAAATATGCGTGTAATGTAAAGGCACATGCTTATTTTACACACACACTGTCATCAAACAAGAACACACAAAGAGATACCCAAATATACACCCAGGCCCTCATTCTCCAATGCACACAGACACAGGCATATCAGACACTCACAGAAACCTATGGTCACAGTTACACACAAATATAGATGCATGCTCACACGTACTTCAGCAGGTACACACACCCTCTCCCCCAACCCCCACCAGTCACCTGTCTCTGGGTGGGAAGGCTGCACCAGACCACCAGACCCCTCTCCCTCCTCCCTCTCAAGGGAATGATAGATTTTAAAGGGGGTAAAGGGGCCTCTGGTGGCAATGCAGGGTAGGGGCAGAGGTCAGGAGCAGCAACCCTGCCAGGCAGGTTTCTGAAGCTCAGTTGGGGCCCAGGGCATCCCCAGTGCAGCTCCGACTGGAGCTGCCTCAGTACTCACCGCTGCTCGCTTGGAGCTGGGGCCGAGGAAAGGCAGGGAAGAGGCTGGGCCCAGCTCAGCTGTGAAGGCAGCGCGGCTCCCGCTTGCTCCCGCTTGCTCCAGGCCCGCCTGCCTCTCACTCCCTCCTCCTCCCCCCTACGCGCGGCTCAGGCAGAGATAATCCCCCCACCCACCCCACCCCCCGCCCTCTCCCGGGGCCCTGAGCCCCGGAGGCTAGCCCCCCTTCTCGACGCTAGGTCCCCACTGGGCTCTCCCGCCAACCTGAGACCCGCCCCTGACGAGGGGGAGGATATATGGAACCCCCGGTTCAGTTCGCCAGACCTTCACGTGCCCCACCCTAATCCTGTCCCCGTCCCTTTCCTCCACCGCCCCCTGAGCCACACACCGGACCCAGTTGCACACGCGTGTCCCGCTCCAGACCCCACGCGTGTCCCTAGGAGGTTGCCACATGACCTGTTACATGCCACACGCGCTCCCGCCCCCACGAGCACGCGGCCGCGCCAAGCACACCGTATGGGTGTAGACCGGACCCGCCCCCTAAATCCAGGAGACCATCAACTTATGGAAAAGAGATCTAGGAAACACTGCCTCAAACCCTAAGGGGTTCTGAGTCTCGGACCCAGGAGACCCAACCCTTGACCACTTGCTCAGGATGCAGCAGGAGGGATATTAGTCAGACTTTAAAAAGAACTTCCTTGCTGCCTGAGTTAGGTGTCCTGCCCATATGGGGTAAAAGGTTAGACGGGATGACGCCTGGAGTGGAGGAAGTGGGGAACAGGCAACCCTTGTGCCCTTGGCCAAGGTAGAAAGGGGCCCAGCTATTTTAAGAAAGCTCCGCCAGAGTTCCTATGGCAACTGCTCTCCTTGGGAACGCCAGGGCAGGAGGTGGTGACCTCGGAAGGAACAAGGGGTCTGTTCAGGCGGTCAGGGGGCGCGAGGACGTGCGAGGCGGGGGCGCGCGAGGCTCACCGCGGGGAGGGGGGGGCGCGGGCTCCGCGTGGTGCTGAAGGGGACAGCGCCAGATTTGTCGCACTGCGCAGGCGCAGAGGCGCGAACAAAGCTGGGAGGAGGAGGAGGCGCGCGGCCCGAGGTGGTGCGCGCCTACAAGGCTCTATCTTAGCATAGGTCGGTCCTCTCATCTCCCCCCTCCCCAAGCAGGCTGAGGAAGAGGAAACAAGTCCCTTACCCAAGCTAACTCGCTTTGGTCCCTCCCCGCTGCTGGCTTCTCCCTTCTTGCTGCGTTGGGGGGTGGGGGGTGGGGGTACTGTGTAAGGGATTCTGGGAAAACTAGGATGCCTGAATTCTCTATCGCGACTCGCTTGACCCTGGACAAGGCGCGTCCTCTCCAAGGGCCTCGGTTCCATCTTTAAAATGGAGTAACAGCACAGACCTGCTCACCTTGCAGAAGTGCCCGACCCTGATGAAAAAATGGATGGGAAGCAGTTTTCGTTATGCAGAGGCAGGTGAAGCGGTTGCACGAAGGGAGAGCGCAGCCCTGTTGGGGTGCAGCTTTCGGCGACAGCAGTAGCCCTCAGCGTCCTTCATACTCTCCCCACCAATGGATGATGGGGAAAGCACTACTCTGGAGGTTCCCCGGAGCGGACCCTGGAACCAGGAACTGTGGACGCGGTGAGAGAGTGGCCCAGAGTCTGAGCCTGGAGTTCTGGGGCATCACTGCCCCAGGGCGGGCCCAGCCCCAAACCCCACAGCTTAATCCCCAGGTCAGCCCAGAAGCGGTACTCCTGGTGGGCTGGGCTGAGCACTCATTGTTCTCAGGACTCTAGACCTCCTGGGGAAAAGAAAGGGACCCAGCTGGGAAGATAGTCCTTTTTAGCGCCCTCTACGCCTCTCCCCTCAAGATGCAAACCTTTTCCAAATCTTCTGGGAGTGGAAGGGGCTGGACAGCCCTGTACTTGACAACTAACCAGGAATGAGGGTTTGGGCAATTTTGCTTGATGAAGGAAGAAAAATTCTAGCTTCGACCATTCAATTCATTCAACAAATTACTGGGCACCTACTACACACGAGACAGTAAAAGCCTGGATAGTTTCTCCCCATTTTTCAAAGTCGCTAAGCGCGACCAGAGGGCAGAGAATAGGCCCAGAACCTTGGAGTCATGGCTCCGCCCCTTCTGCGTTTGGCTTTGCCTGCTCCTCCCATCACCACTTCATTCAGCGGCGGCCACTGGCCCAAGACGAAAAAAGAGCCAGTCTCTGCTGCACCATCGCGTTCTCCAGCTTCAGGTCTCAAGCCCTGTAGCCGAGAAGGCGAGGTCTGATGTTACCCCACCGGTCGGCTCCGCCCTCAGTTTTGATATCCATCCGGAACGCTTTCAGATAGGATCCTCAGTGAGACCACACTCGATTGAATCGGTCTGTCTCTACAGCCCGAAGAGGCGGGTTCGCTGAGGCCGCTCCAAGGCCAAAGCGAGAGGACCTTAGTGCGCACGCGCAATAGGCCGCCGATGGAGCCACCGATGGAGCCGTCCGGAGGGGAGCAAGAGCCCGGAGCCGTCAGGTACCGAGCACCGGAGGGGCCGAGAGAGGGAAGAAGGACCTGGGGGAAGGGAGCTGAACTGGGCCGGGTTTGGGGGTCGCTCTTAGGAGCCGGGGCGCAGAAGCATAACAGAGGCGGACTCGCAGGTAACAGCGGCCCGGGAACGCCACCGCCAACGCCCCTTTACCCGCAGGCTCCTGGACCTGCCTTGGGAAGACGTGCTGCTCCCACACGTCCTGAGCCGGGTGCCGCTGCGCCAGCTGCTCCGGCTGCAGCGCGTCAGCCGGGCCTTCCGGGCGCTAGTGCAGCTGCACCTGGCTGGCCTGCGCCGCTTCGACGCCGCTCAGGTGAGCCAGGGGCCAGAGCCCCGCCCCCGTCCGGGTACCGCCCCCTCCCCGCCTCCAACCCAGCCCCCAGCCCAGCTGTCTACCCTTCCCGACCCCCTGCGCGTCCAGAACTCCCGGGAAGCGACCCACCCTTCGGGAAGTACTCTCAAAGGGCGAGTACCGGGTATCAACTCAGAGGGCACGTGGGGTCTCTCCTGGGAGTCAGGGGGCAAACTCCGAAGGCAGGTTGCTGCCGGGAAATAACTCTAATGGGGCGGAGAGGCAGCGCCCGCCCCGCCCTCGGGACCAGCTGAAAGTCGAGGTGCCTCCCTGCCCGCAGGTGGGTCCGCAGATCCCGCGGGCCGCATTGGCCTGGCTGCTGCGGGACGCTGAGGGGCTGCAGGAGCTGGCCCTAGCACCGTGTCACGAATGGCTGTCGGATGAGGATCTGGTGCCGGTGCTGACGCGGAATCCGCAGCTGCGGAGCGTGGCTCTAGCCGGCTGCGGGCAACTGAGCCGCCGCGCGCTGGGGGCGCTGGCGGAGGGCTGCCCCCGCCTGCAGCGCCTTTCCCTTGCGCACTGTGACTGGGTAGACGGTCTGGCGCTGCGCGGCCTCGCCGACCGCTGTCCAGCCCTTGAGGAGCTGGACCTCACCGCCTGCCGTCAGCTCAAGGATGAGGCCATCGTATACCTGGCGCAGAGGCGCGGCGCAGGCCTTCGCAGCCTCTCGCTGGCAGTCAACGCCAATGTGGGGGATGCCGCCGTCCAGGAGTTGGCTCGGAACTGCCCGGAACTCGAGCACCTAGATCTAACCGGCTGCCTCCGCGTCGGAAGCGACGGCGTCAGGTGCCTGGGCCTTGGGTTGGTGGGATGGGAAGAGGGCAATCACTTTTTTAGTCTCTGGTTTAGGGACGGGGTGCAGCTGTCAAAAGGCAGAACTGTGGTTTCTGGGTTTTTCTGCTACCACGACACCCCCATTCAGACCAGGAAAGATCTCTAGGATTGCCGAGGCCAGAGAACCCATAGTTTAAAAAACTTTTTGGAGCCAGTATTTACGCATGAGCGGCTGTCACAGACAGTCGACTCTCAGGCTTCTTTTCAACAAGGGGAAAACCTTGAAATCCTGGGCGGAGCTGAGGAGCAGGTTCCCCCTTTAAGAGATAGGAGGAAGTCCCGAGTTCACTGGAGACATTGGTGTATGACCCCATCCAGACACCCTCATAACCACCCCCCCCCCCCGCCCCATCCAGGTTTATGGAGGGAAAAAGTATGCTCTGAGTTTGAAGGAGGCAGGGGCTTCGCTGGCTCCCCCACCGTGGGCGAAACAGCTTCTGGCCCCTAGCCTCACCCAGCTCCTCCCCCAGGACCTTGGCCGAGTACTGCCCGGCGTTGCGCTCGCTGCGGGTGCGGCACTGCCACCATGTGGCCGAGCCCAGCCTGAGCCGCCTGCGGAAGCGCGGCGTGGACATCGACGTGGAGCCGCCGCTGCATCAGGCCCTGGTGCTCCTGCAGGACATGGCTGGTTTTGCACCCTTTGTCAACCTGCAGGTCTGACCTGCCTGCCGATGGGTCACAGCTGGACTGTGTGGCGGGGGCCTGACTATGAACTGTAGGGAAACTGGACTGTGGAGGCCTCTGGCTAGAGGCGGATGCCCTGCCCCACCCTGGAGCTTCAAATAAAGAGCTTTTTACCCCCTCTTGCCTGGCGCTGCTGCCGTGTTGGAGATAAGGGATGTGAAGTTGGGAGAGAAGGTCAGACAGACACAGTACCCCGGCACCCCAGCTGAGGCAGAAATGACCAGAATGCACTCACATCTTCCTGGGGCCACCTTTACTGTGCCCGTGGGCAGCTCCAAGAGGAGGTCAACATAGTGGGGCAAGGAAGTAGAGAGCAGGGTAGAGAAGGGGGACAGGAGTTAGGGTGGGCCCTGTGTGGGGGTGTAGGGCTCCTGCATCCCTCTGGGATCTGAGCCAAGAAGGCTCCAGCAGAGTCTGGCGAATGCCTCAGTGGAAGCGGTACTTTCTGGCTGGCTTGAGGTTGATGTATGTGGCCTTCATCTCCTCGGCCTCAGGGTTCCGCACATCTTTGAATCGCTCCCCTTTGGTGCTTACTATCTGGTTGTCGATGTATCGGATCAGCTTCTTGGGGGCCTGGGAGGCAATTGGGGAGTGAGGAGCAGAAGCCAGGAGAGAGTCCCACCCACTTCACACCTCTAGCAGCCATAAACTCTCTTACCTCCCTGGGAGCCATGGGCCGGTGAATCTTCTGATCCTCTGCGCTATCCACCATCATGTACCTGCCAAAAACTGGCTGGGTGAAGCTCCTGCCACCCTGGGATGACCCTCTCAGGGCCTAGCCCAGCCCAGCCCAGACTCACTTCTGTAGGATGAAGGACTTCAGTTCATCCTTTTGGGGGCCTCTGAGGCGCCTGGGCAGGTCCTGCAGAGAAGGGAAGCTTCATCTAAACCCTAGGGCACCAGCAGAAGCAGGCAGGGATAGGCTAGGGGTGGGGGCTTAACACTAAGGTGGAATGTAGCTAAGGCTACTTGGGTCGAAGCGGGGGTCTAGCAGAGGATACCTGGTTGGGGCCATCCCAGGCTGGAGGCCCCTCTTCCTTCCCCTCTACCAGCATCTGCACAGCTTCTTCCAAGTCTCCCCGAGCTTTGGCCAGCACCCACTGGGCCTGCTCCACCGAGCATGTAGGGAACACCTCCAGGAGTACATCCACCCCTGGCAGCAGCTCCTCCTCGGCACTGGCTGCCTGTGGGCATAGATGTTGACCAGAGGCAGTACTTCCTTCTTTCCTGGCCCCTGACTCCCTCACCAGTCCCCTCTCCTACCAGTACCTCTTCCTGGGTGTCTCCAGCAGCAGTAGGAGAAGCCCTAGTTTCTTCTTTGAGCTTTTCAGGCCGCTGCAGGGGCTCTGGGGAGATGGGCATCTGACCTTGGACCTCAGAGCTCTGTGGCTGCAGGTTCTCTTAAGGAAGCAGAGCATCAGGTTTGCCGGGGCTTTGGGGGATGGGGGTTATGAATTTCCCAAGTGCCCAATCCCCAAGCTCACCTTTGTTCCTGGCACCGCTCAGCTGCCCTGAGAGCTTCTGCATCATGTCCCCTATTGTACCCCTGAAAAGATAGGAGGGTGGTAAGAGGACACCCCTGTCTACCTTCCACAATCAGCCAGCCCTCCACCCCTTCTTCACCCCAGCCAGATCCCACCTTGGAATGTGGGCAAAGCCAGGCACATAGGCCTCCATCATCTCAGTGAAGGCCTCCATATCGAAGTTCTCCTCTGATGGCCCTGAGGGGCCCAGGTCCTCCAGGACCCCAAGCACATACGAGAAGATGACCTCATCCAAGCCGCTGCAGGAAGGGGACAGGACAAGTCCTAGGTAGGACACGGGATACCTCCAGCACCCCCACCTAGCCTGAGACTCGAGCCCTTGGCTTCCCTGGGTCTATGAGCCAGACTTCAAGTCTTGAAGCCAGAAAGTATCCCATCCTCCTACAGAGCTTTGGTTTTCCACCTGTCCAACAAGGTGCCAGGGACAGGTTAAGATGTAAGGCCATACCAGCAAATCATAATCAGCCCTCCCCCACCTCAGGAATAGAGCTGAGTGCTTGCCATCCCAGTCTTTCCATTGGCTGGGGCCCGGAGCACTGCCCAGCAGCTCCAACCCAGACCCCAGCATGATCCTCCCGGGAAAGCTGCTTCTACCTGAGATCAGCCTCGGGGAGGTGTGTCTGGACAAAGGCAAGGAGGGCTGCACTGACAATCCTCTCCAGCTCCATGTTCTCTCCTCTTCTGAAGGGACAGAAGATGTAGGTTTGTCAGGGCCTCTTCTGCCTGCTCCTACCCACTAGGCCCAGGGGCGGCCAGCTCCTCCCTCCTGCCCTGCTGTGGAAACCATATGTTACTGTTGTCCATAACTCCCAGCTCACCAGCCCTCCCCCGCTCTCTCAAGCAGAGCCACAACCCCCTCCCTGCCCATCTCTCTACCTCCTTCAGCCTGAGACAGGACAGGGCACTGCCGTAGGAGAAGGCCTCCCAAGCGGTTTCCCTCACCCTTCCCCCAACCTCTCCCCATCTCGCCACCCCATTCCCCAGCAGCAGGCCCAGACCCTCAGGCAAGAAGCCAAGGTCTTGGGGTCACATGCCTCCTGGCTGAGGAATCCCATCATTGAGGGGGCCACTTGGCTCTCAAGTCTAACCACAAGGGGCCCATTGTCCAGCCCCCCAAAGAGCAGGCCCCAGGACCAAGCACAGCCTTCCCCCACCCAGAATGGCCCACCCACCCTCCGCACAAAGGGGCTTTTCTGGCTACAAGGCTCTGATAGAAGGGGAAGTCTTTGAGGAATTCTCTCTTCCTGCACAAAAGGCTATCTACAAAGGCCTTTCCATTTTCCTTCCCAAAGCCTGTAAAACCCTACAAGGTCTGGCCTTTGCCTGCCTCTCCAACCTCACCACTCACTCCACTCCTGCCCCACCAGCCTCCTTGCTAGTCCTCAAATTTGTCCAGTTTCTTCCTACCTGTCTCCTTCATATACCCACCCCCTCACCTCCTCTGGAGCTCTGGTCAAATGTTGCCCTCTGAGACAGACCTTCCCTGACTAACCTACCAAAAATAGGTATTCCTCATACCCCCTAATCCCTCACCCTGCTTTATTTTCTATATGGCATTTACTACAGCTTAATGTTGTTTTATGTTTGCCTATTGTCTGACCTCCCTGATATAATGTAATAAGCTCCAAGGTACAGGAGGACTTCGTCTTATTCACTGATGTAACCCCAGCACTTAGTAGATGCTCCATAAACACTGACTGACTGAGTTCATTTCCACCTACATGATTTTGACTCCCCCAAAGTCCATATGTAGGAGTCAGGAACACGTCCAACTGTCAGCTCATCATCCCATTCTGAAGTCTCAGAGATACCTCACATTCCATCTACCCCACACTCAACAATATTTTCACGATTAGTGTACATCCCCCTCCTACTTCATTGGCTGACCCAACCATTCACTCACTCAGCTGCCAAACCTGAAACTTGGAAATTACCCTTGCTTTCACCCTCTCTCAACTCTACCTGCTGTACTCGGCTGATCACCAATCCTGTCGATTCTATTCCCTTATTAGTGTCCTTTCTATCCATTCTCCCCAGTTCATCTGGCTTCTGCTACAACGTCTCTACAAAAATTTCTCAGTCTAAGGTCATGAGTTACTTTTTCAGTTTGGGTCTATTCAGGTTGAACCCTATAAGCTTGCCAGTATGCTTGTTTTTGGTCAACAGAAAGAAGGAAAGGAAAGGAAGGAAAGAAGGAAAGGCAATTTCTTATGGCTTCACCTAATACTTGCCCTTTCAAGCAGTGTCACTGTTAGTTTCTGAGGCATCACACTCTCCTGCTTCTCTTCTACCTCTCTGGCCATTTCGTCCCAGGCTCCCTTCTCTGTCCCCCTCTCTTCTACTGGCAGGAAAGCTCAGGCTCAAAGCTGCTCCTCGTCCCTCCTCACTCTGCACCCTCTCCTTCTGGAAGACCTTGTCTGGGCCACATGTTTATGAACCAACTCTATGTCACTCTATGTCACAATCCTCAAATGCCAATCCTTTAGTCTAGGTCCCCCCTCTGAGCTACATATTTGCATATCTACTTCTCTGACACTTCCGTGTGAGTGACTTCACCTGTTCCAAACTGACATCCTCCCAAGTCCTTTTCTCCTCCAAGGCTGTCATCAGTAAATACATGTCCATGTACCTACCCAGCCACTCTTGCCACAAGTCTGGGAATTGTCCTTGGTACCATCCTACCCCTTGCCTTCCCACATCCAGGCACCAACGCCTGACTGTCACCTTAACACGTGTGCTTCTCTCCATCCCTCCTCCCTTTCTGCTCCACCTTTTGTCTTCACTGCCAGAGCTTCCTAACCCTTCCCCCACTACTGTCTTTTCCTCAAGAACCTATTCTTTTTTTTTTTTTAAGTTTATTCATTTTAAAGAGAGAGAGAGAGAGAGTGAGCATATGCAAGGGGGGAAGAGGCAGAAAGAGAGGGAGAGAGAGAATTCCAAGCAGGCTCTGTGCTGTTAGCACAGCACCCAACACAGTGCTCTATCTCATGAATCGTGAAATCATGACCTGAGCCAAAGTCAAGAATCAAATGCTTAACCGACTAAGCCACCCAAGAGCCCCCCCCACCAAGAACTTATTCTCTCTCTCTGTCTTTTTTTTTTTTTTTGAGAGAGAAAGTGTGTGAGTGAGGGACAGAGAGAGAGAGAGAGAGAGAGAATCCCATGAGGGGCAGAGAGAGGGAAAGAGAGAAGCGGGGCTCACCCAAAGCAGGGCTTGAATTCACAAACTGTGAGATCATGACCTGAGCTAAAGTCAGATGCTGAACTGACTGAGCCACCCAGGCGCCTCCAAGAACCTATTCTTTACAAAGGTCACAATTGTGTGATCTGTTTAAAAAAAAAAAAAAATCATGTTTTTCCTGCTTAATATCTCTCAGTGACTTCCCAATTCCTATTTATTTATTTATTTATTTATTTATTTATTTATTTATTTATTTTGGGGAGAGAGAGACAGCACAAGCAGGGGAGAGGCAGAGAGAGGAGAGAAAGAGAATCTCAAGCAGGCTCCACCCCATCAGTGCAGAGCCCAATGCTAGGCTTGAAGTTTAACCAATGGATCCCTAACCAGCTGAGCCACCCAGGTGCTCCACCCCCCCACCTCCCTTCTGATTAGCCCAGATTCTTTTTTGTGGCCTTTAGTTCAGGACCTTACCCCTGCCTACAGTCTCTCTAGCCTCATCATGCACTACACCCTCCCCAGATCACTCCCATCCACCTTGGCTTTCTCTCAGTTTGCCAACATTCAAGCTCTTTCACGGCAAGAGCCATTCCACAAACTGTTTCCTCTGCCTGGGCAACCTTCCACCTCTACCCTTTCACTTGTCCAACACCTTCTCACCTATTGGGTCTCAGTTTAAAAATTCCTGCCTCAAGGGATGCTCCCCTGACTCTGTAGAACTGCTTTGGTCCCTCCATCATACACCCTCACTGCAGATTACACTTTTCCTTATTTAGCAGGACTTTTCATAGGTATAATTAAATCATCCTCTGGGCAATGTTTAATGTTTCTTCCAGTCGTTTCATGAGGGCAGGGACTCCACTCCTGGCTTATTAATCAGTGTACACTGAGTATCCCATGAAGTAGGACACTCAAACAGTCACTCCCCGCTTTACAGACAAAGGAACTAAAGCTCAGTGAGTTTAATGATTGGCCCAACATCACTTGGCTGAACTGTGGTACTTAAGATTTAAATCCAGGTCACCTAGCTGAGTGTATATTCCAGGGAACGAGAGGATATCAAGACTTCCAAGTGGGTTGAGACAGAGCTTCGATCTGTGATCACAGTTCCCAGGTCCCCTGAGTAGTAACACAGTGTTGCAGTGACAGCACGGGGCTCACTTTGGATAGCAGAACTGACAAGCTCTAGCCTACCAAGAGGAATGTCGACCCTTGCTCCAGACCCTACCATGGGCCCTGGGGAGGAGCAGAACTGCTCACACCAGGCGTACCAGATCCCATTATGCAGTTCCCCCAAGGGGTCAGCCCCCTACAGAGACCTATATCCACCCCGAGTTACATCAAATCCTGGCTGCTGTCAGTTGTTTGGCAATCTCTGCTGGGACAAAGGGTGCTGCAAGAAAGTCTAGTTTCTAGGGAAAAAAGGATCTGTCTGATGACTTCAGGTTTCTAATCAAGGTCTGAGGGCCAGGGAGTTGTTACTGGGAAACTCCTCACTGTGTCCCAAAGAAAGTCTTCCTCACCTAAGCTTTTGCTCTGGTTTATCTCCTAAGGCAACACCTCCCTTCTCCTCTTCCAGGGCTGCCCAAACTTTACCCAGCATTCAAAGCTTGCCACTTCTTTCTTTCACCCTTCTCCATCCCCCTAGCCTTCCTTAGCATTGTTTTCCTGCCCAGGAGTTTCTCCTAGTATTTCTCCTCCACAGTCTCTGAGTTGGGAAAGCTGCAGCCTAAGCAGCCAGGCTTCTCCCAGGTAAGAACATGATTTCCATGGGACTTTTTGAATTCTAGATATAGTCCGCAGAACTCCATTATTTCCTGGGGTCTTTAAATCAGGGCTCACTGGATTATTAGCATCCATGAAATGCGATCATCATCTTGTCATGAGTCCTGTTTAAATACCTCTGATGATGGTAATAGTTAGCAATTCCTGAATGCTTACACTGTGCCAAGGGTTGCTGTATGCACTTTACATGTGTTAACTTACCTAATTTTCACAATGACCCTAAAATACAGATACTAAAAGTATTATACTATCCCATTTTACCCTCAAGGAAATGGAGACACTGAGAGGTTAAGTAACTTGTCCAAGGTCACACAGTAAGTTAATGGCACATTTGCACCCAAGGACTCTGGCTCCGGAACCCTCACTATTAACGCTACGCTATACCATCTCTCATGAAGTAAATGATGTGGCCCCAGCCCATGTTCTGATCCTCCTGTCCTGCCTAGCTTGCCCTCTTGCCTCCCTCAGAATCTTTGCTCACACCGTTCTCCCCACTCAGAATGCCTTTTCCTCTTACTCTCATTCTGCAGGACTCACTTCCTCTCTGTAGCCAACCCTGACTGCCCCATCCTCCCTGTCCCTGGCTGGCGTGAGAGTGGCCCCAGGACCCGGCATAAGCCTGGACTCTCCAGATGCTCCATACAGACCTTCTGGACCACTTCAAGTGAGACTGGGAGAAGGAGCACTATGCTGTTCCCTTGGGGTGGGGAGGTGCTCAAGGTGGAGGGAGAGCAGAAGGCCATGTGGGAGGAGTCCTGGGAACCAGTGTGGGCCCTCAGAGGGTCTAGCATGGAGGTCTTCAAAAGCCCAGCTCCTGAGGCCCTAGTCCCATAATGCAGGTTCCAGAGGACATCATTGTCCCCTGACCCCCAAGTCAAGTCTTAGAGGCTCCAAGGACACTGAGGGCTACAAGGGATTCGGGTATCCAAAGTCAGACGGGCGCACAAACGGGGATAGTGGGGTGCACAGGAAGTGGAACCGCGATGACGGCCCACCCCTGAAGCAGGAGCTCCCTAAACAAGCTAGCGGGATACCCCTAAGGGTACGGAATAGTGGGCCCGAGGGCACCGGAATGAGGTTGCAGCCCTGGGGACACAAGACTAGGGAGGCCTGAGTAAGCTGGGATGTGCCTTGATACAGGCCTTGGCGAGAATCAGAGATGGGGGGCTGACGGGCCCCAGGGAGTACCGTGGGGGGACACACAAGACGGGTACCCTGGGTCAGCGCTCTCCGCGACTCTCCTAGCCCTGGGCCGGGGGCCGGAGGGGAAATCACCTGCTCCGTCGGGCGCCGCCGGCGACTTGTCCCGCGCGGTACTGCTCTCATCCCCCAGCCCCACCAACGAGATCAAAGGCGGGGCCCAGAGCGGTTCCCTTCCAGAAGCGCCGCGGTAGCCATTTTTGAGAAGGGCAATTGCCCGTAACTGGGCGGGGCTTCTGCTCCCGTTTTCATTTGTTTTAGGGTTTTGGACAGGCTCCCGCGGCGGCCATTTTTGTTGCGGGTTGGGAGAAATTAGGCGTGGAGGTCCCGCCAGTGGGTGGAGTCTCAGTGGCTGACGGTATCCCCGCCCAGTTCCTTGTCAGCGCCAAACACCTAGAACCTTTAGACCCCACCCAGTTGTCTTCTCGTACACTTTCCTTTCCCCAAATTCTGTCCCCTCAAATCCTATAGCTTTTTCTCTCCCCTTATCCCTACCGTTCTTCCACAGGCCTGGCTCCCTGACTGGATCTGGTGGCCCCTTTTACACCCAGACCTGGTGTTCTTCCTAAATCCCAGTGTTTCTCCCCCTTTAGGTCCAGTCTAGGTTCAAGCCCCGTCATGCAATCAACTCTTAGGTGATTACTTCCCCACCATATCTGTCCCCTTTGCGTTCCCTTAACAGCGATATATTCCCCCAAATTAGGGTGGGTTGCAGGGTCTGGGTCTTGGGACCATGAAGCCTGGTTTGGATGGGGGCAGCAGGGAGCAGGTGCTCTGGGTGAGGATGACCTGAGCTCAGATCCAGGACAGCCTAAAGGCCATGCCTACTTTCAGGGCCTTCATGACTATGTTGACAGGACTTTTCATTTAGGACAGGACAAATGAACTCCAGGACCCAGCAAGGCCTCGCCTTCTTCTTTCTGTTCCTGCTGCCTCAGCTTCCTGGTGCTATCCTGTGGGGAAGCCCGCAGCCATCCCTTCCCAGGAATCCCGCAATGGGTCATGAAGGAAAGAGCTCCCTTCAAGGGTGAGCTAGTTCATCCCCAATCAACAGGGATGAGCCCCTTCGGCTAGTTCCCTCATAAGTTGCGGGGTACTCAGAGACTGTCACTGCCCTCAGGAGCTCATAGTCCAAGGTAGACAGTCCTATCCACTCTTCTCCCCCAAGGGAGAAGGACTAAGGATCGAAGCGTTCAGTTCTGTCCCTCGCTGTAGGCTCCCACCTCCCCCCACCAGGATCCTCTGGCCTCAAAAAGCTAGACAATCACTGCTGGGAAGACAGAGCAGCAAAGGGGAGGGAGGAAGGAGCACATTTGGCGTCTGCTTCTCCCATAAAAACACTGCCGCTGCCAGCCTGGCGCTGCTAGGGTTAATGAGGGGTGGGGTGACAGCCGGTTTGAACTTGAGCTAGGCTAGCCCCTGGGAAGGGGTGAAGGTTAGCTACATCAGCTTCAGGCCTCTGCCAGCCCTTTAAAGATTTGGCCATCCCTCCCTTCCCCCAGCCCCACCCTCCCCCGCCCCCCCCCCCCCCCCAGCATTGCACAATGCAGATGACTCTTCTCTCCCTACCACCCCCATTACGGGAACTTTAACGTTTCCTTAGTAGAGCTGTGCCTAGTTCTAGCCCAAGATCCCTGCAGCCATCCCAATGCCTTTCGTCCCCCTCCCCTCGGCGTGTTTCTTGGATGGCAGTTGGATGTAGCTAGATATCAGAAAGAACTTCCTGAGCTTTGGGAGAAGGATGATGGGAAAGACCTCTTAGGGGGAGCCCCTTGATTACTAGCTCCTATTCTGAAGCGTCCTGACTCTGTGCAGCAGGGGTTTGGTTCTGGGGTCAGAGGATAGAGGATGGGCTGAGGAGAGGGACCACTACAGACACAACACACACGAACTGTAAAATAGGGGCTCTGGGGAACATGTGTCCTGCTTGGCATTCCATAGCTGGCTGGACCTTAAGCCCCTCATTTTTTTGTCCCCTCAGGTCTTAGTCTCTCCATCCCCAAGATAGGAACAGACTTCCACCTGCCCTTTGGGTGCTGCCGGAAGCCACATAAGGTGAAAGAAGGTGACATGATGACTCCTCTCTTCCCACTCCCTCAAGTGAATTTTGCAGCTGGTGTTTGGAGACCTAGGTCCCCTCAGCTGAAGGGAAAAGTTAGAAGCCTATGCTGAAGCTTCCCCTAGAACATCAATTCCCCATCATCCAACCTCAGAATGAGGAATTGGGCTTGAATTAGGCATGAAGGGCAGATTTCCTAGACATTCAGAGCAGAGATAAAAGCCCAGCTGGCTGGTCTCAAGGGGTAGGAGGGACAAAGTCAGAGACTGAGGTGAGGAAGGGGACACTTCAAAAGGATGGGGGGAAAAGGGGGTCCCCGCTCTTGCTGGAGGTCAGAAAGGGCTCTCTGGGCAAGGTGCCCAGCCCTCCCACACCTTCCTCCTTTCTCAGAAGAGCCAGGATGGGGCGGGGGTGGGAGTTGGCTAGGGCAGGGAGGGGGCCCTATTTAAGGAGCATTCTCTAAGAGCATCACTGCAGATCCAGCCCCAGGAACAGGAGAGGAAGCTTCATTGGTAAGTGTGGGCCCTGACTCACAACACAAGCAGGGTGGGGGTAGGGTGGCTCCTGAGCTTGCATGCTTGACTTTCCCTCTCTAGGGATAGGCTACAGCTCTGCCTGGTGAGTGGGAATAGCACCTAGCCTTCTGTTTAACTCTCCAGAAATAAGAGTGTGTTTCAGGGAAAGGTTTCTTTTCCACTCCCCTATCTATGCCAGGTATCTCAGATCTTCATTTGTGGTGGGGAAATTTTCAGGGAGCTGGAACTTCTGGGCTCCTATCTTCAGGATCCATGTTTTAGGGGTACCCTTTGGCTCAGGAAGCCCCTCAGTCTCCAGAGAGATGTCCTTCTCAGTATATATATTCTGGGTCTTCCCACAGCCCTGACTCCTCCTGGAGTACATCTCCACATCTGGTCCCGCCAGGAGCACATCTGGCAAGAAATGACTCCATAGTACTCATGGAATCCCTGCCATGGCCCTCAACCTCTCCTCTCCTCATATCCTGTAACAATCCTTTTGGAATTCAGAAAACGCTTGCCCCTTTCCCTGGCTGTGAGCCCTATTTTCAGCTCTAAGCTCAGACCCTCTCTAGGATAGGACCCAGGTTCCTCATCTGGCCCACCCTGGGAATGGGGGAAATACACAGAAGAGAGCACAGGAGGGCAGAATCAAGGCTGAGAGAACGTTGGCCACCTGGCTCTGAGAACTGAATTCCATAGGCTGTAAGCTCAAGCAAATGGCCTAGGGACTCAGTTCTGGTGCTCGGCTGTGCTATTACATCAATATAGAGGTCATGGAAGCTGCTGGCTGAGGCTCATGGAGTCCCAACCAGGTGCTCCTCCAAGCACTGGCCAGATCTTTTAATAACATCAACTTGGCCTATGCTTCTGCTCAAAGATCTCAATGGCTCTCCCAAACTCCTTACTTTGTCATTAAAGTCTTCCACAGTATGGCTTCCACTTAGCTTTCAAGCCCAAGATTCAATTGCTCCCTGGTCATAACCTGCCCTCTGCTGAAACCCTGTTGCTCCCTGTTACTTATGCTGAACCCTCCTCAGTTCATCCTGAAACACCTCCTTCCCATCGTTACATGTTAGGATCCTATAAATCCTTCGGACACAGGGTCTTTCTCAGAGAGACTTTCAAAGACATCCTTCAAAGTCTTCTCAAGATACCTCTTTCAAGAAGCCTCCCTCAACTTCCCAACAGTGCAGACGACCAAGCCTCCACACACCTCTCCAGCGGGGCTCAATTCATGAGCCCATAGTGTCTAGTCCAGGGTTCGGCACATAGTAGCTGTTCAAAAAATTGTCCTCACATTCTGTTGAGTGTGTCTAAGGTATGAAGAGGCAGTTTGGCCTAGAAGTTAAGGTACAGCCAGATTTCCCAGGTGCATTCTCCACGTGTGACCTCAGGTAAGTTGTTGACCTCTATAGGCCTCAGTTTCCTCATCTCTAAATGGAAAAAAATAATTATATAGACATCAAAGTTTTGTGAGGATTAAATTAGATGAGTTGATAGTTTCCGTTTGGGGCTTTAGCACAGTACTTGCACACAGTAAGTTCTCAGTTATGTGTGTGAATTTATTAGGATTATTCCTTCAGTAGAATGTGAGTTACTCTTTTGGGGGGTGGGTTAAGGCTTAAAATTGATCAGTCAGGGTTTACTGAGTGAAGGGTTCCAGACCATATACCAAGGTCAGGTAAGGCTGGGGCAAGATCAGGAGGAGGCTGTCAGGACCAGATTTGGTAGACCAAGCCCTACTGAGATCTAGGAGTTCTGGATTCCCACCTACTGTATAACCTTGGGTGAGTCACTCCTCCTCTCTGGCCTTGGATTCCCAGCATAATGTAAATTGAGGGCATTGGACCAGGTGAACAGCAAGGTCCCTGGCAGCAGAGATGTTTTATGAGTTATAAGCTTCTAAGGGTTAAGTTCAAAGAAAAGATCAAAGAAGGGGGCATCTAGGCTCCCTTCAGGGCTCTTTTACATCCATATGGCCTGGGGCAAACACTGGGATTTGGAAGTACATGCATGGCAGCATGCTGGACTGAGCTGAGTGGTAGTACCTCCTTCAAAAAGCCTGTAATCTGGGGCGCCTGGGTGGCGCAGTCGGTTAAGCGTCCGACTTCAGCCAGGTCACGATCTCGCGGTCCGTGAGTTCGAGCCCCGCGTCAGGCTCTAGGCTGATGGCTCGGAGCCTGGAGTCTGTTTCCGGTTCTGTGTCTCCCTCTCTCTCTGCCCCTCCCCCGTTCATGCTCTGTCTCTCTCTGTCCCAAAAATAAATCAAAAAGCCTGTAATCATTGGCCCTCCTCCCTCACTGGGGCTGGAGGCTGGAGGTAAAAAGGTTTGCAGAATAATGCAAAGAACTCTTGCTTACCTTTCTTCCAGATTCAGAAACTAATAACCTTTTGCCATTTTGCTTTCTCTAATCTACAGTCCTTATTCAAATCTTGCAACTTGTCCCAATCACCTCCTTCATAACGACTTTCATTCTGTTCCAGGATCCAAAACAGGATCATGCCCTGAATTTAGTTTTCATGTCTCTTAGTCTCCTTTGACCTGAAACAGCTTCTTAGCCTTCTTTTGTCTTTTATGACATGGACATTTTTGAACAATAAAGGTCACTGTGGTTATCTGTTTACATTTATCTGATGTTTCCTCAGGATTATGCATTACTGCTGAGTTGATGTTGTGTTTTCTCAGTTCAATATACCAGAAAGCACATGATGTCTCTGTTAAAGAAAAAATTTTCAAGACACTCGTTAAAGATGGTGAGAATGACTTTATTCAAGAGGGACCACTTGGGCAGTGGGCTTAAAGTGTTATCCTCGTTTTCCCTACGATTCTACTAAGTTACTACTTTTTTCTTTGTAATTAATAAATATCTTATTGGAACATACCTCTAAACTATATAACAGCCTGTTTATCCTCAAACTTTTGCCCAATAATTTTAGTATCTATGAATGATTCTCACCGGAATCAATTACTGATTGGGCTGATTTTCTAAGCTCATTGTTCCTCCTGCTGTGAGCAAGCTTTCCTTTCACATTGGTTTATTTAGTTAATGTTAGTATGTACTTATAGATATTATTTTATTCAGTAGATAATAATCTGTTACAGTGATCGTTTTGATGTTTAAATTGTTCCTGATTTGGCTAGTGGAGGTCCCTTCAAGCTGGCTCCTTTGTTTGACATTTCTTTTTTTTTTTTTTTTTTTTTCAACGTTTTTTAAAATTTATTTTTGGGACAGAGAGAGACAGAGCATGAATGGGGGAGGGGCAGAGAGAGAGGGAGACACAGAATCGGAAACAGGCTCCAGGCTCCGAGCCATCAGCCCAGAGCCTGACGTGGGGCTCGAACTCACGGACCGCGAGATCGTGACCTGGCTGAAGTCGGACGCTTAACCGACTGCGCCACCCAGGCGCCCCTTGTTTGACATTTCTGAGGAGTCCTTTATTTTCTGGCACAAGTTGTTCCAGGCTCTTCTTGTACCTTCCCTGCTACAGCCTTGGAAACAGCCATTTTCCCAATGTGCTTGGTTTCTTTCAGTGGAGAATGGAATTTAGAACCAAAGATCTGGGTGCTGGCTGTGCTTGTGGCCACCAGGGTGTCATTGCTCAATGATTCAATTTCTAATTCTAAGACTTTATATTCAACAATTTAATACTTGTATATGTGAACAAAGATGTATATTCAAGGACATTCCTTTTCTCATCACCCTCACTGCTTCCAAATAAGACCAAGCCACCATCTGAATTTGCCTGGATGACTTTAAAAGCCTCCTAACTTGTCCCCCTATTTACACAATGGCCCCTCTACAGTCTCTTTTCCACACAGCATCCAGAATAATTAAAAAAAAAAAAAAATCTGATCACATTCTCCTCTGCTTATAACCCTCCACCCCTAAGAATAAAGTCCAAAATTCTCAACACGGCTTCCAGGTACCACGGGATCTGGCTTCATCTCTAATCTCATTAATCATTATTTTCTTGCTCACTTACAGGACAAGGGCACTCCAGCCACAGGGTTGTTGTACCTGCTTTTCTCCCCCAGGTATTCAAATGGCTCGTAAAGGTCTTTATTAGGTCTCCACTTAAGAATCACCTCTTCAGAGAAACCTTCCCTCGCTATCCTATTGAAAACGGCACCCCAGGGTTGCCTGGGTGGCTAAGTTAAGCATCTCTTTTACTTATGTTTTTATTTATTTAACATTTGTTTATTTCCCAGAGACAGAGAGAGACAGAGCACAAGCAGGGGAGGGGCAGAGAGAGAGGGAGACACAGAATCCGAAGCAGGCTCCAGGCTCTAAGCTGTCAGCGCACAGCCTGACATGGGACTCAAACCCACGAACCATGAGGTCATGACCTGAGCTGAAGTCAGACGCTTCACTGACTGAGCCACCCAGGCACCCCTAAGCATCTGACTCTTGATTTCAGGTCATGATCTCACAGTTTGTGAGGTTGAGCCCCATGTGGGGCTCTGAGCTGGGCACAGAGCCTGCTTGCGATTCTCTTTTTCAAAATGAACTTAAAAAAAAAAAAAAAAAAAAGAGCACCACGTCATTTATCACTATCTGATATTACATCATAGTTTCACCCATTTGCTTGTTGTCAGTCTCTGTTTCTCTGTGTTACACTTCTAAAATAAGCTCCATGAGGGCAGGGACTTGTTTGCTTCTCTCCTGCAACCCCAGTGCCTGGAATGAGGCCTGGCATGCTATGGATTCTCAACTGCCTACTGAGTGAATGAAGATAACTTTCTTCATTCCCACTATATTCCCACAGATAACCCACTATACCCTTTGCCTGGTTTCTCCCTCACCCTTCTCTTTGCATGGCTACCTTTTTCACATTCTTTAGATCTCAACTTAAATGTCACCTCCTCGGAGAAACCTTCCTTGATTATCTTATTCTAGGCTCCACTACTCTGCTCACATTTTCTATTTCAGCCTCTTATTCCTGCTGTAGTACGTATAACAACTTCCCTTCATCTATTTGCCTGTTACCCCATCCTCATTTCTCCCCCTAAAATGTAAGCTTCGTACAGGCAGAAACTGCCATGGCTGTCTCATTCATCACTGTATCCCCAGGGTCTAGAATAGTTCCTGGCAAATCATAAGCCCTCAAGGGGTGCCTGGGCGGCTCAGTCGGATAAGCTTCTGACTTTGGCTCAGGTCATGATCTCACAGTTCGTGAGTGCAGGCCTCACATCAGGCCCTGGGGCCTGCTTCAGATTCTGTGTCTCCCTCTCTCTCTGCCCCTCCCCTGCTCGCTCACTCTCTCCCTCTCTCAAAATAAATAAACTTAAAAAATAATAAGCACTCAAAACATTTGTTGGATGGACTTTTAACAGCTAAAACCTGGAAAGAATCCAAATGCTATGGAATATTGGGTGGCTGTTAAAGAATGAGGTAGCTCCAGGTACACTACCATGGAATGATGTCCAAAATATACTTACTGTAAAATGTAACAGGTAAAACGGTGAAATTCCTTTTATGCAATTAATATGTGCACAGAAAAAAAAATTGGAAAAATAATAGGTTGGAACCTACTTATCATTTGGGGTTGAGGATATAAAAAAGACTTTTATCCTATTTGATATATTTCTATATAGCCAACTATTTTATTTTAAAAACAAACACTAACATTTGAGCACTTAATACATGCCAGACGCTGTGGTAAACATTTTGTGCATTTCATGGCATCTTCTCAATAACCTCATGAGATAGAAGTCCCCATCACCCCCATTTGTGATGAGGAAATTGGTTCAGGGACATTAAGCAATTTACCTAAGGTCACACAGCAGACTCATTACACCACCTCCCTGTGTTTTTATAATTAAAAAAAAAAAAAAAAAAGGAAAGGAAAATAAGATGAAATTAGGGATGATCCTAATTTCATGATCCAGGCTTTACACAAAAGATGCTAAGCAAATTTGCCTCTGAGCTCCCTAGAAGCCAGGGCAAAGAGAAAAATATGACCAGTTATGAGATCCTTGGTGCTTCCAAGATAAAAGTAAACCACTCATTAGGAGAAACACCCTTCCCAAGTAGTGAGGCTTGAGAGAACGTCTCCATGAAGTTCACAGATATAGCAGTAATCAATCAAGTGTTGCACAGCTTCAATAACATACCTGTATACCCAGGCTAGCTGTTTCCATCCAACAAGTGGAAGTTCAGTAAAAGCAATTTAACGAGGAGCCAAATTTGTACAGCATGGGCATCAGATGTGGGGTCTGGCCAGACCCATAGTTCACATAGGATGTGTGGCCTACCCCTCCCGCAAACTTCTGGAATACTGCAAATTCAGCCTGTTAAAGACGGTTAGCAAGAATTAGGAGACGAAAAGTGACATTCATCTTAAATTTCAACCCTAGTGAACTTTCCAGGTAGACTAGGTTGATATTATGCTTCTACAGACGAAGAAACTGAGGCTCAGAAAGACTCGTTACATGACTAGAAAGTGTCAGTGGCAGCCCTAAATCTACATCCTAGGCATTCCTTCTTCAGCTGCGCCTACCACCCATGCTTCAAGAAAAGAGCTTATGCTCTCGCAATACCTCCGTGGGTGGCGGGGCACCTGGCTGGCTGCAGGGCCTAGGAGTGTGTCGTCCCTCACACTGGAGAAGAGCTGCTGAAGAAGGGAGGTAGGCCCAGCCCATGAGGAGGCACACGGGCTCTTCCAGAGGCAGGGAAGTAGGGCTCACATACACAAATGGGAACACCCGCACTCACCCCAACCAGAAAAGTGATCTCGCAGCATACACTTGACTTTACTCATTTATTTACTTTTCACTACAATCTGTGGATGGGTGGGCCCTCAGCTTGGGAAGGAACTTGGGCAGTTCTGGGAGCTTTGGTAGAGGGAGGAGAGGAAAAAGGGAAAGTGGGGGCTTGGTGCAGGGCAGGCTTCTAAGATGGGGAGGAGGGAGAGACGAAACAAAGGGTCCAGGCCCTTCTTCCACCCCAAACCCAGGCTTCCCAAGCCCAAGCGGAAGGGAAGAGAAACAAGAAGAGATGTCCTTGATAATCTTCTCGCCCTCCCCCCGCCATCCAGCAATAAAATGAGAGAAATCAGGGAAATGCAGCAGGTGGGAGGCGTGCAGTTTTGGTTAAAAAAAAAAAAAAAAAAAAAAAAAAGGCGAGTGACAGATGCACCCAGCGCCCGCGCACAGCGGAGGTCTCCCTCGTCGCGGGTGGGCAGCGGCGCGCAGGGGAGGAGAGCCGCACGCGTGCTCACCCGGCCGGCCACCGGACCCTTCAGCGTCCTCAGCTCTGGCCTTTTCTCTTCCTCCGACCGCCACGCTCCGCCGCTTCAGCGGCCGGGCTGCTGTCTTCGCTGCCGCTGCTGGCGGACGGCCGAAGCACGCGCCTCTGCTCACGGTACTCAGGCTCGGGGACGCGCGGCGCGGCCTGAAGCAGGAACTGGCCGCCGCGGTAGGTGACGCGCACGTCGGTGCGCGGGTACGTGCCGTACATCCGCCGCAGCTCCCGCCGCACCACGTCGGGCAGCTGGAGGCGCGGGCCCAGAGCACGCTCCAGGCGGCCCCATCGCAGCTCTAGCTGCAAGCTACTGCCTTCGGGCCACGGCGCGTTGCGCTGGGCGGCCGCCATCCCCTCCGCCGCGCACCCCTGTAGGAATGGCCCCAGGTAGCCGGGCGTGGGGTAAGGCGGGCGCAGGGCCGCGGCGTAGGTCTGCAGGAAGGCCCACGAGGGCGGCACGGCCGCCAGGGGCGCGCCTTGGCTGTGGAAGCAGTGGTATTCCCGCGGAGCCGGCCACTCGTCCGCGGTCAGGCTCGGAAGCCGGCAGCAGCAGCTGTGGGCGTGGATGAGGGGCAGCAGCAGAGGGCGGGACGGGTAGGAGTAAGTGAGGGGCTGCAGCGGAGGCCAGACGCCCGCTCCGGGCTCTAGGCAGCTGTACGAGTACATGGTCTGAAGCTCAGGTAGCGGGCATTTATACTGGCTCCTGGTCCACACCTGCGGTGGGAAGTGTGCGTGGATACCCTTTGTTCTAGCTCCACCACCCGTCCCTGGGGCCTGTTAACCCAGGGCTCTAGTTCACAGTAGGAGCCCGTCCACCGCGCATCATGGCTTGGGGGAACTCTTCCTAAGGCGTTCAGCTTCCATCTCACCTGTTGTCCCGGGGCTGGGCCTGAACCCTAGGCTCCCAGTAGGCAGTAAGGACCCAAGGCCTTTCAAGCCTTCAGCCGTGAAGTGTTCTTCCAGGTGTCTCCTTCAGCCCGGGGGGAGCTGGTCCCCAGCATTTAGGGAACCAGAGAGGTCCAGAGAAGGCTCCTCTCCATGCCCTGCCTCAGCCACACCTTCTGGTTTCCAGGCAAAGGGAAACACATTGTGTTGGCCAAAAGCCAGCCAGCCTGTGCCTACACTGGGTGAGCCTGCTGTTCATACTGGCCTGTCCTAGAGGCCTGTGCTTAGGGATGCCCTCACCACTACATCCCTGAGGATATCTTGCAATCAGTTTAGCCCTCTGTTCCCCACATCCCGTCCTCCCAGCTCCTCCAAATGGGTTGAGTTATCCTAACTTGAGTGAAGTTCGTACATCAGGCACTGAATCGAGTTGCTTATGAGCATCTATAAGATTACATCAACCCTAGGAAGGAGGTACTAATATTTTCCCCATTTAAATAGGAAGCTGCTTGCCTCAGATTTGGGACACAGGAAACATATTCTATGACTAGGAAACATTCCCAGTGATGTAGGCTTATTGCGGTTAAATATATTGCCCAAACTCACACAACTAGTTATGGTAAGGGCAAAATTCAACCCCATGTCTGTCTCAAGACGTAGCTTTATTGCTAATCCATGCTGGGGCTTCTTTCACACTATCTCATAATCCTCGCCTCTAGAATGTTGCATAAGAATTATTTAATTTATTTTTTAAGTTATTTATTATAATTATTTTAATTTATTTTTAATTTTATTTTTTTAAGTTTATTTATTTTGAGGTGGGGCGGGGCAGCGAGAGGGGGAGAGAATCCCAACCAGGCCGCAGGGCTCAATCTCATCAGCTAGACCATGAGTGAGACCTGAGCTGATACCAAGAGTCAGACCCTTAACTGAACAACCCCCGCGCCCCCTCCCCCAAGAACTAATTCTTAATAGCCATGTGAAGAACATGGTGATACCATTTTCATTTAATAGATAAGGAACTAGAGGCTCAGAGAAGGTGAGAACCTTTCCAAGGTTTACACCGTCTAAATAGAGTGGGATTTGAACCCAGTCCAACTAAGGCCAAAGCCCAGAAGCTGCTTGGGTGAAACCAGACAGTTTCATCCAGGCAGCGTGAAACCCTGTCTAAGCTCCAGGCTCCTCTGGCTGCAAGCCACAGCCCTCCACCTCTCTCTTCTCCAGTGAGGTGGGTGGTAGTTGCTGGATGGTTAAAAACTGATACTCTTTCCCAGATGGTGGGCTGTGAGGCCATCATACTTTCTTTCTTCCTCTTCTGTTGACGCAAGCAGCATCTGCAGTAACCCCTACAGGTTCTCCTCTAAGTTCTCAGCATCCCTCAAAGACCAGCTGCCCTCTGGGAAATTCTACACTCACTTTGGTGATGTCACACTTTTATATTCCTGAGTGAGCTGCTTTCTCAAGTCTTCACTTGGGCCATTGGCCTAGTGAGGACAGCTATTGGGACTGGGCTGGACTATCTACCTAACACTCCCTATCCCAGAGCTCCAAGAAGGGAGCCTTACCTTCCGTGCACGCTGAGAACTGGTCTCAGAACACAGTGGCCTTTGCTGGGAGAGGCCTCCCACTGCTATGTCCACAGCCAAATCCCTGCAAACCTGTGAATATGTTATATGGCAAGGGGGAATTACGGTTGCAGATGGTATTAATGTTAATTAGCTGTCCTTAAAATGAGATTATCCTGGATTATCCAGGTGGATCGAATATAATCACAGGGGTCCTTAAATGTGGAAGAGGGAAGCAGAAGAGTCAGAGTGATGAGGATGAACCAGCTTTTGCTAGCTTTGAAGATGGAAGAGGGTCGTGAGCTTTTGACCTTTGGAAACTCGAAAAGGCAAGGAAATGGATTCTCCCCTAGAGCCTCCAGAAAGGAACATAGTTCTGCCAACACCTTGATTTTAGTTAATGAGGCAGACTTCTAACCTCCAGAACTGTAAGATAACAAATTTGTGTTGTTTTAAACCGCTAAATTTTTAGTAATTTGTTACAGTGTCAATAGGAAATTAATATCCCTCCCCATTCCTATTTACAGCTTTGCCCTCTCCAAATCTCAGTGCCTGAGGAATGTCCAAGACTACCTATAGACTGACCTCACCCCAGCCTGGAACTCAATGATGGGACCTATGGGGCTAGCTCCTTTCTCCACCTGCTCCCACATGGGGATTTGGTCACACCTGGGTGGGAAGTGGGGGAAAGTGTGAGACCAAGCCCAAGTTGGGAGTTTGGGAGGGTGAGAAGCCTGTGTTTTAACAATTCGTCCCTACACGCTTGCTGAAGACCTCTGCTGGTCTGGAGGTGGTTCAGGCAAAATGTGAAAAATAAGGACCAAACTGAGTTTCTCAACATTCATTCACCCTGACTCCAGTAACGGCTCCTAGGTTTTTGGGGTTCGGTGCCATAATCTACGCAGTAAAGTGGCTCTGGGGGGAGTTGGCTCTATTCTGTCCTTAGTTAGGGATGGTTTATGGGAAGATCAATTGCACCTGCCATCCCTCTGGCCCTAGGGATTGGTTTAGAGTAGCCAGGTGACTCAGTTTGGGTCAGTGGGAGCCAGGCCCAGGACTTTGTTGTCTTGGGGTGGAGGGAAGTGCTCTCTTTCCCCTGGATGGAAATCTGAAAGTATGCAGTCTGGGTGGCGAGGTAAAGGCTGAGCATGGCACCACAGAAGTGGAACCAAGGGACAGAGAAATTCAGTCCTGATGTCATCATTTGAACCCTGGACTTTAAAGTTACATGAACCGGGGCACCTGGGTGGCTCAGTTGGTTAAGCGTCCTCCGACTTCAGCTCAGGTCACGATCTCACAGTTCGTGAGTTCGAGCCCCGCGTCAGGCTCTGTGCTGACGGCTCAGAGCCGGGAGCCTGCTTCGGATTCTGTGTCTCCCTCTCTCTCTGCCCCTCCCCTGCTCACGCGCTGCCTCTCTCTCTCAATAATAAACATTAAAAAAAACTTTTTTAAAAATAAAGTTACGTGAACCAATAAATTCTTTTTTCCCCATTTAGTTTTATTGAGATATAACTTACATACCCCACTGTATAGGTTTAAGGTGTACAGCATAATGGTTAAACTTCTATATATTGTGAAATGGTTACCACATGAAGTTTAGTTAATATCCATCAATTTTATAGAGAAGAAAACATCTTTTTCCATGTGATGAGAACTCTTAGGATCTACTCTCTTAACAATTTTCAAATATATACCATACAGCGTAACAGCAGTGTTCATTATAATCATGTTGTGCACTACATCCCTAGTACTTATTTAACTGGATTTTGTACCTTGGACTACCTTCATCCAATGCCTCCTCCTTATGCCCTCCCTCCCCAATAAATTCCTTTCTTGCTTAATCTGGTTTGAGTGGAGTCTTATTTTTTCTTTCCCCACATAGCCAGTTGTGTTTTCCTTTATATAAATTTAATTACAGAAGACATAATGAAATAGGCTTTTATTTTTAATTACAAAGCACCATCACCCTAAGTCCTTAGAAAAGTAAAAGTTTGGGTTCTCACACCGTGGAGTGGAGTCTTCTGATGCTTGCATCGGCAATACACCCTGAGTGTTTTCCCCAGCATTTTATGAAAAATTTCAAAATACAGCGCCCTGAGAGGTTTTTGAACAGCAAACTGCATGCTCAGAGGCTGTCTTGTGGGCAAAGTAGAGGATGGTTTGGTGAGAGAGGCTGGAAGCCAGTTGCGGAGGAGGTTCTCACACTAGCCCAGGAAAACTGACACCCAAAACAGGAGAACGGGTTGGAAAAGAGAGGGGAGGAGATTCACCTAGAGTTGATCCCATATAGTTGCCTGGGTGGAAAGGGTAGAATAGGGGTGGATGCACATGTTTTTGGCTTGGTTGTCTGGGAGAATAATCAAGGCAAGCCAGGAGATAAAAACAAGAACAAAACAACAACCAAAAAAACCCCTAGTGGGTGATTGGAAGTTAAGGCAATGATGAAGTCAGGTGGTTCATCTGGGGAGCTGTCCTGTCGGCAGTTTTGTATTCGGGCTGGAGATGGGAGGTGGGGTAGTCATGGAGGGAAAAATAGTAGTTGAAGGACCGGAACAGCTGCTTCCTGGCCCACACCTCACTTTGTCATCATGGCTGCCAATTTGTTGGGTTCCACTTTTGCTGCCTTTTGAAGGCAGCAATCTTGTTTTTGAAGTCCCTTTTACCCTGACCTGACAAGTCGGAGAGAATAAATGAAAAGAGTTTTGAAAATGGAAACTCGAGGAAATGCCCTCCACTTTTAGAAAGCCTCAGGGGAGGGGCGCCTGGGTGGCGCAGTCGGTTGAGCGTCCGACTTCAGCCAGGTCACGATCTCACGGTCCGTGAGTTCGAGCCCCGCGTCAGGCTCTGGGCTGATGGCTCGGAGCCTGGAGCCTGTTTCCGATTCTGTATCTCCCTCTCTCTCTGCCCCTCCCCCGTTCATGCTCTGTCTCTCTCTGTCGCAAAAATAAATAAAAAACGTTGAAAAAAAAAATTAAAAAAAAAAAAAAAAAAAAAAAAAGAAAGCCTCAGGGGAAAAGTGACCCAGGGAAGGGGACTGAGGAAGAGAGATAGGGAGAGAACATGATGGACCGTAGATCAGAGAGGTCAGAAGCCAAGGGAGGACAGAATTTCAAGGAGAGAGAGTGTTTATGTATCTATTTGTCCCACAATTCAAGGACTCTGATACGACTCAAGAATTCAGGGAGATGCTGTGACTCCCTAGTTGCATCCCTATGTCACCTCCCAGTTAGCTCCGGTTGGCAACCAGGAAGGGAAATCAGAGATAATTACAAGACCCAGTCCCAGTGCTGACACAAGAGGGTAACTGGTTGCATCGTCTATAAAATCAGAGGGATGAGAAACCTCAGTGTAACTGTGGGACGTTAAGTGCAACATGAGGGCCAAAGATTTTCATATTGGGTCACATTAAGTTCTGGCCCCTTGGCAGCCCTTCCTGGTCCCCTGTTTCCCCACTGGACACCCAGGGAGGGCTGAGTAAAGAGTCAGGGTTGCTTTGCAACAAAGACACAGGCTGATCTGAGATAGAAAAGGGAACTCCTTTCATCAATTTATGGAGGCTCTAGTGTGCCAGACACCATGCTGAATGCTGCCTTGTATTCTCAGCCAGGAAAGCACTGATGGGGGTATGGGTTTGGGATGGGGGAATAATGGTCACCTTCCTTTTGCTCATGAGGGCTTTCTGGAACAGAATGGGCTCCAGAAATTGCTTGAAGTCTAAAAGAGAGATGATTTGTGCGGCTTAGGAAATAGATAGGAGGTTTGAGGGGGCAGGATTAGGGAGCAGGGAAATGAGACAGATTGGTGAGAGGTGGATGCTGGGAGCAAAGTTCATGGGACCCCTGGGGCTCCACAGGAACTGGTTGGACAGACTCTAATCCCTGCACTCCAGGGCTCTTTTGTTGGACCATTTGCTGTCGGTGGGCCCTTTGCCAGGTTGTCAGGCAGGAGGAATTGGACGATTTTCCTGGTGACAACCATCAAGGCTGTTGATAAGCCAAAAGCCTGCAAAACACTAACACTCCCACTTCACATTTAATGCCTGCAAAATCCCTATAAGGCATAAAACAGAGGCTCACAAAAGGTGGGTCCCTTAACAAAGAAATGGAGCTAGGGGACTGAGCCCCAGGTCCCCCAGAAGCTAAAGGCCAGGTGCATTGCTCCATTGGAAAACAGTAGGTCTGAAGTGTGTGCTGTTTGATTGCCTGGAAACCTAATGAGGCTTATAGGTTTATTGGGAGAAGACATGAGACATCCTCACCAGACTGGACTGAGCAAAACAAAACTTGACTTTAGGGCCTGGGCAGTGGTAGGAAGAGGAAAGACTCATGTTCTGAGAGTCAGGAGAGCTGGGTTCCAGTTGGTCTGGGCCTCTTGCTTGTATGAAAGTCATTGAATCTCTCTAAACCTATTTCCTCATCTGTCAAGTGGGGATATATCACCTATCTGCCAGGGATGTGAGGACTCAACAACATAATGCATGTAGAGGGCTTAACACAGTACAGGGCACATAGTGAGAGTTCAGTACACCCTGTATTTTATCATTAGTATAAAAAAAAAATTTTTTTTTAAAGTTTATTTATTTTGAGACCGAACGAGAGACAGCACAAGTAGGGCAGGAATAGAGACAGACGGAGGGAGAGAGCATCTCAAGCAGGCTCCAAGCTGTGGAGCACAGAGCCTGTCCTGGGGCCACGAACAAGGAGACCATGACCTGAGCCGAAATCAAGAGTGGAACCCAACCAACTGAGCAACCCAGGCGCCCTTATCATTACTATTTTTAATACGAAATAGTTGGGCTGTAAGGTTGCTCTCTCCGGGCCTGGCATCTGTGGCCTGAGCCCCGGTGCCCATACATTAAGCTGGGAACGTCTACTCCTCAGGGGCTCACAATCCAGCGTCAGGAAGTCCCAGGTCCTGCCACTGCCATCTCTTCACCTGCCTCGCTGTGCATCTAGGCAGGTCACAAGGCCTGTAGGAAGGTGCTGTACTCTCCATTCTGTGAATTAATACTAAGGAAGGACGGGGGAGAGAAGGGGGAGCGCTCAGAAAAGCCTTATTGATTTGAACTGAAATTGGCTTTAAGCTTTCACAGAGTTGAAAGAGAAGGGGTGAAGCGTCAGGAACCCAGGCCAACTGCTCTTCTGGCCAGCGCCCACGTTTTCTTTTCGGTCCCTAAGGGTAAGCGCCCGTGACAAATATGGCGGCGGCAGCCTCGGGCGCGGGCACCTGCCGGGGCGCGGTCCCGGGAGCCGCACGGAGCCAATCGCCGGGCGGGGGCGGAGGGAGAGGCTGGGGAAGCCTCCGGCGGGGAATGCGCAGGCGCACTGGCTCGCACCTGGCTCCAGGCAGCCGCAGGATTAGGCTTCGCCTGCCACGATTGCGGTGAGGGGCTCTCCCGTGGCCCGGGCGCGGGGGCAGGAGCGGGCCGGACTGGGGGCCGGTTACACACAAAGAACGGACCCGAGGGGGACAGGAATGCTCTCTGCTCTGGGAGTCCTGGGAGCTGTCTGCGGGGGGTCCCTGAAGTGATGAGGTTGTGGGATGGGAGAGCCCCCGGGTCAGGGTGGGAGAAGCTTGGGCTCAAGGGGTGAGGGTGGCATCTTTGCAGAAGGGCCCCCCGGGGCGGGGGGGAGCTGAGGTCGCGGGATGCATCAGGCTTGGGATCCATCTCATTAACATAATGGCCCTTAACCTTGCTTCCATAGTAGAACCACTTGGGGAGCTTTAAAAGAACACTGATGCTGGGCCCCATCCCTGGAAATTCCGATTAAATTGGTCAGGAGTGAGGCCTGGACCTCGATATTAAGCAGTTCCTCAGGTGATTTTAATGTACAGACGGGCTGGAGAAGCACATGTTTCAGCGGCAGCATGCCAGCTATTGAGTAAAGAGCTTCTGGGTTAGCCCCAGACTGCTCAGTGGCTTGGTGGGGACAGGTGGTCCTAGGGTGAAGTCGCTGACCATCCAGTGCTGCTGTAGTTACCTGTTGGGGAGGGAGAGGAGGAAGGTCCCTCTCCCAGTAAGTAGAAAGTTCATTTCCAGAGTGAGGAGAATAGGCCCATGAGTATTTGGAATGGAGGGTGTTTCCCCCCCCCCCCCCCCGCCCCCTCCAGGGGAGGTCCTCCTGCCAGGCCTGGACCCTGCTCTGAGGAGACTGGGCAAGGAGGCAAGGTGGTTGTGAAACAGAAAATGCAGCAGATAATTCAGAGGTCAGCTGCTTGTTGAGAAAAGGACACCTAATATTTGCACAGGGAGTTACACCTTTTAATTTCATTTGATACCCCTGAGGACAGGTAGAGAATGGAATTGTTTTCTCCTGCTTCACAGATGTAGGAATAAACTCAGGTAGTTAGTAGTGATAGTGTTCAAACTTGACTCAGGGCTCCTAACTCTAAATTATGCTTGTCAGTGGCCTTTTCCCTCTGCATTAAACTGCTTTGCCTACAGTCAGTAGGCCTTTTGGAGGGAATCAACACCCATCCTCCCCACGCCCCTCACTCTAGGGTCCCAGTCTGGCATTCTTGGTTTCCTCCATAAAATCCACCAGCCCCCTACCCACTATAGGCCTGATAAAGTTTCAGAAATCAGAGAGATGCTACGATTTCCGTCCTTTCTAGTTCTTTCTCTTCCAGAGGCCCGATGGGTCAAGAGGAGAGAGTTTTTATGCTACGGGATTCCTTCCAAACGGATCTGGTTCTGTCACCTCACCCCCCCCCCTCCCCCGTGTCCCCCACCCCATTGTCCTCAGGATAGAATCTTGTGTGTAGTCTGCAAAACCCTTCCTGATCTGGTGTCTTTCTTTTGCCTGCTTGCTCTGAGCTCCCTTTCCATATTGTATCTGCTTTCTTAACACATGGTACGAGATGAATAAATGTTACTTTTTGTTATCACTATTCCTCTTTGTGCCCCAGTTGCCTTGCTGTACATGTTTTATTCAGCAGGGTACATCACAGCTCCCCAGGTTGCCTTTTTCTGACTCCCACAGCCAGGCAGAGCTGAGGGGTACAGTGGGATTTGGGGGTGGCACTCCTATGGCTGCTACTCTTCCCTAGTGCTGGGGATGCCCATAGCGGCCTGTTTGGGGCAAATTGACCTAGCAGGTATTAATTGAGTACCTGCTGTGTGGTGAAGAAGCCTGGTGGGGGCAGGGAGTAGAAAACGGGTCTGACCTGGCCCTGTTCTTAAGGAGCTTAGGTACTGGAGGAGGGTACAGGAGGTATTTGGATCCTGATAAAGAAGCCAAGGGACCTGGAAAGGGAGAGAACACGTGAGTAGGTGTACTCAGGAAGGCCATGCCACTGAACTAGGCCTTGAATCAGCAGAGTTTCATAAGATGGTGGTGGGGTTGGGCACAGTGACTTGAGAAATGCTGAGATTTTCTAGTCAGAAACACCTGTTGTGAATCTTTGCTCCAGCACCTAATAGCTTTGTGATTTGGGGCCAGGTATTTAACCTTCAGAGCCTTGGTTTCTTCACTTAGGAGATGGGAATCGTAACAAGAGTTGTAAGGATTCTTGATGATGGATGTAAAAGCCAGGCATACCCAGATGCCTGAGCAATGATATGTAGTTACATCTTGGGTATTTTAGGTGGAAGCAACAGCATGAACAAAGGTGCGGAGGTGGCATTTAAAAGAGAATTTGAGGGATGGCAGCAAGAGGCATCAGTGCTGGGTGCTAGAAAGACCAAGAAACCAGACATCAGAGATACGAAAAAGAGTAACAGTAGCTACTATTTATTGAGGAACTTGTATGTGCCAGGTTCTATGCTTGGTGCGTTTTTGCATTTCAGCCCCTCAGCAATCCAAGAGGCTGGCATTATCATCCCACTTTATAGATAAGGAGACCGGGCCTAGGGAGAAGAGGCTGGCTCAAAGCCACATAACTGACACCATACCAGCAGGGGGCGGGGGGAGGGGGTAGGCCCTGGGGGCCTCCAACAGGCTCTCCTGCCAGGTGCCAAGGTAGGGGTGGAGTTGGTTACAGGATATTTCCCCTGGGTTATGCACCTGAGCTGGTGTGGGTTCCAAGCTGTTCCTCCCCTGGAGAGGCTGAGCTCTTGTTCTCTGCTGGGGCGTATTGAGGGTGGGAAGGGTGAGTAGGAGAAGGTGTTTCCTGGGGGAGGAGCAGAATCTGGAAGAGAAACTGCTGGAAGGACCCTGGACACTCCTTCCCCAGCTCCTCTTCCAGGCAGAGGCTTATCTGGACAGGTTGTTTTGCCTCCAGCTTTGGCCTGTGGCGCGGGTTTGTGTCTGGCACTCCTGAATTTTGCGTGCATTCCTGCTACTTGTGGACTTTTTCTTAACCTTTTTTTTTTTTTTTTTTTTTTTTTTTGAGAGAGAGAGAGAGAATGAGAGAATGAATCCCAGCAGGACAAGGGGGTCTACCTTACGAACCATGAGATCATAACCTGACCCGAACTCGATTTGGACACTTAACCCACTGAGCCACCCAGGTGCCCCTAGATTCTCTCTTTTGATTTACTCTTGTGTGCTCTGTCTTTTCTCTCAAATTGCCTTACCATGAGAAGGGACTGGATTACCAAGATATTCCCCTGCTCCTACTCTGATCTTTTATGAGTGAGCCCAAGAAAAAGCCAGTTTCTAAACATCTTCCATGTAACAGTGCTCTGGGCTTCTGGACATTAGTTTAATCCTTCCTGCATTCCTTTAAAGGATGGGTATTATGGGGCACTTGAGTGGCTCAGTTGGTTAAGTGTCTGACTTCAGCTCAGGTCATGATCTCACGGTTTGTGGGTTGGAGCCCCACATCATGCTCTGTGCTGACAGCTCAGAGCCTGGGGCCTGCTTTGGGTTCTGTGTCTCCCTCTCTCTCTGCCCCTCCCCTGCTCATGCTCTGTCTCTGTCTCTCAAAAATGAAAAAAATGTTTAAAAAAAAAAAGGATGGGTATTATTATTCACATCCTACACATGAGGAAACCTAGGCTCAGACAGGTTAAGTGACTTGCCTGAGGTTACATTCTTAGTAGGAAGTGCATTTGGGATTTAAACTCGCCCTCTTCTGATGGCAAAAGTCACACCCTTCCCTCCCACTTCAACCCCCTCTGAGGTTTTCTTCTGCCATTTCAGCAGGAAGCCAGCTGGTGGAGGCTGGGGACTTGCCTGCAAGGTTTACCTTCTAGCAACCAGGGCAGGTCACTGGACATCTGGGTAGGGGCCTGGGAGCCTTCACTCCCTTTGGACAAAGGCTTTGGAGGTGAGGTGAGGTGGGGTGGAGTGGGGTGTGTGTGGGGGCAAGGGGTTCTGAAAAGCCCTGGGGAATCAGAGAAAGTGACCTGGGTTAAGGATAGCAACAGAGGTGTAAATTGTGCTTCACAGCTCCAAAGCACCTTTAGATTAATAGCCCATCCTTGGGGCACCTGGGTAGCCCGGTTGGTTGAGCGTCTGACTCTTGATCTCAGCTCAGGTCTTGATCTCAGGGTCGGAAGTTCAGGCCCTTCGTTGGGCTCCGCGCTGGGCGTGAAGCCTACTTAAACACTCACCCCATCCTTGTGTGGTGGGTTTGGAAGGTCTGAGAGGCTCAATAGCAGTAATGTCTGAAGTTTGAGTGTTCACCACACTTATGTGCTAAGGGCTTTAGAATAATTTCCCCTGCTAACGATAGTCGGCGCCACATTGGACATGAAGAAAGTCAGAGAGAGGTTAAGCAAATCGTTCCATGTCACACAGGAAGTAAATGGTAGAGTCAGGACTTACAAGACCCTCAACTGTGTTTTCTTTCTGCTATGTTCCTTAGAAAGTGCCAGGGAGACTTTTAGGGTGATGGATATGTTCATGATGTCAATTGTGGCGGTGGTTTCACAGGTGTAAACAGTTTAAACTGATCACACTGCACACTTTGAATATATGCAGATCATTGTGTATCAATTATACCTCAATAAAACTGGGGGGGGGGAATATTTCCTAACAAATGTTTCTTCAGGGGCTCAAGAGCCCCAGAGAGAGGCTACCTGGCCATCTTCTGGCTTTGATGCCAAAGTAGGATCACTGTAGCTCAGGAGACATTGTCACAGACGTGGCTGGTTTTAGGTTGTTCCATCTGCTTTTCCTTCCCTCATTCCCCATCACTAGGCAAAGACGAGCACCAGGTTGGATCTCTTGAATGAACTGCCCTCATTTTCCAATGAGCCTGAGAGATCCCTCTGGGATTCCTTACTTATTCTCCCCTCAGGGCCTGTTTCTCTACCAGAGAGTGGTGGAGTCCAGCCCTCTGAGGGAGAGGGTGGGCAAAGAAGCAGGCCCTGCTCTTAGAAACCCACAGGTTGGAGTGGAGGCAGTCAGGAGAGTCTCGGCAGGAGGCATCCGTGAGGGGCTGGAGAAAGTCTGGATATGGTGTGGTCTCTTGAAGGATGGGATATGGGAGGCCACTTCTGGCAGGAGTACCAGCAAGGACAAAGGCCTGGCCAGAGGAGAGGGTGACTTGGAGACTCGGGGAGGCAGGGAGAAGCCAGACTGCAGAGGCTCTGGAAGGGTGGACATGGAGGGGGAGCCATAGTGGGTCATGGGGCAAGGACAGGTCCTGGGGGTCACTACTGTTGGACTGGGGCTGAAATTGGCTCTCTAGGGCCCGACAATGATGGGAAGCAGAAGTTTCAACTGTGTGTGTGTGTGCGCACATCAGTGTGCCTGAGTTTAGGCTTGGGTCACAAGGGCTCTAAGAGGAATAGTCCTTGAGAGTATGTGTAAATTTCAGAGGGCTGCAGTAACAGATTACTGCAAACTGGGTGGCTTAAAATTTATTCTCTCACAGTCTGAGTCAACTCTGGTTGGTTGTGCTCCCTCCAGAGGCTCTAGGGAAGAATTCTCCCTTGCTTCTTCCCTAGCTCCTGGTGGTTGCCTGCTGTCCTTGGCGTTCCTTGGCTTGTGTCTTTATCACTCCAATTTCTGCCTGTCTTTACATGGCCGTCTTCTTTCTGTGTGTGTCTGTCTCTGTGTCCAAATTCCCCTCTCCTTGTAAGGATACCCATCACTGGATTAGAGCCCACCGAATTCATTATGATCTCAACTTGGTTACATCTGCACAGATCCTGTTTCCAAATAAAGTCACACAGGTACTGGGGGTTAGGGCTTGAACATATCTTTTGGGGGGACATTGATTTAACTTGCAACAGGGAGTTAGAAGGAAGTCCTCATAGCTTCCCTTTGGGGGGGGGTCAGACAAACACACACGGGTTATTCTGAAAAGAGAACAGCAGCTTTGAATCTAAAAAAAGACAGCCAGACTTAATGCCTCGCTGCTTAAAGTGTGGTCATGGCCCAGTAGCCCATCGCCACCTGGGTGCCCTTTAGAAATACAGAATCTCAGATTCCTCCCCAGACCTCCTGAGTCAAAAATCTACATTTTGAAGTACCCAGGTGCCTTGAAAGTACGTTCCAGTTTGAGAAGTCCTGCTCCAATAAAAATCTGATTTATTTCCTTCCCACTCATGGCCAGTCTTGCCTTCCCGCCTCTGTGTACAAGTCAGCCTGGTTGGAAGACAGGAACCCACACTGTGCTTTATTCTCTCTTTTCATGTAACATGTTCTTGAATTTCTCTCCTATGTGTCAAGGTGGCCCACATGCTTGCCTTTTCTGGAGAGCATTGGCCTTGCTGAGCCAGTCCCTTTGTTGCATCTTGGGCTGTGTCCAACTTTTTGCTGTTTATTACTATTGCTGCCATGAACGTCTCTGTACATATTCCTTTGGGCCTAGTTCCTTGAAGTGGAATTTCCAGAATCAAAGTGCATGAGTAGGTGTGGACTTTTGCCAGATCTTATCATTCTTCTATACCTACAGAACCTGACATCGTAGCAACTTTCTCTATTCTACCCAACAGTGTATAGGAACCTGATTTGAAAGGTCAAGTGGCAGAAAAGGGTTTGGAACCAGACAGGTCAGGGGTCAAATCTCCCACTTTTCTGCTGTCTGACATTGGGCAAATTACTTAACATATCTGGGCTTGCGGGTGCTTTCCAATAACATCGTAATTGTGCTATAATTTTTGTATTGTAGGGATTTTATAAGGATAATCATGACACCACCACCATCCATTTATTGAACGCTTTCTGTGAGTTACCTCACTTGACCCTTACCCTCCACTGCAGAGTGGACATGATCATCCCCTTTGCCCTTTTACAGAAAAGGAAACTGAGGCTTAGGTCAAGTAGCTTGCCTGAGGTTACAGGGACATTGTGTGCCCAGGCCCACAGTCATCACATCCAGATTGTGAAGGTGTGTGTGATAAGATAGTGTGGATGAAAGAAGATACTGAGCACACTCCCCTAGCATGTGACCTGGCTCAGCACTTCTTTTCCCACGACTTTATCAGTCTTCTTGGGTTACTCTCAGTGGTATCCAGCCCAGCACTGTTTCCGCTGTACAGTCATTGATGTCAGTGATGATTCCCCAGCTTGGTTTGATGTACAAACTTTCTCCCAGTGGAAATGAGTTTTTAAGTGACTCAGAGGTCTGGGGTTGGGAACAGAGCTGGCTCTGATCCCTGCAGCTAACGGGCTCCTTCTTCCCCAGGGACAAGAATGGCCAGACTGCCCTTGGCTGTGAGCGCTCCTCAGTGCTCCTGGGGCTGAGGCTGAGCTGGCAGCCATGGGGCTGGGCAGGCTCCAGGCTTGGATGCTGGGCCTGCCTACGGCTGTGGTCTATGGCTCCCTGGCTCTCTTCATCTCCGTCCTGCACAACGTGTTCCTGCTTTACTATGTGGACACCTTTGTCTCGGTGTACAAGATCAACAAAACTGCCTTCTGGGTTGGAGAGGTAGGCCAGCACTGGGTGGGAGCCAGGCGGATTGCAAGGCTGGGTCCCACCCAGTCTGGAGCTTGGGGCTGGCCAGGTTGCCCACCTCAATTCAGCAAGAAAAGCTGGAGCTGGAGCTTTGATAAATGTTCATTTATCACCTGGATAAATTCACCCTGGATGGGTGGGAGTTTGATGGGGGGAGGTGGCTGGTAGAGTGGGTTTTAGCAGAGGGGCTGACCTGAGCAGAGGTTTGCAGGCAGGAAAGCTGTGCTCATCTTGAGGGGTGGCAAGCAGGCTGGGTGGGGAACCTCCAGAGAGGAGGTTGCCTGGAGCCCACCTGCCCCATCTCCTCTCTGCCCACAGACGGTGTTTCTCCTCTGGAACAGCCTCAACGACCCCCTCTTCGGTTGGCTGAGTGACCGTCAGTTCCTCAGCTCCCAGCCCCGGTTTGTGTCCTGTGGGTGGGTCACCATGGGTCCTGTCCCATCCCACTCCTCCCCAGGGGGTGTCTGTGTTTGGGGTGGGGAGAGAAAAAGGAAACCATTTTCAGCTTTTGACCAGGCTCCCTCCCTTCCCAAGGTCAGTCAGGCTCTGACCATGTGGGAGAATGGCCTTGACTAACTGTTGCCTTGCTCACGTGGGAAAAGGTTTACCTCAGCTTGCCTTGTCAGGTCCTTAGAACTGGGAGCTGTACAGCAAACACTCTGTGTTGCTTCTGGCAAATTCCTTTACCCCATCCTGTTTGGGCCCACCACTGCCCCCAACCCTGAGAAATAGGTGTCCCACCACCCTTTGGCCATCAGCCCTGGCAGGCTTGGCAAGGGACCAGACAAGAGAGTGTACCCCCTGGAGAATTGTGCTTCCTAAATCAGAGGCTGAGGACTCAGGGCTCAGTGGGACCACCCTGGTGTGAGTTCCATACTCTGGGCCTCTGTCCTTCCTCTGGGGCCTGGGCGGGGGGGGGGGGGGGAACTGGGGCTCATCAAGTTTGTAAAAGCATCTCCCAACTTTCCTCCTCTCTCTGGCAGGTCGGGTGCCGGGCTCTCCTCCAGGGCCGTGGTGCTGGCACGGGTGCGGGCCCTGGGCTGGCATGGGCCGCTGCTGGCATTGTCGTTCCTGGCATTCTGGGTGCCCTGGGCCCCAGCTGGCCTGCAGTTCTTGCTGTGCCTGTGCCTCTATGATGGTTTCCTGACTCTCGTGGACCTGCACCATCATGCCTTGCTGGCTGACCTGGCCCTCTCTGCCCATGACCGTACCCACCTCAACTTCTACTGCTCCCTCTTCAGTGCAGCTGGCTCTCTCTCCGTCTTTGCCTCCTATGCCTTCTGGAACAAGGAAGACTTCTCTTCCTTCCGCACCTTCTGCGTGGCACTGGCCACTGGCTCTGGGCTGGGCTTTGTGGGGGCCACACGGCTGCTTAGGAGGCGGGTTGAGGCAGCCGGTAGGGAGCCGGAGTGCCCAGCCCTGGCTGTAGATGGCGGGTGAGTGGCCTGGCCCAGCTCTTCTGGTTCCCACCAACACTTCTGAGTGTGATTTCAACGCTGAGTCCCCTGGCTGATGGGTGGCTGGCCTGGGGTGGCAGATGGCTCTGGCCCAGCCTTAGGCCATTGGTGACTCCCCTCTGCCCTGTAGCCTGTGTGGAGAGGAGCTGCTTGTGGGCTGCAAGGAAGCAGGCAGCATCACTTTGGGCCAGTACCTCCAGCAGCTGGCACGCCACCGGAACTTCCTGTGGTTCGTGGGCATGGACCTGGTGCAGGTATGGGAACAGGCCCCTGCCCGACGGGTAGGCCGTGCTCCACTCGAGGGAACAGGCTCCTCAAAAGCTGGGAAAGCAGTTCTGGGCCTCGTGTGAGGACTGCTGGGCAATTTGATAGCGGATACACAGGTCGGGTAGTTAGGAGGCCTGGATTCCGGCGCCCTCAGAGCTTCTAACTCCCTGTGTGATCTTGGGAAGGTCTGTCGGGGCAGACCTGGGTGTCCTCACCTGCACAGTGAGGATATGAAAAAGGGGTGCCCTTTTGGGAACTCTGTGACAGTCTTTTTAAAACACTAAGTGCCATAGCTAAAACACATGCAGTGCAGAGGCTAGCCCAGCCTAGACATAGATGGTGTTTATACTGTCAAGCTTGTTTTACTCAAGTATTTGAAACTAAACAGTAAAAAAAATCTTAATCATTCCGTGGATCATCTTATCATTCCTTCTACCTTTTAGCAAAATTAGACAAGCAATAGGAATTTGGTTTGGGGTTTTATTCTGGCATGCTCCAGGTGGAGGGATATGAGGATAGAGCCTGCTCGTGCCCTTGCTGCCCAGCCCTGCGGCCCAGCGGCCTCCTCACTGCCCCTGTCGGCTTGCAGGTGTTTCACTGCCACTTCAACAGCAACTTCTTCCCCCTCTTCCTGGAGCATCTGTTGTCGGACCACATCTCCCTGTCCACGGGCTCCTTCCTGTTGGGTGAGTGGGCGCCTCGTGCAGGCTGGAGGAACTGAAGCTTGCACCCCAGGACCTCTCCCCCAGCTGCAGACGCAACTCCCTCCCGCGCTGGGGCCTGGCTGGCAGGGGGCAGAGGGGGCAGAGGCCGCTGTGGGGTTGCATGTCCAGCCCCCACCCGGCCCTGTTTGCTGGGGGGGGGGGGGGGGGGAGGGGGGGGGCCTGTTGCGGATGTGAGTAGGGTAGGGCTGCTCTCTTGGTGCCCCCCGCAGTAGCTATTTAACAACTAGGATTACAGGCTGAGGGGCTTGGGTGTGCTTCTTGACTCTGCTTATTTGCTGTGTGGCCTTGGGTATGTTTTATTTAAACTCTTGGGGCCTCCATTTGTCACCTGTAAAGTAGGAATAATATAGTACTTACCCTAAAGAGTTGTAGGGATTAAAGAAAAGGATGTGAAGCTCTTCGCACAGAGCCTGGCACGTCGTCAGTGTTCAATCAATGCCAACTCTGATTCTGATCGTTAAGATCTGGATAATTAAAAACAATTTTTTTTAATGTTTACTTTTGAGAGAAAGAGAAAACTCGAGCAGGGGAGGGGGCTGAGAGAAAGGAAGACAGAATCCGAAGCAGGCTCTGTGCTGTCCGTGCAAAGCCCGATACAGGGCTCAAATCCATGAACTGTGAGATTATGACCCCAGCCAAAGTTGGTTGCTCAAATGACTGAGCCCTCCTCCCCCCGCCGCCCGGGTTACCCCAAGATGTGGGTAATTGTGGAAGCTATGGCAGTGGCCCCTGACAAAGCCGCACCCTTTCTGCCCAGGCATCTCCTATGTCGCTCCCCACCTCAACAACCTCTACTTCCTGCCCTTGTGCCGGCGTTGGGGCGTCTACGCCGTGGTGCGGGGGCTCTTCCTGCTCAAGCTGGGCCTGAGCCTGCTCATGCTGTTGGCTGGCCCTGACCGCCCCGGCCTGCTCTGCATCTTCATTGCCAGGTATGCGCTGCCCTCCCTCACCCCCACGGCTCTGTTCCACCCCTTCATTCTCGCCCCCTCTCTCCACTGGCAGTAATCGTGTTTTCACTGAGGGCACCTGTAAGCTGTTGACTCTGGTGGTCACTGACCTGGTGGACGAGGACCTGGTGTTGAACCACCGTAAACAGGCGGCCTCAGCTCTTCTCTTTGGCATGGTGGCCCTGGTGACCAAGCCAGGCCAGACCTTCGCACCGCTGCTGGGCACCTGGCTGCTCTGCTTCTACACAGGTGAGGGCCCTGGGAGCTGGCGCAGGGGCTCTTGAGGCTCCAGGGGTCAAAGCTTACCTGGCACACCAGCAGACAAACTGGGTCCAGTAAGGGAGAGAGAATGGCAGCTGGCCGACAGAAGCTGTGCCTGGGCCACTCCTCGGCCTCTCCCTACGTGGGTAGAGGAACTGAGTCTCCAGTCTTCCAGTCTTTCAATAGTTCGTTCGTTCGTTCATTCGTTCAGTCGTTCAGTCATTCATTCATTCAACAAGTGTGTATTGAATACTTTCTCTGCCAAGAGTTGCTCCAGGTCCTCTAGGGAAATAACAATGGCCTTGCCATCATGGAACTTTTATTCTAGTCAGGGGGGAGGGATGGGGTTGGCAGTGAAGAGCCAAATGAGAAAACAGCAGGTAGTGGTAAAAGCAATGGTACAATGGACAGTGGGACTGAGAAGCTACTTTAGTGTGGTCCAGGAAGGCCTCTCTGAGATGACACCTAGGATGTGGACTGAAGAGCAAGGATTTGGTCTTGAAAGATCTCAGTGAATCCCAGACAGAAGGGGAGGCAAGTGCAAAGGCCCCAGGTATCAGGGCTGGTTAGGAGACAAGGCTGGGAAAGTAGAGGGCTCTGTAAATCAGGACAGGGTTTGGATTTTATTCTCGTTGTGAAGAGATTCTATTTGCCACGGTTTTAAGCAGGGGAGTGACGTGGTCTGATCTATGTTTTTTCAACTTCACCCTGACTGCTGTGTGGAGAGTGGGTTGTGGGGAGGCCGTGGCAGAGGCGATGGAAGCTTGGAGCAAGCGGTGCCAAGGGGGCCGGAAGAAAGTGTCCCGGTACCGGATGTGTTTTGGAATTGGGGGGAAGTGAAGGATTGGCTTTTGGGGAGTGGTGAGGTTTACTGAGGAACCCAGGAAGACTGAGGTTTTGGTAGACAGTGGTACCAGACACCGAGAAGGGAAGAGCGGAGGCGAAGCAAGTTTGGGGAGGAATTGAGTTGTGGTTTAGACGTACACGTGTGTTGTTTGAGATGTGGCGCTGTGCTGTGGACTTTGGAGACCAGGGCTGACCTTGTTCTTTCTGCATGCTCTCTTGTCCTAGGTCACGATCTCTTCCAGCAGCCCCCGCTGGCCCCTGTGGGGAGTGCTCAGCCATGGCCAGAGCCCCCGGCCCCGCCCCCGGCGCAGGCCCCGACGCTCCGCCAGGGCTGCTTCTACCTGTTGGTGCTGGTGCCCATCACCTGTGCTGTGCTGCAGCTGTTCACTTGGTCCCAGTTCACGCTGCGCGGGAGACGCCTGCACATGGTCAAAGCCCAGCGCCAGAACCTATCACGGGCCCAAACCCTGGAGGTTAAGATGGTGTGACAGGCAGGCACAGCAAGGCCATCCTGCTGATGACACTGTCTGCCACCCTGGTCAGAAGCCACTTTTGCCAGCCCCCCATCCTGCCGCTGTGCCTTTACTGGGGCACAGCCTGGAGGACAGATGGCAGAGTGGGAGTTTCTGAGGCTGAGCCGGGAGCGTCACTGGGGTCTAAGTTCCTGCTTGGCTGTCTGACCCAGCTTGGGCAAGGGCTGGGCTGTATGTGCTCAGGGACCTCTTCCCCCCTTTGGGGCTGGAGGAAGAAGAGAACCAAGAAGGGATGGGGCCGCCCTGTGGTCACATGGGGTTGCTGCATGGGCAGCATGGGGGCCTATCCCACTACCTTGCTGGGGCCGGTGCTTTGTGTGGTCTCAGAAGCCACTTTCACCCACTCAGGGGAAGCTGTGAGTCCCACTGCCCCCTCCCTCCACCTTTCCAGTGGTTTCTCTGAGCTGTCTGCTTCAGCTGTGCCTGAAGGAGTGTGCCCTAGCTGCTGCAGGGCTTCCCCACCCCACCTGGCCTCTAAAAGAGGCTCATTTCATCGCAGACTGATTAAAGTCAGTCATTTCTATTCCCATTCTTGAGGCGTGTGCTGTGTGTGGGAGCAGTGGGTTGGTGGGGCTGGGGAACAGGACTCCTCACTTAATAGGAAGAGTACCCTGAGAACGTTCTTCTGCCGATGAGTTGGTGGTGGTGATGGGGGAGGGCACCCTCATCAGATTTTTCACTGAGGGAGCAGGAAAAGCATGCAGACTGATATCTGCATGGGTATTTGGAAGCGAAATGACTTGGAGGCCTGTGGTCATGTCCCGGTGCCTTTCCTATATACCACTGCCAGACACGGTGAGCAAGAGCAGCTGCTTCCAAGACTGAGGTCCCCAACCCTGGAGTCACTGGGAGCTCTCAAAAATGCTGAGGTCTTGAGTTCTGTTCCTCCAGATTCGGATTTCATGGATCTGGGGTATGGCCTGAGCACTGGGGTTTTGGAAAGCTCTGTGATTTTACTGGGCACCTGTGACTAATGCCCCTGTGCTCTAGGCCAGTGTTTGTCAACCTAGAGATACTTGGAGCCAGATAGTTCTGTTAGGGATATTTATAACAGCATCCCTGGCTTCTCCTAGATGCCAGTAGCATCTCACTACCAGTTGTGACAACCAGATGTCTCCAGACATCACCAAATGTGTCCCACAGGCAAAATTGGCTTGATTGGGAACTACTTACTGCTCAAGGCCAATGGTTTTTGAAGGTCTATACAGTGGCTAAAGATTTAGGCTCTCAGGCTGTATTGCCTGGGTTCATATCCTAGCTAATAAAGAGCAGAGCTTTGGGAAATTACATAATCTTTCTGTGGCTCTATTTCCCCATCTGCAAGGTGGATAATAAAAATACCTACACACTTTGTAGGGTTGTTGGATCAAATACGTTAGTGTTTGTAAAAATGCCTGGCAATCCCTGCCACCCGCCCCCCCCAAGCATACAGGTTTCAAATGGAGAACTGATTAGTCAGAATATCTGAGTGTAGGCCCCAGGAACTATATTTTAATAAGTTCCTGAGCTTCTCATCCATGTGGAAGCTTTGAGAGCCTCTGACTTCAGGGATGTCAATAGCTGCTCCCCTCATTCGAGGTGGTCTCACTCATGGGTTTTTGTGTATGTGCAGGGCTGGGACCCTCAGTTCCTGGGTTTTTGGCATGAACACCATCTTCTCTGTATCCACTTGACAGGCCGGGACTTGGGCTGAGAGCTAGATAAGCCTTGCTGGTACAAGAGTGCCCTCTAGAGGACAGATGAGGCCCAATCACTGCCTCAGATTCAGGGCCTGCAGCTCCTCTCTTCCCACCCAGCACCAAGAGACAGAGGCCCAGCTGCCGGGTCTATTGGAACGACTTTATTTAAGTACACTGGGCCCCACCAGGCAATGTGGTTTGTGCAAGGGACAGGCTTGGGCTAAGAGAAGGGAGGTGAGCTGGTTAAGCACACTGCAGTCTGCGGGTCGCCACATCGCTTTCACACACACCTGCTGCTGTGGCCCATACCTGGCAGGGCCTTTGGTCGTTGGACGGCATGGGGGGAGTGCTGCCTGGAATCTGGGACTGGGGCGGGTCTCGGTGTCACAGGTGAGGGTGCCGGTGAAGATCTGCTAGCCCCAGCTTTGCACATCTGGGCTGAGGAGCCTTTTTGGACACTGCTAGGCCAGCCCAGTCCAGGGTAGGCACCGGGCCCCACTGGAGAGGAGATGAGCCTAGGCCCATTAGTTCCTGGCACTCTGGTCTGGCCCCCTCCCTCCTTAACTAGACAAGTCCAAAATTACGAATGGCACAAATCAGCCCAGTGGGGGGCCTTCTCTCCTCTACAGCCTACCCCCCCCCCCCCCCCGGGTCAGCTAGAGTAGGAAAAGGCAACCTGGTTAATTGCAGCTCTTTCTCTAGTCCTAAGAGCGCTGGATCCCCAGTACCCCTCCTCTGCTAGAGGCCTCTGCCAAAGAGCAATTCTACCTCCTGTTTCAGAAAATCTAACCGGCAACCAGCCTGTTGATTCCAGGGCAGTGAGCAAAAGGAAGAGGAAAAAAGAGGCTGGCGGTAGTGACTTTGAATGTAGCCTCTGATCCTAAATAGGCCCGAGGCCTATGGATACTTGTCGGTTCACCATTAGCAGGGAATGGCGGGGCCCTGGACGCTATGCTAAACTGAGGTGCTGTAAACATTAGTGTGAACAGGGTGACTGGTGGGCAGGAGGCGATGAGCTCCCTCTCTCCAGTCCCATACTGAACAAACACTTCAATAAATAAAACTGAAGATGGCATTGCCCAAGGATGGATGAAAAGCAAGTAACAGGGCCTGGGGCTGACAGGCTCCCAAAACTCTCCCGAGACCCCCCTGGACAGGGGCTAAGGGTTGGGGTGTTCGCTCTGCCACCAATCAGAAGTAGCACTACTCCTGCCTCTTTGCCCAGCACGGTACTGGTCCCCAGGTGAGGTTGAGGGGACCCTGCCGTCTCCTGACCCCAGAGTCTCAGTAACAGCTCCTGGAGTGCTTTTCCAGACTCCCGAACCCAAATTGCAACAAAACCAGACAGAACTCAACCCTGGCCCCAGTCCTCAGTCCATGATTGATTGGCATCAAGAGCAGAAGGCCCAGCAAGGGAGGCAGCGGCTGCCTTGGGCCTCAGGGCACCCTGGGGGTGGGATGGGGTGGGGCTAGCCCAGCCTGGGATGGGCAGCAGCAAGGTCTCCCGGGATTTACCTTCTCTGTCTCCCTATGGTAGTAAACATAGTCCCACACAGCCAGCCAAAGGCCCAGCTGACGAAGTGGCCCTCTGCCAGCACTCTTCCCTGTTGGGGGCCAGTTAGTGGTCAACCCCAGGCCTCAGGCCATCACCATCATGGGTAGTTCATCGTCCTTTCTGGGCCCTGGGATCCCTGGGCCACACGGCACTCGCATATGCGCACACACTCGTATCCACGCACTCACACACACACTCACACACACAGGCAGTTCCTCGCAAACACTCCGACTCAAGAAAGCGAGTTTTAAAGTGGAGTTAACTTCAGAGAGAGATGAAGATGATGTCCCAACATTAGAAGGTTTTCCTGTGGATAGATCGGGCACCGTCTTCTTCATATTCCTTCTTGGAGACCCACATCTTCTTAAAGGTGTCCAGGGAGGCAAGGATGGAGCCCCTGGAGTGGAGGGAATCCCAAGGAATGTTGTGAGAGGGAGGAAGTGTTCATGGAGCCAGCCAGTCCCCGTGGGGCCAAAGCAGATGAGGCTCTGCTTTCAAGGGATGGGGTGGTGAGTGGTAATGATGCCCTCACTTCCTGTCACACTCTTATTCCCTAGGAGAACTACTCACCCAATCCATGTGGAATACAGTCTCTCTTGAGGTGCAGATATCTGAAAAGGTGGGTGGAAAGAGGAATCTGAGACTTTCAACCTCCTTGTCCTTTTTCTGCCCAACGCTCATCCTTACGGCCCATTCCACTGCCCATGGCAGTGGATGTGTTGTCTCACACAACAGGCTTTCACTTATGTCCCTGCTGGACCCAGTGGGCTCTCTGGGGGGTATTGTGGCCAACCTGACACTCATCTGGAGAAGCAGATTTCCAGCAGCGCTAAGTATCTACAGCTCCCAGGAAAGCTGGTGCTAACAGGGGCCAAGATCCAGCTTTGCTGGGGGCTGATGGGAAGCAGACTCCATGGCAGGAACTACACTCCAACATTTCGCTCCCCTCAACAGGCACCAAGATGTCGGACTGTGTCACGAGAGTGGCAAGAGTCAGCCTGCCAATGCTACAGTTTCTCTGACAGACCACACGTGGGCCCTTAGCCTAACACCCTGCCACATCAGGGTCTCAGAACTGCCCCCTTTTGTGGGGAAGGAGAGGGAAAATGGGTTCTTCCTGCTGGCAGACCTCAAGGTCAATGTGGAATCTGGGAACTGTGTAGCCTTGGAGGGGAGCCCCGGTTCCACGCAGCCCCAGCGCCAGCCCCCACCATGCTCCTACCCTGATCTTCACGTCTTTCGGAGCCAGTTTCTTCACTTCACTCAGTAGCCTGTCACCAAAACCTGAATGGGCAAGACAGGAGAATCTCATGTCAATCCTCTGGGCGTCTGGGCCCAGCAAGATCTGGAAACTTCCTGGAGATGGGCCGAGAGCAAAGACCAACCTTTGAACAGGGTGGAGCCTCCCGAGAGGACGATGTTAGAGAAGAGCGTGCGCCGCAAGTCCATGTCCGACTTCTGGATGGCAAACACCAGCACCTCGTGGATGCCCTCACTCTCCTCTCCAATCAGGTCTGGCCTGAACAGCAGCTCAGGTGCCCGGAATCGGGAAGGACCAATCTGTAGGGTGGAGAGCAAATTCAGAGGCTGGGACCAGGGCTGAGGTCCCTTTGGGAGTGAAAATAGAAGAGGCAGCTCACACTATACTGTGCCCAAGTGATTACGGAGAACACGAACCACCCTCTTCCGAACCCCTTCCTGACCTAGGCAAATGCCCCTGATGCTTCCTCTCCTCTACACGGGAGAAGCAAAGTTCCTGACGCCTCGCTCCGCGGGAGACAGTGCTGCTCCAGAGCTCCGGTGCTCCAGGCAGAGGGTGTAAAAGGGCTGGTGCATCTGACTCCAGCCTCCCCCTGGGGAGTTATTTGGGCTCAGAGCTTCTGACAGCCTGGGACGACTGAAGAAGGGAGATCCACGCCTACCTCAATGGTGCTGCCGTCGGGCAGGTAGTACTGAGCCTTCTCCGTCTCTAGTGTCTCATCCTTCTGCGGGTTTATGGACAGGTAGCAGGCTCTCTGCAGAACCGAGCAGGAGTCAGGCAGGCATGAAACTTAGGCCCACCTGGTCAAAGCCCCAGGGCTGCCAGATGCACTCCCGCAGATATCAGTCTCTCCACAGTGATTGCGCTAAAGGTCCACAGAGCTGCTGTTCTGGAGCCAGGGCAGGGTGGCCTGTCGGCCTACACTGGGTGGCACTTCGGACAGGAGTTCCTACCTGCTCCACCTTCCTTGTGGGCAGGCGTGGAAACTGGCTCTCTGGAGCCGGGTCTGAGACCACAACCCAATTTTAATCTAGACTTAGGCTTCTTCTTCCTTCTGCTACTCATGGTTCTGGGGCCTGTCTACCCAGATCAGAGGTTTCCCTAGAGCCGTGGGTGGCAGAAGGATCTGGTTTACTTAAAAAGAAAACTGTATTGTGATTTCTTCAAAGATGTAAAAGAACATACCTGATTTGGACATAAGGTATAAAAACATAATGAACATTGGTACACCCATCACCAGCTTAAGAAAGAGCAGCACCTCCCTTTTTCCCACAAGATGGCAGCACTTGGGGACAGTGACCATCAGTGTGAGGGGGGCCTAGCTGGGATCACAGGATAGCCAGGAGGCCTGGCTGGGGAGAACAGAACCTGACTAGGGACCCCCCCCCGCCCCCCGCCCCAGACAGGGGCTTGGCCTCTTTTCACTCCAGGTCACAGAGGTCCCGGCTGCCCTGTTTCCATTCTCCATCCCATCCCTGGGCCCATGGGGCAGCACTCACTTCTTTTATGGCCTTGACAATCTCAAACTCAGAAGATGAGTGGAAATCATAGCCCTCCTTCCGCAGGTAGAGGCGAAGGAAGCGAGAGACATCTCGGCCAGCAATGTCGATGCGCATGATTGAGTGGGGCATGGCAAAGCCCTCATAAATGGGTACAGCATGTGTGACGCCATCCCCAGAATCCAGCACCACACCTGTGGTCCTGCCTGTGGCATAACTGCAGCACAGGGAACAAATCGTCACTAACCCCTGCCTCTTTACTATGGCAAAACACTCGCTTTTTTTTAGAATTCAAAGTCAGCTAAGCTAAGCTGCAGCCTGCCTTTCTCTAGGGGCCTTAGACTGGCCACAGTACTAAGTCCAAGCATAAGCAAGCCTGAAAAACCTGAATGAAAGGAGCCCAGCCTCTCCCAGCCCCTCCCCTGTTCTGGAAGAAGAGGCCTTCCAATCTCAGGAGACAGCCTAGCCTTCAACTGCTTCAGGGTCCCAGCCCAGGGGCAGTTTTTACTTCCCAGACAAGAAGAAAAAACTCGAATGCCTACAGGGGCCAGGTAGGAAAGGAAAATAAGAATATTTTCACTTCCACAAAACACTTGCTTTTTTCCCACATGGCCTCCTAGGTCCGTAGTTGTTTGTTTTTGTTTTGTTTTGTTTTGTTTTTCCTCTTTTGGTAAAGACAAAGGTACAGACATATATTTCTGTGATCCAAAGGGAAAAAACCCATGATGTTTGATAAGTAGCAACTGACGCTGCCTCGTGCTGGGAGGACAGCAGGGAATAGAGCAGGCTGCGGTGAAGTCAAACTTGCAAACTACCTAACATGGCAGTGGCTATTTCAGCTCTAGCTGACTTTTGTCCTATAGGAATACATGCCCAGTATTGCCAGATCTTTCCAGAAATTAGTATTTTTTTTTTTTAATTTTTTTTTAACATTTATTTATTTTTCAGACAGAGAGAGACAGAGCATGAAAAGGGGAGGGTCAGAGAGAGGGAGACACAGAATCTGAAACAGGCTCCAGGCTCTGAGCTGTCAGCACAGAGCCCGACGCGGGGCTCGAACTCACGGACCATGAGATCATGACCTGAGCTGAAGCCGGCCGCTCAACCGACTGAGCCACCCAGGTGCCCCAAGAAATTAGTATTTTGATAGGAAATCCACTCCTCCTCCTTTTTTTAAAGTAGGCTGCATGCCCAATGTAGGGCTTAAACTCATGACTCTGAGATCAAGAGTTTCATGTTCTATTGACTGAGCGAGCCAGGTGCCCTGGAAATCTCCCAATTTTAAAATGCTGGCTTGGGTGCCTGGGTGGCTCAATTAGTGAAGCGTCTGACTCTTGATTTCGGCTCAGGTCATGATCTCATGGTTCGTGAAATCAAGCCCTCCTTTGGGCTCTACGCTGGGCGTGGAACCTGCTTGGGATTCTCTCTTCCCCACTCTCTTTCTACCCTTCCCTCGCTCGCATGTATGCACTCTCTCTCTCAAAATAAATAAGTAAACTTAAAATGCTGGCTCACTAGGGTCAAACACATCCTATCTGCAGCTCACCAGTGTATAATCTTGGCCTTAGATCTAACCCTAGTGTGAGGCAGGCTGGGCGCAGGACAGGCATGACAGGCGTATGAAGACGGAGACCATGGTGGTGTTTTCATCACGACTCTGTCACCAGCCTGGCACAGCGTCTGGCATAAACAGGCACTGGATAAATATCTCAATAAGTTACAGGGGCCTTTAAGAAGAGCTGTAGCAGCGTGTGGCCTTCCCAGCAGGCACAGCAGAGAGCCTTGGGCACCAAACCACTGAGAGAATAAGAGAAGCGAGACTGGGAGAAGATCTCCATACCCCCTTTCCTACCCAAAGGAGAGGCAGCCTCCATTCTGCCCGCAAGGGGCCAGGCTGCTTGCTACTCACAGGCTGAGCACAGCTTGCATGGAGATGAAAAGGGCTGGAACATTGAAGGTCTCGAAGAAAACTTCAGCAGCTCGTTCGCGGTTTTTCCGTGGGTTTAAAGGTGCCTCCGTCAGGAGCACAGGGTGCTGGTGAAAGATGCCCAGAGGGCAATCAGGGCCAAGTGAGATCTCTACCTCTCATTAGCACCCGGGCAGGAGGCCCCTGTGTGGTATGCTAGAGAACCGAGGGGAACTTTGTGAGCCTCCCTCCAAAAACAGGCAAGCTGGACCTGCCATCTACCCCAGCGTGAGCCAGTTTGTCAGCCTTCCAAATTCACGCTCACTCTGAAGTCTCATTCCGTCCTTGCCTCTGCCTCCTTCCTCCCCTCCCTATCCTCCAAGTTTCTTACATAGGCCTCTGTATTTACTGTAAGTCTCCAATTGTCCAGAAGATTTTGCTAAACTCTAAATTTGGAATTACTATGATACAAAAAATAGTATAAAATTTTTTTCTAAATAGAAAATTACATTTAAATATTGAATATATTTTTGAAAGACGTTGTATCTCCTTCCCCTGGAAATTCTGATGTCTAGGACACACCTTCCTTTGTTTTCCTGAGCTGAGAGTTTCTTCCTTAGAAGTTAGAGTATAAGCTCTGAAGTCTGAAAGACATGGGTTTGAATCCTAGCTCTACCACTTTATTCCCTAGGTGATCTTGGAAAGACTCTTGGCTTCTCTGAACGTTTTTTCTGTTCCCTTGTTTGTAAAACGGAGATAATACTACCTGTATTTCATAGGACTGGTGTCCTATTCAAGATTGAATGCAAACATGTCTGAAGAGCACATGGCCTGGTGCCACGGTAAGACTCAAACCCTCCTGGCAGTTATCCTCCCTTCCTCCTTCTCCTCCCCTTCCTCCTCCTCCTCCTCCTCCTCCTCCTCCTCCTCTTTGGGGTAGTGGCTCTGTCCAGCTCTCACACTGTGCATGGGTGCCGTGCTCATAGGACCCTCACCTCCTCTGAGAAAGTCTGCAGTTGGTCCTTAGAATAGACATATTGCCAGATGCGCTCCATATCGTTCCAGTCCTTGACGATGCCGTGCTCCATGGGGTAGCGGATGGACAGCAGCCCTCGGTGTTCCTGGGGGCAGAGAGCAGGAGTTACAGCAGCAGCCAGTCTCTCAGCCAGGCGGCCCACTCTTCCAGCACAGGGAGTTCCCACCCCACAGTCCTCAGCCAGAGCTAAAGGCAGGCCCCCATTTGCCAAGTCTCTAAACTGTATGCTGTAAACTGTTCTCACTGCCTGATTAGCTGGCAAAGCAGAGGGCTTCTGCATTTCCCTGGGCCCTGGGTGCCCTTATGGCAAGTGACAGGAGGCACCCTTCTCATTGCCTGATCCCAGGACACAATCTCCTGGCTCCCACCTCTGGGCGTCAGCACTTGCAGCCCAGGCTGGCAACAATGATTCTGTTGTTCTGTATCCAGAGGCTGCCCCAGGGCTCTGCCAAACTATGCTAATTAACTCATCCCCAGGGTATCCCAGCTAGGATATCCCCCTGAATCCCTTTTGCCAAAACAAGAACCAAGCTAGCTAATCTCATCATTAGCAAGGTAGTGACAGAATACAGAAGGAAAGCAAAAGCCCTATTTTCTAGACTGGTTTCTATTTCCCAAAGTGGGTTTCCAGATATTTCCTCTCCAAAACCAGAGGCTGCTCCTGAGAGAAATGAACCAATCAGACCTAGGATGAGAGGACCAAAGGGGAATTTAAGAGGAAATTGCTCCTTTTACTCATGGCTGTCCCACTGCTGGGACACTGCCCATGTTGGGAATAATGAAGGTCCTCTGTTGGCTTGAGGCTTCTACAGTAGGACTGGGAATTACCTCGGCTTTGGGGCCAATGAAGATGTCACCTTCCAGGGCTCCAGCCATGACACGAACGTGTTTGGGTCTGCCCACACTATAAAAGAGATCAGGGGGACCGTCACTTTTCCTTTCATGACATAACACAGGAAGGATGTGCAGATGTGTATGCTTAGACAGGAAGAGCCGGACTCAGTTCTACTGTGTTTATCTCTGAGGAGTGAGGTTTCAGTTGATTTTGATTTTCTTCTTTCTACTTTTCTGCATTTCCTGCAAGTTCTACAATGAACATGTATTATTTTAAGTTTTTTGTATATTATTTCAAATTTCTGACCCAAACGAGAGATCCCTTCTCTCCAAAAGGTAGAGGGCTGACCCCATAACAAAGCTGACAAGCCTCCCAAGCTTCTGCTGCTTTTTTTTTTTTTTAAAGGATTTTATTTATTTTTTAAGTAATTTCCATACCAATGTGGGGCTCGAACCCACAACCCTGAGATAAAGGGTCGCGTGCTCCACCAACGGAGCCGGCCAGGCAACACATACCTCTCAAGCTTCTGACTAAGGTACACAATTACTTACTAGTTTGGAAAGCAATATTTGGGAATCTGATCACCAGCAAAACCAGCTTTAATCACACCGGATCCCTGAGGAGAGAGGAGAGACAAAGAAAAGTCAGAAGTATGACAAAAACAAGAGGAGATATATATCATACAATATGTATAATACGGTTCCATTTTTTATTATTTATTTATTTAAAGTTTTTTTGTTTGAGAGAGAGAGAGAGAGAGAGAGAGAGAGAGAGAGAGAATCCTAAGTGGGCCCCACACTGTCAGCATAGAGCCTGACATTTGGGCTCGAACTCACAAAACTGTGAGATCATGACCGAGCCGAAATCAAGAGTCATTCCCTCAACTGAGCCACCCAGGCACCCCTGGTTCCATTTTTATTTAACAGAGACGACCTTCTATCTGCGTATAGTATATCCATCTGTATGAGCATTTATAGAGGGAACACGTGTCACCAGGAGGGAAGTGGGACTAGGGACGAGGAGGAGAGCTTTCACTGCACACTCAAAGTATTATTTGATTTTTTTTTTTTTTTTTTTTTTGTATTCTTTGACTTTTCTACATTGAACATGCTTTACTTCTGGAATTGAAAATAATATTGGGGCCCCTGGGTGGTTCAGTCCAACTTCGGCTCAGGTCATGATCTTGCTGTTCATGAGTTCAAGCCCCACATCAGTTTCTCTGCTGTCAGTGCAGAGCCTGCTTCAGAGCCTCTGTCCTCCTCTCTCTCTGCCCCTCCCCCATGTGCATGCTCACTCTCTCTCAAAAATAAACATAAAAAAAATACTATTAACACAGGGAAGAAAAAGAGAAAACCTGAGGAGAGAAGAGAAAAGTACATAGAAGCACCAGAGCAGCCAAGTTCAGGAACATAACCAAGGTGGGAAGAACGCGTGACTCTGTTAAACCACCATGACGCTGTTAACCTACTTTCCCAGCTCAAGCCTGAACTCTCCTTGCCCTTCAGGGTCTCTATGACAGACGCCACCATGGAACACTGCCATGCTTGAAGCTGACTCCGACGGAGCACATGTTGTCTGGTTCTTACTGCAGGGGCAAACCTCTACGCTTTCTTGGAGGATTGTGGTTGCTTTTTGTTTTTTATTATGCTTTGTTTTACTCACTGGTCTCCTGATTGTAAAGAGCAGGGAAGTTCTAAAGCATCAGCTACAAAGAGACCCCACATTACAATCCTGCTGCTCCAATACTTGGTAAGTCGGGTGGGGAAGAGAGTGACTTCTCCACCACCATCTCTGGTACCTCCTGGGGCCCAACCAAAGTAAACAGGGACTCTAGATACAGATACCAACTCTGTGCAGGACAGATGTCGAGGTTTGCTACTGCTTGCAAATATAGCCTGTCTTCTTCCTTCTTAACTCTTGCACCACTACACCCAATATGCTCACCCTTCTACCCCAACACGGTTTGCAGCTGCACATGTAGTAGGGGCAAGCCTTTTCCTGCTGCCTGTTAACCACTTCTCCTGGGGCAGAGAGCGGTATTTCCAAACCCACGCAGCAAGCAGTAAACACATCAGGAGATGCTAAATAGCCAAGGTTATCTTTGCACCAAAGGCTTTCCTGCAATATCCCTGGTTCCCTCTCTGTCTCTTATTCCTGCTCTTCTATAGGAGAAGTGGGGGCGGGGGGGGGGGGGGGCGGGTAGATAGGCCATTCTGGTGCCTGACTCTGGCAAAACAGAGAGGATGAGGTGGCTGAAGGATAGGGAATGCCAGTTCTCTAAGACAGCGGGAACCTCTGCCAACAGAAAAAACAGGGGACAATGTGCAAACTCATCGGCCTGGGCAGGACAGCAAGGAGCCTGGAAAAGGTGCAGCTGTAAACTGAGCTGAGAGACTGGGAAGGAGGGAGAACCATCGTACCGCAGCCTGCGGGCTCTGGGACGGTGGCATGGGTAGTGCGCACAGCACTGTACAGAACTCCGGGCACTTGTTGGCTCACGCTTCCAGTAATTGTTCACTGCCTTCACCTGGGTGTGGTGATGCCAACAGACTAATTGGACCTCCTGGCAGAGGTTGAAAACAAGAAAGGTAAAGATGAGACCTACATTTCAGACTCTAGATATTTTGAAGAGACGATTTTCCTGGATATTTAATTGTGAGTTTAATAGCAAAATCAGACTAGAGTCTGAGTAAATTAAGGCAAATGAAGATATTAGGTTCGTTTCTTCCTCTCTGGCCCTCCTAGCAAGAGAGTATAAAGACCCAGTTCAAATATCATCGCCTTCCTCATGAAGAATACTCCTGTTGGAATTAATTATCCTCTTCCTATTATTTCACAGAATCACCATTACCTGTACCACAATACCACAAGGTAGTCTGCATTTCCTTCTGCTGTATTTATTTTTTTTAATGTTTATTTTTATTTAAGGTTTATTTTGAGAGAGAGCACGCGTACTGGAGCGCGCTGGGGCAGGGAGGGGGAGGCGGAGGGACAGCGGGAGAGGGAGAGAGAGTCCCAGGTAGGCTCTGGGCTGTCAGGGCGGAGCCAGATGTGGGGCTTGATCTCACGAATGCATGAGATGGTGACCTGAGCCAAAATCGAGAGTTAGACACTTAGCCGACTAAGTCACCCAGGCGCCCTTTCCTTCTGCCTTCTATTTGAATTTATGGTTTCCATTTTTGCCTGTTTTCAGCCCAAGGTCCTCAAGCTCAGAGACTTTCTATATCAGCAGTATCTGGCATTTGAGGGTACTCAAATAGATGCTGGCTGCCTAAAATTAAATCCAAGCTCAAACGATTGGCAGATGAAGCCTAAAATATGGAACCTGAACCAGCAGCTGGAATGCCAGAAGCCCCAGGCAGAGGTGGTGCTGGATAGGTGGAGGCAGCATTGGGAATGATGCACAAGGTGGAGCCAGACCCGGCTTGTCCCTGCAGTCCCAAGAGCTGGCCTGCTAGGCCAGCAGTTGGGGAAAGAATGAGTGGGACGGAGGAGGCGGCTGAGCGGCTTCTATTCTGCTCAAACCAAAGATTATAAAAAAGGCCCTGTCAATTTCTTTAATAGTATTTGTTAACTAAGAACTATGTACCTGGCAAATGAGCTGCCACTTTCTTTGTTATTCACTCCGGCAAAGCCAAGTAAACAAACGCCTTGCAGAGGCTTCTTGAAAAAGCAGTTCCATAATAAATATTTGATTTTTGAGGATTCAAGTCTGCGGCCAGTCACCAATGACCATTCTCTTTCTGAAGCAGGCAAACAGACAGCAAATCCCTCAGCAAGGCTCTCCCAGTTATCTGCTAACTATGGGCCTGGGGCTTGGGCAACCTTTAGCCTAAGCACTCCTGATTATTCTTGACATGCTGGCAAAGAGGCTAGTTGTCTCCATTTTACAAGTGGGAAAAGGATGCTGAGAGGTGGAGCCTCAGATTCTAGGGCACTAGTGGCTCATTTGGGCATAAAGATATATTTTGGCCCACAAAGTACTTTTTGGAAAACAATTTCATTGAAATAAAATTCGCTACCGTATAATTTACCCACTTAAGGTATATAATTCAATGGTTCGTGGTATATTCAGAGTAGTATAATCATCACCACAATCTTATTTTGGAACTTCCTCATCATCCCAGAACCTGTACCCATTAGCAGTCACTCTCTCCATCCTACCTGCCCTCTCCTGCCAACCAGTCCTAGGCAACCACTAATCTACTTTCCGTCTCTGCAGACCACGAATTACTTTTACGTTAACTTCCAACAGTTAAAAATTAGAGACTGCATATAAAATTTGGTGTTTCTGATTTCTCTTGAAACATCAGAAAATCCGGCAACACTGGGCCTGCATTCCTGGATGGGGACCACTGGCTGGAAATGAAAAGCAGCCGGCCCTTTGGTTAGACATGCTCAAAGCACCTTTCAGATTCCTCAAGACTTCTTTAAAGGTACTCTCTTCCTCCCCCTTTTTGTGTGCCTGCTTGGCCTCTGCAAGCACTGAGTTTGAAACTCCTATTCAAGGCATTGCCAGCAACTAATTCATGATATATTCCCCCTCCACATGATACCTGGTTTCTTTTTTACCCTCAGAGTGTTTAGGTTGGTGTGAAGCACATCCTTGGCTCTCAAAATACACATAATTGAACAGTGAGCTATCTTTATAAGTCACCTCTTCTCAGCCTTTCCAACAAACGGATGGATTCTTGCTGTTGCTTGTTGTACAACCAATGGGGTCAATATCACATTGCAAGTGACAGTGTAAAATAAATATAGTGACTTCATTTCCTCAGCTAATTCTAGTGTTTCTTAAACTTAAGTGAATCAGTACATCTCAAGAGCTGATGACAAATTGTAAAAAGATAATAATAAAATTGAGTCCATCAGTAAAATTTGAACATTGACAAAATATTTGATGTTATTAAGGAATTATGAGTTGTATTAGGTTTGATAGTAGTATACTGATTATGTCTTTAGAAGAGTGTGGGAGAGGGCACCCGGCTGGCTCAGTTGGTAGAGCATGTGACTTCTGATCTCAGGGTTGTGAGTTCAAGCCCCACAATGCGCATAGAGCTTACTTAAAAAATAAATTAAAAAAAAGTAAAAAAAAAAAAAAAAAAAAAAAGGTATGGGAGTGGGAAGTAGGTGGGAATAAGTTAAAAAAGATTAGCCACAAGTTGATAACTGTTACAGCTAGGTGAATATGTGGATATTTGTTATACTCTTCCTCTCCTTTTGTTTATGTTTCACATTTTCTATAATAAAAAGAAGAAAGCTGAAAAATAAGTCCTCAAAATGTGGCCTGGGAGCTGCCCTCCTTTTGTATTACTATCCATTACATACCTTTGGGAAGAATGACTTGTGTTTAGTTTTTAAAAACACCTATCAGTTTATCGTTGTCATTAAAGTACATGTATGTACACCTCCCCTTCCATTTTCCTCATTAAATTCTGATGAATTGGTTTGGTGCCAGAATAGGTAGAAAGAAGTGGTCAACAATTATTTTAAGACTGAGAAAGGCTATGAAATGATAATGAGCCTCTTCTCTCTTTCTCCTGTTCTTTGCTCTCCTTTCCTTTTAATTATACTCTCTGTAGCCCAGAAATAAAATTGTAGCAATGTATTAAGCTATGGAGCAGTTAAATCTGCTAGATACACACCATTCTCATAATAATATAAAGTTGGCTCAAATATTTCAAATTATTTTTCCTATCCTTATTTCACTTTGAAACAAAATAAAGCTCTCTAAATGTCAAACAGCAAGAACTATCTGAGGCCCCAGATCTAAAAATGTGGGAGAGGGGCACCTGGATGGCTCAGTTGGTTGAGCAACCGACTTCAGCTCAGGTCACAATCTCACAGTTTGTGGGTTCAAGCCCTGTGTGGGGCTCTGTGCTGACAGCTTGAAGCCTAGAGCCTGCTTCTGATTCTTTGTCTCCCTCTCTCTCCCTGCACCTCCCCAATTCGTACTCTGTCTCTCTCTCTCAAAAATAAATAAACATAAAAAAAAAATAATGTGAGAGAATTTCTCCTATTTCAATTTTTGGCATTATTATTGGCATAATAAAAAAATATTTTCCCAGAGAAAATAGACAAATCAATTCTTTAAGTCTTAAAACTCAACATGCACCACTGCTTTGATGTATTTCAAATATACTATGGAGAAAGACAAAGGAGAAACTAAAAAGCATTAGCTTAATTGACTTTAAGGAAAATGGCTAGAGATGGAACTCCTGCCCAACAATTCCAGAATCAAAGGATCTAATAAGATGGACAGACTGCTCCTTCTGCATCGCTGATGGAAACAGGAAATCGATAATTTCTATTTTTTTTCTTTTTAAAATTAAGAAAAAGGCAGATGAAGTACCCATAAACTGGCTAAAGATAGAAATAGTGTTCTCTGAAAATCAATTAACAAGGACCCCTACTCAGCCCGCTGCAGCAACTGACTACGTTTCTCTCCCCACCTCAAATCTTTATTTAGGGGCGTCTTTGTTACTGTGACATTTGGTCACTCATCCACCCACTCATCAATCCAACAAAAAACATTTATTGAGCACATAGTGGTGATAGGCTCTAGATGCTGTGTGTATGAAGGAGGGCGGGAAGGGGAGAGTAACAAAAAAATTAAGGAATACCATCTTTTCCTCCAAGCATTTAACAGTCTAGTGAGGGAGACCCCGCCCCCCCCCCCCCCCCCAAAAGTGAGGAACTTGGAACCCGATCGATCTCAGTTTGAGTCTTGGCTCAACTTCTAAGACAGGCGGCTTCAATACTGACTGTTATTTAACCTCTAAGGTTCACTTTTCTGCATAAACGGGGGGACAGTAATTCCTATCCACCTACTAGAGCTGACGCTTCAAGGAGATGATGCAAACAAAAGCACCTTGTAACATGCCTAAGGTCTCAAGGCTGGATCAACAGAATGAATCTGATAGCTTAGGACAGAACTGGCAGTTTTGCCTCAAGGGGCACAGAAGGTACCAACCAATCTCAGCGATACGAAGCCTTTGAGTGGAAGGTAGAAATTGAGTTGTTTTACAAAAGTCACCCTCCGCCCAAAATAAAAGCAGGATTCAGTTTCTTTCCGTTTGTCACTATTGATGCATATACGTTGGCTACTAGCAGGAGGAATAGCGGATAAAGCACTGGTTTTAGGTCACCTCCACTGTACGACCTTGGGTTCACTTCACCTCTTCGTGCTTCAGGTTTTTGTTTTTTTTTTCATTCGTAAAACGAGGATCACACTTCCTGCCTAACTGTGCACCCAATTTTTCAATTCAAATGTATGTGAAAGCCCCCTGTACGTGCTAGAGCACCTGGCAAATATGTCTAGTAATTTTTTCCCACATTCCGAAAAGGATAGTATCTCCCTGCTTGCCTGGTCACTCTTTCTTCTGGATCTTTATTAACGTTGTAATTTATTATCACAGAAATAACTGCAATCCTTTGGCCATTTCCGGCACCAGATTCCCGAGCCCCACCCATACACACCGCCAACCCACCCGCCCTGCTGGGGACCGAAGGAAACTTAGCCCTTCCCCACCCGGGGGCGGGCCCCAGCCCGTCAGGCCCCTCCGCTGTGAGTTCCCGAAGCCAATCCCCACAGCCCTCGTGCACCCGCCCGCCCCTTACAGAGAGGAACTACTATGGCGGCCCGGAAGAACGGCAGGGGCGCAAGCCAATCACTGCGGAGGGCTGCCCTCATCCGGCAAGGCCCAGAGGCGGGGTCATCGGCCAAGATGGACAGCCAGAACAACCAATAGAATGATCGGAAACAGGGGACGGGGCGGACGCCGGGCGCTCACAGAGCGGTTAAGGCCCCTCGAGCCAAGGGCCCAAGAACCCGGCTCGGACTACAGCCTTTGCCTTTATCCATCCCAAACTTCTCCATCCCATGGTTGCTGGCCAGCCGCCCTGCCTATGGACTACGGGTGAAGGGAGGACGGAGGTGGCGGCGGTTGAACCCGCCTGACAGGCTGGGCCAGTGACAAAGAGCCGGTGGCCCAGGCCGAAACCCGGGAGCGATCCCTTTGGGGAAGAGAGCATAAACCCCTTTAGAGATAGGAAAGATGCAACTCACGTTGTCGATCACGACAGGCTGGTTGGCGATCACATCGTAGGACTCCATGGCAGAAGAATATCTCCTTCCGAGGAAGGAACTGCCAGCCGGGTCTGCTGCTAACGCCACTGACACGCATGCGCAGTCTAGCCGCCGGTCCAAGGCGGCTAGGGAGCGGCCAGACCTCGCCTCCGAAGAACTACAACCCCCAGCATGCCTTACCCCTGGGTTTAACTCGCCAGGCCCCTTTGGAGCCCCGCCCAGTTTGAGTAGGGCGTCGCATTTCGACGCACAGTACCCTGGGCTTTGTAGTCTCCTTCCATGAATAGACGGGGACGCAGATTGATGACTGTATTGCACGCTTGGATCTGTAGTTCCATTGAAGGGATTCGCAGTGCATGCTGAAGTATGTAGTCTTCTGGAGTACTTGTCTGTAGTTGGGTTTGAATTGGCCGGTAATTCGTGGATGTTTAGATTTTCCAGGTCAGTTCCTGCCACCAGTTCTCCTGGACAATTGCTGTATTTTTATTTGGGTCAATAAGACATTAATAAACATTTATCAGCATCACATTCTAATAAAGGAACATTTAATACACGCACACGGGGAAGGAGGACATACTCTAAGAACAAAAGAAAATGCATTTTATAAAATTTGCTTTTTGGAAAAAACCGGCACATTTTTTGCTTCTTTTCGCATCTATTCCTGGGTAGGTGTAGACTTTGCAACAGGTTAACATTGGTCTGAAGACTGGCATTTGTAACTACGGGTACAGATGATCTTTTGTTCATTAAAACATCGTTCATTTAATAGCTTCAGGAACTGCTTTAATATCTCTATTTTTCATGGAGAATTAGAATTGACATTGATGAATGAGAAAATGGAGGTGAAGAGAAGTTTTGTGTCACTACTTTCAAATGACACCAATGCATTTTTCTCCAGATTAGGCACCCTTCCCTCCCCCCGCCCCTTCAAATTAGAACCTTTAGTCAATAGCACTGGTAATCAGGACTTCTTTCTATTCCTTTCTCTTGGAATTCCTTACTGTACACAGGAAAATAATTCTCAACCCGGTGCCTTAGGAACTAAAAATTCTCCCAGAGATGCCTGGCTGGCTCAATCGGTGGGGTATATGACTCTTGATCTGGCGGTTGTAAGTTCCAGCCCCACGGTGGGTGTAGAGATCACTTAAAAAATAAAATCTTTTTAAAACTTCTCCCAGTTACAGAAAGTCAAAGGTAATGGGAAAGAGCAGATCCATAGTAGATAACGAATTTTGGTGTTCCTCAAGGCAATCTGCATACATCTGCATAAAACAGAACAAAGAAGAGATTGTCATCACTAAAAGCATTTATCAAAAAAATTACCAAGTCTTGGTGCGCCTGGTTAAGCGGTTAAGCGTCTGACTGGATTTTGGCTCAGGTACTGATCTCACCGTTCCTGAGTTCCAGCCCTGCATAGGACTCCACGCTGTCAGTGGAGATTCTCTTGGGAATCTGCTTGGGATCTTCTCTCTCTCCCTCTGTCTCTCTCTGCCCCTACCCTGCTCACGTGCTCTCTCACCCTCTCTCTCTCTTTCTCTCTTTCAAACTTAAAAAAAATTACCAAGTCTTTTAAATTGATCCTAGTTTAACTAACTCTTGCCACTTTTAACGGGAGTCCAAAATAAGTATTTCAACATAGGACTCCTGAATTTGGCGGTGTTAGTGTCAGTCAGTAAGAATGTCAGAAAGACATTCAAAGACGGTAGGAAACATTCAGATTTATAATCTGTTAAAACTAATGACACACTAAGGAGTGAATGAATCAATCCATTATTGTCAGATTTATGTTTAAATTCTTGTTAGCATCATGTTGGAATAGTGACAAACTCTGGCGGCGCACTTCCCACTGCTTTCGTGGGACCCTAGCACCTCAGGATGCCGCAACATCTGTATTTAAACCTGGGTTCCTCCTAACACTAGGGGGAGGCCAAGAGCCTTGGGACGCCCCAACGCAAGGAGAAAGAGGCGGGACCTATTGTCAAGTCACGCCTTCCCCACCTGTGACTGGCACAGACACTAGCCAATGGATGCCGGAATAGGGCGCTCCGACGCCCCGCCCTTTTGAGCGCCCCGCGGCCCCCAAGGCACCCTCTGGCCGTCTCTGCGGCGGCGACGGCCTGGGCAGACTGTGCGCGGTGCGCAGGCGCGGAGCCTAGACCTCGCTGCAGCCCCCATCGCCTCGGGGAGTCGCACCCACGGAGTCCGCCTGCTGGCGCGTCAGTGCTCTCCCTTTCGTCCACCCTCCCCGATCCCCCCAGAGCCCTTACGCGCCCGGATGGCGGAGCTGCGGCCTAGCGGCGCCCCCGGCCCCACCGCGCCCCCGGCCCCTGGCCCTAATGCGCCCCCGGCCTTCGCCTCTCTCTTCCCCCCGGGACTGCACGCCATCTACGGAGAGTGCCGCCGCCTTTACCCTGACCAGCCGAACCCGCTCCAGGTTACCGCTATCGTCAAGTACTGGTATGCTCTGGGCCGCGGGGAGAAGGACAGGGGCGGGATGGGAAGGGTTAGAGCGCCGAGGGCGAAGTCATTTGCTGGGGAGAAGGAGGTGGAGAAGAATGGTTAAAGCACTTAGAAGGAGGGCGTCCTGCTGCGAGGGAAGGAGTTAAGGCTCAAGTTGAGAATGGGGACAAAGGGGTTAACGGAGCCAGTGGGTAGCGAAGGGTTAACGAGGGAGGATGAAGGGTTAACTAGGATTAGGAGAATAGAGTGAGTTGGGGGTGTGTGTAGGAGGGGGGGGCGACAGGAGAGAGGGAACTGTAAACGTGGTGAAAGGAGGGGGCGCCTGTAGGGGGTCATTAGTGGGCGAGGGGAAGCCGGGGGCGGAGGGCGGCTGAAGTGGGCTGGGGGAGGCGAGGCGGGGCCTGGGGAGCATAGGAGAGGGCTTTGGAGGAGTGCGGCTGGCGGAGCTCAGAGGGCTGGAGACTGCACGGGGTAGGGGCGGCTCTGGGAACCCCGGCTCTCCCGTAGGTTAAGAGGGGGAGCAAGTTTCGAGAGGTGTGTTGGTGAAGAGAGGAGGAGGACGTCTCTTTTGATACCTTCCCAGTGAGCTCAGACGTCAGATCGGTGCCGTGCTTTCGCGTTTGAAGTTTCACGGAGCAAGTTTTCTCGATAAACTTTCTGCTTACTCGGCACGGTTCTCTTTCTTCAAGCAGAGCTGCCTCTGGCTCTGCAGCCGCTTTGCTTTAGGACATTGACTGGAACAGAGGCAGGATCCGGGAGAGCCATGGTTTGGGATTGAAGGGGACCACAGTAAAAAATGAAAACCTGGGACGTGGACACGGAGGAAAGAAGTGCAGTTAAGATGTTAAGAGGAGCTTCCTGTCCACAAACTTCAGGATTTAGGCTGTAGTCTCTAAGGGAAGCAGAGAGTAATCCTCAAGTGGCCCTGTTAAGATCAGACCTGTATACAGAAGGGCTGCCCTTGGGGTAGGAATGGTCCTTTCTTGTTTCCCATTCCTGTTTGCAACCTTCTCTTTCTGCAGCCTCTGGGCAAAACAGGTGTTATAGGGACTCTGACAAAGAGCCTGTCTTCATGGTCTTTCTGGACCAAATTGACTGAGGAATTGGTTGAATCTGTCCAGAACCGCATTCATGCATTGTGTTAGATGATCCCCTTCATTGAGTCCTGAAAGACTGTCTCTTCAGGAAGCAGCTTGGAATGTGGCCAACGGGGCAGGTAGACCCAAAGGGGGAGGTTGATAGAATGGATGTCTTTGCTGGTTACCTTTCCCTTTAGGGCTGAGTCTTCTCCAGGATAACCTCTTAACTTCATCTGGAGGTGGCAGAAACTAGACTGGCTAGGGCTGAGGCCAGTTTCGTGTGTCAGTAGGAGGATGTAGAGGCTGACAGCATGGAGTGACCTGGAGTCACTACAGTCCTGCAACTGCCTTGTGGGGTGTAGTTAGGTGTTCAAGGAAGTAAGTTCAAGGAAGAGCATCAAGGGATTCTCTGGGTCCTTGGATAACATCTTTTTCTAAGTGCAAAATGTGATTATTTTCTATATACTCATCTGTTTCCCATCAGGTTTATGAGTAAGAACAGAACACTCTGTGCTTGGGACAAGGTTAATTTTGTCTGACTCTTGGTTATTCCCTGCAGTTATAGTTTTAAGATAAAGCCTCATTACGTGATGCTATATCCTCTGAGAGACTTGGCCAGAAAGAGGGCTGCAGGGGTGTGGCAGATAGAGTATGGAACTGTAGATACTCTTTTCTACTTGTTGCTGGATGGACCTAGGCTGAAGAAGGAGCAAGATTGGGAATTTGCAGCAGGAAACCCAAGCAGATATGGAGCCTGTAGGCACTCCCATCTGTTCTGGGGTTCGGCAACTACCATGTGGTTCTTCTTGGGGTAGCTACCCTTTTGTTTCCTCCTTTCCCTAGCAAACTTTTCTGTATCCAACTGGTTGTGGAAATAGTCTCATGATTTGGCCAAATCACAGTTAAGGGAAGACACAGAGATTTGTCCCCTTTCCTGATCCACTCAGTTCATATTCTTAGCTATTTGTAGCAACTCTCTTACAAGTTCTATAAATAACACAGCATTTCCTAGCAGAGAATAAGGATTTCTATAAAGGCAAGTAATACCCTGACAAAGGAGGATGAAACCAGACCTACTAGTTTTAAATAGTATTTAAATTGCATGATACTGGCACACGTGCTGGGATCACATGTAACATGTATTTTATTTGATCATTAGCGTTCCTTCAGCATATGATCCCAATTGCAAAGTGCACTCCATCAATGTCCCAGGGGCAGGCAGAGTTTTTGCAGTCTGTGAAACAGTCAGATGTCCAAGGCAGCTCAAATGCAGAGTGTTTGTGGGCTAAATGCAGACTTCCTTCCGCTGATGGTTCCATTTAGTCTGTTTCTCAAGTCTACCAAGTTTCCCTATTCATTCTGAAGAAACATAGGATTTTTTTTTTTTTTTTTTTTTAAAGAGCACTAATTGCTCTACTAAAGGAATAAAGGAATAAACCCTTATGGAATTAAATCCTCAGAGTGAGATAATGACTGAATCTCTTCCTCAGCTGCTTCTCTGTTGGAATTATGGGGGAAGTTTAATGTGGTCCTCAGAGGCCCCAAATCATTTAATATTCTAGCTCTACCTTTGAGGCAACAGTCTCCTAGGATCATCTTCCAAATGCAGGCACTCACAAGGCTCAGCCTGGCCTGCTGCGGTTCTCTGTGCAGAGCTGGGCTAGCCTAAGTTTGGCCTTTGTCACTTGCATGATAAAAGACGAGCTTTGGTCTGTGGGGTGCAGGCTGGGGTCTAGAAGCATTGGGTTTGTTTAGAACAAACTGTAATTAACATAGGGCACAATATAGTCTTTCAGGAATTAGCTGTCTAAGAGGCAGGAGTGGAGCTGAGCCTCTGCTTCCAGGAACAATGCCCATTGGGGATGCTCAGGATGGTCTTTCAACAGAAGCCAATTGATTGACTAATGCACCTCTTGCTTTGAAGCTTGGCATGTTTACGGGCGCCATGGAAGAGAGATAATCCCTTCCAATCCCGTTTGGGATTGGTAATTTGAAACAGGAGCAATCAAAAGGGACAACCACCCACTCTGTTTTATTTCTAAAAGAGTTCCTGCATATAGGGGACAGGAGAAGGGAGCCTCTTGTGCTTACGGAATCGGGCAGTTTCTAGCTGCCCATCCCTTGGTCTTATCCCAGAGAGGTATGGCCTCCTTTTAGTTATCTTTCATCCCAGGTTCCTCCGCGATGGGGTCTTTAGATTTGTAAGGCATAACTGCTTAGCTTCACATTGTCTGCTTTCAGACTCACACTGACTCCCTTGTGTTTTGTGTTTTGCAGGTTGGGCGGCCCAGACCCCTTGGACTATGTTAGCATGTACAGGAACGTGGGGAGCCCTTCTGCCAATATCCCTGAACACTGGCACTACATCAGCTTTGGCCTGAGTGATCTCTATGGTGACAGCAGAGTCCATGAGTGAGTGTGTGACACCCGCCCACCCTCCACCTGTCTGTTTCTTAGCCTTGAGCCTTATTTCTGGGGTTTCCCTCAGCAGGGGTGATAATGTCATAGTTCTGTGAAGTTGGCATTTTTCAGGTGGAACCTCTGGGTTTCTGCCCTCTGCTTATATCTGCGTATGCCAGAGTGATCCACGTCAGCACCCGAGCTCTGCTCATCTGGTGTGGGACAGTGTTGATGATGAGCAAGTGTTCCAAAACCATCAGATTTTTCTAAGCTTGCTTTGGTGTTTGAGCCCAGAGGACAGTCAGCATAGCTATGACACAGAATTTGAGTTGATGCTTTTAGGTCTACTTGTTTTATTCCCTCTAGCTTATTATGAAGAATTTTAAACATAAAGCAAAGTTGAAAGAATTTTATAGTGAACACACAAATACCCACCACCTAGATTCTGCAATTAACATTTTACCTACTTGCTTTATTATGAATATATCCATCTCTATCCTTCTGTTGATCTTATCTACTCCTTGTCTACTTCCTTTTAACCTGCGGTTGTCTGTACTCAGATTATCTATAGTACATTTTTTATTCTAGTCTAGTCTAGTCCCATTTTCTGCCCTGCACATTTCTGTCCTCTACATTTCTGTACATACCTGCCTCCTCCACTTCCCTCTATAACTACTGAATTTAAACAATTTTTAATATTAAGTTAAACATCAACTTAGTGTTAAGTCCGCTAAAAAATAAGTTACATTAACAATAATGAAAGCTAACATTTATTAAGTATTAATGATGAGCCAGGTATTCTTCTCTTCACTTTGTATATATAAATTAATTTTCTTTTCTTTTTTTTTTATTTTATTTATTTATTTATTTTATTTATTTTTGGGACAGAGAGAGACAGAGCATGAACGGGGGAGGGGCAGAGAGAGAGGGAGACACAGAATCGGAAACAGGCTCCAGGCTCCGAGCCATCAGCCCAGAGCCTGACGCGGGGCTCGAACTCACGGATCGCGAGATCGTGACCTGGCTGAAGTCGGACGCTTAACCGACTGCGCCACCCAGGCGCCCCTAATTAATTTTATTTTCAACACAGTCATGTAATACTGGTAGATGCTCATATATGCCCCATTTTATGGATCAGGAAACTGAGACACAAAGAGAATCTATAACTTGCTTAAGGTCACGCAGCTTAGAAGTGGTGGAGCAGGATTCTAATGCAGGCATTTTGGCTCCAGAGTTCATACTGTTTTTTTAAAAAAAAAATTTTTTTTTAAGTTTATTTTGAGGGAGAGAGCACACGAGCAGGGAAGGGGCAGAGAGGAGAGACAGAATCCCAAGCAGGCTCTGTGCCATCAGCTCAGAGCCTAATATGGGGCTTGAACCCATGAACCATGAGATCATGACCTGAGCCGAGATCACGAGTCGGATGCTTAACCGACTGTGCCACCCCAGCACCCATCCAGAGTTCATATTCTTAATGACTGTGCTCTCCCATTTCTTAAACAATTATATCATGTACTCCAGTAAGTTACTGTCTGTAATTAAAACAAATTTTTTTTTTTTGTTTCCATCTACACCTTATCATGGGAGGGATTCTTTTCTTCAATTCAAATGTTTTCTTGGGCACCTGGGCGGCTCATCAGCTAAGCATCTGACTTTGGCTCAGGTCATGATCTTACGGTTCATGAGTTGAGCCCTGCATCTGGTGAGCACAAGCCCTGCTTCTCTGCTTCGGGCAAGCTTGAGCCCCACTTTCGGTGAGCCCTGCTTCTCTCTCCTTCTCTCTCTCTTTGCCCCTCATGGGTTTCTCTCTCCCTCCCTCTCTCACTGTCCCTCGCTCACTTGCGCCCTCTCTCTCAAAACAAACAAACAAATAAATGTTTTCCTTCTCTTCCCCCTTGTTAGCATGGTTAATCAAGAGCTGATTCTATTTCTGTTATCATAGCCTCTCCTGTTTTTTTGTTTCTTGTCCCCTTTTGCCTCCTATACTATCATTTTGGTATCTTGGTGATGACTACTTAGCATGTGTAGGTTGAAAGACTAGCAGGGTTCTTCCTGCCCTGCCTCAGCATAAGAGGCTGGTTCTGGAGATGATCATGGTATCATGATGAAGAAGATGATAATAATCTTTTTTTTTTTTTTTTTTTTTTTTTTTGCTTTTTGTAGTTCTTACTAGCTTCTTTATCATTGCATCAAATACTTTGCAATCTTACCAGGTTCTTTTGTTATCTCCGTTTTATAGATGAGAAAACGGAGTCACTTAGGGGTAAATGAATTGCCTAAAATAAAAGAACTAGGATTCACTTGAGCTGTCTTGAGTCCAAAGTCTGAGCTCTTAACCACTGGGCTACTTTACCTCTCTGATCACAGGTCCAATCCAACTTCCTCTTCTCTCTTGTTAAGCTGGGGGTGCAGGCCTCATCTCCTTACTGATCACATGTTGAGAGCAATGCCTGGGCCTGCCTTTACAGCCTTCCAAACAGATCCATTGCAATGTCAGCAGAAGGCTTTGGGAACAGTGAATTAATCTTGCCTGAATGGGGACCCTGCATTACAGTATTAATAATGGAGATAAAATAGCAAACAGATGTGGGGAGTAAAGGCACTATGCTGGACTTTAATGTATATTTTTAATAAGAACCTGCAGAGTGCAGTGAGCCTGTACCTTTTTGTTGACAGATTTATTCCAGTCAAAGGAATATCATTTCCTATTTGGGTTAAAGCCTCTTACACTCTATCTGCTTATCGGGTATGGGTCCAAGGCCTAAAGTGACAAGAAGAACATAATTGAGAAAGCTCCATATTTCACAGGGGGCAACCTCTGAATTTTAAAGACGGCCTTCCTTACTGTTTTTTCATGTTTGAAAGTACCCCTTTATATGTGTACAATTTCTGTCTGATAAAACACTTTGATATTTGTATGTCATTTATGACAATAGTGAGATCTCCATTTGGGCTGTATCTCACCACTGGAATCTAGTGTTTTCTGATATTATGTCCTACATCTAGAAGGACATGGAAGGAGTGTTCTTGGATATTTACCCAGTTCTGGTCTATGTTACAGAAGTCAAAAGTACCTTTGTAATTGGCCTTGTGCTGGTGTGACTGGTCTCTTCTCCATCCTGGTAAGTTTCTTAAAGAAAAGTTTGCTTTTCCAAACATTTCATGTGGCAAGGCCTCTTTGAAACAGATTTAAAAATTCTTATTTAATTTAGTGTTTGAAGTTGAGGTTAGAAAGGTGAGTGTTCTATCATCCAGTTTAAATGCTAAGAAATGTTGAATTGGAATTATGGCAAATGAGTCTCTGGTAATGCTCTTCTCCCACTGTCTTTTCTCTTTCCATTCAGTGAAAAAAGGGCCAAAGCATTGGTTCATTTATTCAGCATACATTCGTCAAGCACCTATTTTGTACCAGACACAGAACATCCTAATAGGTGTCTGAGGGATAAAATGCCAAGATGTAATTCCTATCTTAAGGAGGTCATGTTCTAGAGGGGAGATGAATATAAAGAGAGGCTTATAGTACTGGGTAATAAATGCCGTAATCCATGGCTGAAGAACATGACCTGGGAGCAGAGTAGAGGGCGTGACTTTTAGTCAAGCTGCTGGATTGGAAGAAGCTCCAGGGAGGAGGTGAAGTTTGAGAGGCATTTGCAAGCTGCAGGCCAGTAGGAACGGCACAGGGGGAATCTGCAACCTGACACTTCAGAGTGCCAGCACTCACTGTCAGGATTGAGGGGACTTTAAAAATCTTCTGGCCCAGTGTTTCCCAAACTTCTAGTGCTGCCTTCATGATTTTTGCCATGTAGTAAGATCATCTATTCTATGTTCTCTTTAACCCCCCTTTTGGAGTGCCTGGCTGGTTCAGTGGGAGGAACGTGATATTCTTGATGTTGTGGTCATGGGTTCAAGCCCCACGTTGGGCATAGAGCTCACTGAAAATCAACAAACTAACTGACTCTCCCTTTTAAAAACTATTATTATAAATATATTTTTAAAAGTTTAATATATATTAAATATATATTTTAAAGTTCAGTCATGGGGCGCCTGGGTGGCTCAGTCGGTTAAGTGTCCGACTTCAGCTCAGGTCATGATCTCACAGTTTGTGAGTTTGAGCCCCGCATCGGGCTCTGTGCTGACCGCTCAGAGCCTGGAGCCTGTTTCGGATTCTGTGTCTCCCTCTCTCTCTGACCCTCCCCCATTCATGCTCTGTTTCTCTCTGTCTCAAAAATAAATAAACGTTAAAAAAAATTTTTTTTAAATAAATAAATAAATAAAAGTTCAGTCACTACCATGTATGGAAACCAGTATCACTTGCCATAATTTAAAGGTAACTATAGAAATAAATGCAGTGATAACAAAGCAATATTATTAAATTCTGATTTAGTACTGTGGCCTGTCACAGAAGATTCTAAATCTGAGGCCAGCTTTCTTTTTTTTTTTTTAAGTTTTTTTTAATGTTTATTTATTTTTGAGAGAGAGATTGACAGAGTGTGAGCAAGGGAGGGGCAGAGAGAGAGGGAGAGACAGAATCTGAAGCAGGCTTCAGGCTCTGAGCTGTCAGCGCAGAGCCTGATGCGGGGCTTAAACTCACAAACTGCGAGATCGTGACCTGAGCCGAAGTCGGATGTTCAACCGACTGAGCCACCCAGGTGCCCCGGCCAGCATTCTCTTTGTTCAAGAGATAAGCAAGTATGAGAGAGGTATTAAAAAGATACACTAACACCAAATAAAGCCTGGCCCTAGACATGATTAGAAAAATTGAAAGTGAATTGTAAAGGGAACTTAAAAAAAAAATGATTCAGTACTATTATTTTTTTTTTAATTATTTTAATGTTTATTTATTTTTGAGAGAGAGAGAGACAGAGCGCAAGCAAGGGAGGGCAGGGAGAGAGGGAAACACAGAATTCAAAGCAGGCCTCAGGCTCTGAGCTGTCAGCACAGAGTCTGATGCGGGGCTTGAACTCACGAACTGTGAGATCATGACCTGCGCCAAAGTCAGACGCTTAACCAACTGAGTCACCAGGTGCCCCTGATTCAGTACTATTATTGTCACAGACAAATAGGAAACACTGATCTAGTCCATGTCCCTTAATTGTAAGTGGAGGAAAGTACAGCAGGCTGCTAAAGACCATACAACAACCAAATGAGAGTGGCAGGGTCTCCCAGAGTCCCCACTCTCCTAAGCTCTCTTTCATGAATGGGAAGAAAGGAATGCATGGATATTGTTTGTTTTTAACCTAATAACATAAGCAAACTTTTTTTTTTTTTTAGCTTTTACTATATTCCAGGTTAGTGCTAAATTCTTTTTATAAAGTTATCCCTTTATGTAATCCCTATAGTAATTCTACGACACAAGGAATTCTTATTACATCTTGCTTATAGATACAGGCATTTAGGCTTAGTGAACTTACTGCATTGGTGGTAAATTAGAAGCCATGTCTAGTGATCCCACAGCTTGTATTCTGAACCACTATGCTGTATTGCCTTTGCATTTTATCTTATTTTATTTATTTACCTATTTTTAAATATTTATTTAAAAAATATTTATTTATTTTTTGGAGAGCACAAGCAGGGGAGGGGCAGAGAGAGGGGGATAGAGGATCCCAAGCGGGCTCCATGCCGACAGGCTGACATTAGCGAGCCCAAAGTAGGGCTCGAACCCACGAACTGTGAGATCATGACCTGAGCCAAAGTCAGATGCTCAACTGACTGAGCTACCGAGGCGTCCCTGTCTTTCCATTTTAATGAGTTACTGGCATTTATTAAATGCCTACAGCGTGCCTCCTCCCATTAAGATCTTCCCTTCTCACAGCTTGTCGAGGATAAGGACAAGCAGAAGTCCAGGGGTCCCTTGCATTTCTTCTTGCTCCTAGCAGGCTTGCTTTGGGAGCAGGAGGGGACCCCCACCCTGGTAGCCCTAAAAGGAGTGAAGAGCAAGCTGGTTGCATGAGCCCTGAGATGGCCAGGTTCTTTCCCTCTTCACATTCACCAAAGGAAACAGGACAAGAGAGCACTTGTTTGAATTAAAAAGCTCTTAAGAGACTCTTTCTGAAGTTGGAGAGATGGAACAAGTTCCAGCTCCGGGCAGCCACGGGCAAGAATGGAGTGCTTTTCTAGGAACCCCAAAGGCTCCCCTCAGCTGACTTTAGCGGCCGGGATTGTCGTGTTGCTCTTCCCCTGGGCTGGGAGGTGTGAGCGTCAGCTGCCAAGTGCTTGTTGGAAGCTTCCAGCTCTGGCCCTTCCCTTTGTGGCCGGCAGCTGTGTACTGGGACGTGAAGATTTGCAGGGCTGTGGAAGAGGTGGCTTCAGCACCACTCTCTGTGGGGATTTCTAGCTGCCCTGGTGCTTCCAGCAGCCCTAGCTGGACCCAAACGACAGGAGGCCTAACCAGGGTGCAAGAGGCTGGCCAGTTGCACAGTGTATTTGTGATCTCAGGCCAATTTCCCTGGTGGGATTCCACTGAGCAGGTCATCTGCTGTACATGTTGGCTGGTTCCAAAGACAGACTCTGTGTGGTGTTGGCCCACAGGCTGGCCGCTCCACAGGCTAGAGCCTCACCTCTACCTCCCATGGTCGATCTGGGCCCTGCCCCACAAACGCTGGCTTCTTGGTGGGTATGTCTGGAGTTTGGAGTTGTTCTTGCTCCCCTTGGGGCTGGAACTGCTGTTGCCTGGCTTTCTGTGGCTGCCCCTGCTGGGTTGGTAGAGGACCTCCTTTTCCCTTCAGGTTCCCTTCAGGTTGGGTTCTGTACCAATGAGTTATTTATTAAAATACTGGATACAGATTAACTTTTCCACTTGTTGTTTGTGTGGCCTTGGTCCCCTGCAGTTGGGAAATGCTAATTTTCCCTCCTTAAAGCTGGGTTTGCAGGAACTTTTTAATGTGTCATTTCATCCCCTGGGGTTTCCAGTGGAAATCCTGCCTTTGCCATAACACACCTGTCCTGGGAGCGTGGTCCATCCTCTGGTCAAGCCTTTGCTTTCTTCCCAGAGCTCTCGAGAAACTGACAACCGGAACCCCTTCTGTAAGCCACCCACAGATGGCAGGCCCTGGCCCTCCTCCTGGCTGGCACAGCAGGCTGAGGAAGTGCTCTGTAGGCTCATGGCAGGACAGGCCTCCCTGAAGCTTTGGTCCCCTCAGCCTTTCATCCCAGAGGCGTTAAGTTTTGGGAGGACCGTGTGAAATGGTGGTGCTCTCTGCTAAGGGCAGAGGGTCTGGACTACCTAGAGAAAGTGGGGTGCCATTGGTCCTTGCCCAGAGAGTAACGGCCAGCAGCAGGGCTAGAATTCTTGAAGCTGAAACCACCACTTTGGGTTGGATTTCAGGGCCCAGATCTCCGAGTTTTGAAATGTTGAGAATTCTGTTTCTTTTGTAACCTCAGGAAGACCTAAGGAAGTGTGGGGCTCCCAGCAGATCTGTGTGGGTATGTGGCCTGAAAAAGCATTTCATTTGCAGTGTGGATCATCTCTTCCTTCATGGGGTAAGGATTCCAGACATTTCAGTTCAGACAGTTGAGACAATTCAGATAGCGGACAATTGGGAAGAGGTTCCTTGAGCTGGCCCAGTCAAACTCACTTTAAAAAGTTTGAGCAGCCTGATTATCAGGAGTGACTGCTACTCACAGCGACACTGGGCTGGTCAGCACTGGAAGATTTCCTTCTCTTTCCACAGAGAGAAACAAAGACTTGGAAGCCTTTATGGGTTTTACATGATTGGATCTCTCAGTCCCAGGAATCTTCCCTGTTCAGCCTGCCCTGCTAGTCTCCCGTCTTCCACACATAAAGCTTTTTCCATGTCGATTGCTGCTCCTTGCACCGGCCGTGTTCTGGGTCTCAGTTTGCCAGCGTTTGCCTTGCCCAGAATTCTGACTCAGAGCTCATGACTCTGGACTTTAATCTTTGATTCCTCAATTCATTCTTCCATCCTGCCTCTGAGGTATCCCACTCAGCTACCTTTTCTATTTCAGTAGTGTAGTTCTGATGTCGGGTCCCAAGGTATGTGTGCAATGTGACCTTGTCCTCTCTGACCCGAGCTCCACAGGCATGGTCTCCTCGCGCGGCATGTACCTTTGTAGCTCGCCGCCCTGCTTGCCGAGCTTTCTGACACAGAGCCTGGAGCTGCACAGCACACCTCCCCAGCAAAACTATCTCGAGGGTCCCGGTCAGACAGAACATTTGGGAAGGTGATGTGTTTGGAGAGGGGTGGGGGGACAATGAGAAGTTACACTTACCTTCTGTCCTCAAAACACCCAACATCTGCTTGATAAAAGGGGCCGAGACCCTGGGAAAGAAGACAATGAGGTTTGGGGCTGGGAGCAGTGTTTTTGGCTTTGCCTGATTTCTGTGGCTTTGAGGCTGCCTCCCCTCACCCTGTGAACTTCAGCGCTTTGAGAAACTCAAAATATGTAATAATAATTGTAAGTACGTTAGTTCTCACTATGTGCAAGGCACTGTTCTAATTTCTTTCTCTCAGCAGCTCTGTGGGATAGGAATTGATATCTTTTTTGTAAGGAAACTGAGGCACAGAAATGTTAAGGAACTTGTGCACCCAGCCAGTGAATGCTGGAGCTGGGCTGTAAACCCAGGCAGTCTGGCTCCAGCAGGCCTCACCCGTCCCTTCCTCTACTTGCATAGGGGCAGAGTGGGGGGCAGCTGTTACAGTTGTGCACCTAAGTTCAAAAGTATCTTGGCTTAATGGAGTGTGAATAGTTAAGCAGGAAGTGCTTTGTAGCAGAAATGTTGAACTGGATGTTGAAGCAACTTTGTAGAGAAGAAAGAGTCCTGCTGGGTAATGGCAAGAGGGTAAAACTAGAGGGTAGGTGACAGGATCCTGTGTCATCTCTCCAGTCAGGGCCTCTGCTGCCTTAGTGTAGTCATTTTTAGTAAGTTGCCAGGAAAAGTCTGCAACTCTTAAAAGCACAAAGGTGATGCTTCCAGCTTGGGTGTCAAGTTCACATGGTCATGCTTCTTTAGTGGCCAGGCATGTGCCCAGCATTCCATCAGCCCAGAGTGTGTCCTGACCAGGATGTGTGGGGTCTCTGATCATTCTCTCTGGGGAGGGAGGGCGTGTGGAAATGAGGAACACTTCAAAGTTGGGAGTGCCTACACCGTCTGGCTGGGGCGTCTGCAGTGCTAATCTGGGAAGGATATTTTTTCTGATATAAAGGTGTCTTTTTACCCTGGAGAGGATATTTTTTTCCCTCTGTCCTTATATTAATGCAAATTAGTTTATTACTTTAAAAAACACTTTAATTTCTGTAATTAATTAATTATCTTATTGTGGTAAAATGTATATAACATAGAATTTACCATTTTAGCCATTTTAAAAATTTTATCAAAAAAAAACTTTAGAGGCATCTAGGTGGCTCAGCGGGTTGAGCGTTCAACTTCGGCTCACGTCCTGATCTCATGGTTTGTGGGATTGAACCTCGCTGACAGCACAGAGCCTGCTTGGAATTCTCTTTCTCCCTCTTTCTCTGCCCCCTGCCCAAAATAAACATTCAAAAAATTTTGTTTAATTATTTTTAAAAATCTTAACTCCAGTATAGTTAACATACAGAGTTATATTAGTTTCAGGTGTACAACAACATAGTGATTCAATAATTTTGTACATTACTCAGTGCTCATCATGATAAATATACTCTTAATCTCCTTTACCTACTTCACTCATTCCCCCTCCCTCCCCCCACCTCCCCTCTAGTAACCATCAGTTTGTTCTCTATAGTTAAGAGTCTGTTTTTTGGTCTCTCTTTTTCTTTGTTCATTTGTTTTGTTTCTTAATTTCCACCTATGAATGAAATGTAATGATTTTTTTTATTCAATGGACTTTATATTCTAGAGCAGCTTTAGGCTTAACAGAAAATTGAACAATGGGACAAAGAGTTCCCATACACACCTTTACTTTACTTTGTTTGTTGTTTCCCCTGTTACTAACATCATGCATTAGTGCAATACATTTGTTATAATTGATGAACCAATACTGATACATTATTTTTAACTGATGTCCACAGTTTACATTAGGGTTCACTCTTTGTGTTATACAGTTTTATAAGTTTTTTAAAAATATTTTTTTAATGTTTATTCTTGAGACACACACACACACACACACACACACACACACACACAGAGTGTGAGTGGGGGGAGGGACACAGAGAGAGAGAGGGAGACACAGAATCTGAAGTAGGCTCCAGGTTCTGAGCTGTCAGCACAGAGCCTGACGCAGGGCTCAAAATCACCAGCGGTGAGATCATGACCTGAGCCAAAGTCGGACGCTTAACTGACTGGGCCACCCAGGTGCCCCCAGGTTTGTAAGTTTTGGCAAATACATGTCCTGACAAATACCATTATAGTATCATGCAGAATAGTTTCACTGCCCTAAAAATGTGCTGTTTTTTGCCTATTCATCCTTTCCTCCCTCTCCCCAAGCCTCTGGTGACTACTAATTATTTTGCCGTGTTGCCTTTTCCAAAATGTCACATAGTTGGAATCATACAAAACATAGCCTTTTCAGACTGACTTTTTTTTTTTTTTACAAGCAATATGCATTTAAGGTTCCTTGAAGTCTTTTTGTGGCTTGCTCATTTCCTTTTATCACTGAATAATGTTTCATTGTGTGTGTATGTACTACAATTTATTTATTATTGAAGGACATCTTGATTGTTTCCAGTTTTTGGCAATTTTGAATAAAGCTGCCATAAGCATTTATATGCAGGTTTTTGTGTGGACATGTTTTCAACTCATTTGAGTAAAGTTGCTGGATCATATGGTAAGACTGTATTTAATTTTGTAAGAAACAGCAAAACTGTCTTCCAACGTGGCTGTACCATTTTGCATCCCTACCAGCAGCGAATAATAGTTCCTCTTATTCTGTGTGCTCACCAGCATTTGGTATTGTCAGTGTTTTGGATTTTAGCCATTGTAATCGGGGTGGATTGGTATCTCATTGTTGTATTGGTTTGCAATTCCCCGATGACATATGATGTTGAGCATCTTTCCATCTGCTTATCTGCCATCTGTATCTCTGCTTTGGTGACTTGGTTTCTGTTCCTAACGTCCTCCCACTCCCTACTTCACCCCCAAACACACAAACCCTTTTTCTCACATTATGGGTTCAGACAGTGGGGCTAATCATGTTTTTGGCATGTTTGCCCTTTGGTCACTTCTCAAGCTATTAAGTAAGTTAGTTGCCCTGAGTAGATGCTGAGTCCACATCAGAATTCCTCCGTCTCCATTGGTACTAACTGGGGCTAGCTCGTGAATTCTGTACCTTTTCCCCGATCATGGCGTCTTCCATAAAATCTGTAGCTGGTACTGGGACCCATAGTCTCAAGACCAAGGTTCAAGATTGATTGTGCCTTCCAGTACAGATGATAGAAGGACTTGTGAGCAAACTTTCCACTCTAGGTCCTGGTGAGTTTCTTCTTGCTTTAGATGAGAAATTAATACAGCAGGCTCCTTGAGGTCCCAGCCAGACCTCAAACTCTCCGTCTTAATTGAACCAGCATTGAGAAGATTTTCCAAAATCCAAAACTTTCCTGGCCTGTACCTCTCTTGTTCCATCCATCATTGTTGTTACTTTTTAGTTATAAGTTTGCTTTTTTCACTCATAAAGACAGTTGAACCATTTTACCCAAAATGTTGGAAATTAGAGAAGGGAGGAAAAAAAAGTATTCCTAATCCTCTCACCTTTTGTCTGTGATCCTATATCTATCTTCACGGTGATTTCCATAAGTAATTCGTGATGAGTGTTGCTGTCCCAGGTGTGTGTAGGGCTTCTGTCTTTTTCGAGTCCCCTCAGTTTGGGAGTTAACGTCTTTCAAAGCTTCCCCACTGCATGGCTAATGCTCTTTTCGAAATTCAATCAGCCCACAGCTGCTAGGGTTTCCAAATTCTGAAAACAGCACATTTGTTTGGGAAGATGGTTCCTACTCATTGCCATGTTGCATTAACTACATTCTCCTCGTTCTCGGCCCCCTGCCCCCCTGCTTTAGCTGATTGACTTCTCACAGGTATAAGGAGCAGTTTCCATAGTAAATGTGGTGTGCTGGCTACCCACCTCTCAGTTAATACCTAGTCCCTTAAATACAAATCACCATGCTAGGTGGTGGTAGCCCTGAGGATGTGTGTTGTTCCAACTGTTGTTTTCCCTTTAGAAACGTGATCGGTGATTAGATCTGGTGATCACCATCACCCGGAAATGGACACCATGAGTCTCCTTATTTCTCCCTTTCTTGGGTGTGTGGATACAGAAGACTGAGATGGCTTACATAGTGCCCCAGGCTCCTCGTACCCAATGTGCACAGAAGTTTCATAGGTATGAGCACAAGTATAAGCACAAAGGATGAGATCCTTTTCAGGTAATTGCCTGAAATAAATGGGCTGTCATTCAGGGCTTGTGAGGCTTTCTGCCATACACAGGAATCAAATAATTGAACAATAGTAGATCTTTCCTGGCACTGGGTCTCCCATTGATGGGTGGGGACACTTGATTCTCATTCAGCATTAATCACTGGCCTGTTTGGAGGCCAGCCATTCATTTGGTACAGAGATAGTCACTGCTTGGGCAATTCTGGGCATGGGGTATATATTAATGGCAGCATACTCTTGGTCTGGTCTTCATGGAGCCTCCAGTCTTTTTGGCTGAAGAGTCCTTGAACTGGAAAACATTATGGGCAGGTGGGCCTGATAACAGCCTCGGAGCCTGAGGTCATCACACGGAACCTCCTTGCCTTCTTTTCTGCAGTCCCTGCCTTGAAGCCTGGTGGAAGGCTTTTTCAAGCAGGAGTCCTGAGACTCAGAAACATGGCGAGGCCTGTGTTTGGGGCTAGACCAGTTGCCCATTTGTTGGGGAGAAAGTGGGTTCATAGCAACTTCTGAGAGGGACGTGTTCTACTGGACTCCAGGCTCTATATTAGTGTGTTAGTAAAAGATAGTGGCCTTCAAAGCTCCCTTTCCTTCCTACTCCCTTCCATGTTACTCAGGCTTCTTGAGGCTCCGGTCATAGAACCGGCTTTGCCACAAGAAGGCCAGTCAAGGAGATGCTTTTGTTTTTCCAGGGCTGACCGCCCTGTGATGCCTGGGGACACTTGGAGCCCTGCCTCTGACCACCGGTTTCCCTTACTCTGATCTCAGGCCTTTTAACATGAGGTCAGGAGCTCAGGAGCCATGCCTGTGGGGAGGGGTAACTACTAGAGAATGGGGCCTGGCCCAGGCTCTCCATCTGATCCCAGGGGGTCAAGCCAGCTGGCTGCACTTTCTGCTTGTGATGGATTTGACTCCTAAATGCTTCTGAAAAGCTGGTTGGTTAGAGGAGAAAGTGTAGTGAAAACTGACAGCCAACGATGCTGTGGCTTGCCCTAACCCCTTCTCCTTTCTGCTCTAGCTTTTCTAATATATCAGGTTGCAGGCATCCTGGATTCTTGCCCTCCTGGAGCCAGTCTGACAATTTTTCATTCCCGTGGCCAGGGTTTTGTGCAGAGAAAAGGCCCAGAAGGAAGGCAGTAGCTGCACCTGGAGCCTTTGGGTTTGGAGCTTTGAAGGAACATTGCTGATATGGATCCCTTAGTTCTGTGCTAGCTCTGTGGCTGAGGGCAGTTGTCCACAGCATCTTACTCATATCACTCCCCTGCTCAGAACCATCCATTGGCTTCCCACTGGTAACTTTGGGGTTTCTCTGGCTGTTGAGAAAGCATTCTCACATTGGAGGTGAAGAATTCTCTCAGTTCAGCATCAAGCCTGAGCATTTAGCTCTTTCGGGAGGATTCCTTCAGTCTGGACCCTTATTCCCCTAAGAGGGAAGATAATCCAAGTGCACAGCATTTTCATAGAGTCAGAGCGTTCCTTTGAGAGGAGGGGTGTGATTTTGGTAAAAATGTCTGAACTTTGCTTTATCGGGGTGGTGGAGTACTTCCAGCATCTAGCACAATGCTTGGCTCACGATAAACCTTTAATTGATTTCTGTACGCGTTTAGTGCACATTATCTAAATGTGTGTGTGGTGCTCTGTGACATGCCGAGAGTACCATGGGAGTAAGAAGGCAATGTTTCTGTGCTCATGGATCTTACATTCTTATAGGAAAAACATGTAAAAGGTTTATATAGGTTTAGATAGTGCAGGTGCTGTGTTGAAAATACAGCAGGGGTGATGTGCTAGGGAGCACCTGAGTGGAAGTAGGAGCTGAGGTGGGTGGAGAGGGTATGTTTAGTAGGGAACCAGTGGTGGTTTCCCTGAAGATATAACATTTGAACTCATTGACAAAGTGGTAACCAGGGCTGTCACATTATTCAAGTCCACGGGCACCATTCATATTATTCTGTGCACTTGGTGCTCCTTGGAGTTGTACAATGCTCTGGTCATTCTACCATGTGAAAATTGTAGGCAGTGAAAATAGGTAGAGCAAAGACCCTGAGGCAGGAGGGACCTTGAGGTGTTTAAGGAACACAAACAAACAAACAAACAAACCCACAAAAAAACCAAAAAACCACCCGCCAGTATGTCTGGGACTTGGTAAGAGAGAAGGACAATGGAGCATGATGAGGCTGGAGAGTTTGAAGGCAATGTAAAGAATGTGACATTCAACAAATTATCTGTCGACTCGAGGGAAGTCAAGGGATGGTGTGATGAGGGGAAGCAGGAGTATGGTTTTAGGAAACTTTTCCAGTAGTGTGGGACCTCAGCACCAGTAGGAAAGCATGGGAACAGAGTCGAGTGATGTGTTTTATTTCCCTAAAAAGGAAACAGCAGCAAAAGTGGCTCAAAGGAAATGCCACTAATTCATTTTGATAGTGACTGAGAGGAAGGCTCATTGCTTTTTTAATACTGTCTTATCTTGCTTGTTGTTGAATGTCTCAGCCTTATTATCTCTTTGGATGGCAATGGGAATATGATTACCATTTAGCATTTGCTCAGCTGTGACATAATGTACCCATGTACAGAGCTCAAAAAGTACAGTCCTTGCCCTTGGGGAACTGAGATGCTGAAAAGATTTGTTTCTTCCCATTATCCTCTTTCAGATGTCTTGATCTTCTGGGGCGGCTGGCTTCCCAGGGTCCTGGAGGATAGTGGGTGGACAAAGGCCCTTGGGCAGAATGCTCTGGCCCTTGGGTCTGTAAGAAGCCCTGAGCTGTACACCTGTATGCAGGTGGCATCTTGCTTACCATATCAGACTGGTATTGCCACCGTTGGCCTAGCCTGTCTCCCCACACCCCCCTCCCCAACCCCGTCCTTCTCCTCCTTCTTTTTTGTTTATTTATTTAAGCAACCTCTACACCCAACTTGGGTCTCAAACTCATGACCCGGAGATCAAGAGCTGCATGCTCTATCGACTGAACCAGCTAGGTGCCCCATCATTTCTTATTTTTAAAAAATGTTTACTGATTTACTTTGAGCAAGAGAGAGAGAGAGAGAGAGAGAGAGAGAGAGAGAATGAGTGAGCAGGGAGGGGCAGAGAGGGCAAGAGAATCCCAAGCAGGCTCCATGTTCAGCTTGGAGCCCAACTCGGGGATTGATCTCATGAATCATGAGATCATGACCTGAACCGAAGTCAAGAGTTGGAGGCTCAACCAACTGAGCCACCCAGGCGCCCCCCCCCCTTATCTATTCATCTTCTTATTTTTTTTAATGTTTATTTTTGAGAGAAACAGAGACAGAATGTGAGTGGGTTGGGACAGAGAGAGGGGGAGACACAGAATCTGAAACAGGCTCCAGGCTCTGAGCTGTCAGCACAGAGCCCGACGTGGGGCTCGAACTCACGAGCTGTGAGATCATGACCTGAGCTGAAGTCGGACGCTTAACCGACTGAGCCACCCAGGCGCCCCAATCTATTCTTATTTAAAAAAAAATTTTTTTTTTAACGTTTATTTATTTTTGAGACAGAGAGAGACAGAGCATGAATGGGGGAGGATCAGAGAGAGAGAGGGAGACACAGAATCGGAAGCAGGCTCCAGGCTCTGAGCTGTCAGCCCAGAGCCTGACGCGGGGCTCGAACTCACGGACCGCGAGATCGTGACCTGAGTTGAAGTCGGACGCTTAACCGACTGAGCCACCCAGGCGCCCCCCCCCCCTTTTTTTTAAATTTTTTTTTTAACGTATTCTTATTTTTAAAAAGGTTTTGTACAGATGTTGTTTAAGCCAAAGCCAAGAGTGGGAGCTATTGTAATGATGCCAAGAAACCCAAGCACTAGGCTCTTCATTGGCCCAGAATTCTTATACAGCACCAGCTGGCTTGGAGACCAGCCTTTTGGTTTCTTGCTGGTAGTTGGGAGTAGAGGGGAGAATGTATAGTAGGTCTCCACTAAGGGAGGCTGAACTGTGAGCTTCACCACCTTGCAGAAAAGGTGCTGCTCTTGGCTTGGTGTTTTTCCTTTTTAAAAATTATTTTATTTTATTCAAAAATCTTTCCTGGGGCACCAGGGTCGCTGAGTCGGTTGAGTGTCTGATATTTTGCTTTGGCTCAGGTCATAATATCACGGTTTGTGGGATTGAGCCCCACATCGGGCTCTGTGCTGAGTGTGGAGCCTGCTTAGGATTCTCTCTTTCCTGCTCTCTGTGCCCCTCCCCTGCACATGACTGCTTTCTCTCTCTCTCTCAAAATAAATAAACAAATAAACATAAAATTTTTTTCCAGTTTAATGGGGATATAGTTGACATACAGCAACTGTGTAAGTTTTGAGTGTATAGCATAATGACTTCACTTACATATTTTATGAAATGATTATCACAGTAAGTTTAATTAACATCCATTATCTTATATGGAGAAAGAAAGAAAGAAAGAAATGTATATGTGTTTGTGTGTGTATGCATGTGATAAGATCTCATAGGATTTATTCTCTTGGTGACTTTCACATCGGGGCGTCCGGCTGGCTCAGTCGGTTAGAGCATGTGACTGTTTTTATTTTTTTTATTTATTTTTTAATGTTTATTTATTTTTGAGAGAGAGAGAGAGAGAGACAAGGGGAAGGGGAAGAGAGAGACGGAGCCACAGAATCTGAAGCAGGCTCCAGGCTTCGAGCTGTCAGCACAGAGCCCAATGCGGGGCCTCAACCCGTGAACCATGAGATCATGACCTGAGCTAAAGTCAGATGCTTAACCAACTGAGCCAACCAGGCGTCCCAAGAGCATGTGATTCTTTTTATTTTCTTTATTTTTAATATAATTTATTGTCAAAATTGGCTTCTGTACAACACCCAGTAAGAGCATGTGATTCTTGATCTTGGCGTCATGAGTTCAAGCCCCATGTTGGAGCTAAGCATGAAGCTTACTTTAAAAAATTAAAAAAAAATTTTTAATGTTTATTTATTTTGAGAGAGAGAGAGAGAGAGAGAGAGAGAGAGAGAGAGGCAGAGGCAGAGTGTGAACAGGAGAGGAAGAGAGGGAGACACAGAATCCAAAACAGGCTCCAGGCTCTGAGCTATCAGCACAGAGGCCGATGCGGGGCTTGAACCCATGAGCCATGAAATCATGACCTGAGCTGAAGTTGGACACTCAACTGACTGGGCCACCCAGGCACCCCCCCCCCCCCACCAAATTTTTTTTTTTTTTTAAATTTTTTTTTTTTTCAACGTTTTTTATTTATTTTTGGGACAGAGAGAGACAGAGCATGAACGGGGGAGGGGCAGAAAGAGAGGGAGACACAGAATCGGAAACAGGCTCTAGGCTCCGAGCCATCGGCCCAGAGCCTGATGCGGGGCTCGAACTCACGGACCGCGAGATCGTGACCTGGCTGAAGTCGGACGCTTAACCGACTGTGCCACCCAGGCGCCCCCCAAATTTTTTAAATATACCATATAGCAGTGCTAACTACAGACATCATGTTGTATATTACATCCCTGGGACTTACCTTGTAACTGGAAGTTTGTACCTTTTGACTGCCTGGTGTTTTTCTTAGACTCAGTGTCTCAGTCTGGGGAAGCTCTTTGTTCACTGAAAGCCTGGGATAGAGTTAAATGCCCTAAGTGTTGAGAGCCAGGTGAACTCGGCTGGTTTCTCAGCTGAATCAGTCCTGTGAGCTACTGTTTTTAAACTTGAGGAATGCTTTGGGAATGTGGTCCTTGGCTCCCAGCAAGGGATCTCAGGAAACATCTACTTGAGTGAGGCAAATGCATTCCATGAATCTGGTTGGGTGCTGTGTAGTGGAAAGAGCATCTACTACTCAGAGTTAAAACTCTGAGGCCGCTGCCCTGCCCCGTGGCCTCATCAGACTCCCAGCTCAGTGTGAGAATGCAGTCTTGGCGGGTGTTATTTTGCCCTTCCCTCGCCCCTTCCTTCCTTCCTTCCTTCCTTCCTTCCTTCCTTCCTTCCTTCCCTCCTTCCTTCCTTCTTTCCCTCCTCCTTCTACCCTTCTCCCTTCCTCCCTTTCTTTTGTTATGATTATACAAAATTACTATAATATAGCTGGAAGTTTTTAAAAAAATCTTAGCTATGTCAAAATATTACCATAAAACATATTTCAAAAGAAGTGTACAAAGTTTCACTACCCAGTATAATATTTGTGTAAGTCACCAAACACGATTTTAGAACAGCTAATGAAGTTATTTGTAAATGTGAATTGTTCAAAAATAAAAATGTCACCTTTGCAAATGTTTAGGTCCAAGATTGGGAAGTTGGGCAAAGCTAGACAACATGGGCAGCCCTTGAAGGATGCAGCTGATTAAACTCCAGAGCCTAGAAGTTGGGAACCTAGAGTCATCTGCTGACGTTTTAAGGGAGAAATGATATGCAGAGACTGCTTCTAGTGAGCACTAAACAAAGGAAGGATGAATACTAGCTTCTCTGGGAGGCGGGGGTCCCTGGCCAGGTGCTGGACACCGGACCATCCCATTTTAAGCCTCCTAACTGCCCTTTGAGGCAAGTATCCTTATCCCAGTTTAATAGCTCAGGAAATGGGGGCATGTGGAACTTAACTTGCCCAAGGAGCAGCGAGGGAGTAGTGGACTGGGCTTGTGTTAGCTCAGGCATCTTCCTCTGCCAATATTCTTGCCCACATTGCTGGACTCGTCTCTGGCATCTTACTGGATGCTAGAGTAGTATAATTTTGTGTAATTTTCACCCTAAGTCTACCCTGGGACCTCCAAAGGGCCCAGGGAGATCAAGCCTAAGAATTTCTGACATCTACCTTCCTCACTTCCCACTTCCTGATCACTGCTGGCGGGCTCACCACTCTGCCTAAGCCCTTCAGCCCATAACCTTGGGTGAGCATTTCCCTCCTTACCCCTTACCTACCATTCTAAATATTATAAAACTTTGCCTCTTTTCTCAGATTCAATGTAGTTAGTAAACCTTTGTTTGGTCTCAGTGTGTGCACGTCACCAGTAGTCAGTCATCCGATGTCTTTTGCCACCTACTAAGTACCCAGCATTGGTCTGTGTTCAGTGTGTGTCACTTTGGGGGACTACAAAGAGGTAGAAGAATGGCAGGACTCCACAGTATAATGTGAGAGACCCTTGCTTAAAATGTAAGGGAGACCACACAAAGAATTGTATTAGAGATAAAACAGTGCTTTGAGAGAACATAATGTGGGAAAAAAGAGCATAGTTTCACTTAAAGACGTGGTAATTGAGAAGGGCTTTGACAAGAGGACTTGGGAAGATAAGCCTGGATTGGAAGGGCCTTCCAGGGTGGGAGGTCAACAGTAGTCATGGGATCATGTGTTTGGGACATGGGGGTTGCTGGGTGTCATGGCGTAGTGTTGGTAATGGTATGGACCTAGGAGCAGAAAGGCTGCTCAATGTCAGAAATGCTGCACAACACCTGTGGCCTGCCTCATTTTCTTGACCTACCAGTTTGGTGACCCTGCACAAAATGGTGGATGAAGTTAGCCACACATGATAACATGATACAGTTTTGGACACGCACGCACTCACGCACACACACACTTGGATCCTAGTCATGATGCCTTCTTTCCTTATTGCTCATAGACCAACTTCTGAAATCTCTTATTCTGGGACTCCTAAACCCAAGCAAATGATATGGATTTCCTCCAGTATGGGTTATTTGAGGGGAAAAAAGAAAACAAGCAATATGCGTCAAGATGTTTGCCAAAGCACAAAAGAGTGCAGCTTTGGAAGCAACCGCCTGTCCTACAAGAAAGCCTTGGTCAAGTAAAGGAGTATATATAATTTCCTCTTTTGTAGTATATGATAGTTCTACTCCTTTCATAATAGCAAAAATGATTTCCAATATGAAAAACCTGTCCACGTTTGTGAACCAAGAAAATAGTAATTCTTTATTGTCTGAGTGTATAATGATTGGCTTGGTTGCCACTCTCCTAGCGCTGAAGGGACCAGAGGAGGGATTGAGATTTGAGAACCTGCAAAGAAAGAATTGTGTAGGGTGTTCCTCTTCAGAGTGACCTTTAGCAGTGACCTTCTATCGAGGGAGATTGCCAGCCCTAGGCAGTCGTGCGAGAGTGAGCCCTGGCCTCTCTCTCCTGCCTCCCTCTAATTTCCTGTCAGAGCTCCCACTGACTGAACCCAATCGGAAGCCAGAGGGCTTAGGACCCCGACACAGGTCAGCTTCACAAGGCAGAGAGCAAGGTGAGTATATTGGTTTTCTATGCATAACAAATTATCATAAACTCAGCAGCTTACAACAACACACGTTACCTCACGTCTCCTTTGGGTTAGGAGTCCAGGCGTAGCTTAGTGCAATGTTCTGTTTCAGATTTCACAAGGCTGAAATCATGGTATCAGCTGGGCTGCATTCACATCTGAGGCCCCACTGGGGAAGGATCTACTTCCAAACTCCCTCAGGTTGTTGGCAGAACACCTTTTCTTGTAGCAATAGGGGTTACAGAAGCTTCTTTAAAGCCAACAACAGAGATAGCGACTGCTAACAAAACATAGTCTTATATAATGTAACATCCTCATGGGCATGATAACCCATCACCTGGCCATATTCTGTTGGTTAGAAGCAGGTCACAGGTCCTATTGTCATTCAGGGAGAGGAGGCAGAGATCACAGGCGCCACCTCAGGATCCATCTGCTATAATGAGGATGGATCTGGACGGGCAAACAAAATATTCAGCTCAGACACCTGGTGCAGAGAAGGTGATTAACACCTGATCCTTCCTGAAGGTTGGCAGAGGGCAGAGAAGAAGGGAACAACCTGTGTGGAGTCTCGAAGGCAAGGAGGTCATTAGGGTATCCAGATATCTGCCATTCCATTCATTAGGCTTGGTGCTTAGAGTGTTCGGCAGAAGAGGTGGATGGGACCCAGGTCATTGTGAGGTTTGGGGAGAGGTCTGGACTTTCTCCTGAAGATTTAGTGGGGGGAGTTTTAGAGGATTTTTAAGCAGCTGGGAGATATATTCCCTTTGGGGAATGTCAGAGCAAATAACTAAGGAGGACAAGAAGCAGATCAGTGAGTGTTATGGACATCCAGGGGAAGAATGCAGAAGGCCAACCTATGGTATTGCAGCTAGGATGGAGAGAAGAGGATTGATTTGAGCTGCTGAGGAGGAAGGACAACTTGGTGACAACTTGGTGACTGCTTGTCTGGCTATGCAGGGGAATGAGGCAGGACTGGATGATGACACTCAGGATTCTGGCTTCATGGCTGTATCAGTTTCCTATTGCTAGTGGCTTAAAGACACATTTATGATCTCACAGTTTTGGAGGCCAGAAGTCTGACATGGGTCTCACCGGGTTAAAGTCAAGATGTCAGTTGGGCTGCATTCCATTCTCGGGGCTGAAGGGAGAACCCATTTCCTTCCCTTTTCCATCTTCCAGAAGCCACACTCATTTCTTGGTTCATGCCCCTTCCTCCATCTTCATGGCTAGGAAGGGTAGGCCAAGTCCTCATACCACACCTGTCTGCCTATTCTTCCACATCTTCTATCTCTCATCTTTTCTTTGAAGGACTCATGTGCTTAGATAGAGCTAACCTACGTAATCCAGAATAATCTTCCCATCTCAAGATCCTTAACTTAATCACATCTGCAAAGTCCTTTTTGCCATGTAAGGTAACATTTACAGGTTCCAGGGATTAGAATGTGGACATCTTTGGGGAGCCATTATATAGACTACCATGACAGTACTCTTTTTCAGTTAGGGAAAGATGGAGAAGGACCAGGTTTGGGAAGATACTGAGTTCAGATTTGCATATATTGAGTTGGAGGTGTTAGAGTCTGCTCCTTTATTTGGGGATAGATTTGGGAATCCTTAACAGAGGCATGGTGCCCGAAGACACTTTGTGTGGTTACCTGCAGAGATTGCGTATGGTAAGGAGATGGCAGAAACTGCAGGAAGTGGGGCTTTGGCTTCTGTCCTTTTTTCACTTACAGAGTTCCCTAGGGGACGGGTCAAGACCATGAACAGAGAAATGCTCACATTCTGTTTTCCCTGAGGAAGTGCTTTCCAATGGTGCCCTCCTTTTGCCAAGCAAATCTATATTCTCTGCATGTGTATAAGGGACAGAGCAGTGGCTAATTCCAGGGCATCATGAGGTTTGGGGCAGCACTGAGGACTTTGGAGCAAATTGACTTTTGAGAAACTTGGTGCTCTAAGCAAGTGCCAGAGTTTGGATGAGAGGCCCTTGAATTTATTTGGCATGCTCTGGGAGGCAGAGGTGAAGAGGTAGTCTCCTTGCAGAGCCCCAGAGCTACTGGAGGTCTTTGGTTGAGGTCTTTCTGTAATTTCTGCGTCCAGCTGGGACTAAGGCTAGGCTTTGCCCTGTGCCTGTTAAAGATATGCATGGGGGGGGGGGGCGGGGGAAGCCACCAAAGGAAAAGGTCTGTAGGTCTGTTCCCAGGGATAAGATTTAAAGGCTCCATTCTTCTGGGAGAGAATATCCAACCCAGAAAGGCTGGGAACTAAGTTTAATTTCCAAGAAGAAGGGCTGGTTAGAAGGGAAGACCAACGAGGGAGTAGGGAAAGAGGAAGGGGGAAGAAGAGATAAGAGGAGCCTTTGTAGGGAATGAAGTGACATCACTCCTCGTTCTGAAATTGGACTGGCCTGGCCTCCTGTGCCCTATGTTTCCTGAGGCAAATAGTCTACTCTTCCTTTTCTTTTGATAACAATATTGAGCTTGAGACTGAGCCACAGTCCCTAGACCTGCCTTTAGAGGTACCACCTTCTCAAGGCGGAGCATTCACAGCTGCCTTAGCTGGCCCGGCATTCCTTGCTTCAGATACCAATGGACATATCCAAGCCACCACCAGGGAAAGGGTGCACTGCCCATGGGTCTCTCCTGTCATATCATGAATGTCCAATATATACACTCAGCGAACAGATTCTATGAGAAGTCTGGCAGATAACAGTAGTAATAAGACACAGCCCTGTCCTTGTGGGGTTTACAGTCTAGACCAGAGATTATAACAGCAGAAAATGTGGAAAATGCAAAGACTTTGAGAAAGAAAAATTGACTGTGGTAGCCACTATAATAATTTTATTGTATTTTCTTTTTCACTAACATACACACATACATATATTTTATGTATTTTTACATAAAATTTTTACATAAAATTTTTACATAAAATTGTGTATGCACAAATACATATATTAAAATTTTTTTTTAGTGTTTATTTTTGAGATAGAGAGAGAGAGATGGAGTGCGAGCAGGGGAGAGGCAAAGAGAGAGGGAGACACAGAATCTGAAGCAGGCTCCAGGTTCTGAGCTGTCAGCACAGAGCCCGATGCAGGGCTCGAACTCACAAACCAAGAGATCGTGATCTGAGCCGAAGTCAGATGCTTAACCTATTGAGCCATCCAGATGCCCCCCAAAGTATATATTTTTAATGTTTATTTATTTTGGGGAGAGTGTAAGCAGGGGAGTGGCAGAGAGAAGGGGACAGAAGATCAGAAGCAGGCTCTTCATTGTCAGCAGCGAGCCCGATGTGCAGCTTGAATTCATGAACTGCGAGATCATGACCTGAACTGCAGTCAGACACTCAATCGACTGAACCACCCAGGTGCCCCTGCACAAATATTTTGAACTACATTTTGTATTAAATTTTGGTTCATGCTTTTTCATGACCATTTGTAGTAAAATATGTATTTACCATTAAAAAAAATTTTTTTTAGCATTTATTTATTTTTTGAGAGGCAGAGAGAGACAGTATGAGTGGGGAAGGGACAGAGAGAGAGGGAGACACAGAATCCGAAGCAGGCTCCAGGCTCTGAGCTGTCCGCACAGAGCCTGACACAGGGCTCGAACTCTCGAACAGGAGATCATGACCTGAGCCGAAGTCAGACACTTAACCAACTGAGCCACCCGGGTGCCCCTGTATTTACCATTTTAACCATTTGTAGATGTACAGTCCTGTGGAATTAAATACATTCACATTGTTATGCAGTCACCATCCGTTTCCAGAATTTTTTCATCTTCCCAGCTGAAGCTCTGTATTCGTTAAACAGTAACTCCCCATTCCTCCTTCTCCCCACCCCTATTCTAGCTAGTCTTGTCTCCTTTTTTAATGGAGATGTGGCAACCATCATGCCATTTTATGTATTTATGAATTTGACTACTCTAGGTACCTCTTATGAGTGGAATCATACATTTTCCTTTTGTGTCTGGCTTATATCACTTAGCCATAAGTGATACAAACCTTTTCAAGGTTTATCCATGTTGTAGCATGTGTCAGAGTTTCCTTCCTTTTTAAGGTTGAATACTATTCCATTGTGTGGATGTACCATATTTTCTTTATCCATTCACCCGTGAGTGAACATTTGGGTTGTTTTCACCTTTTGACTATTGTGAATATTGCTGCTATGAACATTGGTATACAGGTATCTGTTTAAGTCTGTTTTCATTTCTTTTGGGTTATACTCAAAAGTGGAGTTGCTGAATCATATGATAAATTTATGTTTATTTTGTTTTTTGAGGAACCACCGTACTATTTTCCAGCTGCACTGTTTTGCATTCCCATCAGCAACTCACAAGACTTCTAGTATCATGACCACTTTATTTATACGTTTATTCTATAGTTAACAATAGGTGAACAGCAAATAATAGAGGCTTTAGAGTGGGGTTCTGACATAATCTTCCCTTCTCTCCTCACCAGTTAGAGGTGCAAAGCCCTTGGCTTCTCAAAGCTTAAGAGATTAGTCCTCCTGTTTTCAGAACTCTCATTTTGAATGTTTCTGTGATGTCCCACCACAACATGCACCAGAACTTAGAATACCTCAGCTTATAGAACATTTAGACTGTTTCTAAATTCTTTTCTCTTATAAATACCATGGACTATATTTATGCAAAAGACTTTTTCCAAATACAAGATTATCCTCTTAGGGTGAATTTCCAGAACTGGGAACTACGATAGATAATAGCTGACACTTGAGACAGTACCCACTGTATTCCAGGCACTGTTTTGAGTGTTTCATATATATTAACTCATTTAAGTAGTTACCATATGATAGCTACTTGTATCTCCAGTAAAAAATTTTTTAGGGGCACTTGGGTGGCTCAGTTGGTTAAGCGTCCAACTTCAGCTCAGGTCACGATCTCACGGTTCATGGGTTCGAGCTCTGCTTCGGGCTCAGTGCTGAGGGCTCAGAGCCTGGACCCTGCTTCGGATTCTGTGTCTTCTTCTCTCTCTGCCCCTCCCGACTCACGCTCTTTCTTTTTAATGTTTATTTATTTTTGAGAGAGACAGAGCATGAGCAGGGGAGGGGCAGAGAGAGAGAGAGACACAGGACCCGAAGCAGGCTCCATCCAGGCTCTCAGCCGTCAGCACAGAGCCCGAAGCCCAGCTCGAACCCACGAACTGTGAGATCGTGACCTGAGCCGAAGTCAGACGCTTAAAACGACTGAACCACCCAGGTGCCCCTCATATCTCCATTTTAGAAAATAGACTTTATTTATTTATTTATTTATTTATTTATTTATTTATTTTCTCTAAACAGACTTTATTTTTTAGGTTTATAGCAAAATTGGGTGGAAGTAGAGTTCCCGTATACCCTCTGCCCTCACACATGCACAGCCTCCCTGACTATTTTTTAAAAATATTTTTATTTATTTTTGAGAGCGAGAGAGAAACAGAGCACGAGCAGGGGAGGGGCAGAGAGAGAGGGAGACACAGAATCTGAAGCAGGCTCCAGGCGCTGAGCTGTCAGCACAGAGTCTGACACAGGGCTCGAACTCGTGAACTGTGAGATCATGACCTGAGCTGAAGTCAGATGCTTAACTGACTAAGCTACCCAGGTGCCCCATCCTGACTATTAACATCCAGTACCAGAATGGTATGTTTGTTACAATTGGTGAACCTACACGGACACATCATTATCACCCATACTTCATAGTTTACCTTAGGGTTTATTCTTCATGTCCCCATTTTTATAGATGAAGAAACTGAGGCACAGAGAGGATAGGTGATTTGCCCTCCAGCCAGGAAGTAGTAGAGCCAGGACTTGAGCATAGGTCACCTGGCTCCAGAGACTTTCTTTTCTGCACTGCTGACATTTTGGTGGTTCTTGATGCATATTTGGCGCTTTCTAATTTGGCAACATTTTGCTTTGTGTGGGTCAGATAGTGACACTTCAGTGTTGGGTGATTGCCCAAATTTGCTCAAGATTAATGGCTTTCCCTAGACATGAGGCTTTCAGTTCTAAAGCCAAGGAAATCCTGGGAAAACAAGGACAAGTTGGTCACCCTATTTCAGTGACACCGGAGTCCTGGGGCCCATGATGAAGTGTTTTTAGTAAGTAGGTCAAGAGCTGGAGCTTCCCCAGATCATGGGAGGCCGGTGATGGCCAGAAGGATGAGAGGAAGTTGCCAGATACACTTCCTGTTCCCTGACCTGTCCACATTTGTTTCTGGGCACACTGACCAGGGCTCCTACTTGGTGTTCTGGAATTTAAACTGCCCAGCAGAGCAGTGGATCAGATTATGTGATGACTCTTCATAACTAACTGTCTTTTGATGGTTGGTGGGTGTTTGCTGCTTTTTGGAGAGGGGTGTAAAAGGACCCCGGATACTTGGGCTGGCTAACAGCCTAACCCTCCCCTGCAGCACACTTTTTCTGCCCAGAGCACAGCTGAGTGTAATTATACAATGCCTAGAGTGTTTGCTGTGCAGCTCAGGTATGTTGCAACATCCTGAGCTGTGGGCTGGCAGTAGGCAAACACATCTTGAAAAGATAGGTGGGTGGTCACATTTGTGACGTGAGAGGGATAAGGCTTGTTGCCAGCTACACTATAGGATTGCCAGAGCACTTCCACTGGATATTAGAGTATCTTGAGACCAGCAGGGGCCACTTCTTCTAGGGTCAGGCTGGTTCTTGAGAGGGATAAGGCTTGTTGCCAGCTACACTATAGGATTGCCAGAGCACTTCCACTGGATATTAGAGTATCTTGAGACCAGCAGGGGCCACTTCTTCTAGGGTCAGGCTGGTTCTTGATGGAAAGCGTTGCTGCCTGAGTCTGTTAGCTCATTCTTTTCGTCTTTACTGAGCACCTATTGTACACCAAGATATATATTCAGAGAAGTGTCCCTGCTCCCTGCTCTGCAGTCGTTTCCACCTAGTTCCTGCCTACTGCCTGGAGACAGCCAATATTATTAGTTTCTGATTTATTATTCCTGTGTTGCTTTTTGCACAAATGAGCAGATATATGTATATTTTCCTATCTTCCCCCTCTTTCTTCCTCAACAGGTAGTATTCTGTAGTACTTTTTTTTTTTTTTTTTTTTTTTTTACTTGACAGTATCCATATCAGTTTGTTAGCTCTCCCTCATAGTTGCCTAATACTCTTTGAATGGGCAGTTAGATTGTATCCGCTATTTTGCAATTACAAATTCTTAGAAGTGGGATTTCTGGGTCAAAAGGTAAAATATAGGGCACCTGGGTGGCTCAGTGGATTAAGCATCTGACTTTGGCTCAGGTCATGATCTTACGGTTCGTGAGTTCAAGTCCCACATTGGGTGAGTTCGAGCCCCGCTTCTCTCTCTGCCCCTTGTGGGATTCTCTCTCTCTCTCTCTCTCTCTCTCTCTCTCTCTCTCTCTCTGTCTCTCTCTGTCTCTCTCTCTTCACCCTCTCTCACTTGCAACCTTTCTCTCTCTCTCTAAGAAAAGGTAAAATATATGTAATTTTGTTAGGTATTTCTACCTTGCTCTCCAAAACGGTTGTGCTAACTTGTATCCCCACGAGCAGTGTATGAGAATACCTCTTTGCCCACAGCCTCAACAAGAGAATGATATCCTACGTCTTAATTTTTGCCAACCTGATAGATGAGAATTGTGTCTCTTGTTTTAATTTGTATTTAAGTTGCATTTCTCTTATGAGTGAGGTTGAACATCTCCTTGTATGCTTACAGCAGATATATCTGTACCTATATCTATATATCTGTAGTTTGTCCTTTTTTTTACTATCAATCTTTTCTTTTCCCTCTCAATTTTTAAGAACAGCTTTATTGAGATATAACTTACATACCATACAGTTCACCCACCTAACATAAACCTGTCATATATAATACATACTTGTCATATATCATGTATGTGTATAATTTAGTGGTTGTTAGTGCATTCACAGAGTTATGTAACCATCATCATTATCTAATTTTAGAACTTTTTCATTACCCTAAAAAGCAACCCCATAGCCATTAGCAGACACTCCACGTTTGTCCTCAGTCCCCTGGCCCTACATAGTCACTAATCTGCTTTCTGTTTCTACAGATTTGCCTATTCTGGGCATTTTATATAATATACACATAATATGTATTATATATTACAAGTTATATCATTCGTCACATATCGATGGAATCATACAATATGTGGTCTTTTTAAAAATGTGTTTTAAGTGTTTATTTATTTTTGAGGTAGTACAAGTGGGGCAGGGGCAGAGAGAGGGGGACAGAGGATATGAAGCGGGCTCTGCCACTGACAGCAGCAAGCCCAGTGTGGGGTTCGAACTCAGGAACTGGGAGATAGTGACCTAAGCTGAAGTTGGATGCTCAACCGACTGAGCCACCCAGATGCCCCGGTATATAGTCTTTTGTGACTGGCTCCTTTTACTTACCGTAAGTGATGTAATGCTTACAGTATTCCAGGTCGTTTCTAACATTTAATCCTCATAACAACTCTGATATAGTGACTGTTTTGTTATTATCCCCATTTAATGGATGAGGAAAGTGAGGCACAGAGAGGTTAAATGTCTCACTAAGGTCACATAGCAATAAGAGGATGGACTTTGGAGTCAGGTAGACTTCAAGTCCAAGCTCTATCGCTTGCTGTGTGACATGTGGAATATTACTTAAACTCTCTCTGGTGTCTTTTTCTCATGTGAGTTAAAATGAAGATAACAGTGGGTGAGTCTTGGAAAATTAAATGCTATAAGAAAAGTGCTTAGCCCAAGTCCTCAGACTTAACAGGCATTCAGTTAATCATAGTGGTTCTTAATAGGTAGAGTCAGGTAAACCCAGCTTACTTGGTGTGGTTGGCCTTACCTCCTCTAGCACTTAGTTGTACCTGAGACATCAGCTTTTTCCTTTTTTTAAAGATATAATTCACATACCCTGAAATTTATCCTTTTAAAGTATACAGTTCAGTGTTTTTTTAGTATATTCATAAGGTTGTGCAACCATCATCACTATTTAATTCCAGAACATTTCCATCACCCTAAAAAGAAACTGTACCCATTAGCAGGCACTCCCCATTCTCTACTCCCCCTAGCTCCTGGCAACCACTAATCTACTTTCTGTCTCTGGATTTGTTTATTCTGGACATTCTGTATAAATGGAATCATACACTATGTGGCTTCTTGTATCTGGCTTTATTCACTTAGCATCATGTTTTCAGGGTTCATCTGTGTTGTATCGGTACGTCATTCTTCTTTATTCCATTGTACGAATAGACTACATTTTGTTTGTCCATCCATTGATACATTGGGTTGCTTCCACTTTCTGTGGCTATTACGAATAATGCTACTGTGAACGTTAATGTACAAGTTTTTGTATAAACGTATATTTTCCATCTCTTGGGTGTACACCTAGGAGTGGAGCTTCTGGGTCCTATGGCAAGTTTATGTTTAACTTTAGGAGGACCTGCCAAACTGTCTTACAAAGTAGCTCTGCCATTTTACATTCTGACCAGCAGCGTGTGAGAGTTCCAGTTTCTCCACATCCTTGTCAAGACTTGTTCTTGTCTTTTATTTTAGTCATCCTAGAGGATATGAAGTGGTACCTCACTGTGGTTTTGATTTGAATTTCCCTATTAACTAACAGTGTTGCGCGTGAGATGCCAGCTTTTAGGTCAGCTCTTTTCTGCCCACCCCAGCTGCTGTGTTTCCTCCAGAAAGTGTCTCCTGGTTTCCTGTTCATCTTCTGCCTGGTGTTAGTGGTCATTCTGGCCTCTTGGAGGCTGACTGATACCTTCTTAGTCCAGGTGCTTGGGGCAGGCTTTTGGGGCAGATTCCAGTGCCGGGCAGCTGTGTCTGGGATTAAAGGCACAGGTTCTCTCTGTGCATAGGTTGGTGTTACTCTTGAGGCTGCCACATCCGTTCTTAGGCTCACCAAACTGCTGGGACAAAGCCAGCCTCTCCCCTGGGGACCTCATGAGCAGGATCTGAAGTTCTTCAGCTGAAAACGGTCTCAACCATCCTTCTGCAACAAGACCGTTAGAACCCCTCACCCCCTCCTACCAGATTGGGGAGAGTCTGTATTGTATTCCTTTAAAATCTCCGTAGGAAGAAATTCCACTGGCCCTCTTTACCACCAGCTAGTATTTTAGCAGCCTTCTGTGTTAGAAACATTCTTTGCTCTGACCCAACTCCCTCCTCCTCCTGCAGTGTGTGCCAGTTTCCTCTCATGCTTTTCTTTCTCAGAGGATGTGAGAGACAGCCACCCCCTAGGAGGGGCTTCGTCCTCTGGTCAGACAAAACCGGTTTGGCTGGAGAAGCGCTCACGTGAGGAAGTCCAGACCAAGCCAGGCCTCTCCGGGGGACTTTAAAGACTGAATGACCTTGTCACTTGGCTATTGCCTTGGCAGTCTGCTTTGAAAAAGAGACCTTCTGACAGGCTCCAGGTTGTGTGTTTATCCTGAGGCTGGGCCATTCCAAACGCATGTTTCAGAGTTTAGAGGTTGCCTCCAGCCAGCCTGGTGGGTGGTAATCAAATGCAGGTGGACACCATCTGGCCCGGCCTGTCCTTCCCAGCCAACCAAGTGAGGGCTGGCCTGCCTACCACAGAGTTGGCCCAGAAAGCACCCTTCGTGCAGGCAGATGGTGGACATGTGCACGTGCGCACACGCACGCCCCAACGTGCATGTGTGTGTGCACAGCCTCCTTAGAGAGGTGGTGTTGCTTGGATGCATATGATTTCTCTCTGCATCGGAGAGTTCTCCCCATCGCGCAGCCTGAGGAACATGTTCTTTTTGTCTGTTTCTCAAGTTTTTGTGGTTAGAAATCATGTATTTTTCTTGGCCCAAGATGAAAGCCCTGGAATAATGGTCTAATACATTTTACAAAGCTGCTTCTAATTGGAGGCTTCTTGAAATCTTCCCTTTGGCCTAGTGACCCATCTTCTTTGGTGGAGTTTTAACTCTGAGTCAGTCTTGCCTTACCTCGGATTTTCACACTCCTCTCACGCTTGCAGCCGCAGGGAGGTGGCTTTCCCGACCTCTGCTTGCTTAGCTATTCCCTCAGCCCCCCTGCATCAAATTGCCCCCAAACCTGACAGCTCATCGGGGGAAGAAAATAGCTCATACTGTGTCATGCCAAACAACTTCTAGTCTGGTCTCTGAAATTCTAGGTGTGTACCCTCAAAATGGATTCTGTCTCCCACGTTGCAAACCATGGACACCTCCTTTAGATGTAATTAGGCACAAGCATGACAACTTTAAGGACGGATTCCTTTTCAGTCCTTTGGAGGATGTGGCTTCTCAGAGGTGATCTCCCTGGTGCAGCAAGTGCAGGACGGCTGAGCTCACCCAGGCACACAAGCAAGGTGTCTGAGGTTCGGAGACTTTGGACTCTCTTTTTGTCCAGTCTCTTGGCTTGGCCTCTTGAGGCTGATGAGGATGATGATGAAGGAAAGGTGCCACGCAGGATTCCAGGGTTGGACATCATCACCCTCCGTTCAGAATTCTTGCCACGGACTGCCTGTTCCGGTAGCTTGTCTAGCAAGGAGGTGCTGGCTGTCATCTTAGTTTATGGTTTGTATTTGTCTGCTGAGGAGTTTACATGTGTATAATCATTGTGGCTCATGTTTGTACAAGATATAATTACTGGAAATTATATCATGAACATATTTTAACTTTTAACCCTTCCCATGCTGGCAAGCCTCCTGAGTTCTCAGGAACTCTTCCCTGGACTCTTCCCTCACATAAGGGGGCATGCCACTCCTCAGCCAGGCCTTGCTATCACATCTACATTGTTTTCCTCTCTGGCAGAAGTCCATTTCAGGGGCTTCCCTGAAGACTTGGGGCCCCTGAGTGTTTCCTAGCCATCAGAGGCAGGCATTCTTCCCTTGCCTCATCGTCACTGTGATGTGTGTGGCCACAGAGGCAGTAACTGTCATCATTCTTGGCCACCTGGGGATGAGAAGTGGGAGCAAACCATACTTCCCCCGTATTCTAGTGATTGACAGGTATACACAGGGTGCCAGTTTTCAGGAAGAGCATGTGCCGATCGATGAATGCATGTGGCTTGCTGGGTTTCAGGAAGAATACAGGCCTTCCCAGTATTTGGAATCTGCCTGGGGATGTGTCCACAACTGCTGAGTTTGGAGACCAGCCAGCCCAGCTCAAAGATTGTATGTACCCTTGTGGGACAGAGTACAGATGAGAGTGGAGAAAGGATCTCATCCTCACAGAGCATACAGTAGGATTGTATCCTTAGCTCACTAAGTAGGTACTTAATAACAGTTCAAAGGAATAAGGAGTGTGAATAAGGAAGATTTTCAGTAATGGAGCCTTAATCACACAGAGGAATGTTCTAGAGCCACAAAATGTGGAACTCATAATTTAGAGTGCCACCAGGGGAATTTGATTGGCTGGGCCAAGGTCATACCCATGTACTGTGGCTGGCCGGAGGGCAAGACTAGTATTGTGGCTCCCTACAGGCTATTGAGGGAGAGTCCTCTGATTAAGGGGTTTGGATGCCGAGGCCACCAAAAATAGGGGAGAACTTTAATGAACTTTAAAAACAGTGTTTTCTTAAGGTAGTTGAACTAAAAACATTTGCTTTTTATTCCTTTCAGATTTACAGGAACAGACGGACCTAGTGGTTTTGGCTTTGAATTGACATTTCGTCTGAAGAGAGAAACAGGAGAGTCTGCCCCCCCAACATGGCCAGCAGAGCTAATGCAGGGCTTGGCCAGATACGTGTTCCAGTCAGGTAAGAGCCCCACGAGCTGGTGGGTGTGGGGGTTCTTTTGCCATAAGCCTGGTTGGCTTTAAAGGGGAACTCCTAGGTATATTTTGATAGCTGTGGAGTGACCTTTCCTGGGACTTCCATATCCCATTTGTGCTATGAAGGTGGCTTGTTTTGCCTGGAGTGAAGAGAAGGATATGCTGCTCTGACCTCCAGCAGCAAGTGGGAGTTCCTGCCACAGTTTTTTTTTTTTTTTAATTTTATTTAAATTCAAGTTAGTTAACATATAGTGTAATAGTGATTTCAGGAGCAGAATTTAGTGATTCATCACTTATATGTAATACCCAGCGCTCATCCCAACAAGTGCCCTCCTTAACACCCGTCACTCATTTAGCCCATCCCCCACCCCAACACCCCACTAGCAACCTCAGTTTGTTCTCTGTATTTAAGGGTCTCTTATGGTTTGCTTCCCTCTATGTTTTTATCTTATTTTTCCTTCCTTTCCCCTAAGTTCATCTGTCCTGTTTCTAAAATTCCACATATGAGTGAAATCGTATTATACTTATCTTTCTCTGACGGACTTATTTTGCTTAGCATAATACATTCTAGTTCTATCCACATTGCAAATGGCAAGCTTTCATTCCTTCTGATTACTGAGTAATACCCCATTGTGAATATATATACCACATCTTCTTTATCCATTTGTCAGTCGATGGACATTTAGGCTCTTTCCATAATTTGGCTATTGTTGATAATGCTGCTATAAACACTGGGGTGCATGTGCCCCTTCTAAACAGCATTTTTGTATCCTTTGGATAAATACCTAGTAGTGCAATTGCTGGGTCATAGTTTAGCTCTATTTTTAAATTTTTTTTTTTCAACGTTTTTTATTTATTTTTGGGACAGAGAGAGACAGAGCATGAACGGGGGAGGGGCATAGAGAGAGGGAGACACAGAATCGGAAACAGGCTCCAGGCTCCGAGCCATCAGCCCAGAGCCTGATGCGGGGCTCGAACTCACGGACCGCAAGATCGTGACCTGGCTGAAGTCGGACGCTTAACCGACTGCGCCACCCAGGCGCCCCAAGCTCTATTTTTAATTTTTTGAGGAACCTCCATACTGTTTTCCAGAGTGGCTGCACCAGTTTGCATTCCCACCAGCAGTGCAAAAGTGTTTCCCTTTTTCCACATCCTTGCCAACATCTGTTGTTTCCTGAGTTGTTAATTTTAGCCATTCTGACAGATGTGAGGTGGCATCTCATTGTGGTTTTGATTTGTATTTCCCTGATGATGGGTGATGTTGAGCATTTTTTCATGTGTCTATTAGCCATCTGGATGTCTTCTTTAGAAAAGTGTCTGTTCATGTCTTTTGCTCATTTCTTCACTGGATTCTTTGTTTTTTGGTTGTTGAGTTTGGTAAGTTTTTTATAGATTTTGGATACAAACCCTTTATCCAATTTGTCATTTGCAAATATCTTCTCCCGTTCCATCGTTGCCTTTTAGTTTTATTGTTTCCTTCACTGTGCAGAAGCTTTTTATCTTGATGAGGTAGGTCCCAGTAGTTCATTTTTGCTTTTGTTTCCCTTGCTTCTGGAGACATGTCTAGTAAGAAGTTGTTGCAGCTAAGGTCAAAGAGGTTGCTCTCCTCTAGGATTTTGATGGTTTCCTGTCTTACATTTAGGTCTTTCATCATCTTGAATTTATTTTTGTATAAGGCGTAAGAAAGTGGTCCAGGTTCATTCTGCAGCATGTCACTGTCCAGTTTTCCCAAGACCATTTGCCGAAGAGACTGTCTTTTTCCCACTGGATATTCTTTCCTGCTTTGTCGAAGATTGGTTCCTGCCACTATTCTAAATACCCTGAGCCCTTGTTGCAGACTGCCAGCCATTCTTCTGATGCCCAGTGAGCCAAATTCCAACTCAGCATGGAACTGACTAGCTCTTTCTCTGTCCCATTTCCCATAATTAGCATGGTCCTTGCTCCATGCTGCCAGTGGCCTAGCCATCTCTATTTCTGGGGTTACAAGCTCATGTGTTAATCTTGGTTAAGGCTTGGATTAACAGTAGAGGGTGTGACAGAGAGAGAGAATTGCCAAGAGTTTGCTCCCTCAGAGTGTAAAGGGGAAGCTGGAATCAGGCAGGACCTTGACAGTCAGAAAAATTTGATTCACATGATTCAAGTGGCTTCCAGGGGATGGTCCTGTGCTCCTACTGCCCCTCTGCAGACTGCTAACATGGTACCTGAAGTGGGGACATTGTGCTGGCACCTTGGTCTCCCGCTCTTAGCTTGCCTATAGTCTTTCAGTGGGATGAAACATTAGAGCAAAATTTAGTACCTTTTATGAAGGGTTTCTTATCATCTGAATGTTTCTGTGCGGCTAATTAATTGCTGAGAAACATTTCCCATATGACCTCAGATTTTGTTTCTTGGTTTCGGTAAGTAGCCTTCAGATGAAGCCCAAGACTTTTTTGTCCAACTCATTTGCTCTTTGGTTGCCATAAATGAGCAGCATCTAGGCCAGGGTCTCTCAAAGTGTGGTCCTTGGATCCCCTGCGTCAGAAGCACCTAGAGAGCTTGTTACAAACACACATTCGTAGGCCCCAAGGAGACCTCTGACTCAGTCTTTTAGAGGTGATGTTCTCAGATGCTTCTGGTAGAGACTAAATTTGGAGAACCATAGATCTGGCAGCTTCTCTAATAAGTAGAGTGATTTTCTCCCCACAGCTTTAAGTACGTTATAAATTGGAGGTGCAATAGATCCTTTAGGTTGCACTCATCTGTCCTTGTTCCAGACCCCTGAGGTCAGTTGTTGGCAGGGTGACTGTCACATAATGGGACTGATCCTTAACTACTATCTACCATTGTGTGTCCTATAGGATAGTCCCCTTTGGGAGACTATAGGAGGCCCTTTCTAAGCAAGGGTTCCCAAACCTGGCTGCTCATGAGATCCTCTGGGGAGTTTGTCCACACACGGATTCCCAGACCCCCTGAATGGCTGTGATTCAGTTGATCGATCAGAGATGAGACTGAGGCATCTGTTTCTTAATCAGCTTCCCAAGGGATTCTAATGCAGCTGGTCTGGGGATGATGTTTGGGGTCTAAAGGATGGTTGACCAGGAAGAAGTAACATTCACAGGGGAAGGGGGAGCAGGCTGCTTGAAGCAGTGGACCATGTGATTTGGTACTGTCCTAATGTGGTTTGCAGAATCTTTTAAATTGTGCCAGGAGGGGTGCCTGGGTGGCTCAGTCGGTTAAGCATCCAACTCTTGGTTTTGGCTCAGGTCATGATCTCACAGTTTGTGAGATCAAGCCCCATGTTGGGCTCTGTGCTGACAGTGTGGAGCCTGCTTGGGATCTTTTCTCTCTCCCTCTCTGTCTGCCCCTTCTCTGCTCTCACTCTATCTGTCTTAAAATAAATAAATTTAAAAAATAATAATAACAAAATAAAATAAAATTGTGCCAAGAGTCTATTGCCTGAACCCTTTGTGTCCTCCCTCTTTCCCTTCTTGGGATGCCTGAGGCTGACTCTAATACAGAACTGTCTTTGGAGGGGCACCTGGTTGGCTCAGTCTGTTGAACATCAGACTTCGGCTTGGGTGGTGATCTTACAGTTGGCAAGTTCGAGCCCTGCATCGGACTTGCTGCTGTCAGTGCAGAGCTCGCTTGGGATCCTCAGACCCCACTCTCTCTCAAAAATAAACATTAGAAAAAAAAACCTGCCTTTGGAAAAATAGACTTTTCTTGATGGGGAATTTGATCTGCTGTAGGAAAGGGGGCTCTAAAGACTAGGTCTTGCTTGTATAGACAGGTAATTCCCTGCCCACTGCTTAAGCCAGTGCATTTATGTTGTTTCCATTTAATGTACCTGTTCGGGTAGGTAGAGATCAGAGAAAGGTAAAAATGGGTATTATGAATCACTGTCAGGAGAAGTCAAGCAGATGAACTTCTGAAATAGTTCTCCTTTATAGTTCTGAAGTAATAGTGCAAGTAAGTGGAAAAGTAAGATTTAACCTGCAGTGGTTCATTTCACTCACACAGTAAACATCACTAGTGACCATTTTGAACCACTAATGTGATCATTGATTCAGGCAGATCATCAACAGTTGCTTAAAACCATTGGATAAAAAGATTGTTGGGGAGCAAGATATTCTCAGGGACTCAGAGAAACCCTCCACAATTTATGTATTTGTTATAGAGAAAAATACATTTACAATGACAAGATTTGGTTGGACATCACCTTAACCAAATGCTAGAACATAGCAATACTAATAATGAAATAAATTATTATTTATGTACCTTCTTATGTGTGACAGTGTGAAGTATAAAACATCAACGGTGGTGGGAGAGGTGCCTGGGTGACTCAGTTGGTTAAGCGCCTGACTTTGGCTCAAGTCATGATCTTGCAGTTCGTGAGTTTGAGCCCTGTTTTCGTCTCTTTGCTCTTAGCACGGAGCGCACTTTGGATCCTCTGTCGCCTTCTCTCTCTGTCCCTCCCCCACTTGTGCTGTCTCTCTCTCAAAAATAAATAAACATTAAAAAATAATCATTAAAATATCAAGTGTGTAGAACTTTTCCAAAAATGTTTCACCTATGTTGAATCATGAGCAAACAGTCAGACAAATCTAGATGATAGGAATATTTTACAAGACAACTTTCTGGACCCTTCAAAAATGTCATTGCTATGCAAAATAATACAAGGGCAGGGGTCGGGGTCTATACTAGATTAAAGGACACATAGGGGCGCCTGGGTGGCGCAGTCGGTTAAGCGTCCGACTTCAGCCAGGTCACGATCTTGCGGTCTGTGAGTTCGAGCCCCGCGTCGGGCTCTGGGCTGATGGCTCGGAGCCTGTTTCTGATTCTGTGTCTCTCTCTCTCTGACCCTCCCCCGCTCATGCTCTGTCTCTCTCTGTCCCAAAAATAAATAAAAAACGTTGAAAAAAAAATTTAAAAAAAAAAAAAGGACACATAACAGTATTTTTTTTTATTAAAAAAATTTTTTTAATGTTTTATTTATTTATTTATTTATTTTTTAAAATTTTTTTTCAACGTTTTTTATTTATTTTTGGGACAGAGAGAGACAGAGCATGAATGGGGAGGGGCAGAGAGAGAGGGAGACACAGAATCAGAAACAGGCTCTAGGCTCCGAGCCATCAGCCCAGAGCTTGACGCAGGGCTCGAACTCACAGACCGCGAGATCGTGACCTGGCTGAAGTCGGACGCTTAACCGACTGCGCCACCCAGGCGCCCCATGTTTTATTTATTTTTGAGACAGGGAGAGACAGAACATGAACAGGGTAGGGTCAGAGAGAGGGAGACACAGAATCTGAAACAGGCTCCAGGCTCTGAGCTGTCAGCACAGAGCCCAACGCGGGGCTCGAACTCACAGACCGCGAGATCATGACCCGAGCCGAAGTCGGAAGCTTAACCAACTGAGCCACCCAGCCACCCCAGTTGTTTTTTTTTTTTTAATCTTTATTTATTTTTGAGAGATAGAGACAGAGTGTGAGCAGGAGAGGAACAGAGAGAAGGAGACACAGAATCTAAAGGTTACGAGCTGTCAACACAGGTTCCAACACGGGGCTCGAACCCACGAACTGCAAGATCATGACCTGAGCCGAAGTCAGATGCTCAACAGACTGAGCCACCCAGGTGCCCTGACACATAACAGTTTAAATGAACTTTTCATTAAAAAAAATTTTAAAAAACGGGGTGTACCTGGGTAACTCAGTTGGTTAAACATCTCTGACTGGGCTCAGGCTATGATCTCATGGTTCGTGAGTTCAAGCCCCGCGTTGGACTGTCTGCTGTCGGCGTGGAGCCTGCTTCAGATCCTCTGCCTCCCTCTCTCTCTCCCCCTCCCCCACTCGTTCTGTCTCTCTTTCTCTCTCTCTCTCAAAAATAAACATTAAAAAAATTTTTTTAATGCACTTTGATCCTTGATTGCACCCTGAATTGGGGAAAAAAAGGATATTTTTAGGTCCATTGGAAAAGTATAAATATAGGCTGTATATTAGATAAGAGTATCATACGACTGTGAAATTGCTTGGGTGTGATATAATATAATGGTTATATGGGATAATGTGCTTGTTCTTAGGAGATAAAAGCTGAAGTACTTATGAATAAAATGACACAAATTCTACAACTTAATTTTCAAATGATTAGGCAAAAAAATAGCGTGTGGAGAGAGAAGAGAAAGCAAATGTAGCAAAATATTAATGACCCTGGTGAATCTAGGTGAAGGGTATATGGGTATTCACCGTACTGACCTAACTTTTCTATGTGACTGAAATTTTTAAATAAAAAGTTGAGGCTGTTCCTTGAGTGTACTCTGGCTGGTGTATGTTCCACGGTCCCTTCTGGACCAGTGGCCCCTTTCATGGTGTCTTTAATGTGACTTCAGATCACTTCAGGCATTGCACAGCAGCAGCAGGATGACTACACTCCTAAAAGTGTGATACTTGATTTTCTGTTTTCCAGATTTTCTGTAATATGATAATACAACTTAAATAATAGCTAAAACAAGTCTAGCTGAAATTCTTTTTGGAACATGGCAGGGAATAATAAATTATTTAAATAATGGGAAAATGACTTTTAAAAGTATATGGTAACCAATATAAGGTAGGAGACCGTGGCTATGTGCCTAAATGGTAAGGACAAGAGCTCACATTTAGTTGTGTGTTCCATGTGCCAGCCACGATTACAGATGCTCACTGAATATGTAGTGAAGCCCCATGAGTTAGGCACTGTTATACCAGCTTTACAGTTGCAGAGAGCAAGACAGTATGGAAAAGTGAAGTAGCATGTGAAAGATCACACATCTAGGAGGTGCAAAGCAGGATTTGAACGCAGGCAGGTTAGTTCTTAATGCCGTTCTTTTAACCATGAGGCTGTGTTTCCTGTGGCTCAGCTGCTGTCTGGGTCGCTGGATGTCTCAGGCTGGGCAATGAGATTGGAGACTGTGGATGAATCCACTGGTTCACATGGCCTGTGAGCTCCATCATGTCTCACTCTATCACTCTGGAACATTTGAAAAATAGAGCGAGCAGAAACCATTCATAATATCACCAAAATCCTCTTAAATCCGTCCTTCCACCCTTTAACTTTTCATTCATGAAAAAATGTATATAAAAATTACACGTATATAAAAATTGACTTTTCGCAAACTGAACACACCCATATAACCAGCACCTAAATCAAGAAACAGGCTAGTTCTCCAGAAACCTACCTTGAGCCTCCTTTTAATCACCGTCCCTTGTTCTTTTCTTTTCTTTCCTTTTTTCCCCCCATTTCACTGCATAATACAAGTCCTGAGCGCCATATGCCTTAACTTGTTGGTACTAAGCTAAGGAGCCCCCGTTTCCACTCCTCTGCTCCTAAACCAAGAGTACTGTTCACCATCCTGTGTGTGACTGCCAGATCAAGGGGACAACCTAGTATGACAGTTAAGAGCATGGGCCCTGGGCCCCTGATCCACTGCCTTCATTCTTGGCTTTGTCAGTTACTACCTCCTGACTTTGGGCAGTGTAACCCATTTACTCATCTGTAAAGGAGGGGTAATAATAGTAACTACACATGAAGTTATTGAGGGGATGAAATGAGCTAATACCTCTAAAGCATTTAGAATGGTACCTGATATGTAAGTAAGAACTATATAAGTGTTAGCTGTAATATTAATAATATTGTAGTTATTATATATTTATTATATATAATATAAACATATATAAATTTATAATTGATATATAATTTACAATTACTATAAATATGTAATATTATTAACATTTTTATTAAAAACTGTATGGATGGAGAAGGTCGGTACCTTGATCTTTCTTTGCGATGACAATAAAGATGCCATTTGACAGCAAAACCCTGTTAGGAAGGAAGTGACTTGCTTGTCCCTGAATCAGATGCTTGTCTCAGCTGATATGATGATATTTGATGCCATTATCTTTCTGCCACAAAGAGAATCAGTAATAGTGGTACAAATAAATTACCTTGTGTTCGTCACATACAACGAAAAAACAAATTCAGTTTAACTCTGGCTTCTTGGTTTATGTCGTTGACAGTACCTGTAAAATCTTATACAGATCAATTCATATTCTAAGTGCAATAGAGCCCATGCAGTTTAGTGGGGCCTTGTAGTAATTCCTTTTATTAGGTGAAGAATCTTTTATTTTTATGTTTTTTAAGTCTATTTATTTTGAGAAAGAGTGGGATCACGCATGTGCACATGCCCAAGCGAGCACGAGCCAGGGAGGGGCAGAGAGAGAGGGAGAGAGAAAGAATCCCAAGCAACTTCCCTACTGTTAGCGCCGAGGTGGAGCCCCACGTGGGGCCCAAACTCATGAACCCGTCAGATCATGACCTGAGCCTAAATCAAGAGTCAAACACTTAACCGCTGAATGAGCCACCCAGGCTCCCCGAATCTTTTTAGTGTGAATAATTGCCCCTATTGTAACTGTTTTGTAAGACTGAGTTTAGGCCTTTCAGGATTTCTGAGAGCCTTCTTTTGATGCTGCAGAGAACCTCCCTTGTAGTGAGTGGGCATTGCTCTGGCCCTGAGTGGGTACCCTCTACAAGGGTTACACATATGCTGTCATACAGAACACATATTTTAGGTTTGATGTGTACACAGGTATACCTACGTGTGTAACTAACAATATAATTCTGCTTGATGGTTTTGCCTCACCTGTGCTGCCTACCTTAAACTCAGTGACTTTATATGGAGCACTCCACCCATTTGCATGTGAGAACATGCTGAGCAGCGTCATCAAGTAAGTGGAATGCTTAGACCTGCTTTTCCAGGTCTAAATAGCATCCACAGCCTTGGAAGTAGCATCAGGGCACTTGATAGGCAAGGGAAAGAGGGACAAAGCTCTAGGGAGTGTGGTGGTGGGTGGCAGGGCACACACCCAGTTGTGGGGCCGTGTGAGGCTGCCTCTGAAGCCAGCTCTGAAGAATGACTCAGAATGGTCCTGAAACTTAGCCGAAGGACGGTTGGTTGGTTTGCTCAGAGGTGGGAAGTTGAGCTGTAGAGAAAAGGAAGTAGAAATGAGAGAGGCCTGGGAAAGAATATCCAGAGAAGGTGAAGGATTCAAGCCGTAGGGGCGGGGCAGGTTAATGTTTATTTTAGTCAGGTTGCTTCTAGTTATAAGAAAATGACACGGGGCGCCTGGGTGGCGCAGTCGGTTAAGCGTCCGACTTCAGCCAGGTCACGATCTCGCGGTCCGTGAGTTCGAGCCCCGCGTCAGGCTCTGGGCTGATGGCTCGGAGCCTGGAGCCTGTTTCCAATTCTGTGTCTCCCTCTCTCTCTGCCCCTCCCCCGTTCATGCTCTGTCTCTCTCTGTCCCAAAAAAAAAAATAAAAATAAAAAAATAAAAAAATAAAAAAATAAAAAAATAAAAAAAAAAAAAAGAAAATGACAGGGGCACCTGGGTGGCTCAGTCTGTTGAGCGTCCGACTTCGGCTCAGGTCATGATCTCACAGCTCATGAGTTCGAGCCCCGTGTCGGGCTCTGTGCTGACAGTTCAGAGCCTGGAGCCTGCTTCGGATTCTGTGTGTGTGTGTGTGTCTCTCTCTCTCTCTCTGCCCCTAATCTACTCGCATTCTGTCTCTGTCTCAAAAATAAATAAACATTAAAAAAAATTAAAAAAAAAGGAAATGACAGAAACCCAGCTCAAACTACCTTAAACAATAACAGACTTTATGGCTCAGGAAAATGGGATGTCCAGGATTTCAGGCATGGCTTGATCTATCTGTTCAAACAGTGTCCTCAAGGCTCTGATTCACGTATTGGTCTTGTACTATAGACTGACTCTCCCTACATTCCAGGAAAATTGAACACCACCAGTTAGTTCCTGGTTCTCTCAGTTTGTAGTCCCAGCAGGTAGGAGGCTTTTTTCTTCCAACATTCCTACATCAGTCTTGGGGAAGGACTCAGATTAGTTCTGCCTGGGCCGTGTGACCACCCTGGTTGTTGGAGGTGGTTGAGATGGAGCACCAGAATTTATGTTTAAGCTTTTCCCCTCTCCTCACTTCCAACTACATGGAGAAGGAAAGAAGTCTTCTAAAGCAAAGAGCAACTCCTGGAAGAAAAAGATTAGGTATAGTTCTGGGTAGGCAAAATCAGCAGCTCTCATGGGCCACAGGGATATCTGTTACCTAGTAATCTTGGTGTGCAGTTATGCTTGGAAGTCCAATCATTAGAGAGTGCATAGATTTAGCGGGTGCCTTTTGTTCTGCCTTGTTGTATCTGTTGGGATGGTTTTGACCACAGGTAATAGAACATCCTGAGTAAAATGGCCTAACAATAATGGCACTTGTCTTACAAGTCATCTAGAAGCGGGGCAGTTCCTGGGTTGGTTGTCCTCTGTTCAGTGAAGTTGTTTAGGACCTGAGTTCCTTCTGACTTCCTGCTCTGCCTTACTCAGCACTTTGGCTTGCCTTTTTAAACTGGTTCCTTCATAGTCCAAAGATGGCTACCATTATCTCTAGCATCTTGGAATCACATTTGACAGAGTCTATAAGCAGTAAAAGAGACACTTCTGCCCTGGGTCTCTTTTAAAGACCAAACAACTGCATAGAACCGCCCTCATTGATCTCCCCTTACATCTCCTTGGCTAGGGTTATGTCAGGAAGGTGCAATCGTGTTAGTTTACAAATTAGTATCCACCTCCTAGGGCTGGCATGGGCCCTGGTGCCCTGAGGGGCCAGCCAAGGAAAGGCAGAGGAAGAAAATTAGAGTTCTGTTAATAAGGAAGGGAATGGCTCCAGGTGGGCAAAACAGTATCTGCACTCCCACCCAAGGAGCCCTTTCCCGGCCTGGGGTCAGAGGACCCTTGCATATTGATCAGGACACTTGGCCAGTACTAAGGTGTCAAGTGGAAAGAGAATGTTCTAGTCACGAGGACAGGGGAGCTGTCGTTTCACCTGCTACAGGAGATTTAGAATCAAATCCAGCCTCCGTCATGAATCATTTGGTAAGTTCTGTAGTACATACATCAGGAACTACCAGCAGACACTTCAGCTTCTTTCCTTCCCACTTTGCAGCCAGTTTCTCTTACTTCCCATTCCCTTTTGATTTTATGATCAGCTTCTTCCTTCTTCTCAGATTGCCAGTGACTGCTCCCCTGCCCCCCACCCTCTGGGTTTCATTAAAGAGAAACCATTCCCCAACTCAGCAGGGCTTGATTTCCAAGCTGCGCTTCAGAATTCTGCTGGAGAGGCTGTCTGCTCCCTGTTCTGCCATTGGTGGGCCTTAACCACAGATTCCAAGGCAATTTCACTTGAGTTTAGGAGAAACATGGCCCCCCAACCTTGTAACTGACACTGTGGAAATTCCAGTGCCTTCGCTTGCTGCTGTTTAATGACAACCTCATGACATGTGCTGAGTCTGCTCAATTTGTGATTCGGGCCCAAGCAGGGGGACAGGGCAGCACAGTGGAGCGTCCTGAGTTACCAGAGCCGGTAGCTGATTGAACTCTGTGGTATTGACAGACTAAGGCCAACAGAGACTTCTTTTTTTTTAATATTTTCTTTCATTTTCCCATTTATAAAAGAAATATTTGCTCATTATGAAAACTGAAACGTAGAGATTTATGACCCAGAAAGTGAAAATCCTTCATAATTCATCTCCCTCCTGAGAAAATGTTGGTTATCCTGTTTCCAAATTTTCTTTTCAATGCATAGATCCATATAGAATAGTCATTATTTTATAAAAGTGGACCATACTTTTCATAGTGTTTTTCAGCTTGCTTGTTTTACTTTATCTTTAGACATCTTCCTATGTTAGTATGTTCTTTCTTTTTAAAAAAAATTTTTTTTAATGTTTATTTATTTTTGAGAGAGAGAGAGACAGACAGAGCATGAGCAGGGGAGGGGCAGAGAGAGGAAGACACAGAATCTGAAGCAGGCTCCAGACCCTGAGTTGTCAGTACAGAGCCCTGATGGGGACTCTATCCCACGACCCTGAGGTCACGACCTGAGCTGAAACCAAGAGAGCTCAACCAATAGAGCCACCCGGCGCCCTACACTGTACTTTATTTAACTAGTCTCCCATTATTGGACATTTGGGTGATTTCCAATTTTTCCCTACCACAAACCTGCAGTGAGCACACATGTATGTGTGTCTTTATACTCTTGCCTAAGAATTTCTGTGGGATGAATTCCTAGAAGCACGATTGCTGGGTTAGGTGAAATGAACATTTTACATGTTAATAGCTGTTGAGATGAGTGGTTATATTATTAGAATAATACTGTTGTGATTGTGTAGTAAATGCTTTTGTTTTCAACAAACAACAGAATAGTTGTTATATAAAATTGTTTTTATAACGACAAAGTAGCCTCCTGAGTCCTTGAGAATTGGTCCCCTTTCTTAGGTTTTTGGCGTAAGAGAGATCGTTAATACATGTTAAATGGCATACATTTGGGGGTGGGAAGGGAATAGGCCCTTATACAGTGTCTCATATGGCTTATAGTTAGCACAGGAACACATCCATCATGCTTCTTGGCTCTGAAGTTGGAAGTGGTGAGGGACACAGCCTGCTGCCTAAAGTCAGAGAGACTTTTCCAGATATTGACAGCTGGTCAGGTTTTATATACAGAATCTCAATGAATTATGGCATTTTCTTGAGTTTTTGCCTTCTCCTACCTTTTCTAAGGTTAAAGTTATTCTTACAGTTCAGTCTTTTCCTGTTGAGGCCCCCCCTTTTTTTTCACTTGCTTTTTTATAATTTAAAGTAAGTGAATAGAACAGTAGCTATTACGCACCAAGCTATCCTAGACACTTGCATTCTCTTATTTAACCTCCTCAGTAGGTGGCCTGATGAGGAAGATATTAGTATTGCCACCACTTTTCAGATGGGAATATGGGCTCAGAGAAGTGGCGAGCCTTGCAGAATTTCCTGCAGCTGAGCGGGCCTCCAGGAACACCCTAACCAGCACTGGTTTGCATGCTGTAGTCTCTTGAGCCTCCACGGATCCATTTTAAAGAAGAGAGGACTTGGGGCGCCTGGGTGGCGCAGTCGGTTAAGCGTCCGACTTCAGCCAGGTCACGATCTCGCGGTCTGTGAGTTCGAGCCCCGCGTCGGGCTCTGGGCTGATGGCTCGGAGCCTGGAGCCTGTTTCCGATTCTGTGTCTCCCTCTCTCTCTGCCCCTCCCCCGTTCATGCTCTGTCTCTCTCTGTCCCAAAAATAAATAAAAAAATGTTGAAAAAAAAAAAAAAAAAAAAAAAAGAAGAGAGGACTTGAAGGAAAGGAGCTATTTTTTTTGTCAGTTGTATATACTTTTTATTTATTTTTATTTTTTCAATGTTCGACTTTATTTTTGGGAGAGAGACAGAGTACAAGTGGGGGAGGGCCAGAGAGAGAGGGAGTCAGAGAATCCAAAGCAGGCTGTGAGCTGTCAGCACAGAGTCTATCGCGGGGCTCAAACTCGCAAACTGTGAAATCATGACCTGAGCCAAAGTCGGACGCTTAACTGACTGAGCCACCCAGGTGCCCCTCATCAGTTGTATTTTCTATTTAAGGCCTACTACATGCCAAGGACTGTACCAGATGCCAAGGAAGTTGCGTGGAACAGATAGTGTCCCTTCCCTTAGGTGTTAGAGAGAGACACTGAAAACACAGGCACAGAAATACCTGATTCTATAAGGTCGATGGAAGGGAAAGATCAAGGTGCTTCAAAAGAATAAGATGGTGGGCTCATTTTAAATTGTAGAGTCAAGCAAGGACACGATGAAGGCAAAATGTGAGAAGAAGCATTCTTTGCAGAAGGAACACAGTATGTAGTCCCCGGAAGCAGGGAAGAGCTGGAGGCATATGAGGAGCTGGAAGAAGGCTCCTGAGGCTGGAAGTAGGGGACGGGGCAGAGAGGGCTCAGGCAGAGCTGGAGGCTTAGCAGGCATGGGGAAGTGCTGGACCTTGAGCTTGCAGGCGCTTAAAGTCTCATGAAGAGTCTGACTTTGATTCAAAGGGCAGTAGAAAGCATTTGAAAGAGGAAGGTGAAATGACTAGTCTGGGGATTGAAACCATCCTCCCCCTTTTTAAAAAATTAAGACGTGCTTGGATTCAACATATTGGAGACTTTCTGCCTGATTTTGAGAGTGGCTCTTCCCCAGAAGGTGCTACGGCCCCCTGCAGCACTTGGAGTCCCCGGGATTCCTCTCAGTGCTGCCCTGCTAATGCTTGGGACCTTAACTTAGTATAATCCTGCCCCCCAGCCCCTCTCTTGTAAGGCCCTCCAGCCTAGGGAGGGGCCCCTCCTCTCTGTTGGGGGTGTAAGCAGCCTCTGCATACCTATGCCCAACCGCATACCACAGGGATCTCTTTCCAGATCCAGGAGGCAGATCAGGCTTTGCTTCCTCACTCCTGCTCTGCAGGTGAGTGAAGGAAGTCAGGAAGATTGAGTGAGGAGCTTAGAGCATGTCCCCAGGTGTGAGATGTTGCTAGGCAGCAGTTTAGCTCTCAGCAGCAGCTTACCTGGCATTCTTTCTAGAGGTCCCAAGTGGATGTGATCTTAATATCTTTGCCTCAAGTAAAGTTTTCTGAAAGGAGACACTCCATCATTGCCAATGAGAGCTGTCAAGGTCTCTCGTTTCCTGGTTTGGGTAAGCTGCCCATCGCCGCAGTCAGCTAACTGAAGCCAAATGGAACTGCCTGGTTATATTAATATCATTTTTCTTCCTCGTACTCTTTTTAATTTTCCTGATGTTTTCTTTCCCTCAGCCTGATTTATCCTCTTTTCTGGTTGCTATGGATCTGTAAAATATTTTCCCTTTCATCTGTTAGTAATACCGACCAACTATAAGGCTAAACAATCCTTGACTTCTCTGCAGTTTCCCAAGATTTTAGATTAATAGTTGAAAGATACTCCACTGAGGGTGGGAGGAGCCAAACCCTCAGAAATGAGCGTATGCCCTAAAATTTAGGTGGTTTGCATGTAAATTTTAGTCTATCCAATAGTAAGTCTAGGTGTTTTTAGGGAAGATTCAAACTCCAGAAGCAGGGGTTGGCAAAGTACAACCTGCGGGCCAAATCCTGATACCCACCTGTTTTTGTAAATAAAATTGGAACACATCCATGCCCATTACATACTACTTATGGCATATTTTGTGCTACAACAGCAGAGTTGAGTAGTTTATAACAGACATTATATGGCCCTCAAAGTGTAAAATATTTGATATCTGGCCTTTTACTGAATAAATCTGCCAACCTCTGACTTCGTGTTTTCCACTTCTGAATAACTACCTACATGGAGGGGTGGCCATCTTTAAATCTCTATGATATATCCAGATGCCCTGTGAAATGAATTACCTTAGCTGGGGTTTGTGCCCTGGCCCAGGATTGAAGGATCACAGTACCTAGAGGTTTGCTGGGGAGGGGTGAAGGCATGTCCTGCTGAGCTGCTGCAGGATCTGAGGCAAATTCCTTCAGCTTACATGGATCAGTATCTTACCTGGAGAACCGCATGAAATGCTTTGAGCTTGTTAATAGTAAGGGGTTATTTGAGGGGCTCCTGGCTGGCTCAGTCAGTAGAGCATATGACTCTTGATTTTGGGGGTTCATGTTGGGTATACAGATCACTTAAAAATAAACTCTTTTAAAAAGGGGGGGGGGGGTTGAAACAGCCTTTAAGCTAGATGATTCACCCTCAGGCTAGTTCTCTGATCTCTGGCCCCCTGTGGAGTGTTAATTTGTTGGCTCTAAGCAGAATGTGGCTCCTTTGTCTCTAGCACCTGCATTTCAGGGATGCTCCCTGCAGGGGGCGGTGCAAGCCTCGGGCAAGTAGAGCCCAGCAGCTGGAGAGTTAGGAGTAGACCCAGCACCTCTGCAGGAGGTGAGTGAGCCCTTTGGTACCCTGAAATGGCTCATGATGGAATAGATGTTCAATGACGAGGGCTGGAGAATAGTGCAGATGGGAGCAGGAGCCCAGGAGGCAGGTTGCCAGCTTGACCTTGTGGGACTTGGGGGACCTGGGGTCAAAAGTGCACATTTCTAAGGGGTGCCTGGGTGGCTCAGTCCATTGAGTGTCCGACTTTGACTTAGGTCATGATCTTGAGGTTCATGAGTTTGAGCCCCACATCGGGTTTGCAGCTGTCAGCACGGAGCCACTTTGGATCCTCTGTCCCCTTCTCTCTCTGCCTCTCCCCTGCTCATGCTATCTCTCTCTCAAAAATGAATAGACATTTTTTTTTTTAAGTGCACATTTCTAAGACTTGGTTATTTTATCTATGGAATGAGGTAATATTAATATCTACTTCCCAATATATTTAATACTCCTGGTACTATATCTGGAATAATAGATGGAAGCAATTAATATTATTTACATTGTTGTTTAAGAAGTATATTGCAGGAAAAAAAGGAAACAGGCTTAAAGAAAAAAAAAAAAAACCCAAACAACACTGTATAGAGTCCGGTCCTAATCTTGTTAACAGTATATACATGTTCACGTGGATGATTGGAAGAGACACATGAAGATGTATCACAGAGGCCATTTTAGGATGACACAGTTATGAGTCATTGACATTTTCCTTTTGGGACCTTCCTGTCATTTTAGAATTTTCTGCACAGAGCATGGGTGTTATTATCAGAAAAGAAAAACCAAAAGGATAACCACACGTGAATTTTTCAGAGAGCTGCCCAGAGGACAGGACAGTGAGCCCTGAGAAGCGGCCCCAGGCCACTACCACACGGCAAGTCACCACCTCAGGGTGTGCCTTCTGGCGCGTTTACTGGAACAAGCTTTGAATACCATGCAGAGGTCTGCCAGTGCAAAGGATTCTGCTTTCTTGCTCAGTTTCTTCACAGTTCTCTCAGTGGGAAATAAATGGCTTCCCTAAGCCAGACACAGTTCTGCTCTGGCTTCCCTGGCATTGGGTCTCCATGGCCAGGCCTGACTTCTTTGCCTTACAGGGCAGATGTGGCAACAGACTTGTTGTTTGATTTCTCTCCGGGACTCAGGGGCCAGGAGCCGGCCTGCTCCTCCCTGCAGAGTTCTGATGAGGTTCCAGCAGCATTTCTGTCCCCTCACAGAGCCTCTTCTCCAGGAATATGACAATTGAAACTAGAACCAGAGGAGGAAAAGAGAAAGGACCTTGGGTACTTTTCAAGAGGGACTGCAGCAAGCCCAAGCAGCAGGTGGTGGTTTGCTGGCGTGTAGCAGGGGGCCTCCCAGACGGCGGTGGGTATTCTTCCTCTTCCTTGTCCTGCTTGAGCCTATGGAAGTTGTACCTAGGGGCCCTGATGCAGGGGAGGCATCTCTGGGACAGGCTGCAGCCCAGTGTCTAGGCCTTCCTGAGCCCCGGACCTACCTCTGATAGTCCCTCTGTGGGTTCAAAGATTTAGGCAGAACAGGACACTAATCAATTTCCTGAGCTGACTGAGCATGTCAGGGTCTCCACCCATATTGGTCAGCATGGTGATCTGAACACAGGAAGCCTTTGTCCTGCGCCTCTCTTCACTGGGCCACTCAGATCACACATGCATTATGTTCTGTCCTGGCTGATGCACTTTTATTCCCCCAAACAAAAATAATTTTATTGTTTGTCCGGTTTAAAAAGTGATGCTAAGGGGCGCCTGGGTGGCGCAGTCGGTTAAGCGTCCGACTTCAGCCAGGTCACGATCTCGCGGTCCGTGAGTTCGAGCCCCGCGTCGGGCTCTGGGCTGATGGCTCGGAGCCTGGAGCCTGTTTCCGATTCTGTGTCTCCCTCTCTCTCTGCCCCTCCCCCGTTCATGCTCTGTCTCTCTCTGTCCCAAAAATAAATAAAAAACGTTGGAAAAAAAAAAATTTAAAAAGTGATGCTAAAAAAAATCCAAGCACTGTTTAAAACTTGAAAAAAGCCAGTCACAGAACAGTGGATAGGAGTGTATTTTTATTTTTATTTATTTTTTATTTTAAAAAATTTTTTAAATGTTTATTTATTATGGAGAGACACAGAGAGACAGAGCATGAGCATGGGAGGGGCAGAGAGAGGAGGAGGCACAGAATCTGAAGGAGGCTCCAAGCTCTGAGCTGTTAGTACAGAGCCCGATGCGGAGCTCGAACTCACAAACCCAATGAGATCATGACCTGAGCCGAAGTCAGATGCTTAACTGACTGAGCCACCCAGGTGCCCCTTTATTTTTTTTAAATAAGAAAAAATGCTAACATTAACAACTCAGGCAACAACAGGTGTTGGCGAGGATGCAGAAAAAGAGGATCTCTTTTGCCCTGCTGGTGGGAAGGCAAACTGGTGCAGCCACTCTGGAAAACAGTATGGAGGTTCCTCAAAAAGTTAAAAATAGAACGACCCTACGACCCAGCAATTGCACTACTGGGTATTTATCCAAGGGATACAGGTGTGCTGTTTCAAAGGGGCACATGCACCGCAATGTTTATAGCAGCACTATCCACAATACCCAAAGTATGGAAAGAGCCCAAGTGTCCACTGATGGATGAATGAATAAAGATGTGGTATATATATACAATGGAGTATTACTTGGCAATCAAAAAGAATGAAATCTTGCCATTTGCAACTACATGGATGGAACTATAAGGTATTATGCTAAGTGAAATGCATCAGTCAAAGAAAGATATCATATGACTTCACTCATATGAGGACTTTAAGAGACAAAACAGATGAACATAAAGGAAGGGAAGCAAAAATAATATAAAAAACAGGGAGGGGGACAAAACATAAAAGACTCTTAAATATGGAGAACAAACAGCGAATTACTGGAGGGGTTGTGGGAGGGGGGATGGGCTAAATGGATAAGGGGCACTAAGGAATCTACTCCTGAAATCGTTGTTGCACTATATGCTAACTAACTTGGATGTAAATTTTAAAAATAAATTTAAAAAAATTAAAAATGATGAATTTGATTGTATATGCTTAAAATAAAATCTTGAAGAATGCATGCCAACATTAACAGTGGTTATATATGAGAAATGGGACTGATGGGAAAAGAGTTTTGTGTTTTTTTTACATTATACATAGGCCTGTTGTTTGAATTTTGTGTGATAAGCCTGTATTACTTAGTAATTTAAATAGGCACGTAATTGAAAATGAAAAATAAACATTATCTAGGGGCGCCTGGGTGGCTCAGTCAGTTAAGTGTCCTACTTCGGCTCAGGTCATGATCTCACGGTTCATGGGTTTGAGCCGCATTAGGCTCTGTGCTGGCAGCTCAGAGCCTGGGGGCCTGCCTCAGATTCTGTGTCTCCCTTTCTGTCTGCTCCCCCCCCCCCCCCGCTTGCACTCTTGTCTCTCTCTCCCTCTCTCTCTCTCTGTCTCTCCTCTTGCAAAGATAAATAGTAAATGTTAAAAAAAACCCAAACATTATCTGGGGCTCCTGGGTGGCTTAGTTGGTTAACCATCGGACTTCTGTTCAGGTCATGATCTCGTGGTTTGTGGGTTTGAGCCCCACATTGGGCTCTGTGCTGACAGCTCAGAGCCTGGAGCCTGTTTCAGATTCTGTGTCTCCTTCTCTCTCTGCCCCTTCTTGACTCACACTCTGTCTCTCTCACTCTCTCAAAAATAAACATTAAAAAAAATTATCTAAATTCTAGCCCCTAAGATAGCTACTCTTAGCATTTGGTTACCATCCTTCTAGACATGTCTCTACACAGAAAATAGAGTTTTACTAACTTAATGCTATACGTGTTAGCGTGCTTTCTTTACCCAGTGTCACATCATAGAAGTCTTTCTAGTTGAGTGAATAGAGATTAATGGCAGTGTTCATAATGGTTGTACAGCATTCCATTGTATGGTAGTGAAGGGAAAATGCATTGTTGTCCTCCACTGCTCTACTCACTTATGTGACCAAATGTGTGGGTTTGGCCACAGCACACAAGTCTCCAGTTCTGTGTAGATACCAGCTGGGTGTTCTACAATGCAATTCACTTCTGACACTATTTCTGTGGAGTTAATGTCCGATCCCACAAGTTAGGGCTCAGTCTCACAGGACTGTTCCCACTGTAGGTGCCAGTCACAAGCCCCAGGTTGTCACCTATACTTCTGACCAAATGGCTATAAATCGGAGTTCCCATGACTCCCTCCTTGAGTTCAGTAATTTGCTAGAACAGCTCACAGAACTCAGAAAATAGTTTATTACTTACTAGATTACTGATTTCTTATAAAAGAATACAACTCAATTGCAGCATTATTTACAATAGCCAAGACAAAGAAGCAATGTAAGGGTCCATCAACAGACGAGTGAGTGAAGAAAATGCTGTATATACATACACTGGAATATTATTCAGCCATAAAAAGAAGGAAATCTTGCCACTTGTGACAACATGGATGGACCTTGAGGGCATTATGCTAAGTGAAATAAGTCAGATAGAGACAAATACCATATGATCTCACTTATATGTGAAACCAAATACCCCCCCCCAAAAAAAAAAACTAATAGATATAGAGAGCAAATTAAATGAGTGAAGGTGGTCAAAAAGTACAAATTTCCTGTTATAAAATAAGTCATGGGAGTGCAATATATGGTATAGTGGCTATAGTTAATAATTCTGTATTATATGCTTGAAAGTTGCTAAAGCAAATCTTAAAATTTCTCACCACAAGAAAAAAACTTATGACTTCCATGTGGTGATGAATGTTAACAGGACTTATTGTGGTGCTCATTTTGCAATATATACAAATACGAATCATTATGTTATACACCTGAAGCTAACATGATGTCATATGCCATTTATATCTCAACAAGAAATAAAAGAAAAGATACCACTCAGGAACAACCAGATGGAAGCGGTGTATTATTTAAGGCAAGGTATGTGGGAAGGAGCACAGCTTCCATGCTTGTCTAAGGTGCCACCCTCATAGTGCCTTCACCTGACTACCAAGCTGGAACATCTCTGAACCTCATACTTCAGGGGTCTCTATGGAGGCTTCGTCATGTAGGCATAATCAATTACTACCTCAATCTCCAGCCCCTCTCCCCTTCCCAGAGTATGGGGGTTGAGACAGAAGGTTCCAAGCTTCTCATCATGACTTGGTCTTTTTAGTTATTAGCTTCCATCCTGAAGCTACCTAGGAGCCCATAAGAATTGCCTCATTACAACAAAAGACACTCCTATCATTCAAGAAATTCCAAGGAATTTAGGAGCTCTGTGTCATGAATTGGGGTCAAAGATCAAGCACAAAAGATGCTCCTAACACCTTTGTTACTTAGGAAATGGCAAACATGTTAAGAGCTCTGGCCAAGAGCCAGGGACCAAAGCCAAAATATATATTTCTTATTATATCCTGATACCACAGATAGTAAGATAACAGACTCCTCCAGTGCAAACAGACCCTCAGATAGTTTCCAGTTTTCCTCCCTTTTTTAAAATGTTTGTTATTTATTTTTTGAGAGAGAGAGAGAGAGACAGACAGAGCACAAGTGAGGGAGGGGCAGAGAGAGAGGGAGACACAGAATCTGAAGCAGGCTCCAGGCTCTGAGCTGTCAGCACAGAGCCTGACATGGTGCTTGAACTCACAAACCACGAAATCATACCCTGAGATGAAGTCAGACGCTTAACTGACTGAGCCCTCCAGGCACCCCAGTTTTCCTCCCTTTAAATAATGCTCTAAGGAACATGTATGTACGTCTTGGCAACCATGTTCAGTTATCTCAGAATAAATTTCTAAAGTGGGATTTCTGGGTCACAAGGTCTGCACTTTTGCAATTTGGCACATATGCCCAGCTCTCCTCCATGAAGGACATTCCATGAGGCTGATTGGCCCCTGGCCACAACTGCCCCTGTGCCATAACCTGTAGTCATGGCCAGTTGGCAACCCAGCACTAAGGAAGCACTGGGTAGCCTTTGAAGTCCAAAGAATGAGTCACGAGAGCCTTCCAGTTTTCGGTAACTTCCAAGGCTGGCTTCACTCCAATGTTAAGGAAATTCTTTGAGGCTGGGGCCTTTAGGCCTAGCAGACTCCATGGCTCTTGGAAAACCTAGCTAAACTTCCAAGTTCACCCTCATGGTCACTCCCTATTCCATCCCTCCAAGCAAGAAGAAGTGTCCTGGCAAGGAGTCTGGCCTAAGCACCAAAATGTTATCACGCATAATTTACTGCTGCCTCTTCCCATACCCATATCACCCAAAATTGGTTATTTTCAACCCTCTTCCTGTGTCTGATTGATAGGGAATTTTGGAAGTATGTGGGCCGACACACAGACAGTGGGGCGTCTGGTCTTTACACATATGCCCAGAAGTAAGTGCCTGCTTCATATTCCGTCTCCAACCCAACAGTCCCTTAGATGCCACATTCTGCAAGGGGCATGGACAATTCAGAACATATCTCCAGAAGAGTGACTTTCAGACTGGCAAAAGCTCTCTTAAACTGTGGTCTGTGAGAAATGGCTTTATAAGTAAGGAAACTGGAAACATTTTAGTCTGGAGAAGAAAAGACTTTGGGATGAGGTGTGGGGAGTGGTGAGCTATGACCTACAACAGGTGTTTTAAAAATATTGAGGTCTAGCCATATGGAAGAGGAATTGGATTTTTTCTTTGTTGCCCAGAGAAGAGAACTAGGAAGCTGTTAACTATTCTTTTGGATGTAGAATCATTTTCTAACATGCATAGGCCTCAGGAGGCAGTAAACTGACCATCTCTGAAGTTGCCCCTGTAAAGTCTGGGCAGCTGCTGGCCAGGGCCTTTGTAGAGGGGCTCTAAGTGCTAAGTATGGGGTTGGTGATCTGGGAGTTCAGACCACTGGGCCCAGATGCTACTTAATACCTGCTGATTTTTCTTCCAATCCAGTGTGCTTATGACCGCTTCTGCTGTGCTCCAGTCTGGCTTTCTGCAAATAGCCTGCCTCCTCCTCCTTGATGCTTTCTGTCCCACAACCCTCCAGGTCTCATCCAGCTGGGTCATCTCTGAGAACACCCATAAATACCGTAGCTGTGTTTCTTGATGTAAACTATGGAAGTAGGTTAGTTTCCTGAGCCAAAAAGTAGAGTCCTGGCTCCCTGAGGAAGATGTATGCTCTGCCACAGTGGATGGATTAATCTTTTTCTTATAAACAGTGGTTGTGTTTTCCAGTGATAGAATATTTCCAATGAATAACACTTGCTTAATTTGTATAGTACATTCAGCACATAGGGCAATTTGTATGTATTTTAATTCATTTATTTGATTCTAAAAACTACCCTGCAAGGTAGATAGTATGATCATGTTTTGATACATAAAGAAACAAATGCAGAGAATTTATCTTATTTTTTAATTTTTTTTTTAATGTTTATTTATTTTTGAGACAGAGAGAGACAGAGCATGAACAGGGGAGGGGCAGAGAGAAAGGGAGACACAGAATCTGAAACAGGCTCCAGGCTCTAAGCTGTCAGCACAGAGCCCGATGCGGGGCTTGAACTCACAGACCACGAGATCATGACCTGAGCCGAAGTCGGACGCTCAACCGACCGAGCCACCCAGGTGCCCCAAAATGCAGAGAATTTAAATGATTTGTTTAAGGTTGTAATCTTTTTTTTTTTTTTTTTAATTTTTTTTTTTTTTTTTTGGTCAACATTTTTAATTTATTTTTGGGACAGAGAGAGACAGAGCATGAACGGGGGAGGGGCAGAGAGAGAGGGAGACACAGAATCGGAAACAGGCTCCAGGCTCCGAGCCATCAGCCCAGAGCCTGACGCGGGGCTCGAACTCACGGACCGCGAGATCGTGACCTGGCTGAAGTCGGACGCTTAACCGACTGCACCACCCAGGCGCCCCAAGGTTGTAATCTTAAACAGCAAAGAAAAATGCACCCAAGAATAAAGCAAAGGGAAGTACCATTACATGGAGACCTTTCAGTCGAGGATCTGTTTTTGCCTTTTCCCTGAGGGTAAATATCATACATTTAAGGTGACTGTTTGCCCCCATGATCTGGTAGAATAAAATCAGTCAATGCTGAGTGATGCTTTCACCTCACACCATGGTGGCCAGTGACAGAGCTAAGAGAAGTCAGTGTTTCATTAATTTATCTTTTCTGAAGTTGCCAGAGATGACGCCAACCAAAAAGCTCTCTGGGTTAAATGTTGATGTTTCAAGCAAATGGCCCATAAGCACATGAAAAGAAAGATGTCATCTCACTCAAAATAAGAGAAATGCAAGTCAAACTACCCTCAGATACCACTTCTCACTTGTCAGATTGGTAGATTCCAAGTTTGAGAGCATATCCTGTTGTCAAGCTGTGAGGAAACAGGGACTTCATGTGTTCATGGTGGGATGCAAAATGGTGCTCTCCCTGTGGAAGAGAACATATCAATATCCAGCAAAACACATCTATTTACCCCTTGATGCAGCACTTCCACTTCTAGGAATCCCAAAGACATGAGCAAAAACATGAAAAGATACTCACAAATGGCTATTAGCTGAAGCAGTGTTTGTAATAACTAGCACAAGGATCTTCTTATGACAGCGGTGGGGCCATGAGAGGAAGTGGAAATGTGTGCATGTTTAGTCAAGCCTCTGTTTGACTATCCCATTGGCCAGAGTAAGTCCCATGGTCAAGCCTAGGGTCAGGGAGGGAGGGGACTACAAAGTTACAAAATTAATACCCTCAGAGATGGTATTAATTGGGGCCATTAATGCAATCAGTTTACCATAGGGAATTTGCAGTCTTTCGTGTAATTCATACAGCATGGTTTATAGATTTATGATCTTGATCATATAAATAGAATACACTCTAAGTTAACAAGATGTCTCTTAAAATGTATCAACCCAACTACTCTATTTCAGATATTTCAGTATACATTAGCCAGTTATATTTGGGAATATGAATCCTTATCATTCTGTGCAGTAAAAGATTTGATGGCAATAATGGTAACACCGATGGGGATGACCAGTGGAACTGCCTCATCAAGAATATCTGTGCAATGTTCTCAGTTATTTAAAATGTCCAGCAAATTAATCAAGCAAAGAATTCTGTTTTTCATATAGCCTAAAGATTTGTTGAATATTCAGGGATATGGAATCAAGTGTGTGGTGGTAGTGTAACCAAAATAAAACTATGGCCGTTGCAATCTTGAGAAAGAAAAAAAAAAAAAGCAATGCAGAGAAAAGTGTCTATAGTGAGTTTCATTTATATAAGAAAACATGTTTTTCTTTATGTTTTTAAATGGAAGGGTAAACCATAATATTTTTTAAATGGTAAGCTATGGGAGAAGGAGGGAACAGATGGAGAGGACAGGAAGCCAACTTCTCTGAATATATCTTGTTCTTAGATTTATGACTTTGGAACCATTTAAAATTTTATATAATTATAAGACAAATCAAAATGAGTATTTTTATGTGTTAGCTTTTTTTGTGCTATAAAGCAGATTATCACTAAATTAGTGGCTTAAAAGAACACACATTTATTATTGCCTCTTTGGGTCAATAGTCTGGGTATTGCTTAGACTTCATCGGGGTCTCACAGAGTCTCACAAGGCTGAACTCAGTGTTTGCTGGGCTGCATTCTTTTTTTTTTTTTTTTTTTTAAGATTATTTACTTACTTTTGAGAGAGAGAGAGAGAGCGAGCGAGCATGCATGTGAGTGGGGAAGGGGCAGAGAGGGAGGGAGAGAGAGAATCCCAAGCATGTTCTGTGCTGTCAGCTCACAGCCTGACACGGGGCTCAATCCCATGAACCTCGAGGTCATGACCTGTGCCAAAACCAAGTCAGACACTTAACCCTAACCGACTGAGTCACACCAGGCTCCCCTGGGCTGCATTCTTATTTGGAGCCTCTGCTAGGGATGGATCTGCTTCCAGGTTCCCTGAGGTTGTTGGCAGAACTCCTTTCCTTGTAGCTGCAGGATTCTGGGCAGCTTGCTTCATCAAAGCAAGCAATGCAGAAAAGTGTGGGGGTGAGGTGGAATGTACAGTCCTTTTTTTAAGGCCTTTTACCTTCATCCAGTCAAGTCCATCAAAGATAATCTTCCTTTTAATTAACTCAAAATTATTTGATTTGGCCTCATATCCATTAGGATGGATACTATTTAAAAAACAAAAGGGGCTCTTGGCTGGCTCAGTTGGTGGAACATGTGACTCTCCATCTTGGAGTTGTGAGTTTGAGCCCACAATTGGGTGTGGAGATTACTTAAATAAAATCTTAAAAACAAAAAAACCAAAAACCACACACCAGAAAATAACAAGTGTTGGCAAGGATGTGGAGAAATTGGAACCCTTGTGCATTGCTGGGAGGGATGTAGAATGGTGCAGCCATTATGGGAAACAGTATAGCGTTCCTCAAAAAAATTAAACATAGAATTACCATATGATGTAGCATTTCTGCTTCTGGGTATACATCCAAAAGAATTGAAAGCAAGGTGTCAAAGAGATATTTGTATACCGATGTTCATAGCAGCATTATTCACAAGCCGAAAGGTGGAAGCAACCCACGTGTCCATCAACAGATGAATGGATAGACAAAATGTGGTATATACATGTAAGCGAAAATTATTAGGCCTTAAAAAGAAAGGAGATTCTGAGCATGCTACAACATGGATGAACTGTGAGGTCATTATGCTAAGTACTTAGAAAAAAGTCACAAAAAGACAAATATTGGATGGTTCCACTTATATGTGGTACCTGAAGTAGTTTAATGCACAGGGACAGGGGCTGAAGAGAGGGAGTGGGGAGTTAGTGTTTAATGGGTACAGAATTTCAGTTTTGTAAGAAAAGAATTGTAGAGATTGGTTGCATGACAATGTGGATGTACTTAACACTACTGAACTGTAAACTTAAAGATGGTTAAGACGGTATATTTTATGTTGTGTATTTTACTACAATTAAAAATTAAAAAATTAAAGCATCAATTGATTTGGGTTCTTAATTATACCTGTAAAATACCTTCGCTTTTGCCATATTCTGTTAGCAAAATGCAAGTTACAAGTCTTGTTCACACTCAAGTCTTGTTCACACTGGAGGTAGGGAGGAATTTTGGGGGCTACCTTAAAGTTGGCCTACCAACACTTCCTAAAAATTATAAGCAAAATGAGACAAATGAAATTCATAGCGTATCCAATTGATATCATAACCATACACATAGATTTTAAAACACAGTAGGGGCTCCTGGGTGGCGCAGTCTGTTAAGCGTCCGACTTCAGCCAGGTCACGATCTCGCGGTCCGTGAGTTCGAGCCCCGCGTCAGGCTCTGGGCTGATGGCTCGGAGCCTGGAGCCTGTTTCCGATTCTGTGTCTCCCTCTCTCTCTTCCCCTCCCCGTTCATGCTCTGTCTCTCTCTGTCCCAAAAATAAATTAAAAAATGTTGAAAAAAAATAAATAAATAAAAAAAAAAATAAAACACAGTAATGTGACTGTAGACCTCTAATCTATCACAAAGGCAAAAAAACCTATTTTCAGTGATCATATTGTTAATAAGAGTGTTATTCTGAAACTAGTATATGCATATAATAGGATAAAGCAAATAAATGATTATATTAGAAACCAAGATTTTCGGGCACCTGGATGGCTCAGTTGGTTAAGCGTCTGACTTCAGCTCAGGTCATTCATGATCTTGAGGTTCATGAGTTTGAGCCCCAGGTCCGGTTCTATGCTGACAGCTCAGAGCCTGGAGCCTGCTTCAGATTCTGTAGCTCCCTCTCTCTCTGCCCCTCCACCACTCACATGCTGTCTCTCTCTCACACAAGAAAAAATCAACAATATTTAAAAAATTTTTTAAAAACCCAAGATTTTCAGTAAGAGAAAAAGAAGCACAAATATAAAATCAAATAAATAAAAATTCTGTGTTCTTAAATTTTAACTGGAAATATTGATGAACCTGAGATTATTTTTTCTTTTTGTTAAAAAATGTATATTTTATCTTTGTTTACTGAAAAAGTCTTGAAACAATAATCCAGTAGCAGTAGACACTTCTGGTTCCAGATTGTGGTCCCCATATACTGTTTCTAAAACAAACTAAGGCTTTTTGGAGAAATGTCCAGTTCTGGGGCAGAAAATATACAGGATGAGCCTATGACATCTTTTTATACCAGAAAACAAGGCAGCTACCAAAGATTGTCAGGGTCATATCAACAGACCCAAGAGAGTCTCTATTTTTAGAAACATCTACCAGCCAAAGATGGAATAATATAAATATTAATAGTCACAACTGCAGTGGATTGAAACATATCAAATATATTAAAATCCATGTGTTCATAATAATACTTAAAAAGGCAAACAAACAATGGAAAACTTCACTTACCATGTTTAGAAGATTTGATAATTTATTATTCTGAAAGTTAGTGAATAATGGAAAAGAACCACACTTTCTGCCTTTCCTATATAAATTACCTCAGGGTACCTTTAAAGAAGATTTCCAGCAAGAAAATTATAAAGGGTGATAGAATAGTTTTTGGAACCTTCTAATGAAATACTGGATCTAGCAGTTGTCATCATGGTGCTAACCTCACAATCTCTGGCTCTAACCTTTGGCGTTTACAGGAAACACCAAGGGACAAAGGAACATGCTAAATGATGGCATGGGGATGCAATCAGCAAAATTCAGACTTTGGGGAATTTTACTGGACAAACAACCTGGTTCCTTCAATAAGAAAAAAAAAAAGGAAGAGGGAAAAACTTTTAGATGGAAAGACTTAAAAACTAAACCAGCCAAATGCACTGTGTGGCCCTTATTTGGATAGTAATTTGAACAAACCAACTGTAAAAGACATTTATAGAAAGTCAATTAAGACAATAATAGTTGACAATACTAAGAATCTACTGCCAAATTTTTTAGGTGTGATGCTTGTAATCATAATTATGTTTTTAAAAGAGAGTACTTACCACTTAGAATCTGTACTAAAATACTTATGGGTGAAATGATATGGTGTCTGAGATTTGCTGCAAAATAATCCTATGGGGATCGTGTGGGAATTTGGGGGTAGGGTTATAGATGATTTGGGGATTGCCCATAAATTGATAATCATTGAGGCCAAGGGATGGGTATATGGGAGTTCATTGTATTATTTTCTCGATTTTGGTTAAAAATTCTCCTTAACAAGTTATTTGTGTGTGTGTGTGTGTGTGTGTGTGTGTGTGTGTGTGTGTGTGTGTGTGTTTGTTTTTAAAGCCTGAGTTTCAGACCAGGAATGGAAAATAATTTTTTTAATGTGTTTTGGAGACATTTGAAGTCCAAAGCTGTATGGTGCATTGGCCAAGCCCTAGTGGATTATGTGAAAAGAATTCCTTGGAAACCGTCTTCTTTAGTACTCATGTCACCTTCATACCACCTGCTTTCCTTTCTCTTCAGACTGTCTCAGTATGGTTGGTGGATAGGAAGAAGGATTGAAGTTTATTGGTTTGGTTTGATTGATCCAGTTTTCTCTGCTGCCAGGCTGAATCTAGTGACCCACTCAGCAGCAGCTTCTTCCTGAGAGTATTAGGGTAAAACCTTGTGCTCCACAGCAGGCCTGCCCTTGAATAGTTCCATACTTGGCTACACTTGAACTTGCAGTCTAGGCGAGGATAGACTTTTTTTCTGTAATGAGGGTAGCGCTCAAGGTAACAATTTCTGCTTTGGTCTACTTAACTTCTTACCTGGCTCCAGAAGGTTTCTCTTTCTGTATTAATTGGAAACTAAATGCTTTATATACACAGGGTCAGGGCAGAACCAGATTCTCCTTTTGAAAGATGCCAGAGCCACATTTTGTCCTCATCATCCTCTTTCCTGAAGGGAAAAAAAAAGATGCTTATTTTGCCTGCACCTCCCTAGCCCGTAAGTGCCAAGAATACAACTCTCTCCACTCCCAAAAACAAACACAAAATGACAACAAAGCAAAAAAGTTTATCCTAAAGTAGTGTGTCTGCTGTCCCTCCAGATTTCCAGACTACCGCAAAGGGGCAAAATGCCTTTCCTCCTTGGAATTTAGGCAGAATGAGGACTATGCTAAAGGTCTTCGACTTAAGAGAATGTTACAGGGGCGCCTGGGTGGCTCAGTTGGTTAAGCATCCAACTTCGGCTCAGGTCATGATCTCACGGTCCGTGAGTTTGAGCCCCGCGTCAGGCTCTGTGCTGACAGCTCAGAGCCTGGAGCCGGTTTCAGATTCTGTGTCTCCCTCTCTCTCTGCCCCTCCCCTGTTTATGCTCTGTCTCTCTCTGTCTCAAAAATAAACATTAAGGGGCGCCTGGGTGGCTCAGTTGGTTAAGCGTCCGACTTCAACTCAGGTCACGATCTCGCGGTCCGTGAGTTCGAGCCCCACGTCAGGCTCTGGGCTGATGGCTCAGAGCCTGAAGCCTGCTTCGGATTCTGTGTCTCCCTCTCTCTCTGCCCCTCCCCTGTTCATGCTCTGTCTCTCTCTCTCAAAAATAAATAAACGTTAAAAAAATTTTTTAAACAAATAAACGTTAAAAAAATAATAATAAAAAAAGAATGTTTTAGATGCAGTGCATCAGCTGTGTCCACCCCTAACAAATGGGAATAATGGATGTGTGCAGCCATCGTCACCTGGCCCTGTCTCGTTGTTGATCTATAGATGTGTCTACCATTTTGATGTTAGATTTTAGCAAGTGCTAATGGGAAAAAAATGTACAGTGTACAGAAATAGGACTCAGAACAAAAACGGCAAGGGAGAGAAAGGGGATTGTTTTAATGTAACTGACTATAACCACTAAGAGAAGAAGAAAAACAAGAAAAGTTTGAAGTCTGTGGCAAGAGTACCAGCATCATTAGCCTAGTTAATTTAAGATAAGGTGCGGTGTTTGTTCAAGAACTTAAATGCCTTAGCTGGTGAAAGTGCCACTGGTGACATTTTAGATACAAGCCAAGGATGGGCACCTGGGTTCTGGGACCACCCAGTTCTGTAACCGCTGCACTCAGAGTGAGTGGCATGGTAGCCAGTGTGATGGCTGCTGGAGCCGCCAAAGGAGTTCGCACTGCATGCCAGAGATGTGAAGGAGGAGTGCTTCTTTCTCATTTTATTTTTTTAAGCATACAAATAATACATAAATCCATCTTGGAAGTTAACAGAAGTTAACAATTCAGACTCTATGAATCAAGCCAAAGTCCTCCTTGACCACACAACCCAATCTCAGGCCCCTCCCCAAACCACTTTATCTGTATGGTGGCTTCCTTGCACCAGACCAGACTTCTTCTGTGCATTCACCTCCTTCTGGGTACCTATAGAGTGGTTTGGGTTTGTGTATATATTTTTTTCCTTTTTTTTTTTTTAAACTGTATCTCCAACATGGGGCTCAAACTCACAACCCCCAGATGAAGAGTCCCATGCTCTACCAATGGAGCCATCCAGGTGCCTCTTTCCTTCTTTAATGTAAGCGAAACTGTTCTGTCCTTAACAATTGGACTTTTTAATTAACTGTGCGTCTTGGAGATCTTTCTACCTCAACATATAAAGATTTACCTAATTCCCTTTTACTGCTGCTCATGATTTTATAGTATGGATAAGCCATATTTTAACCTTCATGCACATTCAGATTGTTTCCATTTCTTCACTATCACAAACAGCACACAGATGTTGTGAGCATCCTTATTCATTCCTCCTTGTGAACGCGTTTTGCTCTAGGGCAGATACGTACTACGAGGTGGAACGATTAGGTCAAAGGGAAAGTACTTTCTATATTAATAGATTCTGCCATGTGGCCCTCCAAGATGACTGTGCTACTTTACAGATGCTTGGCAGCATCTGTTGTAGATGTAGACCTACCTAGTCTCTTCAGGAAAAAGATGGAAAGAGTAGAAGCATGTGCTTGATTTTAAAGCTTCAAAGCATCTCCTGGCACTTTTGAGGGGGGGTTGAAATGTATATAGGGACTGCGCATTTAAAACCCTCTATAGTTATTTTGGCTTTAAGAACAAAGGGACCTGCATGCAGTTGGCAGGCCCTCCGTGCCGGCTCAGGAGCGTGAGAGGAGCAGGAGTGGGTTTTGCCCAGTTACAAGCCTCTGGGCAAAAGACTTCTCCTTCTCGTACTGACAGGTGTCTAAACAGATGGAGCTGCCTTAAAAGAAAAGTGAAAGCATCTGCCAGCTTAGGACTCAGGGCTCTCTGGAAATGGAGAGCAAGGATCTGTATTCCTCATAGAAGAGCATGACACATAGAGGGTGGACAGACAGGATTTGTGACAGCAACAAGCTGTGGCAGGTAAACCCTACTGAGCTCTGTTTGCACTGAGGGGCTCACCCTCTGGGGCGGGGGGTGTGGGGTGGGGAGTGAGGCTGTCCTGCCAGTCCTAAAAGTCCTGCAGGCCCCAGAGACTCACTTGTGGGTGAGAGTCTCCCGAGACCCCAGCAGCTCGCCAGCCTCCTGCCTCCACTGCTCTGACCCCTATTCCAGGTTGCTGAGCTTCTCTGCTTATAAAAGGGATTTTCCTTACACTTCACTGTTTGCCTTCATGATTGTGGCTTTGAGGGAGAAGGAGGAAGCTGGGGAGCCAGAGGTTTTTGAGAAAATACATACATAGGGAAACAATTTTGAGTCTCTTTTGACTGGCTTTCTAATCCTTGGCGATTCCTTTGATTCTGGGCAAAACCTAGAAGGAATATCCTTTACGTTTCCTTTCAGTTTTGTAAGAACAAACATGTCCCCTCGCTCTTCTTTATTTAATTAAGTGGTACAGCACATTCATTTCCCTCGCAGTGTCTTGCAACCACATTTAGCCAAATTAATATCAGACAGAACTGGTTGAGGAAAGCTCTCTAACCAAACACTCAAATTAACTTTTCAAGTCATGAAACTGCACTCAGAACCTTCAAAGGGGCCGGGAGGAGTTCATTCTTTCTTCTACCGCTCGACCGGGTTGGAGAAACTTGTCAGCCAGCCACCATCCACACCATCCAGCTATGAAGAACTCTGCCGGACAGCCCCACACGTCCAGGGAACCTGTTTCTCTCCCTCCCCCCACAGTTTGTCTGCCTTCTTGCTATTTTTTCTTTCTTAAAAGAAAATGGCCTTTCTTTGGAGAAGTTTGATCTGAAACCCTGCAAGGCGGGGTGTGCCATCATGCTCCTGAGATCTCCTTCCCTGCAGGCATCTTGTCTGCTGTGCATGTGTGTGTGAAGAAGAGCGGGGGTGCCAAATTCTGTTGTTTTGTACCAGCTGAAGCCTCTAAGCTCTAGAATATCCCATCCTTTTATATGTTCTCCTTGCCACGCTGAAGTGTTAGAGGGGAATCAACCCAGGACATATTTATTTTTTGCTCCTCTGTGATGTGCGTTCCTCACTGCTCTCAACTGCTATCCCAAGTTCCTGAGATGGGCCTTGCCTTATCATTGCTGCAAGTCTCTAAGCTGAAATCCTAGCCTTGGTTTGGAGATGGGGAGAAAGGGCCGGCAGGCAGGGAAGTGCTTACCCACCACTTTGTTTGGATTCCTGGAGGAAGGAGAGCTGCTGATCTTCCCCAGCGAGAAGAGGGTCTGTGCCACTGGTCCTTGGATGGGTGCTGTCATGTGAAAGCAGTGGAGACCTGGAGGAGGCCCTGGGTCTTAGTGCAGTGCCTGGGGTCGTACTCTCCCCAGAATCGGCATAGCATCTCATGGCTGTGTTGAGGCCTCCAGAAATGTAATCTGTAGCAGTGACATTAGGCTGTCCTACACCCTATGCCCTCCTAAAATTTTGTAGGCTCGAGAAACAAGTAAACAAGGCACACACATCCCTCCCCTCCCCACAGCTTGGCATAGAGCAAGGAGAAAGCACCTGGGCTTTAGAAATTAGGATAGGATTCCGTGAGAGATCCAGCGGGGGCAGTGGGCCAACTCATTGGCCCCAGTTAGGAGCATCTGGGCTGGGCAGAGGCTAACAGGACTGACTTTGAACGTTGCCTCCTCCACTGCTCTGGCCAGGGCTGGTTCATTCAGCAAAACCTCCAGGTTGTCTCCTCTCACTGGGGTGTCATGAGGCTGCCTGGGACTGTGCAGATTTGTGTTTCAGCCCCCATAAGGATATTTCAGTTTGACTCTAAGGGGCCGTCTTCTAATCTCAGAGGGAGCCTTTGGACCCAGCTCCGCCGAGCAGGCCACAGTGGCTGCAGTAGCCTCTTAGGCCTTCTCAGGAAGGAGGGTGGGGTCAGCCAGTTGCCAGATGCTCCCCTTGGGCCTTGGTTTCATGCTGGGACTTTCAGGAGACAGGAGGACAGGCTTCCTGACGCTTCCCTATTAGCAGTCTGTGTTGCTGGGGGCGTGTCTGGTGCATTTGGCATTTTAGGGAAGAACTGCTGAGCCCTCCTAGTAACCAGCCAGCTCTGGGTCTTCATACAGGACACTTAAGCCCGTGTTGTCAAAGCAGGTATGAGCACTGGTGTGATGTGTGAGCGCCAAGAAGGCAAGAAAACTGGAAACCAATTCTTGAGAGACTGTGATGGCGACCCCATCGTTCAAAAATTTGACCTTGGAGTTGACAGACTCCAGTCTGCCAGCCTGCTTTGCACCACCTCCCATTTTCCTGCACTCTCTAAAATCCCCCTTGTATACCAGCCACTCATGTGACACCTGGCACAATTCAGCAGGGTTTCCTGCCCTTGCCCTTCATCCTCTCAGAGCACTCTCTCAAAAGTGCCTTTGACTTCAGGGGTCCAAGCTTCAGCCATGAGAAACCCACTCTTTCCCGCTCTGGAAGACAACATTAACCCATTCTCTTCCGACCAAGTGAATTAATTCGAGTAAAGGGTGTGGGGGGTGGAGCACCGCTTTCCAAACTGTTGTGGAAAACATCATCGCTGGGACTGTACTTTCACACAGAATGGAGACCGACAGTCATTTTCCAGAGTTGGGATGAATTAAGAACTCTTAGAGAATGTATTTGTTCCTCAGTGTTTCAAAGGCAGCACTAATTATTTTACAAACAATGGCTGTTTTCTTCTGCAACCCATTTCCCTAGATTTTGCTAACTTCTTATATCCGGCACAGCGCAACTTCAAACAGCTAGACTAAAGCTGGATGTTTGGGAGGTGGGGGTAGGGTGAGGGCCAATCTGAGGGGCCTGTTAGCACTCGTGTTCCCATACAGTTCTTGCCAGGGGGTTGTTTGTTAATGGGGAAGGAGACACAGAGTAGTGAACCCTTTCCTTCAGCTAAGCAAGGGGCAGAAGTATACCCAGCAGTTTTTGGACTCTCTTTGCCAGCCTGGAGGGCCTTCCCCCCTGTGACTTTGCCCAATAGGCAGCAGCTGAGGGAGGTTTCTCAGGGTACTTGGAGCTAGAGCTCAGAGGAAGAGGGAAGGGAAGGGAAAGTGAGCATCCAGGCTTCACCTGGAATGGCCTGCCTTGAGACCCTAGAAGGCCCCTCTGCTAATGTGGTTTGGGTGGAGGTCCCAGGGATTTGCATCCTAATGTCTTGGTTAGGACACTTCAGGGAGCTGAAGAGAGAGGAAATGGCGCCCCTCTAACCACTGGACTGAACAGCTGGGCCTCCGACCGAGGCATTATTAGCATTTGAAAACCCATCTGAAGGGGCTGAGAGCTTCCTGGGGTGGGCGCTGGGGCCTGAGTGCTGAGGCCCGCAGTGGCTCCACACAGAATGGGGCCGAGCATCCAGGGCATAAAGACCAGACTGGACTCAAGAATGAGCCCATTGTGGCTTTGTCCCAGGCTTGAAAACTGTGACCAAGGCTCTTTCATTGTTAAGAAAGACTGTTTCTTGGCCACAGCAGAGCTAATAAGTCTGGTTCCCCCACCAGGCAGGGCTGGGGAAGAAAGACCATGTCCTATGCTGGAAGGTTGTTAGCGTCTCACGCTCTAAACCTTTCTGGTGTGGTTATGCGTTCTCCTCTCCCTTCCTTCTTTTTAACTCACTCCTGATCCCACGTGTGTTGGTCCCAGAGCAGCCACTGGGTCCGTCTCCCTTTTCTGCCTTAGGGTCTCCCCTCCCAGCTGCCTAAATTAAGCCCCTTCCCAAATTAAACCTGTACGAGGTATTTTTTTGGTCATTCTTATTTCATTTAAACAGTTTGGGTTTGTACAACAATTATTTTTAAACCCGGTCAGTTCTGATTAATAAAACATCATGGCTCCAAACCTGTTCAGCCTTTTCCCTGTTTCCAATTTCTGTTCCTGTCAGGTTTGGAGTATATTTGTATAGACCAGACAGCCAGATGTGGGTCAGGGGAGAGAACTTGACCAACTCTTTCTTAAAACAGGAGCGATGGTGCCACCTACTGGCCTGTGCTGTGAGCTACAGGCTCTGTGGCGGGTTCTTGATTTCTGGTAGAGGGACTAGGACCTGGGCAGGAATAGCTGTACCGTATTCCAGTATAGGAATAACATGCAACAGTGGAAAGCAAACTGAGGCACACTATTCCTTGCTTACAGATGAGGAAACTGGCTTGGGAATTGTGGTTGGGCAAGTTGCTGAGGGTTATAACTAGTAGGGGCAGAAGCAAATAGGAACTGGGCCTTCCCAACTGCAAGTTAACCACGACACCAAGGTTTGCCAAAGCCAGCTGGAGATTTTAGTTCATGACTGGACAAGGCATTCAATGACCCAAATAGGACTCTCTTCCCTCTTCAAGTCTCTGATTCAATCCTTCTGATTTATCAGTTTGATATGACTCTTTAAACCTCTAATGGCTCTTCAACTCTGGTTCATTTCAGTTTTTAATAATGTCAGGTAGATAACAGTAGCTGTTAGAAATTAAATTTGTTTTCAGGAAATTGCTTTGCAGTTACCATAAGCAACACTGATTTTCCTTTTATTTTCCTGATTTAGTAGTAATATGAAGTTTCCTTTTAAACTAAGTTTGTTTAGGTTTTAAAAAGTGAGTCAATCTCGGGGTAAATGCAGGTTGTCATACAGCTGGTACCAACACAGAAGTGTTACGGATGACTCGAAAGTTTGGGTAATGTGGCACTGTGCTCACCATCACTGACTTGCCCCCATGACTTCGGGCAGTCTGTCTCACGGATCCTTTCCTGATTTGTGGAAAATGAAAACGTTGGTCATTCAGGTCGTGTAGACCATAAAATGCTGTGATGTCTCGGCATTATGAGTCACATTTCTCCCAGGCCACAGCTTACCTGAGAAGGTAGTAACCAAGAATCCAAGACCTTGGCTTTGCTTTGATTACTTTGCCTTTCCCTCAAGATTCCTCCCTTTCACCTACTATATTCTTTATTTTTTAACATCTTTATTGAGATATAATTCATATACCGTGTAATTCACAGTTGTGAAACTGTCACCACAATGAACCCCAGAACCTTTTCATCACCCCCAAAAGCAGTGCCATACAAGTCACTAACCATTCTAGCCTTAGGCAACCACCAATCTCTCTGTCTGCATAGATTTGCCTATTCTGAACATTACATACAAATGGAATTGCATATGTCCTTTTGGAACTGGCTTCTTTCACTTAGTATAATGTTTTTAAGGTTTGTGTTATAGCGTGTATCAGTACTTCATTTTTATTGCCAAATAATACTCCATTGTGTGGACATACGACATTTCCTTTATCTTTTCTTTTTAATTTTTTTTTTTTTTTAGTGTTTATTTATTTTTGAGACAGAGAGAGACAGAGCATGAGCAGGGAAGGGGCAGGGAGAGAGGGAGACGCAGAATGTGAAGCAGGCTCCAAGCTCTGAGCTGTCAGCACAGAGCCCAACGCGGGGCTCAAACTCACGAACCGTGAGATCATGACCTGAGCCGAAGTTGGACGCTTAACCGACTGAGCCACCTAGGCGCCTCTCCTTTATCTTTTCATTAGTCGATAGACATTGGGTTATTTCCCACTTTGGGCTGTTGTGAATAACACTGCTGTGAACATTCATGTACAAGTCTCTGTGTGAACGTGTTTTCATTTCTCTTGGGAATATACAAGAGAATATTGTATATTGGCTTGGAATTGCTAGGTCATATGGCAGCTCCAAGTTTAATCATTTGAGGGATTGCCAAACTGTATTCCAAAGCATTCCACTATTTTACATTCCCACCAGCAGTGTGTGAGGGTTACAATTTCTTTCCTTACCAACACTCGTTATTGTTATTTTTATTTTTATTTTTTTAAATTTTTTTTTCAACGTTTTTTATTTATTTTTGGGACAGAGAGAGACAAAGCATGAACGGGGGAGGGGCAGAGAGAGAGGGAGACACAGAATCGGAAACAGGCTCCAGGCTCCGAGCCATCAGCCCAGAGCCTGACGCGGGGCTCGAACTCACGGACCGCGAGATCGTGACCTGGCTGAAGTCGGAGGCCCAACCGACTGCGCCACCCAGGCGCCCCTCGTTATTGTTATTTTTAATTGTAGCTGCCCTAATGGGTGTGAAATGATGGTATCTCACTGCTGTTTCGATTTGCATTTCCCTAATGGCTAATCACGTAAAGCATCTTTTCATGTGCTTATTGGCTATTTGTATATCTTTCTGGAAGAAAAATTCTATTCAGATCCTTCACCCATTATAAAGTTGGATTATTTGTCTTCTTATCATTGGGCTGTAAGTTTCTTTATATATTCTGGATACCTATAAGATCTATGTAGATATTTTCTCCCATTCTGTATATTGTCTGTTCACTTTCTTTTCTTTTCTTTTTTTTTTTTTTAATTGTGTTTAGGGGCACCTGGGTGGCTCAGTCAGTTAAGCGTCCGACTTTGGCTCAGGTCATAATCTCACGGTTAGTGAGTTTGAGCCCTGCACTGGGCTCTGCTGACAGCTCAGAGCCTGGAGCCTGCTTCAGATTCTGCGTCTCCCTCTCTCTCTGTTCCTCCCCCGCTCACACTCTGTCTCTGTCTCTCTCTCTCAAAAATAAATAAAGATTAAAAAGAATTTTTAAAATAATTCTTTTGGGTGTATATCCAGAAGTAAAATTGCTGGATCATATGATAATTCTATGTTTAACCTTTTGAGGAACTGTCACACTGTTTTCCACAGTGGTTGCACCATTTTGCATTTCCAGGAACAGTGCACCAAAGTTCCAGTTTTTCCACAGCCTCACCAGCACTTGTTATTTTTTGGGTGGTATTTTGTTTTGTCTTATAATAGCCATCCTAATGGTTGTGAAGTGTCATCTCATTGTGGTTTTGGTTTGCATTTCTTTTTACTTTGTGAAAGTACTGTTTGCAGCACAAAAGGTTTTAATTTTAATGAAGTCCAATTCATCTCTCCTTTGTTGCTTGTGCTTTTGGTGTCTAAGAAACCACTGCCTAATTTAAGGTCAGAAGATTTATTCCTGTGTTTCTTAGAGTTTTACAGTTTCAGCTCTTATAGTTGGGCGTATGATCCATTTTAAATTAATTTTTGTTTATGGTGTAAGGAAAAGATCCAACTTGAGTCTTTCATGTGTGGATATCCAGTTGTTCCAGTACCATTTTCTTTTTTTTTTTTTTTTTTTTTTTTTTAATTTTTTTTTTCAACATTTTTTATTTATTTTTGGGACAGAGAGAGACAGAGCATGAACGGGGGAGGGGCAGAGAGAGAGGGAGACACAGAATCGGAAACAGGCTCCAGGCTCCGAGCCATCAGCCCAGAGCCTGACGCGGGGCTCGAACTCACGGACCGCGAGATCGTGACCTGGCTGAAGTCGGACGCTTAACCGACTGCGCCACCCAGGCGCCCCTCCAGTACCATTTTCTGAAAAGTCTGCCTTTCTTATATTGAATTGTCTTGGCACTCTTTTCAAAAATTAATTGGTCATAAATGTGAGGGTTTATTTCTGGACTCTAAATTCTGTTACATTGATCAAATGTCTATCCTTATGCTAGTACCACACTGTCTTGGTAACTGTAGCTTTGTATCAAGTTTTTTCTTTTTTTAATTTAATGTAATCTAATTTCTTAAGTTTACATCCAAGTTAGTTAGCATATAGTGCAGCAATGGTTTCAGGGGTAGGTTCCTTAATGCCTCTTACCCATTTAGCCCATCCCTCCTCCCACAACCCCTCCAGTAACCCTCTGTTGTTCTCCATATTTAAGAGTCTCATGTTTCGTCCCCTTCCCTTATATTATTTTTGCTTCCCTTCCCTTGTGTTCGTCTGTTCTGTATCTTAAAGTCCTCATATGAGTGAAGTCATATGACATTTGTCTTTCTCTGACTAATTTCACTTAGTATAATGCCCTCTATTTCCATCCACGTAGTTGCAAATGGCAAGATTTCATTCTTTTTGATTGCCGAGTAATACTCCATTGTATATATATACCATGTCTTCTTTATCCATTCATCCATCAGTGGACATTTGGACTCTTTCCATACTTTGGCTATTGTGGATAGTGCTGCTATAAACCTTGGGGTGCATGTGTCCCTTCAAAACAGCACACCTGTATCCCTTGGATAAATACCCAGTAGTGCAATTGCTGGGTCGTAGGGTAGTTCTATTTTTAACTTTTTGAGGAACCTCCATACTGTTTTCCAGAGTGGCTGTACAGTTTGCATTCCCACCAGCAGTGCAAAAGAGATCCTCTTTCTCCGCATCCTCACCAACATCTGTTGTTGCCTGAGTTGTTAATGTTAGCCATTCTGACAGGTGTGAGGTGGTATCTCATTGTGGTTTTAATTTGTATTTCCCTTATGATGAGTGATGTTGAGTGCTTTTTCATGTGTCGGTTGGCCATCTGGATGTCTTCTTTGGAGAAGTATCTATTCATGGCTTTTGCTCATTTCTTGACTGGATTATTTGTATTTTGGGTGTTGAGTTTGAGAAGTTCTTTATAGATTTTGGATACTAACCCTTTATCTGATATGTCGTTTGCAAAAAGCTTCTCCCATTCTGTCAGTTGCCTTTTAGTTTTGCTGATTGTTTCCTTCGCTGTGCAGAAGCTTTTTATTTTGATGCGGTCCCAATAGTTCATTTTTGCTTTTGTGTCCCTTGCCTCTGGAGATGTGCCTCTGGAGAAGTTGCTGCCACCAAGATCAAAGAGGTTTTTGCCTGCTCTCTCCTTGAGGATTCTGATGGCTTCCTATCTTACATTTAGGTCTTTCATCCATTTTGAGTTTATTTTTGCGTATGGTGTAAGAAAGTGGTTGAGGTTCATTTTTCTGCTTGTCGCTGTCCAGTTTTCCCAGCACCACTTGCTGAAGAGACTGTCTTTATTCCATTGGATGTTCTTTCCTGTTTCGTCAAAGATTAGTTGGCCGTATATTTGTGGGTCTATTTCTGGGTTCTCTATTCTGTTCTATTGATCTGAGTGTCTGTTTTTGTGCCATGTATCAAGTTTTGAAATCAGTAGGATTAAGTCTTCCAACTTTGTCTTTTTCTTCCTTCCTTCCTTCCTTCCTTCCTTTCTAAAGATTTTATTTTTTTAAGTTTATTTATTTATTTTGAGACAGAGACAGCACAAGTGGGGGGAGGGGCAAAGAGAGAGGGAAAGAGAGAGAGAATCCCAAGCAGACTCCACGCTGCAGCTGTGGCGTCTGACATGGGGCTCAAACCCACATTGGTGAGATCATGACCTGAGCCGAAACCAAGAGGCAGACACTTAACCAACTGAGCCACCCAGGGGCCCCTAAAGATTTTATTTTTAAATAATTGCTACACCCAACGTGGGGCTCAAACTCACAACCCCAAGATCAAGAGTTGCACACTTCACCAACTGAGCCAGCCAGGCACCCCGTTTGTCTTTTCAAGCTTCTTTTGGCTATTTTGGGTCCCTTGCGTTTTCATATGAATTTTAGGATCACCATGTACATTTCTGTAAAAAAGGCACCTGGCATTTTGATAGGGATTGCATTGAATCTGTAGATCAATTTGGGGAATATTACGGTCAACAATATTAAGTCTCTCTTTCTGTCCATGAATACTGCATTTTTTCATTTATTTAGGCTTTCTCTAAATCCTTTCAACAGTGTTTTGTAGTTTTCAGAGTACAAGTTTTACACTTCTTTTGTTAAGTTTATTCCTAAGCATTGTTTTCTTTTTGATTCTATTGTAAATGGAAGTTTTATTAATGTTCATTTATTGAGAGACAGAGAGAGAGCACAAGCTGGAGAGGGGTGGAGAAAGAGGGAGACAGAATCCAAAGCAAGCTCCAGGCTCTGAGCTGTCAGCACAGAGCCTGACATGGGGCTCAAACCCACGAACAGCGAGATCATGACCTGAGCCAAAGTCGGATGCTTAACCGACTGAGCTACCCAGGAGCCCCTTAATTTCATTTTCAGATTGTTCACTGCTAATGTACAGAAATACAAGTGATTTTTGTACATTGCTGTTGTACCCTGCAACCTTGCTGGACTTGTTTATACTGATAGTTTTTTAGTGGATTCCTTAGGGTTTTCTATGTACAAGATCATGTCATCTGCAAATACATTTTCGTTTCCTTTCCAGTTTACCTAGATTTTTGCTTATTTTTCTTGCCTAGTTGCCCTGGTTAGAACCTCTAGGACAATGTCAAATAGAACTGATAAGAGTAGGCATCTGTGTTCTGTTCCTGATCTTAGAGGAAAATAATTTAGTCCTTACTATCAAATATGATGTTAGCTGTAGGTTTTTTGTAGATGCGCTTTTATAGTTTGAGGAAGTTCCTATCTCTTCCTAGTTTAAGTGTTTTTATCATAAAAGAGTATTGGACTTTGCAAATGCTTCTTCTTTGTCTATTGAGATGATCCTGTGGGGTTATTTTTAATCTTTATTCTATTGATGTAGTGTATTACATTGATTTTCTTATGTTACATTAACCATGTATTTCTGGGATAAATCTCACTTGGTCATTGTATATAACCCTTTTTTTTATGTTGCTATGTTCAGTTTACTACTATTTTGTGGAGGATTTTTATGTCTGTATGAATAAGGGATAATGGTCTATGGCTTTTTTTTTGGAATGCCTTTGGCTGGCTTTGGTATCAGGGTAATATTGGTTTTATAGAAAGAATTGGGAAGTGTTACCTCTTCTATTTTTGTTGGAAAAGTTTGTGAAGAATTGGTATTAATTCTTTAAATGTTTGGTAGAATTTGCCAGTGAGGCCATATGGGGTAAGCTTATTGTGGGATAAGCTTTTGAATTAACTAATTCAATCTTTTTTACTTGTTGCCTTGTTTCTAACTTGTAGATCATGCAAGCTGCTTGTAGACACACGTTTCTGTAAAAGGAGAAGGAATCTGGGAAGAGCAGGCACAGCAGGAATTGGGAAAATTGAAGGTTTCTAGTTGACTCTGCTTGGAGATGTGTCTTCTCTCCCTTTATCACCCATGTTTCCTAGATGAAGTAGTCTTCCTTCACCCTCATAAATGAATGCTTTTGAGGTTAGGACCAAAAAACTGAGCCTCTTAGGTGGAAAAAGTAGTTGTATAACCACACCTGACACAGGAGGGAATTAGTATTCAGACCGAGACAAGTGAGAGCAGAAGCTCTCTCAGGTTTCCCTGGCTGGTGTGTGTGTGTGTGTGTGTGTGTGTGTGTTTGTGTGTTTGTGTGTGCGCGTGCGTTTTCATGTTCTGCCTTGCCTTAAATATCGATAAAAAGTGAAGATTCCCCAGCTGTTAAGGTTCCCAGGTCATAAGTGATAGACCACAATGAACTACCATGTAGCCATTTAAAGAATGAGGTAGCAGGTGCCTGGGGGGCTCACTCATTAAGCATCTGACTTTGGCTCAGGTAGGTCATGATCTCATGGTTCATGAGTTTGAGCCCCATATCGGGTGAGCTTGAGCCCCGTTTCAGGTGAACACAAGCCCCGCTTCAGGTAAAAACATGAGCCCTGCTTCAGGTGAGCCCCACTTCTCTCTCTCTCTCTCTCTCTCTCTCTCTGTCTCTGTCTCTCTCTCTCTCTCTCTCCTTCTGCCCCTCCTGAGATTCTCTATCTCTGCCCCTCTCTCTCTCTCTCAAAAAAAAAAAAAAAAAGAATGAGGTAGCTTTTGGAGTGCCTAGGTGGCTCAGTTGGTTAAGCTTCCGACTCTTGATTTCAGCACAGGTCCTGATCTCATAGTTCGTGGGATCGATCCCTGAGTTGGGCTCCATGTTGATGGTGCAGAACCTACTTGGGATTCTCTCTCTCTCTCTCTCTCTCAAAATGAATAAACTTAAAACATATTTTAAGAATGAGGTAGCTTATTATGTGCTGATATGAAATGATCCCCCAAGATATATCATTAAGCAAAACATGCAAAACAGTGTGCTGCCATTTGTATTACAAAAATAAATAAATAAGGGGGTGGAGAGAACTGTAGATGCACACAGGCTGGTAAATGCAGAGCACCTTTGGAAGGGTGCCGAACATAAGAGTCAGGGGTCAGGGGTGACTTCATACCACATGGGTGTTTTCTTCTGTGTGGTTATGGTACCCTAAACAGTTTTTTGAAGTGATGAGCCTGTGTGAAGTGCAGGGGTGAGGCTGTGAGTTGGCCATGTTGGCACATTTCTCCTGGGCACAATGTCTGTGTTTTCATGGAAACACCTGTCCCTCCAGACTATACATCTCTGCTGAGGTGTGTGAGGCCCAATTTAGACCTCCATGTACTTGAAGCCTCCAATGTTCCTCAGAAATCCCTGTATCTGTCTACCTGTGGGAAGCCAGTGACCAATTTCAAAGGCCCTCCACAGTTGTTGGTTCCTTTTAGAACACTTTCAGCAGCACAGAAAAGGATTGGAACCACACATGTGTTTTTCCAAGGTGAAGTGCTTTCACTGCCCTCTAGCCTCCCTGAGGATTTCTGGCCAGGTGGTCCCACACTAAAGCACTTTATTCTTTTTTGGCAGACCTGATCATGGCTCCGTCCCACCCCAAATAAGTTTTTGGATGTGCCAGGCCAAGTGAGCGTCCACACTGGCAGGCTGTCCTATTCTACTGAAGGCTGGCAGAACTGGCAAGCAGGGACACGTTTGGTTTTGGGGGAATATCCACAATATCTTCTCCCATATGAGTGAATGCTTCCCCTGGAAGGCTGGGCAGCTTCCCAGCCCAGGCTTCTCAGATACCAGGGTTCCAGGCCTAGATGCGAGGCCTCCAACACTGAGCATCGCCATGTCTCTCCCACAGAGAACACCTTCTGCAGTGGGGACCACGTGTCTTGGCACAGCCCTTTGGATAACAGTGAGTCAAGAATTCAGCACATGCTGCTGACAGAAGACCCACAGATGCAGCCCGTGCAGACACCCTTTGGGGTAGTTACATTCCTCCAGGTGAGGCGCGGGTTGGACATGGGCTCAAGCCTTCCCTGGGCGAGAAGTCCTAGTAGGACAGAAGGGCTTGGGTAGGGGAGGTGAAGGGAACAGGAGATTTCCTTTGGTCTTCTTGCATTTTCTGTCCCCTCTGATGGTTCGTCAGGTATAGTCGGATGGTCTGATTTAGCCTGCTGAGGTGGGAGAAGGGGGAAAGGTAAGGGGCCATGTGGAGGTGGCTGGAGAATGGCTGTAGTTGAGTGGCTAACAGGGTGGGTATTTGATGAACTAGTAAAGACCCAGACAGCAGTAGGCACAGGACCTCCTAGCAGGAAGGCAGCGTCGGGCTGGCCTTGCCCTCACCCGAAGGGGTGTGCCTCCACTCTGGCTGCATCTGGGCTCGCTTGTGGGCATGATGCTGTCTGTATGAAGGTTCACTTGTTTCCCTTGAGGTTTACATAAAGGCCCAGCCCCTGACGAGGAAGGAAGCTTTTCTGCAAACTTCTGGGGCCCTTTGGTTGTCATTCTGAGCTTGAAGGGTCTCAGAATCTCCTCTGTTTACATTCCCTGTGATCATAGCCCAGGCAGGAACAACTCACTGAACACCCCCTGCTTCCAGAGACGGGCTGAGGACCCAGACTGATTTTTGCCTCTGTAGTCTAGGGCTAGACTTTGTGTCACCCAGACACAAGTCTGGCCCATTATAACAGGGCAAGGGTCAGGCCTTAGTGCCCCATCTGTGAATTCTTCCATCTCCTAGCCAGGCAGCTATTCCCTCCTAGCCAGGAAACCGTCCCATTTTGCATAGACCAGCCTCTGACCACAGATCTTGCCTGTGGTCCCCCAACTTGAGTTGACCCTAAAAGAGCCTAGGTGGTGGTTCTTCTGGGGCGGGGGGTGGGGCGGAGGGGGAGTGGTCATTAACACACAATGGCATCTTGTCCCCGGGGTCTCAGATTGTTGGCGTCTGTACCGAGGAGCTCCACGCAGCCCAGCAGTGGAACGGGCAGGGCATCTTGGAGCTGCTGCGGACGGTGCCTGTGTGAGTACACCCCCAGCCTATGAGGTGGGGGCCTGGCTCCCTGGGCCTGGGGGTGGGGGTTCCTCCTTAACCCCATATGTGGGCTTCCCCTTACGTTGCTTTTCAGGCACCTATTTTTCACGTCAGGGATTCCTACCGACTTGCTCCCTGACAGCCCCTGACCTCTAACTGCTCCCCTGTGTTCTGGGCCTAGGGCAGCAAACAGGGCAGTCTGAATCCCCAGACCATCAGCCCCAGGCCCTCAGTTACCATCCTTTCCCCTTTCCTTGTCCACAGCGCTGGCGGCCCCTGGCTGATAACTGACATGCGGAGGGGAGAGACCATATTTGAGATCGATCCACACCTGCAAGTATGTCTTGAGTGAGGAAAACCTTTCTAGCACATTCTGCCTAGGCCTCTTCCAAATAACACTGGCTTTCATGCTGGGAAAATGGAAGAGTTTTATTTGTGAGTGAATAGAAATATGGCATGATTTCAACTTGTCCCTTGAATTCTGCAGAGCACACAGGGAGCAGAGATTTCAGGCCAGGAAACTTGCCTCTGACACGTGTCTTTTTGCATTTAAAAAGGATGAAAATAGGGGGGGGGAGGGGGTGGCAGGGTGCGTCCAGGTGGCTCAGTCGGGTAAGCTTCTGACTTCAGTTCAGGTCACGATCTCGCGATTCGGTTCGTGAGTTCGGGCCCTGCGTCAGGCTCTGTGTTGACAGTTTGGAGCCTGGAGCCTGTTTTGGAATCTGTGACTCCCTCTCTCACTGTCCTCTCTCCCGCTCATGCTCTGTCTCTGTCTCTCAAAAAATAAATAAGCATTAAAAAAAAAGGATGAAAATGGGCACCTAGGCAGCTCAGTCATTTGAGCATCCAACTCTTGATTTCAGCTTAGGTCATGATCCCAGAGTTGTGGGATCAAACCCCGAGTCGGGCTCCTTGCTGAATATGGAGTCTGTTTAAGATTCTCTCCCTCTCTCTCCTTCTGCCCCTCTCCCCCACTCTCTTTCTCTCTCTCTTTCTGTCTCTAACATAAAAAACATTTTTTTTTTTAAGGATAAAAAAAGGATGAATTTTATTGTATGTAAATCATACATCAGTACACCTGACATAAAAAAAAAAAAAAGATCAGCAGCAGGTACAGAAAATCAATATTGCTTGCCCAGTATTCTTCCTCCCACTTCCCCTTTCTTAAAAGAATATAGACTGCCCTTCAGGGAACCACCCCTCCACCGCCAGCACCCCATAACAGACGGAGCAGGTGATACTGACCCCATGACCCAGCTGCAGTGGGAATTCTGATGGGTCTAATGATCGTATTCCCCCCTTTTAGGTACATCTTCCCCTTGGGCAGTCAGACTCCAAGCTCCTCCCCTGGGGAGGCTGGCATTCTTTGATGTCTAAAGGAAGTCTGTATACATGCAGGCCTGCAGTTGCCCACTCACTGTGACCCAGCTGTGCAGTGACATCTTTGGTTTCTTAGAAGAAACACTCTTTGCATGCAAGTTAATTTTGAAAACCACCTAGAGCATAACTTCCTTCCTAATGGGCTGCTCATGAAACAGGACAGCAGACAACTAAGAACGTCCCTGGCTTGTGTACGCTTTCTTCTACTTCCCCCCACCAATTGCAGGTCATTGCCGTCTCTGAACCTTTTATGTTTCTGTAAAAATCTGGTAGGCCGTGGGCAGGCACTAGGAGCTCCATGTCCTTCAGGAGGAACGAGAGGTGGCAGGCAGACATACAGCCAGCAGTCCCTGTGGGTTCTTTACTGTAGACCTGTGAGTTCTTGGGCAGAAGCCCTCCTCATTCACAGATGATGCTCCTCTATTTTCCTAGTGCCTGTAACACTGAAGTTTTCAGATTGCTGGGAGGATCCTTTGTTATCACTGCTTTATACTTGGTTTCCCTGTAGCTTCTGCTTATGCAAAAACCAGGAACCATGAAGGTTTGTTTCCCTATGTCACTGTTTGGCAGCCACACTGGGATCCAACGTGGGCCACTGTTTAGCCCCTGTCATAAGTGCCAAGTACTAAGAAAGAACTTGGTCCTTTGAACTAGTAGGATAAGCAGCCCGTCCTTCTCTGCATGCCAAGAACAGTTCTCCATCCTAGTCTTGGGGCTCTGCTGAGACCAGCCAACAGGACCCAGAGCACCTACTGGTCTTTGAAAGCAAGCAGGAGGTGTTGGGGGGCTGGCTCAGTGGTAGAGCACACGACTCTTGATCTCAGGGTCATAAGTTCAGGCCTCACATTGGGTGTAGAGTTTACTTAAAAATAAAAAATGAAAATTAAAAAAAAAAGGGGAGACCTTGGTGAGAAAGTCCAGCTTTCTTACCTGATTGCCCTGTGCACAAAGGGGAACTGTGCTGTACTCGTTTGTAGCTGTCTGGGGCCTGCTCATAGGCAGTTCATTTTAAAGCTGGCTCCTGTTGCTTTGCTCCAGGCCCTGCTACCAGCCAGCTGTGTGCCTAAAGAAGTCCCTTCTCCGGGTCCTAATTCTTTCTTTTTTTACTTATCAAGTAAGTGGGCTGAACTAGTTGAGTCAGGAGACCTCCTCAGTTCTTTGCTTAGGTGAGTGTCCTCAGGGCAGCCAATGGAAAGAGAAAAACTCAGACTCTACCCTGAGCAAAGCAGGGCCCACACACTCCTACCTGGAGCATGGAGCTGCTCCTGCCGTCGGCCTCTCCCTGTCTCTGCTCAGAATCCCCTGCTTTGGGGTGCCTGTCTGGCTCTGTCAGTAGAGCATGCAACTCTTGATTTCAGGGTTTCAAGTTCAAGCCCCACGCTGGGTGTTAGAGATTCTTTAAAAATAAAATCTTAAAAAAAAAAAAGAATCCTGAGCTTCACCTAAGCTGATGGTAGCGCTGGAAAGGAGGCATCAGGGCGGGGCCGTCTGCTACTGGTCTCAAGAAATAAGGACCTTTCCTTGTGTTTCCACACATAGCTCCCTGGCTGAGCAGCAGGCTGGTGTGATGCCTGTGGAGCCGCAGGGAGAGGGCCAGGCAGACAGCGGGGTGCAGACTCTTATTGAGGTGCTTTCACTTAGGGGCTTTATTTGGCCCACGTGGCTGTTTATAAGCAATGTTGCTAGAGCCTTCCAGATGACCTTTAATCCAACGCCCAGCATCACAGAACTATGTTTTACCAGAAATCCCAGGGATGTTTGGGTACAGCTCTTCCTTGAGGCGATTTGGAGAGTGTTTGGACTCCACAGTGCCAAGGCCTGCGCAAAGGAAGGGCCTCTGGTGGGGTCTGTAGTTGGTCACTGCCCTCCAGGCCCCCATTTCAGTCTAAGACACGGAAAAGAAACTCCATCCAGAATCCTTTGCCAAACAAGTTAGTGATGCAGCTAGAGGAAGTCCTGCCCTTCTGCTCTCTGGTGACGCTTCTGTGGGTGACCACACCCTCTGCTGTTAGAAGAGGAAACTGCAGGTGTGAGGTTGGAGAAGTTGGGCTGAGTCCTGGCCTCTCCCACCTGGCAAGCTTCGCCCTGTTCTCTGTAGCAGTAACAAGGGGTTTTTCCTGGCTAACCAGGGAGGAGAGGAAGGACTGTACCTTTCCTCAGGGAAATAGTTCCTTTCTCTGCCGCATCAGCTCCATGGGCTGGCATGAGGTGGGCAGAATTAGAGCTCCGAAACAGGTGTGCAGGTCATTTTACTGGAAGGTTGAGCTAGAGGAGAAGCTTCCCTTGGGATTTTCATGCTTCCTGGCTTCCCCTGATCCCTGGTTCCCCTGGAGGAGTCCAGTGGCTGGCAGAGACTGTCATGTGTTAGTAACCAGGGCAGAACAAGATCAGAGATCCTGCTCTTCCAGCACCTATCCTGTGCTCAGCACCTACAAGAATTGTTAAATACCAGAAGGGTGGTGGTGACCCTGGGCCACCGGTTCGCTGAAGGAACTCTGGCTCTTTGGTTCTTTCCAAGCAGGAGAGAGTTGACAAAGGCATCGAGACGGATGGCTCCAACCTGAGTGGCGTCAGTGCCAAATGTGCCTGGGATGACCTGAGCCGGCCCCCTGAGGATGACGAGGACAGCCGGAGCATCTGTATCGGCACGCAGCCACGGCGGCTCTCTGGCAAAGGTAGCTGCTACCACCAAGCCTTCCCCTTCCCCTTGCCCCAGGCCCAGTTTTCGGGCTCTCTAGGACGAGTCTCTAACAACAGCAGCCCATTCAATAGTTCCCTTCCTGGCAGGATCTAAACAGCAAGTGAAGCCTTCCAAAGGGTGGCATGAGGAGAGCTTTATTGGGCCATTTCTCCTGTGTTTCCTGTGTGTATTTCAGATGCACCACGAGCAGTGACCATTGTGTTTTAGATTTGCCCCTTGCTATCTGAGGTCATGGAGGTGAGTGGAAGCCACAGAACAGTTACAGGAAAAGACCATAGTCCACCCAAGCGCAAAAGAACGAGCATCGGCCACCCACGGAATTGACACAGGGCCCAGCTCCGGCTTGAAAGCCATGCCAGACCCAAGAATCACTATGGCCTCAGGCCCTCCCAGGCCTTAGATGAGAGAGGCCTGAGTGTGAGGCCAGCCCACTAACTTCCCTGCCTCACTGTCCTGCAGATATAGTGTAAGTGGCTGTGTGCCGGGCACCCTGTACCCACTGCCTTCTGAACAGGGCCTTGGGGAAGGAGGATATGGCTCTCCTGTTAGAAGCTCACCAAGGTGGTCTTGGCAGCAGAAACAGCTGTGGTTCTTAGCAAAGGGCATCCCTACCAAACTGCAAAAGGAAAGCAGGCCTTTACATATACGTGTGTTCACAGCTTTTTCTACTTTCTTTCTCGAATTCCTCCACCTTTTCTTATTGTTTGAAGAGTAAGATACCCACAGTCCTGAATAAAATACCTACACATGTGATAGCACAAAAGCACTTCTCTTTCCATAAAGGACAAACTTAAACCCCTGGTGCAAATATCTGACTCCCTTTTGCCTTCTTGCTTGTTCTGTTGGTGTGCTAAACCCATCAGAAGTTCCGAGAGAAAGTCAGCAGTTATTAAAATCATTCAGTTGCTTTTGACGAAAGAGGTAGTATAAGGAGGGATTCATAGTCTTGTCCACAATTTCAATTAGCCAATTTCATGATTGGCTAATTTTTAAAAAGTTATACAAGTACCTGCATCACTGTAACAAGGCAGACAGTTAGAAAAGTGAGTATTACTACCTCTGTAGTCCACTTTAAGCCCATCCTTGGAGCACTCAGCATTAATTTGCTTTTTTGGATGTGTTTGCAGTTTGCAGAGGTAAGTCTTAGACCAAAATCTCTGTAGGGGACCAGAATAGTGAGCTTCATCCCAAAGATCAGCAAAGCACCTTGCAAAGAAATAGTCCCACCAAGAGATTCCTCTCTCACCCCCTGGCCCTTGGCAGACCCATGGAGAGACAAGGTTCCTGGGCCAAGGTAGGGAGGTGACTTCATCATCCTACTGACCTGGCCCAAGGAGAAGGGTGGCAGGGCCAGATACCATATGACCAACCAGAACCCAGAAACTATATAAGAGTTCATTTATGGCAAGACACTTGCAGCCCTTAGTGGCACCCATTACAGTGGGAAGCATCCCTAAGTGATCTTGGGCACTGGCAAAGACCTTGTTAGTCACTCTCTGGGGCTATGTTAAGGGTAAACCTAGGGCTTGTGGCCCAGGAAGGGGAAGGACAGTGAAAAGCCCTGTCTTGGAAGGTGCCCTTCTGAAGTCTGGAGGTCACCTCCTATTGTCTTCTACAAGAATGGCACTCTTCAGACCAGAAGTTTCTTGAGAGCATGGTGCCTCATCTGCCCTGTGTGCTCGTACTGCTCTCACTCAGCTCTAGGGTGGGCTCGTGGGCTTCACAGGGCCTTTCCCCAGCATGTCTGCAGAGCCAGGTTCCAAGTGGGATGTTAGGAGCCCATGAGGCAGCTTAGTGGTGTTGTTGCAGACACGGAGCAGATCCGGGAGACCTTGAGGAGAGGACTTGAGATCAACAGCAAACCTGTCCTTCCGCCAATCAACCCTCAGCGGCAGAACGGCTTCACCCACGACCGGGCCCCGTAAGTTCCTTGCCCACAGAGGGGGCTAGTACAGCTTCCTGAAAGCAGTGTTCGAGCGCTGGTACAAGTGGGGGGAAGTTTTGTTCTGAAGGGTCCGTCCCTGGGGCTTGCATGAGAGAGAACAATGCCCAGAGCCCTTGTTGGATGGGCCCAGGGTCTCTGGGGCACACAGATCTGTGGGTCATAAAAGGGCCTCAGAGGGAACCTAGCGGACCAGAAATATAAACATCAGTAAATATTTACATGGGCTGTGTGAGCAGACGGGAGGCCAAGTTGGGGCAAAATCCCAGCCTTGTGGGAGCCCATTGTGCTGAGCACGACTCCCCTCCTTATCTCGGCCTCGGCCAGAGTTGCCCTTCCTTCCTTCCTGGAGCCTGGTCTCCGGCTGATAGCTGCAGCCCCAGGGGCCTCCCTGTCTGGCCAGCCCCATAGTGGATGCCTGCTGCTGAGGCCCTTTTTCCTGCCTCCCTTCTATGAGGCCCAGGGAAGGGAAGGGAAGTCCTTTGCAGGCCTCTGCTGCCTGTCGTGGGGCCCCAATAGCCCTTGGGAGAGACTGTGGCCACCCCTACAGGTCAGATCCTCTTCCTGCTGACCTCTCTTCCTCTGATAGGTGATAAGTGGTAGGCAGGGCTGGAGCTGGGCACCCCCTTCTGCCCTTTGAATCAGGGAAGCTATAGGGAATAGATGCTGGCAAGGGCTGCCTGGGAGTTGGCAGCCCAGAGCAGAAACCTTGCCTGCCAGGGAGGAAGTTGCTGCACCCTGGGCTAAAAGGGAAGCACAGAACTCCTGCAAGACCAGGGTGATCTATTCTTCTTCTGAGAAGTCTTTATTACATGCTTGCTGTGTGGCAAGCTCAGGGCCCAGAGGGCCACCTAGGATATAGGCTCTTCCTTTGGGGGTGCGTGAACTGAAGTTGGTGTGAGTCTGGGGGTAGATGCAGTTAGTTAGAAATAGCTACCTCTTTGAATTCTAGCTCCATCTCCTCATCCATGATCCCCAGAAGTGGTAGTGATCTATTAGTCTACAGAAAAGACAAGTCAGCATGATCTGGAATAGTCAGGGAGGGCTTCTTGGAGGAGGAAGAACATGAGACGGACCCTGCCCTAGAACTTTCAAGCAGGAGAAGGAGCTGACGTGGATGGAACAGGGGAGGCCTGGCTGGTTAAAGTCAAAGCTTCAACCTGGGAGCAGATTGTGGAGGAGGGAGGGCTGGTTACTCTGGCTGCCCAAGATGGCTCACCTGGTGAATCTGCCGTCCAGAAGCCAGGCGGGTTGAACTTTTTGGCAAGAGCCTGGAGAAGCCTCCACTGCCACCTCCGAGCAGCTTTCAACTCCAGCCAGTGGGTTTCTCCAGCCATCTGCTTTGAACTAGCTGGCGTGAGGCACCATGATCTTCCCCTGGCAGCAGCAGATGGCCAGGCTGAGGCGTGGGGCATCTGGAAGCTCTCCACCTATGAGTCTGGACCCTGTCCCAGGGCCATGCTCCTTCCCATGCCCTGAGCTTGGCTTCTCCTTCTAGGCCCCGTTGGCACTGGCGGGGAGGCCGGGAGGTACTTGAAGGCTTAAAGGCTTAAGCATATTGCCTATAACTTGTAGACTATCTCAGTTCAGACGGCCTTGTCAACTCTGGAAGGTCCAGGTTTCTGGGAAGAAGGTCAGGGGCTCCTGCAGAGACACACCCCACTTGCCCCTCTTATATTTGTACAACAGGCTTGAAATCTCGCTCCCTGTCCTGGAAGTGCAGCTGCTGCACTTCCACCCGTTGTGGGGACCCAAGGGTTCAGGGTTCCCGGATGCATACATACAGCCCAGACTCAGCCCACCCCTGACTGGGCAGAGGGGCATTGGATCTGGTCCAAGGGCTATCTGTAGATGGGTGGAAATAGATCAGGGGTGCTGGCCCTTTGGGGTCATTTCCCTTCCCTGCAGCTCAAGTGCCCAGTCAGGTCTCCAAAGTGCTGGAATCTGCAGCCTGGAGGGAATCAGAACGTCTCTTCTGAGGTTCTCGGTACTGGTTACCAATTTGTTAGCAATTGGTTGAGAAATGGTTCTTCCTGCTTTGCCAAGAACCTTTTCCAACATACTCTTCAAGTGTCTCGAGGCTGTAGCTCACTGTTATCTCACGATCGATGATGATGGACTCAGTTTAGATCAGCAAGCACGATTGTAATATCTATGCTGCCCACTCTGGGACCTGACCCCGTTTCAGATAAACCACATGGATGCGACTGAGAAAGCCGGCCCAAAATGTGCTGGCACTCGTGTTTGCTCCTCTCCCTGTGGGGGAACAACCAGCGTGGGCCTTATTGTGTGTGCACGTCTGATTATCCTTTAGTCAGGCTTTCTAGGCTGGGGCGCGCTGGTTCCACATGGGTCTGGGTATGGTCTGAGAAGGCTAGGGTTCAGAAGAGCCGATGGAGCCTGGGCATTAGTGTGAACTCTGGCCCACTTGAGGGGGGCGTCGAGCCCTTGCTCTTTTCACACCCCAAAAGCAGCTGACGTCTCCATAGTGACTACTGTGTGCCAAGTAATGTTCCAAGTGCTTTATGCCACATGAGCTTAATTTACTCTGAGTCACTTTGTGAAGTAGATAATCTTATTATCCCCCTTTTACAGGTGAGGAAACTGAGGTACAAAGAGGCTAGTAAGTAACTTGTCCAAGGTTAGAAAAGGGTGGAGCTTAGGGCAGTCTTCCCTACTTGTGACCTTCCTTACCCCATTCTCAGGGACCGCATGAGGGACATACAAGGCTGAGGTACTAGTGACCCTCATTGGGGGACCTCATCTAACTAGTTGGAGCAGGACTAGGAACCTCTCACATGACACTGAGGACAAGACTAAGTCCCATGTTAGAAGCTTACTATGCTTATTTAACTCTAGGGAGGACATGTGGTCAGTTCGGTGCTTCCAAATCCCAGAGATAACGAGCTGTATCATATTTGGCTCCTTTATACCAGAATTACTTTTTGACACAAAGCCTAGTTTTCTTTATGTTCAGAAGCAAAACCAACCCTATCTCTGTCCCCTCTACCACCTCAGGGCTAGGGGATTTCTTTCTTCCTTTCTTTTTTTGACCTTACTTCCTGCTTCCCAGAAAGGCAGGCCCCTCTGGGTAACCTGCTCCTCTCCCACTTGCGCTTGCCAGCCCTCCTCCCACCGCCTTCCTGGAAGGAGAGTCCTTGGCCCCTTTTGGGGCTTCTTTCAGGGTTTCACAACCCTTGCATTCCAGCCGTGAAATTTGTATCTGGCTTTTCCCAAGATGATCAGTTGAGAAAAGCCTCCTTCGGCTCACTGGCGCCTCCCTTCCCACTGCTCTCCCCGGGTGAGTTTGGGAAGCATGGGAAGCAACTCCTTTTGGCCACTGAGAGCCTGGCTTAAGGACTGTGCCTGCCAGCAGTGGTAGGAACCTGAGGGGGAAAAGAGGCCCCGGGCATCTTCTCTGTCTGAGGTTGCCTAGACTGTTCTGTGGAGTTTGGACTTTGCTCCCTAGCCTCTCGCAGGGACTCAGAGGATGTGTGTGGTCAGGTGCACTGGGTGGGGAGCTTTGCATTTTCATAAACTTCTCTGATGCTGGGAACCTGCAGCAGTGTTCCAGGACCTCCCCCTCTCTCTGCCAGGGTCTCACTTGACTGAGGTTGGAGGACCTTTACGAAGCTCTCTGGGTCACATACCCTCCCACAGAAGGGCAGGGCTCATGCGTGTGTGTACATATGTGTTGGCAGGGGAAGGTTCCTGACTGTGAGAAAACCACTTTGTAGTTGAGGCATCTTTAAAAAGCAAACTAACCATCATTTCTGAGCCAAGTTTCTCAGTCTTCTGGGATCATGCCAGCGGCTTTTAAGGCTTTTTTTTTTTTTTTTTTTTTCATTTTTGCTTTTTTGCCTTAATTTCCTGAAGAATTAAGGTTTTTAGCATGAATTCTCTGGTTGTGACAGTCTCCACTGCACAACCCCCCAACACACACACACGTGCACATATATTTCTCCCCACTTTTATGAGTGTCTCTGCTCCCATCTGTTTGCCTTTTGGACGGAGTGACTTTGCTGCCTCTGTTCCCATCTTGAATAGCTTATAACCTGGCCAGGGAGTCATCCTTTAGAGAAACTTGTGTTTTGTTTTGCTCACCCTATGAGGTCTGTGATGATTCACTAGGAGAAGAAAATATCCAGTTTGCATCTAGCGAATTGGGTGAAGGAAGGTGAGTTTCGGTCTGGGAAAACAGCTGGGCCACTGGGGCGCAGGGCTCACGTGCAGGGCAGTTGTGGGTGACCCTGCTCAAAGGATCCATCACATCAGTGCAGCGGCCAGCCCGGAGCCTGAGTCTGTCACGTTGGCTTCCCTCACCACTCCCACGCTGGGGAAGTACGGTTGTTTTCACTGGAGAGAAAACCCAGAAAGAAACAGCCCTGCTCACAGGGCCCCAGCCAGGCTCCGCAGGGCTGATGGGAGGAAGGGCCCAGGCCTCTGTGATCCACGCATGTTGTGCTAAGTGCCTGCCTTTGTGTGCCTTTCTCAGAGACAAACATTTGAGAGGACAGAACAAGGGGCCCCACAGCAAATCCGGCCCAGGCCGATTGGTGTTTGAACTCCTTGCTCTGCTCCACCATCCCAGAGACATGGAGCCGTGGCCTCAGAGTTCATGGCCAGCGTGTTGAATCCTCAGTCTACACTGCATCCCCCTTCTTCAAGTTGCACAATCAGGAGTATTTTTATCGCCCATCTTTGATCCTCAGTGTCACCCAACACTTCAGCAGTGAGTCACTTCTCCAGGGAAGGGAAAAGGAAGGCTCGAAGGTGAGAGCTGGAGAGAGGAAATGACTCAGTGTCTCAGAAAACAGAAAGCTAGGCGTTCTGGTGAGAGTGGGCTCACTCAGGAAAGCAGGCATCCTCATCTCCCACTCAAGTTGGGGGGCTGGGCAAGGGGGCGGGGGTCCCTGGTGCCCAGAGGAGTTAATGGTTGCTGAAGGAATCCCCTCACCATCATGGCAATTTTGCTCACTCACTCTTCTTTAGTCACACCCTGCCCCGCTGTTCCATTGTCACGTCCTGCCCTTGGGGTATTCACGGTGAAAATATGGTTCTTTATCGTTTGGCTACTGGTGTTTACCAGGTGATACAGCCTTGGGCTTAGTAGTAGCTGTGGAGGTGAGCTAGTGCCTTTACCCCGACCCCACACCTATACCCTGTCCCAATCCTGCCCTGAAGGGGAACCTTCAGCTGGTTTTTTTCTCTGGAAAGTTCAGAGCTTTCGTCAGCAGTCTGAAAGCAAAAGGAATAATCTCCCAGGCTAGAGGCGGAAGCCAGAAGTTGGGCTGGGCCCCACATGCCAAACCCGCTTCACTATTGAATAGTTGCCAACTCTGATGCCCTGGTTCCCACTCCCGGGCATCTCCAAGGGGGAGGCCCCGAGTCGTGTGGCCAGTGCAGATGTCACCACTGTCACGGGACTGGGATTGTGGCTAAAGGGAGCCTCAGAGGTTCAGCTGCTCTCCTTTCCATGCCTGCTGCCATTGATAGAATATGACCAATAAGTACCCTTATGCTTAAATGGAAAAGTTAAGACTTTTTGATCTGAAGAGACCTGTGTGGAGAGGAAATATGGATACAGTTCTGTCGGTCTGTAAAGTGTGGGTAGGGTGAACAGAGCATGTGCCATAAACTATGCAGTCCTAGAAATCAGGAATCTCTCTTGACACTGGAAGCAGAGAGTGTTTTAGGATATGTAAAAAGTCACCTTATGTAGTGGGAAGCATAAATATAGAATGTGTTACATAGACAGGTGGTAAAGAAATAAATGGAAAGATTTAGATCAATTCCTAAATTACCGAGGTGTGCATCTAAGCTGTCCCATACACCACCCCTCACTGTTCCCACTACAGGAAGCATCCTGGGCTGGACAGGTTCTTGTGGCTGCGCAGGCAGTTTTTATCGAGCACTGCCGTGTGCCAGGCCCCGTGTTGTGGGCTGCTGTTGTCCCCGTTTGTACAAATTACAACACGGAGGCTTAGACAGATTTTATAACTTACCTAGGGTCAGTAAGCTGGGAATAATTGTCAGACTCAAGATTTGAACCTTGGGTTGTTTGAGCCAGGCCTCTTCACCACTTGGGTGCTGCCTTTAAAAGAGGATAAAGTGGAGGGGGTTCCTGCCAATCATAGGAAAAAGTAACTGGAAAGTAGGCCTTGGAAGTTTATACACCACTGAACGGAGTAAAGCTGGTATTTTAGTTTGCTTCGAAACCCATGAGGGTAGCAGGTCAGCGGGCACTGTTTGAGAAAAGCACGCCAAAAAATACAGTGAACTCTGTTCACTATTCCAGCAGAATGAGTGAGGCATACAAGTGGGGTACAGGAAATGGGGTCCAGCATGGGAAAGAGGCAAGGGGAATCACCAGGGTGACGGTGAGGACAGCTGTGCAGCAAAAATGGAAGGCAGCCAGTTTGGAAGGACCTCTGGAGGAAGGTCTTTGAAAAGATAAAATTTAGGGGCACCTGGGTAGCTCAGTCAGCTGAGTGTCCGACTCTTGATTTTAGCTCAGGTAATGATACCAAGGGTCATGAGATTGAGCCCTGCATCGGGCTGAGCGTGGAGTCTGCTGAAGATTCTCTCTGTCTCCCTCTGTCCCTCCTCCCTGCTCGCTCACTCTCTCTCTCTCTCTCTCTCTCTCTCAAATAAAATTTAATAAAAGAGATAAAATTGATAAATACTTGATGTATATGAGTGTCTTGGGGAAATCTCTAGACCATTGGTAGTTTAGGATTTAATTAGTAATAAACACAGTAGAAAACCAAGATTGTTGTTAAAACCAAGGAAAATAGAAAACTGCACCAGAGAAGTATACTTTACTAAGAGTAGACATCATAGTTGCAACAGGCTCAGTTGTAAACAGCCTTGGTTTCATAGAATAATGTAGACACTTGATACTGATCCAAACCAACTTACGATACAGTTCTCTTGGGAAGGTGGGAGGGCTGGAGTAGGGGACAGAAGAGAGCTAAAAGCTCATATTCCTTAGTAGGAAGTCAATAGGTAAAACCTGAGAGGGGAATATCAGGAAGTAGAAAGAAATAAAGTATATCAGAAATAACGAGGAAAACATCAAAAGAGTCAGCCTACAGAGAGGATTGTGGTTGTCTCCGAGGAGTGGGATGGGAAGACTGCTGCCTGTTGGAATGAACCTGCCAGGATTCTGTGACTCTTTAAACTTTAAAAAGAATCATAAATAAAAGTCCAAGAAGTGATATTGTAGGAGCTGTTCCAGCTCACCCCGTCCACCGAAAGGAAAGGATAACCTGTTCTCACTGAAAATCACAGAATTGGCACCAAGGCAGCCCTGGTCATGTAGAGGCACTTCAGCTGCCCCAGCACCGGGCTGAGAGCTAAAGGTTAGCAGCCGGTAACCGCCCAACAGGTCTCCTGAGAGCAGCTATCTTGGCATAAAGGGAACAGTGAGGGGCACTCGGCTGTGCACCTGATGCTGACCAGCAGTGGAGACGGATGGAGTGGAAGTGATAGGGCGCTGGAAGAGAGCATCTGGGCAGAGTGAGATCAGGAAGGAAAACCCTGTGCCCTGTCAGAGCAGTGCCAGGCCCGTCGTCCCCAGATGGAGGGTCGTCACAGCCTTTTAGGGGGTTTTGTTGGGTGTTAAGTAAAAGGGGGTTCCATGACTAAGGTTGGAAGATGGTGGCTTACATAAAATGAAACTGGCTGGTTTGCCCTCTGCAGTCCTCAGAGTCTTCAAAATGCCAGCATTTTAGGTCTCTAACCTGAGACCCAGTGTGTTGCATCCGGCTCTTGCCCCATCTGCTTTTCCAGGAGCTTCCCTGAAACTAAGATGCCATCAAATACCCTTTGGGAAGCCCTGCCTTGGCTTCTACGAAGTAGGTTGGGTTTTTGTTTTTTTTTTTAAGAGTTCAGGGGAAAAAAATAGATGTGTCCTTGTGGCCTTGAAAGCCCAGAATGAAAGCCCACTCAAAGGGATGGGAAGTTCTTAAGGAGAAATACTGTGGTTGTTATAGTTGGCGTCAGGAAGACCTGGGGATTTTGTCTCAGCCCATTATTCATTCACTGTGTGACCTTGGGCTAGTTATTTAAGTCTCTGAGTTTCAGTTTCTTCATCTGTAGAATGGGGAAAAGGATACCTCTTGACAGAGTTGCCATGAAAATGAAAGGAAGCAAAGTATATAAAGGGTCTTCGTGGGGACGTGGCACCACGGTCTGCACTCAGTAAAGGGCCCCTTTTATTAGCATTGTGACTAGTCCCCTGGAAACTAAAAGGAGGTGTAATACCTCCAGGGACCAGTACAGGTATGTAGAGAATCTCACTTAACTCAGATTTCTTGAAGAATTTGAACAAAATCTAGAAGGAGAAGTATGTTATACCAGCACAGACTATTAAGGAACAGGGTCAAAATAGGCTGAAACGCAAGAAGAACTGAGTCTTGCAACACAGTGCTGTGACCAGCAAAAAGGACTTTATTTTCTGTACTTCTGTTTGGAGCAACAAGAAGAAAACCTAAGCCCCATCGTTTGGACACAGTAACACAGAGAGAAAGCAAGATTTACTCCAGTTCTGTTATGCTTCCATCTCAAGAAAAAAAAAATGGTTATCAGAGTAGAGTCACACAGGCATTGATGAGAAGATGGAAAGCCACGATTTCACACTGCCTGGTCCACATGCATTGTGCCCCAGAACACCAGGTGAATTGGCAGATGGGATTTATGAAGCTGGTGTCCCCAACCTTTGAGGGAATAAGAAAAAGGTGTTGGCAGACTGAAAGCACTCAAAAGTTTCAAAATGCAAAAAGCATCTTGCACTCTCCAAACTAGTGAGCTTAGTGTCAGCCATCAGGGAAAATTCTGGACTAGATTATAAGGCAAACAGGCTGTGAATACTCTTTAAGAGGCACAGTGAACCCTGAGAGTTGGCATGGATTCACGAAGAATCAGAATCAGGCCTGCTGGACCATCTTCATCTATTTTTAGAAATAGTTATGGGGAGGGCCAGGGCGGAGAGGGGGGCACCCAGCTGACTCAGTTGGAGAAGCTTGAGACTCTTGATCTCAGGGTCATGAGTTTGAGCCCTACGTTGGATGTAGAGATTGCTTAAATGAATAAACAAATAAAAACTTTTTTTTAAATTCCCCTTAAAAAAATAGTTACCTATTTCTACCTGATAGACAAAGGAAGTGCTATAGATCTATAGGTGGGGTTTAGCAAGACATTTTCAGAATGTCTTCTGACATCATTGTTGGCACGACAGAGGAATGTCCACAGAGCACCCAGGAGGGTGAAGGACTTGGTGATGGGACGGTTGGGCAAATTTATAATTGGTTGGATGAGCCTACCCAGAGAGTAATGATGTCAGTCTGTCAGCCTGTCTGCCTGACCCTGTCCTGTTCACTGTTTAATCAAAGCCTGGGATGAGAACATTGGTGGTGAGTTTATCAGTTTTGTCAGTGACTTGAAGCCGGGAGGGAATGGCAGTATGATGGATGCCAGAGTCAGGTTTCAGAAATACCTGGCCTGCTTGAAACAGTAGCCAGATAATGCAGAGTCTGTCTCTCAGCTCCAACTAATCCACAGTACATACAAGATGGGGGAGAGGAGGTCCAAGCGCAGACCATGGGAGAGAGCCTGAGGGAGATGTTGACAGAGGGTGTGCTGTAAAAGTTGGTAATATGACGAAGTTATAAAGAATAGACAATTTGATGACAGTTTTAATAGAAATAAAGTTTCCCAAACAAGAAAGCTCATAGTCCCTCTTTGATCTGCCCTGGTTAGACCACATGCTATACTTATTTCCACACACGACACTTCACTTCTGGACATGATGCTCTGGCTTTGACGTGCTAGAGTAAACGCAAGAGAAAGTGACGTGGATAGCTGGAAGATTTCAGAGCCATGTCTTAAGATTATAGTTGAAAGTCAGAGGCAGAGATACTGGAAAAGAGAAACTGATGATGGCCTGTGGGAGCAGCTTCAGGGATTTGAAAGGCTATCATGGGAGGAGAGATTAAATTACTTCTGGGTAGTTTGAGGTCCAGCAGATGAGAATTGCAGGAAGACCATTGTGCTTTGTAGAAGGAAGACGGCCCTGCCGGTACCTCCCTTAGCAGAACAAAGGCCTCAAGGGTTTTTGTTGGCCTGTGGTTGGGCGCTCTCAGAGGACCAGCAGTTGACCAGGGCCCACTGTGTCTGCTCAGGGAGTCAGGAGCCCCTCCAACCCAATCTCAGAAGTCCCGTCTCCCAAGCTGAGGGCAAGGACCTTTGTTCAGAAGTAAAGACTGATTTGGCAGAGGCAGCTGGTAAAGGCAAATAAGTCCCTATTAAGCTATCAGCATTCTTGCAGGAAGAGCAGACAGACTTCTAGAGGCAGCCCCCGATCCAGCCCAGATATATTTTGAGCCCCTGCTACATCTCAGGCACCGTTAGATGCTTCATGTCGGTCATCTTGTTCAATCCCCATAACAAAAGCGTATTATTATTTATCCCCATCAAGAGGATACTGGCGCTTAGAGAGAGGGTTCATTATCTGCCTAAGGTCACAAGAGAGTCGAACCCGGCACTTACACGTTAGCCACTCTGCCACCTGAAGCAGCCCTTCACCCCCGGCCCCATATCCCTAGCAGTCCCCAGTGGGTGTAGGGCGTGCTTCCCTGGGAGCCCTTCTCCCTTCCAGCCCCCTGGAGCTCTGCCTTCTCTTCCACGGGGAGCTCAGGGCAAAAACAGCCCAGCTGAAAAATTAGGCCACGCTGGCGAGCACAGTACTTATTTTTTTATGACTAAGATTAAGCTGACAACCATGCAAAACATTGCAAACCTGTGTCGGCTGCAGATTTAATACCTCACCCAGCCACACAAATAATTCATGCTTCTGCATCGATGTCCAGAAAAAACAAATCAGCAAAAAGCTGGGCTCCTGCGTGTGTGTGTGCATGTGCGTGTGCGTGTGCGTGTGCGTGTGTGTGTGTGTGTGTGTGTGTAGCAGCCGCGTTTCCATTGAAGCAGCATGCCGGAAATACCCAAGCCCCAGGATTGCAGATCTAGCATTTTGCAATTTTTTTTTTCTCTTAAAAGATTAAAGTACGTTTTCAAATGATTGAAGGTTGGTGGGAGGTGTAAATGTGGGCACTTGTCACATTAATTCTTCAGATGATTAAGTTCTTTTCCATTTCTTTAAAGCTGTTTGCAGTTGGGTTTGATGTCCTCGTTCCGGGTGAGTGTGTTGTAGCAGTTACCAAGGTGACTTTAGCTGACTTTCAACAATTTATTTTTCCCTCCAGCGTGAGATGTCTCTAGCCCTGTGTGCTGTTGATTCTTCTCGCTCAGCCCTCCACCCCCCACCCCTACCCCAGTTGCTGTTCATCAGCATTTTGCCCATGCCAGAGAGGCGGGGATCCTCTAGTGGGCCCCATAGGCTCAGAGGCCCCGCCTGGCAGCCAGGCTTCAGCTCCTTTTGGGCACACGGTGGTATGTCTCTGGGCCCGTTGTCAGAGATGGCACAGGGAAGCGATTGTAAGAATGACACCCTGCCTCTTCCCCTTAAACTCACTCTGACCTCAGGCTCGTCACCTCGCCTCTCTGAGCCTCCATTTTCCTCATCTGTGAAAGAAGGGTTAACCATAGCCTATATAGGGGGTGCTTGCTGTGAGGACTCAGGAGTGAGTCTCTGGCCTCCTCGCTCTGGGGCAGAATAGGGCTGCTGTCTTCTGAGTTCTGCTCTTGTCTGGGCCCTGAGGGCACCCACTGCGATGTGGTGTTTGGTGGTAAGGGAAGGAGATCTAGCAAGAGGTCCTAGGCTCCCACACTGGCCTGCCACAGACCATCTCTGTGGCCTTGGACTTGTTTCCAGCTCTCTTTTGTAAAGGAAAGAAGTAGATTAAACCGCCTCAGAGTTTCCTGCCAGTCTTGAACTTCCATGACCCGCTTGGCCGTACGTAGCATTTGTCTCCTTCACGGGTCTTGTGAAAGGGTTTGTCAAAAGAGAAGCTAGGGCAAAGGGCAGTTTCAGAATTCACTTTGGCAAACCAGAGGAAGGGACCACTTTGTGACAGAGAGGTTACATGTGGGGGTGGATCCACACAGCTGATAGGACTGGTCCCCATTACCTCAAGGGCTTTCGTAAACCACTGCCTTGGCAGGACCCTGGCTGCCCCGTGTCACCCTCTATCCTTTTGCCTGCTGACCTCACACCCTCCCTCTGGGGAGGTTCTCTGCCAGTCGGGGTGCCTCACTGGCCAAAGGCCCTAGCACTTCAACGCCCCCGGCATGTGAGGAGGTTGGGCCTGCCCCTCACTGACTGTCTGACTGTGGAGCCTGGACATCCTGGATGGCTCCTGCCCCTTGAATGATAAATAACTAGAGCTTCTTACCCAGTGTTTTGATGGACACTTGGGGAATTGTTCTGCGATTCACAGCCCAAACTAGGATCCGGCCTTTTGAATAGGATCAGTGGGTAACCCTCATTTCCGGCTGAGGCAGATTTGAGAGGCTGTCAGTGGGGGCAGCTGAATTTGAAAGAACATATCTTAGATTGCAAAGGGACCCCGTGGCCCAGTTGTGGGCAAGCTGTTGGTGGGAAGCAGGACAGGAGGGAGTGTGAGGCAGCAGTGACAGCTCACTGTGGCCAAGGCCACAGGCAGGAGGAATCTAGTACAGGGCCCCTGGGGCCTCAAAACCCAGCAGGATGGTGGCCTGGTTCTGCTGCCCAGCCAGGCCCACTGGTCTGACTCCTAAGAATCTGGTTTCCACCCCCTCACTGAGGATTGTATCATTTCCTGGTGAGATGAAGGGTGTGTATGTCACTGCAGCTCCTAGCCATTAGCAGGAGCGAGCATGCTCGGAGCCTGCTGGAAGTCATAGCCTTTTCAGGGTCAGCTGGAAGGAAGCTCTTGGAGCTGCACCTTCTGCTACTCTAGCACTCCAGCTTTGGAGAACTTGGGAACTGAGACTCCAGGGTGGGGAGAAAGGGCTCCCAGATGCTCCTGCTGCTATATAGGGAAGAACAAGCCACTGCGAGGTAAACTTTTATATAGTGTATTGGCCAAAGATGAGGCTTTGGAACCCGATCTAACTTCGACCAGCTTCCAGCTCCATACTCCCTGGCAGTGGGAGCTGCACAAGTTACTTAACTTCTCTGATCTCCCAATTCCTTATCTGTAAAAGGGATATAACAATAGTACCCACCTCATGGGGATGTTGAGAGTAGTCAGTGAGAAGTGCTTTGCACAGCTGCTGGCATTTGGCCAGCACACGGTGAATGGTGGGTGTTGTTAACCACTGTCATCAGTCATGGTCATTGTCATTATTCGGGAGCCCACCCTGAGAGACTCCCATCTTGCTCCTCCTTGTAGTATTTATTTACCTTGTGCTGAACCTGTCCCTGTGTATGCTTTGCAGAAGCCGCAAAGACAGCCTGGAAAGCGACAGCTCCACGGCCATCATTCCCCATGAGCTGATCCGCACACGACAACTTGAGAGTGTGCATCTGAAATTCAACCAGGAGTCAGGGGCTCTCATTCCCCTTTGCCTAAGGTGAGCCCCACAGCACACAGCTCATCCTCAAGGAGCCACCGGGCCTATGCGTGCCTTCTCCCACACACCTGGGTGGAGTCTGGGACCCAGGGAGGGAGGAGAGCCAGTCAGGCAGTTCCATCTTGGGCCTGTGGGGGGCCTGTGCACTCTGAACCAGCCTGTAGCCCACACTGTGTGGAAGAACACTCCTTTGTCCAGAGAGGTGTCCCTCCAGCCTTACTCTCTTCGGAAGGCTCAGTGGTCTCGGCGATCTCAGACGCCCCTGCCATCCCACAAGCCCAATGTCAGTAGCACTGGAATAGCAGGGCAGGGCTCTGGTGGATCGGGCTCTATTTTCTTCTTCTTGTTGCTTTTCCCATGCATAGCGCTCAGTTCTCCAAACCCAGTGGCCAGCACAACAAACTCCTTGAGGGACCAAGAAGCCCAGCTGTGTCCTTTCTGCTGCTGTCCACAGTGCCAGAAAACCCAGCCCTGTGGCCAGCATTCAGCTCTCTGTTTGGGGATGCTGCACTGGGCTGACTCTGTTCAGCTGGCCTCTTGCATAGCCCTTGGGGTTTCCACCCTCACTTTTATAGCAGGGGAGGCGACCAGAATAACTCTGAACTCAGACAACATGACAAGGAAGAACGGGGTTACCCTGGTTTGGTCCCTCCCCACTGAGCCCAGAGCCTGAGAAAAGAGTTTGGATGCTAACCAACCTTGGCCAACCACCCTGGGCAGCAGGGCAAAGATAGCAAGTGGTCAGAATGAACAAGGGCTGGAAAGACCCCCCGCCCCCTGCCCCAGGACCCCAGCCATTTCCTCCCCAGCTCCCTCTCTGGCCCAAGCTCAAGATCTTTAGACTGGTAAAGGGTTAATCCAAGGCAGCCTGAGAAAGCCAAGAGCAGGCTTTGCTTCCTTTGCTGACTGGCATCTCTGGCTCACTAGTTGTCCCTGCCTGCCCTTCCCCCAGGTGTATTTCCAGACTGGGGATTAACAGGAGCTTCTTGTGGCTCCCTCAGAGTGACCCCATTTGGCTTCAGCTTTGATGATGATGATGATGGTGATGATTATGATTTATGATTTATTTGTTTGTTTTGAGGTATGCTTGTGGCCTTGGGGCTAGCCTTTTTTTTTTAAGTTTATTAATTTATTTTGAGAGCGAGCATGAGTGGGGGAGGGGCAGAGAGAGAGAGAGAGAGAGAGAGAGAGAGAGAGAGAGAGAGAGAGAAAGAAAATCCCAAGCAGGCTCTGCAGTGTCAGCACAGAGCCCGATGTGGAGCTCGAAGCCACACACAGCGAGATCTTGACATGAGCTGAAGTTGATGCTTCACTGACTGAGCCACACAGGTGCCCCGGGGCTAGCCATTTTGTTCTTGTGGGAGGTCCCAGGAGCAGGTAGCAGACACTGCCCTGAGCACAGGAGTTGTGCTGTGAAGGCACTATGCCATCCTCCCTGGGGCTTGGGAAGTTTGTTTAGGTACTGCTTCACCCCCACCTTCAAAGTAAAGGGGGACATGACCCTGCTCTTAGTTCTGGGCATGGCCTTGGGCATATTGCTAACTGCCTTCTCTAGTCTCAGTTTCCTCACCAGGACGTGAAGGAGCTGTACTCCACTGCCCCTGCAGGCCCTTTGAATGCTGATCTAGTGTCTCTGCTAGCTTTGAGCACTTCGGAAGAATGGCAGTAGAGAACTCGTGAGAGGTTTCTTTTGGACCGTGTTTGGTTACAGTCCCCTGTTGGCGGGCAGGTGGGCAGTCCGGAGGGCATTTGCCAGGCACCCTGTCCCAGGGAGCACAGCCCCCACAGTCCCTGAGCCTTGGCCAGGCCTGTTGCTCACTGTCTCTGTGTTCCTACCTCCAGGGGCAGGCTCCTGCATGGACGGCACTTTACGTATAAAAGTATCACAGGTGACATGGCCATCACATTTGTTTCCACGGGAGTGGAAGGCGCCTTCGCCACTGAGGAGCACCCTTACGCAGCCCATGGACCCTGGTTACAAGTGAGAGGCTCCTTTTCTTTCCCTACCTTATTTTTACCCCTCCCTACCTTGTCTTCCGTGGGCTCTTCCCACACCTGCCTCCCCCTCCCCTCCCTTGGCAGCTGTTGTTGACTCCCTTCCAGAAGGGCTGGTTATGAGAAGCCATGTGGAGTGTGGATGCTGCTGCCTATCCCATCAGCTGTAGTACTTCCTGGCCTCTCCGCCATCCCCTGAGACACCAGGGATAACTCTCTAGGCCCTGGCCATTGGTTTGCCATGGAAATCTAGGTTTGAGAGGTACCAGACTTTCCGCACCCCGGGTAAACCAAAGCCCAGGAAACCAAGGGTGAAGCAGGATAAGATGGAGTCTGGACGCCACTTGCAGGTGTCTCTGTGGAAATGCCACCAGAACTCCTAGAGAATGGACGTGTGGACCTGGGCTGGGGCTGGGTTGGGCAGGCCTCAGCAGACAGAGCCTCCCCACTCCCCTCATCTAATGGTTGTCCTGTTCCTCCTAATGGAAACCCAGCTTTTCTGCACAGAAACCTGCTGGCTTGTCCAGAACACTTTGTCCTTCCTTTGCTCTTCTGGCTGGAGCACAGCTTCAGAGCCACTGCCAAGTGGGGTGCTGGGACCTGAGAGCCACAGGCCTCCTTCCAGCCCCCACCCCTGTCCCAGGTCTATAACTGGTGCTTGGCTGGTCCAGCACACTCCCAGATGTATTAGGGGAACATTGTTTTTTTCTTTGTTTGTTGGGTGCGTGGGAGGAAGAAAACTCTACCTTACCTCTCTGAGGAGTATCAAGAAAGGGGATCTGACCGTAATTCAGAAATTGACTGTGCCTGTGCCCTGTTTATGGTGTATGGAAGGATGGTTATAGTAGTGGAGAAGAGAATTATGCTGGTTTTGTGGGGTTAACCCTGTCTGGGGGGGGTCTGTGAAACATACTTAACTGTGATGTGCGTGTGTGTGTGTGTGTGTGTGTGTGTGTGTGTGGTTGAGCTTGCCACTGAATTTCTCCTCCTTCAGGCCAGCCCTCCCCGCCGCCCCCCTGCACAAATACTAACCCTTAATTAAAACAAACAGCAAACAAAGAATACCAACCACACTCCTCAGACTAAGTGAGGAAGAAATGGAAGCTAGTGCTTTAGGAATATTGTGTTCCATAAATTATCTTGCCTTTTTCCACTGTTGTTATTACATTGTTTCATAACAAAATTACTTTGAACCATAAAGTTATAAATACATTTTAAAAGTCCCACTTGGTAACATTAGATTTCTGTCCATGTGGTGTTGGTAGTTACTGTAGCAAAAGCTCTGAAGTGTAACATTTGAAACTAGCCCAGCACAAGTGGAAAGGGCCTCCCCGCCCCCCACCGCCCCACCCCAGCTATGTCCCAGGAAGCCAGGCTGCCTCTTGTTGGTAAGGGGGAGGTGGAGACCCAGCAGGAGGGTTCACAGGTCATCATTCCCAGTAGATGACTGTGCTGACAGGTCTCAGAAGTGTCCTCAGCTGGCATTTGTGTGTTTTGGAGGTTCAAGCACATTTTCTTGGGAAAGTAGGGACCAGGGTCTCCCCAAACTCAAGAAGAAATTACCCCCAGTACGTTTTTACATCTTCAACTCTGAACCTGTCCTTAGAGTCTTGCCATCCCCCTTAGAAAGTCTTCTCACCCTGAGGAGGGGTTGGTCATCATCTCCATTCTCATCAGTCTAGGAGCCCCAGCCCCCAGAGGACTCAGCAGATGTCACGATGCCCCTCAGGGCCCCCAGAGTTCTGAATCCAACCGCTTATCCACGGGCTACTGGCGTTGTACTCCCAGCCCCACTCCCCTCACCCTGGGGCAGCCCCCTCAAGGGAGCTGAAGCACTGGGCACAACCCCTCCCATGCACTGTTGCCCAGGGAACCGGAGCGGTGGGAACCAGCCGCTGGCCTCGGCATGTTTCAATAAAGTTGCTGTGCTGGGGAGCTGCTTAATCAAAGGCCTGTGTTATGGGCTCATTAGTGTGGTCCAGCACGGGCCAGCTCACAGGGGAGCTCCTAGGAAGGCTGGCTGGGGCCCCATTCCCCAAGCCTGCACCCTCACTCACCAAGGGGATTCTCAGGCCTAAGGAGCCCTGGGAAACCCTCTGCCCGTACCCCCCACTCTCCGTCCGCCAGTCCTCAGCCATGGAGCCAACACCCAAACAGCTCTCCTCCCTGCCCTCAAAGCAGTCAGCACTTTCTGCATCTGACTGCCAGTTCGCCTTCCCCTTTAGGGTCTTGCCACTGTGGTCACAGGCAGCTGCCTAGCTTGTGGGAACCTGGGCTTGTAATTACTTGTGGGCCTCTGGGGCTCCCTCTGGGGTTGGTTGTCTCCCCAGGAGTCTGCAGGACCTCTTGGAGGCCTGGGATTAGGCTCATTACCGAAGAGGGGCCTCTCCACTGGACCAAGAAGGGCCCCAAGCCCCTCTGGAGGGAGTTCCCCAACACAGAGAGGACAGCCCCCCGCTGCAGGCATCTCTTGCGCGTGCTCCCAGGATCTGGGGTGTCTCGTTGGCCTCTGTGTGCCAGGCCTGTTAGGGACAGAGGAGCAGGAAGGAGCTGAGTGCGGCAGGCCCAAGAACGTGAAGAGCTCTAGACTTCTGTTTTCTTGGCTGCTGCTTGAACTCTCCCTGTTGATCCCAGCTGAATGGGGAGGGGCTGGGATGACTTTCTTACATCAGCCTCAACAGCCTTGGAAGCCCTGCTCCCAGCCTTGGCACCTTGTTCTGGCTACCAGCCCGGGCCTGTTATCTCTTGGGGAAAAGGCATGGCAAAGACACCCCACATGGGGGAAGAGTGACAAAGGAGAAGCTGAGAGGAAAAGGCAGAAGGTGAGGGAATCTGGGCCCTCACTGGAGTGTGCAGAGGCCCACACAGGCCTCCACACCCACCTTCTCCTGGGCCTGCACCTACCCTCTATGCTCCTCCCCTTCCCCCACTCTCCAGCCACAGGAAAGTCAAGGCCCCAGCCCAGAGAAAGGCAGGGCCGTCTGCATCCCCAGGGTGAGCTCAGTGGACACTCCCTGCTTCCTGGAGGAGCTGGAGAGTCAGGAATCCTGCACCAATTCCATAGGCTTCTCAGTTTCCGGAGGTCAACACCTTGACTCCATCTGCCCTACCATCTGCTGTTTTCATCCTCGTGGAGACTGTAAAGCCTGTCAGCCAGCTCCAGAGCTTTTCAGGAGGGTCTCCAGGCCCTGGGGGAGGCCTGCCAGCATCCTCTCTTGCACACCTTCCCCCAGCATTCCACATCCCGGTAGCTTTAACAAGCCTCTCTCCCTTGAGGCTGTCAACATTGGGTTGTTAGTCCTCTGAGCAGGAGCCCAGCCCAGAACTGAGTCGTTCATCTATCCCCAGCCAGGGTTGATCTGAAGGGGGGAGAAGTCAGCCCCAGAGGTCACATGGAGGTCATATCACCAAATATGAGAATATTTTTTTAGGCCCTGCAATGCTTTCTCAGCTGTGTGGTGTCTGATAGCTCACCCAAGTGGAGCCCCCATTCCCAGCCGTTCCCTGCCAGCCCTGATGGGAGGCTCCAGCCTCAGGATACGATGCCCAGCTGCTGTTCCGAGTGGGCTCACCGCTCCAGGCCAAGTTTGGGAATCACTACTGGGCTCTCGTCCTAGCCCAGTGGCTGACTCACCACTGTCCTCTGGACAAGCCCCCGCCTTCTGTCCTCATCCACCCATTTGGACGTTGTGTGGAAGACACTTGGCAGTCCCTGGCCCAGGCCCTGGGCAGCTCCTCTCCGGTGCCTCTACTGTTTCTCCTTCTTCTGGTAAACCCGGCCACAACTTGTTCTCCCTGGAGACGTTTGCCGTCCTGGGGACCTCACTGTCCCAGGGTACACCCATCAGGGTTTAAATCCTAGCACTGTGCCTGGGGAGTACAGCACCCTCCCTTTAGGAGAAGACTGTGATGGCCCGCTCTGCCCTCACAAGCCGGCAACCAGAGCAGGAGGGCTCTGAGCCTGCTCCTGGCCACCAAAGCCAACTTCTCACCACCCACTGAGAACAGGAAATGAGTGTGTGCCACACACACCTCTTCCCCCAAGCCTGGGGGGTCTCCAGGCTGTTTTCCGGCTTTCGTCTGGCCTGTTGGAGTCTGAGGAGGGGGGTGGACACAGACCGGACTGCTTCCTCATCCTGCCTCCTCCTCGGCCATTGTGGGTGCCAGAGCAGCTCCTTGGCAGGCCTTACCCTGTAAACAACACATTTCCGCCTCCGAGAGAAGGAAAGAGAGGGAAGAAGAAAGCCAAACTTGTTGGGAAGCAAGAACAACGTGTCAACACGAAGAGCAAACAGGGCCCCGGACAAAGTGTGGATTGTCGTATCAAGGGGAAGGAGTGGGCATTGTCAATGCTGTTTGCAGACTCAGAAATAGCACCAACCACAGACGTTTGAATCAGATCTGCAGCAGCTGGGCTCCTGTCTGCGGCACAGCAGGGCCTGCCCAGGGCAGGCCCCATGAAAGATCACTTTTTGGGTTCCTTCTGGACCTTGCTGGGGCTTGGGGAATTGGGAGATTATTGACACCCCTCCCTCATCACCAGCCAGCCAGGTTGTCCTAAGGCACCTGGTGTGAGCACTTGGAGTAAGCTGCCATCTGGATTCCAAGCCCCCTTTCTGACCAACAGTGGGGGTTGGTAGTGGGGAGCAAGGAGCCACTGCTCCCCTCACATCTTGGCCAAATAGAAGGTGTTGAAGCTGCAGCCACCAACTCACCCCTGTTGGTTGAGCCTGCGCCCAAACCCCCTTTCCCTGTGAGCCTGGGTATTTCCCACCCATGATCCCCTGGGGTGCCTCAAAAGTGCAGATGCCTTGGCCTTGCCAGGATATTCCAATACTGAAGGTCTGGATGGCATCTTCATATTTTCAGAAGCTTGCCAGGGGAGTTTGCTGTTCAGATTGGTTGGTGGGAGCTTTCTCCTCTCACCAGAGAGCCTCCTGCCTCCAAGGGCTGGTTATACAGAAACCTAAGCATTTTATGCCCAGCTCATGGGGACTGCACGTGTTACTGAGTGCTGTTGTTATTTTCAGTATTATTACTGTTATTTCTACTGCTCTTTTCTGGGTTAGAGTAAATGTTCCCTTATGTATGCATTCACTAAGCTGGCCTGGAAATTTGCCTTGCTGTTCCCACTTGGAAACCATCTTTGGGCATGGTTTGCCTTCCTTTCCAGTTGGCCAACTCAATTTTTGAGCAGCTGGGTGTCTATGGTACTCAGCCGTCTTGAGCTAATCAGGGTTGTTCTTCTCGAGGAGATATAGGTCTGGCTGGGGTTAGGATGGCTGGTTTTCCAGGCCATCGGTAGAAGCCAAAGTCTTTACCTCCCCTTTCATTCTTTTTTTTTTTTTTATTTTTTTTTTATTTTTTTTTATTTTTGGGACAGAGAGAGACAGAGCATGAACGGGGGAGGGGCAGAGAGAGAGGGAGACACAGAATCGGAAACAGGCTCCAGGCTCTGAGCCATCAGCCCAGAGCCTGACGCGGGGCTCGAACTCACGGACCGCGAGATCGTGACCTGGCTGAAGTCGGACGCTTAACCGACTGCGCCACCCAGGCGCCCCTTTACCTCCCCTTTCAGAGGAGAGAGAGAAGAGTTAGCCGTGAGTAAACAAGGCTTCTAGAATTGAGGTATTTTCTCCAGACAGGAAAAAGAGTATCCTCTACCACCATGAGGTCAGATCACTGTTCTAAAGTCCAGGAGCCTTGTCTCCTCTCGACACCGGCTCGTCTGCAAAATGGGGGCGGTAGTTACCGCCTTTGCGGGACTGCCAGGAGGGTTCCGTGAAACAATACCAGTCAAGCGCTTAGCCCAGTGCCCCGCACATGGAGGAGGCACCACTGCTTCTGCCACTGGTGGTGTTATCATTGCCACTGTCATCATAACCATCCTGTTTTCATTTGTGGCAGAGCCAGGCAGCTCCACAGGGACCCAGTGAGCTTCAAGAGCCCCAAGCGTAGCATCGCAGGCTTTTCCCACAGTTGCATCACAACGGCGAGTCTGTTGCTCATGAGAGCGCCCAGGAGCTGCTCCGTCACAGTTGTCTATCTCCAGTGTCCTGTGGATAAGATCTGTTACCATTATCAGCTCCAGGTCTGAAATATACAAAGAACAGGGCCTGCTTGTTCAATCCAAGCTTCTAAGGTTTAACTCCCAAAGGAAATTAAATTAGCTGCCTGCAGCTATGACAGTCTGTCGTGTTTCTTTGCAGGGAATGTCACCCTTAATATCATGCAGATCTTATGTATAATTTTCTCTGTTTAATTCTTTTAAAATAATGTGAAGTTTCCAGCAGGAACCAGCAAAGCACCAAAAGTGAAAATTGAGGAGTAACTAGGGTTTGTCCCCTTTTCTGGTCTTGCCATCCCTTCCGCCAGCCGGGTATAAAATGAGTCCACACACAGAGGGTACGCGCTTGGTGGTTGTTCTGCTAAAAGCCACCATAGCGTATCCTGTCTCCCCCACCTATTCCAGACCTTTGTCACAGGAACTGGCTTAGGACGGAACTCCACGTTAGTGGGGTTGCCTTTCCCTTTGTCGAAAAATGGCTCTTTGGTGTCTCACTGGGTGGTCCAGTCCCGGTGAACCCTCCCCTCCACCTCAGCCCAGCACTATAGTCCCAGACCTATTTACCTTTCTGGCAGAAAGTCCCTCCCTCCAGATTATTTGTGGCTTAGAAATCAGCCCGGCCTGGCCCAGACTGGAGCCATTGTAATGTAATTGGGTTTTAGGTATGCTCGTGTTTGTGCTAGCATTTGCAGAGATGGCAGCAAGCCCCGGAAATGCCAAAACCATGAATGTGACTTTTGTACTCCTCCCGCAGACTGGCGATAACTGGTAGGGAAACTCTGGACTTTGAGAGGGGGGGACCCTGGGATAATGGAGGGGCATGGGCCCTGGCAGTGGGAAGACTGAGGTGTGATTAGGAAAGAGTCCCTGGAGTCTGGGAGTGCTCAAGGTGCACTTGGAAGAAGAATGTGGGTGGGAGGGCCCCACCCCCACCCCAAGTGGGCATTTCTCTCCACTGACTTTGCCTGTCTAAATCTGGTCTCTGCCCTCACCTGAGGCCTGAGCTCCTCAAACAGAAGAAAAAAAAAAAAAAATTCGGTGAGATGGGAGCCAATGGTCAGAGCCGGTTTGCTGCTAACTGTGGGCTTGCAGCCTGGGAGGATGTCCTTTGGCTCCCTGTCAACCAGGAGAGGGTGCATGTCCAGGTAGAGTGTAGACTGCTTTCATGCCTATGTCTCTGGGGCTCCGCCCAGGGCCAGGCCTAGCAGAGGCACCCAGGGAATGCTGTGGGATTGAACAGATTGATGGGCAGATGAGTGGAAGAATGAATAAATGTGTAAATGTTGTGGGGGGAAGAGCAGTACTTCAGGGATGACTTTATTTATTTTTTTTTTTTAATTTTTTTTTTCAACGTTTTTTATTTATTTTTGGGACAGAGAGAGACAGAGCATGAACAGGGGAGGGGCAGAGAGAGAGGGAGACACAGAATCGGAAACAGGCTCCAGGCTCCGAGCCATCAGCCCAGAGCCTGATGCGGGGCTCGAACTCACGGACCGCGAGATCGTGACCTGGCTGAAGTCGGACGCTTAACCGACTACGCCACCCAGGCGCCCCTAGGGATGACTTTAGAGTCCAGACACGACTGGGATATGGTCTTAGCTCAGCCACGCACAAGCCACGTGACATTGGGCAAATTACATAACCTGTCTGTGCCTCAGTTTCCTCATCTGTGAGGAGACTGAAGGGGATAAGATACACTGAGCAGTCAACACAGTGCTTGGTCCAGAGGTGGTTTGCTCGCTCGGGGTCATTTTCTCATTCCTCGCTCCCACCTCCAGGCCATCAACTTCCTTCCTCTGGAGCCCTCCGTCCTCTGTGGTCCCCAGCAACCCTGCTTGCTGCTCTCCCACACTGCTCTGCCATTTTACTTCATCTCACAAGCTGACTGTGTTCCAAATATTGAAACTTCTCCTCTTCCCAGAGTGGACAACTCCCAGGGGAAACCTGAAGGGTATTTTCTCAAGTTCTCGATCCCCATCCTTCTAAAGGGGCTTCCCTCAGAAGAGTCACTCACCTTGGTCTTCACCCCATTGTCCTTCTTCCTCTGTGCCTCACCCAAGGTGTTCAGAGTTTGCTGGAGGAGGCAGAACAGAGGCAGGTGGAGCCACAGCCTGGAGGGTAGGGAAGGGTCAGGTGTGGAGACCAGGAGGCTCCTGGACCAGCACAGGAAGGAAAAGGGTGGAGGAGAGAGTCAGGTTGGGAAGAGGAAAGACATCCTCAGCCTGGGCCCATTGTGGTGCAGGCCTGGTGTGAGCTTGGCCTAGCTCTGCAGAGCCAGCCTGAGCCAGTTGGGGAAATGGCCCACCAGCTTGAAGAAGGCCTGTGAGGGTAGTGGTTGTGCCAGCTGAGTAGTGGGGCCAGGCTGTCCTGAACATCAAAGCATGAAGTGACAAGGCATCAGACTAGAGCAGTGAAGTGGGACAGCTGGGAGGTGACTTGGAGGAGAGGTTTCTCGAAGGAAGCTTTGGAGAGCTCAGTGGCTGAGTGAGCCCAGCAGGGCAGGGGTTTGGGAGCTTCCAGCTTGAGATGTGGATACTGCGGAGGGAAACAGGTTGAGAGCCCCTTTCCCATCTGTAAAATGAGAGAGATTGGTGCACAATCTGCAAATTCTCCGGCTCACACATTCTTGGATGTACCTTCTGGGGCATTTCTAGATTCCAGACGAGGCTTGTATTCCAAATCCAAACAGATTCCTTTTGTCCTACCAAGTGGGGGGTAAAGAGGAACACGTGAGCCCAATTGGGCACGGAGGATGGTTGGCAATCTCCGTTCCCCAGCCATCAGCTTTTCTGTTTCCCCTCTGCTGCACTACCGCATGCAGGGGGCCCGAACTGCCAAACAGGCTCTTTTCCTGCCCTTTCCTTTGTCCCTTCTGGGGACCAGCAGTACCATTCTCCCACGTACCTGCACCTTGCTTCCCCGTTGTCCTGTGACAGCCCTCCTTCACTGTCCTCGTCCCTCTGATATGGCAGGCTGGTGGGAGTTGGGGGGAAATGACAGTCAGGGATAGGCTTCCAGCACTTCCCTCTGTCCCTAGAACAGATCCACCACGGGCTCCTATCTCCTCCGCGGCCAGAAGAAAGATCCACAGCTTGGCAGTTGGCAAAAAGACCATATATTAAGAAATAATAATAAAAGCCTGTCTTGTGCCTTCTTCCCAGATTCTGTTGACTGAAGAGTTTGTAGAGAAAATGTTGGAGGACTTAGAAGATTTGACTTCTCCAGAGGAAGTAAGCCTGTTTGATTCTCTCTAACAGCGGCTTCCAGTCTCCAGGAGCCAGTGTGTGTCTTTCCGTCTGTCTGTCTCCAAGGTGTGGGGATAGGCTGGAAAGGGGACCCTGGAGATGTTAAACAGCTTTATTTCTGTCTTCCCACCACCCCCTGCCCCACCCCAGCTGCCATAAGGACACCCAGCAAATTGTCCAAATAGGTGGCTCCGAGAACCTCATTGAAGAGGCAGCCAGGGCCTTTGGGCTAGTGGTTCTCCTCAGCCCCTGCTGTTCCCTGGCAGGTTCTGAACAGAAAGCCCACGCCTGCTGCCAGAGAACATTCCACTGGGGAGTTCTGGTGGGCAGTAAGGGACTCCTGCTCTCGCCTCAGGCCACCCAGGAGCCAGCCTCCTTCCTTCTCCAGCCATGAGCTCTCCCTTCTTGGTCTGCCTCTTCCAGCAGGAGGAGCTGGCAGGCCAGGTGGGGGCTTGTGCCTTCCCTGGCTACTCATCTGGGGTACATGAATGGAGCCCATAATCCCCTTTGTTTTTCTTCCTTGTTCCTGGCATCCTCATTTGCAGGGACTTACCTCATCCTGGAAAGTCCCGTCCCCTCCCCCGGCCTCCTACTAAGCTGCACCCCAGTGGGATCTGAGCCTTCCTGGCCTCAATGCCCCATAGGTTAGTGGAACATTAGCAACCTAGCCAGGCCTCTGGAGGGCCCTCCTCTGCCTATGTGAGAGACAGACAGATGCTTCTATTGGCCTTTCTGCCGGGAAGTGTGTTTGGGGGAGAACTCCTTCACCTCCCAGCAGCCAGGCTTTCAAGCCAGAGGGAGGCCATACAGGGGCTAGATTTCAGCCAGGGCTGGAGTTTACAGCTGCCAGGGCTCCCAGGGCCGTATCAGCCAGGACATGGTGGCCTCTGATGTCCACCAGGTGGAGGAGAGAACACAGGGTGAGACTGTCCTATCCAGGTCTCCAGGTGGACAGGAACTCCTCAGAACCTGAGGTCACCTCTGCCCTCTGGGATGTGGCTTGATAAATTAACTCACTTATACATTCCAAAGTCACCAAGCACCCAGTCTGTGCCAGCCAATCAACCCCCACAAGTCACCGGTCCCTGAGGCCTGGCTCCTATTCACTCAGACCAGAGCCAGCTGCCCAGAAGTGCTTCCGGAGAGGCCGTGTCGCACTAGGATGGCACCGTGCCAGACTGCTGCTTTGAGCTTGGGTGTTGAAGGGGTAGGAGGGGGACAGTCCAGGCAGGAGGGACAGGAGCCAGGGGGAGCTTAGGAAAGTAGGTCACTAAAAATGACTTTTTTTTTTTTTTTTTTTGCTTCTCTGTCCAGAGGCTGTCCCCATATCCTGCCCCACTCTCCACTCACTTTGGTCCTGGCTTGGACAAGTCCCCCATCAGAGGAAGGGAGAGGGGGCCAGCCAGGAAGTATTAGGCCCGTCCACTTCCAGCCCCAGCTCTAGGCAGGCTGAGGGCCCTGTTCTTCCCACCTTTCCAGGCTGGGCTGACTTCTCACCTAGCCCTGGGACAGTAGGAGACATAAACAGCAGACCCAGTTTCCAAGTCAGTGAGCATCTAGTGAGCACCAGCTGTGTACCAGACCACATGCAAGGTCCTGGAGAGGGAATAAGATGTATCAGCCTCTTTCCCCTACCCCAAACGGAAGCCGGAGAAACAAAAGTGTAAGCAAATCCGTGATTCCTGGGCTGGGGTAGGAAGAACTTGGACTCTCTTTGGCTTCCGCTGGCACCATGCTCAGGCTGGTAACCCTGGGTAACAGATGAGCTTGAATCAAGGAGAGCAGGATGGAGATGCACCAGGCCCAAGAAATCACCTCCAGCCACCCTTGTCCTGCTCCCCTGCTCCCACTGAGGCCAAGCCAGGGCCTCCTTCCCTTTGGACCCGTTGGCCAACGGCACAGAGGGCAGGTTCCAGGGTCCTTCTGCACCAGCCTCTGGAAGAGAAGCCATGGCAGGGACAGGACCACAAAGTTCCAGACCTCAAGCCACTTTCCTGTATCATCTGCACCCTCCCCCTGCCCCCCATCCCCCCAGCCCCAGGGCCTCAGGGAGCAGATTCCTTACATGCTTGTGGCCGGAGGCAGAACCAAGGAAGTGAGCTGGAGGGAGGTCAGCACAGTCAAGAAAGAGTTAGAAAACATGCCTCCTCCAACCCCAGTTAATTATTGGCAGAGCAAGGGGAAAGAAGGGGTCACCGAACTCCAGCAGCTTGACCCCAGCCACCCACCTGGGAATAGCATTTGCAGTTGAAGCCAGGCAACCAGTGGCCTCTCTTGCCCCCAGCACCTGGGGGACAGAGCATGGGTGAGGGCCCTGGCCTCTCTTTAGGCAGCCTGGAAAGAAGGCAGTAAGTTCTGCTAACTGTGTGCACTCTGGCTCTGTGCTTGCTCCCTCCACAGTTCAAACTTCCCAAAGAGTACAGCTGGCCTGAAAAGAAGCTGAAAGTCTCCATTCTGCCCGACGTGGTGTTCGATAGTCCACTGCACTAGCCTGGGCTGGGCCCTGCAGGGGCCAAGGGAGAGCCCAGCTGCTCCCCGGTGACTTCCAGTATAACAACTGCGTAAAAGAGATTCCCACAAATAAAAGGACAAGTGTGAGGATGACTGCGCAGCCACCGCACCCCCGCCTCACCTGCAGCTCAGGGGCCTCACCCCCCAGCCAGCCAAGCCCCCTGGGCTGGGAGCCGGCAAATGCAAACCTTCCCCTCCAGCTGCTGCCACAGGCTGTGGTTTGAGATTTGACTCTGGACCTTCGATGTGCCCTTAGGTGGAGACAGGCCTCATCCTCACCTATCCCCTGCCACGCAGTCCAGCACAGCACGAGGGAGTGGAGTGGCCGCGTGTGTGCCCTGCCCAGTTCTGCTCTGGGAAGCCTTTGGTAGGCAAGCTCCTCTGGCCACGGAACAGCTCCTCCGGCCGTGTTTGCTTTTCTTCCTCCTTATTTTATTTTGTAGAAACCGGATGGTATTTTATTGGTCTTCAAAGATGTCCAGAAGCCGTGTATATAATGTTTTTTAAACAGAACTTTATTCCCAGATGAACTTTCTCATTCTCTAGGACAGGGGCCTAGGGCCGTCTCGCCCTCCCTGAGCCACCACCAGAGAAGGTGCCGGTGTCCGCCTGCCAGCCCAGGGCCCGGAGGAGCCAGCTTCACAGAGAGGCTTTTCTTCCCAGCTGGGCCTGGTGGAGCCTGGGGCAGGGGGAGAGCTGACTTCCGCCCCCATGCAGCCTTCAGCCGAGTTTCGCTGGGGCCAGGAGGACGTGCCGCTTGTTCTCAAGTGGACTAGGCCCCTGGCAGAGTTCAAGGACCACCAGGGTCTCAGAGACTTGGTAGCCCCGGCCCCATCTTCCGGGCCTTGTCCACCCAGCCAGGCTCGCCTGAGAGGGTGAGGCCCAGCACTGCGTAGACCATCCCCACCTGCCCCTCAGGGCCTAGGTCTCCAGCTCTTTGACCAGTCCGGTCCCATTTCCTCATCCCCTGGGCCTCCCAGCCTCCAGGCTGCAGGACTCTGGCATATTAAAATGGAAAAAATCAACTTCTCAACATGTCCTTCACTTTGATTTTGCAAACACCGCACTCTGCCGCCCTCCTCCTCCCTGCATCCATTCTTTTCTCGTCTTTCCTTCCCCATTTCCTTCCCTGGGTCTCTTTCCCTGCATCCTGGCCTCTCATTGTCTCTTGCCCCCCTACTGCAGAACTCATGGTCTTCCTCCCAGAAACAGACCAATCTCTGGCCCGTGGGTTTAGGGTTCCTCTTGGGTTATCTCCCACTTCTGACCTGGAATCAACAAGCCCCTTTCGTGCCCTCTTACCTCCGACTCTAGGGACTGCTATTTCAAGATCACCCCTCAGGCCTTTCCAAAGCAAACTCCTTTTGTCTTGTCGGGGACCTAATAGGACCACGCACTGCCCCATCTGCACTGCCATACACACGTGGGCACCACCATAGTGCTACAGGAGGCCCATGGGGGGCAGGACCCCTCTGATGAGAGATTCAGCCAAAGAGCTGCCTCTAGGGGTCATGAGGGCAGTGGCCAGGCCCTCCAGGGAGCAAGATCTGGACCTCCAAGGGACCACTGGGGCCTGGCTGCTTCTCTGCACACACCCTCAGGGCTACTCAGTTAACTCCGTCAGACTCAGAGCTTCAAGGTAGATCAGCCTGGAGTAGGGGGAAAGACAGGCTCCAGGCCTCCACCAATGAAGAGGAAGCTCCTTTGGACCTGATGTTGGCAGTAGCTGTGCCTTCTGCTCCAAGGACTTTTCCAAAAGGACATTTTTTCTGGCCTTCGCGCACCATAGAATCACTGCCTTTGAAGCTCTTGTCATCTGATGTTTCATGGCCAGAGAGGTGCCCTTAGCTTGTCTCCTTTCCTTGCCACCCTGACCTTGCCTCTCCACAAATTCTTTCCTTCTGGGGACCTGCCTCTTCCTGTCTGGTTTGGCTGATGGGGAGGAGGGTATTTTCTGGGCTAAGCTTTGTCATCAGTATGGGAGGCAGGCGGGAAGCAGGTGAGCTCTGAGACAATGAGCGTGAAGCCTGTGGCCCCTTCCTGCCCCGTGATGTCAGGAACCTCCAAGGTCCGGCTGAGGCCAGGTGTCCATCTCCTTTCCCTACAGTGCATTGGCTCTGGTGGAGTAGCAGAGCATACACCATCTCTGACCTGGCCTTCCAGAGGTTTCTCTGGGAGGGGGACTCTCTACTGAGCTTCTGGCTAGGGAGAAGGGACCCTCACTGAGGACCAAGTGAGGCCGACCGTGTAGCATGCCCAGCATAGCACCTGGCATATGGTGGGTACTTATTAAATGCCTCTTTCCCTCCCTGCAGCTCTTTGGGAGCCCTGACATAGTGAGTTGGGGAGGTAAGAAGCCTCCCTCCCCAAATCTGCACCTTTCAGAGGCTTCCTTGTGGCTTGCCCAGTCCCTCCCTCCAGGTCCCTGTGGCTAAAGCTTCTGAGAGGAAGGGGCTCCCCCATGCAGTTGGACTTCCACGTACATATGGTACACTCTGGAACTTCTCAGGTCCAGTGTGGGCTACAAGAGGACCACAGACCCAGCTGTCATTCTGACAGGTAGAGCGGCTCATGCAAGGTCTCAGGTCTGGCCAGGGAGCTGGGTGCCTCTTCCTGCCCTTCTCTTCCTCTTCCAAAGGCAAGCCTTCAGGGCAGGAACCAGGAAGCCTTGGGGAGAGTCTAAAGGGCTAGAGCATTTTAAAAAATAAACACAGGGTCTTGGGACTGGGTTTTGAGATTGAGTTGAGAGCAGGGAAAAAACCCTGAAGGTTGGTGCCCCTATGGGGCAGACCAGTAGAGAACTCCCTTGACTGTATTTTTTTATCTGGTGGTCTTTGCTCTCTGGCTTCCAGGTCCTCTATGCCAGGGGAGGTACATGGGTCCCTGTTATAAGACAGGAGCCCTGTAGGGAGAGCCCTCCTTTTGTATAAGTACCTGAATGCTGCAGTGAGCAGACTTTTGTAAAATTTTATATTAGTTTCTAATGTCAATTGTGACTCGGTTCCTGGGGGCTGCAGCCAGCTTGGGACTTTTGTAAGAATTTTTGGGTGACTCACTTAGATGTCGTTTCCTTCTTGCTCCCTCTTCCTCTGTGTAATCTAAGTGCATTAAACATATTTGCAGAAGTGCCTGGATCTTGTGCTCCTTTCTGGATGCCTGGAGTAGGGGAGCGGAAAGCCTGGGGCCCTGGTAGAGGGGGTGGGTTGGACGCAGCCACTTAGAAGAAGCCAGGATGGGGGAAGGCCCCAGAAGACTGTTGTCGGGAGTGGTGGGGGTGCCAAGGAGCAGGATCACGCAGCTGGTGACTCTTCAGTCATGCAGAAATGACTTTGCAGGGACAGGCTCCTTTTCACTGGTCTTAAATTCCTCTAAGGTCGTGGGGGTAGGTGCAAGGCACAGGTCTGGGGGATGAGTGGGTGGGTCAAGACCCTCTTTATTCCCCTTCTGCCCTCCTCTCACCAAAAAGCCCTTTCCCCTTGGGAAGGTGGGCCTTCCTTACCTCCCATTTTAGAGTCCTCGTGTCCCTTCCAGCAAGGGCCAGGAGACAGCCACTCCCCTAACCATCTAAGTTCAGCCTCCTAACCCACTGCCTGATAGCAGTTTGGAGGGGGCAGCCTCAGAGCCGTCACACCCACTGGGCGACACAGAAGCCAGCCTTCCCTTCCTGTGGCCTGGGTGAGGAGGTGATGGATCCTCCTTCCGTGGATTGCCCGGCTCCTGTTTCTTCGGGGCCTGGCATGGAACAACAGAGCCCAGTGCCCGTGGGGAGAAGACAACAGCCTGGGACCTCAGAGGCAGGAAGGAGAGGATCCACACCCAGACAGGGTACCCAGAACCTGCAGGACTGCTCTGGGCCTTCACGTGTTCTTTCCCTTCCTGCTAGGCCTAGCTGTCTGTCTGGGAGAACAGCAGGGCCTTTTTTCTGGTCCTCAGGATGGAGCCGTAGCACCCAGAGGCTTCTGCTGGAGCTACTGGCAGAAGTCCTGGGGTGATCACGAGAAGGGAGGGGGCAAAGGGTGTCATTTCTTATGAAGGGACTGGACTCCCTGTCCTCTTTGAGAACCAGTCGTATCTGGGGGACTTTCCCCAAGCCGAGGTCAGTACTCCTTCCCTGTGAACTCCTACTGAACCGTGGCTGGCCCCTGGAACAGTGGGGCAGGTCCTGTCTGGGGCCCTCAGTCACTCAGGCAGTCAGAGCAAGGGAGCTGGGAGGGTCTGGAGCCAGGCTGACAAGTGCAGGGCGGCCCAGGCCACACCCCTTCCCCTTTTCTTTTCTCCTTGGAGGTTGGGGGGTGATTATCTAATCTTCCTCATCTGACCAACCTAGAAGGACCCAGGGCCAGAGAGTTCCTGCCCCAGAGAGTACAGAATTGCAAGATTCTGTGTTTAGGTAGTTCCAGGAGACAGCACTAGGCTGTGGTTATTTCTGGAAAGAGGCTCCTGTGCCTATATCAGAGACCCCACCCTAGAAATCTGCCATGTGTTATGTAATGTAGCCTCCAAAAGACCTGTACATTCCTCCAGGTGTCGCTCTGCCCCATCTGGGGGGCAGGGGGTGGGATGGGGTTCAGGGGCCCTGGGTTGTGGGGAACCCACAGGCTCCAGAGCCATGGGGCTAGGGAGCCTGGGAGATTTGCCAAACTAGCCTGACCAGAAGGAGAATGCAAGCTGGAAGTGACTCAGTGCAGCCTGCCAGGCACTGAGGCAGCTACAGGTTGCAGCCCAGAGGAGGTGGGGAGACCAGGGTGGGGGTGAGGGATTGAGGCACAGGGCAGGAAAAGGGAGAGATCAGTCCCAATACAGCAGCGGGGAGGCTGGGGGCCGGGGGAGGGGGGGCAGGGGGGAAGGGGGGAGGGCGGGGCAGGTCAGGATGTGGTTTGGGAGGGGCAACCATCTCCAGGCCCCTTCCTTGGGGGTACCATGGGACAGTCCCTTTCTCTCCTCCTTACTTCCAGAAGTCTTTGGGAGAGAGCTAAGGACAGGATGGGGGAGGGGGCAAGATGCCTGCTGGTGGGAGTCCATGGTCTGTGTTCATTCACTCATTCTTTGAACAAATGCACGCTAGGCCCTCTGCTATACTCTGGGAGACTGGACACAGGCCCAGCCTTAAAGAGTATGTAGTGCAGTGGGGAAAACAGGGAAACAATTGCAAGGAAGAGCCATAAAAGAGAAAGGTAGTAAGCCGCTTTCCGTCCTACACCAGCTCCACCACTTATTGTCAGTATGACTTTAGGTTTTTCATCTGCAAATGGATATTCACTTCACAGAGCTTTTGCAAGGATTATATGAGACAATACACATGAGACCCCTGGCACATAGTAATTGCTCAATTAGCGTTAACCATTTATTAAAGGGCTATGCTAGGGTACAGACATAGGAAAGGTACCCAACCCCATCTGGGGAGATTAAAAAAGGCTTCCAGAAAGAAGTGACATCTAAGTCGAAACCTGAAGGATACTTAAGGATGAAGAGGGGTCTTTACTTTCAAAAGCCCTCCAGGCAGATGGGAAAAATGGACAAAGACCCCCCCCAACTCTTCTTGGGATCGGTAGAGTTCAAATTGCTTTAGGTTTAGGGCATCAAGCTTTCATTTGAGAGCCATTCCCTTGCCTGTTGGATGGAGAACATTTTGAAAGACAGCAAGATTAGAGGTAAGGCCCAGGCAGGCCCGGATTAAGGGAGAAGCAGTGGGGATGGAGAGAATGGAACTCATTCATTGATTCAACAAATATTTACCGAGCACCTACTATGTGATAGGTCCCATTCTAGGCACCAGAGATACATCATTAAAAGAAAATTCCTCCTGGGGTGCCTGGCTGGCTCAGGTGGTGGAACATGGCACTCTTGATCTCAGGGTCGTGAGTTTGAGCTCCACATTGGGTATAGAGATTACTAAATAAATAAATAAATAAATAAATAAAACTTTAAAAAAATTTTTCTCCTTTCACAGATCTTATATTTTAGTGTTGGGAGGTGGATAATATTTGTTCAAAATAGAGTACAGAGGGGTGCCTGGGTGGCTCAGTTGGTTAAGTGTCTGACTTTGGCTCAGGTCATGATCTCGTGGTTCTTGAGTTCAAGCCCGCATCAGGCTCTGTGCTGACAGCTTGGAGCCTGGAGCCTGCTTTGGATTCTGTGACTCCCTCTCTCTCTGCCCCTCCCCTACTCACTCTCTGTCTCTCAAAAAATAAATAAACGTTAAAAAAAGTTTTTGAAAAATAGAATACAGAGTACATGGGTATATGCGCTCTGGACAAAAAATAAAGCAGAGGAGGAGAGACGGTGAGGGTTGGGGTGGAGTGTGTTTTTAAATACAGAGGTCAAGGAAGGCCTCGCTGCATAGGTGACATTTGAGCAAACAATCTCAATGATAGGAAGAAGCGTGCAATAGGGACATCTGGAGGAAGCGTGGTCCAGGCAAAGTAAAGGGCAACTGCAAAGACCCCAGGGGTAGGGGGAGACACACCAGGTTTACTTAAGGAACAGAAGAGGAAGCCAGTGTGGCTAGAGCAGAATGAGAGAGGAATAACGGGAGATTACTTATACAGATGGCAGATTGTGTAGGACCTTGCAGGCAATCATAAAACTTTGACTTTTACTCTGGTTGAAGTGGGAAGCCATTGGGAGATTTTGAGCAGTGGAGTGACACAATCTAACACATTTTTAAAAGATTTCTCTGGCTACTGTGTTGAGAACTGACTCCAGAAGGTAAAGGCAGAAGCAGAGAAACCAGTCAGGGTCTAGGAAACAATCCAGGCTAGAGATTATGGTGAACTAATGGAGATGTGAAGAAGTAGTCGAGATTTGCTGAAGGTTTAGCTATGGAATGTTCACCGAGAAGTGGAAGACGGCAGTGGGAGAGGGGCGAGTGGGGGGAAGTGTGCAGAAATTAGTACAATTTAGGACATGATGACTGAGATATTCATTGTACCTCCAAGTGAAGATGTCAAGTAGGCAACTAGTATACAAGTGGATAATCTGAAAGATATTTAACAAAGGATCTATAACACCTGATGACTGATTGAATGGATGAGGGAGGTGAAAGACTGGGAGATATTAAGGTAGCCTCCCTGATCCTTGGCTTGGTGATTAAGTGGCTGACAGGTCCACTGACTGAGATGGGGGACGCAGTGGAGGAGAACAGGCTGGAATGTGAAGAAGATGATGAGTTTAGTTTCCAATACATTGAATTCAAAGTGCCCGTGGGACATCTGGGTGGACAGCATTGGTTGGCTACCTGATCTGCAATCAGGAGGGTAAATGTGTGGGCTGGAGATACTGACTGGGGAGTCACCAGTAGACAGAAATAAAGCTTTAGGAGCCAAAGGCTCCAGGTAGCCAGTGTCGATTATTAGCAAGAGACTAGGTTGGAGGGCAGGACTCTGCGGACTGTCAACTTTTATGAGATGGAAATTGGAGAAGTCTGTGGTTAGAAAGATAAGAAGAAAATCAGAAGAAGAGTGTGATGTCTTACAAGTTAAGGGGATCGGTCTAGAAAGGTAAGGAATGCAAGGAATCCTTATCCTGGAGGGCATTGGTGAGGAAGACAGAGAAGGACCCTGTAGTTGCTCTAAGATAGACCTTGTTTTTTCTCCTCACCATCTTAGAACATGGAATTAAGAATTAGGACTTGGAAGCCATTTTCTCCTTGTTTGTTCATTCAGACATGCAAGCATTCATTTATTCATCCATTCAGGATAAGATTTCCCATGTGAGCGGATGCCAAGTGCTGAAGACAGAGGCTCTGTCCATAAAGGGACTACATTACCACCCCACCCCCCATCAGGAATAAAGAGATGGAGGTCCTAGAGCAGAGAGGCTCTCTGGTTTTATGGAAGGATCAGTGACCCATGGGTTATACTGAATTGGATTTGAATCTCAGTTCTACCATTTAGAACGTTAATTGCTGATGACTCCAAAATCTATAATCTCAGGACAAACCTTCCCCTTGAGTCTGTCGTCCCAACATTTCCACTAGGATATCTGAGCCAACTCAAATTCAACTTAGAGATAATTATCTTCAATTCTCTTCTTCTTGGTAAATGACACGACCATCCAGCCTCTTGCTGAAGCCCAAATCCTAACAATCACTTAAAAACATTTTGGGGGTCAGTGCCTGGATGGCTCAGTCAGTTAAGTGACCTCAGTCTTGATTTTGGCTCAGGTCATGATCTCATGGTTCCTGAGTTTGAGCCCCACGTGGGGCTCTGCACTGACAGTGTGGAACCTGCTGGAGATTCTCCCTCTTTCTCTGCCCCTCCCCTGCTCACACTCTGTCTCTTTCAAAATAAATAAAAACTTAAAAAAAAAAAAAGACAGAAAGTTCGTAAGGATATACTATATACAGTGAAAAGCACATCTCGATCCCATTCTTATCCCATTTCTGTATGGGGAAGGTGGGCAGCACGGACTCGCCCCCCCCCCCCCATCTAACCCATATGTAGTCCTGTTGGCACTACTTCCAAAATATATCCCAAATCTGATGCTTCTTATAACTAGCTTCAAGTCTAAACTTCTTACCGTGACCTACGAGGCCCTGTGTGTTCTGGCCGTGACTGTCTTCTCTCTCACCACAAAGCCTCCTTTCTGCCCTGGAACATGCCTAATCTATTGCTTTCCCATTTGTTTCTCCTTCTGAGTGAAGCACTCTTTCCTCAGGTTGTCAATGGCCTGACTCCTCCTGAACATTCAGGTCTTGGCTCAGATGTCGCTTTTCCAGAGAGGTCTGTGTGAGCCCCTTAAGCTCTATCACAGAAATTCTTACATATTTAGTATTTTTTGTGTATATATGTATGTATGTATGTATGTATATGTTTTCCAGGGAATCCCCTAAAAAATGCCGGGCACTTAAAGGCTTTTGTTAAATATTTGTTAACTGACCAATGGACCTCCAGCAGACTACTTCTAAGCCTCCGTTCCCTTATTAATAGAAGGGGGATTACAATGCCTATTTTGCTTGGTAGTTTTAAGCGTCAAAAATGTGGGGAAAAGTTAAGGACATCAGGAAACTGCCCGACAGAGAACCTTCGCAGTTCCTTGCTCAGTTCCCTCAGACAGAAGGTGCACACTTATAAACCCTCCTTTTCCTCCCAGGTAAAAACAGCTGTGGGTGAAAAGGCCCAGGAAGAAGAGGTCCCACTACGCAGCGGCACCATCGCCCTTTTAAGAAGCGCGGAACTCTCCTCCCACCCTAGTGTTTAATGTACCGAAGTAAGTGCTAGTCACGTGAGGCTCTGGGGGCTGCCCCGCCTTGAAGAGGCGGAGCCCCAGCTTGGAGACCAATAGCAGGAGCAGCCTCCGGAACAGCCCCAACTCCAGACAGGGAAAAGGGGAGGAGCCGGGAGCCACAGCAGCTGTAACAGCACTTCCGGACAATATGCTCCGCCTTCATCCTCCTCCCCTCTCCGTCGGTCTGGGTCTCCAGTGCCGGGTGGGCAGAACCAGCGGGTGCCGATTAAAGGCGCCGCCGTAGCGATGCCGCTTTCTCCTCGCGTCCCCCTCCCGGTCTCCCCGCCCCCTTCCCGTGTAGCGGGACCGGCCTTGATGTAGGGACACCACCCTCCTCCTGTCTCCGCTGTAGCTCGAGAGTCCGGCTCACTGCAGCCCCCTGCCCGCCCGCATCCCCACCCTGCCGGCCGCACTCTGCTCCGAGCCCATTGTATCCCCTCGCCCCCGGCTGCAGACTCCGAGGCCAGGCCGTGGCGGGAAGATCGGGGACCCCTGTGCGCCCCTCCAGCGGTCCCACGAGCCGGGCCCCTCCCCCGCCCGCCCTCTTTGCAACGGCGAGGTAGCGGCGAGGGCGCCCTTCCCTCGGTGCAGAGGCGGAGGGGGCCAACAGGCGGGCAGCAGGGACTCAACCCCCCCCATCCCCAGCGGCGCCCCCCCCAACGCCCCCTTCCCCGGGGAAGGAGAGCCGGAGCCCTAGAGAGCAGAGGCAGGAAAAGAACTGCCCGGCGCGCAGTTCGTTTTTATTATCGAGATTATTATTAAAAGGGGGCGGGGAGCGCAGGATGCGGGGGAGGGGGCTAGAGACGCAGCTATTTTTATTAAACAGATTATTTCTGAAATAATAATAATACGCGCAAGATGGCTGAAGGTGGCCCTGATGAGACTGTTGGGTTTTTTTTTTTTTCCTTTTTTTTTTTTTTTTTTGATCTGAGGATAAAGCTCTGAGGCGACTGCCGCTGCGGAGACCCTGCCCGAAGTGCCCTCCCCTCAGTTTTGAAGCTTCGGGCGGACAAACGGACCCACAGACCGAGCGACTGGCGTGGGCCCGCCCCGGACGCGTCGCCTGGGCAGCAGCCGGGGGCCGCCGGCGCTCGCCTTTCTGCCGACTTCTTCCAATTCTAATCTTTTTTTATTTTTTGGAAAGGACCGGGGTGGGTGGAGCAGAGGTGGAGAGAAATCGGGACTTGGCATTTTCTCCTCTCTCTCTCCTAATTTGAGGGAGGCCGCCAGCCCTCCCCTTAAAAAAAAAAATCCCACCGAGAGAGAAGAGAGAGAGAGATAGAGAAAGCCCGCTGCAGGACCCTCGAGCGAGCGCGCCCGGACCCCCGGCCACCGCGGCTGCCGCCAGGAGCCCAAGATGGCTGGGCTCTGAGGGAGGCAGCCTGGCCCGGCTGGCTCGGCCCGGCCCCGCCGCCGCAGGCTGGCTCCGACCGCAGCCCCGAGCCTTCCAGGCCGGAGCAGAGGCCGAGAAGAAAAGAAAGTGGGGGGGAGGGGGGCCGGGGTGGCGAAGGGGGAGGGCCGGGGCGGGGGGGAGGGGAGGGCCGGGAGCCGAGCCTCCTGTTCATTAGCAGTTGAGAAAAATTCCTTTCTAGTTTGATCAATCCTTGTTTTCCTCGGCAGAGCCGAGGCGCCCGCCCAGCGCGGAGACCGAGAGCGGGGTCTTTCTGCGGCGGGGGCGCCGGGCCTCCGGGAAGCGCAGAAGTCGCGAAGAGGGGGTCAGGCCGGAGCACCGCCGGGGCTTCTCCCTCCCTTTCTGGTTGGCTTTTTTTTTTTTTTTTTTTTTTCCACTTCTCTCCCTCCCCCTTCCGTTTCTATTTGTGAAGGGAGGAGGAAGGCAGAGGCGGGCTGGTGTCTCTGGCCGAGGACTGGAATTTCATCTGAATGACTGCCCCTGCGCGCACGCAGCGCCCCGGAGTCGGCCCGCCTGCGCCCCGCAGCCCGCACCCGCACCCGGCCGGCCAGCCGGGGGACGCCCGCGCCGCAGCCCGAGAACCGCCAGTTCGCCTCGCCCGCCCGCTCCGGATCTAGCCGCCCTCGGCGCGGCCGCTCCCGCTTCCCCGGCCTCTCGGACCCCGGACGAGGCGAGTGAGGTGCGGCACTGACGACCTGAGAGGGAGCCCCATCGCCGCCGCCGCCGTCGTTGGAGGAAGTGTGCGGCTCCCTGGCTCTGTCCGCCGCGGGGCGCGCCCCAATGTCAGCCGCGAAGCCGGGCGCAGGCCGCGGGCCGCCGCTGGCCTAGCCGCGCGGTCGGGGGGCCGGCCTCTTATATGGAATTTGGACCCCGGCGCTCCCCTCCAGGGCTGGTGCCCGGCCGCGGCCCTGGCGCAGTCCGCCGCCTCCCGCTAGGCGCTCGCGAGGAGGAGGAGACGCAGCCGGCTGTGCGCGCGGCGGGACGACCGAGGCTCCCTCCTCTGGGGGGCAGACGCGCGGAGGGCGCTGGTGACTGAGCGACTGTCGGGGCTTCCTGGGGCCGGAGCTCGGGGCTCGGTGGGCCTGCAGCTGCACCGGACGGCCCCCCAGAGTTGGGCAGTTAGGGAGGCCTGCCCGGGCCCCCTGCCCGCAGCAGCCATGGCGGAGAATTGGAAGAACTGCTTCGAGGAGGAGCTCATCTGCCCCATCTGCCTGCATGTCTTCGTGGAGCCGGTGCAATTGCCGTGCAAACACAACTTCTGTCGGGGCTGCATTGGCGAGGCGTGGGCCAAGGACAGCGGCCTGGTGCGCTGCCCGGAGTGCAACCAGGCCTACAACCAGAAGCCGGGCCTGGAGAAGAACCTGAAGCTCACCAACATCGTGGAGAAGTTCAACGCCCTGCACGTGGAGAAGCCGCCGGCGGCGCTGCACTGCGTGTTTTGCCGCCGCGGCCCCCCGCTGCCCGCGCAGAAGGTCTGCCTGCGCTGCGAGGCGCCCTGCTGCCAGTCCCACGTGCAGACGCACCTGCAGCAGCCCTCCACCGCCCGCGGGCACCTCCTGGTGGAGGCGGACGACGTGCGGGCTTGGAGCTGCCCCCAGCACAACGCCTACCGCCTCTACCACTGCGAGGCCGAGCAGGTGGCCGTGTGCCAGTACTGCTGCTACTACAGCGGTGCGCATCAGGGACACTCGGTGTGCGACGTGGAGATCCGGAGGAATGAGATCCGGGCAAGTACCCTACACACACACACACACACACACACACACACACACACTCCCTACCTCCTCGGGACCACCCTTCCAGACAGGCTAACTCTTGTGACATCAGGCCAGAGGCGCCCTTCCAAACTCTTATACCCTGAAAGTTTGGGGGCAAGGTCCTGGGAAGAAAGGTCTCCCACTACTTGATACATTTCTGCACCTGTGCACATAGAGTCCATCTTTTGAGTCATTTATAGAATTGAGGTGAGGGGTAGAGTTTGGGTGTTGCTTTTCTGTTCTGCGCACGGCTCCCTCCCCCAGCCTTGTTTCTGTGGGCCCTATGGGAAGTCACCAAGGCAGTGACCCAGGTCCTGCTTCTCCAGCTGCTGTTTATGTAATGAGTGTCCTGGTGCCGCTGCTGTGGCTGACATGATCCATGATGCTGGCATACCAATGAGGAAGTAAACAAAAGCAGCCATGTTAGTTTCAAGCCCTATTGGAAACACACTGGGGGCGGGGGGGTGGGGTGGAGGGGAGCTTCCGGAGGGAGAACAGAACTCTGGTATCTATCTGGACAAGGCCTGGACAGCCAGCGGCATCACTGAACAGTCTCAGCCATTCTGATTATTCCCAGTTGCCCACTCTTCATTTGTGAGAATCACTGCTCTCTGTGTGCCTGTGTATATTGCATGCGTCTGCATGAACAAACCTTAAAGTATGTGTCTTCATCACTGTGAACCCTTTTCTCCCAGCCCAGCCCTCTATCACAGCCCTCCCACATTTGGGGAGGGGAAGTGGAAGACGGAAAAAGAATCCTGTGGGTTTAAGGTTGAGCTGCCTTGCAATCTGGTTTCAGGCAGCTGGCTCCCCTGGGCTGCCGGCTGGGTGATTACAGAACCGCATCCCCTCCCATTGTATACACCCGGCAGCAGCGGCCAATGTCAAAACCGCCTTCTCCCTCAGGCCTCTGGGCCTGGCTTTGGAGCTGGACTGAGGCAATACTTCCGTCCCCTTCCGTGGAGGGGGGCTCCTCCTAGGTCCCTCCCTGGTCCCCTGGCTTTCAGCATTGAGTCATACCAGAAGGAAGGGGTTGGCCTGAGCCATCTCAGAAGCCCCAGCTTGGAGCCCGGGTGTGATATCATGGGGGTGAGGTTGGGCTTTGGTTGCACTGGGAGCGTTTAATGGGTGGGGGCCCTGGAGGCTAGTTGAGGCCAGTGGGGAGCTTGGGTATGAGGAAGCTCTTGAGCCTGGACGGTTGTGGATGGGGGCTGTTTCCTGTGGGGGGGAACCAGTCAGAATGAGTCACTGTTTAGCAATTAAAAAACATACACTTACAACTAACAAAAGGCAGGAGAGCCACCGCAAGCTGAGGGCAGGGATAACAAATAAAATTTGCTGTATAATTAGTTTCCAATCGGATGGGCTAACTCTGGGTTTTGTACAGGACAGGACCTATGGTTTCTTAAAGGAAGCATAGGGGATAGAGAGAGGAGCCATTCTCTTCCTTTCCCTGGAGTTGAGAATCAGAGGCCTAGGGAAAGCAGTGAACCCCTAGTGCCCACCTGCAACTCCGGGAGGCAGAGCCCAGACTTTTCTCAGTATGGGGAAGCTGCTGGTATTAATAAAGATGGAAAGACTGGGGGAGGAAGGGAAAAGCGCAAAGGCAGGAGAAAGGAGCGCTGTCCAGTTCTCTGTCCTGGGTTTGGCAGTGGAAAGTGACGGGAAGGGAAAAGACCGAGATGTGGCTGAAAGGAACCAAGGAGGGGGCAGCAGCCAGGATGATGAGTGAATTTGTGCCTGCACCCACGCTTTTGCTCTTAACTGTGTCTGAGTGCTAGGGGTGCTTTTCATTTGGGTGGGGAGAAAACATAATTGTGCCTGATTCGGTAGTAGGAGGGTATCTTTAGATGTGTGTCTATGTTTGCAAGTGCCTCTGAGACTGCTTGCTTTGCCCTTAAATGCACCTGTCTCCCGTCTGTATAATTGGTGGGGGATTGGTGGGGGAAGGGGTTGCCCAGGCATGCAGAGTATACTCTGGGGTTCCCACCACCAGGTCCATGATCCTGGCTCGTGGAAGGAACTGGTTGGGAAGGAAGTGCTGAACTTTGTCAGCCCCTGTGAGCATGCCTGTGTGTGTGTGTGTGTGTGTGTGTGTGTGTGTGTGTGTGTGTTCATTCCTGTTCCTGATGTGGGCAGGCGCACAAGTAGGGGGGTTGCATCAGGGCCAGATGTGCAATTCTGTGCACCCAGCATCTGTGTACCCAGCAACCTGAGTCTTATTCCCCTCCGGGTGCCCCCACCCCAGGCCCTCTGGATTCTCTCTGGTGACTCAGGGCACTGGAGTTGGAAACCCTTCCAACAGGCCAGCACCCCTCAGTCTGAGTTGGACTTACTGAACGTGGAGAAAGGGGCCTCACCCTCAGGAGAGGGGAAGAGCCATAGGGAATCTGAATGGAAGAACCCATCACACTGTCCTTCCTCCAGCCAGGGAGAAGGGCCTTTTCCTGGGCCTCTTTTCCCTTGCCTGAGGGCCTCTGATGCCGTGGATACGGATGAGAGCAACAGAATTCTCCGGGATATAGGAGCAGATACATGGAGACTTGGCACATGCCTTAAAATACGGCTCTGCTTCTTGTGTTTCCTCTTATGTCTTCTGTGGGGTAGGGGTGGGAGGTGCTGCTGAAACGTCCTATCGGTTAGAAATAGGAAACTCTGATCAACCTCTCCTTGGTGGCTCTAGTCACATACTCACAAGCACCCACATGTGCAAAGGCCAGTAGCCTAGAGCAGGAGCCCAGCAGGGAGGCAAGCAGGGCTTCTCTGCAGCCTAGGGCACTAGCAGGGGAGTCAGGCCAACTCTGTTGCCCCACTCTGCCCTTGCAAAGCCATTGTGTGGACCACATTGCCCTGAAGCCTGGAGGCCCATTGGGTTCGCCCCAGAGACCACTCTGTGGGACATGCCCAGACCCCAAATATGTTCTCCCTTGGGGCTATGAGAGGATAATGGCCCAAAATGGGGCTATCCAGGTGGGCCTGAGTCTGGGAGCCCTAGGTGGTCAAAGCCTCTTCCAGCCCTCAGGTTTAGGGGTTCATCTAAGCAACAGGGAACTGGTATAAGCCGGGAGTATCCCTATCTCATGACCTCCTTCAACAAGAAAAGAAGACCTAGTTATATGTATGAGGGACTATGCAGGGTGTGTGTGTGTGTGTGTGTGTGTGTGTGTGTGTGTGTTCAGGTCATAGTAGTGCCCCCGTGTCATTCCTAGGCCCCCAGATCAAGACTGGAAATGTTGCCAGAACCCTTTTCCTTAAATGTCTCATAGGTTTAATGTTGAGAGATGTTCCCTGGGGTGGGGTTGGGGGGCAGGGAGAGGATCCCACCGCTCAGGGCCAACTTGGGGTTTGTAGCTGCCAGAGGCGAGGTGCCGCTTTCACTGCCCCCATTGCCCCTGGCTGGAGGGCTTGCACTGGGACCCTGGCGGGGACCCTAGGTCTCCGCCCCATGTGTCCATCTCTGGGTGGGCTGTGGGGGTGGAGGCTGCCCTGGCCCAGCTGACTCGGGCAGCACAGACCCCACTGCTCCCTCCTCCCCAGACCAGACTTCTCTCAGATGGGGAGGCAGCTGACCTGTGTAAGGTGAAGGGCAATGTAGCTGTCCCTTCCTTGATCATCCTGAGTCTGCAGGGAAGGTGGGTCTGGGCCCCAGGCAGAGAGGAGTCTGAGGCAGAGGCCCAGCCCCCACCGCCACCGCCACCCCAGGATCCTGCTGACACAGCCAGGCGCCTGTCATGCACGCCCTATTGATTACTCGGCCTCCTGCAGCTCTGGATGGCCGTGCGTCCATGTCTGTCTGCAGGTGTGCGCGCACGCGTGTAACCGGAGTGTCTGGTTGTGCATCCCCCATGTGACCGATTTTCTTGTATCTCCTGTGTGTATCTCTGAGAAGGTACAGCGTGAGTGACCGACTTAATTGTGTAGCTGTCCTGCGTGTGGCTGTGGGGTCCAGAAGGCGTGCAAGCGCGCGTCTGTGAGAGACGAGGTTGACTGCACGGCCCGCTTGCTGTATACCTGTGATTGGAAGTTGAGGGTGTATTGCGTGACTGTCAGCACCATGTTGCTAGCATGTGGCTGCCTGCTCGGGCTCTGAGACTTGTGCGACTTTCTCAACTGGTGGGGGTGTTGGGGAGGGGAAGAAAAGATGGAATTCACCTTCGGGCGAGCTTGTTGCCTGTGGCCGGTATCGGAGGCAGAGGTCCAGGTGGCTCCTGCGATGCTGTGTTGGGGGCAGTGTGGGTGGGCCTAGGAAGAAGGTGAGCCCGGCTTGGGCCCCTGCCCTGGACCAAGCAGGCAGGCCTGGCTGGCCTCCTCCCTGCTCTGGGAAAGCCTTCCTTCCCGGCCGGCCTGGTATTCAAACCCAGACAAAGGGGGGCTTTCTCTCTCGCCTCTTTGTTCTGCTGCCCCAGAGCGCTGCTCTCTGCATGGCAAAAGCTAATTCCACTCTGCAGCTGGGAAACCTTCTCTAGGGTCTGCCGGGGCTTGTTTCAGAGAGCCTGCTTCTCTCCTTGCCTTGGCTTCTGCCCTCCAGCCTCTTCCCTCTGCGTCTGTGGTTGCCTCTGCCTGGGGGTCCGCATGGTAGCCCAAGGTAAGGGCCGAGGCCTGGAAACTGCCCTGTGACAAGGGGAGAATGCTGTGGCCCAGGGAGAGAGGAGGCCAGCATGCTCCTGGGACGAGGCCTATAGTGAGAGTGGGGGGCAGGTTTGGAAGCTGGGGAGGGGGTCAGGATGGGGTAGCTCTGAGCAGGGGCTGCAGCCAGAGCTAGAACTGAAATGGCAGCTCTCTGGGCAGGGGTGTGAGCAGAGAGAGGTGCTCAGCAGCCCAGCCCCCTCTTCTTGCCCCCCATGACTCTCCCCACCACCACCACCACAGGGGCTGCTGGATCCAGCACTGGCCCTGTCTGAAAATCTCAGACAGGGGTTGCCTCTGGCCCAACCCCTGGGGCCCTGTTCCCTCCTGACCTTGCTTCTCTTCAAGGTTGACTTGAGGGTTTTAGTATTATTATTTATTAACTTTTATGCAGCCCAGAGTCCCCATGGCCTACCCGTCTGCCCAGTCCAGTCTGGCATCAACAATGCCAGCTGGGCCTGACCAGTCAGACTCCAGAGGGATGTGAGGCTTTCCTGGGGCAGGAATGTAAGGAGCTAGGAGTGCCCCTCTCTCAGAGGGAGCAGCTCCGGGCGGAGTCTAGAACATTGGGCGACAGGTAGGAGGATCAGGATGTCCTGGGGCCTGTTCTTCATACCTGTCATGTATGATGGAATGGGAATGGAGTGCCCCCATGTCTTCTTGATGTTTTTGCCCTCACGGGACCAGGAGGAGACCACAAAAGGCCTTACTTAGGTTCTAAGGGACAAGCGCCTCTGAGTGGAGTTGGGCCTCATATCGCCCCTCCTCCTTCCTGCTGGAGGCCTGGTCCCTCCAGCGCTGCTAGTCTAGACCAGGGTTCCCCACTCCGCTGTGCTCCTGTACTGCACTCTTGAGGTGTGCCACAGTCCAGGTGACTCACTGAGCGCTGGGAGGGGTTTGTAAAGAGCCCCCATATCCTTACCCCCTGCACTGAGAGCCCTTGCTCTGAATCAAGCAGGAAAATCTGGTCCTATCTCTCAGCTTTGGGTTTTTCCCAGATGGGAAATGGGGCCTCAGCTCTCAGCGATTCCTCGGACATTGGGATGGAAAGAGGCTGCTGGTAGCTGGAAGGGGTATAGGCCTTGCTTCCTCTGCCCCCGTCTTCCAGCTTCTCAGCAGCCTGATTCAGTCATTTGGTGGAATTGAGGTGAGGGGTAATGAAGAGGCAACAAGTGAATATTCCTGTCCCTTCCCCCAGTTTCCCGGTGCCTGAGGTAATAGTGATTCCCCCCAACCCTCTGGCTCCCTCAGGTTTTGTCTGTGGCAGGATTAAGATCATCTGGCCCCAAGAGAGGGCCATCCCTGCAAGGGTGAGCTGGCCAGCCTGGGTCCCTGGGCCCTCCTCCCAGCCCTCTGTGATGACTGGCAACTCTTGGCCAGTTTCCTTCCCATTCCTACCCCCTCCCCTACCTACCCTGCAGCAGAGACAGGAGGAGCTCCATGTCCTCTGAGATGGGGGAGGGGGAGTGAAACCCAGCCACTTGCTAGAGAGTGTGGCCCCTGCCTTTGCTAGGCCTAGATTGGGCTCCCACCCCAGAGGGCTCTGGGCAGGCAATGTCCCAGAGTAGAAGTACTGCCAGGAAAGGCTCTGAGAAAGGTCTGGAAGAAGGCCGGGGCTGAGCTCCACCCCTAGAACTGGACAGGAGGTGCCTCCTTTGGCTTTTCCCTGAGGAGTCAGCCGTGAGTTCCTTGAAGGGTTCCAGAGGGGCGGGAGAGGGGCCTCCCACTGCTCCAAAGGATGGGAGTGGAACAGCCCCCATTCCAGTCCTCTGAGGGAAATTGGGCTGGGAAGCTAACCTTGGTGCTGCCTCCTTCCTGTCTCTCATCTGGGACTTAGCCCCAGGTGTGCCCCTAATCTGATACTGATGGGTTTGGTCATGAGAATTAGCTAGGTGGGGAGACCATAGTGCGCAGATGTATGGGATGGAGTCAGGGGTGGGGGGCTTTCCAATATCCTGAGCATTGGGAAGGCAGGAATGGCCCGCTGTCTGAGACACATCTGCAGAGAGGGGCCCTGTCCTCTCAGTGTGGGTACAAGGCATCCAGAAAGCAAAAATTTGAGGGCCAGTTGTTACAAGGGAGGTAAAAAGCCCTACTGTTCCTGAAGGGGTGTCGTGGCCACCTTGCCTTTATGGCAGGCCTCCCTTAAGTGTCTGGGCCTTCAGGAGGCCCAGTCTTCACCTGCAGGGGGCCGGATGCAAGTGTACGTGTAGCTCTGTGCGGCACTGTGCATGAGGTGGTGCCAGGGCCCAAGAGGCGATGCGTGCTTGTGTGTGTTCTGGGCACTTCTACCAGGGGCTGCTACCCTCTTGCTCTAGCTGTGGGCAGTCTCACTGGCAGGGAGGACGCATGACTGCCTCTTTCCTCCCCTGCCACTCAGCTGTGTCTCCTTACAGGCTCTGACTCTCAGGCCGGCAGCGACCCTTGTGCATGTTGGGCTGGTGTGGGGACCTGCTGGAAGGGCAAAGTGCCCGGGACAGGGCAAGGTCTCCTGGGGCTGGTTCTTACAGGTCCTGTCCTAGGTCATTGGTCAAGTTGATGGGGCAGGCAGTACCCCGGGCTTCTCCAGCTTAGAATCCGGCTTCATACTCTCCGTCGCCTCCTGTCCCCGGGTTTTTGTTTCTGGGGCAGCCAGCAACTCGCAGCGAGGTTGCTGAACTCTCTTGCCAGCCTTGGTTTCCCCAAATGTAAAATGGGTCAGAAGAGTGAGGAAGGGATTAGTGGTTGTCTCTGGGGAGCCAGCTGGGTGTGGGTGGGAATGGGGGTTTTAGGTCAAACTTGAGGGTCACTCTGAGGCCCCCGCAGAGGAAGAAAAAGAACGATTCCTTGTTGAGTGGACACTTACTGTGAGCTAGGTTCTGTGTAACCTGCTTTGCAAACCTTATTTTTGTGGGCAAAACCGTGCCTTTATTCAGTCAACATGCTATGCAACTGTCGAGTGCTGGGGTCTCTGTGTCGCCTGGCTGAGAAGGGAGGTAGAAAAAGACCGCAGCAAACCCTAGTTTCAGCAGGCTCAGAGCTTTGCAGGGAAATCAGACCAACTTGGAGAGGCAGGCTACAGAATAATGTCCTGGGGCGCCTGGGTGGCTCAGTTCGTTGAGCATCCGACTCTGGATTTTGGCTCAGGTCATGATCCTAGGGGTGTGGATCAAGCCCCGCGTCAGGCTCTGTACTATGTGTGGAGCCTGTGTAAGATTCTCTCTCCCTCGGCCCCTCTCCCCCGCTCGTACTCTCCCTCTCGCTAAAATAAAATGAATAAATAAGTAAGTGATTTTTAAAAATGAATAGTGCTGGGGCGCCTGGGTGGCGCAGTCGGTTAAGCGTCCGACTTCAGCCAGGTCACGATCTCGCAGTCCGTGAGTTCGAGCCCCGCGTCGGGCTCTGGGCTGACGGCTCGGAGCCTGGAGCCTGTTTCCGATTCTGTGTCTCCCTCTCTCTCTGCCCCTCCCCCGTTCATGCTCTGTCTCTCTCTGTCCCAAAAAAAAAAAAAAAAAAAACGTTGAAAAAAAATGAATAGTGCTGTCCTATAGGTCTTTCTGTGATGATGGTAATGTTTTGTATTTGTGGTGTCCAGAACATTAGCCATTGGTGACATACAGTTATTGAGCACTCAAACTGAGGCTGGTACAACTAAAACTGATGTTTAATTTATTTTAATTTATTTAAATTTAAATAGCCGCCTGTGACTAGCTGCTACCATACTGGACAGTACAGCTGCGAGGGAAGGCACGCTGTGACAGCCCCACTGCATGGCAAGGACAGGGAGTGACCTGTGCAAACTTCGAACAGGGGCCATGGAAAGTTTCCTAGGGAGTGGGCCTTAAGTTGGGCCTTGAAGGACGGACAGAGGGAGGAAGGGGGCACTGGTGGGCTGTAGAAAAATGTCAGCAGAGGGGCGCCTGGGTGGCTCGGTCGGTGAAGCGTCCGACTTCGGCTCAGGTCATGATCTCGCGGTCCGTGGATTCGAGCCCCACGTCGGGCTCTGTGCTGACAGCTCAGAGCCTGGAGCCCGTTTCAGATTCTGTGTCTCCCTGTTTCTCTGACCCTCCCCTGTTCATGCTCTCTCTCTGTCTCAAAAATAAATTAAAATGTTAAAAAAAGAAAAAAGAAAAACGTCAGCAGAGTGCAGGGAGTTCAAGCGTGCACAGAGCATTGGAGACAGGATACCAGCCCACCTGGCTGGGGGGCGGGGGGTGGTGTCAAGTTGTAAGAGAGCCGTCATTGCCAAAATATTGGAAGGAGGGAGTCATTGAGGTTCTTGAGCAGGAAGAGACCGTGTTCGAAGAAGCATGTCTGGTAAGGGAGGATGACAGGATGGATGGAACAGGCAGGATGGACAGGGCCGGGAGGGGAGGATTGTGGAGACAGGAGATCAAGGGCTGAGAATAACAGCTTCATCCAGCACCTTCCAGTAGACTGGCCTCAGGTTCTTAAGCAAGCCACAGAGCCTCCCTTCCACTTGGGTCCAAATGAGAGGCTGAGGCTCTCATTTGGAGGCTCATTTGAGGCTTTAGCAAGGACTTCAGAGGCCTAACCCTCAGCGTCAAGAACAAAGCTGCCCTTGATGCCCTTAAGTGCAAGTAAGGCAAGTGTAGGGTGATATCTCTGGACTAGGCTAGCGGGCCTGGATGACCTCGGAAGGTTGTTTGTCCCTCTGCAACCTAGGGTACTCATCTCTAAGATGGGGCTCCCCAGAGAAGCGGCGTGACTTGTACATGCTGAATCACCTAGGTTTGTATCCTAGCTGTGTGACTTTGGACAGATTGCTTAATCTCTCTGGTTTCCTCTTCTCCGAAATGAAGATAATAGTAGTGCTTAACTCACAGCATTACTGGGATGATTAGATAAGTCTGTATAGGAAAAGCACTCAGAACGGGCTGGCTGGACCCTGCCCTCAGAAAGCTCATGGTTTAGATACGTGTGGGAAGCTATTCCAGGCTTTCAGTTCTTGGGAACAGGCTTCCCAGACAGCTGTCACCAGGCCCCTGGGATTGCATGGGGGGGCCAGAAAGGGTTGGATGGCAGAAATTTAGGTCCTCTGAGTCCAAGAATCTATAGGATGAGTCTGTTCTGGAGCAGGAAGGATGGTGCTCACCCATCCTTGGTAAGGGATAGAGCCGCAGTCCCCTCTGACACCCCTTCCCCACCTGTCCCTGCAGAAGATGCTGATGAAGCAGCAGGACCGTCTGGAGGAGCGAGAGCAGGACATTGAGGACCAGCTGTACAAACTCGAGTCCGACAAGCGCCTAGTGGAGGTAGCTAAGCCCAAGCCCGTGGTATGGGGTGGGCCGGCTTGGGTGCAGGGCCTTGGGCTGGCTCCCTGCTGGGGCTAGGATCTGTTGTGTGGTCGACGCTGTGCCAGAATCCCTTGGTCAGTTATTCAATGAACTGTCGATCGCTGAGCCCCCACTGACGTCAGGGGTAGCCGGCCCAGAGCCCTGTGCTACCAGCAGGGAGATTAGCAGGTTCAGACCTCGCCGTGGGGAGCCGTGGGCAGCCTGGGGATTCGGGGTCCCAGACTCCACCGCCCAGGACGCGAGACAGGCAGAAGCGCAGCCCGAGGTCCCTGGCGCTCACTGCCCGCCCGCTCCCGCCCCCGCGCCCGCAGGAGAAGGTGAGCCAGCTGAAGGAAGAGGTGCGGCTGCAGTATGAAAAGCTACACCAGCTGCTGGACGAGGACCTGCGGCAGACGGTGGAGGTCCTGGACAAGGCCCAGGCCAAGTTCTGCAGCGAGAACGCAGCGCAGGCGCTGCACCTCGGGGAGCGCATGCAGGAGGCCAAGAAGCTGCTGGGCTCCCTGCAGCTGCTCTTCGACAAGACAGAAGACGTCAGCTTCATGAAGGTGGGCTGGGACCGGGACCAGCCGGTGGGATCCGGGTCATTCCTCAGCCGGAGTCTGGCATTCTTTGCTCCCAACCAGTTTCCCCCACCAGTATGCTCCCAGGGCTCTGGAGCCAGCCTGCTTGGACTCAGAACCCTCCTCCTCTGCCCTTTCTAGCTTCGTGAGCTTGGGGGCGAGTCATATATGTTCCCTATGCCTGAATTCCCTCACCTATAAAATGGGGTTGATGATACAGATCTATAATCCTTTATCCACAATTCCAAATTTTAAAGATCTCTGAAAACTAATAGGAAAAATTCTGACAACTCATTTAACAGAAAAAAAAAATTGACCTGAGCTCATGTTGGCAATTAATGGTCTTTATTTATCTTGCTTGACACAAGTATTCAAACATTTTGCTGCAGAAACATTGATGTATTGGATGATGGTGTCCTACTGGGGATAATACGTAACGTATAGAACAGGCACCATATTTTCCCTCCTACAATCCAACAGTTCCCAAATTCCAAAACACATCTGGCCCCATGAATTTCAGATAAAAGACTGAGAGCCTGTAACACCTTGCTACCATAGTTGTGTAGATAAAATGAGGGATGTATAGAAAGCACTTAACCGTGTTTGTCACGTAGTAAGTGCTCAATAAACGTTAGCTAGTCTTAACTTCTAGAAATGGAGGACTGCCCACCCCACCCCACCCCCCATCGGCCCTTACCATACTTTGGGGGAATCAGACAATCAGCCCTGCCTGGGGGGAGGGAGCATGGGGCAGCTCTGCTTTCTCATGTTGCCTCACCCGCTGACTAACCCTTTTCTCTCCCCCTAGAACACCAAGTCTGTGAAAATCCTAATGGACAGGTGAGCAGATGGCCACCAGCCCCCAGGGGAACACATCTGGGGGAGGGCAGGGAGGGCCAGGCCCACGGGGGGAGGTAGGGCAGGCTCACCGGTGATACCTCCTCACAGCAGATGCCCCGTCCACTGCCCCCAGGACCCAGACCTGCACGGGCAGCAGCCTTTCTCCCCCTAAGATCGGCCACCTGAACTCCAAGCTCTTCCTGAATGAGGTGGCCAAGAAGGAGAAGCAGCTGCGCAAGATGCTAGAAGGTGAGGGTGGTATCCTCAATGGAAAGGAGAGAGCCCTTTGGGCAGGGGTAAATGCCAGAGCCTTCTCTCTGAGAGGCAGCATGGCCTAGTCAGACAGTCTTTTCTTCATATCCTGGCTTTGCCCCTTCTAGCTATTGGACCTTGGGAAAAGCCACATGCCTTCCCTAAACTTCAGTTCCTTCAGCCGTAAAATGGGAATAATAATAGTATCTACCTGCTAATGGAGTAGTCAGCATTGACCAAGATGGTGCATGATGTAACGAGCTTGGTCCTATAGACAGAAAGTGGGGAAAGGAGACCTGGGTTGCTTGGGATGGGAGCTTTGGCGACTTTTGCCCCAAACTCTCCACAGGCCCCTTCAGCACACCGGTGCCCTTCCTGCAGAGCGTCCCCCTGTACCCTTGTGGCGTGAGCAGCTCTGGGGCGGAAAAGCGCAAGCACTCAACGGCCTTCCCTGAGGCCAGTTTCCTAGAGACGTCGTCAGGCCCTGTGGGCAGCCAATATGGGGCAGCAGGCACAGCCAGCGGCGAGGGCCAGTCAGGGCAGCCCCTGGGGCCCTGCAGCTCCACGCAGCACTTGGTGGCCCTGCCGGGCGGCGCCCAACCAGTGCACTCAAGTCCTGTGTTCCCCCCATCACAGTATCCCAATGGCTCTGCCACCCAGCAGCCCATGCTCCCCCAGTATGGCGGCCGCAAGATTCTCGTCTGTTCTGTGGACAACTGTTACTGTTCTTCCGTGGCCAACCATGGTGGCCACCAGCCCTACCCCCGCTCCGGCCACTTTCCCTGGACAGTGCCCTCACAGGAGTACTCACACCCGCTCCCGCCCACACCCTCCGTCCCCCAGTCCCTTCCTGGCCTGGCGGTCAGAGACTGGCTCGACGCCTCCCAGCAGCCTGGCCACCAGGATTTCTACAGGGTGTATGGGCAGCCGTCCACCAAACACTACGTGACGAGCTAACGCCACGCAGGCAGTGGGGAGCTGGGGAATCTTCCCCCCTAGCCCCCAGTGGCTCGGGAATTATGCATCCAGAGACCTGCCCTTCTACCTTCCTGTCTTCCCTCCCTTCCTCCTTCATCCCCCCTCCCCCCCCCCCAAGTCTTTTCCTTTTGGATTTTGTTTTGTTTTGGGCTTTGTTTTGATTTTTTTTTTTTTTTTTTTTTTTTTTTTTTTATGAATCTCCTGGACGCGGAGGTGACAGTGAGAGCTGGCCTGGGCTGGGCTGCAGGTAGCCCTGGAGTTGGGAAAGCATCTACTTCAAGGCATTGAGCTCTCTCTCTCTCTGTCTCTCCTTTTTTCTTCTACTCCTTCCCCTTTCCACCCCCTTGGCTGGTAGGAGCCTCAGCTTCCCCTAAAGCCTTGGGGGATCCCACCCTCCTCACCCAGCCCGGGGAGGATGGACCAGTGCCCACTGGCCTGTTGCTCGTCTTGTTTTTCTTTTGGGCAGTTTGATCACTGACTGAGTAAGGAATGACCTGTAGATTGTGGGGCTTTTTTTTTTTTTTTTTTAATTTTTTTAAAACCAAGAATGATTTCTCCTGCTTCCTTCTTCTCAACATCCTCCCAGATGGAGTTCAAAGGCCACTTCTCAAGCAGCTTTTGGCACCTTCAGCCTCAGAGTGGAATCTTAAAGACAGGAACCCCATGTCCAGGAAAGGGGAAAAGGAACTTTGCCAATGATAGTGACCACAGCAAAAGCAAATAATAATAATATTAATAATAATAAAGAGAAATAAAAGAAATAATAAAATAAAAAAACCATAGCACAGCCCTTGTTGAGGTCAGTGGGGGAGGAGGGGCTGCCCCGAGTTGGGTCCTTGCCTGGATTTTGACACAGCAACTTCCTGTAGTGAGCACTTTGTATGAATCGTGGACTTCCTGTTCTCAAGACGCAGGTATTTATTCTGTAATCTATCTAGAGCACACACCGAAATCCAACCTTCTAATAAACATAATGGCGCAGTCCCGCTCCCTGCCTCGCCTCTTACCCCGCCCACTCCCCCAGGCCTGGAGTTTTTAGGTGTTAGTCCAAGAAAGGGCACTGAGGGAAGGAAGCCCCTGCCTTCCTTGCCTTGATTCTGTGCTCGGCCTAGTCTGTTCCAGGCCTGTGAATGTCAATTTGTCAGGCACTACGTCCACTCTCAGCCTTGGGTTCATTTGACAAATATTTGCTGAGTGAGGGCCTCCCAGGCCCAGCCCCCTGCTGCATAGGCCCTGGCATCTCTTTGAGGTTCTGCCAGCATGTTCTTAGCTAGAACAGACAAAGAAAGAAATACCTCTCTGAGTCTTGCAAAATTACCTCCTTCAGTCCACAAATATTTATTGAGCACATGCTAAGTGCCAGGCACTGTGTGGGGCCATGGGCATAAACAGAGCAGACCCTCTTTTGGGGATTTAGTTGAACTAGGCCTTGGCCACCACTGGGGGAGTCACTCAACTCCATGCTTCGTTTGGGTCTAGGCCCCTGCCCCCGCGCATAGAAGAAGAGCAGACAGGAAAATACTTGGCTCTGAGACACGTGGAGGTAGGTGAAGACGTTCTACCCCCATCCCCCTTGGCAGAACTGCTCAAACTCGACCATGTCTTGGGAGCTTGTTAAAAGGGCTGATTCCTGGGGCCTGCTTAGACTCCGTGGGACTCAAGGGCCCAGGAATCTGCGTTTTAGTTCCCCAGTTAAAAGTGCTGCGATGTAGGACTTGCTAGGCTCTTGCTTGTTATAGGGACCCCTGGGTGGAAGGAGGGGCTGGAGCACTCCAAGGCACTCCTCTGTTGGGGCCAGGAAGTGAACTTTAAAAAGGATCTCTGGTTTGTTACCTAACACTCTGCTTGGATCTTCTGTCATAAAGCAGCCTGTGCCCTTCCATACTAGAAGGAGGGGCAACCTTTGCTGGTGCCTAGTTCTCTCCCCTTGTCTGGGTAGTCAGGGCCTGAATGCCTCCTACCCCCAAAAGCCATGAGTGAGTCCTGTGCCAGGGGTCCAAGCCACACCCGGCCCTAGTTACTCCCCTTCTCATACAAGTAACGACCTAGGGTGGAAGGCATGGTCAAGCTATGTTCCCCTGGCCAGCTGGGTTGGCCAACCAAACCAGAGTCTTAGTCCTGTTAAGTAGAAGCCGTCTTCCCGTCCTGTGGGAATAGAAAACGATTCAGTGTGGGGTGGGTGGACCCTTCCTTCATTGCTTCCCCTTCCTCACTTTGGCAGGGAGCCAGAGCCAGGACAGGATGACAACAGCTGGCCTGCCCCCTTCTCTTCCCCTGCACCTGTTTGGGGCTACAGCGAGAGGGCAGATGGTTGGAGCACAGGGCCCCTGCAGCCCAGGGGTGGAAGGATGCCTGGGGGCAGGTGCTGGTGGCCAGATAGACATTTAACTCCACTCACATCTGCTCCTGTCTCACTCTCCCTTTCTATAGTTGTCAGGGACCCTAGGACGTCCTCTGTGCCAAGGGTTAGGAGCCAAGGCAGAAAGCTGCCCAATTTCTTTCCCACTTGGCCTAGTTTCGTTTTAGCTGTTGGGAGGGGTCCTTCCTCTCTCCAGATACTTGGGTCAGACTGGGATATGGAGGGAAACTCTGGTGGGGGTGGGACGGTTTGAGCCCCACCAGGTCCCACCCCCCAACAATTACACACTTAAGCACACAGGCTGCAGGCAAAGCAGCCAGCTGCCAGTAGTCCAGCCTGGGGGTGCCTGGGCAGCCAGGGAAGCAGGGAGACACTAACCCCATCCAGCTGTCCCCAGCCACCCAGCTGTCCCCGGCTTTGTAGGAGCAGCTGTCACCCTCCTCCCAAAAGGGTCAGGGGCAGAGGAGGCCCAGAAAAGGCTGGAGCTGCCCCAAGACACAAGGCCTGCAGGGGAAGGTGTGAAGGGGGCCTTCCCCACCCTGCCCTGGTGTGCATACTCCCACACCTCTGGGCACCCACAGGCACACCCTGCGCCTCACACCGCGAACGACTCAGAGATACTGGCTCTCACACCCCAGGCGCTGCCCTCCCGCCTTCCCCTAGAGGCGGTCACTCCTCCCCTTTCCGGGAAGGGCTGGGTGTCGGGAGCGCCTCTCCTCCACCCCACCGGTGGGGGGCGGCGGCTGCTGTGGCCCAGATGTGCGCAGCCAGCGGGGAGGCGACCGCCGGGGGCTTTCCTCCGCCCGCCACCCGCGCCGCCCGAGCCCTTTCAAGTCTCTGCCCTCCCCGTCCGAGCCCGGGCCAGCAGCTGTGCCCCGCTCCCCGCCCCCAGCCTCTCTCCCAGCTGTCTTTGGGGTGGGGCCGCGCAGCTGGGGAACAGCTGCAAAGCGTGGGGGGGGGAGGGTCGGGTGCCCCCGCAACAGCCGGAAACAGTCCTGGGGCCCGGGGGGGGGGGGGCGGGGAGAGGTGAAGGGGGGATGCAGGGGGGCGGGGAAGGCGTGGCGGGGGGTGGTCGGCTCCTCCGCCCCTCCCCCCAGTGCATCTGGCCGGGCCAGCTGAGAGAGGGGCAGACCCCAGATCAAAGCCCCCTCCGGGCTTCAAAGGGCACCCTGCGGGCGGGGCGGGCGGGGCGGCAGCCGGGAACACCCTGCAGGCGTCGCCGCTGAGTCAGCGCCTCAGGCCCCTCTCCTGAGCAAGACCCCACCTTCTAAGCTCACTTGCGGGTTCTTCCAGCCCTGTTCACACCCACCCACTCAGGCCCTGTCGTTGTCACCATTCCACTTCCTCAGCCACCGTCAGTTTCTCCCATCTGAGGGTGGGGGAGAACCGATGAACACTTTCAGGACCAAACCTGGCCCCTGGGGGATTCCCTACCCTACCTCTGTGTCCTGTAAATTCCGGGTGGGTGGATGGAGAGTCTAGGATACGTTCTTACCCAGCCTAGTGATCTAGGCCTAAAATGAAAGGGGAGGTGGGATGTGGATCCTCCTGGGGCTGCAAAGTAAAGGGAGGTAGAAAAAAAAAAAAAAAAAGATTCCTGGGTATCGCTGGACAGAACCCATCACATTTTAGCCCCTCTTCTACGGTGAGTGTCTCCGTGTGTGATTTTGGAAAACTCTCCCTTGGAGGCGCCTTAGAAGCAGTGGTCTCTAGAACCTGGGATCCTTATACTGGTTCTAGAACCCTGTGAGTTCTGTTTCTTTGAATTAAGGGGCAGGGAAGGAAATTAAGGACCCTATTGGTTTGCCCCTTCCCTATATTCTGTGCAGAAGTGCCTGGCAAGGCCCTGGGATTCAGGGCTAAGATCTCATAAACGTCCATGGAGGCTGAAGGAAATGAGAGACAGACCGGGTGTGGGGCAGAGGCAGCCAGGACAGGCGGGTCATCAGGGGAGAGGTTCTAGACTGGGACCAGAAGGTGGATGGGCCTCAAGAATATCATGATCTTCCTTCAGCCTCTCTCCTTCTTCCTCCCAACACTCTACCCTTTCCAAAAAACTTTCTTCCCTTCCCGAGCAAGCTGTAGTCACTCTGTGCTTGAATTCCTCAAGACACTCCTTCTGCAGGGAAAGCTCTCACAGATAGAAATAGAAATCTGGTGGATAGAGCTTTGATCTCTACCATATTCTCCATGGTATATGGGAATTACACCCACTGAGTGAGGGAAGCCTTCAAGAGCCCAGGGCTTCTTCTCTAAAATCCTCTGTCCTTGGCATTTATGACGCAGGGCCTTGACAATGGGCTTCCCCCTGAGTTCTGCACTGGAAGTCTGCATGTTTCCTCCATGGGCAACCCGTTTTCTTTAATTGCTGTGTCGTTAATTCCTCTCCACTGCAGCAAACCAGGATATTTATGACTTCCCCTTGCATTAGATCTTCAATAATTGGGTCTTTCTTAAGAAAGAACCCATCTGCTCAGTGCCATAGATTATTTTTCATTATTTACATGGAGGCAAGAAGAGGGTGGTGCACGGGGTGGTGTGTGGCATAGTTTTCAACAGCTTGTAGAATAGGGTGTTAGTAGCGGCATTGGCAACATTGCAGAATTGCAGGTAAAAAGTGAAATGCAGGAGCAGGTGTCCAAGACCCAAGCATGAAGGATGGTGTGGACTCCTGGTCGACCTGGAAAAAAAAATGGCCGTGCGTCATTTGACATATGGATGTCCTGGCTGCCTGGTTGTGAATTGGATGTTGTCATCAGACGCTCTCCATGTCTGTGTCTGCTGCGGAGCACTGAGTAGGGAGGGGGTTCGGATGGAAATGGGCAGCAAGGCCTAACAGATAGGGACTCTCCAGCCACACTAAATGCCATCTCCAGGAGCTGCAGCTCCCCAAACTCCACCTGTCACATCCCAGGCTTAGAGTCGGTCCTCCAGCAGCCCGGGTGGTTCTGTGCCCTGGTGGTTCTGCCGAGGCTTCTGCCTGGATTGTATACCTAGACTCAGAGTTTTGCTTCCTCTGTGTACCCCTCCCTACCGTCTCCAGGAGGGTGTGAGGAAAAAGTGAACTGATGCATGCTAAGTGCCCGGTCTGCTGCTGGCACCGTCCACTTTTGGGGCATCGATAGCTATCACAATGGTTACGTTCCTGTGGGCCAAACACACACCCATGCACTTAAGGGCTCTCACATGGTATTCTAACTATTGTGGTTTACATGTCAGCTTACCAGCTGCATAGCTTACATGTCCATCTAGCCTGTGTGTCCCCGGAGGACATGAAATATTAGTCTTCTGTGATTTTTCAGAGCCTAGGACAGTGCCTGTTTCATTCATTCACTCGTTTATTTATTCAACAAATAATTATCGAGGTGCCTTCAGTTCTGGGCCCTGGTCCAGCGTTGAGGATATATCAGTTAACAGAATAGACAAATTCTCTGCCCTCTTGGAGCTGAGAATTTAGTGGGGAAGGGACAGATGACAAACCATAAATCAATACAGTGAGTTGGTGATACGCACTGTGAAGGTGAGTAAAGCAAGGTGAGGGGAGAGGACATGTCAGTAGGGGCAAGGGGGCATGGGAGTTTTTGTATAGGGAGATGGTTGAGGATGGCTTTACTGAGAAGGTGACACTGAGCACATATTTTGGAATGTGAGGAGGCAAAGTCTCAGGGTATCTGAAGCAACAGTATTCCAGGCAGAGGGAACAAGCACAAAGACCAGAGGCAGATGATGCTCGTTTCAGCAACAGCAAGGGGGAGTGTGAGTGGCTGGAAAGAGTGAGGGGCAGAGCAGTGAGCAGTGAAGTCAGAAAGGCATGAGGGAACAGAGCCAGGACATGAGATGTTATAAGTGCTTTGCCTCCGCTCAAGTGATAATTTGTTGAATGAATGAACCAATGAATGGATGGATAAACGGATGGATGGATGGATGGATGGTTGGATGAATGCATGCCAAATGCCTAGGCTTTCAGAGCTCATAGGGGAGCCTTGTGGACTAGAGGGTACTGGGCCATCTTCCTGGGCATATGGGAATTTAATCATGCCCTAAAAGAGGAGGAAGAAAAGCACAAAAGAGGGGGCAGACATTCCAGGGAGAAGGTGGGGACATAAAACTGGGGGGGGATAGGTTGGGGGACAGCGAGGATCCTCATGTGAAGGTCAGGATATGTGTGAGAGTCCATGATTGACGGGCCTATAAAAAAGGTTTGGGGTCAGATCAGAGGGGTCTTGAATGACAGGATAAACAGTTTGGCCTCAAGTCCCAGTGCCGCAGGGCTCCTGAAGACATCTGAGCAGGGAAACTGTGTTTTAGGACAATGGCTCTGAGCCCTAAGGGGGTGAGGGCCAGGTAGCAGGGTAGAAGATGGCGAGCAAGGAGGCAGAGGGAGGCCCAAGTGAGAGAGGAGGTTGGGCTGCAGGGTGCAGGTTGGCCCCAGCCCAAGGACGGGAAGGGCCTCCAGGTCCTACTGCTCAGCCAAGGAATGGAAGGCCGGATCAGGCCTTCTCCTTCCCTGCCAGCGAGCCATGGGCCCTGGAGTCAGCAGAAAACCCCGGGCCCTGGGGAGGAGGCGGTGCAGAGCCAGAAGCTGCTGAGGGAGCACTGGCAGCAAGATGCCATTGTACGTCTGCAATCAAGATACTTCAGAGGAAATCAAAAGCACCAACTGGGGAAATGATGTGTGCACTCTCTCTCCCCCTCTCTCTCTTTCTCAAACACACACACAAACTTCTGCCTCCAAAATGGGTCAAGTGAAGGCTGTGGGCGTGGGCTGGGAAGGGAGGGCTGGAAGGAGAGGAGGCCCTGGTCCCTGGAGCAGCCTGGGTGCTCATGCCCACTCACCCTCCTGGCACAGGGGGCGGCAGCAGCTGCAGGGTGGGGTGGGACGTGAGGATAAATAAACACCTCCCCATGCATATGGATAATGCTCACAGCTGCCCTGCCTGCTTTGCGTTCATTAGGACCAACTGTTCCAGGAGTGGTGGCAGGCGGGCAGGAGGGGGCGATGTGCCCATTCACAGACTGGGGGCAGGGGGGGCCCTGCCTGCAGCTGTGCGGACGCCTCCCCCAGCCTGGAGCAGCAGCCCAGCCCCTGCATTCCCCTTCCTCCCTCTTTCTTCCTCCCAACCCACTGCTCTGGGAGATCTGGAGGTCTCAGGGTGGGAAAGGGGCCCAGGGAGTCAGGGTGAACCCCCAGGAGCTGGGGGAATGGAGGGGGAGAGCTGGGCTGGGCTCTGTCCCCACCCCCTGTCCGCAGGATGGGCCGTCGCTTACAAACCAAAGCTCCTTATCCTTTTCTCTCCCAAAGCCATCTGTGGCATCCAGGCAGGAAATGTGCTTTGGCCCTCTCATCTGGAGGCCTCAGAGGAGCCTTATTCATACCGAAAGCCCTAGATCAGGCTGCTGTGTGTGCCCCCAGACAGAATCCAAGGGGCGTGGGGGTGGCGTGCCAGCAGGATTTTGCAAGATTCCTCACTGTTGGCATCGAAGAAGGCTGAAGAAGGGGGGCTGCTGGGCTCCAACTCCCCAGAGCAGGTCAAGCAGGTGGGACCAGGGATCGGGTTAGGGGGCGAGAGCTAAAAGCCAGACCCAGGGAGGGGTCTGGCTGGTGTCATGGGCAGGGCCACTGAGTATGGCTGAGCAGCCTGTGCCTGAGGGACTGTCAGCTAGCGCCAAGCCTCACACCCTGATGTGGGGCATCCGCTGCCATATGAGTCAGCAGTGGCCCAGGTGATGGGCCTGTCCAGTCTCAGGAATATGCATTCTGCTAACAAGGCAAAGAAAGACCGTAGGCAGACAATGTCCCCGTGCATCTGTTTGCAGCCTGCCCTTCCCCCTTCCCTCTGGTGGTCTGAGGAGGGAGGGAGCGCTCCCTCTCTTCCATTTTGGGCCAGGACATAGGTTTGGACTAAGCCCCAGGTAAGAATGGAGGTGGCTGATGCCTAGGTGGGGCCCAAAGGGCTACAGCTCTCCCAGCCTCTTCCTTTGTTGTCGGGGTGGGGCCAGGCCCCCCTGCCCCCCCTGCCGGCGGTCTCCAGAGCAGCAGCCACCTCTGGGACTCCAGGAAGGGTCTCGTGCGTCCCGAAGGGGGGTGTGACAAAGAGGGAGGTAGGCCTCTCACCCACCTCCCTGTTTTCCGGAGCCTCACCCCCACCACGACCCTGTGTCAGCAGGTCATGGCCCTGTGTCTAGTCGAGAAGGCATCCTGGAGAAAAATGGGCTTTGCAGTCAGCCAGAAGCCCAGACAAGCCATTTCCTAGCCTTGTGATTGCAGGCAAGTGACTTACCTTTGAGAGCCTTGGTTTCCCCAGTGAGGGAACAGGAATGGGGATACTTATCTCGCAGGGCCACTCCACGGATCCAGTCAGCGACTGACTGACAGGGCTAGCAGTTTGCTTAGCGAAGCTGCCCCCAGCCCTTGCAGCTTTCAGCTTCAGGTATTCGAGTAAGTTCTCCCATAACCCTTGCCCCTCCTTGACTTAGCGTGATCTCTTCAATTCTGTCATGAATGTTTTATTTCTTTTTTTTTTTTATTTTATTTTATTTTATTTTATTTTTTTATTTTTGGGACAGAGAGAGACAGAGCATGAACGGGGGAGGGGCAGAGAGAGAGGGAGACACAGAATCGGAAACAGGCTCCAGGCTCCAAGCCATCAGCCCAGAGCCTGACGTGGGGCTCGAACTCACGGACCGCGAGATCGTGACCTGGCTGAAGTCGGACGCTTAACCGACTGCGCCACCCAGGCGCCCCGAATGTTTTATTTCTTAAGCAAAGGCTTTTTGTCCCTTGGACACTTGTTATTCACCGTAGGGAAAAAAAATCTCCCCGTGTTCCTTTGTGCAGGAGGCTTCCTTAGCTCCCTTTCGGAGCTTAGAAGCCAAAAGGTGAGAAGGGGCGGGCTCTGCCCGCCCCCCCCCGCCCCCCTCCCCCTCCCCTGCCATCTGAAAGTAGAGCTTTCACACGAAACTTTTCACAAGCCGAAATGGTGTAGAATACGCCCTGCTTTCCAAAAGCGCATGTTGCGCCACTTTGCTTTTATGCAAGACCTACATTAGTATCCTAGTGGCTTTTTTCGTTAAAGCGAGAATCCTCTGCAGATTTCTTTTGGTTAGTGAAAACAGGTACTAATGCAGGTCTTTCGCAAAAGTGAAGTGGCGAAACATGGACTTTCGGAAAGCGACGAATACCTGTGTCATGGTACGCACTTGGGGCCCAGCAAACAGGCCCAGGTGCAAATCCGGATTCTGCCCCGCTGGTATGATCTTGAGCAAGCGATTCAAATTATGTGAGCCCCATCCCCAAACTGTGACAATACCTACAGTTAATAATGTTGCAAGGATTAAAGGATTAAATAAGATCGTAACTGTGAAGACCCCAGTGTAAGGGGGTGTCCCCCTGACAGTTTGCCCTGGTCTGGCAGTAGGGGCCTGGTTGTTGGTCACATCTCCACACGTGAGTGTGTGTGGCTGGTTCTGGACACACACACACACGTGCACGCACATGCACGGGCGCACGCGCACACACTGTCACAGTGCTGGACCAGCAGATTTCACTGCAGGGAGCAGGAACTCTCTTTCCCTCCTCCCTGCCCAACTCCTGGTGCTGCAGCTTCCCTGTGTTCTGCAGTGTTGGAAAAGGAAATTACTGAACAGATTGCAATTAAGAGGGGAGAGGGGGGAGAGAGAGACAGGGGCCCTAAAATGCAGCTTGACTGAGCGCTAAACTGTGTTTTTGCCTGGAGCCAATCAGGAGCCTCTGACAAGAGCCTGTTCCCACTTACAAATCTAATCGCAAGACGTGTGGCTGGGGTGGCCCTGGGAGCCCTGGAGAGGAGGGGGCTGCCGGCACCTTCAGGAGACTGTCGGCCGCTTGCTTGTCGCCTTGAGAGTTCCGGAACGACATGGGAGGGGAGGTGGGGCGGCAGAGGTCTTGGGGGCCTGGGAAGGTCTGGACTCCAGAATTTCTGCCAGTTATTATAATAGCTGCCAATGATTTAGCACCTGCTATACACTGGACATGCATAGCTTCGTCCAGTCGTCTGGAGAACTAGCTGATGTTACCTCATTTTACAGATAAGAAACCAAGGCATAGAGCGTCCCTGCTTTGTGCTAGCTGTTGCCCCAGGTCTAGGTACTTTATTTACATTATATCTTTTTTAAACCTCCCTACCATTTTAGTCCCATTTCATAGATGAAGAGGCAAGACTCCAAGAGAGTAACTTGCCCAAGATCACAGAGCTGATTTATGATGGGCAAGGATTAAACTCCGGGCCTCTCTGACTCCAGAGAACAGACTTTTTAATTGTACCTCACTGTCTCTTTATTGAGCAGGGTGTTCTGGATGGAGTTGCCAGATTTAGCAAAACAACACAAACAAAAAACCGAGAAGGCCAGTTAAATTTGAATTTCAGATAAACAATGAATATTTTTGAGTATTAGAAGTATGTCCCCGATATTGCACGGGATATACTTGTATTAAAAACAATTTCTTTGTTTATGTGAAATTCAAGTTAAACTGAATGTCCTGTCATGTATCTGGCAACCCTAGACCTCTCTCCTTCTGCCTCGAGCACCCCTCTTTTCTGCCAACAGCTTGCCTTTAAAGGCGGGCCCTTGGGACTAGCCATTCTGGTGTCGCTAGGCTGCCGAAGTGAGGCTGCCCAAGGGGAATAAATAGACGCTTTTCTGCTCTAGGGGCAGAGCCCTGGACGGGTGCCTGCTCTGTCACCTACTGTGTGACTTTGGGCAAGTCTATTTCCCTCTCTTAAAGGAAGACACAGTTTTAGGCACTAGGTAATCGCAAGTGTTCTCGCCAGGCTGTTCCTGACACCTTTCCTGATACTTGATGTCTTCTCTTTCTCCCCGCCCGTGCAAAAAGATGGTACAAACTCTATGGTTGCCCTGGGGTGAGGACAGAGAGCACCCAGGGAGCACTGCTGGTGTGGACTTGGAAGGCCACAGCTTTGGGAACCAGGCTCCAGCCCTTTTCTGCCCTGAAGGTTCCGTGAAGTGGAGCCAACTCCTCAACCCAGGCCAGTACCTCAGTCTTCTCAACTGAAAAGTGGGACTACTGTTGCCTCTTACGGTATGTAAGGCTCACGCTGTGTAGGAGGGGCTCCGGAAAGCGTTGCTTTTATTGGTGGTGGTGCTGTTAGTATTTCACCCTTCTGAAAGAAGCACCTTGAGGAATGCTAACCTCTGAAAGGACAAACACATTCGAGGCCCTTTCCGAGCTTTGGCAAAGAACACAACACATTCCAGGCTGCCTTCCTTTCAGCTAAATTTCATTTGTCAGATTTTTGACAGACGTCTAAATTATACATTGAATTTTCCACATGACCAAATACCACGTCCCTTCCTTTGATTATCATTTTCAAAAGGGACTATAAAAAAAGAACCTTTCCATGGATCAGACTGAACCCTGAAACCACATGGAGTGCAGAGCTAAAAATAAAAGGAAGTAAGAACTGGCCCCTGAGAAGGAAAGAGAAATCAAAGCAAACTCTGACGGGAATCAAGGGACGAGTCCTGGCGAGGGTGACACGGTGTCACCCTCCAGGCCAGGCCGGATAAGGAGCGGCCGACAGTGAGGGTGGGGCACCGAGTGGCACAAAAATAGCCGCCCGCTTTAGCCCAGAGGGGAATAAAGAAATTTGTCAAAAGCTCGGAGAGAGAGAAGTGGAGTTGGAGGGAGGGAGGGGGCAGGACCGCGTCCTTCCAGCAGTTTCGGGAGCTGCGGACTTCTTCCGCCCCGGCACATTTCTACCCGCCGGCATAATCGCTGACTTTCAGCTGTGCGCCGACATGTTCCCCAGCTCAGCCCACATCAATGACACCCTTGTTTCCATAGTAACCGAGGGAGAGTGAAGGGGAAAGGGTGTGCGGCGCCGGGCGCGGGCGCCGGCCGGCGGGAGGCGCACCGGGGCGGCCGCAGGAGGGGAGGGGAGCCTGTCCCGCAGCTGCGCGAGCACGCGGCCCGCCCGCCGGTTCCCGCACGTCCCGAGGCCGCCCGCCGGGCGCGAGGCGTGCGGAGCACCCCCCACGGCGGGCGGGAGGGCGCGAGACCCGGTGTCCCCTTTTCGGCTTCAAATTCCGCCTTCAGGTCCTGGCCGCAGGGGTGGGGTGGGGCCCGGAGAGGAGAGAGGACTTTCAGGAGCGTTTTGTTTTTACAAATGGGAGCTTTCAAGCTGCATTTTTCAGGCTCCGCTCCTCCAGCCCAGGAGCCCCCGGAGGGTTCAGTAGGGCTCAAAGGGAAGATGAAAGCTTGTGACATCCGCAATGGCTCTGTCTTTAGCTGCAAAGCAAATCTGAGTATTCACAGAGGCTGTTATCAGAGGACGGCCGGTGGCTTCTGCGGGCTGGCCAAGGCCTTGGGAGGGCTCTTTCAAACAGTTCCCTAAGTTGATGGTAAAAGAACAAAAATACTTCACAGGCGGTCCACTGCCAGAGTCAAAAGTTTCACGTCACAGTGTTCCAAATGGCAGAGCTCAAAGCAGGCATTTTGCCCCTCAGGTAACATCCCTGGTGCCCTATTTGGAGGGAAAAGCCATTTTCAAGTGCTAGACCCACGTTGCCAGCCTGACAGAAGAGGGATTGCTGGTTCCTTCTCATTCTGTTTTGCCTCTGTTCAAAGCCGAGAGAGGCACCTGGGTGAGACGGCGAAGCCAGAGGAGGAGGCTGCAGAGAGCAAGGAGCTCAGGGGTTTAAGAAAACCTCACCCGCTTTTGTTTTGCAAGTCCTTACTGGTCTGTCCACAGCCACCCCAGGGTACCTTTTCATGTCTGGCGTTGTTAATGACTTTCACCCCAGACCATCTTGGAAGCTGATCCTGCTGCAGCCTCACCTGTACAACTTGGTCCAAAAAAAAAAAGGCTGGGTACTGAGGCCCCGGGGCTGGAGTGGCCCCTTCGGTCTGCTCCCATGCCTCCGCGGGTTTGGGAAGGGCCACCTCCCAGGATGAGAAGGCAGCTGGCCTCCCGGGACCCACCAGCCACTGAACAGTCTCTTATTCACTCTCTGAAAACCCCCGAGCTCAGGCACCAGAACAGAGTTCAATTCAGGAGCCGAGCGTCGCCCTGGCCTGCTTTCCCGTGTCTGAAGCTGGGGATTTCTTAGGGCTCAGGGAAACAAGCTCTTTTTGCAACACAGGGCGGGAGAAGTCTCCTGCCCTCCTTCTCCACTCGACCCCCTCAGCGGCACATTTTGCTGAAGAGAGGCAGAGGACACCAGCGGCTGGGGTGACTCTGGCTCCCCTGGGCATGGCCTTGGCAATCACACACACCGTGTTCTTCCCAGCAGCAAACCCTCTCCACCCATGAGCATCCCACACCAAGTTGCCAGCACTGTAAAAATTGATCTTTTCTAAAAATCGATCTGCCAGCCTTTTCTCAGTGGAGCAGGTTCATGGTAAAGCTGCATTTATTTTTGAAATCTGATAGCAGCAGCCTATTGTGATCATTTAAACGGAATTCTTTGAGCTTTAGAAATCCCTTCTATAGGACAGCCACGGAGAAGCCGGCTAATCTCAGAGTCGGAGGCTCACTGCTTCACTGAGCTGGAGAAAGCCTGTTTACGCTAGCCTGAGCCCTCGATGTGAGGGCTTTTTAAGGACCTTGTAATTTTTCTGGAATTAAACCTCCCACCTCTCCTTACATTCCAGATGTCATTACAGTCAAAAGTCATAAGAATTTGCTTCCCCGTGTGGCTGGCTGGCGGGGAGGAGGTATGTTTCTGTGGTGACTTGTTTGCAAGAAAGGTTTTTTTTTTTCCCCTCTCTCTCCAAAGGGTGAGGATTACGCACGCAGTCTCCTACCTGCAGGACGAGATGGTTTAATCATCTGCTATCCCTCCCCTCCCCCCCCCAGCTCCTTCCCACCCCAGCTCAGTTAGTGATGGTAAAACTCACCGCCCAGCACCAGCAAACACCGTCGGTGGCTTCAGAACCATGGGGGGAGGGGGGAATGTAAGGGACAGGTCAGGAAATAAATGAATGCAGCAAAAGCTGCTTCTTCCTCTTTTCCTTTCTTTCTTTTTTGAAAGAAAAAAAAAAAGCCCACTGGAATTGTCTAAACTGCAATGTAATCTCTTGCTCATTTAAAAGATCTCATTTTCTAATCATGTGCTTTGAGACATTTAATACTATTTCAATTATGCAGAGGAAATAATATAATTCCTTTATTTGAAAAATGATACTGAACCTCAGAGATCAGTTAAATCTACTGCTGGAATGGGGATTCTTTTTAAACTGTGTTGTTCCCTCTCTTCAAACAGCTGTAGCTGTACACAGATGGAAAAACATTTGGTCAGAAAGCAGCAAATTAGTGTTTTTCAGGACAGAATTCAGCTCCCGCAGCTCCCGCGTCTCCATTCATCTAGATTTTATTTCTTCTTAGCATTGACATTTTTGCAGACCCAGTTCATGCCGTCCTTGAGGGAAATGGGCAGAGAAAGGCAGTGTTAGTTGTAAGAAAGGCACAACACGCTCAAACCCCCGGAAGGGAGTGGGGGGCGGGGGTGGGTGTCCTGGGTCCTCCCTCCCCTCCCCCTGAGCTCCAGGGAGTTTGGTGGCCCCAGGGGCCCACCTGGGTGACCGACCAGGCACAGTGGCCTCCTGGAGAGGAGAAGGGGGGGGGGGGGGGCTCTGAGAGCCCAGGGGTAAGATGGGAGGGGGAGTGCCCAGTGTCTGAACTTGAGATGGATCCTCAGGAACTCCCTCTGAAAAAATAAACACATCTGCCTGGATCCAAGGCCTGATTGAAGAGCTATCAGAGATTCCAGCCATTTTTGGCTTTTTCTAAAAGCTGACCTTTGCTAGGGCATTTAATTCAATAAGTCACCCTTCTGGTGCCCCGGTGTGTTTACAGTGTGACAGTGTACACTTGGCTTAAATTAAATTTTTTTGGAAAAACAAGCCAACTGCAGTGTGTGTGTTACGAGACGCACACTGGGGCAATGTGCATTTCTCTCTCTTAGGGCAGCGCTACACAGAGGTTTAAAAGGGCTGGCCTGATTCTTGCAGCTTTAAGCACTACCAAGCTGAGGGACTGGGGAGAAGGTTCCCTTAAAGGCACAGTGACCTTGAACGTGTCCTCTCTTAGAAGGCTGGAGAGGGACAGGGGTAAAAACCACACAATGCCTACAGCCACCTGGCAGGCAGCATGATTTCTCATGGATGCCAGGTCTGCCAGAGATGACCTCCTTTTCAGCCCCCTCTGGAGCCATCCCTGAATGCTCTCCCTTTCCCCAGAGTCCCTCCGACCTTCAGGGGTGTATGGAGTTCCCTCAGAAGCCTCGCACAAAATCAAAGGAAGCTCCTGCAATGAGTTCCTTTCCTCTGCATCTGTAACACATACTCACTACGCTCCCAGTCACATTTGCACATCTCAGGGCACACATGACATGCAGAGCCCCGCATTTCCTGTGACCATGGAGCTAGTACTTGAACCTGAACAGCTGAGGCAGCTTAAAGTAATAAATATCAGCTGACACCCTTGGCCATTCGGAGCATTAATCCCATAAACAATACATCACTGCAAAACAACCAGCAGGCATCCTATCTCCTGGCTAATCTGACCATAACCTGAATTTACAGTGATTAAAACTCTGCCAGTTGCCATCAGAGCACTTGGGCAGGAGAACCAGATAATCCGTTGGCTGTCCCAGGGCAGACCTTAGGGTGTTTGCCAAGATGTGGCTGGCCATGGCCCAAAGCCCAAAGGTGGACAGCACCTGGCAACGGTGGGGGCAGGGGTGGGGGGATGCGGGGTGGGAGGAAGGTGGCTCCAAATGCATCTCCAGTTACAACTGGGTCAGCTACTTACTCTGAAAAGCTGAGGCCAATTTTAAGACCATTTTATGAAAAGGATTAATTTAAAGAGAAGCATGTTTAATTTTAGTAGCTAATTGGTTTCCAGGAAAAAAAAAAAAAAAGATCACCTGCCAGGAGACAAAAAAGATTTTACAAATAAAAGAGCGATGAATAAGATAACCATCTTCTCTTTGCCTTCGAAGCTGAATAGCTCAGCACTTACGTAGCACTTTCCACCTTCAGGAACCCGTACGAACACTATCAAAAGGTGTGTACCTCAATATTTTCTCCTCTAGAGAGACTTGCAGATTTTATCAAATCTTCTCAGAGAAATCAAGAACCGTGTTCCCACACTACATGAATGGCACTTCCCCCCACCTCGTTTTATGGCTGATTACGGGGAGGGGAGGGTTCTTTTTATTATATGTAACAGAACATGAATGCAGTCAAAGAGATAGGAAAAATATTTACTCAGCTGCAGGAACGCAAAGCAGAATGTGGAGGGTGAGGGGCAGCTTTCCCCCAGTTATCTGTTATGGAGGCAGAGGGGATTTAAACCAGGGAGCCCGGGGGGGGGGGCCGGGGGGGCAGTGTCTTCCAGATGTCTATGTGGGCCAGGGGTGGCAAAGTCCTTCCAACCACAGTGCTGCCAACAGAGGGCGCTCAGAGGTCAGCACCCACCGGCTGGCCTGCTGGCCCCTAGGCCCGCACAGCTGCCGCCTGCAACCTGAAGGAGTGTGGGAAGCACGGGGAGAACGAATAAGGGCAAAGCCCTGTGGCTGCTCTCTCGGAGGAGGTTGTCCCGGTCTGAAGCGGCTGGAGGTTGGGGAACTGTACCTTTCCTGTTCGTATCCAGTGGAGAACCTGAGCTGGAGGTAAGAGGTATTGGGGAGGCCATGGTTAACGGGTTAATAATGCCTCTTCAATCAAATCAGGGCAGGCTGTGCCAAGCTGCCCACGGGAAAGGAAAGACAGTGGTGTTGTCCAGGATCCCTGAGACAAGGGTCCATGTCAGACTGGCCCGAGGCGGTGTTCGCAGAACCTAGCATGGTGTCATGGTATCTGATCTACAGTAGACAATTAATTAGTTTTTTAAAAGTTTATTTACCTTTGGGGGGGGAGGGGCAGGGAGGGAGAGAGAGAATCCCAAGCAGGCTCTGCATCCGGTCAGCAGGGAGCCGGATGTGGGGCTCGAACCACGAGACCATGACCTGAGCTGAAACCAAGAGTCGGAGGCCTAACCGACTGAGCTACCCAGGTGCCCCAGTAGACGCTTAATTTATATCTTTTAAATTAATCCTTGTAACAACGCCCGAAGTAAGCACTATTATAATTTCCACAGGACGGTGAGGAAATGGGGGCACAGAATCACGTGAGGCAGAGGCGGGCTGTGAACCCAGGCAAGAGCTCCAGCACCCTCGCTCTTTAGCCAGTTACCATTTCTCAGTGAATGCCTCAAGCTTAGAGAGAAGGTGGGAATCGCCCTGAAGTTGGGAAAGAGGGCCATCCAGGGTCTTCTTTGTTATGACTTCCAGCTGATACAGGGTCATGAGACCGGAAGAGCCCCCAGCCAGGTTTTGCTGCAGCTCAGGTGCCAGAGGCTGTTTTTGGCCACTTAACTCTCAGGATTCCGGGCTGCTGCTGCGTGTGGAAGCCTGCATATTTACCTTGCGATCGTTAGCATATTAACTATGTGCCAGACCACTGCCTCCGGTGGCAAGTCCACGTTTAGAGGAAACTAAGAGGAAGGACCCCCTCTGCTCCTCGTGTTACCACACTGCTCGCGCCTCAACTCGGCAAGGCTTTGTTTTTTAAAAACTGATGACTGGGTAAAGGTGATCATCTACTTGAAGCAGGTTACTGCTTTGCTTCTAAAGAAGGAAATGAACTCATAGGTTTGTTTAATGGTTGAACTTTTATTGTTTAAAAACTGGTTTGACCCAATTTTTGCACATTTGATCTTCGTCACAGGACGACAATCTTATGGCACGGGTAGCCCTCCCCTCTCTTCCTCCACCACAACCTCCCTCTGACCAGCTTTGCTGAAACTGGATCTGAATTGATTAGCTTCAGTGCAATAATAGAGACTAAAGAGAGACCTTGACCCTCAAATACTGGGCTTTGTTTAGCATCATGGAAAGGAAAGGCATTTTACTATGTCATGATGTTACTCCCTATGATAAATGCTGGGAAGCATACAAGGCTCCCCCTAACCACATGGGTGGAGGCCAAGGAGTCACACACAGATCCCTGCGTTCCAAGATTGGAGGTGCGATGCCCCTTTCTAGGGAAGAGTGGCCTCTGACTGCGCTGCTCCTTTGAGCTTGCTCTCTCTACAGTGCATCCATCACTGCCTGATGGTTGGAAGAGAGCAGTAGTAGCCGTGGTTGGGTGGGCCTGGCTTGTAATGCCATGAGGACTAGGCAGTCACATCAGTAATTGCTTTAAGACGACAAGGAGCTCAGAGCACTGCTGTCTATCCTGTTGTGCCACTGGGCCCCCAGGGTCAAGGAGCAGCTGGGTGCAGGGTACATAAAATATTGCTTGCTATTAATATTTTTTCTGGAGACAAAGGGTACTGTACCAGAGAGGTAGCAAAATCGCATGTCCCAAGTTTGTTTTCTTGGTCTACGGAGAGGTTTGAAAATTTAAAAATAAACCTGAGGTCTGACTTGTAGATAAGCAGTTCCACATACACTTGGAGTCAAAAATAACTGATGTCAGGCCTTAGAAAGAAGTGTTTTTCTTTCTTTTTTTTTTAATACTGAAATTCTGTTGGCTGATTAAGGGAAAAATCCCCTAGATCAAGGAAAAAAGCAACAAAAACAAGAAACTTGGCCAGCGAATGTTTAACGGCCATCTGCAAAGCACTCTGAAGTGCAGCTCACACATCGGGGCTCAGACTGCTAGTGGTCTTTTCTACGTAGGTTAGATGGTTGTGAGCCAGATCGTTACTCCTGTTTGGAGAAGGAAGACAGGGAATGTGGGAGAGATGTGGGAAAGAAGGTGAGCACAAGGTGGAGGGCCCGGAAAGCAATTCCCAGGGAAACCTTCTGCTAGCTCCAAACTACTGGTGTAGACAGGCCTCGGTTATGACTGATGCTAGAGGCCAGGTTGAAACTGCTGATCTCTGTGCTGAAATGAAATGATAATCTGGTGTAATTTTAGTTAAATACACATTGGTGTTTTAGAGAGGGAGTATCTTCAAACAGCTGGAACTGTACAAGAGTAGAGGAGAGCTGTGGTTTGGGGTTCCAATTCAGGTTTGCAGGTGGAAGAGGGACGGACTTCACTACCTTCCTCTGGCTCTAAGCCAGATCCTTTGTTCACTATTTTCTAGGCGCCCAGGAACAGAAGAGAGTCCTGGAGCCAGATGTCATGCACTGGGACAGGGCTGAGCCCCAAGGGCACAGAGGGAGGCTGCCCCCATGTCTGCAAGGCAGTCTGGCTGAGGGGGCTGCAGGTCTCCCATCCCAGACATTTTTCAGTTTCTCCTCTCTCTGCATTCAACTACTTGACATAACTGGGTCTTTTCTGTTCACTCCTCGGGATTATGCGCCTCTCAGCAGGACAGAGTTTCTAAGATTGATGTTCTCCTTCAGTTTCTAGTGCCCTTTACCTATGCTCTGCTTTTGACAGTTTCCCATGAAAACCTGCTTTAATCACATGATGGCCTGGCCTCCTCATCACCATCAATCAGGCAAAGAAAGACTTGTTCTGAACTCTCCCAAAGCCCTCAAAAGTCAATTGCCACACCCAGAGCAGGAGCTATTGAACAACACGTGGACCGCCTGTCCTTGTAAAGACCGCACATGTTTGCCTCCAGAATATCAGGTAGCAGAAGAACCTGAAATCCATCCCAGGAATCACTAACTTTCATAATCTCAAATTACGTGTCTAAACTACTCAGCTAAGGAGAAATGATACACCTGCCCCATCAGTCCGGAGGGTTTAGCTCAGATCTGTGGCTGCTCCTCCGTTCACCCACCTGAGGGTGTCACTTTTCTGGGAGGAGGCAGGTCTCACAAATGAATTTAGATTAAACATATACACTCAAGCACAGTGTAAATAGGGACATTATCTTTGAACACCTGAAACTGTCACAGAAATTCCAGGTCTTTTTTAAAACCTTTGTACAATTTCTTTCAGGGTCATTAGAGCTGGGGTGCCAGATGTTACTTGACCCATTTAACGCCTGATCAAGCTTTGCCCATTACTGACCAGTTTTCAGGGGGTAGTGAGTGGAAAAGTGGGAGGGTAGAGTGGGAGGAGGAAACAGGAGTTTGGGGAATTTTAGTAATTATTACACAGCATCCATGCCTGAAAGTGATCTTATGGACATTTTTCTAGTGACGCCTTTCATTTTGAGGAATACTTAAAGCCTTAATGAATTAAGAATCATTAAAGTCTTGCACTTGAACTAAGCAATGCAGGAAAAGAATTCCATGTAAGTGACTCTTTTTAAAGTGAAAACCAAGAAACTGGCTGAGTGGGCAAGAGAGGGAGTCAGAAGTATTACCTGAGGGAGGGACATGGTCAATCAGTGCCTCACAATGAAAAGCGACTCCACAGAAAACTCCCCGACCTTCTCCAGTCCCCAAAGGTTACCATTAAAGGACAATAGACAGCAGATTCCCTTCTTAATTAACATTTTTATTAAATAACCCATTTCAAATAATGGTTAAATTCTCTAAATTTATATCATTCTATTAACCATAATCTAATCTCATTAACCTTGAAATCCCAGTCTTAACTACCCAATTCTATACACCATGGTACTATCTACTAAACTAATTAAGTGACCTTCAAACTATTTCTCCTCCATATAAAATCATTATTTTTTTGGTTCACAGTTCTTTGTTGTATCTCTCTTGATATCATTTCTTTTGAACCTGGTTGCTGAAGGTCCTGATCTGAGAAGAACTTTCTGAACAAAATCAAACCACACATGACTATTTCACTCGATTCAAACTGGTTGATTTTAAAGCCCTCCCCTTCTACCCCCACCCTCTGTCTAATAGCTCACTGCGTCTTTTTTGGCATAAAGATCCTGTGACTTAAAGGGAACTCCATTTCTAGAGTGGTGATGACACAGCCAGGAACACAGAGCTCTCTACCCTTGTAATCTCCACCTGACTGGAGAGGGGGAGCAGAGGCCAGGCAGACAATGACAAGGGCTCCCTCCCAACCTCCAGGCCCCTCTGAAGAAGCACCCTTGACTTGAATGCCACTACTCTAAATACTGATTCTAGATAACTCTAGGCTTCCTTCTGACATCCCTAAGGCTGGTTGAAGAAACAAGAGACTCACTGTTAATTCCAGCTTTGCTTTTTCTTCCTTTTGGCACTCTGGCCCAGTGAGGATTACAGAGCAGTCAGTTCCCACTTTCTCAGGCGTATGCACACAAAATGTATTTATTTCCTCCAGTCCCACCTTTAGAGTCCCCATCTCAAGATGTTCTTTTTTTTTTTTTTTTTTTTTTCAAATCTATACCCAAAGTGGGGCTCGAACTCACAGTCCCAAGATCAAGAGTCCCATGCTCTACCAACTGAGCCAGCCAGGCATCCTTGTTCTCTACTTTCTATATTTGCATTCTAAACCATTTAGAGGCAGAATCCTCTTCCTGAAGTAGTTTGTGCAAACACAAGAAAGCTACTGTCTTTTCCTGGGCCTCCTCCTCCCCAAAATAACCTCGGGCTTCCTGAATAGCATTTTATGCACAATCCAGGTAACTGCCTTAGGCAAAACTTGGGTTTCTTTTTTTAAGTGAGAAGCTAAATAAAATGATTAAAGTTTACCTATCAAAACCATCCTGGGTTGTAGCATACTTGTTGGACCAGCTTGTAAATTAAGCTGAAAAATGCAGTTAATTTGAAACCTGATAGACCTATAATCACATATGTGACTGCCATTTTATGGAGGAGACTCGAGAAGAAAAAACTATTAGTGGGATTAGTTCCTTTGTTGAGCAGGATTAGGGGAGAGTAAAGAACTTTTCAGTTTTTGGTTTTATATACTTGTATATGATTAACAATTACTTTTAATATATTACTTTTATAATCAGAGTCTAGAAAGGAAGGACAGAAATAAGAGTCCACACCCGCCCCCTCCCCAAACCTAAAACTCACAGAGACCCACAGAGCTCTGCCATCCATTCTGGGGACGCGGCGAAGGTAATGTCTGGCTACTTGAGAGCCCTGTAACGCGCACGCGCACGGAGCGTTTCCGAGGGTGCAGGTATTGAGGAGTGTGGAGGAGGAGGCGCCTGCCCTGTGCTGGCTGGTCTGCCCTCAGATCTGGAGGCCAAGCACGGGAGCAGGCTCTGGCTGTTTGTGTAACAAAAAGAAAAAATCCAAGGCAGCAAACAGATGGAACAACTGAGATAATTCTTGGAAGTGATTATTTGCTTGAGATAAAAGCAGTCAGGCAGTTTTAAGACAAATCAATGTCAAATGTCTTAGGAGAGAGGGAGAAAGGGTATTAGAAGGGAAATGGAGAGAGGCTGCAGGACAAAAATTGAGAATCAAATCCCAACAAACCAAGCTGAGAGAAAAGCAAACCGGCCATGCTATTATGACACACGCCATATGGCAATGAGGGGAGATACCATTTCTTCAGATGTTGTTAAGCCCCCACAGCATCCTAGAGCAGTACTGCCTGGTTCTCACAGCACTGTGTCACTTCCCTGGCAGGTACACCAGATGTTTAAAATGAGGCATGGGGAACATGCTGGGGCTCCAGCATAAAGAAGTAGCCCTGAGTGTCAACTGGTTTGAGGCTGCCTGGTGGGAAGCATCAGAGCTGAAATGGTTTATCATTCTTTGAGGATACAGGCTCTCAGGTATCTGGGATACAACCATTTTCTGCCCTAAATTAATAACAAATGAGGGGGAGACTGCTCTTCTGGTATACGGTTCCTCAGTATAAAGCATGGGGCTTTCTGTCAGCAGAAGCCTCCCGGCGGGAAACCAACTTGAAGTAACAGGAAAGAGACACCAACCCCGCGGGCAGTGGAGATAGCCAACAGAAAAATCAAAACACTTCTAGGATAACTGGTGTGTGTATTGTTGATGGCTGTTACCACGGGAACACAACTATTTAGCATCCATAATATTAGACACAACATAAACCCCCAACCCAATCATCAAAGAATCCTAGAGTTAGCATCTCCGAAGGTCTTCAGTTCTGACCTCCTACCCAGTGGGGTAGTTTGTCCTGTGTGTGGGTGGTTTATCTGTGGCTTTCCTGGAACAGTTAATGATTATCAGATTGGTTGCTAAGTAAAAAGAACCAAACTCCTCCATGCCCTTCACATCCTGGAGCGGTTCATCTACTAATCGAAAGCTATTTGTTTCAGATCTTTTTCTATCTAGATCAGCCCAACCAGTGAGACAGACCACGCTGGTTGGGTGCCACGTTGCCAGGTAACCAAGCCTTCTGGTAATCTCACCTGAACGCCCTCGCCTGTGAGAGCTGAGCAGGACTGGATCTGCCAGACTCGGTCTCGGATGGTGTGCAGATTCAGTCCTTCTGCAATTTCAGAGGCAGGGGCTGCCGTGAGCAAATCCTGCTTGTTAGCAAAGATGAGCACTGGCACACAACTTAGTTTTTCTTCCTCCAGTAATTCAGCTAGTTCCTGGATCATTTTGGGAATGGATGGGAAGGGAAGGATGAAAACGATGATATTTAACCATGTACTTCTAATTAGAAAAAAAATAAAAGTATTAAGCTGATCAACTAGCAACTTCCAGGGGCAGTGGTTCTCAAACTCGAGGCTGTGGAAAAATTCCCTGGTAGATTCCTGGGCCCACCCCAGAGTAGGTGACTGTGGGATGTTTGAGGTAGGGCCTAGGAATATGCATTTCAATACACTCCCCAGGTGGCTCTGCTATAGGGGATTCAGAGATCATACTTTAAGAAATGCTGTTAAAAAGAAAACACAGGTTGTGGACGGAGATTTAAAATTTACTCAAGCCTATTTTCTGCAAATGACTTTCAATGCGCACACACACACACACACACATTTTAAACTGAAAATGACAATGACTTTATAGACTAATTCTGTTTCCTCAATCTCTACCTTCAAAACATGCGTGCATGTGCACCGCACTTCATCAAACCCACATCCTAAAATCCATTTGGCAACATCTCTGATGTTTTGGTTACTGGTTGGGGTCTACACGTATGTTGATTCTGTCTGCAATATGCATAGGAGAGGGTATGTATTTACCTAAGAGGACTCCCCTCTTCCCTATGAAACTCACATTTTAGCTACTTAAGATACTTCGGCTGTCAAAGGGAACTGGAGGGTTCAAGAGGCAGATCATTCTATAACACCCTTTACCCCTAAGCTCATGTTTAGCATTGCTTCACATGAGTGATGACAGAGAAACCATCAAGGTATGGAAAGGAGAGGGGTTGTCTCCAGGAGTCTGGAAAGTTCTCAAACTAATTTTCAGGAAAAAGGAACATAAACATGGGGAGTACTACCTTTGGAAGGCCACCTGTGGTAGTTTAGGACACAGGCCAAGGACTCTGCACAATTCTCTAAAGAGGTCATTCTTCTTCTTGCTCCTTATCAGTATATTCAGTCTCGGTAAAATGGTCTATGCCCGCTGCTTCTCCATTTAAAATTGTGTACACAAATTGCACCGTGTAATCATGTTGACATGTACTTTGCATTTGAAGCCATATTTGGGTTCAAAGCATATCTACTCTTGGCTTGGAAGCAAGGGCAGCTTAGTCTTGGCTTGCATATTTCCTAAGATCCCCTCAAATTTGTCAAAGGTACCCTTGGATCAATTAGGTTGGTATTGAAAACTGTACCCAGAAATGACAAATGAACTGTTCCTCGGGGTTCATTTCTCAGTGGCCTGGGAAGACACTGGAAGAGCTTTTGGGCGTGGTGGTAAGGTCCATTTGCTTATATCTTGGTTTATTTAATTTGACTAAAACTCAGAAGGCTGTAACCAAAAAATAGTTTAAAGGATTCTCAAGTAATTTCCTTATAGGAAACCTTTTTTTCCTGTTTTTTTTTTTTTTGCAACTGGTATTTTTGCCTGCTTGCCAGAAAGACTGCCTTGTTTAAACCTCAAAGGTTAAACAACAATACCTTCCTCACTCTCATATATTTACAAGGTAGATTAATGAATACCCAGTTATTTTAAAAATATCTCAACAGAAGAATTATTTACCTGACCCGTCTCTTCAAATCTTTTTCTGTCTGCGCTGTCAATTACATATATCTGTAAAGTAAAAGGAGAAGGTTACTTTAATAAGCAGATATGGAAAAAGACGGGGCACTTTCTGCGGAAGGAGCAAAGAATCCCCCGTCAGTAGATTTCTCATTAGCACAGCATACAGAAACTGAACTGAAAACTCTTACCTCATCTATGCATGCAAAGTAAACTAACAAATTAATTGATTGATTAAATGGGGGTATCCAAAAAATATGTCCAGCTAAGAGATGTCAGGAGAACCAAGCAGGACAAAAACAGCTATGTGTGTTGTGCACTCACTAAACATTCTTGCTTAGATTTACCCTGTTAATTCTTGTTATGACCCTATGAGATCAGTTTCATTATTCTCCCATTTTATACAAAGACAAACATGAGCCCAAAGAAGTTAAGTTCGTTGTTCAAGTTCTATCTGGTACTCAACAAGAGTGGGATTCAAACCCGGACCTACCCGACAGTGAAGTCCACAGGTGCTCTTAAGCACTCTGCTGTTCTGCTTCCCAAAATGTCAGAAAGGGATGGTGTTTTGAGGCATTTACAAGTGCTATAGTCCTGGAACATCATGGCTCTGAAAGGACATCCTGTAGTATGAACTATACACTGACTTCAGGTGCTGAGGTAGGAGACCCTCTGATCTCCATTCCATCCCCACCTTCTTAGGCTTGCCGGGAGGTTAAGATCAAGTACTGGAAATAGCAAGGGCTTTGCTGGAAGTAAGAGAAGTCTCAAGATTCTCTGTTAAAATGATAAATCCCAAGCTTTTTCTCCCATCACTGAATTTTATTAATTGCATAAATAACATCCTATAATAACAAGGGAAATGAAGACCAAAAAAGAAAAATCATCTATAGTTTGAGAACCCAAACACGTTAATTATTTTAATTTCTTATGAAAGTTCCCTTCTAATTCTTCTTTATCATTAAAAAAAATTAGAGATATAATTTTGTAGGCCTTTTTTTCATTAAATGACAAATGTTTTCCCAGTTGCTAATCTTAAAAATTATCAAATTTGCAAATCTTTTTATTTAAAAAGATGTTTATCTATTTATTTTTGAGGGAGGGAGAGAGGGAGGGGCAGAGAGAGAACCCCAAGCAGGCTCCACACTGTCAGCACAGAGTCTGACGTGGGGCTTGAACTCATGAACCGGGAGATTATGACCTGAGCCAGAATCAAGAGTCAGGTGCTTAACTGACTAAGCCACCCAGGTGCCCCTGCAAAAGAATTGTTATTGGGAGCGCCTGGGTGGCTCAGTCAGTTAAACGCCCAACTCTTGGTTTCAGCTCAGGTCATGATCTCATGGTTTGTGAGTTTGAGCCCCATGTCTGGCTCTGTGCTGACAGCACGGAGCCTGCTTGGGGTTCTCTCTCTTCCTCTCTCTCTGCCGCTCCCTGGCTTGCTCTCTCTCTCTCTCTCTCTCTCTCTCTCCCTCTCCCTCTCCCCCCAAAAAATAGACATTTAAAAACATTAAAAAAGAATTGTTATTAAACTAATGGTATTAATGGAAACACTCTTGTAAAAGAGAATATTCACCAAAAAGCAACAATAAAAAAACCAATCTGCAAGTCTCACCTTTACCTCCCTTCAGTTACGTAAACTGGTACACCGTGATGCACACAGGCGTTTCTGTATGCATGTCCAATTCTGTGCTATTCTAAAAATTCACTCTTTTGAAAGAAAAATTAAAATTCCTTTGCTTAATGCTCTCTCATTTAGAGTAACTAGTGCCAAATATTATAGTGGGAACCAAGTTTCAGCCTTTCCGCTGAAGAATACCCTATTTTTCTACCTATGTGTCTTTCATGGAGAATCACAGGAGAATGAAAGATGGATGTGTTTGGCCTTGGTATTTTTTTTTTTTTTTGCAGCCTTATTGTTGTTGTTAATATTACTCTGACTCAGTGTCAATATATGCATTAATGGGTTCCGCACACCACAGATACCCCAGATTTGATACTGACTGATAAGTAAGCATGTAGAACATGGTGGTAGCTTTGTTTTTCTCCTGGAGGGGTGGGCATTTTTAAAGTAGCAGGCGTTGAAGGGGCGCCTGGGTGGCTCAGTCAGTTAAGCGTCCGACTTTGGCTCAGGTCATGATCTTATGGCTCATTGAGTTCGAGCCTGCTTTGGATTCTGTGTCTCCCCATCTCTCTGCCCCTTCCCCCCCCCCACCCCCCAAATCACACTCTGTCTCTCCCTCTCTCAAAAATAAACATTTAAAAAATGTTTTTGAAAAGGAGGCGTTGTATAAACATAGATGCGGAAAGAAGGAATGCAGTAGGAGAGTAAACCTCAATATAGAGTTGATTGGAGTTAGTTGGGGGTCTACAGGCGATTAGGATGGTCTTCACTCAGGCAACAGTGCCAGGGAGGGAAGAGGGGTCAGGTGATCTCTGGGAGGGGGTTTTGGGCTCAGAGGGCTGCCCAAAGGCAGGAAGCAGGTCATTGGGCAAGAAAGAAATTATAAAGTAGGAAAAACTCTGCTTGGGAGCAAAGGGTGTAAGAAGGTAAGAGTGGAAAGAGGAGGCTGAGACAAGGCTGAGAAGACAAAGACACAGTTAGGAAATTGATGTCTGACATGATGAAAAATAGGCAGTTGGAGAGAAGTGAGGACGGGAAAGGTGGTTTAAATCACACACAAGAAAGATTACCAAATACCAGAGTCTGAAGGTGAATGAGAAGGCATTTTTAACTTAAAATTGCTAAATTACTTGCTATTTATTGCTTTGACGTGAAATTTCACAGGAAACATTTTCATTAAAAGATACAAAAGGAGGAGGCTCCTGGTGGGCTCAGTTGGTGGAGTCTGTGACTCCTGATCTCTCTCTGGGTCATGAGTTTGAGGCCTACGTTAGGGGTAGAGATTACTTAAAAAAAAATTCCAAAGGAAAATTTTACTCAACTACACATAAATTCTATCATTTAGTATGTTTCCCACATAACTTACAAAATTTGAAAATTACACAGTAATTCCTGGAGTCTATAAAATAACTGCCGAATTTATTAAAAGGGCCAAGTAAAAAGTCATTAGCACAAGCCAGTTTTTGGTGATCCCACAAATCTGTTTTTCTGCAGTTCTCCCTGTCACCTCCCTTCCCCAGTGCTGTCCAGTTTCTTCATGCGAATATCTGTTTTCTTCTGGTCAATAGCTAAGGATAAGGGTAGCCTTCTATCTTTTTTTTTTTTTTTTTTTAAGTAGCTGTTAATCTAGTCATGTAAAAAAAAAAGTTTTTAGAAACTTTTTAATCCAAAGGGTGCCTGGATAGCTCAGTCGGTTAAGTGTATGACTCTTGGTTTCACTTCAGGTCATGACCTCAGGGTTTGGGAGATTGAGCCCTGCATCGGGCTCAGTGCTGACAGCTCAGAGTCTGGGACTCTTTCTCTCTCTCTCTCTGCTCCTCCCCTGCTCACTCTCTCTCTCTCAAAATAAATAAATAGGGGCGCCTGGGTGGCTCAGTTGGTTAAGCGTCAAACTTTAGCTCCGGTCATGATCTCATAGTTCGTGGATTGGAGCCCGGCGTCCGGCTCTGTGCTGACAGCTCACAGCCTGGAGCCTGCTTTGGATTCTGTCTCCCTCTCTCTCTGTCCCTCCCCCACTCACGCTCTCTCTCTCTCTCTCTCTCTCAAAAATAAATAAACATTAATAAATAAATAAACCTTAAAAAAAAGAAAGTTTTTAATCCCAAAACAAACTACTACTAAAAAAAAAAAATACTCTGAAAGTATCAGGGAAAGTTAAATGTTTATAGTGCTCCTGACTGATCTTAAAACCTTCAAAAGTCAAGTTTCATAAAGCTATTCTAAAATCAAGTTACTGGTATCATGGTACTCAGAATGATGCTTTAGGTAAAGCAAGGCCAATTCATATCTTCTTTGGCAATTGTTTTGAATTTTTTATTTGGTTGTGGGAGGAAGAGCTAGAGAAAAAGATTTTTTCTTTATTTCTTTATTTTATTTATTATTATTTTTTTTAACGTTTATTTATTTTTGAGACAGAGAGAGACAGAGCATGAACGGGGGAGGGGCAGAGAGAGAGGGAGACACAGAACTGGAAGCAGGCTCCAGGCTCTGAGCCATCAGCCCAGAGCCCGACGCGGGGCTCGAAATCACGGTCCGTGAGATCGTGACCTGAGTTGAAGTCGGACGCTCAACCGACTGAGCCACCCAGGCGCCCCGAAAAAGATTTTTTCTTGGTGGAAGGTCAACCAACTCTATCCAAAGACTAGTTAGTTATCTAGCATGGGAAGGGAGAAGCTCTTTGTTTCTCCTCTTGCTTCTGGTCCTCCTCCCTCCTGCTGCCACCTCTTGGCCATTTTACTGGTCCTAAGTATTTCTCAAGAGGGGTAAGCAGAGATGAAGAGAGATGACATTAACGAGTGGGATTTTTATGTTAGCTCCAGCAAAAGTCTAAGAGGAAGCTGAAATTGACAAGTAAGGTTTTTGGGTAATGCGGTTTTTGATTATTTGTGCTCTAGTAGTATGATTGATGCTCAGGTATGAGTGATATCATGGAAATAATGCAAGAGACCGTTTGAGATCCATCTCACTTAATGCCTCTACTCTGGATATGGAAATGACGACACTTGCTTTGTTTATATTGTTACATTTGAACAAAAAACCGGTAATAAAGTAAATGGAGTTTAGTAGTAATAGTACCATATCTGAAAAAATTTGTGTATTTTCTAATCTGTCAAAAAGCTGTTATTTTCTGGCCCAAGAGAAATGTAAGACTTTCTATCCCCTCCCTTTTATGATCGATCCCTCAAGGTTTTTTTCCTAGTCACTCTCCCTAAATTATTAAAGCTGAAGTCAGCTGTTGTCAATATCATTTTCCCTGAGAATAACTGGCATTTTTAGGAGTTTCCCTGACTCTTTCAAACCTCTAGAGAACCAATGAATGTTTAAAAGTGGGGTTTGTCAATCTTTTCCTACAAGGAGTCAGGTGGTAAATATTTTAGGCTTTGTGGCCTATACAATCTCTTTCATAAGTACTGAACTTTGTTATTGTAGTGTAGAAGCAACCATAAAAAAATCTAAACAAGTGGACGTGGTTGTGTCCCAATAGTACTTTATTTATGGACACTGAACTTGAAATTTCATATTATTTTCACGTGTCGTGAAATCTTCTTTTTTCAATTTTTTCCCCCAACCATTTAAAAATGTAAAAACCGGGGCGCCTGGGTGGCTCAGTTGGTTGAGCATCTGACTTCGGCTCAGGTCATGGTCTCACAGTTTGTGAGTTTGAGCCCTGCATCGGGCTCTGTGCTGATGGCTCAGAAGCCTCGAGCCTGCTTCAGATTCTGTGTCTCCCTCTCTCTCTGCCCCTTCCCCGCTCATGCTCTGTCTCTGTCTCTCAAAAATGAATAAACGTTAGAAAAAAAAATAAAAAATAAAATAAAAATAAAAAATAGAAATGTAAAAACTATTCTTTGCTCACAGGCTACATAACAATAGGAGGTAGTCTGGATCAGTTTGTCAGACACCTGCTCCAAAGTAAGAATTTCTTATTGCACTCTAGAGATAAAAGAATTAACCAGGCAACTAAATGTGTCAAGCTTCAACCCTGCTCTTCTAGGCAGTATGGAGGCTAGGGTAATAGGTCTTTTCAACTAACAATGAATAACTATTAAATACAGACAAACTAATATAACCCATCAACCACTGCCACTCCAAACTGCTTATGAAACTGGCAGACAGGGCTGAGTCACCGGCCTTAGACTCTAACCCTGGGGACTCAGCTGCTCCCCCAGACTTGTTTAATCTCAAACAGCACTGGAAAATAATGAAAGGTTAACTCGGAATCCAAAACACTGTCTGGAATTGGCAGTCTAAGGTGGCTGGAGAAAGCTCCTCTGGGGCAGCTCTGAACTGACTTTTACTGGATTGTACGATAATTCCTGGGCACTCTCGGCTAATAAGAAGTGTGGAATCCTGGGTCATGTTACAAATACCTTGCAGTCTACCCTCAAGGTGTTAGAGCTTGTGATTTAAAATTACCCTGATCTGTGGAGCAGAAAGTTTTAGGGGCCTCCTTATGGAGCCTCACGGTCATTAATGTCCTTATATATTGCTCTTATTTGGGTATTTCTTTCAAAGTACCTAATCTATATGGAAACCAATTTGACAATAAATTTCATATATTAAAAAAAAATAAACAAACAAAAAACAAACAAACAAAAAACCCAAAGTACCTAATCTAGCAGATGAACAAACTGAACTGCTATTTTTCTCAGCCATCTGCTTTTTCCTAATAACTCCCCCCACCACCAATTTTATTGAGGTATAACTGGCATAGAGCACTGTACAAGTTGAAGGTGTACAGCATAGTGATTTGACTTGAGGGGCGCCTGGGTGGCTCAGTTGGTTAAGCGTCCAACTTCAGCTCAGGTCATGATATCACAGTCCATGGATTCAAGCCCCACATCCGGCTCTGTGCTGACAGCTTACAGCCTGGAGCCTGTTTCGGATTTGTGTCTCCCTCTCTCTCTGCCCCTCCCCTGCTCATGCTCTGTCTCTCTCAAAAATAAATAAACATAAAAAAAATGATTCGACTCGAATCTACAGTTTCACTGATTCACTTTAATTTTTAAGCAGTTTTTATTTATAGTATTGGATAGATGGCACGTACAGTTCCATGTACCCCACCTCACCTCAACTCCCTCCCCCAGCCTCCCCTAGTAACATCTTGCATTAGTGTGGCGGCACATTTGTCACAGTTCATGAACCAATATTGATATATCAGGTTCATTCTCTGTTTTAAAGTTCTGTGGGTTTCAACTGACCCATAATAACATGTAAACACCTTACAGTTTCATAGAGAATAGTTATTCTAAAAACCCTCTGTATGTTGCCTACTCATCCATCCCTCCGCTCCCCCCCCCCCCCCCAGGGAGTTGGCAACCACTAATCTTTTACTTGTAGAGATTTTTACTAATTTCTATAGTTTGCCATTTAAAAAATGTCATATCGGGTCGCCTGGGTGGCTCAGTCGGTTAAGCGTCCGACTTCGGCTCAGGTCACGATCTCGCGGTATGTGAGTTCGAGCCCCGCGTTGGGCTCTGTGCTGACTGCTCAGAGCCTGGAGCCTGTTTCAGATTCTGTGTCTCCCTCTCTTTCTGACCCTCCCCCATTCATGCTCTGTCTCTCTTTGTCTCAAAAATAAATGTTAAAAAAAAAAAAATTAAAAAAAAAAAAAAAGAAAAGCGTCTTACAAACATCTGTTTAAAAAAAAAAAAGTCATATCGTTGAAAACAGTATGTATCTTTTTCAGATTGACTTTCACTTAGCAGTATGCATTTAAGTTTCCTCCCTGTCTTTTTGTGGCTTGATAGGTTATCAAAAATTTTTTTAAAATAAATATTTTTTTCATTTCTTTTTATCAAGAAATAGCATCCTATTATATAGATGTACCACAGTTTGTTTATTCATTCACCTACCGCAGGACATCTCAGTTGCTTCCAATTTTTGGTAATTATGAATGAAGTAATAAATAAGTATTCATGTGCCAGATTTTGTGTGGATATAAGTTTTCATCTAATTAGTTAGATTCCTTGAAGAGTGACTGCTGGATCACAGAGTTTGGTAAGACTATATTTAGCTTTGTAAGAAACTGCAAACTGGCTTCCAAAGTGGTTATACCATTTTGCATTCCTACCAGCAATGAATAGGACTTCCTTCATCCTTGTCAGCATTTGGTATTGTCAGTTTTTTGGATTTTAGCCATTCTAGTAGATATGTAGTGGCATTTCAACGTTTTAATTTTCAGGTCCCTAAGATGTTGAACATCTTTTCGCATGCTTATCTGTGTATCTTCCATGGTGAGGTGTCTGTTCAGATCTTTTGCCCATTTTTAATTTGGTTGTTTGTTTTCTTATTGTTGAGTTTTAAGAGTTCTTTTTGTATTTTAGATATAAGTACTTTATCAGATATGTGCTTTACAAATATTTTCCCTTAGCCTGTGGCTTGTCTCTTCATTTTCTTAACAGTGTCTTTCTTTTTTCTTTTATTTTCTTCTCTTTCTTTTCTTTTTTTAGAGAGAGAGAGAAAGAGGGCACAAGTGAGCAAGGGGTAGAGAGAGAATCTCAGGTAGGGGTGAGAGAGAAAGAAGTGGGGCTCACCCAAAGTTGGGCTCATATTCACCCGAAGCAGGGCTCGAGCTTACCCCACGTGGGACTCAAACTCACGAACTGTGAGATCATGACCTGAGCTGAAGTCAGATGTTTAATGAAAGAACCACCCAGGTACCCACAAGTGTCTTTCTCAGAGCAGAAGTTTTAAATTCTAATTAAGTATATCTTACAAATTTTTGCTTCACGGATTGTGCTTTTGGTACTATATCTAAAACCTTATTACCAAACCCAGGCTATCTAGATTTTTCTCCTGTATTATCTTCTAGAAATATTTTAGATTTAGGTTTTATATTTAGGTCTAAGATCCATTTTGAGTTAATTTTTTAAAAAAAATTTTAACGTTTATTTATTTTTGAGAGACAGAGAGAGACAGTGTGAGCAGGGGAGGGGCAGAGAAAGAGGGACACAGAATCTGAAGCAGGCTCCAGGCTCTGAGCTGTCAGCACAGAGCCCGACATGGGCTCGAACTCACGAACCATGAGATCATGCCCTGAGCCAAAGCCAGACGTTTAACTGACTGAGCCACCCAGGCGCCCCAATTTTTTTTAAGTTTATTTTTTGAGAGAGAGTGCACACACACACACACACACACACACACACACACACACGCAAGTGAGGTAGGGACAGAGAGAGAAGGAGACCAAGGATCTGAATTGGGCTCCATGCTGACAGCAGAGATAGTTTGTCATTCTAAAAATCCTTGAACCCATGAACTGCGAGATCATGACCTGAGCCAAAATTAGATGCCTAAATGATTGAGCCACCCAAGCGCCCCTTGAGTTCATGGATGTCCCACTGTTCTAGTATCATTTGCTAAAAAGACTGTCCTTCCTTTGATGAATTGTCTTGCTCCTTTGCCAAAGATCAGTTGACAGTATTCCCGTGGGTTTATTTCTGAGCTCTCTATCCTGTTCTGTTGATCAATTTATTCTTTCTCTAATACATGCTGTCTTGATTACTGTAGCTTTATAGTAAGTCTTGAAGCCAGGTAGTCAGTCCTCCAACTTTGTTCTTTAGTATTGTATTCTTTTGCCTTTGCATATACACGTAATCAATTTGCCAAATCCACAAAATAGCTCATGTGGATTTTGCCTGAGATTGTGCTGAATCTATAGCTGATCTATCTAATCTATATAACAAATTGGGTGGATTTGACATTTTAGCAATATTGAGTCTTCCAGTCCATGAGCATGAAATATCTCCTTATTTGTTTAGATCTTCCTTTTTTTTTTTTAATATTTATTTTGAGAGAGAGAAAGAGACTGGCATGTGTGTGCACACATGAGTGCAACCAGGGGAGAGAGAGAGAGGGAGGGAGAGAGAGACAGAGAGAGAAAATCCCAAGTAGACTTCACACTTTCACACTATCAGTGCAGAGCCTGCTGCAGGACTCAATCTCATGAACCCTAAGATTTTTAAAAAAAATTTGAATGTTTATTTATTTTAGAGAGAGACAGCGAGCATGACAGGAGGGGCAGAGAGAGAGGGAGACACAGAATTGGAAGCAGGCTCCAGGTTCTAAGCTGTCAGCACAGAGTCCAATGTGGGACTCAAACTCACTAACTGAGAGATCATGACCTAAGCCGAAGCTGGACGCCCAACCCACTGAGCCACCCAGGCACTCCTTTAACTTTTTTTTTTTTTTTAACATTTATTTATTTTTGAGAGACAGAGGGACAGAGCACGAGTGGGGGAGGGGCAGAGAGAAAAACACATAATCCAAAGCAGACTCCAGGCTATAAGCTGTCAGCATGGAGCCTGATGTGGGCCTTGAACCCACAAACTGTGAGATCATGACCTGAGCCGAGGTTGGATGCTTAACCAACTGAGCCACTTCGGCACCCCCGAACCCTGGGATCTTGACCTGAGCCAAAATCAAGAGTCGGACACTAAACCGACTGAGCCACCCAGGTGCCCCTAGATCTTCTTTGATTTGTTAGTTTTGTAGTCTTCTTCACACAGATTCTGAATATATTTTGTTATATATAAGCCTAAGCATTTCTTTTTTGGGGGTGCTAATATAAATGGCATTTTTCTTTTCATTTTAAATGCCAATTGTTCAATGCTGGTATAAAGGAAAGCAATGGACTTTTGTGTATTAACCTTATATCCTGCAAACTGCAACTTATTTCAGGAGTTTCCTTGTTGATTTTGGGATTTGAAATACTTTCAATGATCAGTTTTTCTAACATGTAGCTGCATATCACAATTTAGAGACTGATCTTTTAAATTTATATTTCAAGTATTTGTGAGTAATATATGATGGCTTGGATTTGTTTTAAAACACTTAAAAAAGTAGGGGGAATTGGTGGAGGGGGAGATGAAAACAAGATTGCCAAAAATGAAAGTAAGGAAGCTAGGTAATGGGTAGGCATACGATGGTTTGTTATACTATTTTCTTGACATTTGCATAAATTTGTAAATTTCTAAAATTAAAAAATTATATGTTAAGAATGGACACAGGGGACCTGGGTGGCTCAGTCAGTTGGGCGTCTGACTCTTTTTTTCTTCCTAAATGTTCATTTTTGAGAAAGAGAGCACGCAAGAGTGGGGGTGGGGTGGGCACAGAAAGAGGGGAACAGAGGATCTGAAGCAGGCCCTGTGCTGACAGCAGCAAGCCCGATGCGGGGCTTGAACTCGTGAGATCATGACCTGAGCCAAAGCCGGATGCTTAAATGACTGAGCCACCCAAGTGCCCCAAACTTCTGACTCTTGATTTCAACTCACTTCAGGACAGGATCTCACAGTTCAGGGGACTGAGCCCCGAGTCGGGCTCTGAGCTGACAGTGAGGAGCTTGCTTGGGATTCTCTCTGCCCCTCCCCTGCGTGTTCTCTTTCTCTCTCTCAAAACAAATAAATAAACTTAAAAAAAAAAAAAAAGAATGGGCACATTATTTGAGATTACAGGTTTCTTTCTATAATAAATGGAAATTTTTCCTTTTTTCACAATTCTCTTCTATTCTCCTAGAAGGTATATAATATATTTTGGAGGAATAACTGGATAGATGGATAAACAGATAGATGCATATATCTCATCTTTTTCTTCTCGTCCATTTATTATTTTTTTATTTTTTAAAGGAATGAACAGTTGTTTAATTAAAAATTATTTTTTATTTATTAAAAAATATTTTAAAAATGTTAAAATATTTATTTTTGAGAGATACTGAGAGACACAGCACAAGTGGGGGAGGGGAAGAGAGAGAGCGGGAGACACAGAATCTGGAGCAGACTCCAGGCTCTGAGCTGTCAGCACAGCACAAACCATGAGATCATGACCTGAGCTGAAGTTGGACGCTTAACCAACTGAGCCACCAAAGCGCCCCTATTAAAAAATTTTAACTTTATATATTTTGAGAGAGACAGAGACAACATGAGTGGGGGGAGGGGCAGAGAGAGAAAGAGAGAGAATCCCAAGCAGGCTCCCTGCTGCCAGTGCAGAGCCTGATGTGGGGCTTGAACTCACAAAACTATGAGATCATGACCTGAGCCGAAATCAAGAGTCGGGTGCTTAACTGACAGAGCCACCCAGGCAACCCCCCCCATTTTTTTTTTTTTTTTTTTTTAATTTTAGAGAGAGTGAGTGCGAGAGGGGGAGAGGGGCAAAGGGAAACAGAAAGAATCTTAAGCAAGCTCTATGCTCAGTGCAGAGCCGATGCAGGTTGGATCCCATGACCCTGGGATCACAACAACCTGAGCCAAAATTAAGAGTCAGACAGTCAACTGACTAAGCCACCCAGGCACCCCTTATTTATTTAATTTTTAAATGTTTATTTATTTTGAGAGAGCATGCATGGGCGTGGGAGGGGCAGAGAGAGAGGGAGAGATAGAATCCCAAGCAGGCTTCAAACTGTCGGTACAGAGCCCGATAAGAAGCTCAATCTCATGACCCGTGAGATCGTGATCTGAGCTGAAATCGTGAGTCAGACACTTAACCGACTGAGCCACCCACGCACCCCTCTCCTCATCCATTTAAACCTCTAACGTGGCACTAGGTATATACTTGAACTTACCTTCCCTGAGGGCCAGAAATAAGAGAAGGCTGTGGGATGCCTATGTCAGTACCTCATGTTTATTGATTTGATGATAGCACAATTTTATATTTTGGTATTATTCTCCATTTAAGAATTGTGGGGAGTAAATGAATTCACTACTTCTCATAAACCCCTCCTGAAGTAAATGTTCTACCTATTTTATAGAAGGAATTAACAAGCCCTTGAACTTAACCACAATGATGCAGAATCAGAGAACCTCAGAGTTGGAAGTGAATTTAGAAGTTATATAATTCTATATTATACCTAATGTCAGAATCCATCTGTAACAGTTGTCCATTTCATTTTGCACTTTTCTAAGCACTTGGGATACAGCAGTTTGGGAGGAAAAGCAAGGTCCCTGTCTTTGTGGACATTACGTTCCAGGAGGGAGAATGGTAATAAATAAAAACATGTTCTGATACTGATAGGTCTAATCGAAGAGAAAAAAAAAAAAAAGAGAAAAATTATAGTGCCAGAAGGGTAGGGATAGGAGTCATAATTTTAAATATAGTAATCAGAGAAAGTCTCAGTGGTAAAAGTGACATGTGAGCAGAGACTTGAAGGAGGTAAGGGAAGAAGCCATGAGGATATCTAAGGGGAAAGAATCCTAGCACTGCAAATAGCAATGATCCAGGCCCTGAGGTGGGAGTATGCCAGTGTTCCAGGAACAGCAAGCAGGCCCGTGTGGCTGGCACCAAGCTAGAGAGGGGAAAGATGAGACAGGTAAGACAAACCAGAAGGTAGGGGGCCTTGAAGGCCATTGTAAGGCCACTGGCTTTATTGTGACATTGGGAAGCTTATGTTTGAATGGGATCACTATAGATACAGCATTGAGAAGAGACTTGAGGGAGGAAAGGCAGAAGCAAGGAGACTAGTGGGGATGACACTGCAGTAATCAATGCATGGTAGCAGGGGGATGGAAAGGAGTGGCTGGATTCTAGAAATATTCTGAAGTAGAACTGACAGGACTGGCTGATAGGTCAGAGGTGGGGGGTGAGAAGAAAAGGAGCCAAGGATGACTCCAACGATTTTGGATGAACGGAATTGTCATTTACTGAGAAGACTGTAGAAGAAGCAGGTTTGGGGAGGGGTGGATGGAGATTGGAATTTGGTTTCGGACCTATTCAGGTTGAAGAGGCTTACTGGCCACTGAAGTGGAAATACCAAACAGGCAGCTGGCTACATATGAAACTGAGGTTCAAGCGAGAGTTTCCAGCTGGAGATAATACATTGGGATTCACCAGCTTGTAGGTGGTAACTAATACCTTAAATTGGATGAGATCACTTAAGCCACAACTTAGAGAAGAAAAGCAAAGGCTGAATTCTAGAGCCCTCCAACATTTGCAGGTTGGGAAACAAGGGGAAAAAAAAGCCATGGAGACTGAGGAAGAGTAGTCAGTGAGACAGGAGGAAAATCCAAGATAGAATGGTTTTCTGGAAAACAGGGGAAGATAAAGTTTCAAGGACAGCATGACCGACTTCATTAACTGTGCAGATACATCAAGTAAGAGGAGGATGGAAAACCTTAGCAACGTGGATTCTTGGTGAGCTTGAATGGAGGGTTCAAGAGAGAATGGGAGGAGGAAGTGAGGACAGAGAACTCAAAAAACTCTTTAACAAAGTTTTAAAAAGAGGCTGAGGGGCCCACCTGGGTGACTCAGCCAGTTAAGTGTCCAACTCTTGATCTCAGTTCAGGTCTTTTTTTTTTTTTTTTTTTAATGTATTTAATGTATTTATTTTTGTTTGTTTATTTGGAGAGTGTGTGTGTGCAAGTGGGGGAGGGGAAGAGAGAGAATTCCAAGCTGGCTCTGCACTGTCAGCATGGAGCCTGATGTGGCGCTCGAGCTCATGAGCCAAGAGATCATGTTGAGCCAAAGTTGGACGCTTAAGTGACTGAGCCACCCAGGTGCCCCAACTCAGGTCTTGATCTCAGGCTCATGAGTTCAAGCCTCACACTGGGCTCCACCCTGGGTGTGAAGCTTACTTGAAAAAGTAAATAAAAATAGAGGCTGAGGACTAGGACTAGGACTAGATGGGATACACGGTCAGGACAAGAGTTTTTTGTTTCTAAACAAGAGAAACCACAGGCTGCGTGCATGCCGAAAGAATGATCCAGTAGAAAGGCACTTAGGAAGCAGAAGCAGAGAGTGAAGTTATTTGAGATGTGGGATGACATTTATTGGTAATGAATGAACACACCAGCATGGCTGTTCCTTGTCTATAGGCAGAATTGTAGTAAATTCAAACTTTTCATTAGAGTTTAATGAAAAGAATGTGCAATTTATTTTCCTATGCAAGTTCATGAGACCCTATTGTTTTAGGTTATGATCGTGACAGCGAGTAGCTGAGGTCGGGTGGGTGAGAAAATCCCTGAAGGGGAGGTGAAGGAACGGAGAAGCTGAGGTGTTGGAGAAATCAAGTATGTGGATAGTGAAATCTCCAGGATTCTGAAATGGTAGTCCTGTGGAACGTGACAGTGAGCTGGGAGCTAAAATCTCAGCCCCTTCCTGAATGCTGCCTGAGCCAGGAATCTCCAATGCATGAGTCAACTGCTTCTACTTCTGGACGGTTAAAATGATAGACTTTTTCCTTATTCTGAGTTAAACTCTACCACCTAATACTTCCCAAATTGCTCCTTACCCAGTCCTCTAGAACTATTCATGATGAAGCTAATCTCTCTGACTTGATAGCTCTTAAAGCAACTGAAAAAACAGTTCCAAGTTTCTTTTCTAGAAAGAACATCTGTCTTTCAACCATTCCTTATGCATCATTATTTCCAGGACTTCCACCATCTTGGTTGCCTCTTTGGGATACTCTTACTTGTTGATTTCTTTGGGATAGTGGAGTCAGTGGCACGATCTTCTGATTTCCCTTCTGCTCTTCAAATCACTATGGTAATTAATAAATATTTTGCCAAGGTGAATGTGGGTACAACGTTGTCACTGAGCAAAAACAAAACTCTTCTACAAGTTATACAAAGATGTTTCTTTTGGGATGCCTGGGTGACTCAGTCAGTTGAGCGTCTGACTTCAGCTCAGGTCATGATCTTGCAGATGGTGAGTTTGAGCCCCATGTCAGGCTATGTGCTGACGGCTCAGAGCCTGGAGCCTGCTTTGGATTCTGTGTCTCCCTCTCTCTCTGCCCCTCCCCTATTTGTGCTCTGTCTCTCTCTCTCAAAAATAAATAAACATTAAAACAACAACAACAAAAAAGATGTTTCTCTCTCACAATTTGCAGCCTCCTGTTAGTCCTAAATTCATAGTGACTAATGTTATGGCAATGGAAGTACTAACAAGAAAGAACATTAATATTATGTTAATATTAGCAATGTTAATATTCCTAACACACTGCAGAAAAGACTATGAATTAATGCCTCAGAAGGAGTACTTACAAGAATATCAGTATTTTCAAAATAATTCCTCCAGTATGGTCTGATTTTTCGCTGTCCACCAATGTCCCATACATTCAGTTTAAAACCTTGTGATTGTACACTTTTGATGTTAAAACCCTGAAACAGGCAAAAACACCAAGCTTTATTAAGCTTTGAGGTCATAATTCCAACAAAGTTACATTTAACAGCTATGTTATTTATTAATTATTATGTACTCTGGCAGATATGATACTGGTAATATTGAAAATAGTCTGTTATGATAAGGAAAAAAGAAATGTGTTTTTACATGCTTACTTCATTCAGGTTTTGGAGTCAGTATTAATGTCATGGCTAACGTGGCGCTTTCTCTAGTAAGTGCCCATAAATGTGCACACGCGCACAACACACACACCTGTGAGGACACCTGGGAATGAGAATAGCTTTGGTAATCAACACAGCCACACTTCCTGATGGATCCTCAAGATGGTAACATTTAATAGAACATTACATTCAATTACCAAAAAACAGAACCTGAATCTGAACACAGAACAGAACAGATTCTTAAAGTTTCAAAAAAGGCAAGAGTTGGGGCGCCTGGGTGGCTTAGTCGGCTGAACGTCTGACTTCAGCCCAGGCCATCACCTCGCGGTCCGTGAGTTCGAGTCCCACGTTGGGCTCTGTATTGACAGCTCAGAGTCTGGAGCCTGCTTCCGATTCTGTGTCTCCCTCGCTCTCTGTCCCTCCCCCACTCACACTCGGTCTCTCAAAAATGAATGTTAAAGAAAAAAAAAAAAGCAAGAGCTACAATCTGCAATTCAGGATTCTTTCAAAAATTTCCTCATATGGATTAATCAGAAAAAGGAAGGAACTGAAGTCAGAACACTATGGGAGAAGCTGGTTTGTGACTGGAGTATTAACTCAGCGAGGCAGGGATGGCCTGCTGGAACAGCATGTTCAGACTCTGAAGTGGAGCCCTCAGTTACAGGCAGTGATGAAAATAAACAAGCAGGCATTTGAAACTATTCTTTAATAAGCATCTCTGATGAACTCAAAAAGAAAGTATTCATTTTCAGGACAGTGACTCAAGGTGGAACTTTGAGGAAGGTGAGCAAATCAGAGGCAGGTGGAACTGTGAGCTGGGAGTTAGCGTGCGGAGAAACAAATTAACAAGACCTTTGGGATTTGGAGAGAAGGCATTTCATGAGCAATAATTAAAAAATAAATCTTTGAGAATGATATAGTGAAATCAGGACTTAAAAAATCCAATCAACAGCTTGCTACCACAGAAGTGCCATTTCATCCAGGATAACTGGAGTCAAGTGGGCCTGGGGATGCCTCCATAAACATTTGCCTCATCTGGCAGCTTGCCAACACTACTGCCTAGCACAGAAGGACAAGGCACAGTGTGACAGCACAGGAACACTGCCACCCAGTTTCCACCGAGGATAAACAGTCACTAGAGGATACCTGGGAGGAGGCGGACTACAGCTCCTGTAAGAAGCCAAGGCCCGAATAAATTAGAAGTTTAAGAACTCCAAAGGGAAGTGGCTTAAGCTTATTGTAAAAGGCAGCTTCATTCTCAACTCATTGATAAAGCCACTTTTGTGTACTTAAAAATTGGACACTTAACTACAATAGTAAGTGTCAAAGCCAGTAACGTGAAATCTTTCTGGAATGAAGCAGGCAATAAATAAGAGAAATTCCTGGAATCTGACCATATATATCAACTACCTTAACATTCTATAAGTTATCAAAAGAAAAAAAATTCTGTAAGTTGTCAGACCCAACAAGTCTACCAAGAAATTATTCTAAGGAAATAATAATGAATGGGTACAAACCTTTAGAGATGGGTATTACTAAGTATTTACATATATATCAACGTAGAAAGATGTTTAAGATGCATTATTCAGTGAAAATGATATGGTATATTCTCTATGAGTCATTTTATTTTTTATTCTGAGAATTTATTTTGTTTTTTAAAGTTTATTTATTTTGAGAGGGAGAGAGAGAATCCCAAGCAGGCTCCACACTATCAGCCCAGAGCCTGATGTGGGGCTCGAACTCACCAACTGCAAGATCATGACCTGAGCCAAAGCTGGATGCTTAACTGACTAAGCCACCCAGGCGCCCCAAGATTTTATTCTTAAGTAATCTTTATACCCAACACGGGGCTCAAACCTGCAACCTTGAACTCAAGAGTCGTACACTCTACCGACCGAGCCAGCCAGGCACCCTATTTTTTATTTTAAATATACCCATCATAGGGGGCCTGGCTAGCTCAGTCGGTACACAGTGTAACTCTTGATCTCAGAGTTGTAAGTTCAAGCCCCATGTTGGGTGTAGAGATTACTTAGAAATAAAATCTTTATTTTTTATATTTTTTTTAATGTTTATTTTTGAGAGAGAGTGTATGTGTGTGTGAGCACAGGAGGGACAGAGAGAGAGAGGGAAACAGAGGATCCAAAGCTAACAGCAGGGAGCCCAGTGTGGGGCTTGACTCACGAACCATGAGATCATGACCTGAGCCACAGTCTGATACTTAACAAACTGAGCCACCCAGGTGCCCCCAAAATAAAATCTTTAAATACACCCATCACATACATGCACGGAAAAAAAACCTGAATGGATACATTCCTAAATGTTAACAGTGGTTATGTCTGGGCATTGTAGATGATTTCTAGTTTCACAATTTTATTTACTTATCGTTTGTAAATTTACTATAATGAGCAGCTATTGCTTTTTCTGATATTAAACAAAAACACAACAAAAGCTTGTTTTTAAAGAATATGAAACCTCGACATCATATAATAACAAAATCACCTATAACGCATCAAATAAAGCCTGAAAGTTAGAATTGGAACTTTTGAGGCCAATTCTAACTTAAGAGTTCATTTCCATGTTCACAGTGTGGACGTTCTCATTTTAGTGGTACTCTTAGGAGATACAGCCTACTTCTAATACTCAATTAAAAAGAAAAAACCCTAGACTTTTCTTTTTCTGGCAGAAATCCTGACACACTAATATGTGTTTTCAGCCCTTCTAGGCTAGACTACTGTAATTTGCTCCTCCTTAGGCTATACATTAAATTTGTTCGGAAGCTGTAAAATTGCTCATTTGGTAGCAATTGAAGTGACTTTTCTGCAAAAAGTTGCAGATCAGTAAGCCTCACAAGCTGTGAAGTACACACATTGGCACAGCCATTCAAAGCTGACACCAAACTCGTATCACAGTACAGTGATGAAAAATGCTAAAAAAACCCTCTGGTTTTCCTAAAAGCTCTAAGGCTCATGCACTTTAAAGTGACTAAGACCAACGGGGCTGTCCTCTAGTTAGGAAGCCCAACGAGTTGGCCAAAGGTCAAGCTTTCTCATGATTTCCTACAGGGAAGGAGGTCTAAAGAAACAGCTCTAAAGAAGGAGGGCTGTTACACTTAGCATTTGTCTTTCAACTTCCACACTGGAAGCACCACTGTTGTATTTTGCTTGCTCAGCCTTAGGAAACAGGCTGGATTAAAAAATACAGGTAATTAAAAAAAATTTTTTTTTAATGTTTATTTTTGAGAGAGAAAGAGAGACAGAATATGAATGGGGGAGGAGCATAGGGAGAGAGGGAGACACAGAATCTGAAATAGGCTCCAGGCTCTGAGCTGTCAGCACAGAGACCGACATGGGGCTTGAACTCAGGACCTAGATCATGACCTAGGCCAAAGTCGAACACTTAACCAACTGAGCCACCCAGGCATCCCCAGGTAATTTTTAAATTTATTTTCTTTTATACTCTCTCTGTATTTTCTACATGTATTAATTTCATAATCAGAAGATTAAGCTACTTTTTTTTTTAAAGTAATCACTTAGAGGGCTCCTGGACGGCTGAGTCAGTTAAGCATCCAACTTTGACTCAGGTCTTGATCTCATGGCTCCTGAGTTCAAGCCCTGCATCAGGCTCTATGCTGACAGCTCAGAGCCTGAAGCCTGTTTCAGATTCGGTGTCTCCCATCTCCCTCTCTCTCTGCTCCTCCCCCACTTGCACCCTGTCTCTCTTTCAAAAAATAAGATAAACATTAAAAAAAATTAAATAAATAAATAACAGTAATCATTTAGAGCTGAGGGAATTGTGTCTTGATATATTTATGCTTATTTGAATGATTTATATAAAACTTGGTAAAGTATAAAATTTATCATTTTAACAATTGAAATTTTTTTTAATGTTTATTTATTTTTGAGAGGGGGGGAGGGGCAGAGAGAGAGAGGGAAACACAGAATCCAAAGCAGGGTCCAGGCTCTGAGCTGTTAGCATAGAGCCCTACACGAGGCTCAAACCCACAAACCACGAGATCATGAGCTGAAGTCGGATGCTTAACTGACTGAGCCACCCAGGTGCCCCTCATTTTAACCATTTTTAAATGCACAGTTCAGTGGCACCAAGTATCTTTACACCATCACCACCAACCATCCATAGAACCTTTTTCATCCTGCAACACTGACTCTCTGTGCCCATTAAACAATGACTCCCTCCATTCTTCCCTGTCTCTAGCCTCTGGTAACCACTATCCTACTTTCTGTCTTTAGGATTTTGACTACTCTAAGTACCTTATATCTATGGAACCTCTTGATAGATATTTGAAATATTAGATTATTTTTAAATTGCACAGACTTTCTTCAGTAACAAAACATGGGAGTGGACAAAATTCTCTTTCCCATTTTGTCTTCCATATTGCTATGATCACCTTCCTTGTGTCACACAAGCACCTTGGGGCCAGGGCAGTGCTCACCTGTGTAGGTGTAATGTGGCTGATGTCTTCAGATGCAAGCTGCTTCAGAAGAGTGGTCTTGCCAGCATTATCCAAGCCCAGGAGAAGGATTCTCACCTCCTGGTCTGGTGCACTTTTCAATTTGCGCAAAATTGAGAGCAAGCCCTTAAACAACCATGAAGAAGACAGATTACTTTTGGGGCACTGACTTTGATATTACTGGATATCAGAATGTCTTCTCCTCCTTGAAAAACGTTCTTGGTTGTGGAGAGCTCATCGTATTATTTTCCAGTTGAAAGTGATTTATTCCATTTGCCGCCTCCTTCTAAGTTTTGGCAGAAATCTTTCAGTAAATTTTGCAATTTAGTAAGTACCATGGCTTATTCCTGCTCCTCCTATTAATCCATCTTAGCAATCACCCCAAATCTTCTGGGATTGTGAACTACTAATCTCATACTCCTAAAGCCCTTCCTGTGCACTCAGTAGAGCACACATCATATCAGACTACAGGGCATTGATTGCTGTATTTTTCTCCTTTACCAGAGTGAAGTTTCTTGTAGGTAAGGGCTATAGCTTCAGTCTCCCCAAATGCTTGGCACTTATAGATAGACACTAGATAATAGTTGTTGAATTAAATAAAATTATCCACCCAGTAAGTGAAAGATTTTAAGATGCTACACAAAAACAAAAACAAAGTTGTATAAAATTGTATCTGAGCTGTTTAAAACTTTATTTCAGTTTACATTTAAGACTTCATCATTCAAAATGCTCTACCATCAAAAAATATATATATCCTCATCTAAAAAAAAAAACCCACACAACCTCTATTATCTAATTTTCACAAGATCCTTATAGGTGCATGGTATAAATTATGTTTTTCAGATGAAAAATCTGATACAGCAGAGAAGTTAGAAAATTGTCAAAGTCAGTCACGAATAAAAAAAGTCAAAATTTAACCAGAGTATTTTTGACTAGTAATCTGATATCTGTTCCTTGTTTTTGTTATTTTTTTTAATGGCTGGAAATAAATCATATTGGTTTTTAGCTACGAACATAAGAAAAATCATGTAAGATGGTTATTTGTTCTGTCCTGCAGCTGACAATCTTGTTCCAGTAAGGCATGAGTTACAACAAGAATCAAAGAATTCCAGAGTTTAAAGGGCATATAATCTAATCTCCCAGCCCAAACAGAAATTCCTTCAAGCTGAGTCTTAGAATTATATAAAAATGGTTATATACTTTTATCCCTATTGCACCAGGCAATAATTCAAACCAGTCTGTTCACTAAGAGCAAATAATAATTCTGTGAAATAATTCTCAACAATTGAGTCTTTGGACAATGATATGCAAATATGCATAATTATTAAGAATTCCTTTCTGCCTCAGAGACTCGTTGTTTACCACTTCCAGTATTCTGTATCTGCACTGACTTGCTAAGGATTACATTAACCTCTCTGTGCCTCAATTTTTTTCCAGCAATAAAATGGAAGATTTAGTTTAAAACAGAAAGACAAAATCTATACCAAAAGATTTGGGAAAGAGTGATTGAACAGATTTCAAACAAACAGATAGGCAGGACTTTTTTTTTTTTTTTTCTTAAGGGCATGACGTTTTTCTTTTGTTTTTATCTTATCTGGCCTTGAATACTTTGACACCATTCCTTTTTTAAACTATATTTATGAGAAGTCTCCCCGGCTTCTATTAGCTACATTGCAATCACTCATTTATAATACCACCTTTCAGAACAGTTAAAATTAGAATTCTGAGATCCTCAGGGGACTGGTAATATAAAAAGGCTAGAACAGGGAAAACACATTGTACTACTCATCCTGAGTTCTTGATTAGATGTCCTCATTACTTCTTCCAATAAAATTCTAAAATAACCAGAATTTATCACGTCAGTACATGAAATGACAGTACAGGTAAAAGTCTTCTCATGCATTATCTACGAGTGTAGAAATTATGAAAGATGTTTCCATGGACTATTTGCAAGGTTCAAAATGAACGTTTTAGGTTTTTTCTCATGTGTCTTTTAAAACAAATCAGTAAATAAAAACCCTGCTTTCTAAAAAAACCAAAAAACAAAAAACATGGCTTTCTGCAGGCTGAGACTTGTTACACGTTGATTATATTTGAAATTGAAAAATGAAGAGAAAATAATTTCTTTTTGAAAAGGGAGAAGCAAAGCACAGAAGAGAAAACCATTCTAACTATACCTAAACTTTGTTAACTTAATGTATAAAAAAAAAATGATACTTCTATATTTCTAATGAGTAATTTTCCTTGAGAAACAATAACTTCATATGCTTTACCTTTAAGTGACATGACAGAGGAATGGAAAATTCAGCTACTATTTTCTTCTATCAAAGTGATAAATGGCATCTGAAGCATGGTCTAGGGAAGACAAATGCAAATACCGGTACCACATCGTATTAACCCAACTACTGAGGACAGGGGATCACAGGATTATCAGGGTTTGCTAAATAGGGAAGAGGATATTTATAGATATCAGAGTTCTGCCTGAAAGGTACAAAGTAAGCTGATTTAAGAGGCTGGAGGAAAGACAGAAGAATAAGTCTACCCTAGGTTTCTAAACACAAGGACCATACTTTATTTTAAATGTCGAATGAAGGGAGACAGCTATTGGAAGTTAATTTTATTGTGGGCCTGAGTTTTGCATATAAACATAAGGAAATGAATTTTTAAAGTGATTTTTGGTTAAAATATTCATTCATTCCTTCGTTCACATTAAACACCCACAATGTGCCCCAAGTGCAACGGGAGCAAAGCAGACATGATGTCCGTGTAGGATATGTCCTCCTCTGACACTGAATAAAGGCAATTTAAGAAATCAGAACTGTAGTTAATTGTATAAGGTCTGCTATCAGCATGTGTGCATACAAGTTATCTGCACCCTGGTGGACAGAAGTGGTCTGACTCAGCCACAAAACATTTAAACTTTCTACAGGCAAATTATGAATAGATGTGCTATTGACTACAGATATTTTATCTGCCTCAGAATCAGCTTCAACTCCACTACTGGCAGAGGCATGGTGGCTGACCTAAAATGATGCAAACTAGGTCATTCAGAGAAACTGGAGTGGCGGAGGGGGAGAGAGGTGTGTGATGGTAGTGTGATGGAAAGTGTATGTGGCTGTGAGGAGCAGTTAAAATTTAAATATTAAAATTAGTAACCCAACTGTCAGGTATCTGCACTCCCCATAACTAGCTTTTTCTTTTTTTTAAATGTTTATTTTTGAGAGAGACAGTATAAGGAGGGGAGGGGCGGGGACAGAGGATTTGAAGCTGGCTCTGTGCTGACAGCGGAAGAGCCCGATGTGGGTCTCAAACCCACGAACCAGAAGATCGTGACCTGAGTCGAAGTCGGTTGCTCATCCCAGCACCCAGGTGCCCCTCCCCGCTCATAACTAGCCTGAATGAAACTGACTTCAATTTATTTTTACCTCTTTAACAACAACAACAAAAAAATACGCCGTTCACTGAGACCTTATTAACTTCCAGGAACTCCTATAGCTTTCATAGGGAGAAACTCACCCAAACTTGTCTACTTTCTCATTGCTCTACTAAATAAATACACTGTTTCCTGAGGAACAAAGTAGGGGCATTTCCCCAGGAGCAGTGGGTTCCCACCTCACCATAGTCCCAATCAAAACTTTATCGGTGAGGGGGGCACCTGGCTGGCTCAGTCAGTAGAGCATGTGATTCTTGATCTTGGGGTCGTAAGTTCAAGCCCCACATGTGGGTAGAGATTACTAAAAATATATAAACTTCAACAACAACAACAACAACAACAACATTATTATGGGCTTTGGGATTTCATAGACTTGAATTCAACTTCCTTATATATATAATCCTGGGCATTTAGAAAACTGGAACAATACTCTTAAGAAAAATGCTATTAAGATGAAATGTGGTAATGTGTGTAAAGTATGGCACATAGTAGGTATTCAAAGCAGTAGTTGTGGGTGTTTTTCTTTCATTTTTTTTTTTCTACGTTTCACTGACCATTTTCTGGCCAGAAAATACAATCTTGGGAACGAACTTCAAATGTTGAAAATGCTTGATAGCTACCACTAGGTTCCTGTATGTAGAACGGACCCCATAAATAATTTCTGCGTGAAGAAGTCATCTATTAAATAATAACGATCACTCATGCACTAAAATTGCTGCCGTCTTAGCATTTCACCAAAGACTCGATATCATAATGTGGGGATAAAATAGCTGACTAAATGTTCAGAGAAAACATTTGGGCTTTTAAATAAAAAATAAAATTTATTAGTCATAGCTGAAGGTTTAGAAAGCAAAAACAAAAACCTGGGGCTCAGTCTTCCGCTGTGCAGTTATTACAGGGATTCATGGGATACCAGATGTGACACATTTAATCACACCACTGATGGTTTAAGTTCTATGTTCCACTTTCGGTTCTAAGAATAGCTCACACTTTTGGAGATTAGAATCCAGAATGATTTGCCCTAATTTCATATTGTTCAATTTAGGAAAAAAGAAAAAAACAAAGTCTGTCTTGATCAATGAACGCAACAGTTGTACACAATAGTGTTGTCACACTGTCAATTTGCACCTGGAAACATGAGCAGTGGTTAATTTATTGTGTCCTGTAATTATAAATTAAACAATCATGAAATTACACAGTCCACTTAATTGATAAACAAACTGGGAAAAGTTAGCCAACTCTCATGCATTTCTCATGATGACATCTCATTCTCTGTTGGTTTGGCCTGACTTTTTCATTCCAATTCTAGTTATTTTCTGTGTAAATATTTATATTTGTATTCATTTGTTGAGAAAAACTTAGCCTTTAAAGGGACAACTCATGTATAAACGATTAATAATAAGAAAACATGTAAAAATCTGTTTAGCCTGGGGTTAATAAAACTGCAGTGTAGCAAGTGTGAAATGTGATTGGCAACTTCAGATCAAATAATTCTACTTTTTTAAAACAATCTGACAATGTAAAATCAACTTTTTTCCTATAAGAATTTACTCATTGGATAATCTGACCAAAGGTGCATGCATTTTTTTCCTTGCAGACATCTAGTTTTTTCTTCATAAATTAATGAATGTGGATCAATATTTTTAAAAGTCAAAAAGACAAGTAACTATAAGTTTGAGTGCCCAGCTCTGTTCAGTTGGTAAGCCAACGAACCTATTCTAAGTGCTTCAAAGTCAATTTTGCTTTGACTTGCTCTAAAACTACTCAGTTCCATTTTAATACCCTCCATCTAACCACACAGAAATAAAAAAGGAACAACGAGCGTGTCAACGGTCCAATCTGTCACACATCATAATTCACAATTAGAGAAAACTTTAATTAGGTCTGACAGGGAAAAGCCAATTGACACCCACTCCAGTTTTAATTTCCCATTCTTTTTAGTTTGGAGATCCCAAGATGAGACTAAGATCTTTGGTTCTGGTGTGGTCATATGCAAAACGTTGCAACAGGTTTGAAATGAAATACTAAGTGGGGCGCCTGGGTGGCGCAGTCGGTTAAGCGTCCGACTTCAGCCAGGTCACGATCTCGCGGTCCGTGAGTTCGAGCCCCGCGTCAGGCTCTGGGCTGATGGCTCGGAGCCTGGAGCCTGTTTCCGATTCTGTGTCTCCCTCTCTCTGCCCCTCCCCCGTTCATGCTCTGTCTCTCTCTGTCCCAAAAATAAATTAAAAAAAAAAAAAGAAATGAAATACTAAGGACCGGGCAGCAAATTTGCCTGCATCAATATGGATTAAGAATTCACAGGAAAATCGGTCATCACCAACAAATAGCCTTTACTGAACCCTCAGCAAGTAAATAACTCGTTCCTGCAGAAGTGCGCCCGCCACGCAGCCACCAGGACCACGTAAAATCCACCAGGCATCCCTACCAAGCGGTACCTCTTTGTGTCCTGGGATTTACACCCCTCCCCCCAGAGGCCCGCACATCTCGAGGAAGAGGAGAGCTAGGCTACCATCTCTCCAGGTACCGCCAGGGCGACCTCAAAGGCAGTAGTAGCTCTGGCCCTTCTCCCGGCTTCTGGCTGGGCCCCGGCGGACCCAGAGGCGCGGGCAAGTCGAATCCCTAGGAAGATCGAAGCCTGCTTGCGGAGGCTGCTATCCGCAGTTACTCGGATCCGCCCTCATCTCCTTAGTAATGATGGAAACCCGGCTCTGTACCGGGATAGCCACACACCCTTCCAGCCCCGTCCCCTAGCTTCAGACCGGCTGCAAACCTCGCCTTCCTCCCCAGGCCCAGGTCTCCTTCTAAGGGCCCACCGTCGGGGCTCCCCGCTGCCCCCCGAAACCAATCCAGGACCCAGAAAGCAGGCTGAGCGCCGTCCCGTTCCCTCCTTGGCTTTAAACGTAGTGCCCCGACCTGGGCCTGAGGACAGGAGAGGGGTGACCGGTCAGCTCTGGAGGGGCCCGGGCCCCCACACTCACCATCCTCCCGCCGAATCCCTCCTCCTCCTCCTCCTCCTCCTCCTCCTCCGGCCTCCCCCGTTACCAGGGGCAACTGCTGCGGCACCGCCCCGACGTCCCTCGCACGCACAGCGGAGGAGCAAAGCAGTCATACGGGGCGTGGTCCAGCTCCGCTTTCCCTAAAGTGCGCAAGCGTGCCAAAGTGCCCGCGCACTGCGCAGGCGGGCTGCTGGGTCCACGGGAGGCAGCGGCCCGCTGATGGAGACCCGGGGAATGGTTAAAGCTTGCCCACGTGGCTAGTGGGCGCTGCCCGGCCTGTGATTGGTCGGGAAGGAGGGGGGCGGGGGCGGGATGAGGGGCGGTTCCGGGCCTGGGCAGCAGGTTAGTACTGGCCAGGCTTCTAACGCAGGGTTCTTCTGTTGGCAGTTGTCTCAGTGCATTCTTTTCGGGGCCAGGTAAGGGGTCTTGGGAGGAGGCCGCCTACCACACCTTCCTTTAGACCCAACATCCCGGGAGGGAGCTTGGATTTCTGTCCTGACTGCTCGGGAGGGGCTGCTGCCGAAGCTGGGATTCCACCTGCGAAGCCACGTGGCGCGAATAGTAGCCTGGGGCTGCTCAGGGGCCTCTCCCTGTGGACCCCAGCTCCATAGCTGAGGGGTGGGGACATTATGAGATATGCATCTTTCTCCACACCTGTGTTAGGGTCCAGGATGGAGGAGTCCCGGTGGTGGGAGGCTGCCTGTCGGAGGGCAAGAGACAGCCTGGGAATTGGCCCTGAACGCTGAGGTGAGCCGATGGCAGCAGGGGTGAAAGAAAGGCGTTTTGGAATGGCCAGGTTTTGCTAAGAAGCGTTGGACCAGGCGGTGCACCGTTTGCAGTCCTGGAGGAGGCAAAAAACGGGCCTGCACTTACAGGCAAGCAAGAGCGAAAGGGATTCTGGGTGGGTTGAGAGGTGCTACCTCCCACCCCTTCCCCATGCTGACGTCAGAAAGAGGAATTAATCTCATATGTACCAGGTCCTGTTCTAGACTCTCGCGACACAGCAGGGGGACGAAATCTGCCTTCATGGAAATTACATCCTTCCTAGTGGAATGCTTTTCACATAAGATTTCATTTCATTTTCACGGCCCTAGAAATTGTTTTTTTTTTTTTTTTTTCCCAACGTTTTTTAATTTATTTTTGGGACAGAGAGAGACAGAGCATGAACGGGGGAGGGTCAGAGAGAGAGAGAGACACAGAATCGGAAACAGGCTCCAGGCTCCGAGCCATCAGCCCAGAGCCCCACGCGGGGCTCGAACTCACGGACCGCGAGATCGTGACCTGGCTGAAGTCGGACGCTTAACCGACTGCGCCACCCAGGCGCCCCAGAAATTGGTTGTTTTAAGCTATATAGAGTCGGGACTTGAACTCAGTTCTGACTCTTGAGGAAATGACTTTAACACTCTTGTATTGTACAGGCAGGTGGAAAAGAACGACTTACATTTGTGATGTGAACTCAGAACTTTTTTTGAGTTGATAAAGTGTTGCGACTAATGACAAACCTGGACGTTTGTAGTCGTGTGTGTACCTCTTGCCTCCCTCACTGGTTTCTTGTGAGGATTATGTGAATGATTATGTGTCAAGTACATAAAATACTGCCTGGCACATAGGAAGTGCTACATAGGTCTTAGCTATTATTGTTCCATCTAGGTTTTTGGGCTTTGCCCCTCTTCCTATAAGCAGGCTTTCCATTCTAGTTAAGATCACTGGAATGAAGGCAGATTTCCCCTGAATGGTCCTTAGCTGTTTATGCATTCAACTAAAGTGTGTTTTTAAACGTCTGCTGGCTGCATACTTGCTTCAGATCCTTGGAGAGAAAACTCAGTTCAGAATCTTGATTAAATAGGTGCAAGATGAATGGCTAATTCAGAGCCTGCACTCCTACCATCTACCCATCTCTAGCCTGTTGTGTTCTTTTGTGAAAAAGTCAGGGCAGACTTCTCTTTCTGAATTGTCTGGTGTCTAGCATCATGGTCTCCTTGGGGTCACAGCAGTGTACCTGGGCTTGCTTGTGTAATTATTAGCCTCATTCTTCCAACTTTCTCTAGGCAGCCTTGGCACCATCCCTCCCCCATCTCAAGTGGTCTTTGTGTTTGATCTTGAGTCTTTGGCTGCCTTGATCTTCCACTGATGCAAGTACCAGTGATGATGTTTTGTTTTTCTTCCTATGTGGGATACAAACAGGCAATCTTGAGTCCTTTCTCCACTTGCGAGAAGATACCTAGAGGGAGTTTGGAAGCCTGTTCCCTGAGCTGTGATACTGTTTGCCAGAGAAAATCAACTTTTTTTTTTTTTTTTTAACGTAAGCTGTATCTGTAACGTGGGGCTTGAACTCAGGAACCCAACATCAAGAGTCGCATGCTCTACCAACTGAGCCAGACAGGCACCCTGAAAATCAAATCTCTATAAGAAGGATGAGCATTACTTCAGGAGAGGTAATAAGTTATTTCATTTTTCCCCTTTTCTCTCTTTTTTTCTCTCTCTCCTTCCTTCTTTCTCCTTTCCTTCCTCTCTCTCTCTCTCTCTCTCTCTCTCCCTCTCCCTCTCCCTCTCCCTGTAGTATGGAGAGGACCAATCTAACTGACCCTAAGCCTTGTGACCTTGGGAAAGTAGGCCCTAGCTATTGTCAGATAGTTGGATGAATGAACAGGATGGAAGCTGTTGACCACTATTGCTGTGGTTAGTGTAGGCTGTGTGTACCACGGATGTTCACCCTGCTGGTTCAATTGATGGGAACCTTTCTAAGCATCAGTTTCCTCTTCTGTAATTTGAGACCTTGGATCCCTTACGTATTTGAGCTGTGACATTCTCCAATCCTCAAAGGAAAGGGAATTATCGGTCAGTCACCTGTTTGATTTCCAGTTCTCCCCTTGTCCCTTGTTCCCAGTAGTAGAACCATATTCCTTCAGAATTGGGGCCACCCTGGACATGATTACGACTTCTTTAGGGAATACTAGATGCAGCTCATGTAGGAAGAGGGAGAATAACCGTTAGAGCAAACCTAGGGACCATGTACCCCCTCCATGTAGGAGGGGTAGGCCATCAGCAGCTTTGTGACAGAAAGCCTGCTCTTAATTCTGTAACCAAGACAGGTTCTGAGTTTGACTTGAAAGGGTGATGTCCTTGATGCCTAGAGAGCCCGGGAATAAGCTGAAATGCATTTCAGGCAGGCAGTAAATATTTTTAGAGGTTCCACGAGAGGTACATATGAACCTTATAATCTGCCAGGGGAGGCTAACTTTACACAAATTGCTGTACATGATAAGAAAGTGATGATTACAAAGCCAAGCATACTGCAAATGAAGATAGGATGCTGTGAGAGTATATGACAGAAGGGTTTGAGTATGCCCTGAAGGAGTCCTGGACCTGTGCCCATTGGGGGGCAGGCAGCAGATATTTGGGAAATGTTTTATTTGTTATTATTTTTTAATGTTTATTCTTTTTTGAGAGGGAGAGAGAATCCCAAGCAGGCTCCATGCTATCATTGCAGAGCCTGATGCAGGGCTTGATCCCATGAACTGTGAGATCATGACCTGAGCTGAAATCAAGAGTCGGATGCTTAACTGACTGAGCCACCCACGTGCCCTGGGGGAAGTGTTTTAGACATAGGATTTAGGTGTGTGTGTGTTTTTTTTTTCCTTACGTTTTGTGTAATACAGGGGCTGAGCAACTCCTATTCTGACCTCAGTAATGAGGGCAAATTTTCTTTCTTTTTTTTTTTTTTTTTAATTTTTTTTTTTCAACATTTTTTATTTATTTTTGGGATAGAGAGAGACAGAGCATGAACGGGGGAGGGGCAGATAGAGAGGGAGACACAGAATCAGAAACAGGCTCCAGGCTCCGAGCCATCAGCCCAGAGCCTGACGCGGGGCTCGAACTCACGGACCGCGAGATCGTGACCTGGCTGAAGTCGGACACTTAACCGACTGCGCCACCCAGGCGCCCCTGAGGGCAAATTTTCTTGAATAATAGCACATGATTACCCCTTCATGATAGAAGTACTTCCGTTATGAAAGGCAGAGGACTTTCTAGTGTTGGGTTGAGGATGGAGAGAGATGTGCGAGGACAGGCTGTGTGTGTGTGTGTGTGTGTGTGTGTGTGGTGTGAAGAAGGAAGCGTAGCATGTTCTTTTGGGCTGTCTCCAGCAGGGAGTGGGGCTGCAGCACAGGGCTCTGTAAGCCAAGGCAGTGTGTGATCTGCTGGCCACTCCTTTTAGCCCCCTGTAGGTTCAGGGAAAGTAAACTCTTGCCTCTCTAGCATTCCTGGGTTCAGTTCTGACTGCATGAAATACCTTTGGTCTTTGAACCAACCTGCAGGAGGCCAAGTCAGCCTTTCCACAGAGGGCAAAGCCCAGAACTTTCCCTTGGGCTTTGTGGCGGAGTGAGAGAGGTAGGAGTCTGGCAGTGGACACTGGCTGGCTGGCTTCTCACTTCTCCAGAGGTGAGTGGTGGCCTCAGGGCCAGGTGAGGATACCATGGAAACTCCATGTTAGGTCTCCCCTTCTCTTCTGGCTCCTTTCTCCCAGGAAACGACTCACCCCCAGCATGTCAACTTGGTGAAGTCTCTCCCACCCCAACAAAAAAATCTAAACATTGGCCATCTCTCCCTTTATTGCATTTGTTGGCTACTCAGGCCTCCTACCTCTCTGGATGTTCTTTCTCATCTATTTGGGCTTCCTTTTTTTGGCTTGCCTCTTAAATGTAGTGGTTTTCAGGGCATGTCCTCAGCACTTTATCCTTCCCGTTCTGTGCATTCTTACTGGAAAACTTTATCTTTTTATTTTTTTTTTTTAACGTTTATTTATTTTTGAGACAGAGCATGAACGGGGGAGGGTCAGAGAGAGGGAGACACAGAATCCGAAGCAGGCTCCAGGCTCTGAGCTGTCATTCCAGAGCCCGACGCGGGGCTCGAACTCACGGACCGCGAGATCGTGACCTGAGCCGAAGTCGGACGCTTAACCGACTGAGCCACCCAGGCGCCCCAAACTTCATCTTTTAAAAAAAAAATTTTTTTTTTAATGTTTATTTATTTTTGAGACAGAGAGAGACAGAGCGTGAATGGGGGAGGGGCAGAGAGAGAGGGAGACACAGAATCGGAAGCAGGCTCCAGGCTCTGAGCCATCAGCCCAGAGCCTGACGCGGGGCTCGAACTCACTAACTGTGAGATCGTGACCTGAGCTGAAGTCGGACGCTCAACCGACTGAGCCACCCAGGCGCCCCTGGAAAACTTTATCTTAAACTGCCTCGATGCTGCTAACTCATCACTTTACTTTTTTTTTTTTAATGTTTATTTATTTTTGAGACAGAGAGAGACAGACAGACAGACAGACGGAGAGACAGAGCATGAGCAGGGGAGGGGCAAAGAGAGAGGGAGACGCAGAATCTGGAGCAGGCCCCAGGCCCTGAGCTGTCAGCACAGAGCCCAACTCGGGGCTTGAACTCACGAGCTGTGAGATCATGACCTGAGCTGAAGTTGGACACTTAACTGACTGAGCCATCCAGGCACCTCTCATTGTTTTACTGCTAATTCAGACCTCCGTACTTTCTTTTAAGCCTTAATACCCAGTTGCTGAGAAACTTGACCTTTTATTTATTTATTTTTTTTTTTTTTAAATTTTTTTTTTCAACGTTTTTTTTAATTTATTTTTGGGACAGAGAGAGACAGAGCATGAACGGGGGAGGGTCAGAGAGAGGGAGACACAGAATCGGAAACAGGCTCCAGGCTCCGAGCCATCAGCCCAGAGCCTGACGCGGGGCTCGAACTCACGGACCGCGAGATCGTGACCTGGCTGAAGTCGGACGCTTAACCGACTGCGCCACCCAGGCGCCCCGTAACTTGACCTTTTATTCAGCATTTACTTGAATTCTTGAACTAGGCGCTAGGGTAGCAGAGTGAGCAAAATGGACATAATCCTTGGCTCCAAGGAGCTTATGGCCTAGAGGGGAAGGTAGGCATTAATAACACAGAGGGACGCCTGGGTGGCTCATTTGGTTGAGTGTCTGACTCTTGATTTTGGCTCAGGTCATGGTCTCATGGTTAGGGAGTTGGAGCCCCATGCCCCGAGTCCGGCTCTGCACTGATAGCCTGGAGCCTGCTTGGGATTCTCCCTCTCTCTCTCTCTCTCTCTCTCTCTCTCTCTCTCTCTCTCTGCCTCTCCCTCTCCCTCTGCCTCTGCCTCTCCCTCTCCCTCTCCTCTCTTTCTGCCCCCCCCCCCAATAAATAAACTTAAAAAAAATTTAAAAACTGAAACCACAGAGTGTTAAGGCAAACTGGTATGGCTCTGAAGAAAGAGCACAGAGCCAAGAGGGCTTACACAGAGCGCCTCATCTAGTTGCCAGGATAGAAGTGGTAAGGGTCCTTCAAAGGATTCCCTGAGGAAAGGTTTAAGCCAAGATCTAAAGGATGAGTAGGTGCTTCCTTGCAAGTAACTCTGGACTGTCCTGGAGAGCAAAAGGCTACTTTTTGAGGGAGAGGGTGGACCCTTGAAATTATGTGCTAATACATCTGCTTTTCAGGCTGCTATTTATTCTGAGCTGGCATGGGTCTTTATTGGGGTGGGAGTCTTGGGTAGAATTCTTCTTTTGTTTTACCTCTACTTAATATAAAACATTTATTTTTAACTAGTCCTATGGCTTCCACCAGCAATATGTTTCCTTTCCCTAATACTGTCGATACTGGCTTTGTTTGCTTAATTTTGTGAGTGCTTTTGGAGTTTGGTGAATGTATAACTCGAGATGACTTTAAATCTTGCTCAAACTGTGCCTATGAACTTGTTATGTAACGTATATAGAAAATCCTCAGTTAAGGTGATGGTTTTCTTTTTTTTCCCTAAGTTTATTTATTTTGAGAGAGAGGGAGGGAGGGACAGGGGCAGAGGCAGAGAGAGGGAGAGAGAGAATCCCAAGCAGGCTCTGCACTGTCAGCGTGGAGCCCAATGTGGGGCTCGAACTCACAAACTGTGAGATCATGACCTGAGCTTAAGTTGGACACTTAACTGACTGAGCCACCCAGGTGTCCCAAGGTGTGTTTTTCAAGGAAAAATAAAAGACCTGGTCGTAGAAGATAGAGAGTTAAATCTGAAAATTATTCCTTAAAAAAAAAAAAAAAAAAAAAAGGATGGGTAGGTGTTAGTGAAGAGGGGAAGGAAGAGTATTCTGGACAGGGAATGGCATTTGTAAAGGACCTGAGACAGGTGGCAGCCTACTGCATTTAAGAAAGTCTCATGGTACTTGGAACTCAACACATGGAAAATCCAACTACCTGTTTTGTCTTTTTAAAAAAAAATTTTTTTTTAATGTTTTTATTTATTTTTGAGACAGAGCATGAGCAGGGGAGGGGCAGAGAGAGAGGGAGACATGGAATCCAAAGCAGGCTCCAGGCTCCAAGCTGTCAGCACAGAGCCTGATGCAGGGCTCGAACCCACGAGCTGTGAGATCATGACCTGAGCTGACGTCGGTTGCTTAACGGACTGAGCCACCCAGGCACCTCTCCCTGTTTTCTCTTAAAGACTGTTTTTCTATATTCTTTGTTTTGTCACATTATGGTTCAAGTCAGAAATCCTGTATATCACTCTGGATACTTGTGATGTGTCAATTTATCTAGGTCAAACACCCTCCCCACCCCCCACCCCCCAGCCCCCCTCTCTGGTATGCTTCCAGTTTAGAGTGAGCTGGGAGGGAGAAACAGCTATTTTGTAGCACACACACCTCCCAGTAATTCGATCAAACATGAATTTGGGTGCTGTGGTGAAGGGATTTTGCAAATGTAATTAAAGTCCTAATTGGTTAGCTTTGAGTTAATCTAAAGGGAGATTATCCTGGGTGGCCTGATTTAATCAGATGGAATCCCTTTAAAAGAGGGCTAGGCATCCCCTGGGGTCACAAACTGCAGCCATAGCTGGGCCTCCATTGCTCTCCTTCCCTCCCAGGATCATCCCTTGGTAACTGCTTGCAGCTGTTGGCTTCAGGCTTGCCTAGCAGAATTCCCACAATTACATAAGCCAGTTTGCTAATTCCTCATACTAAACCCATCTTTATATATTTATCAATATTAGGTGAGTATATATAAAGGATATATGTATCCTATTGATTCTGCACCTGTGCTCGAACCCTGACTAATAGACTATTTCTCCTGTAGCCAGTCATTCAGCAAATCCCAAGCTTCTGCTGCTTTAAAAGTTTCTGTCCTTTTGGTCCCTCCTCTCTGTTCCTGTGCATGTGGTTTCATATGAGCTCCACGTCTTCTTGCCTGGATCATTGAAGTTCCCTTTCAGCTGGTCTCTTTGTATCCTGTGAAGTCCTACCGCACTGAGTTTATTTTCATGTCATTGCCCAGAGTTTTCTTTCTTTTAACATTTATTTTTGAGAGCGCACAAGCGGGGGAGGGGCAGAGAGAGAAGGAGACACAGAATCCAAAGCAGGGTCCAGGCTCTGAGCTGTCAGTGCAGAACCTGATGCGGGGCTTGAGCCCGTGAACCGTGAGATCATGACCTGAGCTAAAGTTGGATGCTTAACTGACTGAGCCACCCAGGCGCTCCTAATTTTTTTAACATTTATTTATTTTTGAGAGACAGAGACAGAACACAGGTGGGGAACAGGGTTATCTTTCTAAATGACACACCTGATCTTGTCACTCTGCTTAAAATCTTGTAATGGCTTCCTGAAATTTCTCAGGCAAAAATTCAAAAGCTGTTTTTAAAAAAAGAAAAAAAGATTTTATTTTTGGGATGCCTGGATGGCTCAGCAGGTTAAGCATCCTACTCTTGATCTCGGCTCAGGTCATGATCTCAACAATTCATGGGTTGGAGCCCTGCATTGGGCTCCGTGCTGATGGTGTGGAGCCTGCTTGGGATTCTGTCTCTCCCTCTCTCTCTGCCTCTCCCTCGCTCATGCTCTCTCTCCCTTTATTTATCTCTCTCTCTTAAAATAAATAAATAAACTTTAAAAAGATATTTTATTTTTAGGTCATCTCTACACCCATTGTGGGGCTTGAACTCACAACCTTGAGATCAAGAGTCACACATTCTACCAACTGAGCCAGCCAGGTGCCCTACAAGCCTTAGCTTTTTTATATAACGTCATTTTCTTTCCTGTCTTAGCGTATCAATTTTACTTCCTTTGAAAAAAAAATGTTAGTGGTTCCCTAGAGTTTGCCATGTACATTTACAGCTAATCCAAGTCCACTTTCATTTTTTTTTTAATTTTTTTTTTTTTTTAACGTTTATTTATTTTTGAGGCAGAGAGAGACAGAGCATGAAAACGGGGGAGGGTCAGAGAGAGGGAGACACAGAATCCGAAGCAGGCCCCAGGCTCCGAGCTGTCAGCACAGAGCCTGACGCGGGGCTGGAACTTACGGACCGTGAGATCATGACCTGAGCCGAAGTCGGATGCTTAACCGACTGAGCCACCCAGGCCCCCCCCCAAGTCCACTTTCAAATAACACTAAACCGCCTCAACCGTAGTGCCAGTAACTTATGCAAGTGTTCCTAGCTACTCCCTTCTGTTACAGCACTGCTGTTATTCATGTGGAGTATCCATAAGCTGTAATCATCGAATACATTGTTGCTGCTCTTATTTTGAACAAACTGTTATCTGTTAACTGTTAACAAGTAGAATAAGAAAAATAAAGGGGTGCCTGGCTGGCTTAGCTGGTAGAGCATGTGACTCTGGATCGCAGGGTTGTAAGTTTGAGCCCCACATCGGGTGTAGCTATTACTTAAACAAAACAAAAAAAAAAGAAAAAGAATTTATTTTGCCTTCATTTATTCCTTCTGACACTCCCTTATGTAGGTCTGAATTTATGACCTGTATCTTTTTTTTTTTTTTTTTTTTTTCTCTCTGAAGAACTTCTCATATCTTGCAAGGCAGGTCTATTGGTGATAAATATCCTCAATTTTGTTTTCTGGGAAAGCCCATATTTCTCCTTCACTTTAAAGGATAATTTTGCTGGTGTAGAATTCCAGGTTGGTGGGGTTTTTTTTTCTTTCAGTGCTTTAAATATTTCACTCTACTTTCCTTGCTTGCATGGTACCTGAGGAGAAATCCAATATAGTTCTTTGTTCTTCTGTAGGTAAGGTGTTTTCTTTTCCCTACCTCAGACTTCTTCCTTGACTTTCTTTGTCTTGATTTTCTGCAATTTGAAATATAATGTGACTAGGTGTAGTTTTTTTTTTTGTTTTTTTTTAATTTCAATCCAAGTATAGTTAACATACAGTGTTATATTAGTTTCAGGTGTACAATGTATTACTCAGTACTCATCATAAGTGTACTTTTTTTAATGTTTATTTTTGGGAGAGAGAGAGTGAGTGAGCATGAGCAGGGTAGAGGCAGAAAGAGGGAGACAGAGGATCTGAAGCAGGCTCCACACTGTGAGTGCAAAACCCAATTAGGGGCTTGAACTCATGACTGTGAGATCATGACCTAAGCCGAAATCAAGAGTCGGCCACTTAACCAACTGAGCCATGCAGGTGCCCCATGGTAAGTGTACTCTTAATCCACTTACCTGTTCCATCCATTCTTCTACCCACCTCTGCTCTGGTAACCATCAGTTTGTTCTCTATAGTTAAGAGTCTGTTTTTTTATCTTTTTTCTTTGTTCATTTGTTTTGTTTTTAAATTCCACATATAAGTGGAGACGTATGGTATTTGTTTTTCTCCGACTTATTTCACTTAGCATAATACTCTGTAGGTCCATCCATGTTGTTGCAAATGTCAAGATTTCATTTTTTTTTTATGGCTGAGTAATATTCCATTGTACACATATACCACATCTTTTTTTTTTTTATCCATTCATCTATCCGTGGATACTTGGGCTGCTTCTGTAATTTGGCTATTGTAAATAATGCTGTAATAAACATAGGGGTGCACATATCTTCTCAAATTAGTGTTTCTATATTCTCTGAGTAAATACCCAGTAGTGGAATTTCTGGGTCATATGGTAATTCTATTTTTAATTTTTTGAGGAACTTCCATACTGTTTCCATAGTGGCTATAACAGTTTGTATTCCTATCTAGGTGTAGTTTTGTTTTTTTTTTTCTTCAAAGTTTATTTATTTTTGAGAGGGAGGGAGAGAGAGAGAAGGGGGAAGGACAGAGAGAGAGAGAGAAAGAGAGAGAGAGTCCCAAGCATGCTCTGTGCTTTCAGTGCAGAGGCTGATGTAGGGCTCAAACTCCGCGAACTTCGAGTTCATGACCTAAGCTGAAATCCAGAGTCAGACGCCTAAGTGACTGAGCCACCCAGGCTCACCTAGATTGTTTTTTTAAGATTTTTTTTAATCTTATTTTTTTTAACGTTTATTTATTATTGAGAGACAGACAGACAGATAGAGCATGAGCAGGGGAGGGGCAGAGAGACGGGGATGCACAGAATCTGAAGCAGGCTCCAGGCTCTGAGCTGTCAGCACAGAGCCCAACGCGGGGCTCGAACTCATGAACTGTGAGATCATGATCTGAGCTGAAGTCAGACACTCAACTGACTGAGCTACCCAGGTGTCCCTCTTTTTTTTTTTTTTTAAAGTTTATTTATTTATTTTGAGAGAGACAGAGCATGCAAGTGGGGGAGGGGCAGAGAAAGGAGAGAGAGAGAGAGAGAGAGAGAGAGAGAGAGAGAGTCCCAAGCAGGTTCTGCACTGTCAGCACAGAGCCCAACACAGGGCTTTAACTCAGAAACCTCAAGATCATGACCAGAGCGGAAACTAAGAGTCAGATGTTTAACTGACTGAGCCACCCAGGTGCCCCTAGATTTTTAAAAAAGATTTATTTCTAAGTAATCTACACCCAATGTGGGGCTTGAACCCACCACCCCGAAATCAAAAGTCATATGCTCCATTGACTGAGCCAGCCAAGCACCCTTAGGTGTAGATTTTTTGGTAGTTATCCTTCTTGGTGTTTTCTGAGCCTCTTGGACTTGTGGTTTGATGTCTGTAATTCATTTTGGAAAATTCTCAGTCATTATTGCTACAAATATTTCTTCTGTTCCCTCCCCTCTTCATCTTCTGCATTCCCATTACATGTATGTTACACCTTATGTAATTGCCCCAGCGTTCTTGGATTTTCTGTTCTGGTTTTTTCATTTTACTTTTTCTCTACTTTTCAGTTGGGGAGTTTTCTACTGACACATATTTAAGCTCACTGATTCTTTCCTTGACCATGTCCAAGGTACCAATGAGCTTATGAAAGGAATTCTCAGGGGTGCCTGGCTAGTACAGTCAGTAGAGCATGTGACTCTCAGTCTCCCAGTCATGAGTTCAAACCCCACATTGGGCATGGAGCCTACTTTTTAAAACAAAAAGAGGGGCGGGGGCCCCTTCGCTCAGTTGGTTAAGCATCCATCCAATTCTTGATTTTGGTTCAGGTCATGATCTCATGGTTCGTGAGTTTGAGCCCTGCGTCAGGCTCCGCACTGACAGCACAGAGCATGCTTGGGGTTCTTTTTCTCTCTTCCCCTCCCATATGCTCTCTTTCTCAAAATAAATACATAAATTAAAAAGTATATATTAAAAATAAAAGGAGTTTGACACTCACCATATTAAATGGGGTGCTTGGCTTGCTTCGTTGGTAGACCATGCAACTCTTGATCTCAGGGTTGTGAGTTTGAGCCCCACGTTGGGTGTGGAGATCACTTAAAATCTTTTTTTTTTTTTTCTTTTTTTTTTTAATTTTTTTTTCAACGTTTTTTATTTATTTTTGGGACAGAGAGAGACAGAGCATGAACAGGGGAGGGGCAGAGAAAGAGAGGGAGACACAGAATCGGAAACAGGCTCCAGGCTCCGAGCCATCAGCCCAGAGCCTGACGCGGGGCTCGAACTCACGGACCGCGAGATCGTGACCTGGCTGAAGTCGGACGCTTAACCGACTGCGCCACCCAGGCGCCCCTTAAAATCTTTTAAAAATAAAAAGGTGGGGCGCCTGGGTGGCTCAATCAGTTAAGCATCTGACTTTGGTTCAGATCATGATCTCGTGATTCGTGAGTTCAAGCCCTGCTTTGGACCCTGTGGTGACAGTTTGGAGCCTGGAGCCCGCTTTGGATTCTGATTTGTAACATTTCCTTTTGATTCTTTCTTAGAGTTTCCATTCCTTTGCTTACATTGTCCATCTGTTCTTTGCATGTTGTCCACTTTCCCATTGGAGCCCTTACCATATCAGTCATAGTTATTTAAATTCCTTTTTTTTTTTAAATTTTAATGTTTTTTAAATTTTTATTTTTGAGAAAGAGAGAGAGGGCGTATGCGTGCGCACAAGTCAGGGAGGGGCAGGGAGAGAGGGAGACACAGAATCCGAAGCAGAGTTCTAAAGTAAATCAGGCTGAGTTAAAATCCTGGCTCTGCCACTGGCTAATACTTGTGTGACTTGGCAAAGTTGCTTATCTGTGCCCTAGTTTTCTCATCCTTAACATGGGGTTAGATTAAAGGGTATTTATTTTATAGGGTTATTGTGAAGATAAATTCAGAAAATGCATGTCAAGCACCAAGCAAAGTGTCTAGCGTAGAGTCAAAGTTCAGTAAGCGTTAGCTGTGATAAATATCATCTGGTCCCCACATGCCCTGTGTGCGGTCAACGCTGGCTGTTCTTTTTGCCTGGGACACCTCTCCTCTATCTATCTTCTACCCATCCTTCAAAACATTATTTCTTGTTTTCGCAAAGCATGTTCAGAATCCCTCATCTGTTTTGTTTTTTAAAGTTTATTTATTCATTTTGAGAGAGAGAGAGTGCAAGTGAGGGAGAGGCAGAGAGAGGGAAAGAGAGAGAATCCCAAGCAGGCTCTGAAATGTCAGTGCAGAGCCTGATGTGGAGCTTGAACTCAAGAACCACAAGATCGTGACCTGAGTGGAAACCCAAGAGTTGGACCTTAACCGACTGAGCCACACAGGCGCCGTATCCCTCGTCCAGTTTAGATAAAGTGATCATATAATTTACTACCCCGAACAGGACACTTTTGAGAGTGGAAGGGGATGCTATTAACAATTGCCCCAGGATAATAATCCCAGGAAAACTGGGAGATAAGGTCATCTCAATTTTAGATGCCTCTTCTCTGGTTTTCCATTGCCCTCAGTGTCCACAGCATTGTTTACACTGCTGTCCTTGTGGCTTTACTTGTCTTTTACCTCCCATTCTGTAACTCCTTGAGGGCAGGTGCATTACCTCAGTCAGAGCCATGGCCTGAGACCTCTTACAGGACCAGCATGCACCACACACGTACACAGAAGTGATGAGAGTGATCATGCCACATGTTCATTTTCCCCTTTGTCTATAATTGTTTCTACCTTGAATGTGATCCATGCTTTAGGCCTCTTTCAGATCAATCTATCTTCTTCTTCTTCTTCTTCTTCTTCTTTAAAATTTTAATACTTTTATTTATTTTTGAGAGAGAGAAAGAGACAGAGCGCCAGCAGGTGAGGGCAGAGAGAGAGGGAGACACAGAATCCAAAGCAGTCTCCAGGCTCTGAGCCGTCAGCACAGAGCCCTATGCGGAGCTCAAACTCACGAACCACAAGATCATCACCTGAGCCGAAGTCGGATGCTTAACCAACTGAGCCATCCAGGCGCCCCAGATCAATCTGTCTTCTGGGGTGCACATTCCAGCTCTTCTGGGAAGCCCCCTTTTCTTACTTTGCTCCCCCATCTCTGCTTTCTCTCATCTCCTGTACGTACTGTTGCATATATATTATATCCTGTTCCATGGGTGGGCTCTTGTTCCCCAGTAACACTCAGCTCCCCAAGGATAGGCACGGTGTTGCCCTTTTTTCCAGTGTCTCCCACAGTATGGTCAAGCACAGGGCTGGCTACCAGCAGGCACTCAGGAAACACATATTAGTGTCGGTTTCTCAGTCTGGGACCATTCACTGGGGCCTGCCCAAACTTAGTCAAACGATGCTAGTGGTGGGTGAAAGCAGGCATTCTACAACTGCGGGAGGGTTCAGGGCCTCCGGGGCAGACTGTAGTTTGGGGGACAATCCTCATTTCCCCTCTCTGTTCCTTAAGTCCCCAGTTTTGTGTGTGAACAAGATGGAGGCTGATCTGTCTGGCTTTAACATTGATGCTCCCCGTTGGGACCAGTGCACTTTCCTGGGGCGGGTGAAGCACTTCTTCAATATCACAGACCCTCGCACTGTCCTGGTACCGGAGCGGGAGCTGGACTGGGCCAAGGTGATGGTGGAGAAGAGCAGGTGAGCAGCTAGGGGGGAGGGGGCTGGAGGCACTGGGGCAACACTGATGGATCCCTGTGGAGAAGGTGGAAACTAAAGATATGGGAATAGGCAGAGCTCTCAGGAAGGGGGGAGCAGGATGACCTGGGGCAAGGGGCCTGAGAGGTAACTGTGTCCATTATCCTTGGGTGGCAGGATGGGTGTTGTGCCCCCAGGCACCCAAGTGGAGCAGCTGCTGTATGCCAAGAAGCTGTACGACTCAGCCTTCCATCCTGACACCGGGGACAAGATGAATGTCATCGGGCGGATGTCCTTCCAGGTCCCTGGTGGCATGATCATCACGGGCTTCATGCTCCAGTTCTACAGGTGGACCCTGGGAGCAAGGTGGTGGGCAGTGTGGCCACTTGGATCTGCTAGGCAGGGAGCCATATTATGATGACAATCACAGCCATCTTTATTGACCCCTTACCAAATACCAGGCACTGTGTGAAATTCTTTGCGTATGTTACCTCACTTAATCGTCTCATCAGCCCTACAGAGAAGTGCTGTATAGATGAAGAACGGAGGTTCTAGAGAGGTGACGTAACTTGTGCAAGTCCACACACAGCCAGGAAATAAGGGTGCCTCTCTAGAACTCTCGACGAATCAGCCATCCTACTTCCCTCTTTAGAAAGTACTTATTCAACAATGAAATATTAACGTATTTTTATAACGTAATGTCCCAGCAAAAAATATAGGAAGGTGACCCCCCCCGCCCCTCCTCCCCACCCCCAAAATTAGGAAGACCTATAGGAGAGAATAAACTTTCTCTGTAGCTGCTGGATATTTCACTCCTCTCCTTTCCCCTCTTCTTTCTGCCCCTTCTCCCCCATGTATCCATTTGTCCAGTTACTGAGCCAGGCCTTGGGCCAGGTGTTAGGCATATAAAAACTTTAGCCCCTGTCCTTAAAGAGCTTCTCCAGTTTTGTTGAGGAAACCAACAAGTAAACAGTTATAGGTCAGCTTGCTAATAGGTTGTGGGGAGAACATGGGGTTGTGAGAACGGGGAGCATAGAATGACTCATTGTTTCAGGAAGGGCCGGGGAAGGGTCAGGAAGGTTTTGAAGAAGTGATGTCTCAACAAAGCAAGATTTAGCCATGTATGAAAGGGGTGTGTGTGTGTGTGTGTGTGTGTGTGTGTGTGTGTGTTCCAGGCAGAGGAACCAGCCTGTGCAAAAGCCCAGGTGCATGAAACAGCATGGGAAGTTTGGGGAACAGCAGGTAATCTGGGGGTATACACCAAGCCTTGCATTGACTCCCCTCTGCGTCTCTGGGCCTTCCTTATGGTAGGACGATGCCGGCTGTGATCTTCTGGCAGTGGGTGAACCAGTCCTTCAATGCCTTAGTCAACTATACCAACAGGAATGCAGCTTCCCCTACATCGGTCAGGTAGGAGACTTGAACCCCAGGCTGTCCACGTGGGTCAGGACCAGGTAGCTGTCCTCGTGAGGGGAACAGCCCTTCTAAAGGGTTCTCGGGCTATCTTCTCCAGGCGGGGCTTATTCTGGGCAGGTGACCAAGTCCCTCTTTTTACGGTTTGCAAGTATTTTCTGAGGCTGACTAGGAGAGTATCTTCCTAGACTAGTTCAAAGTTCATTCATTCATTCATTCTCAAATATTTCTTGGGTAGGTGTTAAGTGCCAGGCATGGTTCTAAGGTCCCTGCTCTTATGGAATTTAAGGACTTGTAAGGAAGCAAGCATGATAATCTTAGATTGTAACTGCTGCCATTAAGGAAATAAACAGGTGACAAGATAACAAACAGCAGAGGGGCATCTGTGTAGATGGGCTGGTTGGGGGAAGTCTTTTCTGTGGGGCCCGTATTTCTGCGGATTTCTGAAGGATAAGGATTTAGCAATGTGGAGCCAACAGAAGAATTCCCCATATACGGAGCGACAGCATGCAAGGGTTCTGAAGCAGAAATGAGTTTGCTCTTTGCTTAAAGTACTGAAGGTGGCCCAGGGGGCTGGAGCGTTTTGTGTGTTTAGGGGGGCGTGTCATAAGACGGGATGGGGGATAGTTCACATGAGCTTCTCAGGCATGAAGCCTCGCGTCCAGACTTTCTCAATGAAGTCTTGGTCTTGCCCTCAGCCGGCAGGGCTCCCCACTCCCAAGCGTGTCTTTCCTCCACTAGGCAGATGGCCCTTTCCTACATCACAGCCACAACCACCGCGGTGGCCACTGCTGTGGGCATGAACATGTTGACAAAGGTATGGTCTGGGGCGGCTGTGGGCATGGTGGCCACTAGGGGGCAGCAAAGTCCTAGGGAAAACTTTGCCCAGGCCTGGCACTACCCTTGTCTGGGTGAGTGGGGTATGGCCCAGAGCAAAGCCAACTAGTGGGAGAGGTAGCCGAGCTAACCCCAGGTTGGTCTTTCTTGGGTCTTTGAGGGAATTTGGGTTCCTAGACCAAATGTCTGGATGAGTGGCAGAAGCAAGGTCTCATTTCTTGGTTTATAGTCCTTATTGTTCCTTTCCCCCAACAGAGAGCTCCACCCCTGGTGGGCCGCTGGGTGCCCTTTGCCGCTGTGGCTGCTGCTAACTGTGTCAACATCCCAATGATGCGACAGCAGTGAGTATGGGGCTCCCTTTGCCTCCCTGCAAACCCTAAGGTTAGTGGGGCCAGGGCAGGAAACCAAGGCAGTGGGTGGCTTTGGGAGCTGAGGTGGGTGTGGGGAGGGCTGCCGGGCTGCTCCAACAGTGATGGCCACAGGAGTGGCAGGTGACTTAGGTTTAGTCTGTGTTGAATGTTGTGGGAGTCATTTTTTGGATCATGTGGGATGAGGGCGGGGGTAGGGTGGACTCTGGAGGTTTGTACGAGATCGTGTCCTTTCAACTGCAACTGCAATTTAAGTTGTGATCTCTGCCTACTTCCAAAGCCCTGGGCATGGCTTACAGAACGAAATGTAGCAAAGCGAGGCGTCCAAAGATAGAACAGAGCCAAGAAGCTTTGAAAGAAGCCAGAGGAGTAGACAGATGTTTTCCAGGCACCCGGCTCTAAGCTTCGCAGCAGGCAAGGTTAAAGGAGAAATCCGTGTGTCTTGTAGTTCTTGTTTTCTGACTCGAGAAAGCATAGATGTTCCTCTGTTGTAAAACTTAATGACGTAATATACATAAAGCACTCACAGTAGCTCTTGGAAGGGATCAAGTGCTACCTAAGCATTAGCGATTATTGCTGCCGTTACCGTCACGGCCTTCATCACCATCACCAGTCTCTACTAGCCCTGTTTTCTTGGGACTGCTAGCAAGCGGGAATTCAGCACAATAGCGCTTGTGGAAAGAGTCCACGACGGGAAGAGTCACGCGTACACATTGTTCCTCTCTTTCCCTCCTCTATCCAGGTGCTCCTTCCCAACAAATGAATGAGCCCCAGCCACCTATCTGGTCTGGGGTCGAGTGCTGTCGAGAACTGGCCAGAGAATAATAGCCAGTGCAGCCACTATTTATGGAGCAGTCACTCTGTCAGGTGCCGGATTAAGTACTTTGCAGGCATTGGTCCCATTTAATCCTCACCATTCCTATGAAGCGAGTGCCAGGATTATCCCCATTTTGCAGATGAGGATAAATGAGTCTTTAGAAGGATTTGGGAACCTGCTCAAGATCAAAGACTTACTCAGCATTTTCAGGATCCAACCTAGGCAGTCTGAGCCCCAGCCTAGCTCTCTTAGCCACCGCCCTAGATCACTTCCAAGATGTCACTCACTGGAATACAGAAGGAAGATCAAAGGGCCAGACTGTAGCAGGTGGCTTCCTGGAGCTTGAGTGTGCTGGCCTTGGTTACCTGCTGTGTCACATTGCTGGCAAGCTTCCAGCACACCCTTCCCACGTTCAGCAGCTCCTGTCTGTGTTTAGGGAACTCATCCAGGGCATCTGCGTGAAGGACGGAAATCACAGTGAGATTGGTCATTCCCGGGTGAGCAGAGGCATCCCTTTGGAGTGGGAGGAGGGAATTCTCTTATACCCTGTTTTGTTGTTAGTGGTCAGAGCCGGCCCGGGTTCTGTTGCAGGGTCCCCCTGACTCCGTCCTCCTTCCCCTTGATTTCCGTACATTTCTTGTTCAGAACAAGCTTGTCATATCCTTTCTCCATCATTTCTGGTCCTGAAGCCATAAAAGTCTAGCTAGGGGAGAGAGGGCTGGGTGAGGATACAGCCCCTGACAGATCCATCCCTTCCCCTTTACCAACTCAGACCTGATCCTGACCCTTGACCCAGCCTGCTGGTGCAGTCCACGGATACTGGATGAGGTCATGCCTAACAACTTGCTCTTTTCTGCCCTCAGAGAGCTGCGGCCATAGGCATCACCCAAGTGGTCATTTCTCGGATCACCATGGCAGCCCCTGGCATGAGTAAGATAAAGAAGTCCTCCTGTCCTGGGGGACCCTGGAACACATGATGGAGGCCTCAACCACACTCAGCTTTTGGGTGGGAGGTGGGGCCCCAGCTTCTATAGCCATGCTTCTCAAAAAACAAGTGATAGTTCTGGGATGTGGTAGAAATTGCAACTAAGGCTATGCTGGTGACCATATTACATTGTGTAAATCTATCAGATCCACGTGCTGTATACCTTACTCCTACATAGTGCTGGAGTCCAGAAGCCCACGGGAGACCACACTGTAGTTCCCAGAACATCAGTCAGAGATGTGGGGAAGAAAGTTCTTTTCATTCCACAGATACTCCTCAAGTACCTTCAATGTGCTGGGCACAGTGTGGGGTGCCAGGAAGACAGTGGCAAAGAAAATAAATCCCTTCCCCTGGTTTTGCTTTTAGCAGAGGCATGTTACAGAGTAGGATAGGAGATTTGTTTGCGTGAGCCTTCAAAGATTTAAGTTTTGAGAAGGATGCTTGGGGCCTGCGGTACATGTCCTGTCACAGGTGTGCAAGTGGAGAAGTTTGGGAAGCACCCTTCTCCTAGGACTTAGGGGACAGCTTGGGGGTGGCTGCACCTACACAGTCTTGAAGTATTTTCAGGAACGTCAGGGGAGGTGGAGGGAATCACCTGACTTTGGGAAGGGGTCTTGGAGAGAGTCTTATGGCCTTCCCCTGAGATTCTCCCTGGTCTCTTGCAGTCTTGCTGCCAGTCATCATGGAAAGGCTGGAGAAGCTGCGTTTCATGAAGGTGAGTGGGGTTCCCTTTTGCATCTTCTCTGCCCAGAGCCCCCCAGCCATACTTAGGAGCACCTGATCCTCGTCCTTCCCTCTAGCTGCTGGCCTTACCTCCTTCAGGGAGGGCCCATACCTGTCCCCGCTGGCTGCCCACTTTAGATGCCATAGCTGGTTGCTTGACCTTGTCCGTAGAGAGCAAGAGGAACCCCGTTCTCCCTCCTTCACGGCTAGGCGTTTCATTCCTGTAGGTTTCTGGCTGACTGAGCAGGGGTAGGGCAGGCGTGGGTTTCACATTAAGATCCGTGAATCTTACGTGGATCTTTCTCTTTGTTTATTTTTTTTTTGTCCAGAAAGTCAAGGTCCTGCATGCCCCGTTGCAAGTTCTGCTGTCGGGGTGCTTGTGAGTAACGTGTTTTCTCGTTGTGGGTTCTGTGGCAGCTGGGTCACCCAAGCACTGTCTTCTTGTGTCGCCCATGTTGGAGAACGTGCTCTCTTTTACCTGACTTCCATAGTGCCTGAGCTCTGTATGTGGGCCACACCGAGAGCTCTCGCCCCATGTTTCTTGAAGGCATCAGGCTGGCTAGGCTCTATGCACACATCCGCATGGAGAGCGGAGTGCTTGGGTGCCCTCCTGTCCGGGGCCTCCTCTGACCTTCAGACTGGAGAAGAGAGGAAGACCACAATCCAGTCCCACTACAAAAAAGAAATGATAATTCTGTGACAGTGATAGAGGTGTCTGCTAATGCTGAGGTGGTAAGCGTATTGCAATGTCTCACCGTATCAAGTCAACATGCTCTACACCTTACATGGACACCGTGTTCTATGGCAACTATATCTCCGTATAAATCAATTAAGTAAATACACAGACCTGCTGAGACATAACAGTGATGGGACAGCCTGTGGCCGTCACATGTCCCAACCTCGCACAAAATGAAAACACCATAGGCGCCTGGGTGGCTCTGTCGGTTAAGCATCTGTCTCTTGATTTTGACTCAGGTCATGATTTCCTGGTTCGTGAGATCGAGCCCTGTGTTGTGCTCTGTGATTACGGCACAGCCTGCTTGGGACTCTTTCTTAATCCCTCTGTCTCTGGTCCTAGCCTGCTCACACTCTCTCCCCCCCGCCCCCCAAATACACAAACATTTGAAAAGTAAGTAAATGGACTGCCTGGGTGGCTCAGTGGGTTAAGTGTCTTGGCTTTGGCTCAGGTTATGATCTCACAGTTCCTGAGTTCAAGCCCAGCGCTGGTCTCTGCACTGACAGCTCGGATTCTGTGTGTGTCCCTCTTTCTCTGCCCCCTCCCCTGCTTGCGCGCATGCGCGCGCTCTCGCGCCCTCTCTCTCTCAAAAATAAATAAATAAGTAAGTAAGTAAGTAAATAAAACACAAGCCATGGCGGCGTGCTTCGGTGCCTGCCCTTGACTGGCTGTGTCCTAGTGTCAGTCACACTTTACAAGGCCATGGGGCTAATGACAATAACAGGAATAACCAACACGTATTGAGTGTTTCCTGTGTGTCCCTGCTGTGCTCATGGTTCACATCTATAATTTCGCTGAATCTCCTCCGCCCTAGAAGTATAGATAGGGCCGTCATCTCCTTTTACAAATGAAGAAACCGGGGCTCAGAGAGATGGAGACACTCACCCAAGGCTCTGTAGCCCATAATTGCCGGAGTTGTGGTCGGATCCTCGGTAGTCTCCGAGGTGACTCTGCTTACTGAGTCACCACTGAGTGAGTGGTTCCCACGAGCTGAGTGCCACATGTGCACTTTTCATTTAATCCCCACGGTGGCCCTGCAGAGTAGGTATCCTTGTCTTCCCCCTGCTGGCTCAGGGGTAACTCGCCCAATATGACACAGCGAGGAAGTAGCAAAGCTGGGATATGAACCTTGGTCTGTTAGATTCCCAAGTCCTGTAAGACAAGACCCTGGAGCTGAAACATCTGAGAACCTTAGAAATGCTCTTAAGCCCTTCCCCAGACCTCCTGAGTCAGCATCGCTTTTTAACAAGCCCCATGAGTTACTTGCACGCACAGTGAAGTTTGAGAAGCTGCCCTGTTCTGGTCTCCACCAGCCCAGGTGTTCATGGCTGTGGGGGCAGGACCTCAGGTGTCATAACCCTCACTGCTCAGTGCTTGTGGTCTTTAGGGCTGCTAGTTATACTCCCAGTGCCTTCGTTATCTTCATCTGGTTGGACAACAGGTGGATGTGGGAGGTGGAGGGAGGCTGATTCCATCCCATCCCAGAATGAATATCCTGGCACTGAGAGACCAAGAGAAGAGTTGCAGGGAGAGGAGCCATGGGGTGGCAGGGAGGGCAGGCTGGGTGAGTGGGCATCTCCTCCTTCCTTTGGGGGACTCAGAGATAGGATGTGAGTAGGCCTGTGGGGAGATGCCCCTGACACTTTGTTTCTCCTTTCTTCCAGCCTCATCTTCATGGTGCCAGTGGCCTGTGGGCTCTTCCCACAGAAATGGTAACAGCTCTTCGTTCCTCACTTTGTTTTACTGAATGCCCTGTCCCTGCTCTCCCTGACCTGCCTGCTGTCCTGAAGGAGACAAGGAGGGGCAGGAAGGGCAGCATTTTTGTCTAAGGACAAGTGCCTATCAGCCTAAACTCTGGGCCTCTTAGCCCCGGGGGGAATGGTAAACCAAAACAGAGCTCCAAGGGGTGGAGGCATGAGTGGCTTCCTCCCAGTGGAGCAAGGACTGCCTTGGAGGGGAGTGGGGGAACAACAAGAAACTTTCTGTCCCTGCTGGTTAGGTTATTAGATACATCCTCCCTGGCTAGATCTGGTCCTTGAAATTGAACAAAGGTACAGATACTTATTCTGGCTTGTGTTTGCTAGGGGGTGGATGACTTGGGCCTCTCTATTTCTCTTGCATGTCCTGGCAGGGAAGGGATGTGAAAAGGGATGATGGAAAGGGGAAACAAAGCATCAGGTTGTGGGAGGGGAGAGGATTAGCTCCAGGAGACGAAGTGCAGCTTGGATGTATACCGAGAAGATACCAGGTTCCCCTGCTGTAGTATTCATATTTCAGTGTCGTGTGCTAGACTTCTGTGTTCCAAGCACACAGGAGACGTGCTTGTGCTTGTAATCTTGCAGAGAAGATGGAAGTTTGGCACCAAGGAGAATGAAGTCAGGCCCGAGTAGAAGTAAAAGCAATATATTATGTTGTATAGAGGCCATTCATTCTGATGGAAAAATCAGGGAGGGCTTCTTAGAGATGGCATTTGAGTTGGACTTTATCTGACGATAATTTGTTGCTTGTCCAGTTGGCACGCTCATAATCCCCTTCTGTCTTCTCAGTGAATTGCCAGTTTCCTATCTGGAACCAGAGCTCCAAGACGCCATCAGAGCCAAGTATGGAGAACTTGTGCCTTATGTCTACTTCAATAAGGGCCTCTAAATGCCCCACCCCAGTAAGGACCAGTCTGTGCCCATATTCACCAGCTCCTCAGCTGCTCTGTATACCTGTCCCCTTATTCATACTCTGCCCACAGGGCCTGAAGGCCAGGGTGGATTTGGGAGGTGGGGAGCCTCATGTTTTCACCCAGGCTTATTGGACTCCAGAGGATAAAAGTGAACAAGGGGAGCAAAAGCCAAGTCTTCTATCTGTTCCTCCCTTAACCACCATCTCCTGGAGACCAGGAGCTGAGACCCCCTGAGGGAGATACTCAGACCATTTGGAAAAATTAGGAAACTTTGGGGATTCTAGTTCCGGCCAGGACTGGGGAAGAGCCCCTGGGACAAAAAGATGCTCTTACTCCTCTTCTCTTCCTCCTCGTCTTGTCTCATGCTATGAAACTTTTTACCCTTGCAATTCTAGCTAACTCAGGAAGGGAGGGGAAGAAGCCTTTGCCAACGTGGGGCTCTTCTCTGTTCTTTCTCATTCTCGTCCCCAGTGTCCCCTGGTCAGAAAGCATCTTTGGGAGTGCTGCTAAACTTGAGATAGTTAGGCCGTTTCATGAGGCAGCAAAGTTTCATGGTGCTTTAAGCCCTGTCTATTGACACTGACTTTGATCTCCTATGCTAAAATCATGTCTGATTTTGCTTCTCTGTGTTTGAAAAATAAGTCCACTAACTGTGAGTAAAAAGAATATATGTAGGCATTAACAGCACATTTTAATGGGTATATTTTCCTAGCTGCCTCCCTTCTCAGCCCATTGGGTTAAACACCAAAGACTAGTGTGTTCTGAATAGGAAAGAGAGTTTTATTTGGATACCTCTGAGAAGTAACCAACCAGGACCAAAGAGCCTTAAAGGACACACAGCAAAGTGCAGCCATTTGCCCGTCCCATCTTGGCTGCTGTAGGTGACTTTTCAGGCTCGGGGTGGGGTGGGGGTGGAAGGAGACCATTGTGGCTTACGAGGGATCAATGTCTGTCTGAGTTTCATCAGGTAGAATTTCCTGACTGTTCAAAGGATATCACTGTGAATCAAATAAATTTCTTGAAAGAGTGTAATGAACTGTATGCAGACTGAATTAGTAAAGCCTGGATGGAAAGCAGGATCTGGTCTCACTTTGACCTTGGCATGCAAGAGGTTATCACAACTATAAGGGAACCTGTCTGATGCCTGGAGGTGATTGTTTATTTCCCTTATTACAGAGGAAAAATCTGCTGGACGCTGCAGAATGGGAGCTTTGTTGTTCTAGAGCAGCAAACCATGGCTCAAGGGCCTAAATCCACCTGCTACTTGTTTTTGTGTGCCTGGGAATTATATTTTAAAAGGCAAAAAAAGAAAAAGCCAAGAATATATGACAGAGATCCCCATGTATGTGGCATGCAAAGCATAAAATATTTGCTCTCTGGCCCTGTACACAAAATGTTTCCCCTACTCTGGAGCAATGGTTCTTAATATATTTCAGAGTCACCTGGATGGGTTGTTAAAATAGAAAGTGTGGGTCCAGATATATCTCTTGAGGCAAGGAAAACAAAAGCAAAAATAAACTATTGTTACTACATCAAAATAAAAAGCTACACAGCCGAAGAAACAGTCAACAAAACTAAAAGACAAGCTACTGAATGGGAGAAGATATTTGCAAATGACATAGCTGATACAAGGTTCTTATCCAAAATACATCAAGAACTTACACAACTCAACACACACAAAAACAAATAATCCAGTAAAAAAAAAAAAAAAAAAATTGGGCAGGAAAAGGCACCTGGCTGGCTCAGCTGGAAAAGCATGGACTCTTGATCTTGGGATTGTGGGTTCAAACCCCACGTTGGGTAGAGAGTATTTAAATAAAATTAGTTTTGTAAAAAAAAATAGGCAGAAGACATGAACAGACATTTCTCTGAAGAAGACATACAGGGGTGTGTGGGTGGCTCTGTCGTTTAAAGTGTCCCGACTCTTGATTTTGTCTCAGGTCATGATCTCATGGTTCTTGGGTTTGAGCCCTGTGTTGGGCTCTGTGTTGGCAATGTGGAGCCTGCTTGGGATTCTCTCTGTTTATCCCCTGTGGCGCTCGCTCTCTCTCTCTCTCTCTCTCTCTCTCTCTCAAAATAAGTAAACATTAAAAAAATTTTAGGGGTGCCTGGGTGGCTCAGTCGCTTAAGCATCTGACTTGTTTTCAGCTTAGGTCATGAGTTCCTGGTTTTGTGAGTTCAAGCCCTATGTTGGGAGCCTGCTTGGGATTGTCTTCTCTCTCTGCCCCTCCCCTGCTCACACTCTCTGTCTCTCTCAAAATAAGTAAAATTAAAACAAAACAGAACTCATAAATTCATCCTTTTAAAGTGTACAATTCTATGGGTTTTAGTACATCCAGAGTTGTAATCATTATCACTAATTTCAGAATATTTTTATTACTCCCCAAAGAAACTCTGTACCATTTGGCAGTCTCTGGATTCCCTTCATCCCGCACCCCCTTGAAACTCCTTATCTACTTTCTGCCTTTATGGATTGGCCTATTCTGGACTTCATATAAAGGAAATCATACAGTTCATGGCCTTCTGTGTCTGACTTCTTTCATTTAGCATGATATTTTCAAAGTTCATCCATTCCATAACATGAGCAATTTGACTTTAGCTAATTTCTGAGCAGAAAAGTCTGCGTCTCTGAGCCAGCTTCCTTAGGATAGGAGATCTGGCCTCCACTTTGCCCATTTCCAAAGGCAAATAGGAAAAACATTACCAGAGCAAGCCAGAGCTTGGAAGCAGTCCCACACTGATGTTCTTTCAAGAATTGACAACCTTCTCCTTTCCTTCCCAGCTCTTTAAACTTCCTAGCGTTCCTCCTCCTTTTATAGACAATCTCTCTTTTGGAAAAGTCTGAAGTTTGTAGTGGCTACAGTTTAGAGGACTTTAGAGAGTGCTCCCTCAAACTGCACCTCAGCTCCATTTTGCAAGACCTCTCTGCTTCTCTTTGAGTTGGCACCTGTGGGATGTCAGAAGCGAGGTGATTAGGGTGACTCAAACACCTTCGTGTGAGAAGTGTTAATCCAGACAGGTAGGGTTTAGTGTTTGTCCCATGCAGCGGCTCAATTTAAGCTTTCAGGTAAAGAAAGGGAAGTTAGGACAAAAACCTCCTGTGTTTGCTAAATTGAAATTAGCATCCTGATGATGATACCTGGCTTTTACATAGGAAGGCTTCTAAAACCTTGAAGCCAGGGCTGAGACCCTGTGCTGTGAAAATAATTTGGCCTGTGCCTAGTACTGAATCTTTATTTCTCCCCTAGGGAGCTTGATTGTAGTATGGATGAATTTCTAAGACATTTGAGATTGGCAAAAACACTTGTTACCTTTTGTAACACTTGGGAAAGTAGGATCAAGATAGAGGCAGAACCAATCTCTTCACTCTTATCTGGTTCCCACTTTGCCACCATTTAAGCCAAGAACAAACTCCTTGTGGGCTCAGCCATGGGCTAGACTAGGCCAGGCTACAAAATGCTTTGGCAGGATTTTGAGAGGAAATTGGCAGCTACAGGAATCTGGCCTCTCTGGCATGGTTCTTCACTTGTTCATTTATTTTACGAACATTGTTGGACTCATGGTTGGGCTTTGTACAAGATGTTGCAGGGATATCTTAAAAAAAAAAAAAGAGTAACACCCGGTGTGCCATACAAAAAGCTGTGAATTTAGTGGTAGGGGCCAGCCAGGCAGATACTACAATCAGATACAGTGTGTTTTAGTGTTATGGGATCCAGAAGAAGAAACAAGGGAGGGGGTGGGAACTAGAAGTTCCCCAGCACACTGGGGCATCTCTTAAGAGTTTGGAATGTGTGGGGAAATGTAGTGGCAGATGAGATAAAAAGAAGTAGGCAGGCATCAGGATACAAGAGAGAACCCTATTGAGTAGTTTGGACTATATATTCCGTAGGTAGTTGAAGTATTTCAAGAGGGAAAGCCGTAAGACAGTATGTCAAGAGCGCACTTGCTGTGGCGTGCGGCAGGCATTCGAGAGGGAAGAATTGGCAACTAGGGCCAGCAGGGAGAGCATTTGTGTTTAGCCGGAAGATGAGAACACGGACGGAAACAATGGGAGTGGATTTCAGAGCGATTTCTGAGGTAGAGTCAATAGAATGTTGTCCCTGGAACTTGGGGTGACACAGCACCGTGCCTCAGGTAAAGGTATTATTTCACAGAGAATTCACACGGACCTAACCTACCACTGGGCGATTTGAGCCAAGGTACCAGGGCTGTGCTTCAAAACAAAAGACGTCAAAAGATTTTTAGGCTGCAATTGTTTTCTTCGTTAGGAGTACCACAACTTATTTTCCAATACTCTTCAGAATTACCATACTCCTCTTCGCCGTCTTTGCAGAAGTGTAGAAATCTACTACTTCCGCCACGCTTAAGATGGCTGCATCCGAATTAGACTTGCCGATGTTCGTACCAGAGGGCCCCGCCCCCGGATCGGAGCTCCTTCCGCCACTCTCTGTGGCGTGGGGCGCGTTTACACCGCCATGCAGCACTCAAGATGGCCCGGCTTCCTCCTACTTTTCATTGGCTGGATCTCTCAGGTCTTCCGTCTCCATTGGGAGGGTGAAGGGGCGGAACTTCTACTTGATCGACAGCTATTTTGGTCAATGGACGAAGGGCAAGAGCCCGTGAACCGCTGGAACTGGAGAGCCTGCCCAGTGTGTGGGAGGGTGTTTGGGCTGGGGCGGGGTGGAGCAGAGCCGGAAGCGGGAGGGGAGAGTGAAACAGGAAAAGAAGGGAAGAAGGAAGAAGAGGGAAGAGGAGGAGAGGGAGGAGGAGGAGGGAGGTGGCGGCGCCGTGGCGGAGGAGCAGGAGCAGGAGGGGGATGGAGAGGAGAAGGCTCCTGGGTGGCATGGCGCTCCTGCTCCTCCAGGCGCTGCCCAGCCCCCTGTCAGCCAGGGCTGAACCCCCGCAGGTAAGGGGGAGGGGGCGTCCGGGCCAGCCTGGGGGCCTGGGGGTCGTCGAGGCCTGGCTGGAGGGGGCTGAAGACGGCGTCGCTGCCTGGCTGGAGGGGGCTGAAAGAGTGTCGTCGTCAAGAGTTGAGGGGGTCCCGAGAGTGGCTCCCGTGCCTGGAGTGGACAGGCTCTAAGGGGGCGTCGGTGTTTAGCTGAGGGACACCTGTTTTGGTGTCAGGGAAGTGGCACAGGCATGGTGCCCAGTGAGTGAGGGACCTTTGCGAGAGCTGTTAGGTCAGATGTGCTGGGATGACCGTGACTGGGTAGTGGGGCCCGGCTGAGGCGTGGGGGGCGCATTCGTGCCCCCGCGTGGAGCCGGTCTTCAAGGCAGTAATGCAGTGTGTACGTGTGTGCGGGTAGGGGTAAGTGGGTTATTGAGCTGGCCTGTGAGGGAAGAGGGGCTGAGAGGGTATTTATTTCATACTAGACAGGGAAAAGTTCTGAGCGTATCTTGGCTCCATTTTTAATGTGTTGGAGGCAAAGGGTTGGAGGCCGGGCTCTTGGAAGGCCTGTGGGATGGAGTAGATCAGGACCCTTCAGGAGGAGGGCATACTTGAGCTGTAACAAGCTCTTGCTTTTAGGCTGGCTGGCTTGGGAGAGCCAGCCACTGATGCTGATCTAGGCCAGTTCGGGGCTTTTGAGCAAAGGGTGGTGCTGATGCCAACATGGGCAGCGAATGGAGCACCCCAGCTTTTCTTGCTGGGTGGCTTGCTTTTTATCCAGGCAGAGAAGCTTGCTTGTGCCGATTCCAGCTCCGGCTGGCATTTCGAAACCCTAATGGGAGTGTTACTCCTGGTGCCAAGTTGGGTGGGGTGCAGTAGGGGGAATCACCCCTCCTTCCTTTGCATTTGGCAAGGCTTTACCATTCTATTTTCTTCACTTTCTGTTCTCTTCCCTGTCTTTTCAGAAGAGAATAGACACGCGCTCACTTTCACACATGGCATGATGGCAGAGTCTATCCAGCTTAGCACTTGAACTTTGCGTTGTGATCAAGAGTAGAAGCCGAGTGCCAGCAAAAATACTATCTTTGCCCTAGGAGTTTATGGGCTTCCTTTTTACATGTACATCTTGTTTTGCCCATTAGTATCCCTTATTTTATTTTTTTATTAGTTTTTTAAGTTTGTTTATTGAGAGAGAGAGAGAGAGAGAGCGAGTGAGCATGAGTGGGGGTAGGTGCAGAGAGAGAGGGGGAGAGAGAATTCCAGTCACACAGCGCAGAGCCCGACGTGGAGCTCAAACTCAGGAACCACTAGATCATGACCTGAGCTGAAATCAAAAGTCGGACTTAACCGACTGAACTACCCAGGCACCCCAGTATCCTTTATATTAAAAATTAATTAGTGTTTAAAGTGAGGTGAAATTCACCTAACATAAACCATTTAAAACCATTTTACCATTTTAAAGTGAACAATTCAGTGGTGTTTAGTACATTCACAATGTTGTGCAACCACTACATCTAGTTCCAAAACATTTTCATCACTTGAAAAGAAAACCATCTACCCATTAAGCAGTTCCTCCCTGATTTCCCTTTCTCCCACCTCCTGGCAACCACCAATCAGTTTCCTGTCTCCATGGATTTACCCTTTCGGGATATTGCAGAGAAACAATTTGTGATATTTTGTGTCTGCTTTCCTTTAACATCATGTTTGTGAGGTTCATCATGTCACATGATTACATGTTACACATGGGTTACGTGTTATACATCGTAACATGTACCAGTACCTCAATCCTTTTTGTGGCTGAATGATACTCCATTGTATGGCTATACCACAATTTGTTATTCATTTATCTGTTCAAGTGTCTTCTGTCCCCGCCCCCCCCCCCCCCAATCTATTTATGTACATTTGAAATAACATGTGAAAGGAATAGAGCTCCTTTTCTTGCCCAGTATATTCCCTTTTCTAGGGCTGGGACCTTTCTATTTTAGGGTTTGTTGCAGTTCTTCCTTGTCCTAGTTAAAATCATAAACTGGCAGGAGAGATATTTTCTTTGTTTACTGGAAAAGTTAGAACCCTCAGGACTGGTGAAGTTAAGAAGTATAGAAGTTGACACAACAAAATATACAGGAAACTGTTGCTTTGCCTTTGCGTCTATTTCTGTAAGTAAAGAAAGGTCATTCTCAATATCCAGTAAATAACATTGCTGGTGGAGGGTTGATTTAAGAACATTGCAGCCTTAGATGGGTGCCCTAGGCCTGTGGATGCTTCACCCGGCTGGAAGAGCAGTGGTGGCCTCCTGAGTTGATGGTGGGAACCGGATCCACTTCCTTGGCAGAGGATGGAAAGTGGAGGTTCCCACCAGGTCATGGAGGCCTGGGAGCTGGCGAGATGTGGGTGGGGAACTTCAGTATCATGCCAGTTTATCGATCACAGGCCGTTTTCTTGCCATTTCTCTGCCACTTCCAATACTTATTTTGGGGACAGGGTGGCTTTTGTACTTTGTTCCATTTGGGTGGATCTCGTGCTGACCAGCAGCTATTATGTGGTTACAGTTCCTGCAGAGAAGAGAAAATTTTTTGTAATGAGTGGGCTCCCTCTTCCTGACCCTCCCCCCACCCAATACTCCCATCCCCACCTCATACCCTTGTCTCTTTCTGTCCATGAGTGCTAGATATCTATAGTGAGATTTGTGTTTTGAATTTTAACCTTTGGAATGGAAGTTACTATATAATTATTAACTCTGAATCCAGCACTGTTTAGTCAATTTGGTTTTTGTTTTGAGGTTTTTGTTGATTTTTGGCTTGTAGAAATCAGTAAAAAAAAAAAAAAAATCCGAGACCATTTTGGCATAGGACATACTTCAGGTACTCACTGTCCTTATTTCAACAAGTGGCTTCCAGCTAACTCTGAGTCAAGGAGGACTCAGCTGTATTCATTCTGTATTGAACATGGTGTGGGTATCTTATTACATTATTTTCCCCTTGAAATGCCACTATCAAATACAATCTTTTTTTTTTTTTTTTTTTTTAACATATGTATCTAATATCAGAAATATAAAGGGGCGCCTGGGTGGCTCAGTCGGTTAAGCGGCCGACTTCGGCTCGGGTCATGATCTCGCGGTCCGTGAGTTCGAGCCCCAAGATGGGCTCTGTGCTGACAGCTCAGAGCCTGGAGCCTGTTTCAGATTCTGTGTCTCCCTCTCTCTGACCCTCCCCTGTTCATGCTCTGTCTCTCCCTGTCTCAAAAATAAATAAAAAAACGTTAAAAAAATTAAAAAAAAATATATGGCATTAAGGCAGCTTACCTTCCCTGTTACCAGCTCTCCACTGGAATTGTCATTTCTTGTCATCCTGGCCCAGGAAAGTTAACAGCCTAGCTTACTTCTGAGATTGGGAACTTGGACTTGACTCTCCTATAGGTTACTGTGACTCAGATGTCACTCCTTAAATCCATAAAGAGTTAAAAAAAAAAAAAAAAAAAAAAGCCGTGGAGTTGCCAGACTGAGACCTTGGCATTTGTCTCTTCTAGTTAAATAATGGTTGAGATACATAGAGTTCATTTCTTTCTATTGTTGGTTAGATTCAACTAGAACAATCTGACTATTACTTAAAATAAAGTTTGGGGTGCCTGGGTGGCTCAGTCTGTTGAGCGTCCGACTTTGGCTCAGGTCGTGATCTCGTGGTTTGTGGGTTCGAGCCCTGCGTCGGGCTCTGTGCTGACTGCTCAGATCCTGGAGCCTGCTTTGGATTCTGTGTCTCCCTCTCTCTCTGCCACCGCCCCCCCCCCCCGACTCTGTCTCTCTCTCCTTCAAAAATAAACATTAAAAATTTTTTTAAATAAAGTTTTAGTAGAAATGTCTTTTTCCATAAAGCCCCCCAGCTAAGGGTCTGGGCACAAATCTCCAGAGACAATCCTTACCTTTCCTCTGCCATTTTTAAAACTTTGAGTTGGGGGTCCTAATTCCTGATTTTTTTTCTTACCTCACCTCTCCCCTGCCTTACCAACTTGGCCCCAGTTTTCAGTTCAGAAGGCTTAGTTCACTTTCTTTCTTAAAAACAGCATTTCAGTGTGATTACCATCATTTCTTCTTAGAGAATAGTGGGAGATGGAACGTCCAGACCCTAATTCCCTGTCCCTCATTTTCTTAGTCTGTTTTATATACCAAAGTGAGCATTTGTCTCAAATCAACACCTTGAGTTTCTGTAATTCTACTTTCAGTAGAATTCAGCAACCATTTATTGAAATGTCTGCTCTGGGGGTGGGAACCCTTAGATGAGTAACTGAATACCAGTCCTCAAGGAGCTGGTAATCTTTTGGGAAAGACAGGTAACACACACAATGATTTGTAACCCGGAGGCATCAGTGCCCTAAAGGATGTGCACACAAAGGACGGTGGGAACAGTTGGTTCTGCTCCTGACAGGGGAAGGTGGGATTTAGGAAAATCTTCACAGAAGAGGCATTTGGACCAGGCCATAAAGGTTGATAAAGATACTTAGGATCTGCATGGACCAGGAAGGGGGAAAAGTCTATTCCAGCCTGGAAAAGTGACAATGGAGAATGCGTCTGGAGGTGGCACATAGTCTGTGGTAGAAGCTTCCTTTATGTGGGTGTAGAGGAGGGTGACACTTGAAAGGTAGGCTGTGGTCATGTGGTAAGGAGGCCTTTTATCCATTCATCCAAGCAGTGTGGTCTAGAGAACTTTCTGTGATGGTAGAAATGATCTATATCTGTGCTGTCCATTTTGGTAGCCACTTAGCCACATGTGACTATTGGGTACTTGGAATGTGGCTAGGATAAATGAGCAACTGAATTTTTAATGACATTTAGTCTCTTATAACAACTATTGAGACATAATTAATATGCCACTAGATTTGCCCTTTTAAAGGCTTTTTAGTAAGTCATAGAATCGTGTGACCATGTACTATCTAATTTAGAACATTTTCATTACTCCAAAAAGAAACCCCATAAGCCATTAACAGTCCCTCCCCATTCCATCCCTACCTCCCACAGTCCCTGGCAACCACTAATGTATTTTCTGTCTCTATGGACTTGCCTATTCTGGACATTCCTTATAAATGGAATCATACACTATGTGGTCCATACACTGTTGGCTTCTTTCACTTAGCATCATGTTTTCAAGATTTGCCCGTGTTAATATATCAGTATAGCATTGCATGTATCAGTATTTCTTTCCTTTTTATAGCCAATTAATATTTAGCTATATGAACAGGCCACATTTAATTTATCCATTCGTCAACTGATGGACATTTGGGCTGTTTCCACTTGTGGACTGCTTTGAATGATGTTGCTGTGAACATGCATGTGCAAGTTTTGGTGTGTGTGTAGACCTAAGTTTTCATTTCTCTTGGGTTTATACCTAACAGTGAAATTGCTGGGTCATATAGTAACTATATGTGTAACCTGTTGAAGAACAGCCAGCCTGTTTTCCAAGACTGGTATGATATTTAATTTTAAGTAATTTAAACTAAATAGCTACATGTGGCTACTGACTGCTTAATAGTCCAGATACAACAGCTTTCCAGTGTGGGAGTAGTGAGGTATAGTCCAACACAGTGGTGAGATCATAGGCTCTGGGGGCAGACCACCTGAGATCCAAACCTGACTCTTACACTTACTATCCTTGAGCTAGTTCTTTAACTTCTCTGTGCCTCAGTGTCTTCACCTATAAAGTGGGACCAGTAATAGTACATACCTTATAGATTTGCTGTGAGGTGGACATAATGTATCAATACCAAGAATAATGATCACTACTATTATCATTTGTGGTCCCCAGGGTGCATTTGGTTGTTGGTAGGTTAGTATCAGCTCTCAAATTAAGTTCAGAAGCTGAGATTTGGGGAGTTTGAAAGTGACTTCCTTGATTCTGTTCTATATCTGAATTTAGTTTTGTCCCTATAGGAAATGTTCATGGTGAACCTGTATGTTTAGGGTAGTAGTTCTCAATTGGGGACAATTCTGCCCCTTCCTGAGAACATTTGTCAGTGTCTGGAAACATGTTTGGTTGTCAAAGCTTGGGAGTGCTGCTGGCAGCTAGTGGGTGAAGGCCAGGGATACTGCTTAACCTCCTGTAACAAAGGATAGCACCCCCCCCCCCCGCCCCTGCAACAGAATTTTCTGATCCAAAATGTCAGTAGTGCCAAGGTGGCCAGGCGCCGGTTTTGTGGTACCTGCTATCCCCATATCAGCTCGTGCTCATTATCACAGGGTTTGAGGTCAGCCTTCCTATGAAAGAGAACACAGCTTTGTAAAGTGTATACAATAACCTTGACAACAAATTTTAGGTGGGACAGTTGACAACTTTAATATCCTGAATCTTGATACTCTCGGATTTGTTAGCATATTGCCAGTCGGCCCTGCTTTGTCAGAGAAGATCAAACATTTGGAGAAAAAAGACTTTTTTTAGTTTGTGGTTCAGTAAGTGGGTGAGCCTCCCTTATTCACCCAGTCTTAAACTTTCTTTCCTCTTGCTTTGGTTTACCCTTGTGGTTTCATTTTAAGAACGTGTTTGTTTTCACCCCAGTGATAGCCTGATGGCCAGTTCCCTTCTATTCTCTGTGTCCTCCATGGTTCCATAACCAATCTGGACGGAGTCATGTTCTTAGAACTTTTTCCTTTTCCCATTCCATGTATTGGTTTTACTCTCATTTCCGGCCCCATGAACACTGGTTTGTTGTCACACACTCAGCCTGCAGAAACCATTAGGTATTCTCAGGGTTGCCACATGCTGACAGTCCTGGACCTGAGGGTGACTGTGTGGCCTCAGGAGAAGCCTTCTCTTTCAAGCCCCCAGGATGCAGTTCGTCTGTGGGTTTGGGGCACTAGTTGGCAACACTGTATGCATACTGTGGGTATCTCAGATAGCTTTGGATTAACAATTCCAAATGCCGTTTGAATGCCTGGCCGTCCATTCTCCTAAGAGCATCTCTAGCTTCCCTGCCTTAAGTTGTTGGAGCTTGAGAGACCATCAGGATCCAGGTGCAGTGGTGTGGGTTCATTCTTTGCCCTATAACCCCAGTCGTGGGCACCAATCCCATTATAACTGCACAGACACTAAGATTCCACTGAGTGACAGGGAGCAGTGACAGTGGGTCTTTGTGACCTGTCTGCTTGGTGGCATACAACAGGTAGGTTGAGGTCTGACTTATGGGCACCTCCCTTTTGGACCATCCTTTGTATTTCCACCAGGTGGAGCAAAGTCTGGCCAAAAAACTGCATGCAATGTGGAAACCACAAACAAAGAAATATCAATAAATCCAGAACATTGCAACCTGGGAGGGAGGAAAGGGGAAACAAATTTCATCCTATTGAATTCTGTGGCTTGTTGATACAAATTTGGACTTTCCCAGTGTGGGAATTAAAGTAGGTCATGGTCTCAGACTTGTAGATCGCCAATCTTGCATGGACTGGGGTTTTTGGGATACTCTCGCTTACTCAGCTACATTCCCATAGCTTAGATTTATTTACTTTTGGTTTTTTTTCTTTCCATACTTTGTTTTGTGGGAAAATAGATGAGCTATGTATCGTCTGTTCCTGGTGCCATCATCGCCCTCAGAGTGCCTTGGCTAACTTTTGATTCATGATCTTAGGTGTTTTAAAGAATTTAATTTAAACTTGTTTTGGAAGAGGTAGAAGTGAATGTAAGACGTTGCAAGGATACTTGTGGCTTGGAAGGGTGGATCCTAGAGTAAAGCTATAAAAACATGTCTGTTTTGATTTTTAAATATCAAGCAAGACAGATCTTATGTTGTAACACTGTGTTATTACACATTCTTGTAGATCAGAGGCATGTGTTCATGGGGAAAGTATTCATGTTTTTCAAAATCCTACAGGCTGCTTTTTTGTTCACCATTTCCAAAATTATCTTCCTCATCTAAAATTCTACCTGGCCATTCACTCCAGTTATATTAAAATCCAACCAAACACAGAAACAACAGAAAAGCCACAATTTAGTTTATTGATCAGATCTAAATTATTTTTCCCTCTTAGTGATTTATTTGGGAGAGAAGGTTAATATTTGGCTTTCTACACTGAGATCGTGGAGCATTGTAGCTCTTTGGGATTTGACTATAGAATTGAACAGTGTGAGAAATTCTTCCTGTGTACTTCTTTCTTTTTATTTGGGTCCTTTGTCTTTAAATATGCAAATCTCCTTGCTGTGTTTGCAGGGATTTGGGGGAAAGCAGAAAACCTGTACCAGTCTGATTTGGCATAAGGACCACTATGGCTTTCTTTCCATTTTCCTTCCTTAGACCTGATTGCTGCTTTTCTTTGAGCTTTAAGGTGCCTTTTACGTTTTCACATCAGTTTTTAATTACACAAAAATAACACATACTCGTAACAATGGTATACTTACAGACAAAAATGCTTAGAGTAAAAAGTGAAAGTTTATGGTTTGGTGTGTGTTTTGGGTGGGTTTTATGCTTATGCTGAATGTTTATAGATATAGTAATAGTTCATAGATATATGTAAATAACTTCTATATATAAACAAAATTATTAACGGTTGGTGTTCCTTATTTTTTCATTTGTTTTTATTTTTTTGTTTTATATATATATATATTCTAACATTTATTTTTGAGAGAGAGAGAGAGCGCAGCGCGCGCATGCATGCATGTGTGTGCGTGAGAGTGGGGGAGGGACAGAGAGAGGGGCGCATAGAGGATCCAAAGCTGTCTCAGTGCTGACAGCAAAGAGCCCAATGCGGGGCTCAAACCCATGAACTCTTGAGATCATGATCTGAGCCGAAGTCGGATGCTTAACCGACTAAGCCACCCAGGCGCTCCTTCATTTGTTTTTAAAACAAAAATGGCATACTTTATATGTGGTACTTTACAACATGCATTTTTTTTCATCCTTCATGGACTTCTTTCTATATTGCATATATACCTCTGACTTTTAAAAAAATACCTATATGTTAATTGCTTTAGACCATGATTTAGTTAATTACTCCTTCATAGATGAACATACATTGTATCCATTTTTATGATTTCACTCAGTGTTATAGTGAACATCGTTATATATATATTTCTTCCTGCAGTTGTGCTAGATTCCTAGAAGTGGAATTGAGGATTGTGGGGTTGTAAGGTATGTACATTTGAAGTTTTGGGTCGATAGTGCCACATTGCTCTCCAGGGTGGTTGTATGAGTTTATAGCCCCATCAGTAGGGCTCATTTCCCCACACGTGTGTAAGCAGTATTTCTTCATCTGTGCCCTCTGCATATTCTAGAAGATGTGCCTTCTGACAACACAGGCACGTGGGGTACATTTCAGTTTTCTTTCTCGAAAGCCTTATATAGGTCTCTGATTTGCTAAGCTTCCAGTCTCCTCCCTGTGTGCTGTGGAACAGAATTCACTCTAGAGCAGTGTACCTGGAGCTGGAGAAGCATAGCTGTGCCTGCTCAGGTGCTGAAGGAAGTGGTTTATAGCCCCCTGGAAGATGTCAGGCAGGTGGCTTGCAACCGTTGGCCAGTTGCTGTGTGGCACACAAGTCTAACCAGCCACCCTTTCGTGGTGGTCATCCTAGGAGAAGGGATACTTGGAAGTATCTTCACTAAGAGTGCAGACTCTGGAGCCACACTGCCTCCATATACCCTTAGGCTAGTTAATTGACTCAGTTTCCTCATCTGTAAAATGGGATAATAACACCTAGCTTATAGGGTTACTGTGCGGGTTAATTGAGTTATTGTACTTATAAATTGGGTTAGTACTTATAGAGCACTTAGAATAGTGCCTGTACATAGTAATTACTAGGTAAATATTAACCTATATAATAATAATAATATTTAATTATTATTATTATATATAATATATAATTTAATTTTTATTATTTAATAACCTAATTATTAAATTATTAAATTATTTAATAATTTTATTATTATTATTATTATTTTTATTTTTAAAGCTTTGGGAGGCGTTAAGGCTTCTTATCCCCTGACTGACCCAAGATCTGTTTCCAGTGGAGGAATTTAAGAGTATATTTTAGTAAGCCCCTAGTCCAAAAGGCATGTGACTTCCATATCACCAGCCTTGGCAGTCTGATGAGAGGTGTTTTTCCACCAATTGTTTTCTTTTTTTTTTTTTTAATTTTTTTTTTTTTTTTTTTTTTTAAAGAGTGGTTTTTACATTTATTTATTTTTGAGACAGAGAGAAACAGAGCATGAACAGGGGAGGGGCAGAGAGAGAGGGGGACACAGAATGGGAAGCAGGCTCCAGGCTCTGAGCCATCAGCCCAGAGCCTGACGCGGGGCTCGAACTCACAGACCGTGAGATTGTGACCTGAGCTGAAGTCGGACTCTTAACTGACTGAGCCACCCAGGCGCCCCTAATTTTTTTTTTTTTTTTAACGTTTATTTATTTTTGAGACAGAGAGAGACAGAGCATGAATGGGGGAGGGTCAGAGAGAGGGAGACACAGAATCTGAAACAGGCTCCAGGCTCTGAGCTGTCAGCACAGAGCCTGACGCGGGGCTCGAACTCACGAACTGTGAGATCGTGACCTGAGCCGAAGTCGGACGCTTAACCAACTGAGCCACCCAGGCGCCCCCACCAATTGTTTTCTAATAATAAGTATGAAGTTGTTTATTCTTAGAGCAGGTAAGTTGGAATATACACTATTATCCTGTTTTGTACATCACTGTGCCCTCCTGAATGAGGAAGCGTGGGGTCACCACCAGCAAAGAAGTGTGCCTTGCCTTGGGTGTGGGAGTTGCAGTTGGACACCTGCTCTGACCGCAGTGCTAGACCACATGCAGGTCTGTATGCTCTCTGCATACAGCGTCCTGTCCTGAGGTGTACTGTACTTCCTGTTCTGAGGTGAGGATGGTTTCTGAGGCTTTAAAAAAAAATAATAACAGCTTTATTGAGCTACAATTCACATACTGTAAAGTTCACCCTCTTAGAGTGTATAATGCAGTGTTTTTTAGCATGTTCACAAGATTGGGCGGCTGTCACCACTATCTATTTCCGAACGTTTTCGGGGAGCCCGGGTGGCTCAGTCGGGTGACTGTCAGACTCTTGATTTTGGCTCAGGTCATGATCCCAGAGTCATGGAATTGAGCCCTGTGTTGGGCCCGTGCTGAGCATAGAGCCTGCTTAGGAATCTCTCTCTCTCCTTCTGCCCCTTCTCTGCTTGTGTGCATGTGTGCACTCTCCCCCCCAAAAAACAAAACAAAACAAAACAAAACAAAACAAAACAAAACAAGACAAAACCCAAAAACAACCCAACAGAACATTTTCATCATCCCAAAAAGAAACCCTATATCAGTTAGTTCCCTTCCAAAGACCCCCCGAACCCCAGTCTACTACCCACTAATCTACTTTCTACCCCTGTGGATTGTCCCACTTTGGACATTTCTTGCAAATAGAATCTTAACACCAGGTAGTGTTTTGTGAATGGCTTCTTTCACTTAGCATAATGTTTTCAGGGTTCATCCATGTTGTAGCATGAGTTAGTATTTTCTTCCTTACCATTAATATCCTGTTGTATGGGTGCAACACATTTTATTCATCCATTGGTCAACTCAGACATTTGGGCTTTTTCCACTTTTGGGCTTTTATGAATAATGCTATGAACGTTGGTATACAAGTTTTTGTGTTGGCATATGTTTTCACTTTTCTTAGGATATACCTAGGAGTAGAATTGCTGGTCATGTGAGAACTCTGTGTCAGGTTTTTTCAAGAACTGCCAGACTATTTTCCAAAGTGGCTGTACCATGTTACATTCCCCACTAGCAATTATGAGGGTTCCAATTTTTCTACATTGTCTCCAACGCTTGTTATTGTCTGCCTTTTCTCATCATAACCATCCTAATGGGTGTGAAGCAGTATCTCATTTTGGTTTTGATTTGCATTTCCCTAATGACTAGTGATGTGGACCATCTTTTCATGTTCTTATTGACCATTTGTTCATTTTCTTTGGAGAAATGTCTGATTCATTCTTTGCTCATTTTAGAGTCCCTTTTCAGACTAAAGGGAAACAAGTCTTCGTATGGAATCCCAGTGACTGACTGTTGAGGGGATTTCCCTTTAAATTAGCCTTTCCTGGGGCTCTGGCATTCTACCATGCTGTCACCTATTCTCATGACCCTGGACCAGTTGCTTAACTTCTCTGAGTTGGCTGCTTCCTCCTATCAGCATTGCCCAGAGAAGGCTTTGAGGCAGCCATTTGTGTGATAAGGGGCCCATGTGGCCAAAGAAGTCTGCCTTCTCTCTTGGAGAGTCACAATGAGTGTGCTTTTCAGTTAAGCCTCTGAGGAGTCTCACAGTTAAGAATCTATATGAGTCCCTTATCAGATAAATGATTAGCAAATATTTTTCCCATTCAGTAGTTTTTGTTTTGTTTTGTTTTGTTTTTCACTTTCTTGATGGTGTCCTTTGAAGCACAATTGTTTTTCATTTGGGGGAAAGTCCAGTTTATCTATTTTTTTTCTTTCATCACTTGACCTTTTGGTATTCCTTAGTTCTTTCAATTGCTCTGTAAAGCTTAATATTACTTTGGGTCAAGAGCAGACACTGTTTAGAATAGAATCCATTAGATACCTTTTTTATGGAAAGTTTTGAGCATGTACGAAAATAAAGAGAATGGTGTAATGAACCCCCATGTTCCCATCACCCAACTTCAGCCATTTCTTGTCGTGGCCTGTCTTGTTTTGTCTATATCTATTTTCACTTCCATTCATGCCCAGTGAAGTTATTTTGAAGAAGACTGCCGACTTCATATCATTTTGGCCATGAAGAGTTCCATTTGATTCTCTAAAAGATAAAAGAATTTTGTTGCTCAAGATAATCGCCATACTGTTTTACACCCTAAAAAATTGACAATAATTGCTTAGTGTTATAGGATGGACTCTTGCACGTGAGAATTTAAATTAGATCTGGAGGTAAAAATGCCACTTAGAAAATTCAGCTGATATATGACAGTTCTTCAGTTTTCGTAAGTAACCAGTCCTCACAAAGCATTCCACTGCTTTAAAAAAAGTTGTTCCCCAAGAACACCCTTCAGTCCTGTGGGTGTCAGAGGTATTCTTCCAGCTACAGCTTTCACTTGACCAGGTCTTGTGGTGGAGTTACGGTCATGGCAAACCCTTTCCCCCCCCCTTCAAAACTTCTTTATCATCTTGTCACGGTGGATATCCGTTTCTAACCTCTCCCCAGTATGTAAAGTGAAAGATTAACTTAGGACTTTTGCCCTCAATTTCTAGTGTAGGGAGAATTGGGGGAAAATCCTCCTCTTATCTGAGATTGCACAAATGTTCAGAGAAACTTGGGAAAATGAGGAGACCTGTCAGCTCATTTTCTCCTCTTTCACCTCTCCAGGGGCCTAAGCCGCATGTCCCTGCATGGCCTGGCTGACTATGCCTGCCCTCAAGGTACAGTACTGGGGGGTTCATAGCAGATGAGCAAAGCTGCTGAGGGAGAAATGGAACATAGGATTTGGAGGCTGACAGATACCATAGCGATAATGATGCTATGAACAGATGCTCAGTAAGAAAGAAAGGCTGTGCTGTTTGAAATGTAGGAGATTTCAGGTTGAACAGTCTTCTTAACTGTGAGACTCCTCACAGGCTTCACTGTAAAGCCCATGCATCGTGAGTCTCCAAGAGAGATGGCAGGCTTCTTTGACCACATGGGCCCCTTATCGCAGAAATGGCTGCCTTGGAACCATCTCTGGACAGTGCTGATCAAGGTAAGCAGTCATCTCAGAGAAGTTAAGCAATTGATCTAGGGTCAGGAGAATAGGTGGTAGCACAGGAGAATGCCAGAGCCCCAACAGAGTCTAGTTTAAAGGAAAATCTCCCGTTGGGTAGTGTTACTCACTGAGGTTCCATGGGAAGACCTCTGTCCCTTCAGTCAGAAACCCTAAGTCCGGGGGCGCCTGGGTGGCTCAGTCAGTTAAGTGTCTGACTCAATCTCAGCTCAGGTCATGATCTCAGGGTTGTGAGTTCAAGTCCACATTGGACTCCGTACTGGGTGTGGAGCTTGCTTTAAAAAAAAAAGAGAGGGGCGCCTGGGTGGCTCAGTCGGTTAAGTACCGGACTTCAGTTCAGGTCATGATCTCACAGTTCGTGGGTTCGAGTTCCATCTTGGGCTCTGTGCTGACAGCTCATTGCCTGGAGCCTGCTTTCGATTCTATGTCTCCCTCTCTCTCTGCCCCTCCCCTGATTGCACTCTGTCTCTCTGTCTCTCAAAAACAAGTAAATGTTAAAAAGAAAAAAAGAAAGAAAAAGAAAGAAAGAAGGAAGGAAGGAAGGAAACTTGAAGGCTGGTCTTAGGCTGCACATTTTCAGACATTCCCTGTATTGTCTGGCAAGTGGGGATAGTAAAAACTGTATAGCCCTATTTTTAAAAAAAAATTTTTTTTTTATGTTTATTTTTGAGACAGAGAGAGACAGAGCATGAACGAGGGAGGGTCAGAGAGAGAGAGAGACACAGAATCTGAAGGAGGATCCAGGCTCTGAGCTGTCAGCACAGAGCCCGACGCGGGGCTCGAACTCACGGACCATGAGATCATGACCTGAGCCGAAGTTGGCCGCTTAACCGACTGGGCCACCCAGGCGCCCCTGTCTAGCCCTATTAACAACTGATGTAAGGAACAACTAAAATGGATATGAAAGTAGTTTATAAACCTTGAATTCTACAAGGATGATGATTTATTGTGTCTTTCAGCGCTTAGCGCCACCTTTTCTTCAGTATTGAGAACACCTTGTCTGGAATGTGCATCTTGAATAAAGTGAAAGACTTTGGAACAATGGATATAAGTACAAAGATACAGGTGCCTGCTAATTTTTTTCAGGAAGGGCCTCTGGCTTGCACTGACTTTCCTTCTTGCCATGATGGGGGATGCTTTCTCAAAGGCACTTGTAGCTTTTCTCTTCCTAAGCTTTAGGGCTATATTGTAGCGTATCTCTGCCTACTTCCGCTTTGCTCTAGTGCTCCATGGTTTGGACCCTTGGGTCAAGGTGGTTTTGAAGTAGAGTCACTTACTATTGTCATCCATGTTGCCTTACTCTCTGTGGCCTGGGAGTACCGGGTTCAGGTGTGGTCTGTGGTCAGGCATTATATGACGAAAGGACCAGAGGATTTATCTGCTGTGATACCCTCTCCAGTTTCACCACCCTTAGTCATCATTTTACTTGGGGCGTGGATATGTATGTTCCAGAAGCTTTTCCACCCCCCTGCAACTTATGGGAGGGATAAATTGTCTCAATGTTTTCTTCTGGTGCTTTTGACCATGAACTCTTAGACCTGGAGTAGATTGGTTATCAAATAGCCTAAGGAGAGAGGAGGTGATATGTAATTTACGTAAGATCCAGGAAATGAAGGAAGACATGTTGCCAGGAGCTGTGTTTCCAGCTAGACCTTAAGTTTCACAATCCTTTATGCAAAAAAAGGGCATCTTTTAGGTGTTGCTTAATGGAATTATCCGGTGAATCGGTGACAGAACCAGTGACAGAACCAGAAGCCGCTTCAGCCCAGTCCCCCTAATCGAAAAACTAATGGGGTTAGATCACGCCCCAGTTCTATCTTGAGTACGGGAATTTTGCTTTTGAGATGGCTTAAATGCTTTGAATTCCTCAGCAGAGAAATTATAGATGTACAGATAATGAGACGAAGGGTTTCCCAATCCCCGTGTCCAACCTCATGAGTTTGCAGTCACATCCACATGCTCTCCCGATCTCTTAGCTGTTTATTGGGTTTCCGTGACCAAGAAAATGTCACCCGCGCTACTGTCTGGGGATTCAGCTGTATTAGCTTCATTGTTACAATCTTCTCTTTAGTCATATGTCTATTTATCCATGTACCAGTCTTTTTTGAGGGCCTACTTAGTGCAAGGCATCGCTTGGTATTCTGAGGGACACAGAAGTGAAAGACCTCTTGCCTTTAAGTTGCTTCTACTTTAGAGGAGGAGTTAGGCCTGAGAATAAATCATTTTGCTGAGCTTATGAGCACATAAAAGAGTGGGCGGATTTTCCACAACCAAGATGGTCTCTGTTTGGACAGTGCGAATAATCACTCTTACGACCTTGCATCTAGAGGGCCCGATGAGCTACTTCCAGGACTCAGAGTTGAGGTGCCTTTAATAAAAGGACTTTGCTGTTAGCCCTTTCTGTGGACCTGCCACCATTGCAGCCGTGTTCCTGCCTGAAGTGGATCCCATCTCTCTTTGTCTTGCTCAAAGTTGCAACAAAAGGGAAAGATGAAATCAGATTTAGTGGAGACCTTGAAGACTAATTTTCCTAATGGAGTTACATCTGAGTGTGATCAGGTACTGGATGTGACCCTTGTCCCTCATTTTGTTCTTATTCCAATCTTCAGTTTAGAGAGCGGTTTGGGAAGAGACATGAAACGTGTTGGGGGTGGGTGGGTGGGTGGGGAGACAGCAGCGAGCCAGAGCGTGCTGATTTGCATGTAATTCTTGGTTCCTTGCTGGTTTAGTTTGGGTTGAACTGTTTTCAGGGCAGGAAAAACGAATCTGGCATTTCGGTACAAAAACAAACAAGGCTGCTGTTGTACTTGATAAAGCTGGAGTTGCAGATCCAGTGGCAGCCCATTAACTCAGTGACAGCGGTGAGTTTCAGAGACCCCTGCACTCTCCAGAGAAGGCAGTAGATGTCCATTTAGGAAGGCAATAAATATTTGTGGAGTGATTGATTGTCAACACAGTAGGATTTGCTTGTTGGGGGGGAGGAAAGCCAGAAACCTTAGGACGCTGTTGTTAAACTGGTTCAGCTTCTGCTACTTTCTCTCTTTCTTTTTTTTTCTCAGACAAGATAGCTGGGTCAGAACTTAACTACCTAGAGGAATTTTCTTGAGATTCCATCATCCCCTTCTGCTTCTTTTATTTCTCTCTCTCTATTTAATAGACCTTTGAAATAGGTATATTCCCTCCACCTCCTCCACCCCCAGAGGGAACAAGAGCAACTCCAAGATGTAAACAAGCAAAAAGAGAGCCTAAGATACTATGTAAACTAGAAATTCCTGTCCTTGCTATTCATGGCGCTACCGTAGTCATCAGAAAGAACAAATGTGCTGGTCAGAGGTACTCTGCGAAGACACAGCGTGTGTGGGGCCTCTACCTGCTCCCTCCAGCCACTCTCTGCCCCATCTTGTGCCTTTCTCAGATGCCCCATGTGTCCTTGTTTCCATGTTTTGGGCTATACTTGGCTCTGCTTACCATGCTCCTCTTCCTACCCCTACCGTACATGTTATTTTAGTACCCGAATCTCTGTCTCTCTCTTCTTTTTTCATGTTTATGTTTGAGAGAAAAAGAGCGTGAGCTGGGGAGGGGCGGAGAGCCCCCCTCCAGGGCCAGACGAGTTCAGCCAAGAGTGCATCCTCCTCATCGCGCTGCGACAGCCAGGGTGGCTGGATGTGACTGTGACTTTCTGGGTCACAAATGAGGTGCAAGTGATGACTACAATATCCAAATACCGTCACCATGCATGTTTAAGCCATTTTCGAGTAAAAAAGTCCTGGTTGAAGTGCTAGCTCCACTGCCTACGAGCTGTGTGTCCTTGAATGAGTTACCTAACTTCACTGAAGTTCCCGGTTTTCACCTGTAAGGAATGAGATAGCAACATACATTAGAGTACTCCCTCTCTGAAATGTATCATTTGATGTTTAGCAAGTGATTGCGTACTATAGTTAAGAGCTGTTTGCCCAGCTGTCTTCCTGGGAAGGCTCAATAGTGGGAAAGCAGCCATAGGTTTGTTTTGTTTTGTTTTTTAATTTTTTTTTTAAGTAGTGTTTATGGCCAGTGTGGGGCTCAAACTCAAGACCCTGAGATCAAGAGTCGCATGCTCTTCCGACTGAACCAGCCAGCCGCCCCTACATCCATAGACACCCTACAAGGCACCCCTACAAGCCCTGTGACTTGTAGAACTCCTTGTCCTAGTCAGAAACCAGGAAAGGTGTGTTTTCTTGTCTCAGCAGGCCTGCTACACGTCGGCCTTTGTCCAGCCCCAGGACACAGATAAGCTAATGTTCTTGGTTTCTGGCAGCTAAGCAGTCCTTAGCATTTCTATTTGGCAAAGTTCTGCAAATCTTTGTTTTGGGTTTGGAATGCTTCCCATGGCATTCCCCAAAATAATTACTTCAGGATCCTTTTACTGATGCCCAGCCTCACATCCATGACATGCCTTGGTTGGACTTTTCTTGTGGCACTCACATTGGTTTAGGCTTGGAGCTTGTATCTGCTTCTGGGGGTTTTGTTGGTTTTGTGCTTTGTTTTGTTTTTTGTTGTTGTAGGGTTTTTGTTGTTGTTGTTGTTGTTTTTGAGTCCAAACTGGAAGGCATTTAAACGTGCCTATGCCCAGCCTGAGAAAGATAAGAATGATCTCTCATCTTAGATGTTCTGTGTCTGCCTAGCAGCCTCTGCTCCAAAGCTCCTGGAAGTAAAAACGGCCTTAGGTCTGGAGATTATCTCCTATCCTAGAAACCTGGCAGTTGCTGTCCTGTTCTGACAAAACCCTTTCTTCACATTCCTTGATTGTGAAATTAGAAACCCCGCACTCTCAGCCCTAGTCTCCTTCAGCCTCATCCGGCCATGACACGGTGTGGGAACAGTTCCCCAGGCTACCTGAGATCCAAGGCATGAAAGGTCTTCTGTTCCAGCTTGCTCCTTGTGTGGAGCCCATTTGTGTCCTGGGAATGGATGAGAACTTTAGGGCTTTCCCAGTCATTCACCTCCTAGAACTCTGGCTCCAAAGAGGGCCAGAATGGGTGACTGGGGCCTAAGGGCATTGTCCATGTTCCAGAATACTAAACTGGTGTGTCAGTCTTCTAAAACAAGGTTCTGGGGGTGGGAGGGGGCGGTGCTTGGGTGGCTCAACTTTGGCGTCCTGACTTTGCCTCAGGTCATGATCTGGCAGTTTGTGAGTTCAAGCCCCTTCCTGACAGCTGAATGCCTGGAGCCTGCTTCGGATTCTGTGTCTCCCTCTTTCTCTGCCCCTCCCTCTCTCACCCTCGCCTTCTCTCTCTCTCTCACTCTCTCTCTGTCTCTCAAAAAAACAAATAAACATTAAAAAATTAAAAAGAAAATAAAACAAGGTTCTGGGGCACTGACCAGGATCTGCATGTCTGCTCAGTGTTCAGCTGACCCTCAGTTCTGGTGTTTGCCCCATTGGTAACTTTTGGTCTAGTATCATGACTCCTTTATTATTGTCAAGGAAAGAGCCTTTGGAGCTAGAGACTTAATTCAAATCCTTACTCTCCCATGGCCAGCTGTGTGACCTGGGGCAAGGTGTCCATATGTCTTGGCTTCTGCAACAGAACAGGGGTAATACCTACATCATAAGTTTATTGTGGTTGTTAAGTGAGATGTGGGTTAAATGGAGTTCTTAGCACAGAGTCTGGCTCATTGTCAGTACTGAAAAAATAACTCTCCCCACCTCCATCCCAGAATTTAAAGATTATAAATGTATAGGCTGCCTAGAAAAACATTGCCAAAAGACTCCTAAATCAGCTGCAGTGAAAGGATGAATTCCATTAGCCATGTGTATATCCACTGTTGTAGTATGTCTTCTTAAATAATAAATTAATCAGAATCCAAAGGGTTTCAGCATTACTATCTTTGGGGGGTTTCTAAATTGAGGAAGAGAATGTTGGTCAGTGGAAGGATGGCGGATGGCTCAGACATTGATTGCTTGGAGCCATAAACAGTTGTTAAACTGCAACATTTTGACAACATAATCCTGCTTAATTCTGGTTAGTGTGACTTCCTTTTTTTTTTTTTTTTTTAAGCTGTTGAATTCAGCATTGAATTAGATTCTTCATTGTCAGGCAGATGACTAAAATCGTAGAAGGATTTGATTTACCTTTAGTCTATAATGTATGAGCCTGGGTCACTTACATAACAAAAGAACTCCTTTTGGGGCACCTGGGTGGTTCAGTCCTTTGAGTGGTTTGAGCGTCCGTTTGAGTGTCCGACTTCAGCTCAGGGCATGATCTCGCGGTTTGTGAGTTCGAGCCCCGCGTCCGGCTCTGTGCTGACAGCTCGGAGCCTGGAGTCTGCTTCGGATTCTGTGTCTCCTTTCTGTGCCCCTTCCCCGCTTGTGCGCGCATGCATGCGCACTCTCTCTCTCTCTCAAAAATAAATAAATGTAAAAAAAAAAAAAAGAACCCCTTTTTTCCCAGACTAGTAGAAATTGCTGATGATCATCTGGCTTCTGAAATCCAAAGGCTTACTACTTTGTCACTGAGTTATGGTAACTTGGCAAAAAGTGAACTTGCCTTCCTGGGGATGCCCACATTTGTCAGTTCAATCTCTTTTTCTTCTCACCTCCCCCAAATCTCAGTGCTCAATGAGGATTAGTCAGCAAAGGGCAGGAGGCAAGGATTAGGAGATTAGTGAGAAAGAAGTCATGATCAGCAATCACTTTGTTGGAGTATGTGATACTGTGCTAGGTGTAATGCATTGAGTTTAATACTGCCTTATACACAGGATTTTATAATCTTACAAGAAGATAAAAGTAGACAGCTCCTGATTAGAAACACTGCTTTGGGTTACATCCATAAAAGGAAGATGATTCATTAGGGGAAAATCGGGAAGCCTATGATGCAATTTTGATAATTTAGATTGAACTTTTACAAAATTATTTTTGGATTTCTAGTAATTTTGCTGCAATTGCACTTATCCAGAGATCACTGCTGCTGAATATTATTTAGAAATGTGGAATGTTTCCATAGCCCATCAGACCAAGGGCCCTTGAGTATTTTGCTCCTGGTGGTGTCCCCAGCACCTAGAACAGTGCCTGGCACACTTGTGGGTGTTCAGTAGGCATGGGATGAATGAATAAGTACACTAACGCCATGGTACTCTTTCCAGAGAATTGAGGTGCCACACTATCTTACTAGGTTAAGTTCAGACCAGCATTACCCACGAAGGGCTGCGGATGCCCTTTCCTCCAGTTTGGCTAACAAAAGTCATAATGCTGCATGCGTTTTGTGGTGGTCAGTGGTTGCCAGGGAACTGAGGAAATGAAAGGAGGGTGTTGAAAGCTGTGCCTTGATACCCAGGCCTGCCTGTCTCTTGTTCTCCTGTCTGCTGATTTGGCCTGTGTGTGAGGGTGGGAGCCAGGCATATGTGATAGCCTCTGTGGCTGTGTCTTGACAATACACGTTTGCTGAAGAATGGCTTCCTAGTCCCAAAACACCTGCAGCAGCAGAAGCCGCTTCTCTCCACACATCACTCCTCTTCTCTTGTCCGTAGCAACGAGGCTGCGATTCATTCTTTTTCCTGAGCCTCCAGGAAATGGCTCAGCTTGCCTGGCTCATTCATTTCCTTGTCAGGAAAGTCAGTGCAACCTTGACCATCAGTGGGAGACCTGCAGCAAGCACATCGTGTGTCCGGCTGGACTCACTAACGATCGAAAAGTACTTTTGGCAACACACCATGCTGTAAGTGTTGTGTACTGCCAATTTATTGTCCGAGGTGGGGGTGAGAGATGCTAATTTGTAAAGAGTCATTTCTGATGTACCTGGGTCGTGCCCAGCACAGTGCCACTCCTGTGGAGGCGTTCGGTGAATAGCACTGGAAGAAAACTGTTGCAGAAAATAAAAAGAAAGGTGAGATATACATGGTTTGAGTGATGGGAAATATAATTAATTTGCAGCCTAAGAAGTTATTAGAGAGTAACTTTGGATTTATAAAGTCCTCCAAAAGGAGTCATTTCTGCAAGTACGGATCCAAACATGAACCTTTTGTTCTTTGTTAGTGTTGTCTTTGCTAGAGGATTCAGGGCCAGAGAGAGCGGCTGTGACCTGCTGTGTAGGGAAGGTTGGCCAGATGAGAGCTGGCCTACACCACCGACTAGGAAAAGTCAGATCAGGACACCAGCCCCAGGGCCTTTGCTCCTTGTGCAAAGCTTGCTGTTAGCCATTTTCTCCATAAACTGAGCTTAGAGAAGAAAGCATGACAAACCTAGGGTGGTGAACTTTTCAGAAGCAAGAGTTGGTTTAAATATAGATGATCTGCTTTACTGGCAACTTGGAGGCTGCCGTGGGACTTGTTGTACCTTTTGTAAGACAAGTGAGGAAAGATGTTGGCACCTGTACATGCGCAGTTTGTTTATGAAATATAAACTCTCCTGTAGAAGTGAGGGCTCAAGAGGTCAGCGTCCGAGGTAGCATGTCCTACCTTAGTGGGGGGGGAAAGTGCCTCACCAAGCCCTCCCTGCCGATTGCCTCAATCTCTAGAGAAAGTCGGGACAGCCAGACCTAATGCACTGTTATTTACTGAGCACTGACTCTGGCGGGCGTGGCGGCAGGAAAGTTTCTGTGAAACTGAAAATCACTGGGCTTGATTTTCTTTCCCAAGGAGAGGAAACAATAGCTCAAGAGTTCTAGAGTCCAGTCCTTATTCAGTTTATTGGATTCAGATTGGATTTATATGCACCCTGGCCGAGGGGAGCTGATGGGAGCAGCCCCGTCCTCCTCTGGTCTCAGGCTCCAGTGCTAGGTGGGTCCAGGGCTGGCCATCGTGGGTTTGCAGCACATCCTTCTCAGTATTCCACAGCAGCTGTCTGGAGTTTTTTCTGCTGTGCCTGAACTGATGTCATTTCCCCCTTGGCAGACAGCTTGGGTTTTGCTGCGTCTGAGATATGTCACGAGAAGGTGGGGGTGGGTCGGAGCCAGGCAGGGGGAGTAGCGAGGACAGCAGGAGGGAGAGCGCCTGCCTGGTCCCAGGACTCTGTTTACTTTCTCTTCTTTGCTAAGGAAGGCTGGTTCACTGGGACCGCGGAGCACGCAGGCCCACCAGGGGAAATGCTCAGTCCAAGACCTTAACTTTTAAAAGCCCTTTGTTCCAAACGTTAGTGTGGACGATGCTCTTGCAGGATGCCTTTCCTTTTGGGTCTTAGACAGGTAACTGAACTGGTTATCCGTGGATCGGGTTTGGGCAGGGAAGAAGGGTGGGAGCTGGTTTGTTGTACTGCTGTTTGGGCGGAGGGAACCTTTGAGAAAATGTCTCGCAGCTAGAGCAGGCCAACTCCCATGCAGAAATTTCTAGTCCTCCCTGCTTGTGTGCTAGTTGCTCCTTACTTCCAGAGCCACCGTATTCTTAACCCCCTGCATCCCTGAGGTCTCTCTGGGGCCAGCCATTCTGATTTTCCGTTAGATACCGGAAAGCCGTTTCCAAAGCCTTCTAGAGGAAACAGCTGAGGGGAGAGGCTGGGGAGGAGGATAGGCAGAGTAGATTCTTGATCCAAACTGCTTTTATTCCTTCTCCATTTTGATTTGGCTAGTTAGCAGAGATTTCTTCACAGTTTTGTCGTTCTAAAGGGATTCTGAGTGAGGGGAGGGGAATCATCTGAAGGGAAGGGCTCGCAGAGGCTTTCTCCTTATAGGCATGTGGTCAGGGCTGTGTGGCTGAGGGACATCCTGGATATCTCTGAGGGCTGGGGATGGGATTGGCCACATTTTGGCCCTCTTGACAGACTTTTTAAAGTCAACAGACCCCTGTGGCAGAGTCTTGATTGCTTTGTGAACTGCTGTTTGAAGGAGGGGCACTAAATTATAGCCCATAACCTAGTGTGGAATGAGAAAACAGTAGCAAGCGACCAACTGCTGTCTGCTGAGAACACAGCTGTTGCCAACTATTTGTTCCAGGGCTTCTGAGAGTTGGCCACCCCATCCCCCTTTGGTCAGAGAGGCTTGTCTGTATCGGAATGTGTAACTGTAACCATTGGCGGCTGTAAGAGGGGGTGGGGACAGACACACACCCTCTGCTGCCTGTTCCTGGGTGAGGAAAAGCCACAGATGAGATCAAACCAGAAGCCTTAGAGAGTCGCTGCTAGGGACTGCCTCATTAGTCTCACTGTTAGAAAAGTGCTGGGTGAGCAAATCTCCCTTGGGTTGCCCAAAATTCTTTAAGTGTCTCCGAAAAGCTCACTCCGTATATACCATCAGTGCTCTGTTCAGTGTCCCTTTGGTGCAGCTGATGGAGAGGGGGCATTTGAGCACCCCCCTCTGCCCCCCAAGAAAGGCTGTCCTTTTAACCTATGGGCCCTGGTAGGGATTTTGAGCAGCATTGGAAATAGGATGGATGAAGCATCCCATGCACGCATGTCAGATGTCAGGGGCAGAGGGGTGTTTCCACCCCTCATGATAGGGTAGAAGGAGCAGGACTGGGGAGCCAGAAAGGCCTGTGTCCATATCCTGGCTCCCCCAGGGTCTTGAGAAGGCCACTTAATAACTTTGAACCTCATCTTGGAAATTGCCGTGTAAAACCTGCTGGAAGAGTTATTGAGAGGGTTTCACAAAATAGTATATTAAAAACATGAACACCTGGGCTGGCAGTGAGTAGGCATGCAGTAAAAATGTAACCATTATTTTTATGTTACTCATCCTGAGGAATGTGAGAGTGAGAGCGAGAGTGCAGGAGTACAGAAAACTAGAAGCGGGAGGACCAGAGGTGAAGGGTGTAGTGGACAGGCCTCCCAGCATGAGCGGACTGAGGGGTGGGAGGCCGTCACTTCCTATACCTGTGTGCGGTTAATCTTGGATGGATATTGAGGAGACAAGAAGAGGAGGGCCCCTGTCCCATCACCTCCACTCAGCTGAGTGAGAGGGTACAGTGGTAGGTCAAGTGAGGGGCTGGCTTGGTGGTCCTGGGGAGCATCTCAGAGGATCAGCAGCAGGTGAATCTTCAGCTCTTGTTTCTGAACAGATCCCTGGTGGAAGGCTGAACTAGAAGACCTCTTAAAGACCTTTTCTGCCCTTCTGTGACTCAAACCTTGCCTGTAAAAACTTTGACTGTTTTTGATTACATAATTTTGTATATTTCTAGCATTTCTGTGTCTGTCAGTGTAACTACATTCTTTATTGGAGCTGTGGAAAAGCTAGCTTTCTAAATATTACTTGGTGATAATTCTGTTTTTGAGAAGTGACACAGGGGGTACCTGGGTAGCTCATTCGGTTAAGCATCCGACTTCGGCTCAGGTCACAATTTCACGGTTTGTGGGTTCAAGCCCCATGTCAAGCTCTGTGCTGACAGCCTGGAACCTGCTTCAAATTCTGTGTCTCCCTCTGTCTCTGCCCTTCCCCCCCCCCCAAAATAAAATAAATATAAAAAAATGTTTTTAAAATGAACAGAAGAATACATATGCTACTGGTCTTCATCATATATAGTGTGTATGTACTTTCATGCTTTTTTTTTTTTCTCAATCCACATAACAACCCTGTCTTATGTGGTAGTGTTCTTCTGTTTTTTTCAGAAGTGCATACTAGGGCTTACAGAAGGTAAGCCATTTGCCTAGAGTTGCTCAGCTAGCTAGGGATATGGTAATTTAAGTTTTCTTTCTTCTTTTTAAACCCCGGTCTTCTGATTCCAAAGCCTGGAGTTTTTCTCACTACCTAGACTGCTTTGCCCAATGCCTGTGTGAGTAGAGTAGGATTATTGTATTGTTTTCGTTGAGGCATATTTTCTGAAGGTTGTTTCTGGGAGGCCCAGGTACTAGATAAGACACTGCTTGTGCCTATTTGCATCTTTCTCTATGGAATACTCTCCTGCACGCAACATCTACTGAATAATGCCACTGCAAGTAGATTTGCACACTTAATGAATGCGGACCTGACACAAAGGATGCAAAGATAAATAAAGCACAACCCTTACTTCCTAGGAGCTCACACTCTAATGCAGTGGTTCTCAAAATGCATAGAAATCACCTGGGAGTGGGGCTTATTACAATGTAGATTTTGTAGGTCTGGGGCCAACCAGGAATATGCATTTCTATGAAGTTCCCCAGGTGGTTTTGACTCTGCTGGTTTCTGGCAATTTGAGAACGACCTTGCCGCCCGCCTCCGCCCTCCCCCCCCCCCCCCCTTAGGTTTAGTAGCATGGAAATAACCCCATGATAATGTGCTGAGACTATAACAGGATTGCCCAGGACCTAGGACAGCAGAAGGTGGGAAAACATCTCATTCAAATGGCTGGAGGAGAGGGGTGTGCATGAAAGGCTTTCCTGAGAAGGTGATATCTGATCTGAGTCTTGAAGGGTGAGTAGGAGTCTACCAGACATGTGATCTGGGGAAAGCATTCCAGACAGATCAGGTTAGGAGTGTCGTTTTTGTTTTCTCCTGCAGATGAGAAGGGAAACTGTTGTCTATGACTCTTAGTATTAAGTATGCCTGAGGCAAGACAAGGACTTTGGCTCACCAACTATTGACATCCTTTGTGACTCAGAGAAGGAGGAAAGCATTCGGGCCCTTCAGTCTAATAATGAGAGTGGCATGAATTCAGTGTCTGTAAGGGGCAGAGAAGCTGTAGGCTGTATTAGTTCTTCCATGCAAGGGACAGTTAGGACAGTTAGGACAGTTCATTGGAAGCTAGCATCGACTAAAGAACAGTCTTTTTGTGCTTAGAGGAGCTCAAGTTCAGAAAAGAGTTACCTGTTGAACTTTCTGGATTTGGTACGACGTACCAGAGGGTAGATACACCACACAATTGAGCATGTTATCCCTTTATTAACCAGTGAGATCAGAAAATGAGTTTTCTGGTTAAGAGAGAATCCGTCATGTAAACCTAACAGATGGATTACTGAATTTCAGAGAATAAGATTGTAACAGAACATTCTTAGTCTGCTAATTTGAATGAATGCTAGTTCATGTTTGATTCAGAAGGCATTGATTTCATAACGTGGGAGGATTCTTAGGACCGACATGCTCTATCTGAAAAGGACGGTGCATGTATTCCATTCAAAGCATGTTGTAGATTCAGAGAGACATGCACTCTATCCCTGCCCTCAACGGGCCTACGGTCAGGTAGGGGAAGTCGAGGCGCAGGTAATTGGAACACTTGGCGGGTGGTGGTGAGCGCCATTAGGGACAGCGTGCCGCAAGTTCACAGGTGTGTGGGGGGGTGGCTTTCTGTTGGTGGCCCTGTCTACAGTCCAGTAAGTAGTCTCAGTGGTTGTACTGCAGGTGTGTGGGAGGACCAGTTGATGGCAACTGCTGGCCGACGGAGTCCAGGCTAGATCTATCAAGACGATAATTTGGGTTTTTTGTTTGGTTTTGTTTTTAAAGTATTTATTTTGAGAGAGAGGGTGCATGTGCAAGCTGGGCCGTGGGGGAAGAGGGACAGAGAGAATCCCAAGCAGGCTCTGTGCTGTCAGCGCAGAGCCGGACACGGGGCTCCATCTCAGGATCCGTGAGATCATGACCTGAGCTGAGATCAAGAATTGGATGCTTAACTGCCTCACCAACTGAGCCACCCAGGAGCCCCTCAAGATGATGATTTGTATCTTGCCCCACAGAGTGTTGCTTTCTCTGTGGGAGGGGCCCACTGTCCTCCAAATTGTCCTCACCGAAATGAGATGATCGCTGATACTGGAAAAGAGCAGACTGGAGTGCTCTTGCCGGTGTTGGAACATGTCACGGACAAGAGGCTCCTGGCCCAAGGGGCTGTTTGTATTCTGGAAACTGGGAGCTGGTACCAGAGGCCCTCGATTGGTCTGATGCTGAATGTAACAGGGCAACCAAAATGTCGAAGCCCAGTTACTCCCTGGGCATAATATGAGATCTTAGGGTCTCATAAGGACAACACTGAAAACCCCACGGTATACACCAGCCTAAAGCTGCAGGCTGGGAGCCATGACTCGGGAGAGAGAGGAGGGAATTTGCCAACTTCTAGTTTAACCCCCAAACTGCTGAATATTAGCCAACATTACGTCACACCTTTGTTGTTTCATCATGACAGCCACCATGAGGTGGGAGGCTCCTTTCTGTTGCGAGGAAACTGAAACTTGAGGTTTTTATCTATTTAGTATCACACAGCTAGCTAATGTGTGGCCATGGTGGCACCGGCGGCCAGGTCTGAGAGAACAGTGTTGTCTCCCTCTTGTGTACTGCTCTGTATGGTACCTGTACCAAAATCTGCCAGACCTTCTCGCTGTGTGCCCTGTGCTCTGCAAAAGACTAAGTATTGAGTCCTGGTCACCCTCAGCCTCTCGTGTGTGCTTTAGCCTCTCTCTACCAGGTTCAGGGCAAATTAAGCAAGACCCTGCTTGGAAAGGAACTGTCTGTATATAATGCAGGAGACACCAAGGTGAGGCTTGTCGTTTGTACTACAAGAGGCTGAAGCCAAAATCCTTATTGGCACTGATGTGTAAAAATCTTGTGACAGCTCCATAGAGCACTTGAGTTCCCCCACTGTCGCTAAAGGTAAGAAAGGGTGATTCTCCTCTTGGCCCTTTCAGATGGATTTTTAAACCCCCAACCATCTCTGTTGCAAGAAGCTGCATTTGGAGAGCAGTGTGGCTTGTTTTTCATCACACTCCTGTTATCAAAGCAAAGAGAAACCAGTGGACTGGACAGTCACTTAGTGGAAAAGAAGAATGGATCTGCTGATTTTGAAACTTTTATCCGGGGTGGAGCCAAAGAAAACATTCACTTCCTCCAGTGATATCCCACGAGTTGGATCCACCCCCTCCCGCCCCTTTTCCTTGAAGAGGTAAATTTTAGTCCAGGAGAACAATCATTTGGGGCTACTTAAAAAAACTGCTAGAAAATTCCTTTTTCTGCCCCAGTTCCCTAGCAGCCAGGTACCAAGTTTCTTAACTCTCCCTCCCTGGCCCTTCCTGACTCTGTTTGTTGCTAATTTATAGCAGCAGTGATTTGAAACAGCTCTTCACGTTGACTTGCTTTAGCCATTTCTGTGTTCCTTTGTAGCCATCGCTTCTCTGGGCAGGGGCTCAACTGGACTTGAATCCTGGACCTCGTAAGGGGCATCAGATGCTGGTTGCTGGAAATGGTGATTCAGTCCTAGGAGGCTACTTGCTTGACCTATCTTGCTCTTTTAACTGAGAGAGGAAGGGGTAGGGGAAAGCTGTATGCATTTCAGGAGAAAGAGACATGCTTTGAGAATGGCTGGAGTATAACGTGGTGACTTCTTTTCCTAAAAGTGGCTTCGGGTTTGCTGAGACTATGTTGTACATAAGGCATTGGTTCCCTTGGATCAAGGAGGCCAGAAAATTTTTATTGTTTGGTTCTCTTGCTTACCATACATATTCTCAAGTTCTTCCACTGAACCGTGACACATGGTTTCGTTCTTGGTTTCAGATACTGCCCATCTGATCATGTGGCTTTCATCAAGGGTTTGGAAATTCCTGGTTGTGTACCAGGCAGTGGCGTGAATACCTGCGAACTCCCACTCCTCCGGGTGTGGCTCTGGCGTGTGGTGGGGAGGCCCAGGATAGGCCAGGGCAGGCTGCCAACAAAAATAGAAAGTGTTATCAATTCCCTGTCTCCAGGTGAGGTTCTGGATTTATGGGCCAGCTCAGATTGTGCTGGGTTACTGTAAACCTGTCATAGCCAGAGAGCCAATGGGTAGGTCTCTCAGCAGTCATGCAAAAGCACATCACCACAGCCTTGGCCTTACCCCTGGAGAATCCCTTCATGCCACTGCTTGTACCGTTGTAGCTAAGAGGCACAGGGAGCACGGGGGAGGACTAGCCCCTGGGGTTCCTTGACTCTTAGCAGGATCAGCACTTTCTGAAGATTTTTGCATGTCTGATCCTTTGCTAAGGCAGGTGCACTTGTGAGATTGACATCACTCTTGCTCCTGGGGAATTTACAGGGTGGTTGGGGAGCCCATGAGGCAATCAGGCAAGAAGCCCGGATAGAACACGATTCTGCCCTAAATCGTATGGTGCAGTTTGGCTGGAACAGTGGATCTAAACTAGGGGCAATTTTCCACCTCTACCTAGGGGACATTTGGCAGTGTCTGGGTGGTGTTAGTTGTCACAACTGGGAGGTAGGGTGTTGCTACCAGCTTCTAGTGAATAGAGGCCAAGGTTGCTGTTCAACATCCTACAATGCGTGGGATGGTCTCTGCACAAAGAATTAGCTGGCTCCAAGTGCCAGTACTGCCAAGGCAGAGAAACTCTGGGCTAGACATTACTGATGCGTAGTGCATCCGCTTTGCTTAGGGAGCAGTCACAGAAGTCACAGGCCTTAGAGAAAATGGACTGAAATGTTTTAATACAGGGAAAATATGTGTACTTCTCACTGCATTGCAAGCAATCTGTGTTAACTACCTGCCCAGAGATTAAGAATCTTGACATCTTGGTTGCCCCTAATCAGCAGGTGCTATGTCTTGGGAAGGACAGAAATAGAGTTAATTTTTTATGGTGAGTAGCTAAGATTAAGCCCTTCTGGCACTGGCATTTTATCTCTTACTCTGAATAATCTGGATAACCACTTTCAGAAGGATGGGATCTCACTAGTGCCCAAATAATAACTTTATACAGTTTAAAGAATAATTAGGCTACCGTTATTTCAATAACAGGCCATATGTCAAACCAGGTGCCTGTTGCTGTGGCTTAGGCTTATTGTAATCTATCTCTGATAATGCAGTAAATTCCCCCTTTTCTAAGTCATCTGGCGTCTCCTTTAATCTTTAAGTGTAAGGTCTTAGAGTTCAGCAAGTTCTTTAAAGTTATTCAGAGCCCTTTGGAGACATAGCCTCTGGATCCTAAAGATTGTTTGTTTTGTTTTTTTAAATCTTGTATCTGCTTCCAGAGAGACCATTTTTAATGTGACACTTTGTCCCAGGTAGAAGTCAATAGTTTCCTTGAACAATGTCAAATGTTTTTTATTGCCAGTAAATCTCTGGAACTGGTCTCGAGACAGACAGCAGACAAGACAGTCACGTTGTTATTTCTTTTGCTCCCAACAAAAGCCACTTTTGGGATGGAACTGCTGAGAAAAAAAATGGGATTAAATTTAGAATTTTGCTTAAAGTAAGGAATACCTCTGAGACACCACATGTGCTTCTCTGTCAAATGAAACTGTGATGAGTCTCTTTTAAAGCACACCAGTGATAAGTCAACTCGTACTTTCAATATTTCAAATACCTTTGAAAATGATACCTCTTTCTGGGCAAAGAAGTGAGTATTTTATTTGATCAAGAGCCATTTTTGGGGTGCCTGGGTGGCTCAGTCAGTTAAGCGTCCAACTTCGGCTCAGGTCATTACCTCGCAGCTTGCTAGTTCGAGCCCCGCGTCAGGCTCTGTGCTGACAGCTCAGAGCCTGCAGCCTGCTTTGGATTCTGTGTCTCCCTCTCTCACTACTCCTACCCCCCACTCTCTCTCTCTCGCTCTCTCTTTCAAAAATAAATAAACATTAAAAAATTTAAAAAAAAAAGAGCCATTTTCAAGATTTAGCAAAGACTTTGATGAGCTGGAAGTTAGTCATAGAAAGAACACTGGCCCAAAAGTAAGAAGACCAGGGTTTCCACAGCCCCGATTCTGTCATCTGTAGTCTTATTAGGCTAAGTGGCAGTTCCTTATCTCTGAGATAGGGTAGTAGCACTTCTGACCTCTTGCAGGGTGCTGGATGTTAATTTCAAATGAGAGGCTGGCTGTTAAAGAAGCTTGAAAACCTTGAAAGTTCTATATAAATGTGTATTTTGTATATATTAATTTTATGTGTGTGTCTTGTGTATATATCATCCTTGCTCCAAATTAGGACCTGGAGGCTTTGCCACCTTATAAATCATTAAAAAAAGAATGAATCCTGCTGATTAGGTTGTACTTAATTAAGGTACACAATAAACCTGAATATTTCAGTAAGATTTTCAGCAATAAGAACTGAAATATCAACTTTTAATCAAAAAAAATTTTTTTAATGATTATTTTTGAGAGAGACAGTGCACGAGCGGGGGAGGGGCAAAGAGAGAGGGAGACACAGAATCTGAAGCAGGCTGCAAGCTCCAGGCTGTCAGCACAGAGCCTGATGCAGGGCTTGAACTCACAAACTGCGAGATCATAACCTGAGCCGAAGTCAGAGGCTTAACTGACTGAGCCACCCAGGTGCCCCTCAACTGTTTTTTGTTGTTTTTTTTTAAACCTAGCAGTTTGGTTATTACAAAGTTCCTCAAAGGCAAAGTCCATATCTTATCTGTCGTTTTTGTACCTGTCAGCATCTAGCATGAAAGTTTGGGATAACCCCTAAGCATTAAAATTCTTTCCACTAAAATTTGGGCTTTAGATCCAGAAAACTTGTTCTAGCTGTGTGACTTTTCTCAGTTCCTATATGTAAAACATAGCATAGGTAACAATGCCCAGCTGAATACTTGATAAACAACACAGTCACTGGGAAGAATTTGGTTGAGTGTCCAACCTGTTGAGTGTCAGGAAGTTTTCCTGATTGTCCAGAGACACTTCCCTCGTACAGTGAAGAGGGGCCCTCCTCTTTGTCTAGATCCCTGTTTTACATGTTGTGTGTAAGGTGTTGCTTGAGCCTCAGTGTGGAAAGTTAATATGTCTGCTGTTTATGTTTGAGTCTCTGCGGCATGCCTTAACCTCAAGGTGAGGAGATGAACATCTATTACTGAACTTGAGAGCAGGAGGAGCTAATCAGATGCCCACACGGGCCAGGCAGTGACAGCTTGAGTTAAGCAGATGGGCTTCGTGGACAGCAGGGATTGTGGGGGAGGCTGAGGTGGAGCCAGAGCCCATGTACATCTGTGAGCCAACCTAATATGCTGCTAAGGGATTGTGGGCCCGGAATTTGCAAGAGAAGCTGGAAATCTGATTTCTGTATGACTCCTTTTCATTTGAAAATGTTGACAATTAGGGACTTGCCTATGGTTCCTGCCATAGCTTGCTTGTCTCAGATTGCAGTTCTCTCCTATTCTTGAGTAACCCTGTTTTTGCTGGTAAAAAAAAAAAAAAAAAAAAAAAAAAAATTGTCTGTTAATTCCATTTTTTAAAAAGTTGAAAAACAAAGTTACCATGTGGGCCTAGAACTCCTTAGTGGGCCCATTGTGGTCTGAGGGCCACCACTGGCAATCCTTGCTTTCAAGCAGGAGGCAGCCACACAGTATGGGAAGGAAAGAATCTGCCCTCATGGGATCAACTGTGGACACATACATGATAGGTGGCTGCATCGTCCTCCTGCCTGAGTGCCACCTGCTCCGTTGAGTGCTACCTGCCCCTCGCCCCTTAGCTCTGCATCAGCCCTTGCTAAAGATGCCACACTTCTCAGTGCATTTGTTCCGTGGTAGAAGAGGCCAGTGATGAGGGATTGCTGGGGATACCTCAAGGCAAGACTGCCTTTCCTTCTAAGTGTCCAGGGGTGAAAGAATTGCACAGTAACCCAATGTCCTGAGCTGATGCAGCCAGCAGACCCCCATGGGCTTGCATGTGCTGGGACATCGGCAAGTAGCCTTTAATAAAACCATGGAATATGTTGCAACTTCCGATCTGTGCTCTGGGATTTTCCTACCAGGGTCAAGTGGCTTTTTCTGAGTTTGTTATTCAGGTTCCTAATAGCAACACAGGAAATAGATTTTAATTTCTTTGTTGGCTGCTCTGTTTGGGGGCTATTTAATGAGGATCCACTTTGCAATGCAGCAGGACTGGTGTGGATACGAGTGTACCTGTTACTCTTGTAAAAAAATTTATGATCTATTTTATATATATATATATATATATATATATATATATATATATATATATATATATATATTTTTTATGGAGTGAGGCAAAAAGCATATGAATAATTTTATATGTCTTGATTCTATATGTTGATTCATATACATTTATATGTCTTGGCTACCCTTGGGGGTAACTTTTGGGATGTGTTTGGGATTGTAGGAAAAGAATATTAGACCATTCCACTTTTAGAGGGCAAGAACCACGTATATTGTACTCTTTTATAAATCTAGAGCAATGGTTCTCAAACTTGAATATATATGAGGTGAGCCCTTAGAAGTTCTTAATCTATGTTCTGAAATACCCCAGGCAATTTTTGGGCCTGCAGACCACACTTTAGGAAATACGTCTCTGTTTTGTTGCGTGTTTTTATCTAAGTGTCTTCATTGCTACTTTGAGACAAATTCATTATTTGTGAGATGCCATGATTTGTTCTGATTCACTGTGTTGTCTTTCCTCAGATTCTTGGTGGTCCCCAGACAGAATTGTTCCAGGAGGCCCTCACAGGTTAAAGTAAATGCATCCTTGTCCCTGCGACAGCAAGGGTTCCCCAGCACTGCCCTTCAACAGTATACACTTCAGCCGCATCTTGAAGCAGCAGCTGCCCACATTGGTTCTAGGCTTTTCTTAAGTGTTACGAGCTCCAGTCTTTGGCTTTACCCTTTATGGTACTTTGTAGCTAGAGGGTGGGGAGACTGGGTGCTCTCAAGCCTAGGGAACTGAAGGCTAGAGGCCTTAGGGGTCAAGCATACTATCAAATGTGAGGAATGAGGCTGAGTCTTACCAGATTAGATTTATTGGCTTGTTTAGGGGAACCTGCCCGGGCTATTTGTCCTTTTGGAAAATTACTGAACTCAACCAAATAGCCTAAAAATTCATGCCTAATACCTTAGTGCATACAAAGCAGAGCCTTGGTTCTTGGCAATGGCTTACCCTTTTATCAGAAAGGATGAGACTGAGTTCTTTTAGGTAGTAAAGCTCAAAAGAGTAATTGTCATGTATAGTTTATATTGTGAAGGATACAAAAGTAGTATGTGACAAGGGAGCCTGGGTAGCTCAGTCGGTTAAGTGTCCAACTTCAGCTCAGGTCATGTTCTCATGGTTCATGAGTTTGAGCCCCACGTCGGGCTCTGTGGTGACAGCTCAGAGCCTGGGGCCTTCTTCAGATTCTGTGTCTCCCTCTCTCTCTGCCCCTCCATGTCTCATTCTCTCTCTCTCTCTCTTTCTCTCAAAAAAACCCCAAAACATTAAAAAGTAGTCTGTGACAATCCCCGCCATCAAAAGGAGGTTAGACTAATATGTGGGAAACAGTGGGTCAGGACTCCTACTGGATCATTCCTCTGCCTGAGCTTCCTTTCCTTCATCCCCAACTCTTCTACAGCCTTCTTACATCCAATTCAAAATGTGTGCTCTTGGACGATTCTATTTCCCTCAGCTTTTCAAGCAGCCTTAAAACCATTGGTATTAGAGAAAAACTGATATTAACTTTCTTACTGTAAAAATAAAGGTGTAAATTCACAAAACTTTGTGGGTAGAGTGCTTTTTACGATCACCTACAAATCTTTTTTTAAGGACCTGGGCCTAAAAGTGCTGCATTTTCAGAATTTGAAAGTTCTATCTAAGGTAGAATAAAAATAACTGATTCTGTGTTAAAGTTGCTTGCTGTCTTTTCTCATTTAGCCATTTCAAATCTGTCTTATTTATGAAGACTTTGTTGTCCTTTGGTTACAGAGCATTACCAAAATCAGGTAGAACTTCAGTCTAGTAGATGTATAGTGCTAGAATTTGGTCTGTTCTCTGGAAAGCTATTTCTGGTTCAGGACTGGAAGGAAAGTTGATTTTGTTACTAATTATGTAGTAGCAGCCACAAGGCAGGGAGACCAAAAAAGGGGGAAGGGGGCCCCCAGTTGGAAAGTAATTGTAAGAGTTGCAAAAATAGGGGTGCCTGGGTGGCACAGTTGGTGGAGTGCCTGACTTTAGCTCAGGTCACGATCTCACGGTTTTTGGGTTCAAGTCCGAGTCAGTCTCTGTCCTTACAGCTCAGAACCTGGAGCCCGTTTCTGATTCTGTGTTTCCCTTTCTCTCTGCCTCTCAAAAATAAATAAATGTTTAAAATTTAAAAAAAAAAACTGTTGCAAAAATAGGGGTGCCTGTGTGGTGCAGTTGGTTAAGCATCTGAGTCTTGGTCTCTGCTCAGGTCATGATCTCACAGTTTGTCAGTTCGAGCCCTGCATCGGGCTCTGCGTTGATGGCTCTGAGCCTGCTTGGGATTCTGTCTCTCCTCTCTGCTTCTCCCCTGCTTGTGCGTGTGCATGCTCTCTCTCAAAATAAATAAACCTAAAAGTGTTGAAAAATATTTTGATATTGTTCAAATATCCCGCAACATTATAGCCAACAACGAATTTACCAGCTATGGTATTTTGGCTGTTATTTTAACTGTTGTGCAAGTCATATGAGGCATGGCCTCTTTCTACATTCTCAGCTCTTCTTTTCACTCTATTCTGCCTGAGATTCACTGTACTCAGCCACACTAGCCTTCTTCCTTTTCCTTGAGTGCACCAAACTCATTCCTCCATTGGTGTCTTTGCCTGTACTTGACATTGCCTTTGCCTGGAACACTGTTCCCACAGGTCTCCTTACTCTGGACTCCTTCTCATCATTCAAAGCTCATTCAACTCCTATGTTACCTGACTGCCCCATCAAAAACCTTTTGTCCTAGGGGTGCCTGGGTGGCTCAGTTGGTTAAGCATCCAACTCTTGATTTCAGCTCAGGTCATGATCTCATGGTTTCATGAGATCGAGTCCCATGTCAGTCTCTGTGCTAACAGAGAGGAGCCTGCTTGGGATTCTCTCTCTCTCTCTCTCTCTCTCTCTCTCTCTCTCTCTCTCTCTCTTCTCTCTGTGCCCCCTCCCACTCATGCTTTCTCTGTCTCTCTCAAAATAAATAAATAAAACTTTGAAAAAGCATCAGCAACATAAAAAACCCTTTTGTCCTATTCTGTTTTATATTCTCCTGGAGATTATTACTCTTTTAAATTGTAATTTCACTTGTTAATTTTCATTCTTCTCTGCTTGAACATATTTAGGATTTTTTTGTCTTTGTTGCTCTATAGTTTCAAACAGTGTGCCCAGGTATGAGTGTATTATTGTCTGAAAATTCCATTATCTTTTTTTTTTAATTTGTTTTTAACTTTAAATCCAAGTTAGATAACATATAGTATAATAGTGATTTCAGGAATAGAATTTATTGATACCTTTATCACTTACATATAACACCCAGTGCTCATCCCAGCAAGTGTCCTCTTTAATTGCCTTTTGCCCATTTAGCCCAACCCCCCACCCAAAACCCCTCCAGCAACCCTCAGTTTGTTCTCTGTATTTAAGAGTCTCTTATGGTTTGTCTTCCTCTCTGTTTTTATATTATTTTTGCTTCCGTTCCCTTATGTTCATCTGTTTTGTGTCTTAAATTCCACATATGAGTGAAATCATGATATTTGTTTTTCTCTGACTGATTTATTTCACTTAGCATCATATATTCTGGTTCTATCCACATTGTTACAAATGGCAAGATTTCATTCTTTTTGATCGCTGAGTAATACTCCATTGTGTATATATATCACATCTTCTTTATCCATTCATCAGTCGATGGACATTTGGGCACTTTCCATACTTTGACTATTGTCAATAGTGTTGCTATAAGCATTGGGGTGTATGTGCCCCTTTGAAATAGCACACCTATATCCTTTGGATAAATACTTAGTAGTGTAATTGCTGGGTCGTAGGGTAATTCTATTTTTAATTTTTTGAGGAACCTCCATACTGTTTTCCAGAGTGGCTGCACCAGTTTGCATTCCCACCAGCCGTGCAAAAGGGTTCCTCTTTCTCTGCATCCTTGCCAACATCTATTGTTACCTGAGTTGTTAATGTTAGCCATTCTGACAGGTGTGAGGTGCTATCTCATTGTGGTTTGGGTTTGTATTTCCCTGATGATGAGTGATGTTGAGCACTTTTTCATATGTCTGTTAGCCATCTGGATGTCTTCTTTGGAAAAGTGTCTATTCATGCCTTTTGCCCATTTCTTCACTAGATTATTTGTTTTTTGGGTGTTGATTTTGATAAGTTCCTTATAGATTTTGGATACTAACCTCTTGTCTGATGTCATACGCAAATATCTTCTCCCATTTCATCGGTTGCCTTTTAGTTTTTCTGATTGTTGAAAATTCCATTATTAGCTCTGGGAATTTTTCAGTTCTTTCTTTCTTTCTTCCTTTCTCCCTTCCTTCCTTTCTTTCTTTCAAAAAAATTTTTTCACATTTATTTTATTTTCGAGACAGAGAGAGACAGAGCACAAATGGGGAATGAGCAGAGAGAGAGGGAGATACAGATTCCAAAGCAGGCTCCAGGCTCGGAGTTGTCAGCACAGAGCCTGACATGGGCCTCAAACTCACAGACCACGAGATCATGACCTGAGCTGAAGTCAGACCCTCAACCAACTGAGCCACCCAGGCACCCCCAGTTCTGTCTTTGAATATCACATCTCTGGAGCACCTGGGTGGCTTGGTTGAGCGTCTGACTCTTGATTTCGGCTTGGGTCATGATCTCATGGTTCGAGGGATTGAGTCCTGTGATGGGCTCTGCACTGGCAGTGCAAAACCTGCTTGGGATTCTCTCTCTCCTTCTCGCTGTCTGCCCCTTCCCTTCTCACACGTGCATGTGTGTGTATACTCTCTCTCAAAATAAATGAATAAACGTTAAAAAAAAAATCACACCTCCTCCACTTTCTTAATTTCCTTCTCATGCTTCTTATTCTCATTTTCATTTTTTATGGTATCTTTTAATTGGTATAAACCCTTTGCTGGGTAATTTTCTCAGATTTGTGTTCCAGTTAACTGATTCTCTCTTTAACTTGGTCTGATCTCTGTGCAAACTATTTGTTAAGGTTTTAAATTTCAGTAATGATTTTTCTGTGTTTCCCCCTCCCCCGTCCCCCACCCAAATTGGTTTGGTCACTGTCTGTTTTTTTCTCATGTTTTTCATTGTTTCCTTTTGACTTTAATAATTGGATATATGCTTATATATTATTGCTTCTCTGATCATTCCGTTAAGTTTTTTCAGAGTCTTATTCTACTATTTGGTGGATTTTCCAAGTCTTGTTTGTGATGGTTTCTTTGTGCATAAGCTTTTGTATTTTCTGTTGTGAGCTCATCTTCAACAGAGCTTTATTTGTGGGAATCATACTCTGATTAAGGGTAGGTCTCTTCAGAGTTTTGTATTTTTTCTGCCAAATGTTACACAGTTATTGCAAGCCTGACCACTTTTTGTGTGAAAGTTTTGCCATGGGGATTTTTAGACCATGTAGTAGTACAATTTAAGTCTAAAATTAGCTTATGGAAAGACCTATGGTTACAGATGATCATTTTTCCTCTTAATTCAGAGCTTTCGTATTGTTACTATGTGCCAACAGGCTAATTTTTTCCTAGTCTGCTCTGTCTTTTTGAGGGTCCTCACTTTAAATGGGGGCTCACTTTCAATTTCCTGTTTTCAGGTGGGCCCAGGGGGAATAAACAGCCCCCTTTTCCAGGGCAACTGAAAAGGCCTGACCTCATTTGCCACTGGACTTTCTAGTTCCCCCCAACATTTTTGGCCCTGGTGGATCTTCCTTGCTTTCTTGCAAGCTCAGCTGTGTAATTAAAAGGATATTGTTATATAGCCAATACTTCTAGGAGTTTTGGCATTAAAGTTACCTACCCGGCTCTGTCGCCATGAAAGCAGGATCTCTTCCCCCAGAATCTCTCACTCATGGCTGTAGCTGCAGCATCCAGCACAGCACCTGGCACATGGGGAAAGGCTGTCAATACAGACTTGTTATTTGACTTGTGGAATTGGACGTTTCAATTAGAAACTGTTCGTTCTCCCTGTAGGGAAAGCCAGAAGTGGTGCTCCAAATCCATTCATATCCAGCAGCCAAGGTGGTGGTCTGTGTTTTAACACCTGTGAACGATTTCAATTTTCCTGTTTTTTTTACTTTTAAATGTTAAAACTTCGGTGCTTTCCTAAGGACACGAAGATGCCATTGCCAGTTACCAGCAGAGTTTTCCAACCCCATAAATTGGCGAATTAAAACCATCCCTGGGGAACCATTATTGCCCAGTGTCTCTTTATGCTGGCACTTAGAAAGTTCTTATGCTGATTAAATTGACCTTTATAGTGGCTTAGCTGAGAATAGCAACTATAAGAGATGGAAACTGTTGAGGAAAGTGTTGTTAGTCCCACAGTTTCTGCTGCCACAGAAGAGGAGATGATTTTTTGCATATGTGCAAAACATACACTATTCATCCTTTTCCGTTGTAAAAATGCTCTTTCCAGTTCGGTGCTGTTCTTGCTTGCTTCTTCCCGGTGTCTGTGCTTTTTGTTTGCGGTGACCCTTTGTGCCCTGTATCAGAGCCAGTCCCTGTGATATCTGGGCTGAAGACACATACCAGTAACAGACGAAGATGCTAATGGTCATCTCCACAGTCATTCCTGAGATGAGAGGCCTCCAACATAAGGGCACATGTTACTCAGTTTCTTTGTGACAAGTTCTACATTTCTAGCATTTTTTGGCCAGGCAGTTTTGTGCAAATGAAAATATTGCTGGGAAGGAGCTGTCTTTAAAATGTAAATCTGATTTTGTCACTTCTGTGCACAGTCTGGTCCCCGCTTACCTAACTTCCCTGCCTACTTCCTTAACCATCTCCTTCTAGTTAAAGGGCTTTGCCTGTACTGCCTCTTTTGCCTAGAATGTTCTCCCCATCCCTCTTCCCTCGGTTACTAACTTTCTAACCATCTTGGTGATCTCAGTTCAAGCTTACCTTCCTCACAGAAGCTGTCTGGACCTTCCCTACCAGCTCCTAGCTCTAATCTTTTGTAAGCTCTCACTATATCATGTATTTTTCTCTTTCTGGTTGCAGTTTAATCTATGTGGTTACTTTATCATCTTTCATTAGACTGCAAGCTCCATGAAGACAGAGATCATGACCATTTTGGCCATTTGCCCATTGTGTTCCCCACCCTAGTTCAGTGCTGGTGCAGGGCAGGTACTCAATGTCGAAGGAAGGAATGAAGATCCTTACTGCACGCTGGGATGAAACACTGCTTTTCAGAAAGTCAGTGTGTGAAAGTACAAGCTTTCAAGCAGGAAAGGGAGGAGCCCTGAGCAGGCTGTCCCTCCTCACTGCCAAGTAGAAGATGAAAGATCTGTACCCAAAGTCAAAGAGCTCTACAAGGGCAGGGTCCTTACCTTTTCCTCCAGAGACAAAATGTTGACTTTGTTTGGTTTGGGGCTTTCATTGGATTTTTTTAAGCCACTGAAGTATAAGAAGCAACTGGAGAAGTATCACCTCAACCAAGGAAACTAAAGGTCAATAGTAAGAGCTCAGGCTCTGGGGTCAGATGAAAGAGGTTTGAACGACTTTCTAGTCGTATGACCTTAGGCGAGTTGCGCAGCCTCTCACAGCCTCAATTGCCTGATACTACCTACTTCATAGGTTGCTTTCAAGTTGAGATGGAGGAATACGTGTAAGGCATTTAGAACAGTGCCTGGCACATGGCAAGTGCTCAGTATACATTAGCTATATTATTCACCCCAGGTTGCGTAGCCGTTGTTTCATTAAGCAAACCAAGTGCTGTGTTCATACTGGGGATGGGGGAGGGGGGATGAGGAGACAGAGCTCCTGCCTATAGGGCGAGCACAATTCATTCTTTGGTTCATTCCCTGGAGAAAGGGGGTGGGAGGGATATTTACTGCCCACTCTTCAAGACTTGGCCTGAGCAACATAATATGTATATAAAGTGCTTGGAGATGCTTAGAAGCAAGGCAAAGAGGAATCATAAAAGGTGCTGAGAACTTTTCATATTTGAACCTTATCCATTGCATTCTCTCTAGTTTCTTTTTCCATTCTTCCTGTGTCTGGAGCAATCCACATTGCCAGTGAACTTCACTCTTCTGAAATCGTTTTGATTGAATGCAAAGTGCTATTTAGATGGGCTTTCCTGCCCAGCAATAATGGTTCACAGACTAATATTGATACTAAGAGGTCAGAGAAGTTAAGTCACTTACCCAAGGTCACATAGTTAATTAATAAGCGCAGTATAAGAGCTGGGCTTCAGACCCAGATCAACCTCTTAACCACTTCTGCCTCGCAGTGGATCTCAAGCCACCTGGAGGTGTTTGAGAGCTCTCCAGGTAATGCACGATTAGTCTCCTCGTACAGGGAAGGCTGGAAGAGTACCAGGCAGCATCCGTGCACTTCTGTTCTTTGCTGTCTCTTTGAATGAGAGGAGACAGATTTTAGCAGCTCTTGGGTTGACTCAAGGCTGCTGTGTGAGGGGATGGGAGGTGGGTAGGCTAATAAAGACTTCGGGTTGAAGGAGACACGAGAGAGCATCTTTGACTTCTCCTAGGGCTACTGAGTAACTTGTCCAGGTCCTGGTCCTCTGTGTTGAGGACCAAACCCAAGAAACCTAGAAACCCAGGGCTTTCCTTTCACACCAGCAGGGTTCTGGAGGAGCTTACCTTTGGGACTCACATCTCAACTTACCCGCCTGGTCCTCCATTTCTTCCTTGCTTAAAGGCCCATGAGCCCACTTCTTGTCTTCCTTAACTGTCCACCTGCTTTCCTTCATCCTGTAGCAGAAAGTGACAGTTTCCATCACCAGGGCCACCTCAGGCAGCCTGGGAGCTCTCTTGCGGGGCAGGGGAAGGAGAACAGGGATTGAGATTTACTGGGTAAAAAGCGTTTGAGGAACCCTGGATTAGATGCTGCTGCTCCAGTTCTGCTCTCCCTGGAAAAGTGGAGGCAGAGCCGGAAAAAAGATCGAGGTCCTGTTTATACCGGGCTTCCTGTGGGGTGGGTGGGTGGGGAAGCCGAGAGAAAAGCTGACATCACTATGTCGTGAAGATTACCACTTGTTTAGATGTCAGACGCGTTCCACTCCATGCCTCACTTAGGAGCAGTTGACCGTCCAGTGTTCAGAGCCTGGACCTCGTCTGGTGAATTTTCCTGAGGCAGAAGTGTCACTGGATTCTTTCATGTGTTGGAGTGTAGGCAGCACGGCCTGTTTTAGAAACTACGCGGACACTTTGAACTGTGTGAGCCCGTGCCAGAAGAATGGCATTTCAGGGCCCGGTAAACTTGGGAGAAACTTTTTGATGTCCTTCTGAAAGCAATGTTTCCCTCTGAAGTCAAGGAGGGTGTGTTCTAGCAAAAGCAGCGAGGGAGCCCAGATCTGCTTTCTCCATGTGCACCAGGCCTCAGGGGAGACTCGTGACCAGACAGCCCCCGTCCAGGTGTTCCATTTTGCTTATGGTGGACGTGGGGAGGCGGGCCTGTTGACAGTGCTGTGAAACCCTCACTGTCAGAACTTACAAATGCCTTTCCCGTGTTTCCTTCTTCCCCCACCCCTTTACACAAGGCTTGAGGCTCTTAGAGACCAGGAAATGCCTGAGCGTATGTGGTAGAGCCCTGCACCGAGCCTGGGATCTGGTCTTCAGCTGTGCCCTCTCCCGCATCCTCGCCTGTGACACCAGGCACTTGCATGGTCCCGCCCGGCCTTAGTCCTGTAGACGGTTGCTGGAGTGCCTTGTTTATACCCCTGGCCAAGAAGACAGTGGAGTGTAAAGTGAGGCCCAGAGAGGAGGAACTGACCGTGTGACTTAAGTTTCCACTGGCAGGCGTCCGCCCGGATGTACACTGTGGGCAGGGTCAGCCTGAGTAGCAGCAAATACAATACTGTGGTTTTAGTTTCTTTGCCGAGCAGAGTTTTTTTCCAACCTCGAGTTTCTTGAGGATGAGGACAATGTCTTATTTATCTTTGTATCCCATGTACCCAACACGGTGCTTGGCACAAAGACAGTGTCCAGTAAGTGGACATGTTACTTCTTTAAAGAAACGTTGAAAGCCAGATGGAGTAGATGACTTATGTGCTCCTGTGTCTCCCCATATGTGTTGGGGGTCCACAGTACATTTGGGGCTGAAGTTCAGGTTGGCTGGTCGGGTATCTCATATCTTAAATGTGAAATGTCAAAAAAACATTTTCACCTCCATCCTCTTCCAGAGCTGTGAATAGAACTTGGCACCCTGCGAGGTGGTTACTCAGCAGTGCCCATTCTGGAGCCGTCCCTGACAAGGCACAGTGTGAATCCTAGGTCCAGTCAAGATTATTAAGAGATCATTTGATAAGCAAAAAATTATCTAGCAAGTTGAAATTGGACAAGGTTACCTGAGCAGGTTACCCCTTTTCTTAAGGGCGAAAATTCTAGTGGCAAGTTATTTTAGCTCTCTTTGGAATCACACTGTATGTGACCTTGAACAGTGTGTTGTTTTGAAGGACGGAATGACTGACTAGATGCTAATCCTAGAATATGTACCGCGTTAATTGTTCCAGGAACTTTCACAGAAAAGCTGGTTTTATTTAAAACATACTGCTCATTACACGAGAACCATCATCCTTTTACTGGCTGAGTTCAGCCCTGGAACGTGAAGGTGAAGTGTTTCTGTTCGGACATAAAGAAAGTGAGGCATCCATTTCCTGTCTGAGGAGAACTTCGCTGTTTACCAGTCAGCTTTGTGTGCTGAATCCTCTTCCCCCTTTAATAAACCTTGGTTATTTTTTCGTCAATCTGCTGCTGTTGTGTGGTTCTTTCTAATTTTTTTTTCCTTTGTGGAATGAACATTGGTATAGACCATCTTGTTGGAAGGTGGGCAGACAACCAGGAAGAGGGTGATGAGAAGAAAAGTGACATTTGAAAACTATAATTTAATATGCCAAAATGTTTTTTCGATTTTTTTTTTTTTCTTTAGGATAAGGAAACCTGTGTGGGTACCAACAATCAAAGCTACATCTGTGACACAGGACACTGCTGTGGACAGTCTCAGTGCTGCAACTACTACTATGAACTCTGGTGTAAGTCCTTGCCCCCTGGGACATCTGTGGCACTCCAGGGTGCTCCTGGTCACGGTCTCTGCTCATTGGGAAATGGTGGACTGGGCCATGTTTCTTACTCTCTTGGAGGAGGTGTTGCAAGTAGAAACTGTTGCTGGGTTCTAGATGCGATTCCTCTGTAGAGGACTGGTCCAGTGCCCTTTGGACACCATGGGCTAAAGACTAGAAAATATGGTCAGAGTCTTCTGAAGAGGCCATGGGTACGAGGTCTGCTGCAGGAACTCCTGCCTGGGGTTCTCTCTGACGCCACCTCCAGTGTGTCCTGAGCAGTGGTAACAATACACCCTTCCACGAGCCAGCCCAGACACCCAGGCTTTGCCATCTTTGCGAAGAGAGGTTGCAGCAGCCAACCTGTGAATGCCAGGCGAGGCTTTGTGGAGAGCTGTAGTGTTGTTTTCTTATAACAGCCTTAAGGACTTCCAGGATTCCTCATAGAGCATCAAGGAGCTGCCTCTGTTTCTGAGGGTCCCTGTCAAAGGGATCACCTTCTCCTAGGTCCCTGCCCATGGAGCCCTCTCAGGGTGAGGGAGTCTAGAGGTTTAGCCCCTTTGTTTCTTTCCCATTTCTCAAGCTGAAGTGTCTGGAGGCTTGCTTCTCCAGTGTACCTTCCCTGTTAGCCCCATGTGGCTAATTGCCACATGCAGACAGTCCTCTTCTTGCCACTGGTTTGTTTGAGGCCATGAACTTGCACCTTTCAGGCTTGCCCAAGGGTGGCGACGTCACCGTGATCTTCAGGGAGCGAGCCAGGTTCGAGAAGTTCACTAACACACTTTGGATTCCAATCTTCTCAAAGCTTGGATGAGACCCTACAGGATGCTGGACAACGAATCGGGAGGACAGGAGAGTCCTTAGGGCAGGGTCCCCAGGTGACCGGCACTGCACCGGTTCTCACAACTGTCTGTAGAGAGGAGAAACAGTAGACTGTTTCCCCAGATAGTTCTAAGCTCCTGTCACTCCTTCTGTTTGGAAACAAACTGGGCTGGTTTGTCAAACTATGCCTTTGCTGCCAGTGTCACCCTGTCCTTTCTCCCCTTCCTCTGTCTGATCTCCCCACTCCCTCCACATCAGTGATGTGGTCGGAAAGCTACAAGTGCTATTGTTTAGTATGGAAAGGAAATTAGATTCTTGGCTGGTCAGTCTCTCCCTCTCAATGTAAACGTATTTTGTAGCCTGTGGGAGTGGTTCCTTCAAACAGGACCTCTCCTCACCCTTATACTTCCCTTTCAAGGACTGAGGACTGGCTTGTCCTTTCTGAGGAATCCCAGGGGTGGTCAAATGCATACTTCCTTCCCAAGGAGACGACAGGGCTCAGGATGTCCCCACCATTCCTCCGTGAATATAAGCAACAGCAAAGGAGGGCCCAGAACTGTTGCTATTTTAGAAGGGGTGGGGCCGAGGGACTTAGTAGAGGACACAAAGTGCCAAGCAGGTGAACAGACTGTGTTTAAATGTTTTAAAATGTAGATAACCACAGGGTTCAAATTCTCCCTCCCACCCCTTGTTAAAACAAAAGTCGAAGCTGGGCTGCCAAAAAGCCACAGAGCTGCAGTTTGTTTTTCCGGGGCCTGGCCCAGGCAGCATCGGTTGTGGAGAGGCATGGGCTTGCTGATGGCCTCGTCTCAGACTGACAGAGCCTCCTGGGACCTTGGCGGAGCAGGCTCCGTAGCCACCAGAATTGGGTCACTGTCGTCAGGGTTGGGGGGGGGGTGGGCAGCGGGGACAGGGAGACCCAGATGGCAGGGAGGCAGCCTGGGAACCAGGCACCTCATCCCAAGGGCTTAAAGAAAGCCAGAGGAGGAGCTGCTAAGTGGCTGATTATCTCCAGTTATGGTCAGCGGGGGAAAGGAGGAGGCTAGAGACCAGAGTCCGGACAGGGAGAAAAGACTCGCCACTATATGAGTTGGTCCACGCTTTCTGAGTTCTGGAGGGATGGAGGTTATAAAAGCAAAACTGTCCTCATCAGTGCCCAAAAGTGACTTCTTAGTCAGGAGATGCCCAGTGAGTATTCTGCCTCCCTCAGAATTCTTTGGTTTTCTTCCTTATCGGGTCCTGGCCTCTGCCTGATGTGTGTATAGAGGGAAGTTGAGTGTTGGAATGAACCCCTTCAATTCTTACCAAAGCTGCATTTTTGGGGTGCCTGGGTTGCTCGGTTGAACATCCGACTCTTGGTTTTGGCTCAGGTCATGATCCCAGGGTCTTGGGATCGAGCCTCGAGTTGGACTCTGTGTTGTGTGGAGCCTGCTTAAGATTCTCCCCCTTCCCATTCTCCCTCTGCCCCTCTCACCTGCTCGTGCGCTGTCTGTCTCTCTAAAAAAAAAAAAAAAAAAAAAAACACCAACACCAACAAAAAAAAAACCCTGCTTTTTGGTCGTTTTGAACCCCTTTCCTTCTGATTGCCTCTAAACTTTGTCCGAAATGCAAAAAGAACGGGCTTTGGGTTATTCTTTTTGTCTCTTTCCTTTGGAAGGAAAAAAAGTCTCAGCCAGGAAATCCTTGGCAGAATTTCTGTCAGACCGAGTACCTCTTTAACCACGGTTGCCTACAGGGAAGGCCTCAGGGAAAAAAGGGAAAAATGCCATTTCCACCAACCCTTTCATCTCTACTGAGCTGAATTTTCCTGTGTGCCGGAGTGCCGTGCGTGCGCGCGCGCACGCACACACACACACACACACACACACACACACACGCACATACAGACCTTAGGCTTCATCAGCACCCTTTCTCCCTTTCAGTTGTAACCTAAGCCAGTAGTTATTACTGGGCCTGCATCAAATGGGAAGCGAAGGTCCTGTTTTAGCACTAAGGCTATAAGGGCTGGTCATCATCATTATTGTTACCCCATGCATTTTTATGGCACTTGTACTTTAATTCATTATTCAGTCATTTATTCATTCAGTAAACCCTTACTCCAATGGTTCTCAAAATTTGGCAAGCATCCAAATTTCCTGGAGGGCTTATTAAAACACAGAGCTCTCGGCCCTGCTCCCAGTTTTTTATTCAGTAGGTCTGAGGTGGACTTGAGAATTTGTGGTCCTAACAAACTCCTACTTGATGCTCTGACCTCTTCTGTGTTAGAAACTGTGGGGAGTCATACATAATCCTTGCTGTCAACAGGGAATCTCCTAACAGAGAGAGGAGATAAGACACAGCTCCCCACTAGTAACACTGAGAGTGGAATGTATGTGGCAGGACTACTGTGAATGTTCAGGAGAGTTTGCTTTGGCTAGCCAAGATTCAGGCAGCCTTCGTGGAAGAGGTGGGATTTGAAGTGCACCCTAAAGAATGGATAGGATTTAAACTCATGAAGAACATAGGGGCCCCTGGGTGGCTTAGTCGGTTAAGCATCTGACTTCAGCTCAGGTCATGATGTCTCACAGTTCATGGGTTTGAGCCCTGCATCGGGCTCTGTGCTAACAGCTCAAAGCCTAGAGGCTGTTTCAGATTCTGTGTCTCCATCTCTCTCTCTGCCCCTCCCTCCTCACGCTCTCTCTCTCTCTGTCTCTCAAAAATAAAATAAACGTTAAAAAAAAAATTAAACACATGAACATGAAGAAGGGTACAGTGGCTTTGCAGGCAGAGGAACAGCATAGGCCAGGACCCCATGGGAAAGAACATTGTACGCGTGATGTTGTTCACCCTTCCCCTGGGCCTGTGGGGCTTGTCTGGGAAGGAGCAGGAAGTGAGCTAATGTGCACAGAGCTCTGCTACATATGAGGCACCGGTAAGGTCTTCAATCACATGTCTCCTTTCACCCCGAGAGCAACCCTGCTACGTACGCATATCATCCCCATGTGTCCTGACCCAGGGGCGTTAAGTAACTGTTCATTTGGATGCAGATGACTGGTAGCGTCAGTGTGCCTCACTCCAAAGCCACCCCCTTCCAGAACTATGAGCCAGACTAGAAGGTGATGGGCCCAGGTCGTGGAAGGTCCGGAATGTGCGTGTTTAATTTCCACCTGAGGATGCCCTTCATGGCACAAGTAGGAGCAAAGAGGAAAACCAAAGGTGAGAGAGGCCACCAACATGCTCAAGGCTAAAGATCCTGAACCTGGATCTCCCGATTCTCATCCTAGGGCTCTTTCCACTCACCAAGCTACATTGTCCAGGGAGAGGTCAGAGCTGGGAATTTCTGCTCCTGAGATAATTTGAGGGACCTTCACCCGGGTATCAGTTTTCCCTTGTCTGGGCCTTAGTTAGGGAGAGGGGAGTGTTTCTGGGCAGTGGAATCCCTCTGAGGTGACATGAAATTCTGTTTAAGACTGCCCCGCTTGTTTTCCACCTGTTAAATTTTCCTTTTTAGTTATCTTAAGATGTCCATTGTTGGGCTGCTTGTAAGGAAGGCCCATGGCATTTGCCACCCTTAGCAGGGTGGAGAGTGGGAAGCTGGGGCCTTCTTCTAAGCCCTGATTGGACCCCCACTTGCCCCGATTGGACCCCTGCTCCTAGAGGTCCAGGCTTCTGGACAAAAGTAGGTTCATCAGTAGTACTTGGGCTAGCTTTCCAATGAATGTAGCCAAGAACAGAACCTAGAAGCAGACTTTGGACTTGTTCCACTGTCGCTTTTTTATGGAGTATTTTTTTGGGGGAATAAAAGAGGAATGGAAAGAAAACCCTTCCCATAGGTGGTCATACCTGTAACAAGAATAGTAGTAACAATCTAGAGAACTTATTATATGCCAAGCATGGTTCTGAGGACTCTCCATATATCAACTTGTTTATTCCTCACAGTGACCGGTAAGGTAGAAACTGTTATTCTCCCATTTTACAGGTGAGGGAAGTGAAAACAAAATTACCAAGGTCACAAAGCTAGGAAGTAGTTTTGTGAGCTGTGATTTGAATCCAGGTCACTGCCTCTTCCCTTCTATAACTGCAGTCATGCTTATAGGAAGCTTGTCCAGTCTTTCAGATGAACTTGTAAGTCTTCTGAGGTCTTCTGTTCCCTAATTCAGGCCTTTTCCACAGAGGCAGTGGCAGGAGCTCCTGCTGAGAGCTTTAAGGGGCCAGGGAGGTCACCCACCATCCTATGGCGTAGAAGGAGAGCTAATTTACAGTATGCTTTGGCTTCCTAATGAGGAATTTCCTGCCCCGTTGGGGAGTGGTGTTTTCCCAAGTTTATAGTGAACTCTGGGGCACATGACTCAGTTCCTACATTGAACTGTGATTGTTTTTCAAAACTTGTTTTCTGTTTTGCTTAGCATGACAAATGCTCCCCACCATGAGATCACAGCTTTCAAAGTTGTCATTGGGGAATGTAGTCTCTGGGTAGATGTGTGTTTGGAAAGGAGGGCATGCTTCTGTCTTTCTCTGTGTGTCTCTTTCATTAGGTTTTTCTTTTGTAAACTTTCTTCCTTGTTTGTGAAATCTAGCAAAAAGATCAAAAGTTTGTACAACTCCGGAGGGACCAGTCTGGATATTCTCCCTTTTAAACTTGGTGGGACATTACTTTGACTCCAGTGACTCCCAAGAGAGTCCATTTTGTGAGGGCCAGACGAGAATGCCTTTTGCCTTCCCACATTAACCCCACCACTGGGACCAGCTCATTAAGGGTCTTTTCTGGACCTGTGCTAACACACCATCTTGGCACTAGTCACATTGTGCTTCCAAGTTAGATTTCCCTCCGTTTTGACCCACACACATAATCTTTTGTCATACTGTAGTAGAACTGAAGAGGGGTGTCTGGCTGGCTCAGTTGAAAGAGTATGCAACTCTTGATCTTGGGGTGGTGAGTTCAACCTCCATGTTGGGTGTAGAGATTACCTAAATAAATAAAAACTTAAAAAAAAGAAATGAACAAATTGGAACTCATTTTGAGACTTGTAACATAAATATAACATCACACAACTGGTACCTGGTAGGGAGACTTTTTCTACCTGTTATTCTACATGAAAAGAAGTAGGGTGGTGGAATTTCAATGGATTCATGAGTTGTCTGGTGCTCTCTTAGATATGACTAAGGCAGTTTTGCTAAGGGTGTGTGTTCTAGTTGTCTCATTTCTTCCCCCAGTCTCCTGCCCTGCCTAATTTTTCCTTTAAAAAAAAAATCTGTGTTTCTGTTATACTCCTAGTTTGGTGGATCTCAGTCTTTTTTCTGGGTGAAGGATTCCCTTAAGAATCTGATGAACATTGGGGCGCCTGGGTGACTCAGTTGGTTAAGCATCTGGCTCTTAGTTTTGGCTCAGGTCGTGATCTTGGTGGTTCGTGAGATCAAGCCTGGAGTGGGGCTCTGTGCTAACAGCGTGGGGCCTGCTTGGGATTCTCTCTCTCTCCCTCTCCCTCTTGCCCTCTCTCTCTCAAAATGAAAATACATAAGTATTTTTAAAAAAGAAAAACAAAAAACAAAACATTAAAAAATAAAATCATGTTTCTTATATAGTCTATAAAATGAGAAATACTGTCCCTGGATCATTTATATTGCAGCATAAAGGTTAAAAGTTGGTTTACCTTTTAGGTAAGAAACTACTGAAAAAAATGCCTTGGGAGGTAAAAACTAGTTGAGTTAGATGCTAATTATCTAATGAGAGAATGTACGTTAAAGGTATACCAAGAAATATAAAGGATTGTGAGACTATGCTGGGCAGGTGAGAGAAATATAGGTAATATGGATGAATGGTTAGCCCAGAAACTCTTAGACTGGACTCTAAAATGCATTTGGAAACCAGACTCTTCAGCAGAATGCACTGTACTTTTTTGTGCCACCAACCCCCAGCCCTGAAAAGGGTCACAGATCCAGATGGCAGGGCCTGAGGATGTTATGGGACAGCATCAGGGAACCACTTCCCTCCCAGAGCTCTTCTCTGGCCTCAGCACCATTTCTGAGGGCTCTTGTGATGGTGTTTATCCAGTCCTCAGTCAACCAGCAGCAGGAGAGAAAAATATAAGTGAAATTAAGCAAAGGTCATTAGCGAGTCTGGGAAAGACCACAAGGGAGACTTCTTGACTTCAACTTATGTGTATGTTCTCTGCTTAGGAATGGGGTTTTTCAGGGCGCCTGGGTGGCTCTGTTGAGTGTCCAACTTCGGCTCAGGTCATGATCATACGGTTTGTGAGTTTGAGCCCCACATTGGGCTCTGTGCTCATAGCTCAGAGCCTCGAGCCTGCTTTAGATTCTGTGTCTCCCTCTCTCTCTGCCCCAACCCACTCGCATTCTGTCTCTGTCTCTCTCAAAAATAAATAAACATTAAAAAAAAAAATGGTAGGGGTGCCTGGGTGGCTCAGTTGGTTAAGCGTCCAACTTTAGCTCAGGTCATGATCTCATGGTTAGTGGGTTCCAGCCCCGCATCAGGCTCTGTGCTGACAGCTCAGAGCCTGGAGCCTGCTTCAGATTCTGTGTCTCCCTCTCTCTGCCCCTCCCCAGCTCATGCTCTGTCTTTCTCTGTCTCTCTCTGTCTCTAAAAAATAAACGTTTAAAAAAAAAAAAAGAAATGGGGTTTTTCTGTTTGCTGATGGGATAAAGGGAAAAAATCCTCAGCCCATTGTCCTCCACCTGTTCTCTGGTTGGGAGGCCTCAGGAGAAGGTTCCATTGAACACTGACATGTGCTGAAAGCAATTAGGTGTCATACATACAATGGTGTTGCCCGTCTGCCAGGGCCAGGCTGCTGTACCACTGTCCCGTTTCACTGTGGTGGCTTTGGAGAAGATTCAGCAGGGACACCCCTGGGGGACAGAAGGAGCCATTGCCAGAAGCCACACCCTAAATGTCAGTGCGATCTTTTGGAATATTGTATTCTGGTACAAATGGGGAATAAAAGCAGGTTTATTCACATACAAGTTTGGGGGAAAGGGGGGCTTTTTTTTTTTTTTTTTTTTTAAGTAAGCTCTGTATCCAGCACGGGGCTCAAACTCATAACCCTGAGATCACACAGTCTACTGAATGAGCCAGCCAGGAATCCCAGGGCTTTTTTTTAGAATTTATTTTAAGTTATTTTTATTCTTAAAAAATTTTTTTTCTTAGATGTTTATTTATTTTTGAGAGAGAGAGAGACAGAGATGAGTGGTGGAGGGGTAGAGAGAGAGGGAGACACAGAATCCGAAGCAGGGTCCAGGTTCTGAGCTGTCAGCACAGAGCCTGATGTGGGGTCTGAAACTCACAAACCATTAGATCATAACCTGAGCTGAAGTCAGACACTTAACCGACTGAACCACCTGGGCGCACGCCCCCACCACCCCACCTTTTTTTTCTTAATAATCTTAACTCATTCTGATAAGAGATTCATGTGAAAATACTTAAGTTCTAAACACAAATTTATCATCACAAAGCAGGTAATCAAAAATACAGGTAGCATTTGTAATAGAAAAAATTGAAATTCATCAGGTGTAGAGAACAAATGAACAGTAATCTGTTCTTAGTAACAACTCACCTTACAATTGTTCCTCAGATAAATTTTTTATTGAGAACTATATATATCCTTTTTATTTTTATTTTTTTTTAATTTTTTTTTTCAACGTTTTTTATTTATTTTTGGGACAGAGAGAGAGACAGAGCATGAACGGGGGAGGGGCAGAGAGAGAGGGAGACACAGAATCGGAAACAGGCTCCAGGCTCCGAGCCATCAGCCCAGAGCCTGACGCGGGGCTCGAACTCATGGACCGCGAGATCGTGACCTGGCTGAAGTCGGACGCTTAACCGACTGTGCCACCCAGGCGCCCCTATATCCTTTTTATTTTTAAGAACTACATGTTCACCTTAGAGAAATTTGAAATGCAGATAAGCAAAAAACAGCAGATCTAATACCAGAAAATCTACTGTCCTGTCATCCAGGTCAAAGGTGGTTTCGCTTTTTTTTTTTTTTAATGTTTATTCATTTATTATTATTATTTTTTAATTTTTTTTTAACGTTTATTTATTTTTGAGACAGAGAGAGACAGAGCATGAACAGGGGAGGGTCAGAGAGAGAGGGAGACACAAAATCTGAAACAGGCTCCAGGCTCTGAGCGGTCAGCACAGAGCCCGACGTGGGGCTCGAACCCACGGACCGCGAGATCATGACCTGAGCCGAAGTCGGATGCTTAACCGACTGAGCCACCCAGGCGCCCCTACTTATTTATTTTTTGAGAGAGGGAGAGAGAGAATACCAAGCAGGCTCTGTGCTGAACATCACAGAGGGGCTCAAATTCACTAACCATGAGATCGTGACCTGAGCTGAGATCAAGGGTTGTATGCCTAACTGACTGAGCCACCCAGGTGCCCCAGGATCATATTTTATGCTGTTTTGTATTTTGCTTTTCTTTTCTTTTTTTTTTAATGTTTACTTATTTATTTTGAGAGAGAGCACACACGCGTACAAGTGGGGGAGGAACAGAGAGAAAATGAGGGAGAGAATCCCATGCAGGCTCTGCACTGCCAGCACAGATCCTGCTGTGGGACCCAAACCCACAAACTGAGATCACGACCAGAGCTGAAATCAAGAGGCACTTAACCGACTGAGCCACCCAGGTGCCCTGGTTTTTTCACTTAATGTTAGAAACATCTCTATATGTCAAAAGTACGAGTCTATGAATATTTTTAAATGATTTATGTCATTTCATTGTGTGAATACATTACCAGAAGAACTTAAAAACCTATCTAGAAATTTATTATTATTATTTTTTAAGTAATTTCTCCTCCGAATGTGAGGCTTGAATTCACGACCCAAAAGAGGTCTATGCTCCACTTACTGAACCAGCCAGGCATCTTCCCCTCTTAATTTTTTAAAGAAAGGACAGCAAAAATATAAAATTGGTCACAGACATTTTTAAGTTTAATTTACTTTGTTTCCAGGTTTATAATTTTAAGGGCAAAATTGAAATTTCTTCTAATCCTACCACTTAAAAATAAGTCACTATTTTTGTGTTTTTCCTTCCAGTCTCTTCCCCTCCGTGTGTGTGTGTGTGTGTGTGTGTGTGTGTGTGTGTGTATTTTTCTTTTTTTTTTTTAACAAAATTGCTCAAGGATTTTCTGCATACATTTGAAGATTGGAGAGGGGTCTTATATTGGGGTTTGCAAAGATTCTCTGAGTCTGACCCAAGAGAACACAGTGGGAAACAAGAAGAAATAATCGGCCTGGAGAAGGGGAGGCTGCTAATGGCCCTGAGTCTAATGTAATCACAGGCCAAAGGGAGGTGGGGGTGTTATTTGCAACTGTAGGGCATGGAATTGTACTGGATTATATCAAGAGCAGAGGAAGTCATTTACACTCTCTAGGGAAGAGATGGACCTGAGGCGATTAGAATTTTTCCAAGTATAACTTTAGTGACTTGTATTACACCAGTGTGCGTGGAAGAGAAAAAGCCCGTGATCTTTTTGGTGATATCAAGAGAATCCTAAGAATTCTCTTATCAGGCAGCCCCTCCAAGGCCCTTTGCAGTTGCTAATCCACTGGGATTTTGAGGGGCTCTTTGCTTTTGGTGAGTAGCCTCATATAGCAGCAGGAAGTGAGGCTGTGGACTGGCCGTACGGTACTGAGCAGGGCTTGGAGGTAGGGGTGGGAGATGCGTAATGAGAAGGGCCGAAGCATTTGTGCCCGGGACAAAAAGAGGAGGAGTGTGCTGTCCTAAAAGGTGAGCATATTTCATGCCCACCAAACCTAACACGTAGGCCCAGCGGTGCCAGACAGGTGCCTGTCACCCTCTCCCACCCCATCTTTCACTCTGGCACAAGCACGTGTGAAAATTGAACACAGGTTCCAAATACGAATTCACTCGGTAAGGCCCGACAGTGCCAGCCTCGACCAGGTGGGCACTGTCTGGGGCCCCCCCTCCCCCCCCCCCCCCCGCTCAGAAAGCTGCCCCTCTGGCTGCTGTTCACCTGCTGCGTGTGCCTCTCTGCCTTCCTCCCCGCCCCCAGGGTTCTGGCTGGTGTGGACCATCATCATCATCCTGAGCTGCTGCTGTGTGTGCCACCACCGCCGAGCCAAGCATCGCCTTCAGGCCCAGCAGCGGCAGCATGAAATCAACCTGATCGCCTACCGAGAGGCCCACAATTACTCAGCGCTGCCATTTTATTTCAGTACGTACACGAAAAGCCGCCCCCCCCCCCCCCCACTCCGCCGTCCCCAGGGAGGACACACACAGACTGTGGGCCCCAGTGGGCCCTCTTACCCAGCACAGCACAGAGTCTTGCAGCTGTGGGAATGAGGGGCACTCCCCTTCGGCACAGAGGAGCATGTGAAGCCACTGGTCCAGTCCAAATCCACACCGGCCAGGTTCTGACCAGGTTTCGGATCCTTTAGCAAATTATTTTTTTAAGGCAAATGGTCAGAGGATGTATGATGTGAGTAAATCAAGGTTTAGATTCCTGTGGCCTGAAATCCTTCCATTTTGCTAACTGCCCTGTGATATGCCTGAGCCAAGGCTGCCATAAAAGAGGCAGATGGTGGCTGGGGGGGGGGGGGGTGGTGGTGACACTGGGACTTCCTGAGAACCAAGAAACGTGGTGACTCACTGAAGGACACTCACGTGACTTCCCTGGGGGGGGTTCTTCACACATGACCTCTCAAAAGGTCATTGGAGGCCCAGCTTGTCCAGAGCCATTCTACAGTGTGTTCTATAAAAGAAAGTGGCCACAGGTGTGGAATTACACATCCGGAAGCATTAAGTGCTTAGCACAGTGCCCGGCATATAGTAAGTGCTCAGTAAATGCTAGCAGTTATTGTTATAACCAGACCATCTGTGCCTTGAGACATTCAGCACATTCGAAAGATAATAAGCCTTGGTTGGCAGGACCCTCACCCTTCGCTGGTAACCCACCCGCTCCTGATCTGAGTCAGGATGAGGCTTGGTTTGTCTCTCTAGACCACCTCTAGCCACACTAGATTGAGGGACAACACAGATTTCTACCCTCCCAGAAAAAAGGACCCTTTACATCTGGAAAGGTGGTGGGGTGGGGAGGGGGGAAAAAAACGTTGTCAGGAAGTCTTAAATTAGGGTCCCTGACCCTGAGGCCTTATGGGACATAGATGGAGGACACAGTCTGAGCAAGAAACATGAGACTTGGGGGCATGTGGAAACAGATCCGTTCCTGGCAGGAATGATCTCTTGGCCATCCACCACACTTGCCTAACCTCAGCCTTAACTGCAGACAGGCAGAAGTCTTGCCTATGAAGCAGCTTTAGGGGCTCTCAGATTTCAAGAAGCTAGATTAGGTCACTCCCAGTCTGTCCCTCCTCCTCTGCACAGTTGTCCCATCCCCCTGCCCTGCCCACAAGCAGGAGCTGTAGCTGTCACTTCGCGGGTATGGGGGGTGGGGATGGGGAAGAGGCATATGTTTAGTGCAAGCTTTGCAGTCTGTCCTACAGCAATTGCCAGTGCGGTAATTTCTCCTCCCTGCCTCCCCATTTTAGGGTTTTTGCCAAACTATTTACTACCTCCTTATGAGGAAGTGGTGAACCGACCTCCGACTCCTCCCCCACCGTACAGTGCCTTCCAGCTACAGCAGCAGCAGCAGCTGCCTGCGCAGTGTGGCCCCACAGGCGGCAGCCCCCCAGGCGCCGATCCCACCAGGGGCCCCCAGGGGGCGCAGAGCAGCCCCTTGTCGGGGCCCAGCAGAAGCAGCACGAGACCCCCGAGCATCGCTGACCCTGAGCCCTCCGACGTGCCACCCAGCACAGCAGCCACCAAAGCCCCTGGGATGGAGCCCAGTGGCTCTGTGGCCGGCCTGGGAGAGCTGGACCCTGGGGCCTTCCTGGACAAAGATTCCGACTGTAAGGAGGAGCTGCTGAGAGATCACAGCTCCGAGCAAGGCAACGCCCTCCCCGATAGCAAAGACAAGACTCCTGGCCGACATCGCCGCTTCACGGGTGACTCGGGCATCGAGGTGTGTGTGTGCAACCGGGGCCACCATGACGACGACCTCAAAGAGTTCAACACGCTCATTGATGACGCTCTGGATGGGCCCCTGGACTTCTGTGACAGCTGCCACGTGCGGCCCCCCGGCGACGAGGAGGAAGGGCTCTGCCAGCCCTCCGAGGAGCAGGCCCGAGAGCCCGGGCACCCCCACCTGCCACGGCCGCCCGCGTGCCTGCTGCTGAACACCATCAATGAGCAGGACTCCCCAAACTCGCAGAGCAGCAGCTCCCCCAGCTAGAGCAGGCCCTGTCTGTGGCCTGAGAACTTGGCACAGCAACCAGGGTAGGGGGGAGCACCATGACAGAAGCATTAAGTGACTTTCAGAAAAAGTGGTACAGCCACTTCCGTTCTTTGCCCCCCGCCCCTTGCTCCTGCATTTTCCTACGTCTCCAGCTACAGCTGGGGGTGTGGATGCCTCTCTGCCCACAGGAGCACAGCGTTGTGGAGGGCTGAGAGGTTGGTTCGTTCTGTGACTCATTCCTCATATCCCACCCTGTCCCCCCTTTTCTCTTTTCAAGTCATATCTCAGTACCTGCTTGGGTCAGAGAGATGTGTGTTTCAGAAGCCCCAAGGAGGGGGCTGAGACTGTGCCCTGAGGTGACTTTGGTGGTGGAGTGGATTTATGCTCTGGTGTTCATTTAAGAGAACTTTGCTGTGTCTCAGCCTGGGAGAGGTGGCAGGTCTCAGTCCTGGGTGAATAAGGAAGGCCGCAGAGGCCCAGGGATTGTCACCCCTTGCTGCCAATGTCTGCAGAGCCAGAACTGGGCTCGTCCTGGGGGAAGAGGAGAGCTGATAGGCAGTTGTGTGGTAGGTTGGTGGGGGGCTTGCTGCTCTCAGATTCCAGGTGATCAGGTCAGTGTACCACTGGGCATCCTTGAGGGGCCCTTCCCAGCAGGTTTTGGCTGGCCACAGGACTGGTTCAGTGTGGAACATCACATCACCTTCTTTTTGGTTTCTCTTTAAACAACAACAGAGCTGAAAACAAGAACTTTATCAGTGGGGGCAGGCCAGAAAAGGGAAGTCTGTGGCTCTATCCCAAGTTGACCTTTCAAGAGCCTGGCTGCCTTTGAGCCAGGAGGAGATGCTTCCTGGGCAGGCTTGGGGCTATCTTGAACTTCTGTGGAACCGTAGGAGGCCCTAAGCCGTGGCAGTGGATCTGGGTGCAACTCTCCGCATCTCTGTCCTTTGCTCTGTGCCTACGGGTGACCAGGGTCCTCCCCCACCCAAACACACAGTCTGCAGGCCTTCATGTCTCGCTGTTCTCTATGAACAAATGAGGAGGCTGTGGGTCCCCAGAAAGAGTGGTCCCATAGCCTGGCTTTTACACAGTATTTTCTCTTGATTCTGAATACGTTCTTCTGGGGGTTTTTTTGTTTTTATTTTTTTTAAACTGACCACTTGGAAAAAAAAAATGCCTTGGTTATCTGTGGTTTTCATGCCCTTTCCCAGTCCTTCCCCAGCCCCCTTTTTGAGTGGGGTAACTATTTTTGTAGCCTATGTAAAGAGCCTAAGTGGCCCCGGTAGGAGGGTGAAGGCAGTGGTCCAGAAGGCCTGCAGGATCCTTATTACTGTAGTTGAGCTTTGATAGGAATAACTTGAATGGAGAAAGCAAACAGCTAAAACTAACATTCCCTGTCCAGTGCTGTTCATATGAAGAGTTTGGTTCTTTCCCCCTCTCTTGAACGATGATATTCACATTAGGCATTGACGTTGCAGTAAGAAAGGAAATATATATATATATATATATATATATATATATATATATATATATATTTGTACAAAAATAGACAAATCCAAGGCTGTGAGGTGAACGAGTGTCTGCGTTTGGAGTCCACAAAACCAAAATCCATGTTGAACAAAGTGAAGTCTGTGTACAATGACTTTTTGGATAACCTTTGTGTGTCTGTCCATTGTGTGTGAGCCCCCAGCCCTGTTTTCCTGTGAATATACTTTGAATGGCAGCCATTGTGCTCACGTCGACCACACGTTCGGAGCAGAAATGGCGCTCTCAAGGTAATTTATTTTACACATTTACTGTTTACTGAACAAACGTCTGACTGTGTACTCGGGTGTATCCAGCAGCATTGTCAATGGCAGGCCTCCCCCCACCCCCCCAGCCCCGCGTCTGCCAGAGACAACTGTGCTCGAAGTAGAGGCTTTCCTCTACCCATCACTGCAATTTGCACATCGCTCCGTGGACACTCGGAGGCCTGTGTTCTGTTCCCTGTAAATGGAAACGTGCTCTGAACCTGTCTGCCCCCCTTGGCGCCTCCTGGCCCTAGGTGTCAGCCCCCAGGGGGTGTTCAAAACCACTCGGCACAGAAGGCGAAGGCGGAACTTCAGACAGAAGCTTGATTGGATCTTCAGTGACAAGCTTGGACTAGCTGTGGCCCAGACGTCAGCCCTGTGCCCGGAATTGCCAGGAGAGTTTGGGAGACACCGCAGAGCCAAAGGGCTTACCTCTCTCTGCTGAGGTCCAGTGTCGTGCAAGCAAGCCCGTGTGTGGCAGGAGTGGGTGGGAGTGTGTCAGCAGCCCTCAGATGCCTTTCCTTCCACCGTTGTTGTTGTTGTTGTTGTTGTTGTTGTTGTTGTTTTTTAAATAAAATCCCAAACAACTCACTGAAGGATTCACCAGAATGAATCCTTCTTCAGTTAACTGATCAAATGGATGAAGCCTGGCCCTCTCAAGTTTCCTTCCCCAGTTGGGAGTGGGGAACTGGCCTGCGTGTTAACTGTTGGGGTCACTGCAGCGTCCTGCCCTAAAGGCATGAGAAGAAGAAAATGGAGCTGCCGGAGCCGGGCTTGATTCCAGGGGTCACAGTCCGGCCCCTGCCAAGGGGGGGGGCTCCCCTGCCAGGAGAGAGGTGGAAATAGGGAGCTGAAGGACTAGTCAGGGGGCCAGGGAGATTTGACTGAATCTGGTTTTCCAGGTGAACAAGAAGGAAGGGGTTGGTATGGTCGAGGGTTTGGTGCTACAGTCAGAAGATTTGCAAATGCTAACACATTCCTGTGTGAGGCACATCACCATTTGTCAGTTCTTGTGAATATGTGTATTTTAAGCAATAAGATTCAGCTGGTCAGACTTTTCTGGGCAGTCTCGGTGATGCATTTCCTGTGCTGTGATTGTTCTGAAGACAGAGTGGCTCTAACCACTGTGAGAAGCCCAAATAAAATCGATCCCAAAAACGCGACTGTTCTTTTTTTCTTGCAGCACTTTGGGTTTTTGTTGTTGTTGTTCCCCTTCCTCATACTTCAAGGCTCATCCTGCGAGATTCCTAGCTGCATTTTTCCCTGGTCCACACAGGGACCGAGAGAAGTCACGGAACGGTTGAGGACAGGCCCCTGGCCCGAGCAGAGACCACGGGACCAAGGGCAGGCTGGGTAATGCTTCTGCTGAGGCCACACTTTGTCCTAAGGAGTTTTCCCTAAACCCTCTCTCTGCCAAGGGTATATTTCTGATGTTTGGAATACTTTGTAAAGTTCCACAAGCAGGTTAGAATCAGACACACAAAAAAAGCAGAAACAAGTTTTCTCACATACTCGGAAGCTGAAATGACATTTGAAAGAGAGCAAGCACTCCATGAGATCTTTTAATGATGTGATAGGGGGATGCCTGGTGGGCTCAGCCGGTGGAGCGTGACTCTTGATCTCAGGTTTGTGTGTTCGAACCCCGCATTGGATGTAGAGATCACTTAAAAATAATAAAAATCTTGGGGGCACCTGGGTGGCTCAGTCGGTTGAGTGTCCGACTTCAGCTCAGGTTATGATCGTGCTGTGCTGTTTGTGGGTGTGAGCCACGTTTGACCTCTGTGCTGACAGCTCAGAGCCTGGAACCTGCTTCAGATTCTGTGTCTCCCTCTCTCTCGGCCCCACCCCCCCGCTCATGCTCTGTCTCTCTCTCTCTGTCTCTCTCAAAAATAAATAAATCATTAAAAAAATTGTTTTAAGGGGCGCCTGGGTGGCTCAGTCGGTTGGGCGGCCGACTTCGGCTCAGGTCATGATCTCGCGGTCTGTGAGTTCGAGCCCCGCGTCGGGCTCTGTGCTGACAGCTCAGAGCCCGGAGCCTGTTTCAGATTGTGTGTCTCCCTCTCTCTGACCCTCCCCCGTTCATGCTCTGCCTCTCTCTGTCTCAAAAATAAATAAACGTTAAAAAAATTTTTTTTTAAAACTTAAAATTGTTTTAAATCTTTAGGAAAAAGATGATATGATAGAAATGTGGACAGGCCCTGGAATTTGATAACACAAAGCATGTACTACTGAGTCTCCCACTTTGTGCCCAACACTGTGCTGGATGTGGAGGAGAATGCAAAAGAAATACATAAGACAAAACCTCTGCCCTCTAGAAGTTAAGCTTCAGTCAGGAAGATAAAACACCCGTGTAAAATAGTTAACAACAGGAGGTAGACTGAGATGAAGTCAACAGTACAGATTGAGGAAATCTTGAGGAATCGTGGGGGCTTGTTTGAAGTCTTGCCTACCAGGCAGGGACTTAAGAACTGATTTCTAGGCCATGGGAGAGCCACTGGTGTGCCAGCATCTGCCATCCTGGGCCAGTGATTCTTTCCTAAGAAAAGAATCACTTGTCATTTTCACTTGTCATTTTACCTCCTCCTTAGGACTATCCACCTAGAACTTAGAGTCACATGTAAGGAAGTCCCTGCCTTAAGGGAAGGACCAGGCTTCTGTCTCTGCCCAGGGAGGGGAACGCTACCGCCCAGCAGAACTTCTCCTTGCGTGGCCCGTAGGTGGGCGAAGCAATATGGTGTGCATCTTGGAACCCTCCTGGAGGGAGTTCCTGCCTCCCCAAGTGGAACGCTCCCTAACGGGCCCCCAGAGGATGCTGACAGCATGTGTCTTCCCCAGCCCCTGGGTTTACCTGCAGTTAGCACTATTGTCTAAGAGTCCAGTATAAGCTAGACAGGCCCCTGTGCCCATTTTTGACCCTGGGCCAGAGGTCGCTATTCTGGCCCCTCAGTGACTCTAGTGGGATGGTTGTTGCCTAGTTCCTTTTAAACTGTTGGGCTCCTCCAAGTAAGCCCAGGGGAGCCATATTAGCATCTAGAGACAGTTCTGTTCTAGAAAGGATGGGGGGAGGACATCATTCCTGCCTTCATTAAACTAATGTCTGAGTGGCAAAAGAGGAGTACCACTCTCGCGGGCTGCGTGCTGGAGGCTGTGCGTGAACCCTTGATACCTAGGTCCGTGGAGGCCCCCTCACTGCACCCCGGGGTTCCTGGGTCACTGAGTTCCTCATTTCTCTAATGAGGTATAACGTCGTCTGTCTCTATTGCCCCAGGTGACCAAGTTCAGGTGGAGACAATACCAATTCTCTGAAGCACGAAACAGAGGAGCTTTGATGAGCAAGAATTTCAAGAAACTCCCTGTTCTCCAGTTTCCTCTGTTTTCAGCCAGGGAGGAAAAACGGGGTTTGACCCAGGAGAAGTGGGGAGTGGGTTTGACTGTTGCCCGAACCTCCTGGAAACCTGCTTCTGCCTGAACCTAGTGGTAAGGGCAGTGGGTCCTAGGAGGTGTTTGGGTTGGGGTTCTCAGCCTGGCACTTACCATGTGCTGGGCATCGGGAATGCAAATATGCCTTAGACCAGGCTCCTGATCTTCAGAAGAGCTAAGGATCCCAAGGGGGAGAAAAGGCACGTAAACAGTTTTGGTAGCACATGGTAAGTACCATGAAGCATGTGTGCACAGCATGCTTTGGAAGAGAATGTCACCCACCTGGGGGTATACGGTGGCCTACCTGGAACAGGGACCACTAAACTGAGTTTGCCAGGTAAAGAATGGTGTGAAGAGAATTCTAGGTAAATGTTTGTTTTGCAGATTTTTGAATGCCTACTATGTGCCAGGTGCCGAAAAGCACACAAAAGCATGGGAGGCCGAAATGTCTAAAGCTGCTAGCAATTTAATCTCTGTAGATAAATGCATTCTGGGAAGTGACAGGAGATGAATCTAGAGAGGTAAGCTGGTAATAAAGTAATTTGTCTTTATTATTCTGTTTATTGACTGCGCATTATCGGGTCTTGTGTAAGCATTTTACGTACTTTTTTTTTTTTTTTTTTTTTTTTTCCATTTTAGCCTCCAAACAGCCATCTGAGGTATGGACTGCTTTCTTAACAGCGTTGAAGCATTCAGAGAAGTTGACTGACTTGTCCAAGACCACAAGCTAGTAAGCAGTAGAGCCGGGATTTGAACCCTGAAGAATTGGTTCTCACAAGGCACACGAAGAACTTTTGATTTCTTTTCAAAGGTGAGAGGGAGTCAGAGAAAGGTGGTGAGCAGGCAAGAAGCGTAGTGAAAGGTGAGCCAGACACTGTTTCCTCAGGAGCTACTTTATCCCCCTTGCTTGTCCCCCTGGCCTCGTCAGAAGCCTCCAGAGGCCCCCACACCACGCCAGGCATCCCTGCCAGAGGCCCTCTGTGCTGAAATGGCCTCACACCTGGGATAGGTGGTACACATTAATAGTAACTTCCCCGGGGAGGGTGAAACATTGCAAAAATCTCAGGAGTTAGAGCCTTTGGGTGGCTTGGAGGGGAGAAGAGGATTTGTTTGATCCAAAGTTTCTCCTTGCTCTCAGCCTGCTCCCCACCAGTTTAACCTTCCATTGCATGCCTTCTCACCAAGAAGTGTCGAGAAACCCAATCCCACTAGAAAATGTTATAAAGCACCCTCTGTGTTGGGACCACGAGAAGTTGGTCTCTCGGTTCTCCATCTACTTCCCAGCTGCCAGCCTGCCCCTGGCTGGAGAGGGAGGGAGGAGCGGCAGGCAGGATCATCAAGGCCTGTGAGGGAGGGTTCCTTGAGGTCCTGTCCTAAAGATGGACCTGTCCGGACAACACCTACTTCATCGTTAGAGAAGGACTCATTTCATGGATCTGGCTGTAGGCAGTGGCAGTAAAGCCAGTATTTATCGAAGGACTAAACGCATTGTGTAGGTCCATATTTGACCTTCAGCAACATTCTGAGGTGGGTGGTACTGTTTCTATGCACACCTCAGACCTCCATATTACAGTTGAGAAAACTGCCATTTAAAAGGCCGAGTAAGGTGCCCGTGGTCACTGAGTCTGTAAATGACAACACTGGGAGAACTTGCCTGCACAGCCTGACCTCTCAGTCTTCTGTAGCTTCCCTGCTTCCCTGGCCCTTTCTGCTCTTCACCCGCCCCAGAGCCTCAGATAATGGGCGACACAGGTGGTAAGTTACCCCACTCTCTAAATGAGGAAATGGGTTCAAGAACCTAGCAATGGGCCTAAGATCCAGGGCGAGGCACCTGGGGAGCCTGGGGATGAGAACCCGTGTCCTTCTCATCCAGTCCTTCCCGGCCCTCTCACCTCCATGATTGGATTCCTTTCCTCCAGAGGTGGGTGTTTACACCAAGGCGTGTGACCAGAGAAAGGGCTTCTCATTTGTTTCAGGTTTTATGGCCACCAGAGGCACCAGAACACTCACACACTCACCCACCCCCACTCCACACCAAGGGTGCCAAAGAAGGGGTTCCGTCCCCCTCAGAATGGAGACTCTGGGGAGCTGCCCTTCTGAAAGACAAGGACAGCCCATTTCTCCTGGGACAGCCAGCTGTTTTGGCTCACAAGAGCTGATTGTTAAATTTTCAAGAATTTTATGAGCTGTTTATTAAATAACCATTAAAAAATCAAACTATTTAAACCTACCAATGAGTACATTATAATAAAAACCAAGGTAGTAAATACTCAAAACTAACCATTTGCTGACTATTTTACCACATGTTACTTTCATCTATGCCCTTGAGGTTATTTACATGTGGTGGGAATACTATGTAATGGTATTTACTACATACATAGCACATAGCACTACCACGTATCTCTTCCCAACTCGGTGTTCAGTGACATCACATTGGTGGCTCGAAATTATTACTCATAGTGGGGAGTGTTTACATCATGGCAATTGGCAAACGCTACAAATCAGGGCTATTCTCTTCCACTAGCATCAGGAAACTGCTTAGTGTTTACTTACCATCATACCACTGGATAAGGGCATTCTGAGGATTAAAATGTGACTGTGGGGTCTTGGCGAAGCCCTTCTAGCTTTGCCAAAGATCTGGGCTTCCTCATGCATAAGGAGATAGTCTGTTTATCACTGGACCAATTAGCCAAGGGATTTAGAGCATTGGATTCAGTCCTGTTGTGTGTCTAACCTACTTGCCAGGTGTTGATGTGCAGGGTAAGGAACGTGAGAAGGTTCAGACCTCAGTCTTGAACTCTGGAGATACAGGGGCAGATAGTGGTCCCCGGGGGACGCTACACCCCTTTTGAACCCAAGCGGATGCTTAGGCGGGTGTGGGATTCAGTACAAGGAACAGAAGCTGAAAAGGGGACAAGCACTGGGGCTGGGAGTCATGAGATATGTCCTGGAATAAGGCTTGCCCTCTGAGACTCAGGATGGGACAAGTTAGGTCAGTAGGAAAAAGCCTTCTTGGCAGGGGAAGGGCAGTTTGGGCAGGAGTCAGAGTTCATGAGGCCATTTTTTGAAAGGACCTTCGGGTTTGTACTCTCCCCGGCCAGACACCCTGAGCCCTTCTGCACGGACACCCAACAGGTGAGAAGGAAAACGCGTCTGGCTCTTCCTCCTGCATGATTGAAATCTTGGGTTCTAGTCCCAGCCCTCATGCTAAGCAGCCGTGTGACTTAGGGCAAGGCACCTCCCCTGCTCTTGCCCCCACTGGCCCTCAGTTTTGTCCTCTTCAAAATGAACGGTTAGTCTCTCATTTCCCTTCTGCTCAGTGATCTGATTCAATAGTTGGAGAGTAGAATACTTAACTCACCTCCAGCCCATCTACTCCCCTTTGCTTTAAACCAAGGGTAGCTTGGCTCTAGACCAGCCACAAGCTGATGGGGGCAGAGGACCCTGGGAGAGGGAGAGGGCCACCTCCAGTTAAACCCTTTCCCATCAGCCCACTGTGGTGTCAGCATTTTTCCAGGCTGCTTATGATGGGAGCTGGTCAGCCACGGCTGCCCACAAATTCTTCTGTGCACTCTTTAGCAAGACCCTGAGGTTACTGGCCAGTAAAGGCCGGGACTGAGTTGGGGGACAGTAAGGAATGGTCTCTTACCACCAGACTAACAAAGCTCTTTGAAGGAAGAAGGTGCTGCTGTAATGGAAAACTGTCCCTCCTCCTTGCAGGGGCTCCATTGATTTCTTCTTCTGAAAACATAGCCAGACAGGGTCTCAGCCTTGCCCCACTGGCCCTTCCAGAGCCCTCCTCCAGTCAGAAAAGAAGGAATGGGTTGATGATCTGACCCTGGCCCGGCTGGCGCCAGGGAGCTGGCGTTGGGGCCTCTCTTCTAGGCTAAAAGGCAAGGGTCAGTGTCTCCCGGGGCGTCTCAGGACATCTCTCACTTGCAAACTGGCCAGTGGCCAAGGTTTGGATGCTGGTTTCAAGGTTTGAAGAAGTCTAGGAGTCATTTTCTAGTGAGGCCTTTACAGACTTCCTGGGGTTGTGGCGTGGGGAGCAGGGCATGGCCTGGGTGAGCAGAAGTCTGCTGCAGAACGCTTTCCTGGCAGTTTTTACCCCAGGACAGGGTGAGGGAAAGGAGACCTGCTGGTCTTTGGGGACCGAGACAAGAGGGATGGGTAGTGGTGGCTTGAGTTTGTGGATTGCACATACTCCCCCAAAGCCAAACTTTGAGGTACACGCAGTAATTCCTATCTGCATCAAACAAGATCTGCTCTACTTCCGAAATGTAAGCAATCCCACCATCTCTCACCATCTCCACTGCTGTGGCCAGGGACTAAGCCACCGTTACCTCGTTCTCCTGGACCAGTACAACCATCTCCTCCTCCCTGCCCTTGCTCTTACCCTCTCAGACCAATCTCCACTCAGCAACTAGGGTGGTCTTAAAAATACAAACCAGGGGCGCCTGGGTTGCTCGGTTGAGCATCCAACTCTTGGTTTCAGCTCAGGTCATGATCTCATGGTTTGTAGGTTCGAGCCTCATGTTGGGCTCTGTGCAAAGCCTGCTTGGGATCCTCTCTGTCTGCTCCTCCCTTACTCGTGCACACTCTTTCTCTCTCTCAAAATAAATAAACTTTAAAAAAACAAACCAGACCTTCCCACTTACAGTATAACCCCCCCTGCCCCCGCCCAACAGCAACTTCCTATCATACAATTCCTTCCTGCTACTTACAAAGGCTCCGCGGGACCTAGCTCCTGCCTCTAATCAGACCCCATCATCAGGAACCGTTCTCCCCTTTCATTTGCTCTATCTCACCATGCTGACCTCTCCCACCTCGAGAACTTTCCACCTGCTGCCCCCTCAGCATGGGATGCTTTCCCCCAGGTCTTTACGCCTTCCCAGCTACTGGCTTGCAGTGGCCACCCTCCACTCTGCCGTTCTCTTCTCACATCGCCAGCATCCAGTATAATTGACTTCAAAGAACTTAGGAGTCTCTGCAGTGCTTATTTGTCAGCCCTCACTGGAGTGTAAGCTTCACGAAACCAGGGAGCTTGAGTGTCCAGGGACAGTGAGTGGCACATAGTAGGTGCTCAATAAATATTTGTCAGAAGAATGAGTGAACAAATGAACAAATAAATGAACTGCTCAGGGACCGGGAAGAAAAACTGTTTTGTTTATGCATACAACTAGCAGGGATTGCAGACTGGAACAGAAGGCAGTGTGGGCCTCGGGGAGGGAGGAAAGGCAGGGGAAGGTGGAGTTGCACCTCTAATTCTGTGCTGTGGAGCCACACAGGGTGGAATCAGGGGATGCTAGGTCAGCCTCTAGGTGCTACCCTCATCCTGGGCTTCCCTCCAGGCCTGGCGTACCTTCACCTTCACTTTGAAAGGCTCAATCAAAAAGACCATCGTGGGGTTGCCTTCCAGGTGGGGCAGCTGCCCATCATCCGGGACCTCCAGGTCGAACCTCTGCAGCAACCAGGCCATGAAGAGGAAGACCTCCTGGCGGGCCAGGCTCTCACCTAGGCAGGAGCGGGGTCCTGCTCCAAAGGGCAAGTAACTTAATGATGGCGAGATGAGCTGACTCCTCGTGGGGTCCAAGAAGCGCTCTGTGGAATGGGGAGGTGTCAGCCAGGGTCAGCGCAGTAATGGCTCTGGCCTGACTGAGGGGGAGACGCGGCCTTGCCCAGGGAGCCCCAGTCTGAGGAGGTGGATAGCCTGGCATGGGGGAACCCCATCCTGAGGAGAGACACGACCCAGCTCTCAGGTAGCCCTGAGAAATGCACAAAAGAAATGCAATATTCAGGAAGGGTGGAAAGGAGGCAGTATTAACAAATGAAAATGCCACCATCCAAGGGGAGAGGGGCTGACCTGTTGGGAGCCATACACCTAGAGAGCTTCCTAGAGGACATTTACAGCTGGTAGAAGGAGAAAATGAGAAACCTAGCTGTGAAGAGTTTGGGTAAGTCCAGGGTAGAATGGGGGCTGTCAACAGGTTCATGTAGCTGGAGCCAGGAGTTTTCTAGTAGCAAGCTGGGCAGAGGGAATGGCATGCTGGAATGATGGAGCTCGGAGGCTAGGTTGGCTGTGTGGCCCGGGAGCAAGACAGAAGGGGGACTCACCGGGCATGAACTGGTCGGGCCGGTACCACTCCTTCTCATTGTGATGCAGTGCCCACAAATTGATGATAACATTTGTGCCCTTGTCAACGGCAAACTCGCCGATGCTGTCCCAAAGAGGGAGAGGAAAGAGGAGTCTAAAATATTGTCCTTCCCAAACTGCTCAGCCCCCAGCTTCCACAGTCCCCCAGCCTGGGGGAAAAAGCCCTATACGTCCTTGTGCCCACTCCCTCATCTTTTCCCCAGCTTCTTCCAGATTCGGTATGAATCTAGCCTTTCTTTAGCCCTCTTCCTGACTAGCTCTTACGTGTTAATACTTGTATATGTGGACATTTATGTCTGTCAGGGCATGTGGGTGTGCATTTTGAGCTGGTGCATGTGTGTGCATCTGTTGTGGCTACTGGATTGAGTAGGAGTAGAGAGCACCTGGTCTTTAATCCCAGACCACATGTCTCCAGGGCAGCAGGCAGCTTCTGAGGGAGGTTGGTTAGATCTGTGGATTAGTCACGGGTGTTAGCAGGTGGCCAATCAACCCTATATTGATCAGTAGGGTCATGGGTAGGATGATTGATGGCCAATGGTTGAGTATAGGTTGACTAGCAAGCTGAGGGGTGGGGTGGTGGAGGAGGGACCAAGTGGGCTGGCAAGCAGTATTGTGTTATTAGGAGGAAAGGCATACCTGGAATCCATGATAGCCTTGTGGGGGATGAGCGTAGGGGCCACAGGCCGGATGCGAAGCACCTCTCGGATGGTGGCCTCTAGCAAGATGAGTTGATTCCGGTCACTCATAGTTGGTGTGCGGCTGAAACCTATATTCTGGTCAATCTCCTCCCGGAGCTTCTTATACAACTGAGGGCCAGAGCAGGGTAGATGTGACCGACATGCCTAAGCCCAGGGGAAGCATGGGCTTAGAAGAATCCTATTGTCACATCCAGAAGAGCTGGCTCAGACTCTTCCCAGTGATGGCTTTGCAGCCTGGGCTTTGCTTCCAGAAGATGAGGAGCTCCACCCTAGGACCAAAGCCAACAACTGCTTGTGTAAGGAGTGGGGCAGCCCAGTCTTCTTGCATGGAAGGGCAGAGGGTATTACTTCTCCCTCCTTCTGGGGCCATAGGTGGATCTGGCTGGGGTGAAGAGTGGCTGGGAAGGCCAGAGTAGGGAGAAGCCCACCTGAGGATGGTGTAACAGGAAGGCCACAGTCCACCTCACCACGGATGTGGTGGTCTCCACACCAGCCCCAAAGATGTCCCCTATGGTGGTAAGGATGTGCTTATCCGAAAGCAGCTTCGAATCCTGGTCTGAGGCAGCACTGTTATTGTCTGAGTTCATCCTGGCTTGGATCAGTACATCCAGCATGTTGGTGATGGAGTCATTGCTGAAGTTCTCCTGGTTGGGTGGAGTTGGGAGACAGTGATAAGGAAGGAGCCCCATCTACAATACTACAATACCCTGCCACACTTCCGTACCACACTGGAGATACAAAGGCTCCTTCCACTTGGAAGTGAGGGAGGGGGGGTGAGGCCAGGCAGGACCCATGAGGTTGTGGGGTGGGAGGAAGCACTGGGCTCTCTTTAAATTTTGGGAGTGAGTGGGTCCCTTCTAAGATCCTCTGCAATTACTTACTTCCTCACCCCTATTCATTAGTTAAGTCATTTTTATTGAGGACCTACTATGTTCCCTACTCTCTGCTAGGTGCTAGAGATCCTACAGTGTCCAAAATGGACCTCAGCCCTGTTTTCATGACACTTCAACCTATCTCATGTCTCTTCTGCTTCATCTCCTACCTTATGTTTTTCAAGGATTTCACTCAGCAACTCATCTCGCTTTTTAACATAATTCTTCATTTTTTCCAAGGTTTTGTTGGGGAAAATCTGGAAAGTAGAAATAAATGTCAGATCCATCCCTCTTCTATTTTGCTTCTCCAGCTACCAGAATCCCTCCTTGAGGCAGATCTTAGCTTTCTGTCTCTGGAGAGTGGGGGAGAAGGGAGAGAGAAAGAATCTTAAGCAGACTCCATGCTGAGTGTGGATGCAGGGCTCGATTCCATGGCCCTGACATCATGACCTGAGCCAAAATTAAGAGTTGGACGCTCAACCAACTAAGCCACCCAGGCACTCCGTTTTTGTTTTTGTTTTTGTTTTTGTTTTTTTTCCAGAATGGGATTATTAATGACAACTAGAACAACTCCAAACAAGGGAAAAGGGAGCATCTCCATTTCTCCCTCCCCATTCAATCAAACATCAGGCACTGATTGAGGGTCTACTAAGTAGACTCCACTGTGTGCCCAGCCCTTCGGAGTAAGAAAGACTTGAGTCTGAAGGCTGGGGCAAATTCTTTAACTTTTGAAGACCTCTGTTCTAATCTCTATGGAAACTGACCTTCCAGAGGAAGTACATGATTAACGCAAGTGGGGTGCTTAACACCGAGCACATAGCAATTGGTAAATAAATGAGAGCCATTATCATGAGTATTACAATGCATAGTTAAAAGCTAAACCTATTTCTGTAGAGAAGTGGCAAGGTCTTAAAGGGAGTCACAAGAAGTAGAGGTCACTGTAGCTGAGGCGGTCAGGAGAAAATTGGGTCTGGAGCTAGGCAGTAAGAAATGCAGACTGCAATCAGGGATTGCTGGGATCTGAAAGTGTGGCCTGGCCTCATCCTCACCTTCAACACGGGGAATATGTCTACCAAATTGTCCTTTCCCAAAGTATTCAAGATGCCTTCACTGTAATTCTGTATGATCTTCAGAGCAGGATCTCCGTTCTTGAAGGAGGAGTTGAAGCAGATCAAGCAGATGATGTTGGTCACCGCCAGGAAGAGAGGCAAGTACAAATCTACGGACTGTCCATCCTTCATGGCCAGGTCATCACACAATAAACTGATTTCCCGACAAACTGAGAGGAGAGAGGGGCATGATGGTGGGGAATTAAGCAGCAGCCTTTATCCCTCCCAGGTCCATCTTACGCAGGGACATAGACCAGAAGGCCACTAGATGGCAGCAGCAGCCAAGAAAGCACTAGATTGAGCCGGTCCTTGCCCCCTTCCCAGCCCCTTTTCCCCCCTCCACCAGCCCCCAGCAGTCCCAGGGGCCAGCCGGCACTCACTGATCTTCTCTAGCCTTTGGTCGCCATCCTTGAACAGGGCAAAGGTGGCCAGTGCCAGCTTCCTGTGCGTCTGCCAGCTGGCACCATGGTCGGCAAAGGCAATGCCCTTTTGGTTGTCAGACAGGATATCCAGAGTCACCTTTGGAGAGCAGGAAAGGCTGTAGGAATCGGACAAGCCTGATGCTTTTTGAGGTCCCTCTGTGAAGAGGTGGCTTGGACTGCCCAGATCTCTGCCTTTCCCTGGGCCCTCTGGGGGGTGCTGAAGACAAAGCAGCAGCTCATCTACTTTTTCTGCCCTCCCATTGCAAGGGTGTGTGCCCACCATAAGGCCCCAGCTGGAGAATGCAGTCTGGACTTGGGCCAAGCCACCTCTTCCCAGAGGGACCTCAAAAAGCATCAGGCTTCAAAGCCCCTCCTCTTAAATCCTATGACCCTACAAGCCCCATCTGGCTAGCCTCCTCCTTCCTCTTTGCTCAGGAGAGTCGGGAGTGAGGCCGTTGGCCAGCAGACCTGGCTGACTGATCCAAGGAAAAATGAGTAAACCCTTGGCCTGATCAGAGATAAGTGGCTGTGAGGCAAGGGTGGAGGGGGCAGTGGGGGCTGCCTGGGCTGTTCAGGAGGGTACACAGCAGCAGGGTGTGAGGATGGGGCACTGGCAGTATTCCCAGATGGTCAGCTTCTCTCCTCCCCCAGGAGCATTTCAGAAGGTTCAGTAAGATAGATCATCAGCATCCTTGAAATGCTACCAGGTGTCAGCCTTATGTGAGCCAGAGCAGCTGGGGACAGCCCCAAAGACACAGCAATCCCAGCCCTGCAAAAACCAGGCTACTTCTCCCTCACACTTTCCATATAAGACAGTAATCATTTAAACCCCATTTTCCATGCGAAGAGTAGCATTCCTAAAGGGCTATTTATTGAGCACTTATTGCTCTGGGCACTGGGCTAAGTGCTTTGCATAAACGATCTCAGTTGATTAGGGAAATTGAGAGTCAGAGAGAACATCATCCAGTTCCAGGCGAGATGCCAGGAGTGGGGCTTCCGCCCCAACCCACCTCTTAGAAGTCCAGAAAAGGAGATATTCCTTTGATTCTCCCTGCCTGGTTTAGAGGCTGGGTGGAGTCTGAGGGGTTGATTCTCACCCACAGTCCTGCTAGTCTGTTTTGGGAAGAATTACAGAAGTCCGGAGGGTCATTCCAGGCTTGGTCTTGGCCAAAGAACTGCAGAACCCCAGGGACTGGTGAGAGAGGAGGGTTGGTGGGAACTGCTTACCACATGGGGCCGCCCAGAGAATTCCTTGCCCTTCTTGACAAGCACCTCCTTGGCCAGCTGGTGGTCGCCGACCATCACTGTAGTCTTGGTCCCCAGACGAAAGGAATAGATGGGGCCGTATTTTTTCTGCAGCTTGAAGAAGTTCATGTGCGGATGGCCACTTCTGGGGAGGAATAGCAGGCTGCCCACCAAGGGCAGGGATGGGAGGCTCTTGGGATACTTGGCACCAGGGCACTTTGCCTTGGGCCATAAGAAATAGGCTAGGGTGAACAGCAAGAAAACCAAGAGCTCCCACATGGTGGCCGGGTGCCTGCAAGCAAGACAGGCAGCTATGGAGTGGAAGAGCCGCAGCCAAATCTTGGGTGCGAGGAGGCCCTTTTAAGGCCTGCCCTGTTCTTCACCTTGGCTTTGTGTTATCTCTTGCCTTGTGGAAATTTATCCTGGAGCACAGCCAGGCCGGAGCCCTCTCCCAGAAAAGACAGAGGAAGGAGGAGTGGAGGCCTCCTCAAGGGCTGGCTCAACTCCAGGGCAAACCCCTAGGGGAGGAGCTAGGGAAGGGGGAAGACTATTGGGCCTTCCCCCCCCCCCCCCGCCCCCGCCCCGCCCCGGAGCTCCCCATTCATCAACGTCCACAGAGTGCACCAGAACCAAATGGTATCTGGGTCAGGAATCAAGGTGTGGGGCTTTCCATGTTGTAAGATCAAAATCAGTGGACAGATGTCAGGAGGCTGACAACCTGCAGGGACTGTCAAAGATATTTTATTCAGTCTTAGTTAACAGCCAAAGAATGTGATGCCTTCGAAGGTCAGGTTTGTAGAACGTCACACACGACAATGACGGCAAGAACCCAGATGTCCTAACTCCCGGTTTGCTGTTCTTTCCAGAGGCAGCCATACTCTCAGGTTGAGAGCATGGGCTTTAGAGTCAGATAGGTTTGGGTTCAAATTCTAGCTGGGCCGCCTTCTAGCTATATGACATGTTTTAGAAAGTTATTTTCATTATATCAAAATATACACAACATAAAAGTTACCATTTAAACCACGTGTGCAATTCAGTGTCATTAAGTATACTCACAGTGTTCTATGGCCATCATCACTCTCTACTCCCAAAACTTTGTCATCACTCAAAACAGAAACTACCTACTAAGGAATAACTCCCCATTGGATACTCTCTCTCCTATGCAACTCTCTCCTTGCAACTTCTAATCTACTGTGTCTCTATGAATAAGCCTATTTCACATGAGTGACACCTTGCAACATTGTTTCCTGTGCATCTGGCTTATTTTACCTAGCATAATGTTTCTGAGATTCATCCACATTGTATCAGAACCCAATTGCTTTTTAGGACTGAATAATATTCCTTTATATGGATATACCTCATCTTGTTTATCCATTCAGCAGGTGAGGGATATTTAAGTTGTGTTTACCTTTTGGTTATTGTAAATAGTGCTGCTATGAACGTGTGTGTGAGTCCCTGTTTTCAGCTCTTTGGGATATATATCTTGGAGTGGAATTACTAGGTCGTACGATAATTTTATGTTAAGTATATGTTAATGTATCAAGTTTCAATTTCCTCCCCTGTAAAACTGAAATAATAATGGAACCTACTTATCAGGGTAGTTGTGACTCAATGAGATTATGCACGTAAAAGTGCTGCCTGGCATGAAGTAAGTACGCATTCAATATTTGTTCTTTTCATCATTATACCAAAATGGGCTTCCTAGTTTTTCTGAGCTCTCATTAGTAGATCTTCCTGACAGACCAACTTCTCATCCTTTGCTGGAAACCTTCAGTGGCTCAACCAGTATTTATCAATGATTTGACATTTGCAGATGTCAAATCTGGGAATTTCCAGCCCCAGGGAGGTGAACATTCCTGGTGTCAGTCATCATAGAAGATGTGGGTCCTCAGACAGGCAACCAGGATCCACTGAGTGAGACTCACAACGGTGGGGGATGGAATTTCTGCCCATCTCTGGGGGTGGTCTGCCAGCATCTGCACTTTGAGGAGTACAGACTGGTGTGTGGGATGCTGGAATGAAGCAGGAAGGCAGCAGGTAGGGGGCCTCATAGTGAAGGTGAACCTGCAAGACCTTGAAGGCCAGACTGCCTGGTTGCTCATCACCCCAAATTTTCAAATGATGTCAGGAGGCTCACAACTTGCAGGGACTGTCAAAGATATTTTATTCAGACTTTCAGGGCCGTTTGTGGTTGGAGGTAGGAGCCAGGGTGGTCGGAGAAGGCTTCATGAAAGAAAGGGGATTTGATCTAGGCCTTGAAGGAGAATTGGGACTACTGGTAGAGGCATGGGGAGTGGGAGAGGAAGGATACTGCTGGAAGGGAGAGCAGCAGAGGCTTGAAGGGATAGAATGTGTGGTGGGATGGTGATGATCCTACCTACAGACACGTAGGCGAGATGCTGGTCGGGCACATCAAATCAGCCCTGAAACAAAAGGCTAGGGAGGACGAGGAATGACTGAAAGTTCTGCAGCAGGGGAGTGACAGGAGACACTGGCATTTTTGGAGAATGAATCTGGTATCTGCACCAGGGTAGGCTGGACCGAGGAGCTCTTGTGTGAAGCTTGACAGCCAGGCAAGAAGAGGCCTGAGTCCTGTGATCCAGGCCGGGGCCAAGTAGGATCATCTGGTCGGTAAAGAAATATGAATGGGTACTTTCTATTCCTAAAGTGAATGCCAAGGTGATTCTCTGATGTTTCACCCCAATCACAAACAAGAAATGGCAATTTTTTTTAAAAGCACTGCTTCGATGGCACCCGGGCACTAAACATGGAACCTGCTTGGGATTCTCTCTCTCTCTCTCTCTCTCTCTCTCTCTCTCTCTCTCTCTCCCCCCCTCCCTCTGCCCCTTTCCCCTGATCCCTATAAAATAATAAATAAATAAATAAAGTATTGCTTCCTATCCTCATTACCATGTTATTAGAGTTACAAGTGATCATTGCAAAAAAATCTGGATAATGCAGGTAGCTAAAAATAAATTTTGAAAAACAACTTTTAAAGTTTATTTATTTTGAGAAAGAGAGAACACAACCAGGGTAGAGGCAGAGAGCGGGGAGAGAGAGAGTCCCAAGCAGGCTCCATGCTGTTGGTGCAGAGCCCAATGCAGAGCTCGAACGCACCAACCATGAGATCATGATCTGAGCTGATCAAGAGTCGGACACTTAACCTACTGAGACATGCAGGTGCACATGAAATGTGTTTTTAATCTAAATGAGACCATACTGCATTTTTTAGCATAGATATTTTTCTATTATTAAGGACTTTTCTATGACATTATTTTTTTTTCAACGTTTTTAAATTTATTTTTGGGACAGAGAGACAGAGCATGAACGGGGGAGGGGCAGAGAGAGAGGGAGACACAGAATCGGAAACAGGCTCCAGGCTCCGAGCCATCAGCCCAGAGCCTGACGCGGGGCTCGAACTCACGGACCGTGAGATCGTGACCTGGCTGAAGTCGGACGCTTAACCGACTGCGCCACCCAGGCGCCCCTCTATGACATTATTTTTAAAAGTTTATTTATTTTGAGGGAGGGAGGGGAGAGGAGGTGGGGAGAGAGAGAGAGGAGAGAGAGAATCCTAAGCAGACTCCACACTGTCAGCACAGAGACCAACATGGACCTTGAACACACGAACTGTGAGATCATGACCTGAGCCAAAGTTGGATGCTTAACTGACTGAGCCATCCAGGTGCCCCCACTACAACATTATTTTTCATGACTGCATATCATTCCATTTTGTATATATCATACATATAGCATAGCTTATTTAACTGATCCCGTATTATAGTATTGGACATTTAGGTTGTTTCTGTTTTGTCTTTGTTTTTCATGTAAACAGCACTAAGTAATAGCCTTGTAGTGAAACCTTTGTGCATAACAATTCATATCTTCTTAGAGTAGAATACTAAGAGTGGAATTATTGTTTAAGGGCCATGCATGCATATTTTCAAGACTTGTAACAAATACTAACTTATTTATCAGATGCATCTTATAAATAGATTTCTTTGTGTCCAACCATTCCTAGATTAGTAATAACTTATTCAGAGCATCTTCTTTTAATACAGAATTGAATTCTCTTTGTATTACTTAGGATTTTATTCTTTTGCATCTCCACTCATGTGAAAAATTGGGCTGTGGTTTTCTTACTTATCACTGTCAAGTTTTGGTATTATGATTTTACTAGTTTTATAAAGTTATTGGAGAAACTTTTAATCTTTTTCTATATCCTTAAGCGGATTAAATGGCATGGGAATGATCTATCTATTCTTTGAACTTCTAAAGGAAGGTAATATGAGAGTGTCAGGTCTTAGTGCCTTTTTTGGAGAGATAACTCTTTAAAAAAACTTTTTTTAACGTTTATTTATTATTGAGAGATAGAAAGAGACAGAGCATGAACATGGGAGGGGCAGAGAGAGGAGGAGACACAGAATTCGAATGAGGCTCCAGGCTCTGAGCTGTTAGCACAGAGCCTGATGCGGGGTTCGAACTCATAAACCTCAAGATCATGTCCCGAGCTGAAGTTGGACGCTCAACCAACTGAGCTACCCAGGCGCCCCTGGAGAGATAACTCTTTAACATAATTTTCCAATTTCTTCCATAGTTGTTGGTCTCCTCAACTCTTCTGAGTCTTCTTTTTTTTTTTTTTTTTTAATTTTTTTAATGTTTATTTATTATTGAGAGAGAGAGAGACAGACAGACAGACAGATAGAGCACGAGCAGGGAAAGGGCAGAGAGAGGAGGAGACACAGAATCTGAAACAGGCTCCAGGCTCCGGGCTGTCAGCACAGAGCCCGACGCGGGGCTCAAACTCACAAACCGCGAGATCGTGACTTGAGCAGAAGTCGGGATGCTTAACCGACTGAGGCACCCAGGCGCCGCATCTTCCAAGTCTTCTTGCGTCAATTTTGGCAATTGATATTTCTTAAATTTTGCACTTTCTACTTTTCCTTAATTTGCCAGAAGTTTTATTAATCTTTTCAAAGAATCTCCCTTTAGATTTATTCATCAAGTCTTTGATGGTTGTCATTTTAATTCGGTTTCAGTGTTGATAAATGATCAGTGCAAAACGTCCTTTGTAACTTTATTCCAGAATTCAGACTGAAGGTTTGTGTGGCTTCCACTTCCTTACAATCCCTGTTTTCTTTGTTCCTCTTCTAAAACATAAGCCCCGGAACGCCTGGGTGGCTCACTCAGGTCATGATCTTGCGGTTTGTGAGCTCAAGTCCCATGTCGAGCTCTGTGCTGACAGCTCAGAGCCTGGAGCCTGCTTTGGATTCTGTGTCTCCCCCTCCCTCTGCCCCTCCCATGCTCATGCTCTCTCTGTCTCTTAATAATAAATAAACATTAAAAAATTAAAATAAAATAAAACATAAGCCCCATTATCTACTACAACTGAGCTGATGACCTGGGAACTCCATTATTAGGTATTTAACCAACAGCATTTGTACATATGCGCACTAAAGGTACACTCAAAAGTATTCATAGCAGCACTAGGAAAAACCCAAGTATTTATTGGTTATTGAATAGATTGTCATGCATCACACGGTGGAATACTATGCAGAGATAAGAATGAACAAACTGCAGCTACGTGAGCCAACATGGATGAAATGCACAAGCATAATACTGAGTGAAGAAACCAGACTCATAAGAATGCAGTGTATTATCTTATTTATACAGATTTCAGAAACAGATAAAACTAATCTAGGGTTCTAGAAGTCAGGTAATGATTACCCTGGCAGGTGGTTAGTGACTCAAAGAGGACTCAGGGCGGGGCTTCTGGGGAGCAGGTCATGTTCTCCTTTCTTGATCTGATGGTTGGTAACACGGGTATATTCACTTTGAGCTGGACACCAATTATTTTCAATCAAAAGTTTACTTTTAAAAATTGGGTGGCTATGGAGTTTGGGACCTTGGGACCTTACTGAGATTGCACGCAAATTTTGCATGTATGTATAAATATATATTTTTCTGGAGAAAGGATCCGTAGCTTTCACCAGCTTCTCATAATAGTGGGTTCATCACTGGCTCAAGGTTCCCTCTATCGTCATGCTCACCCCCATCTTGCTTGATGATTCTTCTACTCGACCCTCCTCCAATCACATTCTTCCTCTTCTCCAAAACCTTTTCCCTGAGCTCTCTGGTATTGCCCCTTTATAAAATAAGCATACTTTTTTGTCTCCCTTATCTAGCTGTAGAATATTTTCTCTGCCTCCTGCCTTTCTTAAGCTGGACCCTTCTCTGAGGACAGCCCTCCCCCTGCTATTCTTTCGAATGAAGACACTAATGTTCAGGTAAGGCAATGGAACTGATGTTCTCTTCACTCCCCACAGCCTCCAGACCACCATTTCTCCACCTTTAGGTACACATTCTTACTCCTTTGCAGGTTCAGACCTTGGTTATCGCCATTACTTACAGACCTCATGTTGCTATTTTTTCATTTAAAATTTATTTTAAGGTATGAGCACCAGGCTTACATCCTTTCTCTCCAATCCTGTCATCATCCTGCATGACTTTAAAGTCCGTGGGGGATCACCAGCCAACATCTCAACTTCATAGTCCCTTTATCTCCTCAAATCCAAAGACTTACTTCCACTTCAGTTACTCCTCCAGACTTCAAGCCCCATTCTCAACCCCACCCATTTCATGCTTAGCAGATGAGCTTAACTTTACTTAAGAAATCTGAGACCATAGGGACACCTGGCTGGCTCTGTTGGCAAAGCACCTGACACTTGATCTTGGGGTTGTAAATTTGAACCCAATGTGGGGTATAGAGATTACTTTTAAAACATCTTAAAAAAAATAAGTCTGAGGCCATTAAGCTCAATCTCCCTTAATTTCTACTTTATTGTTAGACGGTTAGAGGTAACGAATCGCTACTCCTGTGTCTAATCAACCCTTCCAACAATTTGAACAATTTGTTCAATCCAACAAATTGAACATTTGCCATGTATTGCATGTACTATTTAACTTAATCCTTATAACAGCTCTATAAGTTGCTATTACCGTCATCATCCCTATTTTACAGACGAGGAAACAGACACAAGGGCTTGCCTAAAGCCATCCAAGTAGTCAATGGCAAAGTTGGGATTTAAGCAGTCTAAAGTTGTCACACAGTTGAAATGTCACACAGTTCAATGCACAAAATGAATCATTTCAGCAGTGTTTATAATTGCCAGTAATACACCTCCCCCCCCCCCCCCCCCATCAAGAGGAGATGAGAATACAGTGCAGTCAGGGAAAGGAGGAAACACTTTATGTGCTTATTATGGAAAGACTTCAAAAATATATTGTTAGGTAAAAGGAGCAGAAATAAGAATAGCTTCCATTTGTGTAAAAAAAGGAAGAAGACTATATGACTGTTTTGCTTTATATGCATAAAGTATCTCTGGAAGTATACACTAGAATGTAAAATCAATAATATAAGTTTCCACCTTAGGACTAGGAAGGAAAAGCAGCATAAACCTAAAGCAAACAGAAGAAAATAAATAACAAAAATTACAGCAGAAATAAGTGAAATTTAAAACAGGAAAAGAATAGAGGAAAATAACAAAACCCAAAGCTAGTTCTTTAAAAGATCAATAAATTGATGAACCTCAAGCCAGGAACCTGGCTTTTTTTTTTTTTTTAAGAGAGAAGATACAAATAGCTAATATAAGAAATGAAAGAGGGGCCATCACTACTGATCCCATGGACATTAAAAGAAGAGTAAGGAATACCATAGACAACTCTATGTCCACAAATTTGATAGCCTAGATGAAATGGACCAATTCCTTGAAAACATAATCTGCCAAAACTCACACAAGATACTCTGAATCAGTCTATATCTTTTAAAGTACTTGAATTAATAATTAAAAATGCTTTAAAACAGTCCAGACAGTTTCATTGTTGAATTCTATCAAACATATAAGGAAAAAAATTTTACCAATTCTCAACAATCTCTTAAAAAATAGAAAAGCAGAGGGAACACTTCTTAACTGATTTTATGTGGCCAGCATTTCCCTATTACCAAAACCAGATAAATACAATACAATAAAGTAAGGTCACAGACCAATATCTTTCATGAACATACATGCAAAAATCCTCCACAAAATATTAGCAACTTGAATCTGACGATATATAAAAAGAATTATGCATTAAGACCAAGTGGGATTTATCTCAGTTATTCAGGCTAGTTCAACACTAGAAAATTTGTTACTGTAATATATCACATCAACAGACTAAAAAAGAAAACTCATATCATATGTAGAAAAGTATTTCATAGGGGCGCCTGGGTGGCGCAGTCGGTTAAGCGTCCGACTTCAGCCAGGTCACGATCTCGCGGTCCGTGAGTTCGAGCCCCGCGTCGGGCTCTGGGCTGATGGCTCGGAGCCTGGAGCCTGTTTCCGATTCTGTGTCTCCCTCTCTCTCTGTCCCTCCCCCGTTCATGCTCTGTCTCTCTCTGTCCCAAAAATAAATAAACGTTGAAAAAAAAAATTAAAAAAAAAAAAAAAAAAAGAAAAGTATTTCATAAAAGCCAACATCTATTCATGATAAAAACTCTCAGCAAACTAGGAATAGAGGGTAAGTTACCCAAATTGATAAAGAAGAACTACATGGGAATGCAAGCTGGTGCAGCCACTCTGGAAAACAGTATGGAGGTTCCTCAAAAAACTAAAAATAGAACTACCCTACGACCCAGCAATTGTACTACTAGGCATTTATCCATGGGATACAGGTGTGCTGTTTCGAAGAGACACATACACCCCCGTGTTTATAGCAGCACTATCAACAATAGCCAAAGTATGGAAAGAGCTCAAATGTACATCGATGGATGAATGGATAAAGAAGATGTGATACACACACACACACACACACACACACACACACACACAATGGAGTATTACTCGGCGATCAAAAAGAATGAAATCTTGCCATTTGCAACTATGTGGATGGAATTGGATGGTATTATGCTAAGTGAAATTAGTCTGTCAGAGAAAGACAAAAATCACATGACTTCACTCATATGAAGTCTTCAAGAGACAAAACAGATGAACATATGGGAAGGGAAACAAAAATAATATAAAAACAGGAAGGGGGACAAAACAGAAGAGACTCATAAATATGGAGAACAAGCTGAGGGTTACTGGAGGGGTTGTGGGAGGGGGGATGGGCTAAATGGGTAAGGGGGACTAAGGAATCTACTCCTGAAATCATTGTTGCACTATATGCTAACTAATTTGGATGTAAATTTTTAAAAATAAAAAATAAAATTAAAAAAAATCTTTAAAAGAAAGAACTAAAAAAGCCGTGTAGTTAATATCATATTTAATGATTGATTGATTGATTTCCCCCTGTGGTTGGGAAAAAGGCAAGAATGTCCTTGTACTGAACAAGTACTGAACATAGTACTGAACATAGTACTGAAAGTCCTAGCTATGCAGTAAAACAAAGAAAATAAAAGGGATACAGATTGGGAAGGAAGAAATAAAACTGTCTTTGTTAGCAGATGACATGATTATGTAGAAAATCCCAAAGAATCAACAGTAACAACAACAAAAAAACCCCAACAATTAACAAGGAATTATAACAAGGCTGCAGGATACAAGGTTAATATACAAAAGTCTATTGCTTTTCTATATATCAGCAGTGAAGAATTGGAATTTGAAATGTAAAACACAATGCAATTTATATTAACAAAAAATAAAGTAGTAATAAAATGTGGTATATACATGTAATAAAATATTATATTTTGTTGAGAAAAACTACAAAACTCTGATGAAAGAAATTTTAAAATATCAATATAAATGGAAAGATATGCCATGTTTGTGTATAGGAACACTCAGTTTGTAAGATGTCAGTTTTTCTAATTTGATTTATAGATTCTATGCAATCCTAATAAAAATCCCAGCAAGTTATTTTGTGGATACTGAAAAACTAATCATCAAGTTTATACAGAAAGGCAAAAGTCCCAGAATTGCCAACACAATACAGAAGGAGGACTGACACTACCTAATTCAAGACTTACTGTAAAGCTACAGTAATCAAGATTGTGTTACTGGTGAAAGAACAGGCAAATAGATGAATGGAACAGAATAGAGAGCCCAGAAATAGAAACAAATAAAAATAATTAACTGATCTGTGACAAAGAAGCAAAGGCCATTGAATGGAGAAAGGGTAGTTTTCTCAATATATGATGCTGGAACAATGACATTCTTACATCAAAAAAAAAAAAAGAAAGAAAAAAGAAAAGAAATAAAGAAAGAGAAAAAAAGAATTAGACAGTAGACCTTATACCTTTCACAAAAGCTGTTATCAAAAAATGGATCAGAGACCTAAATGATAAACATAAAACTATAAAACTCCTAGAAGATAACATAAGAGAAAATTCAGGGACCTTCAGTTTGGTGATGACTTTTTAGGTATATACCATAAGTATAATCCATGAAAGAAATACATTGATAAGTTGGACTCCATTAAAATTTAAAAGTGCACTGTGAAGAAAATGAAGAAACAGGGGTGCCTGGGTGGCTCAGTCAGTTAAGCATCTGACTTTGGCTCAGGTCATGATCTTGTGGTTTGTGAGTTTGAGCTCCGTGTAGGGCTTTGTGCTGACAGCTCAGGGCCTGGAGCCTGCTTTGGATTCTGTGTCTCCCTCTCTCTCTGCCCGTCCCCTGCTTGCTCTCTCTCTCTCTCAAAAATAAAATAAACATTAAAAAATAAATAAAAAGAGAAAGAAAATGAATAAACAAGCCACAGACTGGAAGACAATATTTGCAAAACACATATTTGGTAAAATATTAGTATCCAAAATATACAAAGAACTTTTAAACCCAAAATAAGAAAATAATCCAACTTAAAAATGGGCAACAGATCTGAACAGACATCTCACCATAGATGATATATAGATGACAAATAAGCATATGAAAAGACAATGTCATATGTTGTTAGGGAATTGCAAATTAAAACCATGAGATACCCACTACACATCTATTAGAATGGCTAAAATCCAAAAACCTGACAAAATCAGATGCTGACCAATGTAGAGCAACAGGAACTCTTATTTGTTGCTGGTGAGAATGCAACCACTTTTTTTTTTTTAATGTTTATTTATTTTGAGAGAGAGAGAGAGAGGAAGGAGCAGAGAGAGAGGGAGAGAGAGCATCCCAAGCAGGCTCCACACCAACAGCACAGAGCCTGATGTGGGGCTCAAACTCACAAACCATGAGATCATGACCTGAGCCGAAATCAAGAATCATACTCAACCAATGGAGCCACCCAGGCACCCTGAGAATGCAACCACTTTGGAAGACAGTTTGGCAGTTTCTTACAAAACTACACATTCTTACCATTTTACACCCATTAGGATAGATATTATATAAAAACTAAACTAAAATAACAAATGTTGGTGAAAGTATGGAGAAATTGGAAACCTCATGCATTATGGTGGTTATGTAAAATGGTGCAGCTTCTGTGGAAACTTATGGTTGTTCCTCAAAATGTTAAACATAGAATTACCATCTGACCTAGCAATTCTATAACTAAGTATGTGTCCAGAAGAATTGATAAGAGGGACTCAAATAGATACTTGCACACCAATGTCCACAGCAGCATTATTCATAATAGCCCAAAAGTGGAATCAACCCAAGTGTCCATGAACAGATGAATGGATGAACAAAAGGTGTTATATACATACGATGAAATATTACTCAGCCATAAAAAGAATAAAGTTCTAATACATGCTATGACTTGAATTAACTTTGAAAACCTTTTGCTAAATGAGATAAGCTAGACACAAAAGGACAAATATTGTATGATTCCATTTGCCACGATTATCTAGACTATGTAAATTCATAGTGACATAAATTAGAGTAGAGGTTACCAAGGGCCGGAAGTAATAGGAAGTAATTATTTAATGGGTACAGGGTTTTCTGTATAGCACCATGAAAAATTTGTGAAATAGATAGTGGCAGTGTTTGTATCAGTGCACTGTTAATGTACCTAATACCACTGAATTATACACTAAAATGGTTAAAATGGTAAATGTTATGTTATTTCTATTTTATCACCATAAAAAATGATGACCCAGCAATTGTGCTCCTAGGTATTTAAGAAAATCAGTAGAAAATTTATGTTCACACAAAACCTGCACACAAATGTCTATAGCCACTTTATTCATAATTGCAAAAAGCTGGAAGAAACCATTCGTTACTAGGTGAGTGGATAAGCATCTGTACTACATGCATACAAAGGAATATTATTCAGGGGCTCCTGGGTGGCTCAGTGGGTTGCACATCCAACTTGATTTTGGCTTAGGTCATGATCTCATGGTTCATGAATTCGAGGCCCATGTCAGGGGCTCTGTCAGCACAGAGCCCGCTTGGGATTCTCTGTCTCCCTCCCTCTCTGCCCGCCCCCACCTCTCTCTCAAATATAAATAAATAAACACTAAGAAAAGGAATATTATCCAGTGATAAAAAGAAATGAACTATCAAACCACAGAAAGACATGGGGAAATTTAAATACATATTGTTTATTGAAAGAAGCCAGTCTGAAAAGGTTACATATGGTATGATTCCAATTAACTGACATTTTCAGAAAGACAAACTAGAGAGACAGTAAAATATCAGTGGTTGCTAGGGGCACAAGGGAAGGGGATGAAGGATAAAAAGGTGGAGTACAGGGGATTTTTAGGGCAGTAAAACTATTCTGTATGATACTGTAATCGTGGATATATGACATTTTGCATCTATCAAAACCCATAAAACCCAAACAACCCAGTAAGTGAAACCTAATGCAAACTATGAGCTTTCTTTAATAATAATGCATCAATATCGGTATATCAATGGTAACAAATATTCCACAGGAATGCAAAACGCTATTAACAGAGCAAATTGTGAGCCAAGGAGAAAGAAGAACCTCTTCGCAGAAATGGCTTTATTCTTTTGGATTCTGTAGAGATACAGTCTATGGAGGGTGCTGGGGAGTTATATCCTTGGAATAGTCCTGTGGAAGACTTAGCCTTGTGTCTGGGTTGGTACTAAAGAATCTAACTGCAACATATGAAACAGAACTCATAAGCTATACAAGAGATGTATCAACCTTGACGGAGCTGAAGTATAGTGTCTCCAGGTGTTGTGACAAATATTTATTGTATCTTGCACTTTTTCAAGTGTAAGGACTTTATGAAGGGTACCATTATTGGTATATTGGTTTTCAAATTGACTGTACGAGCAACAGCTTGGGAAAACTAAATTGTAATGTTAGTGTGATGGTCGTCTCTAGTAAAGCCTAGACTCAGGCAAGTTACTATTTTTTTAATGTTTATTTTTGAGAGAGAGAGAGACAGTGTGTGAGTGGGGGAGGGGCAGAGAGAGAGGGAGACACAGAATCTGAAGCAGGCTCCAGGCTCTGAGCTGTCAGCACAGAGCCCAGCATGGGGCTCGAACTCTGGAACTGCGAGATCATGACCTGAGCTGAACTCACAGACTGCGACATCATGACCTGAGCCAAAGTTGGACGCTCAAATGACTGAGCCACCCAGGCACCCCTCAGGCAAGTTATTATTATTAGAAAGAGGAACATGATAAGTCATAAATATAGAACCTTACCTGAGTTTCTTTAAAGTATGAATAAACAAGAATATGAAGAGAGTGGCAGACGGTGGGGCCGTGTTCCAAGGGTTTGGGGTGGTAGCTACCTAGTTCATGTGGTTTTCAGCATCTTCTGAGGTCTTTGAACTACTTGCTTCAAAAGTTATGTGACGACTCAATTTAGGATCTCTGTTGGATGTCAACTTTACAGTTCTACTAAAATATCTTGTGTTTTTCCAGAGGATCGGGGAGTGATGAAGACAGAAAGACTTTTGAGTAAAGGCCAAGTCTTGCACAATTTAACTTTATAATTGTTTCAGTTAAATGTGCCACCTTATTACTGGATCAATCTGTTGGAATGTAGAAAACATAGGTAGAAATTCGGTACAATATATAAAGTATAATAGTATTTTAGCCTTTGTACTTGTGGCTTTTCACCATGGAAATGCTGCGATTCATTCAGAAAATAAATGGACTCCTATCAGTACATATAGAGGAAGTTAATTTACAAAATCCAGTTGGAGGTGTTAAGAATATCCTTTAGTCATGGTTTCAGTCCTTTACAATTTTTCAGTTTTTTACAATTTTACATTTACAATTTTTAAAATTAAGACTTTATTTTATTAAGGTTTACTTATTTATTCTGTATGTGAGAGACACACACAGAGAGAGAGAGAGAGAGAGCACACTTGAACAGGGGAGAGACAGAGAGAGAGGGAGAGAGAGAATCCCAAGCAGGCTCTGCTCTGACACCGTGGGGCTTGGTCTCACAAAGTGTGAGATCATGATCTGAGCCGACATCCAGAGTCGAACACTTAACGGACTGAGCCACCCAAGAATCCTAAGCCTATTTTTTAGAGCAGTTCAAAGTTGAGGGGAAGGTACAGAGAGTTCCCATGTACTCCCTGCCCCACACATGCATAACCTTTCCCCACCAAAGTGGTACCTTTGTTACAAGTGATGAACCTACATTGACACATCATTATCACCGCAAGTCCATAGTTAACATCAGGGTTCACTCTTGGTGTTGTGTACTCTATGGGTTTGGACAAATGTATAATGACATTTATCCATCATTATCATATCATTAGAACAGTTTCACTGCCCTACAAACCCTCTGTGCTCCACCTAGTAATCTCACTCCCCCTGACCTCTGGCAACCTCTGGTATAATCTTTTTCGTGCCTCTGTAGTTTTGACTTTTCCAGAATGTCATAGGGTTGGAATCATACCCTTACAAACTTTTGCAGATTAACTTAGTTATATATGAGTCATGGAAAGACCATATCCTGTGTTAGCCTAAACATTTTTTTCTTCTTTAAAAAACAATTTTTTTTTAACGTTTACTTATTTTTGAGAGACAGAGGGAGACAGAGCATGAATGGGTGAGGAGCAGAGAGAGAGTGAGACACAGAATCCAGAGCAGGCTCCAGGCTCTGAGCGGTCAGCACAGAGCCCCATTGCGGGGCTCAAACCCATGAACCAAGAGATCGTGACCTGAACCGAAGGTGAAGTCGGACACTTAACCAAATCAATCATTCAGGTGCCCCACTTCTTTTTTTTAATGTTTATTTATTTTTGAGAGAGAGAGAGAGTGTGAGCGGGGGAGGGGCAAAGAGAGAGGGGGACAGAGGATCCAAAGTGGGCTTTGGGCTGACAGCAGACAGCCTGATTTGGGGCTCAAACTCAGGAACCATGAGACCATGACCTGAGCCAGAGTTGGATGCTCGACCTACTGAGCCACCCAGGTGCCCCAGCCTAGAAAAAAATTTTTCTCTTCCTTTTTTTTTTTAAGTTTATTTATTTATTTTTGAGGGAGAGAGAGAGAGAGAGAGAGAGCGAGCGCAAGCTGGAGAGGGATAGAGAGAGAAAGAGAGAGGGAGACACAGAATCCAAAGCAGGCTCCAGGCTCTGAGCTATCAGTTCAGAGCCCGACTGGAGGCTTGAACCCATGAACTGTGTGAGATCATGACCTGAGCCAAAATCAAGAGTTGGACACTTAACGACTGAGCCACCCAGGCACCCCTAGCAAAAAAATTTCAATCAGTGCTCCATATTGTGGCCAATTTGTACCTACTGACATGAGGTGTTTCATGGGGAATTTAATCTAGTGTCCATTTGAGGTTTTATCTAGTGCTGTCAGGTGACGATGCTGGTTTTGAAAGATCTTACCTTTGTAGGTCTTAAACTCAATCGTTCCTTGTTTTGTTTTTCAGAATTTGGTAGGTCAGATTTTGTGTATTTATGATTGAATCCTTAACTTCTCCATGAATTTGTCATTATTTTTATTGTCTTATATGAGGCTCTTGGGTACAAACTTTTAATCACATCAACCTGTTTAACATGATTATCTTTAAAGTGTGTTTGGAATAGCCAAATTATGGAAAGAGCCTAAATGTCCATCAACCGACGAATGGATAAAGAAATTGTGTTTTATATACACAATGGAGTACTACGTGGCAATGAGAAAGAATGAAATCTGGCCCTTTGCAGCAACGTGGATGGAACTGGAGAGTGTGATGCTAAGTGAAATAAGCCATACAGAGAAAGACAGATACCATATGGTTTCACTCTTATGTGGATCCTGAGAAACTTAACAGAAACCCATGGGGGAGGGGAAGGAAAAAAAAAAAAAAGAGGTTAGAGTGGGAGAGAGCCAAATCGTAAGAGACTCTTAAAAACTGAGAACTGAGGGCTGATGGGGGGTGGGAGGGAGGGGAGGGTGGGTGATGGGTATTGAGGAGGGCACCTTTTGGGATGAGCACTGGGTGTTGTATGGAAACCAATTTGACAATAAACTTCATATATTGAAAAAAAAATAAAAGTGAAGATAGCAAAAAAAATAAAATAAAATAAAATAAAGTGTGTTTGGAGGTTTATCCCTTCTATAGTACAATCTTTAAGACCAATTATTTTAGGTAGTATCCAGTCATCAAGTAATTCACAGTTGCTGTTTACTTTAAAAAAGTTTATGAGAAAGTTAAAAAAAAACTAAAATAAAACTTTAGAAATAACATTTAAAGAAGTTAATTATTTTAACTTATTTTTATTAAATTTTTTTTAATGTTTATTTATTCTTGAGAGAGGGGGAGGGGCAGAGAGAGAGGAGGAGACACAGAATCCAAAGCAGGCAGCAGGCTCCAGGCTCTGAGCTGGCAGCACAGAGCCCAATGTGGGGCTTGAACTCACAAACTGTGAGATCATGACCTGAGCCGCAGTCGGACGGTTAACCAACTGAGCCATCCAGGCACCCTAACCTATTTTATTTTTATTTTTATTTTTATTTGAAGTGTGCTCCTTGGGGCTTGAACTCATGACCCTGAGACCAAGAGTCACACGCTCTACCAACTGAGCTAGCCAGGCACCCCAAGAAGCTAATTATTTTAAAGGAATATCAGCTATTAGGTTACATTATCTACCCTTTTATTTGGGTAAGTTAATATGCCCTAGAAAGAGCCACAGTTTAGCTGTTTAGACAATTTGACTTCTAGTAAGGAATTGGATTTTACAAAAATAACTAGACTACTTAGATCAAACCTGGTGCTGTCACTTTTTATATTTGCTAAGAAGTCAATCAACAACCAACCTTGGGTCAAGATTTAGTATTAGCATGTCCAAAAGTTCTCTTCTGGTCATGGATGCTTCTTGAATTATAGAAACACAATCTAGGATTCTCCTTCATTGGGTAAAGGTTATAGTGTTTCTGGATTAAGAAAGTCCCATCAGAAGATGATAATATGAGAAAGAGAAAGTAACAATAATTCATAATTAGTTAGTGGAAAAGGACTGGGTGATTTCAGTTAGCAAAAGGGATGTAATAGCAGCTAGTCTCCAGTCTTAATAGACCTCAACCATTAAACCTCAAAGGCCAGCTTTGGGGCATCTGGGTGGCTCAGGTGGTTAAGCGTCCGACTTCAGCTCAGGTCATGATCTCGCAGTCCGTGAGTTCAAGCCCTGCGTCGGGCTCTGTGCTGACCACTCAGAGCTTGGAGCCTGTTTCAGATTCTGTGTCTCCCTCTCTCTCTGCCCCTCCCCGTTTGATGCTCTGTCTTTCTCTGTCTCAAAAATAAATAAACGTTAAAAAAATTTTTTTTAAACAAAACAAAAACCTCAAAGGCCAGCTTGGATTGGGTTCGAGACTATTGTGCCTATGATTCCATCGATTCTGTATGGAACACTCCCTTATACATTCAAAAGAAACCAGATAATCCTGGAAAAAAGCAAATTTCCTTGTGACATGGCTTTGTATATAGAGATAAATAATAGCAAAAGCAAGGCAGGCAACAGAATTATCATGTTAATGGCAAAAATATTTATCAAACAATATACCACCAAACAAAAGGTCTAATAAACTTATATAAAGACGTAGATTTCATAACTAGATGGTGTATCTCCAGACCCAAAGGTCTGATTACTTAATACAGAGATCCAGGCCTAGTAACCTTATGCAGGTCCAATAAGTGCACCTGTTGCTCTGAGGGTCTGGAATGCTGTAAAATGAGGGTCTTCAAAATGGTCTTTGTGGAATCTCTAGAATTGTCAAAAGATGGTAAGACTAGAGCTCAATAAAAATAGACAAAACTGAATTTGGTGTTTATTATAATAAAGGAGAGTAGGCAGTCTCTCTAAGCAGCATAGACTGCTGATCATAAGAGAGTTTTGGGGAAGCACAGACTTCAGCAACTGATGGACATCAGAAGGTTGATATTATCCTTTGTAGAAGTAACTTGGGTGAGACTATTGTCGATTGACTGGCACTCTGAGGGGTAATTGTTGGCATGGATCAGTTCCTGGATGACTGACTTTCAGAAGTGACCCTGATTGCTTGATTTGCAAAAGGGATCCACTCAGGTGAGTTGTCATGAACTGACTGAACAGATTTCAACCAAGTTCTGGTGGCATAATAGTTTTCTATTTCCGTATAAAAATATTACCAAAAACAGTGGCTTAAAACAATACACATTTATTATCTTATAGTTCCTGTGGGTCAGGAATCCGAGTACAACTTTTCTGGGCCATCTACTTAGGGTCTCACAAGGCTGCAATCAAGGTGTGAGACAGGGCTAGGTTCTTACCTGGAGGCTCAACTGGGTAAGGATCTATTCCCCATTTGTCTGATTGTTAGTACCATTCAGTTCTTTTAGGTTGTTTGACTGAGTGCTTCTTTTTCTTTCTTTCTTTTTTTTCTGGTTGCCAGCTGGAGGCTCATTTCTCAGTGACTAGATGATGCTTGCAGTTTCTTGCCATGTGGAGTTCCCCAACATCCCATTTGCTTCCTCACAGCTGGCAAGGGGTAAAGAGATTTCAGCAAGATGGGTCTTATGGTCTTTGTAATCACATAATCATGTATGCACAATCATGTATCTCTCATCACCTGTGCATATTCTATTGGTTAGAAGCAAGCCACAGGTCCTGCCCCCATGTAAGAGAAGGGGACCACCAGGAGGTGGAGAGCATGGAAGCTACGTGTCAGTGGCCAGTCTGTCTATCACAGGTGACTACTTGTTACCATGGCTACTTAACAGTCTTTTCCTAAATTTGTGGGTGTGGAGCAACTGGAATCCCCTACGCTGCTATTGGGAATGTAAAAGGGTAAAAACAAAAACAAAAACCCCAAAGCTTTGAGAAGTGGTTTGGCAGTTTCTTGAAAAGTTAAACACTTATATGACCCAGCCATTCTACTCCTAGACCTTTTCCAAGATAAGTGAAAAAACCTACATAAGGACTTGTATGTGACTGCCATAGCAGCTTTATTTATAATAGCCCCCAAATGGTAACAACCCACATGGCCATTGGCAGGTGAATGGATAAACAAAATGAGATATATTCAAATGATGGAATATTTCTCAGCAAAAAGGAACAGACTAGTGACACACATCAATGTGGATGACTCTCAAAATCATTATGCTGAAAGAAGCCAGACAAAAAGAATACTTTCTGGATTACTCCAATTATATAACATTCTAGAAATGCAAATTAGTTTACAGCGCTGGAAGGCAGATCAGTTGTTGCCTAGAGTGAGGGATAAATGGACTGCAAAGAGAGACTTGTAAACTTTTGGGAGTGATAAAAATGTTTTGTATCTTGATAGTGGTGGTGGTTCATAGGTGTGTGCATCTGTCACACTAATCAAATTGTACAGTTTATTTTTTTATTGTTTTAAATGTTTATTTCTGAGAGAGAGAGTGTGCGTTTGTAAGTAGGGGAAGGGCAGAGAGAGAGGGAGACAGAGGATCTAAAGTAGGCTCTGTGCTGCCAGCACACCTGGGTCGACTGAGCCACCCAGGCACCCATAAATTGTACACTTTATTTTTTTTCAGCCACAGAATGGATTTTATTACCATATTTGCCTTGAGAACTTTTAATTACCAAGTCAGAAATCTCTCTCTCTTTCTTTTTTACCATTTTAATTATTTTTTTTAATTTTTAATTTTTTAAAAAAAATTCAAATCCAAGTTAGTTAACATATAGTGTAGTAATGACTTCAGGACTAGAATGTAGTGATTCATTACTTACATATAACACCCAGTGCTCATCCCAACAAGTGTCCTCCTCAATGCCCATCGCCCATTTAGCCTATTCTCCACCCAACACCCTGCCAGCAACCCTCAGTTTGTTTTCTGTATTTAAGAGACTCTTATGGTTTGCCTCCCTCTCTGTTTTTATCCTATTTTTCCTTCCTTTCCCCTATGTCTATCTGTTTTGTTTCTTAAATTCCACATGAGTGAAATCATATGATATTTGTCTTTCTCTGACTTACTTTGCTTAGCATAATACACTCTAGTTCCATCCATGTTGTTGCAAATGGTAAGGTTTCATTCTTTTTGGTCAGTGAATAATATTCCATTGTATATATATGCCATATCTTTTTTATTCTTTCATCGGTAAGTGGACATTTGGGCTCTTTCCATACTTCGGCTATTGTCAATAGTGCTGCTATAAACATGGGGGTGCATGTGCCCCTTTGAGAAAGCACTCCTGTATCCTTTGGATAAATACTTAGTAGTGTAATTGCTGGGTCATAGGGTAGCTTTATTTTTAATTTTTTGAGGAAGCTCCATACTCTTTTCCAGAGTGGCTGTACCAGTTTGCATTCCCACCAACAGTACAAAAGGCTTCCTCTCTCCCACATCCTCGCCAACATCTGTTGTTGTCTGAGCCATTAATTTTAGCCATTCTGACAGGCATGAGGTGGTATCTCATTGTGTCTTTGATTTGTATTTCCCTGATGATGAGTGATATTGAGCATTTTTTCATGTGTCTGGTAGTCATCTGGATGTCTTCTTTGAAAATTGTCTATTCATGTCTGTTGCCCATTTCTTCACAGGATTATTTGTTTTTGGGGTGTTGGGTTTGATAAGTTCTTTATATTTATCTGATGTGTCATGTATAAAGATCTTCTCCCATTGCATTGTTTGCCTTTTAGTTTTGCTGACTGTTTCCTTCGCTGTTTTTATCTTGATGAGGTCACAACAGTTCATTTTTGCTTTTGTTTCCCTTGCCTCCATAGACATGTCAAGTAAGAAGTTGCTGTGGCCGAGGTCAAAGAAGTTGTTGCCTGTTTTCTCTTCTAGGATTTTGATGACTTGTTGTCTTACGTTTAGGTCTGTCATCCATTTTGAGTTTATTTTTGTGTCTGTGGTAAGAAAGTGGTACAGGTTCATTCTTCTGCATGTCGCTATCCAGTTTTCCCAACACCATTTGCTGAAGAGACTGTCTTTTTTTTCCCCATTGGATATTCTTTCCTGCTTTGTCAAAGATTAGTTTACCATATGTTTGTGAGTCCATTTCTGGGTTCTCTGTTCTGTTCCATTGATCTATGTGTCTGTTCTTGTGCCAGTACCATGCTGGTCTTGATGATTACAACTTTGTAATACAGCTTGAAGTCTGGAATTGTGATGCCTCTAGGTTTGGTTTTTGTTTTCAGGATTGCTTTGCCTATTTGGCATCTTTTGTGGTTCCACACAAATTTTAGGATTGTTTGTTCTAACTCTGTGAAGAATGCTGGTGTTATGTTGATAGGGGTTGCAAATTGTACACTTTAGAAAACATAGTTCTTGCACATAAATTAAACCTCAGTAAAATTAAGAACAAGAATTAAATGCAAGAGTCAACAGAGACATGAATCTAGACACTTGGAGGAGAAAGTAATGTTGATACTGAGTACAGGTTATTTTGAACGAAATTTGCAGTATAACACCATTTTCATCTTTCCTGCATTAGCTAATAAAGAAATAGAGCTACATGAAACATTTCAGTTATTCATTTCCAAGGTGATGATCAGTTTGCTTTTAACAGAGCGAAGAGGTCATTTGTCATCAAAAATTACTAGTGATTTTGAGCACTTCCTTCATTTCTAAGCTGTTTACATGGCTCATCCCACAGCCTGGGAGCTCCTCAGAGACAAGGACTGGATCTTTTTTCTCTACCCTCAGCCTAGCACCCAATTTGATATTTAGTTCATGAAATTTTACTAAAGTTGAACTAAATGATCTTAATTCATTCTCATAACCCTTTGGAGACTTGAACATTGTTACTTTTTTCTTACTGATAAGCACAAGACGCAAAGATTGAGTAATCTGCAGTCACACAGCTAAATGGCAGAAGTAGGCCTGTAATCCAGGGCTCCTGATTCTAACCTATGGATTTACTGAGATTGTCTTCCATCCCCTCCAGAGAGGTGCACCTGGGCCTTGTCTTCCTCAGGTTACCAACTGAGTAGTTTAAATGGATTTAAAGTTAGCTAAGGTCAACCTCCGCTAGGCGCATGCGTTCCTTCCTTTTCCCACGGGGTAAGAGACACCACCTCGCTTCCTTCCGCTTTGCGTTTCTTTTGGCCCCAGCGACTCGCCGTCGCTCGGGAGGAGGCGTTCACTAGATGAAGTGATGGCGACTGGGACGCCAGATTCTCAAGCGCGATTCGGTCAGTCTGTGAAGGGGCTCCTCACAGAGAAGGTGAACACCTGTGGTACGGACGTCATCGCGCTCACTAAGCAGGTGCTGAAGGGCTCCCGGAGCTCCGAGGTGAGCTGAGAGTGGACTTTCCGGCCCGATACCCCGGGGGCCCCGAGTCTTCCATAGCTGTGGGAAGGGCGGGGGGGGGGGGGGGGGTTGGGAATCGCGTTTCCTCCTGGGAATTGTAGGCTGTGAACTGCTCTGCCGAGGAGTAGAGCTCGTTCGCGAAGGGCGCGTGTTGCATTCTGGGGTGTGTAGTCTCAGTGGGATTAGCGTTGTAGGGAGGGAAAGAAATGGGCCGGTGGGAATCCGCTGTAAAGTGGAGATTGCCACAGGGCAGCGGAAAAGGTAGTGGTCCCAGCCAGTTCCTAATTTGTTTCATGGGGTTGTTTCTAGGGAAGGAAGATCTTTCTCTTTCTGCCTCCCAAATTCAGCATGATTTTGCCCTCAACATCTCACATTCTTTCCACACTTTTGTGGATCGTCTATGGATTTGTTCTTTTCTGATTTGTCTTTCTGGCCACATTCTTGGTTTTCTGTCTCTTAGATTAGCTTTCTCCTTTGCCCCGATTTCCCCTTCATCCTCTAGCTGTTTCCATGAATGGAGTCATATGATGACTTTTCACACCAGAAAGTTTTATGTATGTTCACTTTGTATCCAAAAAACAAACAAACAAACAAACAAACAAACAAACAACAAACCTATTTATTGTACTCTTAGATATTCACCCATGAGAAATGAAAATATATGTCCACACAAAGACTTGTACATGTGCATAGTACCATTATACGTGATAGCTCCAAACTGGAAACAACCCAAATGTCCATTGATAAATAAATGGACAAACAAAATGGTTCTGATGGCTCAGCCATTCTACTCCTAGGTTTTTATCCAAGAGAAATGATTACATGTTTCTCATTTTGTTACGCACATAACGTCTTATCTAAGTTCCTGTTTTGGTTTCTTTAAACTGGAACAACATCTTGAATACATCTGTGAAACAATCTGAGTACAAAGTCTTTAGATATTTGTGAATTTCTTCTATAGACCTTTACCATTGTCTTGCTCATAATTAACTCAATAGCAGTGTCTTAACTGCTCATCTTCAAGTATTGCTTATTTTCAACTTAGTTTTCATAATAATAGTAACTCTGTCTCTTTTAACTCCTATTTCATCAGTTTCTATATTGTTTTATTAAGTTATGTAATTGTAGTAACAAGCGTAATATGGCCAGAAGCTTTTGGACTTGCATGTGAATATTCATAGCAGCTTTATTCGTATTAGTTTAGGGTCCAGTAGAATTGTCTTTACAGAATTACCTTTCATTTTATGTCCTTAGCTTTGATTGATAGAGACTACAAGAAACAACTGTATGAAGAAGCATTTACTAGAATACTATTATTGAAGTCACTGATTTGGTGATCCCGAGTATGTTTTGTGTGAGGTTACACGTTATATACTCATTTTAGGATTCAGTATCAGAGGAAAGTCTACACACACACACACACACACACACACACACAATTAGGTATAAATTGCCTTGAATCTTTTTGGAGGAGAAACAAGGTATAAATATATAAGTTTAAAAAATAGTGTTCATAGTTTTTTTTTTAATGTTTATTTTTGAGAGAGAGAGTGTGAGTGGGGGAGGGGCAGAGAGAGGGAGACAAAGAATCTGAAGCAGGCTCCAGGCTTGAGCTGTCAGCACAGAGCCTGACGCGGGACTCGAACCCACCAACTGTGACATCATGACCTGAGCTGAAGTTGGACGCTTAACTGACTGAGCCACCCAGGCGTCCCAATCGTGTTCATAGCTAGCCACCAGTATGTATTTGATGGCTTGAGCAAATGGCCAAGAAAGAATTCTTGAGATGTCTTTGGTGCAAAAAAAAAGTGATTTTATTAAAGCACGGGGTTAAAGCACGGGGACAGGATGCGTGGGCAGAAAGAGCTGCACTGGGGTTGTGAGGAGATGACTGATAATATACTTTTAAGTTAGTGGGGGTTGGGGATAGCATAAGTCTCCAAGGAATTTGAAAGCAAGGCTTTCAGGACCTTGAGGGGACAGCTGCTGTTAAGATAAGGTTACTTTTAGTCTTTAATAAAACAAAAACATTAAGCAAGTAAGGTAGCCATGAGTTCTTTGAGCAAGGTCATGCTCTGCATGTTTCAGGTGTCTTATCAGTGGGCTGCAAGCCGAAAGGAGATTTAATTTATGTTACTTTTCTCTTGGCTTGCCAACCACCAGTATGTATTGAACATCCATATTCATCATAATAAACTTAACCATGTGCTGGACATTGCTGTGTTTTATGTAGCTTAATTCATTAAATCTTTATTTACATAGAGGAGGTACTTTCCTTACATAGAGGATACAAAGAGGAATTTAATTTGACCAAGGTTACAGAGTAGCTAGGAAGGGGCAGAACTAGGCTGAAACCTAGGCAGACTGGTTCTAGGCCTGCAACGTTGGGCACCACTTCTCATGTGGTAGGAGGTGGTTAAGTGGCCAAAAAGCCATGGTGTCACCACTGACTACCCTAATGTCACTTGCTCCTTTCTGTTCCTCCTTGTGTGTTTTTCACATGAGATTCTTCCATAGTAGATTTAGAGTGGGTGCTTAGTGAGTGGTGTGAATTGAATTAAACTGAAATCAGTCCCTCTTTCTGTGAGGATTGACTCATCATCTGCCAATTCTCTGACTTTTGCCTTTTATTGGATCTCTTACATGGTACTTATCACATACCATACTGACTTTTCATATAGTTACTTACGTATTTTTGCCATTTCCTTTACTAGACTATAGATAATTTGGAATGTCTTATTGATTTTCTTTTTTTGTCTTTGGTTTTTTTTTGTTTTTGTTTTTGTTTTTTGTAGTATATATCAGTACTGTACTTTATTCCTTTTTAAGACTGAATAATATTGCATTGTATGTATATACCACATTTTGTTTATCCATTCATTTGGTGATGGAGATTTGTGTTATGTCTACCTTTTGACTTTGTGACTATGCTTCAGTAGACATGTGCATATAAATATCTATTTGAGACCCTGCTTCCAATTATTCAGGGTATTTACCTAGAATTATAATTGCTGGATCATATTCACATGGTAATTTTATGTTTAACTATTTGAGGAACCACCATGCTGTTCAGCACAGTGTACCATTTTTATCTATCTATCTGTTTATTTTTAGAGAAAGAGAGATAGCACGAGCAGGGGAGAGGGGCAGAGGGAGAGAGAGAGAGAGAGAGAGAGAGAGAGAGAGAGAGAGAGAGAGAGAATCTTAAGCAGGCTCCATGCTCAGTGTGGAGCTTGACGTGGGGCTCCATCCCATCACCCTGGGATCGAGGGTTAGAGGCTCAACTGACTGAGCCACCCAGGCACCCCTCATTTTTTATCATAGCCATCCTGATGGGTATAAAGTGGTGTTGATTTGCATTTCCCCAGACTAGTGATGTTGAGCATGGTTCTTGTTCTTATTGGCCATTTGTATGTCTTCTTTGGAGAAATGTCTATGAAGGTCCATTGTCCATTTCAACATTGGATTTTTTATTTGAGCTGTAGGAGTTCTTCATGTATTCTGAATGTTAATCCCTTATCAGATATTATTTGCGTATGTTTTCTCCCATTCTGTGAGTTTCCTTTTCATTTTCTTGATAGTGTCTTGAGCTCAGTGAACTGAATCTCCTAGAGAAACAATGTAAGTGTTTACAGTTTATTTTCACAGAACAACCTCTGCCTCTGATTTTTTGGGGTCTAGTGGCAATTGTCTTCTCCAGGAGGGTACTCCTTTCTGTCCCTTAGACTTTCTTCTTCATCTCTTTGATTTGATATCATGTGGCCCAAATTGTTTCAAAACCACAGGGCACCTCCTTGGGGTCAGTCCTGAGGGAAAGGAAACTCTTAGTCTCATTGTAGATATGCAGCCTGATTTTCAGTTTCAATCCTTCTTGGCCCTTAGGGCATTGCTTCTCTTTTCAACAGTCTCCATGTGGCTGTTTTGTTTGATTCGCTGACAATTTCCACGTGTAAATTGGAAGCTTACTTCCACAGCATTCATGTAATCAATATTTATTGTCTGCTATGTGCCAGGAACTATTCTAGGCGTAAGGGAGAGAGTGGTACACAAAAGGAGCAGACCCTGTACTTAGGAAGCTTACATTTTAGTGAAGAGACAGATAAACAAATGAACCAAAATTTCAGGTGGTGGTAAATATTACGAAGGAAAACTAAACTGGGAGTAGAGGGTGATGAAAGGGTTTTCCTTAAATCGGGTGATCAGGGAAGGGCTCTCTGAGGAGGGGACATTTGAGCAGACACTGGAATGAAGTCAGGGAGCAAGCCACGTGGACGGCTGGAGGCAGAGCATTCCAAGTAGAATAAGTGGCAAATGCAAAGGCCTTGAGATGGGAATGTGTGCAGGGTGTGCAAGGAGGCCAGTGTGGCCGGAGCACCAAGTGGGGAAGAACGTGCCAGCCTGTGCCCTCAGCACAATGAATGCATATGACTCTGACGCTCCTTCTGTGTGTGCCTGCATGTGTCCTCCAGTCCAGTTGTGTGCTGAGTAAAGGGTCCGGTGTATTTATCCTAAACCTGTGTAAGGTGTATGCCTACTATTGTAACCACATTATTTAATGCAATAATATGGAAAATGATTAACTAGAATGAAAAAAAAAGAGGGATGGTATTGCTATGAAAACTAAGCTGAAAAATCTTGTTGAAGACGAGGAGCTAACAAATAACTCAACAATACTTGCTGAAGGTGAATAGCTAAGATTGCTGTTGAGTTACTTATGAACAAAACAATGGTAACAGCCTAGGGGGAAATACTCAAGACGTTGTTCCACTTTAAAGAAGCCCAAACCGGACATCTTCGATGGTGGGTTATGTTGTGTTATGTGCGTGGTTGGTTTATGCAAGAAAATGATGCAGAATGCCCGTGGATGCATCTGTCATCAGAGAAGGGGCCTTGGCCCTGCATTGCAACAGCTCCTGCATTCCACAAATCGTGAGTCTCCTCAAGTCTATCTTCTAAATGATCGCTCCTCCCACCCCCTTTAACTGCCACTTCCGTGGCTCAGGCTGCTTTCCTTGCTTGCCTAGACTATGGCAGTGTTCTTCCAACCAGTCTCTCTGCCTTCAGTCCCCACTCCACTCCATCCTGCTAGCAACACTTCAAACACAGTAAATCCGATGAGGCTGGACCTTTAGTCTCAGCTTAGAAGTCACTTCTTTTAGGAAATCCTCCCTGAACTTCTGCCCCTGTAATGGGTCAGACACCCACCCCCCCCCCACCCCCCCCCCACCCCCCCCCGCCATGCTCTCAGGTCATCTGGTGTTTCCCCATAAGCAGTTACCACAAGGTATTGTAGTGTCTGTGTCTTCTTTGTAACACCACATTGTGAGCCCTGTGAGGACAGGGGCTATGTCTCTCCCTGGTGGATCTGAGCACTTAATAAACATGCGGTGACTGACTGAGTGAATGAATGAGGAGGATTCTGTTCGAACCTTGTCTTTCTGCCATCAGTTTGTCAGTCAGTGTCTCCCATCTGTAGGACTTTGGAATTTGCCACTTAAAAGTGGTCATAGGGAGGGAACAGGCACTCTGATACATTGTAGATGGGGATGCAAAACGGTATAACCCTAATGGAGGGGAATTTGGCAGTGTGTAGCAAAACTAAAACCCTCTGATCCAGCAATCACAGTCATGATTCTATGAGTCTGTCCCAAAGATACCATAGCAAAAAGACACCAAGATATATAAGATATTTTTTGTAACGCTGCTTATAATAGCAAAGACTGGAAATAGCTCCAAAGTCTACCCCAGACGACTAGTTGAATAATCTTACAGTGACATTTCTGTATTTCTTTCTTTATTTACTCACTCACTCACTGACATTTTAGAGAGAGAGCACACGAGCAGGGGAGAGGGGCAGGGGGGGAGAGGGAGAGAATCTCAAACAGGCTCCACGCTCAGTGCAGAGACTGACACTGGACTTGGTCCCATGATGCTGGGATCATGACCTGAGCCGAGATCAAGAGTTAGATGCTCAACTGACTGAGCCACCCAGGCTCCCAGCTTACAGGGACATCTGCGGAGTGGAGTACTCTGCAGCCGTAGAAGAACAATGCGCAGATGCGGTATATGTTGCTGCAGATCTGTCTCAACATATATTTTCAAGTGAAAATAGCAGGGCAGAGAAGAGTGCATGTAGAAGGTTACATTCTAAGTAAGGAGAGGAGATTATATACATATGTCCACTTTTAAAAAGAAACAATGGGAAGATAAACCCAAAACTAAAACACACACACACACACACACACACACACACACACACACACACACATTTTTAAAAAATTCAGTAGGCTCCTTGCCCAGCATGGAACTTGAACTCACAACCCTGAGATCAAGAGTCACATGTGCCACCAACTGAGCCAGCCAGGTGTCCCTAAAAAAAATATTGATGCGTAGGGGAGAGAGAATGGAGAGGGGAAGGGACAGGGATGGAAGGTCTTACTTTACTGCTTTGACTTTAGAAGCACATAAAGGTTTATTAATTTTAAAACAAAAATGGAGATAAATAACAGTTGCTGTGGGGGAAATTATCTGGGAGCTGTAGCAGGGCTGGTGCTCCTGGTGAATTTGAGGTCATTGGTCCACTTTTCATCAGAATCTCTCTGACCCAAGGGAACAGGGACAGTGGGTAGGACACATAGTAGTAGCTCTTCTTATGTGGTTGGACTTAATGTCTTCCAGGAACAGGGTGCGACAATAGGCCAGAAAGTTCTGTCAATCTCCTCTTGGCTCTCAGTGCCCACTGAGTCACATCTTTGTAGCCACAGGCCACCCACCCAAATCAGAGCTCAGCTTTTGTGCTGTCAGGGCCCAGCTATCAGCTATGGGAACTCATCAAAATCTGCATCCACATTTATTTCCTTCCTTCCTTCCTTCCTTCCTTCCTTCCTTCCTTCCTTCCTCCCTCCCTCCCTCCCTCCCTCCCTCCCTCCTCCCTTCCCTTCCCTTCCCTTCCCTTCCCTTCCCTTCCCTTCCCTTCCCTTCCCTTCCCTTTCCTTCTTCCCTTCCCTTCCCCTTCCCCTTCCTTTCTTCCCCTACCCTTCTTCTTCCTCCCTCCTTCCTTTCCTTCCTTCCTTCCTTCCTTCCTTCCTTCCTTCCTTCCTTCCTTCCTTCCGCTTTCTCTCTCTCCCTTCTAATTGAAATATAGTTGACATACAATGTTACATTAGTTTCAAGTTTACAACACAGTGATTTGCAACTATGCCTATAGTTGTGCCCACCGTAAGTGTAGTTACATTTCTCCTTGTCTCTACCTGGCCTGTCAGCCATCCTTCGTGGGATGCTTTCCCTGAGCTTCTTGTAAGGCCTTTTTTGTTCTGTGTCTCTCATTGCATTTCTAAACAGCTGTATTCTTACTATCCTTTTTAGCTCTACCCTAGTTGCTGCCCCCTCACTCCAGCCCACATCTCAGATTTGTCTTTAAGAAACCAAAAGGTTAAGTTCTCACTGGGCCCGTGGAGCCAAAGTTTTCTTTGCAGATTTCTTTCGGCACTTGGCTAAGAAGGTACACGAGGAGCTCTGCAGTTCTGGAGCTCTTGATCTCAGAGGTGGAAAAGAGGTGGAGCCCATGCCACAATGGCCAGAGTGACCATGAAGTTGGATTTTCAACGCGAACAAATGGAAAATTATCCTCTGTTACATTTGGAGTTTTTGTAATTGTGGGGGGCGGGGAGGGGAGGAGAGAGGGCGGCGGTGTAACAGCTGCAGAGAGAAGATGACAGGAAGTTCGGAGATTTTGATTACCACTTTATTTTTGTCTTCCAGCTGCTAGGTCAGGCAGCTCGAAACATGGTACTACAGGAAGATGCCATCTTGCACTCAGAAGATGTAAGAAACACTTCCTTTTATGATTTGGGTTTGATATACATAATTTGTGTGGCTACAGGAAATGGAATGTATATATTTCTCTTTTTTGTGTGTGTTGTTGTTTTTTAATGCAGAGTTTAAGGAAAATGGCAATAATAACAACACATCTCCAATACCAGTGAGTATGCCCTCTCCAGTGACTACTTGCTACAAAATCATTATCCTCAGGCTGCCCCCTGTGGCCTTTGTTCTTCAGCACATTTTCCTGTGAAGGCAGGAGTAAAAGTGGGGTTAGTCAAGGATGAGCTCCTTCTGGAAAAGATGGCTGAGACTGCAGAAGAGGTTGGGGTGTGGGGTGAGATCAAGAACAGGAACTACCTCTGGTGAGCCTCTCTGTATCTCTTTGAGGGCTCCTCAGAGGGAGAGACTGTAAGCCCCCTGAGGGCAGGGCCCACACCAGGACCACGTTAGCACAGTGCCTGGCACCCAATAGGCACCGAGTCGGTATTTGTTGATTCCCTGTGCCCAAGGTCTCTCCTGGGGAGTCTGCTCTTGCACTAGGGGATCAAGTGTAACTCTGACCTGTATCCCATAGTCTCACGTATGACCCAGCCCCGGCTACATATAAATGATCCCGGAGACTTTGAAATATAGAGAACCCCTTCTCTGTTGTAATTTTGGATAAAATTATAGTTAGCTTTTCGTCATATTTAATTTTGCTTTATATTTTATATAGTTGATATTATACTTATGTACCTACTGTACGGTTAAGAATTCAACCCTTGATATTTAGGCAGCTAAATGTTCGTTCTTGGGGTGTGCGCATATCAGGTGTGTGACCACTAGGTTGCACATTGCGGACTGAACATGAGCCATGCACGTGCATGGTTTTTGCACCACCTCCCTTGATCTGATAGGGTATCGTTACCTGTTTAGGTTTAGAATCCTTCTTTTTAGCAACCCTGCACTCAGATGTTGAACAGAGCTTTAAGAACACAGTCTTAGGCTAGAATGAACAGAAATCCAGAATGTGACAGAAGCTGGAGATTTATTCTGCCTGTGTATATCTAGCCAGAAGTTGCACTAGTCTTCTGAGATTTTTTATGTTTATTTTCCTCTTTCCTTTTTTGATTTAGGCAAGAAGCTATTCAGAAGAAGTAAGTAACCCCAAAGGTAGGGGATTTGGGAGCAGGGAGCAGCAACTAAAGCGGGCTGCAGGGAATTCTACTTGCGGGCTGAGGGTCATTGTGAAACTCTGGTTGACATATGCCCTTAAATTGACATATGCTCTGGGATAGCTTATTCGGGGTATAAAGAAGACAGTACAGTTGACCTTTGAACAATATAGGTTTGAATTACACAGTTCCACTTACACACAGATTTTTTTTTATAAATACAATATAGTATTGTAAATGTATTTTCTCTTATGATTTTCTTTTTTTTTTAAATATTATTTTTATTTTGTGTGTGATAGAGAGCAAGTGTGCCAGCGGGGGGAAGAGCAGAGGGAGAGGAAGGGAGAGAATCTTAAGCAGGCTCTCCATGAACACAGAGCCTGACTCAGGGCTCGATCTCTGTCATGAGATCATGACCTGAGCTGAAACCAAGAGTCAGATGCTTAACCGACTGAGCCACCCAGGTGCCCTGTCTCCCTTATGATTTCCTTCCATTCCTTCCTTCCTTCCTTCCTTCCTTCCTTCCTTCCTTCCTTCCTTCCTTCCTTCCTTCCTTCCTTTTTCTTTCTTTCTTTTCTTTCTTTCTTTCTTTCTTTCTTTCTTTCTTTCTTTCTTTCTTTCTTTCTTTCTTTCTCTTTCTTATTCTTCCTTCCTCTTCCTTCCATCCTTTCTTTCATTCATTCATTCATTTATTTTTGAGGGAGAGGCAGAGAGAGAGAAAAGAGAGTCCCAAGCAGGCTCTGCACTGTCAGCTCAGAACTCACGAGATGTGAGATCATGACCTGAGCTGAAATCAAGAGTCGGATGCTTAACTAACTGAGCTACCTACACATCCCCTTATGATTGTCTTAATAACATTTTTTCTCTAGCTTACTTTATTATAACAATGTAGTATATAATACATATACAACATATGTGTTAATTGACTGTTTCTGTTACCAGTACGGCTTCTGGTCCATAATAGGCTATTAGTAGTTAAGTTTTGGGGGAGTCGGGTTATATACTGATTTTGACTGTGCAGGATATCAGCGCCTATATATCCCCTATGTTGTTCAAGGGTCGACTGTATATTTCAAAGGTATACAGTAGGTCAATTCACTGCTAGTAAAGGCTTTCTAAAAATTACAACGTGTAGAAGCCACCCTTAATGAATAGAAAACCTTCTACATTGATAATATTCATTAAGTAAATTAAATGTGCTGAAGTCAGTAAACAGTCTTGTTTTTTTGAGTGGATTAAATCTGTCCCTTATAACATCGGTTATCTCTAACTGGTTTTACAAACCCTTTTTTTTTCCTTTTCTTTTCTTTTTTTTTTTTTTTACAAACCTTTTTTTCATAGTTTAAATTTCTGGGACCCTAGAGCACCAATATAAATTTTGATTTAGCTTCGGGAGTACTTCTGTGTTACAGTACAAACTGAAAAAGAGAGGTCTTTATTGCTCATTCCAGATAAACCTTTTTTCTCTTTTCTAATTTCTAGTGTTGAGCAGTCTTCTGATCTACAGGACCAGCTGAATCATCTGCTGAAATAGTGCAGCTTGTAAGAGGGCAAAAGCACTTCTGTGCCGACACTGAGAAGGAAATCTTTTACTTAACCACTGTGCTATGGGTTTGACTTTCCATTTTCTTCTCCAAAAGTTAAGTTAGAACAGATTTGTGATGGTGTATAATTCCTCCTGAAAGAAGCTAGGTGGTTGAATTTTGGAAGTACTTCTTGAAGCAGAGTAACCCATGGTCTTATTGAATTTTTTAATTGCTCTGTTTAGTTTGATGTTAAAGTAAAATTACAAGAGGTCTTAGTTTTTCCCCTAGAACTTTTATACGTCAAAAGCCACATCAACTAAATATGATCCTTAAGCAAATACTGAATAATGTTTTAAATTCAGAATTAGGGATTCTATTGTGAAAACATAGGACTAATTAATATTCTTTTTTAAAGACTTTTTTTCTTTTAATCATACATTCAGAAATGGTAATAGGTAATACCTGTTCTTTCCCTTCCCTTCCCTTCCCTTCCCTTCCCTTCCCTTCCCTTCCCTTCCCTTCCCTTCCCTTCCCTTCCCTTCCCTTCCCTTCCCACTCAGAGGAAATACTTATTTTATTCATTGTAGCAAATTCCTGAATGAAAGGTAGGCAAATGGTATCATATCTGGCCAGCTGCAGTCTCCTCCCTTGACTTGTATTCCTAGAATTTCTTTGTTATTACTTTTGATTAATTGGCCTTGGGTTCATTTAAAAATTTTGCTAGTCATCAGCAAATTCACTTGTAGAACATTACTGCCAAATGCAAAGGCAGTTGAATTACTGGGAATGAGTGCAGCATAGGGTTGTGCCATGGTGAAAACCTTATGTTTTCAGATACTTACCCATGTTTATTTAACTCATCTTACTAAAAGGCATTGCCTTTGAATGTCTTTGCTTTGTTTGAATTTTAAATGGGACTCTATCATGTTCTAGTTAGTTCTTCACTAAGGAATTGGGAGAAAGCTGACAGGAAACTGGTGTCTTCACTGAAAGAAAAAAAAAGCAAATAAGAGTCCAATTTAATTCATATTGTATATCGAGCCAGCTAATCATATTAGATTGTATTTATTCCTCATTTTACCTATACACATTAATTTAAAGTAAAAGAAAAAAACTAGATATGAAGGAATTCAGTTATGCTATTCATTCAGTAAACACTCATTACAATTATTAAATGTAAATGGGCTCAGTTCACCTTCAAAAAGAAGGATCACAAATTTCCAGCAAATGTCATGTTAAGAGTAAAACATTTGAGGGGTGCCTGGGTGGCTCAGTTGGCTGAGCATCTGACTCTTGATTTTGGCTCAGGTTTAATCTCATGGTTCATGGAATAGAGCCAACACTGCGAGCCTGCTTGGAATTATCTGTCTCCCTCTCTCTCTGTCCCTGCCCTGTTCCCTCTCTCTTCCTCAAAAATAAATACATTTAAAAAAAAGAGTAAGACATTTGAAGCATTATTGGAGGATGTTACCAACACTGTTTCTATTCAACATTTTGCTGGAGGCCGTATCTAGTGCAGAAATTAAAAATAAATATGGGGCACCTGGGTGGCTCAGTTGGTTAAGCATCAGACTTCGGCTCAGGCCATGATCTTGCGGTGAGTTTGAGCCCCGTGTCGGGCTCTGTGCTGACAGCTCAGAGCCTGGAGCCTGCTTCGGATTCTGTGTCTTCCTTTCTCTGTCCCTCGCCTGCTCACACACTGTCTCTCTCTGTCTCAAAAATAAACATTAAAAATTTATTTTATTTTATTAATTATTTATTTTTCAATATATGAAATTTATTGTCAAATTGGTTTCCATACAACCAGTGCTCATCCCAAAAGGTGCCCTCCTCAATACCCATCACCCACCCTCCCCTCCCTCCCACCTTCCATCAACCCTCAGTTTGTTCTCAGTTTTTAAGAGTCTCTTATGCTTTGGCTCTCTCCCACTCTAACCTCTTTTTTTTTTTTTCCTTCCTCTCCCCCATGGGTTTCTGTTAAGTTTCTCAGGATCCACATAAGAGTGAAACCATATGGTATCTGTCTTTCTCTGTATGGCTTATTTCACTTAGCATCACACTCTCCAATTCCATCCACGTTGCTACAAAGGGCCAGATTTCATTCTTTCTCATTGCCACGTAGTACTCCATTGTGTATATAAACCACAATTTCTTTATCCATTCATCAGTTGATGGACATTTAGGCTCTTTCCATCATTTGGCTATTGTTGAGAGTGCTGCTATAACCATTGGGGTACAAGTGCCCCTATGCATCAGTACTCCTGTATCCCTTGGGTAAAATCCTATATTTTTTTTATTTTTTAAGGTTTATTCATTTTTCAGAGACAGAGAGACAGAACATGAGTGGGGGGAGGGACAGAGAGAGAGGGAGACACAGAATCCGAAACAGGCTCCAGGCACTGAGCTGTCATCAGAGTCCGACCTGGCGCCCGAACTCACGGACGGCGAGATCATGACCTGAGCTGAAGTCAGATGCTTGACCGACTGAGCCACCCGGGCGCCCCCCACCCCCCGCCAAAATTTTTTTAAATCTCGGGTATAGAGAATATGTTGGAGGATAATATTTTTTAAATAGTGAAAACTCAAATTCTATGCAAGAAAATTTATGTGATGATACCTAAACTGTGCTGTAAAGTAAAAAAATCATGCTTTATAGCTCTATTTTAGGGATAAGGGTGGAAATTTTTTTTTTTTTTTGAAGAGGTTTGTGGTTAGAACTTAGGAAATCAAAATAGAATAAGAAAACCAAGCATGCATGATAAATAATTTGAAAAATATATGTCATTAATTGATGCTTATAGATTAAATTGTATCAGGGCACCTGGCTGGCTCAGTGACTGGAGCATGCGACTCTTGATCTCGGGGTTGTAAGGTTGAGCCTTGGGTGTGGAGACTACTTAAAAATAAAATCTTAAAAAAAATTAAATTGGTAAAGTATCAGCTCAATCATAAAAGTACAAATTAGTAAATTTTTTATTGGATGGGAGGTACGTAGAATACATCAATTAGATTGTAAACGCATGATTTATCAGCTTGATGCTAAAAATTTGAGTACTAGTATCAAAATGTCTGGTTCCTTATAAAGCTGTAATATTACAAAACTGACATTTAAAAGAGAATATGTCCAGGGGCATCTGGCTGGGTCAGTTGGCAGAGCATGCGACTCTTGATCTTGGGGTTGTGAGTCTGAGCCCACACTGGGACCAGAGCTTACTTAAAAAATTTTTAAAAAGAAAAAAAAGTCATTTGCTAGTGATAGCTTTCCTGAGACTTTTCCAAACTATCAAAGAACTTCCATATACTGCCAAAGTATAGAAAATGATAGTAAGATACTCAGTTCATTGGCTGAAGTAAATATGACTTTCATTTTTATGTTAATTTATTTTTAAAGGTTTTATTTTTAAGTAGTCTCTACACCCAGCATAAGGTTCCAACCTACAATCCTGAGATCAAGAGTCACATGCTCTATCAACTGAGGCAGCCAGGTGCCACTATGACTTTCAATTTTAAAAATTTAAGTAAAATAGGGGTGCCTGGGTGGCTCAGTCGGTTGAGCGTCCGACTTCGGCTCAGGTCATGATCTCTTGGTTTGTGAGTTTGAGCCCCGTGTCGGGCTCTGTGCTGACAGCTCAGAGCCTGGAGCCTGCTTCGGATTCTGTGTCTCCCTCTCTCTCTGCCCCTAACCCACTTGCATTCTGTCTCTGCCTCTCTCAAAAATAAATAAACATTAAGAAATTAAAAAAAAATAAAGTAAAATAAGAAAATTTGGGAGATTCTTATTCATGAACATTGATGCAAAAATCCTAATAATATCTCAGAAAAATTGAACAGAGAAATATTTTTGAAGAATTGCTAAGATAATTCCAGAATTATGAAGTTGATGTAACAGCTGCAAAACACATTACGTTAATAAGAAACATTAAATCGTATATCACTGTAATATACACCAAAAGGCATGGGAAAAAATTAACTTCTATTTCTAATTAAAACTGTATAAAATTTTTTTTCTCTCCAAAGAGTTCTTTCTAATGAACCAACATGTAATATTTGGTGAAGAAGGATCATAGAACCCCAGAATCTTAGAGCTGTACAGGTCCTCAAAAGTGATTGCATTCAGCCCCAGGTTTTACAAATGAAAAACATGACCGGGGACAGGAAATGATTCACCCAAAGTCACCGAGTTTGGTGATAGGCCTTTTGAGTACTAGTCTAGCTCTATCATCTGCGACTTTCCTTATAAATAGAAACAAGGGTGCTACTTGTCATTTCTAGTATTTAACATAATACAAAGGAAAGCATGTTGGAAGTACTTTACCATTTACCCCTGCAGTTGCATTTCTAGCAAGTAAACGTCCAATTTTGGGGAAGCCTTTACTGAGGGATGCTGGCCATTTTGAAAATCCGCCTCTCTGGACCATTCTGTAATTGTCAGACCAGTAACTTCCAAGGTGGGGTATGTGGACGTATGTGCAAGGCCGTCCTTGGAGGCAAGGGAAGAAAATACAAAAATGTCTATGTATGTTTACTTTTTATCTTAAGAAACTTAGCTTTTGCTAATATTTAAAATACGGCTTGAGGGGCGCCTGGGTGGCTCAGTCGGTTAAATGGCCGACTTCGGCTCAGGTCATGATCTCACGGTCCGTGAGTTCGAGCCCCGCGTGGGGCTCTATGCTGACCGCTCAGAGCCTGGAGCCTGTTTCAGATTCTGTGTCTCCCTCTCTCTGACCCTCCCCTGTTCATGCTCTGTCTCTCCCTGTCTCAAAAATAAATAAAAACGTTAAAAAAAAAATGAAAAAAAAATATGGCTTGATATGAGAGGTCTGATTTCATCTCCATAACATTCTGATCTACACTAGGCCTGTTACTTAGCAGGGGTGATATTAAAAAACAAACACACAAAAAAGAACTGTGGCTGATGCCCTGACCAATCAGAATGAACTACGGCTGCAAGCACTCTGGTCCCAAATCAGTGCTGCACCCTAGATACCTGAGGGAAAATTGGGAATAACCCAATTTAAGTTGATGGCGGTTTGCTTTCTTGTGATTTATCTGTGTGTGGTGAAGTGGATTTAAGGTTTATCAGATGATTCTTGTGAATAACCGTAAGTTGAAGATAATACATTAAAGTACCGTGAGTGAACAAGTGGAAAATGGTAAAGCCCTTTCCTCAACTCGCATTAATCTCTCCCTTCAAGATAAAGATAGCATTTTAACAATGAGTGAGAAAGTGACTGCTTTCCCTAAAGGGGCTCATTTTATGGAGACCGTATATTGAAAACTATTATTTGAGTGTTTTTACCATTACATGAGTGCCAAGAAACTGACACCTATAGAGACACTCATTTTTACACACTTAATAGTTGGAAATATTCTAAGCTATAAAAATATTCCAACGAGGATCGTTTTCACGGGTTTAATTTGTTAAAAATGTCAAAATACAACACTTTCCTATTAACATTTAACAACAACTAATTGACACCAGGGAGACTGTTATTAGCAGATGAGATTGAAAAGTGAGTATATCATGGTAAATGTTCAATTTAGATCTCCGTATCTCCTTACTATCCTAATGAATAGTAATGCTTGTTACAACCACAAAAGGAGGTAAGATAGACGAATACCTTGCACAACATGATGGTTGGGGTGCCAAGACCTGCACAGTAGAAAATCTGCATGTAACTTTTGACTCCCCAAAAACTTAACTACTAATAGCCTACTATTGACCAGAAGCCTTATCAATAATGTAAACAATTACCACGTATTTTATATGTTATATGTATTATATACTGTATTTACAATGAAGTAAGCTAGAGAAAAAAGAAGATGTTATTAAGAAAGTTACAAGAGAGTGGTGCCTGGGTGGCTTAATCAGTTAAGTGTCTGACTTCGGCTCAAGTCATGATCTCATGGTTCTTGACTTTGAGCCCTGCATCGGGCTCTCTGCTGTCGGCACAGAGCCTGCTTCGGATCCTTTGTCCCACTCTCTCTCTGCCCCTCCACCTGCTCTCAAAAATAAACATTAAAAAAAAAATTGCAAGAGAGAAAATACATTTACATACTGTACTTACCAAGAAAATCTACATAGAGGTGGACCACGCAGTTCAAACTCGTTCAATTTAGGGGAGGAAGAAAAAACTTTCTTCAGGATGGAATAACAATACTGGGGAAACACAAGTGCATTGACTAAAAATGACTAGAGGTTAATATGCACTTAGAAAAGTTGTTTTCCTAAATATAATACAAAACAGAACTGCTACATACATGATGATTCCATGGCATTCTGGAAAAGGAGGGAGAAAACAATTGTGGTTGTTTAGGAGCTGGTGGGGAGAGGAGGGGATTTACTACAAAGGGGCACAAAGATATTTCGGGGGTGAGGGGTGCCTGGGTGTCTGTCTCGGTTAAGCATCTGACTCTTGTTTTCAGCTCAGGTCATGATCTCACAGCTCATGAGATCAAGCCCCTCGTCGGGCTCTGCGCTGAGAGCATGCAGCCTGCTCGGGATCCTCCCTCTTTGCCGCTCCCACACTTGCATATTCACACACACTCTCTCTCTCTCTCTCTCAAAATAAATAAGTATTTTAAAAAAGTCTTTTGGGTGTGAGAGTCTTGATTGTCATGTGTATGTCAGAACTCACAGAACTGTATGCTAGAGAAAGTTGAATTTTACTGAATGTAAATTATATCTCAATAAACCTGACTTTCAAAATAGATTGAGAATAATCTGTGTAAAAAATGGGTAGAGTACCTGAACAGACGTTTCTCCAAAGAAAACCTACAGATGGCCAACAGACACATGAAAAGGTGCTCATCCTGACGCATCATTAGGGAAATGCAAATCAAAACCAAAATGAGGGGCACCTGGGTGGCTCAGTCAGCTAAGCATCTGACTTGGACTCAGGTCATGATCTCGTGGCTTGTGGGTTCAAGCCCCGCATCAGGCTCTGTGCTGACAGCTCAGAGCCTGGAACCTGCTTTGGATTCTGTGTCTCCCTCTCTCTCTGTCCCTCCCCTGCTCACACCATCTCTATCGCTCAAGAACAAATAAACATTAAAAAATATACACATAAAAAAACCAACACAAGGAGACACTATCTCACACCAGTCAGAATGACTAATATCAAAAGAACAAGAAATGACAAGTGCTGGCAAGGATGTGGAGAGAAGGAAACCCTCATGCAATGTTGATGGGAATGTAAATTGGTGCAGCCACTGTGGAAAATAGTATGGGAGTTCCTCAAAAAATTAAAGATAGAAATACCATGTAATCTAGTAATGCCACTGCTGGGTATTTACCCAAAGGAAATGAAAACTAATTTGAGAAGACGCGTGTACCCCTATGTTTACTGAAGCATTATGTATAATAGCCAAAGTATGGAAGCAATCTAAGGTCCATCAATGAATGGATGAAGAAAAGATAGACACATATGTATATGTGTATATATACATATATACGTGTGTATGTGTATATAATGAAATATGCAACCATAAAACGGATTGAGATCTTGCTATTTGCAACAACATGATGGGGACCCAGGGGGTATTATGCCAAGTGAAATAAGTCAGGCAGAGTAAGATAAATACCATATAATCCTTTTATATGTGGGATCTAAAAAAAAAATGGGCAAAATAGGTGAAGGGGATTAAGAGGTACAAACATTTTACAGCTGTAGAATGAGTAAGCCATGGGGATGAAAAGTACAGGATAGGGCAAACAGTCAATAGTATTTTAATAACTGGTGACAGATGTTGGCTACGCTTGTGGTGAGTAGTGTGTAACTTGGGGAATTGTGGGATCACTAAGTTGTACACTTGAAACTTACATAACATTGTACGTCAACTAGACGTAAGTTAAAAAAAAAAAAAGATTGAGAATAGGTGATTTCCATTCCCCACAGGGGCAAAAATCATGTGGGTGTTCATTTAAGTCTGCGTAGGAGGTTTACAACACGAAAATCACAGCGGAGCAATAAAGGAAGATACTAGTTAACAGCAATTTCCTCTTTCCGGTTGGAAAGACTAACTGGGCCCAGAAGGGCCAGAACGCGAGGTGAGGTAGGGCAGTCAGCCTGTGCTGGAAGCTGCTGGAAGCGGCGGCAGGTTCCTGCCTCACGGGGTGGGCGGGCTGGTACCACCTACCTGCTCAAGCTCGGGAAGCCCGCCCCGCGGGAGGTCAGGCCTGCCTGTCGCGGGGGCGGGGCCTCAGGAGCCTTGGGCCCCGGGAGCTAGTTGCGGGAACGCAAGACCCGGAGTCCAGAAGCCGAGGAGACAGTGAGTGTGCTGCCCTTCGCCTCCCCGTGCCCCCGTCCTCTGAATCACTACCCCCCGCCAATCACCACCGCCAGCGTGCCCCTTAACCACCCCTCTATCTTAGCGTGCCCCTTTCCCCTTGCAGGTGCTCAGCACCTTCGCCTTTCAGCTTCCTTCCCTCCCCCCCCCCCCCCCCCCCCCCGTTTCTGTCAGTGGCCGCCCCTCCAGACGCTGAGATCCGGAAGGATGTGCAGGTGCCAGCAAGAAGGACCTGTAATGGCCAAGAAGGAGCCTCGGCTGAGTGGGAGCGCTAGGCCTTTGGAAGCCCAGCCCGGCCTGTGCCCTTGCCGCCCCCCCCCCCCACCCCCAACCCCAGGATCAGGGAGGGGCGAGGGGAGGGTGCAGGGCAGAGTCTGAGCTTAGAGCTTTGCAGGGAGCAAGCCTAGCCAGGCCTGAATGTGTGGAGATGGGGGTGGTGGGCATGGGAGCAGTTACCCTGCGCTCTCCAGCGCCGGCTCTTCTCTCTCCTCACCCCCACCCGCCCTTGCCCCCTGGTCAGACCTACTATGGGCAGGTGCTGAAGAAATCAGCGGACCTCCAGACCAATGCCTGTGTCACGGCAGCCAGGCCGGTCCCCAAGCACATCCGGGAAGCCTTGAATAATGTACATGAAGAAGTAGCCCTGAGGTAGAGTGCCCTGGGCTGCCCCCGCCCGCTAAAGACTTTAAATTTTTTTTTTTTTCCAACGTTTTTTATTTATTTTTGGGACAGAGAGAGACAGAGCATGAACAGGGAGGGGCAGAGAGAGAGGGAGACACAGAATCAGAAAGAGGCTCCAGGCTCCGAGCCATCAGCCCAGAGCCTGACGCGGGGCTCGAACTCACGGACCGCGAGATCGTGACCTGGCTGAAGTCGGACGCTTAACCGACTGCGCCACCCAGGCGCCCCTCCGCTAAAGACTTTAGACAGCAGCTTTTTCAAGAGAGTTGATACGGTCCCTAGGGAATTGATCCGTTTCCTCCAATCCATCCAGTTTGCCTTGTCTATCATAAAACTGGTAAAGTACAGCACTGATCATCTTACCAGCTCTAAGAAATTCCAATGACCCGCCCCCTTCACTCCCACCCACCTTTACTCAGGATACATTTATACAAGTGGGACCTGACATTCAAGGCTGTCAGGTTTGGCCCTCCCTTCCTAACCAACCCCATCCCTCTGATGCACGACACTGCTGTAGCCAGACCTTTCCCTTCCTCCTGCCCCACATGCCGTTGTTGATCTGGAATGCCTTCCTTCCCCTTTCTCCTTTCCGAATCCTGCCCTTCCAACACTTCACTGATGTCCTACCTACCTTGTGAAGCCTTCTCCAATCCTTGAGCCCCGTCTTCCCTAAACCACTAGAGCGCTTACTGCCTGTGCCACTCCATTTGTCAATAAATCATGGGAAATGTTTTCTGTGCTCATGTTTTACCTCCCCAGTTAAATACCCCTAGGGGACAGAAATCTTGTGTTACATTTCTTCTCCGTGCCTAGCCCAGTTCTGGACCTGTAGTAAATGTTCAGCGAATGCCTAACTAAATGTTTTATTCCACAGTTACCATAAATGGCTTATTTGTCTTGCCATGTATCTGGTACATGCCTTGTCTTGTCTTGTACCTGGTACGGCGCCCGACAATATAATGGTAAACAAAGCAGAGAGAGTCCCAGTGTCCATGGAGCTTCCGGTTTAATGGGGGAAACTAAACACCTAAATAGAAATCCAGTGAATGATGAAGGAGGGACAGAAAGGAAGGACGGAGGTCAGAAGGATGTGGGGGGATCTGTATGTAGTTTCTGTTTCCCAGGTATTATGGCTGTGGTCTGGTCATCCCCGAGCATCTGGAAAACTGCTGGATTTTGGACCTGGGCAGTGGAAGTGGCCGAGATTGCTATGCGCTTAGTCAGCTGGTTGGTGAGATGGGACATGTCACTGGAATAGACATGACAGAGAGTCAGGTGAGGCAGTGGTTTGGAGGACAAGGAGGAAAAACTTCTCACAGGCATTCTTTTAGAGATAGAGCTGTTTCCGTTGCGGCTCTTCAAGGATAATCTAAGAAGGCTGCTAAATGCGATGCTCATTTGTGCCAGTATGCCTCCTGCCCCGAAAGCTGAGAACTTTGACAATTAGGGGCTCTTCTGGGAGAACAGAGTCAGGGGTATGACCTGATCTATGTATTTCCTGATGACCCAACAGAGTCCGATTTTTCCCTTCCTTCTACTATCTATCTTGAAAGATTTTGTTATTGAGTGAAGAGTTCGTTCAGTGCCTGGCTGGCTCAGTTGGTGAAGCATGTGACTCTTGATCTCAGGGTCATGAGTTCAAGCCCCATGTTGGGTGTGGAGCCTACTGAATTAAAGAAAAATCCATGTATTGAGCAGGGAGTTTGTGCTCTCTTGAGTTATCCCAGGCTGTAATATATACTACATGCCCAGAGAAGTATTGAACATTTCCCCAAAATAGTCTCGGGTAAGTATATTCCATGAGTAGCAGGAAACTTATAACAAAAAAGTAGTATATTTAAAAAAAATGATTATCAAATTCACATATGCTTTTTCTGATTTTGTTTTATTAGGTAGAAGTGGCTAAAAAGTATATTGAATATCATATGGAAAAATATGGCTTCCAGACCCCCAACGTGACTTTTCATCGTGGCTACATAGAGAAGTTGGAGGAGACTGGAATCAAGAATGAGAGTTATGATATTGTTATGTGGGTCTCTACATAACTATAGCTTTTGTGACTATAGCTTATTTCCTACTGAACACAAATGTCATCACGTTTTGCTGAACTTCTCTCATTTAAGATGTTAAACTAAATGTAGCCTGACTTCACAAAGGGAGGGAGCTGCCCTCAGGCGCTTGTGGTCCACTGGCCTCAGAAGGCCCTAGCCCAGGAGAGAACTGATTTTAAACTTAACCGTGAACCCAATGAGTCCAAAAGACCAGCAGTACCACTGAGTCTGCTCATACAATACACCCTGACCCGTTACCTTTAGCATTATCGTCACACCAAGGTGTAGGGATCTGCATTTCCTCTTTTCCTTTGAGGTTTTGTCAAATCATGCCCACGTGACACGCCTGACCAAGCTGCTTTTGAGGAATTTCGCCTATTTCCACGTGGCATAAGGAACACATTGTGCAGCAGGCATCTGGTCCCAGGTTTCGTGCTGTTGCAAGGTGACCACGAGGGCAGAAACAAATCAGCGCACCTGCCTTCTTTTCCTGCACACTCAAGTTTGCTAACAATTTACTGTGCTTTTAAACACTGTCTATCTCCTTTAACTTGGGGGGCAAAGTTGAGTGTGGGGAAGAGAGGAGGGAGGCAGGAAGAATGAGGTAGCTTTGAGAAAACAATGAAGGACATCTTCAGGGACTGAAGGATTTGAAGAGCTCTGGGTAGTGTGCAAATTTGCCTGACAGTCCATCTGTTCTTTTTTAGATCAAATTGTGTCATTAACCTTGTGCCTGATAAGCAGCAAGTGCTACAGGAGGTTCACCGGGTGCTGAAGGTGAGGGAAGGTCGGGACAAGTGGGCTTTACGTGCCAGTAAGAGCAGTGGGACCTGTCCTATTCTTGCTCCCTTGAGCTGAGAGCTCAAACTCTTGTAATTTATTCCCTAAATCAAAAGGGGGGGGGGCGCCTGGGGTGGGTCAGTCGGTTAAGTGTCCGACTTCGGCTCAGGTCATGATCTCACGGTTCGTGAGTTCGAGCCCCGCATTGGGCTCTGTGCTGACAGCTCAGAGCCTGGAGCCTGCTTCAGATTCTGGGTCTCCCTCTGTCTCTGCCTCTCTCTTTCTCTTTCTCAAAAATAAATAAAATATTAAAAAATTTTGCAAAAAGGGATGGCCAAAGGGGTGTGGCAAGAATACCCTAGACATGGATTCTTTTTCCTCTCACATTGTAAATGGTCATAAATCTGAGAGTCGTGGTAGTCATTGAACATGTTAAAATATTTGCCTTATTGCTGTCTCTCCTCCTGTTCTCTGCTGTACATGCTCCTGGGATGGCATCTGTAGAACCTGCAGGAACTTTGGGACTGACTACTAGAGGCTGCTATGAATATATTCTTCTAGCTTGTATAGTGTTTCTCACGGCTGCTTATTTTGTCTCTGTCAGGATTCTAGATCTTCAGGAAGTTAAAGAAGGTAGAACTTTTAAATTAACTATTTTCTAAAAGGGGAACTTGCTGGAGCTCCGTACCTTCCGTATATATCATGAGACGTGTATCTTCATGATAGAAGATATGAGATTCTGAGATTTGGGGGTTCTAGGGCTGTCAGAGAGATCAAACAAGAATACCTATGTAAAAATGATTTAATAATGTCTTAATTGACATACCACCTTATAGACCAGCTTACTATCTTCAGCAAGATGTACTTCTAAAAGGTGGAGACATTACTGTTCAATCTAGACTCTAAGCCCTTGAGATTAGCTAAATACAATCTTAAAATTCCTGATCACTCATACGTCTGAGATTTTAAGGACAATATTTTAAAAATATAGGGGCGCCTGGGTGGCGCAGTCGGTTAAGCGTCCGACTTCAGCCAGGTCACGATCTCGCGGTCCGTGAGTTCGAGCCCTGCGTCAGGCTCTGGGCTGATGGCTCGGAGCCTGGAGCCTGTTTCTGATTCTGTGTCTCCCTCTCTCTCTGTCCCTCCCCCGTTCATGTTCTGTCTCTCTCTGTCCCAAAAATAAATAAAAAAACGTTGAAAAAAAAAAATAAAAAAAAAAAATATATAGTGTATTATTGGGGCACCTGGGTGGCTCAGTCAGTTAAGCATCCGACTTCAGCTCAGGTCATGACCTCGCGGTTCATGGGTTCCAGCCCCGCGTCGGGCTCTGTGCTGACAGTTCAGAGCCTGAAGCCTGCTTCGGATTCTGTGTCTCCCTCTCTCTGTGTTCCTCCCCCACTCACGCGCTCTCTCTCTCTCTCTCAAAAATCAACAAACATTTAAAAACATGAAAGAAATTTTAAAAAATATAGTGTATTATTACATCACAAAAGTTATATAATTTTTAGAAGAATTTAGGAATACCATTTATTTCCACTAGTTATATACCTACTTGGGACTGCGTTTGGTTCAGACTGGCAAAGATTCTAAGTAACTTGAGTCTCTTTATTTAGGAGAGAAACACTCTTGGAAAGTCATTTTATTACCTGATGGGTAGGGCGCTGGAAAAAAATCTTGGCATGTGGTTACTGCTTGTGACTAGGGAGGCAGCTGTGATTTGTTAGTTCTGTTGGTTTTTAAAATTGATTTTATCTCCTCATTCCTTTCTTTGCTATCTGGGACTAATGTCATCTTTAACCTTGTTTGGACTAATACTGCTGTTTCAGCATGGAGGGGAGCTGTATTTCAGTGACGTCTATGCTAGCCTTGAATTGCCAGAAGAAATCAGGACACGCCGAGTTTTGTGGGGTAGGTGTTGCTTTGTTTTGTTTTACGGCAGATACTTGTTCAGGTACAGAGCTCCGGTCTGCTAATATCCAGGATGAGGCTTTGTGACATGGGGACACGTGGGATTAGGCTTATGTTATCTTCCACTTCTGCCATTCCAGAGTGGTATGAACACTCTGGACAATTTAATTAGTCTCTTGGAGTCATTGTTTTCCAAATTGTAAAATGTAGATAATAATATAATCTGCCTTATTGGGCTGTTATGAAGATTAAATGAGATAGTGGATATGAAAAGTACTTTCTTTTTTTTTTAATTTTTTTTTTTTAACGTTTATTTTTTTGAGACAGAGAGAGACAGAGCATGAATGGGGGAGGGTCAGAGAGAGAGGGAGACACAGAATCGGAAACAGGCTCCAGGCTCTGAGCGGTCAGCACAGAGCCCGACGCGGGGCTCGAACTCACGGACCGCGAGATCATGACCTGAGCTGAAGTCGGCTGCTTAACCGCTTAACTGACTGAGCCACCCAGGCGCCCCTGAAAAGTACTTTCAAAACTGTAGCACGGAAATGAGGGCAACCGTTCTGGAACCGAAGCCCCCTCAATCGCCTTCTGTCCGCATCGTTATTGTGTTTTTTATTTCCTCACTGTCATTTTAACAGAGTCTCTGGAAGTTGAAGGAGATGAAGGCATGCGTGTGGTCAATCTGACTATGAAATCAAAAGTTCTTGCTTTTAGGGGAGCCTGGCTGGCTCAGTCAGTAGAGCCTTAGACTCTTGAGCTCCGGGGTTGTGAGTTCAAGCCCCACATCGGGCTCGCTGCTGTCAGCACAGAGCCCACTTTGGATCCTCTGTCCCCTTCTCTCTCTCTGCCCCTCCCCTCGACTCTCTCTCTCTTGAAACAGATAAACTTAAAAAGATAAATTACGTTAACTTTTTTCTTGTCATACAGTAATAAATGAATCTTGTTAAAACTTTGGAAAACACAAAAAGAAAAAGGAAAAAATACAACTTATGTAACTTAGTAATAACCTCTTTAACATTTTAGTATACATCCTTTTAGGACGTGTGTTTGTGTGTGTGTGTGTGTGTGTGTGTGTGTGTAATAAAATAAAATTGGGAACATGCTGTATATAGAATTTAATATTATAATTTTATTTAGCGTGTGTCCTATGCCTAAGATTTTTAAAAATGTATTTTAAATGTTTGTATTATACAACTGTAGTATATAGCTGTACCGTACTTCATTTGACCATTTCTCTATGGGTAATCACTTGGGTTGTTTCTGATTTGTTGATGTAACAAATTTAAAAATTAGTATGAATATTAGTAGTAGTTATTGTTCTAGTAGCAGATCATTATGATAATCTGGAGCTAAAAGGCAATTTTGTAAATTATCTCTTATATGTTTTTTACTCACATAGATAGTGCTTTTCAGATTGTGACCTACTCGATCCCAAAATAGGATTGCAGCTGGGTGGAACTAGCCCATTAGTGACTGTCTTGAAGAATGGTTCCCAGAGGCCATTAGCTAGTATATTCGATTTTGATTGTGACTCTAAGATCTTGGGGGAACACTCAGGACCTTCTTCTATTTCTAGGCCCTATTTTTTTTTTTTAATTTTTTTTTTTTAACGGTTATTTATTTTTGAGACAGAGAGAGACAGAGCATGAATAGGGGAGGGTCAGAGAGAGAGGGAGACACAGAATCTGAAACAGGCTCCAGGCTCTGAGCGGTCAGCACAGAGCCAGATGCGGGGCTCGAACTCACGGACTGTGAGATCGTGACCTGAGCCGAAGTCAGCCGCCCAACTGACTGAGCCACCCAGGCGCCCCTAGGCCCTATGTTTTTTTTTTTAATTTTTTTTTTCAACGTTTTTAATTTATTTTTGGGACAGAGAGAGACAGAGCATGAACGGGGGAGGGGCAGAGAGAGAGGGAGACACAGAATCGGAAACAGGCTCCAGGCTCCGAGCCATCAGCCCAGAGCCTGACGCGGGGCTCGAACTCACGGACCGCGAGATCGTGACCTGGCTGAAGTCGGACGCTTAACCGACTGCGCCACCCAGGCGCCCCTAGGCCCTGTGTTTTAACAAGCACCATATCCTCATCAGTTTGACAGAAGAGTAATTTCCTGAACACCTAGTTGTTTCGGTTGGTATGTGATTTTTCTTTGTTTTTAGGTGAGTGCCTGGGTGGTGCTTTGTACTGGAAGGACCTTGCCATCCTTGCCCAGAAAATTGGTTTCTGCCGCCCACGTTTGGTCAGTGCCAACCTCATTACAGTTCAAAACAAGGAACTAGAAAGAGTGATCGGTAAGAAAGAGCGGGCGGGGGGGGGGGGGGGAACGTTAAAACTGCTCCCTAAATGGTTCAGATGTGGTGATTAGGAAGTGTGTGGTGAGTGAGCCCCATTGAGATAGACTTTGGATCATCCGGAAACCTCCATCTTGTCTTCTGCTTAACAGCAACCTCCAAAGTTTGGTATAAAGCACTTCGAAGTTATGCAGTAAATAAAGTGAACTCGCTAGAAAGATAACTCATGGCATGCAAAGAAGAAAATCGCCTTGATAATATAAATGCTCTTCACCTGCTAAGCAAACCAATAGCCATTTGGGTGCTGCAGCTGAATCATGGGTAAATTCTGTTTCAGGTGACTGTCGTTTTGTTTCTGCAACATTTCGCCTCTTCAAACTCCGTAAGACAGGACCAGCCGAAAGATGCCAAGTTATTTACAATGGAGGAATCACAGGACACGAAAAAGAACTAATATTTGATGCAAATTTCACATTTAAGGTAAATAAAATTTTCTGTACTTTGGATATTCTTTCTATTCTTACCCTTGATCCAGGTACTTTTTCTTTCTTTTTTTTATTAAAAAAATTTTTTTTTAGTTTATTTATTTATTTTGAGAAAGACAGAGACAGTACATTGGGGGAAGGGCAGCTAGGGAGGGAGAGAGAGAATCCCAAGCAGGCTCTGTGCTGCCAGCACAGAGCCCAATGTGGGGCTCGAACCCAAGAAGCTGTGAGATCATGACCTGAGCCAAAGTCAAGAATCGGACGCTGAACCCAGGTGCCTTGGGAATCCAGGTACTTTTCTTAACTTTGCATTGCTTCTCAGTTTTCTGGTATTGGGGTGTGTGTGTGTGTGTGTGTGTGTGTGTGTATGCTTTCACTGAACCATTATAAGTAAGTTGCAGAGGCGCCTGGATGGTTTGTCAGTTAAGCATCTAACTCATAATTTCAGCTCAGGTCATGGTCTCACTGTGGTGGGTCAAGCCCTGCATCGGGCTCCACGCTGACAGCCAGAACCTGCTTGGAATTCTCTCTCTCTCTCTCTCTCTCTCCTCTCTCTCTCTCTCTCTCTCTCCAAATAAATAAACTTTAAAAAACAAAGTAAGCTGCAGACATTGTGACATTTTACCCTAAAATATTTCAGCATGCATCTCCCAAGAATAAAATATTCTCCTATATAACCACAGTATCGCTATCACACCTAAGAAAAGTCTTTTCTTAAATGGGAAAGGGATGGGAAGGATGGGAAGCATCCTTCAGACATCAGATTAATGGAATTATAGAGAAACAATGGAAAAGGATGGACAATTATAGAGAGAAGGATGGAAAAGAATAGGAGTTGCACAATAGTGCAACAATATTTCAGTTGTTCACTTGTCTCATAGAATCAAGGAACTGTTAGTATTTAATGACAACATGTTGATATTAATACTACTCTTTGGGGGCGCCTGGGTGGCTCAGTTGGTTGAGCGTCTGACTTCGGCTCAGGTCATGATCTCTCGGTCCGTGGGTTCGAGCCCCGCGTCGGGCTCTGTGCTGACAGCTCGGACCCTGGAGCCTGCTTCGGGTTCTGTGTCTCCCTCTCTCTGACCCTCCCCTGTTCATGCTCTGTCTCTCCCTGTCTCAAAAATAAATAAAACATTAAAAAAAATTTTTTTAAAGCATTAAAAAAATACTACTCTTTGCAGAATAGGCTTTATTTCCTCAAAATGGAAAAGTATAGGCTTTGGAATCAGATACCTGGGTTCAAATTCTGGCTCTATTATTTATTACTTGGGTAAACTTGAATAAGTCCTTCTTTGAGATATAGTTGGCTCCACTGCAAGAGTGGTGGTAATAATACCTACTGTGTAGAACGTCTGTGAGAGTAACAATGATATAGGTGTGCCTGGCTGGCTCAGTCAGTAGAGCGTGCGATTCTTGGATCTCGGGGTTGTAAGTTGATCCCCATGTTAGGTGTAGAGATTACTTTAAAAAAAATAGAATCTTAAAACTCAGTAAAGACAAGATAGTTAATATTCATTCCAAAGGTAGAAGGGTTTACTGTTTTCCACCTCTATTTTTTTTTTTTTTTTTTTTTTTTTTTTTTTTGGTCCAAAAAGATTTCTTCATTCCCCCCCGGTACTTTCTCACCAATGCTTTCTCACCGATCCACTGCGCCTTAATGCACTGCCTGCTCCTTAGAGCCACAGAATCAAAGTGGGAAGGACCTTTGAACTCATCACTCTGATACAGTGCCTCTCAAAAAAAAAAGAGTTTTAATAGCAGAATTATTTTTTAAAGCCAAATCTTCTTTCAAACGCCAATAGTTAACCACGCGTCAGACATTGCTTTATATAACCCCAGTATATGAAGGGGTAAAAGCAGAGTTTATCGGAAGGGAAGGGTTAGGTAACCCAGAATCTCCTGGTTCCCAAGGCATGAGCCCTTTATACACCTCCCGGGCACCCTCGGACGCCCAGAAAAACACGTTAAGAACTATTTTTTAATTTACAACTTTATTTTAATGATGAATAAGGTGAAGCTCAGATAAGAGTGGTTTTCTACATCTGTCTCTGGAGAGACTGGCAACTGGAGCAATGAGTGTCTTTTTTTTTTGCTTTGCCACCAAACAAAAACTGATTATGACACTGGTCAGTTCCATTTTGAAATAAGCATGAAACTCGCAGCAGGGTCTGAACATAAGAGAAAATCATATTATAAGGTATAGTATTTCATCCTAAAAGGCCACTCCTTAGTGAAACGTTTGTGTACTTTTTCTTTTATTGAGATTAAAGTGGCATATCTTAATATGCGTTTTTTGGGGCACCTGGGTGGCTCAGTTGGTTGAGCGTCCGACTTTGGCTCAGGTCATGATCTCTCAGTCCGTGAGTCTGAGCACCGCGTCGGGCTCTGTGCTGACCGCTCAGAGCCTGGAGCCTGTTTCAGATTCTGTGTCTCCCTCTCTCTTGGACCCTCCCCCGTTCATGCTCTGTCTCTCTCTGTCTCAAAAATAAATAAACGTTAAAAAAAATGCGTTTTTTTTTTCCTGCTACCCTTCAGGAGGGTGAAATTGTTGAAGTGGATGAAGAAACAGCAGCTATCCTGAAGAATTCACGATTTGCCCAAGATTTTCTGATCAGACCAATTGGAGAGAAGCTGTCAACATGTAGAGGGTGTTCTGCATTAGAATCAAAGGTTTGTTTGACTTGCAATCCCTACCCTCAAACGGAACAATTAAAAAAAAACATTATGCTTGCCACAGGCTACTGAAACAAGAAACAAATCATTATTCTTTTAGTTGGCCACTATAATGTTTATTTACTTTTGAGAGAGAGAGAGAGAGAGTGAGAGAGAGGGACAAAGCACGAGTGGGGGAGGGGCAGAGAGAGAGAGGGAGACACAGAATCCCAAGCAGGCTTCAGGCTCTGAGCTGTCAGCACAGAGCCTGATGCAGGGCTCGAACCCACGAACGGTGAGATCGTGACCTGAGCCAAAGTCGGAGGCTTAACCGACTAGCCACGCAGGTGCCCCTTAGTTGGCCACTATAAATCATTTCTAGCATATTTGTATCTACAAAATGATTTGAATTAATTTCATAACTTTATTTTTCCAATCCAGACAGTAAGTCAGAGACTCTTAACGCGGTGCCCCCATGAATGGACTTGAGGGCATCCATGAACCCCTTAAAATTATAGGCATGTATGTGTATTTTTCTCAAGAAAGGGTCTATTACTTTCATCAGATTCTCAAAGGAGTCCAGATACAAAAAAAGATTAAGAGCTACCTTGGAAAATATTATTCAAATATTCAAATATTTGTAAGTCTTCATGAGATAGTCAAAATGCCCTACAGAAAGACTGTACCCGTCTACATGCCTACCTCCAATGCACGAGAATACCTTTTCCCTGCCCTCTTACTAATGTTAGGTATTTTTTTTAATCTTTGCTTGTCTGATGGGCAAAAAATAATTTGTTGTTTTATTTTGCATATATTGAACCTTCTGGTATATTTACTGGCCATTTATGTTTCATCCGTTGTGAACTTCCTCTGTAATTCCTTGAACCATCTGCTATTAGAGTGATATTTTGCCTTTTCTTACTGTTCTGTAACAGACCATCTATTATATGCTGGAAATACTTTTTCTCAGCATGCCATTTATCTTTTTATTTGCTTATTTTTTCTGAGCAGACATTTTCAATTTTTTAAAAGTTTTATTTATTTTGAGAATAGAGCATGAGCAGGGAAAGAGCAGGGAGAGAGGGAGAGAGAGACAATCCCAAGCAGGGTTCACGCTGTCAGTACAGAACCCGATGTGAGGCTCAAACTCATGAATGGTGAGATCATGACCTGAGCCTAAGTCAGATGTTGAACCAACTGAGCCACCCAGGCACCCGGCATTTTCAATTTTTATGTACTCATTTCCCTTATGATTTCTGTCTCTTATGTTATGCTTATAAAGACCTCCATGTGAATATTATAAATTTACCTATATTGTCTTTTATTTTTTTTTAAGTTTATTTATTTTGAGAGAGACAGAGACAGCGTGAATGGAGAAGGGGCAAAGAGAGAGGGACAGAGACAGGATCCCAAGCAGTCTCCCCACTGCCAGTGCAGAGCCTGATGCGGGGCTTAAACTCATCAAACTGCAAAATCATGACCTGAGCCGAAACCGAGTTGGACGCTCAACCGACTGAGCCACCCAGACACCCCATTCTTTTCATTTTCATTTTAATGTTTAATTTTTAAAAATTTTATGTTTTTCAAGATTTTCTTTTTCAGTAATCTCCACACTTAATGTGGGGCTCGAACTTACAACCTCAAGATCAAGAGTCTCGTGCTCTACCAACTAAGACAGCCGGGGACCCCACCTATATTTTCTTTTAGTACTGGAGAAATTTTGAGGCAAAATTCATATAACATAAAATTCACTATTTTGACCACTCTAACGGGTACAATTTAGTAACTTTTAGTACACTTACAAGGTTGTGCAGCCATGACAACTATCTAGTTCCAGAAAACTTTCATCACCCCAGAAAGAAATCCTATACCCATTAAGCAGTCATTCTGCAGTCTCCCCTTTTCCCAGCCTTCTGCAATAACTCGTCTGCTCTCTCTCTCTGGATTTGCCTATTGTAGACATCTTCTATTCATGGGATCATACTGTACGTGGCCTTTTGTGTCTAGATTCTTTAACATAACATAATTTTAAGGTTTCCTTCTTGCAAGGTTTGTCCATGTATCAGTACTTCATTCCTTTTTGTGTCTGGATCATGTTTCGTTGCATGGATATAACATGTTTTATGTTATCTATTCAGTTGATAGATGACTAGGTTTTCTCTGCTTTTGGCTATTATGAGTAGTGTTGCTGTGAACACGAATGGACATGTGCTTTGTGTACTTGTTGAAGTACTTGTTTTTAATTCTTTTGGGTCTATACCTAGTAGTGGGATTGTTGGGTTGTATGGTAGTTCCGCATTGAACGTTTTCAAGCCCCATGAAACTGTTTTCCACAGTGGCTACATCATTTTAAATTCCTACCAGCAACGTACAGGTTCCCAGTTTCTCTACATCTTTGCCAGCACTTTGTTATTTTCTATTTAGTTGGGTTTTTTGTTTTTTTGTTTTTTAAGTAGGCTGCACACTCAGTATGGAGTCCAATGTGGGGCTTGAACTCTACAACCTTATGATCAAGACTCCAGCTGAGATAAAGAGAGAGACACCTAAATGACTGAGCCACCCAGGCACCCTTGTTTAGGTTTGGTTGTAGTTGTCCTAGTCAATGTGAAATGGTAGTTCATTGTGGTTTGGATTTTCATTTCCCTAAGGACTAGTGAGGCTAAGCATCCTCTCATGTGTTTGTTGACTGTGCATTTTCTTGGGGGACATGTCTATTCAAATGCTTTTCCCATTTTTATTTTTTATTATTAAAAAAATTTTTTTTTTAATTTAACTCCAAGTTAGTTAACATATAGTGTAATAATTATTTCAGGAGTCGAATTTAGTGATTCATCACTTACCTGTAACACCCAGTGCTTATGCCAACAAGTGCCCTCCTTAATGCCCATCACCCATTTAGCCCTTCCCCCCTCCAACACCCTGCCAGCAACCCTCAGTTTGTGCTCTGTATTTAAGAGTCTCTCATAGTTTGCCTCCCTCTCAGTTTTTATCTTATTTTTACTGCCCTTCCCTTATGTTCATCTGTTTTGTTTCTTAAATTCCACATATGAATGAAATGATATATTTGTCCTCCTCTGACTGACTTATTTCACTCAGCTTAATACACTCTAGTTCCATCCACATTGTTGCAAATCCTTTGCCCATTTTTTTTTTTTAATTTTTTTTTCTAAACGTTTTTTTAAATTTATTTTTGGGACAGAGAGAGACAGAGCATGAACGGGGGAGGGGCAGAGAGAGAGGGAGACACAGAATCGGAAACAGGCTCCAGGCTCCGAGCCATCAGCCCAGAGCCCGACGCTGGGCTCGAACTCACGGACCGCGAGGTCGTGACCTGGCTGAAGTCGGACGCTTAACCGACTACGCCACCCAGGCGCCCCCCTTTGCCCATTTTTAAATTGGGTTGTCTTTTTATTGTAGAGTTGTAGGAGTTCTTTATCTCTTCTGGATACTAGACTCTTATCAGATATATTTTTGCAAAACTTTCTCACATTCTGTGTGTGTCCTTTCACTCTCTTGATAGTGTCCTTTGATGCACAAAAGTTTTTAATTTTGGTGAAGTCCAACTTTTCTTTTTTTTCTTTTTTGATTGCTTGTGCTTTGGGTGTCAGTGCTAAGAAGAATCCACTGCTTAATCCAAAGTCATGAAGATTCGTCTAGTATTTTCATGGCTTTGCTTTTCACATTAAAAATTTTAAGCCACTGGAGATTATTTCAGCCTAAATATTGAGGTACAGTGTGGCTATTTTCCCAAATATTGACTAGTTCAAAATTTCCTATCCATTTATTAAATCAATTCTCCTCTGTTTTGAAAAGCTAATTTTTATCATATCTCAATTTCTTGAATGTATATTTGAGCCAATATACCACTATTTTCTAAAATGACATTTTCTAAAATACTTTAGATTCATTTTTGGAATTATTCTAGTATCTGAAATATTGGTATAGTATTTTCTTTTTTTAAATGTTTTTATTTATTTTTGAGAGAGAGAGAAAGTGACAGAGCAAGTGGGGGTGGGACAAAGAGAGAGGGGGACAGAGGATCTGAAGCAGGCTCTGAGTTGCCAGCACAGAGCTCAAACTCAAGAGTGGTGAGATCATGACCTGAGCCAAAGTCGGACGCTCAACTGACTAAGCCAACCAGGCACCCCTGATACAGCATTTTCTCAAGCATTTTCTCAGTATTTATCTCATGTCATTTCTACAACTACCCTATGAAGAAGACACATAGGTAGTTATGATAGACAATAGCATCCCTTTTTGCCTTTCTCTTATATATTTAATCCTTTCCCCCATTCATGCTATCACAATTATTTTTTTATATCAATTTTTAATTTATAATATTGTATTGTTTAGAACAGGCTTTGTGATGGATTCCAAGTCTCTTTTTTTTTTTTTTTATTGTTTATTTATTTTTGAGAGAGAGAGAGCCAGAATGTGAACCGGCGAGGGGCAGAGAGAGAGGGAGACACAGAATCCAAAGCAAGCTCCAGGCTCCGAGCTGTCAGCACAGAGCCCAACGCGGGGCTCAAACCCACAGACTGCGTGTCAAAGTTGGACGCTTAACCAACTGAACCACCCCAAGCCCCCTCAAGTCTCTTTTGGCTGATAGAACTTCTAACATTCACCAGAGTATTATCAGTGATGCATCTCAAGGCACTGAATGTTGGAATCCCAAAGAAATAAGATACTGATACTTATGCAAGGATAGTGGCAGAGCGTGGGGTGTAAGGACACAGGCCTTGGAGTCAGATAGATTAGGTTCAGACCTCGGCTCTGCCATGCATGTGTGATCTTGGGCATGTTACCAAACTTCCCTACACCTTCAGTTTCGTGTGTAATAGGAAGGCAATAATCACTTCTTTCCCTCAGGATGTGAGGCTCAGTTGGAATGATATATGTAGAATGTTAGCCTGATGCCTGGCACATAATACATACTCAAGAAATAGTTACAGATTTGTGCTAATTAAGATTCTTGGTCACTTCGAACTGTGTTCTAGGATTTATCATTCTCCCACAGACCCTTTCTCCCCTGGCCCAGAAATTTTTGAATCTTTTGCCATGAAATTTTACTCTCTTGCTTGTATTTTGTAGTAATTTTGGATACATTGAGCATACATTGATGCACGAGTAACTCATGTCTTTTTCTCCTCTTTTTGTTACACTGTAAGCAGTCTTTTAAAAAAATTTTTATTAAAAATTTTTTTTCAATGTTTTATTTTATTTTATGAGAGACAGAGAATGAGTGGGGGAGGGGCAGAAGGAGAGGGAGACCCAGAATCCGAAGCAGGTTCCAGGCCCTAAGCTATCAGCACAGAGCCCAGGTGGGGATCGAACCCATGAACATGAGATCATGACCTGGGCTGAAGGCGGACGCTCAACTGACGGAGCCACCCAGGCGCCCCACATTATAAGCTGCCTTTAAGAGCAAAGCTTATTTAGAGATCACTCTCCAAAATGGTAAATTTGTCGTTGGGAAAGTTTAACTGAACCCAAGAGGCAGGAACCCGTGAGCCAAAAACCCTAATCTGTTCTCGTTTGGCCACAATTAGCAGCATGAATCAAGCCCCAGCTAAGTATAGAAGCCACCTCTAGAGCTGGAGAGTGATTTATAGTGTTTGCTTTATTGAATTCTTGAGTACTCTGCTATTGTTACTCTTCTGTTTTTCTAAGAAGATGCCTTTTTGGAAAGTAGAGAAATTTGACTTTGGACTTTCAGTCCACGTAACTTTTCACAAATGTGTTATTGGTATCTTGAAACGCTTGGGAGCTCACCAATAACAAAACCTTGCTGGTGAGAATCAATATGTATTTTGAAATGTTTTCATCATTCTAATTCTCCTGGAACTTGGCTTCCTGAGTTCTAGCTGTAAAAGCTGTCAGAAGATTACAGTTACAAGTAAAGGGAACGTTTCCTCCAACCACAGCATTTCCAGTGGACTTGGGCTGTAAAAAAACAAAAACCAAAAAGCAAACATGTAGTTAAGCAGGATGGTTTCCACAGAGACCCCTTTCTTCCAGCCTAGCTCTCCTTGACCCTCCTCCTCGTGTGCACACAGGGCGGACAGGAGGCCTCCTGACCTCGGATACCAACCGGAAGGTGCCACGTACTTAAACTGGTTTATCCCAGCTGTCTCCTCTCTCATCTGCCTTATTTCTTTCAGCCTGCTGATGCGCCAAAGTCTTTAGATCACTGCCAAGGTTTTGAAATGGCAATAATTGACAGTGAGGGAAGATTTAAAGAATGAAACAGCTGTGCGTCCTAGAAATATAACCTTGTGCTCTTGGAGGAGGACGTTCATATCTTTTTTATGGAAGACCTTTCTGATAAAACCAGGAGCACAGCACAGGCAGGCCGTGCGTGGGCTGGTGGTACATGCATCTTCCCACCAGCTGCCTCCGTAGGGTAATGGAAGGCACGGCTCCCTACCGAGGATTGACTCAGTGATGACTGTTTCTGAGGGCCATTCTTCTTTTTCCTTCGTCCTCTTCCTCCTCTTCTCCTCTTTCCTCCTGCCCTTCCTCCCCCTCCCCCTCCCCCTTCTCTTCTCCTCCTCCTTCTCTTCCTTCTTCTTCTTCTTCTTCTCCTCCTTCTTCATTTTCAATCCTGGCAAGGAAAGTGTGTTTTGCTATGAACAGAATTACATTCGGCACACACACCGCAGTGTCTCAAATGATGCACGTAGGGTCTGTGCTCTGGACTGTCTCGTGGCAGTTAATGGCAGTGGTGGTAACAGCGCGGACAATGTAGGAATAACACAGAGGAGCTAGTCTTTATTGAACAGGTAACGTGTTCAGGGCACCGTGTCATTTTGTCCTCGCAGCAACGCTTGGCATCCCCATTTTACAGACGAAGAAACAGACTCAGACAGATTAATGTACTAATCCAAGGTCTCATAGCTAGAAAGCGGTGAAGTTGAACCCATGCCCGATTCTAGAGCTGACGTTCTTACCCAGTGTACTGTCCTACCTCTCTCTATTTAGACTTTTCACAGAATCACAGGATGCTGGTTCTGGAAAGGACTGCTTATCAAGGTGTCTCACCTTTTACTTCCTTTGAGTCTTGAGATCGTTTAGGGCCAGGAGCATGCATTAGGAATTGATATGGATATCACTGTCTCTTATTAGTAGACAGGCTATAGGGTGGGAAGAAGAAGAGTGGAAACTCATTTCCCTGGGGGGAAAAGGAGGAGAGGTAACTCTTCCGACCAAGAATTCCAGTGCAGCAAGTGGACGTGAGGGACATAGCTTGCCTTCTCCCAGGGTTAGGGATCCCCTGCTGGATGCTGGCTTCCCTGGTAGGGAGCCCAGATCCAGGCAGGCCTCTTCATTCTAGAAAGGTGGAAACTGAGGGCCAGGGAGGCCGAGGCCCTTAGCAAGTTACTTCAGTAAAGGGAATGGCCCATAAGTCTGTCCTTCATGGATGTAGGGTCTGTGCCTCTCTTGTCCTGTCTCCTATTCACAGTGACCACCGAACAATAGTAAGAGTGTACATTTATGTTTTGTGAATGCATTCTTGTTATTTGAGGTGGCTTGTTCATGCTCTGGATTTCTACCTTTGTGCCTGGTTCTTCTCTGGCCACACTGGTGCTGCTGTTGGAGGCATCTCATTTGGAGGTAAACAGAGCAGAAATAAAGACTTCCATCTTGTCTCCTGAAAATTCCACTCACTCTGCCCTGAGATCTTGCTGGCCGCTGTCGGGCAATCTCAACATCTGAACATCAACAATTGCTAACGGTGACCCTGGCATCTAGGACTTGCCTTCTTGTCTTGCACACGTTTCTGGAAATTACAGTGAGGGAAGGGAAGAAGTTTCAGCATTTCAGGATTCAGTTCCAGAAGGGTGAAAGGCACATACAAATGGGACTCCCATAAAACAAAATTAAGCAAGTGCGACTTTCCTGGTCCCATAGGGACCACCTTTAAGAAGCTTGAGATGAAGCTTACCCTGAAAGGAATAATAACTTGATCAGAAGCTTCAGGCCGAGACAGCCACCTTTATAGCTGAATGACTGTTGCTACCCCAAGGATCCCATGGAAGTATAAAATTTTATCTATCTTCTAGCTAAATCAACCTAAGTCAAACTGAAATATTAGTGTTTGGGTACCTCAAAACACCTTTAACTTGTCCTTTTGTTTTGGTTTGCCTTTTGACAGGATATAATCACAGATCCATTCAAGCTTGCAGAAGAGTCTGACTGTACGAAGTCCAGATGTCCCCCTGATGTTGCTGGAAGTTGCTGTGGTGCAATTTACAGCTGACCAGAAGACGAGGGCAGGAGGCTAAGGAATGAGTTACATATGTCTTTTAATCTCCTCTTTTCCATAGCACAGACCACAAGAAAGAATAAATGGCAAAAAGCCACTATATTCTAGATCACTGGTAAAAAATAACAGATTATTTTTAGAAGGTATTAATTGTAGGTTCGTAGCAAATGGCCTATAGGCTGGTTAAAGAGTTTTTCCTCTATTTTAGCTAATTCAAAGTTCTGGTGCCACTTAGTGGTCAGATATGGAACTGAGAAGCAGCCTGTAGTCCTGGCCAATGAGCAAGAAAGGCTTCAGAAATAACAGTTGGCAGAGGGTCTCAGGAAGAACATCTTCCTTCTGACCTGCATAGCACCTTTTGGACTTTTACCGTGTTTGCTCATAAAACAAAGCTCCTACTGACATCATGCTAATCATGCCAAAAAATTTGCCAAATCAAATTTGGTAGGAGCGCTCTTGAGATAATTGGTGTTTTGAATCAAACACTTTTTTTTTTTTTTTTTTTTTGCGCATTGGAATGAAGAAAATAAATGAATAATAAATCTCTTTGACCTCAGTTCATCCTTAAGAATACAAGATAGTGGTGACTATTGGTAATAAATCCTAACCAGATCAGGGAAAGAGTGATAATTAAACCAAAAAAAGTTTATTTTGAGAGAGAGAGAGAGCACAAGCAGGGGAGGGACAAAGAGAGAGAAGGAGACACAGAATCTGAAGCAGGCTTCAGGCTCTGAGCTGTCAGCACGGAGCCCGACTCAGGGCTCGAAACCACAAACCATGAGTTCATGAGCTGAGCTGAAATCAGACACTCAACCGACTGAGCCACCCAGGCGCCCCAAGATTCATAATTTTTATTTATTTATTAAAAAAATTTTTTTTAACGTTTATTTATTTTTGAGACAGAGAGAGACACAGCATGAACGGGGGAGGGGCAGAGAGAGAGGGAAACACAGAATCGGAAGCAGGCTCCAGGCTCTGAGCCATCAGCCCAGAGCCCGACGCGGGGCTCGAACTCGCAGACCGCGAGATCGTGACCTGAGCTGAAGTCGGACGCTTAACTGACTGAGCCACCCAGTCGCCCCAAGAGTGATAATTTTCAAAAAGGGAGGTAGGAGATGTAAAAATGGTTGCTTTTTTCCCCTTTATAACTGTGCCCTGGTTAAATTCTTAGGAAAGTATAAGATTTAGATCTAGCTTCCATAGTTAAAGAATGAGATTGAGGAGTATTTCAGGATGATTTTATCATTAGAAATGAAGAACATTATTTAATTGAAGTCCAGTTGCACTTGAAGACTTTGTCAGGGGACACAGAAAGGTGTAAGTCATATATAAGCCATGGTCCTTGTCATCAGGAACTGATCAGTTTTTTAATAACAGCCTTCAAGCAATGAAGAATTTTAATGAGAAAATTTCAACCAGTTTCTCTGACCTCAGTGCAAAACAACCCCAAGGAGGTGGGGGGAGCTGGCATGACCCAAGAGGTTTTCTATTAAGGGTATGAGAATATTTAGGCCTTGTAAAACATTGGAATGGATTCTAGCATCCAGACCCCTCTTTCAATAAAGCTGTTAAAAATGGAGAAATTCTCAGATTTCTGAATGGGTTCGGCTGTCGGTCCTGACATACTACTACAGACTAAGGAGAGGACTGGATGGTATCTTTTAAGCTCTGTTCCTCTCTGTGACCTTGATTCTAAACAGTGCTTTCGTGGTTCTAGAGTTTAGCATTTACCCGGTCACCATACCACCTGCTTTAGTGACCGCATTAGTGAGAAAGGTATAGCTAGGATTAAGCATACTTCACCATCCATGAGCACGAGATGGTCCTACTAGAGGGGAAAAGGATGAAAAGAAAGGGTTTTCTGGTTATTTGGTTTATTAGGCTTTTCCAAATTTAGAGGGAGGAGGTTTTAGTCTGTCATTTGTCATTCTGAATTCTCAGTTCTCTCAAAAGATGTTGAGGGAATGACTTTGAACTGGAACGTGGACATTCGCATTGTGTTTTCCTAAGAATAACATATTTTATACGTTACTCTGTAACAAAAATATACATCGTAAGAATTGTATTTGTCCTAGAGTCTAGAAAAAATATTTATTAGATAATAGCAAATTAAACACGTTTTGTTCGGAAAAATGCCAGACACGCTTGTTTAAATATTCAAGATAGGTGAAATAGACAACTAGGAATGTATGGCCCTCGTCATAGAGGATACATCTCATTTAAGAGTGAGAGGCAGTGTGGAATGATGATTAGGAGCAAAAGCCTGACACTGAGGTGCCTGGGTGGCTCCGTTGGTTGAGCATTTGACTCTTGATCTCGGCTCAGGTCATGATCCCAGGGTTGTGGGATCAAGCCCCATGTCAGGCTCCATGCCGGTATGAAGCCTGCTTAAGTTTCTCTCTCTCTTTCTTTCCTCTCTTTTTCCCTTTACCCCCCTTCCCTGCTCATACATACTCTTTCTCTCTCCCTAAAAAATAAAAAATAAATAAATAAAGAAGCCCTAAAAAGAAAAAAAAGCTGGATGCCAAACTTGATAATTTTTTTCCTTTCAACTCTGCCACTTGGCATTTTGGGCTTGAGAAAGTTATTTAACATCTCTGTGCCTTTGTTTCCTCATCTGCCTGAAGTTTTTTTAAAGATCGGGTGGCACATAGTTTAGATTATTATTAGTTTGTTTATTTATTTTATTTATTTATTTTAAGTAGGCTCCATGCCCAACGTGGGGCTTGAACTCATGACCCCAAGATCAAGAGTTGCATGCTCTGGGACACCTGGGTGGCTTAGTCGGAGGAGCATGCAACTCTTGATCTCGGGATGGTGAGTTCGAGCCCCACGCTGGGTGTAGACATTACTTAAATTTAAAAAAAAAGAGTCACATGCTCTACCGACTGAGCCAGCCAGGCACCCCTAAATTATTACTGGTTTAGAGCTAGCAGCATATGAAGTCAGGACTAGCAGAAGACCAGCCCTTCTTTTGCTGCCAGAGGATGGTTTAGGAAGCTATCCGTGGCTCTTTTGACAGCAGGCAACTTTCCCCCCAACATTGTATTATGACTGTTTTCAAATATAACAAAATGTTTAAATAATTGTAGTGACTACCTACCACGTAGGTAGTAATCACCTAGGTTACTTGTTAACCTTTGGCAATCATTTCATGCATTTTAACATTATGCTTACTAACAGCAAGGCCACCGAAACAGGTGCCTAATTCTTCTGTAGCTACAAACACTTGTCAAAAGGTATTGGACTGGGGCACCTGGGTGGATCAGTCAGTTAAGCATCCAACTCTTAGTTTCAGCTTAGGTCATGATCTCACAGTTCGTGAGTCTGAGCCCCACATGGGGATTTTCACTGAGGGTCCGGGGCCTGCTTGGGATTCTCTTTCCCTGCTGTGTGTGCGTGCGCGCACACACTCTCTCTCTCAATATAAATAAATAAAAACTTAAAATAAAAAGATATGGGACTAATGGGACACCTGGCTGGCTTAGTTGGTAGAGCATGCAACTCTTGATCTTGGGGTTCTGAGTTCAAGCCCCACGTTGGGTACAGAGCTTACATTTAAAAAAAAATAGTGGACTTCAAGGGTTTAAGGAGCAGATTTTCTCTTAATTGATTATTGTATCAAATACAGTATTTTCAGTCCTTCATCATCACAGGGAGAGGATTCATATTTAAACCTCCAGAGGCTTTTCAGCTTACCTACTGGAGGAAACCCAGCAGTTTAAACAGGATCCCTGCCCCACCCACCCCCTCCAGCCATACACTGCTGAAAAGGGCATGTCTCTGTGCCAAGACAGCAAGCAGAGCCTGCTTCTCTTACTGATTCTCAGCCTTTCCTTGGATGACACCTAGGAAGCAGCAAAGGAGTACCTAATTTTTCCTTATTAGATTGGGAGGTCTGCTAAATGAGTCTGGAGAGGAATGTGAACCTATCCATCCAGTCTTTCATTTATTCAATATCATTAAGTACCTACTGTGTACCAAGCACCGTCCTAAGCACAGATGGCTAACAATCCAATGTGATGAACTCAATGAGCCAGCCGGACAAAACCAGCTAAGCATATTTTCTAAACTTCGCTGCCACCTGTCCTAACTTGTGTGATTTGCCAAGTTTCTTCAACTGCACACACACACAGCACGGTTTGGGTCTAAACAAGGGTTCTTTTGAAGACCCTGCCCAAAGAGTCAGTGGAGGAAGATCTCACTAGATAACAAAAACAAACTCTTTTGCAAATATGGAGCTGGAATTACACAGCCCTACTCATAACCTATGGCTTGAGCTTTACTGCCTCATTCCAGTCTCTCTTCAACTGCTGACCCTGTCATTCCTGCAAGCACAGCTCCCTGAGGTTAATGGGAGTGTTATGTGAATGTAAGTTCTGTACTTAATCTTCTCCTGCCGAGCGAGCCTTGCTTGTCTTGGACTGATGACCGCACCAATCCCCTCCCCCAATGGGAACATGCTGGCCCCTCCTTTCCTGGAGGAGAGCCATGCTCCAGGTGAGGGGAAAATCAACTTGGGACGCAAATGTTCTGCCCTGATGCCTCTCCGTTAATGCTTCAGATAATGGCACACTGCCTCACACACGCTGTCCAGAAGCCAGAGAGAGTAAAATAGTAGAACGGTAAATTGATACCGTGCCGGGCGCACTGTAAGCCAGACTTGGGCCTGCTAACTTTTACCCAGGCTTCGGCCATTAACTTTCTTCTCATTTGTGGAATGAGAAGTGAGGCAGGAGACAGGGAGTGAGCATTCTTTCTCCATCTGCCTCTGCACTGGCCCATAGGAAAATCACGTGTCCACTCTGGGGGTCACGTTCCCCGTCTGTAAACTAAGGGGGTGCTGAACTTGGTACACTCCACGTTCCCTTTCAGGCTTGGAAACCGATGTATGGATCTAGATTCCGGAGAGGTCACAGTGCTTTTAAAATCGTTTGAATTAGTTGCCCCCACTTATGAACCAGAGGATTTTACATAAAATACGAATTTCTGGCTTCTCTTGAAAAATCGGAAGTGTTGGCATCATGACTCGTGCATTTGTGCACAGTTGCCGTGGCCAGAGTGAGTAACGGCTTCTCCTTCAGACAGAGTGTGTCCCATTACCCTGTTGGCCATCCCTGTCCAGTCAACCTTACTGACCCCTGTAGGCTTCTGACTTTGTGGGCTGTTTTAGGACTGGAATTAGCAGTTACAACAAAGTTACAAGTGAGGGGGCTTTCCCCCTATGATAGTTCAAGCGATGGCAGATTTATGGCCTAATCTAGGAATCTGACTTAGATATTTAATTCATTATAAGCCGAAGCCAAGAAGGGCATATGCAGCTTTGCAGAGATGCTCGCAGGAGGGGACCAGAGCGTTGCAGCCGCTTATGGTAATTTGACATATAACTTAGGGCCTAATTGTGTCAGGTGAGGTGGCCTGGACTGTTTATTCTCTGTTCCCAGAGTTAACAAGCTTCCATCACATAACTTTCTTTGTGAATATTAAACGAACATCCTCTAGAAAGCAAAGCCTCAAAAATGTCAAGTTGCTAGGGAGGAAAGGTTTGCACAGCAAGTGCAGAAGGACTTGTGGGGCTTCTAGGCTTAGTGCTTAATCTTTTATTAACTGTCCTTATTCTCTTTTTCTTATTAACCTTATTATTGCTTTCAATTGGATCTAACCAGGGAAATGTTGTGAAGGAGGTCTTTTTATTTTTGCTTCTAAATAATGTAACAGGATGAACATAAGGGAAGGGAAGCAAAAATAATATAAAAACAGGGAGGGAGACAAAACATAAGAGACTCTTAAATATGGAGAATAACAGAGGGTTGCTGGGGGGGTGATGGGCTACATGGGTAAGGGGCATTAAGGAATCTACTCCTGAAATCATTGTTGCACTATATGCTAACTAACTTGGATGTAAATTAAACAATAAATTAATTAATTTTTAAAAAACAACAACAACAAAAATAACGTAACAGGAGCCCATAAAGCCGATGCAACCCTTTAAAAATGGTGATTTTTTTTCAAGATAGTGAGGAAGATTCATTGTGGATATACATGGTGCCAAATACCCCAAGTTGTTTCTTTACTGAAGATAACTCTCTTTTACCTCCTTCACAATGCTGATTTTTCTCATTTTACACAAAGGAAAACCGAGGCTGAGGGTATTTAAATGACTTGCACGATGGGAGTTCAGCCTAGAAAGTATTGTGACTGCCACTAGAACTAGGTCTAATGTAATACTGTTTTGTTATAGGGTTTGTCCTTGCTCTCCTTTTGGGAATTCCCAAATTAAAAAAAAAAAAAAGCAATTAAAAAGGGAAATGATTGCTCGAAAAGTAAGGGTAGGGTGGAAGAGAGGGGTGTGATCTAGAGGGACATATAGGGTCTTTCTCAACGTGGGGATGGTTGCTTTACCATTATAAATTCTTACAAGGTGAACACAATCTTTGTCTGGGACTGTCCCAGTTTAAGCCTTAAACTAGGTTGATTATTAATAGTACCCTTTTTTTCAGTCTCAGACGGGTTCTGTTTTGGATCATAAAGGATATGGTCAACTATTTTACATTTGTGTCTTAGACGCTTTTATGTATGTTTATTGTATGTCGAAACTTTTTTAGAAGTTTGAAAAATATATCAGGAAGTCTCAGCTGCGATCAAGAATGTTGGCCAACCTGGGAAAACTTAATGTTTGCTCTAAGACTCGCAGTTACCACCCAAACCACGGTGGCAGTAGCTGTGATTCAGGCGTGGACACAGGGTGTGGTGTCCCATTTTTCTGGGGACTCCCGTGGCACGCGATAGCTATATCTGTTTCTTTGTCCTACATGTGGCTGGAGAAATGGTGTGCCCTTTAGTTCTAATTGTGAAGGTCAGTCAAGGTAACAGATGGGAAAGTGCTTTGTAAATCATGAAGGTTTTTTTCTACTTTGAGTGGCAGGAGTTTCTTAAATTCCTAAGTTGGCAGGGCCCCAGCATCACGACAGCGGCGAGGTCAGTTAATCTCCCTATAACACAGCTCTTCTACGTGTCACTTTTTATAGCTCCTGAGTGCTACAGAATGAAATCCAAATTTCAAAACACTGTGGCATTCAATTCACCACAAACTGGCCCAGTCAATCTTCCAACATTGTTCTTGCTGTTCCTCCTTATGAGCTATAGAACCCAAATCAACCACATGATGTTCCAAAAAGGCTGCTCCCTTGGCAATCTACTGCATACTTTTCTATCATTTCGAATGCCTTTTCCCTCTTTCTTCTCTCTCAGTCCCTTTGTCATGGACTGAATAGTTGTGTCTCCCCATCCCCCCCCCCCCCCAACAACCCCAGTTCATATGTTGATGCCCTAACCCTCATATGTGGCTCTATTCAGAGAATGGGCCTCTAAAGAAGTAATTAGGGTTAAATGAGTTCATAAAGATGGGGCTCTGATCCAATAGGATTAGTGTCCCTATAACAAGAGACACCTGGGAGCTCATTCTCTCCCTCCCCATTCAAATTCAGAGACAAATCCATGTGAAGACAGGGAGGCCATCTGGAAGCCAAGAAGAGAGCTCTCACTAGAAACCAACCCTACAGGACCTTGATCTAGGGCTTCTAGCTCCCAGAACTGTGAGAAAATACCCATTTTCTTCCTCTGTCGAAGCTACCCAGTCTATGATATTTTGTTACAGCAGGCTGAGCCCACCGAGACACCTTTCCTGGACTAGTTGTTATATTGGCCATATCTAAAACCTATCTGTTCTTTAAGGACCAACTCAAAGGCTGTGAAGTCTCAATTCCTCCACTTTATTTGTACTTCTTTTTAAGATATTTGATATTGTATTCTGCATATGTCCTTATTTAGCACACATTTCCTAACATCTTTACTGATAAGATTAAAAAAATTTTTTTTTTAACGTTTATTTATTTTTGAGACAGAGAGAAACAGAGTATGAACAGGGGAGGGACAGAGAGAGAGGGAGACACAGAATCCGAAACAGGCTCCAGGCTCTGAGCTGTCAGCACAGAGCCCGACGCGGGGCTCGAACCCACGGACGTCATGAGGTCATGACCTGAGCTGAAGTCGGACGCTCAACCGACCAAGCCACCCAGGCGCCCCTACTGATAAGATTTTTGAGGTAACCTCTGATTCAATATTAGAGCTCTACAACACCTAACACAATGTCTGGAACTTATTAGAGACACAATATATGCTAGATGAATGAATGAATGAGTAAAAGAGAAAAAAGGAATTGGGGTAAGAAGATACAATATTTTATTTAAAAATTTAAAGAGGACACAGAATTGAGATGTGGTATTAATAAATGGGGAGAAATAAGTTAAGTCTTTGGTGATATTTAAAATAAAACAAATAGGTATCTCAGAGGAACTAAAAATAGAATTTTTTTCCACTGAGGTCTGACATATTATTTGTCTATACACAGGGGGTCTGACTTATTGGAATAGGTTTCTTGCTCCAGTTTCAGAGGATATGGGAAAAAAAAGACCATGGGAATGAGCTCAGCTGGTATGGGAAGACTGGCATTTTATGTCTGGAGTCATAATCATAAATTCCAGTTCTAGAATCAGACTCATGCTGGTCTCAGTCTCATGGGAGGGCTCAGAACTGGATATTCAGGATCCATTCTTTCCCCTGGGCTTCCATTCCTACTTACCAGCCTCCTGTCAGTCTTTCTTATCAACTGCCTCTTCTCACTCCCCAAATGTGTTTTTTTTATGTTTATTTTTTGAGAGAGCATGAGTGGGGGAGCAGGCAGAGCGAGGGGGACAGAGGATCTGAAGCGGGCTCTGTGAACTCATGAACCGTGACAGCTGTGACCTGAGCTGAAGTCGGAGGCTCAACCGAGCCACCTAGGTGCTTCCCTACACCCCTCACCCCCCACCGCCAGCCCCAATGTGGTTTTAAAATTTAGATCTTTGAATAGGTGCTACTCATATGGCTCAACATTTAAAAATTATGGAAGTGAAAAGTTTCCCCCAAACCATGACCCGGGTTGAGTGTTTTAGCCACGATGATGAGGATAACCGAGCTTAGAACGTATCTTACACTTTTGTCCAAGTCTGAGCTGGAGGCTGGAACCAGGATGGAACAGCAGTGAGAAAGAACATGCTAGAAGATTTTAGAAAATCCTGCAGTTGTGGGCCTGACAGTCAGGAGGATGGGGGTCCTGGAGCAGGGCAAACAGTGGGCTTCTAGCCCAGAAACATGTTTCTCTGGGTAGCCTAGTTCAAGGGAACAGTGGAGGAAGGAAGCAGGTGACATGGCAGAACACAGGAGACCTCCTGGGGTTGCCTCGTGGAAGGGTCAGGAGGGGCCAGCTCCCTGGGAAAAGGGCAGTGGTGGTGTAGGGTCCTGTCCAGTGCCTAAGGTGGCTGGGGGGAGGGGTGGGAAGGGCAGGAGGGGGCTCCCTTGCACCTACCAGAGTGCCTGACTAGAGACTCAGGATTCCCAGGAAGGCTGCACCCAAGGAGCTGGGGCCCATATCAAGGGAGGAAGCTTTTCTCAAAACTCCATCAAAAAGCTGCTTTTTTTCTTCCTCTTCCTACCCCACTGACTGCATCCAAGAAAATATCTAGAAAAGGTGAGGAAGTAGGAAAGCCTGAAACAGAAAGTTTGAAAGGTCCTCTAGAAAAGGCAAATGGCATTGCTGATTTGATTTGATTCTTGATTCCGGCTTTTTTGTTTGTCTCGTTTTTGTTTTTGTTTTTTTTGGGCCCCTGATGTGAAGAGTCCTCATTTGGGCTACAAGAGTACTATGTATTTAAACAAGTGAACAACGTTGCTTCAGGGGAGCAGATTTCATTCTAGGGAAAGTCTGCGTAACTCCAGTATTTGCACAGTTCCTATTTTTCCTCAGACGACCTGGTGCTTTGGTGTGAGCTTGACTAATTTTGAATACTTTTCTAAAACCACTGGCAATTTTCTGGGGGCAAAGATAAGGCTTCTCTGTAAAATTTGAGACTTATGTTGAAAAACAAAATGTATAGAGAGCCTTTTGGTGTTCTACTTGTGATCTGTAAGAAAGTCAAACTCAAAAAGACTTTTAGGTCTGGACGGAGTAATTTCTCAAATTTCTCAAATCCTGGAATCTGCACAGGAGAGTTTATCCTTTGCAGATGAAAGAATTGAATAGTCGCTCTTCGCCTTTAGGAGCAGGTGAAGGATTCTGGCAAGAGAGGGTTAGTTAGGGAAGGTATTTGCTACCAAGTTCTGGCTTTACCTGAATGGCTTGCTTAAGGTCAAAGTCAGAACCTATTTGGGATTAGACACCTGAGGCACCCCCCCAGCAATCTTGGGCCTTGTGTAGCCCTTTTTGGAAGTGAGATATTATCAGGATTCAAAGTTTTATTGTATTTTTTTCCCTCTATATTTAAAAAGAGATCCCTAGGAGCAAGTGTTGCCCTTGCCCTCCATTCATACAGATGGACAGATCCAGAAGCCCCTGGAAGTCATGATCAATCTGCACCAACAGCCCCTCGCTAAAGAGAGAGTGACTCCCTTGAGCTAAAAAGCCTCCAAACTTGAAGGAAGATCCTTCTTTCTGAGGCAAATTCACTTGTTTTTTTGCTCTGTGTCTTGGGTGTACATGAAGAAGATGACCTCCTTGACCTTGGCACCACTCAGGATAAGCATCACTCGGTGATCCCCGTGTGAATCTGAGCTTGGCTTATCTTACATTTTAAGTTGTCCTGGTGGGTCCTTTCTTACGTATTTGCGATGAAGTCCTGAATGTCTAACTTGTTTCTAAATTGCTGAATGCCACACTTTCCTGACCGTTGTAGTTTTCTCTGCAATGCACCGGAAATATCTGTAGGTTTGGCAAACTCTCCCCCGCCCCCTTCTCCACATTTATTTCAAAAGCGTACATTCAGCATTTGTGAGCTGTTAATGGTCTCCTTCTTAGCTCCCTTAAACACACTTGAACTCATGCTATTTAAGAAGTGAAAACAGTTTTGTTTTCAATCAGCTGATTTAGAAGGACCATATCTATCTTTAACCTTTGTCAGATAGCCCTGAAAATCTCAACTTTTCCCCCCAAAACTTTGATAATGCTGTTTTTATAAATGCATGCCAAGTGTGTGAATCAGATTGTTTTCATCTGAACTTATTTTTCAAATATAGCAATGAGAGGGTTGGGGGTGGAGGAAAGATCGCCAGAAACTGAAGTGCTGGAAAATAGAGTCAGGGACATTATTCGGAATGATCAGAATAAAAATTCTTCCATTTCTTTAACCTTCTACAAGTGTGGTTTGCAACATCTACTGTTATTCTAGGCCCTGGTGATACAGCAGTGAACAAAACACACAAAATCTTTGCCCTGGGGAAGCTTAAGCTCTGGTGGAAGGAGACAGATCATAAAACAAAATTAAGGGAAATAAAGCAGAAGTGGAGTATAGGGAGTGTTCGCTTGTGAGTTTATAAAAAGGTGGCCTTTAAAGGGCACCTGGGTGGTTCAGTCGGTTGAGTGTCTGACTCTTGCTTTTGGCTCAGGTCATGATCTTGTGGTTGGTGAGTTTGAGCCCTGCATCAGGCTCTGCGCTGATGGTGTGGAGCCTGCTTGGGATTCTCTCTCTGCCCCTCCCTGGCTCACGTTTTCTCTCTCTCTCCCTCTCTTGAAATAAATAAACTTAAAAGTGGCTTTTGAGCAGTCTTGGAGGGGGACTGATGGGCTACGCTGTGACCTGGGGGAAGAGAGTCCCAGGCACGGGAAACAAACAGCGAGTGCACAGACTCACAGAGGAGCATCCCTGGAGTGAATGAAAAACAGCCAGGAGAAGCCTGCTGGAGCAGCAGTTGATGGGGTCAAAGAAATAAGGGGAGGCGGTACACCCTTTCAAGCCTTGCAGGATATTGTAGGTATTGTGGCTTTTACTGTGATGGCATGAGAAGCCAGATGGGGATTTCGAACAAAGGAGCAACAGGATCTGATGTAACAAGACCACTCTGGCTGCTGGGCTGAGAAGGGAAAGGGGCAGGTATGGAAGAAGAAAGAGCAGTTAGGAGGCCGTTGCTATTACCCGACCAGAAATTAATCAGGAACATCTGACTGGTTTACAAAAGGGAAGAAAATGTGCTTGCAGAATACAAAAAAAAAAAAAAAAAAAAAGAAAAGAAAAAAAAAAAAAGGAAATAGTAATTATATTTTGGGTGCTTAAGTTGCAAGAAAAAGACCAATTTGGCAGTTACTTTGCTACAGTGCCTCCTCCAGACAAAGTGGTTTGGGAGTCCTGGGGAACTAGATCTTCGGGATTTTTTTCTCCTCCAGGGACCCATGGACCTAGCAAGGTTTGGTCAGTGTGATTAAGAAGCAGCCTTTATGTGTGTCTTTCCCATTTCCCAAACTTTCCTGGGTGTGTGTTAGAAATGCAGATTCCTAGGTCCTACCCCTTTAGCAAGTATGGAATGGGGCCCAGGAATATATATACTTTCAGCAAGAATATGAGAGAAATCTTTAAAAAAAATTTTTTTTTAATGTTTATTTTTGAAGGAGAGAGAGGGTGTGAGCGGCGGAGGGGCAGAGAAAGCGGGAGACACAGAATCCGAAATGGGCTTCAGGCTCTGAGCTGTCAGCACAGAGCCTAACCTGGGGCTTGAACTCATGAACTGTGAGATCATGACCTGGGCCGAAGTCAGACACTTAACTGACTGAGCCACCCAGACCCCCTTGAGAGAAATCTTTTTTGATTATTGAGGTAAAATTGGTATCATAACATATACGTTTCAGGTGTACAGTCTTATAATTTGATATTTGTATATCAAAGTGATCACCACCATAAATCTAGTTACCATTCAGCACCATATACTTGAGATCTTTCCCTCATTTTACCCAACCCCTAACCCCTCCCACCTTTGGTAACCATCAGTCTGTTCTCTGTATGAGTTTGTTTTTATTTATTTTGTTTTTTAGATTTCACATATAAGTGAAATCATACTGTATTTGTCTTTCCCTGTGATTTATTTCACTTAGTATGATACCCTCAATGTATGTTGTCGCAAATAGCAAGATTTCCTCTTTTTTTTTTTTTTTTTTTTTTTAATGACCGAAGACTATTCTATTGTGTTTCCATATCTTGGCTATTGTAAATAACACTTTTGCAAATATAGGAATGCATATATCTTTTCAAATTAGTGTTTTTGTGTTCTTTGGCTAAATACCCAGAAATGGAATAGTTGGGTATACAGTGGTTCTATTTTTGATTTTTTGAGGAATCTCCATACTGTTTTCCATGGTGTCTGTACCAAGTTGCCTTCCCACCAACAGTGTAGGATGGTTCTTTCCTCCACATCTTCTCCAATACTTGTTATTTCTTGTCTTTTTGGGAATAGCCGTTGTAACAGGTGTGAGCTGATATTTCATTGTGATTTTGATTTGCATTGCTCTGATAATTAGTGATGTTGAACATCTTTTCATGTGCCTGTTGGCCCTCTGTATGCCTTCTTTGGAAAAACGTCTATTCAGATTCTCTTGCCCATTTTTTAATTGGGTTGTCTGGCTTTTTGTTGTTACTGAATAGTGTGAGTTCTTCATATATTTTGGATATGTGGATATTAAAGCCTAATCAGATAAGTGCTTTGCAGGGGCCCCAGGTGGCTCAGGTGGTTAAGTGTCAGACTTGATTTCAGCTCAGGTCTTGATCTTAGGGTCATGAGTTCAAGCCCTGCCTTGGGCTCCACGTTGGGAGTGGAGTCTACTTAAAAAAAAAAAAGAAAAAGAAAAAAAGGTAAGTGATTTGCAAATATCCTCTTTCACTGAATAGGTTGCCTTTTTGTTTTGTTGGTTTCCTTCACACTGCTGAAGCTTTTTAGTTTGTTGTAGTCCCATTTGTTTATTTTTGCTTTTGTTTACCTTGCCTTTGGGGTCAGATCCAAAATTAAAAACAAATCACTAAAACCAATGTCAAAGAGCTTGTCACCTTTTCTTCTCAGAATTTCATCCAAGTCTTTAATCCATTTTGAGTTAATTTTTGTGTATGGGGTAAGATGGTGGCTTAGTTTCATTCATTTGTATGTAGCTGTCCAGTTTTCCCAACACCATTCATTGAAGAGACTGTCCTTTCCACATTGTATAATCTTGGTTCCTTTGTCCTAAATTAATTAACCATATATGTGTGGTGGGTTCATTTCTGGGTTCTCTATTCCATTCCTTTGATCGATGTGCCTTTTTCACGCGATTACCTATTGTTTTGATTACTATAGCTTTGTGGCACAGGGAGGAGATTCTTACAACTCGGAAAGGTGGGGAAAACTGCTTCCCTATAGCCCTCCCCACCTCTGGCACAGCTTTTGGGGTTTGCAGACCTGGAAGCCTTGCAGGGTACCCATGTGGCCGGCAGGTGGTGCCACCTTACCATAAGCGGCAGAGTGAGAGCATTTTTTTCCCCCTAGGGAGAAGTGAGGCTCCAGAAAAAGCTGGTCGATAGGTACTGGGGCCACCGAGCCACCGCTTATCCTGGGCCGAGCGGCGCGCACAAGTAGAAGAGAGTGGCGCGGCCGCTGTCCCGGCTTTTCAGGCAAATGTGCAGCTTAAGCCCTTCCTAGTCGGTTTTTCGCGCTCCGGGGGCAGCCCTCTCCGCACGAGCTTTGGGCACTGCGGGAGCTTGCAATGCAGAGCAGCGAAAACGGACCGCCTAGCGCCCCAGGATATTAGCCCAACACTGCCTACCCAGGTGCGGGCATCTACTACCGAGGCCCCTCAGGGAGTACCAGACCCACAGACGGCCCCTTTTCATTGGCAGCCAGTCTGAGGGCCCCGCCCCCTTTCGTACAGCTCTCATCTGTGACTGGCTCTCGGGCTCTAGCTGGCCACACCTCCTCCCCTCGCACATACACAAGAGTCACGCGCCTTTCAGTTGGAAACTTGGCGTGCTGAGGGGGACGGTGGCCTTCACTGCCCCACCCACTTACCTTGTCATTGGTCCGCGGCTCCCCTCATGGCCACGCCCCCATTCCTGCCCCCTGGCTGGGAGGGTAGGCACACGTTCGTGATTGGCTGCCCTGCCTGCCTCTCGCGGGAGCCGCTGGCGCTTCCCCCTCCCTTCTCCCCCTCCCTCGAGTGTCCAGGTTCCTCAGCTAGCCCAGGCCGAGTCAGTGTCAGTCAGGGAGCCGGACTGCCGAACGGTGTGTGCGGACGCTCCGCTGCAATCTCGCCCAGGGACCGGTGCCTGCGCTCGCGCCGCCGGGTGGGAAGGATGAAGCCGCAGCTGGAGCAGCCACCCTATGATTGGCTGTGGCGCTTGTGAACCCGAAGTAAAGATGGCGGGCGGGCAGGCAGCCGCCGCACTGCCCACTTGGAAGATGGCGGCGCGCCGCAGCCTCAGCGCCCGCGGCCGGGGGGTCCTGCAGGCGGCGGCCGGGCGGCTGCTGCCGCTGCTACTGCTGAGCTGCTGCTGCGGCGCGGGCGGCTGCGCAGCAGCGGGCGAGAACGAGGAGACGGTGATCATCGGCTTGCGGCTGGAGGACACGAACGACGTGTCGTTCATGGAAGGGGGGGCGCTGCGAGTGAGCGAGCGGACCCGGGTCAAGCTGCGGGTGTACGGGCAGAACATCAACAACGAGACGTGGTCCCGCATCGCCTTCACCGAGCACGAGCGGCGGCGCCACAGCCCGGGCGAGCGCGGGCTGGGGGGTCCCGCGCCGCCAGAGCCGGACAGCGGCCCCCAGCGCTGCGGCATCCGCACCTCAGATATCATCATCTTGCCCCACATCATTCTCAACCGCCGTACATCGGGCATCATTGAGATCGAGATCAAACCGCTGCGCAAGATGGAGAAGAGCAAGTCCTATTACCTGTGCACATCGCTCTCCACGCCAGCCCTGGGCGCCGGCGGCCCGGGGTCCGCAAGTGGCGCCGTCGGGGCCAAGGGCGGCTCCGGGGTGGCCGGGCTCCCGCCACCCCCGTGGGCCGAGACCACCTGGATTTATCACGACGGCGAGGACACCAAGATGATAGTGGGCGAGGAGAAGAAGTTTCTGCTGCCCTTCTGGCTGCAGGTGATCTTCATTTCGCTGCTCCTGTGCTTGTCGGGCATGTTCAGCGGCCTCAACCTGGGGCTGATGGCCCTGGACCCGATGGAGCTGCGCATCGTGCAGAACTGCGGCACCGAGAAGGAGAAGAATTACGCCAAGCGCATCGAGCCCGTGCGCAGGCAGGGCAACTACCTGCTGTGCTCACTGCTGCTGGGCAACGTGCTGGTCAACACCACGCTCACGATCCTGCTCGACGACATCGCCGGCTCCGGCCTCGTGGCGGTGGTGGTCTCCACCATCGGCATCGTCATCTTCGGGGAAATCGTGCCCCAGGCCATCTGCTCCCGGCACGGCCTGGCTGTAGGGGCCAACACCATCTTCCTCACCAAGTTTTTCATGATGATGACCTTCCCCGCTTCTTACCCGGTTAGCAAGCTGCTGGACTGCGTCCTGGGCCAGGAGATAGGTACTGTCTATAACCGGGAAAAACTGCTGGAGATGCTCCGGGTCACCGACCCCTACAACGACCTCGTTAAGGAGGAGCTGAACATCATCCAAGGGGCGCTGGAGCTCCGCACCAAGACAGTGGAGGACGTGATGACTCCGCTCCGGGACTGCTTCATGATCACCGGCGAAGCCATTCTGGACTTCAACACCATGTCGGAGATCATGGAGAGCGGCTACACTCGTATTCCAGTGTTTGAGGGGGAGCGCTCCAACATCGTGGACCTCCTCTTTGTCAAAGACTTGGCCTTCGTGGATCCAGATGACTGTACTCCCCTGAAAACCATCACTAAATTTTATAACCACCCCTTGCACTTTGTTTTCAATGACACCAAGTTGGACGCTATGCTGGAAGAATTTAAGAAAGGTGGGAAATTTTGGTATCTTTCATTGGCTTGCTCTTTCTCTCTCCATCCTCCTCCCTACTTGAGCCCTCTACCCTCAGACCAACCCCCCAAGGCGAGTTGACCGGAATTTCTCCTCTCTCTTAATTGCAAAGTTGAAAGGGTGGCATGGATTTGGGGATGGATTGAACTAGGAAGCGCTTCTAGGTTTTTTAAAAGCCCAAGACTACCGTCATTCTCTTGTTCACATTTCAAAACGCAGGCTTTCGATTTTCTGTGCATGATACTGCCGTCCCTCTGGGCTTGAGGGGTTTGCGGCATTCATCACCGGGGTTCTAAATGGGTAGATGCAAGTAAGGGCCAGCTAATGCCATGCTGTGCCATCTGGTTGACATGTACTTACCTCAGGCATTTGGAAAACATTTGAATAGCCTTTCTAAACTCAACACAATCTTTTTCCTCCTCCTTAAACATTCACCGATGTTTCAGAGATTGGAAGTGCATTTTCAGTTTTTGTTCCCGGTTGTCGGGCCAGCTGTGGGGCAGATTGAGGTCTGCCTTTGAGGATAGGCGATGGGGTCAGCCAGGTATCACCAAAAAGATTCAGTCATTTGGATGTAACTTACTTAGCTAGGAAAGAGGGTTTTTTAAAAAGTAAAGTTAGTTACTAATATATAACTTGGAAAGACTAGAGGTAAGTTAAACTTTTATGAGGCTATCTTGCCTGGCTTTCTTCACTGTTTGTTTATATTCATCTGACGAATAAAATTTCCCAAACCACATGTGGTTTGGGCGGAAATCTTGAACGTTTAACAATGGGATGACTCCCTCTATGTGGTTTATTTATTTCTCCAGTTTTTCTGGTTTAAAAGTGTTCTTTTTAACCTTGATCTCTTGATATTTTAAGTTGAAGTGTTTCTTCCAAGTCAGTGTTTACTATTCTAGAGGGAGTTTTAACATGGAAGAGAAGCGCACAGTCTGATGTGCTCACCTTTCTTGCGTGATGGTATTTTTTGTTTGTTTGACCATTGTAATGAACCGGCAAATAGCACCTTATACTGTTGTTACCGACATTCTGTCTTTAAAGAGAGTTTCCAGTAAATAACATGGTTTTTTGAAGACCAAGGGCTGCCGAACTGTTTCATTGCTATGGTGCTAGTGCAGGTATGAAAATGTGTATGTAACCTTTAATGACCTGATAGTCCTCAAAACTAAGTTTTCCTTCTGCAGATAGAATTTTGAGCCCTCATAGCGGTCTCTCCACTGAAAAAGGCCGTGTGTAGGTGGTGACAGCTCACTGGACGTGGTGATCTGAACATCCCCAGAGCGCGTGTGGTTGCCCTAATTCCATTTTCCGGGCTGAATGGTGTCCTCTCTGGAACGGGATCACATTGCAGTAATTTTCAGATAAAGGAATAGAGCAGAATGTGCCTCAGAGATGGGTAATTTGCATTTAAAAGCAGAGGGAGATTCTTCTGGATTCTTAAACAGTAAAAAGAAAATGTCCATTATCTCTAGGTGACAGAGCTTCTTTTCGGGGGTGTCATTATCCCTTCACTGCTGAGTTGTTAATTAGAGCATCTGACCAATCTCTTCTTTCATTTTGTGGTAACATCTCTAGTACAGAAAGATACCTTGCAGTGCTTGAAAATGCCTCTGAAATACTTAATTTTCTTCCTATGGCTAAATTTTGCAACATTGAGACTTAATAATTTATTCTGTGGGGTTTTTTTTTTATTTGAAATTTTTGCACATCTGCTGATGGATTGAAACACCAGTGTGTCCTCCCTGCTGAAGCCTTTCTTCACTTCTGTATCTTTTTTTTTTTCCCTTGGAGGCTTTAGCGCTTCACCTTACAACTCATTGATCTTGCTCCTACCCCAAAATTTCAAAATTTGCATTATTTTGAAACCTGTTTTTGGTTGTCCTTGAACAATATTCCTACTTATTCCCTGTGGTTTATTATTTCAGGAGGAACCTTTTCTCCCCAACGTTACCTCTCACAGTACCTTTAGATAACAGAATTCCTAGTATTTTCCCATGCGCTTTTGAAAAATAGTGCACAGGACTTTATTTTTGTCCTTAACCAGAGTGATGTATTTGGTTAAGAAGAGAGTACAGGTTAAAGGTATGCCTAAGTCAGTGGCATATTTGGAAGAGCAGGCTAAGACAGTTGGTTGCCAATGGGAAATTTCAGCCATAGTCTTAAAAGGATAGAGTGGGTGTTTGTTACTTACACGGTAGGAACAACTTACTTTTCACCTTCCCTTTCTTGATCTTTTTTTTGAGGAGTTTGGCCGCTTTCACCTTACTAACAGCTGTGTTAGTTCTTTCTTCCCTCTGAGTTAAAATATTTCACCAGATACTGTTTTCTTTATTTTCTAATTCAGTTTGAAATAACGTGAACAGTTAACCTTTATTGTTTTTTTTCTCCATTGAATAATGGTGTGTGGGATGGTCTGAAGCCTTTTTCTTCCTCTTTTTCCCTCTTTCTCCTAACAATACCAACCGCAACTCCCAAACTGTTAGGTCATTAGTCCAGATCTCATTGAAAATTGCCCTTCCCAACTAAGAACGTCTGCACTGAAGTCTTTCCTTACTAGAGCTGTACATCATTGGTGGGAGTTATGCTTTACTGAGGAGAAGTAAGGTTCTCAATGTGAAAAGAAATGAAAAGCTACCTTTATAGAAGTGTATGTGAATGTCTTCTTTCTACTGATTAGAACTTTTTGCCTGGCCACCTAGAAACTCTTAGCTTTCCTTGAGGTTGGAAGACAGTAATTACATTAATTTTAGAGTTAGCTTATTATTTATTTACTGTGCCAGGTACAGGGCTGAATGGTTTACCTGAATTACCTTGTTTAAATCTCATAATGGCCGAGCAGAGCATTTTCTCCATTTTGCAAATGAAGAAATTGAGGCTTAGGTTACAAGATTTGTTCAAGGTCACACAGCAATTTGTTGATTTGGGTTTTAACTCAGGTCTGTGTGACAGCCAGACTCGGGCTCTTAGCCACCCTATGCTTAACCATTACGCTGGTCTCCTTGATTCTGATCTTACATTTCTGTTTTGAGTGTGAAGTTTGCTTTTTTGTCAAAACACTTTGCTTCAGAGCTTGTTGGGCAACAGACACAGAAATGTATTTAAACATATACGTGGCTTTTAATCTCTTGCTTCTGTGATGTTGTACATAACAGTTGGCTTCCCCACTTGCCATTAAAACAAAATCAGTTTTTTGGCCCGTGTGACCCTAAATCTAAAGAATTCTATTTCCATGCAAAGCATCGAGTTTCATTTTGAAAACGTTTTATACTGCAATAATATGCTAGTTATACATAATAATGGACTTAATGGAATACTCTACAGCTGTTTCTCTAATAGCTGAACTATATAGTCATGTTTCATTCTTGTTTCTTATCTGCTTCTGTTGCAAGAATGACTCAAACTCAGTTTCGTGGTTTAATCTTGATTTTATTTGCAGTTTTGTAAATGCCACCTGTATAATAATTAATTGCTAATGTGCGTCATTTACAACCCTGCCCCTCTGTGCTCCTTGCAGTCTTTCTCTTTCTGTTTTGTTACTTTCATAGTTACTTATAAGCCTAAATAAGAGAATAAAAGTGAACCTTAGGAGGAGATTATGAGAATTCCAGAAAAACTGAAGCAAAATAGTTCAGAGGGAAGAAAAGCTAAATTGAAGGTTGCTACCTTTGTATGCCGAAAGGACATAAGGGGTTCTCCATTGACCTGACCAAACCTTCCTTATAAGACATCGTGAACTCTTGGCCACTCAGTTGACTGTACTGGGGTTGAATATGAAGAATTAGCAGCCGGTTATTGTTGTTTTGTTTTGTTTTTTCCTTTTGCTTTGTCACCTTTGCATTCCAGTACTGCAGAGAATCCAGTTTAATAGCTCCTAGGGACTTAGCCAGGCTTCCGTGTAGCTTTTTCTTAGCTGGGAGCAGGTAGCATCACCAGGTAATGCTCTTGCAGGGCAAGAGTAGAGTGTAACGTGTAGTTTTCACTTAAAACTTTAGCTTAAGCAATTCTCTCTTCCTCTAACACAAGTCTTGCCATATCGGTGTGCTGAGAGTTTAATGTTGAAAACGTTTTCTTCACCCAAGAAAGTGTTCTGCTTGCCTAGAATGGAGGAGGATGTTTTTATTCGTGTTTAAAGGTATGAGTGATGTCAGGGATGGGTGGGTGGATATATTTGCTTCTTTGATCTTGTATGTTTATTAATTTTGTACAGTAACAATGTTAAACTATTATAATTTTGTGTGTTTTTAGATCATCAGTCTGAAATATCCAGATAGCATAGAATCGGAGGTGGAAGGCAGGCAGCTTGAGGATCGTCTCCTCCAGTGTTTGTGAAACTTACCAAATGATAAGAACTACTTGAGTCACTTTTTTTTTTGTTTATTTATTTTGAGAGCGAGAGAGAGCGAGAGAGAGAGAGAGAGAGAGAGAGAGAGAGAGAGAGAGAGAGAGAGAGCGCATGAGCAGGGGAGGGTCAGAGAGAGAGGGAGAAAGAGTCCCAAGCAGGTTCCGCACTGAAGCGTGGAGCCCAACGTGGGGCTCGAACTGAATCATGAGATCATGACCTGAGCCGTAACCACGAGTTGGATACTTAACCGACTGAGCCACTCAGGCACCCCTGGATCACTTATTAAGAATAAGGTCCTAGGCCTCACTCAGAGATATCCTGAACCAAAATCTAGGGAAGGAGCTTTGGAATGCATATTGTTAACAGTTACCCTGTGATTAGGTGAATTTCTAAAACGTTGGTCTAGTCAACCTTGTAAATAGGGAAAGTAAACCCTGAGAAGGAAAGAAAGTTAAGTGACTTGCTTAGGGCTACCCACCTAGCCAGTAGCATCAACATTACCAGAATCCGCGTTCCTGTTTCTAGACTGGAGTGCTTCCCACTCCATCTGGCAGGCCTTCTGGTCCCAAGTTAAAGGTATTCTGGTGAGAGTTAAAGGTGGCTGCATCCTTGAAAAAGCAAATATTCAGGTTTGCCATTGGTTTTTGCCCTGTGATGTTGATGTCAATATTTTTTGACATCCTGGATTCAAGCCATCTTTGGTAGGCATTTTGTTACACAGAAAATAAATCTGAACGTGTGAGCTCATTTTATGTTAATTTATTGCTTTGTTTGATTTTTTTTATGTTTATTTTTTGAGAGAGAAAGAGAGAAAGAGAGACAGAGACAAAGTGCAAGTGGGGGAGGGGCAGAGAGAGAGGGAGACACAGAATCCGAGGCAGGCTCCAGGCTCTGAGCTGCCAGCACAGAGTCAGATGCAAGGCTCGAACCCACGAACCGTGAGATCATGACCTGAGCCAAAGTCAGATGCTCAACCAACTGAGCCACCCAGGTGCCCCACTTTGATTGAGTTTTTAACTCTGCTGAGGTCAGACTAGGAGAGTACTTTAAGAAATGGGTATTGGAGGGGCGCCTGGGTGGCGCAGTCAGTTAAGCGTCCGACTTCAGCCAGGTCACGATCTCGCGGTCTGTGAGTTCGAGCCCCGCGTCAGGCTCTGGGCTGATGGCTCGGAGCCTGGAGCCTGTTTCCGATTCTGTGTCTCCCTCTCTCTCTGCCCCTCCCCCGTTCATGCTCTGTCTCTCTCTGTCCCAAAAATAAATAAAAAAAAAAAAAAAAAAAAAAAAAAAAAGAAATGGGTATTGGAGCACCTCGGTGGCTCATTCAGTTGAGTGTCCAAATCTTGATTTCTGCTCAGGTTGCGATCTCACAGTTGGTGGGATCATGACCCGCATTGGGCTTCGTGCTGATGGCGTGGAGCCTGCTTGGGATTAGTGTGCTCTCTCTCTCTCTCTCTCTCTCTCTCTGCCCCTCCCCACTTGCACCTGTGCTCTCTCCTTCTCTCAAAATAAATAAAAACTTAAATAAAAAAAAAGAAATGGGTATTGAGATTGCTTCAAGCCTCACTAGTTAAATATAAGGTGTTTCTTTTGAGTTAACTCATTTTGGATATCCATGAATGATGTGTTTTCTTCTATGAGAGTAATGAAGATTAGATTTGGGACTTTAGGGTGAAACTTTTTTGGCTCTTTTAACTTTTGTTCACAGTATAGGTCTGTAAATTTCCCATTGAAATATTCATCAAGGCACTTGAGGTATGCGTCGCATTCATGCATCTATCTGTCCTCTGTGTCCTTTTTTAATTTTTTTTTTAAATAATATAAGTTAAGTTCTTACAGAAAATCATGCCTGTTTTGAGAAGGTTATTTGTGATAATAGGACCATGGAACTTTTTAGGCCAGGAGACACTGTAAGTGAATACTAGCTCTCATTTAGTATGGTTTGGACAAAACATGGAAGGACCTCATTCTGCTTTTTCTCTTGGTTTTTGTGGGGATTACACACTACCTGCCTCTCCTCACAAAGGGCCCAGAATTATTTACATTTTGAAACATTCCAAACTACTGGGAGGGACCAGTTAATATTAATTATTAGCAAATCTAAACATAGTTTAAAATATCATTAACCAGGAAAACCCACAAAATAGACTGAGCCAACCTAATATTTATGGTTTTATTTGTTCTTTAAATACTTAGACTTTAAAAAACAAACCTCTGGAATCCAATTAGATATTTACTTTAGTTCTGTTTAAAGTAGCATATTTCTTTCTAAGGGGCCCTATCTTCTAAACGCATATATGTAACTGGTAGTAAACTTCCATTCCAGTAAGTTTTGCTTGGAATATAAAGAATGTTTATTAAACTCAATACATGGAAATGGATGACTAGGATTGAATACGATTTATTTTAGTATTATCTGTTCACCTGTTTTTTCTCCAAACACAAACCAGAAATCCTGATCCTACCAACATTGAAAAAGAGAGACACCAGGGGTGCTGGCTGGATCTCGGGATTGTGAGTTTGAGACCCACGTTGGGGTGTAGAGATTACGTAAAAAATATATATAAAATCTTAAAACAAGAAAAAGAGAGACACTAAGAAGTATTCTTTCTTTCAACAGCACATACGCTGGCAACTCTGGAATGCTTACGCAGAGGGAATTTAGGGGTAGCACACTTTGGAAGGGGGAGCTGGGGGACTAATAACAAGCACCCACTGTACATGATATGCTTATTAGGTTGGCTTAGGGGTTGATGGGGATAATGGGGGTGCTGAGTCTTCCCCTGTTTTATATTAGTGCTACCACTGATTGTAAACACTGCTGTAATGATGGGGAACTCCTCATTTCTTCATACTTAACCACCTCCCGCCCCTTGCTGGCAGACCTAGGTGGGAATATTTCTGTCTCTGAATTTACATCCTGCGGGGAAGATACCACTTGCTAATGCAAAGGTTAAGAAAAATGTTCTCTTCCTGGATCTACTTTGGACAAGTAACTTACTCTCTTTAAGCCTCTGTTTTTTCCACAGTAAAATGGGAGATTTTCTGACTCATAAGGTGCTTAGTAAGAATTAATGTGGTAATGAATGTAAAAATGCTTCTAGTGGCACCTGGCACTTAGTGCTCAGTTAACCATTATTTTTGTCATGATGATTCTGTAGACTCTTCATCGTTCTTGGTCTTTCTCTCGGCGGGGTAGTGCCAGTCAGGAGACACCTTGAGCCATCTGTGCTCATAGTTGTTATGGATGACCAAATCTTGAAAGGAGCTCATCATCGTAGGTTTGTTTGTTTGTGTGGTAGTTTTTTTATTGTGATTGAATTCCAGGCTCTGTCTCTTTTCTAACAGTTGCTGTTACTGGGCAAGATAGCCACGTGTGTACATATTTTGAAGGAAAACAGAACAATCAATTACATGTCCTACCCTCCGTAGAGTAAGCACACTGAATTAAAAAATGTCTCCATCCTGGCTAGTATCAAAAAGACAGGAAATAACAAGTGTTGGTGAGGATGTGGAGAAAAACGAACCTGTGTGCACTCTTGGTGGGAATGCAAATTGATGTGGCCTCTGTGAAAAACAGTATGGAAGGTCCTCAAAAAATTAACAAGGGAATTTCCATATAATCCAGTAATTCCACGACGGAGTAGTTACCCAAAGAAAATGAAAACACTAATTTGAAAGATATAAGCACTCCTATGTTTATTGCAACATTATTTACAGTAGCTAATATGGAAGTAGCCCGTGTGTCCATCGATAGATGAATAGATAAAGGAGACATACATACAATGGACTGTTACTTAGCCATAAAAAATAATGAAATTTTGCCATTTGCAACAACCTGGATGGATTTGCTAAGTGAAATAAGTCAGTCAGGGAAAGACGAATACCATATGGTTTCACTTACATGTTGAATCTAAAAAAAAAAAACAAATGAACAAACAAACAAACAAACAAACAAAAAAGCAGGAATAGAGCCATAAATACAGAGAAGAAACAGGTGGTTGCCAGAGGGGAGGGGGCTGAAGGGGGAAGGCAAAATGGGCGGAGGGGAGTGGGAGGTATAGGCTTCCAGTTATGGAACGAATGAGTCACAGAGATAATAGGTACAGCTCAGGGAACGTAGTCAGTGGTATTGTGATGGCATTGTATAGTGACAGATGGTAGCTACACTTGTGGGGAGCGTAGTGTTCTGTATAGTTGTCAAATCACTGTGTTGTACACCTGAAACTAATGTAATGCGTGTCAACTATAATAATAATAATAATAAAAATCTTCATTCTCTTTGACTAAGTGACCAAAAAAGACAGCAAAGTTTATGAGCTAGAACAAGTGCTCGTGGATTTTAGAAACCCTTGAATGACTGAAGTTTGAGGACTTTAAGGAAGATCTCAAATTAGTTTGATAAAATCTTTTCATATTGATTGTATCAAAAGCATTAAAAAATGGTAATGTCTAGCATAGCAAATTTTTGTTGCTTAGTGCAGTGCAAATTTGTAGTACTTTTTGGAAGGCAACCAGAAGTCATTACAATGTCCTACCTTATGGTTCAGTAATTCGCCCCCTCCCCCCGAAACCTTAAATTCAGTAGTATAATTCAAGAGAAGAAAAAAGCTATGTTGGCTTTTCATGTTGCTCGTGTATTGCAATGTTATCCACAAAGAGTGAAAAATTGGAAATAAATGTCTAACACTTCAAGGCAGAGCTTGGAGGGAAGGAGTTAAGAAATTTTTAGATGTAAACTAATTATAACCATTAATGATAACGGTGAAGGCCACACAGCAATATGGGAAAATTTACATTGATTATTTTGCATGGATTATAGGCATACAAAAATATTCAGGTGTACGGACTGAAACAGAACATGGAAAAAGGGAAAATAGTTGATGTTTTAGGATAGGGTGATAATAGCCAGTCTTTGCAAAAAATCTCATTGTTAGCTTTGTACAATAACAGTAGCTGGAAAAATTCAATTCTGCTGAACATTATGAATCTTGATACTGGGAAAACTAACCTTTGCTCATATTAGGGAAATCATATTATTCCATTTCTCCTGAGGGACATTTTACTGCTGAAGCAATGGTTAAAGGTTTTTTTTTTTTTTTTTTTTTTTTAAATTGCGATATAATTCACATATCGTATAACTTGGTGGTTTTTCGTGCATTCACAAGGTTGTGCAGCCATTACCACTGTCTACTTCCAGAACATTTTCATTACTCCAGAAAGAAACCCTGTACCTGTTAGCAGTCACTCTCCATTCCCCATTCCTTACATTCCCTGGAAACCATTACTCTATTTTCTGTCTCTAGGGCTTCGCCTGTTCTATACATTTCACTTAATTGAAATCATACCCAGTGTGGCCTTTTGTGTCTAAGCTTCTTTCACTTAGCATAATGTTTTCAACGTTTCATCCATGTTGTAGCATGTATCAGTATTTAATTCCTTTTGTAGTCAAATAATATTCCATTTTATGGATGTACACTGTATTTTGTTCATCCATTTATCACTTGATGGACCTTTAGGCTATTTCTACCTTTTGACTATTATAAATAATTTGCTGTGAATATTGGTATACATGTTTTTGTGTCAACGTATGTTTTCATTTCTCTTGTGTAGATACATAGGAGCAGGATTGATGGGTCAAATGGTAACTCTATTTTCAACTGTTTGAGAAACTGCCAAATTGTTTTCCAGAGTGGATGTACCATTTTACATTCCCACCAACAATGTATTAGGGTTCCAGTTTCTCCATATCTTTGCCAACCCTCGTTACTATATTGAATAATTTTTTAAAATTATTATAGTCACCCAAGTAGGTGTGAAATAGTATCTCATTGTGGTTTTGATTTGCATTTCCCTAATGTCTAATGGTGTTGAGCATCTCTTCGTATGTTTATTGGCCCTTTGCATATCTTCAGGTCCTTTGCCCATTTTTAAGTTGGATTATTTGTCTTTATTATTGACTTGTAAGAATTCTTTATTCTGAATACTGTATCATATATACTTATCAGATATATGATTTGCCAATATTTTTTTTCTCATTCTGTGAGGTGTCTTTTCATTTTCTTGGTAGTAACCTTTAAAGCAGAAAAATTTCTAATTTTGATGTCCAGTTTATCCCTTTTTTCTCTTGTTGTTTTGTTTTTATTGTCATATCCAAGAAACCATTGTCTAATCCAAGGTCATGAGGATTTATGACTATTTTTGTCTAAGATTTTAATAGTTTTAGCTCTCATATTTGGGTTTTTAATCCATTTTGAGTTAATTTTTGTATATGGTCCGAGGTAGGGGTCTAACTTCCTCTTTTTGTATGTTGATATCAAGTAGTTCCAGTACCATTTGTTGAAAAGACTGTTTTTTCTTCATTGAATTGTCTTAGCATCCTTGTCACAAGTCATTTAACCATAAACATGAGATTTATTTCTGGACTCTAATGTCTGTTCCACTGATCCATACAGATCATAAGGAAGACATATGTCAGTGACACACTGTTTTGGTTCTTGTAGCTTTGTAGTAAGTTTGGATATTGGGAAGTAGGAATTTCTTCACCTTTGTTCTTTTCCATGATAGTTTTGGTTGTCGGGATACCTTACATTTCTTTCTTTCTTTTTTTAGGTTTAGTTGTCGATTTTGAGAGATAGCGAGAGTGAGGGAGGGGCAGAGAGAGAGAGAGAGAGGGAGAGGGAGAATCTTAAGCAGGCTCTCTGCTCACAGCAGATCATCTGAGATCAAGAGTCAGATGGTTAACCAACTGAGCCACCCATACACCCCAGATCCCTTACATTTCCATACGAATTTTTCATAGATCATGTCTGTTTCTGCATAAAGGCAGCTGGAATTTTGATAGAGATTGCATTGAATCAGTAGATCAGTTTTGGGAGTATTGCTGTGTATTAAATCTTCCACCCATGAATATGTGATGTCTTTCCATTTATTTAGGTCTTCTTTAATTTCCTTCAACAATGTTTTGTGTATTTACAATCTTTTTATTAAAACACTTAGGGGGCACCTAGGTGGCTTAGTCAGTTAAATGTCCGACTTCAGCTCAGGTCATGATCTCAGCGTTCATGAGTTTGAGTCCCATGTCGGGCTCTGTGCTGACAGCTCAGAGCCTGGAGCCTGCTTCGGATTCTGTGTCTCCCTCTCTTTCTGTGCCTCCCCTGCTCACGCTCTCTCTCTCTCTCTCTCTCAAAAATAAATAAACATTAAAAAAATTTAAAACACTTAGGAATAAATTTAACTTTTTGATGCTATTGTAAATAGAATTGTTTTATTTATTTAATTTTTAAGATTATTCATTGCTAAAAATAGAAATATGGTTCGTTTTTGATCTTGTGTCCTGCAACTTTGCTGAACTCATTTATGAGGTGACAAATTGCTCTTAAAATATATAAAAGTGCTTTTTAAATTTTTTTTTTTTTCAACGTTTTTTATTTATTTTTGGGACAGAGAGAGACAGAGCATGAACGGGGGAGGGGCAGAGAGAGAGGGAGACACAGAATCGGAAACAGGCTCCAGGCTCCGAGCCATCAGCCCAGAGCCTGACGCGGGGCTCGAACTCACGGACCGCGAGATCGTGACCTGGCTGAAGTCGGACGCTCAACCGACTGCGCCACCCAGGCGCCCCAAAAGTGCTTTTTAAAAAACATGTGAGTGTTTTGGGGTTATTTTATGTTTGTTTCATTTGATTGTAGTGAATTTTATATTTTCTTTTAAAATTTTAGGCATATTGATTAATTTATTTATTCTTTCTATAATTTATTTATTTTTTTATAATTTACATCCAAGTTAGTTAGCACAGGGTACAACAGTGATTTCAGGAGTAAATTCCTTAAGCTCCTTACCCATTTAGCCCATCCCCCCTCCCACAACCCTTCCAGCAACCTCTGTTTGTTCTCTATATTTAAGAGTCTCTTATGTTTTGTCCCCCTCCCTGTTTTTATATTATTTTTGCTTCCCTTCCCTTACGTTCCCTTCCCTTTTGTATCTTAAAGTCCTCATATGAGTGAAGTCATATGGTATGTCTTTCTCTGACTGACTAATTTCACCTAGCATAATACCTTCTAGTTCCATCCACGTAGTTGCAAATGGCAAGATTTCATTCTTTTTGATTGCCGAGTAATACTCCATTGCATATATATACCACATTTTATTTATCCATTCATCCATCAATGTACATTTGGGCTCTTTCCATACTTTGGCTACTGTCGATAGTACTGCTATAAACATTGGGGTGCATGTGTCCCTTCGAAACAGCACATCTTTATCCCTTGGATAAATACCTAGTAGTGCAATTGCTCGGTTGTAGGGTAGTTCTATTTTTAATTTTTTGAGGAACCTCCATACTGTTTTTCAGAGTGGTTGTGCCAGTTTGCATTCCCAAAAGTTTTAGGCATTTTTATTTGCCACTTTCATATATATAGAGTGAAGAATCCACTATCGGTTATTGACAATGTCATTCTCTAGAAAATTTGGTAAGAGAGGAACTTTTCTATTTCAGATTAGATATAGGAAATAAAAAGGCTGTACGAGATGTGTCAAAGAGACCAAAATACAGCTGGCTGGAATTTTGGAGTTTAAAAGTTAATCTGCCTGATATTTAGAGTAGCTTTGTATCAGATTTGGGATTTGGGCTAGGAGGTGAGTACAGAAAAGACTGTGTTTGCTTAATATCTAAAGGGCTTTGTAGTGCCTTTCTTTTCCAGGCCATTTTACCAAGGGTTTCCTTTGGGTCATTTTTAAAGACTAGAGAGAACCTTGGCATATGGTCACTCTGCATTTCATATTGCCATCATTAGTATAAACCTTGAGGTTTTTGGGTACCAGGTAACCAGAAAAAAGAAAATGAAACTCACTCTTTCTTTCTTTCTTTCTTTCTTTCTTTCTTTCTTTCTTTCTTTCTTTCTTTCTTTCTTTCTTTCTTTCTTTTTTGGTGTTGGGGGTGGGGTGAGGGGCTGGTAATCTGAGAGGGAGAATGTTTTCCCATGCTAGCAAAGACAGACTGAGGGCATCATCTGATCTTTATGGGAGTGTGCAAAGCCTCAGTTTTTCCATTTGCCCATCTGCAATCGTAAAAACAATGTGCTGACTCAACTTGGAGCCTCTGCAGACTGGCATTTGGGGCTTAGGCAGCCCTGAGAATCATGCAAGAGATGGAAATATTTGAGCAGGTTCGGAGAGGTAATATTGAAAACAGCTAGAACAAGATAGCATGCTTGCTCATCTCCTTCAGGATTTGCTTCCTTTCGCCACGAGTATAACTCCTTGATTTAAGGCGTGGCAGGAATAATTTGGTCTCTGCAGAGCTGATTTCTGAGCAGAGAGATTTTTCTTGCTCCAGGGATTATTAAACTTCAGGGGCATGGGATTGGTTGGGGGTGGGGGGTGAGTTTCTGCTGCGAGCAAGTCAGTAAAATATTTTTATGCTCCTAGTGTGTGGGCCACTTAGGTTTTTTTCTTTAAAATTTTTATTTCCTTGCTCCTGTATATATACATTTACCTGCCAAGAATAGAAGAACATTTGTCAAAATGTTAACTAGCAATGACTGCCTCTTGATGGTGAGTTTTAGGGGAGGAAGTATATTTTTCGGTGTTGCATCCTGTTTTTTTTAAAGCATGTATTTTGTAATGTCTTGGAGGGAGATAAAATCCATTAAAATGTTACTAAAAGTAAGCTTCGTAACTTGAACCACTGATGTAGTTATTTTTTAAAACATTTTTAAAGTTCATTTATTTTGAGAGAGAGAAAGAGAATGAGTGGGGGAGGGGCAGAGAGAGGGAGAGAGTATCCCAAACAGGCCCTACACTGTCAGTGCAGAGCCCAACATGGACTCGAACCCATGAACCGTGAAATCATGACCTGAGCTGAAACCAAGAGTTGGACACTTAACTGACCGAGCCACCCAGGTGCCCCAAACTGATGTAGTTCTTAAGTGATATTCAATATATTTGGGTGAAATTCATACTTTTTTTTCTAATGTTTGTTTACTTTTGAGAGAGAGGGTGCACACAAGTGGAGGAGGGGTAGAGAGAGAGGGGGCAGGGGATCAGAGAGCTGGATGCAGAGCTCGAACTCATGAACTGTGAGATCATGACCTGAGCCAAAATCGAGTCAGATGCTCCATGGACTGAGCCCCCAGGTGCCCCAGAAATGCAGAGTGTTTTGTCATAACGCAATCCTGCTGTCAGTGTTGCCATTTTCCCCTTTCATCAAAATCCTTAGCATTTGGGGTGAAAGATGAATAGCATTTTAAAGCTCACAAGATGTGTGTGTGTGTGTGTGTGTGTGTGTGTTGTGCTCGCACACATGTGCGTGTACAACAGCTTAGTAAAATTAACTTTGTGTGTGAAAAAACAATTTAAGTGTTTGAGTCACATTTGTTTTCAAAACATGTTATTAGGTGACGAAATACATTTTGCCTATTTGTATGTGGACTGCCCGGAATGATACTTCCTTGGTTGCCCTTATGAAATCAGAGATTGGTGAAGGAGTTGAGTTTCAGCAAGATTTGTGCTTTTAGCATAAATCTGGAATCTCAAAACACTTCTCATCTGGAGATTGATTCTGGAAACTGATGCTTCCTTTTATATGTAGAAATCATCACTGTGGATCCAGCAATGCTTGTTAAAAGGAGGCAAAAGAATAAAAGGAATGTTTTGGAATCACTCATGCTTGAAGCTCAGTCATTTCCAATCTGACACATTTTGCTAAAATAAAATAAAAAGACAGGGCGCCTGGGTGGCGCAGTCGGTTAAGCGTCCGACTTCAGCCAGGTCACGATCTCGCGGTCCGTGAGTTCGAGCCCCGCGTCAGGCTCTGGGCTGATGGCTCGGAGCCTGGAGCCTGTTTCTGATTCTGTGTCTCCCTCTCTCTCTGCCCCTCCCCCGTTCATGCTCTGTCTCTCTCTGTCCCGAAAATAAATAAAAAACGTTGAAAAAAAAAATTTTAAAATAAAATAAAAAGACATTTTAACTTCGATGAGGATCAGGTTTTTTTGTTTGTTTGCTTGTTCGATTATACTATAAAATAGAACACCTATTATACATCATTTATCTCAGACAGATAAAAAGATGTGATTTTCTTTCTTTTTCTGAATGTATACTGAAACTTTATAGAGTAAGTTAGCTGTCATTTAGGTGTCTTTCCTAAACCTGTTTTTATGGTATTTTATTTTTTATTTTTAAAGACTTTATTTTTTTTATGTTTATTTTTATATTTGAGGGGGGTGCAGAGAGAGAGGGAGCAAGAGAGAGAGAATCCCAAGCAGGCTCCATGCTGTCAGTGCAGAGCCCGATGTGGGGCTCAAACCCACAAACCTTGAAATCAAGAGTCAGCCGCTTAACCACTTAACCCACTGAGTCACTCAGGTACCTATTGAAGACTTTATTTTCAAGTAATCTCTATACCCATCATGGGGCTTGAACTCCCAACCCTGAGATAAGGGTCACATGCTGTTCCGACTGAGCCAGCCAGGCACTCCCTAAAGTCTGACATAAAATAATGATGGGTTTTGCCCCTACTCCTTTTACCGAACACTGCCCAAGAATATGAAGTATTTTAGGAAGGGAGATTGATGTTTGCTTTACTTGCAAACAGTATTGCTCTTAAATAGTACCATGCATAGTAGACAAATTTATTATTTACTCAGTTCCTTGATATTTAAAAAAACATAAAAGTTTTGGCACAGTTACTCTGCAGAGAAGCTTATCACTTGACAGAAAACTTCCAGCCAGCATTTAAGCACAAGCCTCTCAAATATGAATGGACAGCCAGACATCTCTGGATGTTTGAGAAGAGCCTCCAATCGTTTCATAGAGAGACTAAACAAACAGAAAAAAGAACCTTAATTGACTTAAGCTGGTTTAGCTCACATTACCTAAAATCCAACAAACCGGCAGTTATTACTATGGGTATTAGTTTCCTTGTGACCTCTTAAGGCCACTTACCAAACCAGCAATTAGTAGCAAACGTGAAGATCTATGGCAGATAGTATTTTCTTATTTTAATTTTAGGGCTTTTTGATAAACTGGTAAGATGAAAGTTACATTTAAGGAAGATCAGCTTGGCAGAGGTATGCTTGATAAAATAGACAAAGTAAGGAAACCCATCTTGGAAGTTTCACAATAATCAAGTGCAGGGGCACATGGCTGGCTCAGTCAGTGGAACATGCGACTCTTGATCTTAGGGTCATGAGTTTGAGCCCCACATTGGGCGTGGAGCCTACTTAAAAAAAAGAAATGAAATATTTTAAAAATGCATTTATGGAGCATCTAAAATATAACAGGCACTGAACAAGGCATAAATAAAAGGAACCAAGGTCAGGAGTAGTAGCAGTAGAAATAGAAAAAAAATAAGAGGAATTTTCAAATTATGTCAATTAAATTTGGTAACAAGATACGGGGGGTAAAGAGAATAAAGTGATATGTATTGCGAGTCAAGAGCAGGAAATACATCTAATTCATCTTCACATTCCACATAGTCATTTTAGATGTTGCTCAAAAAATGCTTCTGGATTAAAGAGGAGTCATGTTTTCTAAAGATGGAAAGAGACCACAGAAGGCAGAGATAAAGACAAAATCTTGGGGAATGCTCAATTAGAAATGGAAGGAAGATTGGGGCGCCTGGGGGCTCAGTCGGTTAAGTGTCCAACTTTGGCTCAGGTCATGATCTTGCAGTTCGTGGGTTTGAACCCTGCGTCGGGCTCTGTGCTGATAGCTCAGAGCCTGGATCCTGCTTCAGATTCTGTGTCTCCCTCTCTCTCTGCCCTTCCCCTGCTCACTCTCTCTCTCTCTCTCTCAAAAATGAATGAACATTTAAAAAAAAGAAGAAGAAGAAATGGAAGAAAAAAATCAGGAACCTTCCTTCCTTTGGATGTCAGAGAGGCTGTCTGCGGTCTTTCTATCTGAAGTTTCAGTCCATCCCCTGCAATACTTATCTGCTTTCCCTTTATTTTTTTCTTCCTTTGCCCTGTACTGTATCCTTTGCTTCCTTATTACATTAAAAAGATGTGTTTTTTTGGCCTGCCTCTCTCACCAGAACATATGCTCCATGAAGGCAGGGACTTGTGTCTGTCTTGTCCCCTGCTGTATTCCAGGGCCCACAGAAGGGCCTGGCACATAGGTGCTCAATAAATATTGTTGAATGATTGAAAGGAATATTATTGATGGTGGGGTGTGAGGCACGTACTCTTCTATAATATTGATGGTGGCGTTAATTGATATAATCTTCCTAGGCAGTGCTGAAGCACCGGGTGCTTCTCATGTGTCCTTTCCTCTCCTAGCTCCCCTTTTCAGTAATCTCGCGGGAACTAATCACGCAAAACTTAAAACACAGAGGTGCTGGTGTAAATGTATTTAATTTTTTAAACTTTTATTAATTTTTAAAAATTGTGGTAAATACACATGACATAAAATTTACCATTTTAACCATTTTTGTGTGTACAGTTCATTAATGGTCAGTATATTCACATTGTTGTATAAACCAATCTCCACAAGTCTTTTCATCTTGCAGAACTGTAGCTCTGTACCCGTTGAGCAAGCAACGTCTCCCCACTCCCCCTCCTCCCTGGCCCTGGCAACCATCGTTCATTCTATTTTGTCTCAGAATTTGACTACACTAGATACATCATATGAGTGGAATCATACAGTATTTGTCTTTTGTGACGAGCTTATTTCACTTAGCATAATGTCCTCAAGGTTCAGCCACGTTGTAGCGTGTATGAGACTATTCTTCCCCTTTAAGACTAAACAATAGTGCATTTATATATATACTATCTTTTTATTTAAAAAATTTTTAAATGTTTATTTATTTTGAGAGAGAGAGGGACAGAGCGTGAGCAGGGGAGGGGCAGAGAGAGAGGGAGACACAGGATCCGAAGCAGGCTCCAGGCTCCAAGCTGTCAGCACAGAGCCGGACTTGGGGCTCAAGCTCATGGACCGTGAAATCATCACCTGAGCCAAAGTCGGATGCTTAACTGACGGAGCCACCCAGGCGGCCCCTACTATCTTTTAAAATCCATTCGTCCATCAGTGGACACTTGGGTTCCTTACACCTTTTGATGGTTGTGAATGGTGCAGCTAAGCACGTGGGTGTGCAAATGTTTCTGATCCCTGCTGTCAGTTCTTTGGGGGCATATACCCAGATGTGCACTGGAGGAATCTTAGGGTTTTTCTAGTTTTAATTTTTTGAGGAACTGAATTTTTTTTAATAGCAAAAAATGATAAACAATCTAGTAATCCAGTATTAAGGAATGGTTAAGCAAATCTAGATATGCACATAGGATGTAACCATTTGGAGTAACATGTGTTTTTTAGATTTGTGGTTTGTTTGTTTTTTTCAGGCATCTCTACATCCAACGTAGGGCTCGAACTCATGATCAAGAGTCGCATCCTCTTCCAGCTGAGCCAGCCAGGCGCGCCTAGAGTAACTTCTATAAAGTTTTTGTAATAACATGGGGAAATGGTCATTTTATTTTATTTTTTTTAAGTTTACATCCAGATTAGTTAGCATATAGTGCAACAATGATTTCAGGAGTAGATTTCTTAATGCCCTTTACCCATTTAGCCTATCCCCTCTCCCACAACCCCTCCCGTAACCCTCTGTTTGTTCTCCATATTTAAGAGTCTCTTCTGTTTTGTCCCCCTCCCTGTTTTTATATTATTTTTGTTTCCCTTCCCTTATGTTCATCTGTTTTGTCTTTTAAAGTCCTCATATGAGTCAAGTCATATGATTTTTGTCTTTCTCTGACTAATTTCACTTAGCATAATACCCTCCAGTTCCATCCACATAGTTGCAAATGGCAAGATTTCATTATTTTTGATTGCCGAGTAATACTCCATTGTATATATATTTTTACCACATCTTCCCTATCCATTCATCCATTGATGGACATTTGGGCTCTTTCCATACTTTGACTATTGTTGATAGTGCTGCTATAAACATGGGGGTGCATGTGTCCCTTCGAAACAGCACACCTGTATCCCTTGGATAAATACCTAGTAGTGCAATTGCAGGGTGGTAGGGTAGTTCTATTTTTAGTTTTTTGAGGAACTCCATACTGTTTTCAGGAGTGGCTGCACCAGCTTGCATTCCCACCAACAATGCAAAAGAGATCCTCTTTCTTCTCATCCTCGCCAACATCTGTTGTTGCCTGAGTTGTTAACGTTAGCCATTCTGACAGGTGTGAGATGGCATCTCACTGTGGTTTTGATTTGTATTTCCCTGATGATGAGTGATGTTGAGCATTTTTTCATGTGTCAGTTGGCCATCTGGATGTCTTCTTTGGAGAAGTGTCTATTCATGTCTTTTGCCCATTTCTTCACCAGATTATTTATTTTTTGGGTGTTGAGTTTGTTAAGTTCTTTATATAGATTTTGGACACTAACCCTTTATCTGTTATGTCGTTTGTAAATATCTTCTCCCGTTCTGTCAGTTGTCGTTTCGTTTTGCTGATTGTTTCCTTCACTGTGCAGAAGCTTTTTATTTTGATGAGGTCCCAGTAGTTCATTTGGGGAAATGGTCATTTTAAGCGAAAAAAGCAACAGGGTCTCAATGACATTTTGAAAGCTACAGAAAAAATGGTAGGAAATACACCAAAATGTTAATGATAAAGATGAGATGATTTTTATATTTACCTTTTAAAAAATTCTTATATTTTGCTGTTTTTGTATTTTCTAAATTACGCAGGCATCACTTTTATTATTTAGAGGAAAAATATGGAAAGCCCCCAAGAGTCCCCATTGCCTACAGTATAGGACCCAGGCCTTTCAGAGTCTGGCTGTAGCCCATATGTGTACCTTCTGTCAAAAAGGGCTAATCTCGTAACTGCATATATGTAACATATGAATATATAGGTACATGTGTATGTCTGTATCACCATACTTGTGTTTATGCGTACACGTGCCATGGCCAGTACTTCTGCTCACGTTCCTGTCCTAAGGGACACTTAGTTCTCTGCCCATCTAACACTCTGCTCTGCCTGTAATACCTAGTTAAAATTTCATTTTTTTCCCCGAAAACTCTGCTGATCTCTGAACTCTTACACCATTTATGATTGTGTGCTATAATTAATATCTCCTATTTCTTTTTTTTTTATTTTTTTTATTTTTTTTTTATTTTTGGGACAGAGAGAGACAGAGCATGAACGGGGGAGGGGCAGAGAGAGAGGGAGACACAGAATCGGAAACAGGCTCCAGGCTCTGAGCCATCAGCCCGGAGCCTGACGCGGGGCTCGAACTCACGGACCGCGAGATCGTGACCTGGCTGAAGTCGGACGCTTAACCGACTGCGCCACCCAGGCGCCCCAATATCTCCTATTTCTTAAATCTTTTCAGTCTCTAACTTGCTACCTCTCATTTCTCATCTGCCTATATGGAAGATTCACCTTGCTTTTCTCTGCCTGTGTCATTGTCACTCCTCTTTTGCCCTTGATGCAGTGTTTTCTTTTGAAAAGAGTTCTAACACAGAAAAAGTTTAAATAATGGTGCAACGAGTTCACGTTTATCCCTCCCCTAGATTCACCAGATGTTAATATTTTACCCCCTGTGTTTCTTTTTCTATGTATACATATGTACACAGGTACGTATATGTGAATGTGTATATACATATATACGTATCTTTTTTTCCTGAACCACTAGTCATATGAAGGTAGGTTGCGGGTAACCATACTACTTTCACTCCTAAATACGTCAGCATGTGTCTCTTCAGTATAAGGATAGTCTCGTAAATCACGACACTGTTATCACACTCAAGAAACTTCCTATCAATACAGACATGTTGTTCAGTATTCAGTCCATAGTCATTTCATTGTCACATCTTTTTGGTGTTCTTTAATCTAGAATAGCAGCCTTTCCTTCTTTTTCTTTCATGACAACATTTTTGGAGTCCAGACTAGTTGTTTCGTAGAATGTTCCACAATCTGGATTTGTCTGGGTTTTTTTTTTCCCCCTTCAAAGTAAGAATCAAGGTTAAATCTTTTTTTTTCCCCCTAAGAATACGATGGTGTAAAGTGCTTTCCTCCTTTAATAATTAATGAGTAATCTGTGGGGTGATATTTTGAGATTGTATCCATATCCTGGACCCCCACAAACTTTCAGCCATTGGTTTTGGCTTCTCCTTTTAAAGAGTATCATTTTACACAGTCTCCCTTGTCCATCTTTGTCTATAGTAGTTTTTTCCTTCTTCCATTATAGCATGAAAATAGATGTTTGAGGTAGGAAGAGATTGTAGTGAATCTAGTTCAAACATCTTATTTTTCTAGATGAACATTAAGAGTTTTTCCCAAGAGCAATTGTGAAGGAACAAAGTTAGGACTTGAACCTGGGTTTCCTGGTACTCTTAACCCAATGCAATTTCTACCTGCCTCTTATTGACCCTTACCAATAATACAAAACATTAAAGCAAATATGTACTATCTCAAATAAAGTAGAAGTTTTCTGCAAGTAGAAAGCATATATTGATTTTTCTTTTGGATGCAGTCTTTTATTCATTTATTCAAAAGAGAAAAATCAGCCTCTTTTTTCCAGCCTGTCCCTCTCATATCCTTCAAACTCCAGCCATATTAAAGTAGACCTCCGTGCTCTCTTGCGTCTGTCTTCCTGTGTGCTGTGTCTTTGGCTGGTAACAGGCTTCCTTCCCTTCTCTTTTTTATGTATTTTATTTTTTATTTATTGACAAATTTTATTTTTGACAGATCAACATTGCAGATTTTTTTTAATTTTAAAATATTCTTCTTTTTTTCCCCAAAGTTTACTTATTTAGAGGGTGGAGAGAAGCAGAGAGAGAGGGAGAGAGAATCCCAAGCAGGCTCCACGCTCACAGCACAGAGCTCAATCTCATGAACCATGAGATCATGACCTGAGCCCAAACCAAGACTTGGACGCTTAACCCACTGAGCTACCCAGGCGTGCCACATTGTATGTTTTAGGTGTATAGTGTGATGTTTTGACATATGTATGCATTGTAAAATGGTTACCATAATCAGATTAATTAACTTATCTATCACCTCCCATAGTTAACATTTGTGTGTGTGTGTAGTGAGAACACTTGAGGTTTACTCTCTTAGCAAATTTCAGTATAGAATCTATAATATAGTCATTATGCTATCCATTAGGTCTCCAGAACTTATTTATCTTATAACTGAAAGTTTGTACCCTTTGATTAACATGTCCCCTTCCCTCTCACCACCTCCAGCTTATGCTAAGTACCATTTTACTTCCCGTTCCACTTGGTTGTTGTTGTTAGATTCCACATATAAGTAAAATCATGCAAGATTTGTCTTTATTTGTCAGGCTTATTTTACTTAGCATAATGTCTTCTAGGTTTATCCATGTTGTTGTAAATTACAGGATTTCTTTTTTTTTAAAGGCTGAATAATATTCTTTCGGGGGGTGTGTGTGTGTGTGTGTGTGTGTGTATGTGTGTGTAACATTTCCTTTATTCACCTTTTGATGCATACTTAAGTTGTTTCTGTATCTTAGCTACTGTGAAAAAAGCTGCAGTGAATTTGGGATTGCAGATATCTCTTTGTTGTAGTGATTTTATTTCCTTTGGATATACCCCAGAAGCGAGATAGCTAGATCATATGGTAGTTCTATTTTTAGTTTTTTGAGGAACCTCCATACTGTTTTCCAAAGGCTGTACCAATTTGCATTCCCACCAACAGTGCACAAGAGTTTCTTTTCTCCACATCCTCTCCAATACTTACTATCCTTTGACTTTTTAATACTAGCCATTCTAACAGGTATAAGGTGAAAGTTCACTGTGGTTTTTATCTGCATTTCCCTGTTTAGTGATACTGAGCATCTTTTCATACACCTGTTGGCCATTTCTGTGTCTTCTTTGGAGAAATGTCTATTCACCTCCTTTGCCCATTTTAAAAATTGAATTATTTGGTATTTTGCTCTTGAGTTGTAGGTGTTCCTTGTATATTTTGCATAGTAACCCTTCATCACATGCGTGGTTTGCAAATGTTTTTTTTTTTTTCTCCATTTATAGGCCCCCTTTGTATTTTGTTGATTGTTTGCTATGTAGAAGCCTTTTAGGTTGACATAGTCTGACTTGTTTATTTTTGCTTTTGTTGCCTGTGCTTTTGGTGTCAAATCCAAAAAATTATTGCAAAGACCGAGGTCAAAGAGCGTTTTCCCTACTGAACTTCTTTTTTTGACTATTATGTGAGCTGAATTGAGTTCTGCAGAAGAGGCCTTTAACTACCTACCTTCAGACTGAGTTAGATGCCCTCTTTTGTTTTTTTAAAATATTTAAAAATATTTTAAAATATTAAAAATTTTTTAAAAATAAGTTTATTTATTTTGAGAGAGACAGAGCAATTAGGGGAGAGGCAGAGAGAGAGGGAGAGAGAGAATCCCAAGCAGGTGCTGCACTGGCAGTGCAGAGCCTGATGTGGGGCTCGAACTCACAAACTGCAAGATCATGACCTAAGTTGAAACCAAGAGTCAGACACTTAACCGACTGAGCCACTCAGGCGCACTCCACCCTTTTGTTTTTGTAAGACCCTGTTTGTACCTCTTATATCACCGTGTGGATCTCTTTTTCCTTCTGGAAAGGAGTGCTCAGTCAGTGTTTGCTTAGTGAAGCCGTTTCAACTCTGTGGTCATCGATTGACTTCCATGAAGATGTGGTTGAGACTCAGACTCCATGTCCCTGCAGTTCTAACAGCTTCCATAAATATTTGATATTTCATGTGCAGGGCAGTATAGAAAGTGGAAAGCTACTTTATATGTTAGGTGAGTCCTTACGAAATGTAGGGGGGAAAGTCCTGACTGTAGTTGTAAAAAAGACAGAACGAGTTAATCGGGGCTATAGGGAGTATTATCAAGTGCTTTAGCAGCAAGAGAATGGAAGTGTTCCTAGGGCAGTGTTGAAGGAGGCTAAAGGCTGAGGTGGGGGTCAGAGCATTTCAGTTGGAAGGAACAATATTGAGAAAGGTAAAGAATCAGAAAAATTGTGTTGGGGAGAATTTGACCTGTTGATTGGCCTGGCTTGTAGGATCTTTTGCCCTATATATAGTATACATATAGATTGTTCTTTGAACATATTGATTGCTCTCCTTAGTGTTTTCCAGTTTGCTTTTAGGGATACCTAGGGTACATTTATTGATACTAATTGAACATATTATTGCCAGAAAAGTCTCTTGTTGGAGCAGTTTCTACCAGGAGTTTTAAACCAGCTGTTTCCAACCAAAGTGCTGTTTTTAAAGGTCTGTTCTCCGCTGCTTGTGCAATTCCTGTGAGCCCAAATTCTTTACTCCTAGATTAGATAGGTTAAGCCTCAGGGGAAGTACATTAATAATTGAAAACCTTTGAGGCATTACTGCTTCAGTTTTGACTTTCCAGTGTTTTCTGCAGCTGGAGAGTGTGATTTAACTACTCTGGTTTACATCTGGGATAGGACTTTAAATGCCATAGAGAAAGGGCCAAGGATCTCAACATGGGTTTTATTTTCCAGCTATTTATTTTTCAGGTAAGGAGAAAACCGTGCAACATACTAATACAAGGGGACAATAATATTGTGTTCTGGGAAAGAACTAAACACATGCATTTTTTCTTTTACTTTTTTTTTTTTTTAAATGGAAGTGTATTTGACCTAGAATATTCTATTAGCTTTGAGAGTCCAACATAGTGATTTAGCATTTATATACATTACAGAGTGATCAGGGCGCCTGGGTGGCTCCCTCGGTCCATCGGTTAAGCGTCCGACTTCGGCTCAGGTCATGATCTGCCGGTTTGTGAGCTTGAGGCCCGTGTCGGTTCTGTGCTGACAGCTCAGAGCCTGGAGCCTGCTTCGGATTCTGTTGTCTGCCTGGCTCTCTGCCCCTCCCCCGCTCGCACTCTGTCTCTGTCTCTCTCTCAAAAATAAATAAACGTTTACAAAAATAAAACAACAACAACAACAACAGAGTGATCACCCCCATACATCTAGCTGCCATCTGTCATCTTACAAAGCTGTTACCTATTATTAACTACATTCCCTATGCTGTGCATTGTGTTCCCAGATCTTGTTTTATAACTGGAACTGTGTACCTCTTAATTCCCTTCCCTCTTCCACCCATCCCCCACGCAGCTCCCCTCTGACAACCACCAGATTGTTCTCTGTGTCTGTGAGTCTGTTTCTGTTTTTAAACACATGCATTTTTAATGTATTGGTGTCCATTTTTTCTTTAAAATCTACTCCTGCTTGCATTTTGAATAACCCTTAATCAAATGCCAGAACTGTTTGCTCACAGTAAGTGTTGTTAAGACCGGAAATGTGAGCCATTAAAGAACTGATTTTTTCTTCTTATAAATACTGGCTTACACTGAACAAGTTTGTAGTTACTAACCTCATTGCCATAAATTCCCCAGTCATATGTTTTGTAATCCCTTCTCTGGCATACATTTTAATCGTTTTCTTACTGCTTCATAGGTACTATAATCCTTTTATAGTTTCCTGGGTTTTCAAATAAACCTATAAAAGGTTCAGTTTTATACTTAATAGCCATGCTTCACAGTGTTCTGAAGCTGTGACTAAGTTCAGGCAGGCAAAAGCTTTTGATGTGAAATGCCTTTGTTTCTGTGTTTTAGAAAAATGTGTTAGTTTTCCAGCGTTTCGCATCTTGATGATTTTACATACTGGCTAGGATTTTAGAGATGTTTGGAAATACTTATAAAGAAGAAATGTTGGAAAACACTGAAAATACACAGAAACACTGGTCTCATAATTTTCTATTATCAAGTTTTGAAAGATCACTTCTATTTTGAAACACATACTGTATTTCTTATTGGTGAGGGAGACTGTCACAGTCCTGAAGCTTACGGTTTCATGGAGGAGACAGACATGACTCAAATAGTCAGACAGATCAACTCACCAGCACGGGATGTGCTCTGGAGCAAAAGTGCTTGGTGCCATGAGAGAACATCGACAGGTGGGAGGTGAGGGAAGGAAGTGACTTGAGACCTGACGGGTAAGTGGGAGTTCGTAGGGGAAATTTGGGTGTGGAAAAGAGAATATTACAGGGAGATGTGATAATGTGGGAGGTAATACTGTATATTCCAGGAAACAAAAGAAGATTAGCATGGCTGGGACATAGAGAATTTGTGTGTGTTGGTGAGTAGGGTGTCGCATAAAATGAAGCCAGAGAAGCAAGCGGGCACTGTACCAGCCAAGCCATTGGATGCCATACTAAGGGTTCTAGCTTTTTTTTTTTTTTTTTTTTTCCTAAGAGCAGTCATTTGCTTTTGAAGCATTGAGGATACGTGAATAGGACATAATTAGAGTCGCATTTTGAAAAAAATCACCGTCTTCCATGTGGAACATCTGTTAGAGGGCAGTGAGAAAGGATACAGAGAGGCTGGCATTTGGGGGCTGTTGCAGAAGTCTGGTGAGAGCTGGTGCTCTGGGCCTAAGGAGGTGGCGGCTGGGATGGAAAGAGGTAGACTGATTCTGGAGATGCTCAAGAAGACAGGACTTTACCAAACCCCTTTTAACGGATACTGACAGACAGGCAAAGTAAGGGTACGATCTCTGAAAATGAGGCCCAAAGAGTCAGAGACCGTGTGATCGATGAACAGAAGCATACCTGGGACCTGAAGGGTAGGTGTTTGAGCAGAAACCCGCTGCTCTCACTTTCTGATACTCCACCTTTCTAGGAGCAGAAGCTTCTGTTTGGTTCTCCTCTGACTGACCCCACACAGACTGAAATGTTCAGCTCTTATGCATGAAATCTAACTGTAGGCAACAAACTCCCATCTGATAGTGAGCTTTGTCCCATCTGACAGTGGGTGGTGCTTTGTCCACTCTTGCTAGATATCACTTTAATCACTTACACTTTCTGATGAAGGAACACGCCCCCTTCTATTTGGTGATCAGTAGTAGGTACTATCAATCTAGGTACAGTTTGCCCATGTGCTGGATAATATTTATTTACTGAGCCCATACTAATTTAGTTTCAGTTGTAGAAAGATGTATGCCCGCTGTAGAACTCCGTAGCAGGAGAGAAAGGACTCAAATATGCAATTCCGGTGTGATAACTTCTGTTGTGGACATGTATGCAGTTTCTGTGGGAGCCCAGAGGAGGGACTTTGGGCCAAGAGTCAGTCTGAGGTCAGTACTGTTATTTCATTCATTGTATGGTCCTATTTCCTGAACCAGAAGAGACTATAGGTGTGGTCAGGCAAATGTGCCCAGAAGGTAGGCAGTTGATTAATTTGGTAGGGGAAAATACAGTTAAGGTAACAATGAAAAGTTTTTAAGTTATAAAGGTTCAAGTTTCAGTTAGGTAAAGAACTTAGCTAGATTGCCTTAAGCATTACCTTGTGGAAATAATATGAAAACCAGGGTTTTACCATATTTTTTACTGTGCATACAGTAATTAAGTTAATACTTAACGCAGTTTTAAAAGTTAACACCATATAATTATTTTGCATGGTTTTAATATTTTATCAGGAAATTACTATTTTCCTTTTGAAACTGATTTGGGAAAACTAATTTTAAGGTGATGCTTTTCTTTTTCTCAATAAAATGATTATAACACAAGAGTTATAAAAGTCACTTAGTATTTTGTTTTGTAGAAATTTTATTAGAACATGGCTGTTATTTTTTTCTAAAATTTTTAATGTTTATTTATTTTTGAGAGAGAGAGAGAGTGTGTGAGCAGGAGAGGGGCCGAGAGAGAGGGAAACAGAATCTGAAGCAGGCTCCTCCAGGCTCTGAGCTATTGGCACAGAGCCCAACACGGGGCTTGAACCCACAAACTGTGAGATCATGACCTAAGCTAAAGGCAGATGCTTAACTGATTGAGCCACCCAGGTGCCCCAGAACACATCTCTTTCTTTAAGCAAGATACACTGGCACCTTTCTTTACCCTCTGTGATATTAGTTGCTCCTGGGAACAATGGGAAATTCTTTCTTTCTTTCTTTTTTTTTTTTTTTAGTGTTTATTTATTTATTTTGAGAGAGCACAAGCAGGGGAGGGGCAGAGAGAGAGAGAGGGAGAGAGAGAATCCCAAGCAGGCTCTGCACTGTCAGCGCAGAGCCGGATGCAGAGCTCGATCCCATGAATTGTGAGATCATAACCTGAGCCAAAATCAAGAATAGGACGCTTAAGGGGCGCCTGGGTGGCGCAGTCGGTTGAGCGTCCGACTTCAGCCAGGTCACGATCTCGCGGTCCGTGAGTTCGAGCCCCGCGTCGGGCTCTGGGCTGATGGCTCGGAGCCTGGAGCCTGTTTCCGATTCTGTGTCTCCCTCTCTCTCTGCCCCTCCCCCGTTCATGCTCTGTCTCTCTCTGTCCCAAAAATAAATAAAAAACGTTGAAAAAAAAAAAATTAAAAAAGAATAGGACGCTTAACCAGCTGAGCCACCCAGGCGCCCCAGGAAATTATTTCTTTTAAGCCCATATCATTCTGTGGGTGTAGAGCATGTCTACATGCTTTTAATTACTTGCCACACCGAATCTGTCTCTGTTTTGCTGTGCGTTTTGTGATTGTCTAAAGTTTTTAGATGCTAATGCTAACACTCTTAAAAAATTCTTTTTAAAAATGTTTATCTATTTTTGAGAGAGAGAGAGAGACAGAACGCGAGCACGAGGGGGACAGAGAGAGAGAGAGGGAGACACAGAATCTGAAGCAGGCTCCAGGCTCTGAGCTGTCAGGACAGAGCCCGACTCAGGGCTCAAACTCACAAACCGCGAGATCATGACCTGAGCCAAAGTCGGACGCTTAAACTGCCTGAGCCACCCAGGTGTTCCACTAATACTGCTTTTAGAAAATGTTAAAAAAGTATTGTTTCAGATAAGCTTGTTGGGACTTATTAGTGTGGCCCTGGGGAACACTGGGCTTATTTCGAGGCACCTCAGTGTTGGGGCAGCGTAGTATTCCATGCCCTCTGGTAGAAGCCCTGTGGGACATGTTTTATAACTCTCTCAAGTGCATCAGTGCTGGCTCAGTCAGTAGAGCATGTGACTCTTGATCTCAGGGTCATGAGTTGGAGCCCTATGCTGGGGGTAGAGTTTACTTGAAAAAAAAAAAAAAATATATATATATATAGTAGTGCTGTCACTGAAAAGTACTTCTGCTTCTATAGTTGAACAAAAAGGCTTGATGTTTCTGTTTCTGTGTTGGAAACATATAGGGTATGCTGACAGGGCCAGAAATAGATCCATATGTTGTGACGTCATTGTAAAGTCCACAGGTATATTACATGGAAACTTGGAATTATTTCCTATTGAGGACTGTAAAGAAGAATAAAATATGACTTTGGTATGCATTGAATTAACTATTCTCTTGAATCAGTTTTCTGAGCTTTAAAATGTCAATATCCCATCAGTTATATTATAGAACTTTATGGACAGTGACTTGAGAGTTCTCAGGGAAGACGTATGGGAAATAAAAGTTCCAAAACTAAAGGATGATGGCTTCAGATTTTATTTAGGTCGTGACTTAAAACTTGTCTAGCAAAGGAAGAGTTCTCATGTAACAGTAACCATAGCTCCATTTCTTGAGTATTGACTAAATACTTGAGTATTACTGTTTAATGTTAGCAGCCCAGTGAAATAGGTTTGATGATTCCTAATTTACAAGCCAGAAAACTGAAGTTTAGAAAGGTCAAGTAACTGCTCAGGATTACTCTGTAAGGGGTGCCTGGGTGGCTCAGTCAGTTAAGCATCCAGCTCTTGATTTTGGCTCAGGTCATGACCTCATAGTTCATGAGATTGAGCCCTGCATCAGGCTCTGCGTTGACAGCGTGGAGCCTGCTTGGGATTTTCTCTCTCCTTCTCTGTCTCTGCCCCTCACCCCCCTCCCACAGCGTGTGCACACACATGCACACGATCTCATGCATGTTCTCTCTCTTTCTCTCTTAAAACAAATACATTAAAGAAAAAGATCACTCTGTAAGTGGGAGTGGAATGGAATCTCCAACTGCTCAAAGACACTTAATTAACCCCTCTGCTATTTTGTATGTAAATTTTTTTTTAAACAATTTGGGTTTTATGAGTTTATAAATCAATGGATATTTATAAGGCATTGAGGGACCTGGTAGAACTCAGTCTTTAGTGTCTCCCATTGTACTCATTGAAAATTATTTATGGAGCTGACTGTATGCAGGGCACACAGGTGCTAGCTTATGTGGACAGTGCAGAGATGTGGGCATCTTGGCCCCCTGTTCGGTTCAGGGATTTGCCACGATTTCTTAGCCACAGAGACAGACATTACCAGTCGTTATTGGATAAGCTGGTGTTTTGAGGTAGATAAAAGAATGTTGTTTAAAACCAATTGGGGGATGGGGAGACTTCAAGGAGAATTTGGCTTTTTGAGGAGGGCCTTGAAAGATGAGTAGGATATCCGCTGGTAGAGATAGGGGTGGGAGAGGCCATTTCCTCTTGGGAGAGGAGTGTGAAAAAGGCCAGGGAGAGAGTGTGGGGGATGGGACTGGGAAGGTAAAGTGGTTTAGAAGTGAAAGTTTTTGAGTGCTAGGATGAGTGATACGAACTTTGTGCACTAGGTGATTAGATTTTCATTAACATTTATCATCAGTTATGCTCTGTCACTGTTTTTAGGAAATCAGAAAACTGTCATTTTTAGGGCCTTATGGCTTTTCTTCTCACTAAAGATGGCTCTTTTGATAACCTTTATTTGGGTCAGGATTTCTTACAGGTCTAAGGTCTTGACTTGTCCTTGGAATTAAGCACTAACGGAAGAAAACCATCTTTTTAAGGCATTGACTGATTCCTCTGTTTAGTTTTGATACAACTTAAGATGTCATTTGTGATTAATCTGGCACTTTTTTTTATTTAAAAAAAATTTTTTTTTTAACATTTTTTATTTATTTTTGGGACAGAGAGAGACAGAGCATGAACGGGGGAGGGGCAGAGAGAGAGGGAGACACAGAATCGGAAACAGGCTCCAGGCTCCGAGCCATCAGCCCAGAGCCTGACGCGGGGCTCGAACTCACGGACCGCGAGATCGTGACCTGGCTGAAGTCGGACGCTTAACCGACTGCGCCACCCAGGCGCCCCTAATCTGGCACTTTGAACTATGTTAGACTGGTTGACTGCTCACTTTGGCATCACTTTTTGCTTTTCTGTAATAAATCCTCAGCCTACCAAGGTCTAGAATACAATACTCCCAGTTGCTCTGGGAGAGAAAGTTGCAAGTATGTTCCAAAGGTATCTAGATAGGAGGTAGAAAGTCTGCTTTTCGATTTTTCTTTCTACACTGAATTTGGGATTCTTCTATTCACTTAGTTTCAAAAAGCAATATTAAAAGGAAAGCAAAGGAATTCAAGTGCATATAGTGTGAAGCTGGATGGTTTTTGGCATGGCCTCATCTTAAAACTATTCCCTTTTCCTATATAGACTCTCAAGTCTGAATGGACTTGTTCTGAATTCCAGCAAATTGTGCATTTCATTTTATTTGCATTTTATTTAAAACTTGGTGGATGCCTTGCATATGGAGAGATTCAGTAGCACTTTCTAGTCTTAATGTGAACACTGTTGGGACTGTTGCACACTATGCAAACCGTGACTGAAAGGTAGGGGAGGGGAAGTAAGTACACTATTTTGAAATCTTTCTTTGTTGTCACATTAATGCATACCGTTATCACGATAAAACCACCAATATGTAATTATTAAAAGCAATGTCATTTTTCTTCATCTGTGTTTTCACCCCGTAAAATTGCCTTAGCCTTTTGACATATCTTTTTCTGCGGTGTATATTTATTACTTACTTATTTTTAACATAGGAGATGATAGTGTATCTTTTTCTCCCCTTTTAATGTTATGTCTTAGACTCAACATAATTTTAAATAGCTCTACAGAAACATCCCAGCAAATAAATCAGACCAGATCTCACCTTCTTACTGTCCTTTCTCCATCAAATAATGTAACCCCAAAACAGGCAACACCATGCTCTGGTAATACAACATTGAATAATCTGTTACATAATTACATGTTCGTGATGAGCCAGGTAATCCCTCTTATTTGTAATATAAGAAGCTGGTAATATAAAAACTGAAAAAAAGATACTCAAGGATTAACTTCAAGGATTAACTGGTTTTTTTGTAATGCTGAAACTATTTATCTAGTAACTCACTTTGAGAATGTCTTATAAAACATATTTATGTTTTTACAAAGGAAACATTAATGAAATGTTTTTCTTCATGTAAAATGGGGAATTTTACATCGTCTTTAGCTCCTGGATTTAATGCAGTATAACATACTGGTATTTTAATTGTAAAATTGAGTGGTAAAATTTAGAAATTAAATTAACTTTGATTATAGGAAACTGCTGGTTGTTTTAAATGTTTATTTATTTATTTTTGAGAAAGAGAGAGCCAGAGAGTGCATGAGGTGGGGAGGGGGACGGAGAGAGAGAGGAAGAGAGAGAATCCCGAGCAGGTTCCATGCTGTCAGCGCGGAGCCCAGTGTGGAGCTTGATTCCACGAACCATGGGATCATGACCTGAGCTGAAATCAAGAGTTGGACACTTAACCGACTGAGCCGCCTGGGTACCCTTGTGAAACTTTCTTTGCAATGTTAATCTCTCTAAGAATAGCCAAATCTCTTGTTGAATAGAATAAAGTCTTTGAGAGCCAGTTGAAAATTTTACAAGGTTTAAAAGAGGGCTGTCTAATTATAGTAATGAAAAACAGACTTCTGAATTGAAGTAAGCCACTTATGTTTTAATGATTTTTATTTTTAAGTAATCTCTACACCCAACATGGGGCTCGAACTTACAGCCTTCAGATCAAGAGTTGCACGCTCTACTGACTGAGCCAGACAGGTGCCCAAGCCACTTAAGTTTTAAAGAGTGAAGAAAAATTCCATGTTGGTAATAAATGCAATGCAAATTAAAACAGCAAGATACCAATCTTTGCCTACTAATTAGGAAAAAAAATTTTTCTTTTTATTTATTTTAGAGAGAGCGTGTAAATGGGGGAGGGGGCAGAGGGAGAGAGAGAGAATCTTTTTCTTTTTTAATGTTTACTTATTTTGAGAGAGAGACAAAGAGAGAACATGCGTGGTGGAGAAAGAGGGAGAGAGAATCTCAAGCAGGCTCCACATCCAACACAGAGCCTGACTTGGGGCTTGATCCCATGACCTTGAGATCATTACCTGAGCCGAAACCAAGAGTTGGGCACTTAACCAACTGAGCCACCCAGGTACAGGAAAAAAATTTATAATGGTAAAATTCAGTGTTGAGCTGGGTATGAGGTGGGCCCACTCACTGCTAGGGGAAGTGATACACCTTTTCTGATGAACATTTTTATTTGGGATTCTTGTGATTCTTCTAGTCATCTTTCCTGAGGACATGGTCTAACTCAGACATAGAAGTATATCTAGAGACATTTATCAAAGTTTTATTCATACCAGAAAAATATTGGAAATTCAAATGTCCCACAAGATATATCCAAGTGATGAAATATTGTATAGCTATTAAAATGATCTTCCAAAGCATAATTAGCAACAGGGGGAAATTCCCACAACATGATGTACAGTATATTTTATAGTGCTATACCAATTTTGAAATCATATATTTGCATAGAAAAACATTTTTTAACGTTTATTTATTTATTTTGAGAGAGAGAGAGACTGTGAGAAGGGGAGAGGGGCAGAGAGACAGGGAGAGAAAGAATCCCAAGTGGATTCCATGCTTTCAGCAAGGAGCCTGATGAGGGGCTTGATCCTATGACTGTGAGATCATACCTGAGCTGAATTCAAAGGGTCTGATGCTTAACCGACTGAGCCACCCCAACGCCCCTAGAAACACTTTTTTTTTTAAAGACTGGAGAAAAGCAAAAAAAGTGTTTTGAGATTTTCCCTGCATTTCTTTTCTGGAGAATGTTCCATGTGCCCTGGAAAAGAATGTATATTCCGCTGCTTTAGGATGAAATGTTCTGAATATATCTGTTAAGTCCATCTGGTCCAGTGTGTCATTCAAAGCCATTGTTTCCTTGTTCCCTGAATCTCTTAATGCACTTTTTATTCTGTAATCAGAAAGAAGTGAATAAACTTTAGTATAAAATAATGATTTTGAACAAATGGCCTAAGTGGTTCATTTCAGATAGAGTTTTACTGTATGGATCATAAGACATTATACTTAAAGGAGAAATTCTTTGGTAGCATTCAGTAATTAATATTTATCGTTAACGTTGAAGCCATTCATAAAAAACTCAAAATATTTCAAGCAGGTAAATTTCCACATTTAGATGGCAAAAGGAAGTCCTAAGAGTTTGCACCAGAAATTAAATAGCAAATCAGCTTAAGTGAACTCTAAACTTCTTTGATGAGACCTTTGGCACAATTCCATAATCTCTATGGAAATACTTCTACATTATTTGGTAAATGACATAAGTAAGTAAAATGGGAAGAGGACTAAGTAAGTAGTTCCAAAAGGGAAACATTTTTTTTTTTTAACATTTATTCATTTTTTGAGAGACAGAGAGAGACGGAGTGTGAGTGGGGGGAGGGGCAGAGAGAGAGGGAGACAGAATCCAAAGCAGGCTCCAGGCTCCGAACTGACAGCACAGAGCCCCACGAGGGGCTCGAACCCACAAACCGTGAAATCATGACCTGAGCCGATGTCGGACCCCCAACTGACTGGGCCACCTAGGTGCCCCAGGGGAAACCTTTTCAAAATGGAAAAAAAAATCCTCTGTTTGATTCCCACCCCCATTACCACCACCCCCTTTCCTTGGCTTAGCAGGAATGCACAGTAACGTTAAGTGATCCTTTCCCTTTGACTAACTCTCTTGGTAAAAAATTCAGATAGCCATCTAGTGGAAAGAAGACTCTTTAAGAATGACTTTCCTCTAGACATCCAATATCATGTTTGTTCAGTTGGCTTGTCCAAACAATTTTTCTGTGTTTTCACCAGAGTAGGATCAACTTAGCATGAAGATTAAAGCTGTTCTCCATCTGCTTTATCTGCCGTTCTTAATTAGAACCTGATGACAGAAATCAACTTTGATTCAAGGCTGATTGTTCCCTGAGAATCTCATTATTATTGTAGAAATCTTTTCTTTTATTAACCAGATTGATTCTGAGCATCTATGTGACAGACTTATAGAAGAAAATAAAATTTTTCTTCACTTAAACATTTATTCAGCATCTGCTGTGCTAGATGCTGTGGGCATATTAAAGTTGTTTAGTCTCTTGGGGAAGATAAAGCATGCACAGAAATCGTTTTAACACACATATAAGGGCTCAAAGAGAGGGACACAAAGTTTGTGGAGACTCAAAGGAAGCAATTGTTTCTGGTCATGGAATCATGTTTATATGCTTTATTTTACTTTAGGATAAATGGAGGAAAGAGGCAAATGTTTGGAGAGCAAGTAATGAACTTCAGAGTGAGTGGCTTCACGGTTTTTAAAGAGGATTCTACAAATATTTATTGAGCCTGTCCTCAAGGAGACTGCAGTTTGCCAAGTGTAATGAAATGCAATTTATGCATAAGATAAAGTAATATTAGAAGTTACTTGCAAAAAATGCTCACTTAGTTGGGCTATTTAAATGTTCTTTTTTTTTTTTTTTTCAACATTTTTTATTTATTTTTGGGACAGAGAGAGACAGAGCATGAACGGGAGAGGGGCAGAGAGAGAGGGAGACACAGAATCGGAAACAGGCTCCAGGCTCCGAGCCGTCAGCCCAGAGCCTGACGCGGGGCTCGAACTCACGGACCGCGAGATCGTGACCTGGCTGAAGTCGGACGCTTAACCGACTGCACCACCCAGGCGCCCCAAGATAGCCTGTATTAAAATAAGCTGCCAGTCAGAGCTAGTTAACTAGACAGACTACTCAGCCCAGGGAGGTGGTCTGACCGGGGAGGAAAATGTGAACTTGGGTTCTGCTGCCTGCTAGCTCTGAGCCTTGAAGTTGTACGTTGCTTTTCTGTTCTTCGATCTTCTCATCTTTAAAACACCTCAGAGGGTTCTGGCAAGGAGTAAATGAGGTCTTGTATGTAAAGCACCTGACGCATAGGCAGCCCTGGACAAATGAGGTGCCCCCTCTCCCTACCCCCCGCTACAGTCTGGGCTTGTGTGGAGGATGATCAGCCATTAGAGGGTGAAAAGTTACAAATGCTCTCAGTTTTTTTTTTTTCCCCACTTGAAGGTGAACCTCTTACTCTCAAATTGGGATAGTTTATATTTCTTTACTAAAACCCTAGATGTTGAATACTAGAGGGTTTATACTTAATAAAATCATTGATGTTTAATATAAATAGATGTCTTATTATTTACAGGTCTGAATCAAAAGACAAGCGGCAAATATGTTTTTCCCTAGCTGCAGATGCCTCTGTCCCAAGGGTGTGTTCTCAGTTCAGGCAGTTTTCATAGTTAATACTTGGTGTTTCACTCAGAATTGAATTTATTAAAATCTCAGTGATTTCTTCATTGAAGATCACCAGTAGGTAGATGGCTTTTAATTCCCCATAGCGTCTGCTTCCGTGTTTTAAAGCTTGTTTTTCTAAAGTCTTGAGTCAGCTTTTTTTATCCTTATCAGTGTTTGGCCTTTATGTACTCTATCTCTGTGAATCATTTTGGGGAGAGTTAAATTCCAGCTGACGCAAATTGTGATTTCAAAAAGAAATTGCATTGTTATACCTTCTTTGAAAATAAGAGCGAATGATTTTCAGACGTCACTTGTTTAAGAAATAAAAAAAGCAAACAAACCCCAAGTCCAGCATTTGAGAAGTTTTGGAGTTGTTAGAACTTTGTAAGCATCAAGGTTCTCCGTGTTATCTGTGACCAGCGCTAACACATCTTAAAAGGTAGCCTTTCTCACAGCTGAGGATCTTCATCTCAACTAGGATTTTACCAGAGGGGCTTTTAGAGATAGTATTCCCTCTGGTTTGGGAACTTCATGCTCGTTGAAATTTGGCTTTGGTTGAGGGAGACGGAGCCATGTTTTCCGCCTCGTTAAGTTCCACTGTCTTTCTGACTTGCAGATTTCATACTCAGTTGTCAAAAGTTTGCTTGTGCCCAGCACTGATAATGTAGTTTGTGACGTCTGTATTTGCTCGATTAAATTGGAGAAATCTGGAATGAATAAACTAGGAATATTTTCTGAAAAATTGGAAGGGATTTAGATCCTGATTTGTGGGAGCAGGGAGTAGGAGGTGGGGTGGTATCAGTTTTACGGATTTAGGATTTTGCTGCTACTCGTGCCAGTGTCCAAGAGGGTTTTGTTTAGACGGGACCTAACTAACCCTGCAGATTCTGTCACTCAGCATGACGAATAGTGCCTGCCATATGGAGGGTGGAATAAAGAATACTTCTTTCCTGAAGGAATTATCACAATTAGGAGGTTAGGACTGAAGAAGACCAGAATCAAAAGTGCTGAGCACAAAGTGCCGGAGAGATTCAGAGGAAGGAGCAGGCTCCCTGGGAGTGAGACGGGATGGAGAAGTTTCCAGCAGGAGTACCCCGAACAAAGGCACAGAACGGGGAGACATTTGGGCAGATGGAGTTAGGAGCAGAGTGATAGGTCCAGTGAGCTGTCTGGGGTCTCCTTACCCCGGCTTTAAAATAGTTTATGGGGGGCACCTGGGTGGCTCAACCAGTTTAGCACCTGACTCTTGGTTTCGACTCAGGTCATGATCTCTCGGTTCTTGAGTTCAAGCCCCGCATCGGGATTCTCTCCTCTCTCTCTCTCTCTCTCTCTCTCTCTCTCTCTCTCTCTCTCTCTCTCTCTCTCTCGTTGACCCTCCCCTGCTCATTCTCTCACTCTCTCTCTCAAAACAAATAAACTTAAAAAAATTTAAAAAAGTTTATGGTATAGTTTACATACCATAAAATCTGCCCATTGTAAGTGTACAAGTCAATGATTTTTAAAGTGAACTCATAGAGTTGTGCAACCACCACCCCAATCTAGTTTTAGAACATTTGCTTTCTTCACCAAAGTTCCCACCTGCTGATTTACAGTCAGTCCCTGCTTTTGCCTCCACCCTCAGGCAACCACTGATCTGCTTTCTGTCTCTGTGATTTGAATTTCATGCAAGTGGAATCACATAATGTGATATGGTATTGTATAATAAGAAATGCATATTTGGTCTTTGTTCCTGTTTCTGGCATGGAGCTCTTAAAACCCTTGGAATCTCCTAAGTGATGAGAGCAACAAAGGTGCCTTGATAGTCACAACAAACAGCTTTCAGCCAACACTTGAGTTTATATTAATGAGTGACTTCTGGAAATCGCTTAAGGATGGGGTTTTGTTGCTAGGGAGACCAACCTTGTGATTGGAGAGTTGAAATTTCAGCCCCACCCCTCGACCTTCCTCTGGGAACGGGAGGGGGGTTGGAGATTGAGTTTACTCACTGGCTGCCAATGATTTAATCAATCATGCCTGTGTAATGAAGCCTCCATAAAAACCCCAAAGGACGGGTGTGGGAGAGCTTCCAGGTTGGTGAACCTGAATGCGTCTATGTGCCGCTGTGCTGGGCCCCAAACTCCGTGGGGACAGAAACTTCTTTGCGTGGGACTTCACCCTATGTGCCTCTTCATCTGGCTGTGGATTTCGTATCCTTTAAATATCCTTGATGTAAACTGGTAATCTAGTGAGTACACTGCTCTCCTGAGTTCTGTGAGCCGCTTTAGCAAATTAATCAAACCCGAGGAGGTGGGGTGTTATCCTCTAATTCATAGCCACTTGGTCATAAACACAGGTAACAAACTGGACTAGTGACTGACATCTGAAATGGGGGGGGGGCAATCCTGTGGGACTGAGCTCTTAACCTGAGAAATCTTATGCTCTCTCTGGAGAGATAATGGCAGAATTGAGTTGAATTGTAAGACACCCAGCTGGTGTCTGAGAATTGGTTAGGGGGGCAGGGGACCCACACATTAGAGGTGAGTGTAGAATATTGCATAATACACAGTCTTGGATGTCTGACTTCGTTAGCACAATGTTTTTGAGGCTCAGCCATGTTGCATGTATCAGTAGTTTGTTCCATTTTGTTTTGTTTTAAAGATTTTATTAAGTTTTCTCCACACCCAACGTGGAGCTCGAATGGACAACCCTGAGATCCAGAGTCGTATGTTCTACCAACTGAGCCAACCAGGTGCCGTGTTCCTTTTTTTGTTTGTTTGTTTAATTGTATTCTATTGTATGGACCACATTGCTCATCTGTTTGCCAGTTACTGGACATTGGTGTTGCTTCCAGCTTTGGGGCTATTGTGAATAATACTTTTATGAACATTTGCACAAACGTCGTCATTTGGACTTCTGTTCTCACTTCTCTTGGGTAGACACCTGGCAGTGAAATTGCTGGGTCATACAGTAGGATATATTAAAAACTTTTTTTTAAATCTGTTTCACTCATCCCTCACCTTGTCCACCTCCCTTGTGGCAACCACCAGTTCTCTGTATTTAAGAGTCTGTTTTTTTTGCATATATTAACTTTTTAAGACCCAGCCAAGCTCTTCAAAGTGACTATACCAGCTTATACACCAGTAGTTTTTGACCGCTCTGGTTTTTCCCACATGGAAGAGTGGAAGCTGCTAGCATCCCAACCATTCTAGTGGGAGTGTAGGGACATCTTATTGTGGTGTTAACTGGCATTTTTCTGATGACTGGGAATCCCTTTTAATATTGTAAATTTGATCAGTTGAGAGAAAGCTGTTCTTATGGTAGTGACCATTTGTGCTGTGGTTCACTAAATACATACTGTTAAACCTTCTGAAGGATTTTTTGTAGGTTAAGAATCCAGACATTATTGGGGTGCCTGGGTTGCTCAGTTGTCAGTTAAGCGTCAGACTTTTGATTTCAGCTCAGGTCGTGATCTCACGGTTCATGGGAGCGAGGGCCTCCTAGAGCTCCATGCTGTCAGCTTGAGATTCTGTCTCTGCCTTTCCCCTGCTCATGTGTGGCTTCTTTATCAAAATAAATATTAAAAAACAAAACAAAACTCCAGGCATTATTTTATGAATGCTTCTGTGTTTTCTACTGAGACCTGTAAAATTATTAATGCAAATGGTTGCCTGTGCCCTGCCCCCTGCTTCTGTATGCCTGTAGACTGAAGACTTTTTTCATTTTTAAATAGCTGAAAATCAAAAGAACACTATTTTGTGACTTGTGAAAATTACCTGAAATTCAAATTGCAGTGTCCTAAATGAATTTTGATTGGCACATAGGCACATTTAGTTATTTACATATTTACATATTCAGCAAAGCCTGAAATAGGGACTCTCTGGTCCTTGACAGCAAAGTGTGGACTCCTCGAATTCCTCGCTCACCTGTTCCAGGTGTTGCCTAGTCTCAGAAAAGATGGTACTACAGTTACTGCATTGGTTCTCCAGTTTGTTGTCATGGAAAAGCCAAGTCCATATCTAGACCGTTGCCTGGGAAGGGCAGAGGCTGAAATGCAGAACCACTGTCTCCTGGCTGAAGGCTCTACTGGGTTCAGTTAGTCTCTGGGACCTTCCAGGAAAGGCTTTCCCAGGAAACAAAGGGGGAAGGAAATGGACCTTCTGGAGATGAAGGTGTCCTGCTAATCGTTGATCCTGAGTTTGGAAAGTGGCAGTGTGCAGGTGATAACTTCACGTAAATTTATTGAGAAATCTTAAAGAATTGGCTCATTGTAAAAATAGTAGAGAGGCATATAAAGGAAAAGTTAAGTTTTACTATCACCCCTCACGATGCTCTTACTGGCCATCGCTAGTAAGAATCTGGTCTTTTTACTTTTAGACCCTTTTCTGCATAGATCTAAATAAACCCAGTTGGGGCGTGTGTGTGTGTGTGTGTGTGCGCGCGTGCGCGCGCATGTGTGTTGACAAAAATAATACTACGGTACGCATTCTAAAAATCAAAATTTAAAATTTGGGTGCAGTATAGGGAGGACATCTTCCACATTGGATACATCTAGATTTGTCTGATTTTGGCAGTTGCATAGCATTTGTTACTTAAGATTCTACTGTGACTTACCATTGGTGAGTTTTCAGGTTCTTGCTTATATAAATCATGTTCATATGCTTCAGTTAGCCTTATTGACACTGGTTATTCACCTTTTAGTATTTTAACCTATTTGATAAGTGAAAATTGTTACAGTTCGTACTTCAGTGAAACAACTTTTTTTTTTTTTTTTTTTTTTTTTTAACAACTTGGACTTTTATGAATTGCTTACTGCTTTGCTTAGATTTTTCTTCTGGGTTGCTTGTATCTTCCAATAGAGGTCTTTATTACAGATGTTAACTCATCTGTAAGTATTTTCTCACAATTGTTGCCTTAAAAAAAAAAAGTATTCATTTTAAGAACTTTTTATACCCACTGTGGGGCTCAAACTCATGACCCCGTGATAAAGAGCCACATCCTCTACTGCCTGACCAACCTGGAAGCTCTCACAATGTATCATTTTTTTAAAATTTGTTTTTAATGTTTCTTGATTTTTGAGAGACCGAATCACAGCACGAGTGGGGGAGGAGCAGAGAGCGAGGGAGGGAGACACTGAGTCGGAAGCAGGCTCCAAGCTCTGAGCTGTCAGCACAGAGCTTGATACAGGGCTTGAACTCATGAACTGCAAGGTCATGACCCGAGCTCACATCACACGCTTAACCGACTGAGCCACCTAGGAGCCCCACAATTTATCTTTCCTTACATTTATGGTGGAGTTTTTCCTTAGAGAAGTTTTATATTTTCATCTTGTCAAATCTGCCAAGCATTTCTAGCTTTTTGGTTCACAGTTATCCTTAGAACAAGTTTGAACGCCTTAATACTTCAAGTGTAACTATCTTTGAGTGATTCCCACTCAGGGGTGCATCAGAATAATGTAGGGAATATTTTTTTCAGTCCCTATGCTATGGTTTCCGACTAAGCTATTCTTAGTTGGTAGATGAGGTGTGGGGTCCAATTCTGTGTTTTGTTTTCCCGGGAGAAGCAGCAGCTCCTCATGAAATCCTGGTTAAAAATGAGTTGATTTAAACAGACTTTTTAAAAAATTTTTAATTGTTTTTAAGAGAATGAAGGGAGCAGTGCTAGTTGGCTACTTTGACCTGCATTCATTGAATTCCTATGACCGGTCTGGAGAATCCGTAAGAAGAGATTTCATGCACTTGATAAGGAGAAAAACGGCTGTATATATAATACCCTGAAAATAACCAGATTGCTCGCTCTTGAGCCAATTGTGTTCAAACAAGTAAAACTATAGGCTGTATTTCATTGATTATAAAACCCACATTTGTCACATTTTAACATCTATGGAATTGGGATGATAGTATGTCCTAGTTTATTGGGCAGCATTTTTTTTTTGTTTCTTATACATAAAGTAATGGTGCATCTTAAAATCCTCTTAGATTCCGTGGAACCTAGGTAACAATCCATTGTCACTGGTATCTTCCAGCACATCAGTACAATGTTGTCTGGGTTGGTCTCCGTTTCCTGAGTGGTCCCTTCTCCTCTAGTTAGTGTTTCTTCTCTCATTAGTCTCCTACACTGTTGTGAGATTAATCATTTCAAACTAGGATTCTGATTAAATCACTACTTTATGCAATGACTTGATGGCAAACAGCTGTAACCAAGTTCAGACATTTGAGCATGGCATTTCAGACCTTTTGAATGCAATACTATTTACCTCTCTAACCTTGTTTTAGGCACATACTGCAATTTTTAGTCCCTAAGCTAACAGTATCTTTCATGTATACTGTTTTGTCATCCTCTGTATATTTGCTTTTTGAATCTTCGCCTGGAATTGCTTCTAAACCTCTCCCCCCATCTCTGCCTGTTTAAATCCCACAGTCTTTCATAGCTCAACCTGTCATCCATTTCCTTGATGCAATTGCTGCTGATGGCATGGGAGGTGACAGATAAGTATTGAAAAGAAACAGGGAAGTTTTGCAGGAACTCTGGGGTTTTAAGAAAGACCAGGTAATGTTTCCTCGCCTTTTCCTATTGCTGACTGTGGCTTTTGAGGCCAGCTAAATTACAGGTGAAGATTTGTTTGAAAGGATTCTTTTTGGCTTGAGATGGAGGGGTTGGAAGGGGTGTGGGGGTTAGCATGTGTGAGCCCGAAGCTGGGCAACCTGATCAGGCTTTTACTTTGAGTGGAGAGGGAGAGGGGAAAAAAAAAAACACACACACACACACACACACACAAATAAAAAAGATCTAAGATCTAGAGGATGTGTACAAGTCCACATTGGACTTGTCATCTTCTCATCAAACTAACCTCCTAGAGTGGTGACAATAAGATGAAATTTAATGGTCTCCGTCCGTAAAACCAATTGCATAAGGAAGCACTGGATGTTGATGAGGGATGTGTGGTGTGGAGCAGTGCTGTGGGTCATTGATAGCTGAATTTGAGTCAGAGGTGGTAGTAAAAAGTCAAATCTCAGGTGTAAACTTTACCTTAAAGTTTGTTTTCAAGAGCCAGCACGAGTGGGGAAGGGGCAGAGAGAGAGAGAGAGAGAGAGAGAGAGAGAGAGAGAAGGGATCCTAAGCAGGCTCCATGCTGTCAGTGCAGAGCCCAACACAGAGCTCGAACTCACGAACCATGAGCTCATGACCTGAGCCGAAATCAAGTGTCGGATGCTTAACCAACTGAGCCACCGAGGTGTCCCATCAGGTGCATTATTTTAAAGCCATATCTAGAATTGGGGAAGATGAGGATCCTATTCTGTACTGGGGTGGATCCAAACATAAGGTAGATCAGTTCTGGAATGCAAATTCTGAAAAAAGGTCAGTGGTAGTATACGGGATGTTGAAGGGGCTGGAATCCACATGTGGAAGAATAATTGAAAGAATATTTGGTTTGGAGATGATGGAACTTGGGGTATGGGGGGAGGCTACAATCAAATATTCGTGAAGGAAAAGGAATTGTGACTTAAGATTCTCGGACTAGAACTAAGGCCAATGGATGGAAGCCCCAGGAAGAAAGGACTAGCTCAACATAAGGAATAAAACTGACTGTGAAACCTGACTAATGATTGGCGATAGCAAATGTCCTGTTGCTAAAGGAGTATGGGGATTAGTTGACCACCAGTTGTTTGGCGGCTGTGTTTTAGGGGATTTAAGTTGAGTCACTTCCCACTGCTCACTTTACCTCCTTACACGTTGAAAAGGCACTAGGTCTCCAAAGTTCAAGTTGGCACTCCAATTTTAACATATTATCACGACATCACATGTTATTAAGTTCACTGATTATTTTGCAACTGACGGTAATGCTTTGAGAGAGCACGAGCCAGCAGATGTCCTTCAGCCTCCCTTGGTATTGAACTGAGCAGAGTGGGGACAGTGAACTGGAGAGTTGCCCTACTTGAGTGAATTGTGGAGGTTGGGATTTAAAAAACCCTCCATCACTTACAGCCTCCTCTCATTAACACGATTTAAACAACCTGTGAATATACGTGCACTGAAAGGGCAGGAGGGAGCTTTATATGCTAAGGTCTTCATAAAACCAAATTACTGAAATCTTTACTGTGTTAAAATTTGAGTGTCCATGTTGGCAGGGCCTGTGAAGCACTTGTCTGGGACACTTGGCAAACCACTGCACTAAATGGTCTCTCAGGTTCCTTTCCAAACATAAAATTTTTTGGTATATGGTCTTTCTTAATTTTATAAAATTTTTTAAAATTATTTTTGAGAAACAGAGAGCAGGAGCAGGGGAAGGGCAGAGAGAGAGGGAGACACAGAATCCGAAGCAGGCTCCAGGCTCCGAGCTGTCAGCACAGAGCCAGACGCAGGGCTCGAACCCACTGACTGTGAGATCATGACCTGAGCTGAAGTCAGAAGCCTAACCGACTGAGCCACCCAGGCGCCTCTAGTATATGGTCTTGTAATAAACGTTAGGTGGCAGTTTAGGGTTGCAAAGTAATGAAAGTATAGCCAATTAAAATGAGAAAATTTAGGTGGATTATAATTGGTCCCTCTGGAATTTGGTGACAGCTTTGGGGATTGTAATTACAATGAAGTTAGAAGTTAGAAGAAGCAGTTAGCAGTTCTCACCATAGGGGAGGGGAGCATCTTCCTGTGCTAAACCTCTCTGGTGGCTCCATGGGCCACTTTTTGTTTGAAGTGAAATTCTTTGTTTTGAAGGAACCTCACTAGATTCTCTCAGTTGAGAAGCCTCACCATTGTTGAGAGGAGAGAGATTTGGAAAAGCATGATTAATGAAAATATGTGGTAGGTATAAGGTCAGTGAGCAGACTGACAGGTTTAGAAATGAAGAGAAAGGGACACCTGGATGGCTCAGTCGGTTAAGCGTCCGACTTTGGCTCAGGTCATGATCTCATGGTCTGTGAGTTCGAGCCCTGCGTCAGTCTCTGTGCTGGCAGCACGGAGCCTGGAGCCTGCTTCAGATTCTGTGTCTCCCTCTCTCTCTGACCCTCCCCCATTCATGCTCTGTCTCCCTCTGTCTCAAAAATACATAAACATTAACAAAAATTAAATGAAGAGAAAAATCTAGAAGCATTTTGAGCCCAAAATAAACTAAAAATTCATGGTTGTGTTAATTTTCTTCCAAGTTTGCAAAGTCTTTGTGGAGGGAGAGTGGATGGATGAATTTTGAGATTAGTGACAAGAGTTGAGGGAAGAGTAATGCAGAATTGTCACCCTTGGCAACTTGCTACTCATCGTTTGTGTTTCAGCCTTACCCCCACCTTCAAGTCTGCATTAGGTGCTTACCTTGATACTTGAACTTGCTTGTTGCGTAGTGAGTTACACTGTGTTGTAATTCATGGTTTTCGGCCCCCCTAGACTAAGCTTCAAGAACACAAGACCATGTCCTGGACTCTCAGGCTTGGCTGTATGGTAAGAGTTTAATAAACGTTTGTTGGCTGAGGGACGCCTGGATGGCTCATTTGGTTAAGTGTCCGACTCTTGGTTTTGGCTCAGGTCATGATCACGGTTCGTGGAATTGAGCCCCAAGTTGGGCTCTGCGCTGACAGTGTAGAGCCTGCTTGGGATTCTCTCTCCTGCTCTCTGCCCCTCCCCCTTCTCTCTCTCTCTCTCTCTGTCTGTCTCAAAAAATAAGTATTGAAAAAATGTCTGTCAGCTGAATAACGGAGAGTTCCTTTAACTTCTCTTTGCACTATTGCCTTGTCTTGGGACTTCTCTGAGATGTTGCTTTTAATCTCATTATGCAACTTGTCTTGTCTATTAAAGCTTGACCAGTTATTGGCATGCAAAGGTTAAGGCCAGTATTAGGTGCAGGGAGGCTCGTTAAAGAATGGGCTCTCTCATAAAAAGATTTTTTTTTTTTTTTTTTTTTTTTTTTTTTAAAGACCTTAACCTCTGTAAAAGTAATCTTGTGGAGAAGAGCTGGTCTCCTGTGACCGCTGGGTGGAAAGCCTCTGCTAGTTAACTTAGGAGAAGCTCTTAGTAGTAACTCTCTGGATGTTTGTAGTTGAACTGAAAGTAGCTTGTTTCTCAAAGTGGAGTTCTCTGATGATTTGGGGACTTAATCTCTGGGTCTTTGAGTTCCCTGTGGATTTTTAAAAAAATGGTTCCAGTCATCTTTGAATAATGAATATAAGTGTACTCTGGATCTTTGAGATGATCACATTAAAGCCCTGCCACTTAATTTTGGTAGCAATAGCAGACGATCCTACCATGATCGATTGATGGGTGCTAATGAGAAAACTTAATTGAATGCTGTCTGTCTTTACAGCCAGTAGGCATGAACACTGTACAAATGGAGATTTTGTAAGTGCTTGAATTGAAGAAAGCGGTAGGACTGTGTGCTTTGAGTTACTACTACGTTGACATCGTGAACAGTGGTTTAGTTTAAGAAGAATGACCTGATCTAATTCAGTCCTTAATTTGAATATTTTCATAGTTTTGTATTGGTAAATTAAAAAAAAATTTTTTAACGTTTTATTTATTTTTGAGACAGAGAGAGAGCATGAACAGGGGAGGGTCAGAGAGAGGGAGACACAGAATCTGAAACAGGCTCCAGGCTCTGAGCTGTCAGCACAGAACCTGACGCGGGGCTTGAACTCACAGACCGTGAGATCGTGACCTGAGCCGAAGTCGGCTGCTTAACCGACTGAGCCACCCAGGTGCCCCTGTATTGGTAAATTTTTAATACGTAGTAATAAACACGGGGGATCTTTTCCCCCCAGCCCATGTTTTTTTTTGTTTGTTTGTTTGTTTTGTTTTTTTTTAATTCCCACTCGAGGGGCGCCTGGGTGGCTCAGTTGGTTAAGTGTCCAGCTTCAGCTCCAGTCATGATCTTAAGGTTTGTGAGTTTGAGTCCTGCATCAGGCTCTGTGCTGTCAGCACAGCCCCTCCATCTCCCTCTTTTCTCTGCCTCTCCTTTGCGCATGTGCATGGGCGCATGCTCTCAAAAATAAATACTTAAAAAAAAAAAATTCATATTTGAGAAACCTTATCCTTAAGTTCACAGGAGTCGTGACCTTTAAGGCCTCCATTACAGGCAGATTACTGAGGATGGTCATTTGGACTGGGCAGCTTCTATCCTTTTAGAGGCCTACTGTGCAGGTGTAGAACAATGGACTGAGTGAAGTCTGGCTTCGGACGTTTGAAGGTGTTCTGGAGCCAAGATAATCAAGTGTGCAGAGTCAGAAATACGATGGCTTGTAAAAGGGTGGGGAGAGGGGTGTGGAGGGAAGGACCAAATAAGAGATACGGAACTCTAGAGTTCTCTTGTCCTAATAGTAACAGTAAGTGGCTATTTAAAGTTCCATAAAATGAAAAATTTAGTTCCTCAGTCACAATAGATGCTTTGTAAGTGCTTAGTAGGCACTTGTGTCTAGTGACTACTGTGTTTAGACAGCCCAGATACAGACCATTTGCTTCCATTGTCCCATAAAGTCCTCTTGGACAGCGTTGATCTAGAAGGAGGGACAGTAGAAATACGGTCTCTGTTGAGAGGCAGTACGATAAGAGAAGTGGGAGAAATAGGGTGAATTGGAGGAATGATGCTAACAGTCTCCAGAATACCCCTTGGTCTTGGGTTCCTCCTGATCTCTTCTTTGCCTACACTCACTCTCTAGGTGATCTCCTCCAGGACCATTTTGCTTTTTCAATAAAATATTAGAGTTTTAGGTTTATAAAAAAATGGCCAAGATAATCCAGAGTTCTCCTATCCTGGCACCACCCGTGACTGCACGTGGTTTCCCCCGTTAACATCTGTTCGTATGGTCCACTTGCCACACTGATGAATGAATACTGCTACCTTTCATCAACTGAAGTCCCTATTGTATTCAGATTTCATTAGCTTTTACCTAATGTCATCAACTGTTCCAGGATCTAGTCAGGGTACTGCATCCTATATGGTAGACTTGCCTTCTTAGGCTTTTATTGGCTGTGACACATTCTCAGACTTTTTGTTTTCGTTTTTAAAGCTTGTTTGAGAGGTGGGGGACGAAGGGGCAGAGAGAGAAAGCGAGACAGACGGAGAATCCTAAGCAGGCTCCACACTCTGCAGAGTGTGGTGCTGGGCTTGATCCCACGACCATGAGATCATGAGCTGAACCGAAATCAAGAGCCGGATGCTTAACTGACGGAGCACCCTTGTTTTTGATGGTCTTGACAATTTTAAGGAGAGCTGGTCAGATAATTTGTAGAGTGATTTGTCAGGAGTTCAGGGTTTTGGGAGGAAGACCACAAAGTAAAATGCCATTCTCCTCCCTGTATAACAAGGGCACATCCTGTCATTGTGACTTAATCACTGTTGTTAACTTTGATCACTGGACTGAGGTAGTCAGTCCTGGGTTTTAAAGCCATCTGTGTACAAGAAGTGCTTGGGCCCTCCTCTGAGCCACACTACACATGTGCTTCCCTAAGGGGCCAGATGTCATGGGGCCAAACGAAAGGCCTGGGAGATACTGTGGGGGTAAAAATGGGAAAATGTACGTTCTCCTTATAGTTCAGACACGCAGGGAACATTGCGACACTGCTTCTTGGTTGGTATTTTTTCCCCAAAACTACTATGATCTCCCTTTACAAGTCCCTATTCACTGGGTTGAAGGGGAAAACATGTTTTAGTCTGGTTCCATCCAAAACCTAGTTCCATCCATAACCCAGTGCTTCTCAAACCACTTGTCCTAAGAGAACCCTTTGTTGTTGGTAATTTCCAACTAGTTGCAGATACTTATATAAAATCCAATAGAAAAGAATTACTAAAAAAATTCAATAAGCAAATTGCACAAACAAGCAAACTGTAGTTTTGCTGATGCCACCCACATTGATTTTTTTTTTTTTTTTTTTTTTTTTTTTTTTTTTTTTGTAGCCCTAACTTTCTTGAACTCCAGATTCATATACCCAGTTCTGTGTTCAATGGCTCTACTTGGAGCCATCTTGAATAGAAGGTGTTGAGAACTAGGCTCTGGGGTTCCCCATGTCCTCCAAATCTGAACTTGATGCCGTCTTCCCCATTTCCATTAGGGTACTTTGACTTTTCCAGTTGTCAGGGTAAAAAGCTGTGTTTTTTATTCCTTTGTTTCCCTTACCCTTAATATATAATCTGTCAAGAAATCCTACTGACTCCAGCTGCAAAATATTTCCAGAGGATGGTTGCTCCACACCACCTCTGCCTCTACCACCTAAATCCCTTTCATGTTTTCTTTTTTAAAATGTTTATTTTGGGGGTGGGGCGTGGGTAGGGGCAGAGAGAGAGAGAGGCAGGCAGACAGAGGACCTCAAGCAGGCTCTGTGCTGACAGCAGAGAGCCCAACGTGGGGCTCAAACTCACAAACCGTGAGATCACGACCTGATCCAAAGTCCTTCGCTTAACCGATTGAGCCACCCAGGTGCCCCTAAGTCACTGGCATCTTAAACTGGATGATTACATTAGCTTTCTAACCAGTCTCCCTGCTGTTCATACCCCCCTTAGGACCCGTTGTCCACACAGCAGTCATATTCATCTTTAACAAAAAAAAAGTTACGTTTTAAACACACAGGAAAGTGCACATGTTAGGAATTTGTGGTGAATTTTCACAAACTGATCACACCTGTTGAACCAGCACCCAGAACAAGAAACGAACATCACCAGCAACTCCTACTCCCTTCCAGTCACTATCCCCAAGGGATAACCACTGTCTTGACTTAAAGAGCACAGGTTAGTTTGGTGTGAGGTTGCACCGTATGTAAATGGAATCACACGATATGTAACTTAAGTCGGGCTTTCACGCCACCTGATGCACGTGAGAATCATCCCTGATGTTCCGTGAAATTGTGAATGGTTTCTTTGCGTTGTTATATACTGTGCCATTGTGTTCATACACAACAGTTTATTTATTCGTTCTGTTAATGGGCGTTCAGGTAGTTCCTGGCTTTTGGCTATTAGGAGTCCTGCTGTGAAGGTACTGGTATTTGTCTTTTGGCAAATGTGTATATGTGTTTATGTTCTCTGTCTACAAGTGATTTCATGGAACTTCTGCCTCCTCTGTGTCAGAAACAGTTTTCCAAAGTGGTTGTACTCCAGCAAGTGAACTTTCTAAATACGTAAGTTAGCTCCCCTTATTCCTTGTTTGAGAACCTGTCAGTAGTTCATCAATTCACTCAGAATAATAGCTGAAGTTCTTTTTTTTTTTTTTTTAATTTTTTTTTGAACGTTTATTTATTTTTGAGATAGAGACAGAGCATGAACAGGGGAGGGTCAGAGAGAGGGAGACACAGAATCTGAAACAGGCTCCAGGTTCTGAGCCGTCAGTGCAGAGCCCGACGCGGGGCTCGAACCCACGGACAGTGAGATCGTGACCTGAGCCGAAGTCGGACGCTTAGCCGACTGAGCCACCCAGGCGCCCCATAGCTGAAGTTCTTAATAGTGGCATGGAAAGTTTCACAGAGCTTGGTCTCCCTACTTTGCTTTGAAAATACTAAGCACACCTATGTCTTAGGCTGTTGTAGTGAATGCTCCCTCCACCTCATTGGCTCTGCCACATAGCTGCATGGCCTGCTCCCTTATTGCAGTGTCTGCTTAAATGTCACCAATGTAAGTAAAATCGCCTTTCCTGTCTATCTGTCCCTTTATTTAGCATTTTTTCCTCTTATCACTTACTACTGGACATACCTGTATGTTCAGTACATCTAAAATACATCATACAAATTATACCTAATATGTAGTAATTTGTCTCCCCTACTGCACCGGGCACTTTGATTGTTTTTAATTGTTGTGTTGATCATCAAAAACAGTAGACATTAGTAGTTGCCCAATAATAGCTGAATGAACAAATGAATGGGTAAAATGAGTAGTTATAATAGAAGGGCTGAAAATAGAAATCTGGAGAGAATAGAAATGAGGCTAATGAGGTTAAAATTTGATAAAAACTTTAGTTTTTATCCAAATTAATACAGCTTAAAATGGTACAGTGCTTAGGATGAAAAATAGTGCCCCCCTCTCCCGTCCTAGTTTCCACTCCCCAAAGTTAACTACTTCTAACTCTGTTAGCGGTTTCTTATGCCATGAAAGTGATATTTCTAAAATTTGGTGTTAAACTGTGATTTATTTCCATTTCAGATGTTATTTAATGGCTTCTTGCACTTTCCTGTAATTCCTCCCTCTACCACACTCACACACATGCGTGCACACACACACACACACACACACACACACTTCCGTTGTCCTTCCAGCGTAATTCTAAAAATTTAAGGAAGGACCTGCTTTCCAGTGTCTTTAGATGGCACTTTGTCAGAAGTATTCCCTAACTTCTCATATCAAACTAATGTGTTGAGCGTTTACATTATTGTGAACACGTCAAGATTGTTCACTGTGTGCCAAATAACGTGTGAAAAGACCTGTGATCATAATAAAACTTGTTTTCCCCCCCTGGAATTTTCCATAGATCTTTTTGTTGGTTCACTAACTCGTCTTCATGAGCTTAATTCACTAGAATTCTAAAACACATTAGGTTAGGGGCGCTTGGGTGGCTCAGTCGATTAAGAATCTGACTCCTGTTCTTGGCCCAGGGTATGACCTCACAGTCCTGAGTTTGAGTCCTGCATCGGGCTCTGTGCTGACCGCATGGAGCCTGCTTGGGATTCTGTCTCTGTCTGCTTCTCTCTCTGCCCCTCTTCCTCTTGTGGTCTGTCTCTCTCTCTCTCAAAATAAGTAAACTTTAAAAAAAATACTTTAAAAGCCCACATCAGATTATATATCGATTCTTTAGGTGACTTTGGAGGCATTTCTCCTAGAATGGCTCTGGCCTATTGCCCTGAATCTTTACAAATGAACCAAAAGAATTTTCTTCATTTTCTTTCCTGTGCTAAAGCCTTCCCTTCTGGGTCCCATTTCAGAGTCCTATTTGGTTTATTCACCTATCTTGGGAGAACAGATCCTTCAGTGGTTTCCAGAGAAAAGATGGAGAAATGGTTAAAAAAACAAAAACAAAAAAAAACCCTTGGGTATCCGTTCTCTATTGCCATAATACTGTTGCATAATAGATGACCCAGAAGCATCATTTGCATACAGTCTGTGTTTTTGGTCACGTGGTGGTTGGCTGGGGCTTTGCCGACCTTGGTTGGGAGCTGGCTATTGGCTGGTCTAGGATGGTCTTGGTTGGGATGACCAAGGCTACCTAAGCTGTGTCATGTGATTTCTAATTCAGGGACTAGCAATCTAGCCAGTAAGTATTGTTGACATGATGATGGCAGAGGACAAACATGGTTAAATGCTTTTCTTATGTTTTAAATATGGCAGCTGCGTAGTTCACAACATCCTATACCGAAACTATGGCCAAACTAATTTGGTACCCAAAACAACTGATCTGTGCAAATGTGCAGAAGAAAATCTAAGCTGTTTAACATTCTTCACAGGTCTGTTGACCATCTGTTGAGATGCCCCTTTGTCAGGAAGGTCTTCCTTGCCTTCTCAGATTAGATTTTCCTCTAAGTCTCTGTCTTATCACTCTGTTATTTTCTTTGACAGTATTGCTCACACTGGTTATTTTGTATTGGTCTAGCCCATTCTGCCTTAATCTTCATCGAAGACCGGGACCAGCCTATACTAGGGCTAGCCTAGGGCCTGCAAGATGGATGTTGGATAAATGAAAATGGTTAAATCTCAGGAATATGAAGTATTTTCGGGGTTATTTTACTGAATCTTTGAGAAGTGTGTTCTTTCAAGGATTTGGCAGAGAAGAGAGGAAAAACATTACCAATTTGCAGGGGAGATTAACTGGCTCCCCTTTGGGTTATTTGCTAGGCCTAACTGCATTCCCCTGTGCAATCAGGACTGTAAAGCTTTGATTAGAGTTAGTTCTTTGTGGCTTTAGGGCTTTCAGATATAAGTAATTGTTTTCATCACTGTATTAATTATGACTCTGGAACTTGTAAGCAGCTGTAAACAAGAGTGTTCCTACTGGTATATATGAATGTTTGTTTTTGAGTTCTAAGTTAGATGACACCACTTTCATTGTTGCTTGAGACCAGTGTTTGGAGAATGTTTTTAAGGTGATCAGTGACTGAGTTGCAGTACAGTTTTGTGGTTGGTATTGCATTCAGTAAACGTACACTACAGTATAAACTTCTGAATGTATGGAAAATTAACATTAATTAAACTTCAGTTATAGAAAGCCTTCTACAAATACACTCAATAGAATATAAAAAAAATTGTTACTACAAGCATACTTAAGTTTAAGTGTCCAATCTGTGTTGTCTAGTTCTATTGATTGATTCCAGCTTTGTCATAATCTGTAAAGAGATTAATGGTTTTGTGTCCCTTTGTCCAACACAGATACTGACTTTGATCATTAGGTTGGGAACTTGTGATAGAGCTAGGAATTTGGTCTTCAAATTGAAACAGATCTTGGTCAGGTGTGATAGATTTATATTTCTATATAAATATATTTCATAAGCTCTATGCCCAACACGGGGCTTGAACTCAAAACCTCCAGATGAAGTCTCCTGGTCTACCAACAGAGCCAGCCAGGTACCCCTTATATTTCTCATTAATGGCAGACTTGTTTTTAGTTTCCCTTGATGTTGCAGCTAAGTAGTAAATGTACATTCTATATTACACAGTTAAGATATTGTAGACCTTAAAGGGACAACACCTTTGTTTAATCTTGTCATTTTAGACAACACTTAGGTTATAAATTTTCAGTCTGCTGTTGACTGGCATTAGTTGCTCAGTAGATACTTGTTGAATGAATGCATAAAAGAATGAACCTTACAGATAACTTTTTAACCTCTCTGCCTTCACTCCTTATGTGTTAATAGCCACAGCTAAATAGACCAATTTAAGAAAGCTGAAGAGTAAGATGACTTTAGAAAGTGTTTATAAATTAATAGAATCAGGATCGGAGAAACACGGATGTAATTTTCATTATAGTTTCCAATAGCCATTAAGTAGGGGAATTATAATCTTTTAAGCTATAGCAATGGCTCTAAGGCTACAGGTTTTTGCAGGAAAAAAATTTTTTTAATGTTTACTCATTTTTGAGAGAGAGAGAGAGAGAGAGAGAGAGAGAGAGAGAGAAAGGAGAGAGAAGAGAGAGAACAAGCTGGGTAGGAGCAGAGAGAGAGGGAGACAAACTCCAAAGCAAGTTTGTTGTTGTAACCTCTGAGAGGTTAGCACAGAGCCTGATGCAGGGCTCGAGCCCACAAACTGTGAGATCATGACCTGAGCTGAAGTCAGCTGCTTGACCAACTGAGTCACCCAGGGGCCCCAGGAAAAAAATCTTTTTCGATGTTATTAGTGATTAGCCTGCATTACCAGGTTTAGGAAATCTCTAGAATGAGATTTTTGACAGTCCAAGCCCAGAGTATAACTTAAATATAATTGTGTGATAATCCTAACACTACTCTCTTGAATTACAGTCCTTGTGAAGAACACAAAAAGACTGAATTTTGCTAACATTTTCTATCATGAAAGGGAATCTTTTCTTTCTTTAGCAATTGGATAGAATTCCTGCTTTGTGTAGGAAAAGTTGGTAGACCTTGAATTCTAAATTGCTCTAGATTGTTCTGTCTTTTTTTTTTCCCAAAAGAATTTGAATAGTTGTTTTTTTCTTTCTAAAACATATTTTTCTCCTTCTCACCCTCATATTTAACTCAGTTATTACTCTTCCTTTAAATCTTTTAATTTTGTCTGATGAAGCCAAAATTCTTCTCAAAACATCATTGAGAACTCTCAAAACTTCTTTACTTACCAAGATCCTCATCGTCAGTAGTAGATCCAGGAGTCTTTGCGGTCCCTTGCTTCCAAAGCATAATGGCCCTCAACAGTCCGGAATACCAGTCTCTTTTGTGTTATCTTTGGGATTTTCTGGGTATATTCTTGGCTGACACTGTCAACCTGTGCTGAGATGTACCCCCCGCCGCCCCTTGGGTTCTTACTGGCTGCTTAGTCCTATCCCTTCTAGCCATCAACTCCTCTAACATGGTGACAGAATTTGGTGAGTCCCTACAAGCTCCTAGTGGTTAGGTAAGCAATTGTGGCTGAATCTACAATAGAGTATGTGTTTGCTTTTCAAATTACCAGACCAGGCTGATGGAATAGCTTTCGAGCTACAATGTAATCGCTTAACAACAGTTCAAGAGACATTACTAAAGGCGGGACTGGGAGCATGGAGTACTTTCCTGCTTCTCTAAACAGAGGGTGAACATGCCCTGCCAATGGAGGAAAAACCTCTGAAGTGGTGATGGTTGACACGCTCAGACTTCAGTATATTTTCCATCAATTTGGAGACCCACAATTATGTATATCTGTGGTAGTATCACGTTATCTCATGTGCCTTGCATCCTGGACATAGTTGTATGCTTGCCTTAATTTACTTGTAGTGTTCAATGCCTGCCTTGGTTTATAAGACAAGAACTATTTTACTTGGCTTATTGTAGTTGGAGAAAACCTCATCATGCCTTTTGAGTGGTTGTGTGCCATTTGGTGAGACCTGAGGAGCCAAAAGTAGAACCCATATGGAAGTTAAAGAGAAGTCATTATAGCTTAATAAAAGTAGATTAAGGAGAGCTGTTGAAAAATGTTCGGTAATACCCTCACATGTGTGGAGTTATGTTACTATGATGTGTATCCAGCGGAAGCTGGATAAGCTATTACAGGGATTTTGTGAAAGCACTGAAGAATGGGTTTTGTGGGCTAGCTGATAGACTAATGGTGAGATTTGATTGATGCATACATGTCCAGTAGTTGTAGACAGGTTCACAGAAAGAGAACAAGCTGAAAAGATTTCTGTTGATTGTAGTCAGTGAGCAAGAGGAGATTGCCAAGTGAGAGTGTACCCAGGAAAGTCTTTGGCTTTGGTGTCAAGATACTGCTGGCCTTGTGAAAGGAGTTTGGAAGTATTCCCTCTTCTTCAAAGTTTTGGAAAAGTTTGAGAAGGATTGGTGTTTTTTCTTCTTTTAAATGTTTGATAGAATTGGGATGGCTGGGTGGCCCAGTTGGCTAGGCATCTGACTTCGGCTCAGGTCATGATCTCACTGTTCTGAGTTCGAGACCCGCATCAGGCTCTGTGCTGACAGCTCAGAGCCTGAAGCCTGTTTTGGATTTTGTGTTTCCCTCTTTGTCTCTGTCCCTCCCACGTTCAGGCTCTGTCACTCTCTCTCAAAAATAAGCAAACATTAAATGTTTGATAGAATTCACTAGTGAAGCTATCACGTACAGAGCTTTTTTTTGTTTTGGAAAATTGTTGACTAAAGCCTATCCAGGTAACTTACTTCTTCGTGATTTAGCAGGTTTTATGTTTCTAGGAATTCACCCATTTCATCTAGGTTATCCCATTTGTTGACATATAATTGCTTATAATACTTTTTTTTCTAAACGTTTATTTTGAGAGAGAGAGAGAGAGAGAGAGAGAGAGAGAGAGAGAAGACAGACTCTGAAGCAGGCCCTGCACTGCCAGCGCAGAGCCTGATGGGATGCTCTCACCTACTGTGAGATCATGACCTCAGCCGAAATCCAGAGTCAGACGCTTAACCAACTGAGCCACCCCAGTGCCTCCATAGTTCTCTTTTGATCTTTTTTTATTTCTGTGGAAACCTTAGTAATGTCCCCACTTTGATTTCTGATTTCAGTAATTTGAGTCTTTTTTGCTGTTTTCTTAATCCATCTAGCTAAAGGTTTGTCAAATTTTATTATCTTTTTTTCAGGGAACGAACTGTTTTTCCTCTTTATTTCATTTATCTTATCTTTATTTCCTTCTGCTAGCTTTGGACTTTAGACTCTTCTTAGTTCCTTAAGTTGTAAAACTAGGTTTGGAATGCTTTTTATTTTTAAAATTATTATTTTTTGAGAGTGTGAGTGGGGGAAAGGAGCAGAGGGGCAGAGTGGAAGAATCTTAAGCAGGCTCTGTGCTCAGCATAGAGCCTGTTGCAGGGCTTGATCCTACAACCTTAGGATCATGACCTGAGCTGAAATCAAGAGTCCACTGCTTAACCAACTGATCCACCCAGGTGTCCCCCACCTTTTTTTTTTTTTTTTAAAGTTTTAAAAACATTTGGGGTGGAGGGGCAAACAGGGAGGGAGGGGGAGAGAGAGAGATGGGGGATCCCAAGCAGGCTTTGCCATCAGCTCGAGCCCTATGTGGGACTCAAACTCATGAATTGTGAGAATGTGACCAGAGCCAAACCAAGAGTTAGGCACTTAGGTGATTGAGCCACCCAGGTGTCCTAGATTATTGTTGTAACCTCCTCTGCCATCTTCCTAGAATCTTCTCTAGTTAATTACACAAATATTTACCAAATATTCATTCGATGTTGACTTTTTGTCTAACCACAACAGACCTAATGAAAGGTCATAAAAATATAGGTGCTAGTGTTGACTGTGGCTAAGAGCATAGTCTTATTAAGGCAGTGTCTTCATTATTGCCGCGTAACAAACCACCTCAATTTAGAAGCTTAAAACAACTATTGGGTTGGTCATGATGTATGTGGTAGTTAAGGAATTTATCAGAGATGACTTAGCTCTGCTCCACATGGTTTTATTAAAATTTCTTTTTTGAGAGAGTGTGAAAGAGCATGTTGGGGCAGAGAGAGAGGGAGAGAGAGAATCTACAGCAGGCTCCATGCTCCACATAGAGACCAATACGGGGCTCGATCTCATGACTCTGGAATCATGAGCTGAAGTGAACTCACTAGTCGGTTGCTCAACCGACTGAGCCACCCAGACGCCCCTCTGCTCCACATAGCTTTAATTGGACTCATTTGTGTGGCTGCGTTCACCTGGTGGCTAGACAGGGCTAGAAGATAGGAGGGCTTTGTGCTGGTCGGCAGCTGGTGTGCCGTGGTTCTTCTCTGTGTCCTCTCTTGCCACGTGGTCACTTAGCCTCAGGCCCTTTCTTTCCAGCTGTATAGCCTGGGCTTCTGACTTGGTGTAGGGTTTCCAAGTTTATATATCCTTCTGAGGATTCTATAAAACATATGGACCTTTTCCCCAGAAGAATGTTCCTATGCTTGCCCACGATTGTAGGGAGTGTCTGGGTTCTGCGGCCTCCCTAGAGCAACTGGTGAATTCAGTGCATTAGTTGCTAATTTCACCAAGATGGTGTGATTTGAAATTCTCTTCCGTGTAAAAGTCTCACTGGTTGTTTTTTTTTTTTTTTTTTTTTCCATTTGTAACTACACCTAAAAATAGCGTTAAAGGAAGCATTTGTTCCCCCCGTAATTAGAGACCTGATTCTTGAATCCAGCATCAAAACCATCATGGAATTTTGATCCATGAGACCACACTTTAGAAAGCAAGGCTTTTATGACTTTTATGACTGATGTGCTCTTTTTCCTTCATTGCTTCAGGAGTCACCTGAGAAGGAGCCCTTTCAAAGGGGATGGTCTTGATGCCTAAAAATTTAAACAGATTAGGGGTCTTGGGTATAGGAGTTAGAATAAGAAATACCCTGTAGTAACCCTGCTTGTCAAATTACACTGGTTTTTATACAAAGGTACTGTTCATTTTGTATAGTGCAACTTTTTTCTTTTGCCTTTTTTTTTTTTTATACACTAGATAGGTCCAATTTTAATTCTGAAAGTTGAGTTCTATTAGGTAAACAGGAGTACTTTTAACAGTCCCCCTTCACTTCTGTCTGTATAGGTCAGTGAACTACTTATGCCCAAGCCGTGGCAAGGTGTCAGGATGAGCAGGGGAACCTTCCATTATCTTTTCAGCCATTCTGGACAGTTCGTGAAGAAAAGTACTCATTCAGTGAGTAACTTTGGTCTCTTCTAAACACTTAGCTGTGACCTTCCTTCTTTTCATCACTCCCCACCCACTCCTTTTTAAAATTATTTATTTATTTATTTATTTATTTATTTATTTATTTAATTTAGTGAGACTTGAGCAAATAAAACATGATTTTTATTTAGGCTTACCTGGTATGTTAGGGAAGAAAAAAAATACCTTATAAGGGTTGTTAAAATTGAAGTCAGTCATGACTCATTACACTAAGAAAAAGAAACACTTAACACTTAGAGATCCTTTTGGGGCTTGTTAAGGTCCTCTTTCATTTAATTAAACTACAGGGCCCCTGGTACATGAAAGGTAATTGGGACTGTATGAACAGTGTCCTGTAAGAATCACAATCGTCACTGCCCCTTGTGTCTCGTGTCCACTAAGCTTTCAAGTAGACAGCACACGAGGCCAGTGAAAGAAGTGAGGCCGGAAAGAGCCTACTTCCTCATCTAGAACACTCCTCACTGACCCTGTAATGGGGTAAGGCTGTCTTTAGTGTGATCTTGATCTTCTTTCATTCTCTTTCCTCTTTTTGATTGGTGAGGTGTGAAGGGACATTTTTGTCCTTGTTTGATCAGATGCCTCGCGTTATTACTTGAAGGTGTGGAACCTTCAAGATCTTTGTGTAAATCCACTTCATCGTTTCTTGTACCTTGTCTTCCAATCTGTGTGAACTGGAGAACCTTCTTGACCATTGAGGAGTAAGAGGAGATCTGTCCAGGATTGACACCCAATTTTTATATTTTCCATTGTCATTCTAGGAAATTTTTATAAAAGTGTTCCCTTTTCTTCCTTTGACCCCACTCTTGAAATACTTGCTAACTAAAACAAGATAGAAAGAATTCATGGAAGAAAATAAGACTGATTAAAATGGTATTGATTAATATTTCTTTTGGATTACTTCCTCAGTTTTTAAATGGTGTCTGATGTCAAGATTTGAACTGCACTGTCAAATTTTCTCCATTACATTGATTTCCCACTTTTTAAGTTTATATGTTTTGAGAGAGACAGAGACTGTGCAAGCAAGGGAGGGGCAGAGAGAAGGGAAGAATCCTAAGAAGGCTCTACACTGTCCACAAGGAGCCTAATGTGGGGTTCGAACCCATGAAGCTGAGATCATGACCTGAGCCAAAATCAAGTCTGACACTTAATTGACTGAGCCTCCCAGGTGCCCCTCCCACTTTTTTTATATTTGGCTTGAACTTTATTTTATTTTTTTTCTTAATTTACTTCCAAATTAGTTAGCATATAGTGCAACAATGATTTCAGGAGTAGATTACTTAGTGCCCCTACCCATTTAGCCCATCCTCCCTCCCACAACCCCTCCAGTAACCCTCAGTTTGTTCTCCATATTTATGAGTCTCTTACGTTTTGTCCCCCTCCCTGTTTTTATATTTTTGCTTCCCTTCCCTTTTGTTCATCTATTATGTCTCTTAAAGTCCTCATATGAGTGAAGTCATAGGATATTTGTCTTTGACTAATTTCACTTAACAGAATGCCCTCCAGTTCCATCCACGTAGTTGCACATGGCAAGATTTCATTCTTTTTGATTGCCGAGTAATACTCCATTTTCTGTGTGTGTGTGTGTGTGTGTGTGTGTGTGTGTGTGTGTGTGTACACACACACACACACAACACATCTTCTTTATCCATTCATCCATCGATGGACATTTGGCTATTGTTGATAGTGCTATTATAAACATTGGGGTCATTGGGGTGCATGTGTCCCTTTGAAACAGCACACCTGATCCCTTGGATAAATACCTAGTAGTACAATTGCTGGGTCGTAAGGTAGTTCTATTTTTAACTTTTTGAGGAACCTGCATACTGTTTTCCAGGGTGGCTGCACCAGTTTGCATTCCTACCAGCAGTGCGAAAGAGATCCTCTTTCTCCGTATCCTCACCAACATCTGTCGTTGCCTGAGTTGTTAATGTTAGCCATTCTGACTGGTGTGAGGTGGTATCTCATTGTGGTTTTGATTTGTATTTCCCTAATGATGAGTGATGTGGAGCATTTTTTCATGTGTCGGTTGGCCATCTGGATGTCTTCTTTGGAGAAGTGTCTATTTATGTCTTTTGCCCATTTCTTCACTGGATTATTCTTTGGGTGTTGAGTTTGAGAAGTTCTTTATAGATTTTGGATACTAACCCTTTATCTGATAAGTCATTTGCAAATATCTTCTCCCATTCTGTCGGTTGCCTTTTAGTTTTGCTGATTGTTTCCTTTACTGTGCAGAAGCTTTTTATTTTAATGAGGTCCCAATAGTTCCTTTTTCCTTTTGTTTCCCTTGCCTCCGGAAATGTGTTGAGTAAGAAGTTGCTGTGGGCAAGATCAAAGAGGTTTTTGTCTGCTTTCTCCTCGAGAATTTTGATGGCTTCCTGTCTTACATTTAGGTCTTTCATCCATTTTGAGTTTATTTTTGTGTCTGATGTAAGAAAGTGGTCCAGGCTCATTCTTCTGCATGTCATTGTCCAGTTTCCCCGGCACCACTTGCTGAAGAGACTCTCGATTCCTTTGGATATTATTTCCTTCTTTGTCAAAGATGAGTTGGCCATACATTTGTGGGTCCATTTCTGGGTTCTCTATTCTGTTCCATTGATCTGAGTATCTGTTCTTTTTGGCTTGAACTTTTAGAATTTTGACTGTTTTATTTCTTAAATTCTGTGATGTATAATAAAGCCATATTAATCTGGAATATTTGAGGGAGTCAGGGAATCACAATATAAATAGTATGAGCTTAGAATCTTAAATACAGAGTATTTTTTCAAGGTTTATTATTTGCATGCATGTGTGTGTATATATGTGTGTGTGTACACACACACACACACACACGCGTTAAAAACTTGAACCACAATTTGCAATTACCTGAGCCTTGGTTTTACGTGTAAATGGATACTTGTAAGTGCTTGAGGCTACAAGTTCTTAATAGTTAAGCAATGACCCTTGAAGTCTTGGTTATTACAGGTACTGTGTTTGTGTTTAGTAAACCTTTTATTTTTTTCCTCATAGATCAGGTAAAGGTACATCTAGCTCAGCTATATGCACTATTACGTTATTAATAAACAGAGTGGAACTACTAAGACTTTTTGAGAAATTCTACAGCTTCTCTGTGTATGTGCATTTACATGGCTATTGTATCTACTACACACACATTGATATGTGGGTGCATATGTGTTAAAATCTCCAAACATGCCACATATTTGGGGACAATTTGAGTAAGTCATCTTTGGATATAAGCTAGACTTAAGCTTTCTGAGGGGAAGAATCCCATACCCTGGCATTCTTGATCCCAGAGTAAACCTACTTGTCAAAAGATTTTGCTCAAATACCCACCTCAAAGTGGGTAGGAGGACCCAAGCTCCATTTCCTTTATTTTCAGAATACTAATGAATGGGAGGGAGAATGTGTTGAGGCGGGGCCTGGGGGGGGGTGAGGCGGGGCCTGGGGGGGGTGAGGCGGGGCCTGGGGGGGGTGAGGCGGGGCCTGGGGGGGGTGAGGCGGGGCCTGGGGGGGGTGAGGCGGGGCTGGGGGGGGGTGAGGCGGTGTACTGTTGATGTACTGGTGAGCCTGAGTGTGATTCCTTGCCCGTCCCTGATTCTTAGGCCTGCTGTGTGGGTACTACTAATTAAAAACAGGGTTTAGTGTCAGTCCTGGATGTGAACGTCCATGCTATCATTATCTGGCTGTGGGATCTATCTTGAGCAAATGAAGTTAACCTCACCAAGCTTCAGTTTCCTGATCTAGAAAATGGGGATTGTAATTATAATCTCACCAGGTTTATGTGTTCCAGGAGGGATGTTAGATAGTGGAAAACAGGTGGTTCCTGCCTTACAGATGGGTGGATCAGTTTGTACAAGATAGATGATAATCAACCTTTATGAAAAAGGCCTTTTTGACAATGTATATCCTACATAACTGTATCTTAATAGATGATAGCTTCTTATAGGATGTAGTCCTTGTCTTACTCATTTTTGTAACTAGCTTCTAGAACTTGATACTCAGGAAATGATCACTGAACGGATGATGCATACTCCCTTTCAACCTACCATATCATTGGAATTTCTCATCATTACATTTCTTTCTTGCATGTGTTGAGAAACTCATGTGGTCTAAGGTTTGCCGGGAGGGTGGCATGTCTTACACGTTTGCATTGGCCAAAACGGATTATTGATCTGGTTTGGCTGGACATGTGTTCCCTAACTTCCTCAGGATTGCTGTTTGACTTCCTAAGGCTGATCTTTTTTTAGGGAGAAGGTTAAGACTTTTGTTACCTAGGCAGAGATCAGGTTTTTATACACCAGTAGGGGCTAGTTTATCTGATTTTTACCCTTTCATTGGTCAAAAGTTTGTACTGCTGCAGCTTTTGTTTCTTTACTTTTGTAAAAATTTTAATGTTTATTTTTGAGAGAGAGCGCACGTGCAAGTGAGTGGGATAGGGGCAGAGAGGAAGCCCCAGAATCTGAAGCAGGCCCCAGGCTCTGAGCTGTCAGCACTGAGTCCGACTGTGAGATAATCACCTGAGTTGAAGTCAGATGCTAAACTGACTAAGCCACCCAGGTATCCCTGTGTTTCTTTTTTGAAGGGAATTCTATTATTTGAATTTTGGAATTCTTTGTTCTCTATTTTAATTTTATTTTTTTAATTTACATCCAAATTAGTTAGCATATAGTGCAATAATTTCAGGAGTAGATCCCTTAATGCCCCTTAGCTCGTCTCCCCACCCACAACCCCTCCAGCAACCTCTAGTTTCTCTGTATTTAAGAGTCTCTTATGTCTTGTCCCCCTCCCTGTTTTTATATTATTTTTGCTTCCCTTCCCTTATATTCATCTGTTCTGTATCTTAAAGTCTTCATGTGAATGAAGTCCTATATTTGTCTTTCTCTGACTAATTTCGCTTAGTATAATACCCTCCAGTTCCATCCACGTAGTCGCAAATGGCAAGATTTCATTCTTTTTGATTGCCGAGTAATACTCCATTGTACATGTATACCACATCTTCTTTATCCATTCATCCATCGATGGACATTTGGGCTCTTTCCATACTTTGGCTACTGTTGATAGTGCTGCTATAAACATTGGGGTGCATATGTTCCTCCGAAACAGAACACTTGTGTCCCTTGGATAAATACCTAGTAGTACAATTGCTGGGTTGCAGGGTAGTTCTATTTTTAATTTTTTGAGGAACCTGCATACTGTTTTCCAGAGTGGCTGCACCAGTTTGCATTCCCACCAGCAGTGCAAAAGGGTTCCTCTTTCTCCGCATCCTCACCAACATCTGTTGTTGCCTGAGTTGTTAATGTTAGCCATTCTGACAGGTCTAAGGTGGTATCTCATTGTGGTTTTGATTTGTATTTCCTGGATGATGAGTGATGTTGAGCATTTTTCTATCGTGTCATTTGGCCATCTGGATGTCTTCTTTGGCGAAGTGTCTATTCATGTCTTATGCCCATTTCTTCACTGGATTGTTTTTTGGGTGTTGAGTTTGAGAAGTTCTTCATAGATTTTGGATGCTAACCCTTTATCTGATATGTCGTTTGCAAATATGTTCTCCCATTATGTCAGTTGGCTTTTCGTTTGCTGATTGTTTCCTTTGCTGTACAGAAGATAATTATTTTGATGAGGTCCCAGTAGTTAATTTTTGCTTCTGTTTCCCTTGCCTCTGGAGATGTGTTGAGTAAGAAGTTGATGCGGGCAAGATCAAAGAGGTTTTTGCCTGCTTTCTCCTCGAGGATTTTGATGGCTTCCTGTCTTACATTTAGGTCTTTCATCCATTTTGAGTTTTTCTTGTGTGTCTGATGCAAGAAAGTGGTCCAGGTTCATCCTGCTGCATGTTGTTGTCCAGTTTCCCCAGCACCACTTGTTGAAGAGACTGTCTTTATTTGGAGTTCTTTGTTTTCTTTATTGTCTGTTGAGTGTAAGTAGATTGTTTCTGTCTATTGTTGTCATGGTTTTCTAAGATTTTATTGTTATTTGCAGGAGAGCTTTATGGAAATCCTGGGTAGCTTTGGTTGGGGATGTATCTTTTGTTAATTGTTTGACTTAGAGGTTCTATGACCACTCGGGCAATAAAGACTTATATTTCAAACCTGTATGAAGTGCAGGTCCAGTACTTAAAAATGTTCAGGGTGGACCTTCTTTCTCCTACATAGAGCCTAGAGACAGACACGTGTCCTTAGCCTGCTTGGTGGGCAGATTTTTTGCATTTGACTCTTGTAAAGGTGTGTGTCTCTTTGAAGGTTTGGGCTTCATGTGGATATCAGCTGCTACTCCTCTCTTTATGTGACTTACGAAGTTGCAGATGCAGAATTTAAGCACTTTAAGCAGGAGAGGATTTACTGTAAAACAGTAAATGCCTGCACAATAGTTGGAAGAGTTGAAGAAATAGATTCTAGCTGTATCCCTTAAATAAGCAAATATTTATTGAGCAGCTGCTATGTGCTAACACTGTTCTGGGATCATTAATGAACAAAACAGACAAAGGTTCCCCACGCTTCTGGAGCTCACATTCCAGCAGGGTTGAGTCTTGAACAATTCCCAAAGCCATACCACAACACTAGGCCAACAAAAGTGCTGCTCAGTTGGGATTGTAAAGACCACAGAGATCACCACCACATTGCTATGGCAGAGAAACCACCATGAACAGGAAGCCTCATCTGATGAGAATCAGCTCCAGAATTATGCCTCTTGCTCTGATTTGCACCAAGGCCCATATCTTGCCTCTTGATACTCATGAAGCTATTTATTAGACACTATAAACTCTGCTAATGATGCTGCAGAAAAATCAAATGCCTTGACTGTGTCCATTGGCCAAAGTAGCAGAAGCAGCAGAATCTGGCTTTCACTTTGGTTTTACTTTTTCAATTCTGTATCGGTGAGTGTGGTCAGTGGAAACTAAGTAGTATCAGGAACCTCTAGCTGTTAGGGTTTGTGGGAAATGTAATTTTGAGTCTTCCAATCTCTATAGTGCAGAGGTGAGCCCCTACAGGGGAAGTAGAATGGGTATTGAATGCCAGCCCACCATGTCCAGCATACTTTTCTTGTTCCCACTTGGTTTTTTAGAACCCCATCCCATACCCATCATCCCAGCTGAGGAGAGGAGCAGCTCACATGTACCTGGCATTTAGTTCCCTCTGCTTTTCTGGCTCCTTTTCTCCTTTTTGCTAACAGTTACGCCTTTAAAGTAATGATTGTTGTATGCAGAAAATTTTAAGCAAATCTGCAGGTTGTGTATACCATATGTTGTCAGAATTAGATGTGCCTAGATTTCAATGACTAACTTACCATAATTTTCTTGAGTAATTTGTTAGAAATGTGTTACATCTGATAGGGATGAAGGTTGGGGGGAAATGGTAGGCATTACATTGTTTTGTTTTTTTTTTAAGTTTTTGGAACACAGTTCACTCTTTAGGACAGTGTGGCTGAATAATAACTTGCAAGAAGGAACAGAATTGTTTTCTACAAGAACATATGTAAAATTGACTTCATTGGGTGTACTATGAATGTATAGATTTGGTTAACCACTATGATCAAGATACAGAACCGCTTCATCACCCTGGAAAAACTCCCTTGTGCTGTCCCTTCACAGTCCTACCCTACATCTATCCTAACCCCTGGCAACCAGTGATCTGTTCTGGTTTTTTTATTTAATGGGGGTTTTCTACCTAGATAACCATGTTGTCATAAATAGGGACAATTTCATTTTTTCCCCCCGATGTGTATGGTTTTTTTTTCTTATAGCATTGAGTAGATAGGGCTTGTAATATGGTGTCCAATAGGATTATCATCCTTGCCCTGTTCCTCATCTTGGAAAGCATTCAGTCACCATTAAGTATGTTAACTGTGAGTGTTTTGTAGATGCCCTTCATGGAGTTAAATTTGCAACTACATTCAGTTTGAGTGTTACTAATCAAGAATACTTACTGGATTTTGTCAAAGGCTTTTTCTGCATCTACTATGAGCATGTGGTTTTTCTTTTGGGGGGAAAGTACTCTATTACATTCACAAATAGTGAACAAATCTTGAATTCTTGGAATAAATTCGACTTGATCATAGTGTGTTATTATCAATTGCTGGATTTGATTTGCTAATATTTTGAAGAATTTTACATACAGGTTTTACTGGTCTATAGTTTTCTTATAGTATTTTTCTCTGGCTATGGTGTCAGGTTAATACTGGTTTCATAATATGAATTGGGAAGTACCCCTTCCTCTTTTATTTTCTGTAGAGATTGTATATAATTGACATTACTTTTTTAAACATTTGGTAGACTGCACTAATGAAACCATCTGGGCCTGGAGATTTTTCTCCCCAGAATGTCTTTAACTACAATTAAATTTTGTTATTAGTTCTAGGACTGTTAAGGTTATGTATCTTACCTTGGTTGAGTTTTGATAGCTTGGAGATTTTTCTTTCTTTCTTTTTTTTTTTTTTTTTTTTTTTTTTTTTTTTTTTTAAGGTTTATTTTTGAGAGGGAATGTGTGCACATGAGTGGGGTAGGAGCGGGGACAGAGGATCCCAAGTGGGCTTCCTGCTACAGCAGAGAGCCCAATGTGAGACTCAAACTTCAAAACTGTGAGATGACCTGAGCCAAAGTTGGATGCTCAGCCAACAGAGCTACCCAGATGCCCCCTTAGCTTGGAGTTTTTAATGACCTCTAAGTTGTTGAATTTGTGGAATTTTTGTACTATTCTCTTATCCTTGTAATGTCTTACCCTTGTCAGTTTCTGTAATGAAATTCCTCTTCATTCCTGTTATTATAATTTGTTATGTCTCTTTTTTTCTTTGTGAGTCTTGCTCGAGATTTATCAGTTTTATTGACCTTTCCAAAGAGCCAAAGTTTGGTTTCACTGAGTTGTTGTTGTTGTTGTTGTTGTTGTTGTTGTTGTTTCTGTTTTCAGTAGTTAGAACAGTAGTACCTTTTTTTATTTCATCTCCCTTGTTGGACTCCAAAGTTCTGACATTTTTTTTTGTTTTATTATAAAAATTAAAGGACTTGTATATGATCAAAACTGGTGATATTTCATTCTGTAATGTAACTGTAATTAATACTTTAATTTGTATATAGGTTGAGCCTAAAAGTTGAACAGGAGGTGCCTAGCTGGCTCAGTTGGTAGAGCCAGTTGATCTTGGGGTTGTAAGTTCAAGCCCCGTGTTGGGTGTAGAGAACACTTAAAAAGTAAAACCTTAAAAAAAGTTAATTGGGGCGCCTGGGTGGCGCAGTCGGTTGAGCATCCGACTTCAGCCAGGTCACGATCTCGCGGTCCGTGAGTTCGAGCCCCGCGTCGGGCTCTGGGCTGACAGCTCAGAGCCTGGAGCCTGTTTCGGATTCTGTGTCTCCCTCTCTCTCTGCCCCTCCCCCGTTCATGCTCTGTCTCTCTCTCTGTCCCAAAAATAAATAAAAAAACATTAAAAAAAAAAATTAAAAAAAAAAAAAAGTTAATTCACATTATAGCTATATAAATATTTTTCATGCCCTAATACTATACCTTGATTTACATTTCGTTTCTTACATAACGCTTTTTTCTCCCAAAATTTATTCTTTGAGGTTTTTGCCTTTTATTATATCCTCAATTATTTTCAGATTCCCCATTATATAATCTATTGAGTTCTGTTTTCCCTCCCCTCCCTGAAATCTCTCTGGAGCCCATTTTTGTTCCAAACTGCACTAACTACTCTCTAAGCCTTGTTCATAGCTATCATCCTGTGAATTCCCATGATTGTTTTCCTACATTAGATTGTTTCCTAAATCCCATGTCCACTCCCTTCTTGGCATGTTCCCAGATTCTGATGGAATATATACTGAAGGACTATGCTATGGAAGGATGTGAAGAAAAGTTATTTCCTGGTCATTTTGTTAAGTTTGCATATGTGACGGTTTGTTGGGTTGGGCATGGAATGCTAGGATGAAAAGAATTTTCCCTGAGAATTAAAAAAATTTTTTTTTAATCTTTATTTTTGAGAGAGAGAGAGAGAGAGAGAGTGAGTGAGTGAGTATGAGTAGGAGAGGGGCAAAGAGAGAAGGAGACACAAAATCTGAGGTAGGCTCCAGGCTCTGAGCTGTCAGCACAGAGCCTGACACGGGGCTTGAACTCAAACTGTGAGATCATGACCTGAGCCGAAGTCAGACGCTCAACTGACTGAGCCACCCAGGTGCCCCGTTCCCTGAGAATTTTTATGGATTGTTTTACTGTCAGCTACCATCCAGCCCTACTGATGAGGAGGCCAGTCTTACCTTAATTCTTCATCCATTGTAGGGGACTGATTTTTGTTGTTGATATTTTAGAAGATTGCTTGTAGTGATACATCCTGACAAGGAGCTTTTGAAATTGATTGTATTGCTCATTGGTGGGCCATGTTAGTTTGAAGACCCATGTTAGTTAGTTTCCAATATTGCTTTGATAATATTCTCCTTTCTGTTTTCTGTTTTCCTGGAACTCAAAATTAACTATGGGAACTCTGTTATGGTTCTTGATTGCTGTGTAATAAACTACCCCAAAAGTTAGTGGTTTAAAAACCTCCATCATCTGCCCACAGATCCTGTGGACTTCAAACAGGGCATACATAGCATGGATGGCTTGTTCTGTACCCTCAAATCTAAGGCCTCTGCTCAGAACACGTGAAAGGCTGGTGATGACTCAAACAACTGGGGGCTAGAGTCATCTGGAGACTTGTTTATATGTCTGGTGATTGGGCTGGGATGATTTGAAGGCTGGCCTCAGCTGAGACTTGACCAGAGCACCTGCACGTGGCCTTTGTATATAACTTAAATCGTCACAGTAGTGGCTGCATTCTGAGAGGGATAATCTGGACAGGGAGCCTTTGGAGATGGAGTGGCCAGAGCTAGAGCATCCCAAGAGAGCAAGGTGAGGGGCACCTGGGTGGCTCAGTTGGTTGAGCGTCTGACTTTGGCTCAGGTCATGATCTCCCGGTCTGTGAGTTCGAGCCCCGCGTCGGGCTCTGTGCTGACAGCTCAGAGCCTGGAGCCCGCTTCGGATTCTGTGTCTCCCTCTCTCTCTGCCCCTTCCCTGCTCACTCACACACACTCTTTATCTCTCTCAAAAATAAATATTAAAAATTTTAAAAATTAGATCACTTCTCCATTCTATTGGTTATTAGTGCACTTAGTAGGGTCAGTCCAGACCCAAGGGGAAAGGTTGTAGACTCCATATCATTCCCTTACAAAAGAGGTGAACAGCACAGTGCTGAATTTCCCATATTTCCCATATTTCCCATATTTCATGTAACCATATGAAAAGTAACACTTGATGTAGTATTGAAACATTGAAATTTTGATGATACCTCTAAGTGAGTCCTTGTGTCTGAAGAGTATTTTCTAGTTCTAGAGCCCACTTATGAAAACAACTGGTAGTAAAGTATAAACAAACTAAGAATGATGAAATGTTCATTTAGAACCAGCAGTAAAAGAGTTTGAGGGCTACATATGGGGAGGAGTGAGAAAGTAAAAGTGAGTTTGAGCATTCAGTAAGAGGTTGTCAGAGAAGAGAGTTGGAGGGCTGTGGTAGCAATGGGTCCCTTCATAGGTCAAGGGGCACAGAGTATGCCAACAAGCCGTGTAAGGAACCATCTGCCTCTGGCCTGGAGATGGGCTCTTTGATTTAAGGTACACGCACCATGTTCCCTCAGTAGCCTATTATTACCAAGGCAAATTGAAGTTCCTTAATGCCAGTGGTGGTCGTGCTATGGATTTCATGTTCTGTTGACTATGATTGCCTTTCTTTGAAGCCTAATGTTTCTTCAAGAACAAAGATGAGTGAAAGTCTTGTCACCTGAATGAAAACCTCACTGAACATTTGGAAATGCAGATTACTAGGCAAATAATTGTCTTCAAAGTAGGGAGGATGAATGTATTCATGATAGTGAACATACTTAGTTTATCGGACTATATACAATTAATTCATTGGTGTTTATATTTGAATTGAAAATACCATTTGAAAAACTACCATATGGGCACTCTGGAACCTGAAAAGCACAGTGAAGGAAAAACAAAAACAAAACAAGTGACTATGGCTTCTGAAAATCTTGTGTGAACATTACCATAATGTGCTTAAGGGCATTTTTTAGTTCTAGTAATTGCTTGCCCTGGTCATAGCCATAGCCAAAGGGATAAGAAAAGTTGTGCTCCTCAAGTTTCAACTTGCTTTGCTTTTTCCCATAGTAAATACTAAAAATATTTTGTTAACACAATTCTTAGGTTAGTAGGATAGCCCACAGAAGTATATTGACTCGATATATTCCTGTTGAGTCAATACTACATTTTAAATGTCCTATTTTAGCAACTCTAATAAATAGCTTTTTATGAACTCTTATCATGACTTTGTTCCTGTGGGAAATTTCTTCTGGTTTAGAAACCTTTTTTTTAGTGCTACAACCTGCTTATTACTTAGATATTGAGGGTGTGTAATAAAAGTTTTTCTAATGCTGATGAATAATTTATAATGGGAACACAGATGTGAAATCAAGGTTTTGGGTTTAATGTTCAGGATCTATCTAAAACATAAATTTTATATTCTATAGGCCAGCTATATTGAAGTCTGTTAAATATTTGTAAGGTGTAATCTAGATGAAAACAATTCAGGAGAGCGACCCAAATAGTAATGATGAGAAGTACCATTGTGTGGTCCTATATGAAGTTTATCTGCACTGCACTTAGAAACAAGGTTAAATCAATGTAGTGTATTTCATCTTTAGATAAAACTACAGTATTAAGCAGTAAGGACACTTCCCCCCCCCCCCCCACCTTGGCAGCCCCATTAGATTTCGAAACCTGGTTTTATAGTTATTTCCTCCCCCTTTAAGAATGACTGAATCCTGTATCATAATGTGGAGTAACCTAAAGGATAAGACACAGAAAGAATAACCTCTAGTATGAAAGTATTACCTCTAGACATCATGAAGGTTTAGAACCATTACCTTCTTGAGAATAAAAAATGTTTAACATGGCTTGTGCTAGATAGGCTACATCTCCTATTGATAGTTCTATGTCTCCTTTCAAGTCCCCTGCCCCAACTCCATTTCTGGTTATCTAATTTAGAGTTTATAAAATCTATTGTGTCTTAAACTTTCATAACTTGTTGAGGGAATAATTGACAAATATACTTGCATATATTGAAAGCATACGACATGATATGATAGACCTATTTACTGTCAAGTGGTAATTAACATCATCCATCACCTCATAGTTAACTCACTTTTGGTTTTTTTGACAGTATGTTACTTAGGATCTACTCAGCAACTCTCAAGTTTCAAATAGCGTACTAACTATAGTCCCCTTGCTGTACATCACGTAGGTTGATGCCGTATTAAATTGTACCCACTTAAGTGGCTGTTACGCAAACATTTTCATGGGCACTTAGGTCCTGCTTTATAAAGGCTGGGTTAATCCCTTATGGATACCAGAAGCCATACTTCTGGCTTTTGTCATACTTAATGGCTTTCGTCATAATGCAAATGTGACTTAAAGTAATGGGGTAGGTGCTCAGTGAATGCATACTTCTATTTGGAGGGTAGTTTTACCTCCATCTAGAGCAAGGAAGCCCCTCACGGTTTTAGTGTTGTGGCAAAGGAAATGAGAATGGCCTGGCTGACCACATCAATATGCATAATTGACAAGCTACTCAATACTTCGAAAGATAAGTACTTTCCACTCTTTGGCTATCAAGTGTAACTCCGTGTAAGTATTGTACTACAATGTATTGTTCTCTGGCTCTTGTTTGGTCATTAAAAAAAAAAAAAAAACACGTTATGTCGTTACACAGAAAATGACTTGTATCCCTCATGTTTATTTGCTAACTCAAAGTGAACAAATTCGAGGAGCTTGAAAAACACTAGTTTGCCTCTAGGCAGGATGGTCCTTAAAACATGAGTGTGATTATGACAGAATGAATAATAGATGACCCCTAAGGGTTGAGGTAGGCACTGAGATTGGAAAGGAAGAAGTACAACTTGATGTGCAAGATGTCATGATCTCGTATGTTGAAAATATTGAAGATTCCACTATAAAACTGTTGCAAGTCACAAACAAGTTAGCAGGATGGCAGGGAGGGAACATGAGCAATATATTAAAGCCACTTGTATTTCTATACATTTGCAATGAACAATCTGACAATGAAATTTAGAAAACTGTTCAACTTGCAGTACACCAAAATACTTAGGAATAAACTTAAAAGAATTGTCAACTTGTTTTGTAAACTACAAAAAATTATGGAATGTCCAGAAGAGGCAAATCTGGAGAGACAAAGTAGATTAGTGCTTGGCTAACAGTGGGGGTAAATGGCTGGGAGACGTGGAGTGACTGCTCATGGGTACGGGTTTCTTTTTGGGGTGATACAGTTCTGGAATTACATCATGGTAATGGTTGGACAACTCTGAACATCCTAAAAGCCATTGAATTTTATACTTGAAGTGGACATGTATGTACAGTACGTGAATTATATTTGAGCAGCAAAAAAGGTAAGGTAGTCAAAAAATAATTTCATATTGTTAAGCTGTAGGTATCTTTTCATGTCAGTAACATATATTTCTGGTTAAATTTTTCTCCCAAACACTACAGAGCTCAACTTGAGGCACTGCAAACTTGTTCGCATTTTCTCTAGGCTAGGTGGGCTCATACTCTGCTTAGGAACTCTTTGAAATCTGGAAAACATTATGGTAATTTACAGAAGAAATTTTTTTAATTTGCCTGGTATGTAGGTGCCATAAACTAGCTTTGAGAATAAAGATGTTTTTATTGAGTTACAGTAAGAATTTAGTTTTAGAGGGGTGCCTGGGTGGGTAGGTCAGTTAAGTGTTGGATACTTGACTTTTGGCTCAGGTCATGATCTCATGGTCATGATCTCATGGTCATGAGATTGGGCTCTGTTGGGACTCTGCACTGATGGTATGGAGCCTGCTTGGGATATTTTCTCTGTCTCTTTCTGTCTGTCTCTGTCTCTTTCTCTCTGCTCCTCTCCCTCTGAAAAAAAATTTTTTTTTTTTTTTTTAAATGAACCATTTCAGAGCACCTGGGTGACTCAGTCGGTTAAGCGTCCAACTTTGACTCAGGTCATGATCTTCTGGTTCATGAGTTCGAGCCCCACATCGGGCTCCCTGTGGTCAGCACAGAGCCTGCTTCAGATCCTCTGTCCCTGTCTCTCTGCCTCTCCCCACCTCATGCTGTCTCCCTTTCAAAAATAAATAGTAAAATTGAAAATGAACCATTTCAAGACAGCAAAAGAAGAGTATTAAATGGAGCTTGGGGATGCCATGCAGCTCCATAGGTCACATACTCAGGAGGACAGTTCTACCGGTCACCACCATGTATACATTAGTTTTAAATTAAGAATACTAAATAGAAATTATTATTTTTTTTTTTTTAATTAGAAATCCTTAAAAGATTAAAAAACTTTGGGGCACCTGGGTGGCTCAGTCGGTTGAGCATCTGATTTTGGCTCAGGTCTTGATCTTAGAGTTAGTGAGTTTGAGCCCCATGTCTGGCTCTGTGCTGACAGACTGGAGCCTGAAGCCTGCTTCGGATTCTGCGTCTCCCTCTCTCTCTGCCCCTCCCCTGCTTATGTCCCTCCCCCTCCCCTCTCTCTCTCTCAAAATAAACATTAAAAAATTTTAAAAAACTTTTTTTTAAAATTTATTTTTAGAGCGTGAGCTGAGGGGAGAGAGGCAAGGAGAGAGTGTGTGCATCTTAGGCTCCAGGCTCAGCATGGAGCCTGACACGGGGCTCGATTCCATAAGCCTGGGATCATGAGCTGAAATCAAGAGTCAGATGCTCAACTGACTGACCCGTCCAGGTGCCCCTTAAAGGGATTTCTCAAGTGCCCACATTACACTTTCCTAACTGTAGGCTCTGAAATCGATATTCCCAACTTACAATACAGTTGACGATATTAGATAAACGCCAGTTTAGACAACCTGATACACTCAACTATGGAAACATTTTTGAGTGTTCGTAAAAATCTGACCAACTTCTAAAAATCTTAAGGACAATTTCATGTTGGCTTATGATATTTGAGTAGACTTTTAAAGATTGGGATTGAACCAGAAAAGGGCATTGCTCAGTAACTGGATTTGAGGGACAATATTTAAAGAAAAAAATTCCTTAGGGGAAAATCTATATATTAAGCTCAAAAAAGGTGCATGCTCTCGTTAGGGATGTGTGTCTATGTGTGTTTTACTTAATTTGTCAACTTTGAAATTCAGAAAAATGTACGATTCATTTAGTTTCCTATAGAGACTAATTTTAGGCATTAATAATGTTATACCTTCAATCAGAAATATAATTGATTGATGTTAAAAAGCAGAGTTTAATGATCTTTCTATATAAACTGTCAAGTTGCACCATTCTATGAATATGTAGATCTACTCAAATATTGGTTTCTAGAATAATTATTCAAATACACATATCTATAAATGAATAATTTTGTGATGTGACACTTCATGAGAATCAGACCTTCTAATAAAACTTAATTTTGGGAAAAAGTATGAAAGTTCATGGATGATTATTTTTCTGATCAATTTTAAAAACTAGTCTTGAAAAGTAATCCATATATTACTACACTGGTAAATTTTGTTTTTTTAACTTTTTAATGTTTATTTTTGAGAGACAGACAGAGCATGAGCTGGGAGGGCAGAGAGAGGGGGAGACACAGAATCTGAAGCAGGCTCCAGGCTCTGTGCTGTCAGCCCAGAGCCTGACAGGGGGCTCAAACTCAAAAACTGTGAGATCATGACCTGAGCCAAAGTCAGATGCTTAACCGACTGAGCCACCCAGGAACCCTCACACTGGTAAATTTTTTTGCAACATAGGTTGGCCTTAATAAGGTACTTTAACCCAGAAAGTTCTATTTCTAAGAATTTATCATAAAGAAGAAATGGGACAAGTTTACAAGGTAATTATAAAAATGTTTATTGCAGCATTGCTTTTAAGAGTGTGAAATTGGGATCCATACCATAGAGTTTTAATCAAGTCAATTACAGTGTATCCATAAAATGGAAATGGGTACACCATTAGAATGTTGTTGACTCTCCTGTACCAAAGAGTGGATTTAGACTATAGAAATTGAGAGAGGAAAAGAGGGGAAGAGAGCTAAATGTAAAAGGACTGGCAGGATCCAAACTTGAAAGTGGTAAGCTAAAGGATACTGTCTGTAATTAGTAGAAAATGAAAGCATAATTACATTACTCAAGGTTTTGAAGGTAACCCATAAAGAATTTACAAGTACTGATAAAAAGTTCACTGGGAGAAATAAAAAACATAGTATATTAGAAGAAAGGACTGGAGGGGTACCTGGGTGGTTCAGTCAGTTAAGCATCCGACTTGGGCTCAGGTCATTATCTTGCGGTTCGTGGGTTCGGGCCCTGTGTCAGGCTCTGTGCTGACAGCTCAGAGCCTGCTTTGGATTCTGTGTCTCCCTCTCTCCCTGCCCCTCCCAAGTCTCTTGCTCTCTTGCTTGCTCTCTCTCTCTCTCCCTTAAAAAAAGGGGAAAAAAAAAAAAAAAAAAAAGACTGGAGGTGGGAGGTGATGAAAATGGTCCAGAGTCCATTGAAGTCTACAGACTGTCTAAACGGGCTAGGTCAAGAAACTGTGACTAGAGCTGTTCACCTTTTTTGGAAGCTTACACTGTTTATGGCCATTCATCTCAAGGTATTTTGTTGTATCATCCATACAGCACACCTGTGTCAAGCTTTCTTGTTGTCATATGCAAACAGAAGAGATTGGAGTTTTTTTTGTTTTTTTTTTAAATGTTTTCTAATGTTTATTTTTGAGAGAGAGAGAGTGTGTGAGCTGGGGAGGGGCAGAGAGAGAGGGAGACACAGAATCTGAAGCAGGCTCCAGACTCTGAGCTGTCAACACGGAGCCCGACACAGGGCTCCAACTCACAGGACTGCAAAATCCTGACCTGAGCCGACATCGGACACTTAACCAACTGAGCCACCCAGGTGCCCCTGGAGTCTGTATTTTTAACAACTAGAGACACATGAAATGTAAGGATCTTTTTGAACTTCACTGATAAAGGTTATTTTAAAATCTTACAAATTTCCAAAAGAAATAGTTGGTGGAACCATTAGATATAGAAATAACTACAAAAGAAACTACTAAAAAGTGTTGGAACATTTTGGAAGAGACAAGAAGTTGTATAATCATATGTATTTCTTTGATTTAAAACAAAATTTAGGGGTGCCTGGGTGGCTCAGTTGGTCAAGTGTCTGACTTTGGCTCAGGTCATGATCTCACGGTCCGTGGGTTCGAGCTCCGCATCAAGCTCCGTGCTGACAGCTCAGAGCCTGGAGCCTGCTTCAGATTCTGTGTCTCCCTCTCTCTCTGCCCCAACCTCCATCACGCTCTGTCTCTATCTCTGAAAAATGAATAAACCTTAAATTTTAAAACAAAATTTAAAACTTTAATACTGTGTTGAAATAGGAAAAACTTTAATACTGTTGAAATAAGAAAATGTTCATATATATTCAAGTGGAAAATCTGTATTGCTAAATAATATATCTTCACTTTTTAAAAGTTTGTTTTGAGAGTAAGCATGAGAGTGTGAGTGGAGGAGGGGCAGAGAGAGAGGGAGAGTGAGAATCCCAAGCAGGCTCTGAGCTGTCAGCGCAGAGCCTATTGTGGGGCTGGATTTCACAAACCAGACTGAGATCATGACCTGAGCCAAAATCAAGAGTCGGATCCTTAACTGACTGAGCCACCCAGGTGACCGAGTGCTATGAATTCTTGTTAAGTTCTTTGTTTCTGTAATTTTTTCAACGTTTATTCATCTTTAATAGAGAGTGCAAGTAGGGGAGGGACAGAGAGAGAGAAGGAGACACAGAATCTGAAGCAGGCTTCAGGCTCTGAGCTATCAGCACAGAGCCCAACATGGGGCTCGAACCCACAAACTGAGATTGTGACCTAAGCTGAAGTCGGATGCTTACGTGACTGAGCCACCCAGGTGCCCCTAAATTCTTCTATAAATATACAAATGTGTGCTTTGCCCCTTTTTATCACATATGATGTCATATTGTATGCACATGGCTATGCCTTGCTTTTTTTCTCTCACACTGTCTTAGTTTTTTGTTGGTACATAAAAGAACGTCCTCATTCCTTTTTTTTTTTTTTTTTTTTTAACTGGTAGCACAGTATTTATTACATGGATGTATCCTAGTTGGTTTAACTTTCTATTAACGGATATTTAAGTTTTCAGACTTCTTCAAAAAATTTTTTTAATGTTCATTTTTGAGAGTGAGAGACAGAGCATGAGCAAGGGTGGGGCAGAGAGAGAGTGGGAGGCACAGAATCAGAAGCAGGCTCCAGACTTTGAGCTGTCAGCATGGAGCCCGACGCACAGCTTGAACTCACGGACCGTGAGAGCATGACCTCAGCTGAAGTCGGACACTCAACCAACTGAGCCACCCAGGCGCCCCAAGTTTTCAGACAGACTTTTGAATATTAATAATGATACAAAGAATTCCCTTGTTTACACCATCTTACATTTGCATAAGTTTACATGTAGGATAAGTTCCTGTAAGTACAATTCTTGAATCAAGGCATATCTGTGTTGGCAGTTTGGGTAGATTTGGCCAAATTGTCCTCCAATGAAGTTAAAATAGTTGACCCTTTAGCAATGCATGAGCGATTTTATGTTGTAATTTCTTAGATAACATTGACAATGTTTAAGAATTTCTGTGTGTGTCTACATGAGTGATCAACCTTGACAAGTGACCTTCATGTGGACAAGGATAAAGTATGTACTTCTTATCAGGAATAAGAGGTGAGATTTATTATAAACCATATTCTAGAAATAATAGTTGAGTGCAGTTTGGATAAAGTACTTGGCCTTGTGAGGAGGGAATGTGAAACCTAGCAGGGGAAGCATCCTAGTCATATATTAAAATCTTACATTGTTAAATCTGAAGTTTCAATTTTGGATGCAATAATCTAGGAAAACCATGACTGAGTTGGCAGAAGATAACTAGAATAGTTACAAGGATACTTGGGCTAAAAAAAAAAAAATATTCTTGTTTGGAAAAACAAATGACAACTAATGAGGGTGCAATGTGTTAACTAAATTTGATAAACTAAAAATAGGAATTTTTGATCATTCTGTCTCAGATATTTAGAATTTAGAGGCATATAAAACAGTGGCTTCATTTAAAAGAAGCCAATTCTACTTCTTGTGCTGAATCAAATTCCAGATGGATCAACTATAGGAAAATATACTTTTTTCAAAATTTTTTTTTTTAAGATTTTTATTTTTTATTTTTTAAGTAATCTCTACACACAACAGGGGGCTCAAACTCACAACTCCAAGACCAACTTTTGCATGTGCCACTGACTGAGCCAGCCAGGTGCCCCTCTCTGCATATTCTTGATTGGAGAGGGCCTTTCTGAGATTCTGTAAAATCCAGAATTCATGAAGATGGACAGACTAGGCTACAATCATAAAAGGCAACCAGATTAGAATAAATGTTCGCAAAGCAAATGATACATAAAATACTTAGAAAGCGCTCTTAGGGGCACCTGGGTGGCTCAGTCGGTTAAGCGTCCGAGACCCTTGATTTTGCCTCAGGTCATGATCTTATGGTTTCGTGAGATCCAGCCCTGCGTTGGGTTCTGTGCTGACAGCTCGGAGCCTGCTTGACATTCTCTTTCTTTTCTCTCTCTGCCCCTCCCTCATTTGCATGCTCTCTTGGTCTCACAAAAATAAATAAAAGCTTTTTTTTAAGTTTATTTTATTTTATTTTTTACAAAAGATAAGTGCAGGGTGCCTAGGTGGCTCAGTCAGTTGAGAGTCGGACTCTTTGGCTTAGGTCATGGTCCCAGGCTTGAGTGATCGAACCCCATAAGAGATTCTTTCCAGGCCCAACCCCTGCCCTGTCTCCTGTGTGCTTATGCTCTCTCTCAAATACATAGAAGCACACCAGTAGAAAACTAGAGGAGATGAACAAAAGAAATAAACCTACTGACCAAAGTCAATAAACCCGAAACTGTTAAATCTAACCTAGTAATGAAAACAAGACCTGTTTTATCCATTTCATTAAATGAAATGCAAAAATTGGCAAAATGCGATGTTCTGGGTATAGAAAAATAGACCTTGTCTTGTATTCTTTTTTTTTTTTTTTTTTTTTTTTTTTTAACATAGGCATTTGCTTTATTGCTTTAATTCACAACCTGGCTGAGTTACACTTGCTCTGGGAACCATAATTTTGAATTTCTGGACTTGAGTGCATCTTAACTATTCTCTTCATGAATGGAAAGTGGGGAAAAGAAAAGTGTCAGATGTAAAAGCCAGATACACAAATAGCTGTAAGAGAGAGTATGACTTAGTGTCACTTACCCAGAAGAAAAAGTACTGGGTTCTTTTGCTGCCTAGGGCATACGTATACCCAAAGTGTCTTTTTTTTTTTTTTTTTTTTTTTTTGCTGCAATTCTTTATTGGGACTTATTCTTAGAGGTAAGAATAAATTACCTAGAAATGGAAAACTGGAATACATTTTTTTAAAAAAACACCTAAAACGATTATACTTTATAAATAAAAACTAAATTTGGACTAGCCTAAGTGAAAGGTAAATTGTTGGAGAGGAAGCTTTCATAATGACATTTGATTTTATATGAAATTCAAATGATAAATCAACTGAGTCATTCAAATAAAAGTTTAGCTCATAATAATTTACCTTTAATAAACTGTCTGAAGAATTGTCATGGTACCATATCTAGGGAATACATTTAGTCCTTGTCTTGTATTCTTAAAAGCAGTTTGGTGCAATGTATATTAAACTCTAAAATCATCTATTTTAAACGTTCTCTAATTTAGATTTATTTATACTATTAATACATAGTATCTGAATTGTTTGCTTTGTAAAGTAAATTCCATCCAAATTCTTTCCTGAGGTAAGATGTTAATTTGTATGATAAAGACATTATGGGTGGGGCGGCGCCTGGGTGGCTCAGTCGGTTAAGCATCCGACTTCAGCTCCGGTCACGATCTTGTGGTTGCTAAGTTCGCGCTCCACATCGGGCTCTGTACTGACAGCTCAGAGCCTGGAGCCTGCTTCGGATTCTGTGTCGTCTCCTCTGTCTCTCTGCCCTTCCCCTGCTTGTACTCTGTCTCTTTATTACTCTCAAGAATAAATAAACGTTAAAAAAAAATCCTTAAAAATTAAAAAAAGACATTATTAGGGATCAATTTTATACACATTTTTAAGATGTAAATGTGAGGATACTTTTGCACTTTTTTGTGTAAGTTTAGATTGAAATGTATAGTTGTAGGTTTCAGATCCAAGGGTATTTTCATAAGTTTTCTGTGTTGGAGATGTTACATTTTTGAACTCAGAAATTTTCGTAGTTTCCAAATACTACATGAATCCTCCTTGAAGTTCCTGTTTTAAATTCTAGTCTCATTAAAAAAAAAAAAAATAGCTAAACAAAACCATAAAATCTTGCTCCTAGAGATACCACTATTAAATAATCTGGTATAAATGAATTTATTCAAAGTGAGTTAAATTGAGCTTTGAATACTAGGTTGAATCTTGAAAGTATTTTCTACCAGTAAGAATTATAGAATGAGAACCTCTGAAAATGAGTGCAAGTTCATTAATCCAAACTGAGCTGAGTAGACCACTGCGTGATACAGGTTATAGAATAATTTGTTATAATTGGGTTTTAGGAGAAAAAGACAGATGGCTTGAAACCTCTCTTTTTTTAAAATAAGTCTTCAATTGCAAAAAAAGGTTCTATTAATTTACCTATAAGTCAAACAGTTTACTGAAGTTCTGGAAACATTGAAGAATGTTCTAGAAAGGGCTCAGTATTTAATAACCTTTCACTGTGGGTCTTGCCAGTGTGGTATTATCTGTTGTAAATAAGAGTTTTAGGACCCTTTGGAGGGAAGAATTTCCATAGCCTTTCTGTTCTTGTTTTTCCTTCCCATTCTTTCTTCAAACATGAGAAGTACAATACAAAACAGTCTTTTCAGGCAGACTTCTCTACTGTTAGCTTGGAATGGAAGGGAGTTCTACGAAAGACTTCACTAAATTATATAGATAGCATAGCAAAATAACAGGGATTTTGGAATCACAACTAGAGTTCAGGTCTGTCTCTCTACTACTTACATATATATAACCTACATATATATTTATATATATACTGCCTACACACACATATACACATACTATATATATAACCTACATATACGCTTATATATATAATGCCTACACATACATATACACATACTATATGTGTGCTATATAATCTATATAATCTTTGGCCTTTAATTTCTTAGAAAATGAGGATGGTCCTATTCGTAAGGAGAAACGATTTGGGGTAAACTAGAGTCTTTGGAAGGGAGGACAGAAGCCCGCGGAATGTTCATTAGCCTTTTTAAGTCTGTTTTGTGACTTATAAAATGGAGTTAATCTCTTCTTCATGGGGTTCTCAGATAATGAAATCTGATACACGTAGTGCTTGGTATGCACAGGCACTCAATAATTGTGAATTATTGTTACTATTATTGCAGTCATGTGGTGTCTATTTATGGAATTACAGCCTCTTTGGCCTTATTCAGTATTCTAACGAAAGATGAATCTGCTAACCTGGTGGGTAGATAAAGCCTTTTGCTTTGAAAGGCTATTACTAGAAGCAAGCACAGGGTGTCTGCAATGAAGTGTGACTATTGGACAGCAAGAAAAATAGGGGTCTGAAGTAACAGCCCCTTATCCAAGCAGAAAACAGTCTGACGCAAGCAGTGCTTTCTAAATGGCTGTGAATGGAACAACCCGGCAGGAAATTTTTCCATCGAGACTACTAGTAATTACCCTAAGTGAGACTAAACTGGAAAATGTAAGAGCAATGGAAAATAAAAGAGTACCTGTATTCAATGGGTTAAGACTCTATTGTACTTTAATTCAGAAACAAACTTTGGTGGTTGGAAAAAGTTGAAGTAATTAATTCTACAGTAAATTGTGCTAGATTAAATTTATTGGGGAGAAATCTCAAATCCCCCCCCCCCCTTTTTTTAATGTTTGTGAGAGAGTGAACGAGGGAGGTGCAGACAGAGAAGGGAACAGGGGATCTGAAGCGGGCTCTGCATTGACAGGAGGCAGCCCGACCCGGGGCTCAAACTCACAGAACTGTGAGATCGTGACCTGAGCCGAAGTCGGACGCTCAAACAGCTGAACCATCCAGGCACCCTGGAATCTCAAATTCTGTATGCAGTCTCTAAATATAGATCTAGGGTCCACATTGAATCAGCTGCCACGAGCCAGTTCCAACTGGACTTCTCATCATATATTTTTGACCTTGAGAAATTCATAGAATAAGTTTTTAAAAATTCCAAGAAAATATTTTTTGATGGGATAAAAATTTTGGAGTTTTGTTTTTATGGGCCCTTTGATCTTTTCTCCCGCCGTTTATCATGTTGGTTCTCTTTATGCATTACAGTGTGCAACCCACAGACCAACAGCTAGAATTTTAGATGAGTCCATTAAATTCAGGCAATATTTGGGTACCTACGGAGTACCTGACAATGTGCTAAATGCCAAGAATATAGAGAGACAAATAGGACATGGTCTTGTCCTCAGGGCATTCATAGTCTTGTCAGGTGATAACAGCCAGTGATGAATATGATAGGCAGCATAGCTAATGTTTATAGAGCAACTTAAAATCTGCGTGACCATTGAAATGCTTTATATATGTTAACTCAATCCTCCCAAGGGCTTTGATGTAAGTACTATTACTTTGTTTTACCAATAAAGACCTTGAGGCCTAAAGCTTCTAGTAAGTTGCCCAAAGTGAGCTGGCAGGGCAGGAATTTCATTGTAAGCTCTCTGGTCCTGTTCTGCCAGGCAGCCCCGTGAGTTACTTCTGTTTTGGTCAGAGTTTAGCTTATTACAATTATGACTTCAAAAGCCTATTCTTTAAGCCTTTAAGACATACCCTACAGGGTTCCTGGGTGGCTCCGTAGGTTAAGTGTCCAATTCTTGATTTCGGTTCAAGTCATGATGATCTCGTGGTTGTGAGATAGAGCCCATTGGGTTCTGAGCCTGCTTGGGATGCTCTCTCTCCTTCTCTGCCCCTACCCTGTATGTGTGTACGCACAGGCTCTCTCTTAAAAACAAAAAACAAACAAACAAAAAAAAAACCCTACAAATATTTTGTGGATTTATATTTTGTTAATATTAAAGTCATTTGCTAGTACTTAAATTAATCCTATTAATACCATTTATGAATTTGATGAGAGTTCCTTAAACATTTCAAACCATACTTAGATATTTAATATATCTGATTTCTTCAAGTATTGCAAACTTCTAATAAATTTTTGGGGTATGGTTTTAATAAAGTCACAATCTCAAGAATTTTGAATAGTTTAAGAGCATACACTAGTGAGCATAATGGTTATAAAAGTTATTACTACTATAAATACAACTTAAACAAAAATGTTAGTTCTCTCTCTTCATCCAAGGGTTACAGCTTTATTTACCCAACCAAAATAGTTACTGTAGGGTTGTAGGTTGTAAATAAAGGTCTTGGGGGATCAATAATTATAGGCTTGGTGGGTTTTTTTTTTTTTTTTTTTTTTAAATTTTTTTTTCAACGTTTTTTATTTATTTTTGGACAGAGAGAGACACAGCATGAACGGGGGAGGGGCAGAGAGAGAGAGGGAGACACAGAATCGGAAACAGGCTCCAGGCTCCGAGCCGTCAGCCCAGAGCCCGACGCGGGGCTCGAACTCACGGACCGCGAGATCGTGACCTGGCTGAAGTCGGACGCTTAACCGACTGCGCCACCCAGGCGCCCCATGGTGGGTTTTTTTTAACAAATTTTTTAATGTTTATTTTTGAAGTCGAGAGAGAGCATGAGCAGGCGAGGGGCAGAGAGAGAGGGAGACACAATCTGAAGCAGGCTCCAAGCTCTGCTGTCAGCACAGAGCCTGGCATGGGGCTCTAACTCATGAACCTCGAGATCATGATGTAAGCCAAAGTTGGACGCTTAACCGACTGAGCCACCCAGGTGCCCCAATAATTCCAGGCTGGTTTTATTGGCATAAACCCCTTTAATAGTAATGGGATTGTTCATGCTTGCGCTTCTTTCTGTATGTTGTACTTACCCGATTTTTGACCACTGTGGCTTACCTACTTGAGAAGTGACAGGATTCTGCAGTCCTCACCCAGACCTTGCCTGGGCACCTTTCCTGTTTGATTTGCACGGGTGGAAGCTTGTCCTTTAGTCCTATGTCATAATTTGGGTTGATTGATAAAATTTAAATAAATATTTCGGAGAGTGAGGGAGAGAGTGCCCACAGGAGTAGGGGAGGGGCAGAGAGAGGAGGAGAGAGAAAATCCCAAGCAAGATCCACACTCAGCCCAGAGCTTGTCGCGGGGCTCCATGTTATGACTGGGAGATCATGACCTGAGCTGAAATCAAGAGTCTGATGCTTAACCAACTGAGCTACCCAGTCGCCCCTTGATGTAACATTTTAAATTAATATTGTTAGAAATTCAGGTGCATGGTAATCTTTTACCACAGGTCATCTCTAGCACAAAAAATATCTTTTATGTGAATTAAGAGAAAGATACCCCTGTAGGCAGATGACATAATGACAGAAAGGCTCCAGGTCAGCTAGGTAAGCCTGACTGGTGTTGAACCTCCACGTGCCCTCTTCACCACAGGTGTCCTACAGTTCAGAAGATTTGTCCCCCTTTTGAATATCATTAAGACTTCTGAATTCTCATGGAAACAATGGTTGGGTTGCCATTTGGCCCTTTAAACTGGCTCCTTTCTAGACTTTCTGGCAGAAACCAGCTATTGCAGTCCCATTTTGATTTCCGCCCTCCCCCACCCCCATCCCCACCCCCTCCAGACTAGAGTCAGATATTCTCTTTGGGGCCAGTATCTTTTGTGGCAGAGCAGTATTGGATACTATGGATATGGCAGAGATGTGATGGCACGTGACATTGTTCTGTTGCATTACTGATACCGCCCTTCAGAGACAAAGCTCTCAAAGATCTGTTTTTCTTGGGCCATGGTGTTTCCAGTTTAACTCGGACTTCATTAAATCTTGTATGATTCTAATTGAAAAGATTTTCTGTCTGTCTCCTATTTATCTTTCTTTGAATCTCCCTCTTACTCTTGAGCCAACAGCTGTTGCCCCTCTGTCCTATACATACAACATTTCCTTATCAACTTCGATATTTGCAGGCAGGCCAAACTCAGTAGTTATGTTAGGGCTGTCAAAACTTCGTCTGATGTCATTGGATGTGTCCCTTCTTAGAACCTGCTGCCTCAGCCAGGCTTTGTTTGTAATCCTCCTGCAGTGCCCACCCAACCAGCTGTCTCCTTTGTGCCCATGTCCCTAGTCTTTGCTTCTTCCTTTCTTTGGTTTTCTCTATCCCAAAACCCAAATCTCACTGCACCATGGATTTTTTGTTTAGTAGAATACTTTGTCAAATAATTGTATTTTCCGGTTCGGAAAGACAGGTGAAAAATAATGGGTGAATCTTCAAAATGCTTTTCTGTCCTCGAGGTTTTCTGTTAAACCTGATATTAAGTTGCCTTGGTGGAGTTGGGTGTTCAGGTGGCTCAGCTATATTTATAATGTTTGATTCCTTAAAATGCCTAGTAGGTACACAGATGGATGTTTTGTTTTCTTTTAGACTGTCACTTAGGCCTGAAATATTTTTTTTTTTTTTACACCGTTCTTGTCTGAATATCTTGATTATTGGAGGGGTGGGAAAAAATGGATCATTGTCTGTAGTAGACTGATGTTTAATGATGTATGGATGTTCAGTCAGTATTACTCAAGGATTAGGCCCCACTGTGTGCCAGACAGTGTTCTAGGCATGGAGGCTATGGTGTCCCTAAGATAATGTCCCTGCACTTGTGCGTTCTGTATCTAGGTGGGGAACAGACTAAGCGAATGCACGTGAAATAAAATATCATATCCTGATAAGTGTTGCATACAGCACAGAAAATGTGCATATGGACCATGGTACAGAGGAACTATTTTGGATAGGATGGGGCAGGACAGGTAACATTTGAGCAGAGACCTGAAAGAAATAGGGGAGTAAGTAACCTGAAGATCTAGAGTAGAATGGTCCACAAGTAGAAACAGGGATCCTTAGACAGGAATATATTTGCATACTTAAGGATCAGCCAAACCTTTCTAGAGAAAAGGAAGCCAGGCGAGGGATGGTGGGGGTTAAAGTCCCAAAGATCAGCAGGGGTTTGTAAGGCCTTGCAGATTGTGGTAAGGGGTTTGTTTTTAACTCTAGCTATGATAGGGGAGTGTTTTGGAGGGTTTCAAGCAGAGAAGTGACAGAATCTTAGTGACCTTTCTGAAAGATTACTTTGGTCATTCTGCAAGGGATAGATCATAGAAAGCAGGTGTAAGGCAGGAAGGCCAGTTAACCATTGTAGCAGTTCAGGTGAGCGAGAATGGTGACTGGCACCAAGGAGGTAGACGTGGTGAGAAGAGGTCAAATTCGGGATATTTTTCAGAGGAGTGGAAGTGAAAAGTTGAGGAGGAGGCCTAGGCTTTTGGTTTGAACAATTGGATGAATGTTGATACATCTCTTACCCCCCAATAAAGGAGGAACATAATTTGAGAATTTAATATAAAGCTTGATACACTTGGTATGTAGCCTGGGGAGGGATGTTAAGTAGGCAGTTGGATATGTAAATCTAGAATGCAGAGGAGTGACTGGGATGGGCATAAATAGGGGTCATCAGTGTATAGATGATATTTAAAACTTGGAGACTAAATGGGATCAGTACTCAAAACGAGTTAGTGACCAGGGAGAGGGGAGGAGTTCCAAGAATGAAGGTCCAGAGCTCTCTGACTTCAAGAGGTCACTGAAATGAGAGCAATTTGCAAAGGAGATTGAGGTGGTGTGGCCATTAAGGAGAAGAGCCAGGGAATTGTGGCGGAAGCCAAGTGAAGAGATTGTTTCAAGAAAGAAGTTTTCAAAATAAGATGAGGGCTAAGAATTGATCATTGGGTTTAGCCAAATGAGAGGTCATGGGAGGTCTTCATAAGTGGTTTCATTGGACAAGACTGACATGGAGCATGTTGAGGAAGAAATGGAGACCGTGGATGGAAACCATTCTTTCAGGGGTTTTTGCTACGAAGAGAAGTAAAGAAATGGAGTGATCGCAGAAAAGAGAGAGGGGATCTGGAGAAGTATTTTGGTTTTAAAGGTGGGAAGTATTTCAGGCTTTTAATGTGGTAATGGGAGTTGTCCACTAGAGGAGGAGAACACAGTGGCGGAGGGGACAGCCTTACCACAGCCTCACCTTTGTGGGCCCCCTCTAAACTGTGTGGAGCTGGCAGTCGGGGAAGGGTAGTTTTACCAGAAGGAATTATCCAACATTACATGAAAGATGAAACATTGGGAAGAACATGAAATATCTAACAGATAAATAACAATTATGTGTAATAGATACGTAACAATTAGGGCTACACAACATAGAACTACTATTTAGTCACTAAAAATCATTATGTTTGTGTATCAATATGTGGACATTTTTTAAGTTTAATTCCAGTATAGTTAACAGACAGTGTAATTTCAGGTATACAGTATAGTGATTCAGCACTTCCATACATCACCCACTGCTCATCACAGCAAGTACACTCCTTAATTCCCATCACCTGTTTCCCCATGCCCCCCCCCCCCCCACCACACCTCCCCTCTGGTAACCATCAGTTTGTTCTCTCTAGTTAAGAGTCTATGGGGCGCCCGGGAGGCTCACTCAGTTAAGTGTCTGACTCCTGTTTTGGACTCAGGTCATGATCTTAGGGTTGTGAGATTGAGCTGAGCATTGAGCCTGCTTGGGATTCTCTCTCTTTTCTCACTGACCTTCCCCTGCTCATGCATGTGCACTGTCTCAAAAAACAAAACAAAACAAAAAACTGTTTCTTGGTTTGTCTCTTTCCCCGCCCCCCCTTTGCTTGTTTCTTAAAGTCCACATGTGAGTGAAATCACAGGGTATGAGATCACGACCTGAGCTGACGTTAAGAGTCGGATGCTTAACTGAGTGAGCCACCGAGGTACCCCAAAAATGGGTCTATATTTTGGCTTTTTAATCCATTTTATTTCAAGTTTTCGGTTTATTTTTGCTTTTTTTCCCCCCGTTATTGGATAAATCCAGTATTTCCTTGGTTTGAAAGTTGTACATTCTACTTGTATTCTTTTGATAGCTGTCCTTAACTCCTAATTTGATTAATACACATACTTGTGTTTGTTTTTCCTATTGAAAACCTTTTTCCTATTTTAAACCATTAAATGTATGTATTGCCCCCAACATACTTCAGAAAAGACAGGTATCTTAGATGTATCTAAGATGTTTCCCCTTTCTTTCTACAACCCTTTCCCCTCTGTGCCCCATCACCCAATAAAAGTGCTTTGATTTCTAAGTAATTTTAGTTCTGGAATTGCTATGGATTTACTTTTTTTGTTTTGTACCTTACACAGTGGTAAACTGGTATTCCAGAATAGGTATTTCTTCTTTTTAGAATACTTCTAAGAAAGTCTTTGTGTGATAAATCTTCTGAGGCCTTGTATGCTTGAAACAGATTTATTTTACCCTTGTATTTAAATGGTAATTTAAGTATAAATTTTCAGTTTCGACGTTCTTCCCCCTCACACCAGCCCCCACCCTCATACCTTTGAAAATACCCCTCAGTTTCTTAGAACCAGCGTTGCTTTTGAGCAATCTGGAGTCGGTCTGATTCTTGGTTTGCCTTTATACATGATTGACTTTTTCTCTATATATAAACTCTTGGAGTTTTTCTTTCTTTTTTGTTACTTTTCATCTCATTACACTGTAACTAGTTGTAAAACCCACCTTCCGCCCGCCCCTGCTTTTCTGTTTCCTTTTTGAATCCTTTCAATCCAAAGCCCTGCATCTCTTTCTAAATCTGGGAGTTCTCAATTATTAGGTCGTTAGATATATCTCTCTTCATGTCCCCCACACCCGGGCCTCCTATTACACAGAGATGGTAATGCTTCCCCTTCAGTCCTCTACCGGTTAATGTTTCTTGAGTGCTCCCTCTTTTTTTCCCTTTCTGGTGTCTTCTAGGAGAGTTTCTTAACCGAGTCTTGTGCTGTGTAGCCTAGCTGTTGGGTTCTTGAATCTCAGCTCTTAGAATTCACATGCTGTTAACTCTACTTGGCTCTTACTGTCATACTACTTGTTCGTGCTACGTGTTTCCAGGTACGGAGTCCATCTTTGAAGCTCTTTACTAATCTACTCTTTTCCATACTGATCCATCAACTTGAGTTTGGGCTGATATGGATGGTTTGATTTTGTTTTTCTCTATAGCAATTGTGCCCCCGGGGCAGATTCATCTATTTGCCTAGGAGTTCTTTTTTTTCTGGGGCATTAGCCATCTGCTCTGTTGACACATCCCTGGACATCCCTGGCTTGTTGCCTCTGAGAAGTTTCTCTGACAATAGCCGTCACCCCACCTTGGCTGTGAAGGTGCGTAGGGAGTGGAAGGTGCACTTGGGGCTTTGCAGTTTTTTGTACCTATTATTTAACTGCTCCCCAGCCCGGCCCACTCGAGCGTACCACTGTAGTACTGAGCAGTGGTGAGCAGTGAGCATTGGGGGCAATCTAGAGAAAGCAACACCCCTAAAGAAACTGCTCCCCTACCCGGGCTTCTCCGTGGCACCTGCTCTGGGCAAGCAAGGGCCTCTCCTCCCAGCTGAAATCTGGCAGCCCTCTGTTGCCTAATGTTTTCTCACTGCTTCTATGTTTCGATAACCTGTCTCTGGAATCTCTACAATTGAGTTGGAAGCTCATCCTAGTTTGCCATCTTGTGGAAACTGTGTATAACACTTGAAAACATTAAAGGGAGGTTAAAAAGATAAGGATGGAAGTATATACATATTCCAGGGCTCTTTTTTTAAGTGTGTTTACTTGGGGAGAGAGTGAGAGCAGGGAAAGCAAGCACGTGGGGGGGGGGGGGAGAATCTCAAGCAGGCTCCACGCCCAGCACAGAGCCTGACGCAGGGCTTGGGCCCACCAACTGTGAGATCATGACCTGAGCCAAAGTCAGACGCTTAACCGACTGAGCCACCCAGGCGCCCCTCCAGGTCTCTGTTTTAATGATTACCTCTTCCACAACAACAAGCAATTTGGTTTTTTAGGTAAGATGATACATTTCACTTTAGTATTCTCATTTGAGTACTTATTTTTTGTTACAGTTTTTTTTAATGTTTATTTTGAGAGAGAGAGAGAGAGAGCGCGCAGGGGAGGAGCAGAGAGGGGTCCAGAGGATCCAAAGTGGGCTCTGTACTGACAGCAGAGAGCCCGATGCACAGCTCGAACTCACGAACTGTGCGATCCTAACCTGAGCTGAAGTCAGCCGCTTAACCAACTGAGCCACCCAGGTGCCCCTGAATACTTATTTTGAGCATTGGATTCTATTTAAACCAATCAAATATTTAATATGTATCTTCTATGTCTTGGGAACTGTTTTTCAGCTGTGAGAACACAGCAATAAACAAAGTGGACAAGAGTTCCTGCCTTTATGGAACTTATAGAAGACAATAAACAAGATAAAAATATAAAATAAAAACTATTTCTTAGTGAGTTGAATTTAACATGGGTTGTGGGCTAGCCAAGTAAATGAGGGGGAGTGAGAGGGACCTGGGAGTTTAGGGTCTAATTAAAATGACTGACAATAGAATGAACTAAAGCTAGATCGGGTGGGGAAAGTGGGCACGAGGGTGGTAGGCACAAGGGATTAGAAGTGAGGCAAAGGATTTTTGAAATTGGGGATGCTAACGGGAATGATCTAAAAAGATAGGAGGTGGTGGTTGGACAGTAGATGTTTGGAATTGAGATAATGGCAGGGTTGTAGTAATTGTGAATGTTGAGTTCAAGGGAGTAGCCGTGGAAGAAAGTGACTATAAGAACAGTGTACAATAAGAATGTTGGAAGAGAGACCTCTGTTTGTGCCTGTGAAATTGAGTAGTGGGGATGAGATATACCCTCCATCCCTAAACAAGCAGAAATCTGTAGCAGGTATATTGAAGTAACCATTTTCAGATGTTGGACAATGGGCAATGAAGGAAAATGATCCCTGAGAGAAGGTGAGCCCTGTGATTGCCCCGGCTTATTACCTGGAGGTCCTAGTACAAGGAGGGGCAACCTAAACAGAGCCTGGCAGTCTCCTTGAGTTGGAGACAGAGTTGAGAGTTTAGGGAGATCAAAGAGATAGGAATTTATAGAATATTGGAGAAGAGAGAGAGCTCCAGAGATCTGCCAGTGTTTCTTCCGAGTCTTCGGTAGAGTATGAGATGTATCTGTGTGAGGAAGCCGCTCAGGGCTGGTGAAAAATGAGGGATGGCCTTGGAGTCCTGGGCTTCCTGTGGTGACTGGCATAAAGGACATGATGGAATTAGTCCTGCTGGTTTCCAGGCAGACAGTGGTGGAGAAGCTGTGAATATTGTGTGCAGAAAGGGCACAGGGGCAAAAAGGGGCAGAAAGAGGGAGCATCTTGCCAAAACACTCAGAGTTCTGGAGTTCCCACTTGACCTTGATGATGGAGGAGGTCTGCAGGGGGATTGTCCCACTGTAAGGGTTACCGTTCTCCCTTAACTCCTGCTAAGGGATGCGTGGAGTCCTGTGAGGGGTTGGACTTAACACCGTTGAACCTCCAAGAATCATGTTAATGTTCTCCTTTTCCTAGACACTTTTTTTCCCCCAGAAGAATACACCCCTAATTGATGGCTTCAAAACAGGATTCATTTAACAAAATGTGTTTTCCAGCAAATTTACAGAAGACATCGGTTCCTTTAAGAATCACTTCCATTGTTTATATGTACATATGTGTTAGTGTGTGTGTGTGTGTGTATAACACATCCATATTCTAGTAGTAATTTCAGCCTACAGATCATTGCCTAAGGTAAATTCCGAGTAAAGGAGACTTTCCGAGGCCCAATTAGAACTTCTCGAGGTTGGAATGATCCATTCATCTCTGTGTTCCTTGGCCCACATTACATGGGCACTCGGTAAAGATTTGTTGAGTAAATGTATTTCAAGTGAAATGTGGCATTGTGGGTGATTGAAGCCTTCCTGTGAGTTTTGTCGTGGGTACTGAGGCCGCCAAGCTTGTGACTTCTGCATATACAGGCTTGTGAGACCAAGCTAGGTTGCCAGCCAGGCGGGTGGGCTGAGTTGGAACCTTTCTTACTGGGTTTGTGGGAGGGGCTGGGAAATTTTTCTGTGAGGAGTGACAGGGAAGAATGCCTGACTGTGCACATGTCCAGGTAGTGGCTTAAAGTAAGAAAAGCAGAGTACTTTCTGAGACTCGTGTCCTAAAATTGAGACCTTTTAATTTTATTTGTATTTTGAATAAGTAATATGTTCACATTCTTAAAAACCTAAAAGGCTCAAAACTGAAGTGGTCCCCTCCCACCCCTGTCTGCAAGTTGCCTAGCCATTCAGTTCCCCCTTCCTAGAGGCAATCATGGTGTGACTTTTTTTTTTTCTTCTTACAGTTTATTATGTATTTTGAGAGAGTGAGAAAGAGAGGCCAAGGAAGGAGAGAGAGAGAGAGAGAGAGAGAGAGAGAGAGAGAGAGAATCCCAAGCAGGCTCCACACTGTCAATGCAGAGCCCGATGTGGGGCTCGAACTCACAAACTGGGAGATCATGACCTGAGCTGAAACCAAAAGTTGGACGCTTTAACCCACTGAGCCACCCCGGCACCCCCATGGTATGATTTCTTAAAAGAGGAGATGACCTTTTAGATGATGGATCAGGTTAGGAAATAATGACAGGAGGTTCTTAGTAAGTCACTATTGTATGCCAAGCATTGTGCTGAATATTTTATATAGAATTTGTTTCATCTTCATACCAGTCCTTTGAGGAAGGTGCTGTTGTACTTTGTCTTCTGTGCTCAAACCTCTTCCTGCCCCATCTTTGTCAGCCGATTTAAACTTTGCTTCTTTGTTTTTTGCAGACCATCTTTTTCTCTCCCGTTACAGCTGAAACGTCCCTCTGTTATGATCTGGATCCAGTGATGTGTTGGAACTGGCTCCTATCAGCTTGAAAGACTGATTGTATTCTCTTTCCAACTCTGTGTTCAGTTCATTCTGGTAGTAACTTGGACTCAGTCGTAGTAGGAATATTTACACCATGGTAACTGGCAAATGCTACAAATCAGAGCTGTTTTTTCCAGAGAACTAGTTGTTAAACATTTATCAACACACCACCGGATCCCCTCCCCCTCTTAACTCTGTTGTTTAATGAGCCAACTAAAGGTAACTGAAGGATGGAATCTTTAAAAACCACATAGACAGGGGCGCCTGGGTGGCGCAGTCGGTTAAGCGTCCGACTTCAGCCAGGTCACGATCTCGCGGTCCGTGAGTTCGAGCCCCGCGTCAGGCTCTGGGCTGATGGCTCGGAGCCTGGAGCCTGTTTCCGATTCTGTGTCTCCCTCTCTCTCTGCCCCTCCCCCGTTCATGCTCTGTCTCTCTCTGTCCCAAAAAGTAAATAAAAAACGTTGAAAAAAAAAATAAAAAAAAAAATAAAAACCACATAGACATACCTTAAATACACGATTTCAAAAACACTTGCAGTCATGTGGCAAACTGTTTAAAACTTCCGATTATGAAGATGTTCAAAAATGCAAAAAAGTCAAAAAGCTAGTATAATGAATATTCATATACCTAATTCCTAGATTTGATAGTTCTTAATGTGATTTTTTTTTTTTCCTGAACCATTTCAAGGTAAATTGCAGACATCACGGCACTTCCCTCTGAAACGTTCAGCGTACTTGTCCTGCATGATCCTAATTCCATCATCACTAAGAAGTTTGTGGTTCTCCAAAGTCATTTTCTATCTAGTCCATATTCGTAGTTTTCCAATGGTCAGTTTTCAAAAAGCTGACAACTTAGTTTTTTCTGACAAGGATTCAATCAAGATTTGTGTATTGGATTTGGTGGTTCTTTTTTCTCTTCTAAGCTAGAAAAACCCTCTCCCTCTGACTAGTTTTCTCATGATATTGACTGCCTTTTTGTGTAAGTTACAAACATACACAAAAGTAGAGAAAATAGGCAATGAACCACAGCATAGCCAACACCAATTTGGTAACTGTCAAGATTTTGCCACATAAGCTTCATTAATCTTTTTCCTTTGCTGTAGTATTTTAAAAACAAATTCAAGACATCCTGTTGTTTGACCCCCTGGTAACTCTAAAAGAGACGTTTTCCTACGTCACCAAATTGTTTATTCAAATAACACCAAACAAAATGAATGACGACATTGACTTTTTAAAGAAAGCAGTCTAGTTCTTTGGTCGTGTCCTACATTTTGGGTTTCTATGATTGTTTCCTCATGATAGCATTTCATCTCTCTATCCTGTATTTCCTCTACACCGGAAATGGGATTCGAATTTTTGATTAAGTACTTTTGGCAGAAATACTTCATAGAGGATGAAATGTACTTCAGAGCGTATCACATCAGGTAGCACATGAAGTCTGATTTTCCACTATTAATGATGTTAAATTTGATCACTGCCCGTGGTCTCCATTGTAAACCTAGGTTCTCCCCTTTGGGATTAGCAGTAATCCTCAGAGCAGTGCTTTGGCACCACATGAATCTTCTGTTCTCCATCAACCTTTCCCTTAATGGTTTGAGCAGCCATTACTGTTCTTTGCCTGAGTTAATTTATTGCAGCAGGCATTGGAAAATAGTATTGCTGTTTTTCTGATACAGATCCAGGGCATTTTCTTTTGAGCGTGGGTTCACTGATTGGTGTTTCCTGTGATAACGTATGAAGCTCATCCATGATTTATCTTCCCTAACTTCTTTAAATCTTCTCTAAACTTCAGTTTTCTTTTTTTCAGTAGACAAACGATAAAAAGCATTGTTGCAGCCATCCTAGTGCAGAATCTTCGTAGAGTATTCCTCATGTTCACAGTTGATCATAGTTGCCATAGAAACAACAACTCTTTATTGTCATCAGCTTCTATAATTTTTAAGTTACATAGGTGTGGCGTCAAGTACAGATATCATAAATAGGTTTGGGAACAAAAATACCCAATTCTTAGTAGACCTTCTTCTTAATCTATGGGAGCAGAGGAGGTAGAGTCCTCGATGGTAACCTATGAGCCCAAAGCATTCAGTGTGCTGGAGTCCTTGGTCCGTGTGTTTCACAGGGAGAATGGAGTGTGTCCATTCATCAGCAAGTTGTTACACAGAGGTCAGCTTAAGGGAGGGTCTACCATATTGGAATTGTACTTGCCTTGTCTTCCCCACCTGACTTCCGGTTCCTTGACCGTAACGTCTTATTTATATGTGTTTTTTTGTCTTAATCCCTAGTGCTCAGTACGGTGCCTAGCATATAATGAGTGCTCAGTAAAAATATTTGATGAACGAATCCATGACCTGCACCAGAGGGGACCGCAAGTGAATTCAGATCTTAAACATCGTAATCTTGGCATTATCTTTGCAAATGTCAGGGTTGGTGTGGTCGTTGCATATAACTTGGTCTTTCGTTGGTGTTTCCGCTTCTCATTCCCTCAGTCTCTGAGCCTTTCTCTGCTCTGTGCCAGCTTCTTTGACTTTATTGTGTATTGCAAGCCACCTGTGTTTATTATCATTCCAGTTTCCTGACAAAGATGCAAAAAGTGCGCGACGGTCTTGCTGCAGTGGTCCTATGCACAAGGCGAGAGGAGACTCCGAGTAAAATACAAAGTAGTTCCTTAGTTCTCTAACCTAGAGTTTAACCAATCCCAGGAACTGAAGTCTTCTGTTTCTTCACAGAGGAAATATGACAAAGGCAGTGGCTGTACAAGCTTCCTTCATGGGCCGCCCTCCCCACTGCCTCATCCAGTAAGCGGGAGCAACTACTTCTAGAGGTGAGAGGGGAGGGAGGACAACCTCCGTAACCCATGTGATCCACCTAGCTGCACAATCTCGGTTTCGAGAAACAGTGAACAATGGGTAGAGTCACTACATTGAAGAACTTTAAGACAAAACACACCTGCGTAGGATTGAATGCTCAGGTAATATAAGTTACTTTCTTTGATAGAAGCCTATAACCTGTATTTTAATTGACTGACCCACCCAGGCGCCCCTATAACCTGTATTTTAAAAGCTACTTGTAGCTGAGTAATCCCAATGATCCCCGGGTCCTGTTTCTACATATATTAAAAGGTATTAAATGTGTACATTTGAGATAATTTTTAACTTTCAGAACCAGGAGAAAATTCATTAGTAGCACAGTCATCATCATTTTTTGAGTACTTACTATGTGCCAGGTATGGTGTTAAATTCTAAATTTTTACCATTCAATTTTCATAGTAAACTTAAGATTTATCTCTATCTTACAGGGGATTAGTTACACCAGAGCCAAAGGATCCAAACCCAGATCTAGTTGTAATTTTGAGCCCCTTAAACACTGACCATATTCTCTGGGGTCCCCTCATACATACTTGAACTATAAAACCTGTGACTCTTACTGTGAGGATCGGTGACCAAGGGTGACCTAGATATTCTGAATGTTATGTTAGGAACCAAGGTGATGTTCTTACTAGGTGGTTGTAGCATCTTCTCCCAGAAAGCTTAAGGCATATATGTTAACATTTTTATCGAGGGGCAGATCCCTTAGAAGGATGTTCTCTTTTTAAAGATCTTTACATGAAAAATTGAATGTTGAGATCTTTTGAACATTCATTCATTCAGTAAGCTAAATGCATATATATATATATTTTTCTAACCTGATGAGCTATCCTATTTGAATGAGTCTTGGTTTCCAGGCTGAATTCATGTTGTATGTTTAAGAAGACAATGAAAATTCTTTGAAGATATTCTCAGACTCAACAGGAAGGAGAATAGGGTTTGATTACTACTTGCTTTTCAAGCTGGCTTCATCTGGGGATAAACTGTGTTGTAAGTTTTCTAGGACTTGGTGCCAATAGGAGTTAAAATAATAAAATCAGTTCAATTAAATTAAATGGGAAATGAGAGTCTTTTATGTACAAGGCCTTAGATTAGGTAACAACAATTGGTCACTCTTCTGGGAAATGGTTGCTAAAATTACAGTCGACCAGCAGTCACTGGCCTCATTTACTTCATTGTGCCCTAGGAAGAAAAACAATCTATGACAAGAGCTTGCAAAGGCAATACCATTTTTTCCTGGTCTTCATCTGCTTTCCCACTTTCTTATGATTAATTTGAGCTATTTTTTTTTTAAGCATTTATTGAAAGTATTGTATACCAGACACTGTGCTTAGCTAGTTTCTGAGGCTTTCGATATAAAAGAGAACTCTTGCCTTCAAGAATCTCACGGTGTCACAGAGGAGAATTATGAGACTGGATAATCGATGCGTTGATGGAGCTAGCGAAGGCTCTATGGAAACAGATACAGGACAACCAAACCCGGCTGGCATAGGCAAGGCTAGGAAGACTTCCAGGATGAGAAGATACTTGAATTGTGTCTCAGAGGAAGAGTAATAGGCAAGGAGCCAAGGGAAGAAGAAGGTGTTCTTGGCAGAGGAAACTGTGAAACTGCACATCTGGTTTGGAACATGGCAGATGCTGTGCTGTGGTGCGGAATGAGAAAAGATGTAGGAGATGGGGCTGGAGAAAGGGCTGGGAATCCTGTCACGAAGGGTGTTGCAGGCCATTCTGAAGCATTTAAACTGTCCTAAATGTAATGGGCAGCCGCTTAAGAATCGTAAGCAGGAAAATAACCTGTTGAGATTTGCTTTTTACGATGAGCTGTTGGAAGGTTGTTGCAGTTCAGAAGAGAAATAGTGAGGGCCTGTAATTAGTGAGGTGGTGATGGGGTTGGAGATTATTGGAGAGATTCAGTAGATATTTAGGAGACAGTCTTAAATTTAGAATTTAGCACAGTGTTTGGCAACCAATCTGTCCTAGCAGGGTAGACCTAGAGGAAAAGGAGGAATCTAAGATGACTGCCTCGATTTCACATTTGATAGATACTGGTGCCATTAGTCGGCAAGAGGAATGGAAGTGGAGGAACAGATTGGACGTTTTGGATGTGTTGAACTTGAGATGCTCGTAGGACAACTGAAGAGAATGAAGTAGGCTGTTGGGACCTCTTTTAAAGTTTTCATTTATTTATTTTTTTTTGAGAGAGAGACAGACAACACGAGTGGGGGAAGGGCAGAGAGAGAGAGAGGGGGAGAGAGAGAATCCCAAGCAGGCTCCGTGCTGCCAGCCTTGGAGCCCCACACGGGGCTCAAACTCACAATCCACAAGATCATGACCTGAGCCGAAACCAGGAGTCGGACCCTTAGCCAACTGAGCCACCCAGGCACCCCCAGTTGGGATATTTTTTATATCTGAAGTTGAGGAGAGAAGACTGGACTGGAGGCTGGTGGTGGTATATAGATTTGCGAGTTTTCAGTCTGTGCGCTATCTGCTTTGGTTACCATTACCTGATTACCACGTAGTAGAAAGCAGACTTACCATAAAGCTAATGAAGTTTAGGGTTAAGTGCTTTTCACATGCATAGGTGCCACAAAGGGCTCTAGCAAATGTGTTTACATGGTCATATGTTTTAGTAAAATTTGCAAAGTCCAGATGTTTTAACTACAATTGGTCAGGATTGTTCTCTTGCCTCTTTGATTTACCCTCTCTCACGCTCCTGTCTGGTGATGTCAGAGTGGTCCCAGGCATTTTTTGGAGTCCAGCTGTGGGGAAGTTGAGCTGGGCATACATCTGGTTAGGGTCTGCAGTCCCTTCTATGTGTTAAGTTACTGCTAGCCAACCCAGTGTAGAAAAGGCAGGGAGAAATACTCCTTCCCGTTGTGACCCAAACGTGCAGGCCCAGCATTCGTCGTGTCAGGACACAAATGTGTCCCAACACACCTGGCACCAGACTCGTGGAAATAAAAGACAATGAGATGTATGAAGCCAGAAACTGGTTGGTAGAAAAACTTTCCCACTCATCTGATGATGTTTTAGCCAGAACTTTGGCCTGATACAAAGGCTTGAGTACAGGGAAGGTTATTTGGAATGGGATCCCAGGGAACAGGTGTTCAGGACAAAGGAAGTGAAATGGGAAGGAGGGAAAGAAATTCAAGGATATGATCGTGTTTTGGCTGTGGCTACAGGCAACAGGTGTCGCCTACCTAGGACATTTTGAGAAGCCATATGAAATGCTCCTAGAACTGTGCTCTGGGACAAGAGGAGGAAGTTTCCTCCCAGGGGCATGGGTTCTTTGCTGTTCCGGATTGCATGCGCCTAACTGCAGAGATTTCGGAAGTCCCCTGGCAGAAGCCAGCAGCACTTTGAGCCGCATCGTGAGTCCTGTCACAACGTGGTATCTGCTTACGCTGATGGCACGAGCAGAAAGCCAGTCCACATCTGTGTGGAGCTGGGTGGCGAGGAAGGAGTAAGCAGTAGAGCCCAGAGGATTGTCAGGTGATGTTTAAGAGGATTCTGTTGACAGAGGATTCTGTGCTCATTCATTCCTAGTCAAGCATCCTCTCGTTAGGATTATATACAATAATGTACTATATGCAGGTATAAATCTTTTTTTCCTTTTTTGAGGAGTAGGACAAGATTTTGCCTCCCTTTGTACAAAAAAATAGATTTTGTCAGAATTATTATCTGTAAGACACAAACTTGTAATGTTACTACATATTTCAGTGAACATGGTTATCTATTTTTTTGCCAGAATTTTTCTATATACAGTTTATGCAAATGGGATTATACTGTGGACAACATTCCAGGCTTTTTTCCCTTAATGTATTTTGGATAACTTTTCATAATAACTTATGTAGACCTACTTTTTTTTTTTAATAGCTTCATCGTGTTCCATTGTATGGATGTACTAGAATTTCTTTTTAAAATTTTTTTTTCAACGTTTTTTTATTTATTTTTGGGACAGAGAGAGACATAGCATGAACGGGGGAGGGGCAGAGAGAGAGGGAGACACAGAATCGGAAACAGGCTCCAGGCTCCGAGCCATCAGCCCAGAGCCTGACGCGGGGCTCGAACTCATGGACGGCGAGATCGTGACCTGGCTGAGGTCGGACGCTTAACCGACTGCGCCACCCAGGCGCCCCTGTACTAGAATTTCTTTAACCAGGCTTCTATTGGTGAAATTTAGGTGGTGATTTTTTTTTTTCCTCGTCGAAAACAATCTCTATCTCCAGCATAGTTTTCAGAGACACTGGGGGAGAGACAGATAATGGAGAAGGTGTGAAGAAGCAATTGTGAAAGAATTTATAATAGAAAATGTTTCTTGTTAAAGTCCTCTGATTACATCTTTTTTTTCTTCTCTCAAATGACAACGACGTGCTGGAGTTTGCCACGGATAGGAAATGAAGACTAAAATGCTAGGACTTGTTTTCTGCCAGGACAATAAGGAAAACGTCAGGAAATTTTTGCCTGCCTAATTTTTTTCAAGTTTGTTATTTGTATAAAATTTGCATGCAGGATTAATACATTGGATAAGAAATTGAACCACATGATGTCGTTTTCCCTCAACTTTAGGACTCAGTGACTTTTGATGATCTTGTAGCTTTTTCCCTCCTATCACATGGTGATTACATAATATGTAATTATTAGCTTATATTGTGCAGTACAATAGCAGTTTTACTTCCTCACTCCAACTTGAGGTCCTCAGGAAGAACTTTGTGAGAAGGAGACTCGAGTAAGAAAGGGGATAGGTCTCTCTAACAAAATCAGCCCTTAGCTTGCCCTTTAAGCATGCTTAAAAAAAAAAAAAGAAAAAGAAAAAAAAATGGATGCCTACTCATCCCTTTCCTTAAAATGCCTGCTCCTAGGGGTTCCTGGGTAGCTCAATCGTTGAAGCATCCGACTTTGGCTCAGGTCACGATCTCGTCATTGGGGGTTTCGAGCCCCACATCGGGCTCTGTGCTGACAGCTGAAGATACTGGGGCCTGCTTCAGATTCTGTGTCTCCCTCTCTCTCTGTCCCTCCCCCACTCACACTCTATCCCTCTCTCTGTTTCAAAAGTAAATGTTAAAAAAATTTTTTTAAAAAAATAATACAATAAAATGCCTGCCCCTAAAGCAAATGTATGGTGTGGTTTGATCTGCAGTGTTTTTGGCGCTTGTCTAGACTTAGATAATTTTTGTTCACTACGAGTATCACAAGAGGATCATATTTTTATGTATGGCTTGGTATTGTTACTGATCTTGTCTAGTTGTGTGTAGAAATCATCCAGGAAATCTAGTTGAATTGGCATCAAGAGTTTTGGACTACAAAACAGAGTTCTAAATGATTATTGGTCCAAAAAGGTAAGACGCAAGGAAGGAGCAGAAGAGAAAACCATAAAATTAAAACCCTGATATTTGGCCTTAGCAGCAGGAATATCTTTGTCTTTTTGAAATCTCCTGTTGGTTTTGATGGACTGTTCTGAATCTGTTGGACTGTTCTCTCACTAGTATAGTCAGTCCTCATCAGCCAAAGGCCACAAGTCAGAAATAGGCTCATTAGTTCTAAAATAAACACCACAGTTGTATAGAAGAACTACCTGTCTCTTGGGAAAGATGAGAAGGTTCCCATCATCTCCGCCTGAAAGCCATCTTTTGTCTTAGCCATGTTTTCCACTGCTGATCATTTACTAGGAAAACATTCCAGTGAGAGTACAGTGAGTGTTACCACCAAAAAAGATGAAATGGAGATGCCCGGCATGCCTCACTATTTATAAGAAAATATTTCCTCAAAAGATGGGAAAATCCAAGTCTTTAAATACTCTGGGAGAGAGGAATAATGGAAAAAACTCTTCAGTTTCTATTCTGTTGGTTCACGAGAGTTTCTCACAAATCATTTGGATGGGCCGTTAAGCAAGTCACAGAATGGCTGGAATCTTCTATTAATTGCCTTACTTTGGGTTTCTGGCTAAAGCATCTGGCAGCAAAACTGAAGACCAGCAAAAGAGCGAGAACCAAGTGGGAGGTGGTATGGGAATACAAGCCCATCCATTGTTCTCGGCCTGGAATCCTAACTTAGGTGGGAGGACCAGATGGCTGTCTTTAATAGGAGAGTCCATTTGGATGGATTGAAAGAAATGATTTGGCTCCTTGTAGATACAACTACAGTTTAGTCTAGGTTAATTTTTTGTTGTTGTTCCAAAAGGTTACTTGACTTGCTGTTTCTGTCAGGAAGTTCACTGAGCATGCCTCACTGGCACAGCATACATATTAGTTTGTCTTCGTAGACAATCATCCATTGTCTCAGGTTTGGGAAAAGAAAACTTCATCTAATCCGAATTTTGTTTTGGTATCTGCTTTCTAAATCCCTTTGCGGTGTGGATCCTGAGGCTGTCCAACAAGCAGAACAAGTAGAGGACAGATACACACTCAAAATATTCGTTAAGGGATTTGTTAGAAGGAACAGGCTTCTGTAATTGTGGAGGCTGAGAGTCCACAGTCAGTAGGGAAGATCACAGCCAGGCATGGTTTGCAGCTGTTGTCAACAGGTAGCACTTCTTCTAGCCCTCAGAAAGTCTTCACCCCTCCCCCTTTAAGGCCTTCTAGCTAATCAAGTCAAGCCCACCCAGGATAATCGCTCTGAAAGTTAACCCACTGGGGCCTTTAATTATAGCTGCAAAATCCCTTCTCAGCAGCACCTAGGTTAGTGTTTAATTGAATTACTGGGGACTGTTACACTCCAAGTTGACACATCAAAAATCTATCACATTGAGAGAAACCAGCGAGGAGCTGCCTGGAAAAGGATACTGCTGTAGAGGTGGCTCTACAGACACTTATTAAATCCAGGCTGGTGTCCCTGCTGCTCTTGGAAAACAATCCTATCTGAGCCTTCATAGTTCATAACTGCCTCCTTTTGTGCCTCAACCAGGAAAGCCTCGTTTAGCTAATCTTGTCGGGATTAGGGCTCCCTCCAGCTCTTAAATTTCCAAAAGTTGTGTGTAAAACAAGCTTTTGTTGGCTGAAAAATGTTTTCTTATTACTCACTTTGTGAGTTGATATTTGTGTAAACTTATAAAACTAAAGCTTAAGTATCACTGCCAGTAGAAAACTAAGCACTTCTTGCACCAGAGAAACTATTAAAATGCTCTCTTTAGGGGAGTGCGAGGGAAAGTCTGTGTGGTTGGAAAGGGGCAACATGAGACATCCTTGTGAGGATGGAAATGTTCTGTACTATGACTCGGTCAGTGTCGATATCCTGGTTGTGATGTGTTCTAGTTTTGCAAGACGTTACCATTGGTGAAAGCTGGGTGAAAATACACGGGATCTTATAACTTCACATGAATATACGATCTCACAATAAAATTCTAATGTAACAATGATCCATCTTATAAAACAAATAACCCTTTTCTAATAGGAAGGATCATTTTCTAATCTTTTTAAAAAAATAGTTTCCTTAAGGAGGTAGACACCTAAATATACTTAATCCTGTCTGGGAATAAAACATATACTCAACATAGATTTGATGAGTGGTACAACATACGCCTCATGGGAAAATGGTAGGTGACAGTTGAGTGTAGTGTTGAATATAAAAACGTTTTTTGGGGGCACCCCGGTGGCTCAGTCAGGTAAGCATCTGACTCTTGATTTTGTCTCCGGTCATGATCTCATGGTTTGTGAGCTCAAGCCCCACGTCGGGCTCTGCACTGACAGTGTGGCACCTGCTTGGGATTCTGTCTCTCCTTCTCTCTCTGCCCCTCCCATGTGTGTTCTTTCTCTCAAAAGAAATAAGTAAACTTTTAAAAAATTTGCCAAATATCAAGGTTAAATTTTTAGATGAAATATCATTGGGCATATTGTAAAAAAATTCAGTCTCTCCAGTGATGATGAGAAGATATGTTTACAACTTCAAAACGACTGCCTGGGTGGCTCAGCAAGTTAGGTATCCTACTCTTGGTCTTGGCCAGGTCAAGATCTCATAGTCTGTGAGTTAGAGCCCTGTGTTGGACTCCGTGCTGCCGGTGCAGAGCCTGCTCGGGATTTCTCTCTCTCTAAAAAAATAAACTTAAATGCCAGACAAAATCTGAGTCCAGAAGATACCTCTAAAAATGTGCAGGTGGTAGTTTGAGAATGAATGAAACACCATTTTTTTAACCCAGAAAGTCGTATGTATAGATTGAACATAGAAAATCTGTTCAAAGGACCTAAATTCGTGGATTTACTCATTCAGTGAATATTTGTATGCCTGCATTTCACCAGACTGGTGTCTGTGGTTTCAGTGTATTTCAGGATTTTTATAACATGTAAATAAATGTTCATGTCCTTCACAGCAACCATAGCTTCCCCACATCTCTACCGATACGGCTGTCAAAATCTGAGAACCACGTGGATTGGATTTTCTCAATGTATGTTATTTCTGATCTTACTGCATGAGAGATTTTTGTGGAGAGGTGACATTTAGTGATAATACTGTAGGAATGGCTACAAGCACAATACCTTCAAAATTGTCTTAAAAGCTATTTTCAACTTAAGTTTTTCAGACACTGATGTTTTAGGGACATAGAACAAAACTGTACAGTTAAGAATGGGAAGGTGAAGGGGTGCCTGGTGGCCCAGCCAGCTAAGCGTCTGACTCTTGTTCTCAGCTCAGGTCTCTGTCTCAGGGTCGTGAGTTCAAGCCCCACTTTGGGCTCTATGCTGGGTGCAGAGCCTACTTAAAACACACACACACACACACACACACACACACACACACACACACACACGAAAGGTGGAACCAAACTCTGAATGTCAAGAAGCAGATATTGACAGCACATAGAGAGCTGTAGGCACAGCATCAGAGCCGTGCCCTGGTACATCAGGCCCATGTGCTCTGACTCCTGGGGGCTCTCTGCACAGCACCCAGGGCTCTGCAGTCCTCGTCTGGGAAGGTTCTTGCTTTGCTTCTGCTTAAAAAAAAAAAAAAAAAAAAAAAAAAAAAAAAAGTTCTTGGGAGGTTGAAGACCTCAGTGAGTAGCAACCTCTTTACTGAGTTGGCTGATGAATGGGCCATTCCCTGAAAGCTCTGTAAGCTACTGAGTTAGTAGATAAATTCAGAGCTCTCTCCAGGAAATGGTCCTATTAGGAAATGTTATCTGTGTCCAATACAACCCTACCCCCAGCCCCCCAAATTAGATATTTTAGGAAACCATGATTCTGTGTTCGGCCCCAGTAGACGCCCCCCCCCCACCCTGCCCCCGGCAGACATGAGCTAACTGGGGGTGAGGTTGTTGGTGACTGAGATGACCCCACACGTCTGGAGTGGAGGAGCTGTCCCACCAGAGAGACTTCGGCCAGCCACTTACTGGTCGGCCACAGGAATTTTTGGAAGTAGTAAAACTTTTGGTAAAAGGGGGCTTTTGTCTCCCAGAATAGCAAAAGTTATCATCACTTAAAAGCAGTGATTTCTATATACAGCAAGTGCTGCTATATATACACTCATGTATTGTTTATGTAGGGCTATTTTAAGATCTGTGTCACATTTTTCTGGTGTATTTTATGGTGGGAAAATTCAATTGGAAAAAATGCATTTAGCTCTGGTGGGGATGGTAAGGTAAAATAAGTACTTAAAAAAAAAATGTGCACATGAATTTGTTGTTTCCGAGATAGTTTTAAATAGTACAGAAATAGCTAGGTGATAGCTCCCTAAATGAAACTGTATTGGCTCTCCTTAAGCAAGTGTAGCCATTGGTCTCCTGTTCTATGCTGTCTGTCCCTGCATTAGTCAGTGGAAGACCTAGGAGACGCGTAGAAGAAGTCACCCACATTTTAATAACAAAAAATATGAGAAGATGGCTTTATGTTTGTGTAATGTGGCTTATAATTCATGCTACTTATTATTTTTTTTGGAGTTGTTGAATTGAGTGGGAAATGAATGGGGGGATAGGACCTATCTATTGTTAAGAGTAATGTGGGTTAGAGATGCAGGCACAGGAGCTCGGGGATGATGGGGACTGTGGCATGGCTCTGGGGGGACGGTAGCCCCAGAGAGTTGTGTTATGACAGTGAGTGCAAGGGCTGGGGTACTGTGATTGCCGACCCCTTCTGGGAGAGGCTCCTTCCTACCTGCTGGGTGGAGTGGGGTGTGAGCATTCGGAGCTAGCAGGAGAGAAGATCACATCCCTTACGATGAGGCAGCAAGTGACTGCCCCTTAGGAGAAATGCAGATGATGGTGTAGGAGTTGAGAAATGGAAAAGACAGTTTCTGCTTTTGGGTACCAGGGAGGGCTTCCTGGGAAGGGTGACGTTTGGAGACGAGTTGAAGCTGGGGCTGCGTTGACAGGGACAGCAAGGATCCAGGACCGTGAGGAGAGCCTCTGAGCAGAGGAAGAGCTGGAGTGAGGCCTTGGGGCTTTGGTTTAATCCAGTCGTCTGCTGGCTGGTGAGAGCGTAGGAGGAGTATGGAGACAGAGGCGGAAGGAGGGCGCTGTGGGGCCAGGTTCTGAGGGCCTTTGAACCCTACTCTACCTCTTTTTCTCCTTCACTCAGCAGGAGACGGGAAATGAATACCCAGGAGTGGGATGACAGGAGTTCGTTGAGGCCCAGTGAGGCTTAGGTTTGCAGGAGCAGGAAGAGGCAATTGTCAGGGGGTGTGCTAGACTTGGCAGGTGGGAGGAGGGAAATCCAAAGACAAGTAAAGCCAAGGTCCCTGCCGTCAAGCAGGTTAAGATCTTGGGGCACCTGGGTGACTCAGTCCATTAAACATCTGACTCTAGATCTTGGCTTAGGTCGTGATCTCACAGTCCGGGAGTTTGAGCCCCACATCCTCAAGAGACATTTAACTTTGGGGTAGGTCAAGGTAGAAGTGCAGGTAACAAGCTGTTGGGTGAGGGGCACAGGCACCGGTGATGGCTTTCCATTTCAGGGACTTGAAGGCTTTGTCAAGTCTCATCCCTGCTCACTGTTTCTCTTCTAGCTAAATGCCTCTGGTCGCTTCATCTCCTCCTCGGGCGGCATAGTTCTAACATCTTACGGGACCTTGGTAGTTCTGTTCTCAGTTGACCTCTTGTGTGTATTTTACCGTGTTCCAGACGTGGCTGACGACAGCAGGAGCATCGGTTCACTTGTTCTGGAGTGATCGTGAGGTGGCATGTTGCTGGATCACGGCGATTTCTATTTTGGGATCTGCTGGCAACAAAGAGAAGGGGTTGGGGAAAGGAGGTCCTACCAGGGGGGCCACAGGCAGGCCTGCATCTGCCTTGGAACCGGAAGTCTGCTTATCCTATGCGGGCACTTCTGTCCCCTTCTGTTCCTGATTCCTTGCTCAGGGCTCCTCTCCCCCACCTCCTGCTTCATTCACCCCTTCGGTCCATGGTTCTGCCTTGGCCCTGCTAGTCCTCCTGGGTAGTGGTTCTGCGCACGTACTTACCTGTAAAGACTTAATGATCTGTGTGTCTTGGGCACTTGATACATTGATTCTTCCCTGAAAAGTAAGAGGAAAAGGCTGGGGAGAAATGAGGGGAGAGGAGAGGCACAGCGGTTTGAGAGTTTGAAGCCTGGGTGATCGGAGAGCCGATGGTAATCCTTTCCAGAAGCGGGTACTTGGAGAGGACAAGCCCAGTTCTGTCTCAGTGATGTAGGTCTTTCTGCGAGGCCACCTGGCAGAGGCAGGCCAGTTTGTGTCTCCCTGTTAGCAAGAAGGGCCCAAGTGGAAGTCACACTGGACAGGGACTTGGGCCTGGTACTTATGTGACAGTCCTTAGGTTCTTCTTTCTTGAGCATCTTTGGTCACTGTGATCGCCTTTCGTGACCTTTTTGGCTGCATGTGATACTTTTGACTCCTCTCTGCTTCTTTAAAAACATTTTTTTTATTTTAGAGAGAGAGCACGAGCACGAGCACGGGCACAAGCCAGGGGGAGGTACAGAGGGAAAGGAAGAGAGAATCCTAAGCAAGGCTCCACACGGCGCAGAGCCCGATGTGGGGCTTGGGATCATGACCTGAGCCAAAATCAAGAGTCGGATGGTCAACCGACTGAGCCACCCAGGCACCCCTCCTCTCTGCTTCTTGAAATGGTTTTTTATATTTGGCTTCCAAAACCCCATTCTTTTTATCCTCTGTCCGCCCACTGGCATCTCTCACCTACCCTGTCTAAAATGGAACCGATTTCGTCCTTTCAACCGTGGGCCTTCCCCAGCCCTCCTCGGTCAATGGCAACTCTCTTCCTTCCTGTTGCTCAGACTGAGAAACCTTAAGACGCCTCTTCGCACCGCAGCAGCCAGGGAGTTGCTTTTGAAATCATACGGATCGCATCACTCACGGTCAGAACCTTCCAGCGACCTGCCTCAGAGTAAAAGCTGACATCTTCATAATAGTTCTATGACCTGCACCTCCTCGTTACCCGTTGCTCGCTTGCCCACTCTGTTCCAGTTACACTCACCTCCTGGCTTTTTCCTGAAGCCTCTCCCTCTTGAGGGCCTCCATCATTCCTTCTACCTGTCACACCCGGCCTAGCCCTCTTCTGCTTCGTCTGGCTCCTTCATGCCCTTAGCTTTGCTCAGATGTCACCTTATTCGTGAGGCCTTTCCCTGGCCATCCTGTACTATCTAATTCCGCCTCTCCTCTATGAGCTCCACAGCTCATTTTATACAATCTGGGATGCTTTTTTATTGTCTGTTCCTCTTCGTGTCTGTCTCCCCCACCTGGAGTGTTCCTTCGGAGCCAGTGCTTTGTTTTGCTCCCTGACATAGGAGTCTGGCACATCATACACAATCAGTAAATATTTGGATGAATGAATGTGTGTGGACTGTAGTTCATTGATACTTACATAGTAAGTATTGATTGACTTTTTGGTTTTTTGGTTTTTAATTTTTTTTAATGTTTATTTATTTTTGACAGAGAGAGAGACAGAGCATGAGCAGGGGAGGGGCAGAGAGAGAGGGGGGACACAGAATCGAAAGCAGGCTCCAGGCTCTGAGCTGCCAGCACAGAGCCCGACGCGGGGCTCGAACTCAGACCGCGAGATCATGACCCGAGCCGAAGTCGGACGCTCAACCGACTGAGCCACCCAGGTGCCCCTTGATAGACTTTTTGACTGCTAATATGAAACTGGTGTCCTTGGGAGAACTTCTGTATGGCCATTCAGATATCCTCCGTCCCATTTTGCTTTGGTTTTATGGACCTGAATTCCAGCTTCTAGAGTATGTATTTCTGTTGTCACACAAGTTTCAAAGAACTCACTCTTAGGAACTTTATTGATTCCTGCTTCATCAGCAGTTGTTACAACTTTTATGTTTGAAAACTGAGAAGCTTTTATTTTTTTTAAGTTTATTTATTTTGAGTGGGGGGGAGCAGAGAGAGACGGACAGACAGAGACAGAATCCCAAGCAGGCTCTGCACTATCACACCCGATGCAGGGCTGGAACTCACGGACCCTTGAGACCATGACCTGAGCCGAAATCAAGAGTTGGACGCTTAACTCGCTGAGCCACCCAGGCACCCCAAACTGAGAAACCTTTAAAAACAAAGGCATATCAAATGCTTCCTGGACCCTCCCTTCGGTTAGCATGGGCTACAGCACTGTGTAGCTCCCGGGGACCCATTGGGCCTCACACTCTGTGCTGGCTGTGCCCCTGCAGTTGTCCAACATCGCAGTAATGATGATTAGACAATGTTTGGCTTGAGTTCCTCCTTATTGAATCTTCCTGTTTGTTTTCCTCCTGCTGTTTGAGTGGCATTTTCAGACCCCACGGACTCTGTTTGCCTTGTGCTTGCTTTAGTGGATCTGTTCGACTACTCTCTGTCACTTTCTATTAGCACAGCTGTGTCGGGTGGTTCCTAATTCCATTCTCCTTCATCCACTCTCTTGGCTTTCTTCCTTAGCTACTTCAATTAGTCTGTCTACCGCTCCATTTCGCCCTGTTGACATCTAACTTGCAGGATAGCAGATGAGTCTCTATTTCCATCAGGTACCCTTTATCTGCCTACTCACTGTCCCGCTGATTATTTCCATCAACATACAAGTGGTCATTCAAAATGTGAGCCTAGAACAGTGGTAAGGTTAAAAGATGCACAAGTGGTAACCTGCTACCATGTTGGGCTGCTTTACGGATTCAGGGAGAATATGCAAATAATGCACTGGGTAGGGGTGGAGGCAGGAAGAGGCAGAAATTTGACCGCAGTTATACCGTGTCTATAGATTGTTAGTTACCCAGTCCATCTCCTAATGGAGACATGTTCTTGTAAGTTCATCTTTGCAAGTGCCCTGCCTTGAGCACACAGCAGTGAAAGATGAACCGTCTAGGTTATTACTGTATAACAACTTGCTTATGATTCTGGACTTGAGTAGAGATGGGTTCATAGAACCCTATCCTCTGAAAACAGGTCTGCTTAGGTTCTCTTAAGCCTGACTTGGTGATCCCTTTTTCCTCCGTTTCTAAGACCAGACCAGGAATAAGAGAGGCGAGGGGTTTAAATTTCAGGACACTTTGAGGTGACTGGAATACCATAAGACCTCTTACAGCTCACCAGAAAGGGTTCTCTCCAAGCCCTAAGCGTGACAGCCACGTATGCTTTATTTGTTCTATATACAGCTTATCAAGTTTATTTAATCTCTCTGTATTAAAAAGTTCTAGTGGTTATTTAATGCCCGTAATTCCATATTTTGCTGACTGCTATATTTTCATCTCTTTGGAAGCTAAGTATCCATTAGTTGATAATCTTTTTTAGTTTTTGCTTTAGTCTTTTCATTAGTTTCCCCAAAGTTGCTTTTCGGCTTTTAATCCTGACTTAATTCCTCCCACACTCAGGTTAAAAAAGATGTTACTTGAGCTCAGTTTTTAAAATTTCCCTATTTACAAGTTTACATTTTCCTTTGGATTGTTCCGTGGATGAGGGGGAAGACTGAAATCCCTGCAGCGCATGATTAAAGCAAGGGGGTGGTGGGGGGCGGGGGGGGGGGGTGGTTACGTGCACTGTATTGTTGTTGTCCCGAAGCATGATTGGATAGGAGGGGTGTCTGTGTGTGTGGGTGTGTGTTGCTTACCTGGAAGAAGGTTCAGAAAACAGGACTTCTCACCAGGAATGGCAAAATTAAAAGAATGTGGCTCTGGGGCAGATGCAGGAGGTGGGGTGGTGGGGGCGGGGGGGGGGAGTGGATGAAAGTCTACAGCGAGCTTGGAAGAAAATTTACTAATTTTCAGTCTAAGAAACCTAACTCACATGAATAGTTTCTTCGTAGAGTATGGCCCTTTCCAGTCAGATCTGTCGGTGCCATCGAGCTGGTATTTCAAGTATGTCCATCTGCATTTAAACGAACTGCTCCAAGACAATCTGATTATGCGGTAGTTACTTTGGTGAGAATAGCGCCTCAGCCGAATGGAAACTTCATTTTGAGTCTAATATTAGACCTTGCTTTGGAAAATTCCTTTTAAATGATCACAAGCTGGGAATAGCAAAAGAATTTAACTTTCGACAGACAGCATTCACCAAGAATTTTTAACTGCTTATGTTTGGGGCCTTGGGAAAGCAGATGTGAGAAACTGACCGGACGGAATGGACTAGGGTAGCACTGACGTGACCTGATGCGTGTTTATATCTATTGCTGATAAGTTTCCCTCCTAGTCTCATTTGCTCAAAATATTTTCATTCTTTGAGCATGAGCACGCTAAGGATAAAAATTGTTAGGATGCCTAATTGTCTAACAATCTAAACTTCTAGGCTTCCAGACGTTGTTGCCCGTAAAGGGGTCTGAGGCAGAGCAAGAAAGGGCCAACAAACCCATACAACCAAAGCCAGTTTCTGAGTAAGTGCTGGGAACTTGATCAGACCTGGCCTCCAGAGAATATTTTTAGTTTGTCTAGCTGGTTGTGTCTGGGTGAACTCACCCAATTTGAAGTTTTAAGTAAACTTTATTTAAAGGACCCCGCCCCCCCAAAAAAAATCCTTACCCTGTCATTAAAAACAACTAATATACATGTTAACTGATCATGAAATCTCCAGATCATGTTTACTTGGCTTAACTCAAAGATATGTTTCAGATGCCTCACATGCTTTGGATTTAGGGAAACCAATAATGGCATTTGAGAGATGCGTCGTTATTTTAAAAGATTTTTCCGAAATGGAAATGTATCGTTGTTTCATGGTATACTTTGAATATCATGGGTTTTCTGGTCTCCAGATAAGCTGGTAATAAGTTGATGGTGCCTTAGAACTGAGGAAGATTAAAAAGAGTACGAGTTGCCATTTATTGATGGCTCAGTGACTCCCAGCCACTGTCTTTGCCAGATCCCAACACTACCGCTGATATTTACAGCGATGGTGTGGGGCAGAAATTACTATTAGCCTGGTTTTAAGAGATGAGGAAACTGAGGCTCAGGAAAGTTCTGTCATTTGCTGGTGATCACACAGCTGGTAATAGCTAAGAAGTGGCAGTGCTGGGGTTCAAAGCCAGGGCTGTTCAACTCCAGAGAACATGTTATCCCGTTGCCATTCTGGGCGTCTCCTGTGGTAGTTCTTAAACTTTGTCTTCGGATCCCTTGAAGCTCTTAAAAATTGAGGACCCCTGAACTCTTGTTTACGTAGGTTACATCTTTTGATATTTACTGTATTTGAAATTAAAACTGAGTCAGGTAAAACATCTGGACTTACTAATTCACTTTTAAAAGATAAGAGTAGGGGCGCCTGGGTGGCTCAGTCGGTTAAGCGTCCGACTTCGGCTCAGGTCATGATCTCACGGTCTGTGGGTTCAAGCCCCGCGTCAGGCTCTATGCTGACAGCTCAGAGCCTGGAGCCTGTTTCGGATTCTGTGTCTCCCTCTTTCTCTGACCCTCCCCTGTTCATGCTCTCTCTCTGTCTCAAAAATAAATAAATGTTAAAAAAAAAAAAAAAAGATGAGTAAATCTGCTATGTAAATAACATTTTTTTAAAAAGTAACTTGTCCAAAACAAAAAATAAGGGTCATTGTTTTACCTCTTTATATATCTTTATTACCTAAGTTGGATTCTCCTACTTTGTTCTGCATTCAGTCTGTGCAGTATATGTTTTAGTGAAATATATGAAGAAAATTTGACTCCACAAAGATCATTTATTTGGAAAAAGGAGGCTTTTTGCCTATTTTGACAGCCTTTGTGGGAAATTGTGAATATTCTTCTTTGATACTATACCAGAACTCCACAAGTGGTAGTTTTTTATTTTTTATTTTATTTTTTTTTTTTCAACGTTTTTTTTTTTAATTTATTTTTGGGACAGAGAGAGACAGAGCATGAACGGGGGAGGGGCAGAGAGAGAGGGAGACACAGAATCGGAAACAGGCTCCAGGCTCCAAGCCATCGGCCCAGAGCCCGACGCGGGGCTCGAACTCACGGGCTGCGAGATCGTGACCTGGCTGAAGTCGGACGCTTAACCGACTGCGCCACCCAGGCGCCCCAACACAAGTGGTAGTTTTTTAAAGAGTAGTTGCAATGTAGAATCTGAAACTATACCAGTGGGCTTTGGGTGACTGTTCAATTAAAATCCTTTCATCTGAAATCTTCCTTATATAGGAGTATGTGGGTGGCTCAGTTGGTTAAGCATCCGACTCTGGATCTCAGCTCAGGTCTTGATCTCCGGGTTGTGAGTCTGAGCCCTATGTTGGGCTCCATGCTGGGCTTGGAGCCTACTTAAGAAAAAAATCTTCCTTATAGAAAAAATTCTGAATAACATATGTAGGGACTCCCCCACTCCAGGAAGTAGAGCTTAATTTCTATTCCTCACCCCTCCCTGAGGGTGGGCTAGACTTTGTGACTTGCTTCCAAAGAATAGAATTAGGGAAAGAAGAAAAATTAGTAACTTTAAAGTGGAGAAACTCAAGAATGTCATGTGGCTGTCATGTAAGCCCTGATATGATGTAACTAGAAAACCCATAAACCCCAGTCTAATCATGAGGAAACATCAGACGAACCAAATCAAAGGACATTCTACAGGATTCCTGACTAGTAATCCTTGATTGTCAAGGTCATGAAAAACAAGAAAAGACTAAGAAACTCTCAGATACCAGAGGAGACATGACAAGTAAATGCAGTGTGGTACTCTGGATTGGATACGGAAAGAGAACATTAATAGAAATACTGGTGAAATCCAGATAAGTCTAGAATTTACTTACTAGTACTGTATCAATGTCAATGTCTTAGTTTTACAAATATTTTGTGGCAATGCGCAATGTTAACGAGGGGAGCAACTGAGTGAAGGCTACACAGGAATTCTGTACTGTCTTTACAACCTTCCTTTAAAATTATTCCAAAATAAAAAGGTTATTTAAAAAAACAACCAGTGTTATAACCAAGAAACAGAGCCTTAACTATAGATGACAAACTGATGGTTCCCAGAAGGAAGGTGGGCAGGGGAATGGGCTAAATGGGTGATGGGGATTAAGGAGGGCATTCGTGATGAGTACTGTGTGATGTATGGAACTGTTGAATCACTACATTGTACACCTGAAGCTAATACAGCACTGTATGTTAACTAACTGGAATTTAAATGGGAACTTTAAAAAAAAATGCTTATTTTGAGACCATGGGAGAACGTGAGTAGGGGAGGGTCAGAAGGAGAAAGAGGGAATCTCGGGCAGGCTCCTCACCTGTCAGTGCAGAGCCCCACACAAGGCTTGATCCTACAAACCTTGAGCTCAAGGTCTGAGCTGAAATCACGAGTCAGATGCATAAGTGATTGAGCCACCCAGGCGCCCCTTAGATGAAAATTTGTTTTAAAAGATTTTGTGTCTTAAAAAAAAAAAAAAAAGTTTATTTATTTATTTTTGAGAGAGAGGGAGAGAGGGAGAGAGGGAGACAGAGAATCCCAAACAGGCTCCATGCTGTCAGCCCAGAGACTGATGTGGGGTTTGAATTCATGAACCATAAGATTATGACCTGAGCTGAAATCAAGAGTCAGGTGCTTAACCGACTGAGCCACCCCAGTGCCCTTTAAATGAAAACTTGAAAAAAAAATTTTTTTTTAATAGGTTATGAGAGGGGGGAAAAACCAATTGTATGTCTTGTGCTCTGAATAGATGACCTGTGCATGATTTGGTAACATCATTACCACAGTCATTTGGAAAATATTGGTTCACTGAGTTATACAGATCTTTGAAATGTGGATCCATTTTATTATAAAGTATTTTGTTTTTATTTACTTTTAAATTTTATTTTAGAGAGTATGTGCATGAGCAGGGGAAGAGGGGCAGAGAGAAAAAGGGAGAATCCTAAGCGGCTCCATTCTCATCATGGAGCTGGATGTGGGTCTGGATCCCATGACCCTGGCATCATGACCTGAGCCAAAATCAACAGTCAGATGCTCAACCGACTGAGCCATCCAGTGCCCCATCAGTATTCAGTATTTTAAATTTTTTTTTTTTTTAATGTTTTTTACTTATTTTTGGGACAGAGAGAGACAGAGCATGAACGGGGGAGGGGCAGAGAGAGAGGGAGACACAGAATCGGAAACAGGCTCCAGGCTCCGAGCCATCAGCCCAGAGCCTGACGCGGGGCTCGAACTCACGGACCGCGAGATTGTGACCTGGCTGAAGTCGGACGCTTAACCGACTGCGCCACCCAGGCGCCCCAGTATTCAGTATTTTAAAAATCGCTCTTGTTTGGCGCTTGGGTGGCTCAGTCGGTTAAGTGTCTGACTGTTGATCTCGGCTCAAGTCATGATCTCAGGGTTCACGGGATCGAGTCTCGTGTGGGGCTCTGTGCTGGCAGTACAGAGACTGTTTGAGATTCTCCCTCTCTGCCCCTCCCCTGCTCATGCTCTCTCTCTCAAATAAAAAAGGGGTGCATGGGTGGCTCAGTCAGTTAAGCATCCGATTTCAGCTTCATTCATGATCTCCTGGTTCGTGAGTTCGAGCCCTGCATTGGGCTCGCTGCTGTCAGCACAGACCCCACTTTGGATCCTCTGTCCCCCTCTCATTCTGCCCCTCCCCTGCTTGCATGCTCTCTCTCACAAAAATAAATATAACATTAAAAATAAAGAAAGAAAAACATTGAAAAAAAATGGACATCATACTTGTTATCAGAAAGGTCTTTTGTTGAGAAGTTCTCAAGCCTTTGGTGGATATGGGTTTCCCAGAATTCTGATTTTCCCTTAAAAGCCCGAAGTTGATCATTAGCAAACACTGCTGTTTTCCTTGACATAGCAGGCTCATTTTGTTCATTTTCAAGAAAATATTTTCCAAATATCCAAGTCTGGATACCCTCAGTTTGGTAGTTATCCTTCAGGTAAAAATGATGTCCAGTGAAAAACGTGGCTAGCACAACCTAAAACTCAAACAGTTGAGTGCCTTTCTTCAAGACAACTATTGTACTTCAGGAAGCGACAAGTCTTCTATGGTACGTCTCATTTTGCCACACAGGGTATGAAAGGACAAGTACTCAAGGTCAAGACTTAACGCAATTAATTGTTACGTCTTCATCAGGGACATTCTGAGGAGAAATGGACTTTTTCACCCTTTCCTGTGCATGTGTGGTGGCGGAAGACCGTCTGCTGCCACTACCTTGGCTTGTGCTCAGGCGCCTTTGCATCATTGGTTCGAATACCAGCACAGTGAAAAAAGGCCAGGAACATGTCAGTGTTCTGCTGCACGTACTTTGACGTCACCACCTTCCTGAGAGGGTCTTGGGCATCCCTAAGGTTCCACGGACCACACTTTGACAGCCGTCCTCCTAAAGTAACGTAGCAGTTGCTAAAAAGTCACAAAGGGAGAGCTGACATGATTGAAGACCAAATCCATTAGGAAGCAAACGGTAATGTGGTGTGGGCCAGTGTGCACACAAGGTGAGGCTCTTCTGATCGGATGGTCTTGCTTTCCGTGGCTCAGGAAGCTTTTCCCTTTGTTGGTATTTCTTAATACCATCAAGAAATGGTTGGTACCATCTTGAAATGCCCAAATGCAGACTCTGATAATCTGGTGTCTGCGTTTGCTGCTATCCTTAACAAAATCACATAAAAGACTTGGTTCAGAAAATTCCGAAAATTCCTCCTTAAAGTTTGTTTTCTTTTCTTTAAAGGTAAATCTCACCTGGCTATTGTGCAGCGAGTAAACAATGAGGGAGAAGGGGACCCATTTTATGAAGTTCTGGGAATTGTCACATTAGAAGATGTGATTGAAGAAATCATCAAATCTGAGATTCTAGATGAAACAGATTTATACAGTGAGTAGTCTGAGTGTAATTTTTCAAAACTTTGCCTTTTTTTTCTGTCATGTACTTCGTGAGTCCTCTCCTGTCTCCTGTTGTAATCTGCCTCTGTTTCTAACTACATGCTGTATGTGTGGGACAACTTATCGATATGTTCTAGGCCCTTCATCAGAGGGGGGAAAGAATGGGCAGGTCCTGTGATGTCAAGTGGCAGTGTTTTTTGTTTTTGAAAAGCCAGCTGCTTCTAACCATTGATCTGGGCCTTACTTGCCCTGAACAGAAAACTCCTTTCATGTTTTTATACTTATTCTACATGTGGAAAAAGAATTGTTCTTTACTAAATTTTTATTTTCCAAACTAGGCAATTGTTTTCAGATAAATTTCTTTTGCTGCTTGTGAGGGGGATTTGCTACATTGATGGATAGCAGCTGTTTAAATGTCCTTGTTCCAGAACCCATGGGCCAGGGTAGAGGTGAGATTTGCAAATGTAAGTTTGCTGTGACAGCAGTGGTAAGGTGTGGGTATAGGAAGCAGGGCAGGGTAGGGTACACAATAAGAATGTTTTTCCCTTTCTCTGCTCTTCTGTCTTCTTTTGGGGGCAGGTGGAAATGGGTGAAGTGGGTAGGAGTGGCTTAGCTTGGGGCAGGGGGAGGGGAGGATTCACTGGTGTTTGTCCAGGAGTAAACTTGAACCTGGGCTGAGTATTGAACCTGAATACTGTCTCATTAAAGTCCACAACTGGATTATTGGACTGTGGAATTTGAACCTTCTTTTTCAGCCTCACTTCTTAGTAAAGCAGGGCTCTTTCAAGAGGCTAATGATCCCAAAGATGGCCCAATGCCTGAAGATGTTTGGGGCTCTCAGAGATGGGGCAGAGATGAATATCTGGGCTCTGTTTGGTTTTTAAAACATGACTTAGAGAGGAAATGGAATCTTCAAATGGCCTGGGGCACCTGGGACAAGGCCTGTCTTCCTTAAAGCAGAGTGATTTTTATTCAGTCATACTGGAAGGGCCATGCCCTGCACTTTAAAAATGAGAGCCTTCCATGTGGCCTTAGAAGGATAAACTTTATATTTAGGTAGTGACTCGCTTCTGAAAACATCTTATTTTTTTTTATCACGTGTGTGTGTGTGTGTGTGTGTGTGTGTGTGTGTGTGTGTATACATACAAATTGTGTTCTTTAAAAACACCAGTTCCTATGTGTTTTATCCTTTTGACACTTGGAGAGTGCACGGAGGTCACATAATAAAGAATATTGTTATTTGTGTGTTTACATTCTTTTCAGCCTTCCTCACAGTGACTATTTAATACCCAGTGTGTCTCTTTCTATTTATTTTGTTTCCTCAAGGGTAGTACTCGTCATAAGAAACATAATTAAGACGTGTATGAGATCTTACATTTGCATTTCAGTTAACTTTTTATTTAAAACTTTTAATTTATTTTTGAGAGAGAGAGAATGTGAGCAGGGGAGGGGCAGAAAGCGAGGGAGACACAGAATCTGAAGCAGGCTCCAGGCTCTGAGCTGTCAGCACAGAGCCCGACGCGGGGCTCGAACTCATGAGCTTTGAGATCATGACCTGAGCTGAAGTCGGACATCTAACTGACTGAGCCACCCAAGTGCCCCTTCAGTTAACTTCTTTTAAACCTCAATTAGACTGATTTCACGCAGAAGTGTTGCCTAATGTGCCTTGTGAGATGGATTGGTGAGCCCGTGGTTTCAGGTATATTCTTGAGGTAAACAGGCCATCAGGGAGGATGAGTGCATTTGCCATTAGAAACTTATTTTGAAATTTGGTGTTGATGTATGCTCTCTGGTTTGCAAAAGAATCAGAGCCGAAAGAGAAAGAAAATGAGAGGTTAGGATTGCCCTTTCCCCAGGATGAGCCTGGTAATTAGTCTGTTTGGCCCTCGGCATGAAATGGTAATGTACAGACTCAGGATTCTTGGGAAAGGAGCAAGTGATTGAGGTCTTGTCTTTAACCTAGTTTTTTCTTGATCGCTTCTTTGTCAACAAAAAATACTTGTGGAAAGGCTTTGTATTAGACACCTTCTGGATTCAGGGTTTGCAAACTACAGCCGACAAGTACTTGCCACCAGTTTTTGTACAGGCCACAAGCTGAGAACAAATTTTTTTTTTTTTTTTTTTACATTTGGTAATTGTTGAAAAACATCAAAAGTATAATTACTTTGTGACTTGTGAAAATAATATGAAATTCAAATTTCACGTCTGTGATAAAGTTTTATTTGGCACAACGGCCACGGTAAGGCATTTACATATGGGTGCTTTGGCTCACCAGCAGAACTGAGCAGTTACTCAGTACTGCATGACCCACAGAGCCTCACATACTGACTATCTGGCCCTTGACGAGAGAAGTGCGCTGACCTCTCTTCTGGATGACCTTCTTCGTATTTGCTTGACCTTGAGGACCTCCTGGTCTGGAGTAGAAACGAAGCTAACAGATACCATTGTTAAAATGTTGTTCCACGAAAGTGTTCTTGTTCGTCTGTTTCCTAAGAGGTTTTGTCCGTATGTTTGTTTTCCCTGTCTCGGCAGAGGCTAGGAGCCTCTCTGAAAGGCAGGGGCACGCGTCACCGTGTCATCTGTCACACGGTGATTGTTCTTTCCTGCAGCGTGGTGACATCGAGTAGCGGGAGACAGTGCATGCTCCAAACTGCTGCTGTGGTTACGTGGGTTCTGGGAGGGTTGTGTCCGTGACCGCCCGTTAGTGTACTTGCGAGGGCTCCAGCGATCTTCACGAAGAATGTTCACGGTCGCTCCTAGTCAGCATGCCTTGACTGCTTGCTTCGGGATGGGTCCTGACCGTGCCGCACAGATTTGATGAGGATTCGGTCTCCTCTTGCCGTTTGGTGTTTGTACGTAGAGTGCCCGCAATCTAGAGATAGTTGAGCCTTTGCAAAATAGTCTGTCGTTTTCATTCAAAAAGAGCCCTGATCTAATAGTATGCATTTCCTTTTATCTTTTCTTGCCCTTCTGTCAGCTGATAACAGAACGAAAAAGAAAGTGGCCCATCGTGAAAGAAAGCAAGATTTTTCTGCCTTCAAGCAGACAGACAGCGAGATGAAGGTTAAAATATCACCACAGCTTCTCTTGGCCATGCACCGTTTCCTAGCAACAGGCAAGTGCAGCTTATCACAGTTTGAAATCTCTACAAACCCTGGAGCGTGTTTCTCACCCACCACTGACTGGGGTGGGCTGGGGGTGGAGACTGGGAAATGGGGTGATAAGTAATGCCACTTTTGTGTTTTGTTTTTTGTTTTTTTGTTTTGTTTTGTTTGTTTTGTTTTGTTTTTTTCTTTTTAAATTCTCTCCTCTCCTGTGTTCAGTGTCGGCATGAACCCTCTGAGACATTTACCAGGGGTGGACCAGTAACTTAAAATTGGTCTGAAAGGTAAGGATGAATGTTAGTGCCACACTGCATGTGAACGGTAGGCCAGGTCATCTGCTTCCGGCTAAGTCCGGGGGAGAGCCCCGCTGGTGGAGTAGGCTGACAGTGCGAGCCACCAGCTCGGTTGTGTGTGTCAGACGGTTGAGTAATTCTCTCTTCAGCTTGCCTTGGAAGAACAGTTGGACCTCAGTGGTAACACAGGTGCTATGATTTGCAAAGAAGAACAGCAGATTTTCAGAATTAAATCCTAACGTTCTATGATTTTAATGGAATCGGAAATTCTCAGGGCTTTGACATGGATGTCTTGATGGCCTCTGCAAGTCAGATTAACTTGGGCCCATTCCAGGAGGCAAGCGGAATGATTATTAAAACCACCAATCCGGCCGGCACTTGACTGCTCCAGAAAGGTCAAGGTTGAATGGACTTGAGACTGACTAACCCTTCTCACATCCCCACATGGCTCTCTAGGTGAAGGGTGAGCTCTGTTGGCCAGGGGATACATGAGAAAATCTGAAGGTACCCAGTGGCCTGTAGAAGACGTCTGTGTCCAGGATGGGCACCCGGTGCCTTTCAGCTGCATGCAGCGTGTACTTAAAACATTTTGAACAGAAGGCTCAAGTAGCCACTTGATGGACTGTCACGTGCCCTTTAAGATCGTGTTTTCAGATATGTAGAAATGCTCACCGTATAACATTTATGACCTGGGTAAATACTCCTAATTTAATGTGAAGTGAGAAAAAAACAATATAAAACTGTAAAGGTTATCGTTGTGTTTTTATGTGCGCGCGCGCACACACACGCACGCACAGGGGCACAGGCCTAGGGAAGGTACTAGAAAAAAAAATGCTCGCCAATTGCTCAGAGTGATTGAGTGGTTGGTTCCTAGATCATTTTATTTTCCTCTTTACCTTTTTCTGTATTTTCCAAAATTTCTACAACGTTCTATCTTATTTTGTTATGCCCAGAAAGTCACCGAAGCTAATAGAGAATTTATGGTTTCATGTAATGAAAAAAATTTTAAACATGGAAGCAGTGTCTTTCACTTACTCCTTCTCTAATCCTGGTAATATTGTTCATTGTTTGAAGACCGTGATTCAAAACTGAATGTTCTCCTGCTCTGCCTCTGAGATACCATGATGTCCAGGTCCAGTAGAGCAAGCCTGAGTTAGTAATTTGGAGTTTTGTCATCTGAAATAAAAGGGATAACTCTGTAAATACAGATCCACACTACTTTTTACTTTTATTTTTTTAGTTAGCAAGTTGGAGTGCATGTTGATGTGTGCACGTGCCTTGCTTTTTTTTTTTCTTTCTGAATTTCTGCCTTCCTTTGTTCCCAGACCTTCTCAGGGTAGTGGAGTGGGAGAATGAGAGACGAAGCACTTCGTCTGTGCACCTGGTACTAACCCATGCTAGATGCTTCCTGACCTTTGCTTCTTCCTTTGGCTGTTGTTGGACAGTCAGACTATTGTGGCCTGTTCGAAGGGTGGCCTGGCAGTCAGGAGCCTGCTTCTGGTTGACTTTGATTTGTATCAGAAAATTAGGATAATTTTGACAAGAACTGAAACCAATGACAAGTTGAAAAGGAAAAAGTCAAAAGACACAAATACGCAAATTCAGTATTTTCTGATTCCTCCCAGGTAATCTGCCCCCAGTGGATCACCAAACGGAAGTGTCATTAATCCGTATTGTTTCGCTTTGACTCCAAGTATTCTTACATATTCTAAACACCTTAATCACTAGTATAATTTTTTTCCATCCATTTGAAGTGTAATATCAAGTTGTGTTTATATCTATAGAAGTAGAAGCATTTAGCCCATCCCAGATGTCAGAGAAGATCCTTCTAAGGCTGCTAAAGCACCCCAATGTCATCCAGGAACTGAAGTATGATGAGAAGAACAAGAAAGCCCCAGAATACTACCTCTACCAGCGAAACAAACCTGTAGACTACTTCGTTCTCATTTTGCAGGTCAGAAGAATTATTCACTAGTTGTTTGATCTCACTGAGTACCCACCTTTCCAGTCCCCAGGAGACTTCTTTTCTGTACATGAATGGGTGTCGAGGTTTACATACTCAACTACTTAACTTCCGGGGTAGCCTTATCCATGGGAGGCTTTCAACCCCCCCCCCCCCCACCGCCGTTTTCCTAGCTGTGAAGTAATTTCAATCTAAAGTAATGCCCTTAGTTAACTTCCGTTTCCCATACTGAAGGGCACTTACCGATTGCTGAGGCGATGAGGTGTTCATTTGAAGAGTGGTGAATTCAACGGTTTGTGTTTTTTGGAGAGTGTGGGGCCATATACATCTAAGTCCTGGTGTGGGGCATTTGAAATTTAAGTGTACTGAGTTCCTTGCGTCCTTTTTTTTTTTTTTTTTTTTTTAATCACCTTTTCTTTTTTCCACCCCTCGTTAGGACTTGGTCTTATACCACTTCCTAGAGGTAACTTACTGTCTCCCCTGAACAATATCAAAATAATCCATTTATTATTGTTTGTTTTTTTTTTTTTTTTTTTTTTTTTTTTTTTTTTTTTATTTATTTTTGGGACAGAGAGAGACAGAGCATGAACGGGGGAGGGGCAGAGAGAGAGGGAGACACAGAATCGGAAACAGGCTCCAGGCTCCGAGCCGTCGGCCCAGAGCCTGACGCGGGGCTCGAACTCACGGACCGCGAGATCGTGACCTGGCTGAAGTCGGACGCTTAACCGACTGCGCCACCCAGGCGCCCCATTTATTATTGTTTTTATTCCTGGTTACTAACCAGACTGTTCTACAGGGGAACTGATGTGAGAATCACAGCCTCTCATGGCAATGGAAACTTAATTCCTTCTCACTAATAACATAACCCACTCTATGAGGCGAGAAGGTTCGTCCATTCTGAACCCTCCCTGAGGGGATTTAGTGTGTAGGTTGATAGGAGGCCCTTATTATATCACAGTTGCACCTAATAGAACTCTGACCTTGGCATGGAAGCCAAGATAAACAGTACAATGAAGAAAGTGCTGGTTTTATTGACGTCTTGTACCTCTTTATTGAAGAGTTACTTTTACAGGAAATCTGAGTTGATTTAGCACAAGAATCCTAGCCCCTGAGGCAGTCTCCTGTTTTTGGTTATTTCCTAGATGTGAATTGGAGGTAGCATTGTAAGAGTGTCATGAGTACTTGGTAGGTCCTGCAATTTACATGAGTCCAGCAAGGTCCCAATTATCTAAGGGACAATTAAAGAGGTTTTTGTTTTTTTTTTTTTTTTTTAAATGCGAAAACAACTCTTATCAGATGTCTGGATGTCAAACTCTGCAAAGTGTTGTGTCCGTGTCTCAAGTTGGGTTGCTATCCCGATGTCTAGATGCAGCAATAAGGAACTGGAGAAAAATCCATGGATAAACTGGTTTCATACCACTTTCATACATTCTTTCTTAGAAACTTTGCAGGTTTTCTAATTCAGTACCTTGATTTTTCTTTTTTTTTTTAAATTTTTCTTTTTAACGTTTTATTTATTTTTGAGACAGAGAGAGAGCATGAACGGGGGAGGGGCAGAGAAAGAGGGAGACACAGAATCGGAAGCAGGCTCCAGGCTCCGAGCCATCAGCCCAGAGCCCAACGTGGGGCTCGAACTCACGGACCGCGAGATCGTGACCTGAGCCGAAGTCGGACGCTTAACCGACTGAGCCACCCAGGCGCCCCAGTACCTTGATTTTTCTAGTAACCTTAGTCTCATTCAACCCTGATTTGTGTTTTTCTCTGGAGACGTACATGCTTGACACTGAGGGGGCTATAGGGAAGTTATTTACTGCAGCGAGGGAATAAAGCATTTGTGTTTCTCATAAAAGCTAGATGTGATTACTCCTCAAACCTAGAGAAACTTTGAATTACACTAACGATGGTTGTTTGAAGACTGACAGGGTGAATTTCAGGAGCAATGTTAGAAATTGTGTGGCTTCTAGTTGTTGATTTTTATGTGGTTAACATTTACAAAGTTGTGATTCAGGAGTGTTCTTCAGGTGTATAAGAAAGCCATTTCCTGGCTGAAGGATCTAGAAATAGATTTTATGGAGGAGGGACCTCATACTCATCGTTCCTTTATAAGTAAATCTTTAAAGATATTTTTGAGAAGGCATGTGTGTGTATGTACCTGTATCGAATACCTATGGCATGCTAAATATTAATGTGACAATTGTTTGAATTGTTGAACTGATGATGTCATGGGGGTTTAGAAATAGTGTATGTGCTGGATTAAGAGGATTTACAGAGGTGTTTAAACTATGGGGTTTAGTGAAAATCATGTTCTTGCAGGCTGGCCAATTACCTGAGGTACTCAGAGTATAACAAAAGGAAATACCATAATCCCTGTCAACCTAGTACAGCTGTCACCTTTTACAGAGTCCATTCCACTCTAAAATGTCACTAACCCAACCTTGCAAATTCGTGCCAGGTGGTTGACCATGCTCTGCTGTGTTCAAGAGCATTAAATCAGAAGAAAGCTTCAGTATCTGCCTTCCATTCCTGGCCCCAGAGCCAATGAGCTTCCCTCTTCTGCAGACACTAGGAAAAAAACTCTTTGATTAAGTAATTGATGTTTGGAATGTAATAAGAAATAGAAACACATCCGTTTGAGTTTAAATTCTAATGAAGTAAAGTCTAATTTATTCAAAGTAAACCATTTAAGTAGGTTTAATTAAAAGAATGTAAGTTACCAGGCACATACCTCCCACTGCCTAAGTATAAAAAGGCTACAATGTCAAGTTTTCTCTAAAAATAGATTTTTCAACTCAAATGTATTGGAGGGATCAGTAAGGACAGTGATAAAAGCGTAATAAACAGTGAAATAAAAGCTTATTGACTCTACAGGTCTTAAATAACACAATACATACATAAAAGTAGAAATGGATAAGATCATAATTCTGGTGGAAATTATTTTCTACCATGATAGAGTAAGCCTACCAAGAAAAAAAACGTCTTAACTTGACTAATAAAATTAATGGGAATTTGGAGAAAATTAACTATAAAACCAGGGAAATAGACTTTTTAAAAACTTTCATGTGACTTCCATAAAATTGATCATTTGCTATGTCATGTGTAAGTTCTAAACTCAGAAAGGTAGAAATTTCTGGAGCCACCTGTATAGGTCATAATGAAATAGATTTAAAAATACATAATTGAAGAGTAGTACTAAGCCATTTTTTAAGTAGCGATCAATTCTCTTACAAAGGTGTATTATGTAAGACTCCGAACAGAGTGTAGAATGTGTCCTGATGTGTTTCACTTGTGTGTCTGTATATACATGAACTCTGTCTGGAAGGTTACTCAAGAGTCTGGTAACAGGTGGTTGCCTCTAAGGAGGAGACTTGGAGGACTGGGAATAGGATGGAGGGGAGACTTCTCCCAATGAATTTGAATTTCTTTATCTTTTATTTTTTTTTTTTTAACGTTTATTTATTTTTGAGAGAGAGAGAGAGAGCGTGAGTAGGGGAGGGGCCGAGAGAGAGGAAGACAGAGATTCCGAAGCAGGCTCCAGGCTTTGAGCTGTCCGCACAGAACCCGACGTGGGGCTCAAACTCATGAACCGTGAGATCATGGCCTAAGCTGAAGTTGGGCACCCCTGAATTTGAATTTCTTACTATGTGCATATACTACCTACTTAAATAATTGTTGAAAAGGGGTACCTGGGTGGCTCAGTTAGTTAGCTAAGTTACTAACTAAGTTAGTAACTCAGTGCTCAGGTCATGATCCCGCAGTTTGTGAGTTTGAGCCCTGCATCAGGTTCTGTGCTGACAGTGCAGAGCCTACTTGGGATTGTCTCTCTCTCTCTCTCTGCCCCTCCCCAGCTCTCTCTCTCTCTCTCTCAAAATAAACACATATTCTAAATAAATAAAATAATTGTTGAAAATATTAGCAAACTGAAAACCTTAAGTAACAACTGAATTAGAAAATATATGGAAAATGATAAAATACATGTTATTTTGTGTCTTGAATGTTCTTTTTTTTTTTAATTACATCTTTTTTTTTTAATGTTATTTTTGGGAGTGGGAGAGACAGAGCATGAGCAGGGGCAGAGAAAGAGAAACAGAATCCGAAGCAGGCTCCAGGCTCTGAGCCATCAGCACAGAGCCTGACACAGGGCTTGAACTCACGAACCGTGAGATCATGAACTGAGCCGAAGTCAGTTGCTTAACTGACTGAGCCACCCGGGCACCCCGTCTTGAATGTTATTCTTACATGTAGTAGGCCAGTTTTACAAAATACTATTCTTCTAAATATTTAAATAAGAAAAAATCTGTCATTATCTAGAAAAAGGAAACAAACTGAAAAGAACAAATTAAGAAGGAAAGCAAATTCTAATGAGAAAGACTTACAGCCCATAAATGAAATCAACATTTGGTTCTTTTAAAAGATGAACAGGGACACCTGGGTGGCTCAGTTGGTTAAGCGTCTGACTTTGGCTCAGGTCATGATCTCATGGTTTGTGAGTTAAAGCCCTATGTCAGGCTCTGTGCTGACAGCTCAGAGCCTGGAACCTGCTTCAGATTCTGTGTCTCCCTCTCTCTCTGCCCCTCCCTCACTCACACTCTGTCTCTGTCTCTCTTTCTTAAACATAAATGTTAAAAATTAAAAAAAAAATAAAAGATGAACAAAATCTTTAATCTTATCCTACTGATGTAATTAATGTGATATAAGAGAAAACAACAAAATGAGAAGTTCTCTCCTCTCCTTGAAAAAACTAGATTCAAGGAAATCACATGGGGAAAAAAAAAAAAGGAAACTCTGAGAGCTCAATTTCTATACAATAAAGATGGGACAAGATGGTATGATCATCACATTTCCTAACTAGAAAGGTAGCAGTTAGAGATGGACAACATACCCAAGAGTTACTCAGTGTGACTGACTAAATTAGGTTTATTTAGGAATTCAGCACTAGCTTAAGGGCAACAAAACCAAAATATGCCGTTGTTAATTCAGAAAGTGGTAAAGAAACAAATCCTCAGGCTCACATCAATAGGTATCAGAAAGGCAACTGACTAAATTAAACATCCGTATTTTTTTTTATTGGAGAAAACAAAAAACAAAAAAATCTTTGTAAAAATCCGTGATGAATATTCAGTGAACAAAAAAGAAAAAGTACCATAGAATCAATCATATCTTTAAACTGGCATCCTGCTTTTGGGAATACACCCATACAATCTGTCATATACATGCATCTAAAGAAATTGTTTTATAAAGCTATCTGTGCAAACATATTTACAGCAAATCTGTTCATTAGAAAGTAGCAGTACATATGTCTCAGCCAATTATATTGTGATATGATGAGACTACTATATAGTCATGAAAGAAGTGGAAAGCATATACAAAAATATGTCAAGAGTGTGTACACAATAATTGTACTATAAGCCATTTTTCTAATTCATAGACTTGGTATTTTACAGTGAGGGATTTGTTGGTCCTTTGGGGAGTAAAATATCCAATCAAAAAAAAATTAGCATTCTTCCACAGCCCATAACCACATTATGATTTTAGTAAATACAAAGAATACTAAGAAAACATAGCTCTTTTCTTTGCCAATTATAAAATCAATAAAAGGAACAGGTTGGTTTTTTTTTTTTTTTCCTGGTGTTAATTTTTCTGGTTGATTTCATGTCTCAGCTTTTTTTGTTGTTGTTGAACTCCCCATCAACTCTGGCTTTTTAGAGCCTCTGACATGGATTCAGAAGGGATTTTTCCCTGTAGACTGAAATCCATTCTTTCGTGGAGGTGGCATCTTAGAGCTTATATAGCCCTCGACAGTACCTAATACCGTTTCACCTGTTACCAGAAGAGGAATTTAAACTTTCAATACCAAACCCTTCTCGAAGATTTTTGAGTTGCAGGGTGTGTGTATCCCAGTGAATGATAGATCCTCAATCTTGAGGCAAGTACAGATAGCACCCATTTTAAAGGAAAAAAAAATTACTCGGATGCACAGAGTTGACCCTGTTTTTTGAAAAAAAAAGTTTGAGAGAGAGAGAGAGAGAGAGAGAGAGAGAATCCAAAGTAATCTCCAGCCTCTGAGCTGTCAGCAGAGAGCCCAACTTGGGGGCTCCAACTCACGAACCGTGAGATCATGACTTGAGCCAATATCAAGAGTCAGATGCTTGCTTAACCGACTGAGGCACCCGGGTGCCCCGAGTTGACCCTGTTTTTAACAAATTATACTTACATATGCATAAGTACAAAACTAGGTATAAGCTCCTTTTGGGCTCTTTGAGTTCGGACGTGTATAAACCAAAAACAAAGTTGTAATTAACATTCTAAACGTGTCTGTAACATTGTCTGGCTGATAGGAAAGTGCCACCGGCCCCAGTACTGAGGCAGGGGCTCTGGGGCAGACTCTTGTGCATTTAGCACGCTTGGGTCTCCATGCGCCAGCGATGACTGACCCTTCAGCCCTTTGTTCCATTCCTTTGAATGTTTGTGCAGTATGCTGTGCTGTTATTGGCCTCCACTGGGTGTGACTGGATTATTTATGTTTGGTCCCCCTCTGTCCCTTTCTCTCTAGTTCAGTGCTCCTTACACTTTCATGTGCAGAGGGCTCACTTTGGGGATTTGGTGTAGCTAGGGTGGAGTCTGAAATGCTATGTATTTCTAGCAAGCTCCCAGCTGATTGAGTAGCAGGGCTTAGCTGTCAAGATTCGCGCTGTGAGGATACCCTCTTCATAACGCAACTGTGAATAATACGGGCACTGACATCCGGTGGTGGCATTTGGTTAGGAGATGGTCAACCAGATGGTCCAAAATACATGTAAATTAATTTTTGACCATCAAGTAACTTTTTTTTTTTTTTTAATGTTGATTAAACATTCATGAAGAGAACTTTCTGTCTTAAGACTACATCTCTGGGGGCGCCTGGGTGGCGCAGTCGGTTAAGCGTCCGACTTCAGCCAGGTCACGATCTCGCGGTCTGTGAGTTCGAGCCCCGCGTCGGGCTCTGGGCCGATGGCTCGGAGCCTGGAGCCTGTTTCCGATTCTGTGTCTCCCTCTCTCTCTGCCCCTCCCCCGTTCATGCTCTGTCTCTCTCTGTCCCAAAAATAAATAAAAAACGTTGAAAAAAAATTAAAAAAAAAAAAGACTACATCTCTGGATTCCAGATGGAAAAGTAATTGCTAGGGCACGTTTGAGTGCCAGAACAGACCTCTCTCTTTGGGTTTGCTTCCCCTCTTACTGGGCAGTGCTGGTGAATTCAAACTGGTGTTCACGCCCCTGGGATTCAGTTACCTCCTTTCAGATATCAAGCTCCGCTGAATAATTTGTGATGGTGATTTAAGGGGGAAAAAAAAAAAAAAAGACTCAATGCAAAGGTGAGCGGGAGATTGAGAAGATGCTCAGCATATGGTGTCTGAGGAAGTCTCTGATCTCCCTGAGTCCATGGCATCCACTGACCAGTTGATCTTGCTTGTGCCAACTAGGTTAGCACAGGCTTCCACCTTGTGGCCAGGTGTGGCACAGACTGCTTTGTCAGTGTGGCTTCTGGACGCTAAAGGCTTTGAGGAGAGTTACCTAATGACCTTCTTCCAAAGAAAGGTGGGATTCTGTGATGGTACCTTTACTTGGGAAACCAGCTTTGTTTGAGATGGTGAGGCCTTTCCTTCCTATCTGTTGATAAATGTTGATTCATTTTTGAGAGAGAGAGGGGAGGGAGAGAGAATGAGAGAATGAGTGGGGGGCGGGGCAGAGAGAGAGAGACAGAGGGGGACAGAGGATCTAAAGCAGGCTCCACGCTGACAATGACGAGCCTGATGCAGGGTTCAAACTCATGAATGGTGAGATCATGACCTGAGCCAAAGTTGGACGCTCAACTGACTGAGGAGGCGCCCCCCTCCTCTCGTCAGTTTAAATATGAAGCCTAGCTCCCTTTGGGAGCCTTTTCATGTCCTGTGCTGATTTTTTTTATGTGTGTGTGATAGAGTAAATTTGTGGATGTTTCAAAAGTAAAATTGAGGGGTGCCTGGGTGGCTCAGTCGGTTAACCGTCTGACTTCAGCTCAGGTCATGATCTCCAGGTTCATAGGTTCGAGCTCCGGGTCGTGCTCCACGCTGACGGCTCGGAGCCTGGAGCCTGCTTCAGATTCTTTGTCTGCCTCTCTGTGTTCCCCTCCCCTGCTTGCACTCTATCTCTCAATAATAAACATCAAAAAGAACTTTAAAAAAGTATAACTGATATGTAGCCCCTTCCTTACGTGGAAAAGCTGTTATCTAAGGACACCTGACTGGTTGTGAGGCAGGCAAGCCATTTCTTCATGCGAGTGGCCCCAGTTTGTATATGGTAGGTTTATTTGGAAATGGTCACTTCTGGGAGCCATCGACACACATACATGAGTGACAACTGTTTACTGGATGTTTCTAAAACTTGCCTCCCAGAAAAGCTGCACTTCTGTAGTGAGGAATACAGGGATGGGCAGTTATTAAAACTTGGAATTGTAGAATCATACGAAGTTTGACTCAAAAGAACCCCAGGGATCCTTTATTGCAATTTTACAAATGATGTAAGATTAGCTTTGCGCAGTGGTTCTTTAAGGCTGATGCTTGACAAAGGTTTCATCAGTTTGAGACAAAAATGAGAAAAATAAAGACCGCTGCAGCAAGTTACATGTAAAATTACATGTATTCAGTTTAAAGACCTGTTAGTCTATGATGGTATGTTATCTATATTTGGGGGATAAAATGGCTGGTCCTGAGTGCAATGATGGTTCGAGTAGATGGCTGTGTTGTGTAAAATCTCTGTAGGAAATAAAGATTTGTCAACCCTCCCTCCGAGGCTGGAGGAATATTTTACTGGTTGTGGGAATCGAGACACCAGGAACCACTGACTAGGTGTCGCCGCCTGCAGCCTGGTCGGTGTCGGCTGGGTGGGCTGTGGAAGACGACGACCCATCCTCCCTCACCTGTAGGCCAGTCCTCAAGGACAGAGGAGGAGGTGAACGTGATCCAGAGCTTTGAGTCTTGGGTGCGGCTGCCCTTGTTTAATTCGTGGGCTCAACAGCCACCGTGGCTATGGGGGAGTTTCCTGAGAGGCCACGGTACATAGAGGCTCTGGAGCTGGGGCCGCTGTTCACACAGCCTTGTAGCAATGATTCCCAAACTTGCTGCATGCTAGAATCCCCTGGAGAGCTTTATTAAAATCCTGATGCCCAGGTTGCACCCATACGAGTTAAATCAGAATGCCTGGGAGTGGGAGCCAGACATCAGGTTTATTTTTTCAAATCCCCAGGTATTTCCAGGGCACAGCAAGGGCTGGGAGTCACTGCCTTTGAGTTGACTTGGCAGAGGTTCCACCAGCGTGGCTCCTTTCCTAGAGGCAGACCCGGTATTGTTATTTGCGGTCTTTGGGGGACCGGCTGTTACCCTGCTGGTTCTGACAGTAATTATAAGGAATTGTAAGTGGACACCCATTTGCAGGGACCCAGAATACAGAGGGCCTTGTAACTTGTAAGACAAATGATCCAGATCAGCTGGAGACCCGTAAAGATGGAAGTCATGAGGAGGCTCTGTTGGATTTCATTCTTCCTCTGGATTTTCTGCATAGAAATTTGGCTTATGTGGGGCACCTGGGTGGCTCAGTCAGTTGGGCATCTGACTTGGGCTCAGGTCATGATCTGGCGTTTCTGAGTTCGAGCCCTGCATCCAGCTCTGTGCTGACAGCTCAGAGCCTGCTTCGGATCGGATTGTTTCTCCCACGCTCTCTGACCCTCCCCTGCTCACGCTCTCTCAAAAATGACTAAATGTTAAAAAAGATTTTTTTAGCTAAGAAAAAAATTTTAAAAGAAGAAATTTGGCTTACAAGATGGTCGTGAAACCACTGTTAAGCTTCCAACTAGAGAGACAGATGTTTTCAAATAGCACATACATACATATTAACTGATAGAAGCTTGAGCATTAGCCCAGGAAGAAAGGGATAAGTAATTAAGAAGATCCATACGATCAGGCACTCCCAGTAAAACTGGGTCCCTGCCTCTGAAGTCCCTCACTCTCCCCGCACCTGTTCCTTCAAGATGCCAGCTCAGTTATCACCACTTCTCTCTTTCTCTCTCTACCTCCCTCCCTCTCCGCCCTCCCTAATCTCCCTCTCCAGTCCTGAACTTTCTCCTAACTTTTGTTCTTCCTCTTCAGCCTTTTTTGATGGACTCTTCCCCCAAGACCTCCTTCTGGAAGGGAGGGTGTCCTCTCCTCCCTGCCCCCAGCACAGATGCAACCCCTTCCCCACTTTCCTATCTGCGCTCACGGGCTCATGGCGCCCCTTCTTCTGGTCACTCACTCAGAGCAAACTTCTGTCAAGATTGGTGACTCCCCCTCCCTCCTTTACGCTTCTTTCTCCCTCTGCTTTCTCCGAACTGTGTCGATCCCTTAACTGTAGCTCCTCTCCTAGCAATCTTTTTCTGGTCCTGTGGTTCCCAGCCCGGCGTGAGCCTTGACTTTGTTTCCCTGAAGCCGAGCCCCAGAGCCCCTGTGCGCAAGAACCTGGCCTCATTAGTCTAGCCCTTCGTCGTCCAAGGCGCTCTGCGGTGTAACCTGCTCTCCAGGCTGCTTTTCTGCCCCATCTCCCCGCTCTTCCCTGTGCAAACTCAGTGAGCCTGGCGGGCTTCTGTCTCCCACCTCTGACCTGCCCTCTCTTCTCTCGGCTCAAATCCTCCTTAGATTTTCCTTCCTGTACAAAATTTGCCTGTATAAGAGCAGGGAGTAATTTTTTCTCTCCGAATTCCTTATGTTCTTACTGTCTTGTTCCTCGTGGAGAATTTTTGTTGACTGCCTTGTCCCATCGATTTTCACATGCTCCCCTCTGTCTCCTGCACTGGAAATGTGTGGGTGGCAAGGCCTGTCTTCTCGCAGGACCCCAGGGCACCTGTTTGTTTGCAGGTTGATTGTATATTATGGGTGGAGTCTTCAGTTCCTCTCTTATGGCAGAGAGTTGGTTGGGGGCGGATAAAACTCCTATTTTGAGTGAAGAACTCAAAATCTAAAGGAGGGACAATAAATAGTTTTCTGAAGAACTGATTTAAGGAAAGTCCTTCGTAATTGGGAATGTAGTACATGATAATAGGGGTGATCAAAATCATAGTTTGTGTTAGTGGATAGCATAGTGTAGCCTATCGGTCAAGAGCTTGTTCTTTGGTTATTGAATCCTTCTGTGCCTCTCTCTCCTGATTTGTAAGGGGGGGGGGGGCGGTAATTGTGTCTGCTTCATGGAGTTACAAGCCTTAAGTGAGTTAATAAAGCGCTGACTTGTTAGCCCAGCTGCCCCTTCAATAAATCGTACCATAATTTTTATTTACCTGTCATAGAGGACGTACCGTAAAGGTAGCCTCTCACTGGAGAGGTGGTTATAGGCACCATGAACAAGAGCCACTGTGACCTTTGTCTTGGAAACCCACAAGTGCCACTCACTCAGTGGGGTATTGCAGTCGCCCAGAAAACGCATATTAAACGCCTACAGTGAGGGGGGTCATGGTGGAGCCTAAAGCTACCAGGATGAATCGGGCAGCCTCAGTCCGTCCCAGAGGAACTGATGAGGGAAGTTGTGGACTAAGAAGCTAGAGGAAGAGAAGGCAAAGGAGAACTTCAGGGAGAGGTTTTGTCCTGATGGAAGGAGACTGGCCTCAGGAACTTTTCCAAGACTGTGAGGAGGGAGTTCCGAGATGTCGCAGGGCCCGTGGGGAGTCTGGATGACAAGGGGTGGGCCTGCACACGTGGGATGCTGGGCTGGCAAGACCAGAGTGAATTCTGCCCCTAGAACTCTTCTGGGGTAGTCCTCTCTCTTCCACGGCCACGAACCGTGTTCGTTAACCCTTGACCCTGATGCTGCCCCAGCTCACGCTCCCGCAAGACTGCGTCTTCCCAGCGTTGGTTCCACAGATGGGGCGAGAGCACCGCCTTCTTGTTACTGGGCGGGTTCCTGGAGCATCCAGGCACAAAAATAAGGATGCTGGGGAAATAGCAAGGGGACTCACAGAAATTAAACATCACACTTTTACTGTCTTCTCTGCATCTGCAGCCAAATCCAGTCTTCATATTTGAGATGAATTAACCCTCTCTGCTGAGTTGGGAAAGGTCATCTGAGGCTCTACTTCCCCGGGGTTGGTTGGGAAAGGAATTTAGATGGAAGGACAAATCTTGCCGAGAGTCTGCAGATAGAGTCAGGGAACTGGACTGAAAACACTCCCCTTTTCTTCTCACAGGGGAAGGTGGAAGTAGAAGCTGGGAAAGAAGGTATGAAATTCGAAGCCAGTGCTTTCTCCTACTATGGTGTGATGGCCCTCACAGCCTCTCCAGGTGAGTTTTCCTGCCCGGCCTCTTGCGGCAGGGCTGTGTTTTAGGGACACTCTCACCTTCCTATACCTGCCAGCCAGCCCTGTTGATCTACTTTTTTGCCCTTTTTATTGAAGTATAGCGTGTAAGCCCAAAAACGCCCTCGTAAATCCTAAGTCTATGCCCCCGTGAATCTTCACACACTGACCACTCCTGTGTCGACAGGAGGTGGGCAGGCCCCGCCCCCACCCCCACACTCCCTCTTAGTCACCGTTGCCCAGGCCACTGCCTTGACTTCTAAGCATAGCCTAGTTTTGCCCGCTTTTGGACTTTGCGTAAGCGGACTTAGGCAGTAGGTGTCGTATTGAGCCTGGCTTCTCTCACCCGGTGTCGTCCGTGTCGCATTCGTCATCGTTGCTGCGTATGCTCCTACTTATTCTCACGGTGCTGCACCGCGTGAATATACAACAGCGTATCTATTTCATGGCTGCTGGGCGCGGGGGTAGTGTCCTATTTGAGGCCACCGTGGATTGTGTGGCTGTGGGTACCGCTGTGCACGTCTTCTGGTGGGCGTGTGTGGAGGGGCGGAACTGCGGGCTCATGGCCATGGCCTCAGCTCGAGTAGCTCCTGCCTTGCAGTTTGCCACGGTGGCTGCAGTGGTTCAAGCTCCCGCCTGGACTGACGAGGGTCCCCGCTGCCCCGCATCCATCGCTAGATATGAAAACATTAACTATGCTGGAGGTTTTTGAATTGGCATTTTCCCGAGGAGGAAGGAGGTTAATGTGTATGTATTGCCTACGGCCAGCTCTTATCTAGACAGCTGGTCAGTTGAGTCAGCCAGCTAATGGGTGTGCCATGGGGTGTCGACTAAGTGCTCTGAGCACAAGAGGCCAGCAAGCCGTGTCCGTGCTGGTAAGAACATGGACCACAGATCCCTCTGGGTCAGGACTTGATGGGTCCCTGTGCACCGCTTGCTTTTTTGCAAGCATGCGCATGCTTGCTGCCTGACCCTAGCCGCAACCAGACAGGTAAACGGAGGTGCTGGGGTGCCATCTTGTGGCCAGAATACCAAATGACATGCTGTGCTAGGAGACAGAAACCTCAAATTTAAAACTAGCCCATCCTAAAACAACCTGGGTCACTTCTGAAAACCAGTCTCAGAAGGTAGGGGGTATACCTCCAGACAGACCTATGTGGGTGACATTAGTCTTCATCTGCTGCGCCACACAGCGTCCCGGCAAAGATGTCTTTACAGTGGGGAAGCCAGTGAAATGTTAAGAATTCTCTCAAACCTCTCAGCCTCCCCTGCCCCAGATGCATCTTCTCACTGTCCTGCCATGGGGTTTCCAGCCACATCAGCCAGTCTCCCCGTTGTCAACTGTTGGCTAACACCAGTGTGAATGTAGGCCTGTCTGATCCCACTTAATTGTGTCTGCTGTAAACTTGAAGGTGATCTTCTGTTCTCACTGCTAGTGAGGAGGCAGGGAGATTCCAAAGTGGGCCGGGAAGACCTGGGTCACAGCTGCAGTTTCATATTATATGGTTGCCTGCCCTTGAGGACAGCCCTGGCTTCCTCCTCCTTAAAAGGACTTACTATGGTTACCTAGTGTGATTGTTAGAAGAATAGAACGTGATGATACTTATCCACACGAGTGCTTTGTAAGCTTGAAAGCACAGAGGGAATGTCGGGTATGACAGGTGTCAAGCTTGTGACTGTTTGGCCACCAACCTCAGATTAGTCCCAGGTGAGCAGAGTCAGAGTTGTTTAGAAGGTTGTTTTGAAAAGAAAGTTAGAAGAGTTAAGTGCACAATCTTACTCATGACTGGTTCTTGAAACCTAAATATTAGCCCAATTTATACTGAACTGTGGATTCACGTAAGGGCAGATCCCATTCAGAAAAGGAATTGAAGAGCAGACCTCCCTGAAAGAAAGCCTGGGGGGACTGTAACAAGCTTGCCTTTTCTGGAAATGCCAGGAAGGAAGGGGATCTCATTAATAACATCCTATTACAAAGCCCAGTATTTGACTTGACAAGTAGGATTTGGGATTTTGTGCATTTCATTGAGAGATACAATTAGTACAGTAATCTCAAGATAATAATTCTACTTATTAGTGTTGATTGCCTAGAAAAATCCTGCCGTCATTAGTTATCACAGCCTGTCCCTTTGCATGTCAATTATACTTTAATTTAAAAACAAAAACAGAAACAAAAAATCCTGCCCAGAAAATAGGACTCCTGCCAGGTAGGGCATTGCTGATTGGACTTTTCAATCAGATGGACCTGTAGCTCTCTGAGTAAGCAGTGCTGAGGATGCCCTTGGTCCGCCATTCCCAGCAGACCTGTGTATAACAGCATTTATTTCCTTTCCTCTAATGCTTTGAAACTTCAGAGTATGCCGAGCCAATGCAAAATATCATATCAAAATTACAACCAGGCTAATTAAGGATGTCCATGAATTGAATAACTAATTGCTTGCCGCAGACAGGGACGCTGTTGGCTGTGCTGGTGCAGGTGGCTTGGGTCCTGCTCTTGGGGCCGTTGATTAATTGAGCCCCCCTTTTGTGTGGCTAGTTGTGATTTAAACCCTTAAGAGCATGTTTTGAGCTATAAACCCCAATAGGGTATTAATGGCTTAAGAGATTTCTGGGTTAGTAAAGAAGCATTTGAATAGGATTTCTTCTGATTTCTGCCTCCCCATTCCTCTTCCTGGAAAGCAATGTGTGCTCTTTTTTTTTTTTTTTTTTAATTTACATAATAACTTACAGGCTTTTGCACTTCTGGAATGGAACGCTGATGTTAGTAGAGCGGGTGTCTGCTCCTGTCCCCTGAGTGCAGAGATCGCCTTTCTTGCCTTTTGATATGGTCTCACCCTGTTTTTCTCCATTTTTCAGTTCCTTTGTCCCTGTCTCGTACCTTTGTTGTCAGCAGAACAGAGTTGTTAGCAGCAGGTTCTCCAGGTAACTCTGCATGTTTCCTTTTCATAATTCTTCCGGTTGCCTCCCTTGACCCCACAAAAGCCTAGATCTGCTCCCTTTATTTGGTCCAGGCCGTTTGCAGTTTTTCTTTGAGATTGCAAACTCCATGCTTATAGACGCAGTAGTGAGCTTTCCAGGGAAGTATAAGCCCACAGCCGTTGTGCGAAGGCTTCGGGAGACTGGCGGGGAATCCGCGAGCGTGAGCAGCGCTGACCCCACAGAAAGTGAGAGTGACTCTGACCTGGATCCGGATCCTCACTGCTCCCTGCCTGGCCCACCCACACTGCCGACCTTGGGTTTTCAGGGCGGTACAGGGGGGCTGCTTGGGGTGGTTTGACCTCAGCAAAGGCACTTGCAGAGGCCCCGAGGACCTCAGAACCTGAGGATGCTTCTACCAAAAGCACATTGAGCCCAAAGTCTCAAGGACTATGAATTTTCCTCAGTGGACAAGCGCCCTGTGTGCAGAGGCCCTGGCGTTCTTGGTTCTGTTCCTTTGGTCCTTTCTCTGACACCCCTGTGAACGGGGCACGTACATTACCCCCCCCTTCCCCCATCAGGCAGGTGGCCTTGCTTGTCCTGTCTCCTTCTCTCTCTTTTGAAATTAGTACTGTGCACATTCCCCACCAGCTGCTGGTTCCTGCCCTGCAGGAGAGTTTGGTCGTGCCTGGCTAACACGTCCAGCGGCTAAAAAGAAAGGCAAAGGTTTAATCTTTCTTTAATTAAAATTGCTGAGCTTTTGGTAGTACAATTTTTCTCTTTATTTTGTTCCCCACAGCTTATATTTTAAAATCTGATGAAATTTGCGATCCATAATCCAGTTTGAGCAAAACGGTCAAATGCTGATATTTAGTAAAGGAGGCAATACTTGTCCTAGAAAGAAGCTAATGTTCCTTCAAGTCTTTGCTCTGAAAGAATTGGGGGTAGATCTTATTTATAGGACTGTTTGAATCAAATGAGCTGGAAGATTATACATATGTACATGTACACATACATATATACGCACATAAATAGGTATTTGTGTATATGTATATATGTTTGTGTTTTTTCTCCCCATTTTATTCGCTGGCATGTGCTACCTCTTTAAAATGTCACAGATGCTGAACTAGAGTGACTTTTGGATGAAGTTCATGAAATGTCATTTGTATTTTACTTTTCCTGTAGAACTTAGAGATTTCTTAGCTGTGTCCACTCTATCTGATCCAGTAATAAAAAAATCCATTTGTGGGCCCAAGCCTTCAGGATGCTGGCATTACAATAATAGACCTAAACCAGTGATTTCTAGCCTATTCCAAAAGGTGCTTTGTGGTTCCCAGGGAGGAGGCTGGGACTGTTAACTTTATAGTATCTTTCTAGCTGACTTCTAAAAAGAATTCCTAGGCAAGATGAAGAAAAAGAAAAAAAAAAAATCCGAGAAGGCATAGAGGAATTAAGATTGAAAGGTTTTTTATCATAATTATTGTGATAATTTAGTACATAAATTTGGCAACAAAACATGACCTGAACTGGGGAGTGGCCACTTAAAGTCTTTATTCTCTTTGGTGTGAATATTCATCTCTCTCACTGCATGTTTTTTTTTTAAATATATGAAATTTATTGTCAAATTGGGATTCCATACAACACCCAGTGCTCATCCCAAAAGATGCCCTCTTCAATACCCATCACCCACCCTCCCCTCCCTCCCACCCCCCATCAGCCCTCAGTTTGTTCTCGGTTTTTAAGAGTCTCTTACGCTTTGGCTCTCTCCCACTCTAACCTCTCTTCCCCCCCCCCCCCTCCCCCATGGGTTCCTGTTAAGTTTCTCAGGATCCACATAAGAGTGAAACCATATGGTATCTGTCTTTCTCTGTATGGCTTATTTCACTTAGCATCACACTCTCCAGTTCCATCCACGTTGCTACAAAAGGCCATATTTCATTCTTTCTCATTGCCACGTAGTACTCCATTGTGTATATAAACCACAGTTTCTTTACCCATTCATCAGTTGATGGACATTTAGGCTCTTTCCATAATTTCTCTCACTGCATGTTGATGAAAGGCCAATCACACTCTGTCCTTGCCAAGCTACTGCAGAAGGGGTCCCACTGCTTCTCCAGACTGTGGCCAGGACGCCAGGCAGTGGGTTGCTGCAAAGGAGGGGGTTCATCTCACAAAAACAGAGGGTGGTGGGTTGAGAGGAAACTGACTAGAAATATAGAAACCTTGGAGAAGCCAGAGTTTGCCTGTAATCCTCCTCAGGAGAAAAGGAGACTCAAAAGTACCGCACAGGGCCCTTGACATCTACCTACCGACACAGTCTGATCAATAAGCAAAGCGCCCCTTAAATGTTTTGGTTTTTGGACCTTTAAACTGTAACACACAAAAGCTACCACTATCTATAGCAATGGTGATGTGGGGCTAAAGCCTAAGGATTCAGTGGGATCCTTTGTTTCAAAGAACGGTTGGATCTTTCAGCCTGGGTGATGCCCTCACTAATACAGGAAGGCTTGGCCATCAGGGTAGGTACATAGTGGAGAGGTCTGGGAAGCAAACAGAAAATATAACAATGTTAACTAGGCTTATGGATCGGTTGTTAGGTGTCAGATGCTGTGCTAAGCATGTTACATATTATCTCATTTTTTAAAAAGCTTTTTATTTATTTTTGAGATGGAGAGAGTGGGGAAGGGAGGAGGCGTAGAGAGGGAAGGAGACAGAGGATCCGGAGCGGGCTCTGTGCTGGCAGCAGAGAGCCCGATGCAGGGCTTGAACTCCTGATCATGGAGCTGAAGTCAGACACTTAACTGACTAAGCCACCCAGGCGCCCCTATTATTTCATTCTGAATCCCCATCAGACTTTAGGAAGTGGAGACTATTATTACCTGCCTTTTATATATAGGTAGGGAATCTGAGGCTTAGCAAAGTTGGGTCATCCCTTCTGCTAAATAGAAAACATCTGATAAATTATTAATTTGCCTTGTTCTCTTAGAAGATAAGTGGAACCAACCAGATGAGTGGCCACTCTGAGTTTAGTTTTGACTGACGATGGAAAATCGTTCTGCCAAGAAAATTGTAGGGAAAGTCATGCTGTGAAAATCTGGGGAGAAAGTGAACTTGCCATTTGAGGTTTATCGAGTACTTACCGTGTTTTGTTGTGGTTGTCCAATTAAAAAAAAAATTTCTTTAATGCTTATTTATTTTTGAGAGACAGCATGAGCAGAGGAGGGGCAGAGAGAGAGGGAGACACAGAATCTGAAGCAGACCAGACACCGAGCTGTCAGCACAGAGCCCGACGCGGGGCTTGAACTCACAGACTGTGAGATCATGATCTGAGCCGAAGTCAGATGCTCAACCAACTGAGCCACCCAGGCGCCCCTGTGGTTGTTCTATTTTAAGAGGGATGTTTACTGAGTGGAATCTCAGATGGTGGTCAGGATGGGGTTGAGGCGTCCTAAAACACATCAAAGTATTTAGCCTGGACAGGAAGAGGCTTAAGGGGAACATAACTATGTTCAGGCTTTTAAGGCTCATTCAAGTAGTGGAGGGATGATGGGGAATCTCTACAGCACGGAGGGAGAGACTGCCGCTTGAGTCTGAGGAGGTGGACATTATGCAGGTCAGGACATGTCCGCTGTGAACACCCACTTAATATTTGTGGACTAGACTTGATTAGAACAGCAAAAACGGAGGAAGCTTTGACAAGGCAGGAGGTGGGTTTTATTTTTAATGAAATTTATGTTAGAAGCTACGGTCAACTTGCCTTTACGAACAGCAACACTTAGACTCACTGAATTTCCTTTCACTTTGTTTTAATGAATGAGTAATGTGCATGTCATTGAAGAATCCCACAGCACCTACGCTGCCTTAAATCTTTTAAGGGTTTGGTGTCTTCTGGTATTCCTGAAACCCTGAGACATCCTTGGACTGCCTGGTGGGAATTTTATTGAGGTCAGAGACCAGGATAACAGGTTTGGTGGAGGGGTAGGAGCAGACGGAACTGTCCTGATCCCTTGCGAGCACATACTGATTTTACAAACGTTCTCAAGAGTCCTTTGCTTTTGCTTCTGGCACGGTCTGTGTTTTACATCCGGGAGCTTCTGTGCCTTGGGCCTCATCGGCACACAGCCTGCGCGGTTCAGGGTCACTCCTGACACAGGTGTGTAGCCACAGGGTCTTCACGGTCAGAGCCTCGGGAAGGACTGTGTGTGTGTGTGTGTGTGTGTGTGTGTGTGTGTGTAAATGCACGGGGCTGAGCGGATGACCCGCGCGATCCCCTTGTTGCCGGGAGGCCAGGAGCGTGTTGTAGGAGGGCCCTACATGCTGAGCGGTATGGCTCAGGCGTCTGGGAGAAGTTTATTGAGCTGGTCTGTTAGTTGCTACTTTTTTTATTTGGAAAATAAAGAGCTGACTTTATTGCTTATATCTACCTCGCTTAAAAGGTTATGGTTTCTTTCCCCTCCTTTTCCAGGTGAAAACAAGTCGCCGCCTCGCCCATGTGGCTTGAATCACTCAGACTCTCTCAGCCGAAGTGACCGGATTGATGCGATAACGCCGACACTGGGGAGCAGCAATAATCAGCTCAATTCTTCGTTCCTTCAAGTCTACATCCCCGACTACTCCGTGCGAGCCCTTTCTGACCTTCAGTTTGTTAAGGTAAGAGAAGGGAGAGTGGCTGGGCTGGAGCCGGGGCCCGGCCACTGGAGGCCAACTTCCTCAGCGAGTTGTTTGGCTTCCCAGGCCCCGCCACTGAGCTCTCCCTTTGTCATTTGGACTCCCTACACCTCCATCTACTGTGCCCAGGGGTTAGGCCGGGGAAACAGGTACCTCCCTGGCTCTGTCACAAAAGCTGCCAAGTTAGATGTGCCTTTTTCAGGGAGTGAGAGCTGGAGATGGTGAGAAACAGAATCCACATTTTCCAGTGAGTCCTCATGAGCTCCTGACTCCAGTGACTCTGGATGGCCCTGGAAGGGCTGAGATCAGAGTCTCTGAAGACTTAACGGGATGGGGCAGGAAGAACCCTCTGCTTCTCTTCTGCCCCGAGACAGGGTTCTTTTCTTAGTCCGGAATAAAGACGTCTTGTGAAGAACAAGCCAGCTTTAGCTGTTGGAAGCCTATCTCCATTTTCCAGTCGCTGTGAAACTTTGAGACAAAGATCTGGAAATAGCTTCTATCAGTAAAAAACTGACTTGTTCACCAGCATCAACTTGAGCTCTTAAAAGTGGCTCAGTTTATACTCAAGGATGGTATTTCCCTAGAAAAACTATGAGGGGCCTTTCGGGGGATTTTAACGTGTCATACCATGTTGAGACAAGAGCGCCTGAAAATAAGCATTATCTTGGTTTGTTTTTGTGCCATCTTCTGGCCCCCAGATCTCAAGACAGCAATACCAAAATGCCTTGATGGCATCCCGGATGGACAAAACTCCTCAGTCTTCAGACAGTGAAAACACTAAAATTGAATTGACTCTTACGGAGCTGCACGACGGGTTGCCAGACGAGACAGCCAACCTGCTCAATGAACAGAACTGTGTGACACACAACAAGGCCAATCACAGCCTGCACAGCGAAGGTGCCATCTAGGGCGCCCCCCCACCAACCCTCGCCCCCACTCCCGAGGCCTCAGGCCAGCTGACCGTGAATCCCATTAGCGTGAGCTTGTGTGCCGTGCTGCGTCCTGCAACATCCTGAGACCAAAGACTTTGTTCCCTTCCTGGAAGCAGCAGAGGAGGACGGTGAGGGTGGACTGGAGACCAGAGGTGTGAGATCGACAGCTAGGGCATGGCATCCGAGATGGTGGAGACGAGCCTCTTCCACCCAAATAGAATCATGTTTATTTTTTCAGTTGTACCTTTTATTCCTTATTCACTCTCCTCCTTCCTCAATTTGCATGAAGTTGAAAATTGTTGCGGTTTATTATTTTTTTGTCCCCCAAGAGATCATGTTTTTAAAAAGTGTCTTTTGCAGAGTTTTACGTTGTTGTGTCTGAACTCTGCTGTGACTCCATGATGTGACCCGCACAGAATGGACTTGCACCTCGGCCCTCGTAGGGAGGGGTGCGCTTCCTCTGCGCCCAGCGGGTGTCGCTGTGGAACTTGAAGGATGAATGAAGAAAGCGGTCGATGCCAACCCGCCACGTCTGTCCCACTGTGGGGTGGAGCCTGAACGGGGTGGGGGGGGGGGGCCTGCAGCCGCCTCTGTGAGCTCAGTGTTGTTTTAAGTTAATGTTTAACCGTGTCCCTTCCCCTCAGAAAGGTTTAACATTTGCTTGGAATGTGATTTTGCTCCTACTCTAAGGAATTTTTATCACCAAAATGAATGTTAATGAATTTTAAACCCATGGTTTATCATTGGCAAGAGGCAAGGTGGCTTCACCCCGACATTCCTACAGCCTGGATTCTCCGGCCCAGCCAGGCCTTCTCCCCAGCTTACCGAGCGCCGTCACCCACCTCCCCGTCCTCGCTCTTGTTAACCCAGGATGCTGCTACACAGATGCCAAATGGAAATCTTCCACAGGGCTTTTGAGTAATCACGTGGTGTGGAGTTCAAGCTCCTCCCCTTCCCACCGGGACCTCTGTCATGGTCAGAAAAGGAGTCGGCTTCCAGCCATGCCTTGAGGGCACTTCTAGACCCGTGGGTTTAAAGGAGGGAACTTCGGGGTCTGCCAGCCCCCACCCCTGCTCCCAGGGAGCCAGCTGCCCCTCTTCCCCCTCTGTCTCTGGGCCCCTGGGGGGCCCGGCAGTGGCCGTGTCCCTCGCCTGAGGACCTCGGTGCCTCCCGCCTCAGATGCGGCCCACAACAGAGAGGCTGCCTGTACGGCCAGGGTCAGCGTGGCCCCGAACAGGGATTCAGAAACCAAATGTGTGTTGCGGCCGTTTCATGTGTGCATCGGCCGCCTTTTAATGCCAAATTCATCACGTGTAGTGAAATTAATGTCAGGAGGTATTTCTTGAGTGACTGAATTCTTACCTATCTTATCTGTTTTAAGTGTTACCCGAGGGATGATTGCATTTTGGTGGCAACGCTCGTGCACTGAGTTGAATCCATACTGACGGCAGTGCTCGTGTAGAGCTGCCACTCCGTGCTGCCTCTAGTCACTAGCCAAGAAGATAGCGTTTTGTCCGCGGGGTCTCACTGAACGAAGGGAAGCCCCGGGCCAAGCGGCGGTTTCCTTCTCCCTCCTCAAGGTAGGAGCGCGCCCCCCAGGTTGGGCTCTGGGGAGGGTGGGAGCTGTGGTTGTGCAATAACCGGCCACCTGCTGGGCTTGCCTCCTGGTGAGCGGTTTGGGGCTCTAGGGTCATATGCGCATTTCCCGCAGTATTTCCTCTGGGATGTCGGTCCTGCAGTGTCTTCCTCATCAGGTGCCATGCCCCTCAGTGAGGCAAGTACTGGCCTCAACTGGCAGAGGTCACCGCGGCGGGGTGGGGGCTGCGAAGGGGCTAAGCGGCCTGCTGCTGGCACCAAACCTACTACCACGGGATGGAGCCCCCACTTTGTCTTAATGTGAGTGGGGCCCTGCAGTGTCAGTGTCCCCTTTTATAAACAGACCCATCCAAGTTAAAAGGTCTCCGTTTCTTAAGACGCATGTGGCTAAACACAACCCCAGTGTGGTGTGGAAACTGGGACTGTCCATGGGGTGCGCAGAAATGAGAGTTCCCTCTAAGGAAGTAAAACCTGGGTCTTGCACAGGGGGGTGGGGGTGACCCCCCAACAACCACGCCGTCCGTCCTCTGGGCGCGGACTGTGCTTGCCTTCCTGGTAGTTTGGTGGAGCCTGGCCTGCCAAGCCATGGCTCCTCTGGCTTTCAGGATCTCTGCCCCCTCAGTCTCTGCCGACTGATCTGCTTTGCCACACGTGGCCCGTCTCAGGGTGCCTTGCTACTGGAAGGAGCTCCTGGAATCTGAGTTAATGTGTTGGATATTTTTCAGAGCCCCACTGTTCCTCTGTGAACCCAAAAGCTCCCTGAGAGTCCGGGGAACAGAGAAGGGATTCCAGCCGCCAGCTCCTTGACTTCAGAGAGAAACAGAACTTCTCAATACTGTCATGCCTGCTCAGTGTGGTGGCTGTTTGAAAAGTCCTCTGTAAAGCGCTGGCAGGGGTGGCTTTGCAGTGGGGGCTTCTAGAGGATGAAATTTTAGCCTCCCAAGTTTGCACTTATTTTCTGTAAGCCACTCTTTACCTTTGACTATTCCCATTATTCTGTAACAACAGGGAATCCAAAATAATTCCTGGCTCTAGTTCCATCTGCTTTGGGGAAAAGCTCAAGACCCTTCCAGTAACGCTCAGTGTCATGAGCGATCAGATTCCTCTTCCAGGCCCCACTTTGCCTCTGGAAACTAACTTTAGGCTGTTGAAGGAGAAATGCTGGCTCATTGCTTCTCTGGGCAGTGGAATGATTTTAGCTTAGAAGTTCTATGCAGTTACATCTATAAAGTCAACGAGTCTGGCAGAGAAAGCAAATCAAATATTTGAGATCCCCACGTGCAGTAGTCAGTTCTTAGCACCACCAGTAGACCATCTTTTACTGGGGCTGCTGGCTTTGTAAGCGTGGAAGAGAGTGGGCTGTGGAGCAGACACAGGTCCTGGTGTCCTCAATGCTGCTGGAGCTCTTGTTGTCAGACCCAGGGCCTCTCCCTAGTGGCTTCCGTGGCCCTTGCTTTGGGCCCTGGCTCTGTGGGACCAGATAGGGCCTCCTCCTGCTCTGAGCCACTGTAGCATCTCAAATGTTCCATCTGAAACTGGATCCCTAGTATCCAGATGTTCCCAAGACCGTCTGCTTTGGCTTTATACATGAGAGGGGTGTGTGTGTGTGTACGCATTTCCTACTGCCTTACACGTTCTTTCCCTTTATTTCTCTCTGTTCCACATTCATCAGGCGAGTCTAAAATTATATATTTAAATTTTCAGGAAAACATAATGTTAAGATTCGCACATGGATACTGGGATGCTAGTCAACTAGTTTAAGCCTTGGTTCTTACATAATTTACATTTCAAAGGGCATTCTACTTTGTCCTTCCCTCCTTCCTCACCTCACTTAACAGGAGAGAGCTCAGTGCCCATGCTGACATGATTGGCTTCTCCAAGTGGGAGGAAATAAGGCATCTTGCTATTATCTGACGTTACTTTAAGGAACGTCTGTGCAAAGGCTGAATGCAGAACTTCACACTAGTATGGAACATTAACTGTGAATATATTTACCTGTGCTATCCCCAGTACCATACGACTAAAGGACCAGCTTTTCCAAGTCGAGGAAAATAGTGGTAGATACAAGTAGGATTGCATTTTATCTAGGAATTGAAGTAACAGGAATTGGGGCTATGCGGGGACTGTGAACTTCTGCCCTCAAATTCTCTCGGGTTGTGGAGCAGACCTAAGTAAGGCCCTGGCTGATTGAGCCTTTGTCCTGGCTGGTCAGAAATAAGAACAAACCCCAATCCTGAAAACCAGCCAGGGATCTGTGGCCCTTTTCATCTTTCCTGGCCCAGGAGCCCAAGATTCCTGCAGTGTTTCCCAGGGGTGCTCCCCAACAAAAGACCCCTGGGCTGGCAAAGGAAGGGTGCTTACCAAACAAGAAGTTTCCAGGGAGGATTGGCTTGGCGCACATCACACGACCCAAGTTCTCTGGTGGCATGGGCAGCGGGAACAACTTCCCCGTCAACTTTTGACCCCAGGACAGTTTTCTTGCGGGTGGTGGTGGGGGGGGGCGGGGGGGGGGAGGTTGACTGAGCTGGCAGTTCAAGGTGCAGAGGCTTCTGGGGTACAAGTGCTCCATTTCTCAGGATGCAGTTCCTGGGTCAGGTTTGGTTCTACTCTAGGCTCCGGGCTGGTGGTGCTTCTGTCCAGCAAGGAAGGACATCTGGGTGAGTTACAGGTTAATCCAGATGTAGGAGAGATTTGGGGAACTCAGTAGGAACGTGGTTTAGGGTGATTCAGAAACTTTCCGATGTAAATTTATCAAGGAGCAACGTACTCAGTGGATTTTTATTATCTCAGGGCCATTTACAAATCTTTATCTTTTCGTATTTCTTTTGTATTCAAGTGGGCTGATAAGAGAGAGGAGTTCAGAGAACTCTAAAATGAGGTTCCTTTGCCTCATTTGAGGGTGAGTGGTGCACCTTTGCCAAGCCTGCTGATGTCACTGTCCCTCAAGGCTGCAGCAGTGGGCCTTTTTCCTCCACCACCTGCAGACATTCTCCCTGCAGTGAATGCTTACTTGCTGGTTTTCCTTCTGCCCTGTCTGAAGGCTCCAGGGCCCCTGGTCAGCCCTAGGGACGGAAGGAGATGATGGGAATTCACAGCAACTGCAGAACTTGGAACTTCTCTCGTGCCATCTTGGGCCAGGGACTTTCTTGGCTTCTTAGACCTTTGTGGTTGGCTCAGCTTTCTGTCTGCATACGCTAGAGCCACCGACGTAATGTCACTAGAACCATTGTAAATATCCTTTGATGGGAAATACCAGGCTGTACTTGAAGCAACACAGGAACAAAGGTTCTAGTAGCAAGAGAGTAAAGTTCTAGGAATCTGTATACCAAGGTTTTTATGTACACAGCTCCAACACATACTATCAGAAAGACTTGAATGAGTACATGTCTTTGAGTTTGAATACCCGCTGGGGTATTAAACATACACTGGAAGAATGACTTGCCTCACTTGGCAGGGGATCTTCTGGCATTTACCCCCATCTGACCAATATGGAGTCACTTGGGAAGTGATTCTTTTGGGGCCAGATTCTTCTTCAGGTTCACCCTGGAGAGAATTATTACATGGACCTGGTGGGGCTTGGCTGCCTTCCCTTTGTGTTGGAGGCCCAGGCCCCATGGTATACACAGCTGGTCTCAGGCTCCCAGAGCAGAAGGGAGTGGGAAAGAATAAGGCATCAGGACTTTGATTCCCCAGAGAGCCCCATCCTAGCTTCTGATTCATGATTCCATGTCTGGAGTCTACTGTGAAGGTGGAGTATATCAGTCCATTGACTTCTCTTGTTTCTGGAGTCCTTTAAATCTACAAATGTATATGCTTTATTTTATATTATTATTTATTATGTACATATGCCTCTACTGTTAGTACATTGTCTGTGACTAAGACATTTCCTAGAGCCCCTTATCCATGGAGCCTAGGGTTCTGTTGTCCCTTAAAGTGGGTGAGAAGGCAGTGGTTCTGTTTGTTTTTGTCATAAAGAGGTTGCTGCTCTTAACGTTGACCCTAGCATCCTGGCCCCTTTCATCCGGCCCACCACTACTCCTGATGGACTAATGTTTGGGATGATGATGGAGGCAGGGCTCCCAAGTATCTCCATGAAATACTTGAGGTTCTGGTGACTGGGTCTATTCTGTATGCAATTGATGGTATGTAGCATGGCTGTGAGAGACCAGAGTGTCCTTCCTCACTCCCACCCTCCCAAGCCAGGTTGGCAAACTGGCCATTTCCCACCTTGGATTGCAGAATCCATCTCTCTGGACCATGGAAGCTGCCTGCCCATCTGGGCTTTTAATATGCCTTTTCTTGGTTTTGAGGCCCAATGCCAGTATTGCCTTGGCCCTCAAATAAGACCCTGCTTTGTGTCTGATTTTCACCCTCCTCAACCTTTACTGTGTCATAGTGTACATTTCATGCTTTTCAGCAGTGAAGTTTTCCAAGCACAGTATTGAGAGCTGTGTACATAAACCTAAAGAAGCACAAATGACATGTATAGGTTTCATGAGCTGATTGTCATAATGAATGCATTTTATAATTCAAATGATGTTGTAGATTTACAATCTCTCCTATTTATTTTGTACCAATTTATTTGTAAATTTTGTGATTGTTTTAAAAGGTTTTTGTTCATTTCTATTATTCTATTTAGATAAATGATGATTTTCTGTTCACCCTTCCAGCGGATGTGTGTTCCCTCTTTCCCCTTTCATCTATGCAACACCAACCTCGGTCCCCTGCCCAATAGCATCGCTGTCCTGGTGGGAAAGCTGGGATTGGTTGTCGGCATGGCAACACAGCAGGGCATTTCCGCTGGACACATACCACGAAGTCTTATGTTAAAAGAGAGAGATACCAGAAGTGGGCCTCCACCTCTACCACAGTCTGGTCCCACCGGTTCTGGGGTGGGGGTGGGGAGGGCGGGGAGGGAAGGTTCTCCTTTGCAAAGACTGTAGTCTGTCCCCTGTCGATTCACTCAAGTTGCCCGACATTTGCTGCTCGAACAACACACAGTTCAGCTGGGCAAGTGTCCAAGCTGTTTTTTCCTAGGCAAGACCAGAGGCCTCCTTCAAGCCTCTCCGCTGGCTCTTGAAGATGAAAACGGCTCTGTAGGTCCTCTGCTCTGCAAAGGCTAGGAGAAAGGTGGTAGCCTGCACAGATGGTTCACTCTCAAGTTAAAAAGGTCAGGCCTGAGTGCAGGAGTCGCGTTCAGATGCTCTTCAGGATGCTGTAGGCATCCACCTTCCCTAATAACCCAGTGTTGGGGCCCACATTCCTCTTCCACCACCACTGCTTTTCAAGTCTTCTTTCTTCTTAATCCTCCTCCTCACTCATACATGACCAGACCCTGCAACTCTTCTGGTCGAGGCTCACTGCCCCTCTGTGGTTTATTCTTGGATCACATCTTTCTGGAATCCATTTTTCCTCCACTCCTAGCCTTTATTTATTTTACAATCCAAAGAGGATCATGCTCTGAGAATTGAGCCTCTTGGTGACTGGCCCCTTACTTACACTTGCCCTGTGGACGGAGACTTTTCAGTGAAGGGCTGCTGGCAAGACTGGCTTTGGAACATGCCTGACCTAATCACCATGTTCCCTTCCAGAGTCATCACCCCCAACTTCTGGAAAGTAGAACAGAGTAGACCTATATTCTAGCAAAGTGTTACCTTCTTGGGAGTCTGTTTTCTTTCCTTAGAAGCAGAGAAGAAAGCACTAAGGGAGGCTGGGGAAGGAATTCTCTCTCCAAAATAGCAACTCCCACTTGGCTGTTTTGCTTAGTTTTTCCTGCTTTACTCACTTTGTCTAGATGAGTCCTGGGCTCAAATCAGGAAATTCTCCAATAAAAGTAGAGGTGATTTTCCTAAGCTTTCCCTCGGCATCCATGGGGTACCTGTCAGTTCATTACTAAGCTTTACCATGAAGAAAGCTCTGGGGTTTCTAGTTCATAAAACAAATTGTGCTGCCCAGCCCTTTTTCTCAACTTAGTACTTCTGAGGCAGAGATAGTGACCAGAGGGGCTTGCAGAGAAAGTGGTACAAACTGAATGACTTTTTCATAACCTGGAGTTGATTTCTGAAAACTTCTTTTGTACTTTTTAGAAGTATTTCGATAGCGATGATTCTTTAAAGCCAAAAGGTTGAATCCTACCAGATGCCTAATAAGCTCTTGCTTTCTAAGACTGTTCCATCCTTTTCTGTCCAACATCCTCCCATTTCTGCTCATACTGACATGTCCCAGAGCAAAGGAATGGTTCATAGGGCCCTTTCTCTGGGATATTCTGTTAGCATGCCATCTCCCTTGGTGGATGACTGCGAGGCCTAAGGGTGCAAGGGGGAATCAGCTGCTGGAGTTCTTCATCGAACTGCTTTTCCTGCTGGGGTGCTCATGACTGTGGAGTGCTCACACAGTAGGCCAGCACAGGATGGGAATATTTAGATTGAGCCAGCTTCCCTGCTACAATTCTGCTACATCATTGACTTGAGGGCAGTGGGTCCAATAATGAAATTACTTGCTTCAAAATAGCCCTACCCACAAGTCAAAGATCACCTCTGGTGAGAACCCTCTCAAAAAATTGGACAATAAGCATCTTTTTTTAGTGTTGAAAGGTTTGCTTGGCAAATCTTTCCAACTATCTCAGGAACTTCTGAGACTCAGGACTAGTGCTGCCTTTCCTGGAGAGAAAGTGCGCTCAGTTGCTTGGGCTCCAGTGCACGTGGTGAGGTTTATCTTGGCCTGGCCTCTTCAGGCCTTGTCTACAGCACTAACCAGACATGGCTTTGGGAAGAGCTTAATGGGAGAGCAGACCATTTGGGGACCTATTTGTACCTGATAGGACTCATGAGGAAATCTAATCCACCTTTTTTCTAATAATGAAGCAAAGGTATCTCTGTAGGAAGAAATAGACTAGACCAAAAACTGGTTTAAATGAGAAAACACAAATTACCGGGGCACCTGGGTGGCTCAGTTGGTTAAGCGTCTGACTTTGGCTCAGCATGGTTCGTGGGTCCAAGCCCCACGCTGGGATCTCTGCTGTCAGCACAGAGCCCACTTCAGTTTCTGTTCCCCTCTGTGCTCCCCTCTCTCTTCCCCTGCCCCGCTCTGGCGTGCACACTCTCAAAAATAAACATTAAAAAAGAAAATATAGGGGCGCCTGGGTGGCGCAGTCGGTTAAGCGTCCGACTTCAGCCAGGTCACGATCTCGCGGTCCGTGAGTTCGAGCCCCGCGTCAGGCTCTGGGCTGATGGCTCGGAGCCTGGAGCCTGTTTCCGATTCTGTATCTCCCTCTCTCTCTGCCCCTCCCCCGTTCATGCTCTGTCTCTCTCTGTCCCAAAAATAAATAAAAAAAAAAAAAAAAAAAAAAAAAAAAAAAAAGAAAATATAAACTACTTAGAGTAACAGCAAGCTTGAGATATGTGTTCAATTGGGAGTACTTTTTGCGTTAAACCTCTTCAGTGGAACTTTAAAACACTGTAGGTATTTTATTTTTGAAATTGTGTTATCCTTGTTGGAATAAGATTGCTGTGGCTTTGGGATGAAGATACTGTGTCTGACAGTAGGGAAAAATGGGTGAGATTGCTAGGAAAAGCTGCCTTGTTCATTCTGTAAGTGAATGCTGTTTTTTTTTTTTTTAAGAGGATTTGCTTTCTGCTATTTGCACATACTCAGTGGTAGGAACAGTGTGAAATGCCGGTTCATGTTAGTGGAGGTGCAGGATGGACGATGTGGGTTACAAGTCACCTGGCTCTGCTTCCCAGGTGCTGTACATGGCCTCTCTGCTGTTGGATGGTAGTGTATCGTTTTTCTTTTATTTTTAGGGCTGCTCCGGTACCTCCATGGTAGAAATTTCATTCTAAGGTCCTTTCCAAGTTGCGTATCATTTGAAATGTTCCATTTGAGGAAAGATTTTAAGTGCCCTATGCTCTAGTCACACACACACACACACACACACACACACACACACACACACAAAAGTCATGAGAAACCTAAATATTGAGGTATAAGCTTCAAAACCAAGTGAGGAATTGGGCCATGGACTGACTGTATGGCAATAGCTGGGCCACAGTTACCGTTTTTCCCACCATCAAGGAAAGGTTAAATAGTTTCCATCACACGGAATGTGTACAAAGCTCCCACCCTTAATGCAGACTTAGATATGCACTTGTTTGTCTCAGGCTATTTGTGGTGAGTAAGAGTATTTTTAAATGCTCTGTCAGCCTTGGAAAAATTGCAGGGCTTTAAAGTTGTTGACAAAATATTTCTTAAATAAATAAATCTGACTTAGAAGTATCTAAACATGAACAAAGTACTCTTAAGTCTGACATGTCACTGCAAGTGGCTTTTTAAAGTAGTTGCTTAAAAACAGTAACGGGACTAAGGATTTGTAGCTCCAATCATAACTTGGGAAGGGTGGCTTGAAGGGCTTGCTTTCTTATTTTAGGTCTCAGCAGAACTATGCTTATGGGAGGAGAAAATCTAAGGTTGAAACACCATAGAGATGAATGTAGGGGGCAAGTCCTCTTAAAAGGGAACCCAGCAGGGCTGGGGTCTGCTGCACCCGCACCTAGCTGCTGGGTGTGCCAGGGGCCCTGTCAACCCTGTACAAGTTCAGTCTAGCACCCAATAAAGGGTGTCTGGTGCTTTTCAAATACCCAGGGAAGAGATTTTGAAGAGTTGGGAGAACTGTGTTCTCACCATGTAACACACCTCAGGTTTAAAAAACAACAAAAACATTAAGTTCAGCCTCCTTAACTATTGGCCACAGCGAAACTCACATTCATGTTTTAGCAAGCTCAATTCTATCTACTCTGAGTGTCTGCCCATGGACCACCTAAACACTCTGTTCTGCGTCTTCTATGCTTATGGAATCCTGGCTCTTCAAGATAGGTTTTGCTGGTCCTGAAAAAAACCTCTGATCAGCAGTGGAATTCTTCTTCCAATTGTGTTTCTTCCTTTTTGATCTTTGGACCCACTGTCAGATATCTGACTTTTAGAAACTCTTACACAGGTAAGATCTTATGTGAATAACACAATACCAAAAGTGTGGTAAATTAAAGCAAAGTGATCATAATGGTCCTTGCTTTAAAAGGGAAAATATGTAAATGTTCCATTATAAGTTAGCTCTGCAGCTGTAGCCACTTAAATATTTGGCTTTGAGCAAATATAAGACTGTGCCAAACTGGGCACTAGCTCCACTTGAATGAGAATAATAGCTGGGGTGACCACAAACACACTCTCTAAAATTTTAAATGGGGACAGCATTTAACTGCTATTTGCAACAGCATTTGTAACCTGATCACTGTTAAAGTAGCGTATATTCCTAGTAGATACCAGTTAGAAAGTTTCTTGGCATGACGTCATACATAGACCATGTATCCTGAAAGTGGTGATATAACATGGTCTTGGCTATGTTATTACTGAACTGTGTTCCCTATCAAATAATTTTTAGAAAGTCTCACCTCATAGTCCTGTACTAAAAAACTTGACATGAAAAAGTTTTGAGGACTATTTAAGTGCTATAAATTTAGCCATCAATCATGCTATACTATACCTTCCTGTAGAAGAATGTCAAATTGATGGCACTAGCCAAACCTACACCCACCTAAAGATCAACGGTTATTAAAGTTGTGCTACAGGAAGGGGTCAAAGTCAGTATTAGAAATATACTTTATTGAATTCTAGAGCAACTAATCTACCTTCTGTGTTCACCAGGAAGAATGGAAGGAATATATAAAGGTTAAAGGGAAAGTCTGCACTATTCAAATTGCTATAGCCACTCTGCCGACGGCGAGGCAGCCCGGTACCCTCTAGGACACAGTAACAATCCCTTCTTGTTCAAAATAACAAGTGATTTCTCTTGGGATTCTGAAGTGCATTTATTCACATGATTGTGCCCTCTGCTTTAGTAAGGTTCTGACTGATAGAACCCTCTTCCCATCCTCTCATGCTTGACTGTGGAATACAGTCCACTCTAGAGGACAGGGAAGGCCGGAAGTCTGGGCGGCACGAGCCACACTGGCCCACGCTAATGACTTTACTCAGTTATGCTCTTTCACGGGGCTTGCTCCTTTGTCCTCTTTCAGCTGAATTCTTTCTCTAGATTTACTCCAGATGAGAAAAAGACCGCTTTTGGATAACAAGCATTTCTACTATCAAAAAAATGTAAGATTAGATGAAGACTTTTACCTCAAGACAGAATCACTGCAGTGCATTCCAGGCAAGCCCTATAGCAAACCAAACACTTGTGCAAGACCACTGAAGCCTGCAGTCTGCCCCCAGGCACTGAGGACACTTCAAAGCTTGTAAACGGAACCTTGACCTTAACAGAAGACCACATTTGGTAATGGAAACAATATATTTCTCCACTGACATACAATACTGTGTAATGCACTGAAAATTTCAGGATGGACTTTGGAGTAAGAGCACAATTTGTAACATATCATTTTCAGATCACCTCTTCGTTCCACTTGGATACTCTTCACTAGCCCTGGTATATCCAATATATACTGAGGATGAAACCAGACAAGGAAATGGTGTCACAAGCCACAATGGAGCCTTCTGCATGCAGTTCAGCCCGGCTTCACCCTTGCTTTCTTCCAATACAGACTCCATTACAATTGTGAACCATCTGCAGAGTGCAGACAAACAAAACTACTAAAAAGTATCTCTCTATGATTAGAATATTTTAAGGTCTTCAGAAACTTCGCACATGTACCTTTGATGGAGCTCCCCCACCCACCACTAGAACGCAAACAGGGATATCCTTTGCTCCTGGAAGTCCTGCCAAAACGTGTTTAATGGATGCTCAGTTTTGGTTTTCCTCCTTATTCTTCCTCTTCTTCCTCCTCTTCATCATCATCTTCATCATGGCAGTGTGTAATTTCCTGGGGGGCCAGTGGGAAGAGGTTGGGGGGTTTAATTTCACTAATCGACCGGGTCAACTGGTGCCGCTTGTAATCAGTATCTTTGAAATCAACTGATGTGCGGTTCCGGGTAGCAAGAGGGGACTCCATCTCATTAATATCTACATGTGTATGTTCCACCGTTGATTCATGAGGCATCTAGAACAAAGTCAGAAGGTCAGAAAGCAAGTGGAGTGAAACAGTTTCCCAAATCCTAACTCCTTCTCCCTCGGTTAGGTGGTTGTGCAGAGACAGGTCTATAATGGATCAAAGGCCAAGCCAAATTAGATACTTCAGCATCTTCCAGGAACTACCTTCCTCTCATCCTCAACTCTTAAAACAGCCCAGATCTCAATTATTAGAGCCCGAAACTGGAAAAGATGGGGGGAGAAAGATTCCTATTTCACAGCAAAAAAACAGTCCTGCTATAGATCAGTATCTGAACACAGCACTATAAAAACTGCAGTGCTCACAAAAGAGGAAAGTCTTCACTACTCAACTTTTAATATGACAAATTTCAGAGTACACTTATACCCTATGCCATTACCTATACCTTCTCAAAGATCCTTTTTGGTGCAAGCATGGAACTTGGTTACGGGCTTTTGCACATTAGGAAAAAAAATGCAAATTAGGAAAAAATGCCTGGGTGGCCCAGATGGTTAAATGGCCAACTCTTGATTTTGGCTCAGGACATGATCTCACCATCCAGAGGATCGAGCCCCGTGTTGTGCTCTGTGCTGACAGCATGGACAGTGCTTGGGATTCTGTCTCTCCCTCTCTCTCTGCCCCTCCCCAGCTCTCAAAATAAACATTAAAAAAAAAAAAAAAAAAAGACCCAAACTCTCCTGTGCCATCCCACAAAGCTGGCTGCAGCTCTCAGCCGTAAGTGTCTATCTTTATTGTAAAGAGCAGCCTAAGACTGTGTCAACTCACCAAGACGTGGGCAGCTCTGAAGAGGTAGCTGAAGGGGTAATAGAGCAGGTTGATGAAGGAGGCTGCATAGAGGTCAGCGTACCGCATCACCTGGCTGGCGAAGAGGGTCTGTCGGGAGCCACTGCGGAACAGGCTCCCCATCATCCCATAGCACATGTCCATGTCATGTGTTACTTTCTACAACAGACAAGAGACTGAATTCTAGTAGTTGTTGGGTACTGGCTATGTGCCTATCCTTGTATCACAGGATAAAGACAAAAATCACAACTTTATTTTCCAAGATCTCTCCCAAATCCCATTTGGATACCTTAATACGTCTCTGGATGGAACTAATGTCAGGGCGCTCATTGCTGCTGCTATCAAGGTGCCTGGAGGCGAAAAAAGAAAACTCCACTGAAAATCTCTGGGAAAGAGGTCTCTTAGACCTAGCTGATTCTCAAAGAGGTAGATGGTTTTAGGGAAGAAATGTTTATCTTTAGAATCTGGAAACTTACTTGTAGAGTTCAGCCAAGAAAATATCCAAGCTCTGAAGCTCTTCGAAAAGTGCTAAAGTTTGGAAGGAAAAGAAAAATGTTTTCAACAGAAAACACTCAGGTTTTAACTCTTCCTGAAACTAACAGGCTGCAGCTATGACTGAAAGGTAAAGCTATGGTGAGTGTACAAAATGACTTTATTCTCCTGCTTCAGGAAAACCCACTCCTGCCCTGCTTGGGATCTGGCAGCAAGTGAAAGCCACGATTCCTTCTTCTACTTCAACACAGCTAGCCACAACTCTTCTTTCCCAATGGATGCTGAGTGCTAATTTGTATCCCATTGGAGGTGTGTTGCAGCAAAACAAGTGTTAACAGTCCCATTTTCAGATCAAAGAATGAGGATTAGGGGATGTGTCCTGAGTCACAAATCCAGGAAACAGAGCCAAATCAACTAGACTGACAGAATTTCAGAGGTAGAAAGTTGAAAACGGGCATGAAGGACCAGCCAGAAAATCCCACCAAGGACAAGCAACAGCCAGCAGCTGTTGCCGGTTTTGTTGGGGCTCTGGCCTTTCTCAACCTGGGTTCCCCAGAGAGAAGCCCTAATGTATATACTGTTTTAACAAATTTTCTTTACCTACCGAGAGTCACCTAATCAATTTCTCTGTTCTGTGGATCAGATGAGGAGCCTAGGTTGAGAACGGTTGTTACTTGTATCTTTATATACACATTATTCCAGTTAAGTCTCAACTTTATAAAGTAGGTATTATCCTCATTTTCATATTTGAGGAAACTAACAGTAACTTGACTAAGGGCATGAAGGTATTAGGTAGTAGAGCTGGGGTAACTACCTGACGCAGTACCTCTCCCCACACTGTGGGTGATGCTAGCTAGGACTGGCTGGAGAATTTACGGGTCAAACGGGTTTACATAACTAGACCTACAGCTCAATTCCATGTACAGTTCAGAGGATACAATTTGGCCTCATTCTCTACTTCTCAGAAGAGCAGGAAAAAAAAAGGGATGTAATTACTACTCAAAGTCATCAATGCCCCCAACATCACAGAGGCTGGTGGCAGAGGTATGTGTGGTTGGAAAATACGGGACTACAAAAGGAAGTGGAATTCACAGTTTAGTTGCTATAGTAATAGAATTCAGGATAGCAATATTCTGTCCTTAACCCTGAAAGAATGCAAGAGAAAGGCTGAACACCCGAACCTCTCCTATTTCCTCAAATTCTGGAGTTCTGTAAAATATCTGGCTGGAGGGAAGTATCTTTGACTACCTCTGCCTCCCCTCCCTTTCTCCCCACATATGAAGTAATGAGTTCATCCAAGAGGACTGATTCATACAGCTGGATATAAAATAAGAGTAATGGCTCCTTACAGCTCTTATCAGTCCAGACGTGCAGCTCCTGTGCAAGTTCAGGAATCACCAAGAAAGTTCGCCACCCTTGTCGTTTCTTTGATTTTAAAATGTCCCCAAAAATGTGATCTCCGATATACAAAATGTCCTTGCCCTTAGCTCCCAAGAGATCACAGACTGTATCAGATGAACCTGAAACAAGGGAATGAACAATGGGAAAACAAAAATGTCTCCATATTAAAAATGAGAATTCTAAGTACCATAACCATTAGATACTGTACTGATTAATTTTATTCTTATGCAAGGAACAGACTAGAAAAAGGGCTCACCTTAAAGACCCACCATTGTTTTTCTTTCATCATTCCTTTTGTTGCCTCTAACGCAAGGCCTTCAGCTCCACTGTGCTAACCAGAGCTCTTGATAACCAAATCCAAGAGCAACAAAACTACATGTCTCAGCTTTAGTAAATATAATTCTCCCAAAGCACAGCCATTTCTCATCACAGAAGATCTGACATTAATTTTGTTTTGTTCAACAATTTCTCACTGCAACGAAATATGCATCAGTGTCCACAGGGGCTCCTAGAGGACCCCTTTGAGAACCACCTCAAATCATTCCAGGACACTGAGAAAAAGTCTCAAATACGTAAAAGGATGAGGAAACCCTGATCCTTTTAGTGAAAATCAAAGATTCGTTAGGACATACTAACAACTTCTCAAACCTGTTCTCTCTGACTCCTACTGCATTAGCAGGTGACTAAAGCAGTTACCTTCAGGAGACAGTATCTTCAGAATACTAAAGTATAACTGGCACTCTGCCAGGAGGACACCAAAGCTTTCACGATGAAATCTGAACAAAGACTTAAACTAAATAAAGGGAAATCTGTGACTCACCTCCTGAGTAGACGATGCCATGTTGTAAGGGGCCTGTGTAGGTACCAATTTTCAGCTTGCCAGTTTTCTGTGAGAAGAGAAGACTTTCTAATAATTTACTGTTCTATCACAATCTCCACCCAAAATGCAATCTGGATAGGCATCTAAATGATTGGCACTTTTGAATTATATTCTTTTGAAATTATTGGGCTATCTCAATTAAGATTAAAACTCTGAAATTCAAAAGAAAGATATGGATAATAAATTAAAAATACCTGTTTCCTTAGGAAGAATAAGAGTGGGAAAAGGAGAAATACGAAGGACAATGTGCCAGCAGACAGATCATCCTCTTGACTTACTGTGTCCACCTGACGCAGTACTGTGCCTTCTCCAAAAAAGAGTGGCTTCCGTGCATCCACCAAGATCAGGTCAAAGTAGGACTGCCATGGTCGATGGGAGCTCCCAGGCTGATGAGGTTGAGAAACAGCAAAAGCCAAAACATCACTCCTAACCCTTGAGGCACTAATATTTAATCTCACTCAAATGTAAGGAATGTAGACATATTAAGTATACACAGAAGATCCCACTATTGTATTGAAAACACAGTGTGTTAGCGGCCATATTCTTTTGGAAGCAGGCAAGGTGAAAATATAAATTAACACATTTTAAATCATTTCCTCTACTAACATTTCACAGCAATTTAACATATGAAGGAAAGTGTCCTCACACTCTGAAATAGGCAAAAAAGGCTCAAAGGGTTGTGAAGGAAAGATGCAAACTGATATTCAAGAAGACAGTTTAAGAAAGAGGCAGATCAGCATCAGAACTTAAGTATACAAACTAACATGGAAATGTTACTAGCAAATTTTATTGGTTATGTTCTCAGAATAATGGCTCTAGGTACACATTAGCCTTTGGCTCATACTGGAGGCTCGTCACGGCACTAATAGAGAAGTTATGCCCATTAACATGCTTTCTATCCTGAAGTGGGACCAGGGTATTAAACTTGTAAGGTCAAGCTGTGCTTTTGGGTGACCTTTTCAAAACAGAGATTTACTGATATTTAACCAAAGAAGGACTAAATCCCACAAGGATGTGACTAGGCTGCAATGAGTATTCCTTAAATTTAAGTGTAGCCACACTGTGGGAATGAAGACTTCTCTGCTAAATATCAAGGTTAACTGTTCTTGAACAAAACTCAGCAATAACTAAGAGTAGTATCTAGAAGTTGCCAAGAATATACATATCTTCTGTTTCTTTTAATCATCTATCTTCCTCAATGTGAAAATTCCTTACTTTGCCATACGAACTTAGTAACTCCACACAGAACTTCTTGGCCGTAATTATTCTGATCCCATCCTACTAAATAACACAAATATCTCCCCTTTATTTCTATCTACTATGTTTTCAAATCTCTAGCAATGTTAAACTACACTAGCTCCTGCATTGCTTCTAAGGTTAATGAAGATTTCTAGAGGAGTTCTGACAATTCCTGACTCTTAATATTCCAGGATCACTAAATGCATTCGTTATTACTAAAAGCAATGGTCTGTTAAGTTACATATAGTACCTTGGGGCCATGTGGGAAATCGAACAGGTAAGTCATAATTTTCTGGAAAAAAAAAATCCAACATCAGGTCCATATACTACTTTTGCAAACAATATGCAGCACCTAAAAAAAACTTCAAACCCAACCTTTTCATATGACGTGTCTTTTTCAATACAGGATTTATCACATTCTTTTTTCCCCTAAGTTTATGAAATCATGGCAGCTGAAGCCAGAAATTAATGCTTCAACATAACAAACTACAGCTGACATTCTCAGTAGGACATAGGCTTCTAGGATGTAATTTTGTACACTTCATCCATATATCCCTACCAAATCCTCTTAACGGACTGGAATACATATTTGGAATTGGTATCTGAGGTCAGGGCATCGACAAAACTAATGACTCACATGGAAATAATATACGTTGGCCTCCTTACTATTTATTGTTTCTAGACTAACCAAGCCAATGAACCATTAGATTTGTTGGCTTTGTAAGACTGCTTACTCCAACAAATCACCAGATTTCTAAATCAAGATTCTGCATGAAGAGAACTGCAGAGCATTGGGCTTCTTGCTAGTACTATAAGCCTGTAACTGTCTTAGCAAAAATAAGATGAGGCTAAGGAGTTAAACTTGCTTTTCAACATGCTTTAGTCCTGGCAAAGAAATGTCTAAGTTAAAAGGTAGTAAATTTTGATGGCGAAGAGTCCAAACATCTTTGCACCATCTTCTGCTATCTGGCTCCCAGCAGCAGGGAGGGCATTTACACATATGCAGTAAATAAATGTGTGACTTCTCAAGTTGATATAAACGATGCACCAAAGAGACACAGAAGCCTTTTTAAAATCACAAATATTTTAAACAACCTCCAAATTAAAACCTTCAAGTAACCAACTGTAATCAGGGAAAAGTCAAAAGAAATATTTAGAAAAATTTGAGAACCACTCCAATGTGGCCCTTAAGCTATATATTCTTTTTCCACTCTGCTCTCAAAATGATATGGCAAAAAAATACCCTCACTTAACGAGTGTCCTCATGATCTTCATTCCCAGTTCCTTAGGCCAAAGTAACTCCTCTGTGTAAATAAACAAGTATGAACATTAGGCACTTACATCTGTGTATTTATAGTCACTGTTGGTGGCAAGAAACACTTTCCCTACTTCCTTCATTCGACTCAGAAGCAAAGGCAGTTTTCCCTGAAATGTAATATGATGATGAGTGAAACACTAAACCACAAATACACAGTCACTTCAACTTTTGTCTACCTGAGTAAGCATAGGGGATGCGCTTTGAGGGTTGGTTGATTTCAGAGTTTTACATTTAAAAGACCACATTATCACTACACGTGAAGTATTAAGCAGTATACATGGTGTATATAACATATAGGTGTATATATAAAATGACACATACAGATGATATGCTTATTAGATATATTATTAAATATGCTTATTAAAAACACCTTGGGGCACCTGGCTGGCTCAGTCGGAAGAGCATGCAACTCTTGATCTCAGGGTTGTGAGTTTGAGCCCCACACTGGGTGTAGAGATTACAAAAAATAATAATAAATTAAATTGAAAAATAAAACCATCTCTACCTTCCTCACGTTTGCCTCAGGAAGGAGTTTAAATTACTTTGTAATCTCTTAAAGTATATGAATGAGGTATATTAAAGGTGAGGAGAAGCTGATTTTAAACATCACCAGCAAAATACAAGGAGAGCATAAGATATGGCTTCCCTGTGTAGGCTTTTGTCTTGTATACCTTGTAGAATGAAATGCCATGTGCAGGATGGAACCTAGAAATGCTCAGACCCATCTGCAGACACATGAGGAAATTCTAACTCCTGATGAGACTGGAAAGAAAAGCAGCTTTTCCTTCTCTCACACTAAATAGGTTCCTTCACTCAAATTCTCCTGGACCTCTTGTGAACCCCTCAGTGTTCTCTCTTGAAAGAAGAGTGGAATTAGGAGTGGAGGGGAAAAAGGAAGTACAAAGACTGAAAACACTAAGAAATCTGTATCAAAGTACTTTGAAAAAAATACTGCATTCCACTACTCATAGTCTGTGAGAAAAGGAAGTATCTCATCTTGGAGCTGTGTTTCCTTCTTACATTAAAGTAATTCCAAATTTTTGCACCACTGGTTGGAATGCAAATTGGTACAGTCACTCTGGGAAACAGCACAAAGATCTCTCAAAAAGTTAAAAATAGAACTACCCTATGATCCAGCAATTGCACTACTATCCAAGGGATACAAAAATGCTAATTCAAAGGGGCACATGCACCCCAATGTTCATAGCAGCACTATCGACAATAGCCAAATTATGGAAAAGGCCCAAATGTCCACTGATGAATGGATAAAGAAAATGTGATTGATTTGTGTGTACATACGTGTACACACACACACACACACACACACACACATACACACACACACACAAAATGGAATATTACTTGGCAATCAAAAAGAATGAAATCTTGCCAAATATTTGCAACAACATGGATGGAACTAGAGTGTATCATGCTAAGCAAAGTAAGTCAGAGAAAGACAAATATCATATGATTTCACTCATGTGGAATTTAAGAAACAAAACAGATAGACATAGGGGAAAGGAAGGAAAAATAGGATAAAAACAGAGAGGGAGGCAAACCATAAGAGACTCTTAAATATAGAATAAATATAGAAAACTGAGGGTTGCTGGGGGTGGAGGGAAGGGGCATTAAGGAGGGCAGTTGTTGCGATGAGCACTGGATGTTGTATGTTAAGTGATGAATCACTAAATTCTACTCTTGAAACCAATACGACACTATATGTTAATTAAACTAGCCTGATTTTTCCCCCATATTCTTCATCTAGCTTCCCTTAATATTAAAGGTCTTACTTATACATAGTACAATGATCAAAACTAAGAAATTAACATTGGCACAATTCCATAAACTACAGATTTAAAAAATTTACTGTATAAACTTGGACAAGTTATATATAACCTGTGTTCCTCAGGTTTTTAAAAATTTTTTTGTTTTTGTTTTTGAGAGAGTGCAAGTGGGGGAGGGGCAGAGAGAGAGAATCTTTGTTTTTTTTTTTTTTTTTTAATGCATTTCTGTCTTTTAGAGAGAGAGAAAGAGTGCAAGTGTAAGCAGGGGAGAGGCAGAGAGAGGGAGAGAGAATCCCAAGCAGGCTCCATGCTATCAGCACAGAGCCCAATGTGGAGCTCAATCTCATTAACCGCAAGATCATGACCTGAGCCAAAATCAGGAGTCAGATGCTTAACCAACTGAGCCACTGAGGCACCCCAGAGGGAGAGAATTCTTAAGCAGGATCCACACTCAGCACAAAGCCCAACGCGGGGCTTGATCTCACAACCATGAGATAATGACCTGAAGTCAAGAATCAGACACTTAACCAACTAAGCCACCCAGGAGCCCCCGTCAGCTTTTCTACAAAGCAGAGGTAACAATACCTCATCACTCAGGGTTATATGGAAGATTAAAGGGCATGTAATCACTTAGTACAGTGATGTACACACAGTAACTACTCTAGCTGCTATTATCATTAGAGCTAAAAAGACAAATGATATACTGGATCTTCTTGCCAAGGAACAAACAGGGAAAACTACTAAGACCTATGTTCTGGCTGAAAATTCCTGGTGATTGTACTTGACATGTATTATATCAAGACAAATTAGTATCTTCCTTTATCCATTTCATTATAAATAGGTTTGTTATTGATTTCCCTGATTTGCAGATCTATTTTCCCCTTTATTACTTACATCTTTGACTACATACTTCTCAAGATTTTCAACTGTCTTTTCCTTAAGGGAGCCCTACAGGAAGAAAAAAAGGAAAATAAGAACAAAATCAGTTTTTAACAGTTTATACTACTATCAACCCAAATGCATTTTTAAAATTTTTTTTTTTTTCAACGTTTTTTATTTATTTTTGGGACAGAGAGAGACAGAGCATGAACGGGGGAGGGGCAGAGAGAGAGGGAGACACAGAATCAGAAACAGGCTCCAGGCTCCGAGCCATCAGCCCAGAGCCTGACGCGGGGCTCGAACTCCCGGACCGCGAGATCGTGACCTGGCTGAAGTCGGACGCTTAACCGACTGTGCCACCCAGGCGCCCCAACCCAAATGCATTTTTTAAGTATTTACCAAAATGGAAAGTACATAGAGATGGCCATGATAAAGCAGATGTGATTTGCTGCAACTCTGCCTCCAAAAGGTATTTAAAATATAAAACCATGTTTATTTTAAACAAGAAATCAAAAGGTATTTCATATTTTATTCAGTATAATTTATAGTAAGTATAATTTTAATTAGTTAATGTATTAGTCAAACAGGAGGTATTTGGAAAAAAACAAACAATAATCATCCTCAAAGGTAGGGGGAAGTATAATCTTAATACTAAAATCTCTTCTAAGTTTGGGAAATGAAAACTGAAGTAAGAGCTGGAAGCCAAGCAGGATCACGGGAGGAAAGATCAGCATAACTTCCGAAAGTAGGACAAAGACAAGAAGAAAAGTATTCTAGAGAGCTGTCACTAGGGGGCAAATCCTTTTTTTTTTTTTTTTTTTTTTTTAATGGAAGAAAAATTCTGCTCTATTTGCACTTGTAAAGTTAATGTCAGACCACAAGACACAAGCCACAGAGTGAACAGGTGACGCAGCAGCTCCCAGGTACCTTGTAATGAACCCAGTCAACAGCATCTCTTACATCCTGGAACATACTCCGGTAAGACATGAAGAGGTCCCCATCTTTAAATCCTGTTTCACAGCTATACAAAGATGAAAAAAAACATGACAGGGAATCCAAAAGAGGGTAAGTAAAATGAATACCAAACATTGCCCAGGGGACCCAAGGATTCCATGATCACATGGAAAGACTAGGCTAATTAGGAAAATAATTACTCCCTAACAAAAATCCATTTTGACAACCAGAAAGGACTACAGTGTTCAATGGAATACAATAATTGTGAACAAATACAAAGTGATAGAACAATATATTGAATGAAACCTAAAAGGTCAGTTCCAAAAATATCATGTTCTTTTACTCATCACTTTTAAGAAACAGGTTCCCATCAAAGAAACATTTGAAACTTAAAATTGGTCATTTAGGTGCTCTTCATCCTGACTCTTCTGATGTTTTCTCTAGGTACAAAGGTATTGCCTTTTTTCTATTTAGCTTAGTGACTTGGTGCCCCACCAGATTTAGTGCCTTGAAGCGGATAAGGCCTAGACAGGATAAGTTAGCCAACTCTGACACATACGGCTGAGCTTTCAGCAATGGTTATACAATTTGCCCTAAAAAGGATAGGATACCTTGTTCAAGACTTAAACAAAATTTTACTTTGAGGAGGATAAACCATATTTACTCCTCAATCAAATCTTGCTGGGCCTGGGAATGAAACTAAACTGTCATCGTTGAATGGCTCCCGGGTAGCTGCTGTGAAATGAGTTGGGGGGTTTTAGTGTAATTCTGCTTGGACAGATAATCATCACACAAACCTCCCACTCAGTTGTCACAATTAGCACCTCTGCTGGCCGTCTTCATTCCCAGGAGAAGCCAATCAGAAGTGGTCCCTTCCAAACATGGCTGCAGCACACTGGCAAGGAGAGGGGGCCGTGTGGGAGGTGAGAGCCTGCATGGAGCTGCTGGTGCTGTCCCATCTCTCAGGCTGGCAATGTGGCATCTCTCACTAGCACTAAATTCACTTCAGAAAAGCAGAAAAGACCTACAATGGCCAGTTCTCTAAAACCCTGTACATTAATTTAAAAAAATCAATTGGAAAAAGAAAATTACACTATATACATACCTGGTATATCTAGGACAATTAGTAAAAAAATCTACTAGGCAAGCCAACAGGTAGGTCTCTGAAAAATGAAGAACAGATATTCATAAACATAAATGAAATAATTCAAACTTATTTCATTATCTCCCTTGAGCAAAGACAAATGATCATGAAAAGAAGAGAAAGCATCCATATATATAAGCACAGAATGAGTCTACCTGGTAGGTTGAACAGTGTGTTCAGAATGTAAAATCTTTCAGTGTCATCCCGCTGGATAAATTTATTTGGATACTGCTCTCTAGTTTCTGGTCTGAAAGAAAAAATTTAAATTAACTGACATTCAAAAAATGAACATTACAACCATGAGAAATATTCATCATTCAAAAATTCATTCAAATATTTTGGTGGCTACATGCAAGGCAGGGTCTAAATATTACATGTGAGTAGCTATGAAGATAAACAAGCTCGGGTTCCAGCCCTTAAACAGCCCTCGGTCGGCTAAGAGAAGTGAGTCACATACACAAACAGTTATCACAAAGTAAAAAATCACAACTGCCACAAGAAAGTGCAGAGAGCTATGAGAAAACTGAGGAAGAGGAGACCATTTCAACTTAAGGGGTAGAACAAAGTGAATGTGGGTGTGAGAAGAAGGAAATCTAGCAGGGATTCATGAAAAAGGTGGCACAGAAGCTGGTCCTTAAAGGCTCAGAAGATCCAATTCAGAAACTAGTCCAAACTGGGTACAGACAGGGGAGCAGAGGAAAATAAAGCTAGAAGGATGAATTGAGGCAGATCATGCTGATATCTTTCACTCAGAGGCACTCAGAGTGCCATCGACAGGTTTTTGGTGCCACTGACAGTCTTTACACAAAAGGATAAAACCATCAGAGCTAAACTGTAATAATACTCCATTAGTAACAGTTTTAGGATAAAAAGGAGAAAGAAATGTGATCTGTGGCACAAATGGCTACAAATTCTTTCCATGCCTTTGTAATGTGTGACTTTGCAGTTACTCCAGCTAAGAGGCTCACTCTCTCTCTCCACCCTCAAATAAACGTTTGAACAGCAGCAACTAGGGATCCAGGCAGAAACTCTGAAAACACCTGCATATTGGGGCGTGCTTACTCTTGCTGCATTTGGACCTCAGACTGCTGTGTGAGTGAGAGAGATAACCTGCTGGAGCATAAAGGCTACATACAGAAATGAGGAACGCCCACCACCGGCTGCCAATTGCCAGACATGTGAGTCAGGCCATTCCAGATCAGCTGAGCAACCCCAGAATTGCCCAGCTGACTCTCAGAATTTTAAGCTAAATAAAACAGTCGTTGTTTGAAGCCAACAGGCTTTCAAGTACTTCATTACGCAGAAAAACTAACTGACACAAAAGACTGGGAAATCAGTTAAGTGGTTATTGCAGTAGCCTAGATGAGAGCAGGAAGGGTCTCTCCTAGAGTGATGGGACAGGAAATTAAAGGGAAGCATTAATCATGAGAGACTACCAAGGTAAAATGAATTAAGACCAGGGGACTGATTGGCTGTGGCAGATGAGGACATGAGAATCAAAGATGATGCTCACATAAGGATGTCTCTGAGAGGGTAGGGTGGTGGTACCATTTACAGAAATATGAAAACTGAATAACAAGTAGGTGTAAGAGGAGTTTTATTTTGGAAAGTAAACAGATTTTTATAGGTGATTAATTAGAAACAAGGTCAAAAACTTAAAACAGAGATTCAGACTTAAGAGAGAACTGGGATCATCTACACATAGGTAAAAGGTGAAGCCACGAAGACTGTTATAGTGGATAATAAGGTCACTTACGGTGCAGAGGAAAAACAGAAGACTGAAATAGACCCAAGGAGAACATTTAGGGTTAAAAGGAAAAAAGCCAGCAAAACAGACAGAAGTTGTTAGAGATGCCCAGGAACCTTGGAGAGTGAAATGAAACACTCCAAGAAGTTGAAGGGGACAGCATTAATTTAAAAAAAAAATGTAGAGAGAAACCAAAAGGGAGAAAAACTAAAACATAAAAATGCACAATCCTCAGGGCACCTAGCTGGCTCAGATGGTAGAGCATGCAACTCTAGATCTTGGGGTTGTCAGTTCGTGCCCCATGATGGGTGTAGAGATTGCTTAAAAATAAAATATTTATTTAAAAACTGCACAGTTCTCACAATGAATATATAAAGATAACTAATCTAAATAAAGGACATCAAATTTAAAGTTTGTACTCAGTTTGTAACCTGGTAAATTCCTGCTTGGGTCTGTTAACTACCAATGGCATAAATTCTAGTTAGGAAAAGAAAATCACATTAGCTCCCTGTCTTAGTCACCCTTCTGAAATAAGAGTGCCCAGTAAGGAATAACTTTGTAGAATATCTCATTTTCTAGCCTTCTAAGATTTTCTGTATTAAAAATTAAGGTGGAAGGGAATAGTAATGATATGCTTTCCTCAGTCGGGTTTAGTAAGATGCCACTGTCTCCTTAGATACACTTTCCTATTCTCTCCATCATTAAAAAGTAATTCCTTTACATAAGGATAGTTAACAGTTATTTATTAGGCAATAAGAGCCCAAATGACTTATAGAGTTAGCAATTACATTCTGTTTAAGTTAAGTGTTGGGCGCCTGGTTGGCTCAGTCAGTTAAGCATCTGACTTCAGCTTAGGTCACGATCTCATGGTTTGTGAGTTCAAACCCCACTCTGAATGAGCATGAACCCTGCATTGGGTGAGCACGAGCCCCACTTCAGGTAAAACATTAGCCCTGCTTTGAGTGAGCCCCACTTATTTATCTCTCTCTCTCTCCCTCCCTCTCTTTCCCCCGCTCTCTGCCCTTTGCTCACTTCTGCCCTCTTAATTGTCAAATCAAGCTAGCATGTATTTAAAATAAATATTAACTGGGGGCAGATAATGTATCCCAGAAGAAGGAATGCTAGACTTGGGAGCTGGGAGGAAAACTGTTATGGACTACTGTACTGCTAACTTTCTGTGACTCGTAGAAATAAATATGTGATCTCAACATTATCCCATCCTAGAACTTTAAAGGCCTTTGCCCCTGTCCAAAAAAAGAGGCCCCAACTCATTGGCAAGGTGTGTAAAGCAATTCCTGATGGAGCCCTAACCTCCCTGCCAGCCTCATCCACCAGTATGCTTCAATAGCTTGTTCTTTCCCTCTCTCTCCATCCTCAGCCTCTCTTTCTCCACAGGCTTTTCCTCTGGATTCTAAAGACTGTAGAGTGTTAAGTGCTATTTGAATGATTCTGCATTACTCATAAATGGCTTATTTTTGAGGCACCTGGGTGGCTCAGTTGGTTGGGCGTCCGACTTCAGCTCAGGTCATGATCTCACAGCTCATGAGTTTGAGCCCTCCATCGGGCTCTGTGCCAACAACTCAGAGCCTGGAACCTGCTTCAGATTCTGTGTCTCCCTCTCTCTCTGCCCCTCCCCTGCTCATGCTCTGTCTCTGTCTCAGAAATAAATAAAAACATCCAAAAAAAATTTTTTTTAATAAAAAAAATAAATGGCTTATTTTTGAAACACTACTAAAAATACTTCCAAAGGAGCTATTTGGAAACGTTATTAGTTTATTTGGGGAAAGAAAGAAGATCTGTGGATCCTGAGTTAGTAACACTAATTGCAGTACTCATTTATAGAACAACTTCCTTTCCTTTTCCTCTCTGACTACCCCTCTCCATAACACAAAAATCCCTTTTCAGACATTAAAAAATAGAACCTTGGTTCATCTTCATTGAGATTTTGAATTATGGTACAATATCCATTTATAAAATAGCTTAGGCTGCTAACACTATTTGCAGTCACTTCACATTCTAAATCCTGCCTCCTGATATTCATGGATCTTGAACAAACCCCTCATGAGAGGAGCAGTGAAAGAGAGGGAGATATAATCACTGGCCTGCCCAGATGTGTCGAGGTGGGGTGTTTACTTCACACTGTTTGCACTATGTCTATGTGGAAACCTTTGAGCCTATGTAATTCCAGCTGAAAAATCTTATATCAGATGCTTCAGTTCCAAACAGGGCATTGCTGTGATCTCAGATTTAAATGATATTCTGGTATAGTTTCAGTTAGCTTGTGCCTCTTATCACAAAAAGTAATTACCAAAAACACACTCTCTCTTTAAAAATTTCAATCCAGACTGTGTGGTTTTTACTATTTTGCCTTTGAAAATAATATATAGGAAAGTTATACAAGAGACTGACAGATAATCTATTTTGGTTTTAAGTGTTGCTCTGTGCCTAATGCAGTATCAGTAGTAAATTAAGTAGTATAATTAAGTAGTATAATAGTGGAGAAAATATATAATTGCAAAGTTATGAGGACAAAAAATGTCAAACTGTGGTATTGTGATTTTTAAAGAAAAAATTGGGATGTTTCACCAAAAAATAGTAGACCAAAACATTGCAGACAGTAAATTTTATCTACTATTTACTAAGGCAGAAAGTCCGAGTTAGGGAGAATGGAAATATTCTGATTATGAAAATAAAGCTTATTCTAGTTTTAAATATTATCACCCTATTTTCATTTTTAGCCTGTTTTTAAAAAATTTAACCACATGATCAAGTATCTGAAGCTATTCATTAGAATATAAAAAAATCATATATTAGCTGTTAAAAATCTTAGTCATTTACACTGTTGTAATTTTACATTTTTCAAAGCGCTTTTATATACATACCTCTTCTGAGCAGCTACCTGAGAACTGTATTAAAAAGGAGAAAATAAAAATCTTAGAATTGCAAATAAGTCAAAGCCACTATAATTCTTTTTGGGCAAGTTTCAGGATTAGCTTTGTTGGATGCTATATAATTAGAAACCACTTAATTTACACAAAATGTAACTGCTAACTATATAAGTCCATTTGAGTCCTAACTGCCTAATAAATAATTGTTAAATATCCTTATGTAAAGAAATTGTTCTTTAATGATGAGGGAACAGGAAAGTATATTACATCTGGGGAGACCCGTGATCTTCATTATTTTTTCACTATAAAAACACTAGACAGAGGCTAAAAGTTCTATGTACTCACCCTCTTATGAAGTTAAATCCATGTGCACAGACCAAGAGGTTTCCATAGGCATCAACTTTCAAAAGATTTCCATATAGTGTATCAAAGACAAGTCCCCTATATGCAAATAAGGACATCATCAATAATACAGGCAACAATCTTATGTAGTATTAATCATCATAAACCAATGCCATCTTATTCAATCTTTATGAAGACTCAAGCATGTCCCAAACAATATAATCCTGCAGGATGAAGTGAATAAAATCTTAAAAACTAAACCCAGAGGGGGGCGCCTGGGTGGCGCAGTCGGTTAAGCGTCCGACTTCAGCCAGGTCACGATCTCGCGGTCCGTGAGTTCGAGCCCCGCGTCAGGCTCTGGGCTGATGGCTCGGAGCCTGGAGCCTGTTTCTGATTCTGTGTCTCCCTCTCTCTCTGCCCCTCCCCCGTTCATGCCCTGTCTCTCTCTGTCCCAAAAATAAATAAAAAACGTTGAAAAAAAAAATTAAAAAAAAAAACAACAAAAAAAAACTAAACCCAGAGGGGCTCCTGGGTGGCTCAGTTGGTTGGGCGACCGACTTCAGCTCAGGTCATGATCTCACAGTTCATTGAGTTCGAGCCCCACGTCAGGCACTGTGCTGACAGCTTGGAGCCTGGAGCCTGCTTCACATTCTGTGTCTCCCCCTCTCTCTGCCCCTCCCATGCTCATGCTCTGCCTCTGTCTCTCAATAATAAATAAACGTTAAAAAAAAAACTTTTTTTAATAAAAAAAAAACAACCCAGAGTAACTAAAAAATATTTACTCTGTTCAGATAATCACAACTGTTTTCTATAAGGAATAAGAGCTTAAACAAGGTATGAACCATAATTCCTCTTAATACACTGGTTCCATTCTAAAAGAGTCTTAATTTCCTTGGAGAAAGGAGCTGGCTTATATTTCCTTCTAATAGATGCTATATATGGGACATATATGATGGCATCTCAAACACCATCTTTCTTAATCTTAAATCTTCCCTATCAAATCCAAAAATGCAAACTGCCAAGAGGCTCCCACTGACCAATTGAAGTGTGTCAGTAAAACATGTAACTGATCTCCAACAGTGAAAGCAAGGAGTATCTGTGATTACTGCCCATCAGTTTTAATAATTTTTCTTTCCCATAAATAGATCTTCTTCAGTAACAATAAACTAAGCTCAATTAAAAAACACAAAAGATATGGGGCGCCTGGGTGGCTCAGCTGGTTAAGCATCTGACTTTGGCTCAGGTCATGATCTCATGGTTTGTTAGTTCAAACCCTGTGTCAGGCTCTGTGCTGACAGCTCAGAACCTGGACCCTGTTTCGGATTCTGTGTCTCCCTCTCTCTCTGCCCCTCCCCCATTTGTGCTCTCTCTGTCAAGGATAAATGTAAAAAAAAAAAAAACAAAGAAAAAATTAAAACCCACAAGAGATATAATGTACATGAAAAGTCCATAATATTAGAATCCACACCAACCAAAATAACAAAACCAGAAACAAACCAAACCATCTTTTCTGGTTCTTTTCTTTGACCGTGGGCAGGGTCAGAGATGCATTTGGAATTATTAATTTGGGGGATAGAGGGAAAGGTCTTAATCCAAAGAAATCTTGAAAAATTACCTGGTAGGGAATGTAGAATCATAAGCAAAGCTGAGCAGCTCCTGAGGATAGCCAATAGAAACTAATCTCTCCACAGTAAGCTCAAAGCCAAGAGACTCATACTCCGGGGACTTGTACACTGCACAGAGAGGAGGTTCTCATTATAATAATAGTCAATGAAAATAAAAGGCAAATGAGTGAATTTCTACTTTTTCCCAACTCCCTCCTCCTCCTAAATAGGCCATTTTCTTCTTTTCCCTCAAATTCCATGTTCTGTACTGTCCCAAGTAATCACAGAACTCCATTGTTAGTCTGTGGAAATAGGTCATATTTTTGTAGGAGCAAGAGCGACAAGATGAATTATCAAACATTTCAGAATAATTCTTTTATTCTTAGGAAACTTTTTTTCCTTTATCTGTTCTTTCATGCCCATAATCTAAAGGCAGTTTTAAAAGAAACTAATATGCACAACAGCTGTGATATAAACCATGAGAATGTACGTAAATAGAAAACCAGGTAGAGAGGTCTAGATATGTTGAAGGTTTCGCTGATGTGTATAGTTCGTGTAGGAATCCTTCAAAATGAGCTTTTTTTTAAAAAAAAATTATTTTTACAATTACTATTTGGCTTGGTAGTTGCTTTATATGCTTTTTCCGATCAGCATAATTCTATTTGTCAGGATTAACTTGCTTTCTTATCAGCCCTAAAAATATTGTAAAGCCATCAAAATTGCATTTTACAGGGGTGCCTGGGTGGCTCGGTCAGTTGGGCGTCCGACTTCGGCTCAGGTCATGATCTCGCAGTTCATGAGTTTGAGCCCCACGTCAGGCTCTGTACTGACAGCTCAGAGCCTGGAGCCTGCTTCAGATTCTGTGTCTCCCTCTCTCTCTGCACCTCCCTTGCTCATACACTCTCTCTCTCTCTCTCAAAAATAAACATTAAAAAAAATTTTTAGTTGCATTTTACAACTTATTGCTGCAATATCAACCATAAAAAGACATGTCTGAGACAATTACGGAAATCTGAATGTGGACTGGAAATCAGATATTAAAGAATTATGACTAGGGATCAGGGCGGAGAATTGGAGGAAAGTGGTCAAAAGGTACAAACTTCCAGTTATATGATAAATAAGTAGTAGAGATATAATGGACAACATTGAGGACTTCAGCTAATACCACTGTATGATATATAAGAAATCTGTTAAGATAGCAAATCCTAAGAGTTCTCACCACAAGGAGAAACAAACTTTTTCCTTTATTCTTTCTTTTCTTTTTATTCTATCTATATGAGATGAGTATTAGCTGAACCTATTTTGGTAATCATTTCACAATATATATAAATCAAATCACTGTGCTGTATGCCTTAAGTTTGTACAGTGATGTATGTCTATTTCTCAGTAAGACTGGAAATATACACTAAAAAAAGAATTAGGACTCATTTTATGAAATTTATGGAAGGATGGGTATGTGCAAGTATATGTATAGGATATATATCCTTATCTGCCAAAGAAGCCTACTGAGTTTGTTACAGGCGAAATAAGATGGATTTCAGAATATGGGAGTTTCTCCCTACTATTACCTATCTCTGAAATCTTATTCTATAATGAAAAAACTTTTTAGAATCATCAATGCAGTTCAGTATAAAGAAAACATTGCCCCTTTAAATAGGTTTCCTCCAAATGCAATATTTAGGTAAGGATCCTCCCACCAGTCTCTAGGAGAGGGTAAGCTATATTAAAGATAAAAATTAATAGACCTGCAATCTTGCTAAATGCCAAATGAGGCAAAAAAAATCCATTTTTATCTCATAATAATGCTATTATTATTATTATTATTATTCTACCCACAATTAATACACAGCCTATGGCTCAAACTGATTTTTCACTGCAATTAGTCTACCAATCCAAATTAGTGCTAATATCTTAATGAGTACTATTCAACTTTTCCTTGCCAAAATCAATCTTTTAGAATACTTCTGAAACTACATAAAAGAAATCAGCTAATACTTGTCACTTCCACAGAAGGGAACTGAGTGGCTAAGAGATGGGGAAGAAAGTATACTTTCATGTATGTACCTTTCTGTACTTTTTAAAAACTTGTAAATATTAATGTATATATATATTATTTTTAAATTAAGTTGAAATATAAAAAAAAGCAGGTGAGCTTTAAAACTCCTTTAATAAACATTTGTCATATTTAAAAAGCCTAAATGTTTTAAGGCCCTTAGGAGAAGGAGGCCCTTGAGTCTCATCAGAACAATGCCAAAAGAAGCTGTCGTTTCTTCTGTTGTGTCAGGGGTAAAAATAATGCTAATACTAATATTCTCAAGACTGGCTATGTACTTTTCTCTGTTCAACTCCAGCCCCATCATCACCTTCCCCCACCAAAAAAACCAAAAAAACAAACAAAACAAACAAACAAAAAACCCCACAAAACAAAAACAAAAACCCAAAAAACAAAAACCAAACCCTTTTGGAATCCTTGAGGGTGGAATTCTTAAATCTAGATGATGTACACTGTGGTAAAAGAAGTGCTTATATATTCATTACACACTAAAAGGGTAAGAGCTGGTGTGCTATAATAAAACCAGAAAAGAAGTATTGACTGATGTCAATTTGAATTATTTTGAGAATATAATATCTCTCACCCAACAACCGTGCTTCCACCCCAACTGAGAGTAAATCTCATTTTAACAAAATTTCCATAAAACAAAAACTGTTTCTCAATCCTAACAAAGTCCTACTTATTTCAAACAATATTTAATGAAACAAAATTCCAGTATAGCTAAGTAATGTGGATAATCCACTGACATTCATTCTTATAGGATTTGGCCCATATAAAATATTTTCAATTATTAATTTTTTCAGAAGGATAATTTGCTAGCTATGCCATAAGAATGGGAGGGGGGAAACCTTAATCACCTCCACTCATGCTCAGCCCTAAATGAGACATTTTCCCTAGTTAGACATCAGGTAATTATAGAGGGAGGGAGTAATGGTGATTAAAACCTGTTTAGGAGACACTTTGGATCAAAACCGAAATCCATTTTTTCAGAACTTTTAGTGAAGGAAAAAAGACCCGGGGATGGGTGAGGAGTGGAGGGAGGAGGGAGATATCTCAAATCCCCATTTTGTCAGCACAAACCCTAGAACAGCAGATAATAAAACACTACACACTTGCCACACTTCTGTTTATTCCAGGGCAGAACTTCCCAAGTGTTCAACTGAGGTAACTTTCTAGTAATTCCACCTACAGAAACAAATACTTTAAATTTCCTTTTACTCAATGAGTTTAGGGTACTTTCCAAAAATACAATGTATTTTCCCCATTTGCTGACCTGAAGTTACATACATAGCAAGCACAAATATAAGCTTAAGGCAGAACTTAAGTCTCCCTCACTCTCATCCAAAGCTCTTTGTGGTGAGGCATTATACCACTGTTAAACATGAATTTCTAGATTACATAGGCCATCAAAACTTAAGCCTAGGTGTTGAAACACACTGTCCTCCCTCCAATTTCTTTCACCTAGTCCAAAACAAACTGCTCTAATCAGGTGGGAATGGATTTAGCAAAGAGAGTTCAAGTTCCACTTTGACAACACTATCTATTTCACTGAGCTCTATATTAATCAGGAAGACCTACAAGCTATTGACATTTTCTCATAAGCTTCCCGGATAATCATTTCAGTAACACAAATTCCCAGGTCATTAAATCATCTGCTAGAGCACTATACAGTACAACCAGGGTTGGAAAAGCAGACTGTAGCTGCACAGAGCAGAAGGTTAGATGTTTTGTTCTAAGTGTCCCTTGGGAATAATCACAATTTGTTCTGACCTGGTAGCAGAAATGACTAGTCCTAAAGCCTGCAAAGTATCACCATTCCTTGAAAAATAAATAAACAGAAGCAAAACTCCCTTTTTAAATGACCATGCCCTTTAAAGTCAGCCTTGATATATGTGGGGAACCATATATATGGCCTCACACTGTGCAGCTCTATGCCTCTCCACAGCTGCAAACGCTCTAACTTCAATTTCTCTCCCCAAACTGGCGAGTAAGTGATGCATAGCTTCAAACTCAATTCTTACGACTTTCAAAATGCAGCCAACAGACTCAGAGTAAACATAACCTCACACATTCACTGCTTATTTCTTCTTCGAGAAAGTCCTCAGGCCTATCCTAATTTACCCAATGTTCAAAGACAAAGAAGAAGTTCTTTCAAGGGCCAGAGTCCAAAAAAGAGGACTGCCTGAGCCACTAGGGCAGCACACGGTGTTCTCAGGTTACGTAACTAGACTATAAAGAGAACAACCAAAGCTTTGAAAGCTGAAGCTACTGAGTGCATTTAAAGATATTCTTTACTCCATAGTCTGTAAGGAAAAAAACAGTTCTCCAAAAAATATCAACTGTATGTTGTGGGGATCAAAGTTATGGGCTCTGTTTTGAGGAAATGTTGTTCATACAAGATAGAACCTATGTTAGAGGAGACCATTTATTTGAAATGAGCCAAAATCTTTCTGCAAGGAAGTCTAAAATTCTCATGCACTTTTTACCTTTGCCACCAAGACACACTGTGTATAGTTTACAGATTTTAGGAAAAGGAAGGGCAAACCTCTAGAGAGGTTCCAGCCTAGCAGAGTGCTGCTGCCAAAATGAGAACTCACACGAGGCAGATGCAGATGTAGAGTGTCACTCCAGTCTTGAAGGAGTTACACTGGCTCTCCTGTTAAAAAACAAAACAAAGCAACAAAACAAAACAAAAACAAAAACAAAAACTGGTTTTAAAACTGTTGCGATGGGCTGGAACAGAGAGACACCATTTGGATATTGGTATTTACAGGAGTTACTGTCCTCCTATTTAGAAGCCTCTGACCACCACTAGAATTTGTCTAAATGGCCGTAACAAAAGAAGGGTACTGAAGATCAGCCTAAGTACTGTGCATTATTTACCTTTTCTGACACCCTGAGCCTGGAGTACCAAGTCTGATCCTGAAATGTTAAGTTAAAAGATAAACAGAAAAATAAATCTATTTTGTTTTAGTTTATTTTCTCTAACACATTTCAGGTTTACATGATAGAAACTAAATTCAGCTGGTAAACTGTTTAAAACTGAACTACAGTAAGTAAAACAAGCTAAATGAGGAAACAAGAATAAACCAGAGCAGTTTCACCTTGCTGTTAAGTACCCAGAGTAAGTCTACTTGTACCTAACTACCGACTTTCCTACCCTTCCAACACCTACATTTGCCATCTTGATACAGACAAGAACCAACGTCACGCTGCTAAAAATCTAACTAGATGTCTAAATGTGGGATAGAAGGAAAACTTTATTTTGATTCTTTCAGTGGATATTTGCCTTCAGTAAGCACAGTCATATTGCTCTACTTTCATAAAGTTAGAGAAACTACCTAGTTTAGTCAAAGAAATGACTTGAAGATACATACAAAATATTGACACTTTTAAGATATTCATTACGTTTAACTTTATAGGAGTCATTTTCCCTAGAGACATTTACATATGGTTTGACTCCTCCCAACTTTTTTGGGAAAGGAAGATGGTACTAAATAGAACAGCAAAAATGACCAAATAGAATGTCTAAAAGTCTTACAAACATTAAAACTAACAGAAACCACCACCACCAATCACTATGAAAAACAAATATCCAACCCAACCACCCAAGAATAGTTACTTGCTTTTATGCCGTAAATGTGATTAATATCAACATTCTCTATTTAGGCTATGCAATGTTGGTTCTCTGAGACCAAAACTAGAAAAGGCAAATTAATTCACGTTTTCATCAGGAAACTTTAGATAAAACCTTTCCAAATCTCATATAAACATCAGAGGACTTTTTCCACTTTTCAAAACTATTTGAAAACCCTAAGGTAATAACATAGAGTAGAAATTTCTATCTCTAATCCAAGAGATCACAAATGATCTTTAAAAGATATTGAAAATTTCTAAAAATGACCTCAATTTTAATTGACTTAAAATACAAAAGCTAGGCACCATCCAACACTTTTAGTAATATAAAATGAACCCAACTCCCAAATAGCTAAAAACGTAGATAAACACACAAGGGGAGTTTGGAAGCCTGCCAATTTCAAGTCACTGCAAAAGTAAAATTAAATGGTAAGCAAAAGATTCGTTTAAAAAATTATTAAGAGTATTAGAAGAATGTTTATTTTAAAACAAAATGAAAAAATTCCCTAATTCCATTTTTTTCCCCTCTAAGAGCTTGTTCACTTAGCAGGCATGTGTACTTAGAGTATTCTTTACTCTAATTTTTATTATTGAAGTATAATTGACATACAATGTTATGTCAGTGTCCGGTGCACAACATCTACACATTATGCAGTGCTCACCATGATAAATGTAGTTACCATGTGGAAAGTAGGGTTTTCAATTTAAAACAGAAAAACTGAAATTTTGAGATAATAACCTGAAAAACCCTGCTTAACCAAAGGAGCTGCTTATAATTTTAAAACTGAAACAGTTTTTACATAATTTTTCCCCAAAATAAGAACAGTTCATCCCACTCAAACCCCTTTACTAAAACAAAACAAAAACACCTGTACTAAAGTTACAGTAATGTAACAAACATTTGGATGCCTACTGCGTACCAGGTACTAGATACTAAGAACAAAAAACAACTCGTGGTCCTTGGCCTAAAGGAGCTCAAAGTGAACTACAGGGATATATAATTAGGTATTTATAATCAATTTCAGAAGATCAATACCATAATGTGGCTAGGGAGGTAAAAAGGGACAGAGAAGGGGCCAATTAACCCAACCCAGGAAGTCTTCTTAAAAACTATGTGTGACTTCGATCTCGCGGTCCGTGAGTTCGAGCCCCGCGTCAGGCTCTGGGCTGATGGCTCGGAGCCTGGAGCCTGTTTCCGATTCTGTGTCTCCCTCTCTCTCTGCCCCTCCCCCGTTCATGCTCTGTCTCTGTCTGTCCCAAAAATAAATAAAAAACATTAAAAAAAAAAAAATTAAAAAAAAAAAATGGGGCGCCTGGGTGGCGCAGTCGGTTAAGCGTCCGACTTCAGCCAGGTCACGATCTCGCGGTCCGTGAGTTCGAGCCCCGCGTCAGGCTCTGGGCTGATGGCTCGGAGCCTGGAGCCTGTTTCCGATTCTGTGTCTCCCTCTCTCTCTGCCCCTCCCCCGTTCATGCTCTGTCTCTGTCTGTCCCAAAAATAAATAAAAAACATTAAAAAAAAAAAATTTTAAAAAAAACTATGTGTGACTTATTCAGGCTTAAACAGACACTTCATTTTTATAACCAGTATCTCCAGGTACTATAAAGTTCACCAAACTTTCCAAGACTCAGATCCAGGTAATTTATCTATATCAGTCTGTATCATCGTCAGATATATATCACTTATATCAGTGTTCAACTGTTGTGAAAATGGGCTAAGTGTTGGTGCATGTCTTGCCTAAAGGGCAAAGCAGCTACTTAGCTACTCATACTCAGCCAAATGTTGCCAATTCCGTGATAACAGCCAGGCTGAATTTTTACCTCTCCATTTTTAACTACTGACTCAATTTAAAAAAACAACAAACTAGTTGAGCCAACTACGGTCTGAGGTCTCAACTGGGTCCATGGGCAAAAAGTGCGCAAAGTGTAGCATATACTTTAGGTCAGATAAGTTCTCCCACCTAACTGAAATGTTTTGAGTATCCTCTTAAGAGTCTTGAAGTAAAGAGAATTTAGGTACTTACTGAATTGTAAATCCAGACGGAAATAAATTCATTCTTCAATAACCACAGGGTATCCTAAATAATCCTGTTATTCTATTCATCTCAAAGAAAAATTGAGAGGGTGGATAAAAACCTTAGGAAACAAAAACTTTAGGCACTTAATTTGGTCTCTACCACAGTGCCATAACAATTATGCCAGAAGGACTGTAATTACCTGAATTTGATTCCTTCCCATGGCTGTCAAACCAAACAAATGTTCCCAATGACTGAAAGAATTACAATCACCTCATGATCTGCCTGGCCTAGGTAACCCCCACTATTAAGAGTTCTCTGACCCAGTAGGTTTTTATCCACAAGGCTTAACCTTAAATTTTCATTACATAGCATGCCTCCATTATCATCTGGTCCTTTTCTCAGTGACCATTAACCCAATGATAAAGCAAACATTCAGAGACTGTATAAGCAGAAAAGAGATGAATCAAAAGTTAACTATTATGTTAAGACTCCTTTTAAATTAAAAAATAAATTTTCTTTTAATGTTTTTTATTTTGAGGGAGAGGGAGGGGAAGGGGGAGGGAGAGGGAGACACAGAATCCGAAGCAAGCTCCAGGCTCTGAGCTGTCAGCACAGAGCCCAACACGGGGCTCAAACCTACAGATCGTGACCTGAGCCAAAGTCGGAAGCTTAACCGACTGAGCCACTAGGCACCCCTCCTTTTAAATGTTTTTAAAATTCTAATTCCAATGTAGTTAATGTTAAGACTCTTGAAACAAGTTGATACTTGTTGAAAACAGCAGGCAATATTTGTTAAGTAAGATTTTAGTAATTTTACTGATGCAACTAACATAAGACACTATTCCAAAAAATAACCTGATTTACATTTGAATACTTTTATGATTGACAATGAAAAAATCATAAACACTGATAAGTGATTATTTCTATCACTCACCTTGTAATGGAGAAGATGGAACTGGATTTTATTAAACAATCTTTTAAATCTCCTAATGACCTAGGAACCAACCACACATTATTGCAATTCAGAAAGATTAATTTAAAATTAGTGAAAACATGGGGCGCCTGGGTGGCTCAGTTGGTTAAACATCCAACTTCATCTCAGGTCATGATCTCACATTTTGTGAGTTCGAGCCCCATGTTGGGCTTCGTGCTGACAGCTCAGAGCCTGGAGCCTGCTTCAGATTCTGTGTCTCCCTCTCTCTCTGCCCCTTCCCTGCTTGCACTCTGTCTCTCTCTCTCTCAAAAATAAATAAATGTTAAAGAAATAAAAATTAAAAAATTAAATTAATGGAAACACCAACTGGGATAGTGAAATGACATAAAGGGAATCAAAATTTGGAAATTAAGTGTAGACTCATATATGTAAAATAGATATGCTTAAAAGTAATATATAAATCTAAAACAGGTAACATAAGTATGTATCTAAAAATAATAGTCTTGAGGGTATTTAATCTCAATACAAAGAGCTTTTATCTACAACTAAGATTATGCACTGGAGTTTTCTTTTTTCTTTTCTTTCTTTCTCTGTCTCTGTCTTCTTTCTTTTAAAGAATGTTTATTTATTTTGAGAGACAGCAAGCATGTGCATTGAGGGGCACATGAGAATCCCAAGCAGGCTCCTGGCAGCACAGAGATTGATGTGGGGCCTATCACAAACCATAAGATCATGACCTGACTTGAAACCAGGAGCGGGATGCTTAACCGACTGAGCCACCCAGGTGTCCCTGGAGTATTATTTCTTTTAAAATTCTTTCCTAACATGCACCACTTCAAAAGCATACTTGGTTGCAGAAATAGTCCTTTGTTTTCTGAGGTAGTTAGTATAAGAAATCCTTAAGTTGAAGAAAAAGCAGTAATGAGGCACCTGGGTGGCTCAGTTGGTTAAGTGTCTGACTCTTGGTTTCACCTCAGGTCATGATCTCAAGATTCAATGAGTTCAAGCCTCGCGTCTGGCATAATTGTTATGGCACTGTGGTAGAGACCAAATTAAGTGCATGGAGCCTACTTGGGATTCTCTGTCTCCCTCTATCTCTGCCCCTCCCCTGCTTGTTCATGCTCACTCTCTCTCTCTCTCTCTCTCAAAATAAATAAACTTAAAAAAAAAAAAAGAAAAAGTAAGAAAGAAAAAGCAGTAAGATGGAACACCTGGTTGGCTCAGTCAATTAAACATTTGAGTCTTGATTTTCGCTCAGGTCATGATCTCACAATTGTGAGATTGAGACCAGCATCGGACTCCATGCTGGGTGTGGGGCCTGCTTGGGATTCTCTCTCCCTCTCTTCCTTCCCGGCTCACACTTGCACACACACGCACTCTCTCACACTCTCGAGAAGAGAAGAGAAGAGAAGAGAAGAGAAGAGAAGAGAAGAGAAGAGAAGAGAAGAGAAGAGAAGAGAAGAGAAGAGAAGAGAAGAGAAGAGGAGAAGGGAAGAGAAAAAAAAGAAAGGAAAAGAAAAAAGCAGTAATACCTAAAATAAAAAGTATATATCAAATGGAAATAAAAAACCTTTACATTCTAATACCTTTAAAAAATCACCTTATTGGCATTTTGTCAGTTTCCTCTACTTAGTCTTTTAATTTAACTTTATTAAGAATATTTTTTAGGGGCACCTAGGTGGCTCAGTCAGTTAAGCATCCGACTTTGGCTCAGGTCATAATCTCAGGTTCTTGAGTTTGAGCCCTAAGTAGTAGGGCTCTGTGCTGACAGCTCAGAGCCTGGAGGAGCCTGCTTTGGGTTCTGTGTCTCCCTTTCTCTCTGCCCCTCCCCTGCTCACGTTCTGTCTCTCTCTCAAAAATAAACATTTAAAAAAATAATAAAGTGACATATTTAAAAAAAAGAATATTTTTAAATCATACACAAAAAAAATAGAGAATATTAAATGATCTGCTTTAAAATCATCATCCAAGCTTTAACAGTTATCAGTATTTTGGATTCTTGTTTCATCCTCCCTAATGTTTTCTCTTCCTATTTAATAACTTCTATCAGATCAAAAGTTTTTAAACTAATTTTTCAAAGAATACTGAAATTGCACAAGTATACAAAAGTTATACACATGCACATACAGAATTATTAACTAGTTTGGGTGATCTTTTAACTACTGCTTGAATATCCTTCCCACTTACAGGCCAGTATGATACTAGAACAGTCTTCTACCAGCAGTAAGTTATAGTAAGAGCCTTCCAAATTAAGGATTGCTCAGAAATATTTTAACTATACTAAGGCTGTCCAATATTATAGTCTTGATGAGAAAACCTACTGTAACAAAGGCACTGCTCTTTTGGTATGAAAGTACTGGCTTAGTATTATCATATATTAACACTCTTAGCAAATCAGAGTTAACACATAGGGTGAGACATTGGACCAAACAAAACAGAAATGTAAACATGTGAAAAAAATTCGAAAGTGGGGATGCCATCAACAATAGCTTTTAAAAAATAACTTAGTTCAGTTAAAGAAACAAACTAATAAAGAAAACAAGTATTTTTACCTAAGGATCAGTAGACTTATTCCAAAATAAGTTCTAAGTTCTCTCTCTCTAGAAGACAACTATACCAAAACAGAAACAAACAAAAACCAACTATGAAATGAAAACAAACTACGGTATGAGATGGGACATAAAATAATGCCTTTTGTTTTTCCCAACCCCTCCCCAAATAATGCCTTTTAATAACAAACATAATAGAACTTTTTCATCCAAACTAGCCTTCTCCCATTCAAAATAATCACTCCTCAAGTCAATATATACTTATTCCAATAATGCAATCATTACTCAGAACATGTCTGAAATTCTTTCAAAACTACTTTCAGAGTCTATAGCATGTTGTTCTAGATATCCTCCCTAGTAGCACATTTTTCATCAACAGATGACGAAGTGAATTTAAAGTGGTGGTGGGGGGGGGGGTGGCAGTTATTCAGAGCAACCAGTGAATAAAACGGTAGATCAAACTGGGTTAAAAAACAGGGGACTACTTAATGAAGCAATGAAGCAGGTTTTCTTGTGTTTATAAACTGGCTATGAAAACAAATTTCTAAAGAATTCCTAAAATGTCTAAGAAATGACAGTGAAGGGGTGCCTGCCTAGCTCAGTCAGTTGAGCGTGCAACTCTTGATCTCAGGGTTGTAAGTTCGAGCCTCACACTCGATTTTTAAGAGATTACTTAAAAATTAAATCTTAAAAAAAAAATAAATGATAGCAATATTGGAATAAGTTTTTCTAATAAGGTGATTATATGAAGGATATTTGGAAGCATATCTTATTACAGTCTTTTATAAAAAGTAGTCTTTTAAAAAAATGTTTATTTAGTTTTGAGAAAGACAGAGTGAGGAGGGGAGGGGCAGAGAGAGAGGGAGACACAGAATCTGAAACAGGATCCAGGCTCTGAGCTGTCAGCACAGAGCCCAACGCAGGGCTCAAACCCACAAACTGCAAGATCATGACCTGAACCAAAGTTGGACACTTAAGCCACCCAGGCACCCCTATAAAAAGTAGTCTTTTGGGGCGCCTTAGTGGCTCAGTGGGTTGAGTGTCTGACTTTTGATCTCAGCATCATGAGTTCAAGCCATGTGCTAGGCTCTGCACTGGGAGTGAAGCCTACTTTAAAAAAAAAAAAAAAAGTAGTCTTTTGACCCATTTTATATGTGTTTCATTTTGCAAGTCACCTCAAATCACTTCTGGAGATTTACAGAGAAGTATATTTTATTGCTTTACAGTCAATACTGTACATAAGGAACCCTCCAGTTATGCAAACCCATTCAACCATAGATACCATCAAGTTCAGCTTATTCTGAATGGATCCTTGATACTAATCACTGATTGGACTCTAGTACTAAAGTATCACTTTTCATCTTCACAATTCTTCTTTTTGAGTTGAGTACAAACATAATAGAACTTACTCGTCCAAATGAGCCTTATCACTCCCTCAGGCAACAGGGAGGCAAGATGTCCTGCATGATATATACATATACTGATTAGATTTTTGTTTTGTTTGTGTTTTCCAATTTATTTTTATTAATAATTTTACGAAGCACAATCCTAGTTTTTTTTTGGAAAGGGATCATTTGTTTTTGGAAGTTTTTCTTCTTTTTATCTATTACCCTAGTTTCTCTGTTCAAACACTCAAGCCCTTATTCTGTTGTTTCAGAAAAAACAAACAAAACCCTATTTAAAAGTTCTTTTAGAAAAAAAAATCACACCTATTTTTATATTCCTTAAACCTTCAACTGTATACATCTGATCCATTCACAAAGTGATAAATCCCTCAAGAATAAGTCAGAGGATATGAATAGGTTAATAACTTTCAATGACTTAAGAGCTGTTCATTCATTAACACAAAACTCTCTTGCATGGAGACAATCTGTTTGAGAGAATGTGGAATAAGGTAATATGTAAGTTCTACACTTTCAAGTTGTAAGAAGGATGCCCTGAGTCCTCTCTCATGACTTTGGACAATGACAATTTCTCTGGCTTTTCTAAGATAGGTTATCTTCCTTAGCTTGTACCAAAACTTTTTAAGAAACTTTGACAGTGCTGTCACACTAAGAACTTCAAAAGGTGCATCCAGTTTACACACTAGCCACAGTAGGTTCTACTCAGCTGATGTTCCATTATTAACTTAATTCAGTACCATTACAAGGAGCCTCATCTTTCTTTAAGAAATGCTGGAAAAAAAAAAAAAAAAAAAAGAAATGCTGAAACACCACACAAACACTCACATTGTCATATATCTTTTTTTTTTTTTAATGTTGCCTGGTACATATATGGTCAAATGATGTTTATAAGGATGCCCAGACCATTCAGGAAGGGAAGGGTCAGTCTTTTCAATAGTGTTGAGAAAAACGGGATATCCACATGAGAAAGAATGAAGTTGGATCCTTACTTTATTCCACATACAAAAATTAACTCAAAATGGATCAAAGACCTAAACATAGGGCTAAAACTATAAAACTCTTAAAAGAAAACAGAGGAGAAAATCTTTGTTATACTGATTTTGGCAACAATTTCTTGACATGACAGCAAAATCACAGGCAACAAGAGAAAAAATAGATGGACTGGACTTCATCAAAATTAAAAACTTTTCTGCATCAAAAGACACTATTCAAGACAGTGAAAAGGCACCCCACAGAATGAGAAACAATATTTGCAAATTATATACCTGGTAAGAGATTAATGTCCAAAATATCTAAAGACATTTCATCTACAACTCAACAACAAACCAAACAACCCAGTTAAGAAATGGACAAAGGACTAAGACAAGACATTTCTCCAAATAAGATATACCATATAGATGGCTAATAAACATATGAAAGGTGCTCAACATCACCAGCCATCACGGAAATGTAAATCAAAACCACAATGAGAGGAATGTCTGAGCGGCTCAGTTGGTTGAGCATTGGACTTAAGTGGCTGACTCTGGCTCAGGTTATGATCTCAGGGTCTGTGGGTTTGAGCCCTGCATGGGGATCCCTGCTGTCAGCACAGATACCACTTCAGATCCTCTGACGCTCTCTTTCTCTGCCCCTCCCCACCTCGCACTCTATCAAAAATAAATATTAAAAATATATTTTTTAAGCCATAATGAGATACAACCTCCCACCCATTAAAATGATCATTATCAAAATAACAACAAAAATCTTAAAATAACAAGTGTTGCCAAGGATGTGGACAAACTAGAACCCTCATGCATTGCTGGTGGAATGTAAAATGGTGCAGCCACTGTGGAAAACAATTCAGGACTTTCTCAAAAAGTTAAACATGTAATTACTATAGGATTCACCAGTTCCATTCCAGGGTATCTACCCAGAAGAACTGAGAGCAAAGACTAAAATACATACTTGTATATCAATGCTCCTAGCAGCACTACTCACAAAAGTCAAAAAGGTGGAAGCAACCCAAGTGTCCACTGATGGACGATGGATAAACAAAATGTGGTCTGTACATATAATGGAATATTATTCAGCCTTAACAAGGAATGAAATCTGATATATGCCACAACATAAAAGAAACGTGAAAACATGCTAAGAGACATAAGCAAGACCCATGGAATCATATGATTCCACTTATATGAAACATCTAGAATAGGTAACTTCACAAAAAGTAGATTAGGAGTTACAGGGGCTGAAGTGAAAAGATGATGGGAAGTTACTGCTTAATGAGTTTCTGTTTAGGATAATGAAAAAGTTGTGGAAATTGATAATGGGTTGCACGATATTGTAGATTTACTGAATGCCGCTAATTATACATTTAAAATAGATAAAATAGTAAGTTTTATGTGGATTTCACCACAATAAAAAAAAAGGGAGGGAAAAAGGTGCTCTACCTTGTTTGAGATGTCTTTGGTAACAGCATACCAATAATATATAATATATAATACTTCTTACTTTAGATTGTTTCTTCTCCTTTAAATGCCACGAATGCCAGGGGCACCTAGGTGGCTCAGTCAGTTAAGCGTCCGACTTCAGCTCAAGTCATGATCTCATGGCTTATGAGTTTGAGCCCCACATCAGGCTCTGTGCTGACAGTTCAGAGCCTGGAGCCTGCTTCAGATTCTGTGTCTCCCTCTCTCTCTGCCCCTTCCCTGTTCACGTTTTGTCCCTCTGTCAAAAATAAATAAGCATTAAAAAAAATTTAAATGCCACTAATGCCAGTAAGTTTTGTGAGGATATACAATAGCTGACAGAAACATGACCTGAGTGGCCTGGACTTAAGTCCAAGTAAATATACCATGCAAAATAAATGTTCATTTAAATGTCAAGTAAGTTGAGTCAATTCCAAAAACAATAAAACAAGATCATTGAGGGCATCTACTATGCATGACAGGGTAAGATGACAGATCAAAAGTCCAGGAATAGTTCTGCTAGTAAGAGGATAATCCTCTAATTTAGCAAAAACTAGTTTCTCTTAATTTCTTCTCTGGTACTTTTAATAGCTTTATTCTATCTTCTCTCTCTGCTTTGGGCTTGTAACTGCAAAACACTTAGTTTGAGATAATTGGATTTCATCCCTGGTGGCTAATAACATAGCCTAGAAAGGAGAGGAGGGCAGAAAAATTCAAAAGGAGAGTCTAACATATTTTCAATTCCTCCCAAGATTTAAAAAATGCACAATTTTAGAATTTTAACAATATCTAGAACAAAGTATTTACACAGTACTCTGTGTAAATTTCCTTACGTTTACTCCTAAAAATTAAAAGAAAAACCGTGTAAAATTATCTGTATTCTAAGGATGAGGATTATATTCAAATGCAAGACAATGACTTCTCATTGAGAGATTAGTAAATAATTTCTCTTCCTGTGATAGCTCGGAGCAGCATTAAGAAACAGAACTGACCTAGGTTTACATTCTAGCTATGAATCTTAAGCCAATTTCCACGTACAATTTCTTTTACCTCTTGACCTGGTGAACTATTTGCAAAATAGAGGCAATAATCCCCACTTCAGTGGGCTGTTGTGAAGAGCCCTACACTGTGCAGGTGCGCCAACTATGGATTTCAGCTCAGGTCATGGGCTCAGGGTTCAGAGTTTGAGTCCCGCATCAGACGCTGCGTTCAGCGGGGAGCCTGCTTGGAATTCTCTCTTTCTCTCCCTCCCTCCCTCCCTCCCTCTCTCTCTCCGCCCTTCCTGCATGTGTGCTCTCTCAAAATAAATGAACTTAAAAAAAAAAGGTACACTGTACATAAAATATATTTTATAGCACATATAGTACATGCTTAATAAATATTCTCTTCCTCCTGACAATTTCTCAGAAAAATGGGAAGGACTGGACAGTGACCAACATCCATTAGTACTGAAATGGTAACAAAAAATAAGGAACTTACTGTTGGACTTACCAAAATGGCTCAGAACCCTAAAGGTGTTGGAGCTGGAAAAAAATTGTAATGTGCCTCTTTTTGGATCTTTGGGCTCAACAGGGGCAATAAAAAGAAAGGAAAAATAAGAAAAAAAAAAAAAAAGCAGACTTCTTGACTGAAAAAGGAAAAATCAAAATGATTTAAATGAACCATAGAGGGGTGCCTGGCTGGCTCAGTTGGCAGAGCATGCTACTCTTGGTCTCTGGGTTGTGAATTTGAGTCCACATTGGGTGTGAAGCCCAAACAAAACAAAACAAAACAAAACAAAACAAAACAAAACAAAACAAAACAAAACAAAACATGAACCAATCTAGAAATAATACATCTTCATAATTGTAAACCAAGAGTCATTCTATATTTGTGAAGGTCATTAAGTAAATATTGAATCCTCCGTGGACACATACACTCTCCCTTGGGGTAAAGACTTCTGAAAATTACACATATATAATTTTGATGTTAATTCCATGAAACTTGTTGCATATTAAGTCTTTCTTGCAACTGCAAAGGTCAATTACTTCCTTTCATTAAAAGAGTTTTTATTGTTTCTAAAAAGCAAATAATTTCCATGGTACTTATTAGAAGCATATCAGTGATACCTTTGTCATAAAGGAAAAAATTTAAATTTAAATAAAAACCTTTCTCAGAATCCATTCCTTCACCATGATCCTGCTAAATAACCCTTCACTAAAAACAGTGCTTAATTTCTTTTTTCTGTAAACATAATCTGATGCCAAATACTTTGACATTTTAAATCTATTCAGAAAAAGAACTTCAACTTTCTATTAAGTTCATGATCATCTGTAATACTCACAAAGAAAATTCAAAAACAAAGGAGTGATTAAATATTCCACTGCTACCTGTCCAACATTTCAGGTTTTTCCACAATATATAGGAATATAAATGAGTTTAAGGTTGATATTCTTCTCCTTATTCCTTAGAGTTTCCTGTATAGCTTGAGACTGGTATATCAATACTTTGGTATCACTGCATTCATCATTTTACATACATCATTATTTCCTTTAAGGCTTATACCAACAGTTTACCCTCCTTCCCCCCCCCACCCTGCCCCCCGCAAACACACACACACCTTTTTCTTAAATGACTAACGTCAATCACACTGCTTTTTCTACAACCTCATAGTCTCTAAGGTTAAGATAAAAATAAGACTAGGCCTAAACTCTGAATGTGTGGGACTTAGCCTTCAAAACAGAAATAGGATTATTCTGACTCGTTTACTCTTCGATCACTTCTTACATCCAAATTATTCAAATTTAATAGCTATTGGCTAACAGTTGCTTGTAAAAGAAACCACATTTTGCAGATTAGCAGTCTGTCAGATAGTGAACTACAATCATGAGGACGTAATAGCAGTTACTTTAAGTTACTCACTGAATCAGAAAATAATTTCTCATTTGAAACCTCAGCAATAAATTTCTGGATATAATATTATAAAACTAAGTAATTAGAATACTAAAAGCAATAGAAACCACAGGTCCATTTATGTCTGTTTGCCACTTGAAAAATGAACAAGCAATAAACAACTTAAAAAAAAGTCAATTCTCCCTTTGCTTTCCATTTTTACTATTCTGTCCACTATTAACAAAAATAAATTCAGCAATATAACATTTTTAGCAGTCCTCTATACAAACAAAAACAAGGAAACAGAATTCACAAATAGTATAGCTTTACTCCCTTCATTCTATGGAGGGGAAACAGCTAGGTTAAAAACAACTTTCTTGCTCTTTCATATGTCCAAAGACCTAAATCTTTTTTGGCTTGATTTGTCCTGGGAAATGCAATCATCATTCTGATCCATCTGTCTGAAACATTTCAGCAGAAAAAGGCTAAAAGATTGCTCTCAGATAAAGACCACAAACACAAAATCTGTTGTCTAGAAAGCACCTACATTAGAGCAACTTAATAAAATAGAAAACAAAAGCACCCAGCAGGTCTAATTGAGGGAAAAAAAACCTTAAGAGAAGGGAAAAGAAAAACATATATCTGCAGAGGAAGACAAAAATATGCAAAGGACCAGTTTCTGATACACATCATGTGTATTTTTTTTCATGTGCATTTTTTATAAAAAACATAGTCCACCGCTGGTGAATGGCAAAGCTAATATAAAAGACTCAGTATTATCTAGAATCTAAACAATGACTTTCATATATATAACTTTTCTGTACTTGGTATACAAACTGGTTAAAGCATAATTAACGTACATACTCCCCGTAAGAGAAAATGTTAATCTACAGTATTAGATAAGGAGCTAAATACCAATACTGACATTAATTTTATAGGCAGATCTCAAGATTAAAATTAATTTAGGTCCAAGACAATCAGGAAAAATCAGCTTATGTCAACAGGTTAAGTTCTTCATTTTGGGAGTTTTAAAAATTTTATATAAAAATGTCGATCTTACATAGAAATTCTATAAATAAAGTAATAAAAACATTAAAAATGTATAGCTTGTGGGGTGCCTGGGTGGCTCAGTCGGTTAAGTGTCCGACTTCGGCTCAGGTCATGATCTCACTGTTCGTGAGTTCGAGCCCACGTCAGGCTCTGTGCTGACAGTTCAGAGCCTGGAGCCTGCTTCGGATTCTGTGTCTCCCTCTCTCTCGGCCCCACCCCTACTCATGCTCTGTCTCTCTCTCTGTCTCTCTCAAAAATAAATAAACCATTAAAAAAACTGTTGCCCCTGTTGAGCTCCTTTCCCTGATCATACTGTCTCTCTCTGTCTCTCAAAAAAAAAAAAAAAAAAAAAAAGAAGAAGAAATGCTAAAAAAAAAAAAAATTAAAAAAATGTATAGCTTGCTTTAATTACAAGGACAGCTGATGATAAACAAGACCTATGAAAGCTTGCATTCAGATGAGATGAAGATAATGAGGTTCCCATCAGAATGGATTATGCTACTGAACACTCTATGACACATTTCATTCAGGGAAATAAATGTACCAAACTACAAGCAAAATCATAAAATTTTCTAAAAGTAATAAAAGTCAGGCAATTATTTCTATTTAAACAAACAACCAACCAACCAACCCGGGGCGCCTGGGTGGTTCAGTCAGTTAAGCATCCCACTTCGGCTCAGGTCATGCATGATCTTGTGGTCTGTGAGTTCAAGCCCAGAGTCAGGCTCTATGCTGACAGCTCAGAGCCTGGAGTCTGCTTCGATTCTGTATCTCCCTCTCTCTCTGCCCCTCCCCTTCTCGCTCTCTTGCTCTCTCTCAAAATAAATAAATAAACTTAGAAAAATTTTTAAATAGTAACAATTCCTTTAAAAATCACCTTAAAATTAAATCTCCCTCATTCTCATGCATTCACTAAAACTGAAAGCTGGTAAGTTCTTAGCAGGAGAAAAAAGAAATCAGTAAAACTGATAAACCTCTTGCTAGACTGAAGAAAAAAAAAAAAAAAGACACAAATTACCAGTATCAGGAATGAAAAATACAACAGTACTACAGATCTTACAGACATCAAAAGAATAATAAAAATATAATGAATATTATGCCAATAAATTTAAAACTCAGTGAAATGGACACAAACTATCAAAACTGATTTAAGAAGAAACAGAAACTCTGACTAGCCCTATGTTTAAAAGTTGAATGCATAATTTAAAACATTCCCACAAAAATAACTCCTGGCCCAGACAGTTTTACTATTAATTCTATCAAATACTTAAGGAAAAAATAATGTCAATTCTACCCAAACTTTGAGAAATAGTAAAGGGGAACAATTCCCAAACTCATTTTATGAGGCCAGAATTATACCAAAACCAAAATTCAAGAGACATTACAAGACAACTATAAACCAATGCTCCTCATGGACAAAACGCAAAAATCCTCAACAAAATAGCAGCAAATCAAATTTGCTAATACATAGAACAGTACTTAACCAAGTGGTATTTACTCCAGGAATGCAAAGTTGGTTTAACATTCAGAAATCATTCAGTGTAATTCATCCTTGGATCTTCTCAACAGAGGCAGAAAAACATTTGATGAAATTTATCACTCATGTTAAAACTCCCAGAAAACTAAGAATAAAAGGAAACTTTCCAACCGATAAAAAGCATTTACAAAAAACCTACAACTAATATACTTAATGGTGAAAAACTGAACATTCTCTCTCCCTAAGGTCAAGAATACAGTAAAGAGGTCCATTCTCAACACCTCTATTCAACATAGTACTAAGGTTTTAGTGCAAGAAGGCAAAAAAAAATTTTTAGTAAGATATAAAGATTAGAAAGTGATTTGCAGATAATCTGATTATATATGTAGATAACTCTAAGAAGTGTATAAAAGAACTACTAGAATAAGTGAATTTAGAAAGTTACAGGATTCAAAGACAATATACAAAAATGAGCTGTTATTTCTAAATGCCAGCAACAAAATAATAGAAAATGAAATTTCAAACACCATTTACAACTACGTAAAAAATAGGAAATACTTAACAGATAAAAATGTATAAGACCTTTATACCAAAAAAGACAAAACATTGCTAAGAGATACTAAAGAAGATTAGGTAAATGGCACAATGTATCATGTTCCTGGACTCGAAGACTCAATGCAGTTAAAATGTCAATTCTCTACAAACTGGTCAAGAAATCCTCTTGGGGTGCTGGGTGGCTCAGTTGATTCTGGCTCAGGTCATGATCTCATGATTTGTGAGTTTGGGCCTGACATCAGGCTCTGCACTGAGTGTAGAGTCGGCTTAAGATTCTCTCTTTACCTCTCTCTTCTCTCTGCCCTTCCCCTGCTGCACGGTTTCACTCTCTCAAAAATAAATGCATAAACTTAAAAAAAAAAAAAAAAAAAAAAAAGAACTTCTACAACTCAACAAAAAAACAACCTGAGGCACCTGGGTGACTCAGTTGGTTAAGTGTCCGACTCCTGACTTCGGCTCAGGTCATGATCTCACGGTTCATGGGTTCAAGCCCCACAACAAGCTCTGCACTGACAGTGTGGAGCCTGCTTGGGATTCTCCTCCCCCACCTGCCCCTCCCTCGCTGGCGTGCACGCTCTCTCTCTCAAAATAAACTTGAAAAAAAAAAAAAAAGATTGCCTTTTTAAAAAAATTTAAAAATAAAAATAAAAGGACAAACAACCCAATTAAAAGATAGGCATCTGAATAGGCACTTCACAAAAGAAATTAAGTAGCCAATAACCACATGAAGATTTTCAACATCACTATTTATCAGGAAATACAAAGTAAAATCACAGTGATAACACTACACGTTCACCTGAATGGCTAAAATTCAAAGGACGGACAATATCAAACATAAAAAAAAACTTGGATCGGGGCGCCTGGGTGGCGCAGTCGGTTAAGCGTCCGACTTCAGCCAGGTCACGATCTCGCTGGTCCGTGAGTTCGAGCCCCGCGTCAGGCTCTGGGCTGATGGCTCGGAGCCTGGAGCCTGTTTCCGATTCTGTGTGTCCCTCTCTCTGCCCCTCCCCCGTTCATGCTCTGTCTCTCTCTGTCCCAAAAATAAATAAAAAAAAAACGTTGGAAAAAAAAAGAAAAAAAAAAAACAAACTTGGAGCAAGCAGAATTCTCATGTTTCCCGGGTGAGACTTTAAAATGGCATGACTACTTTGAAAAACCATTTGTTTGTTTCCTATAAGGTAAACATATAATCTGGCAATTGTACTCCTAGGTATTTACCCAGAGGAAATAAGAATATACACCCACAAAAAGACTTGTAGTATACTACTGTTCGTAGCAGTTTTATTCACAGTAGCCCAAAATGAAACGACTCAAAAGTCCATCAACAGATAAATGAATAAACAAATTGTATACAGGTATCCCCTACTTTTTGAAAGTTCAAGTTATGCCACTTAACCTTGACAAAGGACCTATATTTGTACCTGTTTTTGCTAACTGAAATAAATCTGAAGAGGATTTTTGCTTTTATGAAAAAAGCGAAAAGCAAAACTGGCATTCAGCATTTGTTTTGCAGCCAGCCCTTGTAGAGGCAGTTCATACCACAAGCACCAAGAGTGGCTCCGTGACACTCCTTCCCTGTGACTTAATATCTTAGCATCAAGCCACCATGACTTTCAATTGTGTCTGTAAGCTACTGTGCTTTAGCTCAATTTATTTTGTGTATTCATTAGCAACATGTGTTTTACAGTATCAGAAAAGCCTAAGAACAGTTATTTTGAGGATCTGGAAATGCCCCCAATTTTCTTCCATATAAATTAAGGGTAACTGTTTCTTCGCTTTACGACATTTCAGCTTACAAATAGTTTCAGAGAACACTCTACTTCAGATAGCAGGGAAAACCTATGCACATGCAATGGACTACTACTTGGCTTCCTCCTCCAAAAAAAGTAAAGTTTAAAGAGAAACAGGATAATTTTATAATGTTGACGGGTTAAAATCACTAGTAATAAGACTTACTGGTATTATGGTCTGAAAAGAATACACCATTTCTGTAGTATTCTTCACAAATGTGCATAATACTTCATCATGTGAAAAAACATCAGACAAACCCAAATTGTAGAAGATTCTACAAAAGTATCTAACCAAAAGTGTCACAGTAATGAAAGACGGGACTGTCACAGAAGACACTAAGGAAAAATGAGAACCAAATGCAATGTGGGATCTTAGACTGGGTTAAAGAATATTAGTGGGAAATTTTGCAAAAACTGAATAAAGGCTATATTTCAATTAGTAGTATTGTACTGATGTTAATTTCTTAGTTCTTATAATTGTACTGTGGTCAACTATATTAAATAAGAGGTCACCATCAGAAGAGAATAGAGGCTGGGGCATCTGGGTGGCTCAGTCAGTTAAACATCCAACTTCAGCCTACATCATGATCTCACAGTTCATGGGTTTGAGCCTGATGTTGGGCTTTGTGGTGGCAGTGAAGAGCCTGCCTGCTTTGGATTCTCTGTCTCCCTCTCTCTCTGCCCCTCCCTGCTCGCTTGCTCTCTCAAAACAAAACAAAACAAAACAAAACATTAACAAAAAAAAAAGAGAAGGGGTGCCTGGGTGTCTCAGTTGGTTGAGCATCTAACTTTGGCTCAGGTCATGATCTCACAGTTCATGGCTTCGAGACTCACATCAGGCTCTGTGCTGACCGCTCAGAGCCTGGAGCCAGCTTCGTTCGGTTTCTGTGTCTCCTTCTCTCTCTCTGGCCCTCTCCTGCTTGCGCTTGCGCTCTCTCTCTCTCGGTCTCTCTCTCAAAAATAAATAAACTTTAGAAAATCTTTTTTACAAGAAGAGAATAGAAGCCAACTATTATTTTTGCAGCTCTTTCATAAGTCTAAAATTATTTCAAAATAAAGTTTTAAAATGTTGAGGGTAAGAAAAAAGGAAGAATGAACTGCTTACTGACAGACAAAAAACATCATCAATGCATCACAAAAACATTATGTTGAGCAAAAGAGGCCAGACACAAGAGTATATACTGTATGACTCCATTTATATGAAATTCTGAAAAGGGCAAAATTAATCTACAACGATGAAAAGCCCTGAGGCAAATGGCAGGGTAGAAGGGAGAACTGACTTCAAAGAGGCAATGAGGGAACTTTTTGGAGTGATGGAAATATCCTTTATCCTAATTGTGGTAGTAGTTACACATGTATACATTTTGTCGAACTAAATCTATATACCTAAAATGCATGTGTTTTATCATATGTAACTTACTATTATTTTAAAATTAAAAACATAAGTTCATATTTAAAAGTATTCCACTTGGTCTTTCCTTTCAGCAGTGCGCAGCAGCAAGATGGTGCAAATTTCCAAGAAGAAGAAGAAGAAGAAGAAGAAGAAGAAGAAGAAGAAAGAAGAAGAAGAAGAAGAAGAAGAAGAAGAAGAAGAAGAAGAAGAAGAAGAAGTAGTAGTAGTAGTAGTAGTAGTAGTAGTAGTAGTAGTAGTCTATTGCTGATGGCATCTTCAAAGCTGAACTGAATGAATTTCTCACTTGGGAGCTGGCTGAAGATGGCTACTCTGGGGTTGAGGTCCAAGTTACATCAACCAGGACAAAAAATCATTATCCTGGCCACCAGGACACAGAATGTTCTGGGTGAGAAGGGCTGGCGGATCCGAGAATCTGCTGCTGTGGTTCAGAAAAGATTTGGTTTCCCTGAGGGCAATGTAGAGCATTATGCTGAAAAAGTGGCCACAAGAGGTCTATGTGCTATTGCCCAGGCAGTCTCTGTATTACAAACTCCTAGGAGGCCTCCTTGTGTGGAGGGACTGCTATGGTGTGCTGCGATTCATCATGGTGAGTGGAACCAAAGGCTGTGAGGTCATGGTGTCTGGGAAGCTCCAAGGACAGTGGGCTAATCCATGAAGTTTGTGGATGGCCTGATGATTCAAAGTGGGGACCCTGTTAACTACTACCTTGACACTGCTGTGTGCCCTGTGCTGCTCAGACAAGGTGTGCTGGGCATCAAAGTGAAGATCATGCTTCCCTGGGACCCAAGTGGTAAGAATGGCCCTAAGAAGCCCCTGTCAGATCATGTGAGCACTGTGGAACCCAAAGATGAGATCCATCCCGCCACCCCCATCTCGGAACAGAAGGGTGGGAAGCCAGAGCTGCCTGCTGTGCTGCAGCTGGCACCCACAACATAACAGCGTCTCCTCTCCTGGGCAGCTGAACCTGGAGTTTGGATTTTGCCCTGTAATAAAATCTTTGAAAAAGAAAAAAAAGTATTCCACTTGAATAGTGCATATTTTTATACTGGGTAAACAAATACTGTGATTTTTTTTTTTAGTTTTTAATTAATTAATTTTAAGTTTTTATTTCAATCACCCAGTGCTCATAACAAGTGCAGTCCCTAATCTCCATCCCCTATTTTACCCGTCCCTTCCTTTATCCTCCTCTCCTCTGGCAACCATCAGTTTGTTCTCTAAAGGTAAAAGTCTGTTTCTTGGTTTGTTTGTTTTTCCTTTGCTCATTTGTTTCTTAAATTCCACATGAGTGAAATCCTATGGTATTTGTCTTTCTCTGACTTATTTCACTTAGCATTATATGCTCTAGCTCCATCCATGTCATTGCAAATGGCAATATTTCATTCTTTATGATGACTGAATAATATTCCATTGTGTGTATGTGTGTGTGTGTGTGTGTGTGTGTGTATACACACACACATATACACATACCACATCTTCTTTTTCCATTCATCAGTCGATGGACACTTGGGCTGCTTTTCATAATTTGGCTATTATAAATAATGCTGCTATAAACATAGAGGTGCATGTATCCTTTGAATTAGTGTTTTTGTATTCTTTGGGTAAATATCTAGTAGTGTAATTCCTGGATTTTAAGTTTGAGGAACCTTCATACTATTTTCCACATTGGCTGCACAGGTTTGCATTACACCAATGCACAGGGGGGATCCTTTTCCTCCACATCCTCGCCAACACCTGTTGTTTCCGTGTTTTTTGTTTTAGCCATTTTGACAGGTGTGAGGTAATATGTCACTGTAGTTTTGATTTCCATATCCTTGGTGATGAGTATGTTAAGCATCTTTTCATGGGTCTGTTGGTTACCTGTATGCCTTTGGAGAAATGGTTGTTCATGTCTTCTGCCCATTTTAAATTAGATTATTTGTGTTTTTATCGCTTCTCGGCCTTTTGGTTAAAATCAAGTGTAGATTATTTGTGTTTTAGATGTTGGGTTTTATAAGTTCTTTATATATTTTGGATGCTAACCCTTTATCAGATGTCATTTGGAAATATCTTCTCCCATCTAGTAGGTGCCTTTTAGTTTTGTTGACTGTTTTCTTCGCTGTGCAGAAGCTTTTTATTTTGACGTAATCCTCATAGTGTATTTTTCCTTTTGTTTCCCTTGCCTCGGGGGACCTATCTAGAAAAATGTTGCTAAGGCCAATGTCAGAGAAATTACTGCCTGTGCTCTCTTCTAGGATTTTTATGGTTTCAGATCTCAAATTTAGGTCTTTTTTTTTTAAAGTTTTTTAATTTATTTAAGTTTTTAATTTAATAAAGTACAGTGATTCTTAAACTGACATATTAAAACCTACGTACCCAAATTGTTCATTCAATATATATTTTTACTGGGCACCTACTACATGCCAAGTTTGGCAACACATCGGATATAAACGTGAAAGAAAGCCCTTGCCCTTGAAGAACTCACAAGCCAATGGGGAGACAGGCAAGCAAACAAGAGCTGCAAATGATATATAAATTGCTCTTAGGAAATGATGTACTAAGGTGTCAGGACTACAGAGAAGACAATGTCTCAGATGAGGTTTCAGAAAGAATACAGATCTTTTCCAAGAACTTATCCTGTGAGGCTATTACACTTATTCCAATGATGTTTATCCCAAAATACTCAAAGCTTTCAAAAAACACTTCTTTTAATCTTGTCTCCATACTTCATGGCACGTTGTTCTGGTGAAAAGTCCTTAGCACTTCAAGGGTGTGAGGTTTTTTAAATAACAAGTTATTCTCAGATAAATTTAATGTATACCATTCTGGAAAACAGGTGACAGTATAAAGCCAATAAACTTGTTTCCCTATGTGCTTTATGAAGGCAGCACCATAAGACTAACAATGTTTTTCATCCAACATTGAACTACTGAAATGATGTACAGTCTCTCAAGGGGGACTACTTAAAGTAGTCCTTTTGAGGGCTTAATTCCTGGTTTGTTTGTTTAAGGTGAGGAGCTTAGCACTTTGAAATTATACCTCACTATAAATTGTCATTATTCAAAATGATTAATTTAAACTTATCATATACATAAACAGGTGTGTGTGTATACGCACTCACACATATAAATGTATGCTTAGGTTTGAATCTCAGTTCAGGTATATCACAGCTAAACTTCCTTGGACAAAGTCCTTAATGTCTTATCATCTATAAAATGAAGACAATAGCAGTATCTGCCTCGTAGGGTTTTTGTAATATTAAGTAAATTATGTGAATGAGATAATCCATGTATTAAATGAGATAATCTATATAGAACATTTAGAATAGGGCTCGGCACATAATAAGCACTTAATAATTGTTAATAATTCATATTATCTTTATATATAAATATATTAGTGTCTACAGTAAGAGTAAGCATTAAAATATGAAGTCGGATTACAAAAAAAAACAAAAAAGCAAATAAAAAGAAGAAATTATAAGGTATCTTTAAAGTTTAGAGACTAAGATTCAGTAACTTCTTCATTAAACAAGAAAATTTGTTTTTTCAATATTCTGTGGGAATAACTATATTATCTCAAAGCTCAGTAACAAAACGTGTCTGGAACCTACAGGTTTTCAATAAATCAAATTGAAATCAAAACTATTTCAATACATTGAGACTGTCTTAATAACCAAGGGGGGAAAAAATCTGTCACTTTTGATCCCATTAACTTCTATCTCTGTTTTAGGTAATATCTCGCCATTCCTTTCCCTTGAAAGGTAAAATTCTAGAAAGGGGAGAAATTGTAGGATTTTCTCCCAATTTGGACAGAAAGATCTACCCTGAGAAAGTACAGTATTTCCACCTGCTTTCTGACAAGTGCTCCTAAAAATGTCTGTGTCTAATTAAAAAATATAAAAGAATTAAAATGCTGTAAAAACAACTGTAAGGCAATAGAAAATCAAATAAATAACAAAGAGTATAAAGGAAAGAAAGGAAAATTCAAGCCAAGTCAGTGTATATTTTTAATATATAAGTTGTCTGGTAGATGTCATGGCCACATCTATGTGTCAATTACCTATAAACTGCATGTGTTCATTTTTGCATTATTATATTATTATAACATGTATTTATTATTATTCATTTACTAGCCCAAACTGAACATCAAATTGAGATATGAGATGGAACTCAGTTTTCTAATACTGTTATATGAAAGGTTTCTGAAGATAAGTGAATTTATATATTTTAAGATTTTTGCATAAAGACAGTATTTTTTAGAGAAAATTTCTGAAAGATTCTCTTCCAGGTGTCATGGCAGTACACACATGCATGCACATACATATATGAATATGCACTCAACTCAGTCCTCCACCCCTACTACTTCTTAAATTAAATGACATTTTCACCAGATGCAAATATTTCAATAAAAACATCCTAAGTTCTGAAAAGATCTTGCAACTAATGACTAATACGTTGATTATTTTAAATATATATCAGAGACAGGAAGGGAGAAACAGCACAGTGCTGTGTTTAAAGTCTATCTGATAATGAACAAAGCGAACAGCTCTAATTTTTAAAAAAGTCTTTACATAGCATATTTGCAATCCATTTGTCTTAAGAATAACATTAAACATTTTAGCTGATAAAAGTTTTCCTTAGGTAGAGCAAAAGATACAAAATTCCATCCGTGAAGAATAGTTCAATAAAGTAAAAGCCAAAAGTGCCCTAATATACACATTAATGTATAATGTCACTGCATTATTTCTTACCAGGGTATCTAAAGTAATTTAGCTCTACTTATCTTTACCATCTAAATCTCAAGGATAACTGGTAATTTCAATAGTCATAAATATCAATGGAAAGAGCTTTGATAACAAGAGCTTCTGGTAGCTAAATATATGATTAAATCAAGGAGTGTTTATTAATTGCCTGCTGTAGACCCACTGTGTTATGTCTAAACCAGAAGTTCTTAAGCAATCAAAAAGTGCTACTCACCAGCAAGTGTGTAATCCATATCAAAACCAAAACACTTTATTTTTTCCATGGCTAAACTTCGGTTCACAAACACCCTAAAACAAGGAACAAAAAATAATATCTCAATTAATACTGAGACAAACCAAAAAAAATTCATAATTTAATGAAATTATTTGGCTATCTTTCTAGATTTTTTCTTCACTTAAACACCAATACTTAGATTCATAAAAAAAATTATTCAAGTCTTTCTTATACCATAAGTGAAATCAGGTAGTATATGGAAAAACATGTATTTTCTTATTGTGTCTTGGTGTTAACAATGCCACGTGAAGATTTCAGAGAAGATTTCTCCTTTTCTAAGACTGACCCACCAAGATAAGTTTATGCCTGAGATTTTATAATACATTCACTCATTCATTTGTAATTTATTTAATAAGCAGAGGCTCATTTAAAGCCTACCATGTGCCAGATACTAAAGATATAAATATATATAGATTCATTCCAATATTGAATGCCTACTTTATCCCCAACAAGGTACATGATACACAGTGAACAAAAGAGTACCTGCCCTCATGGAACCTCTATTTTAATTTGCAATCTCTATCCTTGAGGAAATTCAGCCTAGCAGGAGAAAGACTTATACACAAATAATTTTAGCAATTCAATAATTGCTATACAATAAGACAGAGGAGAGACAGCACCAGTTCTTTGGGGACCAGAGGAGACGTCTGAGCTGAATCTTAAGCAATCAGTAGAAGTTTTCCATTTGGACAAAGCAAGAAAGGCAATCCAGGCAGATTAATCAGGCCAGGACAAGGTTTATAGTGAACTATAAAAACATTTACAGTGGCTGGAGTTGAGGGAGTTTGCTTTGGTTTTGCTTTTCCATTTGTTTTTGCAAAAGGAGGTTTTCCAGAAGGTCAGGGGTAGGAGGGAAAGGGCAATAAAAGCTATGAAACTAGAGGTACCTAGGTGGATCAGCAGGTTAAGCATCAGATTCTTGATTTAGGCTCAGGTCAAGATCTCGTGGTTGATGAGACTGAGCCACGCATTGGGCTCTAGGCTGACCCTGTGGAACCAGCTTGGGATTCTCCCTCTCCCTTTGCCCTTCCCCCGCTCTTGCTCTCTACCTCAAAATAACTAAATAAATATTAAAAAAAAAAAAAAAAAAAGCTAAAAGGTTAGGAATCAAAATCACGAAGATTCTGTATGCCACGTTAAAGTATGGACTTTATTGGGCAGACAAGGACAAATTACAGATTTTGAGGAAATGAAATAATCAGTTTCAAATTTCAGAAATCATTTTTGAAGACACAGGGAAAAAACTGTAATAGCATGGTAAATCATCAATCACCATGATGATATTCTGGGGTAAGTTCTAATCATTTCTGAAAATAAAAAAATCCTTTCCATCTGATCCCCAGCTTGATAGCCTCTTATTATCAAACCTTTTCTTTGCCTTCATTTTATAAGTAACTGTGAGAAATAAGAATGCTACAAATCACCTAGAAAAATTGATAAAAATAAAGATGCCTGGTCTGGGCTCCCCTATTAATGACGTAAAGGTCAATAATCTCCCAAGAGGAGAGACTGTACCAGGGGATACAAAAGACTCCACTGGGCACAAAAAGAAGATACTAGATCTTCTACTGATACTTCATCACTTAAAAATGTTGAATTTACGTATGTTTTCTACTATATATACGTAAGGACAAGAGTACAGGAAGGGATGAATGTTCTGCATTTTAACTGATGGGATACTGAAGAGTTTGGGAACCAATTTTAGGCAGTGATATTTTGAATTAAAAAAAATTTTTAAGTTTATTTATTTTGAGAGAGACAGAGGCAGCGTGAGTGGGAGAGGGACAGAAAGAGAGGGAGAGAGAGAGAATCCCAAGCAGACTCCATACTGCCAGCACAGAGCCCGATGCAGGGCTCAAACCCACGAAACTGTGAGATCATGACCTGAGCCGAAACCAAGAGTCATACACTTAACAAACTGAGCCACCCATGTACCCCATGATTTTTTTTCTACTCTTCAGCAACTCATATATTACTATTTTAAATTTTAACAGAGAACTTTTCCTCTCATCTCAGAACGTATATATGAATTCTAAATGCAGCTCTATAAAACCCTTAGTTCCTGAGAACTAAATCCTGAGAATTAATGCCAGTATTGGTATTTAGCTCCTTATCTCTGTAACACTGTAGATTAACACTCTATTTCTCTAATGGGATTATGTACATCAATTATGCTTTAACTACTTTATCTACTAAGTACAGATGAGTTGTATATGAAAGTCATTGTTTAGAATCTAGGTAATACTGAGTGCTGTATATTAGTTTTGCCACTGACCAATGGTGAACCATGTTTTATATAAAAAGTACCTATCAGGCCTATTAATAATTCATCTCTTACCCTAAATTATTGTAAAAATGTTCTTTGCACATGATGTATATCTAAAACTAGTCCTTTGCATTTTTGGCTTCCTCTGCAGATACGTATTTTCCTTTTCCCTTTTCTTGGGGCTTCTTTTCCCTTAATTAGACCTGTTTGGTGCTCTGGCTTCCTATTTTAAGTTGCCTTAATATAGGTCCTTTCTTATGGATAGGAGGGGGACAGACGACTAGTGGGTAGCTGAAAGATACAAGGAACTACAAGATAAATGACACCCATCCAAATTTTTTTTTTAATTTTTTTTTTTAACGTTTATTTTTGAGACAGAGAGAGACAGAGCATGAACGGGGGAGGGTCACAGAGAGAGGGAGACACAGAATCTGAAACAGGCTCCAGGCTCTGAGCTGTCAGCACAGAGCCCGACGCGGGGCTCGAACCCACGGACCGTGAGATCATGACCTGAGCCTTAGTCGGACGCTTAACCGACCGAGCCACCCAGGCGCCCCCCATCCAAATTTTTTAAACACCCCCATAACCACAAATATATCACCAAGACCCTTCCACCACTTCATCAAATGTCACCCTGCTTTTACTAATAAAAGCATCTACTTTATCATCACCTTTTCCCAGTTACATAAATCCTTCTGAAGGCAGCACAAGAGGGAGAAGACACAAAGTAATGATTCTAACTCTGGAAACCAAATGTTGCCACTGAAGCTTAAGCTTTTCAAACACACTCTCCGTTCAGGCCAGAGGCCAACTGCATCAAATCCTTGATCAGAGCCCAAACAGCTGACATGCCTAAAATATTCTATGGGAATTCAGGCAGGAACGGACTGGGAAGATTATTCTTCCTTGTGATACAACCCAGGAGGGATATACGTTGGGACACATAATAAAAGAAACAGCTTTGTTTCTGATAGAAGAATGATGTGAGCCGGTTTCAGACAGCTAAAATCACAGGGAAAAACCCAGACTTTGCTAATATCGTTCCATCAGTGCTAAACGTAGAAAGAAACTACCAACAGACCCAGCAAAATAGCTTACCACAGTTTCTTTCTTGGTCAGAAGAAAAATTAAGCCTGTACTCCTCATCACATTTTTTTAAGGATACGAAGATCATAATGCCCCTTAAGGATTATCCATACAAACTCTTGGAATCACATATATTGGGAATATTAAAATCTATTGTTTTGCCAAAATAATCACTGCTAAATATCCATCAAATTGCACTCTTTCCTCTTTGATTAACTTGTCACTTTATTCAATCAGCACATTTGTTGAAAGCCTGGTACAAGGCTGGTACCACTATGTGACATATTCCCAAAGCTGTTCTTGAGGGAGTAGCCTGAGTGAGAAAAGACTTTTTAGATGCCTAATCTTAGGAAATAAGATGTCCTATGAAGATCTTCCACCAAATACCCCTTTTATCTTTCCTTTTTCATTCAAAATAAGTAACCTCATTCACAGAAACAATTCCTGAATTTAAGAAAGAAACCATCACTTCTGTCTCCCCTTCTCATTTCTATTATGAAACAAAAGAAAAACTTCACATAGATTTTCATCTCTTCTTTCCCTAACTTATGCTATAAAAACATGGGAGGAAAAGGCAATAGGGAATTAAATCTAATTCATGTGCAAATATCTAAAGTGTATTAAGTAAAGTTATAATGACAAAAGGGAACAGGTGGATCAAAGAAAACTATAATAATATATATGCTAAGATTTACAAAGATCATAAACAACCAAATGCTCAAAGTATGCACTGACTTCAGAAGAGAGGCAGCCTACAGCCAGAAATATCATGTCTCCAGGATACAGTCTTCAAGAGAAACAATCTCTTGGCCTCAAACTAATCACTATTCTTTATTACTATAACCAAACAAAGTATTAGGTATTGTATCAGTTAAAAGACTGGGTCACTGTCCCACCATATATTTATAACAAAAAGATAATACCTGCTTAGAGAACTCAAAAATTTCTATTGGTCCCAGGACCTTGACTCTATCTTTGCCAATGTCAATTTACTTGTGTCACTTTTCTAAATTATTAACCAGTGGAACACACTCCACTGTAGAGCTCCACTTCAAGAATGTGAATACAGTTGTGAAATTAACTTTCCAAAGCTTGCTTTAAATAAAACACAAACTCTCCATTCTAGAAAGTGTGACTGACCTAAGCATCCAACCTTACAATGCAATTATGAGGCAGAAATTCCTACATAGTAAGGCATTTGCAAGATACAGATTTGAGCATTAACAAGAGAAATGACCTTTAGGAAAGAACACATAGGAGCACTATAAAACCAGGCACAGATTTCAACAGAAACACAAATAACAGCTTTTATCATCATATTCCACTACAATAAGGCATAAAACTTAAAGAAATTCTATCCAAGTAAATATAGATATTAACCATAAGAAATAAGACTAATTGTTTTAAGAACAGAGATCTAATATCCTCATGGTTAAGGAACGTGAACATGCAATTTACTAAATTTGGAATTTTGTAAATAGCAAACTCTTAGTGGTTTTGAGATTTAACCCATAATTCAAAGCAGCATTACCTCATCTGTCACTGGTTGCCGTTCTGCAATGTGTGAAACTATGAGTCAATTAGTTCTTGAAGTCACATAACAAAATTCTTCTTCAAGTCCCTAGTACAATTTATTTTTGTGTAACTTGAACCTAACTTCAAAAAGACTGTTTTGGTCTGAATCAAGTCCCTCTAACAACACGTATCTTCTGAGACAGTGTTGGAGAAAACTCTTCTGTGTCTAATTTAACTTGTCATTGGATATCACTGTTGCCCCGCACAAATCCATTTGGAATAGAGTTTCTTTGGCTATGGTGAACTTTATCCCTAGCTCCTCCCCCCACCTACGAGTCACAATTTCCTGGCCAAGGGCCCAACAACAGTTACTGCAACAACAAATGAGACTAAAGATACAAGTACAAAACCTTGGGTATATTTTGGTTATGGGTTTGTGTAATAATATACTCAAAGTCTGTTGCAATCAAAGAAAAGAAGTTACAAGTGCTTTTTTGAGAGTGCAAATTTAGATTATGAACCAAACAACGTCTCTCTGTGAGTGACTATGTGTGTATGTTTACTTAATAAAAATATGCTACAGTGTGGATTTCTGCTGAAAATCTAATTTAGTGTCTTTCTTCCCAAATTAGTTTCTATTTCTGCTTTTGGCATTCTCATTTTACCACTCAAGCCTAAAATCTAGTTAATATCTTTTTACTCTTTCCTCTCCCTCAAATCCATATTATCTCATGTGCCTTAATTTAAATTTTCAAATGTCTATGGAATCCAGATCATCCATTTCATACTGCTAACAATTTGTCCAGGTCCTTATTAACTCATTAACTCTTAGCAATCACCTATGAATTGCTCTGCCTGCACAGTAATGGCCAGATTGACTGCTTTCAAGTAGTGTTACCCAAAGAGTGGTATGTAATCTACAGACGAATGCTGGCCTGTGAATAGTCGTTACTAACCCATGACATGACACATACAGAAATCGCAAGTATTTAGAAACTTTTATAGCAAATGTGAAAATTTTACATTTGTTGAATGTAATAATAAAAAATGTAGGGGTGGGTGCCTGGGTGGCTCAGTCGGTTAGAAATCTCACGCTCTCTCTCAAAAAACATACATTAAAAAAAAAAAGTAAACTTACACATCTCATTTTCCTAGTAATTCATTTTTATTATATTTTATAAACATATACTTTGACAAGATTGGAATTAAAACAAAAAAAAAACTGGTCCCTCATCACTGATAATTTAAGAAGCACTGTCCTAAAGCTCAAACTCCTAAAGCCCATGTTGGCTTTCCTACTTAATATTAATAACCTTTAGACATTCCTCCCTACCTACCCAAACTAACACATATTTCTGTATATTCCAGGAGTTCAAAGCTTTTTACCATCTTTCCAAAATCACTTTTATCTCACGTTGATCCACATCATGCAGCTTTTGCTCTAATAATCAAAATGAACTACTTGCTATTTCCTAAAGGTGCCCTGAGGCTTTGTTTATGCTGTTCCCTATACCTGAAATGTCCTCCTCAGTTATCTCTAATTTTTCAAGATGCAACAATCTCAAGTGATTTCTTCAAGAAACTATTCCGGCTATGCCACAGAACTATCTGACAGTGATGTTTCTGGGTCTCAGATTACTTTTGTACTTAGTGAAAGAGACTATAAAGTTGTAATCCATGTAAGAGGTTTGAATATTCAAATATTATTTTGGCATGTAGTATATTTTGTCACATATATAAAATATATGGGTAGTTCTCTTATTCACTAGATTATAACCTTTGTGGCCAGGATTTACTAACTTCCCAAAACCTAGCACAGGGCCCTGTAAAGAATAGAGACAATATTTAACTGAGAACTGGGTTTCTTTTGGGGGTAATAAAAGTGTTCTAAAATTAGACAGTGGTATTGGTCGCACAACTCTGACTATCCTAAAACCACTGAATTGTACACTTTAAAAGGGTGAATTGAATGGTATGTGAACTATATTTCTATAAAGCTGTTATTTAAAAAACATAATGCCAAGACCTGTCTTTGTCTCTATCCTTCAATAAAAAGTATGCCTGGTGATATAATATATATATATAGGTAAGAACTTTCTAATTTATGAAATGGAGTCCTAAAAATTGATATTCAAATACCACTCCTATACAGACACAACAGAAAAACTGGGGACTAGATTTTAAAAAAGCAAAAATCATTTAAGTAATATTAGTTTTTGTTTTCATAAACTTCAGCCATTAATCTACTAATTTATCTGAATATTTTCTCTAAGGAACACCCTAAGGAGGGATACATTTTATTTATCACTTTATGCCAGAAGAACAGCACCCTGTGATTTAAAAGTATGAACAAGGACGCCTGGGTGGCTCAGTCGGTTAAGCAACCGACTTCAGCTCAGGTCATGATCTTGCAGTTCATGAGTTTGAGCCCCGCATCGGTCTGTGTGCTGACAGCTCAGGGCCTGGAGCCTGCTTCAGATGTGTCTCCCCCTCTCTCTCTGCCCTCCCCAGCTGACACTCGGTCTCTCAAGAATAAATAAACATTTAAAAAAATTAAAAAAAAAAAAAAAAGTATTAACAACAAGGAGCGCCTGGGTGGCTCAGTCGGTTAAGCGTCCGACTCTGGCTCAGGTCATGATCTCACAGTTCAAGAGTTCAAGCCCCACATAGGGCTCTGTGCTGACAGCTCATAACCTGGAGCCTGCTCTGGATTCTTTGTCTCCCTATCCCTCTGCCCTTCCCTTGCTAGTACTCTGTCTCTCTCTCTCTCTCTCTCAAAAATAAATAGAACATTTTAAAAAGTTTTTTTAAATATTCACTTTTCTTATTCAAATACTCAATAAAAAAATGTTCCAGGGAAAATAAGTGACTGTGGTGGCATGCACAGAGCAAAATTAAAGATGATTAAAATTAAGAGGCCATCAGTTGTAAAACTCACCCATATTATATGCCACTAAAAGCAGGGTGTGGGGGTGGGTGGAAGGGATGCCCAAGAAAAGTTAGAGCCTCATAAAGCTACAATACCACAGAGCTATACCCATAATATGAAGAAAAAGAAGAAATAAATCTACAGCACTAAAGAAACACACAAGAAAATTTGTACATCTCAGCCCTGACACAGTCTAAAGGCAGGGGGGAAAACCTCCCTTTGGGAATTTGAACAGTCATGTAGTAAGTTTGTGGTCCACATTTACATTGCTAGGATGGTTAATATTGCCCTTAGGTGACTGAAAGAAATGAAATCATCTGGAAGAACTCAACTTAATTCTAGGTGGTATATTGCTAGATGCAGCCCAATTTCAGAGATGTTTAGATGTGAAAAAAATGTGTATAAAATACTAAGAGTACTTACTGGTCATACTATCCACTAAAGCTTTCAAAGCACACTTTAAGGAGATTCTCTTTAAGGAAGAGACATTAAAATTCCTTTCACCTTCTTTCCGAAATGAAGGAACTGAAGTAATGAGAGCAGATGGTGGGGAATAAAAGAGAAGACTAGCAAATGAAGAATATACAAATTAAGAGAGACACCAGAGAAAATATCAGTACTTCTGAATATAAATTTACTGTTCTAGAACCTCAGTCTAAATAAATACAAGTTTTTCCAATCCTTTTTTTCATATTTTCCTCTAAATTCTTTTTCATTTTTTTCTCCACAAATTTTTAAAGCAAAGACCAATGTATGGAGAATAATTTATAAAATGGAGCAAAATACAAAGGTTAAATTTTGCAGAATAAAAATAAGAAGAAAGTATGATTATCCAATGTTATTAGGCAAACTTAACAACTGTACTCACTGTGCTATAATGGAAAAGAGAGGTCAAAATCTAGAAGTTACAATAAAAGCAAATGATAAAACTCATTTTGACCTCTTACCTAATAGAAAGCAGCACTAGTAACTCTAGTTACTCTAGAGGATCCAACAACTCTAAAGGATCAGGAAGCAATCATGACACTAGGAGAGTGCATTTTTCCTGCATAACACATCCTAAATCATCTGTATTCCCCCAAGTACATTCCCGTAAAGAAGAATAAATAATAACCTTTTTATTCACAAAATTTTAAATAAGCAAGTTGAGGAGCTTCTCAAGTCTCATCCCCCACCAACTTTATTGAGGTATCATTTACTCAACATAAAATTCACCCATTTTAAAGTTTGGTGCATTCTGGCAATCATACACACTTATGTAACAACTACCATAATCAACCCCAAATGGTCTTTCAAGTCTCTCTTTTTTAAAAGATTTTATTTTTGGGGCGCCTGGGTGGCGCAGTCGGTTAAGCGTCCGACTTCAGCCAGGTCACGATCTCGCGGTCTGTGAGTTCGAGCCCCGCGTCAGGCTCTGGGCTGATGGCTCGGAGCCTGGAGCCTGTTTCCGATTCTGTGTCTCCCTCTGTCTCTGCCCCTCCCCCGTTCATGCTCTGTCTTTCTCTGTCCCAAAAATAAATAAAAAACGTTGAAAAAAAAATAAAAAAATAAAAAAAAAAATAAAAAAAAAAAAAAATAAAAGATTTTATTTTTAAAGTAATCTCTATACCCAACGTGGGGCTTGAACTCAAAACCCCAAGATCAAGACTTGCATGCTTGACCAACAAGCCAGCAAGACACCCCTCCCTCATGTCTTTTTGCAATATCACCCCGACTTCTGCCCCAAGCTACCACTGATCTATACTTTCTGTCACTACAGTTTTCATATAAATGGAATCAAATAAGCTATAGTTTGTGCCTGGCCTCTTTTTTCTTAGCACATTTCTGATACTCATTCATGTTGTTACATGTATCAAAATTAGTTATTCTATTCCTGAGCAATATTCCATATTATGGATATACCACAATTTGTCTATCCATTAAGTTACTAGATACTTTGGGCAGTTCCCAGTTTTTTACTATTATAAATAATGTTGCTATAAACACTCACATACAAATCTGTGTGGGAGATATGCTTTCATTTCTCTTGGGTAAATACCTATAAGTGGAATTACTAGGTATGTTTAACATAATAGTTGTGGGTTGTTTTTTTTTATTTAATGTTTATTCATTTTTGAGAGAGAAAGGATGAATGGAGGCAGAGAGAGAGGGAGACAGAGGATTTAAAGTGGTCTCTGCACTGACAGCAGTGAGCCCCTTGTGGGGCTCAAACTCACAAACTGTGAGATCATGATCTGAGTTGAAGTCAGACACTCAACCAACTGAGCCACCCAGGCACCCTGGTCATGTTTAACTTTAAAAGGCATTGCCCAAACGTTTTTCTCTTTTGTATTCTCATCAGCAAGGCATAAGAGTTCCAGGTGCTCCATATTGTCAGTATTTGGGTTTTTTGGTTTTTTTTTAAATGGTTATTTATTTTAAGACCGAGGGAGAGACAGAGCATGAGCAGGGGAGGGGCAGAGAAAGGAGACACAGAATACGAAGCAGGCTCCAATCTCTGAGCTGTCAGCACAGAGCCCCACGCGGGGCTCAAACTCCCAAACAGTGAGATCATGACCTGAGGACACTTAACCGACTGAGTCACCCAGACGCCCCTACAGTGTTTTTAATTTTAGTCATTCTAGTGGGTCTGCAATGGTATCCCATTGTATTTTTTTAATTCATATTTCCCTAATGACTAATGCTGTAGAGCATCTTTTCAAGTGCCTATTGGCCATTTCTTTTTCTGTGTGGAACATCCTTTCAAATCTTTTGCCCATTTTTAAACTGGGTTTGTCTTAATTGTTGTGTTGTGAGAATTCTTCATATATTTTGGTCATAAGTCCTTTATTAGATATATATGTATTGAGAATATCTTCTCCCAGTCTGTGGCTTGCCTTTTCATGTTTTTTTTTTTAATTTTAATGTTTATTTATTATTGAGAGACAGAGAGACAGAGCATGAGCATGGGAGGGGCAGGCAGAGAGAAGAGGAGACACAAAATACAAAGCAGGCTCCAGGCTCCGAGCTGTCAGCACAGAGCCCAATGCGGGGCTCAAACTCACAAACCACGAGATCATGACCTGAGTTGAAGTCGGACGCTTAACCAATTAAGCCACCCAGGCGCCCTGCCTTTTCATTTTCTTAATGGTGTCTTTTAAATAGCAGAGTTTTGTGTTTTTTTTTTTTTAATTTTGACGAAACCCAATTGAACAATTTTGATTTTCATGTTTTTATGTATTTTCTCCAAGAAATTTTTAGCTAATTCAAGATCACGAAGATTTTCACCTACACTTTACTTTTTACTTCTATATTTAGGTCTAGATCCATTTTGTGTTATTTTTTATATACGGTTTGAGGTAAAGGTCAAGACTCTTTTTTTCTGAATGAATGTTCAGTTATTCCAATCATTGAACTATCTTTGCCTCACTGTTAAAAATCAATTGACTATGTATGTGAGGGTCTATGAAGTCCCTATTAGGTTTCATGATCTATATATGACTATTCTTACACTAATACCACAGTGTCTCCAATATCACAGGTTTACATAAGGCTCAAGTATAATTTTTGGTGATTTAACTTAATAACAATCTTTTCCTATTACCATTAGGAAAGTATTTCACAGATATCAAATGATATCTATGTCTAAATATTACACATATACAAACTGTGAATATTAGAATTCTTTTCATACCAAAATGCAAAATTTATCTATTTATTTCTAAAAACAGCAAAGGAGAATAAACTCTGATTTCATTTATATTATCCATACATTTCAAATGAACTTGCTCAGGGAGCCTAGCTAGCTTAGTCGGCAGAGTATGGTTCAGCATCATGAGTTCAAGCCCCACATTGGGGGTAGAGCTTACTTTTAATTAATTAATTAACAAATAAATAAATAAACAAATAAGCAAGCAACTATAAAAGCTAATCTTCAAAAAAAAAAAAAAAAAGTGAGGGGTGCCTGGGTGGCTCAGTCGGTTAAGCGCCCAGCTTCGGCTCAGGTCATGATCTCACAGTTCATGTGTTCGAGCCCTGTGTCGGGCTCTGTGCTCACAGCTCAGAGCCTGGAGGCTGCTTCAGATTCTGTGTCTCCCTCCCTCTCTCTCTCTCTCTCTGCCCTTCCCCCACTAGTACTCTGTCTTTAAAAAATAAATGTTAAAAAAATAATTTAAAAAAATGAACTTGCTCATTACCTATTCATACAGCATGGAAATTGCCCCAGGGGCTCCTAGAAATAAACCTAAAAGAATTATCTCAACCCTTATGGTGTCCTTTGGTTTATATAGATTTCTTTCTAACTAATTCTAACACACACTTTAGGGAGAAAATTAATACTAATTACTTTCTAAGAATTTTGACTGCACCTAGAAATGTAGTTCTTTTTTTAACTGATTTTTTAATGTTTATCTGTTTGAGAGAGAGTGTGGGGGAGGGGCAGAGACAGGTAGGGAAAAGACAGAATCCCAAGCAAGCTCCATGCTGTCAGTGCAGAGCTCGCTGTGCGGCTTGAACTCACGAACTGTAAAATCATGACCCGAGCTGAAATCAAGAGCTGGATGCTTAACTGACTGAGCAACCTAGGTGCCCCTAAAAATACTGTTTTTAAATCTACAAACCAGCTTTATAAACAATCATGTGTACAAGACTGGCCAATATTACCAGCATCTGTGATCATCTTTATCATAAAAATTGTTTAACAACTGCAGGTATAGCTGATACTAGAAAGAAAACATACTAACCCTAAAGAGGCAGTCCTTTCTAATTTTCACATTTAAAGAAACTTCAAATCTAGTGATGTCATGAGAGTTCTAAAAATAATACAGAATTATTATGCCCATGGTTGTTCTCTAATGAGATTTCAAATTACAGTAAAGTGGGCCAATTTTAGTTTGCTCAAAATCAACACATGATTAGATTTTTTAAAAACTGTAAACATGGAGCCCTGAAAGTATTCAAAATTTCTAACAGAACAAAGAACTAGAAAAAGAATTAAGAGCTTCCAGAAAATCAAAATTAAAATTTACTGCATTAAAAAAATTTTTTTTGTGATCTGCGTCCTACTTAACCAGAGAATGTCTCTGAAATTAACTAGGTCTAGTTACGCTTGAAGGTTAGGAGTAAAATAATTAGTATGCAATCATTAACTTACATGTCACCTATTATAGTAGTGACAAAAAGAATAGCAGTAGCAATTCAAACTCTGAGGCTTAAGAAACAATAATATAAAAACAGTGAAAACCCTAACATGGAACTATTTTATATTGCAAAGTAAAAAGGCATAGGGGATTCTATTCAAAATTACTTTTTGTCTACACTTCCCAGAAAGAAACAAAATCACAAGCCGCCTTTCACTGAATCTTTCACAACATTTTCCACAGGCACAAATTATTTGAAAATGCCTTTGAGCTTTTAAACTTCACTCATGTCTATATAAAATTCTTTGGAAAGACACCCCTATTTATTTCCAGTTTTCATAAACACTTGCCGCAGAAAAACAAAATCAGTTTACCACAGAGTAAACAGCGTGCTTAAAGCTCACTAAATTCCTATGGAGAGTATCCATCCTCAATGCTGTCTTTCAAAATAGCAATAGTAAAACTTTATAGTAGAGTATATGTGAAGCATTAACAACGTAAGCTTTCAGCTAAATTTCTTTCAATCTCTCACTCTACCTTCTCTGTCCGGCTGGTAACACTGCTTATTAATCTTCCAATTCACAGATGACTAGAACATTTTTTTCACTGAGAAAAATGAAGGAGAAAGAATAATAAACTCACTTACCCTTCCTTAGACATTCTCAAAGATCTACTTCCTCTGGATGAGAATACAGGATCAACAAACAAGCTTCAATGATCTTTTGAGAACTGTAGCTCATTTGTTAAAGCACAGAGAACTCTGGCCCTGAGAGGCCCAACAAATTCGGGCACAATGCCGAACCCTAACCAGGCAATATCTCAGCGACCAATAGCCTCAGCTTTAAATACTTGAAAACCTAAGAATAATAGGAAAAAATTGGAGGGCAGAAAAAATAACTAATAGTCTGAATTGTTTAAGACTGGCCAGGTTAGGAAAATGACAAGTTCCCCTAAGAGACAGGAATCATTAGAGGCAAACACACAGAAAAAGCAAATTTACCCCCTAATGAGGCCTGCCAATAGTAAGCAAACAATGAGTTTCACAGAATGGAGTGGCCTTAGTCCAAATCATTTTTAGTTTTCTCTGGGAGAAAAAAAAAAAAAAATCAATAGGATAAATAATACTATGTCTTAATTCTCAATTTAGTTATTTCCTCCCTTAGAAAATGAACAATGTGAACTACAGAGGAAGGAAGTATTTATATGCCAATCATATTACAGAAGGAATATAAAGTATTTCCACTGAGGTCTTTTTTTCCTGATCATTAACCGCTTTTAAGGAAAACATCTGTGTTCACAAATATTTTACTCCATCACCTGAAAATTTCAGCTCATGTGGAAAGAAATTTACAGATCTTTGGCATATGGGGGATAAATTCAGAACATTCTAGAGGTTAATTACAAATTTCAGAGCAAGTCGAAGTTTAAAAGACAAACATCTGCAAATTTCCTTCCTCCTGACCAAATATAATGCATAGGGATTATGCAACAAGGGGAGAAATAAACAAGTGTGTGAAAGTCTAAGAAAACTGAGATGTCAAGTAAATCCTTCTACTGGTGATTCAAATTGAAAATAAAATATACATACATACCTTCAAGAAATACTACATGAATTAAAGCTTAAAAAAAATTATCTCTTTAAATATTACCTAAATATCTTACTATAAAGGTTTCTATTAGTCATTAAAATGTTTAGTCACCAGTAACTAAAAGCACTATACCTGAAACTAAAATAACACTGTATGTTAAGTATACTTGAATAAATTTTTTAAATAAAAGCACTATTAAATGCTATAAATTCAAACTAAAATTGTTTTCAGTTTATTTAGAAAAGCAGTATGGTGTAACGGAAGAAGAATGAGCACTGGAGCAACTAGGTTTAAATTCTAGTTTCTCCACTTTCCTGCTCTGGAACCTTGAGTAAGTTATACATGCTAAGCCTCAGATTTTTTACCTATAGAAGACAGATAACATCTGGTAGGGTTATCGTCATTTGTAAGCACTCAAAAAACTTCGAGTGTTGGGGTACAGTAAAGCAACTGGGTAGCTTGTCAAGCATTATCTCACCAAAATATCTCTTGAGAAATATTTTTTTAATCCAATTTTCAAATTGTACATGAATATAAAGAACTTTCACCGACCATCCTCAAACCAAATTCCATAAATACAGGAACACAAACTGAATAGGGAAAAATGATCTAATCCTTAAGACTGCCAATTTCCCCTGGCTTCCCTGGATTTTCAGTTTGTGGCATCACAGCTCAGTGTGGTGGAAATAAATGTAATTACTAAGTTTAAGCCTTTACTACTTGCAGAGAAAGGGAAAACAAAAATTCTCACTTGGACAAAGGGTATACACACTTACATGTGCTTCCTGTGCAAATGATACTGCACTGTTTGAAGATGATTAGCTCTTTCAAACTTCGTATGGATAGTCAAGAAATATTGAATCTCTATGTGCCTGGTACCCATAATACAAAGATAAACATGGCAGCCCTTGATTTTAAGGAGTTCAAAGTCTAACTGGGAGGAGACCCACTCACAAAGCTTAAAAGAAGTGTGTTACTACAGTGTTAGAGATATGCACAACAGAGAGATGCATCTATAGTCTCTTGCCTGAGTCTTTCTGAAAAGACAAAATGTCCAAGTTCTTGTTTTTTAAACAGATATTGTGCTAAGCACTTTATATTATCTCATTTAATCTCAAATAACTCTGAGGTATATATTATTCCAATTTCACAGATGACAAAACAAGACTATAGAAGTTAAATACTGTGCGGGCGCCTGGGGGGCTCAGTCGGTTGAGCGTCTGACTTCAGCTCAGGTCAGGATCTCATGGTCCGTGAGTTCGAGCCCTGCATCGGGCTCTGTGCTGACAGCTCAGAGCCTGGACCCTGCTTCAGATTCTGTGTCTCCCTCTCTCTCTGACCCTCCCTGTTCATGCTCTCTCGGTCTCAAAATTAAATAAACGTTTAAAAAAAAAAAGGAGTTAAATACTGCGATTCTAAAGAAACTAAACGGAATAATGCAAAATGCTAACCTAAGGTCCAGCCTCTTAATCACCATGATAAAAGGATTAGATTAGCAGGTGTTAATCAGGCTAAAAGAGTAAGTGGAGAACATTTCAAAAGAAGAGGAACTAAGAATGAAAAGCAACTTAACAGACATTAGGATGTGTAGAAAAAAACAACAACAACCCTAGACTCAACTCAGAATTAATGGAATAAAGTTTGAGGCAGGGAACTGCTCAAAATGAAAGTGAAAAGAAAAGAGTCAGTCTTACAGGACCTCAAATGTTATGTTAAGGGGCTTAGAATTTATCCCATTGCACAGAGGATGTGATGCCACTGAAGGTTTTAATCAGAGTGATAATTTGATTTTAAAAATAGATTTTCAGCTATGAAAAAAGATTCAAATCTTGCTGTATGCAACGACATGGAGCTAGACAGTATAGTGTATAGACAGTATAGAGCTAGAGAGTATAAAGCTAAGCAAAGTAAGCAAGTCTTAGAAAGACAAATACCGTATGACTTCACTCTTATGTGGAATTTAGGAAACAAAACAACCAAAAAAAAAAAAAAAATGGATTTGAAGAGAACAAGGCAAAGAGATCTATTGGGGTTACTGTAGTAATCCAGGACAATGAGGACCAGAGCCTGGACTAGTATTATCAGGAATGAAAAGGCCAGAATCTATAAATGACTAGGTTCATATTAAAGCACACATATGCAGGGGCACCTGGGTGGCTCAGTCAGTTTAAGCGTCGGACTTTGGCTCAGGTCATGATCCCACAGTTTGTGAGTTTGAGCCCTGAGTCAGGCTCTGTCCTGACAGCTCAGAGCCTGGAGCCTGTTTCAGATTCTGTGTCTCCCCCTCTCTCTGCCCCTCCCATGCTTGTGCTCTCTCTCTCTGTCTCTCAATAATGAATAAATGTTAAAAAAAAAAAAAAAATTTAATGCACACATATGCATGTATTCTAAATGTATTGAAAAGGGACTACAAAGATGATCTCCAAACTACTAATGGTGTTCACCTGTGAGAAAGAGGTATGAGGATGAAAGGGAAAGTGAAGGGGAACTTTCATATTCCACTCTGCATTTCTGTACTCCTGAATATTGTACAATAAGAATTTACTTGGGGCGCCTGGGTGGCGCAGTCGGTTAAGCGTCCGACTTCAGCCAGGTCACGATCTCGCGGTCCGTGAGTTCGAGCCCCGCGTCAGGCTCTGGGCTGATGGCTCGGAGCCTGGAGCCTGTTTCCGATTCTGTGTCTCCCTCTCTCTCTGCCTCTCCCCCGTTCATGCTCTGTCTCTCTCTGTCCCAAAAATAAATAAAAAACATTAATAAAAAAAAAAAAAAATTTAAAAAAAAAAAAAAAAAAAAAAAAAAAAAAAGAATTTACTTGTGCTGACAGCACAGAGACTGGAGCCTGCTTTGGATACTGTTTTTCTCTCTGCCCTCCCCCACTTCCACTCTTTCTCTCTCTCAAAAATAAACAAACATTAAAAAAAAAAAAAAAGGAATTTACTTAGGGGCATCTGGGTTGCCAAGTAGGTTAAGTATCTGACTTTGGTTCAAGTCATGATCTCACGGTTCATGAGTTCGAGCCCCCAACTGGGCTCTGAGCTGACAGCTCAGAGCCTACTTGGATCCTCTGTCTCCCTCTCTCTCTCTGCCCCTTCCCTGTGCTCTCTCTCTCCTCAAAAATAAGCCAACATTAAAAACAAAAAAGAATTTACTTGTCTATCACCTAAATAATTTTAAACACTGCTAAAAAAATAATTAAGGGATTAAAATTTGGGGGGCACTTGGGTGGCTCAGTCAGTTAAGCATCCGACTTCAGCTCAGGTCATGATCTCACGGTTTGTGGGTTCAAGCCCGCATTGGGCTCTGTGTTGACGGCTCAGAGCCTGGAGCCTGCTTCAGATTCTGTGTCTCCCTCTCTCTCTGCCCCTCCCTCTCTGGCACTCTCTCTTTCTCTCTCTTTCAAAAATAAAAGTTTAAAAATAAATGAATAGGGGCGCCTGGGTGGCTCAGTCAGTTGAGCTTCCGACTTCGGCTCAGGTCATGATCTCACCGTCTGTGAGTTCGAGCCCCGCGTCGGGCTCTGTGCTGACAGCTCAGAGCCTGGAGCCTACTTCGGATTCTGTGTCTCCCTCTCTCTCTAACCCTCCCCCGCTCATGCTCTGTCTCTCTCCATCTCAAAAATAAAATAAAACATTAAAAAAATAAAAAAAATAAAAAAAATAAAAAAATAAAAATAAATGAATAAATAAATAGATTAAAATTTGGGATTATTGTGTTTAACTTCTGAAATAATTTAATTTCTGAATGGATCTATTAACAATTAAAATTTTTTTTTTTTAATTTTAAAGAGAGAGTGAGAGCACAAGTAGGGAAAGGGCAGGGGGGGGGGCTGGGGGAGAAGGATGGGGGGGAAGAGAGAGAGAATCCCAAATAGGCTCCACACTCAGTACAGAGCCAGACATGGGGCTCTATCCCACAACCCAGGATCATGACATGAGCCAATATCAACAGTTGGATGCTCATCCAACTGGGCCACCCAGGTGCCCCTAAAATTCTCTTTTAAAAAGCCTTGGGGGCGCCTGGGTGGCTCAGTCAGTTAAGCATCTGACTTCGGCTCAGGTCATGATCTCGCAGGTTGTGAGTTTGAGCCCTGCATCAGGCTCTGTGCTGACAGCTCAGAGCTTGGAGCCTGTTTCAGATTCTGTGTCTCCCTCTCTCTCTGCCCCTCCCCCGCTCATGCTGTCTCTCTCTCTCTGTCAAAAATAAATAAATATTTTTAAAAAAAGAAAGAAAATATATCCAAAGTTATTGAGGAGGAATATATATGAGACTGACACTTCTGATATGCCTTTTGTGTAACTTTAACTTAAGCTCAGTACTAGTATATTGAATAACATATGATGTTATAAAACAGGATGCATTATGTAACGTTATATATTAAATGATAAATAATACAATTAAATCCGTAAGAATGGAAAGAAGAAAAAAATACAAGTAAAAAGTAAACAAATGAACCTAATTTCACTGCATACAACTACCCTAACCATAGTGTATAGAAAAAGAGCAAAAAAGAACTAATCCAAATAACTTTAAAAAAACAGGCATCTGATTACATACTATTAGTCACTGGCAGGGTAGAGTAAGAAAGCAAAAGTAATGCAACAAATTCTGAACTTTTTATTTTTTTTATTTAAAAAAATTTTTTTAAGTTTATTTATTTATTTTGAGACAGTGTGAGAGAGAGCAAGCAGGAGGGGTAGAGAGAGAGGGAGACAGAGCAAATCACAAGCAGGCTCCACACTGACAGTGCAGAGCCCAATGTGGGGCTCAAACTCACAAACTGTGAGCTGAAATCAAGAGTCAGACACTTAACTGACTAAGCCACCAAGGCACCCCAAATTCTGAACTTTTTAAAAGTTTGTTTGTTATGGTATGAGCAAATCAATTATGAAACTATTCTAGATGTATTATTAGAATGAGCAAATGAGTAAAGATGTTGATGTTGTGAAGATTCGGGGTTCTCTTTACAGAACAACAGATATTTTCATGAAATCAAAGTAAACAAGGGGGCACCTGGGTGGCTCAGTCAGTAGAGCGTCTAACTCCTGATCTCACGGTTGCAGGCCCAAGCCCTCTGCTGGGTGTAGAGATTACTTAAAACTAAAATTAAGGAAAAAAAAAAAAAAAAAAAAAAAAGTAAACAAGAAAGAAACTTATTGGGAAAAACTGGAATTAGAATAGTACAAACTCATGATTTCAAAAATATATGTAAGAATGTGTGTACTCAGTGAAAATAATTTTGACAAATAAAGGTAGACATCTCTAGAATACTCCACCCAAAACAAGCAGAACATGCTTTCTTGTCAAGTACATATAGAAGATTATATAAGAATGAGGTGCAAATCAACAGCAAAAAGTTTGTGGGACATTCACAAATACGTGGAAATTCAACAACACATTCCTGAATAACTGATGTGTCAAAAAGAAATCATAAGAGAACATAGAAAATACTTCAGAGATCACTCAAAAATACACAACATATCAAAATTTAGGGGATACAGTGAAAGCTGTACTGAGAGGTAAATTTATAGCTTTACAACGCATTTATTAAAAGAGAGAAAACATTTCAAAGCAATGACCCAAGCTTCTACCTTAAGAAATTCAAAAAGGAAGAGCAAATTATACTCAAAAAACAAGCAGAAGGAAGCAAACGATAAAGATCAGAGTAGAAATAAAACAAAACAGAAAAACACTGGAGAAAAGTAAATGAAACCAAAGGTTGGTTTCAACAATATAACAACATTTAGCTAGAATGAAGAAAAAAAGAATCAAATTACTAAAGTCATAAATGAAAGCAGACACATTACTACTGACCTTAAAGAAATAAAAACAAATAGAAGAGAATACTATAAACAATTGTATGCCAACATAATAGGTAAAAGAGATGAAATGGACAAATACCTAGAAACACACAAACTACCAACACTGACTCAAGAAGAAATAGAAAATCTGACTAAACCAATAATAAGTAAAGAAATTAAGTCAGTAATAAAAAAAAAAAAATCTTCCAACAGCACAGGCAACCTCAGTCCTGGGCTAAACAGTGTACAGACACAAGTAGCCCTGGCTACTTCAGATAGATGGAAGCCTTTTGTATTTAAGCAAGTTGGAGGGGAGGGGTGACAGAGGAAGTATGAGAGAAGAAGGAGATGTGAACATTAAGTTATTCACATTGTCCTGATGCTGAATATGGATGCTGGTATATCCAAATATTGACATAGTTCTTGTGTTTTTCAATTTAAGAAAGAGAATTTGAAAAATCTTTTTTGGTTGTATAAACCGGTTATATTCATGACCTTGTATGTATTTCATAAAGTGAATATCAATAAATACTGTTTAAAGTAAAAATAAAAAATCGTCCAACAAAGCTGAAAATTTATAGCTTCCCTGGTGAACTCTATCAAATGTTCAAATAAAAATTAACACCAATCTTTCTCAAATTTTTCCATCAGAGTTGAGCCAGTAGTACATCTCAATACCTAAGCCAGGAAAAAGAAAATATAGAACAATATCCCTATGTAGATAAAAAAAAAAAAAAAAATCCTCAACAAAATACCAGCAAACCAAATCCAACTAAGTACAAAAACCACATGATCATTTCAATAGACACAAAAAAGCATGTGACAAAATCCAACACCCTTTCATGATAAATACATTCAACAAACTAGAACTAGAAAGGAAGTTCAAACTAGGAATAAAAAGGAATTTTCATAACCTGATTAAAGGACAGCTATGATAAACCTGCAGCTAACATCATACTAAATGATGAAAGATTGCAAGATTTCTTCCTAAGGTGAGGCAAAAGAAAAGGGATGTTTACTCTTACTAGTCCTGTACAGCGCTGTACTGGACATGATAGCCAAAATTAGGCAAGAAAAAAGGCCTCCAAATTGGAAAAGAAGTAAATCTATCCTTATTTGCAGATGACATGATCTTATATGTAGAATCACTAAAAAATCCACAAAACAAACAAACTGTTAGAGCTAATGGCTATTTTGTTTTTATGCCATCCATATATCCTCGGTAGTGAAGAATTAGTCTTTTGCCCATTTCCTCATTGGGTTGAATTTTTAAGTTCTTTATATATTCTGGAAAGAAATCTTTAACAGATGCGTGATTTACAAATATTTTCTCAGTCCGCAGCAGCCTTATACTTAATAGCTAAAAACCAAAAAGCTCTAAGGTTCATAAACAGAAAATAGATGAACAAACTGTGGTATACTGATAACAATGGAAGGCAGAATAATAAAAAAGAACAAATTACTGATACACACAAAAATATAGATGAATCTATCTCTCAAACATTACTTTGAATAAAAGAAGTCATACACAAGAGTCCTTGAAGGTGAAATATGCTATCTAAATATGAGTAACATGTCTTCAAACGGAGTTTCTTTCTATGGATTTCATTAAATCAAAGATCTGCTATCTCTCTTTTCTTTAATTTTTTTTTAATGTTTATTTATTTTTGAGACAGAGAGAGACAGAGCATGAACGGGAGAGGGTCACAGAGAGAGGGAGACACAGAATCTGAAACAGGCTCCAGGCTCTGAGCTGTCAGCACAGAGCCCGACGCGGGGCTCGAACCCACGGACCGTGAGATCGTGACCTGAGCCGAAGTCGGGCGCTTAACCAATCGAGCCACCCAGGTGCCCCTTAGATCTGCTATCTCTTATTCTCTCTCCTCCTTGCCACTGCCACCACCACTTTTCTATTTTACTTTTAGGTAGGTTTTTGGAAGAAGCATAAAGGGAATGGAAGCAGAGAAACAAACTGAGAATGTTTTAGGATCCAGTATCTTTTTTTGAACAATAAAGTTTAGAGAATCTGTATTCCATAAAGTAGGATCACCACACATTATGAAGAGAACTTATATTTAGAAGAGACCAGGAATACCTATGATGTAAAAAAAAAAAAGGTAAATCACTGAAATTTTTTAAACTTTTCATGCTGAGATAATTCTAGATTCATATGCAGTAGCAAGAAATAACACGGAAAGATTCCTCTATATCGTTCACCTAGTTTCCATCAAGGAGAAGATCCTGCATAAATACAGTACAATATCACAACCAGGGAACTGATATTGATACAATTCACCAACTTTATCCAGATTTCACCAGCTTTACATGCATTCATGTGTATGTAGCTTCATGTAATCATCACTGAAGTCAAGACACAAAACAGTTCCAATCATAAGGATTCCCTGTGTTATTTTTTTACAGCTATGCTCACCTCCCTTCACTTACCCCAATCCCTAACTCCTTGCAACACTACTGTTCTTAATCTCCATAATTTTGTCATTTCACGAATGTTATAGAGATGGATTCATGTACTAGGCAAACTTTTGAGATTGGCTTTATTAACTCAGCATAATTTTCTTGATACAGCAAAGTTGTGTGTATTGATAGTTCATTCTTTTTTATTGTTGAATGGGATTCTTCAGAGCTAATATTTTAGGCAAAAAAATAGGGTGAAAAAAACCCTTCCCAGCTCCTGAATCCTTATCTGCCATTCCCTAGGAATATGAAACACTATTCAAAGCATTAGAATGATATACTAACAAAAAAAGTTTAACACAGTTCTGATAACTCGACCTCACTCTTCTTATTCTGACAAGATATATGCCATCTGTATATTATTTAAGGAACACAGCTGCTTGACATTTCTGAGGACCTCTCTCTTCCATGTGATTTTCAATTCATAAGATGGCTATTGAAATCTTATCAACTTGTCCATTTGACTATTAAAACCCATACTAAAATGACAGGTTAATTCAGCTTAATCAACGATACAACTAAAACGCTGAATGACATTCATGTGATATGTACTAAGTGGTTAAGTGAGAAAGAAATTAAAATTTATCAACATGGCAGTCTCCCTCTGTATAAAACCTGATACTTGTTTTTAACTTGCAGTTAAAAAAAATCATAAACACTTCTAATTCTACCAGTGTGCCAAGCTACAAATACTACAAAATAATTTTATATAGGTACACAAATACCTTTTTACTCCTTAAACATATATAATAATTTAACTCTGAGTAGAGAAGAAATTAGAGAGGTTTAAATAAGCACTGGAATGGCTTTGGAGGCCTAAATTTCAATTTAAAAAATCATTTTGGAAAAATATAAAGAACTTAAAGACAAAGTGATTACAAGGTCTTTTAAAATAAGGCAAAAGACTGCTTAACCAAAAATTCACAGGCCCAATTGTTTATCAGACCTCAGTTCAACATGATAAAACCACTGCTGAATTCATAAGCTATATTCATAAAGAACCAACTTACTTACAGAAATTCTTCTGTACTATAATCATCAAAATTTAAAAGGAAAGAAACAAATACCTGATTTCAGCACCCTGGGCACAGTCAACGTCGAGAGAAGATGCAAAATCTAATTGTTCCATTCTTGGATTTGATAGATACAAATTGTGATCTATACTGATCACTATCAGATTCTCAGTGTTAAACAAGGAACTACCTAAGAGGTAGTTGTCTAACTTGCCTCCTTGAAGCCACTGTAACATCTGAGCAACTCAGCCTATCTTCTGACCATAGAGCAAAACTATTCCAATGAAGGGTTTGGCTTGATAATTATCTTCAGCCTAGAAGACTCAATAACCATAAGGAAATGAAAGACGTACAATAGTCATACATTCTGAAGGCCAGTTTCTTAAAAATGACTCATGACCATCATTTTTAAGACTAATATTAGCAAGAAAAAAGCCAGAAGTTAGATGTCTATTTACTTAACTAAAAATATTTAGCTTCTTCTAAAAAGGGAATTCTAAAGCATCACACAGTGTATAGTTTATGATAAATGATCATCAGAGTCTACCTAATTCAACCAGTGATAAATTACCAACTCCAATAAATGTCTTTAATAAAAAACCCTAGAAACAGAATATTCTACAAACTTATTTAACTAGAAAACTAAAATAAATTCCTTTTAAATGATTTCTATTAAAAATTTTTAATTAACAAAAGCAAATACTTGCAAAAATTCAAGAACCCAAATTCTACATTAAAAGGAACATCTGCAATATACGACAAGATGGATAAACCTTGAGAACACTACGCTAACTGAAATAAGTCTGTCACAAAAAGACATACTGTATGATTGTACTTATATGAATACTTGGAGTTATCAAAATTATAAAGACTGACAGTATAATGGTGATTGCCAGGGGCTGGAGGAGGAAAGGGGAGTTATTGTTTAATAAGTATAGTATCAATTTTACAAAATGAAGTTAGAGGGATGGATACTGGTGATGGCTGCACAACAGTATGAATGTACTTAAAACCACCGAACCATATGCTTAAAACAGTGAAGACGTAAACTATATGATGTGTACACTTTACCACAATAAAAAGGAAAAAAATGTTTTAAGTGATCTAAAAATTCAAATCCTTGAAGATGTTTTTCTCCTGTTTCTATTATTTCAGATTGTACTCTACTATATGAAGGCTATAGGGTGCAGAGCCAATCTACAATCTTACAGGAAATATCATTCTAAATGAGTCAGAAGCACTCAGGCTATATATGACATACTACATACAATTAGGACATGTGATGTTTACTCGATGATCTCTCTTCATTGCACAATTCTAGCCCCTGTTTCTACTGACAAACATGTTACATCATAACCAAATGTATGCAGCATAAACACTAAGCAAATAACTGAACAAGTATAAAACACCTGTATATTTCCTCTTTCCTCCAACCTAGAAACAAATGAGTAATTATGAGTTGTTGTCGGTTCCTGGAGTTCCCATACAACTTTTTAGCACTACCAGTACACCAGCATTTCTTTCTACTTATACCTTGCTTACCCAAGATGGGAAGCCAGATAGTTCTAGTAGGGACCAGGACTTTGTATCCTATTAATTTATAGAAAATGTAAACTTCTAATTTCTGTCTAAAAACAAACGATTTCTAAACACAGTACTTCTACGTATTTTGGCTACTGAAGGTTTAGGGAGAAACAGCCACTTAATTGACTCCATTAAAAGTGGCATATAAAAATATTTACATTTTAAACTTTTAAAGGATTTTTAAAAGGATTTAGAGAAAATATTAGTCTTAAGATAATAAATGTTGCTAATACTCAGCATTACCACATTCAATCTAATACACAGTAGCCAGGAGAGACAATTTCAAAAAATCTATTTAAAAACTATAATCAGTTTGTAGCAAATATCAAATAAGAATTTCATTCTTATTTTTAAATGTTTCTACTTACTTTTGAGACAGAGAGAGCATGCACACAAGCAGAAAAGGGGCAGAGAGGGGGACAGAGAATCCAAAGTGGGCTCCACACTGAAAGCAGAGAGCCCAATGCAGGGCTCGAACTCACTGTGAGATCATGATCTGAGCCAAAGTCGGAGGCTCTTAGTTGGTTACTAAGCCACCCAGGCACCCCAAGAATTTCACTCTTATTAACTAAGGTACAGAGCGCCTGGGTGGCTCAGGCAGTCAGTTGAGCATCAGAGTTCAGCTCAGGTCATGATCTCACGGTTCATGGGTTTTAGCCCTGCGTCCTGCTCTGTGCTGACAGCTTGGAGCCTGGAGCCTGCTTCAGATTCTGTGTCTCCCTTTCTTGCCCTCTCCTGCATGTTCCCTCCTGCGTGTTCCCCCTCTCTCCCTCTCTCTCTCTCTTAAAGAAATTAAAAAAATGTTAACTAAGGTACAATTCTCCAGCAGCTGAAGACTTTCTTCAGTTAAGGACTTTTATTAGTAGATATATTAAAACACAGCAGCAGCAGTATGGTGTACTAGCGCTTAAAAATCTAGACTCTAGACTAGGTTTGAACCATAAACTGGCCTTATAATCTATGTAAATTGCCTAACTTCTCTACACATTAATTTCATCATCTGTAAAATGAGGACAATATGTGCCCACTTTACAGAGCTGTTTTGAGGATTAAACAGACAAAATACTTACCGATGATAGGCTTCTCGCCGATACTTTTTCAGGGCATGCTTATCCATGTTAGCAGGCATATCCGCTGCATTCTGTAACCGATCACTCCAGGAGGTTGACATTTTATTTCAATTGTATGCTGAATTCTAGAAAAGAAAATCAGTAGTTTAGTAGCTTAATGTTGGTATCTATTTACTGTTATCTGATTTTTTTAAAAATCAGAAAAACTCTAGATTGCAAATTTACTGATATAATTATCTATTTAAATATACTGAATATGGTAAATATACTGAAAAATTATACTTACCCTTCTAAACTATGTCAATTTACAAAAATAATTTCATATGTTAATTTCTATCCAGACAGATCATATTCCAAATAATTAAGCATGACTGCCAATAAAAACTAACTTCAATCCTAGATTCTAGAAGAGACCTAGACAACAGATTTGTGAAAATATATTAATTTTCAGTTAATATAGGTTTCAAAATATGTAAAGTAAGCAACTCTTTAATTCTCTTTTTTTTAATGTTTATTTTTGAGAGAGAGTGCAAGTGGTCGCACTCTTGTGTGCACAAGAGCACAGGAGGGGCCGAGAGACAGAGACAGAAAGGCAGAGACAGAGACAGAGAGAGAGGAAGAGAATCCTAAGTAGGCTCCTTGCTGTCAGGGTGGAGCCCAACATGGGGCTCAAACCTAAACTGTGAGATCATGACCTATGCTGAGATCAAGAGCCAGACACTCAGCCCACTGAGCCACTCACACACCCCAGCAACTCTTTAATTCTAATCAACACACTAAGCTCAATCAATGGGGGTAGAATTGCAAGTAATGAATGTCTGATTTCTAATTATAGCATGCTTTTAAATTTTTCTACAATTATCTTTCAGCTGGTATTAAAGACTATGGACTAGAAAAAAAAAAAAAAAAAACTAAAGCATTTTACCTATTAGAATAAACATCTAAAATAAGGTGAGCATGGGGAGCCTGGCTGGCTCAGTGCAACATACAAGTTTTATTTTAATTTTTTTAATGTTTATTTTTTTGAAAGAGAGAGAGCATGAGTACAAGCAGGGGACGGGCAGAGAGGGAGACACAAAATCAGAAGCAGGCTCCAGGCTCTGAGCTGTCAACACAGAGCCTGATGCAGGATCTCGAACTCTCTCGAACTGGGAGCCACCCAGGCACCCTGGAACATGCAACTTTTGATCTCAGGGCTGTAAATTTGAACCCAAGGTAGGGTGTAGAGATTAAATCTTTTTTTTTTTTTTTTTGAGAGAGAGAGAGAGAGAGAGAGAGAGAGAGTGTGGGGAAGAGGGACTGAGGGAGAGGGAGAGAGAGAATCTCAAGAGGGCACCACACTCAATGTGGAGCCCGACAGAGGGCTCAATCCCACAACCCTGGGATCATGACCTGAACTGAAATCTAGAGTCAGTCAACCGACTGAGTCACCAAGGTGCCCTCAAAATAAAATATTTAGGGGAAAAAAAAAAAAAAAAAAAAGGAGTGCCACAGAAGTGCCTGGGTGGTTCAGTCAGTTCAGTTCAGCGCCCAACTCTTGATGTCACTTACGACATTAAGTCAATTTTTAAATTTTGTAGGTTTTTTTTTTTTTTTTAAATAATTCATTGAGGTGAAATTCAAAAAAGTTAAACCATTTTAAAGTAAATAAGTCAGGGGCACCTGGCAGGCTCAACTGGAAGAGCATGTGACTCTTGATGTCAGGATTGTGAGTTCAAACACCACTTTGGGGGGCGACTGGGTGGCTCAGTCGGTTAAGCATCCGACTTCGGCTCAGGTCATGATCTCACAGTCCGTGAGTTCGAGCCCCATGTCGGGCTCTGTGCTGACAGCTCAGAGCCTGGAGCCTGCTTCCAATTCTGTGTCTCCCTCTCTCTCTGACACTCCCCCGTTCATGCTCTGTCTCTGTCTCAAAAATAAATAAACATTAAAAAAAAAAAATTCAAACACCACTTTGGGTGTAGAGATTACTTAAAAATAAAATCTTTTATTTTTTATTTTATTTTTTTTTAAATAAAATCTTTTAAATAAATAAAGTCAAAAAATAAAAAATAAGTCAATGGCATATTCATAACATTGTGCAATTTCTACCTCTATCTAGTTCCAAAATATTTCCATCACTCCAAAGTAAAACCCCTTACACTTTAAGCAGTTTCTCCCTCATCCCCCTTAGCCCTCAACATGGCAACCACCAATCTGGGTTCTGTCTCGACAGATTTATCTATTCTGGATATTTCATATAAATGGAATCATGTAACATGTAACCTATTGTGTCTGACTTCTGTCATTTAACATAATATTTCTCATTTCATCCATATTGTACCAAGTTTCCATTGTACGTATTTATCACAATTCATCACAATTGATGGATGTCTGGACTATGTCCACCTTTTGGCTACTGTGAATAGTGCTGCTATGAACAGGTACAATGTATTTACGTAGCAGTCTCCAATTCTTTTGAATATATATTTAGGTCTGTGAGTTTTTAAAGTAACCATGATCTCCAAACACTGTTTACAGAACAACAGTACTGGTATTTATAAAAGATTCTAGTTAAAATCTTTTTTCTTTATTTATTATGAGAGAGCAAGAGAGAGAGGGCATGAACATGAGAGAGGGGGGGGGAGGTGCAGAGAGAGGAGAAAGAATCCCAAGCAGACTCTGTACTGTCAGTGCAGAGCCTGACGTAGGCCTTGAATGAACGAACCATGAGACCATGACCTGAGACGAAATCAAGAGTCAGATATTTAACCGACTGAGCCACCCAGGTGCCCCTCTAGTTAAAACCTTATTAAAGTTTAAAATTAACTTGAGAGGAAGTTATTTGTTAGACTATTATAATTAAATCTAGACATACTATAAGGATTTTTTCTTTTAATAAAAAAAGATTCATGTAACAAATCTGGACCATTTTGTGGACCAAAAAGGGAGAAATTTAGAAGTGAGAATTATGATGGAACATCAATGATTTCTGGAATAGAGATTGGGAAGAGGACCAGAAATATAACTTACATGTATTTAACACTCAGATATGAAATTTGTATTCTATGGTAAATTAAGAGAAATCAGAATAGCCATGCATTAAAACAAGACTTCAACTGTAATTATGGTCCATCCAATAAAGCAAGGGAAATAAAATTTGTTTATTGTTGAGGTTTTTTTAAATTGTTGAGGTCTTAAGGAAATTCCAATTTTTAAAAATCTCAATATTCACAAAAGGCTACTTCTTAACATTTTTTCTTTTTAAATTAGGGAGATGTGCAGAAGGTGAGCTCTCTGATCTTCATTTGTATAATGATTAGTACACACGGGTGAAGAAACCCATTTGAAGCCTGAAAAAGAACCAACCAGAGTTAAAAGGAAACAATCTCTGAAGCTCATGCAGGTTGGGAAGAGTTCCCATCCCAAGTAGCCAGAATGAAAAACCTCATCACTAACACAGTATTGAGTAGAGTACAGTTGGAAGGGTTTGTGTGGGGCAAAATCATCAAGACTAAACATTGCTTTCATCCTGCCTAGCAAAAGTTAAAAGACCTGAAAGGACCAAACTGCTTCCAAGTACCTCAACCATGCCAAAAAACAAAGTTTAAACATATTCATAAGAATACAAAAATATCCAGCAACCAACAAGGTAAAATTTATACTGTCTGACATTCAATCAAAAATTATTAGCATTCAAAGAAATAGGACAATATGACCTATAATGAGGAGAGAAATCCATCAATTGCATAAATGACACAGATGATAAAATTAGTACAAACATTTAAAAATGACACCTACAATTATCTGAGATGAAAAACATGCTGGAGGGGTGGCTGGCTGGCTTAGTTGGAGAGGCATGGGACTCTTGATCTTGGGGTTGTGTTTATTTAAAAATAAAATCTTAAAAAAAATTGTTTTTAATCATGCTGCAATGGTATTGGCACAAAAACAGACACATAGACCAATGGAATAGAATAGAAACCCCAGAACTAGACCCACAAACTTATGGCCAACTAATCTTTGACAAAGCAGGAAAGAACATCCAATGGAAAAAAGACAGTGTCTTTAACAAATGGTGCTGGGAGAACTGGACAGCAACATGCAGAAGACTGAAACTAGACCACTTGCTCACACCATTCACAAAAATAAACTCAAAATGGATAAAGGACCTGAATGTGAGACAGGAAACCATCAAAACCCTAGAGGAGAAAGCAGGAAAAGACCTCTCTGACCTCAGTCGTAGCAATTTCTTACTTGACACATCCCCAAAGGCAAGGGAATTAAAAGCAAAAATGAACTACTGGGACCTTATGAAGATAAAAAGCTTCTGCACAGCAAAGGAAACAACCAACAAAACTAAAAGGCAACCAACGGACTGGGAAAAGATATTTGCAAATGACATATCGGACAAAGGGCTAGTATCCAAAATCTATAAAGAGCTCACCAAACTCCACACCCAAAAAACAAATAACCCAGTGAAGAAATGGGCAGAAAACATGAATAGATACTTCTCTAAAGAAGACATCCGGATGGCCAACAGGCACATGAAAAGATGCTCAACGTCGCTCCTCATCAGGGAAATACAAATCAAAACCACACTCAAATATCACCTCATGCCAGTCAGAGTGGCCAAAATGAACAAATCAGGAGACTATAGATGCTGGAGAGGATGTGGAGAAACGGAACCCTCTTGCACTGCTGGTGGGAATGCAAATTGGTGCAGCCGCTCTGGAAAACAGTGTGGAAGTTCCTCAAAAAATTAAAAATAGACCTACCCTATGACCCAGCAATAGCACTGCTAGGAATTTACCCAAGGGATACAGGAGTACTGATGCATAGGGGCACTTGTACTCCAATGTTTATAGCAGCACTCCCAACAATAGCCAAATTGTGGAAAAAGCCTGAATGTCCATCAACTGATGAATGGTTAAGAAATTGTGGTTTAGGGGCGCCTGGGTGGCTCAGTCGGTTAAGCGTCTGACTTCGGCTCAGGTCATGATCTCATGGTCCATGAGTTCGAGCCCCGCGTCGGGCTCTGTGCTGACAGCTCGGAGCCTGGAGCCTGCTTCAGATTCTGTGTCTCCCTCTCTCTCTGACCCTCCCCCGTTCATGCTCTGTCTCTGTCTCAAAAATAAATAAACATTAAAAAAAAAAATTTTTTGGGGGCGCCTGGGTGGCGCAGTCGGTTAAGCGTCCGACTTCAGCCAGGTCACGATCTCACGGTCCGTGAGTTCGAGCCCCGCGTCAGGCTCTGGGCTGATGGCTCGGAGCCTGGAGCCTGTTTCCGATTCTGTGTCTCCCTCTCTCTCTGCCCCTCCCCCGTTCATGCTCTGTCTCTCTCTGTCCCAAAAATAAATAAAAAACGTTGTAAAATTAAAAAAAAAAAAAAAAAAATTTTAAATAAAAAAAAAAAAAAAAAAGAAATTGTGGTTTATATACACAATGGAGTACTACATGGCAATGAGAAAGAATGAAATCTGGCCCTTTGTAGCAACGTGGATGGAACTGGAGAGTGTTATACTAAGTGAAATAAGACAGAGAAAGACAGATACCATATGTTTTCACTCTTATGTGGATCCTGAGGAACTTAACAGAAACCCATGGGGGAGCGGAAGGGGGAAAAAAAAAAGAGGTTAGAGTGGGAGAGAGCCAAAGCATAAGAGACTCTTAAAAATTGAGACCAAACTGAGGGTTGATGGGGGGTGGGAGGGAGGGGAGGGTGGGTGATGGGTATTGAGGAGGGCACCTTTTGGGATGAGCACTGGGTGTTGTATGGAAACCAATTTGACAATAAATTTCATATATTGAAAAATAAATAAATAAATAAATAAGTAAATAAAAATCATGCTACATAGGATGAATAGGTTATACATGAAAGAAAACATTAGTGAAGTTGAAGAAAAAGCAATAGAACCTATTCAAACTAAAAGAGAGAAAAGGACCAAAAAAAAAAAAAAAAAAAAATTAAGAGCACCAGTGAGCTGTGCAAGTTCCAAGCACCTTGACATATGTGTAATTGGAGTCCACAAAGGAAAAGAGAAAGGACGAAAAGAGAAAAAAAAAAAAAAAAATTAAAGAAACAGATAAAAAATTTCCAAATTTGATATAAACCATAAATCCATACATTCAAGAAAACTCAGCAAACCCCAAGCACAAGAAACATTAAAATTACATCAAAGCACATCAAAACCAAATTCCTTAAAAAGTGGTAAAGAGAAAATATTAAAAAGGAGCTAAGGAGAAAATAAACACATTATTATTTTTTTTTTTTAATAAATGTTTATTCGTTTTTGAGAAAGAGAACATGAGCAGGGAGGGGCGGGGGGGTAGAGGATCCAAAGAGGGCTCTGCACTGACAGCAGCAATCCCAATATGGGGTTCAAACTCATGAACCGTGAGATCAGGACCTGAGCCGAAGTTGGATGCTCAACTAACAGAGCCACCCAAGCACCCCAAAAACACATTCGTAAAGAAGAAAAAAGGAGATTTCTCATCTGAAACAGTGAAGCCAGAGGAAAGTGAAGAAATACCTTCAAAGCATTGAAAGAAGTGTCAACCTAGAATTCTATACGTGGCAAAAATATCTTTCTGAAATAAACTTTTTCAGACACATGAAAGCTGAAAGAATTCATCACCAGCCAACTAAAAAAATAAATAAATAAATAATTTAAAGAAGTCCAGGCAAGAGGAAAACAATACCAGATGGAAATCAATCTACACAGAATAATTATAAAAGATTTTTTTCTATGTTAAATTTTTTTTAAGTTTATTTATTTATTTATTGAGAGAGAGAGAGAGAGAGAGAGAGAGAGAGAGAGAGAGAGAGAGAGAGAAAGACAGGGTAAGCACAAGCAGGGGAGGGGCAGAGAGAAGGAGAGACAGAATCCCAAGCAGGCTCTACGCCATCAGCACAGAGCCCAATGTGGGGCTCAAACTCACAAACTGTGAGATCATGACCTGAGCCAAGATCAAGAGTCAGATGCTTAACCAACTGTGCCACCCAGGCACCCCATTCCTATGTTAAATCTGTTTAAAAGACACCTATTTAAAGCAACAGTAGTAACAAAGTATTGTGAAGTTTATTATATAACTAGAAGTAAAATGTAGGACATCAATAGCCCAAAGGTGGGTAGGGGGAAAATAAAAATATACTATTGTAAGATTCTTATAGTGTACAAGAAGTAGTACAGTAACACTTGAAAGCAGACTGTGACAAAGTAAACATGCATACTATACACCCTAAAGTAATCACCAAAATTACACAGAGTTATGGCCAGTAAGGCAACAAAAGACATAAAATAGAAACAAAAAAATAATCAACTTAAAATAAGAGTTAAAAAGAACAAAAGGAAACAAAAAAAAAACAGGACAAACAGGACAAAATAGCAAGGTAGTAGAATTTTACTTAACTATATTTTTAAAAATTGCACTACATTCAAAATGCCTAAAAACTCCAATTAAAAAGAAGCTCTAGTGGGTATATTAACATTAAACAAAGTATACTTCAGATCAAAGAATCACTATGTATAATTGATAAAAAGGTCAATTTGCCAAAAAGATACAGCAATTACAAACATATGCACCCAACAATAGAGCTCCAAAACACATGGAGCAAACATTGATAAAAGTGAAGGAGGAAACAGATAGTGCTACAATAACTGTTGAAGACTTAACTACTGATAAGGATATTCAGGTCTACAACAACACTATAGACTAACTACACCTAACACGCGTATAGGCCACTCCGCCTAACAACAGAGTACACATTCTTCTCAAGTGCTCAATCACAAAGCTAGTATCAATACATGTTTAAAAACTGACAAAAAATGCAATCATACAAAATATCTTCTACTACCACAATGGAATGAAGCTGGAAATCAGCAACAGGATGAAAAACCTTATGACTCACAAATACACAGAAATTAAACAACACTCTTTTCAACAACCAATGGATCAGAGAAGAAATCACAAGGAAAATGTGCGTGTGTGCGCTCATGCGCACTCTCTCTCTCTCTCAAATAAAAAATAAAGAGGCACCTGGGTGGCTCAGTCAGTTAAGCATCTGGCTCCAGATTTCAGCTTAGGACATGATCTCATGGTTTGTGAGTTCAAACCCTGCAACTGGCTCTGTGCTGACAACTCAGAGCCTGCTTGGGATTCTCTCTCTCCCTTTCTCTGCGTCTTCCCCACTTATGATAAAAATAAATAAATAAATAAACTTAAAAAAAAAAACAAAAAAGAGGGGAAAAAATCGCAAATCAATAACCTATGTCTTGAGGAATTAGAAGAGAGAGACCAAAAAAAAAAGGTAAATTAACTAAACCCAAGCCCAGCAGAAAGATCAATGAGAACAAAAGTTGGTTCTTTGAAATGACCAACAAAATTGACAAACCTTTACCTACAATGACTAGGAAATAAAGAGATAAGATTCAAATAACTAGAATCAGATGAAAGTGGGGACATTATTACTGACATATGTACACAGAAATAAAAATCAAATCCATCAACATATTAAAATAATACATCACAACCAAGTGGTGTTGGGTCCAAGAACACAGGATGACTTATCTTTCTCTTCTTTTTTTACTTAATTTATTTATTTTGAGAGAGAGAAAGCATGAGTGGGGTAGGGTCAGAGAGAGAGGAGACAGAGAGAACCCAAGTAGACTCTGTACTGCCAGATCAGAACCCAATGTGGGAGAGATCATGACCCCAGCCTAAGTCAGATATTTAACCAACTGAGCTACCCAGTCACCCTGGGATCATTTATCATTCTAAAATCAGTCAATGAGAGGGGCCTGGGTGGCTCAGTCAGTTAAGCACCAGACTTTGGCTCATGCATCATCTCATGGTTGGTGACTTTGAGCCCAACGTCGGGCTCTGGGCTGACAGCTCAGAGCCTGGAGCCTATTTCAGATTCTGTGTGTCCCTCTCTCTTCTGACCCTCCCCCACTTGCTCGTGCGTGTGTGCGCGTGTGCTCTCTCTCTCTCTCAAAAAACAAAAAAATTAAAGAAAAATTTAAATCAATGTAACAGAAAAACAATATATCATCTCAATACAGAGCAAACAAGTACAAGACGAAATCCAACATGCTTTCCTGATTTAAAAAAAAAATAAATCTCAGCAAATTAGGTATAAAAGGGAACTTCTTTAGTATGATAAAGTGCATTTACCAAAAACCTACGGCTAATATAATATTAATGGCGAAAGACTGAATGTTTTCTCCCTAAGATCAGACAAAAGAGATGTATGCTGTCACCACTCAACATTGTACTGAAGGTTCTATTCTAGCCAGTGTAATCAGGCACCTGGCAGGATATATAAAAATTAATATAAAAATTAATGCAAGGGGTGCTTGGCTGGCTCGGTCAGTAGAGCATGAACTCTTGATCTTAGGGTCATGACTTCGAGCCCCATTTTTGGCACAGAGTTTGCTTTTAAAAAAAGTAATTCATAATGAATGATAGACCTAAATGTAAAACCTGAAACTCTTAAACTTTTAGAAGAAAACATAAGGGAAAATCTTTTTTTTAATGTTTTTATTTATTTTTGAGACAGAGACAGAGCATGAGCAGGGGATTTTTTATATTAAAAAAATGTTAATGTTTATTTTTGAGAGAGACAGAGACAGAGTGCAAGCAGGGGAGGAACAGAGAGAGAGGGAGACACAGAATCCGAAGCAGGCTCCAGGCTCTGAGCTGTCAGCACAGAGCCCGATGCGAGGCTCAAACTCACACACTGTGAGATCATGACATGAGCTGAAGTCAGATGCTTAACCGACTGAGCCACCCAGGCACCCCTAAGGGAAAATCTTTGAGAGCTCTTGAGTTAGTAAAAATCTCCTGGTTTCCACACCTAAAACACAATTGATTAAATAGGTTGATAAATTAGATCCCATCAAAGTTTATGGTTTCTGCTCTTCAAAAGACACTGTCTGGCACAAAAACAGACACTCAGATCAATGGAACAGAATAGAGAACCCAGAAATGGACCCACAAATGTATGGCCAACTAATATTTGACAAAGCAGGAAAGAATATCCAATGGAATAAAGACAGTCTCTTCAGCAAGTGGTGCTGGGAAAACTGGACAGCGACAAGCAGAGAAATGAACCTGGACCACTTTCTTACACCAGACACAAAAATAAGCTCAAAATGGATGAAAGACCTCAATGTAAGACAGGAAGCCATCAAAATCCTCGAGGAGAAAGCAGGCAACAACCTCTTTGACCTTGGCCACAGCAACTTCTTACTCAACACGTCTCCAAAGGCAAGGGAAACAAAAGCAAAAATGAGCTACTGGGACCTCATCAAAATAAAAAGCTTCTGCACAGCGAAGGAAACAATCAGCAAAATTAAAGGCAACCAACAGAATGGGAGAAGATATTTGCAAATGACATATCAGATAAAGGGTTAGTATCCAAAATCTATAAAGAACTTATCAAACTCAACACCCAAAAAAACCCAAATAATCCAGTGAAGAAATGGGCAAAAGACATGAATGGATACTTCTCCAAAGAAGACATCCAGATGGCCGACCGACACATGAAAAAATGCTCAACCTCACTCATCATCAGGGAAATACAAATCAAAACCACAATGAGATACCACCTCACACCTGTCAGAATGACTAACATTAACAACTCAGGCAAGAATGCAGAGAAAGGGGAACTCTTTTGCACTGCTGGTGAGAATGCAAACTGGTACAGCGACTCTGGAAAACATATGGAGGCTCCTCAAAAAATGAAAAATGGAACTACCCTAAAACCCAGCAATTGCACTACTAGTTATCTATCCAAGGGATACAGGTGTACTGTTTCGAAGGGGCACATGCACCCCAAGGTTTACAGCACCACTATCAACAATAGCAAAAGTATGGAAGGAGCCCAAATGTCCATTGACCAATGAACGGATAAAGATGCGGTATGTATGTACATACATGTACATATACACGATGGAGTACTACTCGGCAATCAAAAAGAATGAAATCTTACCATTTGCAACTACATGGATGGAATTGGAGGGTATTATGCTAAGCGAAATTAGTCAGAGAAAGACAAATATATGAGTTCACTCATATGAGGACTTTAAAAGACAAAACAGATGAACATAAGGGGAGGGAAACAAAAATAATATAAAACCAGGAAGGGGGACAAAACATGAGACTCTTAAATATGGAGAATAAACAGAGGATTACTGGAGGGGTTGTGGGAGGAGGGATGGGCTAAATGGGTAAGGGGCATCAAGGAATCTACTCCTGAAATCATTATTGCACTATATGCTAACTAATTTGGATGTAAATTATAAAAAAAAAATTAAAATTAAAGAAAAAACTAATTAATTAATTAAAATAATAAACATAAAAAATAAAATAAAAATCAGTGTATGTAAAAATAAATAAACACTAAAAAATTTTTTTAAAAAGGATTCTGTATTTTGTCAAATGAAAAAAAAATACACTATTAAGGAAAAGACAAGCTACAACAACAAATTCCCAGGCTCATGGAGCTTACATTTTAGTGGAGTCGGATAATAATCAAATATATAATATTGTGCCAGATGATCGTAAGTGGTATATGGTAGAAGTCAAATAAATAAAATGAAGAAATAAACAGTGACAATGGTTACACTACAGATAGAAAAACCTTCCAAGACCTCTATGAAGAGGTGACATTTGTTCAGAGACCTGAGTAAAGTGAGGGAATAATATATAAAATAAAACAAACAATAAATCAACTTACCACAGGTTCGCATTATAAGCTATGTTAATATGTTTTGTACCTTAGGGTTTACATGTGTATGAGTGATGCAAAATATTTAAAATATTTTATTCCCTTAGAAAGTTTTTTAATTTTTTTAATGTTTATTTATGTTTTGAGAGAGAGACAGAATGTGAGCAGGGGAGGGGCAGAGAGAGAGGGAGCCACAGAACTCGAAGCAGGCTCCAGGATCTATGCTGTCAGCACAGAGCCCGACATGGGGCTCGAACTCACAAACTGAGATCATGACCTGAGTCCAAGTCAGATGCTTAACCAACTGAGCCACCCAGGCACCCCCCCCCCCCTTAGAAAGTTTAAATATTGTCTCTTCAATCTGGTTGGTATATTCAACTTATTACGCAGGTCCCTTTCATTGCTAACAGAGGGCTAAAAACAAAACAAAATTGTATTTTCATATTGCATTTCCATTAATATATTTTCTATCTCTGGGCACCTGGGTGGCTCAGTCAGTTAAGGGTCCAATTCTTGGTATCAGCTCAGGTCATGGTCTCACAGTTCATGGGATCAATCCCAAACAAACCTTTTTGGGATTCTCTTTCTCTCCTTCTTTCTCTGCCCTTCCTCCAAGAACTGGCATACAGATGTGCCCGCCCGCTCTCTCTCTCTCTCTCTCTCTCAAAATAAATAAAATAAACATTAAAAAATATTTTTTGGGGGGCACCTGGGTGGCTCAGTCGATTAAATGTCCAACTCTTGGTTTGGGCTCAGGTCACGATCTCATGGTTTCACGAGTTCAAGCCCTATGTTAGGCTCTGTGCCAGCAGCGCAGAGCTTGCTTGAGATTCTCTTTCTCTCCCTCTCTCTGCCCCTCCCCTACTTATGCTGTTTCTCTCAAATAAATAAACTTAAAAAAATTTTTTAAAAATATATTTTCTATCTCTCCAGTAAGGGAGAGGGGAGATAAGTTACAGTACGGGAGAAAATATTTGCAAATTACACATCTGAAAAAGGATTATATCCAGAATACACAAAGAGCTCTCAAAATACAGCAATAAGACAAACAATTATAAAAATACAGGCAAAAGATTTGAACTGATGTTTCTTTTTTTTTTTTTTTAATGTTTATTTATTTTTGAGACAGAGAGAGACAGAGCATGAACAGGGGAGGGGCAGAGAGAGAGGGAGACACAGAATCTGAAGCAGGCTCCAGGCTCTGAGCTGTCAGCACAGAGCCCGACGTGGGGCTCGAACTCACGGACCGCAAGATGGTGACCTGAGCAGAAGTCGGCCGCTTAACCGACTGAGCCACCCAGGCGCCCCGATGTTTCATCAATCAAGATAGATGGCAATTAAGTACATGAAATGATGCTCAAGGTCATTTATCATCAGGGAAATGCAAATTACTACAGTAATATTCCACTACATTACTATTAGAAAGCTTAAAATTTTTAGAAGACTGACCATGCCAAATTTAGTGATGAAATAGAGCAACTAGAACTCTAATACACTGCTGATTGAAAATATAAAAATGATACAAGCATTTTGGAAAAGTTTTCCATTTCCTTAAAAGTTAAACACGTATCTACTATGTGGCCCAACCTTTCTACTCCTAATTATCCAAGAGAAATGAAAGCAAATGGGGTACCTGGGTGGCTCAATCAGTTGAGCGTCCAACTTTGGCTCAGGTCATGATCTCACACAGTTTGTGGGTTCGAGCCCCGCTTCGGGCTCTGTGCTGACAGCTCAGAGCCTGGAGCCTGCTTTGGATTCTGTGTCTCCTTCTCTCTTTGACCCTCCCCCACTCATGCTCTGTCTCTCAAAAATAAATAAATGTGAAAAAAAAATTTTAAAAAGAAGTGAAAGCAAATATAAAGACTTATACACAAATATTCATAGCAAGTTTGTTTGTAATAACCATAAAGTAAAACAAGCCAAGCATCTATGAGCAGGTGAACGGATAAACTGTAGTACATCCATACAATGGAATAATACTATGCAATTAAAAAAAAAAAAATGAACTACTGGGGCTCCTGGGTGGCTCAGCTGGTTAAGCATCTACTTTGGCTCAGGTCACAATCTGAGGGTTGGTGGGTTTCTGTCCCACATGGGGCTCCACACTAGTCTGAAGCCTGCTTGGGATTCTCATGCTCTCCTCTCTCTGCCCCTCCCTTCCTGGTGCTTTCTCTCTCAAAATAAACAAACTTAAAAAAAAATGAACTACTGATATACAACATGAATAAATTTCAGAATTATGCTAAGTGAAAGCAGACAAACAAGACTGCATACTACATGATCCTGTTTACATAAAATTCCAGAAAATGCAAACTAATCTGCAGTAACAGAAATAAGATTAGTGGCTGACTGAGGTGAAGGAGTAAGGCAAAGAGAGACTCAAAGAAACTTTGGGGAGGGATATGTTCATTATCTTAATTATGGTGATTGTTTCACATGTGTACACATACATCAAAACTTAGTGTATACTCTAAATATGTGCAGTTTATTGCATATATTTATACCTCAATGAAACGGTTTTTTAAAGTCAGGCTTTTTCTTTCCTCAAAAATTAGAGGTAGAGGAGCGCCTGAGTGGTGGCACAGTTGAGTGTCCAACTCTTAATTTCGGCTCAGGTCATGATCTCCCAGTTCCTGGGATTAGCCCATGGGCTCCTTGCTGAGTGCTGAGCCTGCTTGGGATTCTCTCTCTGCCCTTCCCCCACTCTTGCTCTCTCTCAAAATAAACACACACAAAAATGAGAGGTAGTAACTACACTAAGAAAAGATTTTCCCCACAGATTTTAATTTCTTTATTCAAATTATTATAGGGAAAATTCAAAGCACTTTCCTGGGTCATTCATGGACGTCAACAAAATACCTTTTCTTTGGGGCACCTGGGTGGCTCAGTTGGTTGAGCGTCCAACTTTGGCCCAAGTCATGATCTCAGTTTGTGGGTTCGAGCCTCGCATCGGGCTCTGTGCGGACGGCTCAGAGCCTGGAGCCTGGTTCAGATTCTGTGTCTCCTTCTCTCCCTGCCCCTCCTCCACTCGCACTCTGTCTCTCAAAAATAAATAAATGTTAAAAAAAAAATGAAAAAAACCATTTAAAAAAATACCTTTTCTTTTGTTGTTGTTGTTTTTTGAGAGCTGACGGTGAGGGGCAGAGAGAGAGAGAGAGAGAGAGAGAAAGAGAATCTTAAGCAGGCTCCACATTGAGCACAGAGCCCAATGTGGGGTTCTATCCCACAACCCTGGGATCATGACCTGAGCAAAAATCAAGAGTGGGATGAGCAGGGCACCTGGGTGGCTCAGTCTCTTAAGGATCCAACTCTTGATTTTGGCTCACATCATTATCTCATGGTTCATGAGATCAAGCCCTGTGTTGGGCTCCACACTGACAGTACACAGCCTGCTTAGGATTCTCTCTCCCTCTCTGCTCTTCCCTTGCCTGCATGCACTCTCTCTCTCTCAAAATAAACAAAAAATATATATTTTTTGTTCAACTGACTGAGCCATCCAGGTGCTCCAAAATGTATTTTCTTTTAAAAATTCAAGTTACAGACTCTCACAAAGAGAACATAAAACTTTAACTAAAATGTGAACATAAATTATTAAGTAATCACATTATCACTAATATGGAATAAAATCTGCCATGAAGTCTATACAGTTATGTGAAGATAAGGGGTAAGATTTTTTAAATAATCATCTTCAAATAATTCCTCATATGACAATTTTACTATGATCTTATCTAACACTCATCTTAACACTATATGACAGACTTATGAACACTATCCAGAGTCAATCTATCTAATGCTTAACTATTTTCTTTAGTAATATTAGAATTAAAGATGATGATACTTTATCAATTGGCCAAAAAAACCAAAACAAAAGAGACAACAGTTCTAATAAGTAGGTAAATATTTCATTTGTCACTTGTTTACAGTATCAAGCTTAAGAGGAGTTTTATTCAGTAAGGTACAGTAGTGACTAATACGGAATAAAAAGCTCAAATTATAATTCCTTTCAAACAATAGTGGTACAGTTAGAAAATTCTTTGTTTCAACATAAAATACACAGCCTACAAAATACTTGTCCCTGAAGAGTAACAACTGAAACGAACTTTCAAGCATTTGAAATATTGTTGTTTCACGTAAAAATATTTCAACATACCCGCTCCTTTCACCACTAATGATGTCACCACCCCCCTATCCCTGCCCCACCCCTTAAAAGGAAAAACAGCTGCCCCAACGGCTCCAGGCAACTAATGAAAACAGGAAGCAAAGAGTAACTGAATCTAGGGTAAACCTGGTTAGTAAAACCATTTTAAATGTTTCAGCTCACATCAGTAATTTACTTGGAAAGAAGTGAGTAGCAAGTAAACACATATGTAGCACAAGTCTATCTGGCAAAGTGCTTAATATATATGATATACTGAATCAAACATTCATTGTTCACCAGAATAAGTAGGTCAATCTAGATAACAGAGTAATGATAACAGCAAGTAAGTATGAACACTCAGGGTTTTACTAAACTTCACTGGAATTTATTTTGTGTTTAAATATAAAACTTGAAATTTCTAAGTTTTATAATCAACCATTCTAAGAACACTGAACACCGCTCTGAAACTTGGGTGGAAAGAATAAGAATAATTTTGAATGGTCTCTTCAAATTTTCTCACCAGCTTGAAATTTATTTTAATCTTCATAAATACAACTTTAACTGCATATTACATATATTAAACTAGTTTATGGAAAAAGAAGAGTTAAAGATAATCCTCCATCTGTAAGGCCTGGTATTGAACTAAATAAGGAGGCACATTGTATCTGTGTAAATGTGAGCCTGAGTGTGTGTAAAGTAGTAAAATTACTTTATTACAGTTGACTTTTTAAAAACATTTCCTTTGTTATGATACTAAGGATACTTACAAAATATTTCATATGACCTTGTTTTCCTTATGTTCTGACAACTTGCTAACAGCTTTAAATACACAATCTATATAATTAATACAAGTTATATATGAACTGTAAGGTATGTTGAACCAGAAGAATACTGACAATACTGCTGTGGGCCATTTCTACTGAAAGGAAAATGCACATCTGTAGAATCACTTTTACTGGCTGGTCTAACAGTAAGGAACAGGCTTCTTGCCTACTGCAAACCCTTGATAAGTCTCCACTCAGCATCTGTTTGATAAGTAGGCATACTTTACACATGGCCCTTGATAACGCTATTCCTTGACCAATGAGCAAGTAAACCAAGAAAGTATAGTGGTAAGTCAGTTTTAACATTACGTATGGCTTAGGGTCCCCTCTGTAACATGACCACAAACAAACCAACAAACTTACAAATGTATTCCCTAGAAAACAAGGGGAGTCAGATACAGGTATAGATTAATTTATCTAACAGTACTGGTGAAAATCTAAATTATAAAATCTATAGTTAATAGCACAGGAGCCAATGGCAGGCTGCCCCAGGATGGGCCACCATTTTCAGTTAAAAGCAAACAAAACCTAGCAGATTCAGAAGCTCTTTACCTGTCCCTCAACTGCCTGCTTCTATCAAGAAGAGAGCTAATAATAGAAACTCCTCTAAGAAACTTATCTTCATAACAAGGCAATCTTTGTCTTCCAACCATCTCCTCTCACCTTCCTGCTCAAGTTCTCTCTCCCCTTTGTATCTCCTCAAGCCCCTACCCTTCTCCTCAGCACATATAAGCATCATGTTGTCCATCTCTGGAATTTCTACGTCTGTGTGGAGTCCCCCTATGTATGCTATTAAATTTGATTTTTTCTTGTTAATCTGTCCCATGTTAATTTACTTCTTAGTCCAGCTAGGACTCTGAAGGGCAGAGAAAATTCCTCCCTCCCGACAATTGTGTCACCTCTAACTCAAAGAACAGCACTTTCAAACAAACCACAGCTTTGAAAGTATTTTTGTAACTCCTTCTAATCATAAAATATGTGAAGAAAATAATCACATAAAATATTTTGAGATATTTTCCCCAAAAGGGAGACTCCTTAAAACTGTTGTATTAAAATAAAACTGTGTTAAATGTTTCATTACCTCTTATCTTCTGAACACTTCGTAACAGCTTTTTGTTCATTTTCATTTCATTAGTTTCATTCAGAGTTCTATCATTTACCCTGCAAATATACTATACATTCCTGTAAAAGGCCAGCATTCATAGTTTGCACACCAAGTGAAAGCTAACAAATTGCAACTAACAAACTTGCGCACATATTATTTGCTATTCTCATACCCTTTTTCTTTTTTTGCACATTAACACTTCCAGACATGATACATTTTGATAGTAAGAGTCAGTCTCTTTCTCTAAAATAGAAGACCATAAGGTGAGATTTGTTTTGTTTTGCTGCTGTTTCCCAGTTCTTTTAACGGCGACTTGATACACACAGGCAGAAAAAAATGGAGCTCCTACGAGGACTTGATACACACAGGCAGAAAAAAATGGAGCTCCTAGACCTATACACTTGGCAGCTCTTTGCTCTTTAAAAGCTAATTCTTGTGTAAGCCTGAAAATGCAAGAATTGCACAAGTTCCTTTTAACGCTCTAAAACAGTCTTTGTGAAATCTTACTTTTGGTTCAGAAACGCATAAGAATCTTGGCTTGATTAACGTAATATTTTGCTAACATTTCAACATCAGGCCTTGGAACAAAAGCTTCTTTGTTCTCTGATGGAAAATAACAAAACTGAGAAGAGATCTTGTCAAGTGAGAAATGCAGTACCTGTTGCCTTGACTATCTGTTCTTCTTCAAGCAATAATATGTTCCAATTTCTAGTCTGAAAGGAACTGGAAAATACAAATTTACTTCACATGTTCCTAAAGTTCCTAAATATACAAGGGAGACCTGAATTTTATTATGTTCTCCTAAACATTCTACCACTGCTACTCCTGGAATTCTGTTACTTGAGCCATATCATACACAATACAGTATTTTTGTTCTATATCAACATATGAAAGTTTCTTCTAACAATGTTTTGAGTAACACCAGACCTTCAACAATAACATGGTTATTGACACAAAGAAAAAGAAAGCATGTAAAGAAGACATTTTTTTTTTAATTTTTTTTTTAACATTTATTTTTGAGACAGAGAGAGACAGAGCATGAACGGGGGAGGGGCAGACAGAGAGGGAGACACAGAATCAGAAGCAGGCTCCAGGCTCCGAGCCATCAGCCCAGAGCCCGACGTGGGGCTCGAACTCACGGACCGTGAGATCGTGACCTGAGCCGAAGTCGGACGCTTAACCGACTGAGCCACCCAGGCGCCCCAAGAAGACATTTTAAATGAATGCGCTTGAGGATATGTAGTATGCCATCTATTTCTTTAAAATATTGCTATAATTAACTAAGGTCTTTCAAAAGCATAAAGGTAACTAAGCCTGACATTTTTTACATTGAGCCAATATACAATTCTTTGCACCTTTAATAATAATTCTTGAACATTCTTTTAAAAAGGAGGTAAAAATTGTTTGATTTCAAAAAGAACGAATTATTTTACCCATGAGTTCCTGGCTCATCATTCAACTTTGTTCTAGCTGTAATCTTAACTCTCACCAAAAAAAAAAAAAAAAGATAAAAATCAGAAAGGCAGAAATAATCATCACAGTATTTTCACTTTTTGGTTTATAAATTCATTTATGGATTAGTCTGCTTATTTGGTAAAAATTCAGAGATACATAAGTTCAATGCCTTAATAATGCTAACATAACAGCTAACATTTACTAAGCATTCACATTTTTTCATGTATTATTCTAAGCACTATACATATTTCATCTGACTTCTCACAACCACCATATGAGTTAGGTGCTATTATCTTCATTATACAAAGAAGAAAACAGCATTGGGAAGTTAAATAATTTCACCAACATCACAGAATTCTACTTATGATGAAGAGCGTACATTCTAGAGCCACAATGCCTGGATTCAAAATCTGCCTCCAACACTAATTTAACTAGCTCTATGACTGAGCAAATTACACAATCACTTCAGTTTCTTTCCTCCACTCCAAAATGGCCAGATTTGGAACCAGGATTCAATACATTAATAAGTGCAAGGTGCTAAGAACACCAGCTGACACATAGTGCTTAATAATTCTTTATAATGCTAGAGCCCATGATGTTTAATATTTGCAGCCTCTGCACAATGTAGTACAGTGGTCTCTCTTTCTTAGTGGTTTTCCTTTCCATGGTTTCAGTTATCTGGTGTCAACTGCAACCTCCAGAAGCAGATGATCCTCCTTGTGTTATAGTCAGAAGATCAATAGTAGCTTAAGGTTACTTCACAATGCCTATGCCATTCACTTCATCTCATCTTGTGGGCACTTTATCATCTCATGTCATCACAAGAAGGGTGAGTACAGTATAAGAAGATACTCTGAGAGGGGCGCCTGGGTGGCGCAGTCGGTTAAGCGTCCGACTTCAGCCAGGTCACGATCTCGCAGTCCGTGAGTTCGAGCCCCGCGTCAGGCTCTGGGCTGATGGCTCGGAGCCTGGAGCCTGTTTCCGATTCTGTGTCTCCCTCTCTCCCTGCCCCTCCCCCGTTCATGCTCTGTCTCTCTCTGTCCCAAAAATAAAAATAAAAAACGTTGAAAAAAAAAAATTTAAAAAAAAAAAAAAAGAAGATACTCTGAGAGAACACATTCACCTAACTTTTATTACAGCTTTGTTCTACAAAACAACTGGCCTGGACTCTTCAAATACATCAATGTTTAGAAAACAAACAAAAAGCTGGGAACCTGCGGTGGATTAAAAATAATTAAAGGGACATGGCAACTAAATGCAATTAACTCGTGATCTCAGACTAGATCCGGGCACCAATGAATTAGGTTGAAGAATACTATACAGGTCATTATTGGAACCGCTCTGAAACTATTTTTTCCTGTGAAATTTTTAACATCCGCCATATATTAGATAATAATGTTACCTCCATGTTAAATGTGTAGTTTTACGGGACATCTTTGTTTTTAGGGTATTCAGGTAGATCATTTGAGGAATGAAGTGTCATGATGTCTGCGACTTACTTTTAAATGGTTCAAGGAGCACCTGACTGTCTCACTTAGTTAAGTGTCATGATCTCACAGTTCACGAGATCAAGCCCCGCATTGGGTCCCACATCCGGCCCCACATCGGGCTCTGCGCTGACAGAGTCTGCTTGGATTCTCTCCCTCTCTGCCCCTCCCCTGCTCTCTCTCTCTCAAAATAAATAAACATTAAAAAACAAAACGTTCAGGAAAAAAATGTATAAATGAAAAAACGTGGCATAATGTTAACTGGTGAATCCAAATGAAAGACATTCATTGAACATTATTGCACTTTTCTATATTGAAATTTATTGCAAATAAAAAGTTGGAATAAAAATTTAAAATTTCTGCACAGGAAAAGAGATTAAACACTAAGAAGGTATTTGCAACACCACAAATGAGAAAGGATTAGTAAATAAAGAGAGCTAGGAACTAATGATGGAAAAGTAAACAAGCCAAGAGAAATCTATAAACAGCAATTCACAGAAAAGGAAACCCTATAATAAATGGATGTAAAGAAGTTCAATCTCACTTATAATCAGGGAAAGGCAAATTAAAATGAAATTTTATTTGTTTTAAAATTTAAACGTCTAAACAGTATCAGTGTAAGCATATTGCAAACTGGGAACTCCCACAATCTGCTAAGATTTTGGATTTAGTATTCTGGAAAATAATTTGGCATTATCTAACAAAGTTGAAGATCTTCATACTCTACCACCTAAGATTTCCCTAAGCTTAGAATTCTCACATATGTAAATAAGATGACAATCCAAGAATGTTTATGCTTCATTAATAACAGCAAAAAAATCTTAAATACAGAGAACAAACTAGAGGTTGCTGGGGGGCGTTCTGGGTGGGAAGATGGCTAAATGGGCAAGGGGCATTAAAGAGGACATTTGTTGGGATGAATGAACACTGGGTGTTAACATGTAAGTGATGAAGCACTAAATTCTACTCCTGAAATCATTATTACATTATGTGTTAACTAACTTGGATGTAAATTTAAAAAAATAATTAATAAAAATAAATAAAATAAATAAAGATAATATTTTATTGTTTTGCTAAAAACTTTAGGTCTCATAGCTAGGTTCTTGCTTTATTCTAAATAGGAATCGAGATTTATTGTTTTAAAGTGATACTGTGTAGAAATTACGGATTTATTCCCTTGAAGAAACACCAAAGGTGACAGGTTCATGGTGGAATTCTCATTATACTTTATGATTAAAAAGCTGTATTATATACTATTCAATAAAATTAAACTTTACTTCAAAAAAAATCAGAAATACCTAAAAATCCATAAACTGGTTTATTCATATAATGCAATACTATAGGGCAACTAAAATGAACTAATAAAGACTTATGTATCCACATGCACTCATACCAAAAACAATGCTGAACAAAAAAACCATGCTGCAGAATCATATGTATAACATAAGAGTATATGTACTTTTATGGATATATACATATTAGTAAAAGTAAAAAAAAACATAACGGGAATGATAATTACTGAATTCATGACCATCTTTACCTCTAGAAGTGGGCAAGAGAAGGCAAGAGAGGGAAACAGGATCAACAAGGATACATACAGGCCTCAGCTGTATCTGTAGTTTTATCCGTTTGAAAAATTTATATTGAAAAAAGAAAACACACAATTAGAAAATAGAAAAAATATATACAGGGGTGTCTGGGTGGCTCAATCACTTAGGTGTCAGATTCTTGGTTTTGGCTCAGGTCATGATCTCATGGCTCAGGAATTCAAGCCCCACATCGGGCTCCGTGCTGACAGCTCAAAGCTTGCTTGGGATTCTCTCTCCCTCTCGCTCTGTCCCTCCCCTGCTCTCTCACACCTGCTCTCTCTCTAAATGAATAAACTAAAAAAAGACAGAAAACTACACAAAGTAAATATGATGGCCTACAAGGTGATCATTACATGCTTTTCTGTATGTTTAAAAACATTTGAAATATAAAAGTATTTCATATTTTAAAATAAATTTTAACATTAAAGAAACCCCATTAAACTGAACCAAGGAGCTTTTAAAACATATATGCCACTGGACGTCTGAAATGGAAACATAATAATTCCCAACAAACCATATATTTTTGTTTTTGTTTGTTTTATCCATTAAGTTTCAGGCTTCAGACTTCAGTTTTCTCTTTCCAAGCAGATCCTGACATAGCAGGCTTTTCCATCTTACACTCTTGATATTGCTTCCCAATCAAGATACACACAAAAGGTAGGAACAAATAATTCAGCGCTCTCCAAGTCAATTTAAACCTTCTGGTTCTGTACTCTACCCAAAAAGAGGGCAGTTTTTCTGCTCTGCTGGCAATTTTGCCATTTTTACTGGTTTTTTTTTTTTTTGGGGGGGGGGGGGCTTGCTAATAAGTTGTTTTCCATTTAAGAGAGAAAGAAGGAGGGGGCACGTGGGTAGCTCAGTGAGTTAAGCATCCGACTCCTGACTTCAGTTCAGGTCATGATATCACAGTCGTGGGTTCTAGCCCCATGTCAGGCTCTGCACTGGCAGTATAGAGCCTGCTTGATATTCGCTCTCTCCCCCTCTCTCTGCCCCTCACCCATTCACATGCTGTGTGTGTCTCTCTCTCTCAAAATAAATAGATAAACTTTAAAAAAGAAAAAAGAGGGAAAGAGGAAGAAAGGAAGGAACAAATGAAGGACAGCCACCATAAGCTCTGGTAACCAATCACAAAACGCAACCAAATTTCAAAAGTCATATATAAGATATGCTGTTTCAAATGACAAGGAATTTGGCAATCTGTAACAATCTGTAATCAACTTCCTTAAAGCAAACAACTTTTTTTGGTCTGAACCTAAAAAACAAAGCGAACACCAACCATTCATTAAAAAAGGTTAGCTTATTTCATTAATTCTGCTCTATTGCAAGAAACCCATGTAGCATTATCTTATAAAACAGCTTACCAGAAATTCTCTCTCCAGCCTTATCTCATACTATTACTCTACCGCTTTGTTTTAGTGAGAGCAACCTATTCATTAAACCCTCACTACATCCACTTTTGCATCTTCTTACTCTTGTGTCACCATCTTTCTCTATTCCCTGATCCCACAAACATGCAGTAATCTTCCCACTTTCAACAATAAACAGTAACAGCTAACATTTATAGAGAATTTAATGTATGCTAGTATTGCTTCAATGGAATTATCCCATTTAACCCACACAACCCTGTGAAATTTGTTCTATTTTCTCCTTTTTGGTGGTGAGAGAAACTGAGTGAGGCTGTTTTCCAAAGTTGCAGAGATGGTAAGTTGCAAGCCAGGTCTCAAACCCAGACTCCAAAAACTAGGCCCTCAAACATATGTGATGCTGTTTACTGGCTCAAAGCACTGACTGCCTTTATTGCTCAAATGTCACTTCACATATGCCCTGTGAATTTAACATTTTGTTTTCATTGATGTTAAGTGGTTCAAAATACTACATTCCTTCAACAAAAATTTACTGAGAGACTATATGCCGGGCAGTGTTGACTACTTGCTATAAAAGCATGTTATAGAGCCTCTACAAATGAAAAGTAGATGAATTCTTCAGATACACGGCCATCTCAGAAATATGGGTAAATGCAAAATTAAAAGCAGTATGTACAGGGACGTGTGGGTGGTTCACTCAGTTAAGCAACTGACTCTTGGTTTCAGCTCAGATCATGATCTCAGTTTCATGGGTTCAAGCCCTGTATCAGGCTCTGCACTGGCAGTGTAGAGCCTGCTTGGGATTCTTTCTCTCCCTCTCTCTGTCTACCCCTCCCCCATTCTCAGGGTCTCTGTCTCTCTCAAAATAAATAAGCTTTAAAAAAATACATACATAGTAATTTAAACTACATAAAAACAGGGGGCGCCTGGGTGGCTCAGCCAGTTAAGCACCGGACTTCAGCTCAGGTCATGATCTCATGGTTGGTGAGTTTGAGCACCAAGTCAGGCTCTGTGCTGACAGCTCAGAGCCTGGAACCTGCTTCGGATTCCGTGTCTCCCTTTCTCTCTTCCCCTCCCCTGCTCACACTCTGTCTCTGTCTCTCAAAAATAAATAAAACGTTAAAAAACTAAAAAAATAATAAACTACATAAAAACAATGCTTAGATGAGGAACTGGAAAAGAACAACAGCCATAAATAGTATGAAAAGGTTGGGGTTTGTTTTTTGTTCCTCAGTATTTCACTGAATTAAGCTTTTTGTTAAGAGCAATGAAAAGATGTATTAAAACAAACATGTTATGAGTGCTTTCTTTCCCCCATGAAACAGCAGAAACAGCCTAGAGACAGATGAATGAACATCCCTCCTCCTAACATCCCACTGTCAACTGGTTTCCTTTAGGAAGATAACACCTGATGTCAGTAGTAAGGCTTGCAGATATATAATACCTCTCTACATAAATCTCCCCACAATTACAAACTTTTGGAAACTTGTAGCTAATTACAAATTTTCATACATGGAATCAAATCGTGGAACTGACCAAAACCCTGCAGAACATCTCCTTCAGCCCTCTCATTTTACAGACTGATTACTAAATTCTAGGTTAATGACAGTAAATGCAGCAACCTATAAGAGCCGAAATTGTAGTGGCTTATATTGCAAAAGAAATGAATTTCAGAAACAAAGTCTATGTGTGCTAGCATTGGCCTATGGAGTTCTCATTTTAATTACTGACTAGCTGTGTCCTTTGGAACTTAACCTCTACAGGCCTGGACGTCTTCATCTAGATAAATTCTAACCATTGCTGAAAAGTGTCTCAGTAGGGGAGCCTAGCTGGCTCAGTGGGAGAGCAAGTGACTCTTGATCTCAGGGTTTTGAGTACAAACCCCACTTTGGGCGTGAAGCCTACTTTAAAAAACTTAAATTAGGAAAGAAAAATGTCCTAGTAAATTTCAAGAAGACCTAAATCACATTAAGTTTCCATGGTAAATGGTACTGTTTCAACATTCCTCCCTTCAAGTTAGTTAGCAGAAATTGCACCTGCTCTCTGAAGAGGCAAAATGAACAGTGTCCAGCCATTATGAAACAAATAGAGTTCAACCAAGAACCTCTCTGCACTCGGACACAAACAACCCTATAAAGTGACTAGTCACTGCAGAGCACTGTGCTTTGCAATACATCCCTCAAACCTAACGGGGCCGACCGCACTGGAAAAAACCAAATCTGACACCAAGCTCTACCGACTGCTTTTAAAAGCTGAGGCCTACTGACGTCAAACCCCCCAAACGTTATGCTTAACGACTAATGGTTCAGGCCTCTGATGTGCATCTCCCCTCTCGACTATCACCAGCTTCAGGGATCCCCAGAAAAGGAAAGGAACGGACCGCCACCGGACGGCTGACCCCGGACTTGGGAGCCCTTTGGAAAGAACGAGCATGGTTTTTGCGGCGGTTTGCGATTCGCGGTGAGCTTTCCAAGAAGCACTGCAAGGACAGAACTGGCATGTGGGCTATCAAGCTGGCAATTTCCGGCGGGTCTTGCTAAAACGCTGTCAACCTCGCCTCCTTCCACAGCTGTCCGCTAGTTCCCTGGGGTCCACCCCGAAAGCGCAGGGGTTGAGGCCCATCAAGAGGGCGGAAACGCTGGCCTCTGGCGAGGACTGCGAAAGCCGGCGTCGGCCGGAAAAATAAGCAGAACTGAGTAAAGAGGTATCCGCCTGAGGCGGGGTGGGGGCTGCCACCAGCGTGAGGAAAGCGGGGGAACAGGACGTGACACGACGAGGCTGGCTCTGAGGAGACGAAGGGCCGCGCTCCGAGGGGAAGGCGAGTCCCGACGAGCCGAAGGCATGGAAACAATGGCGCGGGCGTGACGTGAGGCTGGGGGCGTCGCCGCGACGCGGAGGTAGGGGCCAATCTGAGGCAGGGGCGAGCTGCGGGGGGGAAGGGGTGGGAACGCCGTGCGGGGACGCCGGCGCCGAGCCCTCAGACACGCAGGCGAGCGCTGGGAGGGGCGCAGCGGCCCGGGTGGGGCAGGGGCAGGCGCTGGCCCCCGGTCCCCGGTCCCCGGTCCCAAGTCGCGCGCTCGGACACGCACCCTCCCTCGCGTGCTTGCTGGCTCGCTCGCCCGCTCCCTCCCCGCCCTCCCGCGGGTCCAGCCGCACTCACCGGCCCCGCCGCACGGCAGCAATCCCAGCGCGCAACTGCCGCAGCCGCCTCGGCGCGCGCCTTCCCCGCCCCCGCCGCCCTGGCACCGCCCCCAGCTCGCGCCCTGCCAGGGACCGGCGCGCTGTTCTTTCCCCAGCTCCGCCGCATAACCCGGTCGCCACGACGCTCCCTAGCTGGTCTGGCAGAGAGGAGCCGCGATGCTGGCGTGCGCGCCTCGGGCTCTAGCGCTCAGGTTTGCTAGATCCACAAACAACAGAACATCAGTTGTTGCCGAGCTGTGGGGTAACGCGTGTTGACAATCCTTACATGTCTTTTAGGTCTGCATCCCTTGGCCTTGTGCCCCGCCCCTCAGCAAGGCCCGGGGCTACCTAGCCTTGGCCAACGCTCCAACGCTTTTCCTTAGAGGGATGGGGTACCCTTTTTCCCAGTCACAAAATCTTCTGGTCGAATGGACCTCAAAGCCACTCTGGTCCAGACCCCCATAGCACCCTTGAATCCCATTGACAATTAAAAGCACTAGCTTTGGAGTTTGTCAGAACAGGCTGGAATTCCAGTTCCACCACTTACAAATTGTGTGACCTTGGGCAAATTACCTGACCTCACTACCTAGTTCCCTCATCTATAATACAGGAACAGATAACAATAGTACGTACAGGTGTTACAGGATGAAATAGTAGAGGGAAGGTGCTTAGCACAGTCCCGGCACACAGCACTCAATAAATGTTTGTATTGACCCACCACCAATTCTAAAGAAGACCCCAAGTGACAGAAAGCCCACTATTTCCAGAGCAATGCATTCCTCAGCAGCGCTGACAACCGGTCATAAAGTGTTTCTGAAGCCTCTACTTTCTGGCCCAAGTCCTATCCCTTGGGAGCCTCAGAGAACAAACAGGTCTAATCTCTCTTTGACTTCTACTTTTCAGATACTTGAAGATTTCTGCCCAAGGTCTTCTTTTGTTCTGGACCAGTATCTCCCTTTACTGGGGGAGGGAAGGTCTTTGTCCTCATTCTCCTCATGAACCTAGTAGGTTTGAATGTGGCTCCTGTAGAGTATATCACCCAAAACGGAATCAAATGTTTGTAGTACCATCAGAGCAAAGCAGTCCCCTAACTTCCTCCTTATAGGACTTACTGCCTTCCATTCACACAGTGAAGTTCTTGGCTTCCGCACTATTGACTCATTGCGCTTGCCATCAACTAAAACCTTCAAGACTTTTAAATAACTGCTCTGCTGGAGCATTTTTTTTTACCTCTCTGGTGGTTTTTGAGCCAACTTCAATTCAGGTCAGCTGAGGACAGGCCTTGGACCTCTCACCTACTAGATTTTTCAGGATTATGTGAGAAAAAGGAATAGGAGTTGGAAGTTCATCTAATACCATCTTTAAACCAAGTGTTTTTGGGAAAAGGTCAGGGTTTCTGTCTAAAGACCATCCCACTGAGCAAATAAAATGCATGCATATATATATATATATATATATATATATATATATATATATGTGTGTGTGTGTGTGCATATATATGTATATATATACATACACACACACACACACACACACACACATATATATATATATGTATATAAAATCCAACAGCAAGAAAAAGTGCACACACACAAACACACACAAACTAAAAGGAAATATATAAGTATGTTACTCAGGGTGGTTTCTTCTTTATACTTTTCCATAAATTTCCCAGGTTTTCTACATTGTTTATACTACTTTTATAATCGAGAACTGTGTTTCCAAAAAAAACCAGAACAAGTAATTTTAAAAATCAGAGACATGTAATAACTTTAAAAATTGGGAAACAAACTTAAGACATAACTGACTAAGAAAAAATTTGTAATATATAAAACAAAGGATTTGTATCTGGAACATACAAAGGATTCTTAACAAATCAATAAGAAGAAAAATCTACTAGAAAAATGGGCAAATAATATAAATAGGCAGCTCACAGAAAATACAAATTGCTAACAAACACACAAAAAAATACTATCTCACTGGTAACCAAGGAAATGGAAATTAAAACTGAGATTGGCAACAATTTTCAATCTTCATAATATCAAAAGAATATAAATTGGCATCTCCACTTTAGAGGGCAACTGAACAACATCTATTAAATCCATGTCTCAGCAATACCACTTCTACTTATCTAACTGTATGTAATATGGAGGTGTGTATAAGGATAATTACTATGATATTGTTAAAAAATAAAATGTGAGGGTGCTGGGGTGGCTCAGTCAGTTGAGCGTCCAACTTTTGATTTCAGCTCAGGTCATGATCTTACTGTTCATGAGATCCAGCCCTACATCAGGCTCTGTGCTAACAGAAAAAAGTTAAATAAACTTAAAAAATAAAAAATATTTAAAGTTAAATAAATAAAGTTAAATAAACTTTAAAACAATAAAAAATATTTAAAGTTAAATAAACTTTTAAAATTTTTTAAAAATTAAATTTAAAGAAAGAAAATGTGGAATCAGCCTTAATGCCCATCATTAGGGGAGTGGCTAAATAAAATTTAGAATGCTCATAATGGAATTCTATAGAGGATTTAAAAGAAGTGACCTTGATCTATATGTTAATATAGATTTATCTCAAAATCATATAGCTGAATGTAAGCAGCAAGTTGCAGCATGATATATAATATGTATATTATATTGATATTTTAAAAAAATCTTCCTCAAAATGGATAACTTCAGTCTAATTATGAAAAATCATCAGACAAACCCAAATCAAGGGATATTCTACAAAATACCTGACCTGGACTATTCAAAAGGATTAAGGTTGGGGTGCCTGGCTGGCTCAGTTGGGAGAGCATGTAACTCTTAATCTCAGGGTCAAGAGTTCGAGCCCCATGTTGGGTGCAGAGATTACTTAAAAGTAAATAAATAAATGAACTTAAAAAAAATGGAAGCCTTTAAAAAAAAAGTGTTAGGGTCATGGAAGTCAAGGAAAGACTGAGAACTGTCACAGGCTGGAGGAAGCTAAAGAGAAAACTAAATGCAATGTTGGATCCTGGAACCATAAAAACACATTAGTGGAAAAACTGGTAAAGTTTTAACAAAGTTTATAATTTAATAGTATATTGTACCAGTGTTAATTTCTTAGTTTTGACCATTAAACCAGAGTTATGGAACCTGTTAACATTAGGAGAGGCTGAGTGAAGGTATACTGGAACTTTCTGTTAAGATCTTTGCAACTCTTCTGTGTATCTAAAATTATTTCAAAATAAAATGTTAAAACACTTTGCAACTCTCCTGTAAACTAAAATTACTTTCAAAATAAAATGTTAAAATAGACATAAATACCATTATCTCTTATCAACACTGCTATAGACAATGTTTGTATCCCCTTCTAAATTCAGATGATGAAACCTAATGCCTAATGTGATGGTGTGTAAAGGTGGGGCCATTGAAAGGTAATTAGGTCATGAGGGCAGAGTCCTCATAAATGGAATGAGTGCCCTTATAAAAGAGACCCCAGAAAACTTCCTACCTTCTCTGCTCTGTAAGGACAAAGTAAGAAGACAGCTGTCTCTGAACCAGGAAACAAGCCTTCACCAAATCTGCTGGTGCCTTGCTCTTGGACTTCCCAGCCTCTAGAACTGTGAGGAATTTTATAGGCTACTAAGTGACTGGTATACTATTATAGCACCCCAAACTAAGACAATCACACATTAAATTTGTAAAAGATTTTTAAAACAGGTTATAAGGCTACATGCCAAACTCATCAGAAGTTATCTCTAGGGGTGCCTGGGTGGCTGTCAGTTAAGCATCAGACTCTTGAGTTCCGTTCAGGTCATGATCTCACAGTTCATGAGGTAGAGCCCCACGTTGGGTTCTGTGCTGACAGCGCAGAGCCTGCTTGGGATTCTCTCCCTCTTAGGATTCTGCTCCTCCCCCACTTGTGTGTGTGTGTGTGTGTGTGTGTGTGTGTGTGTGTGTGTGTGTGTCTCAAAATAAATAAATAAACTTAAAAAAAATTCTCTCTTAAAAAAAAAAAAGCTATCTCTATCTCTAAAGATGGGGTAAGGGGCCAAGATTGGGGGTAAGTTCAAGGGGAGTTTAGTTTTACTGTTTATGAAGATAAGTGTATTCATGTATTGTTTTTGTAACCAGAAATTATTATTTTTTTTAATTGCAGAAGAAAGGAAAAGGACAGGGCATTTGGCCTTATGACTCCTTCTGGAGTAAGACAAGCCATACCAAGTATGAAAGAACTGAACCTTCTAACAGAAGAGTGGGGAGCCTGAGGAAGCAAAGGAGCCTTAAGTGGCTTGCTTGTGATCTCTAACTTGGCATGGGCTGAAGGGCCTGGGCAGTGAGTGCTTAAAAAGAGAGGCCATTCTACTGTGGCCTTGGATGGCCTCTCACCAAACTTCCTGCCCAGCACCCACATGGCTGTCCCACCCCTCTGATTAATACTATTTTCCCCAGAATACCATAAAAGTCTGAGTCAACCAGAACGTAAGCAGCATTCACAGGTTACTCATCAGTTTTCTGCTCCTTGGTAGAAACTCTCAGAGAAATGCAAACATTGCTTAACACCCTGGCCTGGGGCCTAGAAACAACCTCCTGCTGCCCAAAACTCTTTGTCCCAGGAAGTGTTCAATCTTAGATCCAATCAGCCACCTCATTTGTCTCCTCTGTTTTTCATCCTTCTTTATCTAATAGCATAGGATGATCAGCACTTACCATGATAAGTGCCAGTACAGGCATTATGGAAGAAGCCAACCATAAAATGTTTAGTCTAGCTAGAAATGTCTATTTCTAGTCCAATTTGAGAGATGGGACATCCATGTAAGACTTAGAAGGACCTACATTTATTCAAAAACATGCAGTGAGCTTCTACTCTGTGCCTAATACTGATCAATAGAGACGTGGGTTTCTGCAGGAGGTTTCTGACTGCTTGGAAAGATGAGCTTTAAATGAATAATTATTTTATCACAATTTTAGGGAAGTGATATTCAGGAAAAGTAAAAGATACAATGAGGGAAAACAAAATAGGGGCTAGGTTTTGGGAGAGGGAGAGGGTCAGGAAGGGAACTTTCCCTAAGGAAATAACATCTCACCTGAGACCTGAAGGATGAGTAGGACTTCAACTAAAAAGAGAGAGGGGCTTGCTTGGAGGAGTGAGGATTCCTGAAAGAGGGACCAGTAGATACAAAGGCCTGAAAGTAGGGATGAACCTGTGTATGTATAAAATGATCTGAAGCCTAGAGAGAAAAGGCAGAGAGAAAAGGAGAAAGTGGCAAAAAAAAAAAAAAAAAAAAAAAAAAAAAGGACCTGGAAAGAGGCAGGATCAGACCTTGCAGGGCACCGTAGACCAGATAAATGATTATCTTACCCTAAGTGTGTCGAAGAGTAATTGAGGCCATAAAGTGAAGGAGTTGCACGGATCAGCTCTGCAGTTTAAATGAATGGAATGTAATCAACCAATCGTCTCAGGCATTTATGAAAATTATTTCATTTCGGGGCACCTGGGTGGTTCAGTTGGTTGAGCGTTGGACTTCGGCTCAAGTCATGATCTCTCAGTTCATGAGTTTGAGCCCCGCATGGGGCTTGCTGCTGTCAGCACCCAGCCTGCTTCGGATCCTCTGTTCCTCTCTCCCTCTGCCCCTCCCCCACTTATGCTCGTTCTCTCTCTCTCTCTTTCTCTCTCTCTCTCAAATAAATAAATAAATAAATAAATAAATAAATAAATAAATAAAACTATTTCTAAAAAAGAAATAATTTTCTTTTTATTATTGAGAAAGACAAGATCTGCAAGTTCTATGACAATCATTTCATTTACTGAACATCTACCAGGTGGTAAATACTGGAGATCCCCTATCCACACTTTACCCCAGAGTTGCTGAACATCTATTTAGGTAATTAGACACTTGGGTAAAACATAAAGGCAGGTCATTATATTCCAGATGCCTAAGAGCTTCAGAGTTTCAGGAGAGATGGATTCCAGAGGAGACAGAAGAGTCAGAATCAAATACATAGATGTGCTACTTCATACCTATGAGGATAGCTAAAGTTAAAAGGGAAAAAAAGCAACATAACAAGTGTTGACAAGGATGTACAGAAACTAGAACACTCTTGCATTTCTGGTAGAAATGTAAAATGGTACAGCCTCTATGGAAAACAGCTTGGTGGTTCCTCAGAAAGCTAAACATAGAATTACCTTACGATCCAACAATTCCACTTCTGGGTATATATCCAAAAAGATTGAAAATAGGGACTCAAACAGACACCTTTATACTGATGTTCATAGTAGCATAATTTACAGTAGCTAAAAAGTGGAAGCAACCCAAGAGTCCATTAATACATGAATGGATAAACAAAATGTGGTACATACATACAAAGGAATGTTATTCAGCCATAAGAATGAATGAAGTTCTGGTACCTACTACAACCTGGATGAACCTTGAAAACATTATGCCAAGTAAAATAAGCCAAACACAAAAGGACAAATACTATGTGATTTCACTTATGCGAAATATCTAGAACAGGCAAATTCATACATACAGAAAGTAGATTAGAGATTACTGGGGGCTGGCAGGGGAGTTATTACTTAATGGGGACAGAGTTTCCATTTGGATCGTGGAAAAAAAGAGTTTTGCAAATAGACAGTGGTACCTTTTTCAGGCAGTCAGGAAGACGGCAGACATTCAGACAGAGTGTGCCTACCAAAAGCAGCCAATCATCTTTCAAAATAACAAAAGGGTTCTGCTTAGAGAAACTGGCAAGGAGATGCTACCTCAATACTACAAAAACACTGGTCTGGGCTTCAGGATGCCCAAGGAGACCAGTGAGGGCACCTAGATCATTAAGAAAAGCCTCTTTACCAGTAATGTCTCCATCAGAGGGCAGGTTCTGTTTGGCATGGTGACCAAGATGAAGACGCAGAGGACCACTGTCATCTTCCAAGACTACCTCCACTACATATCAAAGTACAACCACTTTGAGAAACCCACAAGAACATGTCTGTGCACCTGTCCCCCTGCTTCAGAGATGTCCAAATTGATGACATAGTCACAGTGGGTAAGTGCAGGTCCTTGAGCAAGACTGTGCGATTCAGTGTGTTCAAAGTCATGAAGGCCGCTGGTACCAAAAAGCAATTCCAGAAGTTCTGAGACTAGACATCTGCCCACGCTCCTGATGAAAATAAAGTTATTTTCCCTGTCGAAAGGAAGGAAGGAAGAAGAAAAGGCAGTGCTGATGGTTGCACAACACTATAAATGTACCTAATGCCATTAAAATGTTTAAATGTTTATTTATTTCTTTTGAGAGAGAGTGAGCACAAGCAGAGTAGGGAAAGAGAGATAGGGTGAAAGAGAATCCCAAGAAGGCTCCACTATGTCAGCACAGAGCCTGATGTGGGGCTGCATCTCAGGAACCTTGAAATCATGACCTGAGCCAAAATCAAGAGTCAGGACGCTTAACCAACTGAGCCACCCAGGGGTCATTTTTAAGTGTTTTAGAAGTTTAAAATGGCAAATTCTGTTATATATATTTTACCACAGTGAAAATTAAAAAAAAAAATTTAAATTTATTTTTTAATTTATTTTGAGAGAGAGATAGAGAGCAAGCAGGGGAGGGGCAGAGCAAGAGGGAAACAGAATCCCAAGCAGGCTCCACACCACCAGCACAGAGGCCCATGCAGGGCTGGAACCCCCCAACCACAAGATCTTGAGCCAAAAGCAAGAGTTGGATTTCTAACCGACGAGCCACCAGGCGACCCCAAAAAAATTTTAAAGGAATTGAACACATATTTATATAGGACCATTTCCTCCGTGTCCACTGGCCTCCTTCCATATGGCCACTTTTCAGTTCCTGGTCCACATGTCCTTGCTTATACTGTTTCCTCTGCATGAAAAGCTCTTTTCACCTTTTGAACCTTATTCATCTTTTAGGTGTTAGCTCAAATGTTACTTGGAGAGGTCTTACCACTCTCTTTACCCTGGTATTTTCTTTCATGGTGTCCTTTACTTCCCCATCTCTCCAGTTCCCTTCCCTTCCCACAATCACAATTAAAGAAGTTTTTGTGTGAATATGTCTTTAATATCTGCCTGCTCATTAGGCTGTAAGCTCCAGGAGGGCATGGACAGTATCCATCTTGTCCACTGAGAAGGGATACAATGCCTACCTAGCCCAGGTAGGTGCTGGTACAGTGGGGATTGGGGATTCCATATATTTTTTTAAATAAGTTAATTAATAACTAAATGAATGTGTGGTAGGATTGTGAGTGGATTTTATTTTAATGCCTTCTACAAGGTTGTGTCTTGATTAAATTATTTTTAAAACCGGGGGGTGGGGGTGGGGGTGGGAGCGGGGGGAGCACACCAGAGCTCTCATTCTTTCATCCCTGTGCTCTACCTTGTGAAGTCCTAAGCATCTCTTGGAGCAGGAACCTGAGCCAGACACTAGTACAATCTGTTTCCAGATAGATCTGATATGTTGCCAACTGTTCCAACCTTGGAGTCTAAATGTCCACCTAAATAAGTGATAAGTTGTTGGACTTAAAATGGAACACCTCTGGGGCACCTGAGTGGCTCAGTCAGTTAAGTGTCTGACTCTTGATTTCAGCTCAGGTCATGATCTCACAGTTTGTGAGTTCAAGCCCCTAGTCAGGCTCTGTGCTGACAGCAAGGAGCTTACTTGGGATTCTCTATCTCCCTCTCTCTCTGCCCCTCCCCCACTCGAGCTCTGTCTCTGTCTCTCAAAAATGAATAAACGTTAAAAAAAATTTGTTTTTAATGTGTTTGAAAACTACCAGTCCAGGCTCTGGAGGACCTCTCAGAAGGACTTTGCATGGACTCAGGTTCCAAGCTACAAGGTCTTACTGATCTTATCCAAAGTTCATTGACTTTGCCACTGTTGTCTTGTGCTCCGTAAAAGGACATTTGCCCATTCTGATTCTTCCAGTGGTGTTGTGGAAAGGCCTCAAAAGAGATCACTGACAGCAGCTCAATACAGACCAGGCAGCTTAGTCCACAGGCAGCTTCTGTCTATGGAATCAGAGGCTAAAAATAGATCATTACAAGCCACAAAAGTCTTAAATTGCTTCTAACTAGGCAGCATGGTGTAGGGATTAAGAAAATGGATTCCCGAGCCAGACACTCTGGCTTCAACTTCTGGCTCTGCAGCTAACTAGCTGTGACCCTGGACAGGTTTCTTCATACTCTCATATCTTAGTTTTCTCCTCTTCATAATGGAGCTGGAGATAATAATAGTGTCTACCTCATAGGCTTGATGAGGATTAAATGAGATCATATTTGTACAGCATTTGAGACAGGGCCAGGCATCCAGTAAGTACTATATAAATAAATAAGTAGCAATGGTACTTTTCTTTCTGTATGAATTTATGAATGGCAAAGCCCAAATCCTGGCATTTTAAGTCTTCTACTGTTTGATGTTTTACCACTACTGTCGAGGTGAGGCTCTTTCTGCAGCCTCCCACACCTCTGAGGAATTGGGGTCACATGGCCCTCTGCAATGGTAAGTGGTTACCAGATCCTGGATTCCTTCACTCAGTAATATTTCAAAAGCAATTTTGGGGGTTCCCATAGGGTGGTCATCTTTGGATTATGCCATTCAGGACATTAAAATAAACTGCCATCTACTATCATTACTATTTCATGAAAGGCAATTTTAACACCAAAAAAGTAGGAAATAGGAAAAACATAATCTCAGAATAAAAGGCAGGGCTTCTTCAACTGTCCATTGATAGATGAAAGGATAAAGAAGATGTGGTATATCTATACAATGGAGTATTACTCGGCAATCAAATAGGATGAAATCTTGCCATTTGCAACTACGTGGATAGAACTCAGATGGTATTATGCTAAGGGAAATTAGTCAGTCACAAAGACAAATACCATATGACTTCACTCATATGAGGAATTTAAGATATAAAACAGATGAACATAAGGGAAGGGAAGAAAAATAATATAAAAACAGGGAAGGGGACAAAACATAGGAGACTCTTAAATATAGAGAACAAACAGGGTTGCTGGAGGGGTTGTGGGAGGGTGGATGGGCTAAATGGGTAAGGGGCATTAAGGAATCTACTCCTGAAATCATTGTTGCACTATATGCTAACTAACTTGGATGTAAATTCTTTTTTAAAAAGGCAGGTATTCTTTTTGTTTTAAGTTTATTTACTTATTTTGAAAGAGTGAGAAAGAGAAAATGAGCTGGGGAAGGGCAGAGAGAGAGAGACAGAGGGAGGAAAGAGAATCCCAAGCAGGCTCCATGCTGTCAGCACGGAGCCTGACTTGAGGCTTGATCTTATTAACCATGAGATCATGACCTGAACTGAGATCAAGAGTTGTATGCTTAACTGACTGAGCCACCCAGGCACCCCAAAAGGCATGGATTTAAAGTAAACTGAGCTTAGTAAAAAATCAATACCCTTTTCTGTTCCTTTGTTGTTTAATCTTGAACCAGCAGCCAAGAGCCAACTCTTGTCTAAGACCCAGCATTTGGTTAACACTGCTCTACACAGCCCTTCTGAGTGTTCTTGAACATCCTGGACACTGTAACTAAATATACCTTAAAGCTAGTCCTGAACACCCCAACTTTATAAAACTGAAGTTGTTTGCTAATAATCCTGGAGAACACTGCTATGCTCAGAGTAGATGGGCCACAACTGGAAGGGGTTATTTTAGTTGTTCCCTGTAGCACAAATTGGGTCATTTAGAACCTTGGCTCTAATTCCAAGGAGTCAGGAAGGCCTCTGAGCTACCCAAGTGTTTTAGAAAGTCCCTCCCAGTTCTGCGTCCCCTTTACTCTCATACCACTACCATACACACGAGGCTTCTGAAACCAGATGTGTGAGCAATTCTCTGTAACAACTGAGTATCAACAATTTAATTCAATTCTGACACTTTGCCTTGAGAGTGTCCAGATCCCACAGGGTAAGGGCTCAGTCTCATGAGACGGCTCCCCCACTTTGAATGCCAGTCACAAGTAATAGGTGCCCAGCTTACTATAACTTCTGTCTGACTTAGCTACAGATCAAAGGTTCTCATGACCTCTTCCCCCTTGGATTCAATTATTTGTTAAAAGAGCCACTCACAGGGGTGCCTGGTTACCTCAGTCACTGGAGCCTGCAACTCTTGATCTCAGGGTTGTGGGTTTGAGCCCTAAGTTGGGTGTAGAGATTACTTAAAAATAAAATCTTTTTTTTTTCAAGTTTATTTATTCATTTGGTGTGTGTGTGGTGGGGGGAGGTGCAGAGAGAAGGGGAGAGAATCCTAAGCAGGTTCTTCACTATCAGCCTAGAGCCAGATGTGGGGCTCAAACTCACAAACCATAGGATCATGACCAGAGCTGAAATCAATAGTCAGTGCTCAACCCACTGAACCACTCAGGCACCCCCAAAAATAAAAATTTTTCTAAGTTTATTTATTTCTTTTGAGAAAGAGAGAGAGAGAGCATGAGCAGGGAAGGGGTAGAGAGAGGGAGAAAGAGGATCCCAACCAGGCTCCACATTGTCAGCTCAGAGCCTGACACAGGGCTCGAACCCACAAACTGTGAGATCATGACCTGAGCCAAAACCAAGAGTCAGATGCTTAACCAACTGAGACACCCAAGTGCCCTGCAAAAATAAAATCTTTAAAAAACAAATAAAATGAAATAAAATAAAATAAAATAAATAAAATCTTAAAAAAAAAAAAAGAGCCACTCCCAGAACAAACACCTACTTGTGTTTATTAGTTTATTAAATGACATGATAAAGGGTACAGATGAACAGCTGGATGAAGAGGTTTGGGGAGGTTCCCACACACAGGAGCTTTTATTTCCATGGAATTGTCTCCCAGTATATTGATGTGTTGTATTCACCAACCTGGAGATTCTCTGAACCCCACACTGTGGGGATTTTTATGGAGGCTTAATCATGTAGGCATGATTGACCAATTCTATTTTTAGCTCCTTGCCCTTTGTAAGAGAATGAAGGGAAGGGCTGAAAATTCTAAGCTTCTAATCATGGATTTGGTCGTTCCAGTGATCAGCCCTCATCCAGGAGCCATTTATGACTCTATGAGAGTCACCTCATTAGAACAAAAGACAGTCCTATCACCCAGGGATTACAAGGGTTTCCGGAGCTCTGTACCAGGAATCAGGAAAAGGGAACAACATGTATTTTATTCTATCTCACAGTGAGTGTGCAGGTTTTCTTCCTAGACACAGTAAGAGAGTCCAGGAAGGAGAGTCAGGGTTCAGGGACTGTCATGCTGATTCTGCTGCTAATCTACTGTGTAATTTTGGTGAGGCCCTTAACCATTCAGAGACCTGTTCTACTCCTCTACAAAATGGAGGCAATAATACCTGCTCTGCATTCCTCAAGGTTGCTATGGGAATCAAACAAATAATGGCTATGAATATGGTGTTAAAGCACTGTAAAGGAATGAGTATTTGTTAACTCTCAGCCCCTACCCCCTTCTAGTCAGGGCCTCAAGTTTCCCTACTAACTTAATGCCAACGATCCTTTCCTCCACCCTCTTCTTTAGCCTGACTAGGACTCCATAGCACAACACTCCAGGAGAGACTTCTAGGCCTTGGTTTAGAGCAGTGTGGTAAGGAAGAGCTGATTTTTTTTTTCTCCTTCTCAGAGCCTTGGTCTCCAAAGTCTCTCCAGATGCAGGGAGCTGAGCTCCTAAGTATTAAACACTCAGGAACCCACAAACACTCTTGGAGTTCCAGCTAAGTGAGCCTGTCCAATAATACTTCCTGCTAAACTAACAAAGGGTGATAGCAGGAGAATGCTGGGAGACATTCCATTCTCCTGCCTCCAAGGAATCTTGGCAGCTCAACTTTCTAGTGCGTTATATCTGGAAGAAACTTTAGATCAGTGGTTCTCAATGCTGGCTGAACATTAGAATCACCAGGGGAGCTTTTAAAAAATATCCATGCCAGATTGTATCTCACACCAATTAAATCAGAATCTTGGGGGGAGGGACCTAGACATCAGTATTTTTAAAGCTCCCCAGATGATTGCAATATGCAGCCTAGTTTGAGAACCACTGTCATAGATAATCCAGGTCAAACACCTCATTTTAATGAAGTAAAAATAGGTCCTGGGAGTTTATGAGTTTTGTGCAAAGTCATACAACTGGTTAGAATTTGAAATATCAATTCAATAAGTTGATGATAATAACAGCTAATTTTTGTTGAGCATTTACTGGTAAGCAACCTGCACTTTATAAACATAATCTCACTTAATCATCACAATAATCTTAGAAACCTGAGAAACCTCAGAAAACTGAGGCCCAAAGGTTTTAGTTCACTCAAGGTCAAAGCAACTAAAGTGGTGGAGATCCCCATTCAACAGTTTAACCAAATTTGAGCAGCATGCAGTTGACAAGATAGGGATAGGGCCAATGCCATTAAGGAATTTACAGTCTATCTGGAGAAGGGTTGCCTCCAGTTGAGCGTCAGTTGAGCATCTGACTCTTGGTTTTGGTTCAGGTCATGATCACAGGGTCATGGGATAGAGCCCTGCGTGGGGCTCTGCACTAAGTATGGAGCCTGCTTAAGATTCTCTTTCTCTCTCTGCCTCTGCCTCTCTCTCCTGCTCTCTCTAAAAATAAAAATTTAAATACACACACACACACACACACACACACACACACACACACACACATTATAGTCTACCTGGAGAGACAGGAAACAGGTGAGCCAAAAATTAAACAAGTTTGATAAGTGTGATAGTAAAAGTAAACAATGGGGGGCATTCAGGTCATGATTCCACGGTTCAGTCTGTGAGTGAGCCCCGCATCGGGCTCTCTGCTGTCAACACAGAGCCTGCTTCAGATCCTCTGTCCCCCTCCTTCTGCTTCTCCCCTGCTCATGCTATCTTTCAAAAATAAACATTTTTTAAAAAATGGGCAGAAGACATGAGCAGACATTTCTCCAAAGAAGACATACAGATAGCCAACAGACACATGAAAAGATGCTCAACATCACTCATCATCAAGGAAATGCAAATCAAAACTACAATGAATATCACCTCACACCTGTCAGAACGGCTAAAATCAAAAACACACGAAGCAACAAGTGCTGGTGAGGATGTGGGAAAAAAAGGATCTCTCATGTGCTGCTGGTGGCAATGCAAACCTGTTCAGTCAGTGTGGAAAAAACAATATGGTGTTTCCTCAAAAAGTTAAAAATAAAACTACACTATGATCCAGAAATTGCACTACTAGATATTTACCCAAAGAATACAAAAACATTCAAAGGGATGCATGCACCTCTATGTTTATAGCAGCATTATTTACAATAGTCAAATTATGGAAGCAGCCCAAGTGTCCATTGACTAATGAATGTATAAAGAAGATATGGTATATGTACACAATAGAATATCATTCAGCCATAACAAAGAATGAACGTTTGCCATTTGCAATGACATGGATGGAGCTAGACAGCATAATGCTAAGTAAAATAAGCCAGTCAGAGAAAGATAAATAGCACATGATTTCTCTCATATATGGAATTTAAGAAACAAAACAAACAAGCAACGAAAAAAAGAGAGAGAGAGACAAAACAAGAAACAGACTCTTAACCATAGACAAATTGATGGTTACCAGAAGGAAGCTGGGTGGGGGAATGGGTGAAATTGGTGATGGGGGTTAAAGAATACACTTATCATGACAAGAACCGAGTAATGTCTAGAATTGTTGAATCCCTATAGTGTACAACTGAAACTAATATAACAACTGGAATTAAAATAAAAAACAATAAAAAATATTTGTGCATTGAGGTACACTATTAACAGAGTAAAAAGGCAACCCGTGGAACAGGAGAAAATATTTGCAAATCATATACCTGATAAAGCATTACTATCCAGAATATATAAAGAAGTGCTATCACTCGACAACAAAAAACAAACAACCTGATTCAAAAATGGGCAAAAGACTTGAATAGACATCTCTCCAAAGAAGATGAAGAAATGACTTACAAGTACATGAAAAGATGTTAAGCAAATCATTGGGGAAACGCAAGTCAAAAACACAATAAGAAACGTATGGGCAACTAATCTTTGACAAAGCAGGAAAGAATATCCAATGGAAAAAAGACAGTGTCTTTAACAAATGGTGCTGGGAGGACTGGACAGCAACATGCAGAAGACTGAAACTAGACCACTTTCTCACACCATTCACAAAAATAAACTCAAAATGGATAAAGGACCTGAATGTGAGACAGGAAACCATCAAAACCCTAGAGGAGAAAGCAGGAAAAGACCTCTCTGACCTCAGTCGTAGCAATTTCTTACTTGACACATCCCCAAAGGCAAGGGAATTAAAAGCAAAAATGAACTACTGGGACCTTATGAAGATAAAAAGCTTCTGCACAGCAAAGGAAACAACCAACAAAACTAAAAGACAACCAACTGAATGGGAAAAGATATTTGCAAATGACATATCGGACAAAGGGCTAGTATCCAAAATCTATAAAGAGCTCACCAAACTCCACACCCAAAAAACAAATAACCCAGTGAAGAAATGGGCAGAAAACATGAATAGACACTTCTCTAAAGAAGACATCCGGATGGCCAACAGGCACATGAAAAGATGCTCAACGTCGCTCCTCATCAGGGAAATACAAATCAAAACCACACTCAGATATCACCTCACGCCAGTCAGAGTGGCCAAAATGAACAAATCAGGAGACTATAGATGCTGGAGAGGATGTGGAGAAACGGGAACCCTCTTGCACCCCCTTGTTAGTGGGAATGCAAATTGGTGCAGCCGCACTGGAAAACAGTGTGGAGGTTCTTCAAAAAATTAAAAATAGACCTACCCTATGACCCAGCAATAGCACTGCTAGGAATTTACCCAAGGGATACAGGAGTACTGATGCATAGGGGCACTTGTACCCCAATGTTTATAGCAGCACTCTCAACAGTAGCCAAATGATGGAAAGAGCCTAAATGTCCATCAACTGATGAATGGATAAAGAAATTGTGGTTTACATATACAATGGAGTACTACGTGGCAATGAGAAAGAATGAAATATGGCCCTTTGCAGCAATATGGATGGAACTGGAGAGTGTGATGCTAAGTGAAATAAGCCATACAGAGAAAGACAGATACCATATGTTTTCACTCTTATGTGGATCCTGAGGAACTTAACAGAAATCCATGGGGGAGGGGAAGGAAAAAAAAAGAGGTTAGAGTGGGAGAGAGCCAAAGCAGAAGAGACTCTTAAAAACTGAGACCAAACTGAGGGTTGATGGGGGGTGGGAGGGAGGAGAGGATGGGTGATGGGTATTGAGGAGGGCACCTTTTGGGATGAGCACTGGGTGTTGTATGGAAAACAATTTGACAATAAATTTCATATATTGAAAAAAAACACAATAAGATATCACCTCACAGCTGTAATTAAAATAAAAACACAAGAGTAAGATGGCCATTATTAAAATAAAAACACAACAGTAGGATGGCTGTAATTAAAATAAAAACAACAGAACAAAACAAAAAAACAGAAAGTAAGTGTTGGCAAGGACTAGAAAAATTGTAATCTTTGTGTATTGCTAGAAGGAATGTAAAAAGGAATACTATGGAAAATGGAAGTTCCTCAAAAAATTAAAAATAGAGGGGCACCTGGGTAGCTTAGTTAAGCCTCAGGTCATGATGTCATAGTTCGTGGGAGCTTCATGACAAACTCTGTGCTGACAGCTTGGAGCCTGAAGCCTGCTTTGGATTCTGTGTCTCCTTCTCTCTCTTCCCCTCCCCCATTTGTTCACACGTGCTCTCTCTCTCTCTCAAAAATAAATAAGCATTAAAAAATTTTTAATTAAAAGTAGAATTACTGTATAATCTAGTAGTTCCACTTCTGGGTATGTACCCCCAAAAAAACTGAAAGCAGGGGCACCTGGGTGGCTCAGTCAGTTAAGCATCCGACTTCAGCTCAGGTCATGATCTCGTGGTCTGTGAGTTTGAGCCCCACATCAGGCTCTGTGCTGACAGCTCAGCACAGAAAGGGAGGTGATGATGGTGCAGATGGTGTTGAGCGTGTCTTCCCTCTGACACGAGGAGGGGCACCACTCTGTGAAAGGGAAAGAAGGGAAGCCACTTGTGGGCTGGGGCTTAGAACAGAGATCTGGGAAACCACGATCATGAGAGCAGGTGAACCAGGAGTGGGGAAGTGAGCAAACTGAAAGGCAAGGAGTTCTGGTCAGAGACCTGTACGTTGGCACTTCTGAGCTGGAGCAGTCATGACAACGTCCAGGGTGTGCCTGGCTGAGGTGGCAGTTATGTCACTAGAGTTAAAAGGTCAAGAATTATGAGATGGATTACCTTACAGGAACAGATCTAAGATGGAAAAAAAAAAAAAAAAAGCCTGGTGGGTTCTATTTTCAAAAAGATCAAGAGGAAGCAATTCCCTGGCTTAATACAGAATCACATTAGATTTTTAAAAAATAATTCCAAGAGGGGCGCCTGGGTGGCGCAGTCGGTTAAGCGTCCGACTTCAGCCAGGTCACGATCTCGCGGTCCGTGGGTTTGAGCCCCGCGTCGGGCTCTGGGCTGATGGCTCGGAGCCTGGAGCCTGTTTCCGATTCTGTGTCTCCCTCTCTCTCTGCCCCTCCCCCATTCATGCTATGTCTCTCTCTGTCCCAAAAATAAATAAAAAACGTTGAAAAAAAAAAAAAAATAATAATAATTCCAAGACCTAAATTGTGACTAATCTAACTACCTCTTGCCAAAATGTAAATCTATAGCTTCCTCAAAGGTAGACCAAACATTTAGACCAAGTAACAGACTGAAACCGTGAAGCAGGAAACCTGCACGATAAATCCTGGCCCTATTAGCTACAAAATGGGTTAGATCTATCCTTCTGAGTTAGACTACGGCCTGGCTTCCATTCATTCATTCATTCGTTCATTCAACAAACATGCCCTATTTTTGCCAGGGTTTTTACTAAGCCTTAGGGATGCAAAAATGAGTCATCTGTTGTTTTTATGGAGCTCACAAACATGTACAGTGCCACCCCTGACCCAATATGAAAATTCTAGAGCAAAGGTAGGTAGAAAGTGCAGTGGGATTATGTAAACATAAAGAAAGGAGGCTAGATGTGGGAGAAGCAACACAGAAGAGCTGATATGTGAGATGAGCCTTAAAGAAGGAGCAGAGTGTCCCAGGCTAGGAAGTATAAGAAGGGCATTCTAGAAGAGGAACAGCATGAGAAAGGACAGTAAGGGCCCAAAGAGTCAAGAAACTTAATCTGGTTTGGCAGAGCAGTAGTTCTTAAAGGGCAATCTGCACAAAAATCAGCCTTGGTATAATTAAGTGTAGGTTCTCAGGACCCATGAACAACTGATTTTGTGGGCTTAGGCATCTGGATTTTATTTTTATTTTATTTTTAAAATTTTTTTATGTTTTTATTTATTTTTGAGACAGAGAGAGACAGAGCATGAGCAGGGGAGGGGCAGAGAGAGAGGGAGACACAGAATCTGAAGCAGGATCCAGGCTCTGAGCTGTCAGCACAGAAGCTGACGCGGGGCTCGAGCTCACAGACTGTGAGATCATGACCTGAGCTGAAGTCGGACGTTTAACCGACTGAGCCACCCAGGCAACCCTAGGCATCTGAATTTTAAAACCAGCATCCTCGATGATTCTGAAGAAGGTGGTCCGTAGACCACATTGAGAAACCCTGGGCTAGAGTATAGAGTGCATGGTAGGAGGAAGGAGAAGGGCTTGGGATGAGGCAGAAACTTTGGTCAGGACCATATTGTGCTAAGGAGTTTGGAGCTCAATTTTACAGGCAGTGAGGCACCCTCTGGGAGCGTCCTGGTGACATTAGTTTTAGAAAGCCCAATGTGGAGGCAGTGCTGGGCAAGAACCTGGAGAGGAGGGTCAGTACATCTAGGCAAGACATGAGGAGTTTCTTCAAGAGAAAGTGCATTATTCAGAAATCAAACCACAACAAGGACCCTGAAACTACCACTCTCTTATCAGCTGGGGGCTGCCAGGACATCCGCATACTTCTAGGGGACAGAATCTCCCCTAAGCAGAGAGCGGTAGTAACCACAGTGGCCCACATAACTGCACATGGGCCTATGCCGCAGCCAGGCTGGGGGACACTCCCTGTGGTTGTCAGGCTTGTGCTGAGTCATCTCTCGTAAGAACGAGTTTCTCAGAGCTCCTGGGATCTTGCTTCACAAGCTGCTGGTTGGCTTTCCTGTGGTTTCCAAGCCAAGCAAGGAGAAAAAAAGTATATATACGTGTATATATATATACACGTATATATATATACACGTATATATATATATATATATGTATATATATATATACGTATTAACCAAAGGTACTTCTAGGGCACAGGTCTCACAAATCATGGTGCCCAGGACCCCTCCCCTTGCCTCTCTCCTCGTATTCTTTGCTCTAGAAGCTAGGATAAGCTGCCGATTGCCCAGTTTCATAATCTTCTTGGCCACTCTGCAGCTAAAGGGCAAAAGTGAACAGCTACCTGTACAGATCTGAGGCTAGAAGGGACTTGAAGATAGATAACCTGTGTTCCTGGGAGGGGCTGGCTGACTTGAAGCTTACTTCACCACCCAAGCCTGGCTCCCGGGGAAGGGCTCTCACTGGGCCACACTGCTTCTTAGGGTAACTTCCTGCTTGATTGGCATGAAGGGGTGACCTTACACAAAACGACTCCCTTTCCTGAGCTTCAGATTCTTCTGTAAAATGACGGAGCTGGACTCAAAGAACTTTATCCAGTCCTATATCATTCCTTGAGTTGAGATGACCAAGCTGAATACCTCTGCTTCTTGACTCCTCCCTCCAGTGCCCCCAGGAGAGCCAGGAGCTATTTCAGGTCCACTCAGGAGGAACCCAGCCATTTAACTTATTACTTTCTGAGTGTTCTACTATGTGCAGATAATAAGAACAGCCATCAAGGGTGCCTGGGTGGCTCAGTCAGTTATGCAACTCTTGATTTCAGCTCAGGTCATGATCTCCTGGTTTGTGAGTCCAAGCCCGCATCCAGCTCCATGCTTCAGGGCTCTGTGCTGTGCGGATCCGTGCTTCGGGGACCTATGCTGACAGCACAGAGCCTGCTTGGGATTCTCTTTCTCTCTCTCTCTCTCTCTCTCTCTCTCTTTCTCTCTCCCTCTCTCTACCCCTCCCCCATTTTCTTTATAAAAAATAAACATGCATTTAATTTATTTTTTTAAACACACATTAAAAAAAATAAGAACAGCCATTATTTCCAAGTGCTTACTATGTACCAGCACTATGTTAAGCATTATACATTTATATTATTTGCTCATCACAACATCCGTAAGATGTAGGTATTGTTATTATCTTTATCGCACAAATGAAAAAATTGAGGCTCAGAGAGATTAAGTAACTTGCCTAAGAACATTCAGCTGGTAAAGCACCAGAGCCCCTATCAGCTCCAAAGACCATGGTCCTTCCATGCCATCACACTTCATAGTACTGGTCAACCAAGGATCAGTTAAGTATAGATCACAGACAGTAGTGGAGTTGTTGGCGCTAGGGAGTGGGGTGTAAGGACAGACCAAATGATGAAATGACTTGTTAAATGGGAATAATAATAGTACCTACCTCAACTGGTGGCTGGCAGAATTCAACTAAATAATTAGTAAAGTCATAAATGCTTTAAAAAATAGCTACTAATATAGAATACGTATTAATGAATGTTATATAGTAATTGCCGTTTTTAGTTGTTATTGTTTTTTCTTTTTATGTCCCTATAATAAAACCCTGGTTTCTCTTGGATTAGATCATAATTTAACATTGTCTTGGTTCTTTTTTTTTTTTAATGTGTATTTGAGAGAGAGAGGGAGGGAGAGTGAGAGCATGTGCAAGCAGGTGGAGGGAGAGAGAGAGAGAGAGAGAGAGAGAAAGAGAGAGAATTCCAAGCTCGATGGCTTGATCTCATGAACTGTGAAATCATGACCTGAGAGGAAATCAAGAGTCAGACACTTAACCAAATGAGCCACCCAGGCACCCTGTCTTGGTTCTTTAGTTGTTTGTTTTTGTTAGCAGTTGCCATTTGAGAAAAAATATAAATGTTTTTATTTATTTTTGAAGGAGAGAGAGAGACAGAGCATGAGTGGGGGAGGAACAGAGAGAGAGGGAGACACAGAATTCGAAGCAGGCTCCAGGCTCCAAGCTGTCAGCACAGAACCCGATGCAGGGCTCGAACCCACAAACTGTGAGATCATGACCTGAGCCAAAGTCAGACGCTTAACTGAGCCACCCAGGTGCCCCTAGTAGTTGCCATCTGAAAATTGTGGTAACATATACATAAAGTTTACCAGTATAATAATTTTTAAGTGTACAGCTCAGTGGCATTAAGCATGTTCACACCATTGTGCGACCATCACTACCATCCCTCTCAAGAACTTTTTCACCTTCTCAAACTTAAATTCTGCGGTTGGTTTTCAATAATTACTCACTTAACTCTTACATTAAATATTTTTATGCTCCTATCTTCTTAACAAAAGGCTGTGGGCTGTAGTGGAGAACATGGGATGGAGATTACAACCCTGGGTTCAAATTCAGATTCCCTCGCAGTATTTGAACTTGAATAATTCACATAAAACTCTGAACACCAGTTCCTCCTTGGAGATGAGACTAATACATGGAAACCCCACAGCGTTACGGTTAGCATTAGAAGAGATCACCAAGGGAAAGTATGTTGCAACCTCCATGCAACGCGCTCCAGAAATATATGACCTCTAGATTGGTGGATAGATAGTACTTTTAAGCTCCTAGCTCAGCTCCAGGCATAAAATTGGAACTCAGAAAAAGTTCTAAATGAATCACAAAGAGGTTTCAAGCCGCTGGGTCATACTGCCCCCTGGTGGTAGCCAAGAAACGTGCAGCGTCTCTGGCCTCTTGGGTACTCTTGGGGCTGATTGGGTAAGATCAGGGTGGGCTGGGAACTCAGGGAAACCCAAGGTTCCCTCCCCAAGGGGCTTTTCCTTCTCACCTAAACACACATATTATCCCCAGATATTCCTCAGCTTCAATTCTTCGTTCCAAAAGGGCTGCTCTCCTTTCCATATGCCTTTCTCTTACCGCTTCTGCTGATGCTGTTCTACTTCCCCACCGGTGGCTCATCCAAACTCTAAATCTCCTTCAGACCCGCGCAAATCTCACCTCCTCCAGGAGGCCTCCCTGCAACCCACCAGCCAGGCTCTCCCTCAGCCTTTTTTAAAACCTCTACAGAACTCACAGCCTGTATTTAATTATATGTTGTGTGCAGTTCTCTCCAAACTTTGATTCCTTGAATCAAATTTCCTGGTTTTCTTAATGTTTCCCTCAGTCTTCAGAGCATGAACTGAAGAGATGGTCCCGGTTCCTTAAAAGCTATATACGTTTCTGAGTGCCTAGGTACAGCATGCTTAGATATATGGGCCAGGTGCAGCACTGGGTACTTGTACAAACATGCCTTCAATCCTCATGATAATTCTTTTTTTTTTTTAGTTTTTTTTTTAACGTTTATTTATTTTTGAGACAGAGAGAGACAGAGCATGAACGGGGGAGGGGCAGAGAAAGAGGGAGACACAGAATCGGAAGTAGGCTCCAGGCTCTGAGCCATCAGCCCAGAGCCCGACGTGGGGCTCGAACTCACGGACCACGAGATTGTGACCTGAGCCGAAGTCGGACACTCAACCGACTGAGCCACCCAGGCGCCCCAAGCCTCATGATAATTCTAATGCAACTCTACTGCCAATTACATATTTCAATTTGTAGAGAAAAAAACTGAGCTTCAGAAAGGTTAACTAACTTGGTTAAAGTCACATGGCTACTAAGTGGTAGAGTATGGGTTTGAGCCCATGTGTGCCTAATTACAAATCCACAGAATAAATTCCGTCTCCCGTGCCAACTCTTCTCAATGATCAGCACCTGCCTGGCATTGTAACTTGGGAAGGAATTCAGAACATCGGGGCTTAGAGGGTTAAGTGGTGAATTTGATTAGTAATGTCTGTCATGCGTAAGGAATGGAGAATGGTGACACACAAGCTTTGTATTTGCCATCCAGTCTCTACCCCATGCTGGATGGGTCTATAGGAGGATACTCCATCTCATTCTGGACACAGATTTAAGAAAGCATGGTATGTGGAATAAACATGAGATTTAAATTAAGACTAACCTGTATTAAATTTCAGCTCCACCAGTTTCTGGAACTTTAAGTTGTTAATTGGCCTCGTTAAGCCTTAGAGTCTTTAAGTGTGAAACGTAGATAATAACACCTGGGTTATAACAAACAATTAGGAGGAAAAATAAACCTTTGTTCTTTTCACAAGGTTGAATGGAAGCTCTGAGACTTATTTCTCTAATTATCACAAGAGCCTTAATTTTGAGAGAATCTCTGAAGGTGTTGCTATAATCTACCTATTATTTTAAATCTATGTTTATGAGACAGAGAAAGAGAAAGAGCGAACACATTCCCCTAAATGAGGAAACAGAGGGGAAAAAAAGCCTTCTGTAAACACCTTTGGCAGACTACCTGGAATAGAGTAAGTGCTCAACTGGTGTTTCTTCCTTCTCCCCTTCCTTTAGAAACAGCCTGATTCCTGTCAGGCAGTAGTTTGGAAGGTGTTGTCCTTCCTAGGAAATAATAATTGTATGTCAAAACTGTCACAAAAATAAAACTTTAATATGACAAGACCATCTAATAACCACTAGTCTCCAAATGTGATGCACTAGGAAGGACATAATACTGGCTACATCATGTTACTGCCCAAGGTGTCTAACTTGAATCTAAACATGAAAAAAGAGTTAGACAAAAATAAAACAACTGGGCTGAAAAAACAAACAAACAAAACACAACTGGCCTGGATGCTTCAAAGTATCAATGTAAAAAATACCAAAGAAAGGGACACCTGGGTGGCTCAGTTTGTTATTTATCCAACTCTTGATCCCAGCGCAGGTCTTGATCTTAGGGTCGTGAGTTCAAGCTTTATGCCCAGCATGGCCCTACTTAAAAACAAAAACCCGCACACGCACACACACACACACACACAAAGACTGGAAAACTGTTATGGATTAAGAGAGATCAAAGAGATAGATCAAATGCAGTGTATGATCCAAAAACAAAAAACAAAAACCGCTAAAAAGACAATTGGGAAATTTGAACATGAACACATATGTGTATATATATACACACATATATAATTTATATATGTGTGTATATATATATATATAATTTATATATGTGTGTGTGTGTGTGTGTATATATATATATATATATATATATATATATATATGTATTAGAACATGTATCCATGTTAAATTTTCCAAGAATGATAATTATGTTGTGGCTACGTATGAGAACATGCATGTTCTTAGGAGATACTTGCTAAAGTATTTAGGAGTGAAGTGTCATGATGCCCACAACTAATTCAAATGGTTTAGGAAAAGCTTTATGTATGCACATATTATCTGTATGGAGAGTGAAAGCAATTATGGCAAAATGTTAACAATTCAATCTAAGGAAAGGGCATCTAGTATTCATTGTATTACTCAAAGTTGCCTAAAGATTTGAAATACTTCAAAATAAAAAGTCAGGAAATATATGTATATATTAAACTAGAATGAATATATATATATATATATATATATATACACATATATACATATACATATATACTTTTTTTACTAATATATATATATACTTTTTAGTTAACAAAGTTTCAAAATTGTAATGCTCCATGTTGGTGAGTGTATAGTAAAATAAATATACTAAGAAATTTCCAAGTAATACATTGGCACAACCATTTTAAAAAATAATTTTGCAAAATATGTTTGTGTATCTTAACATAATGATCCTGCTTCCGGGAATCTGCCTTAATAAATGTAAAGAAGAAAAAAATTGAAGAAAATACTCATTGCAATGTTTTTACAATGGTAAAATGGGGAACAAAAAACTTAAATGTCTAGCTATTGAGTAATGACTAAGTAAATTATGTCAATTTGGTGGGCTATAATACAGCTATTAAAAGTAAAACATTTTTATGGCGCACCTGGCAGTCTCAGTCAGAAAAGCATGTGACTCTTGATCTCGGGTTCATGCGAGCCCCATGGGTATAGAGATTCCTAAAAAAAGTAAAAATTGTGAATAATAATTTTAAAAATATTTGAAGACTGTTTATCAACATGAAAAATATGAGATGGGATGCCTGGGTGGTTCAGTTAAGTGTCTGACTATTGATATCAGCTCAGGTCATGATCCCATGGTTTGTGAGACTGAGCCCAGCATTGGGCTCTGTGCTGGCTGTGCAAAGCCTGCTTGAGATTCTCCATCTCCTTCTCCCTCTGCCCCTCCCCTGTCACAATCTCTCTCTCTCTCTCTCTCTCAAAAATAAATAAATAAACATAAAAAAAGAAAAGTATGAGATAAAACTTAAATTTTTAGGGCGCCTGGGTGGCGCAGTCGGTTAAGCGGCCGACTTCAGCCAGGTCACGATCTTGCGGTCCGTGAGTTCGAGCCCCGCGTCGGGCTCTGGGCTGATGGCTCGGAGCCTGGAGCCTGTTTCCGATTCTGTGTCTCCCTCTCTCTCTGCCCCTCCCCCGTTCATGCTCTGTCTCTCTCTGTCCCAAAAATAAATTAAAAACGTTGAAAAAAAAAATTAAAAAAAAAAAAACAAAAAACTTAAATTTTTAAAAAGAATACAGAATTGTAACAAAAAATTGGGAGAAAAAACAAACCTTTGTTCTTTTCACAAGGTTGAATGGAAGCTCTGAGACTTCTTTCTCTAATTATCACAAGAGTCTTAATTTTGAGAGAATCTCTGAAGGAGTTGCTATAATCTACCTATTACTTTAAATCTACTTTTTATGAGAGAGAGAGAGAATACATTCCCCTACATGAGGACACAGAGGGGGTAAAAAAGCCTTCAAATTAGGTCCTGACACTGCCTACATGTCTAGGAAACATTTTAAAAGCACCAAGTCATTAATCACAAGCTCCTAGAGCAGGAATAATTTATCCTAATTAATTTCTTTTTTAATTTTTAAATGTTTGTTTGTTTATTTATTTATTTATTTATTTATTATTTTAATGTTTATTTATTTTTGAGAGAAAGAGAGAGACAGAGCCCGACCGAACTCACAGACCGTGAGATCATGACCTGAGCCTAAGTCAGATGCTTAACTGACTGAACCACCCATGCGCCCTGTATCCTAATGAATTTCTTAAAAATGAATTTACTTGAGCAATAAAAATGATAGATCACTAAATATCCATTACAGAACACTCAGCATGTGTCTGCCTGTGGGGACTGAGAAGCAGTAACAATACTGGAAAGGCTGAGAAACAAATTGTCTCAAATGATGAAGAAAGTCACATTATCTGTGATGAGCAGGAATAGGGTGTGGTCCTGTTTTACAAAATACTAAGATACATGGTGTGGGTGTAGGTGTGTGCAGAGACAGCCTTCTCTGAAGGATAGGGGTCCTTCTAGTCACTTTAGGATTCCTGTTTTCCACTATCCTAGTCCTGCTCTCCAAAGAAAGTCGGATGCTTAATTGACTGAGCCACCCAGGTGCCCCATGGCTTTTCTGATACCTTAAGACACATCTTTAAAAAAAAAAAAAAAAAGACACATCTTGCCAACAGATGCACAAAACAAACTGCAGTAAAGCACAGATGCTCGCAGACATAGCTGTATGCTGAGACGCTGAGTGGAGCTGCCGGGGAAGGAGTGTGGTGGGGCCACTCTTGCTGCTGAGTGTGCACATTGCCTCTCTAAGGGCTCACTGCAAAACAAACCCAGAACAGTATTTTCACTTTTTGCATAAATCCTCTTTGGATTCCTTTTGGTTAGAGAAAACAGGTATTAATGCAGGTCTTTCATAAAAGCAAGTGGTATGATGCGAACTTTGGAAAAGTAGGGGGTGCCTGTCATGACAAGATATGAAACAACTGTTCCTCAGAGGCCCAGTTTTAATTTATCTGACCAGCACGACCTGAAACAACCAGAACCGCCAGTCTAGGGGTCAAATACAGCCACATGTCTTCTACTTTTCAAAAGAAAATCAGCTTGGTCACCTAATATGCTAGATTAGCAGAAAGCCCAATATCCATTTCTCCCCTTAAGTTGTCCAACATGCCCAGTTTTATGCAAACCAAAGCAGCCAATATTGTTTCTGAGTACTTTAAGAACAGAGAACCGAAACACATTTCCATTCACCAGAGAACCTGTTTCAGGAGCTGCTGCCTCTCTCACTGCCATGTGTGCAGCTGATGAAAACCCTCCACGCACAACCTGAAACATCCTGCCTCTCCCTGTGGAGAGCTTGCTCCTCTGATTCTCTGTAATGCTCTGAGCTGGACTCCCAAGGTCACTGTCGCATGCTGAAGTGTGTGCTCCAAAATTCATGTGTTGGAGTCCTACTGTCCAGTACCTGAGAATGTGACTGTATTTGGAGATACGGTCTTCAAGAGGTAATGAAGGTGAAATGTGGTCTTTGCTGGGGGTCCTAATCCAGTATGACTGGTCTCCTTGTAAGAAGAGGAGACAAAGGGGCGCCTGGGTGGCTCAGTCGGTTAAGCGTCCGACTTCAGCTCAGGTCACGATCTCACGGTCCGTGAGTTCGAGCCCCGCGTCGGGCTCTGGGCTGATGGCTCAGAGCCTGAAGCCTGCTTCCGATTCTGTGTCTCCCTCTCTCTCTGCCCCTCCCCCGTTCATGCTCTGTCTCTCTCTGTCTCAAAAATAAATAAACGTTAAAAAAAAAAAATTTAAAAAAAAAAAAAAAAAGAAGAGGAGACAAGGACACAGGCATGCACAGAGGAAAGACCACATGAAAACATTGCCACCTACAACCAAAGGAGAGAGGCTCCTGAAGAAATTGACTCTGCCAACACCTTGATCTTAGACTTTTAACCTCCAGAAGTGTGAGAAAATTAATTTCTGTCATGTAAGCCATCCGGTGCATAGTACTATGGCAACCCTAGCAGATTAATACAGGGTCAACTTCATTCTTTTGCATGCATCTATCCACATGTCCCCAAATCATTTGTTGAAAAGACCATTCTTTCCCCCATTGAATGCTCTTGGCATCCTTGTCAAAAATCAAGTGAGCTAAAATGTACAGGATTATTTCTGTACACTTAAATCCCATTGATTTATAAGTCTATCCTTATGCCAGCCCAACACTATTTGAATTAGTATAACTTTGTAGTTAAGTTTTGAAATCAAGAACTGTGGGTCCTCCAACTTTGTTCTTCTTTTTTTTAGGATCAGTTTGGCTATTCAGGGTCCCTTGCAATGCCATATGAATTTTAGAATCAGTTGGTCCATGTCCAGCCGTAAAGAGGCAGCTGAGATTTTAAAATTTCTTTTGTTAAATTTATTTCTAAGTATTTATTCTTTTTAATACATTATAAGTGGAATTTTTGTTTTGCTTATTTTTTAAATCTTTAAGTAGGCTCCATGCCTAACATGGGGCTTGAACTCACAACCCTCAGATCAAGGGTCACACTCTCTACTGACTGAGCCAGCCAGGCACCCCATGAGTAGAATGTTTAAATTTTAATTTTCAGCTTTTTAATTGCTAGTTTTTAGAAATACAATTGATTTGGGTATACACTGATCTTGTATCCTGCAACCTTGCTGAATTTGTTTAACTTGAATATGTTTTTGTGGATTCTTTAGGTTTTTCTCTATATAAAATCATGTCATCTGTGAATAGGAATAGTTTTACTTCTTCTTTCTAATCTGAAGAAGTTTTAACTTTTGTTTCTTGCCTAATTCCTTGGCTAGAACTTCCAGTACAATGTTAGGTACATGTGGAAAGAGTGGGTATCTTTGTCTTTTCCTGATCTTAGGAAGAAAGCTTTCCACCTTTCACCATATGATGCTAACTATTTTTTTTTAAAGTTTTTGTTTATTTACTGAGAGAGAGAGAGAGAGAGAGAGAGGGAATGAGCAGGGGAGGCACAAAGCGCGGGATGGCGGGGGGCTTGAGGAGGGTTGAGGGGACAGATGATCCAAAGCAGGCTCCGTGCTGACAGCAGAGAGCCCAAAGTGGGGCTCAAACTCACCAACCATGAGATCATGACCTGAACCGAAGTCGGATGCTTAACCAACTGAGCCACCCAGGCACCCCAACTATGGGTTTTTTTGTACATGCTTTTTATCAGGTTGAGAAAGTTCCTTTGTATTTCTAGTTTGTTGGGTGTTTTACCATGAAAGGGTGTTGGATTTTGTCAAACAATTTTTCTGCATCTATTGAAATGATCATGTGTAGTTTTTGTCCTTTATTCTATTAATAGGGTATATTATATTGATTTTCACATGTTGAGCCACCATTGCATTGCTGGGGTAAATCTCACTTGGTCATGAGGTGTGATCCTCTCATCATACTTGCTTGGATCAGTTTGCTAGTATTTTACTGAGGATTTTTTTGCAGCTGTATCCATAAAGGATATTAGTCTGTAGTTTTCTTTTAATTTGTTATCTTTGTTTGGCTTTGGTATCAGGACAATACTGGCCTCATATAATGAGTTAAGAAGTGTTCTTGAATTTTTTGAAAAAGTTTGAGAAGAATTAGTGCTGATTCTTCTTTAAACATCTGATAGAATTTACCAGTGGAAGCATCTGGTCCTGGGGTTTTGTTGTTTTTGTTAAGAGTTTTTTCATTATTGACTTAATCTCCTTCCTTATAGGTTATTAGTGTCCAGTGTTCTGAAAAAGTCAACTCTGACAGTTTTTGCCACATTTTTTTGTTGCTATTATGAAGGGTTGAACTTTTGGAGTTTCTTACTCTGCTGTTTTGTTGACATCATTTCAATATGACTTAATACTAGTAATGTTAACCTGATCGCTTGGTTAAGGTAGTATCTGCAATGTTTCTCTACTGCAGAATTATGATTTTTTTCCTTTCCATATACTATTCCAGAGGTCAGCAAACTAATGGCTGGAAGACCAAATCCAGCTCAGTGCCTGTTTTTATTTATTTATTTATTTATTTATTTATTTATTTATTTATTTATTTTTCTCCAACGTTTTTTTTGTTTTTGTTTTTTTTTTTAATTTATTTTTGGGACAGAGAGAGACAGAGCATGAACGGGGGAGGGGCAGAGAGAGAGGGAGACACAGAATCGGAAACAGGCTCCAGGCTCTGAGCCATCAGCCCAGAGCCTGACGCGGGGCTCGAACTCACGGACCGCGAGATCGTGACCTGGCTGAAGTCGGACGCTCAACTGACTGCGCCACCCAGGCGCCCCTCAGTGCCTGTTTTTATAAACAAAGTTTTATTGGTCTGTTAGGTAAATAAAGTTTTATTGGTACACAGCCACACTCATTTGTTTATATATTTTCTGTGGCTGTAGCTTTCATGCTTCAATAGCAGAGGTGAACTGTTGCAAAACAGACTGTATGGCTCACAGAGACTAATTTAGTTCCTATTTGGCTCTTTCCTGATTCCAACTATATTCATTAGAAACATACCACTAAATCTAGCCTACATGTAAGGGGAGGGAAATTAAGCTTTACATTGTGGAGAAAGGAAGATCAAAGGATTTTTGGACATATGTTTAAAAAAAGATAATTAATAAATATTTTGGAGCCTATACTTTGAAGCTATGGCAATATCCTGTTTCTCCTTAAAGTTTTGCCCACTGACATTAGCTTCATCAGTAGATCTTGCTTGTAGCAATTATTACTGTGGTGTTCTAATAATGATTTTCTGCTTCTCTCCTTTGGGTCTTAACCTATCACTATCATAATTTACTTCATGGCATAGGAGTTGCGGTACTTTCTCTTGCTGGAGAGACAACTGAGAACACAGTACAAGGTTTTAAGTTAGAAGCCTCAATTTGTGACCCTGAGCAAGTCTCTTGACATTTCGCTCTTTTTTCTCATCAGCAGAATAAAAATATCAATAGCCACCTCGCAGGATTCTTGTGAAAATGCTATCTGAACTAAGAAGTAGGATGTAGATGTTAAATTCTTGGGTAATGAACTTCCTTTAATCTTATTTTCTCCTTTGCTTTCCTTCTCTTCCTCTTTCTTTCTTTTCTCTATTCTGATTCCACCTTTTTTCTCCTCTGCCTGTGTCTTGGGCCTACCAGAGGTCCCTCATGGCACTATAGGGATGAAACCAGTGGGGTCTGAATCACAGCACTTTGAAGAAGGGCTGTTTCCAGGTCCAGCCCAAAGAACCAGTTATGCTATCTTTAGGAAGCCACTTTAAGGACTCCTTTGCTGTTCTAAGCAGACTGCTTCCAGCATACATTCCCCCACCTCTCATTCCCTGGAGGGCAGGGACCTTGCCTTGTAACTCCTTTACCTCCCTTACTGCACAATGCCTTTCAGATAGTCTTCAATCAACTTTGGATATGGATTTTAGCACACATAATCTGAATTTTAAAATACACATGTTCTGCATGTTACCACTATGCAGAACATAGGTATGCTCCTGGCAAACAACACCATTGAAATTCATTTGATGGTTTCTATCATTTTATTAGGGCCTCATTCCTAGCTTGGAGATATATAACTTTATACTTCAACAGGCATTAGCTGTGTAAGAGGCTATAAAGTGAATCAGATATGCATGGCACTGGACCTCAAGGAATCTACAGTACAGTTGAGGGAAGAGCAGTCTGCACAAATAACTAACCACAGATCATCAAGGACTTCAAATATCAGACATCACATAGTCTTTGTTCAGCAGATGGTGGGTAACTAGTGAAGGCTTTTGAGGCAGAAGGTGACATAATCCATACTGAGGAAGTGGGAGGCATAAACTGCATAAGCCTGGACACAGGGGGTGTAGTTAGAAGACTTTTAGAATGACCAAGTGAAAAAGAATATACATCAATGGCAGTAAGAATATGAAGAAGTAGACAGAAAACCTTGCAACAGGACATGGTCAATTAGGAATCTGGGAATCTTAGGGGCGCCTGGGTGGCTCAGTCGGTCAAGTGTCCAACTTCAACTTAGGTCACGATCGTGCTGTCCATGGGTTCAAGCCCCACGTCAGGCTGTGTGCGGACAGCTCAGAGCCTGAAGTCTGCTTCAAATTCGGTGTGTGTGTCTCTCTCTAAACCTCCCCTGTTCGCATTCTGTCTCTCTCTCTCTCAAAAATAAATAAACATTAAAAAAAAAGAATCAGAGAATCTTAGAAGGTGACCTTTGAGATTATCAGGGGCAACTCTTGTATTTCAGAAGAGGAAGATGAAAACTGAGGACACTAACTTGCCCAAGCTCACACTGTTAGTGACTGTACTAGTCAAGGTGACTCTAGGGTATGCTACAGTAATAGTCAAACCCCAGTCTCTAGGGTGTAACCCATAGAAGTTTATTTCCTACTCACAAAATGTCCTCTTTAAGTCCAGAGACTTCCCAGAGCAGCACCATTCCAAACAATGATTCAGGGATCCAGTCTGCTGTTGTGGGTTCTGCCAACTCAACTCATACCTTCCAGGAAGAGAAAGTATAGAGAACATGTATCACTTCTTCTCATAACCCTTCAGCCAGAATTAGACACATGCCCTACCCTAACTACAAGAGAGGTTGGGAAATGTAGTGGGAAGAAAGTGGACATGAGATATTTATGTGCTATTTATAAGCACTAGATTCTCAGTCATAGTCCCAGAACTAGGAATATACTGATCCCCATAATCCAGTCTTTTTTATTACAGTTTATGGGAAGTGGAACCCACTTCATGGATTTGCTAACACCTGTGTTCTATCTTACTGTTACTGTGGACTTGGCAAGAGAACTGAAAACAGATTTTCAGTCTTGAAAGAAACAACCCCATTCAGAAACTGTAAGTAGGCAGCTTGAAATAAGATGAGGATATTTCAAGCAACTCCAAACTACATATCACCATATGATAATTATTTGTATAATTTTAACAATATGTGCAGAAGTATCTGTATAGTCCACATCAACTCAGAATATACACCTCTGCTCCATGACTTGTGAAGTCACAGAAGTAGATGCAAGCCATAGAATGTGCAATGGACAGCCTCATAGTAGAGCATAGCAGAGCTGACATAGAAGGATGAAGTCAATGACTCCCTGGGCACCTGCCTGCTATGCTCCCAAACTCCTCCTGAGAGAGGCAGGCCTTTATCATTAAAACCCATATTCAAGGAATGCCTGGATGGCTCAGTCAGGTAAGTGTCCGACTTGAGCTCAGATCATGATTTCATGGTTCATGGGTTTGAGCATTGCACTGCATTGACAGTGCAGAGCCTGCTTGGGATTCTCTCTCCTCTCTCTCTGCCCCTCCCTGCTTGCACACACATGTGCACATGCTCTCTCCTTCTCTCAAAATAGATTAAATAAACTTAAAAAAAAACTCAAGGGGCGCCTGGGTGGCTCAGTCAGTTAAGTATCCGACTTCAGCTCAGGTCATGATCTCATAGCTTATGAGTTTGAGCCCCATGTCAGGCTCTGTGCTGACAGCTCAGAGCCTGGAGCCTGCTTTGCATTCTGTATCTCTCTCTCTCTCTCTCTCTCTCTCTCTCTCTCTCTCTCTCTGCCCCTCCTGAACTCATGCTCTGTTCCATTTCTCTCTCTCTCTCTCAAAAATAAACATTAAAAAAAAAACATTCAATAGCTTGTGACTTATCACCCTGGCCATAACTGATCAGAGAAGGGAAAGATGCTTGACTCAAGGGCAGCTAATTTGTAGGTGGGCAAGTGGCTTATGAGGTGGTATGAGATGATTGGAGATTAACCAGGCCAAATCAGAAAACAGAGATTTTTGAAAACAGTTTATCAGTTGATAGTAGGCACAGGAAGGGAAGGGCACAGAAAAAAGACAGCATGTCACTAAACTAGTAGAAATCTGGAGTCAACAAAAGCCTGAATGTTGCTTCTCAAAGAGTAAGAAGTAGGTGGTTGATAGTGCCAGACCATACAGAAGCTGTGGAAGCAGAATATCACTGAGTTGGCAAAGTAGCTGAGTATCAGAAAATAGCAAATTCCTGCCACTAAGGGGGCAATGAGATATTTTGGTCCCTAGAGTTGTGCTGATCAGATTCCAAACTGTATTTAAGTCCACAATAAGTCTAGCCATATGGCTATTCCTAAACTTCTAGCCTTTTTGCTGAGATTTCTGTCTTCCTTAATTCTCCAAGGTTGCTTACAATAACCCCTCATTACTTCTGATGGCCTGAGTGAATCTGTCCTTTGCAACCATAAGACTCTATTAGGCCATAAAAAGAAATTAATTTTTTTAAGTTTATTTATTTATTTATTTTGAGAGAGAGAGAGAGAGAGAACATGAGCAGGGGAGCAGAGAGAGAAGGGAGAGAGGATATCAAGCAGGTTCTGCCCTGTCAGCATAGAACCTGACTTGGGGCTTGATCTCATGACCATGAGATCATGACCTAAGCTGAAATCAAGAGTCAGATACTTAACTGACTGAGCCACCCAGCAGCCCCAGAAATGAGGTTCTTTTTAAAAAAACATTTTATTTATTTATTTTGAGAGACAGAGAGAGAGAGAGAGAGAGAGAGAGAGAGAGAGAGACCGAGCAGGGGAGAGCAGAAAGAGAGGGAAAGAGAGAGAATCCCAAGCAGGCTCCACACTGCCAACACAGAGACCAAAACAGGGCTCATACTCACAAACTGAGATCATGACCTGAACTGAAATCAAGAGTCGGACATTCAATCAACTGAGCCACCCAGGCACCCCCAGAAATGAAGTTCTAATACATGCATGCTACAACATGGTTGAATCTTGAAGACACTATCCTGAATAAAATAATTCAGACACAAAATAAATATTGTATCATTCCACTTACATGAGGTATCTAGAATAGTCAAAATCAAAGAGAAAGAATGTAGTATAGGAGTTACCAAGGGCTGGGGTCTGGGCAAATTGGAGAGTTATTACTTAATGGTTAGAAAATTTCTATTTGGAATGACGAAAAAGTTTTAGAAATAGTGGCCAGTATCTAGTGGTGATGCTAATACAACATTATGAATGTACTTAACACCACTGAAATGTACATTTTAAAATCACTGAAATAGTAAAATTCAGGGTGCCTGGATGGCTCAGTCGGTTAAGTGTCCAACTTCAGCTCAGATCATGATCTCATGGCTCATGATTTTGAGTCCTGCATCAGCTGTGTGCTGACAGCTCAGAGCCTGGAGCCTGCTTCAGATTTTGTTTCCCTCTCTCTCTGCCCCTGTCCCACTCGTGCTCTGTCTCTCAAAAACAGATAAACATAAAAAAAATTTTTTTCTTAAATGGGGCACCTGGGTGGCTCAGTTGGTTAAGTGTCTGACTTTGGCTCAGGTCATGATCTCATGGTCCGGGAGTTCGAGCCCCACATCGGGCTCTGTGCTGACAGCTCAGAGCCTGGAGCCCGTTTCAGATTCTGTGTCTCCCTCTCTCTCTGACCCTCCCCTGCTCATGCTCTGTCTCTCTCTGTCTCAAAAATAAATAAATGTGGGGCACCTGGGTGGCGCAGTCGGTTAAGCGTCCGACTTCAGCCAGGTCACGATCTCGCGGTCCGCAAGTTCGAGCCCCGCGTCAGGCTCTGGGCTGATGGCTCGGAGCCTGGAGCCTGTTTCCGATTCTGTGTCTCCCTCTCTCTCTGCCCCTCCCCCGTTCATGCTCTGCCTCTCTCTGTCCCAAAAATAAAAAAAAATTAAAAAAAATAAAAAATAAAAAATAAATAAATAAATGTTAAAAAAAATTAAAAAAAAAATAAATAAAATCACTGAAATAGTAAAATTCAGGGTGCCTGGATGGCTCAGTCGGTTAAGTGTCCAACTTCAGCTCAGATCATGATCTCATGGCTCATGATTTTGAGTCCTGCATCAGCTGTGTGCTGACAGCTCAGAGCCTGGAGCCTGCTTCAGATTTTGTTTCCCTCTCTCTCTGCCCCTCCCCCACTCGTGCTCTGTCTCTCAAAAACAGATAAACATAAAAAAATTTTTTTCTTAAATGGGGCACCTGGGTGGCTCAGTTGGTTAAGTGTCTGACTTCGGCTCAGGTCATGATCTCACTGTTCATGAGTTCGAGCCCCACATCAGGCTCTATGCTGACAGCTCAGAGCCTGAAGCCTACTTTGGATTCTGTGTCTCCCTCTCTCTCTCTCTGTCCTTTTCCCACTCATACTGTCTCTCTCTGCCTCTCAAAAAATGAATGCTAAAAAAATTTTTTTAATAAAAAAATTTAAAAAAGAAATAGTAAAATCCATGTTACGTATATTTTACCATACACACAAAAAGACTCCATTAGGGGCGCCTGGGTGGCTCAGTCAGTTAAGCGGCCGACTTCAGCTCGGGTCATGATCTCACGGTCCGTGAGTTCGAGCCCCGCGTCGGGCTCTGTGCTGACAGCTCAGAGCCTGGAGCCTGTTTCAGATTCTGTGTCTCCCTCTCTCTGACCCTCCCCCGTTCATGCTCTGTCTCTCTCTGTCTCAAAAATAAATAAACGTTAAAAAAAATTAAATTACAAAGACTCCATTAGGGATGCAGTATGATGGAAAAACCACCAGCTTGGAGTCAAAGAAACTGGGTTCAAGACTCAGCTCTGCCATTTTCTACCTGTGTCACTTGAGGCAAGTTACCCAACTTCTCAGTATATTCATTTGAAAAGCAGAGATAATAAAACCCTAAGTTTGTTGTGAGGAACAATGAAGAAAACTATATTAAATAATTACATAAACAACTTCTGAAAATGGTCTAGTGACTCTTGCTATGCATATTTGGAAGAGAAGACAACAGGTCTCTGTATTCTCATCTTAGGAAATTGTGAGGCTTCTCCTTTGTGTGCTCAGGGCACACTGGTGTGAACAATGTGAAGCTCACCACATCTGCTTTCAGAGTGCAGACTTCACCGAATGGCCTTCTTCTCCACATCATTCTGCCCTTCCCTCCCTAGCCCCTTTTGGGTCTCCAATGCTCTGCTGTTCTCTCTTCCTCTAGTCCCTGTGGAGACCAGCCCTTAGGAGGGATTATTTTTCTCATTCAGACTGATGTCCCTTTGTTCCCCTTCCCAGAGTATATCTGTATTTAGGCTGTATCTCTTTGCAGGGAGGGAAAAGCTTGATACGCTTAAGTTTGCTGAGTTGAACTGAAGGATTTTTTTAGGCATCAGCAGACATGTAGGTACAGGTAATGCTGGAGGAAAGAGAGCCCTCTAAGACTTTTGTATCTCTCACAACCAGGATGTTAATAATCCTGAAATATTTGCTGACTGGGATCCTTTCTCTGGGCATCAGCAAAAGGTAGGGGGTGGATGAAATGGTTTTCTCAAATTCGATTCCATTCTGACACCCTACAAAATCTAGTAAGTAGGCACGCACACCAGACAGGATAGAAGCTGTCCAAGGTCCTGAAGTATAACTAAGCAGGCAAGTCTCCCTGTTTCTCTTAATTGTGAAGCCCTGTCAACTCTGGTTCAGCTTACACTCTGGTTCAGCAGGGGAGGGGTAGAGAGAGAGGGAGACACAGAATCCAAAGCAGGCTCCAGGCTCTGAGCTGTCAGCGCAGAACCCGATGCAACCCAACAAGGGGCTCAAACCCATGACCTGCGAGATCATGACCTGAGCCAAAGTTGAACCCTCAACTGAATGAGTCACTCAGGCACTCCCAGCCTACACTCAGATTTAGAAGAGGTAGATGAACAGATAATTTTGGAAAGGGGAAAGATTGAGAGAGAGAGAGAGAGAGAGAGAGAGAGAGAGAATTACCCAAGTACACAGAACCTTCTGGATAGGCTTAAGCACAGAGAGATTGCTAAGTCCAAAACACAGATTTGTTTTCCAGAAACTTGTTTTGATTTTATTTTTATTTTTCTAAATATTTCTTTATTTTTGAAAGAGAGAGAGTGCACAAGTGGGAGAAGGACAGAGAGAGAGAGGGAGACAGATTATATGAAGCAGGTTCCATGCTGACAGCAGAAAGCCTAATGTGGGGCTCAAACTCACAAACCACGAGATCATGACCTGAGCCAAAGTTGGATGCTTAACCGACTGAACCACCCAGGGGCCCCTGATTTTATTTTTAAATAATAATGGTTACCCAGATACTCCAAATGCCTTAAGCAAAAATATGGAACAAGTGCAAGAAAAAAAAAACTGTGTGTCAAACAATGCAATGCAAAACCATGTAAACACAAATTTGTAAGCAGAACTATAACCACATAGATTGATGTGTCATCACCAATTGAGCCATACCAATGGATGTATAGTTCTTTATTTTTTATCTTCTATGTAGATAAAAATAGTTTAATTTTTATGAACAGAAGACAAATGGGAGTATGACTTAGCCTGATGTCAGGTTATTTCATGTGTCTTTGCTAAAAACATCTCCCCCTCTCCAGAAAGTCTGGGGCATGATCCTCCTTATCTGTTTTAATTATGTGCTCATGCAAGCATTTTTTTGTGGAGGCTAAAGATACTTAGCTGAAAAAATAACTAGTCTAAAACCAGACACAGAGAGGGATTGGGCTTCCCTCTGAGTTCTTAGCACATATGGTCTGCAGTCAAATACATATTGCCTTATGGTAGTCCCTAGATTAGGACCTCACATTAGCCATAACTCTCCAACTAAGTGCAAGCTCCTTAGGAGTAGTGACCATGTCTCATGTCTTCTCCTGCACGGACACAAACAGCACCAAACATGCAGCTGGACACACAGTAGGCGTTCAATAAATGTTGGTTGACGGCTTAAGGCAAAGCAGAGATGGAAGCTGGATTTCATTCAGGTGATGTATTTTATTTCTCTTTCTTTTTACAAAACTGGGGGGGGAGGGCGCCTGGGTGGCTCCGTCAGTTGAGTGTCCGACTTCAGCTCAGGTCATGGTCTCATGGTTCATGAGTTTGAGGCCTGCGTCAGGTTCTGTGCTGACAGCTCAGAGCCTGGAGTCTGCTTCGGATTCTGTGTGTGTGTCTCTCTCTCTGCTCCTCCCCTGCTCACACTGTTTCTCTCTCAAAAATAAATAAAAAAATTTTTTTTAATTTTTTTTTAACATTTATTTATTTTTGAGACAGAGAGAGACAGAGCATGAACGGGGGAGGGTCAGAGAGAGGGAGACACAGAATCTGAAACAGGCTCCAGGCTCTGAGCAGTCAGCACAGAGCCCGACGCGGGGCTCGAACTCACATACCGCGAGATCGTGACCTGAGCGAAGTCGGCCGCTTAACCGACTGAGTCACCCAGGCGCCCCAAAAATTTTTTAAAAAGTTTTAAAAAGTGTGTTAAAAAAGGGTGTTTTTAATGGTTTTTTTAAATTTATTCTTGAGAGACAGAGAGAGAGAGAGAGACAGAGCATGAGTGAGGGAGGGGCGGAGTGACAGAGTGACAGAGAATCCGAAGCAGGCTCCAGGCTCTGAGCTGTCAGCACAGAGCCCAAAGCGGGGCTCAAACTCACAAGCCATGAGATCATGACCTGAGCCGAAGTCGGACACCCAACCGACTGAGCCACCAGGTGCCCCAAAACTTAGGGTGTTTTTAATAGGGAAAAACTAAAAACAATATAAAAGTCCAACAAGAAACTGATTAAATAAATTATGGCACATCCATGCACCTGTAAATAGAAGTAAACAGATCTACATAGCTGCTATGGGAAAATAGCCACAATGAATGTCATAAAAAAAAAAAAAGCTGCAGAACAGTATACAAAATGTATATGATTGTATATTTATAAAAAATTTAATCTGAGAATAGTGACACTTTTTTTCACTTCTATATTCATTGTTGTAATTCTAGCAGCCGGCATACAGTCAAGATTCAGTAAATATTTGTTAAATGATCAGGATAACACCAAGGATTCAGAGTAGCACTTACAGTACTCCCAACAGAGTATGAATTCTGACCTTTTTCTGTTACTCCAGAACAAGCAGGATTTTCCTATTGTTAGGCATAAAGGAAGGAGGATAAGATTTTAAATTAGATGAAGTTGGGAAAGCATTAGATAGAAGGTCATTGTTTCAATCCTAGATTTGGGTGACACTTTCTTTTTTGCTTATTTTGTCTACCTATCCATGTATATATTAACCAATTTTCCTAACTTTTTATTTTGAAATTTTTCAAACTTAGTGAAAAGTTGCAAGACTAATACAATAAATATCTGTATTCACCAACTATTAACTCTTTGCCACATTTGTTTTATCTCCCATTGTGTGTGTGTGTGTGTGTGTGTGTGTGTGTGTGTGTGTGTTTGCTAAACCATTTGAGAGTAAGTTATATAAATCATGACTCTGCAACCCAAAATACTTCAGCATGTATCTCCAAAGAACATTTGCCTATTTATATATATATTTTTTCCAACGAACTATTTCTTACTTTGAAATAGTTTAAGACTCACAAGAAGTTGCAAAAATAGTACAGAAAGTTCCCAGGTACCATTTACCCAGCTTGCTCTCCATGATAACATCTTACATAACCATAGTACATTATCAAAACCAGGAAAATGACATTGACACAACAAATTAATTCAACTACAGATCCTATTTGGATTTTACTAGGTTTCTCAGTTTCTCTCTCATTCTATGATTTTTTCACATGTATAGATTTGAGTAACAGAACTGTTCCATCAACACACACACACAAAAACCCTTCATATTAACATTTTTTAGTCACATCCTCCCCAAACCCAAACCCATCAACCACTAATTTGTTCTCCATCACTATAATTTTGTCACTTTGAGAATGTTACACAAATGGAGTCACATATTATGTAACATTTTAGATCCACATAATACCCTTGTGATTCATCCAAGTTGTTGAGAATTATTCATCAATAGTTGATTCTTTTTATTTTTAAAATTGATTCTTAAACTTTTTTTTAATATTTACTCATTTTTGAGAGAGAGAGAGAGAGAGCATGAGCAGGGGATGGGGAGAGAGAGAACAGAGGATGTGAAGCAGGCTCAGTGCTGACAGCAGGGAGCCTGATGCAGGACTCGAACTCACAAACCATAAACCATGAGATCATGACCTGAGCTGAAGTCAGATGCTTAACTGACTGAGCCAGTTAGGTGCCCCAATAGTTGATTCTTTTCAATACTGACTAGTATCATATTGGACGGTTTGTTTATCTACTCACCCGTTAAAGGACATTTGGGTTGTTTTCTGTTTTTGTCTATTACCAAGAAAGCTGCTATGACCATTCATGTACAGATTTTTTTTTGTAGATTTTCATTTTTCTAGGCTAAATACTTAAGAGTGAGATTGCTGGGTCATATGGTAAATGTATGTTTAGCTTTATAAGAAATTGCCAAAGTGTTTTCCAGAATGGGTGTACCATTTTACAATCCTACCAGTAACAGATAAGAGATCCAGCTACTTTAAATCCTTGCAAGCAGTTGGTATTGTCAGTATTATGTTTCAGCCACTCTAGTAGGCAGACAGTATATATCATTAGGGTTTTAATTTGCATTTTTCTAATGGCTAGTGATGTTGAACATATTTTCATATGCTTATTTGCCATCTGTATATTCCTTTGGTAAAATATCTGTTCAAATCTTTTGCCTATTTTCTAACTGGAATGTTTGTTTTCTTACTGTTGTGTTTAGAGTTCTGTATATATTACGGATACAAATCCTTTGTGGGATGTATGATTTGCACACATTTTCTCCCAGTCCATGGTTTGTCTTTTCTTCTTCTCCTCCTTCTCCTTCCCCTCCCCCTCCTCCTCCTTCTTCTTCTTGTCTTTTCAACTTCTTAACAGGTCTTTTGCAGACAATTTTTTTTAATTTTGATGAAGTCAAATTTATTTATTTCTTTTATCGGTTGCACCCTTGGTGTCATGCCAAAGACTCTTCCCAAGTGGTTGTACAGGAAAGAATTTTCAACCATTTTTTTTCACCTCACATGTGTTTAGTACTGTGATAGATGCTGAGAGAGATTCATAAATATAGAAGGGCTTCCAGTTAAGTTTAGACAAGCACACAAATAATTAACAGCAGAAGATGGTAGGTAATTATAAGTCATGTGAATATTGTAAAGGCTATGGGGAGGAGGAGGAGAGTTTATGGGAGGGAAGGATCACTTTACATTCGAAATACCAGGGGAGGTGGCATTTGAGCCTTAAGGATATCAACAGTTGAAGCAGGGCCAGAGGAGGAAATACCAGGAAGAGAGAGGTACACAAGTGAAGGAACAGGGGTAAGACAGAAAAGTCAACATTACGGGTGCCTGGGTGGCTCAGTTGGTTAAGTGTCTGACTCTTGATTTCAGCTCAGGTTGTGATCTCACGGTTCGTGAGTTCAAGCCCTGCATCAGGCTCTACATTGACAGTGTAGAGCCTGCTTGAGATTCTTTCTCTCCCTCTCTCTCTGCCCCTCACCTGCTCTCTCTCCAAATAAATAAATAAACAAAAAAGAAAGAAAGAAAAGTCAACATTAACAAGTGGGCTGGGGTGGAGAGGCTAGAGGCCACTTTTAGATATACAGTACTTGCAAACCAGCAAGCATTCATGAGGGGATGTCCAACAGGCAGTTGGAGATGTGAGTTTAAATTTGGAAATTGGACAAGTGCCTGGGTGGCTCAGTTGGTTAAGCCTCTGACTTCTACTCAGGTCATGATCTCACGGTTCATGGGTTCAAGCCCCTCATCGAACTCTGTTGACAGCTCAGAGCCTGGAGCCTGCTTCAGATTCTGTGTCTCCCTCTCTCTCTGCCCTTCCCCTGCTTGCACTCTGTCTCTTTCTCTCTCTCTCTCTCTCTCAAAAATAAATAAACATTAAAAAAATAAAATTTTTAAAAAGTTGGAAATTGTAAATAAGAATTTGATAACCATCAGCATAGGTCAGGCCTTTTGTTTTATGCCCCACAGCAACTTGTACTCTTCCTTCAGAGCACTTGTCACAATTATAACTAATAACTGTGTAATTAGTTGTTTAATCTCTATCTCTCTTGCTGGATTTCCAGTCCCATGGAGTAGAGTCCACATCTGCCCTATTCCTAGCACCTAGTCTAGTGCCTTGCCCTCAGAAATATTTGCTGAATGAATAAAGAAGTTGATACTTCTAACAGCCACGATTTATTGAGCATGCACGTGGCAGTCATCGTATACCCACTTTGTGTATATAATCTCATTTAAACCTTGCAGAAGTCTCATGAGAGGCAGGTCAAGGCTTCTCAGAACCTCTTCTCTGGGGTAAGGCCCGAGAATCTGAATTTAAGTTCCCAGGGACTTCTAATGAGCAGTCAGGTTTGGAGACTACTCAGATAGTCTATATTCAGGTAGTCTTTATCTATATGACAGATAAAGAGGGGTGGCTGGGTGGCTCAGTCGGTTAAGCATCCGACTTTGGCTCAGGTCATGATCTCATGGTTCGTGAGTTTGAGCCCTAGATTGGACTGTCTGCTGTCTGCACGTAGCCTGGTTTGGATCCTGTCTCCCTCTCCTCTCCCTCTACCCCTCCCCCACTTGTGTGCATTCTCTCTCTCTCTCTCTCTCTCTCTCTCTCTCAAAAATAAACATTAAACAAATTTTACAGATAAAGAAACTAAGTTCAGCAAATGACAGTGATTTATTCAAAGTCCGATGGCTAGAAAGAGCCATGATGCAAAGCTAGATCCCTTAGGGAGAGATTCTACCACAAGCCTCCCTTCCTCTACTAAAAAAGAGTTTATGAGGGAAAAGCAGAAAAGCAAAAACTGGGTCTTTGAAACCAAGGAGAGTAGTGAGCACTGCCAAATGCCACAGAGAGGCCACAGAGGATGTGGCATGAGGGAAAACCTGGGGATGACTAACCAATGTATCCACAGTGCCTGAGTCTGACATTATAGGAAGATGAAGACACAACCTCTACCTAGGGCAGGGCACTCCCTCAAGAAACCTGGCCAGCTGGAAGGAATTGTGGTTTGAGGCTCAGCCAAGAACACTTCTTGGTAACAGAGCTTTGTGCTAAAAATATTAAAGCCAAACATCTGGGCCTGTAGGGTGGTATGCCAAGAAAGGGGAGGTACTAGTCCCATGGGAGAATCTCAGTTTGGAATCTTAAGATAAGCTGTTCAGAAATTACAAAACGCAGTCCACTCTATATTTTCCAGGCCACTACCCCTTTGTTGGATTATTAAGGCCTTTTGCCTTACTTCTGCATTGTGTGTGTTTTACCTTGGGAGTACTGTTTCCTTTGGAGGATGGAAAGAGAAAGAAAAATAAAACTCCAACCAGGACATTGCTGATTTTTAGTTATTCAGTCCCGAATAACATGGTTGAAATGAGAGTGGAACTAGAACCCAGAAAGAAGTAAGATCTAATTATCTGTCGCATTTCTACTCAGTGACACTCATGCTGGCCCCCGGTACCACAATCAAGATTGGCTATTTTCTTTTTGCCAAGGAGCAGCCTAAAGGTCTGTGACAGGAAATGACAGTTTCCTGCAATCCCATTACTAGCCCCAATTCATATCCTGTTGATGGTAGATGCGAAGCAATGTCCCCTATTTGAAAGAGGACAATAATGACAAGAACCCCTTATACGCATACAGCTTATAAAACACCTTCACATACATCAACTCAATCTTTCACAACCTTGGGGAGGTAGGTGTTGTTATCCCTACAGGCTTGGTAAGTGGCAGAAGCCACAATTTAAATCCATCACCTCGGATTCTTTGAATTACAACCCAGTCTGCTATTTTGTTACTGGTCAAAACTCTTCAGAAGCCCACTTAGCCTTATGCTGGCAGCAGGGAAATTAATGAGACTTCAAGAGCCTCATTGCTCTAAAAAGGAGAATTAGGTAGTGAGGAAAGAATGTATGTTTGCTTGCTAGTGACCTTGTGCAGAGTGCTGCAGCTGAGCCCAAAAATGGGGGTAAAAGCTACCCTGAAGACTGGCCAGAAAGGAAGTAACCTATGCAAAAGTCCTGGCACAATGGTTAACAGAGAATAATCACTCAGTTGTGTTAAATAGCATTCTTCCATCCTTCCCCTCATCAGGCATTTCTGAGCCCAATGAACACAGAATTCAGTGCAGGTCTCAGTCTGTGATGAGGAACCAGGGAGACAGGCTGTGGCAGAGCCTGACCATTTTCCATGACATCAAGCATAAAGCCAAGAAATATGTTTCAAAGTCCCAATGGACTCCCCTTCTCCCTTCCTTTAGTGGTCTGTCTCAGGTAATATTTCCACCCACAAAGTCAAAACTTATCCTAGAACTACATTCTTGAGACTCCAAATCAAGAAAAGCCTGCAGTCTGGAATTCTGGAGTTTACTAAAAAGTTCTTCTTACTTCCTCTCCTAAGCCATAACCACATCCTGAGACATACAATAAGCTAGAAGGTGAGTGCATACTACAGATCCTACACTGACTCCTCCCAGCCTTCATCTCTCCAGATCCCATTCCTTGACTACCCCTCCTCCCATCCCACACCCTGTGCGATAAAGGAGGCCAGCCATGTGGCCAGCACCCTTCCCCACTCCTGGAGTTTAATGTTTGCAGAGACCTCTTTTGTGCAAGGAGAGATCCACACAGGAAAGGTCGCGGCTAAACCAGATGAGGATTTACATAGCCTGAAATCTCTAGCACCTACAGGGCTGGATAAGTAAAGTAAATGAATTAAGAAGTTGGGTGTTATTCAATGGAGAGTGGTGGGGACTGTGCTGAATCCATCTCCATCCAGAGATCCGGAGTGGGGATGGGCATACAGGATTCCCCCTAAAAACAAACAAACAAACAAACAAACCCAATTCCGGGTGTAGGCAAGGAGGACAGGGTCAAGGGAAGCGACAGAGCTGTGTGGTCTGCGGGTGGAAAACCCGTTCATTTATACAAATGTCAGGGGCATTTCAGTTTTGCCCATTGCAGCCATCCCAGCTCTTTGACCTCCACTTCTTTCCGCTTCTATCCGCTTCTCGGGCCCATGTTCTTTATCTATCCGCCCCCCCCCCCTCCCCGCCCTTCTCCGGGGGCGTCACAGGCATTCCGCCCAGCCACCTGCCCTGGGCGCTTCCGCGAGAGCTGCAGAGGAACGGCTGATGAGATGCTCTCTGACGTAGACCCACTCTACCCCTTGGGAACCCCGAGCTGGCTGAGGGAAGGGACAAAGCCTGAGGGAAGGGACAAAGTCCCCACTCTTAACTGGAAAAACAGTGCCTCACCCTCAGGAGCTCCTGGGTAGGGATGGGCTGGCGTCCAGGACACCTCCCAGAAAACCCTAACTCCGGGTGGGTTAAAGGGGGCAAGGAGAACAGGGTCAAGGGAAACGACAGAGCCGGGTGGTGTCCGGATGGGAAACCCCAGTCGGTTTAGGCACCCCTCCGCTCAAGTCACTTCCAAACCACACAATTCTTGGGGAGGGGCGCTGCGGACAGGGAGCGGCTCCTACGCAAATCGCTTTGTCTCCGCGCCCTGGGTCCGCCTCGCGCGCAGCTGCAGTTGTCACTGCGCTTCCCCGCCCCCGCTCCTGAAGGCCCCCCTTCCCTCTCTCCGCCAGACCCGGAGCAGGAGCTCCGCCCACAACGCACCGCCCCAGCCCCGGCGCCTTAAAACCCGGTGCACACCGCCCAGCCGCGCCCCGTCTGGCGCACCTCTTCTCTCCTCTGGGCCTTCAGCCGCAGCCGCTCTCCCGGCCCTGGTCCCAGCACCATGAGCTTCGGCTCGGAGCACTACCTGTGCGCCTCCTCCTACCGCAAGGTGTTTGGAGATGGCTCGCGCCTATCCTCGCGCCTCTCCAGCGCCGGTGGCGCGGGTAGCTTCCGCTCGCAGTCGCTGTCCCGCTGCAATGTCGCCTCCTCGGCCGCCTGCTCCTCGGCCTCGTCGCTCGGCCTGGGCCTAGCCTACCGCCGGGCCCCGGCATCCGACGGGCTGGACCTGAGTCAGGCGGCGGCGCGCACCAATGAGTACAAGATTATCCGCACCAACGAGAAGGAGCAGCTGCAGGGCCTCAACGACCGCTTCGCTGTGTTCATCGAGAAGGTGCACCAGCTGGAGACGCAGAACCGCGCGCTCGAGGCCGAACTGGCCGCGCTGCGACAGCGCCACGCCGAGCCGTCGCGCGTCGGCGAGCTCTTCCAGCGCGAGCTGCGCGACCTGCGCGCGCAGCTGGAGGAGGCGAGCTCGGCGCGCGCGCAGGCCCTGCTGGAGCGCGACGGGCTGGCCGAGGAGGTGCAGCGGCTTCGGGCGCGCTGCGAGGAAGAGAGCCGAGGGCGCGAAGGCGCGGAGCGCGCTCTGAAGGCGCAGCAGCGCGACGTGGACGGCGCCACGCTGGCCCGCCTGGACCTGGAGAAGAAGGTGGAGTCGCTGCTGGACGAGCTGGCCTTCGTGCGCCAGGTGCACGACGAGGAGGTGGCCGAGCTGCTGGCCACGCTGCAGGCGTCGTCGCAGGCCGCGGCCGAGGTGGACGTGGCTGTGGCCAAACCAGACCTGAGTTCGGCGCTGAGGGAGATCCGCGCCCAGTATGAGTCCCTGGCTGCCAAGAACCTCCAGTCAGCCGAGGAGTGGTACAAGTCCAAGTTTGCCAACCTGAACGAGCAGGCAGCGCGCAGCACCGAGGCCATCCGGGCAAGCCGTGAGGAGATTCACGAGTACCGGCGCCAGCTGCAGGCCCGCACCATCGAGATTGAAGGGCTGCGTGGGGCCAATGAGTCCCTGGAGAGGCAGATCCTGGAGCTGGAGGAGCGGCACAGTGCAGAGGTGGCTAGCTACCAGGTAAGAGCTGGAACGCGGCAAAGGGAGGGGGCGCCCTGTCCTCTCCCCCACCTACCTGCGCTTTCCCACACAACTGGAGCTCTAGGAACCGAGAGGAGGGGAGGGAAGGGAAGAGGAAGAGCTCCAACTGGAGGCGAACAAAGAGCCCTGGAGTCTATACCATTAATTCTAGAGTCCTGGCCACCCTCTGTCCCTGCCCGTCACGTCCCTGTCAGAGACCTTTTAGAAAAATCCCTTAAGTTTAAGTTTTTCAGAGTCCAAAAATCTAATTCATGCCTCCCTGTCCGCAAGTGGACATAAACACCCTGGCGATCTGAAGAACAGTCCCCCACCAAAAGTAGGAGTGAACCCAATGCAGGTGGGTTACAGCCTCTCATGGTTGACAGTGCTGTCTCAGCTGTCTGACTTGTTTGGTTGACTTTGAAAGGCTTTCTTTCTGTGCGCCCCGGGATTGATATTTATGGATTATGGTCTGCCCTAGAGAGAATGCTGGACTGAACTGGGAAGGGTTCTATCCCATTTTCTTGACTTTTGCCTTCAAAAGAGTCTAGAGATTGGGAGCCAAGGAGCTGGGTGATTGGGCTAGTCACAACTGCTCTGCTCTGCCCCCTGTTCCCCTTCCCCCCACCGCACACAGGCGCACACACACAGTTTCCTTGTGGACCTACGGATATTTCTGCTAAAGAAAGCTTTAAACCGCTTAGCAAATGGGAATGGTCAGGGGCGCTGTCCTCGGTGCTGATCTAGAGTTCTTTCCATCTCAGAAATGATGTCTCTCTCGTCTCATGTCCCAGTTATGACTCTCTAGGCAATTAAGTGCTTTGGGCTTTTTTTTTTTTTTCCTATCTGCAACACCATCACATCAGTCCTAGCTACCTGCAATCAAAGGTCACCTCGTGGACAGCATCAATTTTCACTGTCATGGATGGCTTAGCACTTAACAAAAAACGCTTAATGTGCTCAGCAGCAGTGAGGTCTCACTTGAAAATTCACGTCTCCTTAATAATTTTCCAACCTAAATGCATGTGGTAAATCACAGAGATGGATGGTCCTATCTTTGTTATAGGCCGCTTATTTTTTCCATCTTGCGTGTCCTCTAAGCTCCTGTGAAGGTATTGACTGGATCTTTCTTCCTTTTTGTCTCCAAACAAAGGCGACTGCATCTTCGGTTCTACTATATAGGACATTCTGGGCTTATAACCACAGAGGGTACAGAGGCAAGGGAAATAAAGGAATCTAAATAGTGTGATTCAATTTCAAGGTACAATAAAAGCTCCATTGGGTAGAATGGTAATAATTCAGAAATTTTCAATAATTCATTCTAGCAAAGATTGAAGCTTATATTTGATGAAATTAACAGGGTTTGGGAACATTAATAAAATAGAACCAAGAAAGGAGTGAAATCTTGAAAGTACTATGTTAGTCTACAGCTAAAGAATTATTATCAGTGTGCAAGTATATGTTGTTCATTATAAACTACCCCCGTTACTTAAGGAAGAAAGCTTGCTTGGACCATTTGTTTTGGTTCATTTGGAATTATAGCACAATTCAAGTAAATACTTCTGTTCTGCTTCAAAAGCTGTAACTTGAATGTTTCAGTATATGGCCTAGCCCCTGCATGGCCTGAATTAATTACATTTAGTTAATTGAGACTTCATGTGTTCTAGAAGCGTCAAAAGATGAGGTAGGTGGTCTTCTGCAGGGCTAGCCCAGTATTTCTACAAAAAGAATAACTTATCTACAACTGCAACTGTCATCTAAATTGGGCTTTGCCATGCCCTCTGTTTGTTTGGTATAGCCCTACGTTCTAAGCAGTAGTGACAGTACTGTCTGACTTGTTTTGTTTGCTTTAAAAGGCTTTCAGTGTTAGACAATAGTAGGGTCATCCAGATACAGTCTACAGGAAACAAGCAAACTAACAAAACAACAGAAACTGCGGCATCTGCAGCTCTGCAGTGCTGCCCCCATCAGCTTGAGCCATCAAAGCCTCAGTGGACCTGCTGGTGGAGTGGAAGAGGAGATGAGACAATGGAAAGCTATTTCCTACCCCTTGGGACTTCAGGCTGAAGTCCTGTGAGGGGCTCACATCCTCACCTGCTGATCCTGAAGGCCTGAAGTCACAGGGGTGTCCTCTGGCTGTTTTCTCAACAATTCTGGCAGTGCTAAGATGAAAAGCCTCCTTCTCCACAATGAGATTCAGCCATTGTTTTCTTGCCCTCTCACCCCTCCCTACTCCCCTTTCACTGCAGTAATGGGAGGCGGTTCTCTTTCTTCTGCTTCAAAGATGAGTGATAGACCCATTTTCCCTTGCAAGATTGCCACCCTCTTAAGAGGCAGAGGAAGGCCCCATTAAAGTCACATTTTCCATGCCTGGAATGCTGACAGCCTATTCAAGGAGGGAAAGCTTATTACACTTTTGAAAGGGTAAAGAATGATTCAAGGTGACATGGTAAGTACACAATGACATATGAGAGTCCAAATCAGGTGACAGGAGAAATTATGAAGAGCTAGGACCGTTGTCTTCAAAATCCAAATGTAGCCACCCTCCAGCTGAACCCTTTTCCATCTCTGACCCAGGGCGAAGCTGGTTCCTGCACAGCTGCTTCATCACCATTAGAGGCCCTGTTCTGCCAAAGACATCTAAGGATATTTTTTCAGGATACCGGTGGCCTTGGCCCTGTATTATGGTCTTGGAAAGCCAAAGCTTTCCTTGAAAGACCTTGCTGAACAATCAAGCTCACCATTAGTTAATGCTCCTCAGGGAGATGAGCCAAGTCTGCCCTCTTCTCTCCAGTATGAGATTGGAATATAACCTAATGAAATAGCAAGAAGGGGCTGGCCCCTTAGAGATTGGGGTAACAGTGGCTGATAGATAAGTCTATGGCTCAGTAGATTTATCTCTGAAATTAGAATTCAAAAGAAACTACATTTGGTCCTTTTTTTTTTTTTAGTTCTTCCATGTGTTTTTGGTTTGGTTTGGTTTGGTTTTTGCCCCTCTCTGCCTTCCTGTATTGTTGTCACCAGGGCCACCTTGATTGCTCCCTCACAGAAATAAATTTAAACTAGTAGTTCCTAAACCCATTGATCCACCAAGGTCACTTGGGGGCTTAACAAAAAGATTCTGAGGCCTACCCCTACTCCCAACTGGATTCAGTTGTTCACAGGTGGGGTCCAGGAAAATATGCAATTTCAGTAAAAGCGCTGCATTCTATTGTTCCTCAGACTGATTTGGAGGTGTGCTGACCTAAACCGCATTTCACAATATACACCAGCTCATAATATGCAAGATTTTAAAGTATGGTGGGGTGGGGGGTGGGGGAAGAAAGCAAAGACAGGAAGGAGAATAAGGCATATGGGTGGTCCACATATAAAAATCCCCTCTCCCCACCCAGTAATTCTTAATGGACTCTTTCATTCAAACTGTGCTATGTTCACTACTGCTCACCTTGCTAAGGGCTGCTAAAAGTGATGAAACCCATAGCACTGTTTGTGGTTCCTTTTCTCCTGTGCAGATGCTTGTGTGGCCATTTCTTTCTCTTACTCCTGATCTGCATCCTTCCAGGCCTTGGGAAGATGCTCAGCACTTGTTTTAGCTATTACTCCAGGAGAGACCCCAGCTGGAACTGGGAGTGCCTCTCTGCCATTCCCTCAGGCTAAGCCAGCAGCAGCTGCGTGGTTGGGGGAGGGGGCAGACTGCAGCGCTCTGCTCAGATTTCCAGCTGGAGGCCATCTTTGGCAGGGCTTTTGAAGGGCAATGCAAGACAGCCTGGTGTGGGGGAAGAGAGCACAAACAAAGGGACTAGACATTGAAGAGCAATGGTCAGCAGTCAGCCCAATTCCTTCTGAAAGGAGCCAAGTTGTGCTTTTTGTCTACTCTGATCCATAAAATAAATGTATGAAATGTATAACATAAAAATTCAAGGAAATCTCCTCTATCTAGAACTCAACTCCCAACAACCTCTTATTCAGCAAACACAGCTCTGAAGCAAACAAACAAAAACAGGACCACATTGGGGCACCTGTGTGGCTCAGTCAGTTGAGCATCTGACTCTTGGGGTTTTGGCTCGGGTCATGATCTTACGGTTCGAGGGTTTGAGGCCTGCGTTGGGCTCCACGCTGACAGTGTGGAGCCTGCTTGGGATTCTCTCTCTTTCCCTCTCTCTCTGCCCCTCTCCCCCTCTCTTTCCCGCTCTCTCAAAATAAATAAATAAACTTAGAAAAAGAAAAAAGAAAAGAAAAAGGACCTTACTAACCCCCTGATGAGACAAAACATCTAACCTCAAATCACATATTGGTAAGCTGATCCCCTCTGGTGCCCCTCACTTACTCATTCTTACTTTACATGGTTCTAAAGCACTTTGTCATTTGAATTTCAAGCCTGCTGCAAGATAGAGAAGAGGGACCAATGGAGTCAGTCATCATCAAGGACAAGTAGCATTAGTTTCACTTTCAGAGCAAAGAAAACCAATAAGTAACAAGCACTAATGCAAACACTGGTCTTTGGGGCCATTTAGGATAAAAATAACCTGATATACCTCAGCTGACCTAGAAGATAAAAGACATCATAGAACTATAGAAAAATAATTGATCATTATCACAACCCATGGTTGCTAAGAAAGGTTGCATTATGTTTATGTCCTAATTAAGAATGGTACAAGTGGGGTGCTTGGCTGGCTTGGTTGGTAGAGAGTGGAGCTCTTTTAATTTATTTATGTATTCATTCATTCATTCATTTATTCATTTATTTATTTTTGGGAGAGTGCAAGAGGGGGACAGAAGATCCCAAGCGGGTCCATGCTGAAAGGCAAACTGGCAAGATCATCACCTGAGCTCAACTGACTGAGCCACCCAGGTACCCCAGAGTGTGCAGCTCTTGATCTTGGGGTTGTGAGTTTGAGCCCTGCATTGGAGGTAGAGATTACTTTAAAAAATAAAATCTTTAGGGGTTCCCCGGGTGGCTTAGTCGGTTGAGTATCTGACTTCGGCTCAGGTCATGATCTCGCGGTTCGTGGGTTCCAGCCTCAAGTTGGGCTCTGTGCTGACAGCTGAGAGCCTGCACCTGCTTCAGATTCTGTGTCTCCCTTTCTTTCTTCCCCTCCCCCACTCATGCTCTGTCTCTCCCTGTCTCTCAAAAATGAATAAACGTTAAAAAAGAAATTTAAAAAATAAATAAAATAAAAACTTTAAAAAAATGGTAGAAGCCACTTTAGAAAGGTCTTTGTTCAAAATTGTTTTTTTTTTTTTAATCTGGTGCTTTAAGGAATGTGCCTTCAACTATCTAATATTAAAGTTTTATTATATGTTGCTTTCCTTAGTGATCCAAGGGGTTGTAGGGAGGACACATGATTAATCTGTCCATTTGATTAAAAAGGGTATAGAGTCACATGGTATGATATTAACAGTAATAAGAATCATTAGCAATTACTGAGCAATTTCTATGTGACAAGTGCTGTTCTAATGCCTGTTATCTAATTTAACAGATAATAGACTCATATAGTAATGTGAGGTCCCTTAAGCTGGAATCCTAACTTGAGGATCTCAGTATATCTCAGGAAAGAATAAACATTATAATTTTCCATATGTAGAAATGAAAGTTTTGAAGAAACTAAAATATAGAAAACTGACTGAGGTATGTTGGGTATTTGTGGCAGGGCAAGAAATACAACCCAAATATCCTGATGAAATCCTCCACTTTTCCTCAAATTTCATTTCTCCTGCTACTTCGCCTGATGAAAAGCCTCCTCCCCTTTCCCCTTTTCCCCTTTACCATGGTAGTGTTGCCTCTCTTACCCCCAATGCTTCACTAGCAGACTTGTTTGTAGATTAAACTCTGGTAACAGCCATCAAGTAAAATTTTTGGTAAAAACCATTTTAAGCCCTTATGATATCTTAACACACTTTGGAATATTCCCATCGCTGTCCGTGTAATATGTATTTTCCCTACTGCTTGTCATTCCCTGCTCTGTACCCCTCAGTTAATTGAGTCTCTCTTTCGCGGTATTCCTGTCAATATTTATAGAACAGGTAGGTGGTATGAGTTTTCATTCTTTCTGCAGTCTCCTGATTTGGAAGTCTGCACCCCCTGATGTTATCAGCACTGTCTTCACCACTGCTTTATCCTTCCCACACGGGAATTTATGAGGGCCCCTCACCACTTACTTCTTGAGACTTCTGATGTTTATTTGCATCACTCATTCACAAAAGTTACTCTAAATTGCTGTGTTCTTTACGTTGACAAAGCTGCAACTGAATTATATGGGTTATTAGCTCACATCTTTTCAGGTCATAGGAAAAGTGCTTGTGTAGCACCGTTCATTCATTTAACAGTTATTCATTGAGCGTCTCAGTGTGCATTGTGCTAGGATCTGGGCTGCCGGGGGTGAACTAAACAGAAACAGCCCCTGTTTCCATGTAAATTACATTTGATTTGAGTGATCTGCCTTCTAGGGGACATTTAGCAATGTCTAGAGACATTGTTGGTTATCCCCACTGGGAGGGAGGGGGTGTGCTACTAGTGGAGGTCAGGGATGCTGCCAAACACCCTACAATGCACAGGACAACCTCCCACAGCAAAGAATTATCCAGCCCAAAGTGTCAATAGTTCCCAGGTTGAAAAACCATGAGATAAAGGAAGGTGACAGAAAATAAATGAGCAAGAAAATTTCAGATAATGATAAGAGCCAAGAGCAGAGTGGCCACTTTCAAGTATGTGCTTTCTTGTAATTTGTCCTCTCACTGGAGTTGCCTTTTTCTCATTTGCACAAAGCCCCTGCCCAGGCTAGCTACTGGCCTGGCTTGAGGTAAAATACCGTGCTAGATCAGTGTGGAAAGGGTACCTCCATTAGACACAAAGGAAGACCTATCTGAGCAGAGGGCGTTTGAACTGAATCTTCGATGACACAGAGTTGGCCACGGAAGACCCACTACAGAGCATTCCAAATAGAGGAAATAGCTAGCCTACAGGGCCTGGGACAGCAATGAACTTAGTAAGTTCATTGGTAAGTTTAAGGAGCAAAAAAGGCCAAGGTAGCTGAAACACTTTGAGCAAGGGGAATAGTATAGACCATGCCGAGGAGTTTGGACTTTATTCTAAAGCTCTTAGAAGGTTTCAAGAAAGTAAGCAACAAAATCTGTGTTTTGAAAAGATCCTCTGGGGGCACCTGGGTGGCTCAGTCGGTTAAGCATCCAACTTTGTTTGGCTCATGTCATGATCTCATGGTTTGTGAGTTCAAGCCCTGTGTCAGGTTCTGCATTGACAGTGTGGAGCCTGCTTGGGATTCTCTCTGTCCCCCCTCTCTCTGCCCCTCTCCCACTCACTCTTGCTCACTCTTCAAAATAAACAAAGGAAAAAACTTAAATAAAAATAAATAAATTGTTGGGGCGCCTGGGTGGCTCAGTCGGGTTAAGTATCTGAGTTTGGCTCAGGTCATGATCTCCCGTCGTGAGTTTGAGCCCTGAGTCGGGCTCTGTGCTGACAGCTCAGAGCCTGGAGATTGCTTCAGATTCTGGGTCTCCCTCTCTCAATCCCCTCCCCCACTTGTGCTCTGTCTGTCTCTCTCAAAAGTGAATAAATGTTAAAAAAAATTTTTTTGGAATAAATAAATCATTAAAAAAAAATCCTCTGGCTGCTCAAGAATCAAAACTTTAAAGCTAGTGTTCTTCCATGCCTGGGTTTGCACCTGAAAGAATTTGGAGCAAAGCTATTACATGAACCTAGTTAGTTTCGTTTTAAATATATAATTTAAATTTGTCATTTGTATTAAAACAATTCTATGGAGTCTTTCTGCTTCCTCCTTATGTATTGTGTAAAATGCTTTCAGTAAGATGACTGAGTAGCAGACTTCCAGGAAACCATCAAAATGAATGGAGGCAGAGAAGACTTGCCATCCTCTGTGCTTTTCACAGTTGGAATTTTCTGAGTCTAAGCTTCTAACCTGAGGCTTTGGGTTTTGGAAAAGACATGCAACGATGGAGTTATTCAGCAGCAATACAACAAACAAAGGAGGGATGATAAGTAAGTTAGAGAGAGGGGGGCGCCTGGGTGGCTCAGTTGGTTAAGTGTTGGACTTCAGCTAGGGTCATGATCTCATGGCTTGTGAGTTTGAGCCCTGCATCAGGCTCTCCGCTGTCAGCACAGAGCCTGCTTTGGATCCTCTGTCCCCCTCTCTCTTTGCCCTTCCCCCACTAGCATTCTTTCTCTCTCTCAAAAATAAATAAACATTTAAAAAAGAGAAAATTTCTCTCCGATGTTCAATCAAGAACCATATGCCCTGCAGTAGAAGTGCCCAACCCTGACCATGCACCCAAATCATCCAACCTTTATGAAAAAATGCAGTTCCTGGAACCCCACCCCAGAACAAATGAGTCAGAATCTGGGCCGGGGGACAGGCCTAGATTTTTAATGTGGAGTCAGGATTGAGAATCCTTGCTTTGTGTAAATCTTACTGAATTGCAGCTGGCTCAAATATGTTGGATATATCACTTTTCAGGATAGCATCGGGCAGCTGGAGAATGATCTGAGGAACACCAAGAGTGAGATGGCTCGCCACCTTCGGGAATACCAGGACTTGCTCAATGTCAAAATGGCTCTTGATATTGAGATTGCCGCTTACAGGTATTTCAGAGGGGATGCTCACCCAACCAGGTCCAGTCATCTGGGGCAACACTACCCCAATAAGTGGATAAAGCGGTTTCAGTCTCTCTGATTTCTGATGGGTGAGGGGGGATGAGGAAAGAAAGACATCACTGGCCCTGTGCAGGTGAGCTGACCCCTCTGTCCTTCAACTTGTTTATATCTCAGCTCCATGTTACTAGTCCTGGAGTAGTCTACCTACCTCTGCTAGGATTTAAGGAAATAACGTGAGTATTCAGAGGTTGACATAAAATCCACCAGACTGTGGGACACCTGGGTGGTTCAGTCGGTTAAGCGTCCAACTTCGGCTCAGGTCATGATCTTGTGGTTTATGAGTTCAAGCCCCACGTTGGGATCCTTGCTGACAGCTCGGAGTCTGGAGCCTACTTAGGATTCTGTGTCTCCCTCTCTCTCTGCCCCTCCCCCGCTTGTGCTCTGTCTCTGTCTCTCTCTCTCTCTCAAAAATAAAATAAACATTAAAAAAAGATTAAAAGAAAAAATCCACCAGACTCTAACTTTTAAAAATAGGGTTTATACGATATAGAACATCCTAATATGTGAGGTATCCCCCTGGATTTCTACTCAAACAACGTTTGAGTGAACCTTTAAAAAAAAGTAGTAACAGCAGCTACTATTTTTGGAATGACTACTATGTGCCAGGCACTATATTAGATACTATATTTAAATTATCTAGTCATATTATTTCCATTTTGCAGATGAGGAAACTTGAACCACAGACTTATTCTAAGTAACTTATTCTAAGTCATAGTGCTGGTAAATGAAAGAGTTCAGCTTCAACCCAGATCTGAGAGATTGTTTTTTTCTTTTACACTATGTATACTACTCCAAAACAAAACTCCAAGAGTATTTGATAGTGTCTTGAGTTTCTTTTTTTTTTTTAAGTTTATTTATTTATTTTGAGAGAGACAGAGTGCAAGTGTGGGAGGAGCAGAGAGAGAGAGGGGGAGAGGGAGAGAGAGAGAAAGAATCCCAAGCAGGCTCTGCATGGTCAGCATGGAGCCCCACGTGGGGCTTGAACCCATGAAGCCGTGAGATCATGACCGGAGCCAAAACCAAGAGTCAGATGCTTAACTGACTGAGCCACCCAGGTGCTCTTGAGTTTCTGATTTTATTTTTTTTTAATTTTTTTTCAACGTTTTTTATTTATTTTTGGGACAGAGAGAGACAGAGCATGAACGGGGGAGGGGCAGAGAGAGAGGGAGACACAGAATCGGAAACAGGCTCCAGGCTCCGAGCCATCAGCCCAGAGCCTGACACGGGGCTCGAACTCACGGACCGCGAGATCGTGACCTGGCTGAAGTCGGACGCTTAACCGACTGTGCCACCCAGGCGCCCCGAGTTTCTGATTTTAAAGAAAAGGTCATAAAAATTATTAGAGTTATGAGAAACAAAGTATTTGGGCCACACTTATGATGCTGGTTAGGCGAGGCTGAGAAAAAGTCTGGTATCTGAAACAGTTTCATTTACTGGTTTTTGTGTTGTTGGTTCCATTCCCTTTGTACGTTGAAAAAAGTACAAATCTCAAGTTCAGGCTGAATTAGGCGGTTCTTTCCTCCTTTGTGGACTTCTCACCTCCTTATCCCTATTGCATTTAAGGTTTTAAATAGTAACATTACTTCTCCCTAGAGCTTTGTAGACTCTTAAATGCCAAAAGTGGGTGTGATGAGGCCAAGGAGAATTGTACAAAAATTCCTTTTTGAACATATTTGTGAATAGGATAGGTTTCCCTTTGACAGTGCCTTAAACACAGCTGGTGCTGAAGATGTGAGAGTGTGCATGTGTGCATGTACCTGTGCGTGTGCTGGATAAACTCCAAGTCTTTGAGCCTTGGCATTCAATATTTATTGGTCTCAATCTCATGAAGAAACTGAAGAGTCTTATGGAATCTTTCTAAAATGAATAGCAGCTGGAGGGTTAAGTTCTTTTCAAAAAAAGTTGCAAGTTGACTTCCTAAGAATGTTTCTCTGTTGGATTTACAGGAAACTGCTGGAAGGCGAAGAGACACGTTTTAGCACCAGTGGATTAAGCATTTCAGGGCTGAATCCACCTCCCAATCCGGGTTATCTGCTCCCACCTAGAATCCTCAGTTCTACAACCTCCAAAGTCTCATCCACTGGGCTGTCTCTTAAGAAAGAGGAGGAGGAGGAGGAAGAGGCTTCTAAGGTGGCCTCTAAGAAAACCTCCCAGATAGGAGAAAGTTTTGAAGAAATACTGGAGGAGACGGTCATATCTACTAAGAAAACCGAGAAATCGAATATAGAAGAAAGTACCACTTCAAGCCAAAAAATTTAATTCTGTTGCTTTAATAAGGTTAATGCTTAAGAGGGGATAATATGCATTTGACTTGTTAAAGAGCCTATTCCTGAACCAAAACACCTGTCACCACTATAAAATGTCTTCAAGGCTTCAGTCTCCTATTTAGCATTGAATCCTTACTTTCTCTAATAAGAAAAGCACCCCTTAGGTTGGAGCAAGCTGCAGTCCTAGCACAACCACAGAGGAGTTATCTAAGAATTCCGCTTTCTCACCTAAAGCTCAGGCTTCACAGCATTAGATGATTCAGGTACAGAGGAAGTACAAATCAAGGTGCTAAATCTGTGATCATCGTCATTTGCTGTGAATTGAAATTAAAACCTGTATTTGCTCGCTATACCCAGACATTATCCCGCTATACAGTCTCACTCTAGGTACATAAAACATAAGATCACTGCCAAAGGTAAACCAATGGTCCACATCCAACGCCATTCTGACAAAACTGCTTCACAAGTGATAGGTGTTTGTTTAACGGACACTTCCTCCCACCTCTCATAATTCCTTGTATCCTTCCATTCAGGAAAAAAAAAAAAAAAGAGGCTAGTGTAGTATTCTTCCCCCTTAAACACATTTAGGTTCTTCTCAAAAGAACTTACCCCCTTTAGCTCTCTCTGTTCAATGGGTAAAATTAGATGCATGTTGACCATTTCTGTGATTCGTGGAATGATTTCTCCCTACCCATTTCATGTCCTTCCAATTCTGTAAGGAAAAAAGAAAAAAGAAAAAAAAAAGCAGTGATAAGTTTTAAGGGTCACCCCAACAAATACAATAATGAAAGGAGTCCCTAGATTTTAGGCTTTCAGCTTATTCAAATCCATTTAATTAGGGGGAAAAAAAGTACTTTATTCTGAATGTAGCTGTTCACTTTAACTTTAGAAACACACTAATAGTGTCCCAAGCTGTGATTAAGCTGACCTTAGATTTAGTAGTATAGGCTAGAAGAGGTGAGTATTTGTGTGGATGGGAAAAGCCAAGGTCTCATTGCTCTGTGTCAGTTCGTTTGTGGTGATCTAGAATTAGCTCTTTCGTACCCTGACCCTTAGAACCCACTTATCCCCTTTTCCACAGTCTAGGTCCTAACAAGGCCTTGCTTTTACTCTCCTATGCCTTTTAAGAGTGCTAAGTGTAATTATATTATCCCCAGAAACAGTGCTACTGCCCAAAAGTAAAAGAAGTCACCTCTGGTCAATCAACACCACCGGCAAACATGAAAAAGAAATCTTTCTCTTGTCTTAATAAAAGAGTCCTGCCCAACAGTTTTCCCATTGCTGCATGGTTGGTGGGGTCTCCCTTCCCTACTGGAGAGGCAGCGACGCCCAGACTAGAGAAGGGGTACATATGCTCCTACTCACGTGCTAGGAAGTACATTCTGGAGAGTCAGCTTTTCATCTGCCCAACTGTGTAGCAGCCGCATTGCCCAGTCTTCCACGTACACGTGCCAAGTTTGACGTCGGGTTAATTCTCTGTCTGCATTCACTTCCATCAGACCTAAAGAGTTGCCAGGTCTCTGTCACACATCTCCATTCACAACAGATAGGGCGTGATGCTTTTACTAAACTTTCTTATCCTAGGACCTGCTGCAATGGTTCAAGGAACTGGAAAGATGCTTTCTCTTCTTCCTTTCCCTCACTCCATCCCTGTCTTTACTCCTCAGACTTCCTGTAAAACATTAGTAAGATAAGAATTAAAAGTCACACGAATCCCACCAACATAACTTGTGTTCTGTGGTTTTTGCTATTTCAGTTGAGAGAAGCACTGTTTTGGTTCAATGAGACAACTGTACCCCCAAATAATTTGGAAATTATTTATGCTTTGTTCCTCGCATCTACATTTAGGGTTGTTTTTCCCCCTGCCCAAGCCTTGGGGCTATATAGTCTGCATGTGTTTCACACTGGCTGAAACACGTAATGCGCTAAATGGACAGTTTATGGCAGGGAGTGGAGGAATCAAATCAAACAAATGATACAAGACAATAGACTCTGTGCCTGGATATGCACAGAACGCATATGATAAAAGATAGCTCAAAACAATAAGAATCTTTTCCTTTTTTTGAAAATGAGGTTATACTTCTGCAGATATGTTTAGGTAGAACATAGGCAGCAGTAGAAGTTTCCTCCACTGTAATGATTGCTAACCTTTGATGGATTGCAGACTCCTTGGAGGAAGCTATGGACCCTTTTTCCAGAAAAATACACAAACCTTTGTCCATATCAAGGGGCTTGGGGTTCCTCGTTGGACTGTTTACTTCTGGTATCCAGAAGTCCATGGAGTTGAGATTCCCTAATGCCATGTCACATTCCAGGATGGAGACTGAAATGAGGGGATGTGGATGCCACCCCCACCGACAGTGGTGGTGAAGCTGGAGCTTGCTGAATCTTGAACAATCTTGTCCTTCTCAGTCCATCTGGCTGAGAGTACTTGCATGCCACGCAAGGATACATCGACGGAACCGCTTGGGAAAAGAGATGTTCATCCTGCACTAACAGTGAGAGCTTTATAGTAATCAAACATCTTTCAGGGCCTATTAGGGATGAAAATAATAGTCTCATCAACACATGGGTTTTCAATATAGATATTGGTTGCCACTTCTAAAGATTCTACGTATTTGGTTAATGGATCTGTCTCTGGAAAACCAGCATCTTTTGATTACAGTTATATAATCTCTAGCTCTAATTTACATCTATTTTCAGTGAGTTGCCACTGGTTGCCATGAGCTCAGTTATAAAGACATTAAAAGCCTGGAGTTGATAAATTACTAAAGCAGGACCATTACAGTAACAAGGAAACAGCGTTCAGAATCATAAGGCAGGGGGGAGGAGAAGAGGAACCAACTTCTAGAACAGGACAACAAAGAGAGTCTGTGAGACTGTGGGGAAGCCTGCCCACAAAGCGCATTAGCGATAACCAATATGACTTTCAGATTCATTAGACAATGAGATCCCCTGCCTCCTGAGACTAATAACAGCTTTAATTTATTAGGTACCTACTTACTATGTGTCTGACACTGTTCTAGGCAGCAAACAGAATTATCTCACTTAAACCTCACAACCACTCTTTAGATAGTATTTGTATACCCATTTTACAAATGAAGAAATAGAGCCTTGGAATGTCAAGGTTAAAACCCATGTCTATTGTCACAGAGTTAGGGAGCTGGGATTTGAGCCTTGATCTTCCGACCGCAGTGCTTGTCTTTCCGATATTGCTTCTCTACAGAAGAGCAAGTCCCCTCCACTTGAGGGAGTGGGAATCCTTATTTCTATCACCTTTTTCACCCCTTCTTCACCAGGTTTTACTTCAGGTTTTTCTGCCCCAGAAACCATGGGCAACACCAAGTCCCATAGGCAAACTACTTTCCAGACTTCCTGAACCTGTTACCGTCCTGCATTGCAGTGAGGTCTTGGGAGCTCAAAACTGGATTCTGAGCCCATCTAACTGAGTCACCTCCTACTAAAAATGAAACAGAATTAGATGCGATTACCTAATTCTTAAAAAGGAGTTTTAAAACGTAATTTTGCAAAGGAACTCTGTAGCTCAGTATCAAAGGGCCTGGAAATGAAGGAATATTACAGCAGGGACAATTCCTCAAGAGGTAATAAATCAAGGATACTTAGAATTCATTTTACTGCATTAGCTAAAGAAGACGGCAAGATTTGAGCTGTTGTCTGGAAACTAGAGTCCAAGTTTTAGCTCCAGACACAACACAAATCACCTATAGTCCTGCAGATAAACTTCTAAAACTTACTTGTGAACAAAAGCAGAGAGTCCAGAACTACCCTTGATGACTCTAAAGGCAAATATGAAATCGTTTTTGAAATGTATTAAGAAATTCATTGCGGGGGCGCCTGGGTGGCTCAGTCGGTTGGGTGTCCGACTTCCGCTCAGGTCATGATCTCGCAGTCCATGAGTTCGAGCCCCGCGTCGTGCTCTGTGCTGACAACTCAGAGCCTGGAGCCTGTTTCAGATTCTGTGTCTCCCTCTCTCTCTGCCCCTCCCCGATTCATGCTCTGTCTCTCTCTGTCTCAAAAATAAATAAACGTTAAAAAAAAAATTAAAAAAAAAAAAAGAAATTCATTGCGGCAGCGGCGGGGACGGGGCGGGGGCGGTGCCTGGGTGGCTCAGTTGGTTGAGCATCCAACTTTGGCTCAGGTCATGGTCTCCCAATTCACGAGTTCAAGCCCTTCATCAGGTTCTGTGCTGACATCTCATAGACTGGAGCCTACTTCAGATTCTCTGCCTCCCTCTCTCTCTGCCCCTCCTCTGTTGGTGCTCTGTCTCTCCCTCTCTCAAAAATAAATAAACATTAAGGCACCTAGGTGCTTAGTCACTTAAGTGTTCAACTTCAGCTCAGGTCATTATCTCCCTATTCACAAGTTCAAGCCCTGCGTCAGGCTCTGTGCTGACAGCTCAGAGCCTAGAGCCTACCTTGGATTCTGTGTCTCCATCTCTCTTCTGTCCCTCCCCTGCTTGCACTCCGTCTCTCTCAAAATTAAGTAAATATTCTAAAAACATTTTAAAGGGGTGCCTGGGTGGCTCAGTCGATTAAGCATCCGACTTTGCCTCAGGTCATGATCTCACAGTTTGTGAGTCTGAGCCCCTCTTCGGGCTCTGTGCTCACAGCTCAGAGCCCAGAGCCTGTTTCAGATTCTGTGCCGCCCTCTCTCTCTGCTAGCACTCTCCCTCTCTCTCTCTCTCTCTCTCTAAAAAATAAATAAACATTAAAAAATTTTTAAAAATACATTTTAAAAAATAAACCTTTAAAAATTAAAAAAAAATTCATTGGAACAGAAAGTAGATTGGTAGTTGTCAGGGCTAAAGAGAGGGGGCATAAGGGGTAACTCTTCAGTGGATGCAGGGTTTTATTTTGGACTTATGGAAATGTTTTAGAACTAAAATGGAGGTGGTAGTTGCACAACATTGTGAACATACTAAATGCCACTGAATTGTTCACTTTAAAATGATTAATTTTATATCATGTAAATCTCACCTCAATCTAAAAAAATCCACTGATAGAGAATTTATGGAACTATCAGAAAAATATAATTACAAAGTCTACTATACCTTCTGCTCCAGCTGAGACCATTACGTACAGCCACCTGGGTCAATCAATCTCAGTTGGAAGGAATTCCGTTAGGACAACATAAGCCAGATCTAATAAGAGTATTGATTTTGAAACAGAACCTAGAGAAAAAGCCAGAAATACCCCTGGATGTAAACAAAAGAAAGAATAGCTAGAAATATTGGTTGCTAATGAGCACCCATCACTGATTTCCAACTGATACTATTTTTATTATTCTATCATCAGAAATCTTCAAAGTCCTGAAAAGCATCTAAATCCTAAGAGTACGTTTTCCCCCTTAGAACCAAATAAGCTGGTGTGCCTGAAAGCCCAGTACTTAAAATGGAAATAACTGAGGGGGGGCTTTATAGGATCTTAAAATAGAGCTCGTATGTGAAATTTTATTTTTCTTTATAGAACATACACTACTAGCTTTGCTGCATGTTCAAACTTCATGTACATTTTAGATTTAAGCCAATCATGACTTTGCTATTTTCAAATATCTCATATGGTCTATGCCATTTGCAAAAGGGGCAAATGCTCCTGAATCCAGCCAAACAAAGGATTGTTATCATTAAATTACCATCCCCTGCTGCAAATCCTCAAAAGATGAGAAGAATGGTTACTATGTAGATCCAATGGCTTCTCTCTTCCTCTATTGATCTCTTAGATTATTTGATTGCACTCATGTTTTATGCTGATATTTGATAAGCTTACTCAGTGGGGGTGGTGACTAGCTAAAATTTATAAATTCTTGCTTACAATCCCTTGAAACACACAGAAATACAGACACATAGCCCAGGATTATAATAAGATACGGTGAATCACACTGCAGATATTTAAAGATTTGTTTCTACAGTTCGTTAGTGATTCCGAATAAAATAAAACAGAGAAAGTTCAGGCTACAAAGAAAAATGAAGATTGATCTTGGAGGGGTCTCCAGGCTCCCTTCCTCATCGATTAATTACCATACATCACCACATGGCCACTCCCTCCCCTGGTGAGGCAATTGGTCTCTGTGTGTAAGTCTGAGACATTTCATTCTAGCTCTATTGTATGCTCTTATTAATAGGGGCTATAGAATGTTAGCAGCGGGTAGCCAAAATCATTAATATAAGGGCTGGAGTTTTAGAATACGATCAGTAGCAGGTCTAGTTAGTTGCTGCATACTGTGCAGGGCAAAAAAGGTATTTTTCCTTAGAAGTATTTATTATACATTTTTCGTAAGTAATTTCTATGCCTGACGTGGTGCTCAAACCCAAGACTCCAAGATCAAGAGTTGAACACTCTACTAACCTAGTAAGCCAGGTGCCCCTAGAGGTGCTTACTAAAACAAATAAGGGGTTCTTGGCTGGCTCAGTCAGGAGAGCACGTGACTCCCAGTCTCATGATCGTGAGTTCAAGCTCCACATTGGGCATGGAGCCTACTTAAAAAAAAAATTAACTCACTTAGGTTTACTTATTATGCCATAAATATGAACACATGAGAAGTGTAACTTCCATTTCCCATGATTTCCTGGCATAAAGATTCATAAATGACATATGGAGTTCCTGATGTCCTTCAGGGCTAGACAAATCTTTTATCTTTACCTCAAGCCAGACTGAGCTCAGTAAAAGGAACTCCTGGCAACTGAAATTGTCTAAGGACTAATCTAGTCTGCAAAGTATAAGCAGCAGAGCTAAGACTAGAATTAGAGTGAAAGCAGAATCCAGGTCTGACGTTAGAGGCTGTGTCCCTGTCCCTCGCCTGGTTATCCATAGAAGGAGGTGAGTAGAGAAAATATATCAGAAAGAAGACAGGAAAAATAACAAACGTTTCAACATCAGTCTTTTAATATTAGCGGACCCCACCACTCATTAGAAAGGAACTAATGCAGCAAAGTAATCTAAGAAGTGACTACATAGGGACCATATTTGAATTTGATAGTAGACTGTATGCCAGCTAAGGTTCTGAATACTTCCCATATTAATTAATTCTCATAACATCTCTTTGAGTTAGGTTCCTTTGTCCCTATTTACAGATCAGAGAAGTCATATAACATGTCCAAGATCATATGCCTTGCAGGAAGCAAATCTGGGAATCAAAGCTATGCAGTCTGGCTTGAAAATTCATGTCCTTAACCATTATGCAATACTGCCTCTATGTCTTTTTTTAGATTAAAAAAATCTGTCCTGGAAACTTTTGCCATCTTCAATCTCTAATTTAAAATATTATTCACCCAGCTTTTCTCTTGGGAAAACATTTTCTTAGAAACATTCAAAGAAAAAAAAATCTGTTCTCATTTATATGAAAATATTATCACAATTAGAACCTCTGTAAAACTACAGACATCATCAGAACAGAATCAAAATGTAGTAAAGATCAAACCATAATATCCATTCCGTGTAAGTAAATATTTGGCATGCTTTCAGGAGATCGATATGGCATTTCATCTGTGAAATGACCATTAAGCTCAATAGGTGATAAAATTTAGATTTCATCAGTGCAGTTTTGAAGAGATGCCAATAATCAAACTCATTTGCAGAACAACATACTGAAAAGGGATAAAAACGAGGACCTACTCTTTGGTCAGGATCTACTGAAGAAAACAGAGACAAACATTCAGAATCAGCATCTGCTCGAAACTTTTCTATTACTAAGGGTTTCCAAGATGAGAAAACACACTACAGAGGTTGCAACTCTTAGAATTTTAAAGAAAAAAAAAAACACTTATAAGTTTAGTCACACATACATGTGATAAACCAATTACAACTCGGTGATCCTACAAGAATACTCATCTAGGATCGAATCACAGAGGATACACTTAGAGCTGTCGGCACAGAGGCTGACCTGGGGCTTGAACTTACAAACCATGAGATCATGACCTGAGCCCAAGTCAGACGCTGAACTGACTGAGCTACTCAGGCACCCCGGTAGAGGTATTACTTTCAAGAATTCAAAGTCACTGTAGGAGACTCATTGTGTGCATGTATAGAACTGTGTTAGCTTGGGGACCAGAGAAGGAACTGTCAGAGACAAGAATGTCACTGAATCAACAGGCAAGGGCAATGCAGTAGAAGCAGAGGGGAAGCTCAGTGAAGCCCAAGGTCAGAGAAAATGACTTCGGCCCATACTAGAGAGAAAAGATTGGGACGGATGTAAGGGAGGAACTGAGAAATCTCCAAGCACACATTCTGCCAAACTACAACTACCACAAACTATCCCTCTGGGCATCTTTGCTTAGTGTCACCTCCGAGAGGGCTTAGGTAAAAACAAAGTGTGCCAAACAGCTATGCCAAACAAATTTACTCTTATAAGGCCACTGAAGCTGGGTTCTGAAATCCGCACTTCATATACTCTTATTTGTTTAATTTTGTTTACGGTAAAAATTCTTTTTGAAAACTCTTTGATCTTATCTCATCATCACTGAAGGCGTGCTGTTGCTGGGGGCGGCCAGGATAACCCAAGACAAGTCGGCATTTGTCTGTTCTTGCTTGTGCTTCTCCCACATCCGAGTCCTTGACCCTCTGGTTATTTGAAGACAGCTACCATGTATTGTCCTGCCGTAAGTTTTTGCCTCTCCAAGTTAACCATAAGCAACTGCTCAACCTTTGCTCGTTTTTGTTCTGGGTCTTATACCCTATCCCATTACCCTCCCATCTCTCAGTAGTTAGGTATGTTACCCAGAACTGGTACGACATGAATCAGACATTGGAAGTATTAACTCCCTTGATCTGAAATTGTATTTCTGTTGATGAAGCCAAAGATCACACTGATTTTAGGGGTAGAGATTTGAAAGACAATCAATCAACTTTTTTTTTTTTTTTAACATTGATTTATCTTTGAGAGACAGAGGGAGATAGAGCACAAGTGGGGGAGGGGCAGAAAGAGAATAAGACACAGAATCCGAAGCAGGCTCCAGGCTCTGAGCTGTCAGCACAGGGCCCGATGTGGGGCTCGAACTCACAAACTGAGTTCATGACTGAAGTCAGATGCTTAACTGACTGAGCCACTCAGGCGCCCCCAGCGTTCTTCATTACTTGGTTTACTGCCTGGTGGGAACAATAGGCCAAATAGATATAACCAGATATAACCTAGTTCCTTGGAATTCTTTTATTTATTTTTTTTATTTTTGAGAGAGAGAGATGGAGTGCGAGTGGGGAAGAGACAAGAGAGAGAGGGAGACACAGAATCCAAAGCAGGCTCCAGGCTCTGAGCCGTCAGCACAGAGCCTGATGTGGGGCTCAAACCCACAAACCGTGAGATCATGACCTGAACTGAAGTCGGACGCTCAACCTACTGAGCCACCCGGGTGCCCCTTTGGGAGTCTTCGAGGTCAAGTCCAGGAGGAAGCAAAAATACAAAGGATAGATCTCTTTGTGACTCTTATAGTATTTACCAGTGTCTGCTTTTTATTAAGATTCTGAGAGATGTATGTTAGGCTGTGAGTTCTTTGAAGGAGATCACTCCTTTCATTTTAATCTTGTCCACACAATATCTAAAAAGCGATAACCTTTTGACTTGCTTATCGCAGAAGTGTTTATCAAGTAATTACATTTAATATTCTGCTTTAAAATAAGTATTTTCCTATGTTACTGAGCCCTTGGAATATCCTGTCCTTGTATGCCTAAGACCTTGGGCCACAGGGGGAGAGTTTAGCCTAACAATGTGACTTCTGGTGAATGCCTCTTTTTGTATACTTGGGGCCCTGGGACATGCTGTATCAGTTTGAGCAGCGGGTGGGTGCTGAACTCTTGATGGCTGAGTCAATCACATGGGCACTGGCTGCCTGCACGACTCATTCCCATTAAATCCCCTGGACACGAAGGTTCAGGTGAGTTTCCCTGGCTGGCAACAGTTTTCATAGGTCACGTATCATTGCTGAAAGAATTAAACACTGTCCCGTATTCTCTGTGGGAAGACAACCAAAAGCTTATGCCTGGTTTCTCCTGGACTCGGCAATATACATCTTTCCCTTTGCAGATTTTAATCTGTATCCTTTTACTGTAATAAACTACAAGCATAAGTATAATGAGTCCTTCTAGTGAGCCGCTAAACCTGAAGGCAGTCTTGGGGTGCCTGGCTGGCTCAGTCAGGAGAGCATGCAACTCTTAATCTCAGGGTCGTGAGTTCAAGCCCCAAATTGGGCATAGAGCCTACTTAAAACAAAACCTGAAGGTAGTCTTGGGAATCCCTGACAAAGATATGTTAACATGGGACAAGAATAAAAATAGCATGTAATCTGGGTAAGAAACATTTAAGAGGCAATGAATTCCATAGTTGCTATTCTGTCCACTGTCAAATAACAGCATCTAGTAAAATCAGTGAAGATGTTTATAAAATAACTATTTGATGGTATTTTAACTAATTTGGATACCTTATCTCGTAAGGAATTTTGGTTATTTTTGTTTCAATCACAATAAATATGAACACTTCAAAATAGGTTAAAATAAATTTTTATTAAAAATTTTTATTAAATGTTAGAAGAGATTTATACACAATTCACAAATTCTTTACAAAACAATCGCCAAACCTCATTCATTTGTAATTGTTTCTATACGCACACTTGGAAATTTTGCAGTGAAATAGGGTTTACAAAATATTGTTTAGAAAGTATCACAATGCTAATTTTAGGCAAAATAACATTTAAAACTGAAATCTTTGCACGTAAGGGAACTCTTAAACACCCGTATTCTTTATCCCAGTGACAAAGTAATGGGACAATGAACATTAAACTGACTGAGGAAAAGTGAGTAAGTATTCTGTAAACTTGCAAATTCACTCGTTTATTTATTACTTTGAGAAGCAGTGGTGTTCTAAGGTACTGACAACCAAACTACATACTCAAAGTGAATGCTAATCAAACTAACATTCAAATAATAAAGATAATGTTTCAAAGAGGCATCCCTTGTTGTTAAGATCTGTTAAAGGAGTCTTTATTACACTGAAGGCTTACAGTACAGGCCATAAACCCTGCAGGAGACAGTCTCTTCACAAAGAATGATAATTCATCCCTTTTAGAAGTACATATCATCTCTGCGGTAGTATTGCTGGGAAAAGAAAGATACGTGTTCCAAACATGATGGCAGCATACAAAAGTGGCCAGTAGTTTTGGTCTTTGTCCAAGAGGTACACTCTGTAGTTTAACAAAGCCTGGCTTTGAATCTTCAGTTCAAAAGCATCCTTCTTTTCCAAAAGCATGACTGCCCAACGGATGCCATTCCAGAGAGCAGAATCCTAACCGCCAACGGGAAAGGGATATGGCTCAACAAAGAAGAAAATAGTAACCGATTTACCTCAAAGATTAGGAAGCAAAATCAATGTCAAAGTATTTGAGATCACAAGGAATTTAAAATTTTAATGCTCTGAAAATTTCCCCCTGAGCTATGGATGCTTTTTATATATAGTTTCTAGTAAAACAGATGCATTCCATCATTCCAAGTTGTACTTATAAATGTTATGAATCTACGTGCTGAAAATAGATAAGTTATGTCTCCAGCAGCACAAAATGGTAGCTATTACATGTTGTGTGGAAATCTTTGGTGAAATGCAATCCTGCAGAAGCCTCATTATTTCGTTTCCCTCCTCCTAACGCTGCTAGAATCTTCAAGTAATTTTCAGAGGAGAAACCACAAGACCATAGTGGAGGACCAGCAGACCATCCTGAAAAGAAAAAAAGTGTTTTGCAGTTATTTGAAAACCGGTTATGCAAACAATCAAGTCAGATACGGTTTATTTTTCATAGCCCAACACTAATGTGAAATTCTTTGATTTAAAGAAAATAAAGGGTCCAAGTAAATAGACTTATTCATTCACCTTATCACCAAATATTCCCTGTCACTGTGCCTTTTTAAATGACTCTCAAAGGTAATTCTGAAACTCCACAATTAGCCAGGGATGTTTGTGGCTAAACAGTTCTCTGAAAAGAACTCAAAGAGACACACCTTTCCTTCTGCGTGGACTACTTTCCTGAAAAAAGACTCAATTATCATAAAACACTATGGATCTGCTAAGAAATTAAACATTCATTTCCACATAAATGCAGCTCACTACCATTCACTGTTAAGAAAACTGTGGAACTCTTACCCATTTAATACATTATACATTTTAACTGTGCCTAAAAGACTGTTCACAACACAGTTCAACCTTTCTTTGATGTCTAGAGTCATCATTATGAACACTGAATACACTGTTCTGTAACACAGTGATGTCTTCGGTCTCTGGGGAACTTAACCCTACACTAAATGACTCCAGGTACTGTGTTTCTGAATCTTTTCATCTGCTCTTTTGGGTTTCTGTCTCCTCTTTTGATAACCAGGTCTTAATCCTTTGTGTTCTCACCAAGTCTGCATCCAGCAAGCAATCCACCTTTTATTTTATTTTATTTTATTTATTTATTTTTTTTTTTAATTTTTTTTTCAACGTTTTTTATTTATTTTTGGGACAGAGAGAGACAGAGCATGAGCGGGGGAGGGTCAGAGAGAGAGGGAGACACAGAATCAGAAACAGGCTCCGAGCCATCAGCCCAGAGCCCGACGCGGGGCTCGAACTCACAGACCGCAAGATCGTGACCTGGCTGAAGTCGGACGCTTAACCGACTGCGCCACCCAGGCGCCCCAGCAATCCACCTTTTAAAGGTGCTATTTCTTTCTTTCTTTAATGTTAATTTATTTTTGAGACAGAGAGAGAGAGAGAGAGAGAGAGAGAGAGAGAGAGAGAGAGAGAGAGAGAGAGAGAGCGAGCGCGAGAGCAAGCGCACAAGCAGGGAAGGGGGCAGAGAGGAAGACAGAGGATCCCAGGCGGGCTCTGCGCTGACAGCAGAGAGATCATGACCTGCCGATAGTGACCTGAGCTAGAAGTCAGGACACTTAACCAATTGAGCCACCCAGGAGCCCCTAAAGTGCTATTTCTAACCTACTATGAACTGGAAAATTAGCTAAAAAGTAACTTGTTGGGGAGTATGCCATGAGCAATGGGCTGACCCTGAGCAACACAGAGGGGGAATGGTGACATGCACGCCTTGCATTTCCAATCACATTCTAGCTATTTCTCTCTTTGTTAAGCTCTTCCACGGCTCTACTTCCTCATCTCTCATTTATTACACAATTCACTGCAATCTGGATTCTGTTCCTGGCAACTCTAGTGAAAGCTCTCCAGAATTCTAGGAAAGGGTTCACAAATTCAAAGGCCTACCTACAAGGGCCAGGAAAGTAACATAGATGAATATGTGAGTTAAGCATGTGAGTCCATAGGGAAAGTGGAGACCACTGGTAAACCAGAGAGCAGATGTGTAGCTACAGGAATTTAAACTCAAAAATATTTACAACAGTGAGCCATGTAAAACACAATTTCATACTATGTTTGGCCCATGGACCATCAGATCTATTCTAATTAGCCTAATCTAAGTAAATGAATTTATATTATAACACAAACAGATTCTATCAATGTTCTTACAAGAATACAAATTACATTTTACATGTTAATTTTTTGCATGTAGTTATTCATGTGTCAGAAATGAAAGCATCATTTGCAAAATATGACATGCTGAGATGTCAAACTGAAAATAGCTTACAAATGGTTTTAAAACCTCAAAACAACTTCAATGTATGTATAAAATCACATTTTACGAAATGAAATAACTATAATTCAAGTCTCAATGTCTATTATATTTATATTCTATATACATAGATATAAATATTATTTGTATTTTGTAGTTAGAGATGTCTCTATTCATGGTCTTCTTGAACTATCCAAACAGAATGAGTCTTCTAAAATTTAAGTCAGAGTAGGTCACTTCTGTCCTTGGCTTAAATCTCTCCAAAAATAATTTCCCATATTAATTTCCCAATTAAAATCCAAAGTTCATACTATGGCCTATAAAGTCCTGCACATGGTTTTATTCTGACTGCCCAGATCTCAGCTCCTACCATTCTCCTCCCCTTTCCCACAGAAGGTATATTATTCATTTAGCTGAGAGGTCCTGAGAGTCCATGAATCTTACATTGTTGTCAATGAGGACTTTAATTGTATTATAGGTTAAGTTCAGGGACTTGCTCGTCTCTGAATCTCCCTACGTGTCTAGAATAGTGCTCTGTAAATATAATAAAACCTTGGATTGTGAGTAACTTGTTTTGTGAGTGTTCTGCAAGATGAGCAAACATTTCTAATAAATTTTAACTTGATAAACGAGCGGTATCTTGCAATATGAGTAGTACATGATGCTGAACATCACAAGATTACAACTGAGCCAATGGTTCTACTCTCTCTCTCTCTCTCTCTGGGGGATTGTGGGTGATCATCTCCCATGCTCGGATCTTAGGCCATGGTATTTGGCAGAAATCAGTGATTTTTCAGAACACTGGAAGGTACCCACACAACTGGCACTAGTGTATTTTTTGTCACTTCAAAGCACCTATGGACAGTCCTTTGCTTGTCCATACAAGAGTAAGCTTAGGAATGCTTTGCTTCATTCTAGGTCAGGCTGACTGCAGATATAGACCTTTTCGTCTGCTGCCTTATTGCCAGTTACATTAAATACAGTATATGACAAGAGTTCATTAATACTATACTATAGGCAACATCTGTGTGAGTATATACAACGGCCCCCATACAGAAAAAGATTCCATTGAGCCAAAAGATAGCAGTGGTTCCATTAGTGATAGTGAAAGTCTTCCTACATAATAACCCTCCTCTCTCATCTCCCTCACACCAGCCACAAAGGTTTTCAAAGGTAAGTACAGGTTAATTAATTTTTCTTTATATTTTATGTTTTCCTTATTATTTTATATTATATTACAGTATTGTAATCATTCTGTATGAATATTTTGGGGTTGTGGAATGAATCATCTGAGTTTCCGTTATTTCTTATGGGGAAATTCGCTTTTTTTATACAAGTGCTTTGGATTACAAGGATGTTTCCGAAATGAACTATGCTCGCAAACTAAGGCTTTACTGTATGTTTTAAAAAATATTTCTTTAAGAGACAGTACCCACAAGTAGGGGAGGGGCAGAGAGGGAAGGAGAGAGAATCCCAAGCAGGCTCCACGCTGTCAGTGCAGAGCCTTAACCAGGGCTTGATCCCATGACCTGTGAGATCATGACCTGAGCTAAGATCAAGAGTAGGCCACTTAACCAACTGAGGCAGCCAGGTGCTCCAGTAAATATTTTTTGAAGTAATATTTTCTACCTACTCCACTGGGATTTTACTCCTAGTTTCTTACATTTCTAATCAAGTAAGCTTAATTTTTTTAAAGATAATCATTTTCTAAGATTTTTGAAGTTTAACATTATAAAATTTTTAGGAAATGGCTTTGTTTATACCTCTAAGTATGCTTTAGTTATCGAAGAAATAATTTTTTTTCTATATTTTAGGAAGATTCTTTTAAACTGTTACTAAAATGTAGACAGTTGGCAAGGTACTATATTTCTAAAAATGTGTTAACAATAAATTGAACAATCACCTGAAAAAGTATTTGGTTACCCTTCTGTTAAGAGCCTGAGCTTTAAGTTGAAATTTTCAACAGTTGACTGTTGATTCTATGACTAACTAGCCAAGCGATCCTGGACAAGGTATGCAACCTCTGTACATCAATTTTCTAAATTATAAGATCCACCAATGGATGTTAGAATAGAGGGCCAAATTTGAAGAGAAACAGGATAAATGCATAGTTTCAAAGTATCTCCCCCCATATTATCAATTCCAAAGAGAAAAACCTACCAGTATTAAATATCTCCTGATGATACTCTGAGAATGGCATATCACTTGTATGTGATGTGCCAAAAACGCATAACCTCAATCTAGTCATGAGAAAACATCTGACAAACCCAAATGAAGGACAGTTTATAAAATAACTGACCAATACTCTTCAAAAGTATCAAAGTCATGAAAACAAGGAGGAACTGAGAACTGGGAGAAGACAAGGAGACATGATGACTAAATACAATGTGGATCGTAGGACAGAGAAAGGACAACCATGGGAAAAGTAGCAAAATCCAATGTCTGCAGTTTTGTTAACAGTATTGTAACAATGTCAATATCTTAGTTTTGATGATTGTACTGTGGTCATGGAAGACGTTAACACTAAAGGATGCTGGGTGAGATCTACATAGGAACTTTCATACTATTTTGTAACTTTTCTCTAGGTCTTAAAGTATCTCAAAATAACATTTTAAAAAAAGATAAAAGGAGATAGTAATTGTTATCTTTTTTAAAGTTTACTTATTTATTTTGAGAGAGGGAGAGAAAGAGAGAGACAGAGAGAGAGAGATGAAGAGTAAGCATGAGCAGGGGAGGGGCACAGAGAGGAGAGAGTCCCAAGCAGGCTCTGCTATCAGCACAGAAGCCTATGCCAGGCTTGATCCCATGGAACTGTGAGATCGTGACCTAAGCTAAAATCAAGAGTTGGACATCTAACTAACTGAGCCACCCAAGCACCCCATTAATTGTTATCTTTTAAGGTTGTTGTGAGGCTTACACAAGATAACACATGTTCTGGGGCACGTGGTTGGCTCAGTCAGTGGAGTGTGACTCTTGATCCCAGGGTTGTGGGTTTGAGCCCCATGTTGGGTATAGAGATTACTTAGCTCAAGAAATATTAATTATTAGCGGTATTGTCTTTTTCTGAGCTCTAAGCAATTTCACATCATATATGTGTTTTTCCTTAATTAGTCTGGCAGCCTTATCAATGGATTTCCCTTTTTCTTTTCACTTTTCAACCCAAATAACTTCAAGACTAAGTCCTAACACCATTTCATTCTATCACTAAGCTGGCTATGTTGCAAAAATAATTACATTCCATGCAACTTCATGTCCTTTTTCTTGCTCAAGGAAAAGCCAGCTACGTTTTTCAAAGAAACAGAAAGATGACAAAGTCCTCTTTCTTCTTTGTAAATCACATATAAAATTCAAGTTAATAATGACAGCCATTAAAAAAAAGTAATGGTCCCCAATCATGGTATGCTAATTACTTTTGTTACTCTGACAAACTGTTATCACAACTAAAGTATACCTATAAAACTAAAAGATAATTACAACCTATAATATTGCAGTAAAGAACAGTTAACCTTGGAGCATCTTTCTAATACTCAATTACATATAAGTTTCATTAGCAAAATTACAAAATTTGTGATTTCTTTAAAAAATCCAAATACCAGGGCACCTGGGTGGCTCAGTCAGTTGAGTGTCTGACTCTTGATTTCAGCTTAGAGTCGTGATCCCATGGTTGTGGGATCGAGCCCTACATCAGGCTCTGCGCTGAGTGTGGGGCCTGCTTGGGATTCTCTTTATCCTTCTCTCTCTCTCTCTGCCTGCCCTCTGCTCAAGCATGCTTTCTCTCTCTCTCTCTCTCAAAAAAAAAAAAAAAAAAAGAAATCCAAATGCCATTTAAAAAGTTATGAAAAACTGTGAATGACCATGAAATGGCAATTAGTATTAATTTGGAGGTTACAATAAAATATTAATGAGTAAGCAAATCTGCATTGATCAGCTGTATATTCTTTTGGGCCCTACTTAGTTCGCTCACTATCATGTCTGTGAGATTCATCCATGTTGATGTATATGGTAGTTGTATTTAATTGTATGTATATGTCACAATTTTTTACTCATTTTTTGTTGGGCATATGGGTTGCTTCCAGTTTGTGGCTATCATGACCAAACTATTATCAACTACCTTGTACATGTCTTGTGGTAGACATGATACTCATTTCTATTGAGTCTATACTCGGGAATGGAATTGCTGGGGAATAGGGTGTACATCCACGGCTTTAGTAGGTACCACCAAAAGAACACCCAAGTGGCCGAACCAGTTCACACCCCCACTAACCACGCACATACATTCTAGTTGCTCCACACCCACACCAACACTTAGATTGTGAGGCTTTTGCATTTTGCTAGGTCAACTTGGCCAAACTGGAACTATGTTTCCCCAAATCCCTTCCCTGTTAGGTTAGCCAATAGAGATTTGTGTAAGATAAGATGTGCCAAGTGGAAGGAGGCAGAAGCCATTATGCTCAGGTCCTCATAGAGCACCCGATGCTCGCTCAGCTTATACACATTGTTGCTGGTATGCTGGCTCACATTGTAGGGACAGGAAGGCAGCCAGGCCTGCCACTAATTCCTCTTGCTCCCACAAGAGCTCCACCTTCAGCTTCTCTGAGTTCTGGGCCAAAGACCACCAGCTTTGTCTACAGATCACCCATGTCACTGAAGATGGAACTGATGAGACACACATTCCAGTTTCTCCTTACAGGTTCCAATTTATTCTCACTATTCCCCACTCATGACGGTCTTTTCTTCCAATTGCTGCCCTGTTGATTCACAATGACTACTGGTCCATAGGCACTATCTTTCAATACACTTCTTCACCGGCCCCTGCAGTTGTTTAAGGTATAATTCTGTAATATTCATTTGGGTTCTATTTCTCCAATGGAATCCTAACTGCTAAAACTGATGAATCCAGGGGTGCCTGGGTGGCTCAGTCAGTTAAGTGTCCGACTCTTGATTTTAGCTCAGGTCATGATCTCAGGGTTCGGGAGATTGAGCCCCTTTTTGGGCTCTGCGCTGACAGTGCAGAGCCTGTGTGGAATTCTCTCTCTCTCTCTGCCCCTCCCCTGCTCACTTGCTCTCAAAATAAATAAACTTAAGGGGCACCTGTGGCTCATGTGGTTAAGCATCCAACCCCGGCTCAGGTCATGATCTCACAGTTCCTGAATTTGAGCCCCATGTTAGGCTCTGTGCTGACAGCTCAGAGCCCAGAGCCTGCTTCAGATTCTGTGTCTCCCTCTCTCTCTGCCCTGCCCCTGCTCACACTCTCTCTGTCTCTCACAAATAAATAATAAACGTTAAAAAAATAAAATAAGAATCGGGGCGCCTGGGTGGCTTGGTTGGTTAAGCGTCCAACTTCGGCTCAGGTCACGATCTCACGGTCCGTGGTTTGAGCCCCGCATCAGGCTCTGTGCTGACAGCTCAGAGCCTGGAGCCTGTTTCAGATTCTGTGTCTCCCTCTCTCTCTGCCCCTCCCCTGTTCATGCTCTGTCTCTCTGTCTCAAAAATAAATAAACGTTAAAAAAAAAAAGTTTTTTTAAATAAAAAATAAAATAAAAATAAACTTAAAAAAATAAAACAAAAAACTGGTGAATCCAGGTAAAGCATAGATGAATGTTCACTGTGCTATTTCTATGACTTTCCTAAAGGTTTAAAAATTTTTCAAAGTATAGAGGTGGCTGGGTGGCTCAGTTGGCTGAGCATCCACTTCAGCTCTGATCATGATCTCAGTTTATGAGTATGAGCCCCACATTGTGCTCACTCCTGTTAGCATGGAGCCTGCTTTGGATCTTCTGACCCCCTCTCTCTCTACCCCTCCCCTGCTTGTGTTCTCTGTCTCTCTCTCTCTCTCAAATAAATAAACATTAAAAAAATTTTTTTTCAGAGTACAAAGATTAATATAACACCTTTGTAACCAGTACTCAGTTTTATTGAGTATTAACACTTTCCTTTGTTTCAAATTTCTTTTTAAAGTGATGTGAATTTTACATCTTCCTATCTGAAAGAATAAAGTGTTACCAACCCTCATTAAATCTGAGTGGTGGGTGCAAGGAAATCGGTAGCAAATTGGTAAAAAGAAAACCATGCAAAAAATAAATAAAATTCTCCATAATAGACCAGTCATTAGGCTGCAGAAATTTCGGCCATATTTCTTTACAGGTTGGTGGTAAAGTACAGCCACAAAAATCATATCAAAATATATCAATTCTTTGTTTCCTATCGAAGAAAACATACACCTTCCCTATGATCCAACAATTCCACTGCTAGTTAGGTGTCCAAAGTAAGTGAAAGCAAAACTGATTTAAAAAGATGAGGAGGAAGAAAATGTATACTTGTGTTCATAGCTACTTTATTTGTATTTTTTTATTAAAATGTTTTATTTATTTTTGAGAGAGTACAAGCAGGGGAAAGGAAGAGACAGGGGGACACAACATCCAAAGCAGGCTCTGCATTGACAGCAGTGAGCCAGATGTGGAGCTCGAACTCACAAACTGCGAGATCATAACCTGAGCTCAAGTTGGACGCTCAACCGACTGAGCTACCAGGTGCCCTGCTACTTTATTTGCATTAGCCAAAAAGGGGAAATAACCCAAGTGTCCATGAATAGGAAAATGGATAAAATATGGCATGTTATACAATGAAATACTATGCAGCAATGAAAAGAAACAAACTATTGCTACATGTAACCACATGGATAAATTTCAATATGAGGGATGAAAGATGCCAGACACAAAAGAGTACTTGATTCCACTTACATGACATTCCAGAATAAACAAAATTAATCTATGGTAAACATAGGTATAAATATTTATGATTCTGGATTAGGAAATGGTTTCTCAGATATGACACCAAATACAGAAGGAACAAGGGGTGCCTGGGTGGCTCAGTTGGTTAAACGACCGACTCTTGATCTGAGCTCAGGTCATGATCTCGTGGTTCCTGAGTTCAAGCCCTGTGTCGGGCTCTGTGCTGACAGGGCAGAGCATGCTTGGGATTCTCTCTCTCCGCTCCTCCCTTGTTCACATATACTTGTGCGTGCGCGCGCTCTCTCTCAAAATAAATAAATAAATACATAAATACATAAATAAACTCAAAAAAAAAAAAAACCCAAAAAACAAAAAAAAACCAAAAAAAAAAAAAAAAAGAACAAAACCAGAAGGAGCAAAAGGAAAACCAGATAAAATGCACTTCATTATAAACACTTTGTGTTTCAAAGGTCATCACAAAGAAAATGAAAAGACAACCCACTGAATGGGAGAAAATTTTTACAAATCAGATATCTGATAGTGGACGAGTATACAGAAGATATGAAAAACTCTTATAACTCAATAATAAAAATCCCCAATTTTTAAAAATGGGCAAAGGATCTAAATAGAAATTTCTCCAACGATATACAAATGGCCAGTAAACACACGAAAAGATCCTCAACATGATTAGTCATCAGGGAAATAAAATCAAAACCACTACGAGATGCCACTGCATACCCAATAGGATGGCTATAATCAAACAAACCGAGGGGTATCTGAGTGGCTCAGTCGGTCAAGCGTCCGACTCTTGATTTTGGCTCAGGTCTGTCTCTCGCTCTCTCTCTCTGCCCCTTCCCCTCTTGCACTCTCTCTCTCAAAATACATAAACTTAAAAAAAAAAAAAAAAAAAGAAAATTATGGAACCTTTATTAAAACCGTTGATAACATTTCTTTCATTAAACAACGTGCCTGTCAGGCAGAAGTCCGATAAAGTCTAGGACCCACCTGCATTGCTGCATCACCAATCGCACGTCGGATCTCCCTTAGGGTCTGATACTGCTCCAACAAGTGATCGCCACAGATGATATCTACCTGTGGGCAAATAAGAGTATCAGATTGCTTTCCTGCTTCAAAAAACCATAGGAAAAAAATTAAGAAAAACCTACATAGTTATTTCCAAACTTTGCTATTTTATTTTAGACAGATTAAACACTCTCAAGACATATTTTAAAAACTTGCTATAAAAATAAAGTAAAATGGAAGGGGTATTAGAAGACATAGCAGGATAATAGTATAGTACAGCAGGCACTCAAAATGTTCCCTTGAATCTCTGAGAATAAATAAAATCATATTTAATATATTCAGCATAAGGCAGCACGGAAAGGTACATTTTTTTAAGTTCCACGCTAAAATTGTTAAAAGGGTATATGATACTTAAAAAGGCTTTTAGTTACTTGAATAATTCTCTTATAAGGACTATCTCACTTTCCAACAATGAAGAGTCTAACAGTGACATCAAGTGCACACTAAGGGAGCTGTTTTATGAATGGAACATCTTAAGATTTTTTAGTTCTTTGGGAAGTCAAAGTTCTAAGATAAATCTTTTATGGTGAATGCTCTAGAAAGAATGACATTCAGTGACATACTACAAGGGAGTAAGATTCCAGTATACTTACTTGCTAAGACAGAAATGCAAATCTTTAATCTTTCTTTGTCTTTCAAGGAGTACTCCTTTCCCATTGCCTTAAAATGGGGTCAGGTTCTTGATGTCTTATTCATATAGATCCCTTCATTGACTACATCTCCTAACATCACTGTTTAGTTTATGGTGTGACAGTTCTTCTTGTCCTCTAACCCAGAATAGAATATCACCTCTGACTCTTAGTTCTCCTTTCCCTTTCTTCTCATACGCAATCAGTTAAAAAGTCCTGCGGCTTCTTTCTTCATAATACCTCTCAGTGTTCCTAGCATCCTTTCAGCGGCTACCCCTGGGCTTAAAGCTGAAATCCCCTTCTAACCAGATCTTCCTACTTTCAAATTGTTTACTCTAAAATTCCTGTCCAATGCCAACGTTATTAATCTCCTTGAAAGCTTCAGCATAGGTGGGGAAGAATCATAAAAGCAGTTGAATTTCACTGAGAAGCCACTATGTATACCATATGTTATACTATGTATATAATCTTCACATTCTTGTGAGCTAGGTATTATAATGCCCAATTTACAGATAAAAATACTAAGAGGTAAAGACATTTAACTTTCCTAAAGTCGCAAAGCTAGTAACTAGTAAAGTCCAGATCTAAACCCAGGTCTGTCCCCAGGTCTATCTTTCTCCAAAGCCTAAGTGCACATCAGGGGTTAGCAAACTTGTTCTATAAAGGGGTAGACACTAAATATATTAGGCTTTGTAGGCCCTAGGATCTCTGTCATAGCTTCTCAAATCTGCCACAATAGCATGAAAACAGCCTTAGTATGGCTGCATTCCAATGAAATTTTATTTATAAAAACAGATGGCAGGCTAGATCTAGCCTATGGGCCAGTTTGTCAACGCACATGCTAGATCTTAAGGCATAAACTCCAATTAGTACCAACTTTTAAAAAAAAAAAAGATTTTTAAAAAGTAATCTCTACACCCAATGTGGGGCTCGAACCCACAACCCCAAGATCAAGGGTCACATGCTCCACTGACTGAGCCAGCAAGGTGCCCCCAATTAGTACCAGCTTTTGTGTCTCACACCTACTAGTTTCAACATTGGCAGAGCAAGCCTTGTTTGCAAGATGATTTGAAAGCTATGATAGAATATTTTGTGCACAGACCTCAGATCCATGAAAAACTAAAGAATTTGGAAACTATCATCATGTTTTGATTAAGTATTCAGCAATCCAGAGACCATCACTCTTCATGGGCTTCTCCCCATGGTATACATTTATGGTCTGGTTACTGTATTTTTCTTTTCAACTTAATCTTAACCCCCAGAAGTTGGCAGTTACTAACAGTTTGATGTGGATGGCCCTAGATGCTATGTGCCCATGTGGGATTTTTGTTTTGTTTTTTAAACATGGGATCATGAGAGAGCCTGCGTAGCTCAGTCGGTTAAGTGTCCAACTTTGGCTCAGGTCATGATCTCACAGCTCATGGGTTCGAGCCCTGTATCAGGCTCTGTGCAGACAGCTTGGAGCCTAGAACCTACTTTGGATTCTGTCTCCCTCTCCCCATGCCCCTCCCTTGCTTGCGTTCTGTCTCTCTCAAAAACAAACATTAAAAAAATTAACAAAAAATAAAAAATGGGATCAAGCCACGTAAACTGTTCTACAACTTATTTAAAAACCAAAAAGCCTTAGGGATGCCTGGGTGGCTCAGTCAGTTGAGCGTCCGTCTTCGACTCAGGTCATGATCTCACAGTTCGTGAGTTCGAGCCCTGTGTCAGGCTCTGTGCTGACAGCTCAGAGCCTGGAGCCTGCTTCCTATTCTGTGTCTTCTTCTCTCTCTGCCCCTCCCCCGCTCATGCTTTGTCTCTCTCCCTGTCAAAAATAAATAAATATTAAAAAAAATTTTTTAAAACCCCAAAAAACCTTAATATAGCATAGACATCTCTGAAGTACAAGGTTACCTCTAATAGCTACATTGTGTTCCACTGTATAAATATGTCATAACTTTTTATATTTATTTTTTATTTTAGAAAGAGCACAAGTAGGGGAAAGAGAGAATCTTAAACAGGCTCCATGCTCAGCATGGAGCCCAAGGCGGACCTCGATCCCATGACCCTGGGATCATGACCTGTACTGGAATCAAGAGTTGGACAATCAACTCAGCCATCCAGGTGCCCCTGAATATGTCATAATCTATAAACCCATTTCCCTGATAAACATTTAAATTGCTTCTGATTTTACAATACTGATTTTTAAAAGTTACCTGACTGTAAATATTTCATAAATTACTTCATTCAGAGTCACATCGCTGGGTTCCCACAAACATGACCCACATATTTGGTAGTTTGTAGATGGACTCATGGACTCAGCAACACAGCAAGGATATGTGGCCAGATCAGCAAGGGAAAAAGATGTAGGTGGAGTCTGGACAAATCCACACACAGGCTTCCTATGGTCCCCCTCTCGGTTCAGGAGAAGATACACCCAGAGTACTCCTTTTCCTAGCACTGGAAATGCAGCCCACTTGTGCAATGTTTCTGCCCAGGGAAGCCCATTTGAAGTTCAGAGTACAGGGTTTTTACTGAGGGCTGTTCATGTTGGCATTCTCTGCCTGTAACAAGTACTAAGCTCCAGACTCCCAGAAGGAAAGCAGGTATTCATCACAGATCCATTGTATGGTGTAGGCATGGTGAAACACCCTTACTGGGAACTTTCTGCAAGCCAAAATGCTAGGTAGGCAAGGGCCAACTGTAGAAGCAGTCCCTTCTAAAGAGAGCAGCCTCAGGTTTGCTTATTAACTCTTTTCCTGTATAATCTTTCTACCTCTGGAGTAGCTAAGTCTCAGGCAGAAAGGTTAACTGTAATATTTCTAACCTCAGAGCAGAAATCAGACTGTGAGGGTAGTCTAAGAAGGCAGGAAAAACCTGTATCTTTTTTTTTTTTAAACCCGTATAAAAAAAATTTTCAACGTTTATTTTTGAGACAGAGAGAGAGAGAGAGTGTGCAAGCAGGGGAGGGGTGGAGAGAGACAGAGACACAGAATCGAAAGCAGGCTCCAGGCTCTGAGCTGTCAGCACAGAGACCAACGTGGGGCTTGAATTCATGAACCCTAAGATCATGACCTGAGCTGAAGTTGGACGCTTAACCGACTGAGCCACCGAGGGGCCCCAAACCACCCCCCCCTTTTTTTTTTTTTTACAAGCAAGATCACACTACAGGTTCCAAGATAGGATTTTTCACTGAATGAGCTAGTAGCATACTTGTTCACACATGCTCTTCTTTGACAGAAAGTCTTTTTTCTTCGTCTGGCAAATTCCTATACATTCTTCAAGTCCATTCTTTGACTCCTCCAGAGTTAAATCATTCACTCTTGCACTCTTGTCACACTCACCATATCCTATTATCATTCAGTTTTCTTGTATATCTTCCCTACAAGCAAGTCCCTTGGTGGCATAAATTTTCTCTCTCATCTTTGTACTCTTAAGGCCAAGTACATAGATGCTCAATTTAGCATCAATAGGTAATAAATAAATGGTAGGGACATACCATATGATGCATTAGAGTCTGTTTAAAAATTGATTTGGAAACAATTTAATAGTAAGGTTAAGTTCATATCCTAAATAAATAATAACCTATCTTTTAAGATGGAATTAATTATGGTAGGATTAACAATAAAATCTAACATCACTTATTCTACATAAAGAATTTTTAGTGATCAATGTGATGTTTATTTTCTAAGTCTCGTTTCATAAAACAAAAATAAGATCTGACGATCAAACAATGTATGCAGGAACACAAGAGTAGCTATAAGACAAAATAAAATAAGACATGAGTTCAATATACCATTGACTCAACCACAGTAATCCAGAGGCACTCGGATTTCTTTTTTTTTTTTAATTTTTTTTTCAACGTTTTTTATTTATTTTTGGGACAGAGAGAGACAGAGCATGAACGGGGGAGGGGCAGAGAGAGAGGGAGACACAGAATCGGAAACAGGCTCCAGGCTCCGAGCCATCAGCCCAGAGCCTGACGCGGGGCTCGAACTCACGGACCGCGAGATCGTGACCTGGCTGAAGTCGGACGCTTAACCGACTGCGCCACCCAGGCGCCCCCAGAGGCACTCGGATTTCTATGTGATGGAATCTATCCAGACAATTACTGATTTCTGATTTTGAAGTAACTTAAATCTCTTGTAAGAATACATGATCTGTATTTTTTTAATCAGAATTGTCTTCCTTTTTTATTTTGGTATGCCACAAATAACTTTTAAGGTAGTTTATTACTTAACAGTCCTGTAGTAATCATTCATTCCTGCTAGAAATAACCCTAAGTGAAGGCCACATACCTATAAACAGAGCACACATTTCCTACTTGGGAATAACTGGTTTAAAGAAGATCAGCACAGCAGGCTCAAGTGACTGGGTTCACCAAGCATTTTGTTTTGATTAATGGTTAACTAGCTCAATGTTCTGTTCGTATTAGAAGTAACTCTTGTTTACTCTCTCTTGGATTTAGAAGGTCTAAACAATTTTAGTCACAATCTGCATATTTGATAGTTCTCTGTTCCATCATTTCAACATTTTGGTGAAATAGTAATTTATAAGTGTTGCCACCTATATAGTCCCTGAATAGGAAAGAAATATTTACCGAGAAAGCCAAGAACTGACAGAAAGTTAAATGTTGAAGACAAATTTTATATAATTTTGTTTCAGGGGTGCCGGGGTGGCTCAGTTGGTTGAGCATCTGACTTCAGCTCAGATCATGATCTTGCAGTTCATGAGTTCGAGCTCCACATCAGGCTCACTGCTGTCAACACAAAGCCTGCTTTGGATCCTCTGTCCCCCTCTCTCTGACCCTCCCCCACTTGCAGTCTCTCTCTCTCTCTCAAAAATAAACACATATATACACACACACACATATATATATTATATATGTGTGTGTGTGTATATATGTATATATACGTATATATATAACATTTTATTTCAAAATGCTGAAAGCCTTGAATTCTATGAAAGAAAAAACCTACATTTTTACACAGCCAAACCAATTTGGCAACCACATTTCTTTTTTTTTTTATTAAAAAAAAATTTTTTTTTCAACGTTTTTTATTTATTTTTGGGACAGAGAGAGACAGAGCATGAACAGGGGAGGGGCAGAGAGAGAGGGAGACACAGAATCGGAAACAGGCTCCAGGCTCCGAGCCATCAGCCCAGAGCCTGACGCGGGGCTCGAACTCACGGACCACGAGATCGTGACCTGGCTGAAGTCGGACGCTCAACCGACTGCGCCACCCAGGCGCCCCGCAACCACATTTCTTAAAACACCACATGTGAAACTTATAAATGGTAATTCTGTTCTGATCAGTATCTAGCCACAAAGGAAGTAATCTATACCCTACAGAAAGCCCTCTTGGGTGGCATTTCTTACTTTATATAATCAGGTGCCACTCTTCTGAATTCTGCTTTTAGAAATAATAGACTGTTATGGGATCACTTACAATTCTTTGTCCAGGGGTCTCTAATAAGTTACCTTTTTTTTTTTTTTTTAATATTTATTTTTGAGACAAAGAGAGAGACAGAGACAGAATGTGAGCGGGGGAGGGGCAGAGAAAGAGGGAGACACAGAATCTGAAATAGGCTCCAGGCTCGGAGCTGCCAGCACACAGCCCAACTCTAGGCTCGAACTCACGAACTGCGAGATCACGACCTGAGCCGAAGTTGGACACTTAACCGAATGAGCCACCCAGGCGCCCCATCTAGTTAGTTACCGGAAGACTAGCAATAACCTCAGGTAAGCTGTGGCTACAAGGTGGCCAGGTAAGTTATTTCCAGTTTTCAGTTGCCATGAGAAATACCTGTTAACTTAATAGCAAATAGTGTTTTATTTTTTTTTTTTTTAATTTTTTTTTTTTTTCAACGTTTTTTATTTATTTTTGGGACAGAGAGAGACATAGCATGAACGGGGGAGGGGCAGAGAGAGAGGGAGACACAGAACCGGAAACAGGCTCCAGGCTCCGAGCCATCAGCCCAGAGCCCGACGCGGGGCTCGAACTCACGGACCGCGAGATCGTGACCTGGCTGAAGTCGGACGCTTAACCGACTGCGCCACCCAGGCGCCCCGCAAATAGTGTTTTAAATAAAAATTATTTCTTCATATTTTACACATGATGGAGAACAAAATCCTCTTTAAAATTTAAGTAATGAAAGAGCAAAACTATATAGATGTGCGTTGTCAGTGACCCACATTCTATTTAGACTTTATGTTCAACAATACATGAGGTTCGAGTTTCTACCTTATAACAAGAACATATTACATGGCTAGAATGGGAGATCTTTCCTAATGCTCAAAAAACAAATAGGGTCTCTATTAGACAGCTATCTCACTTTTCTAGGTGTCTTGGACCTAGCTTGTCACAAACGCAAGGATGTCCTCTGAAGAGAAGAGGATGGGTGATAAACAACCTTCTGCACTATCAAAGAGACAGCCTTGGGGAACCGAGGCTCGTATCCTCAGCTCTTCTCTGACACTGACAGGTAGTCAGTCACCAATGCCAGTGAGAAGCAGACAGTTGGTCAAATGTGATTCAAGTGGGGCTGGAATCACTGTGTCCCAATATTTAATTAGCATTTACATTATCTACATATCATAAAAGCCACAGCATGCAATCCTTTTTAGCATTTCTTCAGTATACTAAAGGTAATCTCACAGCTTCATCTGTCCTTTTACATACATATACTCTACCTGACAAGCTGGATCAAGACCCATTTTTCTTCTGAGGAATTTTTCTACATGCCCAATAGTTGCTTCTCCAGAAACTCGGACAAACTTCTTTTCCAAGGGCTACAAAAATAAACATAAATAAATATTTTCAGAATAAATACATATAATGTATAAATCATAAAGCAAATTTTATAATAAAGATGTTCAACAGATTTATGAAAAAAATTACTATGAAATTTGAGCTCATTTACCTACCAAAGAAGAAAAAAGGAATTTTTGCTTAGCTTCCCCTCTGAAAAGTATGTCAATAATTTTTTTTAATAGAAAAGCTTACTGGTTTAATACCTCATCAAAAATAAAACTTAAGAGTAAAATGTATTGACAGAGAGAAATATCTAAGACTAAATTATGTCTAAAACAATCTAGCATCCTCAACAAAAAAAACTGCAAGGGAAAAAAAGAACAAGATGGAGAAGGAACGTCTAGACTGAAAAAGATGTGAAGAATATAAATAAGAGATATGTCAACCAATTACAATGTATGGATCGCATTTGGGTCCTGATTTAAACAAACCTATACAATAATTTTCATGAGATAATTTTGGAAATTTAAGTAGCATGTGGATATTTGATTAAGGAACTACTATTAGTTTTCAAAACTGTAGTATCCCTATTCTGTTTGTAAAAAGTCCTTATCTCTTAGAAACAAATCTGATTATTTACTGATAAAAATGTCTCAGATTTGCTTTAAAATTGTGAGAAGTGGTGAAGACATAGATGAAACGAGATTGGCCGTGAGTTTATAATTACTGAAGCTGAGCGTGTACATGGGCATTCATTTTACCATTCTGTCTATTTCTGTGTAAGTGTGAAATTTTCCAAAATAAACGGTTTTCTTTTTTAAGAGGAAAATAAAAAGACTGACATCTAGACATATGTGGCTGGAATCTGATCCGATGGTCTAAGATGATAGGGGAGACGCCACAGGGTCTTAAAGGAAAAGCTAACACTTAGGCAGGCACTCCATCTCCAAGGCAGTTTTAAGGATGTTACTCTCTAACACAAAGGAAAAGCTGAGGTCATCAGAACTAAAAGGGTACCTTTTAGGAATACATGAACAATAGATTAGGCGCACGTTTGTCTCAAATGACAGCACTCAAGCTTTCTTATCTGTAGTTTGGTTCCTTAAGATATTCCCTTATAGTAACGCTACCCCTTATTACCACAGTGCAGCAGACAGCATAGGTGTTAAGCACAGATACTCCAGAAACAGACCTCCTGGGTTTAAACCCTGGTTCTGCCATTGTCTAGCCCTAAGTCTTTGGGCAAGATGATGAACCTTTCTGTCCCCATTTGTGAAAGAGATAATAATAGCACCTACTACATCTCACAGATTTTATCAAGAGGAAGGTGAATTAATGTATGTAAATAACTATTAACAATTCCTGGCACATATTTACTACTGGTGTGTTGTGATCATTTCACTCTTTATGTAAAAGAACTTGACTCTTACATAAGAAAGTCTATATAAGAGACCCTCATCCCATGGTTATGGGATACTGATACAATCTAGACAAAAATGGCAAAGTTTCACGCTCTTTTATTGTAAGTACAGGAATCATCTCACAAAGCTAAAGCAGTCTAAGGAGGTACAGCCATGCCCCAGGTGGAGTCCCCAAGAAAATATCTCACTGTAGGTGGCACTGGTTAGCATAAGAATCCTATCAAGGACCTTGAGAAGCTGCTATTCTGAATTATCTAGCTATGCCTGTCTGGCAACCAGTGTTTTGTTTTTTGTTTTTTAGAGAAAGAGCAAATGAGTGGGGTAGATGGACAGAGGGAGAGAGAATCTTCAGCATGCTCCACAACTCAGCATGGAGCTGGACACAGGGATTGATCCCACAACCCTGGGATCATGACCTGAGCGGAAATCAAAAGTCAGACGCTCAGCTGAACTAGAGAACATTTCTGAAGGTTAATTCCCTGGGCTTACCTCAGGTATACCAGCAGAGGACAGTCCAATTTCTCTCATTTCTAAATTCTTAGTGAACACCTCACCCCAGGCGTTTGTTAAAATTAATCCAACTTAGCTAAAGTTAGAAATACTATTACTTTTTACCTTTTTAAAAAATGTTTATTTTTGAGAGAGTGAGCGAGCATCAGAGGGACAGAGAGAGAGAAAGAGAGAGAGAGACAGAGAATTGAAAGCAGGCTCTGTGATAATAGTAGAGAGCCTGATGTGGGGCTTGAACTCACCAACTGTGAGATCATGACCAAGCTGAAGTCAGACGGCTTAACTGCCTGAGCCACCCACCCAGATGCCCCAATACTGTACTTTTTAGATCACCTAGAACAGAATTATGAGATCTGCCAACACCTGAAAGAGAAAAAAAATGTGTCTTGGCTTTCAAAGCCAGGGTTCTCATGTGGCTGACTTAGTCCTCATGCCCCAGGTTCACAAGTTAACTGGATTTTTCCTCCATATAATTCACATTCAGTTTTTTAGAAGAAAATTTGGGTTTTTTGTTTTTGTTGTTTTGCTTAAAGCTCTAGAACAGTTCTCACCTACATAGTCAACTCTTATCTTTTCTGCTACACCTCATAGTCTCCTACCATCTGTAAATAGGAAAAAAAAAATCCAGATTTATACCTCTTTGAAATTAAGCACAGACAGCAATCTTCCCTACCATCTATAACACAAAAGGCCAATTTTATAAGAAAGTTGAATAAGCTAGTTTAGATCTGTAGGGAGATTTAGGAAAGTTATTTTCTTGCTTTAGATAATGCATACCACTAAACAGATCTTTTAAAGAGATGATACCAACTCATAATTACACTTTACCTTGAAAAAATTCCTATTTCTGTCAACTGAAAAGGCCTAGAAACTGTTATGTACCCAATAGGTAGGTGAACCCCCAGTAGCCAGATTGATTTTTAAAAACCACCAAAAGGGGTGACACCTGGGTGGCTCAGTTGGTTAAGCGTCTGACTTCAGCTCAGGTCATGATCTTGCAATTTGTGGGTTTGAGCCCCACATTGGGCTCTCTGCTGTCAGCACAGAGCCTGCTTTGGATATTCAGTCTCCCTCTCCTTCTCTCAAAAATAAACAAACATTAAGGAAAAAAAAAACACCAAAAGGAACTAGGACACCTTGGAGAAAGGACTAATTCCATGTCTGGGGGACAAGAGATGTACAAGTTGAACATAGAACATCTTGTCATATCAGATAGCAAGAAAGTATTACAGACTATGATACCTATGATAGGACAATTTGAACACCAATAAAGGTAATAAATAAAATAGGTTTAAATCACAAATATGTTTAAATTTAGGAGTTCACACTAAAGTAAAAACAAAAACAAGAAAACCTATTTGATTTGGTCAAGACTGGAGTATGCTCATGAACCAACTCATTACTCTGAGCTTGGTAAGTAAAGGGAAAGAATCAAGCATTTATCTTGCCTTTCCTATAAAAACGATTCCACTGGCTAACCAAATAGAGGAAAGAAAGTTTCTCTTTATAAAGGTATTTTAACTAGTAAAAGAAGTGGGGGCGGGGGGGGGGCTCACTGGCTTAGTCAGTGGAGCATGCGACTCTGGATCTTGAGGTTGTGAGTTTGAGTCCCACATTGGATGCAGAGATTATTTTAAATTAAAATCTTAAAAAAAGAGGAATGACAGCATCATTTTCCAAACCCTATTAAGCTAATGGGCTTAGACACTGAGCACCAATGGTTGCTAACATAAAGAGATCCAGACAACCAGATATTATGTGCCTCTAGATAGACAGAAACACCACCTATGACGTATTCTTGATCCCTTCAAATCAAACCTGTATGATCAACACTCTGAACTTAACTATCAGTTTATGGGAAAGATAGAAGACAGAAGAACATGCCAAATTATACCACAGTGATACAACATCAAAACCCAATCTATAGAAAACTACAGGACAAATGACTCCTTGTCATCAACAACTGCAAGAAAAAAAGAAATGGAAAACCAAAGATTTGAAGACATTCATATCCAATCACAATGTGTGAACTTCATCTGGATCCTGACTTAAAGTGTTTAAAAAAAAAAAAAAAAAAGTGGGGTGCCTAGGTGGCTCAGTTGGTTAAGCGACCAGCTCTTGGTTTCAGCTCAGGTCATGATCCCACATGTGGGGTTCTAGCCCCACAATGGGCTCTGTGCTGACAGTGCAGAGCCTGCTTGGGATTCTCTCTCCATCTCTCTCTGCCTCTTCCCCACTCACACACACTCTCTCTTAAAATATACCAACTTAGGGGCGCCTGGGTGGCTCAGTCGGTTAAGCGGCCGACTTCGGCTCAGGTCATGATCTCGCGGTCCGTGAGTTCAAGCCCCGCGTCGGGCTCTGTGCTGACAGCCCGGAGCCTGGAGCCTGTTTCAGATTCTGTGTCTCCCTCTCTCTGACCCTCCCCCGTTCATGCTCTGTCTCTCTCTGTCTCAAAAATAAAATAAATGTTAAAAAAAAAAAAAAAAAATTAAAAAAAAAAAAAAATATACCAACTTAAAAAAAAAGACAGTGAGAGAGAGAAACACCCACTGTAATTGATGCAATGAAAAATTTGAACAATGAATAGGTACTTCACAGTAAGAAACTGTTATTTGGAGGCACCTGGGGAGCTCAGTCAGTTAAGCATCTGACATGATTTCGGTTCAAGTCAGGATCTCACAGATCGTGAAATCAAGCACTGCATCAGGCTCTGTGCTGACAGAGTGGAGACTGCTTGGGATTCTCTCTCTTCTTCTTTCTCTGCCCCTCCGCTGTTTTTTCTCTGTCTCAAAATAAATAAGCTTAAAAATATTGTTAATTTATCTCATTCACTACCCCCAACCTTTTGTAAAATGACTAACATACAAAGTTTTAAGATAGTACCATGAAGACCCAGATAACTTTCACCTAATTTACAAACTGTTGATATATTGCGGTATTTGCTTTATCTCTTCTAATCTATATGCATGTATGTATATGTGCATGTTAATTTTTTATTGGACTGCATGATTTATGTGCATACACTGAGATATTTTACTCCTAAACATATTAGCAATTATTTTCTCAGAATAAAGGGACTCTCCTGTATAACTACAATATAATTATCATGAAACATATATAATACTCAGGAATTTAACATTAATACAACACAATTATCTAAATAGTCCAAATTCTTTTATAAATTGTCTAATACCCATTGTAAATTGTTCTTATATCAGTGAAGGATCACACATTGCATTTTGTTATGTTTCTGTAATCTTTAATAAAGAATAGCTCTGCCACTTTATTTTTATCTTTCATGACAATGACGTTTTTGTAACTTTTTTTTTTTTTTTTTTTGGTATGATACATGGTCATTAAAAAAAAGAGACTCTTGGGGCGCCTGGGTGGCTCAGTCAGTTAAACATCCGACTTCAGCTCAGGTCATAATCTCATGGTCCGTGAGTTCGAGCCCCGCATCGGGCTCTGGGCTGATGGCTCAGAGCCTGGAGCCTGCTTTGGATTCTGTGTCTCCCTCTCTCTCTGCCCCTCCCCCATTCATGCTCTGTCTCTGTCTCAAAAATAAATAAACGTTAAAAAAAAAAAAGAGACTCTTCTTTCAAGAATACTGAAATATGTTAAGTGTCCAACTTCGATTCAGGTCATGATCTCACAGCTCATGGGTTCAGGCCCCGCATTGGGCTCTGTGCTGACAGCTCAGAGCCTGGAGGCTGCTTTGGATTTTGTGTCTCCCTCTCTCTCTCTCTGCCCCTTTCCCTGCTCGGGCTCGGTCTCTCTCTCTCTCAAAAATAAGTAATAAAAAAAAATTTGTTTTAAATACTAAAATATTTACAGATGAAGTGGCAAAATGCTGGGGATTTGTTTCAGTATAATAGGGAAGTGGACAGAGGTACAGATTAAATTGGCCATTAGTTAACTGGTAAAGCTGGGTGACAGGGAGGTTCTACTTTTCACTATGTTTAAAATTTTTCATAATTAAAAGTTAAAAAAAAATGACTCCTGGGAAAAATTATCTGGACTGTATTACTGCCTTGTGAAACACTTTGAAATTGAATATAGCAAATAGGCTTTATGACTTTCATGCTACAGGTCTACATGGTAAAGAGTTTAACAACCTGCTCAGACATATTTATTTAAACTCAAAGATATGAACCAACAGATTCATCATCACTTCTCATAGGCATAAAACCTATAAATTAACATCTGTATTATCAATTAAAACTGAAAATTTAATGCCTCAAAACTATAAGAGAATAGTATCATCAAACTCCTATATACCATCACTTAGCTTTACCAACTCAAGGCCAATTTTGTTTTAAATATACCCCACTCATTTCCTACTGCAACTACTTTCTGCCCCCATTAGTTTTGAAGCAAACCCCAGATGTATTATTTCATTTGTAAATACTTCAGTATGTATCCCTAAAAGGTAAGAGCTCTTTAAAAACACATAATACCATTATCATACTGTAAAATCCCTTGATATCAAAAAATATCTAGTATATGTTCAAATTTCACCCATTGTCTCAATTTTCTCACCCAGCAGGAAATGATTTTACTCTTTTTATGGCTACCATTAAAGAGAAAATAAAAATAAAACACAGATTTCATGAAAAAAATTTAAGCCAAATACGGACTCAAACTAAAATTCCAATTTATGCATGTATTTTTATCGATACATTTTTTATACTCTCAAAATACATACCCTAAATATATTATGAACAATAATTCTATTCAAAGTTTCCATCAGATCTTGGCTTACTTTTTAAGTTTTACAGCTTTATTGATATATAATTCATATATCATTAAATTCACCATTTTAAAGTATACAATTCCATGGTTTTTAGTTTATTGGTAGAATTGTGCAACTCCTCACCACTATCTAATTTCAGAACATCTTCATCATCCAAAAAGAAACCCCACACCAATTAGAAATCACTCCCAGTTTCTCCCTTTGCCCTGAGACTACGGCGACCACCAATCTATAATACTTTGTTACTATGAATTTCTCTGCTCTAGACATTTCACACAAATGGAATCATGCATATGTGCCTGGCTTCTTTCATTTAACATATTTTAAAACTTCATCCATGTTGTAGCATGTATCAGTACTCGATTCCTTTTTATTGCCAAATAATACTCTGTTGTATGGATATATCATACTGTGTTTATTCATTCATCAATTGATGGATATTTCGGGTGTTTCCAATTTGGGGCTATTTTTTCATAAATTTTTTACAGTTCATTTTTCAAATCAAATCCAAATAAACTCCATACATTGTAGTTAGTTACATCCCTTGAGTCTCTTTTAATTAATCATCCTATCTATATGTTCCCTCTTCACCTCTCCCTTTTATTCTGAACAAACAGAATTGTTTCCATTGTCTAGATTTGGCTTATTATATTCTTACAGTGTCATTTAACATCCCTGGATTTCTTGTAAATTAGTAATTAAATCTAGGAGTGTGATCAGCATAACATTTGTTTGTTTTGGCAAGAATACTTTACAGGTGGTATTGTCATATTTTTCTAATGTGTTAGGATTGGAACTACTTAAATATTCTAGGTCCATATGCTTTTGTGGAAGCAACAGGCTAATTAATTTCTAGCTCTTTCTTCACGAAGTTTTTACACTCTCTTGGGTGTCTGGCTACTACAGATGATTGGACAAATATCTTTAGCAAACTCTAGGAGCATAGGACACTATACTTGACCCATACAGAAACTTATATGCCACTTTCCCACCTACCACACTACTATGAAAGAACTTCCTAAAGTTAATTGCCATAAATTTGATTTTTTACAACTTAGAATAAATTCAAAGTTACCAAACTTAACACTGCATCCCCTCCATCACTCTGATCTCTAGGAAACATCTATAATATACTTCATCCACAGAAGTATCCACCTATTCCTATGCTGTAGTTCATGTCTCTCAGCAACTGTATTCACAAAACAGTATACCGAACCAGATATAATCCACCCAAGTGTTAGTACAGACTTTGACAAAGTCACTAAAAATCCAAACAGATCAAAGCTATTTCCTTATATATTTACAATCCCAAGTAAGTATAAGGCCTGATTTAACCCTTTTTTAAAAGTTACCTTTTCAAAAAAAAAAAAAAGTTAGCTTTTTCTGAATGACTCATCCTATAGGAGCAACACTGTGTACAATGGGACCTGTGATAATAGAGCCTTTAAGACAACTCTGAACTTACGTATGTTACAAAGGAGTTCATTCTTATTTCTAAAAATTCAGTAAATGAAGTTACAAGTTAGGGCAGGTTACCTTGAGCCCAAAATGTTATGTGCAAATAAAAATTTAAGCTCATATTTAACCGAATGCCAACCATGCAAAAAATGCTTTGAAACATTTTTTTAAATCACCAAATTATCCTAGTATTTGGTTTTAGAGTTTTAGAAATATCTCACTTCTATTTCCTTAGACCACCGTCCTGTATTAGTAACAAATCCCTACGTATTAACTCTTTTCTCATAAACTTATTATGACAGCATTACTGAACGTACTTCATATTTCTACCACTTTTATTCACAAAACACTACTGGAATTGAAAGCAATCTCCATGATTGCTAATCTGACTCCCAAATTGTGTACTACAGGGTCTTCCTGTGAAGTAAATGAAAATAAAATACCTTAAAATGTCCCGTGCCTTCATTAGCACTGAAAAATGAAAGCAAAATTAATCAACATTTTAAACTATACGTTAAATCATAAAACACAGAAAAATAACATGGATATAAATTCTCGAGGAACATCAATTTAATCTTAAAACGCCACCACCTACCCTTTTATGAAATAAAGAAATGTGGTTGTCACGTCTGCCACCTACTGGAAGGTAAAGGCAGTTTTCTCCGCTATTTTACACTACTTTGTATACTTCCAGGAGTGAAGAGTATATCCTTAATATTTAGGTTTCCCCCGCATGTTACATTCTAACATTTTCCAATTTATTTTTTTTTAACATTTTCCAATTTAAAGTAAGACTTCTTTTTTTCCTATCATAATTAATGTGTTTTCTCTTTACAGTAACCTTTACAAGATAGATTTCTTACAAGAAGGCTACTAGATTTCCTGCTAGTTTGCTTATAGCATAATGGTCATGATTTGCTGTTTGCTCTTCACCTAGAAGTGCAAAGGGACTTCTTAAGTCCATTACATTTATGTCATGAGGAGACAATAGGCTCTAACTTTTGTTGATCATCTACTATGCACAGCCATTGTATTAGGTCTTCATAGAAGATGCATGCTTTTCATTTAGTCCTCATAATAGCCCTGCATATCAGGTATTAGTATCTCCCTTCTACAGATAAGGAAAATTAGCCTCAGAGAGGTTTAGTAACTTAAGGTCACAGAGCTACTAAGTGATAAAGCTTCCAACTCATGTGTACCTAGCATCAGAACCCACATTCTTTCCTATAGTGTTGTGAAGAGTAGGCCAGACCACAACTGCATCATCTACAAAATATTCTTATAATACAAATATAATAAAGAAATATATTAAAAGATAACATAAAAGCTACATTATAAGCACACAGTATGTTAATATAAATGTTATATATATATATATATACATATGAATGTAATATAAACCTAAAATATATAATATAAACTTAGCGTTGTAAAATAAAATATCCTACTTGTTACAAGAATTATTTCTATAGAATCCATGATGTACAGTCATCTGGCTTCTGCTTAAGCACCTAAAGAGAGAACTTCTCAACTGACAAGTTAGTTCATTCCATTTGTGGGCAACTTGGTTAGAAATGGCTTGCTCGCACTGAATCAAACATGTTTCTCCCTGTAACTTACACCTACTAGTCCTAATTTTGTCTTTTGGTACTCTTGTGAACTAGATCCAACTTTTCTTTTTATATGATAGCCCTCTAAAGATCTGAAATTAATTTAAGGGGCTTAGGATTGTTCTTTTTCAGACTATTTTTGTTCCTTCCCTTACCACATATGACATGGTTTTCCAACTTTTTGCTATTCTGGTTACACCTCATTTTACCAACCTCTCTCTTAAAATGTAGTGCCCAGAGCTCAACATAATACACTAGTTGGATTAATACAGCGTACAGTTGGATAGCAACTCCCTGGTCGACTAAGTGTTACTGAGCTGAAGATTGCATTAAATTTTGGCTGTATCATACTGATCTCATGTGAGTCCATTTTATTCACTAGGCAGATGTACATATTACAGGACCACAGAGTACTTTAACCTTTATTTTTGAATGACCCTGCATTATTTCAATATTCATACATTGCTAATAGTTTAGACATGGTAGGAATACCATAAATTGATACTTAAAACACTCCTGTTAGATGCTATTATGATCCCCAGTTTAGAAAAACAGAAACTGATGAGAATTCAGCTACATCCCAAAGGTTATATACCGTTAGTTACTGAGACTTTTCAAAGTCTATGGTTTCTATATACACTATACTGCCTGCCTGAGGTTATTTCTTTTTATAATCTTCTACTTTACACACAAACTGAAGAACAAAAACAAGAAGTACAAGACTATCTAAATATCACAAGACACGCATACCTAATTTAGGGGGGCACCTAGCTTCATATTCCAGTGGTTGAAAAGTCACTGCCCACGAGATGAACCTACCTCGGTTTTTTTTGCTCCTCCAACTCAAGTGGGGTCAACAGATGGACCAAATTTGCTTTTGTACTTGCATCAGGTTAAAACTCATCTGCGCTTGTCCTGCCATGAGAGAGCTGCCTATGCGTTACCCTCAGTAGCCTGACTTCTGTGAGAACATAAAAGCTTTTCCATGTAGTGAACTCTGGGGACTGGTGACTTCAAAAGGACTCTCTGCTTCTGGAAGCTTTCTTTCAAAAAGACTCCTTGCCACTCTGAAAGCTTTTTTCCCCTCAACCAGTTGAAAATAGATAAAGGGCTATATTATGAGTCAGACTACTCATCATAATCATCAACACAAAAGGCTCAATTCTTTCTTTTCACAGATAGAGAAGCTGAAGCTCTGAGACTAGAAGTTCTGTGAGGGCAAAGGCCATGGCTGACTTCTTCAAACCCATATTCTCAACCACTAGCAGAGTGCTGTGCTGGTATGTAGCTGGACCTTAACATCTTGTGAATAAACAAAAAGCAATTTGTTAATGTTTACAAAACTAGATAACAGAAAAGCTAGGATTTAAACCTAGATCCTCCCTTATTCCAAGCAAGGGCTCTTTTTCTTTTCTTCTTCTTCTTCTTCTTCTTCTTCTTCTTCTTCTTCTTTTAGAACAAGAACCAAGTCTTTTATTTGTTCATTTCTTGCGTTTGAAGTATTTCTCAATGACATCCTTGGCCTGAGACTCTTTGCCACAGTCCTTAACCACCAAACAGTTGCAACCAACCACTTGATGGGGTTTTCCCTCTCTGTCAGTTTTACATAGGCCCACCCATTCCCCTAGTTTCTTGTTGTCATCAGCCTTAATTAGGTTGACTTGGTATTCAGCACAAGGGGCATCCATCAACTTGACGTATATAGGTTCATCACACTTGGATGCAAGCACACAAAGATGGGCTTGGCGCTTGGCGAATTCCACACGCCAGCCCATCGCGGGAGAGGGCAGTCTTCAGCACCTCTCGTAAAGCAGTATTAACATCCGTTGCACCTCCAGCAGCAATGCCTTCCTCAGCCATGGTGGTGGGTTACCGGTGGAGCGAAGCTTGAGTGCAACAGAGCCTCTGCCTCCCTGGGACTCCCCATGGCAGGGAAAGAGCATGAGGGCTCTTTATTCTACAGCAGGGAAAATTTGCTAATGAAACAAATTTGGTAAGTGTTAATGACTGCCCTGAGTACTGTGGTCAATCCTCACTCATCAGGAAAGCCTGCCATGATTTATTATTGATTTCTGCTGCGGGCAAAGACAGACGTAATGGTGGCATACCCATCACTTATTTGCCATCTTTACATCCCTGCCACTTTTCAAAAAATGTATAAAAAATTGATCATCAGTTCTTACTGTGTACCAGTAGAAAACCTTACATTTCCCCAAAATATTTTTTAGAAATATAAACTCCTTTCAGTTTTCAAATTTTAATTAAACAGACTTACAAAAAATCAGGTTACATAGTAAAAATTCAAACACAACGAAAAGACTTTTTCCCTACTGTAGACTCACAGACTTCAGTTGCCCTTTTCTAGAGGCAACTGCCATTAACACATTAACATTTCTTTTATATGTCCTTTCAGGAATGATCTGTGCATGTAAAAAAGAAATGTATATACACATATTTCCCACCATGCTCTTTAAAAAAAAACCATACATGGGCACATGCGATGTTTTCTCTTATTTTGTTGATTGTTCCATTTAAGCATATATGCTGTTACATTAGCACATACTCATGTGCTATATACCATTATATTTAACCAGGTCCTTTTTAGATTGGAACACATTCTTTATTATCAGAAATTGCTTGTTTAAAGTTTGGTATTACATAGTTTCTGTTCATTCCTCCAAAGGGATTATTTTGTTATCAACCACTACTACATGGGCTTTGTGTTCTCGCCCCTTAGGTGTCCTTAATATCAGCCAAGAACATAGGGTGACTGACCACATAAAGAGGTAAACACAACATAGCACAAGCTAGATACTAAATAGATGATACAGGCAATCTAGAATTATAAGGAGAAAGTTACTGAAAAGTAAAATAGTCATCAGCGACACAAAATGGAAAATCTAGATTTTCTAAAAAAAGCATGTTAGTTTATTCTGCAAACTATGTAAGAATTTTGAAAACTGCAGTTTGATACATGCCAACTCTATGATGATACTGTATTTAACAATGTTGCTATATAATAGAATATACCATATGCTACATATAAAGTTTGAAAGAAGCAATTTATATCAATTGGAAAGATATCCAACCACTTCAGAAAACAATTTGGCAAAACCAAGTAAAGTTGAAAACAAATATATCCTAAAACTCAGCAAATCTATACTCTTAGAGAACGATCTCACATATACACAAAGAGATACGTACAAAAATGTTTAAAGCAACATTATTTATAACAGCAAAAAAAAAACAAAACTGGAAACAAGCTATAAGTTCAACTGTACAAGAAAAGATAAATTACGGTATATTTATTTTAAGGGAATACCAGGCAATGGTGAAAATGAATCAACTAGAATTACACATTTCCTCATGGATGAATCACACAATGCTGAGTGAATAAAACAAGTTGGAAAACACAGTGATACCATTTAAAGTTTTTAAATGGGCAAAAGCAATTCTACATCATTGCTTAAGGATAAATACGTGTGATAAACATATTTTAAGAAACCATGGGAATCGCAATCATTACTTTTAGGAGCCTGGTTATTAACCTCTAAGAACAGAGGGATGAGCAGGAAGGGGTGGCCGAAGGGTTTGTGCCATACGAGCGTGCGGTATTTCTTAAGCCTGATGATGGTGACAGAAGTGGTGTAGTGCTATTCTTTAGACCTTTTTCTAAGTCTTAAATATTTCATGATTAATTTTTAAAAGGATATCACAAAAATTTGATTTTACCTACGTTAAGGATGATTTCATAACTGTTGGACTTAACAAATTCTTTATTTTAAGGTTAAGAGGTAGAGAGATTAAGGGTACTCACCCAATGAACTCTAGTAGTAAAGACATATCAAGTTCAGGTGGGATACGAAACACTGATTCTAAGACTTTCTTAGATCTTCCTTTGCTCGAAGGGACTGGCTGTGGAACAGCTATTTAAAAGCCAAACAAAAAAGTTGGGTTAGAATAAAAGTTTCATGAATTGAGATCTTTGAAAAATATTACACAGATATAACTATGTTGACTATTTAAAAGATGATAATGCACTCAATCTCCCTTTAATAACATTAAATAATCTGTCAAAGCCAGTGAAATTGCACGTGGGGACCACTCCACAATGGAAGGCAGGTATACAGGGCTGGTTTATCAGGGCCACAGAGAGGGCTCATAACACAACGGTTGTAGATAATCCTTAACAAGCACTATTGTGTGCAAGGGCTCAGGGGTCATGCTGAGCACTGCACGTGCAGATTCTCATTTAACCCTAATCATGATCCCATGACATAGGTATACTGCCTTTTTTTTTTTTTTTTTTTACTTAAAACTGTAAAAAAAACGGAGATTACTGTTCAAGTGAGATTAGGCAATATATAGTACGTGGAAGAACCAGGACTTAAACACAAATTTATCTAATTTCTATGCTATCACATCACCATCATCACAAAAACTGAACAGTTACTATGTTCCAGGCACTGTTTTAAGTGCTTTGTATTACTCAATGCATCCTCACAACAATATTAGGAAGTACTATGATTATCCCTACTTTATAGATGAGGAGTCTGAGACATTGAAGTAATTTGTCAGAGTCACACAGAAAGTGGCAGGGCTAGGATCAATCTCAGACCATCTAGCTCCAGAGCCTGTACTCCTTAATTTTTATAATTAATTAAATTGAATTACACATCATTACTTTCATCATCTTTCTCGCTCTTTGATCATAAGAAAACAAGCTATCACCAAAAATAATTTCAAGGGGAATAAATTTCGTTAAGTTAGTGGTCTTTAATCTATAAATACATTATGGTATACACCCAAACTTACCAGGTTTAGGTACTTCTAGACCTCTTTCTTTATAGAAATCATGCATTTGCTTTTTTTCTCCTAAAAAATGATAAAACACAGACTAAATTACACTTAAAATGTAACTAGTAGAGTCAGCAGAGATTCTGGGGTTCACAACCATGTAATAAAATAAACTTACTTTCCTCTAGATTGATCACTAATTTGTACACTATGTCTTGTAACTGTCGGTCCAACCTAATAAAAGGAAAGGATGGAGAATACCTCAGAATTCAGCAAAATGCATTTTGGTACAGAGTGAGAATAACTGATGCTCTTTGTAAATAACTGCTTTCTCTTGGGAGTGGATATCTCCTTTTTCAGAGGTGAGTTACTTTTATAGGTAGCACCAGTTCTCAACCGAGAGAACCTCAAGTCATTAATTATATGTAATCATAAGTAATCACAGACTATTGAATGGTTTGTTAAATTGTTCCATGTGGACTCTCTTATTCTCCTGATAAGAATATGAGCTTGAGTGCGGAAACTGGATTTTGAACTTCTGTGCTTCATCTGCAAACCATTCTTCTAGAAAGATAGTAAAAACGTAATAGTATTTGCTGAACAAATGAAAACCAATCCACTTTTAATATTTTTCTTCACTTAGGAAACACAGTATGAACTGAAAATCTGAAAAAGCCACAATGACCTAGGACACACCGGTTTTTCTAAAGAGGCCAGTTGTTTCAGGCATCATTTTTAAAAAGCAGAATTCTAACTATCCCCAAAAGACAAACCTAAACTAGCCACAGGAACTTGACTGATGGAATTAAAACCCTCAAAAAGAGAGGCCTGTGCTTATTTATTTATTTATTTATTTATTTATTTTTGGTCCCAGAAGGTATCACAGTGCCTGGCACACAGTAAGTGTGTTAGATATATTTCTTCAGAGAATATGTAGTTGCCTTTTTGAAACAGGTCAAGAATTCATTCCCAACTACACAACTAGAAGTTTTCATTAAACAAAGTATATTTAAAATATAAATTTTACTTATATATTTTTCTTACCTTATGTTATACAGAGGTTGTGTCTGATGTACTACTATGTTGCATTTTGGACATCTGTTGCTATAGTAAAAATGTCTTACAATGCAGCTTTTACAAACTGTTGAAAAATAAAATGTTTAAATTAGGATGCTTTGGAGACATTTCAAAAATTGAATGTATCATTTCAGAATGTGAACTATATGCTTACATGTATGAAGACATTCTGTAATGGTAGTTGCATCTATTAAGTAACCTTTGCAAATGGAACACAAGATGTACGGGGTCAGTTCTGAGAGATTAATCAGGCGCTGCAAATGCAATGGAAGTAGTTTTAAAATACAAGCCCTTGCCTTCTCAAATTCTTAAGCCATAATCCCCACATATCATTATGAACAATGTAACTTACTTTGCAACACCACAATATTACAGTACCTCCAACCCTTCAAAATACTTCTGAAAGTTACAATAACACAATATAAACCAGTGTTTCAAAAGGACTTTATTCTCCTGGATATACTGCATACTGCCAGATGAGGAGCATCTTACTTTATGAAATACTTACAAAACGGTCAAACTTTCCAGATACAGGTGTTTACGTTTAATACGTCAATTCTGACTGGCTAGGTGTATTACCCACTTGATGAAGTATGCCCTACCACATTAAACAAACAAAACAAAAAACAAAACAAAAACAACCATCCTTTTCAATTAGAGATTGACTGGATAGGGAAGAGTGTGCCATCCTCTCAACACCCTGTAGAAGAAATGGACTGTTTCTCGTCCGACTTGCAAGTTCCTGGAAAGAGAAGCACTGCACCCTACGCGCCCACCCGCCTGGCATAATTTAATAATGATTTACAGAAAGATCGAGTCGGACCCCGAGAGCCTAAGTGAGCGGCAGGAACCTCACAAAGAGTCGACAGGGGGTCGGGCGGGGAAACAAGCCCAGTCCGCGCCACATGCCTGGGCAGGTAGAGCAGGGAAGGGTGGAGGTCGACGCGAGTGCCAAGGGCTACAACGGCGAGCCGGGGACGCGCGGCCCGGCCCTCGATGGGGAGGGCGGGCTTCGTCCCGGAGGCCCCTCTGCCCCGGCGTGGTCAGGCAGGGGCTATAAATACCTCCTCCTCGTCCTCAGAGTCCGGCCGGCCTCCCTCCAGCCTCAGCGAGAAGTGGCTCATCTCTTCCTCCTCCTCCTCTTCTTCTTCCTCCAGCTCCTCATCCTCTTCCAACTCGTCGTCCTCGTCCTCGAAGCGGCCCCTCATGCGGCCCAGGCTGCGCTCCGGCTCCAACTCTGGGGGCCGGGCGCCCGAGCAGCCGGGAGCCCCCGCCTCGGGCAAAGGCGGCGGGCCCTCCTCCCCCGCTGCGGGTGCCGGGGTGAGGGCAGGCGGGGACACGGCTGGCGGGGGCGGCATGGCCGCAGCTCCCTCGGCCCTGGCGACTCCCGCGCTGCCCGTCGCCAACGAAACCCTCTCCATGCCGGGGCTAGAGGCCGGTCGAGACGAGACCCAGTGGCTGGCTAGCGCGGGAGTACTGCCGACCTGCCTACGCTGCCAGTGCGCAGGCGCGAGAGACCTGCAGGGCCGCTGGGAAATGTGGTTCGCTGCCCTCACCTAAACCTGGGCGTGCACTGAGCCGTTCTGCATATAGGGTGGGGCCCATGGCCGCATTTAGAAGAATCAAGTTTTCACTTTGGAAGGCTGATGCTCTCTTCACTCCTTTTTAATTTAATTTAATTTTTAAGCAGTTTGCTTTTTTAAACTGATCTCTACACCAAATGGGATTTGAACTTACAACCCTGAAATCAAGAGTCCCGTGCTCTACAGACTGAGTCACTCGGTTGTCCCTCTTCACTCCCTTTTTTAAAATGATTAAATTGTTGGGGTGCCTGGGTGGCTCAGTCGGTTAAGCGTCCGACTTCGGCTCAGGTCATGATCTCACGGTTCGTGGGTTCGAGCCCCGCGTCGGGCTCTGTGCTGACAGCTCAGAGCCTGGAGCCTGTTTCAGATTCTGTGTCTCCTTCTCTCTGTGACCCTCCCCCGTTCATGCTCTGTCTCTCTCTGTCTCAAAAATAAATAAACATTAAAAAAAAATTTTTTTAATGATTAAATTGTTAAGCATATGACTTCCGCTCAGATCATGATCACGTGGTTCATGGGTTCAAGCCCCAGGTCAGGCTCAGTGCTGACAGTTCAGAGCCTGGAGCCTGCCTGGGGTTCTGTGTCTCCCTCTCTGCTGCCCCTCCCCCACTTGTGCTCTGTATCTCAAAAATAAATTTAAAAATGTTAAAAAAAAATGAAAATGACAAAATTGGTACCATTCCAGACAGCAGTATTCTGTCTGTATGGATTGATGCACAGAGCGCTGAAATAGGTGCCATCATGATGTCGTATTATGAACCATAATGACCTAAGTTTGAGTGGCGATTGCGCGTTTCTTTCATCCAAGATTATTTCCATGAGGAAGTATGACATTTCTATTTTGAAATATGTAAGTTTATTTGGAGGAATTAAATCTTTTATTGCCATAGGATGGACATTTAATCACCATTTAAAGACCATCCTCGAGTCCCTATCACATAGAAGGAAGTCATTATATTTACTTCAACAAATATTTACCAAAGGTCTATTGTAGCAGGAGCTGAGACCTATTCATGCACTCCTACCCCCCACCCCCCAATTTTTTTATGAAAGAGATATGGCGTTGGCGTAGTTTATCCTTGCTAACATAGTGCCAGCTAATGTCATGATGCTTGTAAGCTGGATTCAGAAAGGAGTTTAAAGCTCCTTAACAAAATAATGCTGGGGGTGGGGGGATCACACTTGAGAGAGAATGTGTTGTCACTGAGTAAAATCAATGCTAATTTGGGAGTGGTGTACATACTTCTTAGGGAACTGGTGAGGAAATCAAGTCATTATGCTTATTTGGGGAAAACTGAACCTGATTTGAAGAGCACCCATTGCCCCTGGACTAGACTCTCCCTCTCCCTCTGTAGTCGCCAAAATCTGGTCAAGCCTAAGATACTGAAGTATGCAAGATTCAAAAAGTGGAAGAAAGGAAATGTCTCCTCCTATATGGAAGAGTATAAAGCCTCGAGGAAGGGGGATGGGAACTGGACTAGGATATTGAAAGAGGATGGTTGAAGAGAGATTGAAAGGGACATAGACACCTGAGATAGTCTCCTTACGTGACCTAAAACTGTAAGAGCTTCCACCTGATTACATTAGATAAAGGCATAGCTTTTCACCTTTCAACATTGTAAGACAAAATAATTACTTGTACTATGCGTTTTAATCATAAAATTTTGTAGTGTGGGGTGCCTGGGTGGCTCAGTTAGTTAAGCCTCCAACTCTTGATATCAGATATAGGTCTTGCTCTCAGTGTGGTGAGTTGAAGCACCACAATGGAGTCTGCACTAGGCGCAGAGCCTACTTTATTAATATTATATTTTATGTAGAGTGTGAAATATTGAGAATCCTCAAAATTGTAAAGATATAATCAAGAATTGCACATTTTCAAATCTGGCAAGCTAACTGAATTATGAACTTGCATTACTGCCACGGGGGGTAGCAGTTTAGTTAGTAAACAGAAATATCTGCAGGCTTTGTGGGTCCTAGGGTGTGAAAGGTAGTTTTATGTGTCATCTTGGTGAAGCTATAGTACCCAGTGATTCAAATACCTATCTAGGTATTGCTGTGAAGGTATTTATAGATGTAATTAACATCTACAATCAGTTGACTTTAAGTAAAAGATATTATCCCATATAATCTGAACAGATCTTATCCAATCAGTTGAAACCCTTAGGGGTAAAACTGAGATTCACCTGAGGAAGAGAAATTCTTCCTGAGGACTGCAGTATTAATCCTCCCAGGAGTTTCCAGCATGTTGGCCTGCCCTACAGATTTCAAATCTGCCTAGCAAGCCTCCAGGATTGTTTAAAGCAATTCCTTGTAATAAATCTCTTAATAAATATGTGTCCTAGTACTTATGTTTCTCTGGTAGAACGACTAATCCATATGGTAAATGGCTTAACTATGTGATATTTATAATATGTGAGGCCTTCCAAAATGTATCTATTTCATAAAATGAGGATTTTTTGTATCTCCATTATGATCTAAGTGTGTTTGCACATCAAAGTTATATTTGGGGCACTTACCTGGGACCTTTACATTTTGACAAGGCACCAGAATTGAATCATGTCCCAGATTGAGCCAGAACTCACCCTGAATGTTAATTGTTAAAATGGTGTAAATACAAAACAGCAGAAGTGGACCTACACAATGAGTAATTGCACTCCTTACATGATAATTAATTAGACTGACAGAGATGCTGTAGAAAAGATGAAACATCAGTACTAGAGGTTTTTTTTTTGGGGGGGTGCTTTGATATTCAAACAGAAGAGCATATCTAGAGGTGCCTGCCTGGCTCAGTCAGTGGAGCATACAACTCTGGATCTCGGGGTTGTGAATTCAAACCCCACACTGGGTGTGGAGCCTACTTAAAAAACAAGAGGGGCACCTGGGTGGCTCAGTGGGTTAAGCATCTGACTCTTGATTTGGGTGCAGGTAGTAATCTGGCAGTTTGTGAGTTCGAGCCCCATGTTGGGCTCTGTGCTGACAGTGTGGAGCCTGCTTGGGATTCTGTCTCTCTCTCTCTTTCTGTCCCTCCTCTGCTCGTGCTCTCCCTCTCAAACATAAATAAACATAAAAAAAAAAAAGAAAAGAAAATCATATCTAAAAACCGTTATGAAGGGCTCACACATTAATTAACTAAGAGATGGCAGTTGTTGCTTGATTATAAATGTTGATTGTGAAGGATAGTGGGTCTCTGGGTACAAAATTGTTATTTTTATTTATTTATGTATTTTAAAAGCTTATTTATTTTGAGAGAGAGAGAGACAGCATGCAACCAGGGGAGGGGCAGAGAGAGGGGGAGAGAGAATCCCAAGCAGGTTCCTGCGATGTTGGCACAGAGCTAACTGAAAGCTCAATCTCACAAACCATGAGATCATGGCCTGAGCTGAGATCAAGAGTCAGACTCTTAACTGACTAAACCACCCAGGTCCCCTTGGGTGCAAACTTTTAAAAGCAGATCCATGACCAATATTGTGGGACTGGTTGGGGAATCAAGAAACCCCTAAATGTTCCTTGGGACTTGCAGTGATTTCCTGATACTCTTTGTAAATAAACAATTCACCAAAGTCTTTAATTTTTAAAAGCAGATTTAAAAAAATCAGGGGCACCAGGGTGGTTCAGTTAGTTAATCATCTGACTTCATGATCTTGTAGTTCTTGAGTTGAGCCCGTGTCGGGCTCTGTGCTGACAGCTCAGAGCCCGGAGCCTGCTTCAGATTCTGTGTCTCCCTCTCTCTCTGCCCTTCCCCTGCTTGCACTGTGTCTCTCAAAAACAAATAAATAAACATTAAAAATTTTTGTTTTAGTAAAGGACTGGGGCGTCTCGCTGGCTCAGTTGGAAGGGCATGTGATGCTTGATCTTGGGGTCGAGCCCCATGTTGTATGTAGAGATTACTTAAATTTAAAAAAAAATACAAAGGATTTTATGGTATCAATATTCATTTCAAAAAAAGTATTATTAAAACAGTTTCAAATCATCAGATGAATATGTTATATAAATAATTACTGATATAACTCTGACCCAAAATATAGACTCTAATCTAGGTCTAGACTTGATTTGTAAATATTATTATTTACCCTACTTCTTGTGCTGATTTGCTAACATGGTGAGGGTTCCTGAAACTCATAGCTTTGTCTTAATTTCAAGGATCACATGGCTAATGATCTAAAATTCTGCACTGCTGCTCAAGTCCTACAGATCATGTCTTCTGATGTTATACAACAAATTGTATTTGTGAAAGAAAATCAAACTTTAGATTCCTCTGAAAAGTCAGATTCCAAAGGTATTTAGCATCATGGTACCTTACCAAATTAAAACGTGTTTTTTGTTTGTTTTTCCAAGTACCCCATCTAAAACAGACTCCTTAGAATTCCATTATAAAGGTTTGTAAGAACTATACTAAATCTAATTAAAGGCAGTGGATGAATATACTCATTTGTTGTTGTTACAAAATGTTGACTAGGTCTAGGCAAAATAATCTTTAAAGAGAAGAACATTGTTGAAGGACACACACATCCCAATTTTGAAACCTACTACAAAGCTACAATAATAAAAAACACTGTGGTACTAGCGTAATGATAGATGCGCAAATCAAATGGAATAGAACTGAGAAGGTAGAAATAAACCCTCACATTTGTAGTCAATTGGTTTTTGAGAAAGTTCCCAAAACAGCCAAAGGGGAAAGAATTTCAACAAATGGTGCTGGGATAACTGGATAGCCACATGCAAAAGAATGAGGTTGGACCCTTACCTCTTACCATATACAAAAGTTAGCTGAAATGGATGATCGACTTGGAGCACCTGGGTGGCTCAGTTGGTTAAGCATCCAACTTTTGATCTCAGCTTAAAAATTTTTTTTTGGGGCGCCTGGGTGGCGCAGTCGGTTAAGCGTCCGACTTCAGCCAGGTCACGATCTCGCGGTCCGTGAGTTCGAGCCCCGCGTCAGGCTCTGGGCCGATGGCTCGGAGCCTGGAGCCTGTTTCCGATTCTGTGTCTCCCTCTCTCTCTGCCCCTCCCCCGTTCATGCTCTGTCTCTCTCTGTCCCAAAAAAAAAAAAAAAAAAAAAAAAAAACGTTGAAAAAAAAAAAATTTAAAAAAAAAAATTTTTTTTTAATGTTTATTTATTTTTGAGAGCCAGAGAGAGCCAGAGCATGAGCAGGGAGGGAGCAGAGAGAGAGGAAGACACAGAATCTGAAGCAGGCTCCAGGCTTTGATCTGTCAGCACAGACCTCCATACGGGGCTCAAACTCATGGACCACGAGATTGTGACCTGAGCCAAAGTCGGATGCTTAACTGACTGAGCCATCCAGGCGCCCCTTGATCTCACTTTTTAAAGTTTATTTATTTATTTTAAAATTTTTAATGTTTACTTTTGAGAGAGAGAGCCAGCGGGGGAGAGGCAGAGAGAGAGGGAGACAGAGGATCCAAAGTGCGCTCTGCGCTGAGAGCAGAGAGTCTGATGAGGGCTTGAACTCACGAACTGCAAGATAATGACCTAAGCCAAAGTTGGATGTCCAGCTGACTGAGCCACCCAGGTGCCCTATTTATTTATTTTGAGAGAGAGAGAGAGAGAGAGAGAGAGAGAGAGAGAGAGAGAGAATGAGCTCTGTGCTCAGACGTGGGGCTTGAACTCACAAAAAGTGAGATCATGACCTGAACCAAATTCCAGATCGGGACACTTAACCAACTGAGCCACCCAGGTGCTCCATCATCTCAGGTCCTGATTTCAGGATTGTGAGTTCAAGCCCTGTGTTGGGCTCTGTGCTGGATGTGAAGCCTACTTAAAATACATACACACAAATGGATCATGGACTTAAGTGTAAAAGCTAAAAACAGTGAGGGTACAGTAGCAAATATGAAAATGATACATTCTTTTTTTCTTTTCAAAATTATGTTTAAAGACTTGGAAGACAAAAAAAGAGGTCATAAAAATTGTACAATAGAAATAATTCCTGAATAATAATAATAATAATAATAAGCCTTCATGTAAAATGACACTGAACCCAAGAAAGAAAGACTAAGTAAGATTAAGCACAGTTTTTTTCTGACATGTTTTCATGAACCCACAGATACATGTCTGGTGCACATCATTATCATGTATTAAAGAATGTTAGATAGCCCTTTTCTACCCTTAAAAAATAAAATAATAATTAAAGAGTTTGTGTGTGTGTGTGTGTGTGTGTGTGTATGTGTGTGTGTGTGCTAACGAAATGTCTCCAATGATAGTTCTGAGAACCAAATCTTTTAAAGTATATAAGGCAAAATTTTGTCACTTGGGGTAGGGGTATGGATATATGGATAAGTCCTAAATGTTGGTTTAGCTTAATTTAGACCAATAGACCAATTTAGACCAATTTAGACCTGCACAATAGGGCAACCCATTCTTCTTGGCTGAGACTATTATCAGGAGGGCCACTGAGGAAAGAAAAGGACTCAGCCTATGGAAAACCACTGGAAGATACTGAAACAGAGCAACAATCTCCTTAAGATCAGTTTGGGTCCACAGAGGTAGAGAGTCCTTTAGCCAACAGTTGAAAATGAACACTTTTACATATCTTGTATAAGTCTTCCAAGCAACCGAGTGGGAGAGGAGCAGAGAGAGAGGGAGACATAGGATCCGAAGCAGGTTCCAGGCTCTGAACTGTCAGCACAGAGTCCAACCCAGGGCTCCAACTCAAGAACTGAGAGATCATGACCTGAGCTGAAGTTGGCACTCAACCAACGGAGCCACCCAGGCACCCTTTAAGTTCTTTAAATTTATTTTTAATTTATTTAATTATTTAACTTTGTTTGTTTGTTTTAGAGAGAGAGCAAAAGTAGGGGAAAGGGACAGAGGGAGAGAGAGAATCTCAGGAGGCTCCATGCTCAGCATGGAGCCCGATGTGGGGCTTGATCCCACAACCCTGGGATCATGACCTAAGCACAAATCAAGAGTCAGACACTTAAACAACTGAGCCACCCAGGCTCCGCAACTGTAAAGTTCTATATAGTAAATATGTTTGGCTTTATGGGCCAGTTGAGTAGCCTCTGTTGTAGCTACTCAACTCTGTTGCTGTAGCACAGAAACAGCCATAGATAATATATAAACAAATAACTCTGATTTTGTGCCAATAAAAGTTTATTTCTAAAGAAAGACAGTGGGCTATAGTTTGCTGACCCCAACCGTAGAACAATTAATATCCTCGCATTAAGTGTGAACTACCACACCCGTCGATAGACCTGTGGAGAAGGTATAATAGGAGTCAACCGTAAGAAAATGGAGGTGGAGGGGAAGAGTTGCCTAAGCAAAGTGTGCGGCAAATGAATGGGAGATAAGTTGGAGACATAGGCTTCAAGTAAGCAGGAGATTTGAATCAAGGGAAACTATTTGCATATTATTATAAATGAGGTGAGAAATCACTGAGGGGTTATAGGCATGTGAAAAATTTTAAAAGTTTTTTTTTTACATTTCTTTATGTTTTGAGAGACAGAGAAAGGCAGAGCATGAAGGGGGGAGGGGCAGAGAGAGAGGGAGTCACAGATTCTGAAGCAGGCTCCAGGCTCTGAACTGTCAGCACAGATCCCAATGCGGGGGCTCGAGGTCACAAACCACAAGATCATGACCTGAGCCGAAGTTGGACTGAGCCATCCAGGTGCCCCATGTTTGTCTCTGTAATTTGATGGTAGAGAGAAAGCATGTCTGTGTGGGCCTAGATGGAAAAGATGCAAAATCCTGTGTTTGGCCTCTCTGGACTCTGCCAATGAACATCTTCCTGCTGCTTTTGCTCTGCATCCTTACCTATAATATGCTTTAGCCTTGAGAATAACCTGCAATTGAGTCTTATGAATACTTTTAGTGAATTGCCAAACTTGAGAAGATTGTGGGATTTTTTAGAAAGGTTTTCTTATTTTTAAGTAATCTCTACACCCAAGATGGGCTCAAACTCTCAACCCCGAGATCAAGAGTCACATACTCTACTGACTGAGGCAGCCAGGTGCTCCAGTTGTGGGATTTCTCAAACACTTTTGAAAAAGACTCATACCTCACATCATATTCAAGATTCAGTCCCAAACCCACGAGAGAGCTCATTGGAAAATGTATAAGCTCTAGGGGAAAACATGGGTGAATCTTTCCTTAACTTAGGTGAAAGTCTATTTATGATTCAAAATCCAGATGCAATTAAATAAGTTGACATGTTTGACATCATAAAAAATACTTCTGCATGGTCCCCAAAATATAAACAGTATGAAAGACAATGGCCAAACTGGGAGAAAGTATTTGCAACACATATCTCAGATAAGGACCTAATATGCTAAACAGATGAAAAAAACTTAAAAATTAGGGAACAAAGATAAAACTTAATCCCCCAAAGTAATATAAAAACAGTGCCAAAATATGAAAAGATGTTCAAAGTCTCTAATGATAAGACAAGATATAAACTAAAATACGTATCAACCAATGTAGCTAAGATTACTGGGTTGTGATAATTAAGTGCTTCACTCTGTATTTCTCACTGAATACAGGTAAAAGCTTTGGACAGAATGCATGGAACAGCTATCTATTGACTCTAGAATGCAATTCGTGAGAGGCAGATTGGGGAAGGCAACCAGAACTCTAACTACAACTGAACCATCACTGCATTTCCCATTTTGTTTTTCCTGTGGTATCTCCTGGCCTGGACTCAAACACAAGCTGAAATTCAGAACTGTGCACCAGGTGTGTAAGATAGAACTCTGAGAGAAATCCTCTATCATGGTTTCAGGGGCAGGAAAGGGGACCACTGTAGGTCACAAAGAATGAGGGAAATCCAAACTTTCCTTTTTATTTTTCTATTCTCTCTCACACCAGTCCATAGGCAGGTCCATCGTGGCAATGGATGTGGGATGACAGTAGAGGCCAGGCAGGCACCTAAGACTCTGAGAGGAGAACTCTGGTCCCAAGAGCAAGGGGGCGTCCCCACTACTGTTTTCACTGCATATCCTCTTCTTCTTGGCTCCACAGTAGTTGCATTTTCAGGGAGTACACAGCAGAGCAGAAAATTAAAGCCCACTCCCTTTCCCAGCTAGAGGACCAGAAAGAGAAGTGTTGGGGAGATTAAGGAGATCAATAAAATGGTCCTATAAAGTTGGGCTTATCCTTAAGCTGCATATACATGATCTGAGCCTAATCAATGTTACACAGGTTTTAAGAACTGAGATACAAAGTATACCACTACCCAGAAATGTTCTTAACTTGATAAAGGGCATTTATAAAAACCCCACAGTGAACATCATACTTAATAATAAAAACCTAAGTATTTTCTCCCTAAGATAAGGAATGAGGCAAGCATGTCTACTTTCCCCTAACCACTCGTATTCAACACCATATTGCAAGTCCTAGCTACTGCAATAAGACAAGAAAAATAAATAAAAGGCACACAGTAAAGGACATTGGAAAGGACATAGTAAAACTATTTGTGACATAATGAGAAATATCCATTTGGCCTCTGTGGGCCCCCCCCCCCCCAGCATATAAGGCACAAAATGTATGGAATCTCTTAAGTAATAAGTGTCTTTTTGTATGCTGAAGAGATGACTGGAGGTTGAAGACACCTGGATAGCCTCAGGATGAGGTCTGAAAAAAACCATGTGATTAGAGGGTTGGAACTTTCAGCCTGATCTCCCTGGTATGAGTTTAAACTTAGGAACCAAACAAGATGGTAAATTCACACTGGTGGCTGGTCTCCCCATCATACCCAACCTGAGATGGCACCCAAATTGACACATCTGTAAAAACTGTGAAAATCCTGAGGATGTGTGTGTGTGCACATGTGTGCGTGTGAGTTGGCAAATGGGGTGATGGAGCCCAGACAGTGACACTATAGACTTTCCTCCTTTTGGTGCATCTCTCACCTTTTTCCAATGCTGGGCTTCTGCCTCTCCCTCTGGGTATACATATTAGCCAAGGTGGCTTATAGCTCCACTGAAATACAAATTAATCGAGAAAAGTAATGAGATATAGCAGGTGCAACTCGCATTGAAGTGAGAAACTGAAGAGTTTAGACTAGTTAAAACAGATTAAGTGCATCAGATGAAAATTTAAATAAATAATATCCCCCAAAAGAAAGGAGCTCATATTGGTTACATCACGGGTTGTCAATTTGGGCACTATTGACATTTTGGGCCAGATAATTCTTTGCTGTGGTGGGATGGGGCTGTCTTGTGAATTGTGGGAAGTTTAGCAGCATCCCTGGCTTCTATAGGCTAGATGCCAGCAGCACCACCGTGAGCTGTGACGACCAAAAACGTCTCTATATATTGCCAAATGTCCCCAGGAGGGACAAAATCTCCCAAATGGGTTAAAGCAGGATAATAAATCATGAATAACCAATTCAAAATACTATGAAAAATATACTGGTTGAGGTAAATAATTCAATAAATGGGTTATGTAGTAATATGGATCTTGGCTGAGAATGATTACACTGAAACTTCAGGTAGAGGAACTTTTCTAGAAGGTATAGGAAGGGGTAAATATGAAAATGTGAAAGCAGACCTAGAAGATAGAAATAAAAGCATTGGGGTGCCTCAGTAGCTCAGTCAGTTAAGTGTCCGACTCTTGGTTTCAGCTCAGGTCATGATTTCATGGTTTGTGAGTTTGAACCCCACATTGCACTCTGTGCTGACAGCCTGGAGCCTGCTTGACATTCTCTCTCCCTCTCTCTCTGCCCCTCACCTGCTCACTCTCTTGGTCTTTCTCTCAAAAATAAATAAATAAACTTTAAAGAAAATTAAAAAAAAAAGAAATATAAAAAAATATTTTTTTATATTAAAAAAAAATAAAAGTATCAATATCTGTACTATAAGAATACAAGAAGAAGGAGAAAAATAGAAAGGAGAAAATATTTGTAGATATAATGTTTCCAAATTCCCAGAATTAAAAAAAAAAATCTCAGATTGAACGAGTGCATAAAGGTCCAATCAGAATAGACATGAAAAATCCAACCCTTGACACATGAAGAGTAAAAGAAAGAACATGGAAGAGAAAGAGAAACAACCAGAAAGAGTAGCTCTTCTGTAAAGGAACAAGATACAGATTGACACTTGACTTCTTAATACACCCCAAGAAGAGAGCAGAAGGAGAATGAGAGTAGGGATTAGAAAGGAAGGGGAGGGGTACCTGGGTGGCCCAGTTGGTTAAGCACCCAACTCTTGATTTTGGCTCTTGTCATGATCTCATGGTTCAGGAATTCGAGCCCCGCATTGGGCTTTCCCTGTTCTGGATTCTCTCCCCCTCTCTCTCTGTCCCTCCCCCACTCACTCTCTCTAAAAATAGGTGAATAAACTTTTAAAAAATTAAAATTTTTAAAAATTATTTAATTTTTAATAATTATTTATTTAATTATTTAATTTTTAAATTATTTTTGAGAGCAAGTGTGAGCAGAAGAGGGGCAGAGAGACAGAGAGAGGGATAGAGGATCCAAAGCAGGATCTGTGCTGACAGCAACAAGCCTGATGTGGGGCTTGAACTTCCAAACTGAGATCGTGACCTGAACCAAAGTCAGATGCTCAACCAACTGAGCCACCCAGGCACCTCTAGGTAAATAAAGTAAAAAAAAAAAAAAAAAAAAAAATGGGAAAAGAGAAACAAAAATTAAAAGTGGGCCTTGCAGTTATTCAATATACTTTACTGTGGTATAAAGTTCCAACCGAGACTTTTTGGAACTTAAGGGACAAAGCTAGGTGAAAGGTAGACCCTACAGAGGGAAAAGGGGTGGCTGTACCTTTGTGAGTCCCACTATCTGGGTTTCAGCTGTACAGATGGATCCAGTTTCCAGGATCTGATTCTCAAGACTAATGTCTGCACCAGAATGCTAATTTACTATTAGTAAGGGGGTAAAGTAACTTCCCAGGGAACAATAAACATGCCTGGGCTTGTTATTCATGGCATCCCTCAGCTAAGTGCTCAATAATTTACCAATTATCAAGTTAATTAGTGAATACTGAATCAGAAAAATTAGTTGAATGATCCTAAGGAAAAGGACAAATTCTCGCCACCTCATAAGAGATTCAGGTTCTCTCTCTGTTGGTAAGTGCTGGGTAAATGCTAACCAACTCCTGCTCATCTTCCCCTCCACCCTCTCTTCCCCCATGTTCCATAATCTTACGTTAGATATGCAATTAGTTAAGCTTCATATTTCAGTCTTAATATCACCCTGAACATCATAATTGGACTTTATCAAACATTTACAGGACACCTTTTAAGGTGAAGGAAAAGTAACCAACAGCTATTTATTACATGTTAGGTATTATATATACATTATCTCATTTAATCTTTACACAACTCTGTGAGGTAGGTACAATTATTATCCCTATTTTAGAAATTGGGCAACTTGAGTTAAGTAACTTGCTCCAGGTCATTCAGCTACTGAATATTGTTGAAGGAAGCCAGTAAGACCTAAAAACCAACAACTTGAATAATTGTGCTAGATTTTCCCAACTCCCTTGGCTCACTTGTCTGCATCTAGCCCCAGAGTTGTGAGATTCAAATGAGATAAAATATGCAGCAGCGTTTTATAACCTGTGAAGCATTACAAAATGGCACATAATATTTTAAATACACGGTTAAAATACAGTTTATTCGTAACAAAAGATAACATAGCATGAATACAGAACGTACACATTTCTCAATGACAAAATTTAGGTACTCAACTTTTTATTGAAATATATAGGGGCGCCTGGGTGGCTCTGTCGGTTAAACTTCTGACTTTGGCTCAGGTCATGATCTCATCAGGTTCATGGGCTCAAGCCTTTGTTGGGCTCTGTGCTGACAGCTCAGAGCCTGGAGCGGGCTTGGAATTCTGTGTCTGTCTTTCAAAAATAAACGTTAAGAAAATTGTTTTTAGGGGCACCTCGGTGGCTCAGTCCACTAAGCATCAACTCTTGATTTCAGCTTAGGTCATGATCTCACAGTTCGTGAATCTGAGCCCGGCGTCAGGCTCTGCGCTGACAGTGCAGACAGCTTGCTTGGGATTCTTTCTCTCCCTCACTCTCTACACCTCTCCTGCTTGCTGTCTCTCTCTCGCTCTTTCCCTCAAAATAAATAAATAAACTAAACCAAAATTTAAAATAACAACTATATATAACATACATGCTGTAAAGTTCACAAAACTTAAAGCGTGTAGCTTAATTTTTACAAAAGTAAAAGTTGAAAAAAAAAAGTCACCACCACCCAGATCAAAATATAAAACATTACCAGTATCTCAGAAGCTTCCTTCTGGCTACGTTTATAAGAGACCTGGATTGGAATCTTGACACTCACTTTCTTCTTGCCTGACTTTGGCAAGTTATTTTAACCTCTTTGGGTCTCGGTTCAGTCACCTGTAAAGTGAGGCTAACACTCCCTTATAAGATTGTTGAATTAAAGGAGGTCATAAAATGTAAAATATCTCTCACAGTGCCTAAAAATAGCTGGTCTGAAATAAACGGTAATTATTACACGCAAATGCTATAGGCGGTCGCCACCTCCCACTTCCTGCCTTTCTGTCACTCACTTTTGAAAGTGCTCTAGTTCCCATTCTTTTTCGCCTTCTTTCTCGCCCCTCCTACTGCCGTATATTGCCTTCCCAAGCTGTCGTAAAACGCTCCTCCCCGCCCTCCATGTGGCGAAAACGCAATCACGCTTGACGGCGCGAGGTGGCTCAGCCGCAAGATGGCGGCGCTGGCGGAGGAGCAGACGGAGGTGGCGGTCAAGTTAGAGCCTGAGGGACCGCCGACGCTGCTACCTCCGCAGGCGGGGGACGGCGCTGGCGAGGGTGGCGGCGGCACTACCAACAACGGCCCTAACGGCGGCGGCGGGAACGTTGCGGCGGCGTCGTCGTCGGCCGGCGGGGATGGTGGGACCCCCAAACCCTCGGTGGCTGTCTCCGCCGTTGCTCCGGCGGGGGCGGCCACGGTGCCCGCCGCTGCTCCGGAGGCCGGAGCTCCCCACGACCGACAGACTCTGCTGGCCGTGCTGCAGTTCCTGCGGCAGAGCAATCTCCGCGAGGCTGAAGAGGCGCTGCGCCGTGAGGCCCGGCTGCTGGAGGAGGCAGTGGCGGGCACCGGAGTCCCGGGAGAGGCGGACGGCGCCGGTGCTGAGGCGGCTAGCGCGCTTCTCAGCCGGGTCACAGCCTCGGCCCCCGGCCCCGCTGCCACTGACCCTCCGGGCACCGGTGCTTCGGGGGCCGCCGCCGTCTCGGGCTTAGCGACAGGTCCTGCGGCTCCGGGGAAAGGTGAGCCGCGGAGTCCCGGGGAGGTAGGGCACGAAGGGGAGCAAGCCGGGAAGGCAGAGGCAGGCAGGCCTGCACCTCTGCGGGCTTGTTTTGAATTTCCTGGGCCCGCCTCTAGGACCACATGCCCGCCCCTTTCTCTAGTGCGCCGGCTGCGCAGTCGAACCCTCTTCCGAGCTGTCAGTTCCAGTGAGAGGCTGAGGAGAGCTGTTGAGCAGAGGGATGTCTGGGGAAGGTGGGCGCCGAGAGGCGAGGACCTTCAGGCTTTTGGCCCCTTTCCTCTTTTTTGGGCTCTTGAGCCTTGGCAGGTCTGCATTAACAGTAATAATATTTGTACCTTTCTGTACTAGCTTCTTTTTTTTTTAAATTTTTTTTTTTCAACGTTTATTTATTTTTGGGACAGAGAGACAGAGCATGAACGGGGGAGGGACAGAGAGAGAGGGAGACACAGAATCGGAAACAGGCTCCAGGCTCTGAGCCATCAGCCCAGAGCCTGACGCGGGGCTCGAACTCACGGACCGTGAGATCGTGACCTGGCTGAAGTCGGACGCTTAACCGACTGCGCCACCCAGGCGCCCCAGTACTAGCTTCTTTAAGTAATTCCTTAAAATATTTTATCTATCCTAATTCTCAACAATTCCACTGTAAGCTAGACATTACCTCTATTTTGGAGATCAGAAAACGAACTGGGAAAGGCCAGCGGACCTTTGCTTTGGACCAAACAGCCAGTATTTCTCAAAATATAGGTTGTTACTAGTGGTAAACCTATAGGGGGATGCAGATTTCTGGGCATCACTTCAGACTTCGTGAATCAGATCGTGTAGAGGTGGAGTTTAAGAATCTCCATTTTTGAAAATATGTTTCCAAGGGGTGTTAATGTATGGCAACGTTTGAGAACCATTCATTTAGGAATAGGTTCAGACCGGGGTTCGGATTCTGTCTCTGTTGTTTTTACTTGCGTGATGTGATGCTGATTCTTCCTGAGTTTGAATTTTTTTTCTCTATTAAATGGGTTATACATATATACACATGGGTATATACACATACATACATATCTATACATACTTTTCTACATACGTACCTATAATATGTATATATTATATATATACGGATATTATATGTATATAAAATGCCTGGTACTGATAAGTTTATGTCTAGCACCTATCACCTGAGACCTCCCTCCCAGCCTTTACCTAGCAGCTGTTGTTGCAAAGTCCATGCAGTAAAATTCATACACAATATAAGGTCTCAAAGGTGATCCTGAGCTGATAATAAATGTTTGTTTAATTAAGTTGCCCAGGGCAGAGCCTCTAGCCAAATTAACCTGTATTTATGAGACCCAATCTTTGCGGCATTGGCAGACATGAAGTATGAATATATAGCATTGTATCCTGTAAATAGAAATGTGCAAAACTGTGATCGAGAGTAATCTTTTCTGAGTGCTAAATTTTATGGATTAACTATAAGATGGATAAATTATGTTGATTATTTTTCTATAATATCTCATCTTTTTGGAAACTTGATCTGTCAAAATTCAGGAACCAATAAGGAGGAAAAAAAGCCATTACAGTAACCAAAAGAACTTATAACATTTGTGCATTTAAGAACACAGCAGTAGTATAATTTCCAACGATCAAACGCTGATTAGATTGACAGGTGTATCATTGTTTGGTGTTGCTACGTTACAAACAAATACTAATGTTTTCTTCCCTGGAATGTTTATGGGAATTATTTTAAGCATATAAAATTGAATTATCTGTTGGAAACATAAATAAGGCTAGTCCTTCCCATCCTTAAAATGCTTGCATTTTGTAAGGAGTGATTGATGTGCACATATTCTACAGGACGGGATGTGTTACAGGAAAGTTACAAAATATGTAGATAGCTCAGAGAGCTGGGAATGTTATTTCAGGGCATGGCTTTGTGGTGGTGGGTGCCATTTACACTAAGCCTTGAGAGAAGATTAATATACTTGTTTGATTTGCACGTCATGTTTTATGAAATTTGTCTTTAGAAAAAGGTAGCTGCAGGAAAAATATTGACCTGTTTTGTTATTGATTTGGAATTTTTATTTTAAGATATGGACAAGCTGAGGGGCACCTGGGTGGCTAAGTCGGTTGAGCATCTGACTGTTGATTTTGGCTCAGGTCATAGATCGAGCCCCACATTGGGCTCTGCACTGACAGTGTGAAACCTGCTTGGTATTTTCTCTCTTCCTCCCTCTCTGCCCATTCTGTGCTTGTGCATGCACGTATTTTCCTGTGTGTGCGCATGCTCTCTCTCTCAAAATAAATAAATAAAAACATTTTAAAAAGAATCATTAACATTAAAACAAGAAGATATGGACAAGCCGAAGGAGTTTTGGATGGGTGACTGAAACAAGGTGAAAATTTCATTGAAAGATCATGTGATTGTGTTGGAGAAGAGTTTGGTGAGAGACAAACATTTGAGAAACCATTTACCTCTGGACCTTAGCAAAACAGTCTTAGTCATTTGGTGCTTATCAGGCCATTTTCTTGAAAGTTGTTTTTTGTGTTTTAAACAGTTGGAAGTGTAGCTGTAGAAGACCAGCCGGATGTCAGTGCTGTGCTATCAGCTTACAACCAACAAGGAGACCCCACAATGTATGAAGAATACTATAGTGGACTGAAACACTTCATTGAATGTTCTTTGGACTGCCATCGGGCAGAATTATCCCAACTCTTTTATCCTCTGTTTGTACACATGTACTTGGAACTAGTCTACAATCAACATGAGAATGAAGCAAAATCATTTTTTGAGAAGTATGTGAATTTTATATGTATTATATATATAGCCTATATATATATATAATGTATATACACATCTGTAACCACACTAATGTAAGATTGTAACTCCAAAAGTATTTCATAAAGGAGAGGTACCTGGTGCTCTGAGAACCTAAACAAGGGGTTTGATCTAGTTGGAGAAGTCAGGGAAGGCTCCCAGAGGAAGTGATGCTTGAGGTAAGATCTGAAGATTGGGTAGGAGTTACCAGATGAAGAGAAGAGGGAAAAGCATATGTGACAGCTCTGGCAGGAGGGATCATTGTAGGTATAGAGATAAAAGAAGGCCAGCGTGGCTGGCGCAGAATATGGGGTTGGGTATAATATGACATTAAGCTGGACTGGAACAGGCAGGTTTTTGGGCCACGTTGAGGGTCTTTATTTATCCTGAGAGCAGTAATGGGTTGCATTGGGTAGGATTAGATTTGGTTGAGATACACTGAAAACTCAAAACAATAATGGCATAAATAAAATAAAAGTTTATTTTTTGCTTTTATCCTAAGAGCAATAGAAAGTGGTGTTAGGATTAGATTAGACCAAGAATGGCTGAAAACCCAAACAGCAGAGGCTTAAATATGATAAGTTTATTTCTCTCTCATAGAGGTAGGGCAGTCCAGGACTGGCATGGAGTCCTTGATCACCAGGGACTTAGGCTCTCTCGATCTCGTTGTTCTACCACCCTTGTCATGCAGCTTCCACCTGTGGCACAAGATGGCTCTTTGGTTCTAAGCCATCACATCAGTGTTATAGTCAGCAGGGAGGGCACACGTCCTTCCTGGAAGTTGCACACACTTTTTTTTTTACGTCATTAGTCAACGGCCACACTTACCTACAAGGGAGGTAGGAAATGTGGCCTTTGCCTAGGTGTTTATATGCTCAGCTAATATTCAGGTATTCTGTTGTGGAGGAATAAAGAAAAAAAAAAAAGGATATTTGGGGACAGTGAGGTGTCTGTGCTACAGAAGTCATTGAAGGACCATGTCATTATTAGACTTGCTTTTTTTTTTTTTTAATTTTATTTTTTCTTAAAGTAATCTCTTCGCCTAAAGTGGGACTCGAACTCACAACCCTGAGAAAAAGAGTTACATGGTCTACCAGCTGAGCTAGCCAGACACCCCAATTTGCATTAAAAAAATTTTTTTTTAATGTTTATTTATTTTTGAGACAATACGAGAGACAGAGTGCGAGCAGTGGAGGGGCAGACAGAGGGAGACACAGAATCTGAAGCAGGTTCCAGGCTCTGAGCTGTCAGCCCAGAGCCCGACGCGGGGCTCAAATTTACCAACCATGAGATCATGACCTGAGCCGAAGTCAGACACTTAACCGACTGAGCCACTCAAGCGCCCCCCAATTTGCATTTTGAAAGGACCTTTATGCAGTTGGGAAAATAGATAGTGGTAGAGAAACAGAATGACTCTAGAGTGACCAGTTTTGGAGGTTATTTTAGTGGTTCTCAACTTGGGGTAATATTATTCCTTCTTTCTCTGGGCTATTTGAAAATGTGTGGAGGTGTTTTGGTTGTCATAATGACTAGGGTGGGGAGGAGCAGGTGGCTTAGGGATACGAAATATTCTAATATGTGTGTGTAATCCCACTAAGCAAAGAATTATTTGCCCCCAATTGTTCTGTTGAGAAACACTAGGCCAGGATGCAGTAGTGTTTGTGAAGGGAAGTAGACATATTGGTAAGGCAGTTGGCGATGGATTGGATATGGAGGTGAGGGAGATGAAGGCATTATTGCTAACCCCTAGGTTTCTGGCTCCCCCACCTGGATAGGGGTGCTCTTTGCTAAGATAGAAAACCCTTGAAGAGGACCTGGTTTGTCAGGTTGTGGAGTAATCTTGAGTTCAGATCTGAATATGCCTTTGACTCATTTAAGAGATGTCAAGTTGATAGGTGGATGATATATAAGGCTCTGGAGCTCAGAGGAGATGTAGGGACTGGAGCTATAAATTGCAGTTGTGTATAATATTGATGGATATGGATGAGATCATCTGGGGTGGGGGTAGGAGTATGAAGTAAATCAATAAAAGGGCTGTACTGAGCCTTAGGGAACTCCAGCATTTGGAGTGGAAGAGATAGAAAAAGAGTGTAAGAGATGGCCAAGTAGAAGAGGTATGCAAGGAGAGGTCAGAGAAATAGAAGGAAAAGCAGGAGGGTATTGATTTTTTGTATATGGGCTGCCTAAGCAAGCACAGAGGGTATTGAGTTTTAGAAGCCAAAGAAAGGAGGGGTGCCTGGGTGGCTTAGTGGGTGAAGCGGCTCAGGTCAGGATCTCGTGGTTTGAGATCTCTTCCCCTCCCCTGCTTGTGCTGTCTCTCTCTCTCTCAAAAAAATAAACATTTAAAAAATTAAAAAAAAAAAAAAAGAAGCCAAAGAAAGGAGTGTTTAAAAAGGAGGCGGTACTTAACAGTTTGAATGAGAGCACTTTAGTACAAGCAATAGATCCAAAGCCAGGACTTGTCAGATAACACAAGTAATAGCAGTAGATGAGTAATAGAACTCGGGACCCCTAGCTTCTATGCCATTCGTTATTGTACAAATGCCTAACAGAAGGTTATAAAGTAAACGTTCTATAGCTCAGTGTTGTTGAAAAAAGAACAGAAGCTGATGATGACAACTTCTACTGTAAGCTAATTTTTCTTACAGTGTTGTCATCAAAAAACCTCTTCCTCTCCCAGTCTAATAGGGTAGCCATCTCCTCACGTGGGAAGCTGGAATATCACAGAGGACTCTGTCTCCTTGTTATGGACGGTCTCAACCCTTGCCCAGACACCATGCTCAGATGAGGTTACAGGCAGTGACTGATGTGAACACCAAGAGGCTGAGATTCCTAATTTCACTCAAATCTTGACAGAAACCTTAGTTCATGTCTTGACGAGTCATAGCAGGGTAACACAGGTAACAGTTTAGGAATGTATTGACTGTGTATCAGAGCTAGATTATATTATTATGTTTAGTCATTGTTCTCTAATTGTTTTTGCATTGTTTGCTGCTCTTAGTGAGTGCCAAATATATAATCTTTAATTTTACTTTATCAGGAAAATTGAGATTTGTAGAAACAAAAGTACATTTAAATTTACTAATTGTCACCAAGGCTGAAAGCTTTACTTAATTACCTTTGGTAATGGTGAGTAAATGGAAGTGTTCATTCTTTGGCATCCACATTTGTTTGTCTTTTAGTTATATGATTATACTGATGTTTAATAAATATGTCTGGTATTAAGAATATAAGAAATCATTGAAAATGGGTGAGTTTTATGAGGATGACATGTATTGATTATTGTTAAGAAGCTGAGTGATAGGTTCATTGAGTTAATTATACTAGTTTCTATTGTGTATGTTCAAAACTTTCCATAATAAAAAGTTTTTAAAAGTGGGTTTTGAGAGGACATAAAATTTAGTAAAGCAAGAATTCTAATTCATATGTTTACCAGTGGTAGATATGTTTCATTCACTTAAGGTATTTATTTCAGATTCTCTTAAAATGTTAATGATACATTTCATTAGAGAATTAAAATTTTTAAATTTCAGGATGAATTCAGAAACTAAATTGTAATCATTTTGAAATGAGTTACTTCTGATCCTGTAGCTTAGTCCAGGATTATTCAGACTGCTACATTGAAAATATTCTGGGATGTTTATAAATATATGGGGGAGAAAAGATCCCTTAATGATTACATTGAAAAATGACTTTTTAAAATCACTGAAACAGGTTCCATGGAGATCAGGAATGTTATTACCAGGATGACCTACGAGTATTATCTAGTCTTACCAAAAAGGAACACATGAAAGGGAATGAGACCATGTTGGATTTTCGAACAAGTAAATTTGTTCTGCGTATTTCCCGTGACTCGTACCAACTCTTGAAGAGGCATCTTCAGGAGAAACAGAACAATCAGATATGGAACATAGTTCAGGAGCACCTCTACATTGACATCTTTGATGGGATGCCGCGTAGTAAGCAACAGATAGATGCGATGGTGGGAAGTTTGGCAGGAGAGGCTAAACGAGAGGCAAACAAGTCAAAGGTATGGGAATAAACCTAAGAACTATGTAATGCAGATTATGAAAAACTGTAGCATTTCCATCTCCATAATTTACACATTTTTCTTATAGCTAGTTTGGGAATAATTGTACACTATATACTAAGTTTCATGATCTAAGGATGCTGTATAGATGAGAATTTGGGAATGGTTGCATTGAACAGAACCCTGACTACAGTGGCTGAAACAAGTGAGGGATTTTGCATACATATAATGAATTGCAGAGAAAAGCCCTCTTGGACTTGCATGAGGGCTCCACAGTGCCATCAAGGAGCCTAGCTCCTTCTAGTTTCTGCTCCACCATCTTTAGAATGTGGCTTTCTTCTTTGTGCTCACAGATGGCTGTTGCAGCTCCAGCACTGCACCTACATTCCAGGAAGCCTGAAGGGGGAGGACAGAAGGCATATCCCTGCTAAATCTCTTTTGTTATCAGGAAAACAATATTTTCTTCCTAAAATCTTACCCAGTGTATTTGTGGGTTCATCTATTGGCCAGAATGACATTATATGGCTATTCCTAGCTGCAAAGGATTCTGGGAACAGAAATTATTTCGCTGAGCATATTGCTGTTCCAGCAAAATCAGGGTTCTGTTAGTAAGGAAGAGGGATTGGCTATTGGGTAGAAAACTACAGAATCTGCTTCAGGATATAAATTACTGTATTGTAATTGTGATTCATCCTATCAAGATATGAAAAGGATGTATCAATGAGTGAAATACTCATTTCAAAAATGTTGGCGTGTTTGACTTCTAGGTATTTTTTGGCTTATTAAAAGAACCAGAAATTGAGGTACCTTTGGATGATGAAGATGAAGAAGGAGAAAATGAAGAAGGAAAACCTAAAAAGAAGAAACCTAAAAAAGATAGTATTGGGTCCAAAAGCAAAAAACAAGATCCCAATGCTCCACCTCAAAACAGGTGAGGAAAAAACTTCAGGAACATGTGTAGAGGTATAAGGTGATATATTGTTGTAGAGAATTCAGTAATTCAGAGTACTTTTCAGTCTGTTTTTCTTTTACAGAATCCCTCTTCCCGAGTTGAAAGATTCAGATAAGTTGGATAAGATAATGAATATGAAAGAAACCACCAAACGAGTACGCCTTGGTCCAGACTGTTTACCCTCCATTTGTTTCTATACATTCCTCAATGCTTACCAGGTTGGTGAGATCGTTGCGCAATTTCTGCCTGGAGAGGCGTGTAAAATGGTGACTTACCATTAAAAGAAACCTAGATGTGTTAACTTAAACGGAGTTTTCTTTTTTAAACTCTTGATGTAAATATAGCTTAAAGACAGAAGTTAGACAAGGATAATTGGACGCTGCTTGGAATAGCTAGAAGGCAATGTTGAAAAGACCTTTAGCAACTTGTAGATGCCAGAATCTTGGTTATGTGTGTGTTGTTTCACTGATTATAATTCTGCTTGTCTTTGAGGAGGAAACTGTGTAGTTAATCTCTCTTTAACTTGGCTTACCTACTTAATAAACTTAATACTTTTTATTAAGGATTCTGTCTTTATAGATTGTTTATAATCTTTTGAGGATATAATTAGCAAAGTACAAAAATGACTAACGTTTTCTTTGTATCATGTGCTCCTAATTTGGAGGGCGTAAAGGGGTGAATGATGATGTGTTCTCAAAGTAAATACTTTCAAACAGTGGGTTTCCTTGGAGAATGAAATCTCTAATGGTATTTTATATGAGAAAAAGAGCTATCATTATGTATTCTCTAACATGTAATTGTAATTTTTCCCCCTAAGACATTATTGTTTAGTACAAAGTTTTTATGTTTTCATTGGCAGGGCCTCACTGCAGTGGATGTCACTGATGATTCTAGTTTGATTGCTGGAGGTTTTGCAGATTCAACTGTTAGAGTGTGGTCTGTGACACCCAAAAAGCTTCGTAGTGTTAAACAGGCAGCAGGTAACTGAGATGACCTGTTAGGATGTGAACTTGTCCTTAGTTTACACCAATCTGGAATTCAGGGAATATACACAAGAGATTGTGATCTTAGCAGAATTTCACTTTAACTCAAAATGTTAACATTCCCAGGGTGCCTGGCTGGCTCAGTCGGTGGAGCATGTGACACTTGATCTCAGGGTTGTGAGTTCAAGCTCCATGTTGGGCACGGAACTTACTTAAAAACAAAACAACAACAACAACAAAAAAATGCTAATGTTCCCAACAGTGAAAAGTGCATTGGAGTGGCAATTAGGAGACAGGGGTACTAGACCGGTTTAACTTCTCTAGGCCTCAGTTTTCTCATCTGTAGGATGAGAGGATTGGGTTGGAAAACTCCTTAAGGTTAAAAATCTACTTTTATGACTGCCTGTTAATTTAAAACATGCCTTTAAAGTAAATACTGGGATTGTACTTTCTGTTTTAAACATAAAAATGGCTAAAAAAGAAATAGGGTTAGGATTTCACTTTAAAGAAAGTTTCTTGCTAAATGTATTGTTTAAACAAGAGAATACATTTTCAAAAAATTTTTAATATTTCCATAGTTTTCATTTGTGTATAACATTATGATAGAGTGGTTACTTTGAGTTTCAATCATAGTTCCCACATGGAGTAGCTCTGTGCACTCTGGCAAATTTTTAACTATCCTGAACCTCAGTTTCCTCTTCTATACACTGGGCTGATACCACCTAATTTAGAGGTATTAGCAGTGGTTGGTATGTAAGAGGAGCTGTTCAAATGTTAGTTCTTCTCCTAAACAATGATTTGATTGCCTTAAAATGTTCTAATGAATATACTTTTTAAGTGAATGTGGTTTTAAAAATCAGTATTTCTGCACCATTTTAGATCTTAGCCTCATAGACAAGGAATCAGATGATGTCTTAGAAAGAATAATGGATGAGAAAACAGCAAGTGAGTTGAAGATTTTGTATGGTCACAGCGGACCTGTCTATGGAGCCAGCTTCAGTCCAGATAGGTAAAATACAAACAAAAAATGAAATACTGCTGCATTATAAAATTTGAGATTATAAAAATTAAGTACTGGAAATGGGAAAAATTCTGTTAGAAAAATCTCATGGTTGCCTCTCACGCATTATCTGTTAGACTCTTGCCATTTGCTAATTCATCTTGGGGTATTGGTATACAAAGTAGCAACTTTATACCTAAATTTATAGACTCGAGATGCACGGCTTCCAGGTTTGTTGGCCTTAAAAATTTGCTTTAGTTTTTGTATAACCCCGATAGGAGGTGAATTGCTTCTTTGGGTACTTGTCTTGGGTTTGTGGCTACTGCCGTATTCGATCATCTCCAAATTCTGAACAAATTCCTGATATTAAAGGTTATTAGATGTCAGTTGAAGAATTTGTATAATCAAAAGAACTAAGGATACTGAAAAGGGAATTTGAAACCCACAAATAGGTATTTACTTTTCATGATCTCTGACATTCTGTAGAAATGGAAGGGAATTTTATATTTATAATACCATTTGTATCTTACTTGGATAATAGCTTTCAGTCCACTAAGATTTTCATCTTTATGAAACCTTGAGAATGAAACTTTGATAGGGTTTAGACAGATGAAACATTTTTACCGGAGGGAAACCTCTGATTTCAGTGAAAACCATAACTTTCTGAGTTGTTCAGCTTTTGTGTTTATCTCTGAGAAGGGTAAACTATTATTTACAGGGCTATAGTGTTTTCGTTTTTGTTTTTTTTTGTTGAAAAGACACTTCCTTTTGGGGCATCTGGGTGGCTCAGTCAGTTTAAGCGTCCTGACTCTTGAGCTCAGTTCAGGTCTTGCTCTCAGGGTCGTGAGTTCAAGCCCTGCATTGGGTTCTGTGCTGGGTGTGAAGCCTACTTAAAAAAAATTTTTTTAACGTTTATTTATTTTTGAGACAGAGAGAGACAGCATGAACGGGGGAGGATCAGAGAGAGAAGGAGACACAGAATCTGAAACAGGCTCCAGGCTCTGAGCCATCAGCACAGAGCCTGACGTGGGGCTTGAACTCACGAACCGCGAGATCATGACCTGAGCCGAAGTCGGACGCTTAACTGACTGAGCCACCCAGGCGCCCCAAGACACTTCTTTTAAATGCTTATATTAAGTCATACAGGATTGGAAAATAGCATCTTCATTTTAAAGTAAAAAATTGTTGAATTTTAAGTAACATCTCGTATCACATTTCTTAGTTTTTCTCAATTGAACTTCTTGACCATGTTTTTTGTTGGTACTCTTTGGTATAATTTTTTATAAGAACTGTGACTTTTCCAATATACTTTTAAAAATAACGTAACCTCATTCAGTAGATGCCTAGATGTATAGTGTCACAGCTAATGTTAGTTTGGTTAGTACTTTCAACTTTTGTTATATACTGTGAATTCCATGTATGAAGTAAAAGTGAGATGTCTCAGCTGTTATTTAACATACTCAAATGTACAGAGAAACTGGACAGGTAACTAAGTTATGCTGGGAGTCAAATGTATTAACCTTCTCTTCTTGCAGGAACTACTTGCTTTCTTCTTCAGAGGATGGGACTGTTAGATTGTGGAGTCTTCAAACATTTACTTGCTTGGTGGGATATAAAGGACACAACTACCCAGTATGGGACACACAGTTTTCCCCATATGGCTATTATTTTGTGTCAGGGGGCCATGATCGAGTAGCTCGGTAAGAACATTGTGATCTTATGATTGGCAGAATGGTTACTTTTTGGGAATTACAAACTCCAGCCAAACTCATTTTCACTCCTATTATTTGGGATCAACTTTTCAAGAGTGTCAATGTTTATAGCTCCTTATTTGAAAATGAATTTGGGAGAAGTATTACTATGACTGCAGTTATGTCTATACCAAGATTAAGAGTCCTGCTTTTTTTCCTCAGGCTAGATTAACATGCTTCCAGCCCCTCCCTTAGCTAGATGCTAAACCTTGTCTTTCACAACCATTATGTGTGCCCCTGTTTTCTTGTGATCTCTTGTTCAGGATGAGGTAACTCAGATTAGAAACTAATTTTGTGGAAGCCAAAACTAGGGAAAAATACTTTTCTAAAGGTTAGACTAGGAATTGGGATAAAGAAAGGGGGGTACAGAGAACTACAGAATTAAAAAAAATATATTGTTCTAGATCAACTTAGTTTTCCTTAAGGATGTTATTTCGTCTCAGTCATTCCATTTTCTTTACCTCAGTCAGGTAGCTAGTGAAGGGTCCCCCATTTGGAGCTAACATTTCACATGGTGTTTCTATTATTTATGTTTGAATTTTGGTAGTTAACTATTAACTATCATTTGTTGCGTTCAATGTATTTTTTAAAAGGCTCTGGGCTACTGACCACTATCAGCCTTTAAGGATATTTGCTGGCCATCTTGCTGATGTGAATTGTACTAGATTCCATCCAAATTCTAATTATGTTGCTACGGGCTCTGCAGACAGAACTGTGCGACTCTGGGATGTCCTGAATGGGAACTGTGTAAGGATATTCACTGGACACAAGGTATTTTACACATACAAGTTTGCTTCTGAGAGAATATTTTAAAAATTAACCAGTGACACATTTTAAAGAAACTACTCATTCCACTAAGCTTTAAAATTCTAGCTTTGTCTTATTTTCTCATTTTTAACCTTTTGGTTATTTCTATGGACTTCTTTTCTAGGGACCAATTCATTCCTTGACATTTTCTCCCAATGGGAGATTCCTGGCTACAGGAGCAACGGATGGCAGAGTACTCCTTTGGGATATTGGACATGGTTTGATGGTTGGAGAATTAAAAGGCCACACTGATACAGTTTGTTCACTTAGGTTTAGTAGAGATGGTGAAATTTTGGCATCAGGTAAATGACTAGAAATGACTTTGTGGTAAAGGGATGGTATGTTGAAATGAAACAGGAGTGTTGACTATGTTAGGTTTTGCTTCTCTTAGCCACGATTCCAGTCAACATGTGTGTTGACTTCTCAGGTTAAACTGCTTGAATGGTCCTTTAGAAGGAAGAGTTATTAATCAAGTAGATTTTTTTCACCAGAAATATACAGTAAACATAGGAAGTATATTTGACAAAATGTCAGAATCTAAATATGGTAGATGCTACTAAATGGTTTCCTTTGATTTCCCTGTAGGTTCGATGGATAATACAGTCCGGTTATGGGATGCTGTCAAAGCATTTGAAGATTTAGAGACCGATGACTTTACTACAGCCACTGGGCATATAAATTTACCTGAGAATTCACAGGAGTTATTGCTGGGAACATATATGACCAAATCAACGCCAGTTGTACACCTCCATTTTACTCGAAGAAACTTGGTTCTAGCTGCAGGAGCTTATAGTCCGCAATAAACCATTGGTATTAAAGACCTTTTGGAAGCTACGGTTTGAAAAAGGGAGACTAAAAGCAAATACCTCAGTGATTAATATTTAAGCTACAAAGAATGTTTTGTCTATATGGATCTGGAAGGATGCTGCTTGAAAAATCTGAACAGGACAGTTCCACGTTTCTATAGCAACCACATTTAACTAATTTCCGTTAGTTGAATAAGAGGTATTATGTTCGTGGAGGGGACATTTATGGTGCTTTGGATTGTGTGGAAACTATGCATTTTCTGTTCAAATGCTATTTTAATTTATTATGTTTAGAAAAAAATCAATTACAATAATTCATCCTGCTTCAAGATTCAAATCAAGTAATATAATACCATCTTGAATTTTAGCTGAAGAATTCTATGAGCATGTATGTTTCTGCTGTAAAAATGTAGTTACTGTATGGCACTCAAGTACTATGTTAAATGATCCACTAACCTTTTTGCTTGGCCCATGACTAGTGGAATGTACGTTACTGGGTAGGGTGAACTACAGTTCCTTTCTAAGTACTAGATGAAGTACAACCATCCAATGCCATCTGAATTTGTAACTGTTGGATTATGAGTGCACCCACTCTATAAACCAGGTGAAGAAATTTAGCTTCCATGTTCTACTTCAGCTAAAACAGCTACATACAACCTAGTACACTTGAAGTCAGACAGACATTTCAGTTGCTTACCTCCAGTACTGAGCCTTGCTTTGGGAAACTAAAAGATTTAGACCAAGTCACTGCCAGTTTTTTGCCTTCGTTGCATTTTGTACAGTTTTTATATTTTTGATATCTTGTAAATAAAGACAACCAGCTTTTCCAGGTTCATAATTTATTGTACAAATTGAGTATCACATGATGAGTTGACATTAGCTTCTCCAGGCATGGGAACTTAACAGGTGAGGTACACTTTAAAATCCTATAAACAAAGCAAAAATAGTTTAGACACAATTGTGTTCAACCCTACTTTTAAGACAGTCAGTAATTATAAGGACTATCCATGAAGCCCCTGAAATTGAATGCAAATTCATGAGATTCTCAGAGTCAGTAACCACCCCAAAATGAAGATGTCTCTCAGCTTAATACAATTTAACCTAACATTTCACCTTTAACAAAAGAGCTGCTACGAATTCACTATGATACTGAACGTATGCTATTGGAAAAGTCTAGGTGCAAAGTAACATTTTAAATAGTGGAAAGTAATCTGTTACTTAGTATCAGAGATAAAATTTCTCCATATTTATAATGAGAATACTACCACCCTCCCAAAGTTGGGAGGTACCTAATGGAAAACTGGGCAAATACTATCTGTTTGTCAGGAATAAGCCATGGGCCACTGTATTCTGGAATAATAGTCAACAGTTTTGACCTGGAAAAACCCTTATGATCAGAGGAAAAACTTTCTGTGGAGAGTTACATTAAAGATCTGGGTTTTGGGTTTTGTGCACATTATCTACTACCAAAACAAATATTCATTCACTTAAGCATGGGCAAATGGAGATTGTGGGGCACCATAAGAAGAAAATAAAATCTATGGGAATTTAAGGAAAAAATAAAATTGCTTATATAAAAATTAGAACCAGCAAAAGATAGATTTGTAATGTATTTAAAAGGTTGGCTAATAATTATTACAGATTATATAAGAGAAAGTCTTCACAAAGACTTCACAATTGTTAAATGAGAAAAACACATGAAGAGGATGTTAAGAAAAATACAAATGCCAAACAAATGGAAAAAATGTAGTTTCATTAAAGAGACAAATTAGAGGTGCCTGGGTGGCTCAGTCGGTTAAGTGACTGATCCCTGGTTTTGGCTCAGGTCATGATCTGACAGTTTTAGGGTTCCAGCCCCACATGGGGTCCATGCTGGCAGCGTGGGGTCTGCTTGGGATTCTCTCTCTCTGTCCCTCCCCTGCTCGTTGGATTAGGAGTGCAAAATAAATCAACTTAAAAGAGACAAAGTATTTTCACTCATCAAATGAGCAAAAATCAGAAACTGATTATTATTCAACATTGGCTAGTCCAAAAGAGATACTCTCATACTAAGCTGGGTGCCTCACAACCTTTGGAAAAGCACTTAAGCCTAAAACAATCATACAACATTTCACGCTCAAAAGTGTTCAATGTAATGTTATTTATATTTGAAAAATTCTAACAGGAAACATATAAATCATATATCACAGGGCGCCTGGGTGGCCCAGTCAAGCATCTGACTTTGGCTCCGGTCATGATTTCATGGTTTGTGAGTTTGAGTCCCACATCAGGCGAGTCCCACCTGCTTCAGGTGAGTCCCACTTCTGTCTCTGCCCATCCTGGGATTCTCTCTCTGATCCTCTCTCACTTGTGCCCTCTTTCTCTCTCTCTCAAAAATCATATATCCATAAACACTCATGCATTCAAATAATAGATAACATATTTGCTATAAGACAGTATTACAGACATGATTCATAGCCACTGGAAACCAAATAAAACAAAAAGCCAAACCAAAATGTTAACAAAAATCGTCATGGTAATGGGATATGAACAATACTTTCCTCTTTTTCTTGTATATAATTTTGCACAATGACAACTATTTACTTTCATAGTGAGGGAAAAATGCTAACAACAAAATGTCTAACTTACAAACTTAAATGTAAACTCCTTACTGTTTATGTTGCTTTCACAGCTGGTGTTTTTTTAGACCTTAACTTGAAGTACAAGACCATCAAAGCGATGCCTCCATATGTGGCCAGTACACACTAAAAAAGAAAGGACAAAGTAAACAAGAGCCATTGCCATCTCTATTATTCTAAAACATAATTGCTGAAAGGTATCATTAATACTCACATTCATTCTACCTGTGAGAGTGTAAGAGTTGAAATATTTTTTGATACCAGTGAATTGGAATTGGGCATCAGTTTCTGGTCCTGCCATGATTTCAATCTTTTTTTAAAAAAAAAGAAAAAAGCAACAATAAATGGGTTGGATGCAATTTAAAAGAAAAAATATTTTTTTTAATTTAAAGATTTTCTTTTTTTAAAGCAATCTCTACACCCAACATGGGACTCTAGCTCACAACCGAGATCAAGAGTTGCATGCTCCACTGACTGAGCCAGTCAGGCGCCTCCACTCCCCACTTTTTTTTTTCTAGTTTAAAAACCTGAAAAGTCATTGCACAGAAGTATTATAAATTTTTACATATGTCTTGCCCAACACAGTAGCAGTAAAGATGGTGGAAAAAGCCTTACTGATAAGACTACATTTCAGAAAGAAGACTTTGCCTTGGTTGCTACTATACAACATTCCAGAAGATACATCAAATCACCCAGCACAGGAAGAAAATACAGTATTCTCTAAGTCCACCCTCTAACCCAATGCTGCTCGATATTTTCATTCCTGGCTCTAGCTATACCATGTTACATCGTGCATGGAATCAATCAGTTTTAAGAGTCAAGTTGGAGCTTGTGATACATTTCAAAGTTTCTCAGAAGGGTAACCATCAACAAAACAGCTCAATTCACAACCCCTTTCACAATTTGTCCCGTATGGGAAGGAAGAGGAGGGATCAGAGGCCTATTCAATCAGAAATTCTGGGGCCCAGCAATCTGTTTTAATATGCCCTCTAGGCGTTTCTGATGTAAGCTAAAGTTTGAAAGACACTGCAGGAATAGAAAACCAAGTACTTGTTAGTAATTATGTAGGAAAAAAACTCTGGAAAAATATGCAAGCTTTTAGGAAGACTTATATCTATAGTACCTATATTTTACACAGGCATATATTTGTTATAATAAAAAATAACAAAGGCACATTCAAAGGTCACCAAAACACTTGAAAATTCGTATGTGTGACCGCCTATCTACCACGACCGACGCCACGCCGAGTCGATTGGCAACATAGACGAGCCGGTCGAGGTCCGGTCGAGATTGGTAGGCAGTGGCAGTGACTCAGCTGGCTCTTGATGAAATGAAGAGGGAGAGAACTGCGAGGAAGTCGTTGCTATGGAAACTGGCACTCACCAGTTTACCATTCAAAGGCCTTCAGAGGCTTTCATGTGCATAGAATTGGCAATGAAAATTTGGACAAATGACCGTAATTCTGAACACTGTTTCAATAAGGTTCTTGGAACAATGAAGGAAATCCAAACTTCCGTGAGCCCCCTCTGGGGCTTTGGCCTTTCCAGCTCAAGTAGGAAAATCTCCATTAAAGTAAATCTTTATAATGTAGCTCTTATATTAACTGTTTCCTTTTACTAGACTTATTAAAGGCATATTTTTCCCCTGCATTCATCTTCATGATACACTTTTGGATTCTTTTTTTATTTAAAAAAAAAAATTTTTTTTTTTTAACATTTATTTTTGAGACAGAGACAGAGCATGAATGGGGGAGGGTCAGAAAGAGGGAGACACAGAATCCGAAACAGGCTCCAGGCTCTGAGCTGTCAGCACAGAGCCCGACGCAGGGCTCGAACTCACGGACCGTGAGATCACGACCTGAGCCGAAGTCGGCCGCTTAACCGACTGAGCCACCCAGGTGCCCCTACACTTTTGGATTCTTACGGTATTAAGTAGGTTTCTAGGAGAATCCCTACATAAAACAGAAGCTTAACTTTATCAAATTATTAACTGATAACCCCATGACCTTGTGCCTAACAAAAAGTTTTAAGAGGATGTGGTGTCCAAATGAAACAATACTAAAGTAGTTTAAATTTCTCTTTACACTTTATAGGAGGAAGGCTGGGATGTTCCACAGAAGACTAATTTTGACTGCAAGGAAGGGCATGGCATAGGAACTGAAATTTAGTCTGGGTCTTAAGACTCTTGTGAAGCTCACGTGAGATGGAAGCAGGAGTGGAGAGTAAAAGGTTGCTGGTGAAATAAACAATTGGAGAAAAGCCTACAAGCACTTGGGTCTGCACCCTTCAGCAAACCGCAGGTTACTTTTGGACAAATATCAGGAACCCTTGTGCTAGAGCACCCTTTACGGAATAACTGACACTGAAACCTTATTCCTTTTTAAATCCTACAAAGTTTAGGAAGCCATAATAATAATGGAGGAAATTACTTGAGACTAATAATGTACTAATTGTTAAATGGTAGCCCGTGGAGAAACCTAAGCAAGGGGTCTTGCTCTTGTTTCTAATTAACCGGCCCACCTTTGTTAAACATTAAGCCTTCCACGTCTTTTTTCACCTGTGAAAATGGGCATTTCAGAAAAGGCCCGAAGTGACCAACTGCCCTCCCTACTTTCTGTTTCTTGAAACTGCAATTTTCCTGTCTGACTGGACACCTACCTGGAATGGTGAGATCACGAGGTAAAAGGAGGCAAGGTCGAGAGCCACTCGGGGACCAGAAGCAGCCTCTTGCACTTCAAGGAGTTTACAGCTCTCTCTGTTCTGGCTACCTCCTAGGAAAGGCCTTCCGGCTGATCGGACATAAACTGAAATCTAACCCGGTTACTGCGGGCCTGGTGAACTGCAGGGGTCGGGCCACACACACTCTGGCTTTGACAAAGGCTGCAGCGCAGCTAAAGGAGACCTTGCTCGTCAGCTCCCTAAGCACCGCACAGTGGAAGCAAACTGCTATGGGCACACAGAGGAAGAGGTTAATTGGGCCATAGGCCCGAGTTCCATTCAATATTACTTCGCTGGTGACCTTGGGGGACTCCCTTCGCTGCGGGCCTCGTTGTCCTCCATTGTAAGATACAATTTAAGGGCCTTCGGGGACCCTGGGAGCCTCTGGGATTTCCTATCCGTCTCGCCCCGAGGCTTTCCAGGCGAGTCCGACCCCTCGCGCCCCGGCCCTCGTTATGTCTAATTTTTTTTCCATTCTCCACCCTTCTCGCACCCCAAAGTGAAAACCTAGCGGTGTTCCCGGATCAGGAACGGTGGGATTTTTATGCCGGCCCCGCAAAGCGGAGGTTTAAGGCCTGAGCCCGGGTTCCCCTCCACACACCGACCTTGCAAAAGACACCAATTCCGCTGGCTGTGTCCTTCGACCTACGCAGCTACCCCGCCACAGGCCGGAAGAAGCCACCTCCCCCCGCCCGCGTTCAACGGGCCACAGAAACTCAGCCTTCAGTGACGATTGGCTACGGCTCGGAGTCCCGCCCTTCCGCTTCCTGTCTCTAAATCTCTCTCCCCCTTCCCGCACAACCCCGTTCTGAAGAACCGAGCATGGTAACGGAAGTAGGGCGTTAGGCCCGCCCTCGCTTCCGGGGGGAGCTGTGGTGGCATGTGGGTGTGCTGGTCTCCGCGTGTGTCTCCAGTGATACCGGCTCGGAAGTACAGAGGTGCTGGCGTCGCGGGGCTGGTAAGCGAGGACAAGGGCGAGAAAGGAGGAAACCTCGTGGCTTCCAGGACTGTCCCAGGGCTAGGTCTTCTGGGTCCCTCCCATGGACCTACAGGGTTGGGTGAGTGGTTCGGCCACCCCAGCCCAGCTCAGAAGCTGGCTCTACTCGAGTGGTCCCTGTAACATCAGGCTTTGTCCCTGGCAAATTGCTTAAGTTCCTTCTATGCCGCTGCATCGCCTCTTTGAAGCTTCAGTTTCCCGTTGTCTGAAGTGAGATTAAGGTCAAATTGCCTGCAAACTAGACTCCTCGGTTCTTTCCTATTTCTAGGAAACATTGACCCACCTATTCCTGATTCCAAATCCAAGCCTCCCAGTGGGTCTTCACCTCTTCACAGTTTAAAGCCTTTTTAGATCCTTATACCAAGTGTCTCTCACAACTAATCTCTCCTATCTTCCGTTCTCTCTTATACCTGGTTCTCATTCGCATGGTGTCTCTCTGTACTGCAATTGACTTGCACTGTTTACTTTCCTTCAGTCCTGTCTCTCTTCCTGTCCAATTTATAGCCTGCAGTATATTTTTGATTGCTGTTCTCTTTCTTCCCTTAATTAAGACTCTGACTTAATCGAAGTAGACATTAAACTATTCCTGTCTAATTCAAAATCTTTCACAAAAAAAGCCCATCTGTGTTCTACAATTTAACTGGGATTATTATGATTTATTCTCCCTGTGGTTTAGTAGAACAGTTCTTCAAAGAAAGGAAACAGCAACTTTTTGAGCAACTTTTTGACAAATTGCTGGTGATTATTGAAAATATTTGGCTCTAAGTGAATGCCTTTTCTCACATTCCTTCTGCTTTTCCTTTTCCATTTGTCAAAATCTTTTTCATCTTTTAACAGCTCAAAGGCATCTTCTTTAGGAAGCTTGCCTTCTTTACTGAAGCCTTATCATTTCCTATTTCTTTGCTTATAATTTGATCTGCATTTTTTTTTTTTTTTTTTAAGTAGGCTTCATACCCAGCTCAGAGCCCAACGCGGGGCTTGAACCCACAAGATCAAGAGTTGTACACTTAACTGAGTCACCCAGGTGCCCCTGATTTGTATTTTATTTATTTTTTATAGGTTTTTTGTTTTTTGTTTTTGTTTTTTTTGTAATCTCCACACCCAACATGGGGCTCAAATTTAACACCCCAAGATCAGGAGTTGCATGCTTTTCTGACTGAGCCAGCCAGTGGCCCCAATTTGTACTTTAAATTGTTTGCATAATTGCTTTATTTTCTTAAAATTGTGCATGTTCTTTGAATAGGGATTTATATATTCATTTGTCTATTTCTATAGCTATTCTCTGTAGCTATTCTATAACATTTACTACACTGGATCTAGAACTTCTTTTTCTGGAGGAAGTGTATGAACTTGTGGTTTTGAAGCAGATACCACTGAAAAGATGAATTATAGGTTATTTGAGGCTTAGCATCAAACCATCTATTTGTTAGGCCTCAATGTTGTTTAGCACCTTGGTGCTAGAAAGTTCTGCCTCTTGACCACTGATCACAGCCTTTAGGAAATCTGACACCAACGCTACATCTCACTGATACTCTTTGCATTGTTTTTAGGAGACTCAAACACAGCAACCATGGAAGAAAGCTTCCCCCGAGGGGGTACAAGAAAGACCCACAAATCACAGAAAGCTTTCCAGCAGTCGGTTGAACAAGACAACTTATTTGATGTAAGTGGTGTGCTTGTTTGGTAAGACTCACTGAACACTTTCTAGTGTCCTTGTGAAGAATAACCTTGTTTGAGAATGTAGTATTTTCCATATTTGTTTCTTTTGGAAGTCTGCTTTTGTAAAGTGAACGAACTTGTTGGAGAGTCCATACCACCATGAGACTATATTTTTTGAAACATGGCATTTAGTACTTGAGTTTGCAGTGCTGTTGTTCCTTATTCTTAGGAATTTTTGCCATGTTGGTTAAGGATGGAGAGAAAAATTATGGAATAAGTCATGAAAGGTACAACATGGGGAATATAGTCAGTGGTATTGTAATAGCATTTTATAGTGATAGTAGCTACACTTGTGAGCATAGCATAATGTGTAGAGTTGTCAAATCACTATGTTGTACACCTGAAATTAATGTAACATTGTGTGTTAACTATACTTCAATTGATTAAAGTATGGAGAGAAAGGAGCTGGTGATTGCACTTTTAAATGGGATTCTTGCCATGTATAATGGTCAGAATTTGCATTAAAATTCACCATCTTCCCCGAGAGTAGGCATTGCTCCAAATGCTAGAGGGAAGGGAACTAACATTTGATTGTGTGGTCTTATATGGATTTTATGTAATCTGTCCAACTACAGTGGAGTAGAGAACATCATTCCATGATGAGAAACTGAGGCTGAGAGAGGTTATGTGGTTGAGCAGAAACCACATAGCTTGTTATGGTGGTGTTGGGAGTTTAACTCTGGTCTCCGTGTTTCCACCTTCCATTTTCACACACTGTTCCAAATTGCTTCTCATCCTGGGGATGCCAGTGTCCATCCCAGTCAAGGGAGGAAGAACACAGAAGAGAAGGGGCTTTTGAAAATGCGAAGGTTCCCACCTTTGGCTTGAACAAAGGTGGCAGAATGGAAGAGATGACATTGGAGCGGGAATTACAGGAACACTGGAAGGGGGTGCAGTGAAGGAGTAACGAAGCAAGGTGACAGGTGACCTGAAATTGGAAGGAAAGTCCAGGATTGTTTCTCTTCATTCCTTGAGATCTTTCTTCCCCTCTGTAGATTTCTACTGAAGAGGAATCTACCAAAAGGAAAAAGAGCCAGAAAGGGCCAGCAAAAACAAAAAAGTTGAAAATCGAAAAGAGAGAAAACAGCAAGTCTATAAGAGAGAAGTTTGAAATCCTTAGTATTGAGGTTTGTTACAATTTGATCTTGTTCTAAAACTACCTGGGTTGCTTAAGTTTGTGTATGTTTCCCTTCCCTCTTTCCTTTTGTTTTTCCTTCATTCCTTTTGTACACACATGTGTGCGTGTATGTGAGTGTGCATGCCCCCCTGTAGAGACTTTTTGGAGTTTGTGCTCAGAATTGAGCGTTATTGCCTTTGACTGTTAACCAGTGCCTGGGATCATGTGTTGTTTTTTTAGCCACTGCTGAGCCCCTTGTTGTGCTTATGTCCTCATTGAACTTGTGTATTAGTAGATTCATAGGTTAGAACTGGCAATAACTTTAACAACCATTCTACTTCTATTTCATTTTGTAGCTGTGGAGATTCTCTTGGAAAAGTCGTCTTTTAATTTACTTTAGATTTTTAGATTATAATTGGGGATATATGTTGTAAAAAAAAAAAAAAGTGAAATAAGTCTTAAGGAAAAGATTCAAATTCAGCCTGCAGAGGTATTTTGTTTGTTCTTTATGACGCTCAGAAAAATAATTTCTTTTTATTTTTATTAAAAAACGTTTTAAATGTTTATTTATTTTTGAGAGAGAGAGAGTGCAAGAAGGGCAGAGAAAGAGGGAGACAGAATCTGAAGCAGGCTCCAGGCACAGAGCCTGACATGGGGCTTGAACTCACGAGCTGTGAGATCATGACCTGAGCTGAAGTTGGATGCTTAACTGATTGAGCCACCTAGGTGTCCCCCAGAAGAAGAATTTCTTAACTTTTTGTTAACATTAGAGAAAATTTCACATAAAAATGTGATTTCTGGGGGTGCCAGGGTGGCTTAGTTGTTTTTTTTTTTTTTAAATTTTTTTTTTTCAACGTTTATTTTATTTTTTGGGACAGAGAGAGACAGAGCATGAACGGGGGAGGGACAGAGAGAGAGGGAGACACAGAATCGGAAACAAGCTCCAGGCTCTGAGCCATCAGCCCAGAGCCTGACGCGGGGCTCGAACTCACAGACCGTGAGATCGTGACCTGGCTGAAGTCGGACGCTTAACCGACTGCGCCACCCAGGCGCCCCAAGGCTTAGTTGTTTAAATGTCCAACTCTTGGTTTTGGCTCATGTCCTGATCTTGCGGCTCATGAGTTTGAGCCCTGCATCAGGCTCTGTGCTGACGGCACGGAGCCCACTTGGGATTCCCTCTCTCTGCTGCTTCTCTGCTTATGCTCTCTTTCTCTCAAAATAAATAAACTTTTTTAAAAATGTGCTTTCTAGGGGCGCCTGGGTGGCTCAGTCAGTTAGGCGTCCGACTTCGGCTCAGGTCACGGTCTTGCGGTCCGTGGGTTCGAGCCCCGCGTCGGGCTCTGGGCAGATGGCTCGGAGCCTGGAGCCTGTTTCCGATTCTGTGTCTCCCTCTCTCTCTGCCCCTCCCCCGTTCATGCTCTGTCTCTCTCTGTCTCAAAAATAAATAAACGTTAAAAAAAAAAAAATGTGCTTTCTAGCTTCTTGTAAGAATTTGAGAGTGCTGACAGCACAAGCCCGTGTTTCCTCGTTTGTAATCACATGGAACTGAGTAGTGGTTTAACCCTTTAGGTCTGACATCCACACCCCACCCTGCCGTTGTCTCCACTGACCTGCTTCCTTCATTTTGTTGCCCCCCCACGCATTTGAGTGTGGGATGTTTGTAGTAAAGCAAGAGTCCTCGAGTATCCTAGTGCTGTTTTACGGTGCTCAGTCAGCAATGATAAGTGTTCTGACGTGTATTTGACACATGTCATGTGACACATGAACATGTATTTCCTGTAGCTTTTAGAAGTCAGAGTTGTGGGGTGCTTGGGTGGCTCAGTTGGTTAAGCATCAGACTTTGGCTCAGGTCATGATCTTGCAGTTTATGAGTTCGAGCCCCACGTCGGGCTCTGTGCTGACAGCTCAGAGCCTGGAGCCTGCTTGGGATTCTGTGTCTCCCTCTCTCTCTCTGCCCCTCTCCTCTTCACTCTCTTTCTCTCTCTCTCTCAAAAATGAATAAACTTAAAAAATTATAAGTCAGAGTTGAGACTAGAAGCCACAACCTCTGATCTCATTCATTGGTCTTTTCCCTATTGTACACATTTCACTTTTTCTCTTCTAGTCCCTGTGTGAGGGGATGCGGATTTTGGGTTGTGTGAAAGAGGTAAATGAACTGGAACTGGTGGTGAGTCTCCCCAATGGCCTCAAGGGCTTTGTGCAAGTGACTGAAATCTGTGATGCTTACACCAAAAAGCTGAATGAGCAGGTGGCTCAAGAAGAACCTCTGAAGGTAAGGGAGACCTGAATGTACTCAATAACTGGAACTAAATGGTGCTTAGGTAGATGTTAAATTACAACTTTGTTAAATGCTGAGAAGCCCAGGTGCAAGGTGCCATGAGAGTTTATAATAGGGGATTTTAATTTTTTTTTTTTTTTTTTTTTTTAATAAGGAGATTTTGACTTAGCCTAGGGAGCCTGGGAGACTTCCCTGGGGAAGGAATGCTTGAGCTGAGATCTGAAGGATGAGGGTATACCAGGTAAATAAAGAAAGGAGTTCAGGCAGAAGGAGCTGAGAGAAGGCTAGTGTGGCTACGGCATAGAAAGCAAGGGAAAGTGGCGTGGGATGGGGCAGGAGAGCTAGCTGGAGGCTAGGTCATGTTAAGGATTAGTTTTTAATTCTAGAACCAGTGGGAAGCCCTTGAAACATTCGTACGTAGACAACACAGAGAATAGATTGAAGAGGCATGTGTAGTTGCCCAGAGACCAGGTAGGAGGTTACTGTAGTAGTCCACCTGATGGCAGGTTGCATTCAGGGTTTCCTGCGGCCTGAGGAGGAAAAGTCCATGGGCACTGATGGGTTTGATATGGGGGATGAGTCCTGGGTTTCTGTTGTACCTGACTTGATGGTCAGCCTTGCCATCCTGAGATAGAAACCCTGAGAGAGGACCTGGATTGGGAGAGATGATGATGATTTTATTTTTTTTGCTGTGTTGCGTTTGAGGAATGGTGGAGACATCCAGTAGACAGGTGATTCCAGAGCTCTGACAGGTCTGGGCTAGAAATGTGCATGTGTGACTGCTCTGTGTAGGTGGTGACTGAAGCTAAGAAGAGGGAAGAGGGTGCCTAGAAGGAGTGAATAGAGTGAGAAGAGACTGAAAAACTGACCCTCGAGTAAATACTGATCTTCGAGGAAGATTGACCCTGAAGTATTTTAACGTCTTGAGTAGGAGAGTCGCTGTTGGAAGAAGGAGGGACCAGAGGGATAGTAAAGAAAACCAGCACATGAAGGGCTTGGAAGCCAGGGAGGAAATGTTTAAAAAAGGAAGGAGAGGCGCTAGTGTTAAATGCTTTTTAAAGGTCACATATAAGAAGGACTGGAGAACAGATTTGGATTTAGTGACATGGAGGTCACTGGTGATTTTATTGGGAGATAAAGTGGTGTGTGAGGGGTGGAACATAGAGGCAGTGACCTGAAGGGAGCAGGAGGTGAAGAAACGGAGATGGTGAATACAGACAACTCTTGACAAGTCATTTACATCTGCCTGTTCTGGGGAGATACGGAGGCTTCATACTGAAAGTGAAGACTGACTTGGCCATAGATCCCTTTTCTCTTCATCCGCCTTTTGGGCTCTTTGGGGTCTGAGGATGAGAAACCACTGAGCCAAGGTTGGGCAGTGGTATATTGGTCCAGGGGAGAGGTATGTATCAGAATTTTCTCATTTGTATTGTGCAGGACCTGGCCCACTTGCCTGAACTCTTCTCACCTGGGATGCTGGTGAGGTGTGTGGTGAGCAGTGTGGGCTTCACAGAAAGGGGCAAAAAGAGTGTCAAGCTATCTCTGAACCCCAAAAATGTCAACGAAGTGTTATCTGCTGAGGCCCTGAAGCCTGGCATGGTATGTATCAGGTCAAGGAAGAGGAGCAGACCATGTGCCTTTTTCCTGGCCTGCCTCCTGGGGAGTATCTAGGTGACCTTTGACTTTCAGCTTACACACAGGGGTGGGTTTTTTCCTGAGAAGGACAGTCTCTAGAGTGCTTGGGTACTTAGTGGAAATTGAAGGCTTGAATGTAATCACACTACCTTGGAGGGGAGAAAGGGAAGGTTCATTGGTGGCCAAATTAAAAAAAAAAAAGTCTTGGGGCGCCTGGATGGCGCAGTCGGTTAAGCGTCCGACTTCAGCCAGGTCACGATCTCGCGGTCCGTGAGTTCGAGCCCCGCGTCAGGCTCTGGGCTGATGGCTCGGAGCCTGGAGCCTGTTTCCGATTCTGTGTCTCCCTCTCTCTCTGCCCCTCCCCCGTTCATGCTCTATCTCTCTCTGTCCCAAAAATAAATAAAAAAAAAAAAAAAAAAAAAAAAAAAAGTCTTCAAGGAGGCTTAGCAGGAGTGAGGAGTTCCGCAAAGTGCCTTGCTTACCAAGACTTGTTCTTTACAGATTTTTTTTTTCAGAGGCTATCTGGCATCTGTAGGGAACGCTTGAGGACTGCTCTCCGAGAGCAGGAGACAGGTAGTCAGGGCAATTAGTCTGTCAGCTGTACTAATGAGGAGCTCGCTATTGAGTCTCCCAGTCCTGTGGAGATTCAGGAGAAATTAGCTCCAAGTGTCAATGTCCAATAGGTGTAAAACATGCTCGAATAAACTACACTCATCTAAGTGCTCTTGTAATTGAGAGGAAGGAGATCAATATGATCTTTTTTTTTTTAATTTTTTTTTTTTTTTTTACATTTATTTATTTTTGAGAAACAGAGTGAGACAAAGCGTGAGCGGGGGAGGGGCAGAGAGCGGACACACAGAATCTGAAGCAGGCTCCAGGCTCTGAGCAAGCGGTCAGCACAGAGCCTGATGCGGGGCTCGAACCCACAGACTGTGAGATCATGACCTGAGCCGAAGTCGGACGCTCAACCGACTGAGCCACCCAGGTGCCCCATGATCTTTTAACCTTTAGGTAGAAGCAGTCAGTTTGGGACAGACCTGAAAGCTGGGTAGAAAGGGGAATGAAAATAACCCAAGGTGCAGGAAATTGACAAGCATCAAGAGCCTGCTGTTTGGCAAGCGCTGTTTTAGACATTTTGTCTTAAATTCTCATAGCAGCCCTGTGAGGCAGATAGGTATATCTTTGTGCATTTGAGAAAATGGACTCGGGCTTGTGACTTGCCAAAGACAAAATGGCTAGTAAGAGCCAGATTGGAACTTCACACTGCTCCTGATGAAATGTGCAGGAGGTTGGCAAGATTTTTCTCTTTTTTCAAAGTCTTGGAGGCACTTAGAAAAGACATGATGACTGCTAGAAGAGTAGTTCTGGGTTAGTCATGGCTCTGGGAGTGACCTTGCAAGGCCATCTGGTTTATTCCTCTTTGTGTAACATAATAGTCTTTCTTATCTTTTGGAAATTCTTCGGGGGAGAAACCCCTCTTTGTCATTCCCCGCCTGTTTATAACACTCTTCACCGACTGGAAACCATAAGATCCCTCAAGGCAATGGAGAATTAAAGTTGATGTCTTTCCCTTCTCTATCCTCTAGTGGGATTGAAATTTACAGTTACAAGGGGCGCCTGGGTGGCTCAGTCAGTTGAGCGTCTGACTTCGGCTCAGGTCATGATCTCACGATCTGTGAGTTCAAGCCCCGCGTCGGGCTCTGTGCTGACAGCTCAGAGCCTGGAGCCTGCTTCACATTCTGTGTCTCCCTCTCTCTCTGCCCCACCCCTGTTCATACTCTGTCTCTCTCTGTCTCAAAAATAAATAAACGTTAAAAAAAAAAAATTAAAAAAAAAAAAAATTTATAGTTACAAGTTATTGGGAGGGGGAGTGGGAGAGGATTACAGATGATATGTCAAGATCGATGATGGGAACATTCATGTTTGGTAGGAGATGTTTGCTGTGTATCCCATTACCTTTGACTTTTGAACTCTGGGGAATGCTTTCTCTTCCAGCTGCTCACAGGCACTGTGTCCAGCCTGGAAGACCACGGCTACCTAGTGGACATTGGTGTTGGTGGGGCCAGAGCTTTCCTGCCACTGCAGAAAGCCCAGGAATATATCCGACAGAAGAACAAAGGTGAGGGGAAAAAGAGGGGCAGGTACATGGTAGTGAGGTGGTACGTGTAGGGATTATGTTTAAATGCTGTTTGGTGAGTAAAATGACAGAATGGTGACCCCAAAAGCTGTTTGGCTTTGCTAAAATCAGTGTTAATCCCAGCTGATAGAAAAGGGAAGATGTGTGAAGAGCCAGGGAGTGACAGGGTTTAGATCCAATGGACCAATTTTGCTTTTTCTCACCTAGAAGGTTCCCCTGAAATTTGAGCCCCCAGGGCCTCTGAGCCAGCACTCTTCCTGCCTTGTTGAGATTTTCATATTTTTAAGTGGTGTTGATTCCAGATCAGTCAGGGTCACTTTATTCCCCTCTTGTAGTTGGTCACTGAGAGATTGGGAACATGGGTATTACATGGTAACTAGGCAGGTAAACCATGGATCTTTTCAGGTATTACTTGAACCCAAATTAAGAGCCCTTCTCATGGAGGTATTTTGCCTTTTGGGGGGCTGGGGCTTGCAGGTGCTGAACTGAAGGTGGGTCATTATCTGAACTGCGTTATTGAAGAGGTGAAAGGTAACGGAGGAGTTGTTGGTCTATCTGTTGGTCATTCTGAAGTTTCTACCGCCATTGCTACTGAGGAGCAAAACTGGACCCTTAATAACTTGCTACCAGGACTGGTGGTCAAAGCCCAGGTGCAGAAGGTAAGCCATTCATTGTCATTACTATTTTCTAAAATAAAGATAATTTTTACTGAAGTAGTGCTATGCACACAACCTGAAATTGTTCTGTCCAGTAGGGTAGCCATTGGTCATATGTGGTGGCTTTACACAGTAGAAATGTAGCCAGTGCCATATGTGGAAATGACAGTATTTTACATCTATTGGGTTAAAGTGTTATTAAGATAAATTTCACTTATTTCTTTGTAGTTTTTAAAATGTGATTGTTAGAGAACTTAAAGGTATAGACATGAACCATGTTTGTTTTGAACAGTGCCGATTGGAAAGGTCAAATAGTATTAAAATACTTTTATTTATCTATCTATCTTTTTTTTTTAAGCGCTACACTCTTTTAATTTTATTTTTGTAATGTTTTTATTTGTTTTTGAGAGAGCACGAGTCAGGGAGGGGCAGAGAGAGAGGGAGACACAGAATCTGAAGCAGGTTCCAGGCTCTGAGCTGTCAGTACAGAATCCGACGCGGGGCTCAAACTCAGGAATTGTGAGATCATGACCTGAGCTCAAGTCAGACGCTTAACTGACTGAGCCACCCAGGCACCCCATAAAATACTTTTTTTTTTTTTTTTTTTACATGTTTACTTATTTTTGAGAGAGAGCAAGAGAGAGAGTATGCATGAACAGGGGAGAGGCAGAGAGAGGAGGGGGGAGAGAGAATCCTAAGTAGGCTCCACGCTCTCAGTGCAGAGCCCAATGCAGGGCTTGATCTCATGAACTGTGAGATCATAGTTGGAGCCAAAATCAATAGTCAAACACTTAACCGACTGAGCCACCAAGGTGCCCCTAGGCATTGAGTTTTAAGTTCTTACTGTGGTAGATGATGATTTGGCTCTCTCAATTTTCCCCTTCCCTTCCTCCAACCCCCTAACAGTATTTTAAATTTTGGTTAAATCATTAATCAGTGTTTGATGTACATATTATTTAGTGCTGAGCCAGGTAACATACTATGACTATTTCTTGAACAGCTTTTTTCCTGGGAGCTGATTATCAGCTTTGTTTTTGTCATTTGCCAAATTCTCTTCCCACCTATCACTGTTTCATAATACTGTATATCCTGCATTTTCCTTATATTACAATTTTCCATAAAGATTTTTCCTTTAGATAATCTCTTAGTTGCTGTTGTTGTTGTTGTTGTTTTTAAACCTAGGGCCCTTTTTCCTGTTATCCTCCTCCAGGCTAGACTGGTTGCCCTGGTAGGAACCCTGTAGAACCGATATCCTAAGATTTACCTTCTTGGTCATCCTGCTCCTTCCCCTCTTTCTCCTATATTGGAGTCTTTGATTCAATATATTCTTCTTTTTTGGTTTACTTGCTCATTTTAGCATGACACATTCTCCAGAAGCATCATTGGAAAGGTACATGGGAGGTTGATTTCCTGACCTAGTGTGTTGGATCCCCAGGACCACTCCCAGGTTCACTGATGCACTGGAAACACTTACAGGACTCTGCATATGGTGATACTCATCACTATGATTTATTATGATGAAAGGAGGCAAAGCAAAATCAGCAAAGGGAAAAGGCACTGGAAGCCAAGCTCCTCTCCCAGTGGAGTCACAGAGTAGAAAAATGTCCTTATTCTACACTCACATGTGATTGGTAGTAAAGCTGAGATTAGCATCCTTTTGTCAAAAATAACTTGAGCAATTTGAAGACCTTGTTCCCATTGTCATCTGGCCTCTGTTGCTCTTAAAAAGTCTGATGTTACTTTGATTTCTTTTCCTTGTATGTATTTTTTATTTTTGGAAGAATTTAAAGATTTTATCTTTATCCCTTTTATTTTAAAATGTCATGGTGATTTGTTTTTGTGTGGATCTGTCTCCATTTATTTGTCCTACAATTCAGAAATGCAGATCTTTAAATTCTGAGAAAATTTCTTGTATTTACTGGTTTTTTTTTCTATATTCATATTGACATGTAATTCACATATAGGAAGAGCCATCCTTTAAAAAATGTATAATTTAGTGACTTTTTTTAGTGTATTCACAAAGATGTGCAGCTATCACCACTATTTATTTTTTAATTTTTTTTATATATAATGTCAAATTGGTTTCCATACAATACCCAATGCTCATCCTATCACCACTGTTAAATTCCAGAACATTTGCATCACCACTGTAAAGAAACCCTGTACCCATTGGTGGTCAATCTCCATCCCTGTCTCTCTCAAGCCTCTGGCTCTGCTTTTTGTCTCTAGATTTGTCTCTTGGGGGTATTTCATATAAATGGAATCCTATAATATGTGGCCTTCCGTGTCTGGTTTCTTTCACTTGGCATGATGTTTTCATGGTTTCAGGGTTCATGTGTGTTGTAGCAAGTATCAGTGATTCATCCCTTTCTGTGGCTAAATAATATTCTACACTATGGACATGACAGATTGTGTTTTTCCATTCATTAGTCGGTGGCCATTTGGGTTGTTTCCACTTTGGGATGTTTTGAGTAATACTGCTGTGAAATTCATGTTTAAGTTTTTGTGTGGATGTCAATTTTCATTTCTCTTAGGCCTATGGTTGGGAATAGAATTGCTGGGTCATATGGTAACTGACTTTTTAGAGGAACAGCCAAAGGGACGGCACCGGTTTACACTCCTACCTGCAATGAAAGGTTTCAGTTTCTCCAAATTTTCACAAACATTTGTTTTTTATTTTTATTATACCTGTCCTCATGGGTGGGAAGTGGCATCTCCTTATGATTGGGGTTTACATTTCTCTAATGATTAGTAACGTTGAGCATCTTTTCATGCACTGGTTGTATTCTGGCCATTTGTATATCTTCTTTGGAGAAATATCTGTTCAAAAGTCTTTTGCCTATTTTAAAACTAGGTTGTCTTCTTATTTATTAAGTTGTAAGATTTCTTTGTATATTCTGGATACTAGCCCCTTATCAGACTTTTTAAAAAAGATTTAATTTTTTTAATTTTTTAATGTTTGTTTATTTTTGAGAGAGAGTGAGCCGAGGAAGGGCAGAGAGAGAAGGAGAGAGAGAATCCCAAGCAGGCTCCATGCAGTCAGTGCAGAGTCCAGGTTCGGTCTTAGTCCCACGAACCATGAGGTCATGACCCAAGCCAAATCAAGATTCGGATGCTTAACCAGCTGAGCCACCCAGGCATCCCCCACTTCCCCACTTTTTTTTAAGTATAATTTCCTCTTCTTTCTCTTAAACTCCTGATAGAATGGTGTTGGACTTAATTATCAGTTTTCTAATTTTCTTATGTGTTTTCTCTCCTTTGTTTTGACATGTGCATGTATTTATCTAGATCCTACCTTCTGGGAGAGTCCCTCAACTTTAATTTTATCTCCTCTACTGAATTTGTGTTTTGACTGCCATCTTATCATTGAGGTGGTATAAAATGTGGTGTGCCTGGTTGGGTGGGACTTGTTGACTGGCTGAATTCAGTGTCAGGAGGATCAGGAGCTAGCAGACTTTGAGCAAGCTCCAGATGTCATGGTTACAAGTCTTCTCTGGCATGTCAGATTTTTCTGGAAAGGATCTATTAATCTCTCCTCAGGAGGGTAATATCTTGGCTGCCTGAGAGATAGGTGGGAGAGGGGCTGGATGTCTCCATGTCTATACCTGTATGATGTTCAGAATTTTTCTTAATCTGCATTTTCAGAGTTTGCACTCCTCTGTCTTTTCAGTCTCATACAGGTTTCCTGTGGAGGCGGGAGAGGCGCAGGCCCTATGGTGTGAGGAGAGGACCTGGAGATCTAACTTAGTTTCCCTGATTTCAGTCATCTGCCTCACTGCTTTCTTTTGAGGTGCTTGTCACCTCTAACTACTTAGCTTTTGGGGGGCTCTGTAGGATGAATCAGCGTGGTCAGTATCTCCCTTTTGCATGCATTTGGGTTTTGCCTTCTGAGTCTGGGCAAATCACCAAGTTAGCAACGATTTGTCCACGTTGTCAGGCTGACGGTTCCCTGAGGGTCTTTGTGCAAATTGTCCTCCGTTCCATATGGAAATCCTGAGGACTGGAGGATTGATGTCCCCTCAGGTTTGAGGGGAGGTGAGCTTACTGAATAAAGAAACAGCCAGAGCCAGGAGTTGCCCTGCCACTTAATTTTATAAGAAGAAAGATTGTCAAGGGTTAGCTGGGGGAGGAGAAATACACAGTGGTCATGGAAAATGTAGCATTGAGTGTTTCATCTGCACAACGTCTCTTACATTCTTGGCTTCTTCTGTTTGTTTTCAGGTGACTCCACATGGCCTTATATTGAACTTCCTCTCATACTTCACTGGCCTGGTTGACTTTATGCACTTGGATCCCAAGAAAGCTGGAACATACTTCTCAAACCAAGCAGTAAGAAATGTTTTCTTGATTCCATTTGTGTCCCAAACAGCTGTCCAGTGTTGCAGTTAGCTATGGGCCGGTCGTAGGGCTGCGTGTGTATGGGTATTAGAGGCGGCGAGGGGAAGGAAATGTGTTTTGGAAGGACCACAGGAAGCCACCGTAGTTGTTTCTGTGGACTGAGATGAGAAATGGAGCCTGTGAAAAAGAAGGCAACTTGTAGTTTGCATTTATTACTCTTTTAGGTAGTTTGATTTTAGGGGGTGAGTAGTGGATCTTTTGCTCTTACCATTTAAAGTGTTTAAGAAGAATATTTAATGTAAAAGAACAAAATCTATATTTAAATAGAAAAATGTGTTTAAAAGTGCTGTGAAGAGAATAGAGCAGAACCAACTTTGAAAAGCAATTTTTTTTTTTTTTTTTTTTTTTTTTTGAGAGAGAGTGCTCAAGCGGGGGGAGAGGAGCAGAGAGAGAGAGAGACAGACACACAGACAGACAGAGAGTGAGAGGGAGGGGGCCAAAAGAGAGAGAGCACTCTTGAGCAGGCTCCACACTCAGGGCAGAGCTGATGTGGGGCTTGATTCCACAACCCTGGAATCATGACCTGAGCTGAAATCAAGAGTCAGATGCTCAACTGACTGGGCCATTCAGGTGCCCCTGAAAATATTTTTTAATAGTACACTTACTTAAAATATTGGAAGATTTACAGTCAGGTGTTAATGATTAACTCTGGGTGGTTTTTTTCTACCCTTATCTAAATATTTAAATTTTTTACAATGAACATGGATATTTGGGAAGAAAATCCCAATATATGTTATTCAGAGTTTTAAAAAGAATTCTAGGGGCGCCTGGGTGGCGCAGTCGGTTAAGCCTCCGACTTCAGCCAGGTCACGATCTCGCGGTCCGTGAGTTCGAGCCCCGCGTCAGGCTCTGGGCTGATGGCTCGGAGCCTGGAGCCTGTTTCCGATTCTGTGTCTCCCTCTCTCTCTGCCCCTCCCCCGTTCATGCTTTGTCTCTCTCTGTCCCAAAAATAAATAAAAAACGTTGAAAAAAAAAAAAAAATTAAAAAGAATTCTAAAATGATTCTTTCCTTTTTTGTTTTTAACAGTAACATTGCTGTTGGGTTCTGTAGAGACACATTTTTTTTAAACCTTTTTTTTGTTAATGTTTAATTTTTGATAGAGTGTGTGCGCTAGCTGGGGAGGAGTAGGGAAAGAGGGGGACAGAGGATCTGAAGTGGGCTCTGCGCTGACAGCAGAGAGCCTAATGTGGGGCTTAAACCCACAAACTGTGAGATCATGACTTGAGCCAAAGTTGGATGCTTAACCGAATGAGCCACCCAGGTGCCCCTATATAGACCTATTTTTTTTTTTTTTTTTTCAACGTTTTTTATTTATTTTTGGGACAGAGAGAGACAGAGCATGAACGGGGGAGGGGCAGAGAGAGAGGGAGGCACAGAAGTGGAAACAGGCTCCAGGCTCTGAGCCATCAGCCCAGAGCCTGACGCGGGGCTCGAACTCACGGACCGCGAGATCGTGACCTGGCTGAAGTCGGACGCTTAACCGACTGCGCCACCCAGGCGCCCCATGTAGACCTATTTTTTAACTAAACTGGTTTTCCCACCACATGTTGGTAAACGTTTTTCTAATAATTTTTTCTCTTTATAATCGTATTTGTAAACAAAGTGCAGGCGTTTTGTGTGCTATAGCCTTGTGCTCAGAGCAGGCTGTTTCTGGTATATTTCAGATGAGCCTCTGATACAGTGATGCCAGTACATGGCTTCTGCTGCATATGTATTATTAGCCTCATGGTATTGAGGGGACCCTAATATGTTTTGCTGACCTTGAGTAAGCATTGATTTAGTTGGATATAGTCCTTCTGGGACATTTTGTTGGATGTTTCCACATGCTGCTTGACCGCACAAGCTGATAGGAGTACTTATATCCATAACCTGGTCAGCACATGTTGAGTCTTGGCCTTTGAAGGTCTGCTTTGGGTGCGTTATATTCTGTGTGCCTCCTGCTCATTATGCTCTTTCCCTTGTGTAGGTAAGGGCCTGTGTTCTCTGTGTCCATCCTCGGACCAGGGCTGTGAGGCTGAGCCTGCGCCCCATCTTCCTGCAGCCTGGGCGCTCACTCACCCGGCTCTCCTGCCAGCACCTGGGAGCAGTGCTGGAGGATGTTCCTGTCCAGAGCTTTTCCAGCAAGGCTGGGGCCACCTTCAGGCTGAAGGATGGGGCTCTGGCCTATGCCCGGGTGAGGAGGCTCTTTGTTTCACCAGGATTTACCCCTAGAAGGACTTTGGGGATACGTGGGTCCTTGTTTGTTTCCTTCATCCTTTGTATTAGTTTCCTGTTTTTGAATATTCCCAAGTGTGGTGGACTCTATATAGGGATTAGAAGAATGTTTGTTCTGTTAGAATTCTTCAGGATTAATTTGACTTCTTTTGATACCGGGTTGATGGTAGGTACAAGAGTGTGTTAAGATCTATACCAGAGCTTGGCAAAGTTTTTTTAAAGGGCTAGATAGTAAATATTTCAGGTTTGTGGGCCATATGATCTCTGTCCTCACTACTCAACTCTGTTGTTAAAGCCAAAAGCAGCCATAGACAGTATGTAAATGAAAGGGCATGGCTGTGGTCAATAAAATTTTTATTTACAAAAATAGGCACTGACTTGTGAACTACAGTATACTGATCCATGATCTAGACTGTTCTCTGACCTTATAGAGAGTCTATGATAGTAAAGAACAGTGTTTTAGTTAGAAGAATTATTTTAACAGGCAATCAGACTACTGTTTTTATGGTATGTGATAAATGTGTCGAGTTATGTCACGTGCTTCCATACCTGATTGCCTCAGATCTATAGTCTCTGGCTTGTCCTTAATCACTTGGTACTTTGTAGCTCAGCCATCTCTCCGATTCTAAGAACATCTTCAATGCCGAGGCCTTCAAGCCAGGGAACACCCACAAGTGCAGAATCATCGATTACAGCCAAATGGATGAACTGCCTTTGCTCTCTCTGAGGACGTAAGTGTGTCATCAGTGCCTGTGGGGCTGTGGAGATGGGCCCCTCTATGTGTGCACGTTCACACTTTCTCCTGGCCTGGCTTGGTGAGGGTTCTCTTTCTTGCCAGCATGATTCTGGTAGCCCTGAATTTTAGGTAGCCTCTGCCCTGGTTTATGTGATCTTGTATTTTCTTTTTGTTCTAGATCTGTTATTGAAGCTCAGTACCTTAGGTACCATGACATCAAACCTGGGGCATTGGTAAAGGTAAGACTCAAGCACATAATTAGATACCCTTCAACCTTCAGACATTCTTTAGTTCACAGGTTAACTGTTAGCTTATTAGTTGTCATGTGAACACATTTAAAGTCACCTTCCTTCTCTCTACCTGTTAACTGGCATTTCTTTTTCTTCCCTGGAGTAACTTGTAATTAATTTCAAGGTAAGGTCTTAATAGCATCACCCAGCTACACAGAGGCAGTAGATCATAAATCCTGGGTTTGATGGTGTTTATTAGACCAGGTCAAAAGTTAATTTTGTGATAGTTGAGCTCCTGTGATGTTAGTAAGTCACTTGCAGTTGCCTCTCCTGTCTAACCATTTAGCCCCAGTTGAGCAGATCTCCTTTATATGTAGAGTTCATTCCTTAGGAGACATAGATCTCTCCTTCAGACGATGTGCTTGTGAGGTAGGCCGAAAGAACACGCTCCCACAAAAAGATGTGAAGATTCCCATGAATCAACCATACTGCCTTCAGATCAGTGTGGGGTACATGCTTTACCCCATGACATCTGGAAAAACGGGCACAGTTAGTCTGGAAAGGTGGGCTTTGAAAGAGATGTGACATACTTTGTTGTAAGAGGTGGAAGAAAAACCATTCTTGAGGCATGATGACTTCTTTTCTTTGGACTCCCTAGGGCACGGTGCTGACCATAAAGCCATATGGGATGCTGGTGAAAGTGGGCGAACAAATCAGGGGCCTGGTACCTCCCATACACCTGGCCGACATCCTGATAAAGAATCCAGAGAAGAAATACCACATTGGGGATGAGGTCAAGTGTCGGGTGAGCTTCTTGAAGGGTCTCCTTGGGGTTTTGGCCAGATGGGAAGAGAGCATTGCTTTTCAGCTGAAGTTTCTGCCTTTTTCCACAAAGTGACCATCTAACATCTGTGGTGCTGTGCCTGGCATTGGGAAGAGAAAAGTGTGTCTCTGCCCTTGAGAATTGTGTAATATAATTGAGAGTTAAAATATTCATACATGAAAAGAGCAGGCTGTTGTGCGACCTTTTGTCACATGGTTTGGTACAGGCTGTGTCCTATGATCGTATCTCAAAGGGGAGGTGACAGTGGGCTGGGCCAGCAAGAATCATTGATGATGTCAATAGCAACTACAGTGTAACATGTATTTTGTATCAGTTGCTATGCTAGGCTCATGACATGCTTTATGTCATTGAATCCTGAAAACAACCGTATAAAGTAAGTACTGTTATCCTCATTTTGCGGGTGTGGAAGTGAAAGCTGAGGAAAGTGAAATTTCTTGCCCGAAGTCACAGAGTTAATAAATGGCAGAACCAGTTTTCAAATTCAGGTCTCTATGACAATAATGTCTTCTAGATTTCTGGCAGAGGTGGTACTTGAACTGGAAAGGATTTGAGGAGGAGCAAGCGATGTGTGTCAGGCCCAGAAATAGACAAGCTAAGTTGCCGAAATATGAGTGGTTTATAACAAAGTCTTGAATCCCAAGAGAAGCTTTGCAGAGTTGTGAAGGTTACATGTGGTTAGCAGTGGCTAGCATAGGGCCTGGTTTGTGCAGCCAGTCACAATGTTAGATGTTCTTCCTCTCATTTTGTTTCATTATTGAGTCAAAATAGGTATTGATCACCCATTGGTGCAAGATTGTACAATAGTGGAGTCAGGAGGTTAGAAGTAGAGGAATTTCTCTGCCCTTTAGGAGATAACCTGAGGGATGAGAGATGGTTGGATCTCTCGGCCTTAATTTATAACACAGTACTGAGCTGGTAAATTGGTTTGATGGTTCATTCTGTTATGTGGGAGGAAGTACATTTGAAATAGGTGAATCCTCCCTCGATTGTCATCCCAGCAGGGAGCAGGGAGGATTTGCCTCTGACAATACTCAGAGGCAAAGAGATAGCAGGTTCTCAGGCACTGACCATGGCCTTTGGGTTCAGAGGTTGCAGAGACTAGTCCAGTGGCTCTCTTGATAATGGGTAACTTGATGACGACTAGTATCCTTCCCTAGGTTTTGCTTTGTGATCCTGAAGCCAAGAAGTTGATGATGACCCTGAAGAAAACCCTGATTGAGTCCAAACTGCCTGCCATTACCTGCTATGCCGATGCCAAGCCTGGTCTGCAGACACACGGCTTCATCTTCAGAGTCAAGGACTATGGCTGCATTGTGAAGTTCTACAATGATGTGCAGGGTCTAGTGCCCAAGCATGAGCTCAGTGCCGAGTATGTCCCTGACCCAGAGAGGGTCTTTTACACCGGCCAGGTAACCTTTCCTTCAATAGGCCCTTATCCTTGGTGACCCCATGAACACAGATTTGAAGGAGTTGTAGGAGGACTACTTTTTAAGGGATAAGGAATGAGCATGTGGGGCAGTGGGCTTGAGCCAGCTGAGTGGAGGAGCTGTAGAACAGAGCTGACAGAACCCTTCAAGGGGGTTCTGCAGAAGCTAGCAAACTAATGGACCTCAAGCCCACAACCTGATAGAAAATAGTCTTTACCTACAACATACCAGTGTCCCTTACATCAGAAGTTGCTCTGAGGCCACTGTCACCACAAGGTGGCAGTGCCAAGGAACTTGTGAGTCAGGGTTTATCTAGGAAAAATAATTGTTTAAAGCTCAGGGTTGTACCAGAAATTTATTCATGTCTTCTTTTCACCCAAAAGGCTGATTTGAGATTCTGTGTAGCTTTCAGTACATTTCTTTCCACTGCCTCTGATCTAATCCAAAGTCTTGGTGTATCTCACTCTGCAGTGCTCACTGAGGGCAGCTCTCTCTAGGGCTTCATAGGCTTGCTGGGAAGAGTTCACCAGGCAAGTGTGGTTTCTCACCAGGTGGTGAAGGTTGCGGTGCTGAATTGTGAGCCATCTAAAGAGAGGATGCTCTTGTCCTTCAAGCTGCTGGGTGATCCAAAGAGAGAGCATATGGGACACAGTCAGAAGAAAAGAAGAGCTGTTAGTGTTGGACAGGTACCTGGACTTCTCCAGACAAGCTATTTTAGTTTACACTGGCAGAAAGCAGGGTGCCACTGACACGTGGGGCACTGGGATCCATGGAGGGAAAGATAAAGGCAGCTAGATAAGATTCTGGGGCTAGAGGGGCGCCTGGGTAGCTCAGTCAAGCATCTGACTCTTTATTTTGGCTCAGATCGTGATCTCACAGTTCATGGGATCGAGCCCCACGTTGGGCTCTGCTCTGACAGCATGGAGCCTGCTTGGGATTCTTTCTCTCCCTCTCTCTGTTCTCCTCCCTCTCTTACTCTCTCTCTCCCTGAAAATAAAAATAAACAAACATTAAAAAAAAAAAAAAGATTCTGGGGATAGAGAGAACTGAAGATCTCGAGACAGGGTTCTTTCTGTGTGTCAGAGCAAATGGAAGCTGTCCAGGAAAGCGCCATTGTGGTCTGGCTTTTCAGCAGTGTACTGCTGTCCTCTTTCCTTTTTCCTCTCTGGTCTCTAGGACCAGCCTGTGAGACTGTCTTTCCCCTTGGGAGAAAAGTGACATGAGTGTGCAAGTGGGTCCTGGGGTGTATGTGTGTATGTGCGTGTGCGTACCTGCAGGGTCTTTGGGGGCAGCGGTGTGGAAGAAAGCTGCTTCTCTGATCTTGACCTCTCCATATCCCTGGTGCTGGAACTTGATACCTCTGATGTCTGCCTGAGCCAGGTGTGGTTGCTGTCTGCTCAAGATAAGTACTATTTTTTGTCTTTCTTTTCCTGAGTAGTTGGTGGATGTAAAGGTTTTAGAGAAGACCAAGGATGGGCTGGAGGTGGCTGTTCTGCCCCACAACGTCCCTGCTTTCCTCCCCATACCTCATCTGTCGGACCATGTCGCCAACGGCCCTCTGTTGTATCACTGGCTCCAGGCTGGCGACATCCTTCACAGAGTCTTGTGTCTGAGCCAGAGTGAGGGACATGTTGTATCCTTTACTGGTATCTGGTGAGCCATGGGCCCTTGGGGGAAGATTCTGGGTCAGGCTCTGCTCTTCATTGGAAACCCCATGGGGAAATGTCAGCCATTTGACTTAAGAAGTACCTCCACAAAACCAGACCAGTGACCAGACCTGGTGGAAAGTAAGAGGATTGAAGTCCTATCAGCAGATGCTGGTAAGTCCAGTCCAGAGGGGGCGGTATGGCCTGCCAGTCCCAGTGGGATATTTCCAGTAGCACACCTTGCCTTCTCAGACACTCAGCGCCTGCCCCTTGAGCTGAAACAATTCATAAGGTAGGTGCTATCTTCCTCCTCCTGTCCCCGCCCATATAGGATTCAGCATATTCCCCTTGGTCTTGGTGTGTGCACCTCGAAGGAGGACACTGCCAGAAAAGAGGCAGTAGGATGTTATTTACACAGAATGTAAAATAAAATCTCCTTAGAGTGCAGATAGGCAGAGGAGGTGAGGTAGGGTTGTGTGAAGACTGTGGAGGATCCTGTCATGGTCCAGCTGCCAAACCACAGGGCTGAGCCGGTCCCTTTTTTTGTCCCTTCCGGTAATCTGGAGATGAATTCATAGGGAGAGGGAGAAAACTGGTTCTGAAACGTGAGTTTGTATCAGAGTCACCTGGAGGGCTTGTTCAGCCAGCTTGCTGGGCTCGCCCCAGAGTTTGTAGGTCTGGGGCAGTGCTTGGGAATTTGCATTTCTGACAAGTTCTAGGTGATGCTAATGCTGCTGGTCTACATGCTTAGACCATTGTAGCAACAGAGGATGTAGGGTGGAAAAAGGAAATGGATGGATAAGTTCATCTGCCTCTTCTGGAATGTTCCTTGATGAAGTGCTACCAGCTCCTTTGCAGGAAGCCAGCTTTGGTTTCCACTGTGGAGGGCGGCCAGGATCCTAAGAGCTTCTCAGAAATCCATCCTGGGATGCTGCTCATTGGTTTTGTGAAGAGCATCAAGGACTACGGTGTGTTCGTCCAGTTCCCATCAGGCCTTAGTGGACTGGCCCCCAAAGCTGTGAGTTCAGTTCCATGCCCAAGAGTGTTGGAGGAGAGACATTAGGGTCATGGAACCTGAGGGTGGAAAGGAGCAGGATACCCGAATGCCTTGAAAGATTTTCAGGGGCAAGGCAAAAGGCACCTGCGGGGAATGGGGCTGAGATCTTGCCCAGCCATGTGTGTCCTGGTGCAGGGCTGTGTCCTAGAGGAAAAGGCACCTTCGTTTCTATACTCTGGGTATGTATAGACATGGAAGTTGATTTTCCTGAGCAGCTGAGTACAGGTTTTACAACCTTCTGAGGTTTTTGAGGTGTTATGTTACCAGAACACCCTTGAAATGATCCCCTCCACCACAGTGTCATCAAATTCATAGACTTTTCAGACTGGGAAAAATCTTAGTGACCCATAGTTGAACCCCCTCATGCCTGCTGAATGAACTGAGACCCAGAGTTGGGAGGAATCTTGCCAACGTCACTGCAAGCAAATGGTGTGTTGTTACTCCTGCCACAGATAATTCATAAATACTTCTTCCTTCCCAGAAGTTTGTCTCCCTGATTTTTTTTCCCTGGGCAAATCTTATATGCAATCCTTGCCAGAGCAATTTTAACAATGGGAGCAGAAGGGAAGCCCCCAGACGCATGTATAGCATGGGGCAGAGGGTTACCATGGGTGTTAGAGACATGGGCAGCTCGTGTTCCTCTGGCTTGCCAGTGATGTGCCTCCTTGGCTGGGTGCCCTCTAGGAGGTTGGGTTGGACAGCCAGGGCCTCATATGGTTTTCTGGAAGAAGGGTAGAGTTGTGCTTAGAGAGGGCTTGGAGGGGGCAGGCGTCCTGGGTCCCATCTCTCCCTCCCACCCCACCCCACATTCTTTTCGGGGGGGGGGCATTAAATGGGTTGTCTTGATAGATACTTGTTTCTTAATTTCTGCCCACTCTTCCCTTTAGATTATGAGTGACAAGTTTGTGACCTCCACAAGTGACCACTTTGTCGAGGGGCAGACGGTGGTTGCAAAGGTGACCAATGTGGACGAGGAGAAGCAGCGCATGCTGCTGTCTCTGCGGCTGTCGGACTGCGGTCTAGGGGACCTGGCTACCACCAGCCTCCTCCTCCTGAGCCAGTGCCTGGAAGAGTGGCAGGGTGTGCGCAGCCTCATGAGCAGCCGAGGTGGGGGCGCGGGGCCTGGGGATGAGGGGCGGGTGAGGGTGTGTGTCACACGTCATGCCCATCTGTTCCAATGAGTTGTTGGGCTTCCCAGATACTACATACAATTTGGATAAACTTTTTTTTTTCTTTTAGTGGGAGTATAACCTGTATAAAGGGCATAAATCATTTAGGGTACAGTTCAGTGAATGTTTATAAAATGAACATTCCTATTTACCACCCAGATTCAGATAAAGATTCCAAGTCCCCCTTGTGCTCCCTGCCAGACCAAAACCAAAATTTCCCTTAGTTCTATGGCCTCAGGTTTGCGTTTGTTGTGAATCCATTCACCTTTTCCCTTGTTCTTTTATTCAACAAATATCTGGTGAATGATAGAATAGAACAGGGACCTTCTAGAAGACTTTATGAGGAATTATTTTGCTGATCTTCCTGTTTTGAACCGTGGGTAGGATTGTTGGCACCCTGATGGGATTTGGGAATAAGAAGCTTGAGAGGGTAGATTCTAAACAGAAGCAATGAAAATCCAGAAGTCAAAGGAAAGGGTGTGTGTGTGGTATTTGTTGGCTACTTTCATGAACTGTGGCCAGGTAGGATTGGTAAGAGGCATAGTTCTCTCTGCCTGCGATAGGAGTGTTCATGGGTGTCACATATTTCTACCCAAAGTGACTTTACCTTTACAGTGCTTGCAGTGCTCTGCCGTCCCCAGCATGGCGGCACATTTCCAAAGGAAAAGAATGGTGAGCATTTCTGCTTGTTAATCCCTGTTTCCTTTGGGTCTCTGGCAGACTCTGTGTTGATCCAGACACTGGCTGAGATGATTCCAGGGATGGTCCTTGACCTAGAGGTGCAGGAGGTGTTGGAGGATGGCTCTGTGGTGTTTAGTGAGGGCCCAGTGCCTGGCCTGGTCCTGAGAGCGAGCAGATATCATCGGGCAGGTGAGCACTTCTGTCTCGCCCCTCGTGGTTCTTGGGGGAAATCCTTTGCTCATTGTTCCCTCTCCTGGATACAGAATTTCCAAATACATAGTGTAGATGAGCTGATTCAGTAGAAAATTTTGTCATTCCTGTCGTTTATGAATGAAAATCAGTGCAGTTGACAGCATGTTAAAGGATGTTTAGGTGTGAATCCTTTTATTGTTATAATTGGGTAAGTCTAGATTTTTGTCTGTCAGGGTGCATAAATTAAGGCACACCTGATCCTGAATTATGGGAGCCAGACTTTTGGTTTTCCTAGGCCCTATAGACCCAGAACAGATGCTGTCTTTTCTTTTTTGTGCCTAAGGGCTTGCAAGACTCTTGGGCAGATGCTTCCTTCCCTGCTCCAAGAGGGTGATCGCGTTGTATTTGATTCTTTCTGCACTGCAGGGCAAGAGGTGGAACCTGGGCAGAAAAAGAAGGCTGTAATCTTAAATGTTGATATGTTGAAGTTGGAGGTACATGTTTCCCTTTGCCACGATTTGGTGAATCGAAAAGCTAAAAAGGTAAGCTTGCGGATGACTTCCGTTCCCCTGGTTTCGAAGGCATTGCGGACCTCTTTAGCCCCACACATTTTGCTCAAGGGTTCTAATGCAAATGGCTGTAGATAAGAAGATCATTATGTCTGGCTTTGTCCGGGTCATGGTTATACCTCTTGGTGTGGTTATTAATAGCACTGACTTGCCCTCTGGTTCCAGTGATAAATTATGTGGTCACCCAGTCTTCAGGGCCAGGTAGATCACATAAACGAGTTGAAGTGGGCACGAGAAGCCCATAGAGGGGCAGAGATGACTTAGACTCGTGGCTAAGCAGGAACATCTGCATCTAGGGTTGCTGCATCTGATTTTTAAGAGAAGGCAGAATTTGATTTTTATTTGAAATAAATGTGGGAAACATTGGAAACTGTGTTTTTTAAAACATATGAACCAAACAGAACATGTCTGTGGGTGCTTCTGACCTCTAGGCTGTTCATCTACACCCTCTCCTGTACACTTTTGTGTGAGAGAAGAATGGGTTTGAGGGAAATCTCAACATTTGTAGTATTTCCCTCTGGATGATATATATATCTGGTCATCATTTAAAGTACTTCTTAAGCATCTAATTGTGTAGGGTATGGTAGAGAGAATTACATGCATAATGATTGTTAATGTCTGGTTGCCTATAATTAAGACTTGGGAAAACAGAAAAAGAAACAAAGTTAATCCCTCACTAAGTTTTCTAGCAGGTCCCTAATTTATCTAAGTGAAGCTGGTGCATATAAGGGCGTGAGCACAGGTTGGATTTTGGGGAAAGGTAGGCTAAATGCCTTGCACACAATAAGCTCTCAGGAATGCCTCTGGTGAATGGTTGAAAAGGTGAACAAATTGGATGGGATGCTGTGGAATAATGAAAGTCAGGAACACAGCATCTTCAAGCTGGAGAACCATTAGGGGGCACCCGGCTATGCTTAGAATCACCTCAGTAACTTCTAAAATTCTGATTTCACTAGTTCTAGGATAGGACCTAGGAATCTGAATTCAAAACAAATCTAAGTCCCCAGGATTCTGATTTAGTGCCTTGAGTTTAGTCAGGCCACCTCAGTAACAGGAGGGGAGGCTAGGTCGAGGAAGTGAAAGCTAGTTTGTTACAACTTGCACTAGGCCTGGCTCCCCTGGGATCAAGAGGGCTTCCCCAGCCCCGCACTGCCCAGTGAGTGATGACTGAGCACTTGTGCCCCATAAGAAGCAGGGATGGTGGTTTTTTTCTGTTTTCCAGCTGAAGAAAGGCAGTGAGCACCAGGCGATCGTGCAGCACTTGGAGGAGTCCTTTGCTGTCGCCTCCTTGGTAGAGACTGGCCACCTGGCAGCCTTCTCCCTGACCACTCACCTCAATGACACCTTCCGCTTTGACTCAGAGAAGTTGCAGGTGGGACAGGGTGTCTCCCTAACCCTCAAGACCACAGAACCAGGAGTGACTGGTTTTCTTTTGGCTGTTGAGGGGCCAGCTACTAAGAGGACTGTGAGACAGACCCGGAAGGACTCTGAGACAGTCGATGAAGACGAGGAAGCAGATCCAGCTCTGGTGGTGGGTGCTGTGAAGAAGCACACCTTGTCCATTGGGGACATGGTCACAGGGACTGTCAAATCCATTAAACCCACTCATGTGGTTGTGACCCTGGAAGACGGCATCATTGGCTGTATTCATGCCTCCCACATTCTAGATGATGTTCCAGTGGGCACATCTCCTACTGCCAAGCTGAAAGTTGGGAAGACGGTCACTGCCCGAGTGATTGGTGGGCGAGACATGAAAACATTCAAGTATGGAGGCTTTGGGGGATGGGCTGTCTTTGAGGGGAGACTGTTGTAATTGTGGGCACTGAGCAGGTTCCAAAAAGTTGTGCATGGATCAGACTTTCTTCTAATTAACAGAAATGTTCACCAAAAGAATCTTTTTGTCTCCCCCCCCCCTTTTTTTTTTTAAAAAGGCATATGGTGTAATGGTTAGAGCATTGATTTAAAGTGAGACCTGGGTTTGCATTTCACACCTGCCACTTAAAATTGTGTGACGATGACTTAAGTTGTTACTTAACTTTTATTTTCCTAATTTGTAAAATGAGAGTATAAGCGGTTAGTACCTTTTTTGCAGAGCTAAAAGAACATCTGGGATGCAGTATGCCAAGCAGGTTGCCTGACATAGCTATTGCTCAGTATACATCAGAGGTTATTATCATTCATTCTCCACTGCGTGCCTTAATTACACTCATTTTCTTTAAATCTACATGTGATATTGTTACTGCAGTAGAAATCCTTGTTATAATAAGAAAAGAAGAATAATTCAAAGTCTGGTCTATAATTTGCCTATTAATTTCAGTAACTATTCTTTCTAGACCTCAATTTCCTTACCTTCAGAGTGAAAGAGTTGGACTATGTAGTCTGTAAGGAAATAAGGGTTTAATAAGACAATAATAAAAGATTAGATGAGCCAGCTCCTTAACATTTACTGCAGAGGATAAGAATGGAAACCCTCAGGCCTGACACGTCCCCAGGAGGTGATATGGCAGTGGAACCAGGTGGTTTTTAAGCTCAGTTTCATGGGAGTAGAGAAATTCTGATGTGCAGATTATGGTGGTACAGAGCATAAGAGAAATGATTTGACCTTATTTCTTCCTCCAGGTTTCTCCCAATAAGTCATCCCAGATTTATTCGAACCATTCCGGAGCTGAGTGTCCGGCCAAGGTGAGGGAACCCCAGCAGCATGGGCTCGTGGAAAGAGTGTGGGGCTTTGGAGTTAGGAACCTGAGTTCTAGTCTAGATTCTGCCAGTGTTGTGGCTTTTTTTGCCTCTCTCTGTCCATGTTGTCTTACTTCTCTAGTAGGGATATTTGGCTCTCATAGGGCTAGAAGAATTATATGAAACTTAATGTAGAAGCTATACTTAGGATTTAAAAGACTGGCTGCAGTTCTGTTTGTCAACATGTAACAAAAAGAAGCATTTTTACTCTAAACCCAACTTTCTAAAACTCAGCAATTCCCAGAATAAAAAACATGTAACCAAGAATACCTGTTCTTTGAGTGTAGAGACTACTGCTTGGTGACTGGCATTTTAAGTCATGTTCTAGTGGATTTTGTAGAGGGGTGTTCAATGAGGGATTCTGTGTGGAGGAATACTAGTTCCATTTAGTGTTGGATCCAGTTTGGGATCATTTTTTCCTGAGGATCTTAAGCATTTGGACCCATGGATCTATCTGCTTCTGCTTCCTCCATTAAAAACTCAGCCTCCTAAAATTAATGGGTCATCAATGAATGAAGCTAGATACACATGACTGAGAGAATGGCTCTTCAAAGTCAGCCCTGGGATCCACACAGGTTGTAAATCTTAAGTGCCTGGGGATATTATAGAAGAGCCTCTTTAGTAACTTTTAGGGGGTAAGGTTTTGTTTTTTTGTTTTTAATTATAGCTGACACACAATGTTACATTAGTTCCAGGTGTACAACATAGTGATTGGATAAATCTATATTTAATGCTATGCTCACCAGTGTAGCTACCATAAAATGCTGTTACAATACCATTGATTACATTTCCTATGCTGTACCTTTCATCACTGTGACTTACTAATTCTATAGTTGGAAGCTTATATCTCCCACTCCCCTTCACCCATTTTGCCCATCTTGCCACCCACTTCCCCTCTGGCATCCATCAGTTCCCTGCATTTATGGGTCTATTTCTGTTTTTTTGTTTATTCATTTGTTTTTTAGATTCCACGTAGAAGTTAAACCATGAGTTATTTGTCTATTATTTAGTGTAATACTCTCTAGGTCTTTCCATGTTGTCACAAATGGCAAGATGTCATTCTTTTTTATGGCTGAGTAGTATTCTGTTGTCAGGGAGTAATGTTTGGTCAGTGTCCTGAAGGTATCAGAATAGAAGTGGAATATTTCTCGGAAGGCTTGCCTGAGATAGGCAGATATTCCTGGAACATTGAGTTCGAGGTGCTAACAACATTCTTGGAACTTCAAAGTAAAGCCCCTTAGTTCCAGAATAATGAGAGTTGTTGGATGCACACATTCCTATTTGTTTACTCTGTGGTTACTTTAGTTTTGTAGATTTTGATCGTGTCCTTTTCTAGTCTTTGTTGTGAGAACAGAGACTTCACCATATTGGTCGTTTCAGTCTGCCAGATCTTCACCTGTGGTGTATACCTTGTTTAATGAAAAGTTGAGGTCAAGTAATGTATTCAAGCTAAGGGTAGATATGTTTAATTAACAAGGGTTGGTTCTTCTGAGTCTTCCCTCCTTGGCTTGCAGATGGCTGTCTTCTTCCAGTGTCTTTATGTGGTATTCTTTTTGTAGATATCTGTGTTCTAATCTCTTCCCTTTTTCTTTTTTCTTTCTTTTTTTTTTTTTTTATTGTGCTAAAAACACAAAACATAAATTTACCCTCCTAACAGTTCTTAAGTGTGCATCACAGTTTTGTTAACTATGTGCACATTATTGTGGAACAGATCTCCAGAACTTTTTCATCTTGCATGGCCGAAACTCTATACCCATTGAACCACTCTCCATTTATCCCTACCCTCCCCCACCCCCCACCTCTGGCAGCCAACATTCTACTTTCTGTTTCTTTGAGTTTGATTACTTAGATAACTCATGTAAGTGGAGTCATGGCCAGTCCTTCTGACTGGCATAACGTTCTAAAAGTTCATCCATGTTGTTGCATATAGCAGATTGTCCTTTTCTAAGGCTGATTAATAATGCACGTATGTGTAGGCCACATTTTCTTCATACATCTGTAAACAGGCATTTAGGCTCCTTCCACATCTTGGCTAACACTACAGTCAGCATGGGTGTACAAGTATCTGTTTTGAGATCCTGTTTTGGATATATACCCAGAAGTGGGAATGCTGGATCATATGGTGGTTTTTAATTTTTTGAGGAACTTCCATGCCGTTTTCCATAGCAGCTGTATCATTCTGTAGTTCTGGCAGCTGTGTGCAGGGAAGGATTCCCTTTTTTCCACATCCCTGCCAACACTTGTGTTCCGTGTATTTGATAATGGCCATCCTTACAGGTGCGAGGTGATAATCTCACTGTGGTGATTATTTCCCAGATGGTTAGTGATGTGAAGTGCCTTGGCCTATGCTTGTTGGTCATTTTTTTTTTTTTTAATATGTTCTTTGGAGAAATGTCTATTCAAGTCCAGTTTTTAATGAGGTTTTATTGTCGTTGCATTGTAGGCTAATCCTCCTATAAGGACTCCAGTCAGACTGGATTATGGCCCATCCTGACATTCATATTTACCTTAATCACCCCTTTAAGTTCCTGATCTCCAAATGCATTCATGTTCTGAGATACTGAGGGTTAGCATGTCAACATATGAACTTGGAGGTGGGAGTGACACAATTTAGCCAATAACAGAGACATTCCAGTGGCATCTGTTCAGGGAATAAGCTTTTTCATTCTACCATATGAGCATTATGATAACGTATATAAATTGTCTATTACAGTGCCAGGCACACAGATTTTCTGTATGTGTGCGTGTGTGTGTGTGTGTTTTAAGAAGTAACATTCTACAGATGTTCCCTTCCTGAGGCTTCTCTCTGCACCCTCAGAAAATGGATTCCCCATTATTAATTTGGTACATATCCAACTTCTTTGTATTTCAATTATATGTACACATATACATACATATATTTATAAAATTATTTTGTGTGGTTTTCACATTTTACATAAATGTCATGCTGTACTTAATATTTTACAACTTGTTTTTTCCTCTCCAAATTTTGTCTTTGAGATCTGCTCTTGTGCGTGTAGTGAAAATAGCGGCCCATCGTATGAATGGGCTCAACTCTGTATGTTCGCCATCTGATGGGGGACATTTAAGGTTGTTCCCAGTTTTTCTCTTTTATAAATAATGCCACAGTGGACATCTTTGAACTCATTCTACTGGGCATCTGTACCAGGATTTCTGTAGGGTAGAATTAATGGATCATAAAGTATATGCATTTGTAATTTTTTTTATTTTTTATTTTTTAAAAATTTTTTTTTTCAACGTTTTTTATTTATTTTTGGGACAGAGAGAGACAGAGCATGAACGGGGGAGGGGCAGAGAGAGAGGGAGACACAGAATTGGAAACAGGCTCCAGGCTCCGAGCCATCGGCCCAGAGCCTGACGCGGGGCTCGAACTCACGGACCGTGAGATCGTGACCTGGCTGAAGTCGGACGCTTAACCGACTGCGCCACCCAGGCGCCCCGATGCATTTGTAATTTTTATTGGTATATGAAGGTTTCCATTTTTCTATAGTCACCAGTGCCTGTTATATGTTACAGTTTTACCAGTATTATTTGTACCGTCTTATTGATAAGTTTGGTTTTGTTTTAGAAATTACTTGAGTTGGGAGTTCTGTGATATCTTTGAAGTGATTTGTGGGCTGATAGCCACTTCCCCTTATTGCTTTCCTGAGAAGAAAAAGAATCAAGACAATGATAATGGCAAAGTAGCATAGGGGACGGAGCCCTGGACTTTTGAGTCAGAGCCCTGATTTCAACTCCTGGTTCAAGAGCATAAAATGAGTTCAAGAATATCTACCCTGCCTAATTCACACATAAGATTGTTGTCACAATTCAGTGAGAGATTATTTGACAGAGCAGTTCTGCAAACTATAAAGCAATAGCTAAAGTATTGTGAAAGAAGTAAAACAATTTTGTTTCCTAAATTTGTAAAGGTTATTGTAGGCTACTACTTTATAGCTTGTTCGTACCTAGGTGAGCGAAATGGAAAAGATTATCTCTCGTGCAGGTATTATGAACATTCTCCTTGGAGGAGGGAAGTGGGAGTGTGGGAGGTGGGCATGAATGAGGGGGTACAGTCAATCCATGGCCATTTGGGGGAGCTGGTTTCAAGCTAGAAGCCTTATCCAGAGGTTGGCCCACTGTTTCCATTGCTTTTCTACAAACAGTGAGCTGGAGAAGGATGGCTGCACTGCTCTCAACACTCACACTGTCAGCCCCTTGGAGAAGATTAAACAGTACCAGGCTGGACAGACCGTGATTTGCTTCTTGAAGAAGGTGAGTAGTGCACACCTTGCAGTGTGATGCTTCCTTCTTTCAGAAGAAAGTGGGGGAGGAGCTGGAGACAAAGGCCATTAGCACTAGACATTTGAGTCTGTTTGCTACCATGCCGGTTTGTGGAAGACCAGAAGCCCTAATGGAGGAGCTAAACATGAAACAATTAGCAAGCAACTCACAATTCAGCATGTTTATAGATTAATTGTACAAAAGGGAAAGAGCAATATAGAGCAAGATTTAAAGTGAATGTGCCGTTGGATTCTAGATGCTTGCCTTTGATAAAGTTCAAGTGCAATGCAAAATAATGCATACCTGGGTGCCAGATTATGTGTTCTAATCCCAAGTGGAACAGGAGTTTAAGAAAGGAAGAGATAGTGAAAACTGTAGCGGTTGGGATGTATCAGAAAAAAAGTTGGATGGGGCTTGACCTTGAGGGATAGCTCCTCTTCATTGCTGCCAGATTCTTCTTTCATAAGCATTCTAGCTGGGCATGTCACTGATGCTTGATCCCTATAGTTACCTATTGTCTGTAGGTGGGGTTCATCAACCCCCAAGCCTTAGAGGTGTACTTAAGGCTCTTCATAATCTGACCTCATATACCTTGTGTTCCAGTCACCCTGGAAACCTCCTTTTTCCCTTCTTGTCTTTACCCAGAGTACCCTCTCTTCCTACAACCCTTTATGGCCCAGCACAGATAATCTCCCCATATTACTCGTTCTTCTATTTATTCCTATAGCATATTTCTGTTGCTCTGGTTCTTTGCATATTTATTTGACTTACTCTTTGTAGACTCTAATCTTGAAGGTGGGGTTTGGTTTTTATTTATCACTGTGATGCCATGTATATAGTGGTTGCTTGATAAATGTCTTGTTGAATTGACTTAGAAAATTGGGGGTCTGTGTTTAGGGCAGGACCCTATAAACAGCGAAGGATCAAAATTTAAATTGATTTAGGGGCACTTGGTGGCTTAGTTGGCTGACTGTCTGGCTCTTGATTTTGGCTCAGGTTATGATCTTGTGGTCTGTGGGGTCAGGGCCCGTGTTGGGCTCTGTGCTGGCAGCATGGAGGCTACTTGGGATTCTGTGTCTCCTTCTCTCTGTCCCTCCTCCCACTGGTGCTCGCTCGCTCTCTCTCTCTCAAAAATAAATAAATGTTAAAAATTAAAAAATAAAAAGAAATCACGTGTTGAGCCCTGGAGAGGATTAACCGTTATTGGGCACAGCTGAGCTTGGAGAAGGCTGCAGCGGTCACTGGAATTGTTCCTGCTGCTTAAAGCCATCTCTGAGGTCATTTTAGCCTTCTTATCAACTGAGGCACCAGGAGGGATGCATGGTCAGCTAGCCTAGCAAAGGCTCAGAGCTAGACTCTGAGTGAAGCCTGAGAAGTGAGAGAATGGCAAAGGCAGTGGGGTGTAGAGGTTGGATTCCTGTCCCTTGGGAACAGGGCCCCTTCAACCCTGTGATTTTAGGAGAGTCTGTGTTTTAATGAAGGGAAAAGAGATGTTTATATCCATCCCATCCCATCCCATTCCATTTCCCTTCCTGTTTTTTTTCTCTAGTACAACGTGGTTAAGAAATGGCTTGAGGTGGAGATTGCTCCAGACATCCGGGGGAGGATTCCCTTGTTGCTCACTTCTCTCAGCTTCAAGGTCAGTGTGCTTGAGATCCCTGGAGAGGAAACCCAGGCTCCCTAAGCTCGACTCAGAGTCTGGTATATGTTTGCAGTGGGTACAGGAAACCATGTACTTATTCAGGGAATGGTTTGGGAGATACTTGATATAGAGACTTAAGTGCTGTAGTTTTGGATAACTGACAGTAGTTTTAGATAAATGACAGACCTCTCTTTAAACATGAAAGGACTTTTCTTGTCCTTCCAGGTTCTGAAACATCCAGATAAGAAGTTCCGGATTGGCCAGGCCCTGAAGGCTACAGTGGTTGGCCCAGATTCTTCCAAGGCCTTCTTGTGTCTCTCCCTTATAGGTGTGGTGATGAATGCCTGGTCAGGGAAGGGAGGGGGTAGAAAGGAGTGGGAAAGAGTCGTCAGGTAGTGTCCGGGTTTAAGGATGTCTCAGGTATTGGGGTCCTCAGAAAGCCCAGTGTAGTATGTGCCTTCTGGGAACACTTTTTCTCTTGAGGCTTTGTTCTTTGGCCTGTGTCACTCTGCTACTGTCTGAGTCACCTTTACCAACAGAGTTGGTTTTCTCAAGTGTCTCAGGAAGGGTTGTCTACCACATGGCCCTGGGATTCCTGACTACATGGCATGGTAATGTGGGTCTTCGTGATCATTCTGGTCCACCCAGCCTGTGGTTGGCCAGCATTCCACCTTCTTTCTTGGCTCACTTTCTCTTCCCTGAATCTGGTTCATTCTCCTACCAGGTCCTCACAAGCTTGAGAAAGGGGAAGTGGCCATGGGCCGAGTGGTGAAGGTGACTCCCAAGGAGGGGCTGACTGTCTCCTTCCCCTTTGGGAAGATGGGAACTGTTAGTATATTTCACGTGAGTGACTCCTACTCAGAGATGCCCCTGGAAGACTTCATCCCCCAGAAGGTTGTCAGGTAGGCCAAATTTTTTGTGTTTTTTCCCTTTTCAGCTCTATGTGGGGTTATAGATTTCTTTTTTTAATTTTTACGTTTATATTTACTTATTTTTAATGTTTATTTATTTTTGAGAGAGGAAGAGAGAGTGTGACTGGAGGAGGGGGACAGGGAGAGGGAGACACAGAATCTGAAGTAGGCTCCAGGCTCTGAGCTATAGCACAGAGCCCAATGTAGGGCTTGAACTCACGAACCACAAGATCATGACCTGAGCCAAAGTTGGACGCTTACCCAACTGAGCCATCTGGGCACCCCTAAATTTCTCTTTTTTAAAAATATAGATGTGAGGGGTATCTAGGTGGCTTAGTTGGTTAACTGTCTGAACTCGATTTTGGCTCAGGGGCTGTGTCAGGCTCCGAGCCCAGTGCAGAGGCTACTTAAGATTCTTCCTCTCTCTCTCTCTCTCTCTCACTCTGCCACCCCCCCCCCCCCACTGCCCCTCTCCCCAGTTTGCCCACTCATTTGCTTTCTCTCTTTAAAAAAAAAAAAAGACAGAAAGAAAGTATAGATGTGATAGGTGATTTTGTACCAGAAAAAATAGTATGAAAAAAAAGACAAGTTTTGTTTTGAGAGAGTGCAAGTGGGGCAGGAACAGAGTGAGAGGGACAGAGGATCGAAGCAGGCCCTGTGCTGACAGCGGAGAGCCTGATGTGGGGCTCGAACTCATGAAATGTGAGATCATGACCTGAGCCAAAGTCAGACGCTCAACCGAGGTGCCCCAAAGAAGAAAAGTTCTGATGCTCCCCTCTTTTTCCACCACTTTTCACCATTATACACCTTGGTCTCTATTCTTCAGGACTTTGTAGGTATAATTTTCTTCTATGTAATAATAGAATTTCATTTGATATATAGTCTGCAACTTGCTTGTTCTCTCATAGCAGTTTATCGTGGACTTTTTTCTTTTCCTGTGCTAGTATATCTAAATTTACTTTGTTCTTTTACCTTATTTTTAACATTTCTTGGTCTTTCTTTCTTTCTTTAGTCATTATCTAAACCTCTGTTGATGGATGTAATGTTGAAGTGAATATCTTTGTGCATATGTTTGGACACGAACACAAGTATATCTGTGAAGTAAATTCCCAAAAGTAAAATTAATGGGCCAAACAATGTTATACATTTTGCCAAAATGCTCTCTGAAAAGACTGTGCTCATTGACATTCCTGTTAACAATAAATATGACTATTTCTTACATCCCTGTCAAAACTGGCTATTCTTGATATTTAGTCTCAGCCATTGACTAGGCAAAAATTGATCTCTCATTTTGGTGTGCAGTTCTCCTACTGTCATTTTCCCTCTTGGTTGGCTTTCTTTGCTTGTCCAAGTGGCTTGCTTGTTTTCCTATTGAAGCATTCATCTTTTTAATGAGAAAAAATTGATCTATAGGTGTTCTCTGCAGAAAGATAGTAACCTTTTGCAGATGGGAGCTGCTTTATGGGGTATTTTTTGTGCACTAAAATGAGCCTGGTTCAGAGTTTTAAAGTCATTTGATAGGGCGAATAAATTAGCATTGAAGAGGCGGACTTCGGCCTGACATAGTACAGACTTCTGAGACTCCAAGTTGACTAACAGTGGAGCAGAGGCCTTGAGGAGACGGGCTGGAAAGTCATAATGCTCTTTCCCACCTCAGGTGTGCCAGCCCCTAGCACCTGCATAATAAATTCACAACCACTTATCTGAGCTAAACAGCATAGAGATAACCAGGGCCTAGGAAAAGAAAAGGAATGAGAAATCCAGGGTCATCTCTGCTTTGCCTCTTGGGCTTACAAATGCAGGTGTGGCAGTGCCTGGGTGGTTCAGGTGGTTAAGTGTCCGACTTCAGCTCGGGTCACGATCTCACCGTTCATGGGTTTGAGTCCCACGTCGGGCTCTGTGCTGACAGCTCAGAGCCTGGAGCCTGCTTTGGATTCTGTGTCTCCCTCTTTCTCTGCACCCCCTCAAATAAATAAACATTTTTAAAAAATGCAGATGTGACTTTTAGCAAAGTATTTAATTTTAATACATTTTATTGTAGCCAAACCTGTGAGTCACGTTCAGTTGTGATTTATCTGTCCCATGTGGATAATAAATTAATTGCCTAAATGTAGATGATCCCTCAAGGTCCCCCCTGCTTTGGGAATGAGGATGCTGTGGGCTAGGAGGCAGGTGTGTGTCATGGGAAAACTTTGGACTGTTGCTGAGATCCTTTCTACTGCTAAGATTCTATATTTTGAAATTGCAACTTTGGGTTGCTAAGTGCTGTTTTCAATGAACGAAGTTTGGAAACCTTAACCAAGGAGTAAACTCTGCTTTCCCTCCTGGAAGCCTCCCCTGCTTAGGACTCACTGATCTGTTATCCTCTGATCTGCTGCCGTGATCCTGCCCTAACACCTAGGTCGTCACAGGTCATGGTTTCCGGTGGTTAGTGGCTGAGATTGCACACTGCCAGGACCCAGAGTCAGGCTGGTGACACCTCCTGAGTACCCACCACATGGCTCTGTGTCTCTTCCTAAGGGCTCCATGCCCCCTCTCATTTTCTACTCCCAGCACCTTTGTTGAGCAAGAAGAGTAGGTAGTGATTGACTAGTAAACTGAGGCTCAGGGAGGTGACTTGTGCAGAGTCCCTCAGTACGTTCTTGACAGAATGAAGAACAGAGCCCAGGTGTCATGTCCCCTCACTCTTGCTTGTTGGTCAGCCTTGTGGAGAGGAGGCTGAGTCCCTCTGCTGTTTCCTGGGATGCTGAAAAGTCAACATCTCTTTTTGCTCTCATTCCAGGTGTTACGTCCTGTCTGCTACAGACCATGTATTGACTCTGTCGCTGCGATCGTCTAGGTGAGTGTCTGTGGTGGAGACAAGGAAGGCACTGAGGAAAGGCTGCACAGAACTTTGAGCTTCCCCCCTTTCTTCTCTGCTTGTGCACTTTCTACCTTGCCCCATCTTTACCCAGAAAAGCTGTGGCCATTCACATTGCCACAAGAACGTGTCTGCTCAGACTCTTGCCGCCCAGGGCAAGGTTCAGACATCTGAATGTGGTATTCAAGGTGGCCACACAGTGGCCCTGGAAAGGGAAGATGATCTGGTTCCCAGGGTTCCGTAGTTAGTGGCATGTCGTGAAGTGGATTGGCCTGAAGTCAGCTCGTTCCATGGTTAGAAATGGATGTTTCAGAGGCCAAGGCTGACAGGACTTCAGGAGAGAGTGGGGCTGGGCTCTGAGGTTGTCATATCCTACAGTCAGGTCCAGAGTTATATTCTTGGATGTAGAGTTTGATTATCACAAGTGAGTTGGGAGTGGATGGGGAAGGGAGGGTTGAGGTATGTGTACATAATAAGCCTTTCATTCTTAGGACAAACCCGGAGACGAAGAGCAAAATAACTGATGCTGAGATTAACTCCATCCAGGATATTCAGGAAGGGCAGCTCCTGAGGGGCTATGTGAAGTCTGTCCAGCCGCACGGTGTGCTCTTTGGGTGAGTGAGGTGGAGCGTGGGGGCGTGGGCCAAACACGATGCCCTCCCCGGCCTGTGCTGGTCCGTGGTCTGTGGTGGTCCTTGGTCACCTCCTCTGGAGACAATATGAAGGAAGGGGAGTCAATGAGTTCCCACCAGTTTGTAAATTCTGAGATGTTTTATACTTTTAAAAGCGTTTTGAATTATTCTTACTGGTGTTTTGGACACCAAAGAGCATGGCATATCCAATTTCAGTTTTCAGTTCATTTGGTTTTTCTTTGGTTTGGTGTTTGATGGTGATTTGTAACTGTTCAGTGAAATCACATGACGTTCACAACCACAGATAGCACAGCGTTCTGTGCTACGATTTCCCCATTTTCATCTCCTCTGGCCATTCGTGATAGATGCATTTTGGTGCTCTGGTGTGGGATGGAAAATGCCCTTCGGTCCCATCTTCATTTATGCCTGATAGTTTTTTCTAGTTTACAGAGCTCTTTTTATCCTTGTGAATGCCAGGAACTTGAGTGTGTCATAAATCCTTGTCACAACTTGGGTCCCTAGGAAAGTGGAGGCACTAGGCTAGGCTGGGACTCTCTTGTATTTATGACCACAGGACTCTTTTTTTTCTTTTTTAATTTATTTTTAATGTTTTAAAAATGCTTATTTATATTTGAGAGAGAGTGTGTGAGCAGGGAGGGGCAGAGAGAGAGGGAGACAGAATCCCAAGCAGGCTCCATGCTTTTCAGCACAGAGCCCAGTGCAGGCCATGATCTCACAAACTGTGAGATCATGACCTGAGCCGAAATCAAGAGCCGATGCTTAACTGACTGAGCCACCCAGGCACCCCTGTGACCACACAACTCTTGTCTCTCTCCTGTCAGCCTCGGCCCCTCTGTTGTGGGTTGGGCCCAATACCCACATGTCTCCCAGTACAGCCCGTCCAAGAAAGCCCTTTATAACAGATACCTCCCGGAAGGGAAGCTGCTTACAGCCAAGGTCCTGAGGTAGGTGTCTTCCCCACCCCCGTCGCCCTCTTTTCCGAGGAGCCCTGGGAGGAGATTCAAGAGGTAAACTAGACTTAACGCCTCAGGTAGTGTTGGTGCAATGTTCAGCTGAACAAAATCCCATTGTTTGGAGCCTTCTACTTCCGCCCCAGCCTCAGCTCCTAGAAGTTGACGTGGAGACTTTTTTCTGCATCGGCACTTGTTGGGGACAGAGTAAGGGGACATCAGAGCTGCCCCCTGTGTTTTACTATTCAGCATGGTAAAAGGCACAGGTCATTCCAAAGAATACTGAACGGATTGCAAGTAGGTAGGACAGGGCCCGGAAAACTGGACTGATCAGGAGAGAAAGGCCTGGGCTGTTTGCCGAGCCCGCTGTCCTCTGTTGTCCTCATTGTCCTCCCTCCTTGTTGTAGCCTGAACCGCCACAAGAACCTGGTAGAGCTTTCATTCCTCCCCGGTGACACTGGGAAGCCGGACGTGTTTCCCGCCTCCCTAGGACTGCCACTTCTAAAGCAAGAGGAGAGGAAAATGGAGGCAGAGGAGCAAGAGCACAAAGGAGAAGAAGAGCAGAAGAAGAAGAATCAGAAAAGGAAGGGGAAGAAGAACGAGGAAGGGCAGGAGGCAGTGCGGCCGCCTGGCAAGGAGAAGAGCGAGTCCCAGAAACCGCAGGCCAAGAAGCAGGGCAAGCGGCCACGCCGGGAGCCTGCAAGTGAACAGGTACGTCCCTCAGGGAGGATGGCCTCCCTCACGGGCACAGGAGAGCATTTCAGAGCCAGCCAGACGCCACGTGGCCTTCTCTTAGACCGAGAGCAGTGTGAGTTTGGAGCCGGGCGCTGGGTGGTGCCAACAGGGGCAGAGGAGGGGGCGTTGCCCCAGGCCGCCAGCGGGTTCCCCTGGGCGGGAAGGGTGACTCGCCATCTTTCCCTCTTGTCATCTCAGGAAGGAGTGAAGAAGAAGCAGAAGAAAGCTGCTCCGTCAGAGGAAGACGACAGTGGTGTTGAAGTGTATTATCGGGAAGGGGAAGAGGAGGTGGAAGAGAGGAGTGTGCTGCCCAAGGTGAGGGTCAACATTGATGGAGAGAGGAGGCAGCCCTGGGGAGGGAAGCCCTTGGTCTCCTGCCTCCGAGCTAGGCAGTTTCTGGCCCACCCTCTTCTCTCACTTCTTGTAAAATATGACCAGGTGGGGCCACTGCTTTATCCAAGGAGTGGGCTGCATAAAAGAAATTCTCATCAGTATTTATTGAGTGGAGCTGAATTAAATTAGTGGGATGGGCAGATAAAGGGGAGGCTTAACCTTTCCTGAACCTGCATCCCCTTCTGAAAGATGGGGACAGTACCATTAGGACTGAGGAAGGGCTGCCCAGACTGTAGGTACTAACATCCCTACACCCCGGAACGCTTCTCATATCTCTGTCTTGTCTCTACTATCTCCTTACACGTGTATGGCACTTTATACACAGATGTGTATATATGTATCCATATGTATGCTGCTGGTGGTGGTGGATTGTTTTCTTGTTTTTTGGTTTTTTGCAGACATATGTCTTAAAAGCTCATTGCCTAAATAAATCTATTTACAAGAAAAGCTTTCACATCACTACTATGGTTTCTCCAGTGGAGCGGGCCTAGCCTGGCCCTGGGAGGGAGCAAGGGTCTCTGGGCCTGGTGGGAGCCCCTGCTCCTCCAGGTGGGATGGGGTCAGAACAGGGTGCAGCCCGAGCTGAGTGCTTTCCTCACACACCTCTTGTGCTCCTTCAGGGGAAGCCAACCAGGCCAGCAGAAGTGCCCCGGCTACAGCTGTCCTCCGGTTTCATTTGGGATGTGGGGCTAGACTCTCTGACCCCGGCCTTACCACCTCGAGGAGAGAGCTCAGACAGTGAGGAGGACGACAAGCCACAGCAGTCCACGGTGTCGTATTTTGCAGGGGACCCCTTGGTGCTAGTCTCTCTTTGCTCTCTCCTGGCCTGGGTGTCCCTCCTGGCAGGGCGGGGCAATCTCAGGCCGGGGAGTATTTACAGAGCTCACTGACCGCCCTGCCAACTCTTGGCTTCAACTGCAGACCTCTGCAAGGGTCTGGGGAGCAGATTACTCACTAACTTTTGTGCCTTCTGTAGCAGAAGAGGAGCAAGAAGGAAAGGATGTTGGAGAAGCAGAAGGCAGAGAAAGAGCTGTCCCGCATTGAGGAGGCACTGATGGATCCCGGGCGACAGCCAGAGTCCGCAGATGATTTTGACCGACTCTTGCTGAGCTCCCCCAACAGCTCCATCCTGTGGCTGCAGTACATGGCCTTCCACCTGCAGGCCACAGAGATCGAGAAGGCCCGGGCCGTGGCTGAGAGGGCTCTCAAGACCATTTCCTTCAGGTCTTGGCCTTGTCCTCCTGCTTTGGTGGGGGGGTGGCTCTTGAAAGGGAGGGCTGTGTCTCCGCCGGCCACAGAGCTTGCCGCCTGTGGGTCATTTCCTCTTCGGCAGGCCGACAACAGTTTGGGTGCCCGCCACCCGCACCCATGGGTTCCCAGGCTTTGTCTCATTGCTGCGCCATCTGTGGAACAGATCTGCTCATTAATATTTTATAGTCTCCTTCACTGAAGTGGCTAAGGGTTTACAGGAGTCCCTACACTGAAATAAGGGACCTAACTTGGAGCAGAAGTAGAACAGGGGAAATAACTCCACATACCTGGGTGTGGACACTCTCGGTGACCATTTCCAGGCACAGGGTAGAGTGAGTTTTCTGACAGCTAAGAGGAGGGATGGTGATCCTTTGCTTCATTCTCTTAGTTTGGAGAGAGAGACCAGAAGATTCTGCTCCTTCCTGCCCAAACATCTAGCCAGTTTAAGATTTAGTGGACTTCCTTTCTAGGAATGGAGGCAGATGCCAGGGGAACCCCCACAGTCAGGGGCTGGCGTTCTGCTTCTGTGTGAGCTGCAGTGGGGACTGGGCCTCTCAGGGTTCTCACTAGGGGCTGGAAACTGAGGATGTGTATAGAGCCAGGGAACGAAGAAATAGTTCCAGTCTGCATCCCTGGGCAGTAGTGGGGGCTTTCTTGGGCTGAGGTGATGGAGCTCATGTGCTGACTTTCTCTCCAGAGAGGAGCAGGAGAAGCTGAATGTATGGGTGGCTCTGCTGAATCTAGAGAACATGTACGGCTCTCCGGAGTCACTGACCAAGGTCTTTGAGCGGGCTGTGCAGTACAATGAGCCTCTCAAGGTCTTTCTCCATCTGGCTGACATCTACACCAAGTCAGAGAAATTCCAGGTAGGAGTCTGATCTGGGTGGCCCGCTGCCAGAGGGTCCTTAGCTGCTCAGAAACTAACTCCTAGGAGTCACAGAGGCAGCAGGGAAGTCACAGGGATGAATTCCCCCATTCTGGATACAGCCCTGCCACAGGCTTGCTATGTGTCATCTGGGCCCTAAGTTGTTTGGCTTCTAAGTGGGCGGAGTCATTTCCTCCCCCCTCCACTTTAGGACTGCAGCCGGCAGTGGAAGGAAGTGAAGGGACAGCTGACCCCTGGTGTATATCCCTTGGGTTTACAGCCACGAGGCAGCAGCTCGGCGGAGTGTCCCTTTTCTGTCTCTCCTGTGCCCCCATGTTGTTCTCACCTCTCTTCTCCTGTTTGGACTTCCATGCAGCACAGGATTGATAGGGAGACTCCCCACCTGTAAGGCTCCTTCATGTGTTCTGTGAACCTCTCTGCTTCCCTCAGGCACCTAGAATTGGGCCTGCACAATGACTGGAGTTGGAGGCTACGTCTAGCCTCTCATGAGCATAGCTGCTGCCTGTCTCTGTTGTATAACACTCTGTAGCTTACCTTTTCTTTCCCACAGGAAGCTGGTGAGCTCTACAACCGGATGCTGAAGCGATTCAGGCAGGAGAAATCTGTCTGGATCAAATATGGTGCCTTTCTTCTGCGGAGGGGCCAGGCTGGGGCCAGTCACCGTGTGATGCAGCGAGCCCTGGAGTGTCTGCCCAATAAAGAGCGTGAGTGTTCGTCCCCACCTTCCAGCCTGATTCCGGATCACATTAGGCTCTCTGATATCTGGACGTAGGGATTGGGGGTTTTCTCTGAGGGGGGTGTGGTGTTGGGAAAGCCTAGTGGAGGGCATATAACTATTTTTCTATTGATTACATGCTCATGGACGTAACCGTGTGTTGCATTTCAGATGCTAAACTTCAAAGATGAAGGAACAAAAAACAATTAGTGCTAACTTCGTTGCCCCTGCCCCCTCTCCCTACTGGGCCCAGAGAGACTCTCCAGTCGAAGTCATAGATCAGTACCCGTCTGTGTATTTGCCCCTAAACTGCCCCACTGTCCCAACTGTCATCTTGGAACCTGGGAGCAGGGAGTCAGGGGTCAGACGGTGTCTGACATGTAGCACATTGTGCTGTGGTGAGGGGTCTGTCTGCTTTGTGTATCTGAGCTGTCCTCTCCCTGCAGATGTGGATGTGATTGCCAAGTTTGCCCAGCTGGAGTTCCAGCTAGGGGATGCGGAACGGGCCAAAGCCATTTTTGAGAACACACTGAGCACCTACCCAAAGCGCACTGATGTCTGGTCGGTTTACATCGACATGACCATTAAGCATGGCAGCCAGAAGGAAGTCCGGTGAGAGGGGAAGACAGATCGGGGCTGATTTAATTGTGGGGATTGGGGGACGTTGGCCAAGTGGATAAGTTTTAGCCCCACAGTCAGCTTCCAGGATCCCCGGTTCTCTTACACTCTCTGAAGAACATCTTTGACGTGACATACCAGGTCCTGTGGCATTCACTTTGCAACCTCTTTTTCTGTATCTGGAACCTGGGGTGGGTGGTAGGCTCGTCCTGGTGTGGGAGTCAGGAAATTTGGGTTTCCTGCGTAATTCATTGTACCTGCTTCTGGTGATAGAGAATGTTCATGGGCTTGCTGTTGTCGCCTGTGTCTCCACAAGGCAGAGAGGATTAGGGATGGATGGATTGAGGTCAGAAAGAGCTAGTGCCTTGCCCAAGCCTGTGGGTGTTTGATCTAGAAAGAGGGTGGCAGTCTATCTTCGCATGGACACCTTAGGACTTTAAAATGGTAATGAATGTAAAGACAGATGTGAGAGTGCTGGAAAACAGCCTGGCTCCAGGGCCAGAGGGCGAGTGGGTGACAGCTAGCCAGCAGTCGAGTGGCCGGGGCCAACAGGCAAATGCTGCCTTGCTCTTCCTCACAGGGACATCTTTGAGCGGGTCATTCATCTCAGCCTGGCTCCCAAGCGAATGAAATTCTTCTTCAAGCGCTACCTAGACTATGAGAAACAACACGGCACTGAGAAGGACGTGCAGGCCGTGAAGGCGAAGGCCCTGGAATACGTGGAAGCCAAGAGCTCCGTGTTGGAGGACTAGTGGCCCGCGGGCCTCAGATGGCCACTGTCGGCAGGGGTCAGCCCTGGCGAATCTCAGGCGCGTGGGCAGCTGAAAAGCTGTGTTGTCTGAGGACTCTTATTTAAGTGTTGCTTTTTCTGCAGCACCTTTTAGGGTAATCCTGTCAGGATGGAAAAGAACTTGAGCTTTCTTAGTCTGCCTTTTTGCTTGTTTTATTTTAAGTACTAGTTTACTTCATTTGTACCCTTTTCTGAGGCTGCTCAGTGGTTGTAGACAGCAGACTCTTGGACCCCTAGAAAAGTTGAGGTGCTCTCTTTCCTGGGAGTTTGCTGGGGACAGGAATGGAGGGGCTAACTTCTGATGACCTGGTGGTCAGGATCTCACTCTGGCCCAGCAGGCTCTTGGTCCAACTAGAGGGGGTCAGCAAGATCCAGGGAGTGGGCCTCCTCCCCTAGGCTGAGTCCCGCAGCCTGCGCTCAGCTAGCACTTGTGCCCTTTTGTGGACTCAGTGAGGCTGGGACAGGAGGATGAAGGCAGACCCCAGAAAGGGCAGTTGGGGAACCCGGGTACCTGAGAGGAAAGCCACAGGTATTGACATGAACCACCTGGGAGGTTTCCTCCCAGGCCCACCAGGCCCAGATTATCCAGACTCTCCTAAGTTAGGTGCCTCATTTGTGAAATGGGGTCAAAAAGTCCTACTTGGAATAGTGGTGGGGCCGGGTAGTTAGGAGGCTCGGTGAGGACCTAGATTGCTGTGCTGTGTGAGTTGGGGAGACCACAGTTTTTCTGTGTCTCCCTATAGCCCCGATGGGGAGAGATCCTTGGATGGAGGGCATTGATTGGCGGGATGATTTTCCTTGAGACCTGAGGGAAAGGGGACATTTTGGGTCCACCACACCCATGCCTCCCTGGGACCCTTGTAAATTTCCCAGAAAGGTGGTTTCCATCTCCTTTTGTAATAATCCTGTATGTTCCAGAATTCTTGGAGGCCAGCAGACTCAGTTGTAGAGGCCAGTTCTTTTCTGGCTGGTCTTAAGGGGATTAAACGTTTTCTTTGGCAGCGCTTTAAATGTGCTGAGAACTGGAGAGCTTTCCTATGGGAAGTGACTGGGTTGAATGCTGGGAAGCAGGACAGGGACAAGGAGAGCATCAAAGGTTTTAGAGATGGTGGAGGCGATCAGACAAGGGTGGGCATGTGTGGGTGGTGGGGAGAGGCAGAGCTGGGGCTATCCTGGTTTTTGGTCATTAGCACTAAGTTATAGGAGCTAGTCTACCCTCCTGAGTGAGTGTTGGGTCTTTTGACTCATGGAATTTAAGGTGATCTTCCATCTGAGACAGGCCAGGCTTCATCTGTTCCCCAGATCAAATCAGATAACTGAATCTAACTATCAAGACATCATCAGCCGTAGGGCCTTCCCACATGTGGGAACATTTGGCTTTCCCTGCACCCCTGCCCTCCCTTCCATCCATTTTAATTTTGCTCAGAGTCTTTCTATCCCCCCCCCACCCCCCCCCACCCCCCGCCAATCCCAAGGGGATGGGATTTGGGCCTGTCTCCGTGACCACCAGCCTGCTGTGGCATAGCCCATCCAATAATGCAGACACCAAGCTACTCGTTTATACTAGGGACAACTTTATCAAAAATTTTAAGTATATAAAATAAAGCCAGAGGCTTACATTGGAGGGCAGCTTCCTGGCTGAGCACTGCTGAGCCAGGTATCCGCGTGCAATCACACATACGGTAAGTGCATGATCCTGCACAAGGATATCACGCTCACCTGGCTCTGCTGGCCGGGGCTTCCCAGCTTGGGAGTCCCACCGGTAAGCAGTTGTCCACATCATAGTTAATTAAGGCTCGGTTCTGGGAAAGGGCCTTTTCCCCAAAGCGGTTGACCAAGTGTTTGGTGGCAGCAGGACAGGGCGTTTCTTCAGGTCTGAGAGCCTTGCTGTCGGAGCAGACCACGTTGTCCACTAGCTCTCCACACCCCAGGGTGCTTTGTGTTCCTTGTTTCTGACCTGTTTCCCCAAAAAGTTAAAAAAAAAATCATCCCCTTCTGATGCTGTGAGCAGGCGGTGGAGTTCAGTTTGAGTCCAGGCACCGTCACGGGCAAAGAGTGCGGGAACCGGTCCTTCAGGAGGCCACCAGGGCCATCTCCACGGTTTCTGGTGCCGTGCCGTTGCCCGCCAGACCCTGGGCCCACTTGTGCAGGCGGCTGTAGAGCGGGAGGCCCTGGTTCTCGCGGTACAGATAGACGCCTGTGATGGCGTTCCACTGTGGCCGAGGCTGGGTGCCTTCCACGGGGAACCTGGCCACCAGCTCCTCGTCGTCCTTGTCGAGCGCCACAAAGCCGAAGAAGCGGCGCACGTTGTTGGCGGCCAGCACCCGCGAGTGCACCTCGGCCGTGCGCTGGAAGAGCTGGTCCTCGTTGGCGCGGTACTGTGCCCAGTAGGCCTCCTGGCGGTAACTGAGTGGTGAGCAGTAATGCTTGAGGCACTTGGTCAGGAACACCAGGATGGCCACCATGCCGATAAGCAGCCACCCGAAGAGCTGGCCAGAGAAGGGGCAGGGTTGAGGAGGGGCAAGGAGCTGCCTCGACCCTCACCCGCCCCAGGAGGAAGTGGGAGGAGCTGGTCAGAGGGCTCCGGCTGGGTTGGGCTGGGCCGAACCGAACCTCAGCCACAACCCCCCTGAGGGCAGATCCTACTCCTAGAAGGAAAACCGGCCGTTATGGCTGTGATTCCACTTCTTTGTCCTCACTCCCTTGAACTCACTTTCTCTGTTGTGTTTTGTTTGTTTGTTTAGAAAATCCTGTGCTCTCCTTGTGTCCCTCATCCCTTGCTGTTCTTAGTTAATACTCCTAGCTGTGTTTTCTGCCCCCGTCTCTGCCCTTGTTCTCTCTCCCCAGGCTGACCTCTGCTCCTTCAGAATTGAGCCACAGCTAAGGCTAGGATCAGGGCAGCAGCCACTGCGTCCTGAGTCAACACCCCTTCCTGGCTTGGGGGACTCCCCTATGACAGCAGCACTTGAAGGCTGACTTCGTGCTGGGCCGGGGTCCTTCCCGGAACAGGAACGTGTCACCTCCTAGCTGACAGCAACCGTTTCATAAGCTTGCAAGGGTTCGTGCTCAATCTGGGTGAAGTAGAGGTTTTTTTTTTTTTTTTTTTTTTTAATTTTTTTTTTTTTTTTAACGTTTATTTATTTTTGAGACAGAGAGAGACAGAGCATGAACGGGGGAGGGTCAGGGAGAGGGAGACACAGAATCTGAAACAGGCTCCAGGCTCTGAGCTGTCAGCACAGAGCCCGACGCGGGGCTCGAACTCACGGACCACGAGATCATGACCTGAGCCGAAGTCGGCCGCTTAACCAACTGAGCCACCCAGGCGCCCCGAAGTAGAGGTTTAATCTGACTGGGATCGAGGCTTAGTCTAAGCCAGAACATTCCTTTAATGTTTACAAGTTGTTTCACCAAGTCCTAACTCAAAGGTTACCCGGCTCAGACACCTGACGCTGACAATCTAGTGCTTTCCTGGAGACCTCAGCCCCTGAGGACAACTCTGCCTTTAAGGCTGGACCATCCCAGCACCTCCCCACCAGCCGTCGCCTAGGGAAGAAAGAGAAACAACTTCCCATTGCACAGCCTTACCTGGGACTCGTACTTGAGCCTGCGGGTGACCTCCTCCCGGAAGCCTGACAGGTTGGCAGGGCCCTCCCCACAAGGGAACCTGGCCAGGATTTCCGTGGCATGGTCTGGTGGGAATCCCTTTTCCCCGGCTGTGAGTGAGGAGGGGTCCACAAACTCGCTGAGAGCACAGACGTAGGCCTCACCGCGCAGCAGGGAGATGACAGACCAGGTCACGGGGGCCACGGCCGCACGGCCCAGGATGGAGCTTAGGAGGAGGAAGTTGGGGGCGGCCGAGCAGTTCTTGGTCCTCCGGTACTGGCACTCGGTAACTAGGTTCCAGGTGTGGTTGTTGAGGATGACACCGATGAGGAAGAGTGCTAGGGCGGGCACACCGATGGCTGTCAGCCCATATAGGTAGTTCCGGGCAGGTGAGCAAGGGCAGTGGAAAGCCACCACAGAGAACAGCTCCTGGCTGCCCACTGTGCCCAGTGCCACCAGCCCATTGAAAATCATCACATCCTTGCTCTTGAAGAAGAGCGATAGGAAGCGGAAGTTCTCTGCAATCAGGGCTGCCATGGTGATGAGTCGGCTGGGGGACCGACTGCAAGGGGAGGTGCAGGCGGAGCCTGGGGTCGATGGTTCCTGGTGGGACTAAGAAGGCGTGCAGGCTGGTAGGCATCTGAAGGCAGGGCGAGGTCTTGCCATCTTAGCCCCTCTAGTGGCTGGCCGAGCGCTCCCTGTGGGACAGTAAGTGACTGATAAATGTGTGCCTCTGAAAACTGAAAGGGTTTGAGGGGATCTTGTGTGGCCAGGCTGGTGAGATGGGAAGGAGACTTGGGGAGCCCCAGGGCCTGGTGGACAGGGTGGTGGCAGCCACTGCTCACTGAGACCCTGCTAGGTGCCAGGTGCTTTCCATCCCTCATTGCCCATGGTCAGGATCTCACTGTGTTGTCATATCCCCAGTGCTTGCAGAGAGGGTGGAGGCTTCCTGAGGGGGAGGGGCTTGCCAAGGTCACATGTAAGTGAGTGGCAGAGATGAGATTCATGCTCAGGTTTGTCTGCCTCAGGCACTCAGGTTCTTGTTACTCCCACAAGCTTCACTTGAAGGAGGGATTAAGAATGGCCTTGTGGCCCTGGGGAATATGGGGTTCCAAGTAGTTCTGATGTGTTAAGGGACCTAGGACTACTTGGAGGGTTTTGTCCTCAAGGACTGTAGCCCATGGGTATAACAGCTGAGTGGGTGTCCTGGTAAAGGACTTGGGCCTGACTCAGTGAGGTGGGGTGGGGTGGGGTGGAGGAAGGGAACTCGGTCAGTGGTAAGCCTGGGGCAGCGTTCCTAGAATTCATGAGAACTTTTCATTTTGGAGACCTCAGCATCTGGACTGGTTTAGGAGATCCTGGCTTTCAATGTACTTCATGACTTTTCTTTGGGTCTCGGTGTCCTCATCTGTGAAAAGAGGCCAAATCATTCTGGCCCTTGCTCTCTCCTTAGCGGTGCTGGGGGGAAAAGAAAGGGGGAAAAGTGATGCCTAATAACTGTTCTGTGTCAGAAACCCCCTACCTCACCCTGTCAAGTCTTTAGGGTGGCTCCCAGAGGTGAGGCAGCTGGCATGTTTCTCCTTCCTGCAAATATCAGGAAACTAAGGTCTAAAGAGGAGTAAGTGCCTTGCTCGAGGCCGTTAAAGTATGGAGGTGCCTGGGCAGGACTTTCGAGCCTGATGTAAGGAGGCTTGGGAAGTGGACAGGGGTGGGTCTAGCTAAGTCAGTCCTCTGTTTTCTTGGCCTCCTGACCTTGCTCTGTGCTCATCCATGAGAGAGCCCTGGTGAACCTTCCATTCCCCACCCATTAGCCCTCCCTTTCTAAGCAGCCTCCCGGGGGGCTGCCCAGCCTGCCAGGGACAGCCTTGATGGGCTAAGGCTTGACCATCCCCACCAGCCCATACCCAGCCTGCTCCGCCATGTGGTACTGGCAGCCTGCCAGGAAGTGGCTGAGGCTCCAGCCACGTTCTGTCCAGACTCCCCTTCCTAGGCTCCACCCACACAAGCAGACATTCCAGGGTGTGGCCCTATGTCCTCCCAATCTAGGGGGTGAAAAAAAGCCCACAGCCAGAAGCAGCCTGGGAGTGGTGGGATGGAGTGGGCAGCAAACAAAGCGGGGGAGACCTGCCCATATTTCCTTCTCTACCTCCTCTGTACCCGCCACCCTTCCTGGTCTCTGCCCAGGTTGCCAGATGGGCCCCCCGGCAGTGACCACGTGGGGAGCCAGGAGCAGGAGGAGGGACCTGACTCCCTCCCACTCAGCCCAGGGCCTCCGGTTGCACTCTCTGGGAAAAAGTTTATAATGTTGCCAGGGATGAATGGGTTAAAGGCAGGCTCCTCTCCCTCTTGCTCTTCCCCTCTTGGCTTCAAGTTTCCTAATGAGCCTTCATGGGGGCCCTGGGTTCAGAAGCTGCCCAAAGTGGGGTACAAGATACCTGAATCCTTGGGGTAGTGAACAGAGAAGAAACCAGGCCATTGGCTGAGACTACCGGCCCTGTCTCGCAGGCCAAGAAGGGGTCACATCTAGGCATGGGTGGGACCTCTGACAACAGCAGTCGGGACAGAAAGTGGGACAGGCTGGGAGGGGCACAACTGGCGGGGCCCAGAGTGAGGAGCCTCGGAGGGGCCTTTCTTCCCAGGACAATCCCTCCGGGTGGCCTTGAGCAGCCCGCCCATCCTCCCCATCCTCCCCGTCACCTGGCACACCCCAGAGAAGGGCCCTTCCTCTTACCTGGGGCCAGTTGCGGGCGACAACCAGTGGCTTCAGCCTCCGCGGGGCGTGGGCCTGCAGGGCGGCCCTGACCCGAAGTGCTTTCGGGCTGTCTTGTGCTTTCTTCTGTACTGGAGCAGGGAGCTGGAGACCAGCAGGGCCTGGGCTGGCCTGGCGCTGTTTTCTAAGAAGTTTTAACTCCAGGAAGAGAAGGAAACAGCAGGATGGAACTCGGGCAGTAGCAGTGAGTGGAAAAACAGCCTCCCTCGGGCGCCAGGCAGGGGAGGGCGGGTGGTGAGGGCGGTGCAAAAGGAGAGGAAGTTGGGCTGCCTGTTTAGCAGCGCCTGGCCCGCGCCTGCCCTCCTGAGCCAGCTGCACACCAGGGGGACCAGTTCAGGGGCCAGGCAGGGGGGCCCTCCGAGAGATCCTGCCCGGGCCTGTCCTCCCTGCCAGTGTCAGGAGTGCGCTGTCCGTGCTTGACCCCCACTGGACAAGAGCTGCCACAGAGGCCCCAGGAGGGTTGGAGGAGAGGCGCCACCAGACTGATGCTGACTGCTAGCAGGATGCACAGGCCACGGCCTCCCTCCCTTATTCTGGCTCCTCTCCCTCAGAGCCGCCCTGCACCTGTCGGTCCTCCTCCCCACCACTGGGTCTTCTGTCCATACTTCAGCTAACTCCCCCGGCACTGCTTCACATCTCAGGAGGGCTGGCACCGTGATTCTCTGAGGCCCTGTGCGCGGATCACCGGATGGTGGGTAGAAATTACAAGAAGGCGAGTTGCCGCAAGAACCCCTTTGTAACCATCAGAGCTGCCCAGCCTGTCCCAGAAAGCGGTCATGAGCTCCCCATCTGTGGGAGTGTGCAAGCTGAGGCTGGAAAGTCACGGGTCAAGAATTCTAAAAGGGAGAGCCCTGTCCAAGGAGAGGCGAGATGAGCCCTATGATTAAGGGAAAGACCTCCCTCAAGATCCCCCCTGTGTCATCTCTGCAACGTTTGTGGTTCTGTGACGGTGGGACTGCCGAGTGCCACGCTGGCCTCCCTGAGTTGTGCTTGTCCCTGTGCAGAAATGAACGGAAAGGACCAGTGGTTATTATTCAGATCCTACCAGGTGCCAAACACCATTCCAGATTCTTCCTCAAAAGTTCTCCTCCTTTATCCTCACCATAATTGTGAAAAGCAGGTCTTTTTAAGATCTGGTTTTCACATAGACACACTGAAGTTTGGAGGGATTTGGTGAGGTCCTATAGCTCTAGTTCTTGAACCCCAATCTGCCTGACCCAAAATCTTGCTCTTTCCTTGGCGTTTGTACCTCCTGATGTGCTGGGCGTGTCCTCCTCCCAAATAATGAAAGGAGCTCAGGCTGAGTCTTAGAAGTGGGAACGGAGGGAAGAGTAGTTGGGAAGAAGGGAAATTATTAAAGCGATGTTGTAGGGATCAAGATCAAAATGAATTCCTAGATGAGTGGGACTTACATCTTCCTGGCCCTCAATTCCCTCCTCGACAAGGTGTCTCCAGTTCCTTATGTCGCCCTCCCCGTTCTGTCCAGGGTCGGATAAGCTGTCAGGTTCAGAAATCTACAAACACATTAGCCACTGCATACTGAGTACCTATTCTGTGCTTTACACCCTTCACCTGTTTCATGATTATAACAACCCCATCAGGTAGGTGCCCCATTATACAGATGAGGAAACTGAGGCACAGAAAAGGAAGCAGTTGGCCCGAGGGACACAGTTTGTAACTGGTAGAGTCAGCATGTGACCCAGTTTTCTCTGGCTCTGGAGCCTGAGCTGTTTCCACTGCAGGCAGCTCCCCTTCCACTCCTCCACCCTCCTCCCCGTCTCAGGGCAGAGCCTCTTAGCACTCTAGAGACCCCTTCCCAGGGAGTAGGGTTTCTGAGAAAATGGGAAAAATTCAGCTTTTTTTCTAAATGCCTGAGCTCAGGGGAGGTCTGATTTTCCACAAGACCTGGATGTGAAGGAGGTGTTCAGGTGGTCTCCAAGGACCCCTCCAAGAGAGGGTAGTATGGTCTGAATGTGCCTCCCCCGCCATTCATGTGCTCAATTTTAACCCCCTAGGGTGATGGTACTAGGGGGAGGGGCCTCGGGGAGGCGCTTAAGTCATGAGGGCAGAGCCTCATGAATGGGATTAGTGCCTTGACCAGAGGCTCCAGAGAGCTCCCTTGAGAAGGTGCCGGCTTTGAACAAAGAAGATGGCCTCCATCAGAACGTGACCGTGCCGGTGCCGTGATGTTGGACTTCCAGCCTCCAGAAGTGTGAGAAGTAAATTTCTGTTGTTTATAAGCTACTCAGTCTGTGGTATTTTGTTACAGCAGCTCAAATGGCTAAGGCAGGAAGACTTGTGCTCAGCACTAAATAAATATACTCAAGTTGTTGGGTGGCCTCTGTGGTGACTACGCACTCTGGCTTCCCCTAAGTAGACAGAACTTCTGGCATCTTGTGTCATCACCTAGCACTGCAGGTGTGTGACATCGGGTGAGGCTGTGGGCCATGTCCTCACGGCCCACTCTCAGCCTCGTTCAGGATACTGACCCAAATCAGGATTCCTGCTTTGTGAGATGACTGGAGGTCCCCCTCCCCCCCACTCCCTGAGACTTGCGCATAAGGGAGCAGAGACGGTAGCAATTCAGAGCAAGGATGGCTGTAGAACCTGAGAGGAGATAGCGAAGCAGGGGTGAAGTGGCTTGGGAGGGGCTGGTCAGGTGGGAGTTTGCTCCCCCCCACGAGCCAGTTCTGAGCCCTTCTGACTCATATTGCTGTGTCACCGCTGGAGGACTAAGGTCCCCGTCCAGCTCCAAATTTCCTGCCTCAGTGGTAGGTAAATGCCCGGGCATGTGGGTCTGCTCCGGGGGCCTACCGCCCGGAACCTACAGACTTCATCTTCCCATCTGGTTTGGGGGTCTGAGAAGCCATGGGCTCAGACCCCCTCTCTCTCCTCTCCGCTTGGCCACAGCTCACACTCTGCTGAAGTAGGCGGCCACCTCCTTGCGTGGAGGCCGGGGCCCGCCGCCCGCCCAGCCGTTGCCCACCGGCGGCTCCTCCTGGCCCAGCCTCAGGGGCGGCTTGCATTTGTGCCAGCTCGTGAGCAGCCTGTTCACGGCGCCTTGATCCGTGATGCCACGGAGCTTCTCCCTCTCCTCCTCAGCACCCTCGGGGGGCGCTGGGGCAGCCGAGCCGGTGGGGTCCGTGGCCAGTGCCCCGTGGGCGTGACCCAATTCCAGGTCGTGGTTCATGGCCTCGAAGAACTGCTGGATGCAGACCTTGGCGAAGGCCTTGGCGTGTTCCGTGCACGTCTCGTCGAAGAGCTTGCGCTCGATGTCGATATAGTGGGACCAGTACTTGCTTTTGAGGAAGGCGGCCTGTGTGAAGCAGGGCCGCACAGAGCGCACCACGAATGCCAGCAGTGTGGTCATCAGCACGAAGGACCAGCCCAGTGCCTGCAGGGGAGAGAGGAGGGAGTCGGCTGGCCTTGCTCTCCAGCCTCCCAAGCCTGCCTAAACCCCCCAAAGCACTCTGTATGTCAGGGCCTTTAGGGAAAAGAGGACTGACGGGGCGAATGATCTTACCTCTTGGCCTCCATTTCCTTTTCCGTCAAATGGGCACGGAAATGGGATCATGTGAGTAAAATGCCCCACGTGTGGGCCTGGCACTCAGTGCACAGGAGTTAACCGGGCACACCTTGGAATTAGGCTGCCTGGCTTTGGACCCTGTCTCCAGTCCTTACCAGTTGACCAGGAGCAAGGTGTCTGGCTTCTCTGTGCCTCAGTTTCCCCAGGTATGAAACGGGGTTGTTGACGGTACATATCTCATAGGGTTTCTGCGAGGACTAAATGTAATAATACACGGCACACAGCCTGGTACGTGCTTAGCGCTCAGGAACTGTTAGCCACTATTATTATGTCCTCCTTCACCTCCCAGGGCCAGAGTGACCCTTCGTCCTCTTAGTCTGGTACCTATCCTCTGGCTCCCGGCATTGTCTGCCTTTCAGTAGCTAGCACTACACGAGGCTTCTCTGTGTGGGCTCTGAGTTGGGCCCTGAAGGGTCACGGAGACAAATAAGACAGTTGCTCAGACTCTGTGCTGAAGAGCCCTAGATGCTTGGGTGCCAGATCCGCTCTGCTGATAGTTCAGTCAGGCCCGGGGCAGGACGCTCTCCTAACCTGGGCTTCTGGATCAGCCCCCAGCTGCACAGAGAAGTGTCTGGCCGGATCAGGATGCGAGGTAAGCGCCTGTAATTGGAGCTGGTGTTGTGGCAGAGCACACACGGACTGGGTTGCTGCAGAGCAACTGGGTTGCTTGGTCGGGGAGCGGGGGGGGGAGAGCAGGCATCCCCTGTGCTGCTCCAAGAGGAAATGCATACCCCGTGGGGCTGGAGATCTTCATGTGTGTTTTTTTTTAATTTTTTAAAAATGTTTATTTATTTTTGACAGAGAGAGAGAGAGAGAGAGAGAGAGAGAGAGACAGAGAGAGCATGAGTGGGGGAGGGGCAGAGAGAGAGAGAGAGAGAGAGAGAGAGGGAGACACAGAATCCGCAGCAGGCTCCAGGCTCTGAGCTGTCAGCACAGAGCCCGATGCGGGGCTCGAATTCACAAACCGTGAGATCGTGACCTGAGCCGAAGTCAATCGCTCAACTGACTGAGCCACCCAGGCGCCCCAAGATATCTTCACGTTTTATGTAAAGCCAGAAATCTGAATTTTATGGGAAAATTTCTGGTTTTCAGAGGAGGTTGACCAATTCCAAAATTTAATTTTGAATTCACTTGGAAGGCCAGATGAAACATGTCTATAGGCCAGACAGCGTGTCCCCTGGGGGACCTTTTAGTTTATGATGCAGTGGTTTAAAGGTCGGGTGGAGGGACAGTTGCCCCAGGCCCTGAGGCCTGGCACGATGGCGCAAGTGTCCACAAGGGAGGGCGTGGTTTGGGAGGGAAGCAGAGCTCGTACACTCAGAGTGCGACATCCATGTGGTGGTGGTGACACGGGCTCCACAGGAGGGCCGGAGATGGGGAGCCAGGGGTCTGGACTTGCCAGAGCAGAGTGTTTCTCTAGCCCTGGCAGGGCAGGCCCGGCCCCCTGCCCCTCCCCTGACAGCCCCTGGTCCATCAGCTGCCAGGGCCCGCTGCCGCTTCCTACCTGTGCTGCAGCGACTGCTGGGGAGGCCTGGGGGCTTAGGTGGGGGACGTCCAGGGGGCAGAGGATGAGGGAGTGGGGCTGGGGAGGACCAAGCTCTGGCCCATCAGTGGGCCCTCCACCCCTGCCTTTAGGGTGCATCCCAACAGTACATCCCCTCACCCAAACCCTCCCTTCCAGGGGACCCAGGACCGCCGGATCCCACTCCCTGAGCAGAGGGGCACCTGCTGGGGGCATTTGCCAGGGAAATGTACCCAAATGGTCCAGCCACCCGCCTGCCTCGCCACCGCCCCGGCCTGGAAGAAGAAAAGGATGCAAATACACCAGGCTTCTAAGCCGGAGCTCAGGATGGAGAAGGTGGGGCTGCCTGAGCTGTTGGGTCCACTCTAGGGGTCTCGAGACAGGACGGACCTCTGGGCTGAGGTAGCCACATCACTTTTCCCAGGTGGTGCTGATCCAGGGAAGACACACGGCTCTGCCTTCAGAAGTCCTGGCCTCAGTTGGGAAAATACGCCCCTGTCCCAAAGAGCTTCGTCTGAGGGGGAGACCCAGCCCAGTCTGGGGAGCTCCAATCCATTGAGAAACACGACTGTACCCTGAGAAAGCCCCGTTTCAAGAAGCGAGGGATTGGGCCTTGCCAGAGGGACCCCAGGCTGTGAGGGGAGACCCATACCAAGGCCGTGGCACCCCCTCACCTGGGAGATGCAGCGCAGGTAACGCACGGCCACCTCACGGGCCAGCAGCCAGTCGCCGTCATAGATGTCGGGGCAGGGCACCCGGGCTAGCAGGCGGGCGAGCTCGGGTGGGGGCAGGCCGGGCGCCAGGCTGCCGTTGCCCAGCACGGTCACGGGCACGGCAGTGCAGAAGGCACAGAGGAAGCACTTGCCATCCAACAGTGTGACGGCCACCCAGACGACGGGAGCGATGAGGGCCCGCTGGGCCATGGAGCAGAACATGTAGCGCAGCACGGCAGGGTCTTTGGCCCGGCGGCCCGGGGGCCGCTTCCACTCTTCGGCCAGCATGGACACGTTGTTGTTCATGACCAGGCCGAGCAGGAAGAGCACCAGCGGGGGCGCCAGCAGGATGCCCGCGCTGTAGGCTGCGTTGTAACCGGGCAAGCAGGGGCAGTTGAAATCGAAGGCAGAGTACATCTGGGCGCTGGCCAGTGCCATGATGCCGCAGATGCCGTTCATGAAGGACTCCTGGTTGGACTGCAGGAACTGGAAAATCATCCGGAACTTGTCCATGGCGCCTCCCCCCTCAAGGGGCCTGACGGCCTCCTCCCGCCTCACCGCTGCTTCAGGATGGCCCCCGTGGCCCACTCTGCCCAGGAGGTGCCCGCCTCATGGCAGAGACGGGCAGAGCTCAGGGCAGTGGCCGAGGTCACCGTGTCTTTGAGAAACCTTCTAGTCAGGGGCTGGCTGAGAGGGCACAAGCCATCCAATCCTGTGCGCGCAGCCAGGGCTCTGCCCCTCCCTCCCTTCCTGCCCCTCCCGGGCTTCTCTCTCCACAGCTGCCTCCGGCACTGGGAAACCAAGAGGGCCACACCTGACGGAGACCAGTTCTCTGTGGGTGTGGGAGGAGCGAGGGGAAGGAGGCTCAGATGCAGGCTGGGAAGATACCGTCTCCAATAAGGTTGGAGTTTGGGAGAATGCAGGGCTGTGGCAGGGCCTCAGCTTCTTGACCTTTTCCCCTGGGCTCCTGGGAAGCGTGTCGCCCTCCTTCTGCCCTTCCCGTTGGGTCTTTCCTCTGTGCTGTATCAGGGTTCGAGAGGGCTCCTTGGTCGGTTAGGACAGTGATGGTGTGCATGATAAGGTAGTGATGGCAGTGATGGTGGATGGTGGTGGGGATGGTGGGGATGGTGGGGTTGGCGGTGGGGATGGTGGGGATGATGGGGATGGTGGTGGGGATGGTGGGGATGGCGGTGGGGATGGTGGGGATGGCGGTGGGGATGGTGGGGATGGTGGGGATGGTGGGGATGATGGGGATGGTGGTGGGGATGGTGGGGATGGTGGTGGGGATGGTGGGGATGGTGGTGGGGATGATGGTGATGGTGGTGGGGATGGTGGGGATGGTGGTGGGGATGGTGGGGATGGTGGGGATGGTGGTGGGGATGATGGTGATGGTGGTGGGGATGATGGGGATGGTGGTGGGGATGGTGGGGATGATGGTGGGGATGGTGGGGATGGTGGTGGGGATGATGGGGATGGTGGTGGGATGGTGGGGATGATGGGGATGGTGGTGGGGATGGTGGGGATGGTGGTGGGGATGGTGGGGATGGTGGTGGGGATGATGGGGATGGTGGTGGGGATGGTGGGGATGATGGTGGGGATGGTGGGGATGATGGTGGGGATGGTGGGGATGGTGGTGGGGATGATGGTGATGGCGGTGGGGATGGTGGAGATGGCGGTGGGGATGGTGGGGATGGCGGTGGGGATGGTGGGGATGGCGGTGGGGATGGTGGGGATGGCGGTGGGGATGGTGGGGATGGCGGTGGGGATGGTGGGGTTGGTGGTGGGGATGGTGGGGATGGTGGTGGGGATGGTGGGGATGTTGGGGATGGTGGTGGTGACAGTGGTGGTAGGGATGGTAGGGATGGCGGTGGGGATGATGGTTGTGGTGGTGATGCTGTTGGTGCTGATGGTGGCTATGGTAATGGTGATGATGGTGACAGTGGTGGTGGCGACGGTGGAGATAGGGCTAATGCAGCCTCTCACAGTGCAAAAAGCCTTGAATCTGGAGTCAGAGGATTTGGATCTGCAAGTTTGCTGGGTCCCCTCCCTGCTTGGCAGGGCGCTATGCCTGTGAGCATAAAACAGGTGCTTTTATGTCCAGTCTGCTTGTGTCGCTGTGAGTGTGCCCGTGTATTTATGGACTGTGGATGAGAAATCCTTTCCCAGCTGCACCTCCCGCCTCTACTCCCCCAGATCAAAAATTAAAGGGGTGGGGCTGTGGGGTTTTATGCCTGGAGCTGTGGCATGGAAGTCTGAATATGTGGGGAGCCAGGCCAGGGCCCCTCCATCAGCGTATCAAAGTGGGGCAGAGCTGAAAGGGCTCCCTTTGATGCTGCCAGTTCTCCCAGAAAAACAGGTCTGGTCCAGCTCCAATCAAATGGGGCTGAGGCAGAGCAAGGGCCTGGATGGAGTGGCTCCTGTGTGTCCCTATGTGTGCCCGTGTGCGAGCTCCCTGTGGCTTTGGGCCTCTGTGTATCTGCATGTGTGCAAGTGACCATAGGAGAGGTCTCTGTGTCTGTGTGTCTCTGCATGACTGACAAGAACTGGCACCGCCTGGGGCTTCCTCCGTGTCTGGCCACATGCATCACCTTGTGTAATGCTCCCACAATCCTATGGGAAAGGTACCACTGTCCCTATTTTACAGAACCGGGGACCAAGGTTAAGGCTTAGGTGAAGTTACTAGCTAAAGGTTACCCAGCTTGTAGGTGGAGGAGTTGAATTCAGACTAGGTGGGAGTTGGGTGTGAAGGGGAGGGCAGGGGAGTATTATTTTTGCCTTTTTCCTCCGGCTGTATCAGGTTCTCCTGTTCTACTAGTCTGGATGGAAATGCTAGGTATCACAAGTAGGATACAGGTAGGGAAGGATATTGTTCCCCTCAGTCCTCAAGCTGGAGCATCTAGGCTGGTGGCACCTGCAGGACCTTTTAGGGGGCCCTCCAGAGGTGCACCCACAGGTGCAGAGCAGAATGAGGGAGATACAGCCAAGGAGGTGTGTGTCCCCAGACGTCTGCTGCAGCATCAATGTGCGTGGTAGACAAGGGTTCTGAGCTGCCGGCAGAGCCTAAAACACAGCCCCAGGTGTAGAGGGGTGAGGCTGGGGGGCGGGGGGGGAGGGTGCGGTGTAGGAGCCCAGGAGCCCGGAAGGGCTGCTTGAATCTCTGTTTTCTACCGTGGGCACAGCTCCCTGTTTGTAGCTGATGTGCCCCTTTAGTGGCACCCAAGCTGGCTACCAGCTCGAACCTCTTTCTTACTCCATGCCATGCTGTATCCATTCTTTGCAAGTTCTAACTTGCACATTAGTTTAAAATACTTGACATGAAACAGTTTGATTGGATTCGAAACCCATTATTCTCGTTATCATCACCAGAATTTTGTTCACAGTTATTGAAAGCAAATATTAAATATTAGACATCAGTTTGGAATTTATCACTCCCCCTTGGGTCAGGGCTTTCATGGGTGGTAATGGTCAAACATTTGAAAAGGTCATCATTAAAGAGCTTTGGGGTGGGGGGTGGAATAAAATGGGTGAAGGAGGTCACTTTGCCCCGGTGTCATGTGCCGATGTTATCAGTGAGTTGATCCAGTGGGGTGGGAAGAAGATTAGGAATCTCTCAGCCTCGAAAAGAGGGTGGGGAAGAGCAGGTGCTCTCTAGGGAGAAGGTAGAGGTGGCCTCTTGAGCACCAGGTGAGACCAGAACTGTGTCAGAGACCACAGAGGGGACACAAGGCTGCATGGGCGGGGGGGGGGGGGGCAATTCCTTAGCCATCACCCCTTGACTTGTGCTGTCCTCCTCTTGGAATACCATCTGCCCTCACTCTTGCCCACTCACGTCCACTTCAACGCCCTGCCCATTCACTCATTGTTTCTTTTGCTGAACAGTCAAGAAACCATGTTACAGGGTGGTTAAGAAGCAACCTATCCAATGGCCTGGGTTCAAGTCTCAACCCTGCCATGTACCAGCCAGGAACCTCGGGCAGGTAATTTAACCTCTGGGTGCCACAATGTTCTTGTCTGTGGAATGGGGACAAGTAAAGAGCCTACTGCTCAGGCTGTTGTGGGGATTCCGGGAGATACTGCAGGTGGGAGTGGAGTGGCAAATCACCCTTATAATAACCTTGGAATGGTAATAATTATTAGCTCTGTACTTGAGCTTCAGTAGTGCATTTTGAAAATCTCTATTTGTTTCCTATTACCACTGTAGAAAATGACCACAAGTTTATTGGCTTAAAACAGCACAAGTTTTATTTTCTCACAGTTCTGGGAGGTCAGGAGTCTGAAATGGGTCACGACAGGCTAAAAATCAAGGGGTTGGCAGTTGTGTTCCCGGGGAGAATCCATTTCCTGGCCTTTCCCAGCTTGGAGAAGATAACCACATTCCCCCGCTCACAACCCCATGTCCCTCCAGCCTCTGCTTCTGTCGTCACTTCTCCTCTGCCTCTGACCGTCCCACCTCCCTCTTCTAAGAACACTGAGTGCATGGGTAATCCTGACTAATCCAGGATAGTCTCCTCATCTCAAAATTGTTAGCACAATCACATCTGCAAAGTCCCATTTGCAGGTAACCCACTCACAAGTTCCAGAGATCAGGAGGTAGACTTTGGGGGTCCATTACTCTTATCTGCTGCGGTTGGGGTCTTTGGTAGTGGATTCAGCAGTGTTTTGTGTCTTCTGCACCTCTTCCCTGTAACCCCCCAGAGTGTGACTGGGTGTAAATGGAAAGCAGGATATCATGACCCTGCTCAAACTTTTTGATGCCTTGGGCGGCAAACTCACCCACGGCCACTACTGTGGGATGTGCACTGGCCCCTTCGCCTCCAGCCTTCAGGGGTGGTCCTGGCACCCACCAGTGCCGGTGGGTCCCCTCCAGCTTGGAAGAGTTAAGCGTGTCATGAAAAGCAGCATGCAAAGGGGGCCTGTGGGGAGCGGGTGCTGTACCTCTAGGGAAATGCCCAATTTGCGTAGGAGAGCACGAGCGTGTGGTGTTCAAGCGGGCATTGCCCTCAACCAGCAGCCATGGGAGTACCCAGAGAACAGGGCCGTGTAGGAGGCAGGGACCATCAGCGACATGTGGCTGCCGAAGCAGCTCAAGGACTGTCAGCTGTGTTATCAGAGGTATAACGCCTTTACCTAAGGATATAATGCCACTCTCTTCTGCATCAGCTAAACTGTATCAAAGGTTGTATATTGTGGCAGAAACCAGTAGCGCTCATCAGACATTCTATGTGCTTCCTCACAATCCCCAGCCCATGTTCCAGGCAGGTTGGAGCCACATGGTTGAGTTCTGGCATAGAATCCCCCCAACCCCCACCTCTTACCACTCTTCCTGCTCTTTTTCTTTCTGTCTCTTGGACCCTGGACAAGGTGTAATACACGCCTCTGGGCCCCACCCGGCCTTGTCAGCATTCGCTTCCACATTCTGAAGGCTGCTCATAGCACACCCGGGACACTGGCCCAAGGCCAGCTGGAGGTACCTGAGTTAGTGTCCCAGTAAATGACTGTTGGAAATTGGTAATAAACACTCCACTCCTTCCCGCCTGGGTTGGGATGACTCCTGCTCGTGGCTCCCAGAGTTGTTCACAGCAGTGACTGGCTGGCTCCCCACCTTTTGCTGGCTTTCTTCCCTTTTCTAAAACTTTCTGTAATGTTTATTTTTGAGAGAGAGACAGAGACAGAGCGCGAGTAGGGGAGGGCCAGAGAGAGAGGGAGACACAGAATCCAAAGCAGGTCCAGGCTCCAAGCTGTCAGCACAGAGCCTGACACGGGGGTCGAACTCCCGAACCGCGAGATCATGATCTGAGCCGAAGTCAGACGCTTAACTGACTGAGCCACCCGGACGCCCCTACGCATTGCATTTTAAGCAGGACACTGACAAACAAGAACACCCAGAGTTCTAAATACTTCCAACCTATTTCTGCCCATCTCCACCTTAATCCAGGTTCCGCTAGCTCTTGCCTCCTTCTGAAGTGCACGCTGGCCCCTATCAAGCTATTCTCAGGCTGCAGACAGTGTGATTTTTAAAGAGTGGACATCTGATTATATGACCACATTCTTAACTCCCTTCAATGACTGAAGTAAACAAATCCTTAACAGGCTCTGCATGCCCATGTGGGAGCTGGGCCCGGGGCCACTCTGCTCCCAATACCTACTCTCCAGCTCACTTGCCTGCTTTCAGTTCCTCAGACAGGATAAATCCCTCCTCATCTCACAACCTTTGCATGTGCGGTGTGCCTTCCCCCAATGCTTCTCCTACCCTTCACCTGAGAAATTTCTGTTTATCCTTAAGACCGCAGCTTAGGGGTGCCTGGGTGGCATCCGACTCTTTTGACTTTGGCTCAGGTCATGATCTCATGGTTTGTGGGTTCGAGCCCTGCATTGGGCTCCGTGCTGACAGTGGGGAGCCTGCTTGGGATTTTCTCTCTCTCTCTCTGCCCCTCCCTAACTCCCACATGTGTGCTGTCCTCTATCAAAATAAATAAACCTAAAAAAAAAAAAAAAGACCTCAGCTTAATGGTCCGTCTTCAGAGAAGTTCCTGAACCTTTAGCTTAGACAGTTCTGCTGATATAGGCTTTCCAGCCTCCTGGATGTACTGCCCTTTCCCTTTCCCAGCACTGATTACAATTTGAGTTCCTTGTTTTGGAGGGGCGGGTTTATTTAATATCTGGGGCTCCCACTGGACCATAAATGTCCAAGGCCCACACCTCTTTTGTTCACGTCTGTGCTCCCAATGCTTGACACAGTGTGCCTGGTTTAGTAGATGCTCAGTTAGTAAGTGCTAGATGAATAAATACATGAACAAATGAATAAGGGAAAGAAGTGAGCCCTGGATCCAGGTAACTTTGAGAGGAGGCAGGAATTCAGACCCAAATAGGAGGCAGTCCTGCCACTCTGGCTCTGGGCTTGCTGCCAGGGTTGGGTTCTGTGAGCAGAGTGGGGAGGGCTAAAGAGTAGCTCCTCCTTTATGTGAAGGGTGGCTGGCTGGGTGGGAGCGGTGGGCAGGAGGGGCTGGGCCCATTCAAAACTCACTGCCATGGTAACAACCAGCGTCACTTCCGCTCTGCTACCATCTGCCGTTTCGGACCATCTCCCATTGCTTTTCTCTAGGTCCTTAGGGACACTGTCCCCACCCTACAGCCCTCTCTGCCCTTCTCCTGCAGAGCAGATCAAACAGAGGCAAGGGGCGGTCATTTCATTTGGCCTCAAAGGCCTGGGCAGAGCTGGCCTCTCAGCAGAAAACTCCCTTACCTTCTGTGAGACCCTGGAAAGTGGCAGCACGTTAGTGTGGACATGCTTTACTCTCCTTGTACTTTGGGGTCCTGGTGCCCTTCCCTACACATGGGTGCTGAACGTCCCTCCTGTATCAGTATCCTAAAACAGGCAGGCCCCAAACCTCCCACCTGTTCTTTATAACCCTGGGGGTGTGGGGGGCACATGCCCAGGGATTTACAGGAATCTTACAGAAACCCACCCATCTCTTCACCAGGACACCTCCCTGGGTGAGAAGCCTTCTGTCCTGAACAGTTACCAAGACCCAATGATTTTCCCTCAGTCCTCCCACTCCTGGGTCTGTCTGAAGCTCAGAATTTATTGCTTCTCCTCCCCCCGTCTTGGAATTCATGCCTCCCTGGCATCCTTCTGGACTCTTCGCCCATGATTGTTCCTCTTTCTCCTCCAAAGCTCTACAGGTCTTGGTCCTTCCTCTTCTCACTTAAGCCTCTCTCTTCCTGGGCCTCCCCATTCCTGCAGCTTCAAACATCACTGCCATGTCCTTCCTCCTGACCTTGCTTTTGTACACACTTGCCTTTCATGTCCAGTTACCTGCAGGGTCAAGCCAAAGTCCTGGCCTAAACCTCCTGTCATCTTCCCCTTCTCACGCAGAACTGCAGCTGTCCAGGCCCAGCGTACACTTCTAGTACATTTCTGCCTTGCCCCGCTGGCCACTGTGTCTCCCAGAAGAGAGGCCCTGTGTATAGGGTGTGGTCAGGAGGGCTATCACCAAGAGTTGGCTGGGGCTTGGGGAATGAGCTTGGGCGCCCATGACGGCTGCTGTCCTGGGAGGCGAGGGTCTTCAGGAGCAGGCGGGAGGCTTCCAGCCGTGTCCTTCACTCCCTGGTGGGGTGGCACACACTGCTCCAGGCATCTCCCTCTCAGGGGATGTGAGCAAATGGTGGACGGACAATGACAAAGAGGTTTGGGCTGGAAAGCACAGCATTTGGGGACCTCAGAGGGCAGGGACACATTTGAGGACTGTCCAGCGCTGATCCAGAGATTCTGTCACTGGATGCAGGGCTCAGGGAGCAACTCTTGGTGGGGCTCACTGGAAGCGGGCTCCTCAGCCCCCCGCCCAGTCCTTCATTTTTGCCAGGTTGGACTGCACACTGCTCCATTTGCTTGTTTGCTCCCTAGCTTGTGTCATAGCTCCTTTCCAGACTGGAAGCGCCATTAAGATAGAACCCTGCCTCTCCGTGCGTCCTGCTCTCTGGCACTGTAGGTATTCCATCAATGTTTGTTGAATGAATAAATGAAACATATGCTGCCCCTTTCCCGGTTCTTTGCCTTTGTTCTTGCTGTTTCCTCCCTGTAGGTGCCCTGCGGCCCCACTCCCGTCTCTGGCTCCACTTGTCAAAACCCTCCCTCTCCTTCCAGACCCATTCAAATAAAGCCTTCCCTGATCCCCCAGCTTGGAGCCATTCTTCTCCATGCTAAATCTCTGTGGCACATGGCTTGCCTCTGTCATATCACTTATGTCTTTTGCTTTGGATTATAATTATTTCTGTACCCGTTTCTGTCCCCCTATTAGACAGTGAGCTCCTTGAAGGCAGGGCATATCATCTGTGTATTTTCTCTTCCCTATTCCCTGACACAATGCTATCTAGGCAATAGGAGTTCTGTAAGTGCATAGTGTAAGAAGGCAGGGGTATTGATTACAGTCGGTGGCTTTTTACTGTGCCAAATGCTGCTTCCTTGCAGCCCAAAGTGGGGTCCCTGAGCCCGCTTACCTGAGCTGAGAGCTCACTGTACTGACCGGGCCATCTCTAAGATCTCCCACCTTTCCTCCCCACCCAATCCCTGCTAACACTTTTGCTGAATCATGCTCCATTTCAAACATTTGCATGGCCTGACCACAGCATGGTAGATGGGGGTAGGCTGAGCTGCAGGGATTGTCCGGTCATACGAGTCTCTTGGCAAGAGCCCAGGAAAACAGAGATTGCCTGATACGGAGGGGGCTGGGCTCCAGGGAGCATCCAGGGGCCCCTGCACGGCCCCCCAGGCCCTGAGACGAGAAAAGCATGGGGTGAACCCAGGTTTGCATGTCTGTGGTCACCATCTGTGCTGATGGAGGCATTAGCAGGATGTGTATGTATGTGTGAATGAGTGAGTGCGTGCATGTGCTTGCGTGTGAGTGTGTGTGTGCGGGCGCGCGCGCGCAATGAATGAGTCATCAGGGAGGGGCAGAAGCCCAGAGGAGCTCACAGGCTAGATCTTCCCCAATCTTTCCTGTTTGGGCCGCCAGAGACTGAGTGGCACTTCTTCTAGCAAGATTTAACCCCGGTGTTTCAAGGGTTTTCCTTCCTAGCCAGACTCCATACTCAAACTTAGGGCAGAAGTTCTTAAACATTGCAACTTAATCGAATCACCTGGGGTGCATGTTCAGCGTGGGGGTGTCTGGGTCCACCCCCGCCCTGATTTTCAGATCTGGTCCATATACCACACATCTGGAGCTTGCTAGTGCTTACTCAGACAAACTTGGTGGAAGCTGCAGGAAACCCAGCCAGAGCGCTGAAAACAAACACACAAACTATTTAGAGGGTCGAGGAATACAGCAGCTTAGACTCTATGTAGCAGCCAGACTTCTGGGATAAAATTCCAGCCCCTACATGGATGGCCTCAGGCAACTCAACCTCTTTAGGCCTCAGTTTGCTCCTCTAAAATGGGGCTAATAATCTTCCTACTTCATTAGGTTATCATGAGTATTAAATGAGCTGTATATGTAAGAACAACGCCTGCCATGTAGTACCATTTAAGCATGTTAGATGTTATTATTATTATTATTGTCTTTTAATGCTTATTCATTTTTGAGAGAGAGAGAGAGAGAGAGAGAGAGAGAGAGAACAAGCAGGGGAGGGGCAGAGAGAGAGGGAGACACAGAATCTGAAGCAGGGTCTGATGCAGGGCTGGAACTCACTAACCGTGAGATCATGACCTGAGCTAAAGTCGGACGCTTAACTGACTGAGCCACCCAGGCGCCCCAATGTTATTATTATTTTTAAATTTAGGATCTGGACATCTAGGACCCAGAATTCATGGCAGATCTATTTAGACTCTTGCTACTTAGCTCTATTAGGCTCTCGCTAGTTCACACGTGTCAGTGTGGCCTGGCAGCAAGATAGAAATGCACTCTCAGACCCAGCTCTGGATGCACTGAATCAGAACCTGCATTTAACAAGAGCCCAGGTGAACAGTGAGCTCACTGAAGTTTGTGAACACTGCTTTGGAGCACATGGGAGGCCACACCCTGAAACTAGGCTAGAGATTGGGCTGTTTGGGGGAAGGAGGCCAGCAAGGGTTAGGTTGCCCTGCTTGGGGTCAGCACCGCCTGGAAATCCCCTAGACCGTTTTCAGTGCGGGCACTTCAGGAGGGGACACTGCTGGGGTCCCTACACGCCGGTGCGCTGGGACAGCCTGGTGCCTGGGGCCACTGTGAGGGCGCGGTGGTTGAGCCCTCCCCTCCCCCCCTTCCCCAGATCCCAGGGGATGCCAGGAGGTCGAGTGGCGGTTTGCTGGAGTACCAGGTGCTCAGGAGGCGGTCCACCTGCTCCCGGCTGCAAACGGCACGCAGGTGGGCCTTCCCGCTTCCGCCGCCGTCCAGGCCATCGCGGGGCGCGGGCGTCACGGGGGGCTCGGGGTCCCTGTCCGCGGTGTCCCGGCGCAGCCCCCGTGCCCGCATCTCGCTCTGCATGTTGGCAAAGAAGTGCAGCACGCAGCGGTGCGCGAAGTCCCGCGCATGCTCACAGCACGTCTCGTCGAAGAGCTTCTGCTCCAGGTCCACGTAGTTGCTCCAGTATCTGCGCTGCAGGAAGACCGTCTGGTCGAAGCAGGGCCTCAGGCAGCGGCCCAGGAAAGCCAGGATGATCAGCAGCAGGGTGATACTCCAGCCGATGGCCTGGAGGGGAGGGGCGAGGGGAGGGGCACCAGGTTGGGCGAAGAGAGGCCAGGTGCTATACAGTGTGGCAAGGGTGTTCCAAAGTCTCTCCCTTTACTTACCCCCCATCTCTCCCCAAATCTGTCCGTGTTCCCATTTAGTCATCCGTCCTTCCAACCACCTCCACCCATCCTCGCTTTCATTCGATCTCATTCTTGCATCCATCCGTCTGTCCAACTATTTCTCTACCCATCCATCCAGTCATCGATCTCTTACTTGGCTATGTACCTGTCAGCTTCCCATCCAGCCATCCTTGCGACTGTCCTTCCATCTGTGCGTCATACGTCCTCCTGCCCATCCATTCATGTTCCCGTACTCTCATCCTTTCTTCTGTTTGTCTATCCACCCTCCCACCGTCCATCCTCCAAACGTTCCTCTGGAAGGAAGCCAGAATATGTCACCCCAACATATGCCTCTTTGACACAAAAAGTATCTTGAACGAAGACAATTAAGAAGCAGCAACATAGGAACAGTTCTCTCGACCCTTCTCTTTTCTGCCTAAAGGCAGGAAATACATTCTCCTTTTACTGGGAGACAAGCCCGGAGACAGCACCAGAGGAATCTGCCAACAAACCTTACTCCATTAGTTTCCTCATGTGTTTACTTTCCCACAGTTTCCGCCCTTGGAGACTAACGTGGCTCTCCTTTGTCCTGCCATTGCTCTACAAAGGTATTGCTCTTTGTTGAAGATGCTAGATAAGTTGAAGTTCTAAGCCACCACTTTGAGTTACTCTTTCTTTGCTTTAGGTTTCTTCCACGTGATGTGCACTGCACAGATTAATAAATTGTGTTTTCCTTCTGTTAATTTGTCTTTTGATAGAGTGTCAGTTGAAAACCTAAGATGGGTGGAGGCAAAATTTTGCCTTTCTTACATTCCCATCAATCCATCCATTCACCCATCACCCATCCATCCACCCACCCACCATCCATCCATCCACCCACCCACCCACCACCCATCCATCCACCCACCTACCCATCCATCCATCCATCCATCATCCTTTTGTTTTTTGATCCAGTCCTTCATCAGTCCTCACACATGCTTATCCATCGCATCTATGCAGCCATCCATCCTATATTTTGGGAGAGGCACTGGGGACCCAGTCTTTGCTCTCATAGAATGCACACTTGTGGAGGAAACAATGAAATTGGTGATAGATTGGCTGAATGCCATGTTCTGGGATGTATAGGGGGTCATGGGAATACAGAGGAGGGAAACCCAACCTGAACTTAAGGGCTTAGGGAATAGTGAGATTGAGGCTGAGATGTGAAGGATGAGTAAATTTATATAGGATATGAACAGGGAGCAGTGTTCTAGGACAAGTGTGAGGAAAATTTGAAGAGTTCCTTGAGTCTGGATCCCACACTGGCCTGGCACCTCTCCCTCCTCTCTGCCTGCCGAAAGCTTTAGTCTCTCCAAGGCCTCACTTAAGACACACAGAGAAACTGTGTGCTCCTGGGACAGGCCGAGAAATCACTCCTCTAAGCCACAAAGACATATTTGAGTCCTTATCATTTGTGGATGTGGTTTACACAGCTCTCTTATTTGACCTCTCTCAGGATCCTCCCTTCCACCTACCAGTTTAAAATAGTCGTGTGAGTGTTTTACACACAAGGAACATTTAATGTGCCTGATAGCCTACATCCGAGTCAGGACTCAAACCCTGGTCTGATTGCAAGTTCTACACTCTTTCCTGTGAACTAGCAAGAGCCCAGAGAATTTAAGCCTGCAGGGCCCATCCACGTGGAGGGGACTGAATCAACTATAGGGGAGACTGAGACCCAGAGGGGGAGTAATGTGGCCAAGGTAGAGTCTGACCCTGGATCAAATGTGTCCTGAGTACTGATCCCCTCTCCATCACGCATTGACCTGCATTTGCCATGAGTCTTCCTTGGTTCTCACAAAGGGCTTGTTTGTGTTTTTATTCCCTGTAGCCCCAGTGATGCGTTGTATGTTGTGGGTTCGTGTAAACGCTTTTGGGGGGAACGCAGCCCAACTGGGGCTCTGGGAGAGGTGGTGGTGGAATCTGGAGTCTGGGCTAGGGGTGGGACTGGGGTCTGCCTCCAGGGTGAAGGAGTGGGTGCCAGTGTGGGGAACCAGGCATCTGGGGGAGGGCCTGCATTGCAGGGAGGTGGTTCAGAGGTGTGACGACACTTCAGATCCCTGCCCTGCCTCTTAGGAGCCGTGCAGCTTGGACCTGTGAACTAAACTCCCAGAAGCTTAGTTTCCTCATCTGTGAAACGGGATGATAAGGATTGCACCCGCCTCATAGGGTCGTTCTGAGAATTAAGTGAACTAATGCACATGACATACTTAACACGGTGCCTGACACATAAGTGTTCAATAAATGGTGATTAGTATTATTTCTGAGGGGTGGGAAGAATGTGTGTATGGGTGGGGGTGGGGCAGGGCAGAGCAGTGTATCTCCAGTGCTTTCCTGTCATCTAGACTCCTGGGGATGGAACTAGCTGACTCCTGGAGGGTATGGGAACCTGGTGTCTGCCCTGGGGTGAGTTGGCATTGAAGGCAAAGTGCCCACTTCTTAAGGCCCAACAGTGTCCTGTATGTGGATCACGCTCCTAATCCTTCTGGGGACCACCTGCTCCTTAGTTGTGTTTCTAGAAGTGGGGAGGGGCCACAGGAAACCATTTGTACCTCCTCACCCCACAGCCCTCCGAACCAATGCGGGATATTTTCTGGGGCTGGGAGAGAACCACCCGAATTACCTGTGACAGGCATCGTAGGTAGCGAGACACTGCCTTTCTCGCGGGGCTGTCCCTGACCAGCTCATCCTCCTTGCAGGGCACCTTGGCCAGGAAAAGCTGCACCTGGCTGGGGGTCATGTTGGCAAAGTCCAGAAACTTTTCGGGGTCCACGGAGCTGCTGAAGGCACACACGAAGCACTTCCCGTCGAGGAGGGCCAGGAGGATCCAGACAAGGGGGGCAGCCAGCGCTCGCTGCAGCACAGAGGAGCACATATACCTAGGGACAGAGGAAGGGAGGGGTCGCAGAGGCAGCTGGAACTCAGCTGCAGCAGGAAGGCTACAGGAGAGATGCCAGGATGGACTTCCCAGGAGGGCTGGGAAATGCCAGCTGAGGTTACATCAAAGAAATGGCTGCAGCTCCCCCTGCAGAGGTCCCAGCAGCAGAGGGCGGGGAGGAAGGAGGGCTGGGGCCCCGGGAGGTCAGGAAAGTCCCAACCAGCAGTCCTGGGACTGGAACACTGGGAAGCTCTTATGCCTCCTACTCTAGGCCTTGTAGCAGGCTCTGTTGGTGCCCTGCCCTCGCCGGAGGCACTAACATCTTTAGTGAGTAGTTCCTTTCCTCTGGTGTCTGATCTCGACTACCTTCCAGGCTCTGCCGAAGGGCTTCGGAGGAGTCTCTGCTTCCAGAGCGGAAAGCTGAAAGCCAGGAGAGTTAACAACCCCAACCAACCTGCAAGCCACAGGGACAGGCCTGGTGGGTAAAGACCTAGACTCTCAGCGGGACAATTCTGAGGTGTGTTCTACCTACGTTCTCAGAAGGTCCCCAGAAGGAATGACCCCAGTTGCCCACTCATTACCACACTCTCCCCAGAGCTGCTTTTGTGGGGGAGCCTAAAGTAAGACAGCTCTACCCAATAACGCTTCCAGAGGCAGCGCCTCGCACACCTCCCTCCAGGTCCAGAAGCCCACCCTCTCACTGTCCCCAAAGGGTCTCTTCTGCCCTTCTGCCCTTTGGGAGGTTGCGTGTGGGTCACAGGACAAGAGCCCAGTGGAGCTGTATTCACTGGGTCCTGGAGGAAAAGGCAAAGGGCACAGCTATGCGTATGACCCTCCCCGCGTGGCAGAATCACCGAGAGCACGGATCCCCGGGCACCCCGAAGCAGGGGCCCCTGTGCACAGCAGGCTGGTGCTGTCTCTGACTTGGACTGTATACAAAGCATGAAATGACATATGCTGGGCTGTGTATATGTGGGCATGGCCTACCCAGCAGGGAATTATAAATACATCGTAGATAAGGGTGGCTCTGGCGTTTTCTGGGGGCGGTGTGGTCAGAAGGTGGAACTGAGGGGGCGCCTGGGTGGCTCAGTCGGTTAAGCGTCCGACTTCGGCTCAGGTCATGATCTCACGGTCCGTGAGTTCGAGCCCCGCATCGGGCTCTGTGCTGACAGCTCAGAGCCTGGAGCCTGTTTCAGATTCTGTGTCTCCCTCTCTCTGTGACCCTCCCCCGTTCATGCTCTGTCTCTCTCTGTCTCAAAAATAAATAAACGTTAAAAAAAATTAAAAAAAAAAAAAAAAGAAGGTGGAACTGAGGACTTGTTACGGACTTCCATTGACGGGTTTCAATATACGGCACCAAGCAGGTGTGAGGCTTTGAGGACATCGCGGTACAACAGGTGAGGTCCTTGCCCCCGGAGGACTTACAGGAGACAGAATGCAGCCTTGCAGCCGGTCACAACTCCTACCACATGTGAGCACTGGCTGTGCATGTCACGAGATGGCCCTTCACGTATGTGCGGAGTTGTAACTCGTGGCCAGAGAACAGACGTGACCTGGGCAATTCTTAGGAATCCTGCACTGGCCGTAGAAGGGTGACAAATGACAGGAACAGAAACATCCGTTTCCACGCTGGAAACTGGCTAGTGAGTCTCTGTGGGTTGATGTTTCCCTGCTTGGGGGTGGGTGGGGGAGCCAGGAGGATCATTAGGCTTGGGGAGTCACCAGCAGCGTCTGAGTGGGGAGACCCCTGACCGTGCCCAGGGGTAGCTGGGTGGTGTGGGACCGTACCTGATGATGCCAGGGTCCTTCCTCCGGTGCCCCACGGGCCGGCGCCACTCCTCAACCATCACCACAGACTGCCGGTTGGCAAGGAGGCCACAGAGGAAAAGGGCAAGTGGGGGTGTCAGCAGCAGGCCCAGGCCATAGAGGGCATTGTAGCGTGCCAGGCAGGGGCAATTGAAGTCGAAGGAGGAGTACAGCTTGACGGTGACCGCGGCCAGCAGCAGGCAGATGCCATTCATCACTGACTCTGAGCTGGACTGGAAGTGCTGGAAAAGCACACGGAACTTTTCCATGGCTCTGGCCCGGGGATGGTGGGCAGCCGCGGGTCGGGGGGTAGCAGCGAGGCTTCGGCCACCTTCCTGGTCAAACCCAGGCCACTCGAGGGGCAAGCCTGGGGTGCAGAGGAGGGTCTTCTCTTCCAAAGGCCTGAGGGGACAAGGAGGGGGTGACGTTCAGCCCCCAGCCCAGCCTCTGGTGTCCCTCCAAAGACGCCAAAGATGTGAGGCAGTCGCAGGCTCTCTCCACAAAGCGCCACCCCCCCCCCCCCCCCCCCCAGCTCCAGTCCCGGCTGTGCCCCAGTGCCACTCCCCTCCTCTCTGGAGGGAAGTCACTGCCAGCTCAAAGCACCCTTAGGCAAATGTTCCCCGCCTGTCACTCCACCCTCCCCAGCCCATTCCTTCCTCTCTTCAGGGTTTGGATACTAAGCCTGACAGCTGGTGAGGCTTTGTGTGGGGGACAGGCAAATTCTGGGCGTGGTAAGGCAACAGTGTCGATGAGGCCAATTATATTTTCCGGACTTAGTCAAAAACACGATTGGGCTCCACTGAGTCCAGGTAGATTTCATGTTGGCTTTCACTCTGGGAGGAGCCAGGGGGTGCCTCACCCTGCCTGAAGACTGCCTGGAAGAGAAGACCCTTGAGAAGAGCCCAAACCGTGTTTTAACGTTTGCTGGGTTAGGGCTTGTGGAAGGGGAAGGGCTTCCTGGCAGAGGGTCTCATATGGGCAAAGGCATGGAGGTGAGAAGCAGCCTGGTGTGGTCCAGCAGTGTGGGGTTGCTGGACGGTGGCATCAGACAGGAGGTGTCGTGAGAGGGGACTGGAAGAGTCAGTGGATGACTGCCACCTTCTTTTCCATTTTATTCCACTGTCCCCAGGTCTGGTACCCGACCGGCCCAGGTATCTCTAAAGCACAGCTTCTCCTACATCACTCACCTGCTCAAGTGTGACCAGGGGCTCCCTCAGCTTCCTTAGCTTGGCATTCAAGGCCCTCCTAATTGTACCCAGACGTGCCTTCCTACCTCCACATCCTCCCCACCCAACACCCTTGCCCCTTCCTCCCACCTGCTCTTCAAGAGGCAGCTCAAACACAGCCCAGTCACCAAGCCCCACCCCTGGTGACCTCAGCCGTGTGGGAGCCTCTACTGCCCCTCTGGCCCCCGAACGGCTGCCTCGGCCTGTTATTGATCTTCCTCAGGGGTGGGGTGTGGATCTCCCAATCAGGGCAGGGAATTGGACTACAGCTGGTTCTCTGCAGCGTCTAGCACGGTGCTGCGTGCATAGCCAGTGACAGCAAGTGTTTGTTCTCTGGGATAGTGATGCCCAGAAGCCCTCATTTCATCTCAGGCTCTGTCCTCTCTTCCGGCCACTTGGCCTGCACCTGCCTCCCTGTTTGCTCCTAGGAAGCCAATGAGTACAATGTGGGTCCTGCCCTAATCTCTGTCTCTCTCCCTTTCTTTCTCTGTCTCTCATTCTGTCTCTGTCTCTCTCTGATTCTACCACAGTGTGTGTGTGTGTGTGTGTGTGTGTGTGTGTGTGAGACACTTTGTGTCCCTCTGTGTCTTTCTGGGGGTCTTTCTGTCTCTGTCTCTCACTGTTGCTGCCTCTTCTTTCTATCTTTCCCTTCTCCTTGCCTGCTGTCCACCCTGTAGCTGTCCTACTGACCCCCACTTCTGACATTGGCAGCCCAGCTTGGGGAGAGGAGCGAGGCTGTCAGAGGAGCCCATGGGTCTGTTCCTGGGGTCCCAGATCAGTGGTCCCTGGGCCTGGAGCCTGGGCCAGGGTGGGTGAGGTGGCCAGACCCCAGCTACTTAGGCTTCTCCTCAATCTTCGTCTCTCTGGCTTCCTCACTCAGCCCAGGGTGACTTCTGAGATAAAGAAAACCTTAGGGACTGGTTGGTCCTGATCCCACTGTGCGCTGCTCTGTCCAGCCTGGACCAGTGGTTCCCCCTGGGCTCCAAGTGATGGCCTTAGTCAAGTTCATACATCAGCTTTGTTGTCCTTTCCTCAGACCCAGGGTCCTCATGGCCATGAATGCAACTTTACGCCAACCCCGTAGGGCACGTGAGGTTAGTGTCCTTCTGTATCCTTCCTCAGAGACCCAGCCTAACCCTCCCGTCTCCATGGCGCTCACCCCAAGTACTGCAGCCGCACTCACCACCCTTGTTTCTTTTTCTTTTATTTTTTTTAAGTTTATTTATTTGAGAGAGAGGGACAGCGCAAGTGGGGAAGGGACAGAGAGAGGGAGGAAGAAAGAGAATCCCCAGCAAGCTCCACACTCAGTGCAGAGCCCGATGTAGGGCTCGAACTCATGCACCATGAGATCGTGACCTGAGCTAAAGTCAGCCATTTAACTGACTGAGCCACCCAGGCACCCCACCACCCTTGTTTCTTTTCTTTTTTTTTTTTTTTTATTTATTTTTGGGACAGAGAGAGACAGAGCATGAACGGGGGAGGGGCAGAGAGAGAGGGAGACACAGAATCGGAAACAGGCTCCAGGCTCCGAGCCATCAGCCCAGAGCCTGACGCGGGGCTCGAACTCACGGACCGCGAGATCGTGACCTGGCTGAAGTCGGACGCTTAACCGACTGCGCCACCCAGGCGCCCCGACCACCCTTGTTTCTATAGTCTCTAATAACTTCGAGAAAAAACTCCATTTTTTCCTGATTAATCACAGCGTTCTGAAGCATTTAAAATTACAGAACAAGAACGTGTCCCCATCACGGCAACCCCCAGAGAGACTCCTTGTCCCTGCGTCGGCGCGTGTCCTTCCAGACTTGTTGCAGGGCCCACACGGACACGTGCCAGCTGGGCTGCCTGGAATTCCTTGGGACAACCAGCGACCACTGTGAATCCACCACCGGGGGCCGCTCCTCCCGCTCCTCCCTTGGGAGTGCCAGTACGGGCAGCTCAGGCCTCCGCTCGCTCGCTCGCTCGCTCGGAGGCACATCTCTGTCTCTTCTCTTGACACTCGCCCCGCGGGTCTGCCGCTGTGTCTTGCCTTCAGTTCCCTGAAGGATAAGGGCCCGACTGTTTGAGGGACCCCCGGACCTGCAAAATAAATTTTGTGGGGGTCACTTAGCCTGTATTTTAAGCCAGACCGTCCCAAATGTGTCCTGCAAGTTTCATAACCATCTGTGCGGTCTGTATCTCTGATGAGGTAGCAACGGACAGAAAGCTGGGTCTCATTTATTATTTGTATTTTACATAATGAGTGTGTTAGTCTGGGTCCTATGAGACAGGATTACCTGTGGGAGGGAAAATGGGGAGGGAGCTGGAGGAGGTGGGAGGGCCATCACGGGCATGCAAGTGTGACCCTGAGTGCGAAACTTCTTTTTTTATATTAAATATAATTTAATTGGTTTGTCAGATTGGTTTCCACACGACACCCAGTGCTCATCCCAGCAGGTGCCCTCCTCAATGCCCATCACCCTCTTTCCCCTCTCCCCCACCTCCATCAACCCTCAGTTTGTTCTCAGTATTTAAGAGTCTCTTATGGTTTGCCACCCTCCCTCTCTGTAACTTTTTCCCCCCTCCCTCCCCCATGGTCTTCTGTTAAGTTTCTCAAGAGGCACATATGAGTGAAAACATATGGTATCTGCTTTCTCTGCCTGACATTTCACTTAGCGTAATACCCTCCAGTTCCATCCACGTAGCTGCAAATGGCCAGATTTCATTCTTTCTCATTGCCACGTATTCCATTGTATATATAAACCACATCTTCTTTAACCATTTGTCAGCTGATGGACATTTAGGCTCTTCCCGTAATTTGGCTATTGTTGAGAGCGCTGCTATAAACATTGGGGTACAAGTGCCCCTATGCATCAGCACTCCTGTATCCCTTGGGTAAATTCCTAGCAGTGCTATTGCTGGGTCATAGGGTAGGTCTATTTTTAATTTTTTGAGGAACTTCCACACTGTTTTCCAGAGCGGCTGCACCAGTTTGCATTCCCCCAACAGTGCAAGAGGGTTCCCGTTTCTCCACATCCTCGCCAGCATCTATAGTCTCCTGATTTGTTCATTTTTGCCACTCTGACCGGCGTGAGGTGGTATCTCAGTGTGGTTTTGATTTGTATTTCCCTGATGAGGAGTGACGTTGAGCATCTTTTCATGTGTCTGTTGGCCATCTGGATGTCTTCTTTAGAGAAGTGTCTATTTGTGTCTTATGCCCACTTCTTCACTGGATTATTTGGGTTTTTTGGATGTGGAATTTGGTGAGTTCTTTATAGATTTTGGATACTAGCCCTTTGTCTGATATGTCATTTGCAGATATCTTTTCCCATTCCGTTGGTTGCCTGTTAGTTTTGTTGACTGTTTTCTTTGCAGCGCAGAAGCTTTTTATCTTCATGAGGTCCCATAGTTCATTTTTGCTTTTAATTCCCTTGCCTTTGGAGATATGTCAAGTAAGAAATTGCTGCAGCTGAGGTCAGAGGTTTTTTTCCTGCTTTCTCCTCTAGGGTTTTGATGGCTTCCTGTCTCACATTCAGGTCCTTCATCCATTTTGAGTTTATTTTTGTGAATGGTGTAAGAAAGTGGTCTAGTTTCATTCTTCTGCATGTCGCTGTCCAGTTCTCCCAGCACCATGTGTTAAAGAGACTGTCTTTTTTCCATTGGATACTCATTCCTGCTTTGTCAAAGATTAGTTGGCCATACGTTTGTGAGTCCAATTCTGGGGTCTCCATCCTATTCCATTGGTCTAGCCTGGTTCATTCTCCCGGGCTCCTAATGTAGCTGAGAACCACCCCCGCCACATTCTTCAGGTGGGTGCGGGTCCTGGAGAGGCTGGTTGTCTGTCAGAGGTCACACAGCCTGGTGGGGACAGAGCCAGGAAGGAAGCAGGGATCTCCTTTTGTACCTTCCAACTCTAATCACCTGCTGGGCTGCTCACCCTGAGGGCCCCCAGCCCCCTGTAACCTAGGGGCTCTCCGGAAAAGATCAAACAATCCTTTTGGGAGAACACCGCAAGAAACCGGGTCAAGGTCTCCCCCAGGCCAACCTGTTCACAGCTCCAACCTGAGAGGGGAGACAGAGCTCCCGAGTCAGCTCACCACAACTTAAAGAGATATTATCTCCCCGGGTATGAGTGTGACTTTGAGTTTTAAAAATTCTGCATTTTCTAAATATCTACTTTCATAATAATGATTTTAGAAATTTCCCAATAAAAATCATGAACCGTTTTCGTTGGAAATACTCAAAGGGTATTCAGAACAAGGGAAAAGGGTGAGAGAATCCCATTTTGTGGCTGGGAGCCCGGGTCTGCTGAAACAGGAGAGGCAGAAATATAGGGAAGAATTGGAGAGAGACTTACTTTACTCCATAGAGGCCCCTTGGTGGCTCAGTTGGTTAAGTGACTGACTCTTGATTTCAGCTCAGGTCACGATCTCACAGTTTGTGAGTTCGAGCCCCGCATCAGGCTCTGTGCTGACAATGCAGAGCCTACTTGGGATTCTCTCTCCTCCTTCTCTCTCTGCCTCTCTCTGCCCCTCCTCAGCCCTTGCTCGCTCTTTCCGTCTCTAAATAAATAAATAAACAAAACATTTTGAAAAAAACCTGTAGACCTGCATGATAATGCCTTCACTCAGCTTTTCCTCCTTTTTTCTTTTTAAAAATATTTTTGGTATTTTTACTTTAGAGGGAGAGCACGAGCAGGGGAGAGGGACAGAGGGAGACAGACAGACAGACAGACAGAATCTCAAGCAGACTCCACATTCAGCACAGAGCCTGACATGCGGCTTGATCCCACAGCTCTGGGATCATGAGCTGAGCCAAAACCAAGAGTTGGATGCTCAATGTACTGAGCCACCCAGGTGCCCCAACCCAGCCTTTCTTTTATTTTTTAATTTTTTAATTTATTTTAATTTATTTTTTTCTTTTTTCTTTTTTTTCAATATATGAAGTTTATTGTCAAATTGGTTTCCATACAACACCCAGTGCTCATCCCAAAAGGTGCCCTCCTCAATACCTATCACCCACCTTCCCCTCTCTCCCACCCCCCATCAACCCTCAGTTTGTTCTCAGTTTTTAACAGTCTCTTATGTTTTGGCTCTCTCCCACTCTAACCTCTTTTTTTTTTTTTTCCTTCCCCTCCCCCATGGGTTTCTGTTAAGTTTCTCAGGATCCACATAAGAGTGAAACCATATGGTATCTGTCTTTCTCTGTATGGCTTATTTCACTTAGCATCACACTCTCCAGTTCCATCCATGTTGCTACAAAGGGCCAGATTTCATTCTTTCTCATTGCCACATAGTACTCCATCGTGTATATAAACCACAATTTTTTTATCCATTCATCAGTTGATGGACATTTAGGCTCTTTCCATCATTTGGCTATTGTTGAGAGTGCTGCTATAAACATTGGGGTACAAGTGCCCCTATGCATCAGTACTCCTGTATCCCTTGGGTAAATTCCTAGCAGTGCTATTGCTGGGTCATAGGGCAGGTCTATTTTTAATTTTTTGAGGAACCTCCACACTGTTTTCCAGAGCGCCAGCCTTTCTTTTAAACCCCTACACCACTCCAGGGGTCTATGACTCTGTTCTTCTGGGTCTTTTAATTCTGGGAAAATTTTTTCAATTCACATTTTCATTTTAATGATGGCTTAGGTCTTTTTAGCAGTTTTAATTTTTTTTAACGTTTATTTATTTTTGAGACAGAGAGAGACAGAGCATGAATGGGGGAGGGGGGCAGAGAGAGAGGGAGACACAGAATCTGAAACAGGCTCCAGGCTCTGAGCAGTCAGCACAGAGCCCGACGCGGGGCTCGAACTCACCGACCGCGAGATCATGACCTGAGCTGAAGTTGGAAGTTCAACCGACTGAGCCACCCAGGTGCCCCTAGCAGTTTTAAACATGTGTTACTTTGCAATTGGGAGATCTTTATAGAACAAGTCTTGGTCTCTTTCTTGCCTGCTTTTTCTCGTATTAGGATCTTGCACATACATCTTGGGGGGGTTCCCAGATTTTTTTGTCCTTTAGCAGGAATCTGGATATCATTTGAGAAACATTGACTTTACCACTCTTGTAGTTCCTGTGACTGAGAGGGTTCTTGAAGTCTGGGTGCCCTTATCAGAGACACTGGGCGTATCTGGAGTGTGAGTGTGTGAGCACGTGCGTACGAATGTGTCAGGGTGCACGTGTGCTTGTGGGTGCGTGTGTATACACACGTGTGAGTGGCATGCATGGGCAGCATGTGTGGATCAATGTGTGTCTTCAGAAATACAGGCGCCCCTCTGTTTCTTCTTTCTATAGTGAGTACGCTCTCCCCTGAGGTTTCTCTTTCTCTTTCTCCTTCATGAGGAAGACACTGGATGCGTGTCCCACTCATCTCTCGGGACAGGAGACCATTGTTCCCTCATGTCTAGCACAGCAGCGGTGTCCTTTCCATCTCCGGGAGCCCGGCTGCTCCCCAACCCTGGTGACGGAGGCCTCTGCGGGATCCTGCTGACGGGACCTTCTGGTGTGTCTCTGGCGGACCTGGGGGAAAGCCACGTGGCACTTACGCTGGCTCCACTCTGGGGACCACATGGAGCCACGTGGCTCTTCAAGGGTCGGGAGGGTGGGGGGGGGCATCTGACAAAAGACATTGGAAGAGCTGGCCGACCATTTGAGAAAATCTCAAACCGAATTCCCATCTCATTCTTTATACCAAAATCAGTTCCACATGGCTCAAAAACGTCAACATAAAAACTAAAATCGTAACAATTCTACAAGAAAATGTAGGCAAACGTATTCATTAGTAGATGCCAGGCGCACCCTTTGCGAACAGAGCACAGAATTTAGTAGCTACGAAGGAAAAGAGCGTTAATGGAGGCCTCAACTCCTGTGGGCAAAATACCAACAAACACAGGAAAAATATCAAACTGAAAAAAGGCATTTGCCAAACACAAGCCACACAAAGGCCTATGCTCCTTAATTTGCAGAGGGATCATATAAATCAGAAAAAGAGATGAACAATCCTATGGGAAAATGAGCAAACGATGTCAATGGGTTATTCACAGAAAAAGGAAAACAAGTGGCCACAATCCTGCAAAGATTCTCATTCTCACATATAAGTAAATGCAATCTAAACAACCAGGTACCTTTTTAAACTTGCCACGTAGTTGGAAACCAAAAGGTTGATACTATCTGATGTCAGTGAGGACTTCGGAAAACGGCTGCTTTCATACACTGATGACTAGAGTACAAGTTTTTAGGGTTTTTCTATGACAATTTGGCAACATAGTTAAAGCAAAATTTAAATATACATGCCCTTGGACCTAACAGTTACACTGGTCTGAATTTGCCCTATGGATAGATTTGCCAAGGTAAAGTAGAAATAGCCAAGATAAACGAACAGGATATTCATTGTAACTTTGTTTTGAATGGCAATAAAACTGGAAACAACCAAAATTGCATCAACAGGGGACTGTTTTAGTAAATTATGTCACAGCCATAAAATGGTATTTATGCAGCTATTAGAAGAATGAAGCAAATCTACGTGTGTTCATATGAAAAGACCTTTCACAGATCGTACGGTAGGTTAAAAAAAACCACAGTTTAGTATATTGTCCATAGTATAACCTCTTCTAAGTAAAAATAATATAAATATGTAAAAGTTTTGGTATTGTGTACACTTTTCTTTTTTAAAAAAGTTTTTAATGTTTATTTTTTTGAGAGAGAGACAGAGTACAAGTGGGGGAGGGTCAGAGAGAGAGACACACAGAATCTGAAGCAGGTTCCGGGCTCTGAGCTGTTAGCACAGAGCCTGATGCGGGCCGTGAACTCACCAGCTGTGAGATCATGACCTGAGCTGAAGTTGGGCACTTACCCGACTGAGCGACCCAGGTGTGTCTGGTATTGTGTACCCTTTTTGCTGGAAGGATACATGAGATATGGACAGTTATTGGGTGGTGGGGGAAAGGGGATTTTTTTTTTCCATTTTATACCTCTCTGTGCTGTTGATTTTCAGTGCATACATATGAATTTTATTTTTAAAAGATCAGGGGCTCCTGGGTGGCTCAGTCCTGTAAACATCCGACTTCAGCTCTGATCATGATCTTGCAGTCTGCGAGTTTGAGCCCCGCATCGGGCTCTGTGCTGACAGCCCAGAGCCTGGAGCCTGCTTTGGATTCTGTGTCTCCCTCTCTCTGCCCCATCCCCGCTCATGCGTGGGGTCATGTGCACGCTCACGGCATGCACGTGCACTCTCTCTAAATAAACATTAAAAAAAATTTGTTTTAAGATCAATAAGAGGCTGTTTTGTGCCCTCAGTGGGGGGCTTACCTCTCATATTTATGATCTTAATTTATATAGTGCCTACGTGGAAGCAAATGTCTCCTGTATTGCTAGGTACATATCCACACCTGGAGTTGTAAATAGGTTTTTCTGTGTGTAAATAAAATAAGCCTGCTTTTGATCTAACAAAAAAGGAAAAAAAAAAAGAGGCTATCCAGACGGTGGATTTATGGAATTAAAAAATACGTTTCCATATATAAATTGAGAAATGTTATGTAAAAAAAATAGGATTAAAATATATGACTTACACAGAATAAAATATTCTAGTTCAAACATTAGCATTCTTCTACACTTAAATTTTTGGTCTTCATCCCGCTGGTTGCAGAATGTGGAACAATTTCCTTGGTTCACAAAACATTTCTTTCTTTCTTTCTTTTTTTAAATCTACATTTGTTCTTATTTATTTATCTGAAAGAGAGAGAGAGAGTGTGTGTGTGTGCGTGTGCATGCATAGGCGCACAATCAGGGGCAGAGGGAGAGGGGCAAAGAGGGAGAGGGAGAGAGAGAGAGAGCGAGAGAGAGAGAGAAACTTAAGCAGGCTCCATGCTCAACATGGAGCCCAACACGAGGCTCAGTCCTATGACCCGATCATGACCTGAGCCGAAATCAAGAGTCGGAACTCAACCGACTGAGCCACTCAGGAGCCCCTCATAATACATTTCTAATTCCTTTTTTCAGAAGAAGAAAGAGAGAAGCCTGGTTCCGTAGTATTATTTTCACCTCTTTTTTCGCATGACTAACAAGCTGTGAACATGGATTTTTCTAACCAAACTGACATGAAGTTGTTTCTAGCTTCTGCTGAGGGGGGCTGGTTTCCTGGCATGGAAATCCTGCCAGGGGGAGCATCCGACACGAGATGACGCTAGACGTTGGGCCAAAGGCAGAGACTTGGGGACAAACACAGGTCGTTTGATCTGAGGGGAGGGGAACCCATCCGGGTGGATCTTCTGAATTCTACTTCTATGCAATAAATACCAAAGCCAGAGTGTCTCCAGGGCCCCTTTCCCCTGTTGCCTGCCTGCGCAAGCTCCTGGGATTTCTGAGATTGCCCATCGTGGTTGAGTAGATGTAGAGGTGTTTGTGGGAAGATGGCTGGGCTGGGGGAGTGGCAAATCCCAGCTGAGAGGGTGATCAGGTGCTCAGAGAACCAAGCTAGGAAGCCCCCGTTATTATAGGCCACACACCCTCAAGCTTCAGCCACATGGCGGCAGCTGTTCACTGGGCATGATGGTGCTGTGCTGGTGCTGGGCACACACAGGTGCCCACATCAGGTACCAGATGCCAGGGCGGCATCTCAGTGTGAACTGGAGCACTCTGAAGAGGACCTCCACTTGGCTTGAGTTTGGGGAGATTGTTCCTCGGTCCCGGAAGAGAGTCTTTTTTGGTAGGTTTGACCTTCTTTGGTCCAGCTAACTGCGATGGGGAGGTCTCCTCTGGAGGTCCAGTCACAAGACGAAAGATAAGAAAGTGGCCTTCATGAAGCGAATACACCCAGAGGGTAGTACGTCAGTGGCTAAAGAGTAGGGCTAATTTCCTCACTGATACATTTTCTTCACAATGAAGCAGGTCATGGAAGCGATAAGGACATGTATTCCTCCCCACCAAAAGAAAAATCCCTTTTTGTTTTGAGAGAGAAAAAGAGCAACCTGTAAATATTTAAACCATTTTGGATTGACTTGAGGGTTACCCCCCCGCCTGGAAATATTGGCCAGTGAGAACGGGGATTCCAATGGAGTTCTGGCGCCACCTAGTGGTGGCTGTTGAGAGATTGAGAGGGGCAGGGAGAAATGGGGACACGGTCACTGTTCACTCTGCTGAGAGAAAACTTTCCTCATTGTGCAGAGAGCCCCCCCACCCACCCATGCGTCTTTGGGGGAGGGTGGGAACAAGTTAGTGCCTCCACACCTCCCTTGGGACAGGTGGACAGGACAGAGATGTTACACCGCCAGCCATAGTGGAGAGACGTGTGTTTCCTATTCCTGGTCCAGGGGTGAAGGGCATTTGAAGTGAAGACTATTGGCTTATTGGACACGTGCCTCCTGACTATTTTTTTGTTTTAGCCATAAAGGAGTTTTAAGGGTTTACATAGTCATATTTATCATATTTTTCCTTTATGATTCTCTGGTCTTTGTAACATTCTTAGAAGGGCTTTCCTGGCAAGAAATCGTCATTTAAAACATCTATGAGAGAAAAGGGATGCTCTGGGGTATTAGCACTACTTTGAACATTAAAAACATTTTTTTCTGTTTAGTTATTTTCAATCTATTTCATGTTCATTAGTGGCTGAGCGCTCCCTGGCTACCTTCCAGAGAGCTGAGTCAGAGCGCCTGGGAGACTTCTGGGTCCCTCAGGAGTTTTGAGGCTCAGGAACTCAGTGAGGACACCTTCTCTGCAACAGGTGTTTTTCTGAGGCTGGGCACTTGGGGGAATCCCGTTCTGGGGCAGGCACAATATCGCAGAGATTTGGATTCAGACCACTGGAGGGCTGTACCTCAGCGTTTCATTTATCAGCTCCTAGGCAAGTGTCTTAGTTTCCTTACGCCTGGGGGTTTTCATTTATAAAATGGAAATGGTGAAAATAAAATAATAATAATAATAGTCCCTACCTTACAGGAGTGGGCCCAGGCTTAAATAATTGATACAGATGAATTGCTTAGACCATGACCCAGTACATATTGACTGAGTGCTCCATAAATACCACCTGTCACTATTAGTGAGCCAGTAGTCCTGGGATGGTTCAAGAGGGGTGCTGGACTCCTTTGAAGTCACTACACAAGTTTCCTAGACAGGGATACTTGTGGTCTTCTTTCTGGTGTTGGGTATTTTTGCTTCCTGTGTGTAGCAGGGGCCTCCACTGTCCTTTTATTTAACCTTAATTTAATTTTATTTTAATGTTTATTTATTTGAGAGAGAGAGAGAGAGAGAGAACACATGTGCATGCAGGTGCGTGCGAGCAGGAGAGGGGCAGAGAGAGAGAGGGAAAGAGAGAATTCCAAGGAGGCTCCACGCTGTCAGCACACAGCCCAATGTGGGGCTCAATCTCACGAACTGTGAGATCGTGACCTGAGCCGAAATCAAGAGTTGGGTGCTCAACCGACTGAGCCACCCAGGATTCCCTCCACTCTCCTTTTAGATGCAACCTTAGGAGTGCTTGACCTCAGTCCTGGATTTTATCCATGGGCATGATAGTCTCAATACTTGGGCCTATGAGCTTTCTAAGGGTCTGCTTAAGACTGGGGGGAAAACAAAACATTATTGGCTCCAAATTATGATCAAAAAATTTCAAAATCAAAATTAATAAATATTTACTTACCTGCCTACAAAATTTAATGTTGTGTCAACTTCTTTAATCATTAAATGAGTACTCATAAAGATTTCATTATGTTTAAAGACAATTGTAGGTTTTTCTCGCTTGGCAAGAAATCCAACACATGCATGATTGCTTAGAAATAAAACCAATTGTAAATTCAATGAGTTCCTTGTAGTCCAATGATTCCAAAAACCAAATTTACATAAATCCTCTCAAAATGTTTAAGGTAAGAAAATTATGTTTAATGTGGGATGTAGTATATTTTAGTATGTTTGACCTGATACGCTTGAGCTCCAAGGATAAAAGTTTGGGGGTTTATGAAGATCTTACAATTGACCATGGACCTAGGGGCTATCTCCCAGATGGCAAGTCTGTCTGTGGAGCAGAGAAAGGGGCTGGGGCTCCCCCTCACTGCCCAGCCACCTCCTACCCTGCTTTCCCATAATCTCTTGAGGCAAGGCCTGGGAATATGCATTTTGTCAGCCATGTTCTCCTCTCTCCCTGCCCCTCTGCCTGTATATGATTCTGATGCATGCTAAGTTTGAGAATCATTAGTCTAATGTGTGTGCGCCATAGGAGGAAGGTAAGATGATCCTTTTAAAAAATGGACTTTAGGAGTGCCTGGGTGGCTCAGGTGGTTAAGCGGCAGACGTCAGCCCAGGTCAGGATCTCCCGGTTCACGAGTTCAAGCCCTACGTCAGACTCTGTGCTCACACTTCAGAGCCTGGAACCTGCTTCAGTTTCTGTGTCACCCTCTCTCTCTGCCCTTCCCCAGCTCATGCTCTGTCTCTCTCTCAAAAATAAACATTAAAAAAATTTAATAAAAAGTCGACTTTATTTTTTAGAGCAGTTTTAGGTTCACAGCAAACTTGAATGGAAAATACAAAGATTTCCCATATACACCCCCACATGGGTAGCCTCCCTCATCATCAATATCCCCCACCAAGGTGGTACATTTGTTATAATCAATGAACCTGTACTGACATATTGTAACACAGAGTCTGGTTTATATGAGGGTTCACTGTTGGTGTTGTACATTCTACGGGGTTTAGACAAGTGTGTAATGACATGTATCCACCACTACATTATCATACAGAGTAGTTTCATGGTTTCTTTTGTTCTCTGTTCATCCTTCCCTCCCCCTAACCTTTGGCAAACACTAATCTCTTTACTGTCTTCAGCGTTTTTCCTTTTCCAGAATTCCATGTAGTTAGAATCATACAGTAAGTAGCCTTTTCATATTTTTTTCACTTAGTAATATACATTTAAGTTTCCCCCATGTCTTTCATGGCTTGATAGCTCATTCCTTTTTAGCACCAAGTAATATTCTGTTGTCTGGATGTACCACAGTTTTTGTTTATCCACTCACCTGCCCAAGGACATCTTGGTTGCTTCCAAGTTTCAGCATTATGAATAAAGCTGCTATAAACATCTTTGGGCAGGTTTTGGTGTGGATGTATGTTTTCCACTCCTTTGGGTAAGTGTCAGGGAGTGTAATTGCTGGGTTGGACGGTAAGAGAACATTTAGTTTTTTAAGAAATCACTAAATTGTCTTCCAAAGTGTCTGTACCATTTTGTATTCCCACTAGCAATGAATGAGCATTCCTACGGCTCCATATCCTCACCAACATTTGGTGCAGCCAGGGTTCTGGATTTGGGCCATTATAATAAGTGTGTGCGGTATCTCTTTGTTGTTTTGATTTGCATTTACCTGATGACATACATATGGAGTATCTTTTCATATGCTTATTTGCTATTTGTATATCTTCTTTGGTGAGGGATCTGTTAACATCTTTGGCACTTTTTCTTTTATTTAAAAATTTTTTTCAATGTTTAATTTTGAAGGAGAGAGAGAGAGAGAGACAGAGAGAGAGCATGAGCAGGAGAGGGGCAGAGAGAGAGGGAGACACAGAATCCGAAGCAGGCTCCAGAATCCGAAGCTCGATGTAGGGCTCGAACTCATGTGCTGTGAGATCATGACCTGAGCCAAAGTCGGACACTTAACTGACTGAGCCACCCAGGTGCTCCTGTTTTGTTTTATTTTTAATGTTTATTTATTTATTTGTTTGTTTGAGAGAGACAGAGACAGAGAGACAGAGCACGAGCCAGGGAGGGGCAGAGAGAGACACACACACACAGAATCTGAAGCAGACTCCAGGCTCTGAGATGTCAGCACAGGGCCCGACGTAGGGCTTGAACTGCTGATCTGCGAGATCATTGCACGAGCCAAAGTTGGCCACTTAACCGACTGAGCCAACCAGGTGTCCCTGTCTTTGGCTCATTTTAAAAACCAGGTTGTTTGTTTTCTTATTGTTGAGTTTTAAGAGTTTTTCATATATTTTGGGTAATGTTCTTTTATCAGATATGTCTTTTGCAGCGGGCACCTGACTGGCCCAGTCAAAAGAGCATGTGACTCTTAATCTCAGGGTCATGAGTTCAAACCCCACACTGGGTGTAGAGATGACTTAAACAAATAAAACTTAAAAACTTTTGCAAATATTTTCTCCCAGTCTTTGTGGTTTGTCTTTTTATTCTTTTGACAGTATCTTTTGCAGAACAGAAAAACCTAATTCTAATGAATTCTAGCTTACAAATTCTCTTTCATGACTCATGTATCTAACAAGTCACGACCCAACCCAAGGCCATCTAGATCTTCTCCTATATCATCCTCTAGGAGTTTTATAGTTTTGCATTTTCTGTGTAGGTCTGTGGTCCATTTTGAGTCAATTTTTGTGAAGGGTGCGAAGTCTGTGTCTAGATTCATTTCTTTTTATGCATGTGGATGTCCAGTTGTTCATGTGTCATTTGTTGAAAAGACTACCTTTGCTCCATTATATTGCCCTTGCTTCTTGTTAAAGGTCAGTTGACTATCTCTCCGTGGGTTTATTTCTGGGCTCTCTATTCTGTTGCATTGACCCATCTGTTTATTCTTTCACCAGTCGCACACTGTCTTGATGACTGTGGCTTTATATAAATCTTGAAATTGGGTAGCATCAGTCCTTCAACCTTGTTCTTCATTATTGTGTTGGTTATGTCAGGTCTTCTGCCTCTTGACACACACTTTAGAATCAGCTTGTCGATATCCACAAAATAAATTGCTGGGATTTTGATTGGGATGCATTGACTCTATAGATCAAGTCAGGAGAAACTGGTATCCTGACAATGTTGAGACCTACTGTGTGCTCAGCCCTAGCCTTAGCCCTGGGAGGTAGGAAACTGGAATACACAAAAGCACGGGAGAGGCTCCCCCGTGGGGCTGGCAGGGAAACTGCGCCTCACACAGTGCCAGGTATACAGGTAGTGCTCAATAAATGGTCACTGGGGCAATGAGAGGCGCTGAATTCCAAAGCACCTGGACCTTATGGTACTCATTCCATGGGGCAGAACAGACTCTCATCCCTCGGAGGGAAGGCGCGGCCTCAGGGAAAACTTTGTGCGAAAGGTACTGCTGACAAGGGAACAGGCCAGGTGGGCTGGTCGGAGCAAGTGTCTTTGGTTGACTAAGTAGCTCTGCTGATAGGTGAATTCACTGATTTATTTATTCACTGATTCACTGAATAAACATTTATTGGGTATCTATTATGTGTCAGGCAGTCAGGGATCTCCCCCTCTAACATGTCTAGCCACCTCCTGCAGTCCAGGCGGGACAACCCTGTACAGGTTTTCTGATCGCCCGATAACTATGGACTGGGCCTTGGGGGATGACAGGGGGGCCCTCTCCCCCAGCCTAGGGATGGTTGTGGCTTTTTTTTTCTTTTTTTAACACATTTATTTTTGAGAGACAGCGTGAGCGGGGGGAGGGGCAGAGAGAAAAGAGGGAGACACAGAATCCAAAGCAGGCTCCAGGCTCTGAGCTGTCAGCACAGAGCCCAACGCGGGGCTCGAACTCACGAACCGTGAGACCATGACCTGAGCCGCAGTCGGACGCTTAACCGACTGAGCCACCCAGGCGCCCCGACTTTTTCTAATTTTAAGGTTAGTTTCTTGATAGGGAGAGAGGTATCATGTATTGGCTTGGGTGGTCTCAAGTTTCGTGGAGCCCAGCTTGGCCTAGATGAACCCCACTCTTGCTTGCCGGGTGGGGACCCTCCCTGTGGCTGGTTGTGCGCTTAGCTTACAGGTTCTCAGGGAAGGAATTTATTCTTCTCAGTCAAATATTTTATTATTTATCAGTGTGGAGAGCCACATATGCACACACAAGCACACACAGGCAAACACGTATGTCTAACACCCATCCCCCCGGGCACCGCCTTCAGAGTCTACACTACCGGGGAGGCGGGGTTGCCACGGTGACTGGTTCTGGATCCCCACCTCATGGGTATTAATAGCTTCCATTGAAACCATCAAGACAGTGATTTCATCCAGCCTTGTCTCCCTGGCGGGATCCTTCTTCCTCCTCTCTTCGAGGACGGGGCTAGGAAGGACCCTTGGGGCCACACAGGCTACCTCTCTGCCTCCTGGCAGCTGCCTTGGTGAAGAATGGCCTGGAGGCCTCAGGGATTCTGCCCAATGTCCAGTGGGCAGGAGGCTGCTGGACTTTTTTGATCCTCTGAGCTGCGACTAAACACAGCCCTTACCAGAAAAGGGTTTCTGAGACACAGGACCCCTCAGAGGGGTCACTCTCAGCTTCTCTGGGTCCCATGGGGTCCCACCTGCTTTCTCTAGGTCCCTGCCTGGCAAGACACTTGCACCCAGTTGGCACTTGACCGTGGTGTCCCTTCCCACAATACAGAGCTCCCCGGAAGGGCTAGGGCTATGCTAGGGAGGTGGCTTAGGGTGCAAGATTTCAGAGGCACTCACTCTCAGGCTGGAGCAAGTGCAGGGCTGGCACTGCACGACCCTGACAGCCAGCGCCTCCTTGCCTTTTATGCCAGGGACGCCTCGCTTGCCTCATCCTCTCCTGGCTCTGCTGATATTCCATTATCTCCTCAGCCTTCTTGGGTCAGGGGGGATTTCCATCCTGCTCTCAGTCCCCTGCATTGGTCCCTGATCCCTCTCACCTTCCTGTGGGGCTCCCTGGGATCCCTGCAGAGCCTGTTGCTGCCCCTGGGCTCTGATGGGCACCAGTCTCTGGCCCTCATTTCCTCTTCCCTTTGATCTTCTCTGTCTCTCCCCTGCTTTGCCCACAGCCCCAGGTTCAGACCGTGTGGGGTCTTGGCATCCCTGCTGTCCTCTACCTTTGGGGCCTCCATGCCCCACCCCCATCCCCTGGCCCAGGCATCAGCTCCTCCTCCCTGGGGAAGGGAGGGGTGGGACTCTAGGACAGGCCTAGCCTCCCTGCAGCCACCCTCTGCAAATCCTACCAAGAGCCTTGCACTTCACACACACTCCAGAAGAATTAGTCTGGTCTATACGGAGCCTTCAGATTTATTCCGCGGCCAGCAGCGGTTCACAGTGACCTCATTGCAGCAGACTTCAGGGGGTATATGAATATGTGTGAGACTATGTGTGCACTTGTGTAGAAATGAGCGTGCGGGAGAGTGCAGAGGTGTGTACGCAAATGTGTGAGTGTGCTGCCATTCAGGGCGCATGGATTTCTGATGCATGAGTCATTGGTTGGGAGTGAGCCTTGGGAAGATATGTCCATAAATAAGACAGCACCCCTGACCTCCATGTCTATTCTGCAGCTGGCTTGGGCACGTGATCCTGGGCATCTCAGAAGCTGGAGGCGGGGGTGGGGGCTGTCTTTCCCTCCAGACCCCAGAGAGCAGCTGTCACGGATATTTCTAGCTCGCCTGGAGTCCCAGACATTTATGGATGTGATGGCTGCAGTGGGGTGGGGGGCAGGGGGCAGGGGAGGGGCATAAAGAGCTTCACTCCAGGGATCTTAGTGGAGTTCTGCTGGCAGGCAGGCCGATTCACCCATTCCACGAGTAGTTGTTGATAGTCTGTCATGTGCCAGGCACTCTCCTAGGGGCTGGGGTATGGTATGGTCAGGAGGTGACACATGAACTGTGCCTGAATAATAAGGAGCCGTCACATGAGACCTGAGGGAAGAACCTTCCATCAGAGGATGGATGAGATGCCTGTTGCCAGCCTACACCCTCACTGGATTCTGGATCAAAGTTGCTGAAGCCAGGCAGAGAGCTAGAGGTGACCTAGAGGAGCAGGCAGGCAGATTCTCTGTCTGAGGGACCTTGGCTCATCTACGCCAATCGACTAGGGTCAGGTGAACAGACAACTTGCTGAAGCCCCTTCCCCCAGGGAGCCTTCTTTACTAAGGGCCACAGAGGCTGGCTCCCCCCACCTCTTAGAGCTGACAGAACCACTCAGTTCAGAGTTGGTGGTTTGTCTGATGGTTTGTCCCTGAGATCTGTTTTCCCAGCTTGGCCAGCAACCCCGCCTCCTAGGTTGGCTCTGTATTCGTCCAACGGCCCCCAGTGCGATGTGTGCAGGGGATTTTTGTTCTGAGCCCTTGCCCGTGCACCTCGGATGTAACTGAGGGAGGAGGGTCAAGTGCAGGGGTTTCCCATCTCACCTCATTTATTCCATCATCCATTCACTCATCAAAAAACCCCATTTTTTTTGGTTTGTTTTCTTGAGCTTTTACTGTGCGCCGGGCCCTGTACCTGGCTCCAGGGAGACTGTAGAGCTAACTCGCCCCGCGCCTGGCCCCCAGGGAGCTCAACCTTCTTGCTGCACTGTTTCTCTGTTTTCAAGACCTGGTTCCACTGCCCGTGCGGGGAATGAGTCCGTCTCCCGGCGCCCCACCCCCGCCCATCCGCCTGCTAGCTCACCCGGACCCGGGCCGGGCCCCGGCGCCGCGGACAACTTGTGGCAGCGGGAACGCGGCGCGCCCCGGGGCCACATCTGGCTGCGCGGGCGCGCGCGTGTCACTAAGACGCTCATTCACCGGCGCAGCCGTCACCATAACAACCGGAGCCAGGGAATCCTGGCGACGGCTGCGGGCGAGGGGCGGGGGCGGCGGTCGCGGGAGGGAGCCGGCGGGGGCGGGAGCGCCCAGCACGCCCCGCGCTCCACAGAGCCCCGTTCCATGCGGACCCGCGGGCGGGAGGGCGCCACGCACGTCGCCGCAGCGGCCGTCCCCGCGGGCGGGGACCGAGCCTGCCACCGAGCCGCCGACCTCCCTCGCCGGGAGCCCTGACTCTATGGCCCCGGGGGAGCGCGCCGGAGCCTCCGCGCCGCCCACCACCAGCCGGAACCCGAGCGCCAGCCGGAGGAAGAGGGGAGCCCCGGGCGCCGCCGGCCCCGGCCCAGGGGCCCGCCCGCGGTCCCCGTCCCCGCCGCGGGGAATGGCGGGCAGGTAGCCGGCTGGCGCGAGGACCCCCGCGGCGGGCAGGACCAGCCGAGGACGCCGCGGCCCCGAGAGAGGGAGGAGAGCGGCGGCCCGCCCGCCCCCGGCCGCAGCCCCAGCAGGGCCCTCCCCCGGCGGCGCGCGCCCGCGCGCGCACACACTCGCACACCGTGCCTCCGTTCCTGCCCAACCTCGCCTGCCCCCCGCGAGTGCCGAACCCCCTGGGGCCGGATGCCATGGGTAACAACTTCTCCAGTATCCCCTCTCTGCCCCGAGGAAACCCGAGCCGGGCGCCGCGGGGCCACCCCCAGACCCTTAAAGGTAAGGGAGGCTCCGCCGGGCCCGGCGCAGCCCGGAGGACTGGGGCGCAGGTGGAAGGGCAGGGAGAGGTGGAGAGGTGTGATTGGGGAGGCAGGGCAGGTGCCACCTGTTGTGTGTGTTTGGAGACGCGAGGTGCGCATCTGGCCCTGGTGGGGGGCCGGGAGTGGGGGGCTGGGGGTGGTGATGTTGAAAACCCGGAAGGATGGCGTTCTGTGGGGTCTGCGCAGTTTCCCCCACCGGCACTGGGAACGTCACTGGAGTTAACTCAGGCCACGATGCTAGCGTGCTGGAGTGAGGAAGGGCATTTGCCCAGTGGGTAGGGGAGTGTGGCAGGAGGCTCAGACCGGCCAGCTGTGCTTCTCAAGGGAAGCATCACAGTCTCCTTCTTCATCTGCCCAGGGCTGGAGAGGTCACGCTGGAAGCACTAGTTGCATCTTCCATGGCAGGATCTTAAAGATCCAGGACTGACTTATAGCAGCCTGGAAGAAGGGGCCAGAGCTCTGTTGACTTTTTGCGTCCACCGACTCAGCTTGGTTTCTGGTTCCTCCAAAGGCCAGATGTCCGTTCGGAACCCTAGACAGGAGATGCTTGGGAGCCTTGAAACGGAGGAACATTTACCAGGAAGGTCTTTGCAATCTCAATCCCCAGCCCTACCCAGCACCGCCAAGGAAGCCCTGGCCCAGCCCTCGGCCCTGCAGCTTCCGCTGCTTTCTCTGACCCTTGCAAGACACAGCTGTGTCCTCCCAAGCCCTCAGACCCCACTGGTTCCCTTCCGGAAGCTGCTTTTCTATCACCTTCAGAATCAGCCAGCACTTGTTCTGGGCATTCTGATGGCTAAGAGCTGGGAAGGGAAGCCCTTAGTCTTCTCCAAAGAACAACCCACTTCCTCAGCCCCTTGGGTGATGAGAAGGATATGGTAATACCCCTTGACAAAACATTAGAGTTGAAAAGAACTTTTGCAAACACCTTTTCATGTGAGCGAGGAAACTGCTCTGGGTAGTCAGCAAAGCTAATCATACCCATTTCACAGTTGAGGAGAACCAATGCTTGTTTTTGGTTTCCGAAGCCAGCAAGAAGTGGAGCTAGGCTGCACATCTGTATCTCCTGACTAGATTCTGTCCTCTCTTTTGCTGGACAGTTAACCTTCCAGACTAGGGGAGAGGAGGAGGGATGGGATCACCATCCTGTGTTCTAGCTCCAACCATTTCAGAACTTCCGCTCTCAGTTTGGGAAAATCGGTAGGTTTGTTGTGTCTTTCTGGAAATTAATATGGTGGTACGTGTCAAGACCTTTTAAAATAACATATTCATTGGCCTTGTGATTACTCTTAGAGGAGCTGATCCTAGCAAAATGGAGATCCGGGCAAATACTTATACGTTAGGTTAGGATGTTCACAGCAGTTGTGTTTATACTAGGAAAATAACCTAAATGCCCTGTAATCGTGGTATGTCCTCTTGGTGGAGTATTACGCAATCTTTAAAATTGTATTTTTGAAGAATATTTGATGATTTGGGAAAATGCTCAGTACAGCACCATAATGACAGTTGAAAAAGGCAGGACAAAAAAATATGTAGACTGTGAGATCCCAATTTTGTTTAAAAATATATGAATACAAAAAAAAAAATATCAAACAATCCTGGAAAGAAAGTTTCCAAAAGGATAACATTGGTTTTTCTCTGGGTAATGGGATCACATAAGATTTTTTCTTTCTTTTTATATTTTGCTCTTTTAAAAAATTTCTGCAATAAGCAATATTGTTTTTTTTATCATCAGGAATAAGCTGTAAGTATTAACCTGTATAACAACTACTTATGAACATTGAAAACAGATTCTTAATGATGGAGGAAACTGTGGACATCTTCTCATTCAGTGTCCTCCCTCACAAGTGAGAAGAATGGAGGGAAGGGAGGGTGTTTGCCTAGTTACTCAGTGCATCAGTCAAGAGAACATGGCAAAGTCAGGCTGAACCCTTCAAGGGCAGAGTAGCTGAGCTAGTGAGTTGACTTGGGTTTAATGGCTCACAAACTGCCCCAAAAAGGCTGGCTTGCTCCATCCTTGACCCTAGGGAAGTTCAGAGAAGGCTTTGGTAATTATACCTCTTTTTACCTAAAGTTTGGGATTGTGGGGATGTGAGGTCTCTGTGACTGGAGTCTTTGGCAAGGGAGGGAATGGGCAGGAGAGGGTCTAGGATCCTCCCACCTCCCTGCCCCCCACTCTAACCTTCTCCTCTGCATGACTCCCCACTTATGTGGCCTCCACTTAAGTGGAAACTCCACTTATGCTGCCTCCCTGGTTTGTAGGGATCAGTTCTTTTTCCATGGGACTAAATGGTGGTGAAGTTCTCTCTCTAGCCGTCTCCCTCTCTCTGCCCATCCCCTTTCAGGCTTGATTTACCAGATTCCACTCCCCTGTCCCTACCCACACACCTACTGGAGGTGGCTGTGAGAATTTTGATTCTGCTCCTTCCAAGCCTGAGATCAAAGATTAGGGTGTGTCCATGATGGCCACCTATGGGTGTCCTTTGTCCAGGGTCCACTGATCCTGACTTCTCCTACCCTAATAAAGCCATCTTTACTCTGTTTTTGTGTCTACTCAAAATTCTCTTCAAGCTAAAACAGCATTGGCCTAGTAGTCTTCTCTGATACATCAGTGGTCATCCAGAATTCCATTCCAACTGTATTGGTGTTGACCTCAGTACTGACTCTGACTTTAAGCCTGTCCACCTGGACTTGTGCTCGGATTGCTTCGGTACCCACCCTGTGTTCGGCTCTCATTCATTATCAGTGAATTAGATTATCGGTGTCCATACAGAAATTTGCTGGGGATGGGGAACTCTCCTTTGTTTTGTTTTTTTCTCTCTCTCCTTCTATAATTGAAATCTCTATTGATTTCTCCCCATTTTAATTAAAACAGCTGGAAGGGGTCTGACATAATAGGGACCCTGGGACACATTGGAGATCTAAGATTAGTCTGGCTGTCAGGCTGACATGAAATGAGGCTCGTCCTTCACCTGTCAGGTGGTAGACTTTGGTGTTCTCCCTGGAGACACGCTAACTTCACCTCACTGCCAGTGATTCCCACTGGGGTCTGAACAGTGTTGGTCTAGGAGTGTCCAGGGGAGAGATCCAAGGCATAGCTCTGGGCTTAGGACCAAGAGACAGTTACGAGGATGCCTGACTGAGAGGTGAGGGCTCCTGACATCCTGGTACATTCACAAGCTGAAGATCTACTTGAAGAGGCAAGGCTGAGGAAGGGAATGGGGCCAAGTGCTTGGCTGGACCACTGAAATCCCAGATGTGTGTGGGCATAGGTCAGAAATGGGGAACCAGGGAGGAATGTGAGCCAGACATGGAGGGAACAGCAGAAATTGGACAGATGATAAGGAATGAAGCAGGAGTGCTAGGGTGTGGGGAGGAGGGTTGGGGAAGGGACATACAGCAAAGGCTTGGAGGTGGGAGTCAGTAAGTGTGTGTGTATATTCTCAGTTACAGGCACAGGGTCACTGGGGCAGGGGACTCCAGCTTCCTGGAGACAAGTACAGAGAATAAAGATCTTCCTCCTTTGCCAGCTCCTTCTGAGTGCCTGCCTGCTTAGTGCTAAGTGCTGACGGGATGGTAACTAGGAAAACCTTCGGGGAGGGCTACCCAGCCCAGTGGTCACCCATAGATGAGGATTGGATGGGCCACTTCCCATCTTCTTTTAAATTGTAGTAGGATTTACATAAAATTCACCATTTTAACAGTTTTGGACCGTGCAATCCAGTGACATTTAGTACATTCACAATGTTGTGCAACCACCACCTCTGTCTAGTTCCAGAACATTTTCATCACCTCAAAAGCAAAGCCTGTACCCAGTAAACAGTCACTCTCCATTACCTCCTCCCCTGAATCCTTCGCTAAGAATGCTGCCCAGAAACATCGACCTCGGAAGTGGTGGGGCTGGGATTTCTACCCAGAACACCAGAGCTCACGAGGGAGAAAATCGGTCTTGGAGGAAGTTTTGTATATTGGGGCCTTCTTTTCCCTGACCCTCTGGGATTGCATGTGCTCACTTCCAAGATGTGCACATTGAGGGTCAGGTTTTGGTTCTCAATCACAGAGGCCAAGATGGCGGCTGGATAGGCAAGAGCAAGAGGGAGGAGGAGGGGGGAGGAAGGAGGGCAGGAGCTGGGCACTGCCCTGGGGAATGCCAGGGATGCCTCTATCCTGGTGTGCCAGCTGCCCAGGCCTATTTCCTTTTGGTCTGTGACTCTCCCAAGGGCTAGAGGCTTAGGGGCTGCTTCTCACTGAACTGGTTGCTTTGGCAACCCTGGGCTGGATGCAAGTGGTCTCCTTGGTAACGCCTGAGAAACCTGCCTATGGGGATGGAGGGAGGTGGACGGGCCAGCGGTCAGGCAGGGTGGCACAGGCAGAGCTGGGCCAGGCTGCTGAGATCAGAGGCCTCTGGGGAGGGTCAAGCTTATGGAATAGGCTGGGCTGCCTGTTGGCCATTCCGCAGCGAGCCAGAGTCCAGAAGCCCAGGAGATCTGGGGGCCTGCCTGGAGACACCAAAGGCACTATGGGCCAGCCCAGGAAGTGGGAGGAGATGGGGGTGAGGGTGAGAAGGGGAGAGAATATAGCTTCTGGATGACAGAGCCAGCTACAGGGTTTATTAAAAGATGCTTATCAGAGGTCATTACCCGGATCCTGCTGCTTTGGGAAATGAGCAGGTGCTGATGCCTGTGGGGGGGCCGGGCAGAGAGAAAAGAAGGTCTAGGAGAGGAGAAGGAAATAGATGGAATCACTGGCAGGCAGGTGGGAGGCCTTGGCTTTCTCTCTGCTCTGGCTGCCCTGGGGCGGGGGGGGGGGGGGCAGGGGGCTAGTTAGGTCTGGCTCTGGAACTGAAGTTCTAGGGTGAGAGTTGGGGTTCCAGGGATGCTCTGATGGGAGGGGCTCATTCTGTCGTTTAGCAAATGCATACTAAGCATTGACGACAGGCCAGACACTCTCCTAGGCATGAGGTTACAAAATAGATGTGTACAAAATAGATGAGGGCTCGTTGCCATGAAGCTTTCCCTCCAGTGGGGAGGCAGATGGGAAGAAAAATGACGCATGAACAAAAATGAATTGGAAGATGATAATAACCACTAACATGCTATGTGCTGGAGCCCATGCTAAAGTCTTTACACCTATTATCTCATTTAATTTTTAAAACAACCTTGTGAAGTAAGTATGATTATTAACCCCATTTATGGATGGATAAACTGAAACGTAAAGAGGTTAAGTAACTTGCCCAAGGTCAAATGGCTGATACGAGGTGGAGCCTGGATTCTGGCCAGAGTCTTTCTGATTTTGGAGCTACTGCTCTCGCTTTCTCTCTCTCTCTAATACAGGCATACTTAGGAAATATTACGGGTTCTGTTCCAGATCTCTGCAATAAAGTGAATATTGCAATAAAGCGAGTCAAATGAGTTTTTTTGTTTCCTAGTGCATATAAAAGTTATGTTTATACTACACTGTAGTCTATTAAATGTGCAGTAGCATGACGTCTAAAAAAACCAGTCTATTCCTTAACTAAAAATGCTTTATTGCTAAAAAAGTGCCAACCATTATCTGAGCTTTCAGTGAGTTGTGTTGTTGTTGCTGGTGGCTGTTCTTGCCTGGATGTTGATGACTACGGACTGATCAGGGTGGCGGGTGCTGAAGGCTGGGGTGGCTGTGGCAGTTTCTTCAAATAAGACAGTGATGAAGTTTGCCGTATCAATTGACTCTTCCTTTCGCGAACGAATTCTCTGCAGCCTGTGATGCTATTTGATAGCATTTTACCCACAGGAGAAATTTTTTCAAACTTGGAGTCAGTCCTCTCGAACCCTGCTGCTGCTGTGTCAACTAAGTTTATGTAATACTCCAAATCCTTTGTTGTCGTCTCTACAATCTTCACAGCATCTCAAGAAACCACTTTGCTCATCCATAAGAAGCAGCCCCTCATCTGCTAAGGTTTTATCACAAGATTGCGGCAACTCAGTCCCATGTTGACGGTCCACTTCCAGTCTACTTTTCTTGCTGTTTCCAGCACATCTGCAGAGACATCCTCCACTGAAGTCTTGAAGCCCTCACAGCCATTCACGAGGGTTGGAATCTGCTTCTTCCAAACTCCTGTTAATGTTGACATTTTGACCTCTTTCCACGATTGACGAATGTTCTTAATGGCATCTAGAATGGTGAATCCTTTCCAGACGGTTTTCAGTGGACTTTGCCAGAGGAATCACGATCTGTGGCAGCTGTACCCTTATGGAATGTATTTCTTAAATGATAAGACTTGAAAGTTGAAAGGACTCCTTAGATCCACGGGCTGCAGAGCGGGTGTTGTGTTAGCAGGCATGAAAACAACATTAATCTCCTTGTACATCTCCATCAGAGCTCTTCAGTGACCAGGTGCCTTGTCAATGAGCAGTAATATTTTGAAAGGAATATTTTTTTCTGAGGAGTAGTTCTCAACAGTGGACTTAAAGTATTCGGCAAACCATGTGGTAAACAGATGTGCTGTCATCTAGGCTTTGTTGTTCCATTTATAGTGCACTGGCAGAATAGATTCAGCATAATTCTTAAGGGTCCTAAGATTTTCAGAATGGCAGGTGGACCATGTCTTCCACTTAAAGTCACCAGTTGCATTAGTCCCTAACAGAGTGAGCCTGTCCTTCGAAGCTTTGAAACCAGGCACTGACTTCTCCTCTCTAGCTATGGAAGCCCTAGATTGTATCTTCCAATAGAAGCCTGTTTCATCTACACTGGAAATCTGTTAAGTGTAGCCACCTTCATGAATTATCTTAGCTCGGTCTTCTGGATAATTTGCTGCAGCTTCTACATCAGCACTTGCGTCTTTACCTTGCATTTTTATATTGCGGGGACGGCTTCTTTTCTCTAAACCTCATGAACCAACCTCTGCTAGCTTTAATCATTCTCCTGCAGCTTCCTCACCTCTCTCAGCCTTCACAGACTTGCAGAGAGTTTGGGCCTTGCTCGGGATGAGCCTTTGGCTTAAGGAAATGTGGCTGTTTTGATTTTCTGTCTTTTTAAAAAATGTTTATTCTTGAGAGAGAGAGACAGAATGTGAGCAGGGGAAGGGCAGAGAGAGAGGGAGACGCAGAATCCGAAGCAGGCTCCAGGCTCTGAGCTGTCAGCACAGAGCCCGACGCGGGGCTCGAACCCACGAACTGCGAGATCGTGACCTGAGCGGAAGCCGGACGCTTAACTGACTGAGCCACCCAGACACCCCTGGGGTGTTTTGATTTTCTATTCACACCACCAAAACTTTCTCCATCTCAGCAATAAGGCTGTTTTGCTTTCCTATCATTCATGTGTTCACTGGAGTAGCACTTTTAACGTCCTTCAAGACCTTTTCTTTTGCATTCACAGCTTGGCTAACTGTTTGGAGCAAGAGGCCTACCTTTCCCCGATCTCCCTCCTTCCTCACTGAGCGTAATCACTTCTAGTTTTTCATTTAAAGTGAGAGATGCGAGACCCCTCCTTGCCCGATGCAGGATTACCACAGATCTCCAATTTGTTAAAAAACAAAAACAAAAACAAAAAAACCCACAACTCATTGTCTGCAAAGTACGGTGAAGTGAAGCACCATAAAATGAGGTTTGCCTGTAACCGTTTTATTTAGAACAGCTTTAGATCTACAGAATTATTGCAAAGTGATGGAGTTTCCAGATACTCCCTGGCTGGTGTACCCCACAGTTAACATCTTAACCTTAGTATGGAAAATTCATGACCAGTAATGAGCCAATATTGATACATTGTTATTAACTAATGCCTTTACTTTATTCAGATTTCCTTAAATTTTCCCAGTGTTCTATTTCTGTACCCGGATCCTGTCCAGGATGTCACATTGTATTTTTAGGTACCATGTTATATATTTAGTGGTCATGTTTTCTTCGGCTCCTCTCAGTTTTGACAGTTTTCCATGCTTTCCTTGTTTTTGATGACCTTGACAGTTTTGAGGATTACTGGTTAAGTTTCTCGTAGACTGTCCCATTCTTGGGATGTGTCTGATGTTCTCGCGATTAGATTGCTGTATAGGTTTTGGAAAGATAGACCGTAGAGGTGAGGTGCTGTTTCCATCACGTATCAAGTGTGCGTGCAAGCCACATGACCTATCACTGGTGATGTTGACCTTGATCACTCAGCTGAGATAGTGCTTGTCTGGTTTCTTCATTGTAAAGTTAAAGTTATACTTTCCTCCCCTTTCCATATTGCACTCTTTGGAAGCTACTCTCCATGCGCAGCCCTCACTTAAGGAGTGGGAGTTATGCTCCCCTTCCTTGAGGCCAGAGCATTACTTTAATTACTCTGTCAACTATTTCTTTAGTTACCTGGTCAGTTAGATCAGATACTTTTGGATAAGGGCTGTAAAAGAGAGAAGACTGGGGAGCTATCCTCAGGGAACTTGACCTGGTCTGCAGGTCTGGGAAGGTTTCTCTAGGGAAGTGGCCAGAAGATGAGTAGGGCTTGGCTTTATGTTCCTAGAAGGGTACTACTGGAATGTTGGGTGTGGAACTACTCATTTAACATCCCTGACCCCTGCCTGTTCAATGCTACTGGCCACCTTCAAGGTCATTGTGACTTAAGAAAAAAAAAAAAAACCTCTCCCATGTTTTTCTTTTAATTACAGTGTAGCTAATATGCATGCAGTGTTATATTAGTTTCAGGTGTACAATATAGTGATTCAACAATTCTATAATTACTCAGCGCTCATCAGGATAAGCGTACTCTTAATCCCCTTCACCTATTCTACCCACTCCTCCACCCGCCTCCCCTCTGGTAACCATCTGCTCTCTAAAGTTAAGATCTCCTGTATTTTTAAAAGCACCCCAAAGCCTGTTACTGCCCCTGATTGAAAGCATTGAGCTGGGTGTGGAGAGCAGCAGTGAAGGGTGTTCCTGGCAGGGGGCCTAGGACAGAGGCCTAGGCCTGTGCTTGAGGACAGAGTTTAGAGTTGGTTCCTGCTAAGTATGGAGGAGGGGATGATCCCAGGCCGATGTCATCCCAACCCCCTGGGCCAAGGAACTTTCTCAGCAGAAAATCATTAAGAGATCACTGCCTTGCCTCTCTTCCGTGGTCACAAAGGAGGTCTGTGCAGGGCTGGGGCAGGAGGAGGAGGGTTTTTCCTGGGATGAAGGAAGAGGGAGAGGAAAGTATGACTGCTGGCTTATTTGTGTGGCCTTCTTTGCCTCTGTTGCCCCAGAACGCCATTCCTGCTGCTCCAAAGGTCGGGGAGGGGACAACAAAAATGGAGAACATTGCCAGGAGGAGGTACTGTCTTGTGATAAGGGTGATGGCCCTTCCACATGCTCCTGGCTTTCACCTTCATCTCCCCCCCCCCCCCCGCCCCCACCACCCATGGCTTGCCCTGGCCTCTCCCCCACATCTGCGGAAAGGCTGATCTTCTCCAGAGGATGGGCCAGTCTAGAGAGTGTGTGCATCCTAGTGGAGGTATCCATCCATGTGCGTCTGAGAACAGGGGAGGAAGCGCTTTGCCTTGATCAGAGTAAGTAAAACTTTAGGGGTGCTCCAGCTCCTCGATTTCATGTGTTGGTGCCCTCTTGGCAATGGACATGGTGCTGGGTATGGAGACTGAGAGGTGAATACTGGCATCGTGTCTGTCCTTGAGGTGCCCATGGTCCACCTTTATTTAATTCATACATCAGTCCGTATTGACAGGAGGAGCCCTTTTCTCCTCCATGTCTGCTTTCTGTTCCTTTTCTTTCCCTGCTCTTCCCAGCAAATGCTCCTTTGAACACATTTTCCCCGAGGAGAGAGGACTGGCAGGTGGTCAGGTGTGTATGTGAGGTTGGTGGAAGGACCAGTGCCCCCTGACTTTGAACATCAGAACCCAAATATACTGTAGAGATTGTTTTGTCCTACCTCCTTTGTCAGCCCAGGTCTGGGGTTCTCAGTCCCAGAGAGGGGAAGTGACTTGCCCAAGGTCCTACAGTGGGATTGGACCAGGTGGTACTGTGGTCTCAAGGCTCTGACCTTGCAGGGTGCTGATGGTCTCCAGAGTTGACAGAATTAAACTCCAGAGGGACAGCTGAGGGGGATGGATGCTTGACCCAGCTATGCTATGTGCTGTCCGTAGGGAGATTGTTGAAGGGCTTTAAATGGAAGAGTGACAGAGTCACTTAGACATCTTAGAAAATTCTAAGCAAGGGGCAAGCGAGGGGCCGGACAGGAGACTGCTGCAGACCTCCAGGGGAGGAGACAGGTGTGGCTTCTGCCAGAGTGGGGCAGTGAGCAGTGGGGCAAATAGATTGACGTCAGCTTGAAGATTTAGAGGTGGAGAGGGAGATACAGAGGAGCTGCTTGTGTGGACACCTCTCTGGGATTTCTGACTTCTGGAGGTGTGGGGGCCTGGCTTGGAAGAGCTTGAATACACAGGGAGGTGGGCCTCTTGGGAGTTCAGGGGTGGGTGTTCCCTTGAGTGCTGTGTCCCACCCAATCCCTGAGGTCTTAGAGCCAGGAGAAGAAACAGGTGAGGGGGCATGGCTGGCCCTGGGCTCTTAACTCCATCTCTACCACCTGGGACACGATCAATAATTAATACGCCCTCTGCCTGTCACAGGTGGCTCCCGGGTGGGCAGAGGCAGGGCCCTGGCACCTGTGGTGTGATATGCATCTGGCTTCTGCTGGCCCCGGGCCAGGGCCCTTCAGTCCTGATCTAGCCAGGCTTTCTTAGGTGGCTCTTTGCTCCCAGCATACACACACAAACCATGAAAGGTGGCCATAAATCAGCTGGGACAGGCCAAGGCTTCTCTGGTTTTCCCAGAGTTGAGATCAAAGCCCCAGACCCTCACCCTGGGGCTCAATACTTATTAAATTATTAAACTGTCAAGGGAGGGGAAAGCAGGAGGGACTGGATGGATGGCCATACAGTAAAACAATGCGGAAGAATATGGGCCGAGAAATGAAATAGCAGGTAGTGCAGATATCTCTTCAAGATAGAGATTTCATTTCCTTTGGATACATTCCCAGAAGTGAGAATCATAGGCAGTTCTATTTTTAATTGTTTGAGGAACCTCCATATTGTTTTCCAAAACTGCTGTACCAATGTACATTCTCACCAACAGTGTACAAAAGTTCCCTTTTCTTTACATCCTCATCAATATTTGTTATCTTTTTGATAAGAAACATCCTGATAAGTGTGAGGTGATCTCTCATTGTGGTTTTGATTTGTATTTCCTTGATGACTAGTGATGTTGAACACCTTTAATGTACCTGTTGGCCATTTGTGTGTCTTTGGAAAAATGACTCCTCGTTAAAAGAAAAAAATTTTTTAATGTTTACTTATTTTTGAGAGAGACAGAGACAGAATTTGAGTGGGGAAGGGGCAGAGAGAGAGGGAGACACAGAATCCGAAGCAGGCTCTAGGCTCTGAGCTGTCAGCACAGAGCCCGACATGGGGCTTGAACTCATGAGCTGTGAGATCATGACCTGAGCCGAAGTCAGATGCTCAACCAACTGAGCCACCCAGATGCCCCGAATCTTCATTTTTAAATTGAGTTACTATTGCCTATTTCTGATTCTGTGTCTCTCTCTCTCTCTGCCCCTCCCCCGTTCATGCTCTGTCTCTCTCTGTCCGAAAAATAAATAAAAAACGTTGAAAAAAAAATTAAAAAAAAAAAAAAAAAAAAGGGGGCGCCTGGGTGGCGCAGTCGGTTAAGCGTCCGACTTCAGCCAGGTCACGATCTCGCGGTCCGTGAGTTCGAGCCCCGCGTCAGGCTCTGGGCTGATGGCTCAGAGCCTGGAGCCTGTTTCCGATTCTGTGTCTCCCTCTCTCTCTGCCCCTCCCCCGTTCATGCTCTGTCTCTCTCTGTCCCAAAAATAAATAAAAAACGTTGAAAAAAATATTTTAAATTGAGTTACTATTTTCTTGCTATTGAGTTGTAAGAGTTCCTTATATATTTTGGATGTTAACCCCTTATCAGATAGATGGTTTGCAAATATTTCCTCCCATTCTTTAGGTTGCCTTTTTATTTTGTTGTTTCCTTTGCTGTGCAGAAACTTTTTTTGATTAATGTAGTTCCACTTTTTAATTTTTTCTTTTGTTGCCTGTGCTTTTGGGATCATATCCAAAAAAATCAAGTCAAGACCAGTCAATTGTCAATACCAATGTCAAGCTTTTTTCCTGTTTTATTCCAGGGGTTTTATAGTTTCAGGTCTTATATTTAAGTCTTTAATCCATTTTGAGTTGACTTTTTAATATGGTGTGAGATAAAGGTCCAGTTTAATTCTTTTGTTTGTGGATAGCCAGTTTTCTCAACACCATTTATCTTTTCCCCATTGTGTATTCTTGGCATTTTTGTTGAAAATTGGTTGACCATATGTGCATAGGTTTATTTCTGCAATATTTTATTCTGTTGAGCTCTATATATGTCTTTATGCCAATACCATACTGTTTTGATTACTATAGCTTTGTAATATAATTTGGAATCAGGAAGTGTGATGCCTCCAGCTTTGTTCTTCTCCCTCACGATTTAGCTATTCAGGGTCTTTTGTGGTTCTATACAAATTCTGAGATTATGTTTTCCATTTTAATGAAAAATGCCATTGGAATTATGGTAGGGATTACATTGAATCTGTAGATTGCTTTGAGTAGCATAGACATTTTAACAATATTAATTGTTTCAGTTAATGAATATGGGATATCTTTGCACTTATTTGTATCTTCTTCAATTTCTTTCATCAATGTTTTATAGTTTGCAGTATGGAGATCTTTCATCTCCCTGGTTAAATTTATCCCTAAGTATTTTATTCTTGTTGATATTTTGTAAATAGGTTTGTTTCCTTACTTTTTGGGTACTTTATTGTTAGTGTATAGAAACACAACTGACTTTTGTATGTTGATTCCGTATCCTGCAACTTTACTGAATTTACTTATCAATCCGACAGTTTTTTGGTGGAGTCTTTAGATTTTTCAACATATAAGATCTTGTCATCTGCAAATAGAGATAATTTTACTTCTTCCTTTCTGATTTGGATCCCTTTTATTTCTTTTTTCTTGCTTAAGTGCCCTGGCTGGGACTTCTGGCACTGTTTTTGACTACCAGTGGCAAGAGTGGGCACCCTTGTCTTGTTTCTGATCTTAGAGGAAAAGCTTTCAGCTTTTTACCATTGAGTATGATGTTAGCTGTGAACCTGTCGTATGTGGCCTTTATTATGTTGAGGTACATTCCATATATACTTAACTTGTTGAGTGTTTATCATGGAAAGATGCTGATGTTGTCAAATGCTTTTTATCCATCTATTGAGATGATCATATGATTTTTTAAATCATTTATTTTATTAATATGGTATATCATGTTTATTGATTTGCATATATTGTACTATTCTCACATCCCAGGGATAAACCCACTTGATCATGGTGTAAGATCCTTTTTACTGTGCTGTTGAGTTTGGTTTGCTAATATTTTGTTAAAGATTTTTACATCCATGTTCATCAGGATATTGGTCTATGCTTTCTTTTCTTGTAGCATTTTTGTCTGGCCTTGGTATTAGGGTAGTGCTGGCCTCATAAAATGGGTTTGGAACAGTTCCTTCCTCCTCATTTTTTTGGAGAGAGCTTGAGAAGGATTGGTATTAATTCTTTTGTAAATGTTTGGTAGAATTCACCAGTGAAGCCATCTGGTCTTGGACTTCTTTGGAGATTTAAGAATGCTTTACCCAGCAAAGCTATCTTTCAAAATCGAATGAGAGATACAGACATTCCAAGACAAAAAAAGCTGACGTAGTTCACAACCACTAAACCTGCCTTACAAGAAATGCTAAAGGAGTTCTTCAAGCTGAAAAGAAAAGACACTAACTAGTAACGTAAAAGCATATCAAAATATAAAACTCCCTGGTAAATGTAAATATGTGGTCAGATTCAGGATACTTGAATATTCTGATGATGGTATATAAATCACTTACAACTCTAATATAAAGGTTAAAAGACAAAAAGAATTTCAAAAAGCTATAATTACAGTAGTCTGCTAGTGGATATATAATATGAAAATATGTAAACTGTGATGTCAAAAACATAAAGGGGGGGAGTAAAAGTGTGGAGCCTTTGTATGTGAACAAAGTTGAGTAGCTATCAGCTTCAAACAGACTATGATAAGATGTTTTATGTAAACCTCATAGTAACTACAAAGCAAAAACCAATAGTAGATACACAAAAGATAAAGAGAAAGGGATGAAAACATACCACTATAGAAAATTGTCAAATCACAAAGGAAGGCAGTAAAAGAGGAAGAAAGGAGCAAAGGATCTATGAAATACCCAGAAAACAATGAACAAAACAGCAATAGTAAGTCCTTGTCTATCAATAATTACTTTAAATATAAATAGTCTAAATTCTTCAATCAGAAGACAAAGAGTGGCTGAATAGTTAGCAAAACAAGACTCAATGAACTACCCAAGTATAAGAGACTCATTGTAGCTTCAAGGATACACTTAAGCACAAAGTTAAGAGATGGAAAAAGATATTCCAGGCAAATGGAAATGAAAGAGAGCAGGGATAGTATCAGACAAAATAGACTTTAAATAAACAATTGTAATAAGTGGGGTGCCTGGGTGGCTCAGTCAGTTAAGTGTCCAACTCTTGATTTTGGCTCAGGTCATGGTCTCACAGTTCATGGGATCCAGCCCCATATCGGGCTCTGCGCTGACAGCACAGAACCTGCTAGGGATTTTCTCTCTCCCTCTCTCTCTGCCCCTCCCCCACTTGCACGCACACCAGTGCTCTTTCTCTCTCAAGGTAAATAAATAAACTTAAAAAAAAAAGACTAGTAAGAGATAAGGTGATTATAAAATGATAAAGGAATTGATTTATCAAGAGAAAATAACTATAGTAAATATATATGCACCTAACATCAGAGCACATAAGTAGATAAAGCAAATATTAACAGATCTGAAAGGATAAATAGACAGCAATCCCATAATAATAGGGGACCTCAGTTCTCCCTTTCAACAATAGATAGATCATCCATACAGAAAATCAGTAAGGAAATATTGGACTTGAACTACACTTTAGACCAAATGGACCTAAGAGACATACAGAACATCCCATCAAACAGTAGCAAAGTGCACATTCTTCCCAAGTACACACAGAACATTCTTCAGGGTAGATCATATGTTAGCCACAAAACGAGTCTTAACATATTGAAGATTTAAATCATTTCAAGTATCTTTTCCAACCACAGTGTTATGAAACTAGAAGTCAATGACAGGAGGAAAACTGGAAAGTTTACAAAATGTGTAGATTGAACAACATAGTCCTGCACAACCAATGGGTCAAAGAAGAAATCCAAAGGGAAATTAAAAAAAAAAAAATCTTGAGACAAACAAAAATGGAAACACAATATACCAAAATTGCAGGATGTAGCAAAAGCCGTTCTAAGAGGGAAGTTTATGCTGATCAATGCTTACGTTAAGAAAAAAGACAGATATCAAATAAACAGCCTAATTTTACACCTCAAGGAACTAGAAAAAGAAGAAGAAACTAAGCCCAAAGTTAGTAGGAGGAAGGAAATAACAAAGATCAGAGTAGAAATAAATGCAATAAAGACTAGAATGATTATAGAAAAGATCAACAAAAGTAAAAGTTGGTTTTTTGAAAAGATAAAATTAACGAACTGTTAGGTAGACTAGGAAAAAAAGAGAGAAGACTCAAATATATACCAGAGAAATACAAAGGATCATAAGAGACTACTATGAGCAATAATATGCCAACAAGTTGGATAACCTAGAAAAAACGGATAAATTCCTAGCAACATACAACCTACCAAGACTAAATCATGAAGAAATAGAAAATCTGACTGGACCAATAATGAGAAAGGAAATCTCCTTTCTTCAGAGCAGAGAGAGCCTAGCCAGGCCTGAGAGGTGCAGAGGGGGTTTTCCATCTCCTGGGGCAGGCTGGCAGATCCTCTGGGTCTGAGGAAACCATCCAGACACCCCGACCCTGGTGTGGAACCAAGATGATGGAGGAAGTGGTGGGGTGAGGCTATGAGTGGCCAGAATGCCGCTCACATGGACGGTTCTGCAGCAGAGTGCAGCCCTCCTACAAATTGGGGCTCTGATTGCATGAGATTCCTCCAGTTCCTTCACTGCAAAATGTGAAGGAAACTGTTTTAGGGAGTTAGGGTTTCCTCAGCCAGTCCCTGAGTTGAGGGTGTGTTAAAAGAAACAAAATACCAAAAGAGTCTGGATCAGTTGTTGAGAAGAGAGTTTCCCAAGATTTAGGGCTTGTTCTGAAAGAGGAAGTTTACTGTCTAGTGCAAAGTTTCAGTTCCTAGAGCACAGGCTCTATTTTGGGGGTTGAAGTTGCCATTTTTGCAGGGAAGATTCTGGCTTGGTATTGAGGTGCCCGTTGTGAGGTCTCATGTCCATGCTGGGGTGAGAGTTCCATTCCTGGAGGGGAGTTTTCACTGCAGGGTCCCAGATTCATGCCTGCAGTTGAGCTTTGAGTCTTGGGGCCCAGAATCCACTGTGGTGCTCCATATTCTATGATTGGGTTAAGGTTCCCTTCTTGGGCTTTGGGGTTTGATTATCAGGCTGGAGGTCTTGTGCCCTGGGAGGAAAGGAAGAGCTAGAACCCCTTTTCACTTCTGGAGAAGACTTTCTGGGACCAGCAGCAGAGGAATGGGCCAATAGACTCGTGAGCTGATGTTCAGGAGGCCCAGGTCCCAGCCCCTGCCGAGGATAAATCACTTGCAAGCTTTAGGTCTCCGCTGGAAGCAGGGCCAGGCAGTGGTGTTGACTCACAAAGTACCATCCAAGCTTGCTTGATCCTCCCAAAATGACACTAATGGTGGGCTCCATAGGTACCGATGGCCATTGCCTGGTGAGTCAGATCCATGATGACAGCACTCAAGCTGCCCTGGGCACTGTCAGCTTGGTCCAATTAGTGACAATCGGATCTTAACTTGTGCTGAGGGGCCCCTGGGGAGAGGGAGCACACACTGAGTGGGATATGTTAAATCTGGGTCCCTGGGGCTTGGTGTGTGGCTCTGGAGGGAGGGAGCTCAGCTGAGTTGGGCCAACAGCTTCCTTCCTACTGGGCCGGTTCTCACGTAGCCCCGTTGGTAGGTACAGACATACCATAAACCGTGATGTGAAGGGGCCTGAGTCTCTCCCTCGTGCTCTGGGGAGCAGCTGAGATGCACGGAGAGTGTTGTGTGCTCAGAAACATCTGCTTCTATATAGGGCCACTGCCCTAACTCCCCCATCATTTCTTTCTCTTATTACTCCAGTGTGGCTCCCCGTCTCGCACAGCTGAAGTTGCTGGGAAGAGAAAAGCCCATTACGTTTGTCTGGGGCTTTCAGCTTTGTAAAGCCCTCCTGCCTCTTCCCTCCCGGATCTTCCACATGTAGAGATTGCTGAGGCAGGTGGTCTTGGCCCTACTTCCTGGAGGAGCAGCTTGAGGTCCAGTTGGGTGGACCAGGGTATCTTCACTGGTGCCTGTACCTGCTTGCCCAGGGTCGCAGAGCTGGCCTGTGGGCCTTGAATGGGGGGTCCCTGCCACGTGGCTTCCTAGCCCCCATACACCTCTGTTGCAGGTGGACCTTCTTGTCTCAGAGGTCCTCCTCTGTTCTACCCAAATGTGAGAAAGCAGTGAGTGATGCCGTGCTGTCAGGTGAGGCTGTGTAGGGAGTTTCCAGCTCGGGAAATTTCTCCAGTGTTCCGGAAGAACTTCCCCTTTAGGACAGAGCCCCTTCCCTATGGCACCTCAGAAGATGGGGGAGTTTTCTCCACCACCAGGTCTGTCCCACGAATGTAGGGAGTGCTCTGTCTAGGTCTGCAGGGACTACCCCCTGCGCCCCCCCCCCCCCCCCCCCCCCCAGCTCCTTCTGTGTGGTCCTGGCCAAGGTACATGGCAGGCTGAGAGGCCTGGGGATCCCTCTGGGTAAAGGAAACCCAACCCAGACATTGGACTCTGGTGTGGTCCAGCAGGCCTCTAGAGTTCCCCAAGGGCATCTGAGGGAATCTAGGGTGTGAGGAGGGAGGAGGAAAGGCAGGCAGAGTAGAGGCCCTGTGGTTGAGGAACAGTCTCTGGAGTCAGATTTTGTCTTTGCTGCCTGTGCCACCTGGAGCCAGAGGCTTAACTTCTCCGTATTCCTTATTGGAGATAATGCTTGACTCGTAATAAATGCATAATAAATACTAGTTATTGTTACCATCATTAGACTCGACCTTCAGGCCCCAGCTTCGACCTCACTTCCACCAGGAAGCCTTCCCTGACCACCCGGGCTGGGTTAGATGGCTGCTGTTCTCTTTCACTGCAGCCCTGTGCTCCTCTGTGAGCACTGATCACACTAGGTGTCAGGACCTGTTTGCCTGTCAGTGTCTCTCACCCCCTGTGTGCTCACCATTGTGTTGCTGCCGCTGGGCCTGGCATACACAGTTGGCCTCAACAAATATTTTGAAATGAATGCAAGAGTGGGCTGATTCTGGGGAAGTCAGACTTCTTTCCGGGCCCTCCGGGCCTCCAACAGTCCATTTTCTTTTCTTTGTTGAAATGACCTTTCTTGAACACCAGGCTCAGGGGCCAAGACGGGAAAAGGTAAGAGTAATATGGAGCTGTTGGCTCATTTATTCATTCCCCCATAGCACAGATATTCTCTGGGTGCCTTGCAGGTGCCAGGCCTTGTGCCAGGATTTGGGGACAGACGTGCCTTCATCCTTAAAGCACTTGTGGTGCTGATCACTGGGGCCGAGAAAGGTCAGAGGAGAGGAGGGTGGTCAGCGAGGCCGAGGGGAGTCAGGAAATGCTTCCAGGAGGAGAGATTTGTTTTGAAGAATGATGGGGAAGTTTGGATAGATAATAGATGGGCCTTCTCTCGGGGGTGGGCAGGGAGCAGATAGAGAAGACAGAGCTGCCCGTGAATGGCAATAAGGCAAAGCTGGCCAGTGACATTGTGGCCTGAGGGGGTGGGGGCCCTGACCGTCTTGCTAAAGATGGGTTCCCAAGCTGTGGGTGCCGCTGATCCTGGCTCTGCCATCCACAGACAAGTGACCCTGGGCAGGTCATGTCGCTCCCCGAGTGCTAGTTGATTCACCTCCAGAATGGGAGTGGTGATGCCTGCCACTCAGGGTTGTTGGGCCACTTTGTGAAAGGAGAAGGCCCAGGTGATGGGGGGGGGGGGGCAGGTGGGGCCCTCAGGCAGGCTGGGAGGCAGGCTGGGGTGGGGTGCTATGTGGGAAAACAGGAAGGCTGTCCTGCTTCAAGCTTCTCTGTTTTGTAAATAATTAAATTCTTATCTTGGGTTTGTGGTGCCCACACTGCAGGAGGCAGGTGATAGCTGGGGGAACAAGGTGCTGTATTGTTCAGGAAGTAGTGGGGTCCCTTTCCTCCCCTTTTCCCTCCCTCCCAGCCTCCTGGTCATGGCAGGCAGGTCGGTTGGGGTAAGGAGTCATCTAGGGTCTTCTTGCGTTGTCCCTCCTTCCTGCGTTTTTCTTTCTCCCTGTCTCCATGTTGTCATTGCCTGGTTCCCCTTCACAGTCTCACCTCTGCAGACCCGAAGCACTGCTTGCCCCCTCTCCCCACAGGCCCCACGCCCCTTGGCACCGTTACCCTGTCCCCATCCCACACTGCTGCCTGCTGAAACCTTCTCCCTCTCCAGTGGCCCTTCCCAAACACCCCCACCTCCTTGAGTCCAGCAGTACCCCCCAGGTCTGCTCGAGGGGCCTCAAGGGAGCACTGACCTCTCCCTCGCCCCATGCTCCAGAGACAAATAGTCGTTTTTTTCATTTTTAGTGCTTAATACTGAGAATGTGAAGGTCTGTTTAGTCTTGTGCAGCTAACATAAACCAGCCGGAACTGGGGCATGGCGGGGACTTTGCTCTAAGTTCCCTTATTTGGAATGAAATTCATTGTTTTCCACTGGGAGGCAGTGGGGGCTTCAGGGAAGCCCTGCTGGGCCCCCCTCCTCAGGGTGTGGCCTGCAAGACCTCTCTGAAGGTCACCAAGGTGTCTGTGACATAGAGGCTGGCCCTAGGACATCAGTCACCCCTAATACCTCAGGGATGGAGAGGGCTTGGGATCATGTTGTCCAGGACTGCCCTTTTCCAGGGGAGAAACTGAGGATCAGAGAGGAGAAGGGACCTGCCCAGAGTCCCAGGGCATGTTGGAGCAGATGGAGGTCTAGAAGGCAGGGGTTCTGGCTCTCTGGCTCTCAGATCTCTGTGCTGTGCCAGGACGCCTCTGGCCTGGGAGCTGTGCGGGTGGGGCCGAGGGGTGGGTGGGAGGGCTGATGAATCTGGCTGGAAGTGGCCTTTCAGTCTGGGGATCTTCCAAGGCTTCTGGCTTAGCAGCTAAACACAGAGGCCTGGGGCAGTAAGCTGGGGGGTGGGGCATGAGAGAGGAGGAAGGGCAAGAAGGCAGAGGGTGATGCGAGGGAAGGGAGAGGTGGTTGAGGGTCCAGGAGAACTGGTTCTGGTCCTGACTCTGCTGCTATTGCTGTGACTCTCAGATGCCTTCTTTGACCTTCTTCTTCCCCGCTTGTCCGAGAGGCTCAGCCTTTTTTGTGCATGCCCCAGGGTGTGCCTTGGATGAACCAAGGTCAGGGAGTTTTTCTTACCTGTGATGGGCTGTGTGAACCAGCTCACCTAGCAGGTCCTCTCTGGCCCAGGTTTCCCTTCCTTGTAAAGAGGGGTGTGGACCTTTCATGAGTTCTCTGCAAGAGAACTCTGCAAGAGCATGAGTTTTAGGGGCAGACCTTGGATTTCGATCTTGACTCTGATACTTTATTAGCTGGGCTGCTAATTAAGCACACAGGCTTCAAAACCTGGGGCTCTACAGGGAGCAGTGAGGGTCTTTGCAAGGATGATATGAACTCATATACCCAAAATGTCTATACCCCATGCCCAGTAAGTAGAGTGGGGAGTGGGGCAGGAAGCCTGCAGGCTTGGTGGCCGCTGACTTTGAGCTGCACAGCTTACGAAGACCGGCCTTGGGGTTCCCTGTGGCTTTGCTTTCTTTGCTGTGTCCCGGGCCCCTAGTGGAAAAACTGCAAGTGCTTGTTTAGATATTCTTTCTAGAGGGAGTTCCCCATTTAACATCCTTTAAAAAGAACTTCTCATTTATTCACTTATTCTTTTCACAAAGATCACACAGCTGGGACGTAGGAAGCTGTAACTGACCAGTGTAGGAATTCCTGGGACTGAAAAAGGAAAGAAAGATGTTAGAAAGCACAGGCCTGAGCAATCCAAGAAGGCCCTGGTGCTGGGGAAATCAGGGCAGGAGACGCTGCGTTGTTTACTATGAACATTCCATTCACTGCTCTTTTAGCACTAACGTACTAGCATCTAGGGCTGTTTACAAAGGTACCTTAAACGTCCGCGTCTAGAGGGTTGGTAAGGCACTCAGTTTTACAAAAGATCATCTCATTGCCAAGAGCAAACCACACCCTAGCAAAACATTAAATTGAGCATTGAAGTGAATGGAGATGATGTAAGGAACAATGTCCCCATGGGCCCAGTGAATCTCTGGGCAATGGGAGCCACTGAAGGTTTTACATGTGCTTTTTAGGTAGATCAGTCCAGCTGCCCTGTGGAGGATGGATTTAAAAGGAACAAGGTGGGAGCAGGGAGACTAGTTACAATAGGAGTGTAGCTGGCTGGGGGAAGGATGCGTAGGCCTGCACTGTCGGTTTGGTGAAAGAGAGGAAGGGACACATTTGGAGACACGTTTAGCAGGTGTGCTTGGTGGCACTGATAAACAAATGATGGGGCTGCTAAAGGAGAGGGAGGAATCCAAGATGGTGCCTGGGTTTTCAGGTGGCTGGGAGGATGGTGAGTCCATCAGGACCCTAGGCAGGAGAGGAGGATTGGGTGGGGCAGGGAAGCTGCTGGATTGAGTTTTGGGATGCCAGAGGAGCACTGAGGCATTCTCGGGGGAGACTGGTGGGTCAGCAGCTCCATGTGTGAGCTCAAAGTGCATGGGGGAGGTCATGGCTGCAACCTGTTGTCAGCAGTAGGTGCCACTTAAACCTTGAAGGTGAATGAAGGATCCCAGGGTGGACAGAACAAAACTGTGAAGGAGTTGGATGAGGAGTAAGGGAGAACCAAGAAAAGGCAGCAGGCCAGAGAAGCTGATGGAGGTCATGAGGGTAGAGTTCAGAGGTTGCAATATGGCATAACAAAGTGGTTTTCAGACCTTACTGACCCTATGGATTGCCTGTAGATTGTATAAATGCAGGTTCCCGGGGCCTACCTCCAGATAATCTGGCTTAGTCAGTCTGGGGGGCGGGCTTCTGGGATCTGCTTTTTTAAACAAGAAGCTCAGGTGATATCGATATGAGGGATCTGTGGACCATCCATTGTGAAACACTTCCCTGAGAGTGAGTCAGGTCTGGGCTCAAATCTTGGCACTTGGGTCTTGATCTTGAGCAAGCCCCTTCACCTTCCAAACCTTGATTTCTTTATTGGTAAGCAGGCATACTAGTTCCCACTTCACAGGGTCATTGTGTGGATTAATTTGGGTGGCTCAGGACCTGGTCCATAGTAAAATGTCAGTAAATAGTAGGCACTTCTTGTTCATAACCAGAAGTTTGAAGATAGTGAGCAATGGGACAGGGCAGGCTGCTGCTCATACAGGAGCACTCCCCTGCTTAATGTGTGGTCCTTGGCTGAGCTGGCCCCAAATTCCATCTCCAAGGTGTCTTGTCTGAGTTGATAGGACCGGGAGCTACTGGCTCATCTAATTAAGTCTGCAAAAACTCAAGAATCAAATCAGAAGTCAATTTATTACTTCTCAGTGAGAAATTTACTGTCAGATGGACTGGACAGTGTGTCAACTGCTTGCCATTTTCTCCCCCTGCAGGAAGCTACTTGTGTGCCGGGTGAACCTGGCATCTGGCTGGGGGGCTGAGGCCACAGTCTGAGGATTTAAAAAAAATTTTTTTTTAATGTTTTATTTATTTTTGAGACAGAGAGAGACAGAGCATGAACGGAGGAAGGTCAGAGAGAGAGGGAGACACAGAATCTGAAGCGGGCTCCAGGCTCTGAGTGGTCAGCACAGAGTCCGACGCGGGGCTCGAACTCATGGACCGTGAGATCATGACCTGAGCCGAAGTCGGACGCTTAACCGACTGAGCCACCCAGGCGCCCCCACAGTCTGAGGATTTAATATGCTTGGGCTCTGAACTCTGTCCAGACCACTTCATCAACAGGTGGACCCAACACCTGGGCCAGCCTAGGGCATCATTTCCCTATGGGCCCCACTACAGTTTGCCTCAGGGACACCCCCTTTTCCGTAATACCTTGGCATCCAATTAATGCATCTTAAGGTTTGTTAATACCTCCAGTCAAGTCTCTTTTACTGGGGCTGTTTTGCCTCTTGAGGGTAACTTTGCATGCTCTGACTCATGACCAGTTGATTTCTTGGACTGACAGACAAGGAAAGCCAAGTGCACTGGGGAGGCACCTCATTGTGGTCCTTTCCCCACTTACTGTCCATGCAGTCTTTCAAGAAGGAGGGAGTGGGTTAAGTCCATGATGGCACCTCTATACACAGGATGACTCTGCAACTTTTAATATTATGAGGTACTGTTGCTAAAAATGTCCATCACATTGTTTAGAGAAAAAAGCAAATTACGTGGTATGCCTAGTGTGCAAGTATGATCCTATATGTGTTTAGAGTATTAGATTTTTCCTTTCTCTTCCTTTCCTTGCATCCTTCTTTCCTTCCTTCCAACTATTTATTCAGTGCCTACTATGTGCTAAGCACTGTTGTCGGCGTATAGGGTATAGCAGTGAACAAATTCTCTATCTCATGGAGTTACATTCTTAAGAGGAGAGACAGGCTAAAAAAAAAGATGACATATGGGATGTCAGATGGTGATAAGTGCTATGGAGAGAAATAAATCATGGGGTGTGGCAAGGATTATGGGTGGGGAGTCTGGGGATGTCTACATTTTTTTTGGTGCAAAAAAGGTGATTTGATTAAAGCACGGGGACAGGACCCATGGGCAGGAAGAGCTGTGGGGATGTCTACATTTTTAAAATAAATTGTCCAGAAAAAGCCTGATGGCTTTTGAGAATGACCAGAAGGAGATGAAGGAGTGAGCAATGCAGATGTTTGGAGGAACATCTGTGGTTTGATATGTTGGTATCTATCTATCTGGGCACCTATGCGTCACTCATCCATATTTACTTTGTACAAACACAGACCAAGGTTGAATGGATGACCACCCAGCTGTTGCCAGTGACTATCTCTGGCAAATAAGCTGGGGATAGAGTCGTGTGGGAGAATGGGATATTTTATTGTATTTTTTTAAGTAGGCTTCACACCCAGCGTGGAATCCCACTCAGGGCTTGAACTCACGACGCTGATCAAGACCTGAGCTGAGATCAAGAGTCAGATGCTTAACTGACTGAGCCAGCCAAGCATGCTCCTGAGCTGCTTTTATTTTTACTCCATACTAATTGGTATGGTTTTATTTATTTTTAAATAATAAGCATGTATTGCTTTTATACTTTAAACTTTTTTTAGAAATGAACTTTTGTCTCCCTGTCCCCTCCCAAAAGAGGGTTTGTCAAGCTCTATTGAGTAATGAATGAGACACTTGGTATATAATAACCAGCGGTTGTGTCTGGTGCTGAATCAAAGTTAAATTCCTTTTCCCTCTCTTAATTTTTCCCCTCAGTGCCCAGGATAGGGCTAGGTATCCAAAAGTGTACAATGACTGTGGGTGAAATTCAAATAAATCCTGAATGCACTGCCCTTACTGGGAGCCCCTGGGAGTCAGTGCCAGGGCTCCAACTCTCATGCGTCTGGAGGCTGGGTAGGTCTTGATCCCCTCTACTGAGATCAGAGAACTCCGTCTTTACAGGTCCTCATCTAGAGACCTTCACCTCTCCTTGAGCATGTGTGTGGTTTTGGACCTCCTGTCTAGACATCGCACTGCATTCTTCTCATCATTTTGGTCATTCATTCATTCATTTACTTTTAAAGATTTTATTTTTAAGTAATCTCTACACCTAATATGGGGCTCAAACTCACAACCCTGAGGTCAAGAGTCGCACACTGTACCCACTAAGCCAGCTAGATGCCCCTTGATCACCATTTTAAATTCTACAACTACCACCAGCAACAGATGCTTTAAAAACGGTTTGTTACTGGGGTGCCTGGGTGGCTCAGTCAGTTAAATGTCCGACTTAACCAGTCAGACTTAACCGGTGAGGTCATGATCTAACATCTGTGAGTTTGAGCCCTGCATTAGGCTCCATGCTGACAGCTCAGAGCCTGGAGCCTGCTTCATATTCTGTGTCTCCCCACTGCTGTTCTGTCTCTCTCTCTCTCTCTCAAAAATAAATAAGCATTAAATTTAAAAAACCAGTTTGTTACTTAAATTATTGTGAGTAATATACCCTTTGGCTAACATCTCTCCATTTCCCCCACCCCTCAGCCCCTGGCAACTACCACTCCACTTTCTGCTTTTATGAATTTGACTTATTTAGCGTATATGTGTGTGTGTGTTTGTGTGTGTGTGTATATCTCCACACAGAGAAAGACAAATTTATATATATATAACTAAATTTATGTAAATTTAGTTATATATATGTAAATTTGATTTTATATATATATATATATATATATATATATATATATGCACACATATATAAGATTTGTCTTTGTCTGGTCTGTTATAGTGAGCATAATGTCCTCCAGGTTCATCTACGTTGTCCGAAATGGCAGAATTTTCTTCCTTTTTTTTTTTTTTTTAATTTTTTTTTTTTAACGTTTATTTATTTTTGAGACAGAGAGAGACAGAGCTTGAACGGGGGAGGGTCAGAGAGAGAGGGAGACACAGAATCTGAAACAGGCTCCAGGCTCTGCGCGGTCAGCACAGAGCCCGACGCAGGGCTCGAACTCACGGACAGCGAGATCATGACCTGAGCCGAAGTCAGCTGCCCAACCAACTAAGCCACCCAGGCGCCCCTAGAATTTTCTTCCTTTTTAAGGCTGAATAATATTTCATTTGGGTATACACCACATTTTCTTGATCCATTCATCTGTAGATGGACACTCAGGTTGTTTCCATATCTTGGCTTTTGTGAATAGTGCTACAGTGAATATGGGAGAGCAGATATCTCTTTGGGATAGTGATTTTATTTCCTTTGGATATATACTCAGAAGTGGGATTGCTGGATCATGTGGTAGTTCTATTTTTAATTTTTTGAGAAACGTCCATACTTGAAAAATAACGGATAAACATTCCCGCCAGCATTGTTCAAGTGTTCCCTTTTTTCCCACATTCTGGCTAGCACTTGTTATCTCTTGTCTTTGTGACACTAGCCATCTGACAGGGGTGAGGTGATATCTCATTTTGGTTTTGATTTGCATTTCCCTGATGATGAGTGATGTTGAACACTTTTTCATATTCTTGTTGGTCATTTAGATGTCTTCTTTGGGAAAGTGATGATGATTCAGGTCCATTGCTCATTTTTTTTTTTTTTAATCCAGTTGTTTTGTTTGTTTGGTTTTTTTGCTATTGAGTTGTTTGAGTTTCTTATATATTTTGGATGTAAACCCCTTATCAGATGAATAGTTTGCAAAGATTTCCTCCCATTCTGTAGGTTGTCTCTTCACTCTGTTGATTGCTTCCTTGGCTGGGCAGCAGCTTTTTAGTTTGATGCAATCCCCCTTGTCTATTTTTGTTTTTGTTGCCTGTGCTTCTGGGATCGTATCCAAGAAATCATTGTCAAGACCGATGTCAATCTTTTCCCTTATGTTTTCTTCCAGCACGTTTATAGTTTCAAGTTTTATGTTTAAGTCTTTAACCCATTTTGAGTTGATTTTTGTATCTGGTGTGATACAGTGGTCCAACTTCCTAATTCTGCATGTAGACGTCCAGTTTTCTCAATACCACTTAAGAAGAGGCTCTCTTTTTCCCATTGTGTGTTCTTGGCATCCTTGTCAAAGATCAGTTGACCAGCAATGCTTAGATTTATTTGTGGGCTCTCTTTTCTGTTCCATTGGTCTCTATGTCTGTTTTTATCCCAGCACCAGATTTCACTGAATCTGTAGATTACTTTGGGTAGTATGGACATCTTAACAGTATTAATTCTTCCAATCCATGAACATGAGATATCTTTCCATTTATTTGTGTCTTCAGTTCCTCTCATCAATGTTTTGTAGTTTTCACTGTACTGATCTTTCACCTCCTTGTTTAAATCCTGCAGTGTTTTGTTCTTTTTTTAGAGAGTATTATGCAGTTGTCTTGCCTGCATGTGATTTGACAGCATTTTTGGGGGGACTAGCTTTTAATGCACCCTTTCAAAGCATTCAATTTACTTTGTTTTTGTTTTGTTAGCCATTTTTAGGTGTAGAGTATATTGGCATTGAGTGCATTCACATTGTGTTGCAACCATCACCACGGTCCATCTCCAGAACTTTTTTCATTTTTCCAAACTGAAACTCTGTACTCATTAAACAATACCTCCTCATTCCCCCTGCCTCCAGCCACTGGCACCACCATTCTGTTTCCTGTCCTTATGAATTTGACTGCTCTAGGTACCTCGTATAAGGGGATTCACACAGTATTTGTCCTTTCATGACTGGCTTATTTCACTTAGCACAATGTCCTCAAGGCTCATCCATGTTGTAGCACGAAACAGAATTTCCTTATTTAAGGCTGAATAATATTCCATTTTGTGTCTATCTATATATCACATTTTGTTTATCCATTCTTCTGTGGATGGGCACTCAACATTGTTTCTGTCTTTCAGCTCTTGTAAATAATGCAGCTGTGAAGTAGGTGCACAAATATCTCTTTCAGACTTTGCTTTCAATTCTTCTGGGTATGTACCCAGAAATGGGACTGTTGGATGAAATGGTAATTCTGTTTTTAATTTTTTGAGGAATTGACTCAACTTGGTTTTTACCAAAAAACCTATAATTTTCTTTCCTCATCCCCTCCTCTCACACTCATATTTAATGGCTTTTAAAAATAGCTTTATTGAAGTATAATTGACATGCAGCGTACTGTACATGTTTATAATGTACAATTTTGATGTTTTTTGACTGACATATATATCTGAAACCATCAGCACCATCCTGTTAATGAATGCTTCCATCACCCTCAAAACCTCCCTTGTGCCTTTTGTAAACCCTCTCTCCTGTTCCTTCCTGCCCCCTCCCTGTACTGAGGTAACCACTCATCTGCTCTCTGTTTCTGTAGCTTAGTTTGCCTTTTTAAAGAGTTCTGTATGAATGGAATCCTACAGCCCGTACGCTCTTGTCCTCTGGCTTCTTCTACTCACTTATTTTGAGATTCATTCGCATTGTGGTATGTGTTAACACTCTTTTTTTTCCTCAGTGGTATTCCATGGTATAGATATACAATTTGTTTATCTGTTCACCTGCTGATGGACATTTGGGTTGTTTTCAATTTTATATTTTACAAATACCGTTGTTAAGAACATTTGTATATAATATTTCCTTTTCTCTAAATATCTAGAAGTGGAATGGCTGGGTCACATAGTAGGTATGTGCTTAACATAAAAGAGTCTGACAAAACAAATAGTTGTACCATTTATATTTTTCACCAGCACAGTATGAAGGTTCCCATTTCTCCACATTCTCACCAGCACTTGGTATGGTCATTCATTTTAATTTTGGCCATTCGAATAGATGTGTAGTGGTATCTCATCAAGGTTTTAATTGGCATGTCCCTATATGATGAACAATTCCGAACATTTCTTTTTTCATGTGCTTATTCTCCCTCTGTATATCTACTTGGGTGAAGTGCCTGCTGAAATTTGTTCCCAGCTTTATTGAAATAAAATTGACATGTAACATTGTGTAAGGTTAAGGTGTACAGTGTGTTGATTTGATACATTTATAATCTGTAAAATGATCACCACCCTGGCTTAAGCTCGCACCTCCACCCCATCACATAGTTACCATTTCTGTTTTTGTGGTGAGAACACTTAAGATTTATTCTCTTAGCAACATTCAGGTATATAATACAGTATTTTTCGCTGTAAGCACCCTGTTATACACTAGATCCCCAAACTTGTTAATCTTATACGTGGAAGTTTGTACTCTTTGACCAATATCTCCCCATTTCCCCCACCCCCTGGTAATCACTACTCTACTCTCTGTTTCTTTGAGTTAACTATTTTAGATTCCACATATAATATACAGTACTATATATATATATTTTTCTGTCTTATTTCCCTTAGCATAATGCGTTCAAGGTTCATCCAACTTAGCATAAACACAGCAGGGTTCCCTCCTTTCTCATTGGCCCATTATTTCTCATTGGGTTGTTTGTTTTCTTATTTTAGTGTTTTGAGACTTATGTATTTTGGGTTCTCTATTAGATATGTACTTTGCAGTCCTTTTCGCCTGGTCTGTGACTTGTCTTTTCATTCTCTTAAAAGAGACTTTTCATACTTTTTATGTAATATTTAAATAAATTACATAGTTTCCTGGCATACCGACCTGTCATAAACAAACTCAGGGACAACACAACTTCTCTTATTGAGCATACAGTTCAATTGGAGGGAGCAGAAAGGCATCCAGGGACACCAGGAAAGACCGCCACCAGTTTTGAAGACTCTATGTGCTGTGGGCATCACTCATAATGTTTGCCAGAGGGAATGGAGCTCATCATTAGGGCTGAGGACCCTGTTTTTATTTGCGATGGCGATGTGTCCAATGAAAAGACTACATATCCCAGCTTCCCTTGAAGCATGGGGTAGCCATGTGACTACATTCTGGTCAGTAAGTATAAATTTGAATTGTTGGGTAGACTTTGAATAAGGTTCCTTTAAGCAGGGGCAGATAGCTGGTGTAGGTCCTTTGATTTTAGTTTTCTATGAACCTCCTTCTTCCTGCTTGGAGTGTGGACAAGGTGGCTGGAGCTTCAGCAGCTATCCTGAATCATGAAGCAAACTTGAAGTGGCATGTGGAATGGGAGGTAGAAAGATAAAAGAAGCCTGGGTCCCTGATGACTTACAGAACTGATACACTGGGCTTGGACTATGTACTTTCAGACTTGTTCTATGTGAGAGAAGACACCTTAAGTGTTTAAAAAATCCATGTCATTTCTGGTTTTTGTAACTAGCTATCAAAGGCAATTCTTAAAGGAATTTGGTTAATAAGGCAGCGGGTCAGGGGGAAGTCATTTCTACTGCATACATATTTATGTCATTGAGATCATACTGGTAGAAAAGTTTTTGTTTATGCGTTTCTGCTTTTCATGCTTACCTTTGTCACTACTGTTTCCTCCACCACTGCAGCCATCTTCACCTTTATTACCCTCCTTTTCATACTGTGTGAATAATTTTCGTTATTGCAACAGTCTTTGAGAGGATTCACTTCTCGCTGATGGAGGGTTGTTTCTATGTAAAATGCATTTCTCTTGGTAAATATTCCACCGAGGGAAGCTTTGTCACTGGGGAGCCTCTGTGGAAATGGGTAGAGTTAGCGATCAGATTTAGGGTAGTTTCAGTGTTCATTGGGCATGGACAATGCCAGTCATTTCTGCCCTGTAAATAGCCAGCATTGTCCCTTATGGGGAAGCTCTACAGGGATGTACATGAAGCAACAGGGATGCATTTCAGTCTTAAGCCAGGGTTGGCTTGTGGGGCAGGTCAGAGTCAGCAATGCCTGTAAAGAAAGGCTGGGGAAATTAAACTTGACGGCGTAAGAAATAAGTGAAGGTTCTTGAGTAGGGAAGTAGCATGGTTTGTGTAGGAAGGGTTGGGATGGGGTGGAGGGAACTCAAAGGTGGACAGGCCATTTAGGAGGCCTTCATGGTGATCCAGGCAGGAAGTGGTGAAGGTCAAGTTTTAGGTGGGTCATGTATTAAACAGTTAAGCAGACATCAGGAGAGGATTAAACATGCAAACTTATTTTAAAAATTATCTCAGGAAATACCTGTGTGAGGAAAAATAGGGAAGAAGTGGGGAGAATCTGGGTGGGTCAGCAGACCTCAGTGCAAGTGTCCCTGAGTAAGAAGAAAGGTAAGGAAGAAAGCTTGATGGAAATATTTTAGACCGCAATGCATTTCTTTTTTTTTTTTTAATATATGAAGTTTATTGTCAAATTGGTTTCCATACAACACCCAGTGCTCATCTGAAAAGGTGCCCTCCTCAATACCCATCACCCACCCTCCCCTCCCTCCCACCCTCCATCAACCCTCAGTTTGTTCTCAGTTTTTTTTTTATTTTTAAAATTTTTTTAAACGTTTATTTATTTTTATTTTTGAGACAGAGAGAGACAAAGCATGAATGGGGGAGGGTCAGAGAGAGGGAGACACAGAATCTGAAACAGGCTCCAGGCTCTGAGCTGTCAGCACAGAGCCTGACGCGGGGCTCGAACCCATGGACCGCGAGATCATGACCTGAGCCGAAGTCGGCCACCCAACCGACTGAGCCACCCAGGCGCCCCTGTTCTCAGTTTTTAAGTCTCTTATGCTTTGGCTCTCTTCCACTCTCACCTCTTTTTTTTTTTTTCTTCCCCTCCCCCATGGGTTTCTGTTATGTTTCTCAGGATCCACATAAGAGTGAAACCATATGGTATCTGTCTTTCTCTGTATGGCTTATTTCACTTAGCATCACACTCTCCAGTTCCATCCACGTTGCTACAAAAGGCCATATTTCATTCTTCCTCATTGCCACGTAGTACTCCATTGTGTATATAAACCACAATTTCTTTATCCATTCATCAGTTGATGGACATTTAGGCTCTTTCCATAATTCGGCTACTGTTGAAAGGGCTGCTATAAACATTGGGGTACAAGTGCCCCTATGCATCAGCACTCCTGTATCCCTTGGGTAAATTCCTAGCAGTGCTATTGCTGGTAGACCGCAATGCATTTCTAAGGAAAGTTTTGCAAGACCCTTGGGGAGTCCTCAAGGCCAAGTCATGGTCGCTGATCAGAGGGCTTATATCCCTGCCCCACTCAGTCATTGGCTGGGAGCAGCCGTGGGAAGCCTGGTCTTAGAGCAAACACTGGGATGGATTTCAGAGTTCCAGAGCTGGGGCCCTCAGTCAAGTGTGCTTCCTGTGCTGGAACACCTGAGGGGGTTGACTGGGGTGGAGGATGAGGAAGGCGAGTGCTCTCTCTTGGGGCTGTCATTGCAAGTAACAGTGCTGACCTGGGTTGGCTTAAACAGTGAGGAGCCATACTATCCCAGATCACAGGCAGTCCAGGGGTGGGTAGATTTCAGGGTTGGTGGGCAAGGATGTAGTCAAGGGGGAGGTACTTGCCATCTCTGTGCTCTTCCATCCATGGGTTGGCTTCCTTCTGGACTAGTAGTGACATGGCCATGACAGTGCCAGGAATCACAATCGGACACAACAGCATCTAGAGGAAGAAGAACACTCTCTCGTGCCTCTTTCTCAGAGGGGTCTGGCTGGTTTTCCACTAAACTTCACTGGCCAAAAGTGGGCCACATGGCCGTTCTTGATCCGATCACTGGCAAAGGGAATGAAACCGTTGTGATCAGTTTATACCAGTGGATTAGAACCCTGGCTGCACATTAGAAACCACCTGGTTTTAGAAACCATGCTTTTAGAAACATCCATGCCTGGGCCCTGTCTTCAGAGTTTCTGTGTTAATTGGTCTGGAATGGGAACTAAGCATCGGTAATTTGGTAATGTCCTTAGGTGATGCTAATGTGCAGCCAGGGTGGAGAACTCTCACCTTGGAGTCGATTGGATGCTGGGGAGGCAGCCACCATGTTCCTTATGGTCACTCACCAGTTTTGTGTGGCCGGCACAAGTCACAACCTCTGAGCCTGTTTCCTCATTTGTGAGGTGGGGGCTGGCAGTAGCCACTTCCTGCCGTTCCTGGGAAGATTGAATGAGCTCACGGATGCCCCTAGACTTTGCGAACTCTAAGTCGCTGACACCTGAAGGATGGTTGCTCATCCTCCTCCTTCAGTTTGGAGGGAAAATGTAGCTTCTGTGCTGCCACGAACAGGGTAGTGATTTCTCCCAAGCACAGCTTCCTGCCGTTAAAATAAAAAACGAAAGAGAAGGAAAAAACGACAGACCAGGAAGCCAGAGGCAAAGGCAGTGGGCTCTTTTCTTCTTGGAAGGCGTGGGTTTGAATGTGCTGCTATAAACGGTTTATGTAAACGAGTTGGAGGGGCTCATCTCCCTGCTGCCTGGATCCGGGACTGGCTGGGAGACAGCCAGGCACACAGCTTCCGGGCGTCTCCTCCTTGCAGTCTCCTCCTTGTAGACCTGCAGTGGGCGGCTGGGGGCTGGTGGACACTCCCCTGCTGCCTCCAGGGAAGATGGTCAGATAAGGCTCTGGTTCCTCCGTGTTTCGGACACACCTGGCTGCCTGGCTTCTTGGCCGTTTCTGAGTGAGCACTGCCTGGTGCTGCCAGGAGTACCGAGGGAGCAGGGAGGGGCACCCCCAGGGCTGTGAGGTCTTAGGCCAGGCAGTCTCTTACTCTCAGGTACCACTGTGTCCACAGGGACCTGGGGCACCGTGGCTGGAAGGGTGATCTTACAGCTGCCCTCTGGAGCTTGGATAAGGGACCGATGGGGCCAAGTAAAGTCCACCCGCCAGCAGCCCTGGCCTCCCTTCCTCCCTCCTCCTCTTCCTCTCCTTCTTTTCTTCCTTTCTTCATAAAATACACTTTGAGTGCTACCCAGTGCCCACCATGCTAGGTGCTGGGGATCTAGAGCTAAAAGTTCTGCCATTGGGTTGCTCCAAGTATGAGATGGGGACCCTCCCCATCACTGTAGGGCTGGGGCTGCACAAAAGGCTGGACAAGTCTTGGAGAAGGAGGGTCCTGTCTGCTCTGGGGCATTGGGGTGATCTCAGGGGAAAGGGCCCTCTGAGCTAAGAGATGACGGTGAGACAGGAGTTTCTCAATGCCTAGTGTGGTAAGGGGCACTCCAGGTAGGGGAACAGTGTTCAAGGAGCCATGGGTATGTGAGGTGCAGCCATGTTTGAGTATATATGTGGTTCTTGTGCATGGAGTGTAGATACTTGGTCTGGGGGATGTCACAGGACGTGAGGCCAGACCCGTGGGCTGGGGCCAGTTCACAGAGAACCTTGAAGGTGGTCAACTTTATCCACTGTCGGCTCTTTGCTGGTCAGTGACCAGTTGGATTAGTCAGGCAGAAAGGTCAGACTGGCAGCCCTGAGGAAGAAGGATGGGAGGTCAAAGGCTATAGGAAGAATTGTCCAGATGATGCTGGTGGCCTGAAATTTGGGAGTAGCCAGAGGATGGATTATAGAAGGACACAATGACTATTGAGATGGAGGAATCCAGGATGATACCAGACTTCTGGCCTGGCTAGTAGAACTCTAGGGGTAAACCAGGCCATAGAACCTTGGAGATGTACCCATGTCTGGTGGGGTCAGGAAGAGGACTGACTGGGAAGCAGTGGGCAGCGGAGGAGTACCCAACCAAGAGCATCCTGGCCCATCCTTGGCTCTCCACCAGACCTTGGTGGAAAGTGGCGGAGAGGGAGGGGCTATTGCAGACAGTGCAGGAATTCTTAATTGCCTTCCCCCAAATGATTCCCTCCCATAGCTCTGATTCAGGAAAATCCTGGTTCAGAGCTAAAATGCATGTGTCCGGTGCCTCCATTTTACAGATGTGAGAGCTGTGGCTCAGAATGGAGATTGACTAGCCCAAGGTCATAGAGCAAAATATGGAGGTGGCAGCATGACTAGTAAAAATAGACCCCCCAACAAAAACTAATGTGGTCACCTCCCTTCTTTGGCCCTGAGAACAAAGAGCTCCCCTCTGGGTAGGAACAGTGGGTTTGGCTAAGCAGGGTGGAAGGTATGAGGGCTGGGACATTGTTTTAGAGAAGAGAGGGACGCCCTGGGGGAGAGATCCCTGCTCCCATTTGCCTAGCAATGGGGCCCAACACAGGAGCTGCATTAACCCACCTCTTGGAGCCCTTATCCCTGCCAGGAGGGAGGAACCTCTATAGACTTTGAAAGGGGCCACCCTCCCTGAGTCTCTCCAAATGCAAGCAGGCCTCTGCAGACCTTCCTGAGCCTTGTGAAGTTTTACCTGACTCCCAGGGAAGGCTCTTTCCTCTAAAAGTTGGTGTTGGAGAGGCCACCTTGTGCATTGCTGGGGTCTCTCGCGGCCCGCCTGACCCTTGGCTCCAGCAGCTGGAGGGAAGGAGGGAGGAAGTAGCCCCAAAGGGTATGGAATCTTGGGGAATGAGGCTGAGATACTGGAGAGAGAGGAAAGGAAGGTGGGGGCAAAGGATGAACATGCAGATTGGGAGATGGGGCAGCTACAGGGAGGAAAATGGGTTTCCTGTCACCGCCTTCACCCTGTGGTTATTTCTGCCCTTCTTGGGCTGTTCTTGAGGCAGGAAGACCACAGTCCCCACAGCTGCCTTTGGTCCAGCCACACCTTGAGCTCTGGCTCCAGAGGGAAGGGTTGCCAGCACTGAGCCAGCCACATTGCCATGGTCCCCAGGCCTCTAGGTCCCCAGTCACATTGTCATGGTCCCCTGTTTGTGGGGCTTCTTGCCGATGTGATGTGAGGCTGTCAGGGGTTGGGATCAGGGACTCAGTCTGGGCTTTGGGCTGTTGGTGCACTTGGGGGCGGTAGAATTCCTTCAGAGACTCGGTGGGCTCAAAAGCCGTCAGCCTTTCCGGAGAGGTCCTTGGTAAACGTCAGCACTCACAGGTTCCTGTGTGCCTCGGGGTGCTGCCCTCCACTCTGCAGCTGGCATAGCCGATGTCTGCTGTGCTCCCGGTCATGGCCTCTGGGAAGTGGGCACAGGGCTGGCATAGGTCAGTGGCTGGAGGGACCTTAGGTCTGTCACTCACTTTTGTTCTGTGAGAACAGAAACTCCTGTTTCAGAGCCAAGCTGAGCCCCCTCCCCGCTTCTGGCGAGCACCTGCCATTCCCTTTCTCTTTTCAGAGTGTTTGTGTCTCAGGGCCTGAAAGACGCGATACCTTCTTGCGTTAATCTGCACTTCCCCTTTGGACACGTGTATGCTATAAAGCTCTGGCTCCCAGAACTCAGAGCCCTCTCTGACACCCCCCCCCCCCAATATGGGAGTAGGCCCAGACCCTGGTGGAGGTGAGGTGCTTAGATGTACAGCAGGGACCCACACAGGGCAGGGCAACGACTGTGGGAACGCCACAACCAAAGTCCAGAGGCAGCTGACATTGGGATCAGCAATATTTACATTCGTGCCTGCACCCACCCTGGGACCCTCTGATGGATGCTGTGTTTACTTAATTGAAGGGGGCTTTTCTCAGGGCAGCACTGTGTTGTAGACAGAGTCCTGGAGCCCAGACTCCTGAGTCTGAGGTCTGGGTTCTGGGTGGCTTTGGTGCTTTCTGGCTTTGGCAATTCTTTTCCATCTCCTTGAGCCCGTTTTTCTCATCTGTTAAAAAGGGATGAGCATCTGCCCTGTCATACCAAATGCTTTTGCAAATCCAGTAAGATTTTGGTGAAAGTTTTTTTTTTTGTAACTTTTATGAGCTGGGTCATTGTTCCAGGAGGCCACGTGTCAGAGAGGCCAGCGCTCGGACGCCCGTGTCTGGTGGATGTGCATGCAAATCCCAGACTTGGTGCATATTAGCTGTGTGACTGCGCTACAGTAGCTAACCTGTCTGAGCCCCCATTTCCCCACCGAGGGTGCTGAGTTCCAGCGCTGCCTTTTCCTCCTGTGGGCCCACAGCAGGTGTTTCAAGATGCCCACAGCAGATGTAATTTTCTTAATTGATTTGAGTACTCGTTTGTCTTAATTCCTTCCTAAGTTTTGTAGGTGGAAGAGGCGCTGGGACCCTTGCTAAAGGGGTACAGGTTCTTTAGGGGAGCCAGGTCAGAGATCACGGTGGGCGGGGCGAGGCAGCTAGTCCTGGTGGGACTAAGGAGCTCTGAGGGGTGGAGGCCCCTGGGCAGCTGGTAAAGCGCGTCTGGTGGAGGCCTCTCTCCTGGGCTGGGAGTCTGAGACCTCGGGCCCCAGCAGCCCTCTGACAGCTCCCGAGACAGCCCAGCTTCTCCGCTCTGCTGAACGGCTTCCCAGATCCTGTACCCTGATCTGGCCTGGGCCCTGTTTGGTCACGAGCCCAGGCCTCACCAAGGCCGTACCCATTATCGTTGGCCTGGCCAGTATCCGCTGCCCACCCTCCCAGGAGGTACACCGTCCAGTGCTCATGAGTGCAGGCCCTGGAGGCCAGCTGACCTGAGGGCAAATGCTAGCTCTGCCATTTCCACATTCTGTGCCCCAGTTTCTCATCTGTCAGGTGAGTGTTCCTCTGCCTCCCACACTGTTCTGAGCACACGGCATGTGTGAACTCATCCCCCACCCACTCCCCCTGTAGCCCTGTGAGGCAGGCATTATTATCATCAACCTCATTTTCAGAAGAGTAGGTGTTAGAACCAGGATTTGAACACAGGCAGTCTGACTCTAGAGCCTGCTCTTTAAAAACAATTTTTTAAATGTTTATTTATTAATTTATTGAAGTTTATTTGTTTATTTACTTATTTATTTATTTAGAGTGAGGGAGGGGCAGAGAGAGAGGGGAGAGAGAGAATCCCAAGCAGGCTCTAGGCTACCCGTGCAGAGCCTGACGTGGGGCTTGATCTCATGAACTGCGAGGTCATGACCTGAGCTGAAATCAAGAGCTGGATGCTTAACTGACTGAGCCTCCCAGGTGCCCCCAGAACCTGCCCTTAGCCACCATCTGTGAAGCCACCTAATGTAGACAGACACACACTCTTAAATGGTGGCAGTGAGTAGCACTTAGTGTTGTCAGATCATTGGGATCTGGCTGCCGGTGGCCCTGCTGGCAGGGCTTGGCCTCTGGGGGTCCTGCACCATCACACTCCTATCCCCGCTAATGCCCAATGTCTGACTGTTGGGGTGGGTGGCCCCAGCAGGGGGCAGGGCCAGGGCACAGGAGTAGAGGTGGGGGCTGAGCCAGCTGGTCCTGGGCTCTGCCCTTCCTCAGTAAGCTGGACCTGGGAGGGGCAGGAAGCAGAAGAGAGCCTGAGAGCAGACTCCTCAGAGGCAGGAGGAGGGGCGGAAGGAGGCCCAGGGGGCCCTCCCAGCCCAGGGATGGTTTCATCTGACTGGGGTATGTGTGTGTGTGTGTGTGTGCGTGCGTGTGCGTGTGTGCGCGCGCGCGTGAGGGTGGGGTGGGGGAGGGTGGTCTCTGCCTGCAGAGGAAGGATTTAACCTCCTGCTATCAGCTGCCAGCTTTTCTCATAATCCGGACAGGCCTGCGGGATCAGTCGGGTATGTTTACCAATCTCGGATGGATGAGGCTCATGTCTTGCTCCAGCACATGTGTCCTGTCTCCCGCGTTGCCTTGGGTCTCATCTCTCTGCCTCACCTCCCCCGTAAACGTTTCATTGTCTGCCCTTCCTCACCCTCCTCGGCAAGGTCATAATTCAGGGAGCACCTTACGAATTCAGGCCCTGGTAATTTATCACTTGTGATTGATCGCTGGGACAAGGACTGGCTTCAAGTTGAAAGTTCACTCTGCCCTTGAACAAAAACAGAGCACTAACCAGGTGATAAGGGATGATGTTTAATCTGCTTGCTTAGAAAGTCCTACTGTTACTCAGCACTCTGAAATGGTATTTGCATTTCAGGCATGCGTGCAGTAACACACGTAAAGCACCAGTGAGTGGTGCACGGTGAGCGGTGCTGAGTAAATGGTGCTCACGGGATGGCGTAGATGGTCATTGTCTATTAAGGCCCTCCTCCTCCCTTTGTTTTCCTCGGTGTAACATGCTGGGTGTGCTGTGTTCATATCCTGCCTCCTACCTCTCTCCTTGCTGAGACCGGGGCAGCAACCTTAGACCCTCTATGTAGTACATAGATTCCTGAGCTCTCTGGGTCTCTGAACAACATCATCGACAGCAATAGTTACTATTACTTGTTGAGCCAAGCACAGGGCCTCAGAGAAGCTCAGGGGGTTGGCCAGTCACGCGGAGGTAGAGCTTGCCTATCTGACCATAAGATCAGCGCTCCCAACCCATGCAAGGGTGGGGTGGGCACATCTCTCCACCCTCCCTGGCCAATGACCTAAATCTTACCATAGGCAAATGTTTGCTTCCCGGTAGGGGCTCTGTGGGTGTGGGCTCCGTCTGGCACACTCTGTCCTGGGAATTAAAACCTGGTTTCTTCCTTGTTGTGTCCTTTCTGCCTAGCATGGACGGTGAACCCTCCGTCTGGTCCAGGCTGGCCGGGCTGGCCCTGGGAAGCAGGCGTAGGTGTGTTTGTGTCTTGGAGGGGCTGAGAAAGGGCTGCCTGGCACTGGGCCCAGGGGCTGGGAGGGGCGGCCAACTCCAGGCCGTTTTCTCAGATTCTCTTTCAGTTTCCGCCCCCGCCTCTGCACCTGTTGTGTTCCCATCATCCTGGGCGGCTGGCAGCTGTCACTGCTGGGGCACCTGTCCCAGCCCCAGAGGACGTCCCATAGACTCCCTGGCTTTAGTTTCTCTGCAGCACATAGCTCATGCTCTCAGCCTGTGTCCCTGTGTGTCTTTATCCTCCTCTCCATGCACACTGCTCTCTTTGTGCACTCTTGTCCTGGTTCTGGGCACGGGAAGAAGCTTTGGGATGGAGGTCCCTGCTTCCCGTTCTCCGGCACCAGGCCCGGTCTAACGATGGCCCAGGAACGATGGCCCTGGCAGGTTGGCCTCAAGCCTCAAATGCCAGGTGACTCATCAGTTCAATCGAATTATCACTTGTTCTTGACGAAAAAGATACTATAGCAACCAGGAACTGCCTCCCAGCTCCTCCCCAGCAGGGCTGCTTCCCCTCTCTGACCTCTCTTTATGGACCTCTGCAGATAGGAATCCCGTCTGCCCCCACACCATAAAGAAAAGTTACCCCTTCTCCTTGTCCAGGAGACACGGACATGGCTTTATCTTCCATGGCTTTGGATGCCCTGACCCAAGTGTCAACGTCAGGTTAAGCACCAGAAGACATTAAACCTAAGTTTATGTCCTTATTCTGTATCCATTGTGTGAACCCTGGAAAGTCCACAGCTTAGTAGGCCTCATGTGCTACACCTGTAAAATGAGCACATTACTTCGTGGCCTTCTTGAAGGCAGTGATACTGGACCAGAGCTTTCTTGAGGCTCCTTCCCTTCAGGGATCTTGGAATGTGCGATTCTGATGGTTGCTGTTGTTCAGTGAACTTGTTCCACGTTTTGTTCTTCATCTGCTAGGTCTGCCCTGGACTTTTGAGTTCTGAGAGGGCAGGTTTAGCTGGGGATGTGGGCGATGGGACTTGGGGGATGTGGATGAGGAAGGGCTTGGTGAGGAGAGATGTGGGCTGAGTAGCCTGCCATGGAGACAAAGATGGCACCCAAGAGGGAAGAGGAGCAGGCAAGGCAGGGGAGAGGGCTCTCCGGAGCTGAGCTGGCTCAGAGAGCCAAGGGGGCGGAAGTTCTCTGCAGCCAGAGATCAGATGCAGCAGGGGGCTAGCCAGAAAGGGAGGGGTTCTTTCTGAAGATTGGCAACGTTTCTCCCAGACCAAATCGTTTCCCCAGGACACATGCAGCCCTGCCTTCTGCCTTGTGGGCTCTGAGGCATTGCAGCCCCCATGCGGGTCATGGACGGGTCTACTTTCTGCAAGATTTCCAGGATGGGCTCTCCTGCTAACAGACTGGAAGTCCAGTCTTCCTCCAGTCCTCAGTCTCCCCACCTTCATTAAAGCTCCATCCTGGGGTATCACCCTCCGTCCATTGGAAAACTCCTAGGCTCTGCCTCCAAATAGAGTCCCTCTGATTCCTTAAGGAAAAGGCACACTGTTCCCTTGTCTGCTCTTTCCCAAGCAAGAAGAATCCCTGCCCTTTGGCCTTTTCTGGATAGAACATGAGTTTTGATGCAGACAGATCTGGGTTTGAGTCCCAGCTTGTCTTGCCTTCAGTGTAGCCTCTCCGAACCTCAGTTTAGTTGCCTGCAAGATGGGTAGGTCTCTGTCCTACAGGGACGTTGTGGAGATTCGGTGGGATTATGTCCTTGAAATACTTATCACGGTGCGTGGCACATAGTAAGTGCTCAATAAACGGTAGTGTTTATAGCCTCTCCTGTAGATTTACTTATAGATTCTCCATCTCTGTTCATACCCTTTCCATGCCTTCACGTTCCCTTTCACATCCTTTCTAGAGAACAGGATGCTAAAATAATTCAGCCGGAGGAAAGGAACTCCATTCCTTGATCCCAGCATGGCTTCTGCTTGGCTTCTGTAGGGAAGCAGTTGGGCCTTGCTTACCACTGGGTTCATAGTTGACACTCTGTGAACACTTGATGAATGAATGAATGATGTAAGTCAGTGGTGTTCTCTCCCCATTTAGAAACAGAATCCTTTGGCTGAATGAAATTTTTTGTGATGCCCCAATGAATGAAACAGAGAGGGCATGCACTGCTGGCTGCTGCTTCATCTGTAGAGGCCTGGGCACTGCTCTTGGGAGGTGGTAGGGGGGACCCTCAGGCACAGGATGTCGCCATTTCCTATTTAAATTGGGGAGTGGATTGTAGGAAACAGGGTCCAGGCCTGCCGGGGAACCCCTTTAGACAGTGGTGTTGGGAAAGCCCAGGGTCCAAGCGCCCCCAGTCCACTCTCCAGTGGCCAGAGTGAGGGCCACCACCTACCTGAAGGACTTCTGGTTTGCTGAACTTTCGCTCTGTCCCCATTCCTGCTTGGTTACTGACCCCCAGTCCTGATTGCAGAAAATTACGTGGATTCTCTTCCATTCCTGAGATCTTTCCTGAGCACTTGCTCTGTGCAGGCATAATGCTAGGCTGGAGGGGAGAGAGGGCAAGTCAGGTCCAGGCCCAACCCTGCTCACACTCCTGCTTTTTTCCCTTGCGCCTTTTCCTCCTCCGTGCATTCTCCACACCAGATGGCTGGATGACCTTTTAGAAATGCAGGTCTGGTCTTGTTGCTTCTCTGCTGAACCCTCTCAGGGGTTCCCTACCACTCTCAGAGGGAAGGCCAGATTCTTCACCCTGCTCTTCAAGGCCCTCCTGGTGTGTCCTTTGACCACCTTGGCCTGCCAGCAGAAACTTTCCCCCGGCTCCTGCTGCTGCCTTTGCCCCAGCTGTACCAATCTTGCTTCTAGAATGTGTGGGGCTTCCTCCAGCCACAGTGCCTTTGTACATGTCATGGTTACTCTCTGGAGCGCTCTCTCTCTCTCTTTTTTAAAATGTTTATTTATTTTGAGAGAGAGAGAGAGAGGCAGGCAGAGGCAGAGGGATAGAGAACCCCGAAGCAGGCTCTATGCTCAGTGCAGAGCCTGACATGGGGATTGATCTCATAACTGTGAGATCATGACCTGAGCCAAAATTAAGGGTTAGCTGTGTAACCCATGAGCCATCAAGGTCTCCCTGGAGCTCTCTCCCTTCAAATCTACCTCCATAGCACATAGACCTACTTATCCTTCACCTTTGCTTTTCGGGAAAGCCAGCCCCAAGCCTCCTGAGAACCCTACTCCTTTGGAACACTTTTCTAGGATTGTGATTCTGTGTTCTTTAGTGAGACTACTTGAGAGATACGTTTCCCTCTGGACTGTAAGTCCTCGAGAGCCAGGGCTTATTACTGATCACCTCTGCACCCCCAACTTAGTGTCTGCCCCATAGTCGTAGGTGCTCATCAGTGTTGGTCAAGTTGAATTGTTCTGATGCACCCAGGGCAAGCAGACAAGGCCACAGCTAGGCATGACCATCTCTGTGTAGGGCAGAGTAAGACAAGGGCTTGGGAGAGGCATAGCTTGAGGAGAGGAGAGACAAGCTCCAAGAAGGGGGACTCACTCTGCCCCTGGGGTCCCAGGGAGGCTTCCCAGAAGAGGTGTTCCTAGTGATCAGGGAGTGGGAAGACTAGGCTGGCCATGTGAAAGGGGCTGGTGGGGAAGGGCCCAGGAAGGCACATTAAAAGGCAGGCAGGATGAGGGGAGTTGACTCTGCTGCTCTAAGAACAGCCTCCAGGGCAGCCTCTTTTTGCCTTGGTTTCCTCATCTGTAAAATGGGCATAAAAATGCAACTTATCCCTTAGGGTTGTCATGAGGATTGAACAAATTAACGTGTGTAGTGTGCTTAGAACTTCTTGGCACATAGTCAGTCCTGTGTTTGCTATTATTATGATTATTTATCCCACAAAAGGAGTTTGGGTTGTTTCCCCCTCTGTTAGACTTTAAATGAGCCTCCTTCCCCCAGAAGAACGGGGTGTGGGGGCGCCTGGGTGGCGCAGTCGGTTAAGCGTCCGACTTCAGCCAGGTCACGATCTCGCGGTCCGTGAGTTCGAGCCCCGCATCAGGCTCTGGGCTGATGGCTCGGAGCCTGGAGCCTGTTTCCGATTCTGTGTCTCCCTCTCTCTCTGCCCCTCCCCCGTTCATGCTCTGTCTCTCTCTGTCCCAAAAATAAATAAAAAATGTTGAAAAAAAAAAAAAAAGAACGGGGTGTGTATGCCACGGAGCATGTGCATGTGCACGTGGCTGTGCACAGCCAACAGCAAGATGTGCCTGTACAAAGGGGCAGCCTTGTGTGGAATTGGGTGTCACAGCTCATTCCAGAGAGGAGACTCAGGCATGCCTCTGGTCTGGGAGGAGGATCAGCATACTGGGCTTGTGGACACTTTTACCCAGGGCCTGCCTAGCCCTCTGGCCGGTGACACTAGATCAGGCCTGAGTGCCCCTCCCCCAGACCAACTCACGGGCGGCAACAGCAGGGTCTTGAGGTGAAGGCTCAGAGCCCAGCACAGCCCCTCGTAGTGTCCAGGCCTCTGAGTCCCTTATGATATGGGGCAGCCCCTACCTTTCCCGTAGCTCTTTCCCCAACTCCCATGTCTCCGCCCACTGGCCTTCCCTCCCCACCCAGATCTTTCCCTGGGAACCCAGATCCCTGACCCTGAGGACAGGGGCTGGGCCGGGGCCCGGGAGAGGCCCTTGTCCTGCAGAGAGCTGCAATGCGTGATGGACTGTGAGATTGTCTCACAGACCCAGGCTTGAGTCGTGACTCTGCTTCTGACATGGTGGGTCACCTCAGTCAATTTCCTGAGCCTTTCAGAGCCTCAATTTACTTTTCTGTAAAATGGACGTACCTACCAGTAGTGCCTCCCACCTGGAATACAAATGAGATAGTGCATGCAGTGCCTGACACACTGTGAGTGCTCGTTGCACAGAACAGCGTCGTTCTGGTGATTCCCTTGTGCTCCCAGCACTCACGCCTGCCTAGGACTCGAGGGGCCTGCCTTCCTCCCACCCTCTGCCCTCTCTGCCTGCAACTCTGCCTGCAACCTCTCCCCTAAGTGTGGGGTGCCAGGATTTTCACACTCATGCAGTCTAGAGACTGCATGAGTCTGTGGGAGCGTGCGTGTTGAGTAGGTACATTGCAAGGTGTGTGTGTAACGGTGCGAGTGTGTGTCTGGTGGGCAGGAGGTAGGTAAGCGTGCATGGTGGTGAATGCTTATGCGAGCCTGGGTTTGTGCATATACATGGGGCGTGGTGCAGACAGGTAGTTAGGTTGCTGACACACATTACCATTAAAGGGACCGTTGGCGTGGAGGTGAAAGCATGGATCCCTGGGCTTCCATCCCAGCCCTGCCACTTTCTGGGTTGGTAACCTGCCTCTGCCTCACTTTTCTCATCTATAAGATAATAATAATAATAATGGTACCTATTGATGACAATACTGACCTCTTCACTCAGCCAGTGAGGACTGAAGGAGTTAATACTCCTAAAGCATTTGCAGTCAAGCCTGGAAGAAGATAGAAGCCATGTTAGCTGTTTGTTATTAAGCTCCACTAGCCCGACTGTAAGCCCCTTGAGGATAGGACAATGTGTGTTTTGCTCACCATGGAACCCTCACTGCCTTGCCCATTGTCTGCAAGTAGGAGGTGCATAATGACACGTGAATGGCTGTAAGCCTGGGTGAATGGGGAGGTTGTGTGCATGTGTGTGTATCTGTGATGAAGTGGGGAATGAGCATATGTGTGTGCACACACGTGCGTGTGCGTGTGTTTGTGTGTGTGTGTGTGTGTGTGTCTGCTCTGGTTGGGGCATCTCCAATGCTTTCTGGAGCTTGGCTATTTCAGGAAGCCTCTAGTCTCCTCCTCCTTATGTAAATAAACATGACAGATCCCATTGCCTGTACCAGTGCGGGGAGGTGGGGGAGGCTCCGGGAGTGGGTGGGAGCCTGGAGGCAGCAAGCTGGGCCAGAGGGGTGTGCTTGTGTGTGCGTGAGTGCGTGTGTGTGTGTGTGTGTGTGTGTGTGAGAGAGAGAGAGAGAGAGAGAGAGAGAGAGAGAGAGAGAGAGAGTGTGTGTGTGTGTGTGTGTGTGTGTGTGTGTGTGTGTGTGTGTGTGTAGCTGGCCTCGCAGGCAGGAGCCGTGTGCGGGAGGGAGTTTGTGGGGACACGGGAGGGGCGGGCTCTGCCCTGCCATGCCGGCTGCTGGCCGCGGGGGGAGGAGGAGGGGCAGGAGGAGGGGAGCTGGCGGCTAGGGTGGCTCGGTGACGAGGCCAGCCGGCCAAACGAAGGTGGCCGTGCTGCCCGCTGCCTGCGATGGGGGGACAGATCACCCGGAGCACTCTCCACGGTAAGGCCCCAGCTGATGCTAGGGGGTCTGCCCGGTCCCAGCCTGGGGACCACCTGGGGAGGCTGGAGCCCAGGACACTCGGGTGAGGGCATGATCATTCCCCTGCCTCTTTATTCCTTGGTGGGCTCTGGGGCCGTGGGAGGGGGTGCTTTTGGGTGGTTGGCACTGGGGAAAGCAAGGGAGCCTGGAGAAAGCAGGAAGAGGTGGGCTTTCTCTGGTAGCCGGCAGAGGTCAGGCAGCTAAGTCTCCCCACAAAGTCTTGTTGTTCTCTTACCTTCTTGGGGTGCTGACCAGCCCCGACATGGGATGTGAGGCCCTGGGTCTCTATATCCCCCTCTCCTAAAACTGAGGCAAACCATAGTTAGACAGCTGGGGGGACGCGTTTGTAGTCCTGGGATGCAAGCCATGGAGGTCAGTGCTGTGTTCCATGATGGAGACGTGGAGAGATGTGTGGGCACACATGTGTGTGCGTATGTGTGTGTGTGTGCCTGTGCTCACAAGGGTGCATTGGAGGTGTCTGTGGGTGTGTACCTGTGCCCGCTTGTGCCTAACACACGGATGTGCAAGTGACAGCCCCCCACATTGCCTGACCTCAGTTCTCAAAGCGTATGCTCTTCTGGGGAGGCCAGTGAACTTCTGACCCCTGGGGTGTATGTCCACGGTCAGACAGACGGACAGGCGGGCAGGTGAAGGGGTGGAAGGGAGGAGCACTGGTTGGCTCCCTACTTGCAGAGCTGCTTTGTGACCCGGCTCCTGTCCCCTCAATCTGCCTGGCTCAAGCGCTGTGGTCTTGGGAGTAACATGGCCGATGTGGCACCAGACCCAGAAGGGAAAGACTTCCCAGGGACTTGTTTTGTCATTGCTGGGCCCCAGGAGCTTGGGTTTCTGTACAAACTGGCTGGTGCCAGAACAGTGTGGGCTGACCTTGGGCAGTCCCTGCCACACTGCCCTGTGTCCCCTGCTCCCCCCTTGGACGGGGTGTTAGGAGATGGGGCAGCCTCCATCTGCTGAGTCCAGTGGGCACTAAGGAACCTGGGTGGGGCCCAGGAAGGAGGGAGGGTGGTGGCAGGAGTGATCGGGAAGCTGTGGCTGGGGACCGGTGACCAGGTGGCTTCTCTCCCTTCCAGGCTCTGGACTTTGAGAGAGTAATTTCTAATTAAAAAAGAAAAAGGCAGGAAAGGAGACATGGGAAAAGCAAATCATTGGCTCTCTTAAAAGGAAATAAATTTTGTCCTGGGCCTGGAGGGCTAAGTGACAGATGGAAGGTCCTGGAAGACACATAATCCGGAGCCGGCCAGTGGCCTGGGCCTTGGCCTGAGACTCAGACTAGGCTGACCTGGGCCCGGCTCTGCATGTCTGTGGCACGGGGGCTCTCCTCAGAGCTCACTGGCCCCAGCATGGCCTGTTGGCAGAGGGTCTGGAGCGGACTGGCATTTTCCACTGGAATCAGACTTGGGCAAGCCTGTGGCCTGGGAAGGACAGAGAGGCCCTCCAAACAGGCCCAGGATGCAGCACACTGTCCTCCAGCTGCCTTGGAGCACAGGCAAGACCGCCCGAGCCAGGATACGGCCTTCAAGAGCTCATGCTGTGGAGTAGATAGGTACATGTCATAGTGAGGCCAGGTGTCTTCTGGACCCTCGGTTTTCTCACCTGTTAATGGGGCTCATAGTAGTACCCTCTTCATAGGATTGTTGTGAGGGTTACATGGGAGAGTATGAATAAAGACCGAACATGGGGAAAACCAAAAGGGCTTGGAAAAGCATTCTGAGGCCAGGGTCATATCCGGGACAGGAGGATACCTGGGATATGCGGAGAATTCTAGGAGTGGGGGCATCCAGGCCGGGTGGACGTTGGCGAGTGCTAATCAAGTGTCTCATCTGCTTTACCCTCCTTCCCTCCCCCACCCTCAGCCAATACCACCCCCCTTAGGATGGGCCTCCCACCAAGCCGGCCCAGACCCTTGCCTCAACTGACCATCAACACGAGTAGGAGAGGGGGGTTGTGGAGAGGGCGTCTTTGCCTGTGTCCCATTGTCCCTTAGCCAGAACCTCTGCTTGCACGTCCTCACATGTCCTCGCCCGCATCCACAGCTGCTCAGGCCCACACCTATGCACCGGCTGTCCCGGCCACTGTGGCTTTAAAACTCTTCCCGGGAGGCGTGTTGGGGGAAGTGGGAGATTCAGGGGTATCGCTCCTTGCTCGGGGCGCCCTCAGCCCACACCCGATTCCCTAAGAATAGTTACGTACTTCTCGGTTGTATTTTCACCATGGGCCTTGGGATTTGGGTGTGGTGTGAACCCAGGTTTTGGATCGCTGGGTGACAGAGGTGAGGGGGCTGTGACAGTGGTATGTTTGTGGACGTGTTTGGCTGTCTGTGTTTCTGGTGTCTGTAGATCGTGTATGTGTGTTTTGGGCCTGTGTGTGTACTGAGTGATGTGTACATATCTGTCTAATATTTAAGGGATTTCATGCTTTGCCTTTGCTTCCACATGTGAGCAGCCACATTTATGTTGCCCTGTGCCTGGGACGTGTCCTTGTTATTCTGTAGATAGATGTCCGGGTTTCTGCACAAGGTGTGTGCGTGTGTGTGTGTGTGTGTGTGCGCGCGCGCGCACTTGCGCGCGGGCTGGTGGTGAGGAGTTGGGTTCCTCTGGGACCGGCCTGGCAGGAGACCCATGGGAAAAATTAATTCCCATTTGGAAAATGGTTTCGGCAGTTACATGCTTGATGTCTTTCATCAGGCAGATTTCCAGAGTGGCTCCTAGTCTTGAGGGCAGGATCGGGGGCGGGCGAGCACCGAGGGAGGCAGCAGTGATACTGAGAGGGCTCTCCTCCCCTCCCTCCCTCCCCTGCCCTTCCCTCTTCTTTCTTTGCCTTCCTCCTTCACCTCCTTCAGTGCTCCCCCACCAGCAAGGATAGGCCCAGTGCTGAGGGGCTGATGGGTGGATGACACACACATATTCACCCAGATGTATGTGTCACCCCCACGTTGATCTCTGGACCAACAAGCCCTAGATGCTGGGGTGCAGGGACTTGAGAGATGGTTCCCACTCTGTCCTTTCACAGAGGGGGATGCTGTGCCCAGAAGGGGGAAATGGTTGGCTGAGGTCATGGAGCTGGTGGCGTCAGGGGAAGCCAGGCCTTGTCCCTTCTCAGTTGGCTTCCCACTTGTCCTCTTTGGGTTCCTTAGTTCTCAAATGGGCAGCAGGGGAAAGGGCATCCTCTGGCCTTATAAGACCCTGGGATTAGCACAGAGGGAGCTGCCTGACTCCTGGAAGGGGCTCTGGAGGCTTAGGCCAAGGTGAGCTCACAGGTGTGGTGGCTCAGCTTGATCTGACTTATTCTCTTAATCCAGCTCCTCTGTGTCTGGCACCCAGTGAGCACCAAGCAGATCCTTGGTCATTGAGTAAGAGGGAAGAGCGAGGGGTACAGGCCCTGGGTGGCTGGACCATATGGCAGTTGGAGCTGCGGGTGGCTGGGAGGCAGGTGGGATGGAGCTGTCAGGGACAGATTCAGGGATGTGAGTCCTGAGCTGGGCAGTGAGGCCAGGCAAGGCTAGACAGGAAGAGGACGGTGGGGCAGGTGTTCTTGGTGAGAGTTTGAATCCCGGTCCACTGGCCATGTGACTTTGGGTCAGTCCCTTCATCTGAGTCTGAGTCTCATTGTCCTCTTCTGTACATTGGGGATGTTAAGGTTTACCCTGAAGGTTGGTGGAAAGATTAGGTAAGCTAATGAGCATTAAGTATACCCTGTGCATAGTAAGCACCCTATAAATGGATGTGTCTCTATGAAGGTTTCCGTGGAGGCTCCTCCAGGCCTCTGTATGTTCATGAGCACATACACACACATGCACCTGGTGCCTCTAAGGACCAAGAATATCTCTGCGCCCTCCAGCCCTGATGAGTCCCTGGGACAGAATGTTCCTAGATGCTTGTGTCCACCATCAGGCATGCCCAGTGGTTGTGTGTGTACATGCATGCACACATGAGTGAGTACGGATCTGTGTAAGGGGAGGGTGATGGTCTAGGTAGTGTGTGGATTTATGTGACGGAGCCATGCTTCCACCCAGAAACCCACATTCTCTCAGGCTTGGCCTGGGGACTTTGGGGAGATGCTGGGAAGATAAGGACCCGGAGCTGAACCCAGAATAGTTAGCATCTGGAATCCCCTTCTGGAATCTTGGGGTAGGATGGGGGTGGGGGAAAAAGAGGGCTGGTCCCCTCCCAGCAGTGAGGACATGGGGAGGCACAGCTGTATGCACATCTGGCTGCTGGAAAATGTCGGACTGGGATGTCTCACAGAAAGAGTGAGAACGGGAGGCTCAGTGTGGGGATTAACTTGGTGACAAAGGTGCCAATCTTGCCCACTCCCCGCTACCCTCCTTCACCCAGCTTGTCGTCATGGATTCATTCAGACTTCCAGGGAGAAGCAGGGCCTGCTGTAGGCTTAACCGGGGCTCTAGGGGAGATGGTAGGCCTACATGGCCCCTAACCCTGAGTCACAAAGGTGTGTGTACATGGAGGCTGCAGAGGTCATGGAGAAACCAACTAGAGTGGACTGGAGGGTTCGTGTAGTAGAGAGAGGACACTGGCCAGCTAGCTGGGGCTCGCCGAAGGTGGCTTTGCAGTGTGTTATCTGCATTCAGAACTTAGTTCTGTCACTTACCAGCTACGTGATCTCAGGCCAGTTATGACCTCTCAGAGCCTCTGTTTCCTTATCTATAAAGTGGGACTAATTGACACTGCATTGCTGCATAACGCACCTATTGTTGTATAGCAAATTACCCCAAAAGTTAGTGGTATAAAGCAGCAAACATTTCATTATCTCAGTTTCTGTGGGTCAGGAATCTTGACACAGTTTAGCTAGATACCTCCAGCTTAATGTATTTTGGGAGATTACAGTCAAGTTATTGGCTGGGGCTGTGGTCTCATCTGAAGGCTTGCCTGGAGGGGATCCATATCCACGCTTACGTGGTGATGGGCAGTTCTTGGTCCCTTGCCACACAGGCTTCTGCACAGGGTTATCTCAAGACATAGGATCTGGCTTTCCCCCAAGGGAGAAACCCAAGAGAGGCAAGAGAGAGTAACCAGGATGAAAGCTGAAGACTTTTTATACCCAGTCTTGGGCACGACCTCCTATTACTTCAGCAGTATTTCATTCATTAGGAGCAGTATTCCATTCCACTCTACACCCAAGGGGCAGGGACTGCAAAAGGGGATGACTTCCAGGAGGCAGATGTGTGGATCATAGGGGCCACCTTAGAAGCTGCTTCTTCCAGACACCTGCCTTGCAGGAACTGAGACAGTGAAGTGAGCTTGTATGTGAAGGGCATCTGAAACCAAAGAAAGAACTAACTTTCATGACTTTCCCTTTCTTCTTTTTCCTGCAGGCAAGTAGGGGAGCTGTTGAAGGTTCTTAGGCACGTAGTGTGGGATCTTGGTGCTGGGCAGTGAAGGAAGCTGTCCTTTTAGCACCCCTTTCTCTGATTTCTCCACAGGACACCAGAAAGGGCAGGGCACAGAGTAGGTACTCCCTGGACACTTGCCAATTGGTCAGTGGATTGAAGAATCAAACAGTGGCAGTTCATTCAACAATTTGCATTGAGCTCCCACACCGTGCTCTGAGCTAGGCACTGGGGAAACAGCGGTTTCTGCCCTCGGGAGGCTCAGGGTCCATCAGGGAGACAGACACAAAAAACCCTGCAGCCTTTTCTTGCCGGAAATCTGCACTGCAGAGAACGGAAAATGATCCGAGTGACTCTTCTCAACTCCCAAGGATGGCACGCACCCAGAACCATTCTGGATGTGGAGAAGACAGATCAGTGCATTGCCTACAGTGGGTGCCTCAGGGCATTTGCGGTTAATTCTGTGGAGGAGCCAGAATTGAAAGAGGCTACTTGGGTGCTGGATGCTGTTAGGGGTTTGTGGGTGGAGTCCCTGGGGGTCCATACAGGGCCCTCAGCCTAGTCTAGGGGAAAGTGGGCTTTAAAATCAAGGTCTAAAGGGGCACCTGGGTGGCTCAGTCAGTTAAGCGTCTGGCTCAGGTCATGATCTCGCAGTTCATTTGTTCGAGCCCTGCGTTAGGCTCTGTGCTGACAGCCTGGAGCCTGCTTCGGATTCTGTGTCTTTCTCTCTCTCTGCCCCTGCCCCACTTGTGTTTTCTCTCTCTCTCTCTCTCTCGATCTCTCTCTCTCTCTCTCTCTCTCCTCTCAAAAATAAATATTTAAAAATAAATGAAAAAAATATCAATGTCTAAAGAATGAGTGAGAGAAAGGCAGGTACATGGGTGGGAAGGAGGATGGAAACGTTCCCAGCAGAGAAATGGGGTTGGACCAAGCCTGGAAGCAAGAGGCAAGTGAGGGAAGTGGGCCCCTTTAAGGACCCCAGAGAAGTTCACATTTGCCCCGTTCTACCATCATCTCTCCCACCCAGGCTCCCTCTCTACCTTCAAACAGGCTTCCACCCTTCAAACTGACTTCCACAGTCTTTACCCCAGAGAGAGTCCTATACAGTGCATGCAGTCTAGGGTTAGGGCATTTGGGAGGAGAGAAAACAGGAGTGTCTGGGATGAAAAGAACGGGTCATTTCCTACAGGGGTGTTTGCTGCTTTTATAGGAAAAAAATAAGACCTTATGCTGGGACCGGGTGTTCAAGCGCACAACATTTTTCCACATCTAGGAACTCACTGGGTCCTCACAACAACTTGGAGAGATGGGCAGGGCAGCTATGATGACCCTGTGTTTTACAGAGAAAGAAATCAAGGTCCAGAGAGGCAAAGTGACTTGCCCAAAGTCACAGAGCGTGTCTGTGGCATGGCCAGGGATCTGAACCCAGGGCCTCCTGACTCTAGGGTTCATGTTCTTTGTCCTCCGACCCTTATTATCCAGGAAGTGAGACAGCCCCCCTTCACAGGAGGTGCAAACAAGTGTGCCAGCCCTGGTATTCAGGCCCACAGGTTCAGAACAAGGCGATCCTGAACACGGTGAGATTCCATCTTGAAAGATGGTTGGGAAGTAGAGAGGTGAAGGTGGGAGAGGGAAAGAACATGTGTGTGTGTGGGGGGGGGGGATAGCTTGAGCAAAGGTGTGGAGGTATGAGAGCACAGATTGATGTCAGTGGCAATAATAATCATTATTGTTATATAATAAGTATTAATTTTCTTCATTATTAATACAACTAATAGCTGCTAAATAATAATAAATGATAATTAATATTATTTTAGCAACCACTTCCTGGGTTAGTTTTAAGATCCCATGAAGAAGATCTGCCATGATCCCCATTTTACAGATGAGAAAAGCGAGGCTCCAGAGGTCTTGCAGTTAGTGACAGAGCTGCTGGGTTTGGAGGCAGCAGACCTGGGTTCAGATCTGGGCTCTTTACTCTGGCTGGGTAACTCCACTTCTGAGGAACTGTGTCATAGCGGCACTGGGGGCGTAATGAAGACCCTGCCTGTTAAGTCACATAGAGGTTGGTCGTTGTCATTAGCATTGCTCTCTCCCTGTCTCTCCTTGGCAGCCCACCTCAGCCTGGCCTGGGCCTCTGGGGCTCTGCCAGGATAGCTCTGGAGCAGAGCTTGGCCGGGGCAGTGCGGAGGAGGTCACTCTGGAGGCTGCATTGTATCCGGGCCTCTCTCTCTGGGACCCCACTGAGAGGCAGGAATGTGGTCCAGAGCTAGCTGAGGGTCACCTGGAAGGCAGGCCAGGCTTGTGTCTGGCACCTCATAAATGCCCAGGAGGAATGGCTGGGGGGGGGGGGGGGGCTAGTTTCCATTGTGTCAGCAGCAGCCTCGCCTGAGGGGGGAGAGTGCTCCCACTGTGGCTCCTGGGAAGCTTGTAAACCTGTCACTAAAGGGGGCCTCCCTGAGAGCTCTGTCGGGAGCCAGATGGTGAGACTGGGGCTCCACCAGGACCATTGGCTGCTGGGGGAGTAGTGTCCCAGCATCTTGAGGTCCTTTTGTTGTGGCTGCTCCCCCAGCTGGGACTGGCCCAGTGCCTTCTCCACACAGCCTTTCCCCACTACTCCTGCCATCTTGGATTCATGGGGAAAATGGGCTGCAGTATTAGATGCTGAGTAGGGTAAAGGACCCCTAAATAGCACCGGAAGACCAAGGTTCAAGACCCAGGTCTGTTTCTTAATTGCTGTGTGAGCTCAAGCAAGCTGATTAACCAGTCTGAATCATAACTCATCTGTAGAATGGAGACCTTAAGGGTCATAGTGTCTGTCGAAGTGCAGAGAGGGAGCCCTTTTGGATGGTGTAGGGAAGAAGCCTTGCCCCAGCCACCCCTCTGGCCCTTAATATCAGAGCTGTGCTCAGGGTTAATTCTCATTCTGCTTTCTCTCCTTCCTCCTCACTGGACCATAATGCCAGCTGAGGTGGAGGAGGGAGATAGCAGGGGTTGGGGAGGCGGCGAACACCCTGGTCTGGATCACCATGTTGGACACCTTGGAGGGCACAATTCGTCTTATTTTCTGTGCAAACAGCACCCCCTGGAGGCATGCAGGACAGAGCCTTGGTGGCTGTATGTGGAGGCCCTGGCCCTTGTTCAAAGAGAGTGATGAGGCCCCGCTAAGGCCCTGGTGGCAGGGAGGACAGGAGTGGGCGGAGCCCAGGGATGCTTCTTTCTCAGGTGGGATCAGCAGGTCGGATGTGCTATGCTCAAAGACTCCACTGGGGCCTGGGAGCATGGAGGGCTGGTGGGTTAGGGTCAGGAGTTCAGCTGGGGTCTGCCAGGTGGCAGGTGACCGTGGTCACTTGGAGATACCCAGCAGGCCAGAGAGGGTTTTCACATCATCTCCGCAGAGGTGGCACGGTGGCTCTGATTACTCAGAGCTGAGTGCAGAGAGAAGGGGCAGAGGACAGCCCCAGAAGCTACACTGTGGGCAGGAGGAGGCAGGCACAGGATTTTGCATGTCCAGGAATCAGTGAAGGTGCTTTGCAGCTGCCAAAATGCTCCCCTCATACCCACTTGAGAGGTTTAAGGCTCAGAGCGGCCGGCCCGAGCAGGCTTTCGGGTTTCCTGTTTCATGGTCCCAATCCTAGGCACTGCCTGCGGTCGGGTGATGGGGGCTGTGGTGGTCAAAGATTGCAGCCTCCCTTTCCTCCATCTCAGTGAAGACCTGATTTGTTAGTTGTTGTTGTAAGTGTTGCTTTTGAGGTATTCTTTATAGACAATAGCAGTCATTCTCTTTAAGTGCATACTTTGGGGAGTTTTGACAAATGTGTAAGTTGTGTGAGCACTGCCACAGTTAAGCTAGAACATTTCCATCACCACGAAAACTCCCTTTGTGCCCCTGTGTCTTCCTCTTGCCCAAACTCCAGTGCCCGCTGGTCTCTCTAGCCCCATAGTTTTGCCTGTTCCAGAGCATTCTACAAATGGAATGAGCACCTGTGCAGCCTTGGAGGCTGGCTTTTCTCAGCACGGTTTTGAGGCTCCTCTTTGTCATACCATTATCATTCACTGTTCTTGCAGAGTGGGATTCGCTGTGTTCCTGCACCGCATTTTACATCCAGCCATGTGTGAGGGCAATGTATGAAACGTGGTTTGCATTTCTGTTTTGGTGGCATATACATGTGTATCATGAAAACAACGTAATAGAATGCCAGGTATCTCCTCAGTGTACTACTTGCAATGATTTTACATGGTACATGGATGAACAGTTTTTTCCATATTTTACCAGATTGTGAGCTGAGTTTATTTTATTTTATTTTATTTTATTTTATTTTATTTTATTTTATTTTATTTTATTTTATTTTATTTTTTAAGTTTATTTTTGAGAGAGAGAGAGAGAGAGAGAGAGAGAGAGCAGGGAAGGGGCAGGGAGAAAGGGAGAGAGAATCCCAAGCAGGTTCCGCACTGTCAGCACAGAGCTTAACACAGGGTTCAAACTCACGAACCCAAGATCAAGACCTGAGCCGAAATCAAGAGTCGTACGCTTAACTGACTGAGCCACCCAGGTGCCCCAGTTGTGAGCATATTTTAATGTGCATTAAAAAAAAAAATGTGTCCAGCACACCAAACCCATGCTTTCTTGGCCGATTTAATGCTTCATGGCTAAGACTCAGGCCTTGCTGGTGCATTGCCCGCATTTGACGGCTAGAGCCTCTTTCTGCCAGCTGTGTGACCTTGGGTAAGGTGCTCAATGTCTCTGAGGCTTTAGATTCTTCATCAGTAACATGGGCTAGTAATGTCCCTCCATCCCTGTTAAATTTGCTGTGAGGATGAAACCAGTAAGTGTAGGTAAAACTCCCCGTTCAGAGCCTGGCACCTATCAGCACTTGGCTGCTGTTATTATTAGATGCATATGGCCCATGGGCGCTGGGTGTATGATTTATGTGTACTGTTTTGTACATCTCTGTGTACATGAATGTGTGTGTGTGCACGGTACATGTGTAAATGTGGGATTCCTGGCCTAAGGGATAAGTCTCGTAGGGTCTGGATTACCTTCATGTGCTCACAGGTGTATGTGTGTGCCCATGAATGTGCCTTTCTGAGGCCACATGTCTGGGTGTACATTGTGTCCCCGGGCTCCAGGGTTTCCTTATCCTTACTTCTCCATCTTTCTGCTGTCAGCCAGGATGGTGGGCCTGTGCTACCCTTCTCCACCCAAAACTCTGCCTGTGGAAGGGAGGCCCCGGGGAATGGTCCTCCCAGGGCCTAGGTCTCTGGTCCCTGGGTGTCTCCACCATATTTGCCCAGAGCTAGTGTTTTCTAGCTCTTTATGCAGGACGGTAGGACCCCACCCAGGATGGTGGGAAGGAGAGGAACTGTTTTAAAGGAAGCTGAGGTCCTGCAGTTGGTCCCTGGATTCTGAGCAGAGGCTGGGAAAGAGTCCCATGGGAGAGGCTCCAAGCTGCTGGGCTCAGCATGTTTAAAAAACTGCTTTATTGAGTTATATTGACATATGTTTAACCACATGTGTTTAGAGTGTATAATTGGGTGGGTTTTTACATACGTATACACCCACGAAACCATCACTGTAAGCCAGATGGTGAACATATCCGTCATCCCAAACACTCCCTTGTGCCCCTTGGTAATCTCTCCCCCTCCCCCCCACCCTTCCCAGGTAACCTCCAATCTGCTTGTTATCACTAGAGCTTAGTGTGCATTTCTTAAATTGGGACAAATGGGACAGGGTGTGGGCAGGGCAGGGGGCAGTGGCTGAAAGGAACAGAGGCCCTGTGGTTACTCCGTGGATTGTGTTTGCTTATCTTTAAGAACCGGCTTATTTCACTCAGCATAATTATTTTGAAATTCATGTTCCCGCTCGTATCAGTAGTTCATTCCTTGCTTACCACTGAGTAGTATTCCACTGTATAGACCTACCACAATCTCTAATCCATTTACTATGGTTTTTGAAACCGAGAGTCAAGCTGTGTCTGAAGCTGGCCTGATCCCAATGTGTACCTCTCCCAGGCAGGGCGCCTGTAGGTCACCTGTAGCCACGCTGTGCCCTTCACCCCAAGGGTCTCCTTCCCTGGAATGACCTCCCCTGCTCTGCGCTATCCAGGGCCCACTCAGCCTCTTCCAGGTAGCCTTCTCAGACTGACTGGGTCTCCTCTGGGCAATTCTCGTGTTTATTGCATAGTGGTCTTCAAAGGCCTTGAGCACTGTTCTGTGATTCTTCTAGTCTTTTCTCCTTAGTGAAAGCAAGGGGAACTCCTCTTTGTTCCAGCCCTACCTCCCACACACAGGATGTCTGACCAGCCATGGACTGTGGACACTCGGGTCTGGGCCCTCTGGGAAGAAGGAAGCAAAGATGCAAAGCGATGCAAACATGGCCTGGACTGCAGGCTGCGTCTTCCTAGCTCAGGACATTCCTCTCTCCATCGCCCTTTCCTCCCAGTCTTCCTCTCCTTCCTGGAAACCCTTCCTCCCCTTTAGGGAGCAGAAGGCGTCGGGGACAGGCCGATGGGGACTGAGCTTTCTGCATTATTAAATCACTGCCATGGAGGAACCCAACTCTGAAACATCCCAGAAGGCCTCTGTCGCATTCTGTGGTTTCCTACTTCCCCAACCCCATCTTCCCCATCCTCCTTGTGTCTCTCTCCTCAAGTTGATGGCATGGGCAGGGGCTGCCCTTCCTGATGGATGGGACACAGATCTTGGGGAAGAAATGAACATCCCCCACTTCCTTGCCCCCAACTGCCAGGACTGCATTAACACTCCCAGCGCTGCTGACACACGTCTTAGAGCCACAGGGTAGAGGCCGCCTATGCTGGAGCAGGGAAGTGACTTCCCTAAGGTCACACAGCCAGTCAGTGACAGACCCAGGCCACGCAATACCTCGTCCATGTTGCTTCCTCTCTCTGCCCCGTCTCCTGGACACCACCCTTATGTGCTTGTAACGTGCCTTCTCCTGGACCAAGCCCTGCCCTGTACTCTATCCCATTGTGGGGTGAGGTAGAACTGTGTGTAGGAGAAAGCAGCGTGCCTCCCTGGCCGGAGGCTCTTGAGGCAGATCCGGGTTCCATTAGGAAGCCTGGGTGCAGAGGCCTACCTGTGTGCAAGATGTTGTGGGCATGGGGGTGGTATAAAGCAGGAAGGCGGCCCAGGGTGGAGGGAAGCGGCCCCGAAGGAGGGAAGTGGCGGGCGTGGTCCTGGGGCTGCTGCTGCGGAGGCTGCTGCACCCACCTTGCTGGTCTCCCAGGGCAGCTCCGCGGTCACGTGTTCACTGTGGCTCAGCCTTGTCGTCAGCCCAGCCCCCACGCCCTCTCTTCCTCCTCCCCTCCTCCAGGAAGCCTTCCTGAGAAGTGACCTGCCCCCCAATCCTTATCACTCATCACTATCTGCCATTTTTATTGTGATTCCTGTCTGTGTCGTATTTCCTCTCCTGGACTGGTGTCTTCTCGAGAACAGGATCCGTGTTTGTTTCATGCCTGGTTGTCCAGTGCCTAGGACAGGGCTCGGTACTCAGTCGGCAGATAATGAATATTTGCTGAATAAAATAAGTGACGGTGGTAGCGAGTGGCAGTGTGCGGGGGTGGGTGTTGGTAGTAAATGCTGATTGATCACAAGGGTGGATGGTGGAAGACAGATGGTGGTAAATACTAGTGAGTAGCAGGAGATGGACTAGAATCCAGGAGATGGTGGGTGGGAGGTGACGGGTGAAGGACCAGGGAAGGTGGTGAAAGATACTCAATGGTGGTAGATGGCGAAGTGGGACATAGCAAGAGATGGCAGCAGGTGGCCCAAGGTGGCAGCGGATGAGTTGCAGTGACGGTGGACATCCTGGGCGGCGGGCAGCTCCTGCTGTGCCCAGCCCTCCGCCCCTCCGGGGGCCTCTGCCACCCGCTCTGACATCGCGGCCTGTTCCTTTGCAGACTCCATCGGGGGCCCCTTCCCTGTCCCGTCTCACCGATGCCACCACAAGCAGAAGCACTGCCCTCCGGTGCCGCCTGGCGGGGGGCTCCCGGCCACGCCACTGCTCTTCCACCCGCACACCAAGGGCTCCCAGATCCTCATGGACCTCAGCCACAAGGCCGTCAAGAGGCAGGCCAGTTTCTGCAATGCCATCACCTTCAGTAACCGCCCGGTCCTCATCTATGAGCAAGTCAGACTGAAGGTGGGCCCTCCCACTCCCTGCCCTCTGTGCCTCCCTGGACCTCGACCCTTCCCTCTCAGCACTGTCTTCTGTCCCGGCCACAACGACACCCTGCCCTTCTCTTGCCTCCGGGCCGTCCCTTCTGCTCTTCCTCATCCCTCCTCATGCTCTTCCCTCTTCCTCCTCCTTTCTCAACCTTCCCCGTGTGACAAAGAAGGACCTGGGGACGGGAGTGGCCATGGGGGCCACAAGCTGTCACTGGACAGTGGGAAGGCTCCTAGAGGAGGGGAAGGAGGACAGCTGGGTGGTGTGGCTCCCCGTAGGGGTCTGCCGACAGGGGCACACTCCCTCCCCTGGGGCCCTTGGCAGTGGCCGGGAGGCCGGCGGGCTGGGGTGCTGTCTGAGGCCATCTCCTCTGCCCAGATCACCAAGAAGCAGTGCTGCTGGAGCGGGGCGCTGCGCCTGGGCTTCACAAGCAAGGACCCGTCCCGCATCCACCCTGACTCGCTGCCCAAGTACGCCTGCCCCGACCTGGTGTCCCAGAGCGGCTTCTGGGCCAAGGCGCTGCCCGAGGAGTTTGCCAACGAGGGCAACGTCATCGCTTTCTGGGTGGACAAGAAGGGCCGCGTGTTCTACCGCATCAACGACTCAGCTGCCATGCTCTTCTTCAACGGGGTCCGCACGGCCGACCCTCTCTGGGCCCTGGTGGACGTCTACGGCCTCACGCGGGGCGTCCAGCTGCTGGGTGAGTGCCCGCTCCCCGTGCCCCTTCGGTGCGGGACACGCCTCCGGGTGCCGAGGTGTGACGCTGCTCCATCCCATCAGGCACGGGGACCCCTCTCCCGCTGGCAGGGCCCCGGGGCCTAGAGAGCACCGGGAGAGCTCAGGGAGCCTTCGTGTGCCCTGCAGAGTGCGCCCGTCCTTTGGACTCACAGCTGGGGTGAGGGGCGCCTGGGTGGGATTTCTGCCCTCCAGGGCCCCTCAGGTTGTGCCTTTGAGCAGCACACAACCTTCATCATAAATGGCAGCCTCAAAGACCCCCGCTCCCAGGAAGTAATGAATATTAACCTCCGTAACCATAGTGTAGTGAGCACTTACCTTGAGCCGGGCACTTCATTATTGCCGTTCTCACAGCATCCCTGGGAGGCAGATTCTGTTAGTGGGTCCCCTGGAGGCAAGACTCAAGCTCAGGGAGGTTGAGTCATTGGCCCCAGGAGACGCGGCAGGTGAGGCGTGGAGCCAGCACTAAGTCCCAAGTGAGGCCCTGGCCCCTGGGCTCTGCAGCCCCCCAGGAAGTCCAACCCCACCCTAGTGCTTCTTGCACGGATGTGGGTGAAAGGGATAAGGGGGGAGGGCTAGGGTGGCTAAGACTTTTCTGGCTGCCGCTGGGTGCCCGGGGTGAGTGAGGCTGCTTCAGGGGGGTGAGAGGGCACACATCCCGTGGGAGGCAAGGAGGAGCCAGGCTTTCTCAGGAGGGCACACATGGATCCTCAAATGCCAGCGCTGGAAGGGGCCTTGGAGAGTCTCAGGCTTCCTGAGTTGGTGGCTGAGTTGGGACTAGAATCCAGGTCACCTGACTCCCAGTCCAGGATGGCTCTCACCTTGCTCACTCGTGCACGTGCTGGCAAGTGCACATGCATGTGCGTACGTAGACTCTGGGTACAAATCAGTTCACGGGCAAAGTGGCTGTGTTGCCAGGCAGAGCCTGCATTAGCCTCAGCTTTCCCATCTATAAAATGGGCTGTTGGGAAGAGGAAGTTAAGTTAAAGAGGCTGTGAGCAGAGTGCCCAGCACAGTCCTGGGTATCCAGTCAGTGCTCAGCCCGTGCTTGCTCTTTCCATTTCCCATCCCTGCCCCTGTCTCCCTGCAGAGAAAAATGCCATGGAGGTGGTTGGAAACCTTTTTTTTTTTGTTTTTTTTTCCACTTTTTTTCCTTTCTGGCTTCAGAGCCTAGAAACAGTGAAGCTCTTTTGAAAACACCTTTATTTCAGTAAAAAAGACAGTGAAAGTAAAAACAAGTGAGTAATTGTCAGAAGCCTTTCTGTGGAGTTCCAAACATCAGGAGGCTGTTTTTATTAATTAATAGTTTGGGAACTTTCTGTTTTTTCAACTCAGTAAAGTGTTTCTACATTCACATGGACAAGTTAAGAGCCCGAAAGCAGGCTCTTCTAAGTCTTCATTAGTGGAGAAGGGAGCCGAGGCTGTCCAAGGATAATTCCCTTTGTGAAATGGGTGCACTTGCAGGGAAGGGCCTCACCTCCCAGCAAAGGAAGGGCAGTGGTTATGCCCCTGGGCTACAGAGTCAGAGTGACCCAGGTGGGATTCCTGGCCTCACCCTATACTAGCTGTGGGACTTCAGTTTCCTCATCTGTAAAATAGGGGTAGGTAATAATAAACAACTGTTCTCAGGGTTCTTTTAGAAGAACTCTGCTTAAAGAGCAGAGTTATGTGAAGCAGTTACGTGACTAATGACTGTCAGTCATCCACACCCATCCTGGAGAGGGTAAAGCTTAACCCCAGGTTCAAGTGAATACCTGCCTGCTGCTCTGATATCCTTAGGGCCTCACACTTCGAGGCCCTGAAGTCCCAAAGCCTGAGGTTGCACTCCAGCCTGGACACTTCTGTCTGGGCCTCAGTCTTCTCGTCTGAAAGAGTGTGGGACTACTATGGCTTGGCCCAGGGCTGGGCCAATGGTGGGAGACAGAAGTGTCTCCACTCTTGAAAAAGGTTATAGTCTTATTGGGAGGGGGCTGGGTAAAGGCAGTGGGGGCAGCATTCTTGCTTTCCCCTCTCCTAGCAACGAATGCCTTTTCCTGCAGTCCCCCCGAAATCCCATTCTGGTATTAAGGCCCAGCTTGCAAGCCACCTCCTCCTGGAGGTGAAGCCTTCTGGAGCTGAGTTCTCTTCTCTGTTTCTTGGGTTCCACCACATGGTGTCTGTGCTTCTCTCCGCCCTGAGGCATTGGCTGAGCCTTGGCCCATCCATATGTCTTGCACAAGACAGGGAAGACTTTGACGGTGAATCTGTTCTTACCTCCCTGGATTTCTCTCCAGAGTGGAATCTTGTGTCTGGCGTGGGAAGGACACCAAGCATTATTTGGGGGGTTGGGAAGGGAGAGTGGTGGGAAGGTTAACTTGTTAGATGAAGGATAGACCCAGATTTGCTCTCATAGACAGCGCCAGCCTCACTGAGAAGTTAGACAAAGCAAACCCTCCAGACACAATCAGGGCATAACCCAAGAGAAGACAGTAAATTGTTTAATGCTGTAGTCAGAGGATCCTTTCCATCTGCCGAGATGGTTTCCATCCAGCTATCTCATTTAATCGCTCAGCAGCTGGCCTCGGACAGAATGTTTTTCTTTCATCCCCATTTGTCAGGGAGAAAATTGAGACCCACAGAAGGCTTGGCTTGCCCGCGTAGGGCTGTGGCAGAGCTGGGATTTGAACAGGGTGTTCTGATGCCTAAAGCAGTACCTTCCCCAATAAACCTCCAGCAGGTTTAAGTATGGAGGGAGGCAGGAAATTGAGAGGAGGCTGAGGTCAGTGAGGGAGGATGGAGTCCAGGAGTATTTCTTGGAAAAGAGGGCTTAGGCTGGGCCTACAAATTCTAGGAGGGTCCGGGGAGGAGGTGGTGACGGGGACATGCGAGGTGAGATGGGGTTTCCAAACCTCAGGGGCCTAGGGAAGGCCCCACCCTCGGGCACAGCCCAGATGGCCTCACCTGGCCTGGCCCTGTTACCCCTCTTGGACCATAAATGGGTTTTCCCGCAGTATTTTCACTTGCATCCGGATTTCCCAGCAGGCTCCTCTCTGTACATTGGACAAGGCCGAGGGCCCAGCAGATTCCTGTCCTAGCTATAAATCACCATAATCCCTGGGTGTTTTCAAACACTGATTATAGCCCCTGAATTTAATTAGCAGATGAAAATATCTCTTTGTTTTGTTCTTCCTAAAGCGATTTCTTTTTTGTGTAAAAACAAAAGAAATCCATCCAAGATGTCTTCAGAGGTAGGCACACTGCTCTACACCGTCATTCTGTGGCGTCCCCTCTGGGATCGCCCATTGCCTCATATAGTCCCAGGGTCAGCCTCCTTCCCTTTCCTCCCTTCTTCCCACCCCAGCAACCCCCCCCCCTTCCCCCCCCCCCCCCCCCCCGCCCTGATCCCTTCACTGCCTGTGGCTTTCCCTGCTCTCCCTCCTAAGCCATCTTGGCTTTGAGTTTCTCCTTCCCCTGAAGAAGTCACTCTCTGCCTTGGTAGCTCTGAGGACGGGCTTGTCTTTCTCGAGGTGGTTGCCTCCCAGACCAGTGTCTCATCTGCAGGGACTTCCTGCTAGGTCTGCCCCCTCTCCCTTTCTGCCTCTCTCTGGGACCTGTGGCCAAAACCCTCCAAACCCCACCTGGCCCATATCTGCTCTTCGGATCACAGATATCCTGGGGTACTTGGCACCTAGCAGATATGCAAGTCAGGCCACGGACACGTTGGCTGTCTCTCCGGACAGAGTGGAGGTAGGGGGTGGTGTCTCTTCCTGAAGTGACACCACCAAGGGGGTGCCCCATCCCAACCCCCACTGCCCTAACATAACGAGGCCCGCTGGTGCCCCCACCATGACCCCTGCAGGCCTGCTTCAAGCCTTCGAGGCACCCTCGACATGCTGGAGTTCAGGAGATTGCCTCTTTCCTCAGGGTGTCCCGGCCAAGCCTGGGCTGGTATTTCCAAGAATAACAGCTTCCTACCTCCAGAAAGAAGGACCTGTGGGCAAGCAAATAAACACAAGTTTTATGGGGTGATTAATGCTTGGCGAGATAAGCTCCTATCCCAATTCTTCAGGGTCTCCCTGCTCCTCTCAGAAACGTTGGCTCACAAAGAGCAGCTGTAGGTCCTGGCAGAAAGCTGGTGAGCCAAGACACCACTTGTAGGGTGCTCCTGATAACCCTCTGTGCCCACCGCAGCCCAGGTACGATGAGGGGGCGGAGGGAGACACATGAATTGAAAACCCAGTGCCTCTCTTTGAAGAGTGTTTATTTTGGGGGACACACCATATAACTGCTCTGAGATGATCCAATTCTGCAATGAAATGTGGCTGAAGAATAGAGCTGTGTGTTGGGGGCGGTACAGCTGGGGAGCGATCCAGGATTTCCTATAGGAGAAGTTTCAAGTCAGGAACCAGAGAAGCTGAAATGCACAGACTGGTTGGGGAGGAACAGTTTAGGTTGGACAGGAGGGGTATGCATGGTCACAGAGGTGGGGAATTAGATTAGCATCATCAGTCAGGGAACAGAACCTTCAGGGGAGCGAGTGAAGAGAAGAGGTGTAGGTGACCTGTGGAGGAGGGGTGTGCACAGGTGGGGCTGTGTGCATGCATCGCAGGGGAGAGAGCCGTGAAAGCAGAAAGTTTCTGGCAGCTATCTTGCTGTCAATGTCTTTCAAAAGGAGAAAAGGTGGCCGAGAGATAGAAGAGGGCCTGTCCAAATTCTCCCAGCTAGTCAGAAGCCAGGCTGGCCCTGGAATTCGGCTCTCCCAGGAGGAACTGGGCATAAGGTCACTGTGAAAAGACATTGCCACATCAAAATGGTAGTGGCTGAACTCAGGAGGGCATTAAGGGGGCACTCAGGGTGGGGTCCCAAGGGCTCACGGCATTCTGCTTCACCCAACCTGTGCACATGTGCCCCAGTCCTGGTAAGAGACCTGCCTTCTGAGGACAGAGATCTCTAGAGACTCTCAGGGAGGGTAGCTTTCTGAGGGCCAGGCTGCTCCTGGACCACTTGCTAGGCTGGTGAGTCAGCCTGGCTTCCCTGCAATGAGAAGCCTGGGCCTCTCTGAAGATAAGGCCCTGGGGTAGGTCTCCCATACAGGGTGTGCCTCAGCTTGGCGGCACAAAGGGTGTGAGCCGTCCAGGCTAGCGGAGGACCACGCTGCCATCTGGGGCTTCCGTTTCCTAGGCTAAACCAATATTTACCTTCAGCTATGGCTGCCAGGGGCTGAGAGGCAAATGTTAGTCTAAGGAACCTGAGCGAAGCTCTGGGGATGGGGGAAAGAGCTAAGGATGCCGATGGCAATTTCTTCTTCTCTGACAGTTTTCTTTTCTTTTTGATTTAAACAAAATTTTGTTGTTTCTCCTGCTTCGGAGACTCTTCCTGGCGCTTCCTTTCTGCTCATCCCAAATTCTGCCAATCGTAATCACAGTCCAACTCCAAACCCTCCCCTCCACCAGGAAACCTTCCCTGACCTCCCCTGTTCCTATGACCCTTCCTCTTCCTGACCACCTGAAGGCACATGAAGGTCTAAATGGTCTCAGCGGTTCTGCATCATGTATTGTCCTGGTCTTTAAGAAGACAGCATAAGTCCTTTATATATGTTATAAAGAAAGTTTTTTTAAAAATTTTTTTAACATTTATTTATTATTGAGAGACAGAGCATGAGCAGGGGCGGGGGGGGGGGGGGGCGGGTACAGAGAGAGGAGGAGACACAGAATCCAAAGCAGGCTCCAGGCTCCGAGCTGTCAGCACAGAGCCTGACGCAGGGCTCGAACTCACAAACTGCGAGATCATGACCTGAGCCGAAGTCGGATGCTCAACCAACTGAGCCACCCAGGCGCCCCAAAGAAAGTTATTATTGTACTCATTTTGCAGATAAGGAAACAGTCTCAGAGAGGTCTGATAACTTGCTTACAGTCACACAGCTTGGAAGAAGTGGGACTTGGGCCCAGGAGCATGCGCTGCATTACTTTCTAGCTTCTCTAACTATGAGTTCACCTGGTCCCCTGTGAAGTCTGGATACCTCCCAAGGGTGGGGTGTTGGCCCTCCCATGTCTTCCAGGATAGTGTAGGAGAGCTCAGGGGGTTAGGGATCAGCTGTACATGTTGGGTATAGATAGTTTACGAGAGCCCCAGCAGGGTTGGCTGGGGAAGTGGGGGTGCCCGGCATCCTGATTCAGCAGTGTCTGCCTCATAGTTCCGTGAAGGCTCCTGACGGCTTCATCTGGTTCTGTTGTTTACAGAGCACTCTGGTGGTTTTGGGTTTTTTTGTTTTTGTTTTTTGTTTTTTGTTTTCACCAGAATGAATATATATAAAGTGCAACCTTATACGATGGGCAATATTAGATTGTAATATCCAGAAATGGCAGTTTCGTATTTTCTGCCTAGTATCTCTTTGGTCCAAAATATAGTTTTGGGGAGCTTGAAGAGACCTAGGGGTCCGGGGTGGGGTGTGTGGAGTAGAGGAGCTGGGGCCTTGCAGTACTGGGGACAAAGCCCTCATTTCAGAAGCAGGAGACCTGACTGAATCAAGACTTGACGTGGCCACTCACTAGCTTTGAGCAAGCCTTCCAGCTTCTCTGTGCCACAACTGTCCCATCTGTTATTTGGACATAATTATATATGTGCCATTTACCTCAGAGACTCTGAGGCTGATGAATATGTAAAAGTGTTTACATATATAGCAAGGGCTATTGTTTTTAGGTTGAAAAGGAATACTTAATTTAAAAATACCACCAAAGAGACAACCCCCAAGTCTTCTCATTAGAAGAGGAGGCCTTAAAATCAAGTCCCTGTATCTGGGTGAAATTCAAACCATTCTATCTAAATTGTTTCTTGGAATAAGACCTTTGGTTCTCTAGCTGGGTTCCTTGGAACGCTGGGGTTCTACAGAGGCATCTTTGAGGCGGCTGAGTTGGCAGGCACTATGGCTTCTTCTTAGACTTCAACCAGAAATTTTGGTTTTGTTGGACAAAAGGATTCCACTGCTTAAAAAAAAAAAAAAAGTTTGAGAACCGTTAGACCAGATGAGTCTGAAAATCTATGCGTCTAAGATCCTCTGGGCTGAAGATTCTATAAAGCTTAGAATCTGTGACTCTAAGTGTTTCTGGGACATTCTACCCTTCCCTCCATGGGCCTCAAAAAGTACTTGTTCTTCTAGCTTTCGTGTGGTTGGGTTTATATGGAAAGGGTGGAGGCGGGTGTGGGTTTCGGGGCACTGTCCAGAGGGGCGGAGAAACCCCTTACCCGTCCAACCCATGTACCCGCCCTCCGGGCTCCTTCCCCTGCCCCATGCCAGATGCTGACCAGCAAGAGGATGTTTATGGAGACAGTAAATGGGCTGGCAGCACCTTCTAAACAGGGGCCGGCAGATACCCGCCAGCCGGCCGGCTGCGGCAGGCCGACCCATGGTTAAAGATTATCCAGTGCTCCGGATGTGCGAATCTAAACAAACAAGACTCTGGGGCTGATGGCAGGCCCTGCTTCAAAGGAGCCCCTTGCCTGCCCCGGAGGGCCCCTACACCAGTGCCCAGGCCCTGCTTTGGTTGCCCTGCACTGGCTGGCAACATGTGGGAGGGCCCGGTGGGTCTCTGGCCAGAGCTGGCCCCGGAATCCTCAGCCTGGCCCCTCCTCTCCTCCTCTCCCTTCCTTTCTCCCCGCTGGCCCTGCTCAGACTGTTCTCCAGGCATTTACTAGAACAGTTTTCCCACTGAGTGCCTCTCACTTCTGTCAGTCCAAACTCTCTTGTCCTTCAGGGTCCAGGTCAAATCTTGTTTCTTCTGAGATGCTGTCTCTGGCTCACTGTGAGACAGGAAGGGGACCTCAGCCTCGGCTAGAGAGCATTATCCTAAAAGGAATATTTATCCTAAAGAAGAGAAGGCTCAGAGAGGGTGCAAGGAGTGGCTATAGGACATATAGGGATCCATGCAAGGAGAGCTTTTCTAACAGTTACGGTTGTTCAGAGACAGGGGACAGATAGCCTTGGGATGTGGTGAGCTTCTTGTCCCCGGGGCCATTCTAGTCAAGGCTGGGTGAGAACTTGGCAGAGAGAGGTGGATTTCCTCTGGAGACACTGAGAATTTTGTAACAAAATTATACTCACATATTTTCATGCCTCCAAGCTTTGATCCTCCCACAGCCTACTGGCTCCTTGGGGCCCATGTCCTGGCTTCTCCTTCTGTCTCTACCACTGCCTGGGGCTGGGCACACAGTGTGTCAGTGAGTGGGTGACCTGAGTGCCACCTTGACGGGGAGGAAACCCCCTGTCCTGGCCTCACTGCTCTTGCAGGGCCGGTGATTTCTGCTCTGGCCCAAAGTATTTGCAGGACCACCGCTAGGCACCAGATTAGGCAGGAGCTGAAGACAGACAAGCTCCTTCCTGAAAGACGGGATGCAGAGAGGGGAGCCAGCTTAACAGCTTCTCCGGTGGCCTGGAGCCTCTCCTCCTCCTGTCATAAATACCTCCAAAGTGGGCAGCCATGTGTCCCGTGCGTGGATTACATAACTTGTTGCTTCCAAATGGGCCACGCTGCTGCTTGGGGTTACAGGTAGCCCATCTGGTTTTTCCAAGCTGTAACCCTGGGCAGAGGCTGGTCCCAGGGTGCTCTCCCCTGGCTTTCACGGCCAGGACCCTCCCCTGGCCTCTGACTCGATGTCAGTCCAGTCAGCTCTGACCTTTGCCGTCCCTTGTGCAGAGGGTGCCTGATCAGCTCCTCTATTTCCAGTGTCATCTATTTCAGGGTCCGGCACAGCTGGGGACACTGAGGGGATGGCTATTTTGGAGCTTGCTGGCGGCCTGCAGCCACTCCTGACCCCGAGGGGCAGCTGAGCCGGGAGAGGAGACATACTTGGGCTGGGCACTGGCCCCGGGGATTCCATTTTTAGCTGTTTCCCAGCATCTCTGATACCTTTTCTCCCTGCTCCTCCAAGATCTCAGGCAAAGCCATAGGGGTCATTTCCTGTCCCTTCTCCTCTCCCCTACCCCCCCCCCCCCCCCCCCGCCCAACTGTTTCTCCTTCCTTCTCTTCTTTCTCCTTCCTTCTCTTCTTTCTCCTCTAATGTCCACTTTGTACCTTCTCCTTTCTGGGCTTTAGTCAGTGATGTCATTCATGACCTTATATATAGTCCTATATCTATCTATCTATCTATCTATCTATCTATCTATCTATCTATTATCTATAGTCCTACCTTAAGGTTCAGAAAGTTAATTGCCTAAGTGCAGGTGGACCTAACTTTGGTTGACAAAACTCAACCTGAGTAAAGTACTAGTACCTGAGGTTGTCAAGTACGGGGGCTTCCCGCTCTACCTCTGATCCCTGCAACAACATCACAAGGCAGGTATTATTACCCTTGTTCTCTAGGTGAGTGATCTGAGGCTGGGAAGAAAGTTGCTTCCTTACTGGCCACCGTTCAAGTGCTGGATTGGACCGTTAAACGCAGGCGTGTGTCACCCCAAAGCCCGTGCACTTTCTTCTGAGCCTTGGGGCATGGAAATGATAATAACAGTGGTTCGTGTTTACCTAGTGATTATTATGTGCCAGGTACTCTACTAGGTAGAGTAGGGTACTACTTACCTCCTGCATTTCAACTTCACAGCATCCCTTCTGAGCGGAATATTAGAATACAGATTTTATACACGTCAGTACATGCTGATTTTGCGCATGGAGAGGCCCAGAGAGGTTAAGCTTTTGGTCTATGGCCAGAAACTGGCAGAGCCAGGATTTGAACCCAGGCTGATGACTTCAAAATCCTTACACTTAACTATGCTCCTATCCTGCCTACCAGTTCATGGATTTTGGCTGCTAAAGCATCTGAGATACTGTCAGGTTGCACGATTAGACATATAGTCTAAATATCAAGGGAGGTGATGGCCACACTGTGCCTTGAGCTGGTCAGGGAACATCTGGAGGCTGGTTCTGTTCATCGTCTAAGAGGTGGGAAGGTGAGCAGTGTGTCTGAGTATTCCCAGAGGAGAGTCCTTTTCTCTATGGGACTGCCCCAGAGATAGCATTGGCACAGAAGCTGAGAGAAGTTAAGTAAATTAATCCAGGATCCTTGGATACAGGAGGGTAGGTGTCAGTTTAAGAGAAGGAAACGCTTTCTTAGAGTAGCTCAACAATGGCATAGGTTGCCTGGGAGGCCCAGGAGTGGGCGTGTTCAAGTACAGAAGGACTCCTGAAGGGGCAGAGCTCAGGATAGCTCGCATCCAGCCCCATTCAGAAATCTGTACTGAGAGTCTGCCCAGCTCCATGGCTCTGGGCTGAGTGTTCTGAGTGTGTGTGGGTTGGGGTAGGGAGAGGAGTGTCGGGGCGCATATGTGTGTGGGCTCCTGTGACAGTCTTATTCCTGTAGGCTCTGGCTGAGAATCTGAGCCTTTTGTTGTTTAGTCACCCTGCTGTCCCCGTCCCTTCCTCTCCATCTCCAACCCTGGAGTCCTCTAGGGCCAGTGCTGGAATCCCTGAGGGGTCGGAAGCAGGGGCTGTTCCCAGGGGTCCAGGTCAGCCCACAGCCTGTCCCAGGTCCACACTACTGTCTCTCAGGCCTCCCCCTCCTGTTTGAGCCTCCTTGCCTCTGCCTCTCTGCAGCCCCCAGCCTCTCTGCACCATCGCTGTCACAGAGTCAATTCCCTGGAATAATCACATTTTCCGGTCGGCTCCCTCCTTCTTGCCAGGCACGATGCTGGGAAATCCCAACCAGCCAGGCCCCAAGAGGCTACTCCAGAGAGGCAGGGGACTTGAGGGGGGAGGGCCCAGCAGCGTCTCCTTGCCCAGGCCCAAACGAGGCTGTTTCTGGAAAGGGTGGTGGGGGCTGGGGGAGAACAAAAACAAGGAGGCTTTGGAGACTGTTTCTAGATTCAGCTGGAGCTGAATCCTGACCTCAGCTGCCCACACCGTCCCTCAAGCTTTGCTCCCACACCGAGCACCCCAGCCATCCTTACCCAGGTCCTGGAGAGAAAGCACAGATTCTCGCTTTGGGAGGTTCAGAGGAAAGGCTCTCAGGGAGGGATTGGCCCCTGCTGTGGTCTACAGTGGCACTAGCCAAATTTGGGGACTTTGACTCCCACAGAAGGGGTTCGATAAACAAGGAGGGGTCCTGAAAGCAAAGAATGTGGTATCAGGAGTTGGACAGACCTTGCTTCAATTTCAGATCTGCCACCTGGTGGCTGTCACATCACATCTCTGAGTTTTATCTCCATAATGGGAACACTTCCACGGGATGTTTTAAGGATGAAATGCAGGGGTAATTCATCGTGCATGATGACTTTTATTATAAATGATGGGGCTCCATAAAGCAGGACATAATACAGCCATTAAAAAAAAATATGGTGTTGGAAACATGGTTATTGGCATGGAAAGGTGTTTAGGACACAGTAAGTGGAAAAGCTAGTTTTGAAAAGGAAATCTGTATATAGCAGGGTTCTTAGCCTGGAGTCCATGCCCATGGATGGCTTTATGGGCTTCACAGATGCCCTGGAATTATCCACAGACTTTAGGAAGAATGTGCATTTTTCTGAGGCGATAGGTGAAAGTTATCACATTTTCAAAGGGATTTGTTACCCATAAAAGGTTAAAAAACTACTAGAGTTGATATAGCGTGATTCAATTTTTGTATTAAAGAAGTAACTGAAGAATATATTGGGGGAAAAAAGCTGGAAGGTCCTCATCCAAATGCTAAGAGTATTTTTCTCTGGATTGTGGGCTGAGAGGTGGTAATTTTTTCTTTTTGCTGAACTGTCTTTTCTACAAAAGACAGTGTGTCTTACTTGTATGATTAAAAAGAGAAAGGGGTTGATTTCCCCTTTGAAAGTAAGTCCCTTTCAAAGGAAACCTGGATACATTTACTTAAGTTCTCTCAGCCTGTGTCCTTCTGCGGCAATGCTAAGCTCAAAAGGTAATTGTTAGGATAAGCTGAGACAATTTATGCAAAGAGGGGTTCTGGGGAAGGGGGATCCCCCTGACCTTCCAGAAGGGTAGGACGTCAGCAGTGCATTCAACAGACATTTACTGCTTGTCATCTGAAGTGCTCAGCGCAGTTCTAAATGCTGGGGATCCAAAGGGAGGGCCTGGGAGTTAACAGTAAAAACTTTTATAAGCGCGCCATTTAGAATGTTTTTCTTCCTTCTAGCCTTGATCCTTTGCTTAAACAAACAGATGTCCTGCAGGACTTTGTCTCCCGATTCCTTAGCCTAGGTCCGAAGCCGTTCCCGTGCCGCTAACAACGCGGTCGGTATTTCGCGGTGCAGGCTGGAAAGGCTGGCGGGAGGAGGCGCGCAGGCGACGGGGGCTGGCCCCGAGCGGCCCGCCTGACGGTCACCCTGTCTCTCCCCCTCCCCGGCCGCAGACAGCGAGCTGGTGCTCCCGGACTGCCTGCGGCCCCGCTCCTTCACCGCCCTGCGGCGGCCGTCGCTGCGGCGCGACGCCGACGAGGCGCGCCTCTCCGTGAGCCTGTGCGACCTCAACGTGCCGGGCGCCGAGGGCGACGAGGCCGCGCCGGCCGCCGGCTGCCCCATCCCGCAGAACTCGCTCAACTCGCAGCACAGTCGCGCGCTGCCCGCGCAGCTCGACGGCGACCTTCGCTTCCACGCGCTGCGCGCCGGCGCGCACGTCCGGATCCTAGACGAGCAGACGGTGGCGCGCCTGGAGCACGGGCGCGACGAGCGCGCGCTCGTCTTCACCAGCCGGCCTGTGCGCGTGGCCGAGACCATCTTCATCAAGGTCACGCGCTCGGGCGGCGCGCGGCCCGGCGCGCTCTCCTTCGGCGTCACCACGTGCGACCCCGGCACGCTGCGGCCCGCGGACCTGCCCTTCAGCCCCGAGGCCCTGGTGGACCGCAAGGAATTCTGGGCCGTGTGCCGCGTGCCCGGGCCCCTGCACAGCGGCGACATCCTGGGCCTGGTGGTCAACGCCGACGGGGAGCTGCACCTCAGCCACAACGGCGCCGCGGCGGGCATGCAGCTGTGCGTGGATGCCTCGCAGCCGCTCTGGATGCTCTTCGGCCTGCACGGGGCCGTCACGCAGATCCGCATCCTCGGTGAGTGCCTCCCCTGACGGCCCCTCCAACACACCCGGCACCGTGCCTTTCCTGGAGGACGGGCCCATCCGGGTAGGGGGAGAGAACAGAGGGCCAGTCCGCCCCGCCCCACCGCCTCACGCGGGTCCCAGGCACAGAAGTGAGTCCTGGGCGGGACTCCATCTGCTAGGCCCTTGTCCTCAAATCTCACCAGAGGCATCCTCGGGGCGGGGAGAAAAGTGTGGATCATTGAGTCTCTCAGAATCTGATTAACCTGTGTCCCCATAGATGCATAAACGGCCTGGAAACACGTCTCCGTGGCCACTTAAAAGATGACAAAGTTTTCCACCAGCAATTAACTTATTGAGGCTGTTTCCATTTCTCCAAAATGGGAATAAAAGTCTCTGCCTCTTAAGGATGGTTGTGTGTCTAGGTAAGAAAGAGAGTGATGTGTTGGTAGCCAGGTGTCTGTGCAGGGTGGTGCCTGGATTGGGAGCCTATGGGGAATCCGAGAATAGGGCCTCGGAAGAAATGGGGTTGCAGAGGTCTGGGCGTTTCATTCCTGGCTTTGAATGGACAGAGTCTAAATGGACTGGTAGATGTGGACTCGTGAGAGTCCTGTTTCTCTGAGTGTTCTGTGGGATAGGCGTCTGTTGAAAATGGGTCCTTGGGTGAAAAAATTAGGAAAACACTGAGTTGAGAAAAAGTGGAGGATTCTTTATTGCAGAACTTCTTAGAGCCTTTATTTATTTATTTTTTTTAAGTTTACTTAGAGAATGGGGGCGGGGCGCAGAGAGAGGGAGAGAGAATCCTAAGCAGGCTCTTAGCTGCCAGTGCAGAGCCGGATAAGGGGCTCGATTCCACAAACTGTGACATCATGACCTGAGCCCAAATCAAGAGTCAGACACCTGACTGAGCCACCCAGGCACTCCTCTCAGAGCCTTTCATAGGCAATATGAATCCTTAACGAGGAGGAAGAGGTAGTTATAGGGTACAGCTTTATCTAAACTAATCTGACCAGAAATCTTACATCTTACCCTCCCACCTCCCCCCCACCCCCCCACCCCCACCCCTGCCTCCAAACCATCTCCAGGGACCTCTGTTTCCCCCAAGTGGGCAGGTATTTCATACTTTGCAAGAGCTGGCCTGCTAATCAGTTGCGGTTGACTGGACTGGTTCCATTAGATTCACTAGCAGGACCTACTAAAGTGCAGATTTTGGAATCCCACCTGCAGAGATTTGATTGTGTACATCCTAGGCATCTGAATTCTTTTTTTAAGCAAGTTTGCTTAGATATATTTGGAGACCTCTGGGCTTCATAGCCCCGGCCTAGACCTCACCGCAGGAGGCTTTGTAGACAAGATAACATGTGTATACGAGTGAAGGTGTATTATGCTCTAAAACTGCTATGTCTGTGTATAGGCACACATGAGTAACTGAGTACATGCGTATTTGTATGTATAATGCTGTTGGTGATTGTGAATGTGTTAGAGTTTGTGAAATCAGATAAAATAAGTGGGGATTTCCTACTCTGGAAAGAGGCCAAATGAAGATGGAGTGAAAAATAAATTTGAAAAGGAATGAAAATAATGAGGTTGAAGTGCTAAGAAGTTATGATTAAGGGAAGATAAATCAGGAAAGAATGAAAAGACATCAGGCTGGATGAAAATATGTGAGGATGGAAGGAAGTTGGGGTAAAAACTCAGGATGGAATAAAAAGAAATCAGACTGGGGTACAGAAAAAAATCAGGCTGAGGTAAAAAGGTACTTGGCTACACTCACTGGGAGATACTGCTCCTCAGACGAAGGAAATTCCATAAGGGCAGGGTACTCTCTTACCTCAGCACCATCTAATAATAGATAAGTAGCTTTCCGATGAGACTTCTGTTCCCCAAAGAGGCTTACTAGACACAGGAGAAGCTTAAAAAAAAAAAAAATCAGGACTTAAATATCTCGAGAGGTAAGTGGGCCAGGGTGGGGGTTTAAGAATAATCTTCCAGATATTTGCTAAACAATATATGCTAAAGATAGTGCTTCTGGGTGGTAGGAGAACTGGGCATCTCAGTCAGCAAATTGGTGTTTGGGGATCCTGATGGAACTGCAAGGAAAACCCAGTGACAATACGTGAAGGGTAACTATTTACCTTACAGAGGTGTGCTCTGCTTTGTGAAAGGCTTAAGTGCACTAAGAATGGAGGAATATTTCCTTTATTTCAGAACTACAGCCGGTTTCATACTTAATGATGGAACGTGAGAAACATTCTCATTAAAGTCAGGAATATGATAGGGATGCCTTAGAGTATTGTTCTGAAAATGATAGCCAGTGCAATAAGGCAAGAAAAGCAAATAGGAGGTGTGACTTTATGAAAGAAGATGATAATTGACTAAAAGACTATTAACACTAAGAGAAACCCAATAAATGGATTGGGACATAAGAGACCAGGGGGCTCTCTTCCCATGAACGTGGGGCCAGACTGGGCCATGTTCCCACTGACTTGGTGTCCCCTTGTCCCCAGGGACAGCCCCCAACTCTCCAGTGAGCCTGCCTGAGTCACCAGTGACCCCGGGCACAGGACAGTGGAGCGATGAGTGCACCATTTGCTATGAGCATGCAGTGGACACGGTCATCTACACACGTGGCCACATGTGCCTCTGCTATGCCTGTGGCCTGTACCTCAAGAAGGCTTTGCACGCCTGCTGCCCCATCTGCCGTCGCAGATATCTAGTGAATATTCTTAGAAACAGTGACTGTTAAATAAATTAGAACACATAATAATAGAGAAGATCTCACTGAACATTTATGTGTAGGGCAATATGTTAGAGCCTGTGGGAGAGTCACAGGTAAATACGATTTCCTGCTCTCAGGAAGCTCATAGTTCAACTGGGAAAACAAAGCTGCATTCCTGGGCAAAGAACAAATATTACCCCAGGCTGTGTGGTTGTTTGGTCCCATGTATGTGGTGTGTGTGGCGGGTCAGTGGTAAATAAAGTAATGTGGTTGGGGGAGGGGTGGTCAAAGCTCCCCAGAGGAGGAGATTTGAGGACAGCCCCAAGGGGCTCCCTGGACAGTTAGCTCTTTGGGGGCAGTGGCCCTCTCCATCTTGTTCTCAGTGTTATGTTTACACAGTTGATGGTGCCTGGTAGGACTTGTTGAAGGGACGAGCAAGGGAGGGCAGGAAGAGAAGAGGAAGGTGAGGAGAGGTGTTGAAGAGGAAGAGAAAGGAGGGAGGGAAGGAAGGAGAGCGAGTGTAGCACAGAACAAGCTTGGGAGATGGTGAAGGGCATTTCAAAGGTGCTTATGCAGAGGAGAGGGTGGGTGATATCTAGGGACAGTGACCGAGAGAACACAGGGCTTAGAAAGGGAGGGTCAGGCTATGACTGGAAGGGCCACACTAGGTGGGAGGAGGGGGGACATCGTTGTCTGGGAAACCTTGAAGGTGAGGATGCGTGGGAAGGGTGGAGGTGGGATTCTCAGCAGAGCTCTTGTTTCGAGACTGCTGATGTAGTAACCTCAGAACAAGAAAGGGCCCCCGGATTTGTAGGTGGAACAGAGAGCTGGGGCAGGGTGCTGGGCTGGCTTGTGGAATCCTGCCCTGGACCCGCCCAGTGGCTGGGCTGTGTGGTCAGGCCGTGTCACCACTTTCTCTCCTGGGAACCCCCTGGAGGAGTGGAGACTTGAGCTTTCTCCCGATAGGCCTCTCAGCGGCTAGTGAGCCCCTCTCTCCCCTTCCGCAGGCTCCACCATCCTGGCAGAGCGGAGCATCCCGTCACTCTCCTGCTCCCCTGCCTCCACGCCAACCTCGCCCAGCGCCCTGGGCAGCCGCCTCTCCGACCCCTTGCTCAGCACGTGCAGCTCTGGACCTCTGGGCAGCTCTGCTGGCGGTAAGTAGGCTGGCTACTCCGGTTCCGTGGTGTCCGTGCCAGACTCCCTGCCCCGAGACCCCTGGCCGAGGCGGGCATGCAGCCTCTGTGACAGAGTTGGGCCCTGGAGGAGCTGGAGATAGATAGGTCAGTGAACCCTCGTGGGGTGATTTCTGGGGTGAATCCCTTCCTGTCCCCCAGCTGGACACCTTTCTCCAAAGCACTTTTGAGCACACATGGAAGACCGAAGGTTAGCTCAGGAGGGGCCTGCCTTAAAAGATTCTGGGCCCCCTACCTTCCTCTATCCCTTCTTCTCTCACCACCTTATGGGCACCCTGGCGCTTGTCTAGTGCCCCCTAGTGCTCAGGAAGTGGGTTGTCAGGGTAAACAGGCAGATGCCTGTTGGGAGGTAAGAGACCGGGGGGCTCTTTTCCCATGAACGTGGGGCCAGACTGGGCCATGTTCCCACTGACTTGGTGTCCCCTTGTCCCCAGGGACAGCCCCCAACTCTCCAGTGAGCCTGCCTGAGTCACCAGTGACCCCGGGCACAGGACAGTGGAGCGATGAGTGCACCATTTGCTATGAGCATGCAGTGGACACGGTCATCTACACATGTGGCCACATGTGCCTCTGCTATGCCTGTGGCCTGCGCCTCAAGAAGGCTTTGCACGCCTGCTGCCCCATCTGCCGTCGCCCCATCAAGGACATTATCAAGACCTACCGCAGCTCCTAGCCTGTCATGGTGCCCCACCCTGCACGCCTGCCTCTCAGACTCCGGCCCCACTCCAGCCGAGGGGCAAGCCAACAGGGCCCCTTCTCTTTGTACTTGTTTTGGAAACTCTTTCCTCTTCTCCATTAAACATGGGAAACTGAGGCCCTTAAAGGTTTGGGAAGAAAGAAGGTATGAGGCAGGGAGGTGAGGGGCAGGAGCAGATTCCCCAGCAGAGGGGAGGGGAGGAGTCCACTCTCTGTCTTCCCCTTCTCTGTAGCCAGCTCTTCCCTGCATGCTGAGGGGCTAAGTGGGGACTTGGCCTGTCCTAATCCTTTCCCGTCTGGGGCAGATTGGTAGGAAGTCCTCTAGCCCATGTAAGAGTTAGAAAACGTATCCCTGCCTCCGGGCAGATGTGTCCCTGAGCTAGGGCATTCGGAGTATGGCCTAGACTTCAGTGTCCATTTGTTCTCTCTGCCAACTGCCCTTGGGCAGTGTATAACCTGCTCAACGGCAGCCCTAGGCAGGCAGCCCCTGAGCTGCTGCCTTCCTCTCGGAGCTGTACCCACCTTCTCCTTCCTGTCTTCCCTGCCCCTCAGGCCTGGCAACCAGGGGTAAGAAGGCCAGTGGATACCTCTCATCCTGGGCAGGCTGCAGCCTCCATGCTATGTCCCTTTCCCACTCACTCAGGATGGGTGGATGGACAGGCCACAGAAGGCTCCAGGTTCTGGGTCCCTGACCCTGTGCCCTGGCTGAGATGCAGAGGGCCCCTTCCTGGCCATAACCTTTCTGCCCCAGTCATCTCACCAGATGCTGCTGCCCAGGAACAGCCTCTCAGTGTGAGCAAGAGAGCAGAGGCTGTCCTCTGTCAGGCTAAGAACAGGTTTGCATCTGCTGTGACTTGTCCTCCCAGATCTCAGTACTGTCCTGAGCCTGGCTGATACTCAAAGAGGCTGGAGCATCCCTAGGAGAGGCCAGGGCCCTGGATTAGGGGTGGGGGTGGGATCCCCTGGGGTAAAACCAGCCATTTTATTTATTTATTTATTTGGTTTGTAGGTTGTTTTTTTTTTATGGGGGGGGGTGGGGGAGTGAGTTGCCGTCCCCCAAGCCCTTCGAACTCCTAGAAATGCCCTGGTGTGTGGAGTGCCTGGTGAGAGCTCGCTGCAGAGGTAGTTATCATGGTTTTCCCCAGGCTCCAGCCCAAAGTCCATAGACAGCTCACCATGAATTAAAACTCCAGAAAAAGGGGCTGAATTGGGAGGCCTCCTTTCAAATTGTGTCAAATTGTGTCCATTTTACAGAGACACAGACTGAGCTTAATGTCCTAGGGCTGGTGGATCACCCAGAGCCACAAAGTGCCCTTCCTCTCTGGGCTGCAACAGGGTTATCAAAGTTGTCTCGAATCCAGCAGGAGGCCAGGAGCTCCCCCTTCCATGAGGACGTCAAAAGTTCTGGGGAGGCTGAAGGAGGGGAGCCCAGCTTGGGCCAGGGAACAGGAGGCCTACTCATAGCAAGGGCAGGGAGGCCGTTCTTAGGCCCTTAAGCCCCAGGAGAGAGGAGAGAAGGGGCCAGGTCCTAGCACCTCTGGTTATTCTGATTCTGGAGTGAAGAAGGGTCCCCTACCCCTGCTCTTAGGCTGTAGTTCTCTCAGCCTTGCCTGCCCTACTCTGAGAGGTGATGGGCCGGGGCCCACTCTGAGGGCCTAGTCTCCCCCCAGCCTCCCAACCCTCTGTCTCCCTCCGATGGCTTTTTACATCCATCAGAGACTGCTGTTTCCCGTGAATGGTGGAGTATGGGGTTCTAGACCTGACCACTGGGCAGCTGTGTGGCCCTGTCCAGGTTATAGCCCCTCAGCCTCAGCTGCCACCTCTGTAAAATGATTGAGGGGAGGGGGGAGAAGACTTTGTGTGTGACTCTTGGGAGTTCTCTGGTGAGGGGCTGCTATAGGGTGGTGGGTGGGACAGCACTGGGGGGTCAGAACCCCAGGCTGGGACTTTGCACCTCCCTTGCAGTGGGCCTCTAGGAAGTCATGGTTCCACTGGGTCTTTACTCCCCAGTCACTGACCCCGGAGACCCTTTCTGTGGGAGGAGGGTGGGGTGGGCCAGATGGTGGCCCCATCCAGTCTGGAGTCTCATCTCCAAGGCAAGGAAAGGTCTTAAGTGCAGGGGCTGTGTGGCCCGAGGTTTGGGGAGAGGAAGCCATCTGTACCACTGTCTCTGTTAGTGTTGGGATAGTTGCTGCCTCCTTTGTGAACTTGGGTCGCTGTGATTGTGAATAAAGGTGATTTCGTACCAGCCCGAGGGCTGTGCTGTGTGGAGGGCTGGGGAGGGAGGGAGAGTGGGGGTGGGGGTGAAGGGTCAGGTGTCCTGGATATGGAGGGGAGTCAAGAACCAGGGAAGACTCCCTGGAAATGGGGGACTGGAGCATGACTTGGAGTTGGACAGCAGGGGCCCAGCATGCCAGGTGAGCCTTGTAAGTTGAAAGGGAGAAGCCACTGCCCTTCGGTGGCCTCAAGTCCCTGGGCCTGTGAGGAGCAGTGTTTATTGGGGCAGGAGTAGTGGGAGTCCATGAGGCCTGCTCAACTTCCTGGTGAGGCTGAGGTGGGCCCAAACCTGGCCCAAAACCCTTGTGGGGTGGCACTGCCACCTAGGGGCCGATGGGAAGATGACAGGTCCTTCATGTAGGTCAGGAGGGGGTTGATGATATTAAATGGGTGACAGCTAGATAGAAAGGGAGGGCCAGGGACCTTTAGAGAAAGCTTCTGGATGGGCCGAGAAGATCTGCGTGGCTGCAGAAGCTGGGAGTGGTGGAGTGTGTCTAGCAAACCGTGGCAGTCCTCATCTGGTGGGGCTGGGATTCAAGCACATAGCAGGCCTGCCTTCCTGCCCTCTGCTGCTTCCTACACCAGCACGGCCCAGCACTGTTTCCTGGGGTCCAGCAAAAGTAGGGTAGGGTCAGGGGGGCTCTAAGCTGAGAGGCCAGCTCGGCCCGTTGGATGTGGATCTTTTGCCCCAAGATGTGCATTTCTCGCTCTCAAAGCCTTGGCTGCTTCCCAGAAAGCCTCCTGATGGTGGGGGAGGGAGGAAAAGCTTGAGTCTGATTCCCACCAACAAAGGTGGCAACTTACCTGCCTCACCCCGCCCCTCCAGTGTCCTCAGAGGGCCCTGGATCCTGCAGTTCATGCTGCATTCTGGGTAATGTGGCTTTTGCCATTCAGCTGGATGGCTTTTCTGATGACAGGGAGAATTAAGAGGTGATTCTGTTCAGTTAAAAAGGCCAAAAACTTTATTTAGTTTTCAGGGAAATACAAGATGCATGTAAACATAAACAAAATACAAAACAAAACAACCCAAATCTTACAGTCTAGAAGCATGCCAAGACAGAGTATTTTCTGCAGACCAAAGAGTCCCGTCAACAATGATAAAGGACACCCAGAAAGTGGCAGGCCAAGGGGCTGGATCCCTTCCCCAAGGACACTGCATTTTTGTGATGAGAACAATTAAAAAAAATCCCACTATTAAAAATATTAGAAACATGGAGATAGTTTAGCACCACCATTGATCCTGGAAATTTTTTAGCACTCAAATTGACTGCACTGAATTCAATGTCCTTTTCTTCAGTTTCTCTGCTGAGGGCAGAAGAGGGCACAACCTTCTCCTGACCCCACAGAGCCCACTAGGAGCTGGGAGGGGCTAAGTGGAGACCATGAAGAATCCCCCAAAGTTCTGGAGCCCCAGAGACACCCAGCAGTTCACATGCAACCATGCAGTCCACAAACCACCCTCCAAGGACCTGCCACTCACATCTTCACTCAGAAGTCACCTTCCCGCAGACCTCTCAGTACTACTGTTCGTGAAACCCTGTTCTCATCTTGTGTCCTGGATTTAAAGAAAACTTGTTGCAGAGAACAAGTTGCAGATCCAAGAATGGTGGCTGTTTACTCTTCTTTCTCTGAAGTAAGCGCTTATGGAAATGTGCCTTGGTCACAGGCCACTGAGAATGAAAGGGCATATCCATGTTTGAGTGCGCACTGCACCCTGTCTTCTAAGTCACACCTGCAAGGCAGGCTCAGCAGACCGAGTAGCCACAGGTAACATCAGAGACACTCCAAAATAACTGGTGTTAACCAAAGAAATGAGGCTGCCTTCCTTCCAGACATGCTCGATAGTGTCTGGACCCTGAGGTTCCAGTTTGGTGGGGTGGTGGGTCCTTACTGTACAACCCATTACGGTCACTGGTCTCTAACCAATTTGAGCAGTTTGAGAGGCCACCTCTGGATTGGACAAAGGGATGTGGGCAAAACCAGCTGGGAACCTGGGAGATGGATGAATGTTCTCGAGCCAGAGCCTCCAAACTCAAAGACTGGCTTGTTGCTAGCGACTTCCTGTCTCTACTACGTAAATCAGTGACTGTTCATTAAGAACGTGCTGGGGACCCAGTTTGTGTCCCAGCAGGTAGCGGTTTCCTCGGGCTAGCTGCCTCTGTGGCCAAATCTTAGGGCTTTTCCAACCTACTCTGACTGGACCCTTGGGTACTGAATCAGTAAATTCCCTCTGTACCTGCTCTCTTCCTCCTGAAACACTCAGAATTGACTTCTTCCTTCTTTTGAATGAAGACTAAACTCCAGACTCCAAACTCTCTCAGCATTCTCACACTTTTCCCTTTCTGCCTAGAAGACATCCTCTTCTGGAAGCCGCCTTCCCGGGAAGGGACGGTAAGCCCCAGCCATTCCAAACATGCACACATTCATCTCACCAACATGCCTCTCGCTTGCCTCCAACATGCTCGAGCCATCCTTCTGCTTTAAAACCATTTTCTCGCATGCTCTCTCCCTGCCCCTCGCCCCCTGAGGTCCAGCCCATTAGCCAGGGTGGAACTGGGAACAAAGGAGGGACCTTCAGCTCAGAAACCATTCTCTAAGGCCACTGAGTTCTAGGACTAGGATGGGAATGGGGACTGATTGTCAAGGTCAAGTGCAAACCCAAGATTAAAAAGACAGGATTGGGGAAGGGAGATTGCATGGTAACCCCAACCTTATAGGCAGGTTGGGATCAAGGTCTTAGAAGGTAGAGCCCTCCACCCAGTCTGTAAGCACCAATGAACCCAACTTCTGGCTGCAGACCTAGGTGCACAGAACAAAACAGGAGGGAAGCTAAAATTACTGGGGCTGATTTCCTGAAACCAAGGCTGTAGGTCAGTAACCTCATCCTGTCACTGTCTTTGGCCATAGAACTGAGAACCACTGAGGGTGGTTCATGATCTAGGCAAAAAGCTCAGTAAGGTCGAGGAGGAGCCGTCACACTGTTCCTGTGATGTGTTCAGTTGGGGCCTGCGGTCTGGTGCAAGTGCATATGCAGGTCTGCTGACTACCACGAGCATGCTCTGGCCCCAGCAGCCTGACCACCCTCAGAAACACGAGAACTGAGGGCCAGAAGCTCTTACCATCGAGAACTCCCTCCCACGGTGATGATATGCATGCAGTGGGTGGGTTCGGCCTGCTAGACCACCCATCCGCAGGTGGCGGGTGACCCAGTTCAACCATCTCAGTGCTTCCACACCCAGTGACTTCTCGTGTCCACATCTTCATTTTGGAGCCCGGGATGATGGCCTAGGCTGCTTCTGCTAGATCTGTTAATGCCAGTGTGAAGTTTCCAACAAAATAATAAAATAATTACCAAAAAAAAAAAAAAAAAAAAAAAAGACACATTGCACTCTCCAGCCAGAATTACGTGTGTGAGTAACACACACTTGCTGCCAGAAGCTGTGAGTCCCGTGGGTCCTGCCCAATGCCAAGGACTTGTAAAATGGAGACAGCTTGCCCGGTATTTGTTCTCTAACCCCTTGTTATTTAGTTCAAGTGGGAAATTACCAGCACTCACACGTGTGTGCTCATGGACACACACACATACGCACATGCACACACACTCACTCTCAACACACAGCCCTCAAAAAAGTGAGGGAATCTTAATTCTTTAAGATTAAGCAATGTGGGTGGTTCTCTTTCCAGAGAGCTCTGCATCGAGATTCTCAAAGATTGGACATATAAATGTGTATACTCCAAGGAGAGACACCCACACACAGGGGCATGGTCCCACTCTGGGCACACAGATCCATGTTTGTACAGGAATTCACCCAACAGAGGGGTTGGAGCAGCAAGCATACAGTACTGGAGACGGAGGGGACAAGCCAGTGAGGATGTCCCTGGAGCCCTGAAGGGCAGAGCTCCAAGGGCTTGGACCCAGAGACTTCCCATCCTGCTGCTTTCTCTACCAGTGCCAAGTAAGGAGGAGGCCCGCTTGGTACCTGTTGTGGGGAGCTGTCTACAAAGACCTGAGTAGGCCCCTCAGACACTTCTCTGAGGCCCTCTGGGAACTGTCGGGGTGTTGAGCAAGAGGCCGGGCTCACTCCTCGGGCTGAAGTCATTGAGATGAATGGGTGGCCCAAGCTCAGCACCAGGCCTAGCTGTAGGCTTGTGGGAATTGGTGTCTCACTGGGGCACATAGGGCTCAAGGCACCCACATCCCCAAAAAAGGATTTGGTTACATCTAGGGTTCCTGCCCATAAACTGAACTGAGGTTACATAGTTTTAGAAAGACTCAGACATACATCAGAAAGATCACGGCCCAAACATCAGGAGACTGGGGTGAGAGAGGGCTGCTGGGAGTGATTTTTAGGACAGGTCTTTCTGGGCAGCTGGCTGAAAAACAATGGAAATGAAAACAAGGGACCGTTCCCGGATGTCCTTGCTCTGCTCCGAGGGCTGGGGCCCTGAGCGGCCTGTCCCTGAATCCCTTCTGGGTGGATAACACCCAACAGAAAAAGGGGCTGCCCTCCGGTAGGGACCCCTGCCATCCTGCCAGGAAAGGGGGGGGGGCGGGTATAAAAGATCGATATCCAGAAGGTCACCTGTCTGCTCCACAGCTTAACTCCTTCCAGCAGCCCTGCCGCTTCCTATGGACGAACGGGCCACCGGGTCTCCCGCCACTGTCCCAACAAGCCCTGGCGTCCCTCTTGATAATATTGCACTTTTCCTGTCTCTCAGATTGTTTTCATTTTCGATTGAGAATGCAAAGTATTTGGAGGGGTAGGGGAAGTGAGTAACCTTAAAGAAATAATATATTAGTTAAATACAAAAAAACAAAAAAACCCCAAAACAACAAAACAAAACAAACACAGGAAAAGTAGGGGCTACTTTCATTTTTTTTTTTCCCTTAAAACAAACTACCAAACCGAGGGCTAGACTTAAATAGTTCTACATCTACTCTGCAAATACTAGTAATATGAAAATAATGTTCAACCAAAATTCCCTTGTCTTTCTTCCTTAGACGATAAAAGTAGTAACATGCCTTGCTGAGGAAAGCGATGGATATAAATGCCAGTAAAATATGCTGCTCTAACATCTGAAAGTGATTAAAACGATTCTATATAATGCCTTCGTCAAGATGGAGACTCGAGAGTAAGAAAGAGAAGCCTCTGGGGCCAGGCGAGGGGTGGAGGGCCACGGCTGGCAAGGCAGAACCTGGGTTCAGCCAGGGGCAGATGGCTCACTCGCCGTTCAGAGTCACCCCTTCCGGCCCCCTCCTGCTGCCCCCCAGGGGGCCCCTGGCCTAGTGGCAACAGCGTGGCAGGGCTAGGGAGCCCAGCCAGGCCCGCTGTTTCAAAGTGGGAGAGAGATGAAGACATTTTTTCCCCTTGTAATGAAAGAAAAAAGGTCTTTAAACGGAAAGAAAAAGCACCAAATGATGCATCTTCGGGCATTATACAAACCTCAATAATGACCTCAGAAGGGCTCATTAGGATTAAAGGTGCAGTATACAGCAATACAACGCCATTTCACATTTTCAATCGCAATTAATGGAAAACTGGGTTTGGACACTGCTGAGATTTCATTTTCCTTTTTCCTTTTTTAGTCCGATCTGGTTTTCCTCCAGACGGGTCAGAGCCACAGGCCCCTCCCTCCTCCACCTGCTGCGGTACCCTCCAACATCACAAAGCAGCTCAGTAGCTCTAGGGAAAAGCCCCCTTGCCCTAGGTGGGGCTCAGGAGTCCAGGGGCACGAGCCCTGGCATCCCCCGGCCATGTCTGAGAGGGACTGGCATGCACCCTTCGTGCTTCAAGTATTAATATTCTCTTTGGGTTTGCAGGGTTTGTGCTGTGTTGAGTCAGGGGGTGATGGTGAGGGGTGAGGTGCGAAGATGGGGCATGGCAATCCCTGTTCACTGCCCAAATCTACATGCTGTCACCAGGTGGCAGCATTCCCCACATTTCCTAGATGCCTGAGCAACTCCCAGCCATCCTTAGGGGGCTGGATGTCACAATGTAAACATGATGACCACACAATAAACTCCAATGGGGGTGGGAGGGAGCGCAAGGATTAATGCAGTGGGGTGGTCTGCCATTAACTAGCTACATGATTTCAGGAAAAGTAATTTCCTGCCCTTGGGCTGCAGTAACAGAAGGGGATGGGATGGAGTGACTTCCAAGGCCACTTTTAATGACTATCACTTAGAGCACTGGGGATCGAGGAGAGAGGGTCCTGGGGGAGGGTGGAGAATGTGGGCCCCGCGGGTGCTGGAGAGCCCCACGGGGCAGTGCAGACCGTGAGGAAGGGCAGGGAAAGGCAGGCTCTGGGGAACACTGTGGTCCAGTCCAACTGAGATGCTCTGTGTTCGGCAGATGCGTCCTGCACTCCTTCCTGGCCTGGCTGGCACGTTACTGACTGAACTGGCTCAGTGCAGACATTGGAGGAGCGAGGCCGCTGGGGCCCCCCCCTTGGAAGACAGCTACATGGAAGGTCCTTTCACCCAATAGTCACTCTACTTTTAAATTTTATTTTAAATAATCATAAATTACTTTTTTTTTTCTTTTAATAAATATGTGCTGCTTAAAAATGAGAAAAGTATATACTGCATCTTTAAGTAATGCACTTTGCTCTCTGGGTTTCTTCCCATTCCACCTTATTAAAGTGCATTAATTAAAAAATAATGAACCACTTCTTTATCATTATTGTTCAAATAAGTCCAAATAATATTAATCTGAAGACACTAAACCACTACCATTAGTACTGCAACCTAGCAGATTAACTCAATATCCTACTCTATTTAATACTGTCCAGCAGAAGAAAAGAACGAATTTCAATTTTAAACTCACAAACAAAACAAAAGGAAACAAAATCTCACCGCGGCCCTTCCACAAAGAACACGAGCAGTTGGCTGTAGCTGCCAGGCATGAGTGCACGGCCAGCGAGGAGGCTGGGGGGGATCCCCAGGCGAGGCCTCAAGGGTCTAGGGGGTGGGTGGGGTGCTGAAGGCACGAGACACAGTGTCCCGTGCTGATCTTCGGGCAACATACACTGCCTGGGTGGGGAGCAGGGGTAGAGGGAGGCCTTTCCTCCTCTGTAGAAACCGCCAACCCTTAGTCCAGGCCTCTGGCAGCTGAGCTGGTGGCCGTGGAGCCCAGTCCGTCCGCAATCAAAGGCACGTGTGGGATTCCACTCCCAGCAAAGTGGGGGGGGGGGGGGGGGAGTCCTTGGGGAAGCCAAGGCTTCCGGAGGGTCCCCTCGGAAACGTCAACGACTGAAAGACACAACCCAAGGTTGACAGGGACTTTATTCTCTCCTCTCTTCGTGGGGGGCGCCGCCCCTTGGGAAGACCAGGTCGGCTCCCGGCCCGGGGTCCTCCGGTACCTGTGGCATCGCACGTAGGCGGGGGAACGGCTGGTGGTGGCTGCCCATCCGGGGTCCCCTCAGCCCTCAGCGGGGGCGATGGGTGCTTCTCCACAGTTCACACGTAAGGGTTCTGGTCCTGCCCAGACGGGAGAACACGTGCAGAATGGTGGCCACCCGGCAGCCTGAGAGCTGCCTTTTCTCCTGGACAACCTGCTCCTCCCTCCTGGGGAGGGTCCTGCCCCACTGAGACGTCTCTGCTTTGCCGTGTCTGGGACTGGGGCTTCAGCCCCCGGACCCTCAGGCAGGCGCCGCGCTAGGGTGCCGTCCGCAACAGTGGAAACCAAACGAAAGGACTTTGGCTTGTGGAGGGAAAGGAAGTGAAAGCCCAAAACCACCAACCTCCCCGCAAAAGTTACGACAGAAAAGCCCCATCCGCTACTCATTCTGTCCCCTGTGAGGCCGACTGCCCTTGGGCCCCCAAACAACCCCTAAAATAAGACCAAAACCCAAGGCCTGACATTGAAGCCCCAAATCAATAAACCTCTCCCAAAACATGCAAAAGAGCTGCCCACCCAGCAATACCCAAAATAAAGTCTGTGCAGATGGTGAAGAGACTGACGGCTGCACCCACCCTCTCTGTAAACGCTGGGGTTGGCGGTCCTCCATGGGGCGCCCAGGGCAGGGCGCACTCTTCTCAAGGCCAGGGAACAGCGACAGGTAAGAAAGGTGGTCCTTGCTGGCACCTGGGGAACTGCTTTTTCTTCAACGAACAGACACTGACGGTGGCCTGGCCCAGGGACAGGCTGGGCTCCCAAGAGATGCCTCCAAGCCCCAGAGCCGGTGGGGTCTTCTAGCACACGCACCCGTGGCAGGTGGTGGCAATCCCAGGGAGACCAGCACAATTGGCAAACACAAGGACCGCCTCTGATGGCAAGGTGCCAGCGGCAGAAACCAAGCTGGGCAGGGGCAGGGCACAGGAGGTCCCTGCGACCACATCTTTTCCGGATTTGCAGCCAAGGCACAATTGGAATTTCCCTCGTGGCCTGTCCCAAATGGTGCCAGGTCCGTCAGCCAAATCACCAAGGTGCCCACGTAGGGCTCAGCTTTCTTGCCTCTGATCCCAGGCCCGCCGCTCCCCTGCCTGCTCCCTTCCCTGTTCAACGTGGCCCCCCGCCGGACCTTACCTGCCAGCTGGGGGACAGCCTGGAGGGGAGCATCTCTGAGGTCACGCCTTCTGCAGGGTTTAACGTTGTCCCCCCCACCCCACCCCTCCCATTTTCCCTTTCCCCTTTGTCTTCATCTCACTGCTCACCCGCACCAGGCTGGAAGGACCCACGCCCCATGTTAGTTCTTTTTCTCCAGGTAGTTGGAGGGCACCCAGCCTTTGAAGGGCTTTGCGCCATCCAGGATCTGGCAGTACCACCAGCCGTTGGGGTTCCTCTCCAGGACCTCCATGGACACACCCTCCTGGAAGCCTGCTGTCTCCTCATCCCCCTCATAGTCCGCGATGGAGACATAGACGTCTTTGAGGTTGTTGTGGATGAACTGGGACTTCTCAATGGGCTTGGGGCGCACGGGGGACACGGGAATGCCGTTGCGCTGGGCGGGCAGCAGAGGCGCGTCTGAGCCCTGGCTGGCGGCCCGTTCGGCCAGGCGGCCCTTGGCGTCTGCGGCAGCCGAGCGGGTGGTGCTGAAGGAGGAGTTCCGGCGGACACCCCGGAGGCCGTCGGTGGCAGTAAGCGACTCGTTCCTACGCAGGGCGCAGGACAGGTTGTTGTCCTTGGGTGGCGGGGACACAAACACCGACTGAGGCCTCACTGCCACCTGCCGCACCCCGTTCCTCATCTTTACTGCCCCGGTGGCCGAGGTCTTGCCGAAGCCCCCGGGAGGCTTGGAGGGGATGGGCGGCGTGGCCCTCTTGTTCTGGTTGACGGTGTTCAGTGCTTGGACCCGCTTCTCGATCTTCTCCAGGCTGTCCGACTTGCCCTCGTTCTGCTTGCTTTTGGCGCTCACTGTGTCTGGCTCTTTGCCGGAGGGGTCGGATTGCTCGTTCTCGCCGAGCACCAGATAGTGGGAAGGGGCCCAGCCCTCTAGCTCCCCAAACCTCACGTACCACCAGCCGCTTTCCAGCTTCTCGAGCACCTGTACCTCCACGCCTGCGGGGAAGCTGATCTCTGAGTCCTGGACCTTCTGGTAGGCACTACATGTCATGTAGGAGGTGACCTGCCCTTCTCGTCCCTTCTTGGTGGGACACGGGGGTGTGGCGGCTGGGGGGGTAATGAGGTCAGCGGAGCCTCTCCTGGACCCCTCACTGGGACTTTCAAAGGCCGTCTGAGGGGGAAGCTCTGAATCCTCGCTCTTTGAGCCCTTGAGACCACCCCGGAGCTGGCCTGTGGGTCTCAGCTGGCGCCGTAAAGTGCTGATGTCCATCTTCTCTTGACTCTGGGACTCTGCTCGGCTCAGGAACGGCTTGGGCCGGACCGACGGCTTAGCCCGGGTGCACGAGGTCAGCCCAGCCTTTAGGTCGGCGTCCCTCTTTGCCCCAACCGTGGGGGTGCCACGGATGCCTGCGTCCGAGGCAGAACGGGGCTTCAGGTCACCACTGTTCTTGGACAGGGAGGAGGAGGAAGAGGAGGAAGAGCAGGTGGTGTTGATGGTGATGGATGAAGAAAAGGAGGCAGAGGAGTGGTTTTTCCCCAGTTCTGCCTGGGCGTTCTTCTCTGCCTTGAGCTTTAGGAGCGATGACGATTTGGGGGAATCTGATTTGGGGGAGTTTTTTCTAGCAAGGGACAGAGGGGAGCCCCCCGGGGAGTCACTGTCCCGGGAGGAGCGTCTGGCTGACAGGGCATCCTCGACACACGGCCGGAAGCCCTCGTTCTCATAGATGGTCTCCTCCTCCAGGGCCACATCCTCTGAAGAGCCGCCGACCCTGAAGCGGGCCCGCTGCAGTGAGGAGGCCGGTGAGGGCCTACGGGGCTGGGCAGGCCGCCGCTCCCCCGAGCCACTGTCCTCCGTGGGTTCCTCGCTCAGCTCTGGCTCTGAGTCGAAGCCGAAGGCAGGGATGTCATATTCAGGCTCCTCATACTTGAGCTTCAGCGGGGAGTCCTGGCTCTCCCCAGAGCCCACTGGACCCTCCTCGGCCTCCTTGGGCTTGCTGGGGGGAGCGGGGGGCGGTACCTTGGGCCGGGTCAGTGTGCTCGTGCGGCGGCTGAGGTTGGGCTTCTTGCGCTTATCGATGTACGACGCGGGGGCCCAGCCCTCCTTCTCACCGATCTGGACGTACCACCAGCCACCCGAGTTCTTATCGATGACCTAGGGGAAAGGGTGGGCAGGCCAGTGAGCTGGGAGGATCGCCGGACCCTACGATATGCCAGGCTAGGAGCCTCACACTTCACGCGACGCACCAGGCTACGACGCGTCATGTCTCTGTTTTACAGATGAGCAAAGTGAGCTACTGAGGAGGTGGCCCCAGGACCCCGGGGAGTAAGTGCTGGGCTGGAATTGAAAGCCAGGTCTCCACCATCTCCCACTCTCCAAGACCCTCTCCCCTGGTCCTCCAAGTCTCCATTAGCACCCCAGGTCGAGCTGGCCTTGTCTACAGACTCCTGCTTCTCCCCCTAAGCTGTGCACTTAGAAGACCTACTCCTCCTAGTCCCTATGGAACCCAACTCGCCAAGGACCCGTATGTCTAAGAACATGCCATTCATTCCGCTGCTCCTCGTCCCGCCCCTGGGATTGCTAGGTCCTCCGCCAGCGACCCTGGAAAGGGTCTCTCATGTCAGAAGAGAATGGGAAGATGCAGGTGAGGTGAACTGGGAGGTACAGCCTGAGACCAGAGCCACCCTGCTGGACGCCTCCCTGGTGTTCCTACTGCCTGTGGTCATTTCACTGCATGTGGGATCCCAGTGAAATTCTGCCAGCTGAACGGACTTTGGCTTAAATGGTTAACTGTGGGAAGGATGAGGGGCTTTTAGTCATTTCCATGTTAGTATAAACTAGTTCAAGGAGCTTCTTTCTTAACTACTATTTGAGATTGGCTAAAGACCAGGAGTGTGGTGCTGCCTCTGCTGCAGTTCATCTGGGCTGGAGCACATAAAGGGAAGATAATTTTGGATTGTGGGACACTCCTGGAGAAAGGCACCGGGGTGGGCGGGGAGGGGACATGAAAAAATTGATACCAGGGGAAGAGGGGCAGTGAAGGAAGAGAGATAGAGACCAAAAGGGAGAGTTTCTGTCCTTCCTTTGGTTCTCTATTCCTTCCTTCACCCTTCCCACCCCATACTCCACCCCACACTTAAGATTAAGCCTGGGTAGCTCCTAAGTATGACAGTTCAGTTACATGGTGAGCTTTGGAGGCTCTTCTGGAAACCTAAGCACCACTGACGGAATGATTTTTCTTGGAAATTCAGTTCCAAATTGAATACGTAGGATTTAAAACATTCACACGGGGGACACCCTCTCTCCCACAGGCAGAGACCGCCTGAGGGCTCTTCTGACAGTTCTACAGGTGTTAACTGGATTTAACCTCATTACTCAAGAGCGATGACCGCGTGCCCTGCAGTGGCCACAAAGCAGAGTTTCATAAATGCTAGGCTGGGAGGGAGCCTCATAGGGTCTGTTACCTCATGTGGCAGAGACACATGATCAAAGCCAGGGCAGAGGAGTGACTGTATTGAGGGTGAGAGGTGCTGGCGGTGTGCACGTGGCCAGAACCCAGGCCCCTATTACCGTGGCTACGTGGACCACATTCTCCCCATGGCAGCGCTTGCTAACATGGGTTCTTCAGAATCTTGGCCCCCAGGGTGCTCCTAGGAGACAAACTGTCCTGGGGCCAAATGGGTCTGGGCAATGCTGCTATTCTGGTGCCCTCTTAGAGATGCACGGTGACATCCCTACAGCACAGGCTCTGAGAAGTTCTGCGATTAAAAGCACACAACTGCATGGATTTTGTTTAACCCAATGTCCTTCAAACCTATTCAACCAAAGAAGCCCCTTGTTTCGGGACACTTCCATCACAAGTTCCCACTACACGCTCTGGGAAACGCTGCTGTGAGGGAAGGACTGCGTGGAGACAGGAGTCCTGCATTCTGGTCCTCACCGTGGCACTTACTGGCTTCAGGCAAATTTTTATCCCCGTGGGTCTTCTGCCCACCCCCTTGGAATGTTGCCAGCAAGGCATAAATGGGAAACATGGCAGGTCTTTGACTAGCATGAGTTCAGACCCTCAGCTTCATGGCCCAAGGCTCACCTCTGCCTTCTGTCCACCCCGAAAGCTGATGCCGTCAGAGATGCAGGACTGGAATTCAGCAATGGTGTAATACTCCACCTCAACAGAAGGGGGCTCTGGTGGCTTCGGCAGCTGGAACCCCTAAGGCAGAGAAGGGCTCAGTGAGCAAAACCTACCTGATCAGAACTGTAACAGAGGCAGAGTGTGGCGGTTACACCAGCTGGAGGGCAGCTGACCTGAGAAGTATCCATCACCTGAGGCTCAGGGTGTCTCCCCAGGGGACTGTTCTCCTGAGCAGGCTTTCTACTATTACCTCTGATCCACATGAAACTCCTCTGAGCTGGCAAAATGATCATTTAGTAATAGTAACTTCACCCTTACATCTCTGGAGGTCCAGTTTATAGATACTTCAACAGCTAGGTCCCAAAAATGAAAATGAAAAAGCAGAGAAGTGGTTTTAACAAAGCCTGTGCAAACTGCCCTATGGGAGGAGAGCCTCATCCTTAAGTCTAGCTGACAGGTCACAGCAGTGACATCTGGTTGCAGAGGCAGGGCCAGGAGACACAGCCATCTCTTTGGGGCAGAGGGCAGGAGTGTAAGGGGGCGCGGAGATGGCTGAAAAGAGCCCTTGGTGGGTCATTGCAGAGATGCCAAATGGTCAGGCAAAACAGGCTGGAGTGGTTATACCAATACCCAAGCGAGACATTCAAGGACATTGAGGATTTGGCTGCAGCCATGACTTCTGAGTCTTATTCATTCACTTTCCAAACATCAACTGTGCATCTTCTGGGTGCCAGGCCCAGGTCTGAGGCACTGGGCACTTAACAGTGAACCAAAAGGACAACCCCCTTGCCCTCATGGGGAGGACATTCTAGTTTCACTCGGTCTCTACTCTGGTCAAAATGGATTTTGTGCTGCCCTGTTACTTCCAGTATGTCCCAGTATCACACAAAGGGGTTAAAGCAAAACAAACAAAGAAGTATGTGTGTTTGGGCGGGGGGGGGGGGGGGGGAGAGGGGAGGCGGCGGTGGCGGGAAGGGAGAGGGAAGCAGCTGTGGTGTAACAGGAAGACCTCAAAAGACCTCTGCCTTGCAGCTGGACACATGTGGGCTCCAATCCCAGCTCAGCAACTCACCAGCTGTATGGCCTTGGGTAAAGCCTATGACCTCTCTGAGGCTCAATTTCCTCATCTGTAAAATGGGTCATGAAGAGAATTACTGATAGGTACCTAACTTCTGGCCCAGCCAAGGACACAGGGGGAGCTCCACCAACGGCAGCCAAAGCTGACCCCTCCTTCTGAAATGCCATCCTATTCCCTGGAATCTTCTCCATTCTCCACAGCTCAGCATGTCCTAATCTGGCCACTCACAGCCCAGCTGTCTTGGGTCACAGGGAGTGAAGGGCAGGAGGAAGCTGGTCTTGAGGGACCAGGTATGATTCAACCCACTTTCTCTGCCCGGGGCCCTGGCCCTGCAGGCATGTGTGTGAGTAGATGGGGTCCAGGCCCCGGCACCCCCCCTCTCCCCCTCCCCCAGCCACCAGGTGGGATGCAGCCACATCTGGCCGGGACAAGCCCTGCCGCAGTAAGTCCTGCACTTGTTAAGTGTGGAAGGAATGAGCCCATTGTTCCCAAAACCGAGTCTGCCTGAAAATAATCAGCTGGGGCTGAGAGAACTGGAAGGACGGGAGAACTCATTGTTTTGTCGCGGAAAACTTGAGGGTAAAATGACATAGAAACTCCCCTGGGACCGATGGCCAAGGCAGGGATGGTCTCCTCTCCACACGCCTGACTCAAGGACCCGTTTACTGAAGGCCCGCTCCTCCAGGCCAGGGCAGATGTCACGGATCCCAGTGACCCATGCTACTAGGCCCAGTGAGACTTCAGAAATCTTTCCCCACACGGTGCGGCAGGCAGCCCGTCCGTCAGCCACAGCTGACATAGGAAAGGGAAACCTGGCGGCCAGCCCTGCACACACCATCCCACTTCATCCTTCCAGCAGCCCCAGAAGGTGGCTGGCACTGTCCCCATCTTACAGATCAGGAAATGAAGGCTTGGGGAGGGTAACAGACTTGCCCTGGGTCTCGCCGTTCCCAAGTGTCAAAGGTACAACATAAACGCACGTCTGGCAGGCTTGAAGCCCTCTGTTTCCATGGCACCCACTGCCCCTGAGGACAGTCCCCTGAACTAGGGCTCTAGGTCCGCTGCCAGCATCACTGCCACCCTAAGCCTAGTATCCTGAGGGTATATGCTCTTCCCTGATGGTCTGGACACCAGGACCCCCACCTACAGGAGCCAGGGACGCCAGCAAGTTGAACCTCTGACTTTCAGCACAAGCCAGTCCTGGCCATTCACTCCTCCTTGCAGGGGTGCTCGCCGGCCTGCCCTCTGCCCTCCCAGGCTCTGGCATCCACCGAAGCCACTGGACATTCCTGAGCCAGGAAGGCGAAGCTGAAAGGCTTCCAGGCACACATGGACAGCAGCCCCATTCCCAGCCCCTGGCAATGCCCTGGCTGGACACTCCTGCTGGCCAGTCTAAATGTTTAGGTCTGCCAGTGTAGCGGCTGGGATGGATTTATTTAGCTTTGGAGTGCAGTGTGTTTTTGAACATCAACTGTCCAGCTAGGCCCCCAGAATGGCTGGGATGCCCAGGCTTTCCTCTCTGCCCCTGGCCCCACAAAGCTGGAAGCCCAGCAGGGCCCTGGAAAACCCCTGGACTGACAGGCATTGCAATGAGACAACCAATTAACTGGGGAATGTTACAGGGCGTCCCCAGATACAGGAAGAAAAAAAGGAGAAGAAATTCAGCATACATACCAGGCTGGATTCTCTGCGAGGTGGAGGCCTTGTCCTTAGGTTCGGGGAGCCTAGAAGAAGAAACATGGCTTCAGAAATCCCAGCCAGACAATGGGTAACAGCGCTGGACCCTGTCTTCCCTATGTGTGGCTGCCTCCTGATCCTGGGAAGCTCCTGGCTCTGTCCCACACTCAGGAGGGGCCCATGTGCTCAGTCACTATCAGCACTATAGTTTCTTCATGGAACCAGAGACCTTTAAGCTTTCTTGGCTGTGTTTCGGGGGATCCATGAGCCCCCTAAAATGATGTGCACATTTGAAAATGTATAGACATAGATGCATTTTTCAGAAGAAAGGGTAAATAGCTCTATCAGATTTTCAAGTTTAGGAGCAGAGGCCAAGTTCAGAACTAAACTAAAACCACAGCTTTCCTCAAGATTTTAAGGCTGGGTAGACATCAACAGAAGCGGCTCTCTCATCATATAGGGCAGTTTAACCTCCATCTGAAGATGCTGTTGAGCCAGAGATGCATAGATTAGGAGGGGGCCAGTTAGCTGGGTTTCTCCTATACAGAGGCCTTTAAAACTGCTCGTGGAGAGGCAAAGCCGTTCCTTCCAAGTCTTTTAGGTTTCCAGTAACTGGTGGGAGGCGAGAGGGAAGGAGGGGTAAGGCCAGGAAAGATGTTCTACTGGCTGTCACTCTGTAAAGGAGCCTTGCAAAGGGAGCCACGTGTCACAGCCTGGGGGATACACTGATCTGCAAAGCAACCATTCCTGGCTTTCTTCTAGGGAATGCCACCAGCTTAAACACTCGTGTATTTTATCTTCAGCGCAAGAGTTGTGAGGAAGTGCCTTGCCTACTCGTGATTAGCATGAAACAAGTTCAGGGTTAGGGGTCAGCCTAGATGTCAGGGTAAAAATGATATAGGGGTCTTATACACCCCTCTGGCTTTCCTTGCACCCTGTGACCGCTTTCTAAAGAGCTGTGCCGTAAGGATGCAGGGGTCAGGAAGGCTCTTACTGATCTGGGCCCTCTGAGGGGCAATCCTGGCCACGGCTGGCGAGCCCTGGGCCAGCTTGGAGACACTCCTCTCAGGGACGCCCAGAGCGCTGCCATTGGAGGCATTGCACAGGATGGGCAGGCTGATCTCCTTCTTGGCGATGGGGACCTCAGGGCCCTCTCCTTCGGCCGGTGGAGTCTCCTTATCCCCCGACGCCTTCTTGTTCAGCAGGTTGCTGATCTCCATGATGTTCCCGATGATCTCCACTGGGCCTGCCAGATTCTTCTTGCGTGCTGGCAGGTCGTCCTTGGCTTTCTTCAGGTAGGATGCTGGCGCCCAGCCCTCTTTGCCCAGGTACCTGGGGGAAGGGGTGGACATGATGTCACTTGAGCGCTGCTACCTGACCTCACACCCCAGGCTCCATCTGGCCTGGCCCAGCTGCGCCTTCTCCACTGTGTTCTGCGAGGCACCCGGCAATCCCACCACTCTGGAGAGAAGCGGGATGGAGGGCAGGTGGAAAAGACACCTAGGACACCAGTTCTTCCTCTCTCCTTGCTCTCTGCCTGATCCCTCCTTGTGTGGGCTCTCGTTCTCTACAGTCAGGCAAATGTGGGACATCAGGATGAGAAGATTCCTCAGATTGAGTTGCCCACCAAGTAGACTTGACAACGGCCTGCTACCTCCCAACAGAGAGGGCGATTCTAGAGATAAGAGCAAGTGTGAACGTGGTGTGTTAGGTAGAGGCCCTCTGACAAAGGGAAGGGAGATCAGAGAGGTGAACAGGTAGCACAGGTAAGAGGAGTTAGGAACCCCGAGTTCTGCTCTTGAGTCCCTTGGTGAGTCCCTTGGTAAGTCCCTACCCTGGAGCTCAATTTTTTCTCTCTTCTGCAAACTTCAGGAAAAGAGTAGCTGCAAAAATTTATCCAGAAGGGGCGCCTGGGTGGCTCAGTTGGTTAAGCGGCCGACTTCGGCTCAGGTCATGATCTCACGGTCCGTGAGTTCGAGCCCCGCGTCGGGCTCTGCGCTGACAGCTCAGAGCCTGAAGCCTGTTTCGGATTCTGTGTCTCCCTCTCTCTGACCCTCCCCCATTCATGCTCTGTCTCTCTCTGTCTCAAAAATAAATAAACGTTAAAAAAAAAATTAAAAAAAAAAATTTATCCAGAAAGATAGACCTTTCAAGACTAACTAGGAAGATGTCTATAAAGAGTGGCCAAGTGGGGGAGGTATGGATGCTAACTGTGGGGGTAGCGGACAGATCAAGTTCACAGAACAAGTCCCCAAACAGACTGATGTTAAGGGTAACACTTCAAATTACTGGGGGTAAGGGGCGCCTGGGTGGCTCAGTTAAGCGTCTGACTCTTGGTTTTAGTTCAGGTCATGATCTCATGGTTTTGTGAGTTTGAGCCCTGCCTTGGGCTCTGTGCTGACAGCACAGAGCCTACTTGGGATTCTCTCTCTCCCCCATTCTCTCTGCCCCTCCCCGGCTCATGCTGTCTCTGTCTCTCTCAAAATAAATAAATAAACTTAAAAAAATTAAATCAAATTAGTGGGGGTAAGGATGAGCTTTCAATTACCAATTTGGAGATGACTGATTACCCAGTTAGGAAAAGTAAGTGAGACCTTGGCCTCACACCACAGGGGGAAAAAAAAAAATTGTGAATATTTGGTTAATCTTGAGGATTGAGAAAATCTTTCTAAATAGGGCTCCAAAAGCCAAAACCATGAATGGAAAGACTGAAAGCACATGACTGGATAAAATGAAAACCTTTGGTATGACACAACAAAACCAAAACGAAACAAAACAAAATGAAAACAAAATCAAAACCCATAAACAAGGACAAAAGGCAAATGACAGGGCTGACTTAATTTGAGGTGACTTGATGATTTCCGAAAACAAGCTTTTCCCTTTTCTCCCCATGGTGCTCAGAACTTCTACCCAAGCCCACCAAGAGCTCCCCTCCCAGTCCACCAGTTGCACTGTCCCCGTCTGCTCCCCGGGGCACATCTGGCTCTTTGCAACGGCTCCTCTGTGCCAGATGTCGGACACTCGCCCTTCCCACCTGCCCGATCTGACCTTGCTCTTGGGTGCTCATGAGGTGGGAGAAACAGGAACGTGAAAGCGAAAGTTTCTATCAACATGCCTGAGCTTTGCTGGAAAGCCTAGGCAGGAGGTGGCTTCTTATGTTCACACCACTGGAAAGCACAGGCAGGCTGTCCCAAGGTCACCTGTCTGGCCCCCTGTGTGGGGCTTGCAAGGCAGATATCAGTTAACACGTGAATGGAAGTCAAGGGGCTGGCCTGCCTTCCCAAGGTAAGGGGTGCAGAGAGAAGCACAGAAATTTCAGGGGTGGATGGCAGCAACTAGTAAGGATGCCTAATCGTATGCATGAGCCACAAGCCAAGGCTCAGCAAAGCAAAGCAAGTAGCAGAGGGCCACACAGCTAGCTGTTGGCAGCATCTGGCCTGGAACCTGGTGCTCCTGCATCTCAAGATGAAGAGCTTGCTGGCTATGGCAGAGATGTTCTTCTATGAGAACAGTGGGGAGATGGGGAGTGGGGTCTCATGGGAGTGATGGTCAGGCCTGCTCACTGCCCTGAGTGCTCCCACGTCCAACCCTGTTGTGTTCGTCGGGTGTTACATGGATACAATTAGATTCCAGGCAGAGAGATGCAGGGGAATCAGGAGCGGCTGTGTGTGTCTGGGTCCAACTCAGCTCACATCTGCTTTCCAGCTCTGGAGCGCAGAATGACTCCAGAGGGAAGCAAGCTGGAAAAGAAGGGAGAGAGAGAGAGGGAGGGTATGTGTGTGTGAGGGGAGAGGGGAAAAGAAAGACAGGAAATGAGGATCAACACAGAGCCTGGAATGTTGGGAAATGGCATATTTAAGGGGGTGTCTGGCAGCCTTCTTAAGGTGGAATCTTTGTAGGGTTTTTTCAGTTGAAGCTCCCACTAGCTAAAGGGGTAGGCCATGGGGACAAGAGTTGACTAAAAGTGATGGCTCAGAGTAACCTTGATCATTTTAAGAAACTGGAGGGGCGCCTGGGTGGCTCAGTCGGTTAAGCATCCGACTTCGGCTCAGGTCATGATCTCGCAGTCCGTGAGTTCGAGCCCCACGTCGGGCTCTGTGCTGACCGCTCAGAGCCTGGAGCCTGTTTCAGATTCTGTGTCTCCCTCTCTCTCTGACCCTCCCCTGTTCATGCTGTCTCTCCCTGTCTCAAAAATAAAATAAACGTTAAAAAAAAAATTAACAAAAAAAAAAAAAAAAAAAAAAAAAAAAAAAAGAAACTGGAAAAAACCCCCGCAGCCTTGTAGATAACCTCCGGGAGGGTGGTTTCGGTTACCAGCCTGCCTTAGAATGTTTGCTGGCCCTCCCATGTAGATTTGTGGTTGCTGGATTTTGGGGTTGGGTCTAGTTTTTTAGTGAGTGTGAAAGTCTAGGGGCAGTGACTTTGGGAGACACACATCCAGGCACACAGTCCTGTCCCACCTCACAGAGCAGAAAGGAACACCTCAGCCCTACTGACTGGTATGCATGGGGCCAAGGGCAGGAGCAGCTATGTCTTGTCAGGTCACATTAAGGCTGAATCCCATGTAGCCAATGACCTTCATCCTACCCATCAGCATAGCCCAATCTTAACACCACCACGGTCCAAGATACTGTCTCCTGAGTGCCCGCATCACTTGGGTCAATCCTGTCCCCACCGTGGGAGACAGAGCAGAGCACCCTTCCTGCCCAGGGTGGGTACGGGGTTCCCAGGTGTGATGGGCTGGGGAAGTGGTCCCCAGAGCTCACAGATACAAGACTATCTTGGTCATTTGGGCTACGGGCAGGGAAGAGAGAAACTGGGTGAAATCACCACAGCAGAGTCAATTCTAAAGGACCCAAAAACATTTCCTGTGAGCCCTAACCCCACCCCCCACCCAGAAGGTGCTGGCTGGCCTCAGAGCCCCAGGACAGGGGGGACTGGAGAGCAGGACTTGGTAGGGGAAAGGTGAGTGAAGCCCACAGGGTTTAGTTGGCTTCTAGGATTGCCAGGGAAGCCCTCCCTCCCCTCCCCATGCTCCCAAATGGGTTTCTCAGTTGGGGAACATGATTGGGCCCTGCAAGAGGGAGGGGCAGAAGGAAGAGGCCTTTAAGCTAGGCTTGGGCTCAGGCCTTACTTCCACCCTGGCTCTTGCAACCATATAAGCCAGCCCTGCAGAGTGGAAAGGCCGCCAGTGTTGACCTATGGGCAGCAGGGACTGCCTGTTGGGACCTCAGCAAGGCCTGTGGACGCCAGCCCTTCAGGCGGCCTGAGCTACAGAGCACACCAGGCAGCCAAGGCCGGACAAAGAAAACCAAATTCAGATGTGCTGGACCCTCCTGGCAGATGCATGGGAAGGGATTGCACCACTGCCTGCAAGCTGAGCCGGGGCCCCCTGTGCCCCACTGGCCACAACTCTGGCTCTGCTTGACGTGCCCCAGGAGAGAAGCTGCGAGATGAGCACTCTGTTCGAGCTGTTCAACCGTGCAGGGTTGAAGCAGCCAAGCCTGGGCTGTGGGCGCAAAGCTCCCTCAGTATCGACCTGCCAGCTGGTGCCCATGGCCACTGTGCAGTCTGCTGCCCAGGGCCGGAGTGGTAGAGGGATCTCTCTCTTCTGCTGAGGCTCCTACCTGATGTACCACCAGCCCTCCAAGTTCTTCCGGATCACTTCCACAGTGACGCCCTTCTCAAAGCCAATCTCGTCCTTGCTCTGGCTGGTGTAAGGCTGTACAGTGACGTACTTCTCCTCTGTGGGGGGTGGATGAAGCAACAAGGCACAGTTATTTGAGGTTGGAGCTCAGGTCCTCCTTCCTGTCTTTTCCTCCTTGGGCCTGGCCCGGCTTAGCTGGTTGCCTCACTGTGGCTCCCAGTGTGTGCAGAAGCTGGCCGGGGCCCCAGGTGGCCTGGCTAAGCCCTGGCAGCAGACAGTTGGCTCTCCCAGCCCAGTAACAGCAGTGAGGGTGCTGGGGCCTAGTGTCCTCAGGGGTCCAAAAGCTCCCTGGACTGAGGGCACAGTTAGGGGGAACCTGCCCTGTGTGGCACCTGAGTCAGGAATCCCCTGGGATGTCTGGAGGCGCCGTGGCATGCCCCCCCTTCCCTGAACGTGCCAGGCCCCCATCCATGCCCCAGACTTGCTCTCTGAGCCCTTCTCCCACCTCTACCCCTTAAATCCTGCCTCTGTCTGATCTTCTGGCAGCCCCAGGGGCACCTCCTTGGTGAAGCCTCCCCTGACCACTGATGTGATCACCTGATTGTGTGATTTCCCCAAGAGGATTGTGGGGAACACATGTTCTATGGGAGTGATTACATGGGTTTTAAGATGAGGGTCCGGCGGCCAAATGATCAGTGGTGATGCTGACTGCAGCCATCAGCAGGGCCTCCCGGAGCCCAGGGTGGGCCAGCATGCTGAGCTGACCACACAGCTTGGGAGCACCCCTTTGGGGAGCTGCCTGCTCTACCGTCACATTCGCCTGCGAGCCTTGTTCAGGGCCTCCCCAGGTACCGAGAAGGAGGTGCCTTATGGGAAGACAGGAAAAGCCTGGGAGGGCAGGTGTGGGGAGGCCGGGCAGTGCTTGTCCTCCTGGATCTCTTCGGCCTCTCTCCTGGCAGGGGCCCTGCTGCCTCTGCACGGGTCCTTGCTCAGGCTTCCAGGGAGGTGTTCCTCCTGCGTCTGCTGGGGCCAGGTGGACTCATGGCTGGCTGGCTGGCCGCCCTGTCTCCTGGGTGGAGAGCCTCCCCAGAGAAACGTTCAGGTCTCAGGAAGGATCACACATCCCCATACTCACCCTCTGGGAGGAGGAGCAGACCTAGACAGAACTGGCCACACCCTCTCGGAAGGTTACCCTGAACTCATGCTGTCTCTTCTAGCCTGTGCCTGTCACACAATTGGGGCTCCGAAGGCACTAGGCAGCGCATCAATGAAGGGCAAGGCTGTCTGAGCAGGGGCAAGAGGCTGTGTTCTAAGATACCTGCCCCACTCCTCCTTGCTCCCATCTATGACAGTAACTCCTAGATTCCTTGGTGGACCCTGATGAGCAGCCTGCCTGAGCCTTAGGCAGCAGTAGCAGTAGGGGGACGGAGGACAACTGCCACCTCCTCCCTCCCCTCCCCCCCCCCCCCCCCCCCCCCCCCACTGCCCCACGACAGGAGGGCCATCTGTTTACTTAGGAGGATCAGGGCCCTTTCTGCAGCCCTATGCCGGGCCCGGATAGCAAGTCCCTCCAGGATGGAGGCGGCAAGGACAGAGCTGATGGGCCCTGGCCAAATCTGAGAGGCTGCCAAAGGCGAAAGGTAGGTGATGACCCACTGGAACCTCCACCATTCTTCGGCATGCGCTTCTCAACGGCAAGCTTTTCCCAGACGCAGAGGTCTTTCTCACCATCGACTAACTCCTGGAAGCTTTCAAATTCCCATCCAGCCACGCTGAGGAGAGCTGCCAAGATCGCCTGAGAACCTGGGCCAGCCAGATTCTGACTCGGGCCTTTGAGAAGTTCAGTGTGCTACACTCCAGCCCTCCACTCTCCTGCCTGCTCCTGGTCCCACTCCATTTTCCAGTGGGGCACGGTAAATCCTGGCCCGGGCCGTGGCCAGAGGGGCAGCGCCAGGCCCCGGGGATGTAGGGTTCTGAGGTTAGGGTGAGGCGAGGCCTGGGCTCCACATTTTGCCTGTGTTCAGCTGGGCTATTTTTAAAAGCCTGTGGTTCCAGCAGGAAGCCATCATTAAAGTTTTCCTAGGCAAAGTTGCCTCTGCAGGGAAAAATTATAGTCCTTCTCCTAGGAAGATCAGAGGAGTGCTGTCCTGCCGCATGGCAGAGAACAGGGCCTGGACCGTGACATGCGGGCCCAGGCTCTGGAGCTGTCAGGCCCAAGCAGCAGCCTCTGCAGCCCCCAGTGTGTATGCGGAGGACATAGCACTGAGGGCCATGTAAGTGCCCTGCCTCCCCTTGACCCTCTCGGAGAAGGCAGAACCAAGCACATCAGTTTTCCCTAGTGAAGCTGAGCTGCTCCTGCACAAGGCCCCGTTCTTGGTGGCCCTCGGACTGACGTGAACACAGAGGTCTGGGAGTTTATGCTCCCAGGAAGAGATCTGGCTGGCCTAGAGGCTTGTCTTGCCCCGTCACTGTGTAGGTCCCAGGTGATGAGCATTCAGAGTGCAACTCTTCCAACTGGTCTGTGTGGGGGTTTACTTTCCTGCCATGGCCAGCTTAGGTGGTGGAGGCATGGCTTACCTCCGTGTAGACATGTGGCTGGCTGTCAGGTTCCCAGCTTCCACGTTTCCCTGAGGGAGAGGCAGAGCCAGCCCCTCTACTGGACCAGGGCAGAGCCCCGTCTGGGGGTGGGGATGGGGAACCAAGTCAGGATGCCCAGACAGACTGAAATGGTATCAGGGGCTTGGGCAGCTAAGTCATTCAGGTTGCCCGGGTCTCTAGAAGAGACTTTTAGGAATCAAAGTTTAGGAATCAAAAGGGAGAGGGAGCTGTAAGCTCAGGGGTGGGGGGTCACCTCAGGGCTTCTGGGAAGCACTGAGGCTGTGGTCACTCTGATGTGCCGTCAAAGGTGGGTGGCAACTTTGCCCTAGGGAGGGCTGACCAGGCCGCCCACCGGGTGGGTGGGTGGCTGGCTGGGGGAGGTGGACAGGCCTGTTTTGGTTTTGGAGGCGGGGTCTGGAGAACCCTGCAGTTTCCAAACCACAGACGCCTCCTCTTTCAAATGCTTTCCCCTCCGTCAGCAGTCTCCCTGGCTTCCCTCCCGGCCCCCACAACCTACCCAACCCCACTACAAGAGGCCTTCTGATTCCAAAGGCCTGGTTGGCGGAGGGGCTGGGGAGTGGAGGCCCCGGGGAAGCACTGCTTCTCTCTTGTCTAGTTATATATGACCCACTGCCTGTTTCCCCCCATTGGCTCCACTGCTTTCTCCCAGCCAGCTTTCCTCAAGTTTTTCTTGGCTGCCTGATTTAACTTAGTCCTGACTGAACTTAGGGCTGAGACTGGGAAATAATGCTGTTTAGGTCTCTTAGAGAGAGAGAGAGAGAGAGAGAGAGAGAGAGAGAGAGAGAGAGGAGAGAGAGAGAGAGAGAGGAGGGAGGGAAGGGAGAAGGGGAGGGAGAGAAAAGTGGGCTTGTCCTCATTTACATATTTGTATACGTATGGATGTCCACAGAGTTGTGCATCTGGCTGGGAATGCATGTCCACATATACCACTGCATGCGTGTAACTCCGAGTCCGCTGCCTGTGCCCATGCAGTGTGAGGGGCTACGTATGAGACCGTATAGGAAGCTATGTGTGTCCTCGGTGGTCAGAAGCAGACGTACGATGTGTCCAGAGCAGCTGAAGCATCTGCGACTGTAAAGGCATATGTGGAATGTTCTACGTTGGCTGCACGAGCGGTATTACGTGTGTAGTGGCTGTGTGCCAGAGGCCACGGGTGCGCAGCTGCGTGGGGGCCAGAGGGGACAGCGTACTGCTGCGCACGGGCAGTAGTGCTTCGTCACTTGTAAGTGTCCGTGTGCTTATGGAGACGCAGTTGCGTTTGGGGTTCGGTGTAGGATGGCGTTGGGAGCAGATGCTGGAGGGGATGGGGGAAAGCCAAGCTTTTGTCTCTGCGGTTTTTCCAGGCCAGCGTCCCCCTCTCCTCTGCTGCCAAGGCTCGGGGCAGTGTCCCAGGCTGGCCCCCCGGCAAAGCTGCTCCACCCCTCCTAGTTCTAGGGTGCCCCTGCTTTACACTCGAGCTCGTTCTCGCCGTTTCCATGAGTTGGCCTCCTGCCCTGCACCTTGGAGTCCAACCCTTGTTCCACCCTCAGGATGAGTTGGGCTCCCACAGCCAGTGCTCTGAGTGTGGTGCTGCACCAGCCACAGGCGGCGGCCACCTCAGCGTCAGGGCTTGCTGCTGCCTGGGGCTTGGGGCTGGTGCCAAAACATGGTCTCAGATTGTTCAGGAACAAGCTGTGGGGGTGGGCCGATATTCACGGGGCATCCCTGCTATCGGAGAGAGGCCAGTGCTCATCACAGGCCCTTCCAGCCTTGTTCTCGGTGAGACAGGAGAAACGGACCTCTGCTGGCCTGTGGGCCCTGGAGATGTTGAGGGGTTTGTTCAGAGGCTCGCCCCTAAGCTCCCTACTCCCAAGCTCCTGGATGCTGGAAAGGCCCTGAACCCGCAAATGTCTTAGTTCCCAATCAGCCTGGATGGCTGGCCAGGGGCCTCCCTGGAATCTTGACCAGGCCCCCTCACAAAGTGCTGATGCCAGTGCTGAAGATGCTGGAAGCTCCTGGCTGGACCTGTCACTGCCTTCAGAGCTGGCTGGGGCCGAATCCCGGGACCAGGCTGGGACTGGCTTTTGTTCCCTTTCTAGTTTCCCTGGAGCTAGCTGAAGAAGGAGGGTTGTGGGCTGGCCCTTCTTCCTACTCTGTCCCTAAGTAGTTGCTGGAACAGCTTTGGCCGATGGAGCACCTTCTCAGAGGAAGCAGGCACCGAAGAGTGGGGGCAAGTGGGACAGCCTGTGCAGAGACTTACACCCCGCCCCCCTCATCTGCAGCTTCTAGGGCCAATGTGGCCTTTCTCAGTCCAGCCGCCCCCACATCACATCCTGAATCCCATGACCCCCATCCCCAGGATGGTGGCAGAAGCCAGAGCCGCCCCCCAACTCCCAATCATCCCAATTCCCAGGTAGCCCCCTGTGCCCTCCTCCCCAACACCCCACAGCTGCAGAAGGTGAGAGAAAGTCTAGCTGTTGAATCTGGGTGAGGAGGCCGAGTGGCAGACAGGAGCAGAGCTCAGAGAGGAAGGGAGGTGTTAGCGAGAGAGCGAGGGGCGGCAGCTGCGGGTCAGGAGAAGCCGGCTCCCACAGTCACCTCGGCTGTGCTGCCTGTTGACCATCCCGCCCAGGGTCCACCGGCGATCCAGACGCCGCAGATGGGCCTTGCGTCTCTTGGACACTGGTGTGGGAGATGGCAATGGAACACGCGGCCGACGGAACCGGCGGAGAGAATGGAGATGAGGATGAGATGGGATGGGGCAGGGAGGGGGATGGCGGGAGGGAAGGTTCACGCTCCCGGGGCATCATCGCCAGGGCCAAGCACCAGCAGCATGCACCTGCTGGACGGGGGCAGATCTGCCCACTGACACGGGGGAAACTCCACCAAAGCCAAACCATGTGGGTTGCATCCCTAAGACCGAGAGGGGCTAAGAACTCACAATGCTAGCACCTGAGAGGTGAAGAGGGTCCTGGGACCCAACCTGGCACAAAGATGGCCCTCCCAGGCAGCCCCAGGGAAAGACTGCTGCTTCCACCATGGCTGGGCAGTCACGGTTCCCAGGAGGCCATGGGGCCCACGGCACCACCCATCTGTCGGCCACTCACTCACTCACCACGTCCTGCTTGTGAGCCTACCGCCACGAGCCAGGCACTGTGTCAGGAGAGACATGGGGGTCCTCTGCCATGGGGCTCCCTGTCCCTACCACCCTGGGGGTACCTGTCTTTGCTCTCTCAGCCCTCTCCGGGGCCTAGCACAGGGCCTGGCCAGAGGCTGAGCACTAGGAAATGTCGCTGAGTGAAGTGCACATGGGGACGGATGCTGCAGGCCTTGGTTCTGCTCCTTTGCTGCACGCTGCCCATCGGATTTCTGACAGCGGGGGACCTGCTGCCCAGTTCTCTGTGCTGCAGCCCCTCTCATCCAGCCCATGCCCTCTGGTTGCCGTGGCCCAGCCCCAGAAACCCTCTGCCTTCCTATAGGATGCCCAGGTATAAAGACACCATGTCAGGGCTGCGGGGCACCAAGCGGCCCCCTGCAGAAGCTGGGGGTCAGACTGCTCAAGTATGGGGGAGACAGGTCAGCAGAGTCAAAGGAAGACTGTCCAGATGCACCTGAGCCAAACCCCACCAAAGCTTCCTAGGAAGTACTTATTTTTCTTGAGGGAGTGGTGGTGACCTATTTGACCTGCTTCTTGGCAGGAGGAGGCCTGGACCAAAGGTTGGAGATAGGGATTCAGCTGAGGCCTCGCTGCCGGATGCCTGTGTCACCTGGGGGCAGGCAGGCTTCTGTTCTTCTCTAAGCCTGTTTCCTCATCTGTCACTGGGGCTGACATCTGCCCTGGCACGAGCAGAGACAAGGGACTGAACGGGCCACGTGGAAAAGAAACGATCTCCTGTGTGAGGCCAGACTGGGAAGGACCCTGACAGCTGACCTCCCGGGCAGGTTGTTCGGTGGCTTCCCTGTGGGCAGAGGAAGCCTCAGCTGATGCTCAGGCCAGGGGCCACCACAGCAGTAAGTGTTATTTCCCCAGCTGAAACCATGCACATGGACCATCTCACTGAAGCCTCACAGAAGCCCTGTGCAGTCAGCACAATCTCCATGTTAGAAATGGGAAAACAGAGGCACGAGGGGGTTAAGAAACCCTCTGAGTCACACACCTAAGTGTCAGGGCAGCACATGAATCTAGGTGGTCTGGCTCTGGAGCCCAGATTCTAGGCCCTACGATGTTCCTCCCCCTTGACCCTGCACCCTTGGCCTGCCAACAACAGGGAAAGCCCAGGTAAGAGGCTGGTGCCAATGCGGACCCAGCAGGGAGAGAGGCAGATCATTGCCAGCGGCTATAGGGCACAAGGGCACAGGCAGAGACCCAGATTCTGGTTTTGGCTCTGCCACAAACTGAACTGGGGGCTCCATGGAGGTGACACCCCTACGGGCCTCCATTTTCCTACTACCTCTGAGAGGCAACGGACCCAATGGTTCATGAAAGCACTTTGCCAGTGTTGGGCTTGGCCCTTATTGTCATCAGGGGGTAAGAGGATCTTCAACCTCCACCCCAGCCCTCCTACCTCCTACCGCTAACATTTCAGAACTCGAGCATATGCCAGAATGCCTGGTAATAGAAATAAACCCAAACAGCCAATTGTCTTTTTGGGATCAGGGATCAGAGACCTATGATGGGATGGCAATAGGCCTGGAGTAGAGGGGACCAATGTGGGATAGTCTCTCGGACACACCACAGATGCCAGGGCCCTGGGCTGGGGTGGTGAGCCCTGAGCTCTCCTGTTGAGTTGGGCAGAGACGCCCAAGATGTGATGATGAAGTTCACAGCTGCCCAAATGTTGCCAGGGGTACTGGCACACAGGTCCTATCAAAAGGATGCTGAGGAACCTATTTTAAAGATGGTCTCCCTGAAGGCACATGCACGCACACACGAACACTTCTGAACGCAGAGCCTGCACTGGTTGCCTTACTGATTCTTACTCTGTCAAGGTCAAAATCCTCTACAACCTGCCACTGCTTGTGCTTGCACTGCAAAAGCACCTCCTCTCTCCTCAAACCAGGCTGCCATCTGTGTGCACACATCTCCCTGGCTCCTTCCTGCCCGGGACTTCCCTGCCTACTCAGTGTCCTGTCCTGCATCTCCCGACATCTCTGCTCTGACATTCTTGGCAAAGCCTTTTAAGGCGGGACTCAAATTCCACACACACACACCCTCTCAGAAGTGCTTACAAGCAAAATGCTTCATGGGTGGGCAGAGGGCACAGTGGTAAAGACCACCAGGCAAAGGAGGCTGACCAAGGCTCAAGCCTTACGAGGACAATCACGTAGCTAAATGTCTTAAAGCCTCAGTTCCTGCATGTGGAAAAGGGGGATTATAACAGTGCCTCCCAGAGTGGTGGCAAAGGCTTTTAAAGTCCCAGGGCCACACACCTGGCAGGGAATAATACCTCACTAGACACTCTAGGGATTGTTGTTTCTGAAAGGCCCAGGGATGACCACAGAACATGGAACTGGGTAGGAGGCAAGGCCTGATGACTGCAGATAAACTAGACCAGAGCCAGCTCAGGGGCTAAAATCCTCCACCATTGCAGAGGTGCAATGGAACCAGAGATGAGGCTGGGTGCAGGCTCAGCCCCAGGGCTCAGGGAGCAGCCAGGAAGGATCGGGCACCCAGTCTGAACCTGCAAACTCTTCCCGACGGAGCCTCATCCCTGGAAACCTGTCACAAGGTAGATGTGCATTGCAGGGGCTGCAGCCCTGGTCAAGGGACTGAAATAAAGCATTTACATGGGAGGAAGGGTGGGGCTCCAACCGCCTGCCGAGTAACTGACATTTAGGGCAAGAATGAATAAGGAGCTGGCACTCGCTTGGCAGTCCTGCTTATTTTGGCCTGGGCAGCATGGAATGGAGGGTGTGTATGTGGGGGGCAGGCCTGGAGGTGGCCTGAGCCCCGGGTGGCAGGTCTCTGTCCCCCTGGCTCTCAGTCATGCCCATTTGGACCATCCCCACTGACCATTAGGGCAAGCATTCCCGTTGCTGGGACACAGAGGGTTTAGAAGTTCTTAGGAGCAGGCAGACAGGAACTGGGGGTGGCTCGGACTCCCTGGGCTCAGGCGGCCTGCTCTGGAGAATACCTGAGTCCACAGACAGTGCTGGCCTGGGGGGGGTGGGGGGTGGGGAAGGGGGAAGGGCAGTGAGAAAATCCCAGGAAAACATCACGAGGCCAGAGCTAATCAGAGAGGCCAGGGGTGCAAGGGCCACCTTGCGGTTCTTGCTACAATGAGAAATGACTTGCAGGCTTGTTCTCTGCATCTGAACTATTGGCCAGGATAACAGATATCCAGAACAGAGACTTCTGAGTAGACATGCACAGCACAAGTTGTGTGTACAAAGCCCATTGCGTTCATCCCTGCAGCAGAGAGCACACTGTGGGGTCAGGGAGGCAAAGGTGGGTCTGTGTGGGGTCCCCAGGGGAACCAAGGGCTTCTATGGGCAAAGGGTGCTGTGGCATTTAGTCCTAAGACTATTCTTTCCAGTCTCTGCCCCAAAGTTGCCAAAGCCTGAGATCCACACTCCAGGGAAATTTCCCCTCTAATTTGAGCCCCATGCAGGGCAGGTAGGGCCAGACCTGGGAAAGGAGGTGAGCTTGTGGGCTGGCTTCAGTGAGATGGGGTCCCAAGGGAAGGGTCTGGCACATGGCCCAACTCACCTTAGGGATTTTGATGGCTTTAGGGAGAAGAGTGGGAAATGGGTTCACTCCAAGGGCCAGGAATGGGGTGGGTACCCATCCCTGAGGATCTCGAAGCAGCCCACACCCTGCAAATGCCTCATTATTTCCCTTCCGCATTGAACCTGCAGGTCCTTACCTTCCCCAGTCTTGGAGGTGTTGATGTCTGAGTCATCCCGAGTACCATTCTGGGCCTCCAGGTAGGTGGCAGGGACCCAGCCCTGCTCCTCAGAGGTGCTCACAAACCACCAGCCTGCAGAGGGGACAAGAGAGAACGCAGTCATGAGAGCCCAGCAGGATTGGGCGGGGGTGGGGGGGGTGGGGTGGGGGCAGGGCATGGAGCCAGGCAGCCTGGGCACCTGGCAAACACCTGGCTTGAGTCCAGCCTTGAGAAGCCTGTGCCTCACTAAGAAGCAGCCAACACGCTCCCTGAGAGGAGGGCCCGATGGACGGTGATCCACACTTACACAAATGCTTGATGAAAAAATTTAACAGTAAAACTGAAACAAGGATGTGTCAAATGTGTGAAATCACCCTGTGGGAGAGGCCAAGGAAGCTCTGGCTAAACAGTGACCACTGAGGGTCTCTGAAACCCATTAGGACTACTGGTGTGCCTGGGAGTTTAGCTGCCTTCTCTCCTTTCAAAGGTATCCAGAGATAAATGCCTCACAGACAACTTCTGACGGTCACTGTGCCCCTGGCTCCATCACAGGTCCATGGCATTTGCACATCAGTGCTACTCATGGCCGCCCTGAAGTATGTTGACGTGTCAATCATACTAAGTGGGCACCGCACCCTTGAGTGACCCTTGGCGGTCACGGCCAAATGAGAAGAGTCTTTCTCGTTCCTTGGTTCATTCATTTATCATTTAAACAAATGTTGACTGAGCCAAGTACTCTGAGCACCTGGGTCTTGGGACTCCACTAACTGCCATCAATCCCATCTTAGAAAGAATTCTTCACAGGACCTTGTCTTTGCCCCCATCCCATTCCGATCCCTCTCTACCCCCAAAACAATCTGGCACTGGTTCTCTGTTCTGTCTGTGACAGAGCTCACCATTTCCAAATATGGACTGTTCCCTGTCAAGAGACCCAGGGCTTTTCCCTGGGCAGCACGGAGGCCCTGTCACTGCCCACAGCAGGGAACAGCTGCCCGAGAAGGGGGGACACTGGGAGCCTCCGAGGTGCTCCTTGTTGGGAAGTGGAAGGGGCTGCCTGAGAGCCGCTCTGATCACGGAGAGGGACAGGGGAAAACCGTGCCACCATTGCACAGGACATCGGCACCCGGAGCCACCTCCTAGGTCTTCCACAAGGTGTGACGGGCCTGGGATAGCACACAGCCTATGATCTAGTCTCGAATGTCCACTGCACCCCACCTTCTCCGGAGTTCCACAACGCTCTACCTGCTGCTCTGGAAAGACCATGACACCCGGTGACATCTGCACAGTACCATAATGACGGATGCATGTCATTACACGCTCATCTACACGGCACCAAGAGTGAACCCTACTGTCAACTATGGATCAGAGTGATTTGGATGTGTCCGTGCAGGTTCATCAGTAATGACAAGTATACACTCCGATGGGGGAGGCTGTGCATGTGTGAGGGAAGCATGTGGGAAACCTCTGTATCCTCAGTTCAATTTTGCTGTAGGTCTAAAACTGCTCTTAAAAAAAATAAAAATAAAAAAAAACACAACCAGTTGTAACAAACAGGAAAAAGCCTTGGATGAGGAATCTGGAATCTCAAGGCCCAGAGCTATTTGGCTCAAGGGCCTTCCTCAGTTGGGTCACTGTTGTCCCTCCGGAACCCAGGGTGGGTGCGTTCCTCCCTCCTCCCCTCCCTCTCCCAGACTGGGATGGCATGAGCCTTCACAGCCACAGCCACTTGCACATTCTGGGCCACTGAGCAGACCCCCTGGAGCAGCACTACCGTCCTCCCTGAAGCCCCGGCCACAATGGTGTGGCTGCTCACAAGGCTGTGGCCAATGGAGGCCCCAAGGAAACCAGAAGACATGATCATGCAGGGGTCTTTTCCCCTTCTCTCGGCTTCGGGGGGAGCACTCTCTGGATCCCCAGCAGTCTCGGCCAAGAAGCACCATCCCCAGGTGCTCTTCCACAGAGGCTGGCCGGAGGTCACGGAACAGGACTCCCCATCTCATAGGGATTTCCACCATGAAGACGGTTCTGCCCCCTTGACCACAGGAGCGGGCACACCTGGTCAATCATCTTTGGACTGAGCTGCTATTCCCCCGGACACTGTAATGGTTCTGGGGCTTTCTCAAGAACTGACAGGGGTACTTGGGCAATCTGAACACTAAGTACCACATAGACCAGGGATCACAGGGGTACATGGGAAGAGGTGGCCTGAGGGTTAAATCACTAAATCAGCAGCAAAGTCTAGAGATGGAGAAAGTCAGACTTCATACCATTGGAGTTCTGGGTTCCAGGTATGCTAAAGCCAGGCCACCTGTTGGACTAATTACAGTGAGCCAGTGACTGTCTATGCTGTTAACTGAGCTGGAGTGGGTTTCAGTCACTGAGTATCCTCACTAATCCCATACCTACCCAGAAACCACCAAAGTTCATGACTAAAGGTCCACCATCATGAGTCAAGTCTGGAGTTGCAACTCAAGTCCACTGGCCACCTGCCACCACAGACCTCAGCAGGTGAGGACAGAGCCCTCCAAGCCACTCTGGGTAAGAAGTACCACCCCCAAATTTCCGCGCACCAGGATAAACTCCAAGAGCCCCAAAGAATAGTCACCATACTTCTCAATTTGGAGTCACTTCTGGGAGGGTCTTGAAGGCTGAGGCTCTCACATGATCCCCAGGTCCAAGCCCCAATGCCAAAAACACACAGGTTTTGGCTCCCATACCTCAAGACCCTCATCAACCTGACCACCCCCAAAGCCATGCCAAATCCCAGCAGGCCAAGGAAGTACCCTGAAGGCTTGCCCTCAAAAGGGAGCTCTGCTTCCCAGGAAAGGGTTTCTCAGGATGGGCCTGGGATGGGACCAGGGATCTTACTGTCATTGGGAACACATGGGGATGTGTCCAGAGGAACAGTGGAGTTTGGAAGCATGTGTCTTGGTGAGGATTTGCTAAGACCCCTCCATGTCCAGCCTCTCCCAGCCTCTTTTTCTATACCAAGGTGTGCCACTGACAACTCCAGCCTCTGAAACAATCACTTCTGTCCCCACTGGGAGAATATTCCCTCCTTCCTTTGTGTGAGTCCATGCCTTCCTAGAAAAGCAGGCAAGTTGATGGTCTCCTGGATGGCCAGGGTCACTGTCTTTTAAGCCTTCTATGTCTGGAATTTGGGCTCAAAAGTCATCCTCAGGAGAGGCAAAGGAGGAAAGCCCCTCTGTGGATGCTGGGAGGGTTAGGGTTGGGGGAGATTTTCTCCATCAGTCTCATCCAAGCTTGTCTGTGTCATCATCTGGTGTAAAGTGAGTCCAGCAGCCTACAGATCTCTTGTTCTCTCCCTCTCCCCCTATGGCCATAGTGGAGACCAGCCCTTGAATGGGCCTTTCCCCTTGGATCCAGGGGCCTCATAATCCCAGGGCTCAGGTCCCTTTTTTGCTGGTGGTATTGTCTCCCCTACCCTTATTTCACCCTTTGGGAATCCTGTGTACATCCTGCTCTCTCCTTTTCCCCAGGAGCCAGGGTCCCTGCCAATTTTGCTGGGAACACTGGCCCGGGTTCCACTCCAGCCCAGAAATGTGCAGAGCTAGGCTGAGTGGCCCAGATTCTCATGTCCCTCCTGCCTCAGGCCCTGCAGAGAAGAGTTTGTCGCTGGCGTGGCTGTGGGCACCTCCACTGAGCAAAGGACAGGCTCAGACACTGCCCAGGTGGGCATGGATGCCCAGCTCCGCTCCACGCAGACCTCCCAGGAGCCCTGGCACATAGCTGGGTCTCTGGGGGAGGCTGCCTGGACCTGCGCCCACCCAGAGCTGCTGACAAGCCTCTCCTGAATGCCAGCACCTCAGACGTCAGTTGCTGTAACCGGGGCTCCCGACCAAAGTCCCTGCTGCTCTACCAAGAGCAATTAGAGCCTGAACCCCTGGGGGTGGCCCGGCTTGCCAAGAGGGCTCAGTCATCAGCCGGCCCTGTGGGGCTCCCAGGCTCACCTCCAGTGCCCGGGGCATCCTCTTTTCTGCAGAGGCTGAGTGTGTGGGCTGCATGTGGGGGTAGGTGTGGACAAGGCTTTGTATTTTTCAGTGCATGGGAGGTGGGGTAGGCTCATGTACACATCTATGTGGGTGCATGTGCGCACGGAACAAAGGTGTGTGTACATTTGTTACACGTGATGATGATTATGGTCAGGCCCTACCTTTACATACGTATTTAATCTTCAAGAATCTTGGGAAGTGTTAGTGTCATCATCATCCCCACTTTACAGATGAGGAAACTGAGGCAAACATAGATCACAATTAGACACAGAGCTGACCTCAAACCCAGGCTCCAGGAATCATATTCTTAACTACCACAGAAGTGGATAAAGGAATTTATCTGCTGTATGCACAAGGGGAGAGGTGACTCCTTGAGAATGTGTACCTGCAAATGCCACTACGTTACACATGTTCCTGTACATACGTATTGCTGAGTGTGTGCTCTGCGTACGGACACTATGAGCAGAGGTGCAGGGCTGCGTGCACTTAAATGTCTACGTGTACCACTGAGGGTCCCCTGGAAGTAGAGGGTGATGATTAGGGATATAGGGTCAGAAAGACACAAATTCAGGTCCTGGTTTGCTACTTCCTGGCTGTGTGATCTTTGCCAAATTAGTAAACCTTTCTGAGCCTCAGTCTCCCCTTCCTGATAAGGGAGTAATTAATCGAGATTACCTCTGTAACTGAAGTATTCTTGTTGAAGTGCATACATGAGGTATATGTAGCTTAGCTTAAGGCCCAGCACAGAGAAGGAGGGTCAAAAACCTTGAGCTGTTATTGACCTGGTGGTGGTTGTTTGGCATTCCCCCCGGCTAACACAGTCACCACCCATGGGTGGCCAGGTGGTATCTTTGCCCGCAGAGTATATCAGGAGATCCTCAGTCCAGCTTGGTAAATGGACTTGGATGTGTACGGTTTGTGTGTGTGTGTGTGTGTGTGTGTGTGTGTGTGTGTGTGTCTATGCAATCTGTGGAGTTTGGGGACTGCCTTCAGATGTTCCAGGAGAAGGCAAGGAGCTATCTTTCCTTAGCTGATGCAATTTATGATAGCAAGCATGATGGGAAATGGGGTCAGAGGGGAGACATCTCTGGGGAAAGTTCCCCTCCTTGCCCCACATGTATTGGGGCTATCTTCAGCCTGGCTCCTGTCCTTCAGCTCACACGGTCTCCCAAGACAGAGTCCTACAGCTTCCTCTCTCCTGTCCTAATGCCTCGGCAAGCCCTCCCCAACTGATCTCCAAACCCCAGTAGCATCCAGAGCATCGACCCCACAATTCACAGCTGCTGGTGCACTTGGGAGAATTAGTCTTGTTGAGACTGTAGGTACCACATTTAGCTGTTCTCTAGGGCAGAACCGAAATTGCAGCAAGCAGCCAGGCAGATGGGGAAACTCAGGCAGAGAGCCTAAGTGCCGGAGCCCAAGATCTGAGTCTGAATCCCACCTTGGCCACTTCCGCGCTCTGTGGCCTCAGGAAAGGGACTTAACCTGTAAAATCTGCCTTGCAGGCTAGCATGAGGATGTGTAAGATAAGGAGCAACAAATAGGCTCTGGCACAGTAGGTGCCCACTAAGCGGAAGCTACGAGCTTTACTGAGGGACTAAAGCCACAGGATGTGGGAGGTTAGGTGGCCAGCACTCACGGATGCCCAGGGACCAGTCTGAGACACCTCTACATTTTTCATGTCCCCAGGAAGATGGGTCCAACCTCCAAGCTGGCCTCTGTTAGCCTTCCTCTCAGCCTTAGTTCTTGGGAGAGAAAATGTAGTGAGGTTTTATTAAAGGACTTCTCGCTGCACTGACCAAGTGGCCACAGCTGTGCTCAGACAGGGACGGCTGTCCCGACCGGCTGCCAGACCTGGCCTTTTCCTGAGAAGTCAGCCCTGTTTCTAGGCAGAAGGGGAGCAGGTTCTTATTTAGGAGGCGGGTGGGGAACAGAGAACTTGGAACAGGAAATGGTGGGGAAAACCCGAGGGGCCTGGGCTGGCTGGGAGAGCGCTGAGCACACCCCTGCAGTGCAGCCCGGCAGGCACGCTCCAGCCCATCTTCCTACTCGACATGCCTTCAAGCTGAGATTGCCCCCTGGCAGGGGCAGGACAGCAGCCACCATGCCCACTGTTTGGAGTGGGAAGCCACAAACTGTTGCAGAGGGGCCCTGAGAAAGGAGCCCCCGCACACTGGACGTGCAGGAGAAACCTTCATTCTGGGGGCTCGGGGTGTGATCTTTGGAGCTAAGCCCCCCCATGGAGGAGATGTCTGGGAGCATCCCTAGGTGGCCAGTCCATCGAATGCTGCCTGAGCCTGGTTGCTCATTCTGTGAGGACATCTCCACAGCGCCAGAAGAATATAATTCGGCCAGGCTGACCAAAAGCCCTCTCCAGGAGGCAAAGGCCCAGAAAGAACAGCGATGTCACTTGTCACAGCAGCCAACCCTGCTTGTGGGCCTCACTAAGAACCCGCTTCACAATGGTCCAGGGGCTGAGTGGGGGCAACCTGGCTAGCACCTCCAGCTCAGGGCAGGAAGGGAGACCATCCATCCTAGGTGGGGAAGGGGCTCCCCAGCCCCAAGAGGGAAAAGCTCAAGCCCAGAAGTCAGACCGTCCCTCTTTTCAGGCCAAGTGTAATCTTTGGCTGTTGAGCCAGTTTCAAAGCCCTCTAAAAGGCACTCTAACTGGGGCTTGGCAATGCTGGCATTGGGGGGAAGGATGGAAAGGGTAGAGAGGAAACAGAGACACAGAGTGAAGGAGACAGAGTGGGGGACAGACAGAAGGTGGGGATGGGGCCTTAGCGTCTCCAGGAGGGGGCTGAGCCTGGCCAAAGGCAGCAGGAAGTGACGGGCACTCCCAGGCCACTGCTGTCCCTGGGGTGACCAGGCCACAATGGCCTCCTTAATGAGAGCGGATAATGAGCTCATTAGGGCCAGAGGAGGCCAGCTGCACACAATTAGGATGTTAATAAAAAGTCTTCTGAGGTCACAGCTCAGCCTAGGACAAAACAGCTGGTGGGGGTGGGGGAGGAGGACCCTGCTCCTTCCTCTCCCTCTGAAGTCCCCCCCACTCCGTTCTTCAAGGTATAGTCTTCCATGAGGCCTTCCCTGACTCGCCCCACCCTCATGACCCTGCCCATCCCAGGATTCTGCACACGAACACTTCTTAGTCCCTCTTCCAAGACCTCAGTTTGGATCCTGGCTTCACCATATCCTTGCTGGTGACCTGGAACAGGTTGCTGGGCTCCGTAGAGCCTCATCATACCAGGATAATATGATCTGCCTATAGGGCTGCCTGACATCACGGACATACGGTGTCCTCCATAACCAAATGCCTTCTGAGCACCTGATATGTGCGGGGCATTCCAGGCATGGGGACGCTATAGAGGACACAGTCAGGCTTCAGCCTCTCTTCCCCACCTCCCCCTGCACTGCACACAAGATGGGCTCAAGTACAGCCCTGGTGCTGTAGGAGGGGCCGGGCTCCCACTCAGCAGTCCTGGGCAGTACCCAGGGGGTAACAGGCAGGAAGAGATTCAGAGTTTGGAGTCTGGGAGAGCCGAGCAGCCTTTAGGTTACTTCCAGGGCTTGCCTTTTTCTTCCCCTCTCGTCCAGGTCCTTCGCGGGGTCTGAGACCAGTTAAGGCAGAGCTGAGCACCTGTGGAGTGCTAATCTATGCCTAGACCTAAGTGAAGGGTGTGGGTGTCGAGACAGAGAAGCATGGGGGATGGAGCTAGGAATAGCAGAGGCACAATCCCAGGCCTCAGACACCTGCCTCAGACTCTGGACCCTTTGTCCAGGCATTTCTGCATTCTTCCCTTGCAGTGGTTTGGAGAAGGGGAGGGGGTGAGGATCTGTGAGCCCTGAAGGGGGCGGGGGGCTGCTGAGAAGGGGAAGGGGGCTGAAGGGAGCCTGGCCAGGCACTGGTGACCACGCTGCCCACCTGGCTGCACCACACCTGGCATAGGGCTGGGCCCTAAGGGACTGCTTCTGCCCTGGATCCCTTTCCCGTGACCTTGGGGCAGATGTGAGGTTTCTACCTGAGAGGGACCAGAGACACTGGAAAGGCTGGCTGCCCCTAATTATGCTGTGCCTTTAAGAACAACGAAAGGCGGCCCACCCTCAGCCAGGCCTCCCCTGGTCAGAAGGCTCTGTCACTGAGGCCTCTTGCCAAGACACACTCCAGCTCACAGCATGCGGCCTCCTCCATCCAAAGCAAACAGGAGCAGGCAAGGGCTCCCCCAGTCTTTCCCAGTGCACCCCCTGCCTTCCTGCCCGACCCATTCTTCTTATTCCACCTCTGGCACCTATCCCTGCTCTGTTGTCCATGGCCTCACCTTCCCCCAGATGGGGCTTTCAGGCCACCAGGGCCCCAGAACCTTCCCTGGGCGCCTGAGGCCTGGATTCCAGGACCATCAGCACAGGCTGCTACATCAGTTTGGAAGGCTCCGTGGAGTCCACAGCAAGAAGACAGCGAGAACCGGGCGCTGCCGCCCCTCCCCCAGCCCGGTTCCAGCCTGCTCACCTCACTGGATGGGCCCAGGAGGCTGAGGCACCCAGGAGAAACCCTGACCACCGAACATTCGCTGGCACAGAGGGGGCATATGATAAAAATGACAGACGAGAATCACAGTTTTCAGCAAGGGCTCTAGAGCCAGGTTACCTGGGTTTCAATCCCAGCTCTGCTACTAACCAGCTGTTCGGATTTGGGCAATTGCCTCAATTTCCTCATCTGTAAAATGGACCTAAGGTAGTACTTCTATCTCCCCGTGTTATAGGGAGTAGAGGAGTTAACCTACAAGAAGTGTTCAGGATAGTGCCTGGTTCCTAGCAAGGCTTACCAAAGAGCTATTGTTAAAGCTGAAGTATAAGACACAGGGATTTTTAAGGAAGGAACCACGACCTCAGTGCCCCTCAATAGCTAGTGCTAGGGGTGCACAGGGAGGCAGGTGGGTCTCCGGGGTCTGGAGTCTCAGGGAGAGAGTCTCGTGATGTCACTGTCACTTGGCCCTGACCTCGGCAGGTCTTTTTTTTTTTTTTTTTTTTTTAGTTTGTTTATGAATGTATGTATGTATTTATTTAGAGAAACTGTGCACATGCACAAGAGCAGGGGAGGGGCAGAGAGAGTAGGAGGGAGAGAATCCCAAGCAGGCTCCAGGCTGTCAGCACAGAACCTGACACCGGGCTTGATCTCACAACTGTGAGATCATGTCAGCAGGTCTCTATTGAAAGCTGAATCTGGTTCCGTGCCTGGCATGAGTGTGGGTTGGGGGGGGGGCAGGGTGAAGTAGAGAATACAAGATGGCACAAGGCCCTTCCAGGAACAGCGGAGCAGGGTGACCCAGACAGCCCTGTGGTTGCTACAATGTTTGCTGAAGGAACCACAAACATCAGAGATGAAACTGAGTAGCCAGGGAAGAAGCGAATCTTGGATCGATTCTGGAGGGGCGGGGGAGGGAAGACCCAAACTGGTTGGGGGAACAGGACACAGTGATGGGAGTACTTGTGGCCCAAGCCAGTAATGCACGTGATGTTTCGGATGGGAGCCTTGCCAGGTGAACTTGAGAGGGGTACTCCCCTTCAACGTCACAGGCGAGGTGTGGGCTTCTAAGAGTCACACCAGGAAGGTTAAAGCCTCACAAGGGAATGCCTGAGACAATGCTAAGGATAAGGGGCATTCCCCCGATGCTCCAGGAAGAGCAAAAGAGGTAAGTGGAGAGAGACTGAGAGGGTGCGGTACCGGGAGGCCAACACAAGTCGGGTGGGAGGGTCTGCTGGACTCCTGTCCCCTGCTCAGCATTTTCTAAGGAAGGGCGCCCACCCTGAAAAGTGTTCACCGAGAGGGTGGTGGGCAAATGGACCCAGGTGGGGACAGGGGTAGAGCATTGAGAGGCTGCCCCCCACAAGCTCTCATTACCTGGCGGTGGGAAAAGGTCGGGAGAGCACTTGACACAGAGTCTGCCGGGCCCCCATCCGTAGTCCTGGAAGACGCAGGAAGACAGGCCGACCTGGGAGCAAGGCCAGAGGACACAGCACGGGCAGAAGTGCCAACTTCCAAGGAAGAGAGTGAATTCCAGAGTACATGGGCAACCTCAAGGCGGGTCCTGATTGGACTCCTCGAGGAGAGCCTGCAGGGAGGTTCCGAGCATTCCCAAGGCAGTGCGGAGAAGACACAACAGGAAGGAAGGGGGCCAGACCACACTGGATTCTGATAACGAGTGAACCACTGGCCCGGCGGGTCTGGGATGTGTCATAGCTGAGCCACCCAGGCCTTGGGGCTCTCACGACCCCCCTGGGGGCTGCGTTTCTGCCCTGAGTGATTTGAAGCTGAGAGCTGACCACTTTCAAAGAGAGTGTGATGATTTGCTGGATACAACCCAGAGGTGTTTCTGCCGGGAGCCCGTCCCACCGAATGTTTTAATCAGTCCTGAGACGAAGACAGAGGGGCTGAGCAGGTGGCACCATTTCATTTGCTGAAAGCTGTGCCAGGATCAGGAGCTATCCCCTTCACCCCTCCCACCCACACACAAAGGTCTGAACAGATGGTAATGACAGGTCCACTGTGACAAGAAGAAAAGGGATGAAAATATGAAATAAGAAAAAATATGAAAATATGAAAATAGACCAGAGGACACAGCTTACTACAGTGATCTTATAATGTACTGTGCACACTTTCTGGAGTGAGTGTAGGGTGCTATTCATAACTATACTAAAATATTAGGTGCCAACTGGGAGTGTTCTGGGCAGCCGGGCTGGGCGGGATATCCCTACTTAACAGCGAGGATGAGAAACGTCCTGGAGTCTGGGGGCTCTATGTTCAGAAGTCATTTGCCTCCAGGTCTGTGAAATCTTAGGCTGCATTAGGAAACCCCTGCGCTGGGTGACTTACCCAAGGTGCCAGGCTTAGCACCCAGGTCTGACAGCAACCAAACAGCTCCCTTTAAAAATGACTCCAGCTGTCCGCTCCTTTGCAGAAGAAGACCAACACCCCCTGCTGTATTAGTTCCCCAAATTTCCATGTGACAGATGAGCCAGGGAAACCGGTCCCCTTTATCTGCTTCTTCTGCTTCATTCCATCAGTGTCTACAAATCAGACTCCATTCTTAGGAGTCACAGGCGTGGCTCACTCTCCCTGCTTCTTGCCTTGCGCCCTCCACTCCCACCCCAGAAGGGGGCTATAGGTGGTTTCAGGCCCCATCTCCGGGTTGCCCCTCTCTCACCCTCTCTCTGGGCCCACATGGCAGGGCGAGGCAGGACACTCAGGCTGATAGAGTTTTCTGGCGCAAGATCTTACCCAAGGGCTTTGCCAGGAGAGAGTGACTTTGGATCAGCATTTCTCAACCTCAGATATTTCCACACTAGGCAGGGCTTTTGCCATATCCTTGTACTTATGTATGCTGTGGTTCACTGAGTAAATACGCATTTAAAGCAACTGTCTTTTGACTTCGGGAAAATAATTTGTTTAGGAAACTTCAGATCGCCACCATGAACAAAGAGGACCACCGGCCCCAACCATAAAATTACGGAGAACAAAGCAACATAGTAAATTTGAGCTGTGCTGGGTCTGCAGAGGCTGTGCCTATGCCTGTTCCCTCCCTCTTTGTTACAAAAAGAGATTTACTGGAGAGGAGTCAAAGACAGTGGACCATCAAGCTGAGGCAAATCAGAAGGCTTGGAAGAGGATGGGAACAGGACAAACACTGTTCACCGCGCGTTGCCGCAGTATTTAACACTGCCTCTCTGTACCGCCTGAAGTCAGGCCGTGCACCACGCAGTGGCATGGACACTCATCAACTTAGGGCTACGTTGATATTTGACCATTCAAAATGGCTGAAGGAGGAGGCCGAAGTGTCCTTATTAGTGAGAAGAGAATATTACACAGCAATCTACTAACCAGGGTTCTAGTGAGAAGGCAAAGAGAAAAGAATGGAAAGCAGCCTAAGCAATGTGTCTGTGCCTTATACGTGTGTTTCCAGCCTGGAGAAAAGGGCGGAGGGGATCCTCTGTAACTGCTACCAGTCCCTTGAAACATAAGGAGTTATCTGTGTTTTTTGAACTAGCTTACTTCAGTGCCTCAGAAGTATACATGCAGGAGTTTGTATATTTTTCCCCCTTTTCTCTCTTTGCCAAAAAAGGAGGCTTCTTGGCCCCAGAGCGGAGTTGCTTTTCGCTAAAAGCCTTAGGCTGACAACCATCCCCTCCCTTCCAGCTGAGTTCAGCCCCTCGTCAATTGGGGCAAAAATAAAACGGGGGCAATTTCAACTTTAAAGACCATCTCCATAAACAAAACAAACCCACTCCACAATTTGTCTAGGGCATTCCTCCCTCCAAACCCTCCTTATTTAATTTTTGGGGAATTTTAAATAAAGGCCTTGCAAAATTCTGTACCGCCTGACGTCAACAGCTCTCTGACAACGTGGATTCTTCTACGTTGTGTGGGGAGCAGACACCACCAATACTGATGCTTTTCCAGGCTCCTTTCCCGGCGGGAATTTGGGAGCCTCTGGTGTCACTCTAGGAGACCGTGGGGAAGGAAGGTACCCAGGAGTGTCCCACTGGGGTCCTGTAACTGCATTTCCCAAACCTAAGTCATTAAGAGAGCACCAGACATCCAGTGAAGCCCTCTAGGTGGTACCTCTACTAGTGTTTGCTTTACAAGAAGCACGTAAATACTTTCGTATTTTAAAAAGACATTTTCCTATGCTACACTAAATGGAAAGCCAATACTCCTTGGTGCAAACAGAAGATAACTGGAGAAACCTATACACTGAAACAACAATGCTATAGACTGCTAGTCAGATATTAAGGCAAGCTCTACCGAGACACTAAGGCTGGGGCCAGATTTTTCTAACAAACAGGCCAGCAACATCAGCACATGCTAACACCGAAGTGCCAAACAGAGACTGTGCCCTTGACCCAGCGTGCGGTGGAAGAGAAGTCAAATAACTGTCTCGTGACAGGATTCCATGCCACTTAATCCTGTGTCCACCACACATTTTTACAACCCACTCCTTGGGAAACACTGATGTTGCAAAAGGAGCGTTGGGTTAAGAATATGCACCCCCTTGATTCAAACCCAAGTTTGGCCATTAGTAGGCTTTGAGGTCTTGCGCAAACCATTTACCCTTCTGAAACTCAGTTTCTTCTTTTGAAAAAATGGAAACAAAGCCACCTGGCCTACTTAGCCCTAGAGAGCTACTCTGAAATAACAGATGGGAAAATGCTTTGAAAAGTCTGTGGGCTGTAGGTAGATGGGGGCGGATGGGTTATTCTTCCAAGCAATTTCAGGAGCCTGATGGACTCCCACCCCTGCTCCCCCAGTACAACTCACCGCCCAGACTGGACGGCGGCCCGCCCATGTCTATCGGGGAAGAGAAGAGAAAACGAATACAGCACTCCACAACTTTTTCAGTCAACCTTCTCAATGGCCACATGGATTTCAAAATATTACCCCCATTTTATAGATACGGAAACTGAGGATCAAAATGGCCCCAGACTGGCTACCCAGTGGCAGAGTGGGATCTGAACACAAGCCTTCCATGCAGCCTGGCAGGAAGTGCCCTCTCTGTTGTTTTCGTGTACACCCAGCAGACCCCAAAACTGCTCTCCCAGATCCATCAGTCGCTAAGCCCAGGCCTCATCTTTCAAAGCCACCACTTTTGCCATGTGCCTACAAATCCCTGCCAGTTGTGATTCTGCTCTTCTGCCCCTGTGCTCCCCCGGTACCCCCGACCTCAGGTTTGGGTTGGCCATCTCCCCCAGCGAGACCAAGAGCTCTCTACGGACAAAGGCCAAGGGCTTGCTCATCCTGGCATCCTCTCAAGCCCCTGTCTAGCTCAGTGTTTCAGACAAAGAAGGGACTCAGTAAATAGTTGTTGAAAGTGAAATGCCATGACAAATGAGCTCAAGACTTCCTCCTCTTTCCCTGGCTTCCCCACCCACACACCGAAGTCTCTCCTGCTTCCTTATCCTCAAGTATCTCTCAAAGTCTGGCTCCTGGGGTCAGTGTAGGGTCAGCAGTGGGCTTCTTTCTAGCGCTCATCCCTCTGGCCCGGGGCCTTTTGCCCTGCTGGAGCCCGGGACAGTTACGCAGCCCCTAGGTGGCATCCCTCTTCCAGTCCCCCCAAATTCACGAGGTGCTTCTGACTCATGGCTCACCTAGGAGGATTTGCCCACAGGGACCTGAGACCAGGAGATTTTGGTTGCTTGTTGCATATCTTGCCCAAGATCACCCAGTAAGCTGACCCTCCCACTGGAAGGGCTCCCATGTAATCAGCGTGTACACCTGAATGGGCCATTTTCCTTTGGTCCTCTCCCTTCTCTGGAATGGAAAGGCAAAGCCCAGGGAGGTCCTACAGGACTGGCACCAGGGACAAGCCGACGCCCTGGGTGAGGCTCCAGGAGGAATGCAGAAGCCTTGAGCGGCCCCTCCTCAAACCCATTCAAAGCAGCCCCACTGGCTGGTGCAGGACTCCACTGGGACTCTTGGAGTCATGGCTTCTCATACAGGAAACACAAACAAAGCCCTCCTCCTTGGTGGGCACAATTTGGAGCTTGGGAATGGGCAGCCCCAGAGACCTGCTGTCCCCAACACCCAGAGGGTGAGTGGGGAGAAGGCTATACCAAAAATAGCTTCTCCCCACCATGGTGCCCTACTCAGGGCCCAAAGAACCACAGAGAATTAACCAGAATTCAGCAGAGTGTGCCGGGAAGAAGCTGGCAAATCACCTGAGCTCCCAGGGCCTCAGCCTTCTCATAAATGAAAGTCATGATACCTGTGCTTTATAGGGCAGTGGCAGGAATTACAAGAAGAAAGGTGTTTGGCTCGCTGTCTGATATACAGGAGGTGCTTCGGTGATCCCTTTCTCACCCTTCTTATAGCTTCTGATATTAATAGTCTCTAGAAAGCAGCAAATAGGTTAACTTGAGTCCCAAACACTCTGATCCTGGGATAACCATCCCGAAGGCCCAACCAGGTTTATGGTGATTTAGGAACAGGCTCTTTCTTTCCCTGAGCTTTTCTTGCCCCATTTCCCTTTCTGTCTCTCCTGTCCCTGGGTACCCTCTTGTCTTGCTAGTTCTTAAGAGCTGGTCTGGTAGAGATCCTATTCAAATCCAAGGAGAAGAGGCTACACTCCAAACACATATACCATTAGTCTGGATGCCCCAGAGACTACCCAGGTCCAAGTGTCTCATTGTAGACTCACCACGGTTAGTGATCGATCAGATGGTGTGACTGACACTCTGGTCACCAACCAGTGATGGGGCCCTTCCTACCTTTCCCTGTCAATCTCTGGTGCCTCCTGCTCCAACACCCAAAGACAGTCACCACCATGCCTCATGACACGCCAACGACCACGGTCCCCTCAGCTGCGTCAGAAGCAGGAACTGTCTGCTCCCTCCATTAGACCATCAGCTCCAGGACATGGGGATCAAGTCTTCCTTGTTCAGCTCTGTTGGTTTGCTTGGTTTGATTTTTCCAATCTGCATGAGGGTCGGTCTTTGATCAATATGCCACCATGGTCAGCAGGAATATCCTGGCACCTTGATGGCAGAGAGGGTCGGAAGCTGGGAAGTCACCGACCTAGCTTGCCCTCCATACCGCCTTCTCCCAGTCTCCATGGGGTCACCCGACTAACTTTAGGGTGTCTGGATGGTCCTAAGGTGGGGAGGCCTACTCCAAGTTTAAGTTTGGGGGTTGAGGTGGACGATGAAGATTTCCCTCCTTTAAGTAGGTGTTGGCAGTGACAGGCCCAAGACACCTCAGCTGAGTCTCAACCCTCAGCCACGACAGGCTATAACTTCACTCCCCAGTAAGTGAGCAATATTGTCACCGGGTCCAGCTCCCCAGCTCTGACCTGGCCCTTAGACTAGAATGTGAGTGTCCCACCAAACTGGGCTGTGACTCCATTCAGGCTCCCCAACCCCGAATCCACTTCTAGAATGAAGTTTCCCATCCAAGGGCCCTGAGATGGTGGGACGGCCCCAAGGAGACTGAGAGATGGGGGTACGGAAGGCAGGTTAGGCCCCTGGGGTACAGAATCCTCCTGTCCGCTGCCACAACAGCGCTGACAAGATGTTCTGGCCTCACCCAAAGTGGGGGCCCTTGAAGTCCAAGGAGGTGAGTTTGTGTCTGGCTGTGCCGTGAGGCAAAAGAGTGGGGTTACACACTCATAAGGGAGGTACTGAGGCAGGAGGCCTGGATGCTCACTCTCTCTGTGCAAAGCCTGAGGATGAGGTCAACTTCCTTCCTCTCCTCTAAGGAGCAGTCAGTTAAAATCCTGCTCTGTTGGCAAGGAGGTCTACATGTTGGCCAACCCTGGTTCTGCTCCAGGCACCAGTGACGGGGGAAGCACGCCCCTGACGGTGCCAACACTCCAGGGGGTAGTATTATTTATCCCCAAGTGTGAAGGAGTAGATAGGAGGTGCTGGCCGAGGCAGGAGAGGGGGGTTGAGAAGCAGATCCCCCCAGGGCCGGGTCATGGCTACAAGGGGTGAGGGCCTCATTAGTTTGTTGTCTGCACAGGCTGATCAGGGAAGAAGCTGGCGAATCACCTGCTCCAGTGTGCTAAGCTATTTTCATTACATTCCCACCTGCCCCCTCCTCCTCCCCACGGTGCTCAGGTACATTGCAAACACGAAGAAAATGCCAGCTTGCATATGCAGAAGAGCCAAGTGGGCTAGATAGAGGTGAGGATGCCCTAGGCAGACAAGAAAGACTCTGGGAAAACGTGCTTCTCCGGTTCACCCAAGAAGGGATGGGGGGGCAGTGAACAGGCCAGGCAAACCCCTGTTCCAGTATGGGCAGGGGCTGGGGGAACCCTCCCATGCTGGGCTTTTGAGACCCCTTGCTGCTTTGGATTTTGGCCTCTCTTTATATCCCAGAGCTATTGCTTTCACAGATCTTGTTTAACTTGAGAAGGATGGGGGAGGAGGGGTGAGGAAAACTGCATTCTTCCCCATCAAAGCCAAGAGTCTAAAGTAATACTTCTGGTTGTAACTGATCCCAGCCTGTTTGTGATTACGGCCCCTTGCTCGCTTTCTGGCAGGACGGCCCTGGAACCCTGCAGCCCCGCTGAAGGAGAGAGACACCCCTGCTCACTTGGATAATCCTGTCCTCGTCTGACATGACCAAAAATGTCCGTCAGCCTCTGCTTTCAGCAGCTCTCCAGGGCAACTCTTCAAAACATTTATTTTAAAAAGGGGGGAAAAGCCACCCCCAACCCCAACCATGAAATTCCGTAACACTAATCATATTCCTTCTGTTACCAGCACCATCCTGGAAAACACAGCAGCACCAGCGGTACCCATTGGCTGATGCAAATTGAAGAAGAGAGGGAGGCTCGGGATTGGACCTTCTTCCTCTCTTGCCTACGCCTCTCCCTTTTATTAGGGAACAGAACGAACAAACGAACACACACACACACACACACACACACACACACACACACACACACAAACACACACACGCCCCTTTTGCTGCCATAGCATAGAAATGGCTTAGCAAAGCTCAGGACTATTTCTCAGCTGTTCTTTGTCCAGAAATTTAATCTGCAAAGCATTTGGCCTCACAAAGCCCATTCCAAAGGTGTCCAGGAGCCCACGAGCCCTGTGATCATCATTACAAACCCAGGGATGTTTGCAGCCAGTGACCCATTTGGCTGCTTAGGGAGCTGGCTGAAGGCTTACCAACATGGTCAAATTCCCCTCACCTGCTCCCTCTAAGCTGAAACCGGTTTTCTCTTGGAGCCCCAGGGGTTAGAAGGGACCTTAGGAACTCTGGAAGTACAGAGATGAAAGGCCTGCTTCTTGCCCAGTTTTGGTAAAAGCAGGATGGTCACTGGAGTGGGGTGCTTGGTATCTGGAACAGAACCGTGGCCACTGTCTTTACTCCCGATCACATTTCCATTCTATGAGGGAAGGTGATGCTCAGAGAGGCCACCTGGTTAGTGGGTAACTGAGCTTGGAACCTAGATTGACCTGAGATCCTTTTATATAAAGCCTGGCATTCCTTCCATGAGGGCATAGCACCGCCCTGCCTGTTGAGATGACACCCTAAGCACTGTGCCAAGTGGCAATCCCTTGAGCCAGTGGCTCGAGTGGGTGGCTGGAACTGGCAGAAAGTCCCCGAGAGCACAGGGAGGTCACATGGCCAGGCCAGGACTGGGAGAAGCCTGTAGGACCCGAGACCCAGGCCTTGCTGCGCGTGCATCCCGACCACAGCAGCTCAAACTCCTGTGGTAATCAAAAGACGGTGAGCACGCTGAGCAGAGAGAAGGCTGGGGCCTTGCAAAGGCGCCAGTTAGAAGTACAGAAAACAAACAAAAGAAGACAGAGTGTCCAGAAACACGGGACTGGATGCCTGGCCAACCTCAACAGCGACCTCAACACCTTCCTAGGGAGGTACAAGAGGGGCCGAGGAGGCACAGCCTCTGGTCTGGGGGGAGACCACAGCCAGCCAGTGGAACTGCCCAGAGAAGTGGGGTTGCTAAACGGCAGGGAGTCCATATTTTCAAGGTGAGGCATCTGAAGATGATCTTGCAGGAAGGAAGTCACCATGTTTGAAAAATCAGTCTGTTTGAACATACAGTGTTAAGAGCATGTAGGAAGCACCTCTGAGTCTGGGGCCTGCCTCTAGGCTCCAGCTTTAGCACCAGGCTGAGGGCCCAGGGTCAGGGAGCCTCAGTCAGTCAGCCAGGGGCAAGATGGGGTGTGGCCAGCCTAGAGAGAGGGTGGCAAGACCTCAGTGATGCTGGGAGATGCCAGCGGGCCTCGGAGACAGCCACCTCTACACCAGTGGTCCACAGCTGTGCCACAGCACAGCCATGAATTCGCCACATGACACTGGCGAGGAGCTTCAATTTTCCAGGCTCTGTTCTTCCTCTGACAAAGGAGAGGTTTGGGCAGATCGTCAGAAAGGTCTCCCTCAGCTTGGTGGGAAAGAAAGGGGGAAATCTCTCCTTCACCTGACATTTGGGGCCCTTTGAGGCCCCTGACACACACCCCCAGCCTGTTCCCTGCTGGGTAAAAACTTTCCCATAGGCAGCCTCAGACACGGCAGCCAGATTATGTTTGTTTGTGTCCACCCTCTGCGCCCTGGAAGGTGTCATTCTGACTCAACTCGGCTTGGAGCCCCCTCTTCCTTCAGCAACTTGCTCAAGGCCCATCTTCTCCAGAAGACTGCCCTGACCAGGCACTGTCCCATCTCTGAACCCAACAGTGTTCATGAAGACCCACAGCCTTCTGGTCCTGCCCTCCCTGTCCTCTCCATGACACCACAGAACCCCAGCTACACTGTGCTTTCTGCCTCGCATTTAGCAGGTACACTGTGAAAATGATTGACTCACTGCATCTGGGCCTTTATCTTGCAGGCAAGAGGGATCCCTAGAACACCATCCCCTCAGTGACAGGAAGATAGGGACAGCTGCTTCTTGTCAAATGCTACACCCCAGTGCTGGGCACATAGTAGGTACGTTATTTGGCGACTGAATAAGCAAACCACAGCGTATGGAAGCATTTCCTGCATGTAGGATGTCACTCAAATAGGGCTGAGATTAAAGATGTCGTGGGAGGGGGAGAAGGAGGCAGAGGCAGCTCTTCTTTGGGTCTGGTGAGGTTAAGGGGAGGGGGCAGGACATTGTTTATTTGGACAAAGAAGAACGCAGAGAGGGCTGGGGTCCTGCCCAGCACTGCCTGCACACCCTCAGCCCTGCCCACCATGGCCCTGGTGAGCAGATCTCTGGGGAAATCACAAATGCCCCTAACTCATCTACCCATCCAGTTCAGCCCCGGCCCATGGACCTGGCTGAGCCAAACAATGGAGCATGCACATGACTCTTCTGCAAGAAACTTCCCTTTGGACTACTTTTCTCTTATCCCAGACAGGGCTTCAGCAGGACTGATTTCTGTTCCCCTGCTCTCTGTGGCCTGGGGAACTCACACAGCAGAGCACTCAGGGGCATGGCTCTCTCCAGAAGTAAAATCTACAAGGAAGAGAAATGCAAACATCCAGATTTCCAAACAGTGGATAAATGGCATGTGTTGGAAGTCCACACCCCCACCTTCCAGCTGTGCAACCTTGGGGCGAGTCACTTAACCTCTCTGGGCTTCAATTTCCACCTCTGAGAAGCACAATGCCAGCATTTGCCCTTTGTCTTACTAATATGTTTTATAAACTGCATGGTTTATGGGGCACCTGGGTGGTTCAGTTGGTTAAGTGTCCGACTTCGGCTCAGGTCACGATCTCGCGCTTCAGGAGTTTGAGCCCCGCATTTGGCCCTGTGCTGACAGCTGGGAGCCTGGAGCCTGCTTCGGATTCTGTGTCTCCCTCTCTCTCTCTCTGCCCCTTTCCCACCCATGCTCTCTCAAAAATAAGTAAACATTAAAAAAATAAAATAAAATAAACCCACAAGGTTCTGGGGCATGGTGATTCAAGGGCCACTCATGGCAATGTTGATGGGCCAGGTGTAACAGAAGAGAGAGATCTGCACACCAATCTCAAAAACCTACTCGTGGCTCGCTCACTTTATGGCCAGTCCTTGGCAGACGCTTTCTCTTAGTTTGGCTTTCGCTCACCTCCCATGGAGCCTGGGCCACTTCCCCACAATTCAGTCCAATAAAAGCTTAAGGGAGGCAAATATATTTTAGCATGAGCCTAAAAAGCACATGCCTAAGAAGGGAAATGTGAAGTGGAGGCTGAGACGATTAAATGAAACAAACAAGCAAAAATCCCCCCAAAATTCCATAAAGCACATTTTAAACATAGGTAGAAGTGAAGCTGGGGCTTCCATGAGCCACGAGCTGCTCTCCACTTAGTCCCAGGGGACACTGGCTCCCACCAAGCATCACAGGGTGACTAGCTAAACTGGGTCACCCTGGCTTTCCTGTGAGGAGACCAGGGAGTGCAGGCCAGCACTGGGAGCCCAGAGGGTGAGGTTACGGAATCTGAAAAGATGCTGATAGAGAGGAGGGCGGTAAACCCCACTACCACGAGTGATTAGTGAAAACCCAACTGCTGAGAATGTAGTATCACACAGCCACGGGTTCATCTGGGGGGAAGAAACAAGGGGCAATTACTCAGCCCAAATTCCCTGAGGTCCTGACAAATTATACTCCCCAGAAAGTGCCACAATGGCAGGGTGGAAATCTGTTATGTAAGAGCGGAGGGAATGCTGTGTGGGGAACTCTCTCCCTGTGCTTCAGCCGTGCGGTGAGACCTGTCGCTCGTACTGGCGAAAGGTCCTGCATGAGTGTGCGCGTTGGGAACGGGCAGGGGGTGTCCAGTGGTGCCCGCTCCCTGGGCACCTGGGCCAGGGTATATCCGGGGAGGGGAGTGGGGTCGCCTGGTGGCTACACTGCAAGACTCCTACCAGGTACGCGGTGGCTGTTGTATGTAGAATGCGCCCTGCCGTGGTACCACCTGGCCTCTCCCCCTTCTCTGCCCTCACTCGCCACCGTGCTCCCCAAACCAATCTGGTTTTTTCTCTGCCCACCGAGCTCCACGCATTCTCAGCACAGAAGGCCTTCAGGGGGGCCTTCCCTGGCCACATGATTACCCACTCTCGTCGTTTATTCACGTGAGGGTCACAGTGCCCTATTTCCTGTGTTGTGCTTTTCAAAATCTCCAGTTATTTTCCTGGTTTACTTGTGACCGTCTCACCACTACACGGCAGCCCCCGTGAGGGTGGGACCATGTGGGCCTCCTTCACCTCTGGGCCGCAGCCTGGCACCTGGTCAAATAATAGGGGTTTAGTGACGACGGCTCGCGTGAAGATGGGCCTTGCTGGGGCCTGGGCAGTGTGTGGTTTAAGTATTCCCTTGGTGTTCAAACCCAGAAAAGCAGCATTTTGGAGATGCCCGTGCAAACTCAGTGCAAACCTGTGTGCCCCCCAAAAGGGAAGGCAGGCAGCCAAGCTGTGCTGCCCCGGGGCTGAGAGGAGCAGCTGGTGTCACACTGGCACGTCAGCTGGATTTCCAAGGTCACCACCAAAACACATCTTTTGCTCAGAAATGACTATTCCAGGGTGATGGCCTCAGAGGAGTTTGGGACACGACAGGTCCACAGAGCCAATGTGAGGTCGGAGTGACCAGCCACCCTACTCGTCCTGCCTGAACAGGCGGAGGCAAGACAAGAGAGTACCCTGGTGGCTACTGTTCCACCCAGCCGTCTGGCAGCTGGCTCCAGCCGGGTGGCTGGCAGTGCTCAGTGCTGACAAGCCCTGGGACGCCTCCCGGACAACAGCTCACTCGAGGGAAGAGCGACTTCCGGTTCCCAGACACACCTTCCCCTGCCACCTTCCTCCCCACAGCTGGGACTGCTTGCCTCAAGTGCCACATCCTCACGTCCCTCTCCTGTTCACCTGTTCCCATGGCCCCATCCTTCCTCCCCCTCCACTGCCGCCCAGCTTCCACTTTCTTCATCAGGACGCACCCGCCGGAGGTGGCCCCACCAGGCGCACCCCTCCACCCCTTCATGTGGACCTAGAGTTCCTTTGCATCTCTGCCTACCTAACCTCCTTCTAAGGCCCAGCGCGATGCCTCCAATTCCTCCAGGCAGCCTTCCTTGACTCTGCTAGTCTCCTACCACCCCCAGTGCTTCAGCTCTGCACCATGCAACAGGGTCACTGCGGGACAGCCAGCATGAGGATGTCATGGGTGAGCCACTCCTCTTCCCTCAGCCTTGCTCGAAGCTTGTGGCCCTGTGAGGGTATGGTCTCTGGGTCACCAATGGGAACTTACTTTTTTCTCCAACTCCTTTCCTGTCACAGACTGGGGCAAGGACAGCTACCCAAGCCAGGGCTCCAAAGTTGCGACTCTGGTCTCCAACATGGTTTCTGGCCTTTGCTACCCTGCAGCAAGCTCCCTGCTTGCCCTACCCACCTTGCAAACCATCAGGGCTGAGGGAATCCTTAACACTACTGAGTGCAATCCATTCTCTGGCCAGGCAGGGAAATGGAGGCCATAGAGGAAAACTGGCCCGGTGTGGGTGCCAAGATCAATCTGTGGCATAGCTGCCCTAGTCCAGCAGTCTTCCTGGCGACCAGCACGTCCTGAGCACTTCCTGTGTGCCAGGCCCTGTACTAAGCACGGAATTCCTTTCAAATCAGCATACATTGACCCTATAGCTGTGGGTACAATTATGCCCATTTTAAAGGCAAGGAAACTGATGCTCAGGAGACCCAAGTAACTTTCCCAGACTCATCACCAGCAAGTACCAAGTGAAGATGAAAACCAGGCTTGTCTAAGTTGAAGCCATATCTTACGTTGCTAGGCTGTCCTGCAATCCCATTCTCAAAACAATCTCTAGTCTGCAGTATATAAAGCTGTGTTGAGGGGGCCCAAGGAAGAATTAGGATGCTAGCTTTTGCTCCTGGATCTATGCTCTGTGGCCCTTTCCCTCGCAGGCAAAGCGGACGACACCTGCCTGCCAGAGATAGTCTGCAATGCAGACTGCGATTAACCTGCCTTTCTAGAAACAGCCTATCGTATCTTTATTGGGTTATCTCTTTTGTAGGGTAGCGTGGCAATCTGAACTAGCAGTCAGGTGGTTTCTTAGTAAGCACATAATCTAAGCAGAAGGCATAGAAGATACATAAGAGAAGTCCACTGAAGACACCGTAAACTCTGTGAAGCCACCCCAGCCTGACAATACAGTCCACCCCTTAAGTACCCAGAATGCTCACATCGATTAGAGTCTAAGCTTCATAAAGGCAGGAACCTTATGGGTACGCACCAAACTAGCATGGGGCCTGGGATAAAGGAGGTATTCAAGAATTGTGAAATAAACGAATGAGTGAATAAATGAACACTATGTAGATTCTCCCTTATAAGAAGCTCACTTAGAACCAGTTATAACAATGTTCAAGAAGAAACAGCTAAATAACAGAAGAGATACAACCTCAGTGTTAGAAAGAAATTCTAACTCACAAAATATATGGCTGAAGAATGCAGTATCTCTGTCGATACAAAACCATCATATGACACAAAAATCTGAAAGCTTATCAGTCTTATTAATAAATATATTTAGCAAATAATAAATGGTTATACTTTATTAACCCCCTCCCCCAAAAGCCCACGCAGTGTTTATCACTGCCCCCTTCTACTCATGAGGAAACAAAGTGATTCCTATTTACATCACAAAGTTAGGGTAATATTCGATCTTCAACCTACTATTCAGATTCCTGATTCTTTGTTTCTCCACCACACACACAGCTGCTGAACAAGTAAATAGTTTGCAGCCCAACATGTTTTAGGGTACTTTACCCCTCTGCATGTCCTTTCTTTAAAAGCTGCTCTCCACCAGCCACTGCTGAGGAGGCTGGTGAGGTAGCCAGGTTTATACCCCATGACACTTCTGGACACAGCTGATTGGCCTGGGGCTGGCCACCTCATGGAAGGTCTGCTGATTGGCTGGCCAGTAACCAATCAGATTCAGATTCAAACTTGAAATTTTGAACTCCGAGAACCAGGAGCCACAGTCCATTGGTGGCAGTTGTCTCAACTGAAAAGCCATGCAGTCTGGTCCTGACAGAGCAATAGCCGGTGAACAGGCTGCTGTTATGAGTGAACAGGAAGGGAATGGAGGTTGGTCTGCAGTGAGAAGACTGCAGGGGGGCTTTAAATCTATATGGTACACCCAAGAGAGAGACAGAGAGATGATCTGGCTTGTGCCGACTTTCTGGTTCCCAGCTCCTGTGAGGCTGGGATGCCCCTCACATCCTTGGGTTCAGGGACATTTCCCTGCATCCTTTCAGTAGTCTCTTGAGCAAGTCTGAGTGGATTTCTGTCCTCTGCTCACTACTCAGTTGGTACCAAAGCATTGATTTTGGAGGAGACTGAGATGTGCAGACTCCCCAAGGCTCAGTTTTGTCACCTGTACAATTTCTCACCTGGGTGGACCAGCAGAGCTCAAAATTCCTTGCCAGCATGATTTGATGCTAGTCCTATAGCTATGTGCCCCTGAGGAAGTGTGAGAACTCCCAGGGTTATCATGCTGATACCAGGAAAGAAACGAAGACTCAGAGAAGAAAAGGTGAGGCAGGAAAACAATGAGCCATCTATTGACTCATATCCTCACATCCTCCCCCGACCTTTATTCCTAAGAAGGAGGAAGCAATCCTGGCAAGTTGGAGATCAGCAACCAGAGCAACGGAGACCTTGCCATCACCACTCTACAAGATATCCCACCAGATTATAGCTGCATGAAGGTGAAGCCAGTGTGGTCTTTGGGGCACAAGAATGTCCTACAAAGGAGGCATCTCAGGGGATGCTGTGTATGTGAAGGGTAGAGGGTGGAGGGGTTCCCAAGGACAAGACAACAGCAGCTGTTGCACACCTTGCTTGTTGTCAAAGCAAGCAAAGCTGTTGAATCTTTCTGAGAGATTTGTCCCTGTTTATCAAAGGAGAAAAAGAGTCCTTTCTGGCTGGGCCCCAGGCCCACTGCTTGATCAAAAAGGCTTTCCCTGAAGCCACCCACTTTGGGTGTTCTTGACTTCTGCCCACCTACATTCCCTGGAATAGGCTTGTCCTCGGTGCAGTGGGCACCCTCCTCAGATCCTCTCAGCTGGCGCTTGCCCCCAAGTTCAAAGGAACAATTAACAACACGAGTTCCCACTACCTATGATCACCATGTTGGAAGGTGGGACACAGAGTCCTCCTCCTTCAAAGATGTTACAGGGAGACCTGTGGTCATCTCAACCAGCCCCTGTCTCTCCCCCAACATGCAACGCCACCAGCTCCTGGTGATCCTACCCGGGATGGGACGGTTCTCACCCTCCTCCTACGTCCTCTGTAGAGGGCAGAGATCCCAGCTGTTGGACTCGAAGAAAATGACTTAACCTCTTAGCCTGTTACTTCAGCCACAAAATTGTTAAAGGGCCTTCTACCGCATAGGGTCATTCCCTGATTCTGGTAAAATGATACTCATGAAATGGCCCCTGGCGTTTACTTTTTACTGACTCTGAATTGCCTTCCAGACACATCTCTCTCTAGACCAAGGAGATTACATCCCCCAAAGCTGGGGGCTGGCACAACGATACCCCAAATCACTTGGTGGCTATGGTCCCAGCCAGAGGGCTTGGATGAACAGGCAGAGCCAAAGGCTGGTGGACCCCGCTACGAACACTCTACTCGAGGAACTTCCAGCCAAGAGAGAAGGGGACACAGGCAGAGTCCTGGCTCTTGGTGGGCAAAGCAAGGCCCTGGGCAGGGGGGCAGGGGGGAATGGTGCTAACTGGGGCTGCTGCCCCAACCACTGGAGTGGAAATGCCTCAACACGCCCACTGTGTCCCAAGGTCAGAGGCATAACAATTGGGTCTCTGTTACAGAGTTCAAAAGCCTCACTCACCACTCCTCCCAAAGCCAGCTTACAGGATGCACAACACGCCTCCCCTCCCCCACCTCAGCCACCCAGCTTCCTTGAAGTGGGACACCACTGTCCCAAGGATCTGCAGTTTGGTCCTTCTGCTTTCTCCTCTCCACCCACTTAGATTCTCTAGTTAAACTGGTTGTACACTCCAGGCCTCCTGGTTTCTGACAGCAATGGACAGTGTGGGTTTGCATGGTGGACAGAGCACTCCAAGGTCCCTGTGCAGACATCTGCTGCTAAGCAGTGATCTCCACCAAGAATAAAGACACAAAAGTCCTAGAGAAGTCAAAAAGCCACCTCAAGGGAGGCTCTCTACCAGACACCTAGGGCCCTACAGAGTCTCCCAGCCACAGAGTTCAGACCTGGGAGAGGGCTCAGGGAGGTCATTACTCCAGTTCCTGTTTCCAAACAGCCACCAAATTATCTCCATTTTACGGAAGGGATAACTGAGGCCCAGAGGAATTAAGGGATCTGAAGCTACCCAGCCTCAGCCACTGGTGGGGCAGAATCCTGCTTCTAGGGCCAGCAGCTCCCTCAGAGCGGGTATGTGTCAGATTGGACTGCTCTGGGGAGTCAGGCTGCTGGAGCCCCCCTCACACAGCCATCGGGGACTCCTCAGAAGAGGAGGTGCCTCTACACTTTTTCCAGGTGTGCTCTCCCCCACGGCTAGGCAGGGCTTCTAAGCATTCCTAGGGTCCTGAGTGTGGGATGGGAAGGTAGAGGGAGGATGTCTGCCCCTGGGAATCAGTCTCGAGCGTGTGGACTTCCTTTTGGGTGGGGGTCTTCCCCATCCTGGCCAGTGGCTGGTGTGCAGAAACATGGGGGCTCACTCCTCCTGCTGGGCTATATAGCCGTACTGGTGACACAGGCAGGTGAAATGGCACAAGGCTCCCTAAGCCAGAACTCTATTTCTGAGCAGCCCTGACCCTATGTAGAGAAGTGGGCCCATTTTTCCCCTTGGAGCAAGCTCCAGAAACATCTGTCTCAGCTGCTGCCTCCAATTCTACCATCAGAGATCCCTTCCTTTGGCTCTTGAGGTACTCAGGGTTTCCAGAGCCAGGCCCCTGTGACAATGCCTGCTTCCCTGGGGCAGGCATGGGAAGTGGGGCTGGGGAGGTAGGCCTGGTACTGTGACAAAGGCTGAAGACAAAACCTATGCAGGAAAGAGACCAGTGTGGGCACCTGGGGGTGAAAGGCTCACGCCTTAAGCTAGGGGTGTAGCTCCACGGGGTGGGGAATGCCACTGCCAACCACCTTGCCAATGACACCAGGTACAATGACAAAGCCTGACCTCTCTGAAGGGTCTGTGAAGACCCCAGACCCAGGAGGGCCAGGAGTCAGACCTGTGCTAGTATCACAGGTCTGTTCTCAAGGGAGCACAGTTCCTGAGCCTCCTGCAGCAGGAAGCTGAGCTCACCTCCCCCAGGAGGCCTGCTGGGATTTCCTCAGCATCTCTACAGCTACTTGCTGCCCATAGGCATAGGAATCGGGGGCCTGGGAATGCCCCCATTCTGTTCTGCTTTTGCCCTGAGGTTACTCACTAACTCACTTCCCCACAGTCCATCTGTGCCTCAGTTACTCTGTCTACAGAGTGAGTACAGTCACCTTTTGGTCGACCTTCCTTTCAGGGTTTAAAATATTGGAAGGGAAGGGAGTAGGACAGGAAAAGGAAAACAGGCCCCTCCCCTCTGGGAGTGTCCAAATACAGCCCAAAGAGGATCCTGTGCAAGGGACCTTCCCTGGCAGCTAACTGAAACCAAAACAAAACACCCTAGGAACCAACTGGAGCCCCAGCAGGATATGGGGAAACCGCTAATGGATGTCCCGGCCCTGCCCCTCAGACAGACCCAGGCCCTCTCTTTTTCCACCTGCAGAGATGTCTGCTGCCAAGGGCACCAAGGCACTTGTGTTCACCTGGTGAGAACCGTGCAACCAGGGGCCCCAGATAGCCATTGGCAGGGCCTGGACGAGACAAAGCCTCAGCTTGCAAGGACAGGGCAACTGCTGTGGGACCCTCCCTGGCTCCCTTATCCCCTTGCCTGGGCCCTCTTCCCAGGTCCTGGCAGCCTTCAGCTCTGCACGGGCAGTCAGCTCCCCACCCGGACACTAGCCAACCCCCACAGGCCTGGCCTTTCCTCAGACAAGGCGCCAGGGGCCCAAGAACCCTGGCCCCTACAGTGACGTCGTGGCCTGCCTTCCCCACCAGAGAGTCAGCGGCCACAGAGCCCAGTCTTTTTGCCTGGACCCTGGCTTGGACGATGGTGCCAACAGGGGACACTGCCCTAAGGTGCCCCCGAGCTGGGAGCTACCTTCCCTGTGGCCTCAGTGGGCACGGGGACCCTGAACAGAGGCTGGGAACCTTGCACCGGCGGCTGCCACCCTGCCCTTGCATGCACACAAGCCGGTTAATTTCCCCGAGCTGGAGAGACATTCTTCCACCACAAGGCAAAGTGCTGGCCTGCAGCCCAAACCAACAGGGGAAACTTCAGCCTCCTCGGCCCTCTCCCCACCAGATGGAAATAACGTACAGCTGCAGAGGTGGGGGAGGAGGTAGGGAACAAAACCAGCCAACCGTCAGTCCGTCTGTCTGTCTGTCTGTCTGTCCGTCCGACCGTCCCGGGAGCCAGCGCGGCCGTCTGGGCACTCACCGCTCTCGTTCTTCTCGATGACATCCACCACCTCCCCGGCCTGCAGGCTCAGCTCCGAGTTCTCCTGCTTCTTATAGTTGGACACCACCACGTACTGTTCCAGGATCATGGGCTCGGCGTTGGTGTCGGCACCTGGCGAGGGCAGAAAGCACGCGGTGAGCCAGCGGCCGGCCATGGCCCCGCGGCCGGGGCGCCCCCTGTCCATCGGCCTCGGGGGAGGCTGTTCCGTCGCCAGCGCCGCTGCCACTCCGAGGGGCCGCCCGCAGCCAGGGCTCGCAGCTCTCCGGGCCCCAAGGACAGGCCATATAGCAAGGCCCCACACCGGCCCGCTGCGCCGCGGGGACCGGGGGACATGGGGAGCCGGGCCGGAGTGGGGGGGAGGGACAGCCGGGGACGAGCGGAGGCCCTGGAAACTCAGAGGAAGAGCCTGCCGCTGCGATGAGTCAGTCACAGCCCGGCACGAGCAAGCAGCAGGAGAGGCCTGGTGCGGACGTGGTCTCCCCAGACCCCTTGGCCGGCAGGGGCGGGACGGGAGGGCCGCCCATGAGGGCTGAGGCCGAGCCGAGCAGAGCGAGAAAGGCAAGGCAAGGCAAGGAGGAGGGCTCGTGCCTCTCCCCCAGCCCCTGTGAACCCAGAGAAAAAGAGAGGCAGCAGTCCTCCCCTCGGGAGGGAGAGGGAGCGAGCAGGAGAGAAGTCTCCACAGCCCGGGCCCAGGCGAGAAGTCAAGAGGGTTTGAGGCCGCCAATCACTGGGGTTTACTCGCAACCCTTAAATAGAAACACATGAGACCCATCGAATGAGGAGCCAGGGGTGGAGGCAGGGGAGGGGGAGGAGGGCCGAGACTGTTTACTTGAAACCCAAGAAGAAAGTCCCAGCGCCAGCAGCCGGTGAGCCCAGCCCGCCCCCTGCCAGCTTTTCCTCAAGTTCGCTCCGTCTGCCCCTCAGCTCACCAAGGCGCTGCCACAGAGCCCAAGGGCCTGGTGCAGACAGACCAGTCTTAGGCCTGCTTCACTCCGGCCACATGCAGACTGATTCAGTCTCCCTCTGTCTTTTAGGGCTGGGCCTTGTGGTCAGGCTCCAGGAAGCCTCCAGCCACCCTTTCTGGCAGTTGAGGGGGTCAAAAGGTGGGGCTCTGCAAAAGGAGGGCAGGCGGGCTGGAGCTCCCAGGAGCAAGCAACTTCTCTGTCCCTCTCAGCCAGCGGACCAGTGCAATATTCATTAAGCAAGCACCAGGCTGAAAGGTGGACAGACTGGGTGCCCGTCTTGGCTTCCTGGCTGTGTGGCAGTGGACATGCTGCTTAAACCTCTCCATGTCTCACTATTTCCATCACCACTACTAGGGGTGGAGGTGCAGACGAAACGCCTAAAACAGGACCTGCCCTGCCAGGAGCTGAGAGGATCCACAAACCAGAGACCTATTGGTTACCTCCTACAGGAAGCCTTCCCAGACCACCCCCAGCCCAAAGGGAATGTCTAGCACACTTTAACTATGTGTCTACCATCCTATATACCTGCCAATCTCCTGGAAGGCTGGGGAATTCACACCACCTGCAAGGCTACAGTAATGGCTGAGCGTCCCTGGGTTCCATATGGTTCCCTGATGCTTTAGCCTATAGCCACATTCGTTACACACCTGAGTCTAACTTGGCAAACGTTCTGTGTCAGGCATGGACACTGTCCCATTTTATCCTTTTCACCTTCCCATTTCACAAAAGACAACCCAGTGGCCCAGAGAGGACAAGACACTTGCCTTAGCTCACACAGCTGCCATGGAGAGAACCAAACAGTGTTTCAGGTTCAAGCCCATCTCTCTTTCCATTACAGAATGGCCGCTGATTTCCATTTCTAGACACCCATTCTTCTAACACAATGATCCTCAACTTGGCCCCACAAAATCACCCGGGGAGCTTTTAAAGAATACTGATGCCTGGGTCTCACTTCCAGAGGTCCAGCTTTAATTGGTCTGGGGTATTTTTTAGAACCCCCTCCTCTCCCATGGTTCCCGTGCACGGCCAGGGGAGAGAAGCACTGCTTAGACCTTTGGGTCTTTCTATGAAGAAGGCTCCATCCAACCCAGGGCGGGGAGCAATGGAAGGAAAGAAACCCACTACCCCTGGTGGTTTCCTCCCATAGGGTGTGGGCCCTACAGCCCCAGCTCGGCCCTTTGGAGACCAGGAAGGGACCCTGTCCTGCCACATGGATGTGCACACGCACAGCTCCACTAAAGCCAGGATTGTATTTCAGGCAGAAATGCGACCAACAGCTGGGCAGCAGGGCCAACCCATTCTGCACTCAGATGGGGCCAGCCTTTGAGCCTGTCCCTGCCCACCAGGCATGGTGCTGACAGAGGCTCCCTCCCACTGTGCCCCTGGGGGGACACCAGTGCCCCTGTGGCCAAGAGCACTTCTTCAGTGCACCCAACACAAAAAGGGCCAGCCCCTGCCCTGTGAGACACAGGGGCTCCCCTTCCAGTTTCTGGGAAAGAAAAACTCCCGATACAAACAGAAAAGAGGAGCTCCCAGAGGCTTAGAGAGCTTCCAAATCCCAAGAGCCCAGATTATACTGACAATTAACAGCAGGCCCTCAGTGCTCACTCACGGTCAGCACTATGCCAAGCACCTGACTGCATCATTTTGCCCTCTCACTGGATCCTCACAACAACCCTATGTGGTAGGATCTGTCAAAGACCCATTTTACACATAGGCAGACTGAGGCTCATGAAGGTAAGCAATTTTCCTGAGGTCACACAGTTGGGACTTGAACCCAAGCTCACCAGACACGGTCTCTTGTGTTCTGAACTTCTCTACCATTTGCCACCTACAGACAGCCACTGATCCTCGGTTTCCAAAGGGACCCTGCCTCACCCTATCTTCACACACCTGGCACAAGGTTGGTGTTTAATGGAGACTGGAGTGTGGGTTCCTCGTTGACTGCTGCTACATCTGTTGGGCAGACCACAGGGTCCATTAGGTAGCAGGCATTCAGCAAGTGTTTGCAAAATGAATGAATGAAATGAACAAATGGGCGGAGATAGGAACAGAGTGATTTAGTGGTTTGTTTTGAGCCAATACAGATAAACCAGGCAAGGCCTCACCTCTGAAATTCAGGGAACCTAGACAACTATGTAAAGGAAAAAGGGGAGATGGGGAAACAGAGGACAGAGGAGCAAGGAGTGACGAGCTTGTGGCCAGAAGCTGCTAGAGAGGACAAGCAGGGGTGATGGGGAATGGAGAGACTTCAGCTTATTTTAATCCAAGCCAAGGAAATCTGAGGCAAGATTTCAAAGAGGGGAAAAATTCCGCCCCCCTCCCCCCAACCCCTTGGAAAATTGGCCTAAGCTTTCTGAAGACTGACATTTTGGGACACAGGTAGAAAAGTTAAGAGAATGTTCTCCAGGGTTTCCAGAGCACAAGAAGACAGGCGATGGCACTTCCTGGAAGCTAGTCCAAAGGCTGTGGGATGGACAGATGGACACACAGACACTCTGTGCTCCTGGCTGCTCTCCCCTCCCCCAGCACATGCAGGCTCCCAGCTCACTCTGGCATCTGCCTCTTAGGGTGTTGCCTGCCCAGGGCTGCCTGGGCAGGCATGAGCTGGGAGCAGGTATCCAGATGAGAAACCGCTCGGCAGGCGGGCCGGTGGGTGATGTCATCCCACAAAGGCTGCTTTGGATCCCCTCCCAGCCAAGGCCTGGAAAATTGGGGGCTGGAGAAGTCGGCCCAAAGGAGGAGGAAGGGCAGGGGCAGTGGATGGAGCCTCTGGTCTTTAGATGGGAAGGGTTTGACAGAAGCATGGTGAAGGGGTGTACTTCTTCTTCTAGAGAGAGACCCTTTCCCAGGTTGGAAGGGGACTTTGCAACAGTCTCATCCAGGGATGGGCCCCTTGTTATTCAGAGCCCCTAGCTGGATCTGCCAGGGCTCTGGCAGTTCCCTGGAGCCCTGCCCCACACCTGCATTCCTCCTACTACCACCTGGATGGACCCTGGCTCTTGCCTGATCCTCGCTGCCAACTTAAACTTCTAAATGAGGCTTTTGCCAAGTCAGTCCTCTGCTCCAACACCTTCAATGGGTCCCTGTTGCCTCCAGAATAAAGGCCAAATTCAAGCTCAGTCTTTCTGACAATTTGAGTCCCCCAAGTTCCCTGACACATAGCTGCCCCCCCGCCCCGGGCCATCCCAGGCAACATTCATGATTCAATACACATGTACTGAGGCACTGTGTGCCCACCACACTGTTTTATGTAGGTTTTTACTTCCAAGCCTTTGCCTTAGCTGTTCTCCCTGCCTGGAATGCCTTCCCTTCTTCTACCAACTCCAATTCTACCTAACCATCTCTGACCCTCCAGGAGTCACCTGATTTTTCCAGCCGCAGGGTTCACTCCTGTCCTCTGCTGGATTTCTTGTGGGGCACTGTGCCCCAATCAGACTGTGTGCTTTAGACCAGAGTCTCCCTGATGAGAGTACATGCCCAGGACTGGCACTGGCCTCAACTGCCTGAAATTCATGATGTGAAAGCATAAAATTCGAGTCTGAGATCCAGTCCTGCTTTGCCCTTACTAGCTCTGTGACCCTGGGGAAGACACTTAACCTCTCTGAGCTTTAGCTTCCTCATTTGTAAACAGGTACAGTACAAGTACCTACCTCAATGGGGTGTTCTGCGCATGGAATGAGGTGACAAGATTAATGTCCTAAGTAAACTACAGACAGTGTTTATAAAACAAACAGGAAATGGGATATTTGGGGGGAAGCGGGACGGTTTCAGATTCCCCTGCAGCCTCAGAACCAGCAGGCAGCTCAGGGCAAGGGCCACACGTGCCAGGAAAAGGGTGGCTGCGGTTGTGTCTCTGAAACATGCCTCTGTCCAACCCCACCTCCAGGCAAGCACTGTTTACTTGCCAGCTAGAGACCAGGTCTGAGCCCCCTGGCCCCACTCTGGGGGAGATGCCAGGCTATGCAGCTTGAGGACTCTTACCTACAAGGATCCCCCACATCTGCCCCTTACTGTCTCATGCACTCTCTGACATTCCAGATGGGGAAACCAAGGCCCAGAGAAAGCTGGCAACTTGCCCAAGACTCCAGCCCTGAACTCCCAGCCTGGCTGGTTTTTCCCAGCCCACACTGCTTCCCCTCAGCTTCTCACTCCAAACAGCTGGGCTCATCCTGAGAAGCCTAGCCCTGTGATAGCCCCCACCCCAGGCTTCCCATGTTGTCCTTGACCCGCTTCCCCCCCCCCCCCCCCCCCCCCCCCCGCCCGCCCCGACGAAACCCTGGCATCCTACCAAAGGTCTCTCTAGCCCCTCACAACGGGTTCCTCCCAGGCTGGACTCAGCCTGCCGGCTCCTCCATAGGCCCCTGGGCGGCCAGGCTATACGTTTCATGAATAAAATGTATAGTTGTGGGCCAAGTGGGTTCTGGCTCACTGGCTCGTGGAGAGGGGAAAAAGGGACAGAAGCCCAGTGATTAGTCAGGCCCAGGCCCTCGTCACAGACAACACTAGAAGGATGGCTGCGAGGAGCGTGGGTCAGGGAAGGGGTCCTCCTGCCTGTTGCCTTTCTCCTCTGGGCCCCTCCCAAAACGTCGACCCCCCATGTTTTTACCCACAGCTGTGGTGGGGTGGGGCCAAGCCTCTGGCTGACTAACAGTGGGGGCTGGCCCAGCCCCTGTGACCTCTGACCCTTCTGCCTTGTTCCCCAGCTCCCAAGCTTCAATCTCTGCTACATGTTTGGGCAGAATGGGTGTGTGTGTGTGTGTGTGTGTGTGTGTGTGTGTGTGCGTGCGCGTGCACGTGCGTGTGTGTGAGCACTCTCAGAAATGGAGGGGCTCCTAGAAGACCTTCTGGAATTTCCATCCCTCTGCCTGCCACCATCTCCCTCTAGCAGCTGAGAACCCTGCTGTCTAGGTTTCTCTCCCACTGGCCAGTAAGACCAGGGAAGCCCCTGATCCCCAGCCCAGCTCTGCCTAGGCACAAGGCACAGGCCCAAGTCCCTGAGGCCCAATCCTGGGCCACGAAGCCCAAAGCCTGGCAAGGCCACTGAGGCAGAGGCAGCTCTAAGCTCTGGGGCTCAGAGGCTGCGACAGCAGTCACAGGATTCCCTAACCTGCTGCAGCTCCCCAGTGAGGGCCCCTGGAAACCAGGCTGGGTTGGGGCGGGGAGGGGCTGCTGAGACTTCAGCTCTCTGCCTCAAGGTAACTGCCTGAAGTGGGACTGACCATCTTTGGCTGGCCCACCTCACAGGGATGACCAGCTGAGTTCACGTACAGGATGATGGTAGCCTCACCATCACCTGAGCACCTTCTGTGTGCCAGGCTCCCTGGGAGGGGGCAGTGCATTGCTGAGGGAGGTTAAGTTTACACAGCCAGGACATGGCAGAGCTGGGAACAAAGCCGTACCTCTGGGTCCGAAATGCATCTGTTTACACACTGTGCTATGTGGTCATCACCCATCTAAGCCTCCAAGGTTGGACTTGGGGCCTAGAGAGGGTTGTAAGGAAGGCAGCGAGTACGGCTAGCAGAAGAGCAAGAGGGGGCCCAGGGGACGGCCGGCATGCCGACAAAGGGCTGCTACGCATCACAGGGAAGCATGCGGACCGCGGCCGGCGGGCACCGGCTCCCACACGTGCGTGCCCCCGGACACACATGCTCACACACATGCACGCAGGGCAGTACCTGTCACGTCCTTCTTGGGAGACTCAGCCCAGCTGGAGAGCCACACTTCCGAGTCCCCCGAGAGCAAGCAGCAGCAGGAGAGAGAGGAGAATCAGAGGAGGAGAGAGAACCGTTAGGCAGGCAGGAGGTCCACCGGGCAAGTGGCTGCAGGCGCCGCTTTGGGCTGGCGGCGGAAGGCGGGGGAGGGGAGGGGAGTGATTTCCTGGCCCTGGGCTGGCTGCTGGGCGTGGGCCTGAGTGATTACAGAGGCACTGGGACACAGCCGGCTGGGACGGACGGGGATAATGAGGTGTCTGCCGAAACGCAGGAATCCTCTGGAGCACAGAGAATCCTACACAATCCCCGCCTGGAACTGGGCCCACGGGTTATCACTGCCCTGGAGAAAGCAGCCTGGACCTTTCTCTCTGGCCATGTGGGTGGGTGGCTGGCCGCACAGGGCCTGGTGGCTCCAAGGATCCTCACCAGGCCAGCAGGCTCAGCAGCCTGGACCTGGACCCTCAGACATCAGGGTTGGAGAGTCCAAGGCCAGTCTCCAGTCTTGAGGCCCCACACCATTGAGCTCTGATGTCTTGTCCAGCTCTTGACCCAGCCCTACCCAGTGAGGAAGACAGGCCCTGGCAGAATGGAAGGAAGAAGACTCATTTAGAGTCTCACGCCCCAATTCCAACCCAGAAGGCCCGGGACCTTTAATGACCATCAGAGATGGGGTCTCTATCTCAGGCTGAGACAGTCATGTCTGATCTGGACCTCAGTTTCCTTATCTGTGAAATGAGGTTAGAAGTTATCCTTCTGCCAAGACAGAGGAGTAAAGTCAAAGCGCCTAAAAGGACATATGTAATACGATAACATTATAATGAGGCAGATAGCTCTTAGCCTGATCAACAGTGTGAACCACTCCAGAGTATCAGAGAGTCAACATGTTAAAAGCACTGACAGTCTACCCAGAGTATATAGTGCTTCATTCACTCGAGTCCCTTGAGGTGGGTATGCATTTTTCGCCCCATTTTACAGGGGAGGAGACTGGCCCAGGTTCCCACAAGCACAGAGTAGCAGAGCCGGAAATGGAACCAGGTCTGGGATCACCCCGGGCTGCTGCTTTCTCTGCTGAACTTCTCATCGCCTCCGAAGGAGCACAGCGTTGGCTGCAGTGGGGCCAGTAAGAAGCAAACACTGAGATGCGAGTCTGAGAGGCACCCAGTGCTGGCCCGGAGAGCCGCCTGACCCAGTGACAGTAAAGATAATCATAACAGCAGCAAAGGTTCATGTAGCATTTATTATACACCAAGAGTCATGCTGAGCCCTGAAATATAGTAACTACTTTGTTTTCCAGAATAATCCTACAATGGTTAGGTACTCCCTCCAGTTTGCAGATGAAGAAAATTAACCAGAGAGGTTAAGTAACTTGCCCAAGGTCGCACAGCTAGTACGGTGTCCACCTGGTGTGGGGCTACAGACTCCAGGTGATCAGTTGATGCTAGTCATAAATTAAAGCATCTAATTCCCCCTTACTCAGCAAGTCACTTCCTGCTCTCATTGTAAACCAGCAGTGAGGGGCTCTGGTAGAGGGGTTTAGTGACTCCGGAGTCTGACTGTGCAGATTCTCCCCTTGGAGAGACTTACTTAACCTCCTTGAACCTGTTCCCTCCCTTGTAAAAACTGACACAGATGATATATTTACTTTCTAGGTTGCTACCAGGGTTAAATGACATAATACACAAAAAGTGCTCAGCGTAGTGCCTACTACAGTCAGTGCTCAACGACGGTTAGCTACCATCGGCAACATCTCCCAGAAGCTTCGTTCAAACCAACCTTAGGGCACCAGGAAAACCCTACTGGAGTCACAAGGACGAGAACCAGACGGTGTTCGATACTGGATGTGCCAAGAAGACGCTAGCACCCAGTCAGAGATGCCTTCCCATTGACACCCCCAAACACGAGGTCAGCTGGAATCGGGGGTGGAGGGCTCTGGAAGACTGCACCCCAAAGACAAACATTCCACGGCCAGAGTCTCTCACCTGGACTCGCAGCCAGAAGCTTCCTGGGCGGCAGGAGCTATGCGGGCCCGACTTTCATGCCCGGGTAGGGCTGACACAAGGTAGGCACACCTCTGAGGCTTGAAGCTGGTATGGCCTGAACTCCAAATGGGGAGGGCCTCATTACCTGGTGCCACGCCTTGCTGGGGCTCTAACTCCCTTTTGCTGTACTCCAAATGCGGCCCAGTGGTCTGCCACCCAGCAAGGCCATCCTCACAACCCCGCAGGCCCAGCACCAGGCCCACTCCAGCCCCATCTGGCCCCACTCAGCCCTGTGCCAACCCAGCTAAGAGGGTCCACATCTCTACCCATCTCTGCTGCACTTGTTACTTGTACACCTTCCATTCTGGCTTCTTTTGGGCTGTCAGAAGGAAAACTTTCGGGAAATGTTAACCTCTTTCAGTGAGCCAAGGGCAATTATTTGGCTCAGGCCTTGAGAACCCAGGAAGGCTCGTTTTGCTAGAACGGGGGTTAACACTCTTCCTGTAAAGGGCCAGAGTCAATATTTTAGGCTTTGTGGGCCATGTGGTCTCTGTCAAGATTACTCACCTTTGCTGTTACCGCACAAAAGCAGCCCCTGACAGTCTGTAGAAGACTGAATGGGCTGTGTGCCAATAAAACTTTACTTAAAAACGACATGGCGGGCTGGGCTTGGCCTGTGAGCAGTGATGTGCCAACACACATGCTAGAAGATGAGGGGAGCTGCTGCTGTCTTCGTCAATGGCGGGGGGCACCCCCAAACCCTGGGCGGGAGAAGTGGGGGCTCTTGGCCCACCTAAACTACATGCACATAAGGTCTCTGCTGCTTGGGTAATTTTTTCAGTAATCGTCTTGAAGGGTCTGATGCCCTTCCAGGCCCTTGGGGCTTGGGCATTTGGGCAGGGAGTGGGGAGCAGACAGGAAAAGATCCCTCAGCCTCTGGAAACTGAGCCCCACTGCTAAGTGTGGAACGACCCAAGCTCATGCCCACCCCCAGCACCCCCCAAAAGCAGGCCTTCCCTTTGCTCTCCAAAGGAAAATGGGAAATGGACCAGAAACAAGCCTGTCTTTTTAAAAACATGATTTATTTCCCAGTCCCCAGGATCTGCAAAATTAATCCAGTTCCGCTGCTCCCACCCCAAATCTCTCCCCACTTTGGAGTGCCTTGTCTCCAGCCCACCCGAGCAAGCCCTCTCCCAGGGTGGGAAGGACACCCCCCCCACCCCACCCCACCCCCGCCTCCTTACAATGAACAGAGGAGACTCCAGCCAGGAGGCAGACAAGGCTGCTGGCTCAGGGCTGGGAAAGCAGAGACAGAGGGATGGGATGAGGGAGCAAGGGGCAGGCACAGCCAAGTGAGCAGCTGTGACCGACACAAACCAACCGCTTCCTGCCCTCCCACTGTCTCTCCCTCCCTCTCCCCTGGTGACAGAACCAAGGGCCTTACAGGGCAGGGTCAGGGGCGGTGGAAAGTGAGTGGCGCCAGACTGGGAATCTGCACAACTGGTTTTGCTGAGAATCAGCTCTGTGACCTTGAGCAAGTGGCTTGACTTCTCTGGGCCTCAACGCTTACAGCTGTAAAATCAAGCATTTGGGCCTGGCGATATCCAAGGCACTTGTGTGATGTTCTAGACTCTTCTAGCAGAAACCTGTTAGTCTCCATGATGCAACTGCTCCACAGCTGAAACGAATCTTTCTAGAGAAACCGACCACCTTTCCAGGGAAAACCACTTAAACACTCAATATATGGAAACTCAAGGGAAAAAAGCAACTAATTCAAGAAACAAAAAGGCAGAGAACAGAAACAAGAATTCTTTTAAGATCTTGGTTCTTGTGCTTACCCTGCCACTCAGCTCACTGATCCTGGGGCAGTGGGCCTATCTCTGGGCCTCTTTTCCTCATCTTCTTTGTAGGGTTGTTTTGAGAGTGAAATGACCTAATGCCTGTGAAAGGTTTTGGAGGGGTAGGAACAAGGCCCTTGGGGCAGCGCAGGAGTGGGTGATGGGGACAAGCTGGTGACTAAAGCAGTGTGAGCCTGGGAGGCAGGAGGTGGGGAGACAGGGTCGCTCCCTCGGCCATCCCATAATGCTCCCAGATCAGCAAGAATCCAGGCCCTGAGAAAACCAGGTGCCTGCAGGTCCTGGCAAATGCGGTGACCCGAGGACACTTCTTAGATACTGAACCTACTTCTTGTCAGGTCCAGGTGATTGTGAGAAACCAAAGAACAACAGCACAGGTGCCCCTGACTTGAAGGAAGCTCTCCCCCCCCACCCCCCCACCCCCACCCCCCCCACCCCCGCCCCAAACACACACGGGCCCAAGTACTGCATAAACACACACCTGGATAGAGTGAAGTTAGGAAAGTGACAGGTTCCTAGCACGGTTAACCTTGAGTAACTCCAGAGCAGTGAGAAGTGGGTTCAATTTGCCCAAATTGAGTCTCAAACTATTGTTTCCAGGAATCCTTCCCTGGTGTAAAGCGAGTCCCACCCATCCAAGCTAATAAATCCAGAGTGGGCTGTGAGCCCAGGTGGGAGAGACAGGAGAGCGGCCAGCAACCCAAACTCCTCAGGGAGGGAGAGCCAGCCAAGGGCAGGGTCACCCACTGCATCAGCATCCACAGCCCTCCTCTGAGAGGGGAGGAGAAGCAGGGACCCCACCAGGGGCCTCGAATGGAATGAGCACCCCTGTCCTTTTTTTAATTTTTTTTAATGTTTATTTATTTTTGAGAGAGACAGAGCTTGAGCAGGGGAGGGGCAGAGAGAGGGAGACACAGAATTCGAAGCAAGCTCCAGGCTCTAAGCTGTCAGCATAGAGCCCGATGCAGGGCTTGAACCCACAAACTGTGAGAAGCCGGCTGCTCAACCGACTGAGCCACCCAGGTGCACCCCCGTCCTTTTATTCTTCCGCAGTCAGTGCGCTTGAGCCCTCCAGACCCCTCCCTCCTCTGGAGTTCTGCTGCTGTTCTTCCCTCACTGCAGCCTTGAACTGGGTTCTAACATCAGCTGCAGCCCAGTCTTTCCTCCCCTTTTATACAACCAAACTTTGCACAGGGCTGGATTTCTTGGGTTTCCTAGAGGCTCCGTGTTTCTTTTCCTTTTTGACTAAGCCACCGGGAAGCTCAACCACTGCTTTCAGGCCATCAGCTAACCAGGGCCCAAGAGTGGCTCACTCTGCCACCGAACAGTAGTAGTGGGAGATGCTACCTTTCCAGGAGCGAACACACCCCTTGTTGGAGGCCAGGCGCTGTCTGCTCACAGGCATGGAAGAGCTCAGATCTTTACAACCGCCCTCCAGGGCTAACAGTCCTTCACAAAAAAGGCTTCCTTTACAAAATGAAGTCGTTTTGGCCTCTGTGGTATCTCCACTTTAGGGGGCCTGAAATAGGTTGCTGTGCTCCAAGCAGCAGAAACCAAGGCACGACGGTGAAAGCGATAGGAATGCCGTCTGGAAACAAGCACGGCATGAATTAAGACGGCTAAGAAAGAAAACGGCAATAGTTCAAATGTGAATAGCAATCCAAAGCTACGTGGGTGTGAGTTTGGAAGTGTACAGTTGTAAGGTGTGTGAGCTCCTGCTCACGTGGTCAGCTCCAGGACTGGATCCTGGGTGAGCGGCAGCATAAAAACAAATCATGCGGGGCGCCTGGATGGCGCAGTCGGTTAAGCGTCCGACTTCAGCCAGGTCACGATCTCGCGGTCCGTGAGTTCGAGCCCCGCGTCAGGCTCTGGGCTGATGGCTCGGAGCCTGGAGCCTGTTTCCGATTCTGTGTCTCCCTCTCTCTCTGCCCCTCCCCCGTTCATGCTCTGTCTCTCTCTGTCCCAAAAATAAAAAAAAAAAAAAAAAAAAAAAAAAACAACAAACAAACAAAAAAAACAAATCATGCCCCTGGACTGGAGCAGTGAGGGGTCATGCGACAGACAGCTCAGACCCCTGGCCCTGCCTCCTACTCTCCCAGCCTCCAAACTGGGGCTAGCTTCAGGTGCATGTGATCCAGGGTGTCCCACAGGGCCCCATGCTTAGAAGGGACCCTAAGAACTCTGAGCTGAACAAACAGAAATACTCAAGAATAAATTTAGTAGGGCTGGATTTCTGACGCGTATCATCTTGAAGACAGAAGGCAAATGCTAAATGGGAAGACTGGCCATTGTCTGTCTCCAGGTCCCTTCCCCACCAACATCTCTGGCTTCCTGGTGGTATTCCAAAGGCTAGAAGAAGCATGTGGGGACTTAGGACCAGAGAGGGCAAGAAATTTGTCTAAGAACACACAACAACTGAGTGGCAGGGCTGGGGGCTAGAGAAATCTTACCAGTTCCCACTCTCTAACACTCATGCTAGGCACTGGCTAGACATTTTCTGAGCACTAATTTAATCCTCACAGCAATCTGTAACTTACAGATGCAAAACGTGAGGTTCTTCCCAAGGCCCACAGTAAGACTTGAGCCAGACTCGAGCCTAGGCAGGCTGGCTGGGAACTGGGAACAAAGCGGCCTAAAACAGGGGACTTCATTCTCTGGATTCTCCCCAGCCATTGGCCAATGGCTCATTATTTCTGTTGGGCTTTCCTTTGCACATGCAGCCATTATTCCTATTCATTTTGGTCTCAATCAGAAGGGGTCTGCCTCCTTCTCCAGGAGTTGTCTTTCCCAGAATCCGGAGTCTGCGTGGGGGCAGCCCAACCCAGGGCAGGAATGTACTACTGGCCCACAGGCCGCTGAACTATGCAGTCAGAGAACAGTCAGTTTCCCTCCTCAGGTGGGGAACGGGGTAGGGTGGGGGCCGGGCTGGACCTGGAGCCATTCCACAGTCCCTCAGGGACTAAGTCCAAGGGCGCCCGCCTAGGCCACGTCTGGGGCCAGCAGAGACAGCCCAGCCCTAGTGGGTGTGGGCAGAGGGGCCATAGATGCCTCTGGGAGGTGGTGGCGGTGGGGAGGGCTGCCCCTCCATCCTGTTGAAAAGACCCAAAGCGTCCTGGTGAAAGACAGGTGCCGTGGTTAGTCAGAAGATCCATGGGTGGACAGAGGGGTGCTGGGGTGGGGGGGAGGCTGGCGGGGTTCTGAGCCCCACTCCCAGCAGCTGCTGCTCGACCCCACGGCATCCCCTTGGGTTGCGGTCTCCCCCTCAGTTCTCAGGTTCTCACCTCTCCCCATGCTGGGGTGGTGGTGTGCAGAAAAGAGACAAACTTAACACTGTTCAGAGTTCCAGGATCCCAGCCACCTCCCCACTCCCTGGGGTGGTCTGCCTTGGTGGTCCTCTCCCACCTACTGGGATATCCCCCTCCCGTTGCCCCACCCACCGGCTCCCCCAGCCAAAGCCAGGATCTGTGAGGATGAGGCGGGAGCAGAGACAAGGGCCAGCAGTGCAGGATGAGGTGAGCAGCTGCTGGTTCCCAGCCCCCCAGCCCTGGAGCCCGTCTGTCTCCCTGGCTCAGTCTCCATAAGAGCCATGAGTGAGTAATGGAGATCAGCAGCAAGGGACTCAGGACCAATATTCCCAGGGCTACAAAAAGTGCAATGTCTTGTTTCCTCCAGACTGGACTCTTGCTTTCAGATGATCAGGTTATTAGTTTTTTTTTAACATTTATTCATTTTTGAGAGAGAGAGAGAGCAGGGGAGGGGCAGAGAGAGAGAAGGAGACACAGAATCCGAAGCAGGCTCCAGGCTCCGAGCTGTCGGCACAGAGCCCAACGCGGGACTCAAACTCACAGACTGCAAGATGGTGACCTGAGCTGAAGTTGGACGCTTAACTGACTGAACCACCCAGGTGCCCCAACTGCTGACTATTTAATGAGCATCTGCCACGCGCACAGTAGGGCACCCTTGGCTATGACAAACCGACTCTCTACCATCTGTCTCCAAGCTTGGGGGGGCACAGGGGCACGAATATTTACCCAGGCGTTCCTGTCTGCATCAGGAGTCATGTGGGTTTGGGAGGGAGGCAGTGTAGCTGCCTGGCACTGCCAGGGCTGCCCTTCAAGTGTCTCCTCATTCCCTGAGGCTGCAGAGAGCCAAGTGCAGGGCAGGCGGAGGCCAGACACAGCAGGGTGCACCCCAGGTGGAGGTCTGTGGGGGGCGATGCAGCAGGAAAGAGTCCTGAAGGCCTCACATCTATAATGAGAACCCCCTCTGGGGTAAGAATCACAAGGCTGCAGCTGACATGTGGCTGGACACTGCCATCGACTGCAGCGGGACATGGGTGGGGATGAGGGGCTGGGGGCCAAGGCAGAGTTGACGCCTGAACTGAGACTGAGGATAACCCACTTTCCAAGGGGTGCCAGCCTCCCTCATCTTGCCCTGGGAAGGATCTCTGTAATGTTCACTGACCGTGTCAGCTGGCTCCAGAATATCTGCCCAGTGCTACGGTCCTAGCAAGTATCTGGCACACAGTAGGTGCTTAATCACAATTTGTTATGAGTCTCTCCAATCACATCTGAAGTTCCTTCAGGCTCTTATCCTGGTGAGCATCCTTGCAGCACCCTGAACACTGTAGGTAGTGCCAGTAAGTCTTGAGTGGCTGATGGAAGGGTACATACTCACTGCACTCAGTCCCAAGGGCTTTGTGGGGAAACGGAGGCCCAGTTTACCTCACTGACCTGGGGTCTTCTTGGCACCCAGGGCCCTGCATATTCTCTAGTCCAGGTTTTGCCTTCTGAGCCACAAATAGGCCTTCTCAAGACCCTGAGCCTAGCTCGTGCTAGGCAGAGAGGCTCATGGAAAGGCATCCCCTCACTCCACCTCCCCCAGGCCCGGCAGAACATCCCTAAAAGGCTCTGGTCCAGCATCTGCTGTAAAGCCCTTCAAAGAGATTATTTTAAAAATGTATCCATAACCAATATGGTCTATGGCAAGATGGATGTTGCAGGAAACAGGCGTCTGAGCAAGAATTGGCTTATCTATAATGTCTGCTGGGAGCAGGCTCAGCAGGGCTTGGAGCAGCCCCCCACGGTATGTGCCAGGAACCCCTGGGCCTCTCCTCACCCCCATCTGTCTCGTGCTCTGCATGGGTCTGGACCAATCCCCTGAGCTCTCAGATGCCACGTCAACAGAGCAGTGTGTGCATACGCGCGTGCGTGGATGTGTGTGCCTGTGTGCCTGCGCACACATCACTGCTTGGGAAATCCCCACATCTGGCTCACACGTGACCAGGCTATTCCCAGAAGGCACAACTGGGAGGGCCAAGAGGACAGCGGTCAGGAGTGTGTGAGCTCTCCGGGGAGCACAGAGTTAACCCTTTGGCATCAGAGCTCAGGATCTGTGCTGAACGCTGACCTTCTACCCCCAGTGAAAGTCAGGAAGGAGATCGGTGCTCAGAGGGCTCTGTCCTGGCTCATTATGGAAGTGTGGGAAAACGGGACCATCCTCTGGGTCCCCCTGGTCTTCACTTGTGGTATGAAAGGGCTGCTCTTTCTCTGTCCTGTCAGTCATGGGCAATCACCAAACCGCCAGGGGGACTCGCTGGCTGGATATTCCTTCCCCAGTGGAGATGTCAGTCGGATATTTGGTGCTGGGCACCAGGCTAGGGCAGGCATGGCCCTGGAACTGTATGGAATCCAGATTCATGCTCCTTTCATAGGCAAGGACATGTGTCCCCCAGGGGGCAGCTGGAAGCTAGAGTCCTCCTGATAAGGAAAGGGTCAGAGGAGGCTCTTAGGGCAAATTCTCCCCAGCCCAGGGAAAAGGACTAATTTTATAACTGGAACTTTTTAAGCTTCAACAACTTTAGCAAGTGAGCGGCCATTTGCAACAGCATCTCTTAAGTAGCACCACTCAGTAGGCACTGCGGGCACGTGGATGACAGAAGACGTGGCTCTGCTGATGCCGAGGCTGGCCAGATGTCCTCTGTGCGGCCTCTCTCCCTCTTTTCCAGGCTGACTCATTTACAAACCTCAGAGAACTCGGGGTGGAAAGCCTTGCTCGGCACCCCCAGGCAGGGCTGTGTGCCTCCCAAGGGGAGGCTCCCTCTCACTCTGCCCCACCTCCATCACAACGCTTGGATGTTGTATCAGAACTGCTGTTTACTCTCCTACCTCCTGCACCCAACTGACAGTCCTGAGGACAAGGACCTCATCCTATCCATCTTGCTATCCCCTGACTTCTACTGCAGGGCCTGGGAGAGAGGTGCTCAGGTGTTCGTGGGAGAAATCTACAAGGCAGCCGTGGCAGAGCCAGTGAGGTCTGCTATGGGTATGGCAGGAACCATCTCATCCTAGCTGGGAAGTCTAGGACCAGCATCCACTCAGAAACCTACTTCCTATCAATTTAGCCTTTAAGGGCTCTCCCCCTACCCAGGGGAGAGCTGCCACTGGTGACTAAGCTGTGCATTTAGAGCAGAGAGCAACCAAGGTCATGGAAGCAGCTTAGGAAAGAGCCCTCCTTCATCACAACCCTGTGATCAAATGCAAGTGCGAACGGATGAAGGGCTCTTGGCATTAAAAGGCTCCAGGGAAGGATGGTGCAGGGCAGGGGAGCTGACAGACCAGAAGAACTTGTCCCATTCTGAAAGATCTGCCGCAAGGGGTATGAAAATCTGCATGTTTGCAAGCTTTCCCCAGGGGGCCACCACCAATGCACAAAAGACAGTCTTAGTTTGGTCTCTTGTCATTGGTCTGTTATCACAGCTTTGTAAGGACCTCACCCTCCTGCCGGAAACAGCTAGGCACCCAATCCTGACCCGGATCCAACACTCCAGCCCCCAGACACCAATGGGGTCTCCTACAATGCTGCACCCATTAGCGAGAAGCAGTGTCAGGGGGAAGGATCACCAGGAGGTGACCACTCTTCCTTCTGAGCACAAGGAAGTTAAGGGGAGGGGAGGGGAGGGGAGGGGAGGGGAGGGGAGGGAAGAGAAGAGACTTTGACACCACCTGGTTTCCTCCCTCAGTGCACAACTCCAGTTCTAACATTAGCAAATACATCTTCATACCTTCATATGATGTTCATACATCAACATACCAGGGCATGTTGTGGCAATGACTAGATCCAGGGGCAAAGCAGAGAGATTCAGGGAAAAACACTTTGTTCCCCCCTGCAAATGTCTAATTTTTACTGAAACTTTGGAAAATTTTCCTTTGTCTTCACATTTCAGAACTGACCAATTATAAAAATGCCACGAGCCAACAAAGTTACACACGCCACATTTCTGTTTCTAAACAAAGTAACTTTAGATCAGAAAAAGGTGCTAAAACAATAAGTAATACACATTTCCCCCAAATCTTTGTTTTTCCACTGGCTTCATCATTACTGGAAATGCCTCTTTTGTCACATGTCTATAAACCAAAAGCCGAAGCAAGGAGCACATTATTTTCTGGCTGACGGCTATGGTGGGAAGCATTTCTCTGCTGGACCACAACGTGGGTGTTTCCTACCCCCAAAAAGACAACCTTGTGGAAATAAAAGGCAGATGGAGTCTCGTCACTGCCTCCTGATGAGGCCAGGAGGGAATTCAGGGCTTGGGCAGGCCCCTTAGCCATTCTCCTAGCCCTGACTGCTGGGCCACGGTTCTCTGTCCTCGGACGGGTCCCCCTTTCCCTTGGTGGCCCACCCTCTGCCCCAACTTGGTAGACAACTGAGTGCATCTTCCAGGCGCAGCCCCGTCCAGTCACAGTGCACCACGAGGACACCAATGCTTGTGCAGACTCAATGCCTGTCTACCCCCAACACTGCCATCAACCCACGAGGATGACCCATCTCAAATTCAACTCTGGCTCGATCTCAGAATCTCCAGAGAGCCCATCAAACCTGCACATTCCCAGGCACCACCCCTGGAGATGCTGACTCAGCAGATCTGGACAGGGCCTGGGGACTGGTACTTCAATGAGCAGGCCAAGGACTCTGAAGCACACCTCCGGCCTTTGTACGTGCTGTTCGTTTGCAGACCGTCTTCCTGCTTTCCTGGTAGAGGAAGCTGGGAGACAAGAGCGAGGGGCAGAGAGAACAGCAGGGCAGAGGGAATCAGAGCTAGCAGGGGGGTGAGTGAGGCAGGTGACGCCAGGAGCCCTCCACGTGTGCCCGCCTAACTATGCTTCATGTCCAGGCCACTCGGGCAGCAGGGCCACGCTGACTCTGGCTGGGGGAGTGGCGGCACAGACACACGTGAGCAGCGTGTTCACTTTCTCCATCCCATCACTGCCACATGGGCTGGCTGTGGGGCTGCCAGATCAATCAGCCTCCTTTCATTTACAATTAGTTGGCTTTGAACTCCAGGGTTGACATCAGGCGGAGGACCCGGAGCCATGAAAATAAGAATTGTTTAAAAACACCAGCCCGGGTGAGATGTGCCAGAAGGCGATGCCTTCAGGAGACACGTTCACTTTTGGAACAGTCCGCTGGAGGGTGCCAGGAATATCTTGGCCGTGTTCTCCGAGCAGCCTGGGCCTTTCTCACTGAGGATGGGTGGCTCGGGCAGACCAGAAAGCCTTGGAAATTGCTTTCAAAAGTCTTGCTGATGTAGCCTCCAAGGCTTCCTTTCCAGACTCCTCTCCTGTTCTCTCCTTCCCCAGCCCTCTTTCCACTCCTGTCAGGCTAGACACCTCTCCTTCCCTCAAATTCTTCACCCTGATTCCAGCCTCTTAAGGCCTTGCTCATGCCCAGCCCTCCCACCAGAGGCACCTGCCCACCCCTCTGCTCATCTCTGGCCTCTCTTATCTTGTCTAGCCCTGCCCCCTTCTAGTTGACTCCCACAGCTTGTGGATCACAACCTATGCTGTCTTGCACTCACTGATGAGTCCCTGACAATATCCTCCTTCCTCAGCTGAACCGTGAGCTCCCATGGGGCCTGGGGCCAGGGACCAGCAATCGCTTAAGAGAAATGAAAGCCTCAAGGAAAGCTGCTGCTGTCTGCTGTGACTCTGTCCCTCTTCCTGAGCGGCTGGTGAGCAGATCAGGCCCCAGCCTTGCTCTTTGCCCTACGGGGATCTTCCTCTGGGGGGAGGACAGCCCCAGAGGCCTCACAGACCCACTTTCTCTGCTTTATAATGTCCCTGCTCACACCTCTGCCTAGTTCCAGGGCTTGGTGGCAGTGTGAGACCAGCAGACCAGTTCTGCCCACTCCCACCTTGGACAGACAGCAGCCCCTCTTAGATGCTTCCTCTACAGGAGGCGGGTAGATAAACTTTTCATAGTAGCCAATATTATGCTTTAAGCAAATCTACTTCATTAAAAACCAAATTCATACGGGGCGCCTGGGTGGCGCAGTCGGTTAAGCGTCCGACTTCAGCCAGGTCACGATCTCGCGGTCCGTGAGTTCGAGCCCCGCATCAGGCTCTGGGCTGATGGCTCGGAGCCTGGAGCCTGTTTCCGATTCTGTGTCTCCCTCTCTCTCTGCCCCTCCCCCATTCATGCTCTGTCTCTCTCTGTCCCAAAAATAAATAAAAAACGTTGAAAAAAAAATTAAAAAAAAACAACAAACAAAAAACAAACAAACAAACAAAAAAAACCCAAATTCATACAAAAACAAATGAGGAGTATATTAGTCACACCCTGTAAAAAAAAACCCTTTCCCCTTGTGGCCAGTAAGTTCCCTCTAGATACCTCAGGCGTATTCTCTTGGGGCAGCCCCCATCCCAGTCTGCTAGAGGCCTTCAGAGCCCAAGTCCTGGTCACCTGTGGATCCCTTGGGTCTTTGTTCAAGATGGAACAGACTTCAGTGGAAGAGGTTTGGATCAGGAGGGCCCGATTCAAATCCTGTGTCTACCTGGCTAGGTGACCATGGGCAAGGTCCTTAACTTACCTCTGCTGGTCTATAAAATGAGGACAAGACCACCTGTCCAGGCTGTTACAAGATTTACCAGCAATTATGAGATGGTGCACACCCCATCTTCTCCCATATGACGGGGAGGGGTTCCTTCTGGAGGAGGGAAAACAGCAAGGCTAGTGGTCCCTCCTGTTTGACAGCTGGATACCAGTGGTGCTGCTTCCTATTCACAATAAAAATGGCTTGGGCGCCTGGGTGGCTCAGTCTATTAAGCCGACTTTGGCTCAGGTCATGGTCTCACAGTTTGTGAGTTTGGGACCAGCATTGGGCTCTGCGCTGACAGCTGGAGCCTGGAGTCTGCTTTGGATTCTGTGTCTCCTTCTTTCTCTGCCCTCCCCCGCTCATGCTCTGTCTGTCTGTCTCTCTCTCTCTCCTTCAAAAATAAACATTAAAAATTTTTTTTCTTTAAATGGCTTAACCCTCAGTGAGTGTTGACTGCGAGAGGCACGGTCTGTGGAGTTAACATTTCATATGTAGTAGTTGTATTCAAGCCACAGACAATTGGATGAAGTGCTATCATCATTCCCATTTCACAGACTAGGAAACTGAGGCACAGGGAAGTTAAGGACTTGCTTAAGACCACACAGCTGACAGAGTTGGGACATGAAGCTACACATTCTGGTTCCAGAATCCATGTTCTTAACTGTACAGAATACTCAGCAATGGCGGGGTCTAGGTTCTGTCTCCTCTGAGGCCAGGCCTAGGGCTTGGAAAAGGAAAATACATGTTTCAAGTGGGTCTTTTAACTCGTGGATCAAAGGTAAGACCAACTTCTCACCTCCTTTCAGGATCTATCAAAACTCAAAACAATAACAGTGTCAGCCGCTCTCTTTGGGAGTTTGCTTCGGGCCAGGACCTCTGCTACGATGATCCTTACATTTAATGAGAAAGACGCTATTTTATCCCCCATATTCACTATAGGGCATGAGGATCTGAGGTTAAGCAACTTGCTAGCCACAGAGCAAACACATGGCATGGCTGGGGTTCAAACCCCATACGTCTGACCCCCAAACCTAAACTCTTAACTTCAAGCAACATGCTTCTATGCAATGACCCCAGAGTAACACTGACATCATTAACTTTGCCCAATAATGCAGATTTTATATCAGTAAAATGGAAGTCGGACTGAACTTGCCACATTTCCAAGGAAAAGTATAAAGTAAACAGGATTTCAGGAGGAATATCAACACGTGCCCCAAAGAACAAACTTGAAACACTCTTGAGTAACCTCATTTGCGTTTAAAGTAGCTGCAGGCCCTCTGCCTAGCAAGCATCCCCGATGCCGATGCCGATGCCGATGCCGATGCCGATGCCGGGCCAAGAGGAAACCACAGGATCCGCGGCCGCCTGCCCCCCCTGGTGGTGAAACTCAGATCACCGCAGCCGGGCTGTGGAGAAATGCAGCTTCCAGAAATGGGAGGGGAGCATTGGATCTTTTTCAGGTCTGAGAGGACCCTCTGCTCTGGGGAGCCTGCTCCAGCCCCCTCTCAGCTCCTGCAGGAAGCCAAGCACGACCACCAGCCACAGACCCTCCCTACCCACCAGGCACAAAGCCCTTCACTGCACCACCTCCTTGACCTCTGCACAAAGTCCTTCACTGCACCACCTCCTCTGCACTCTGGGACAGGAGACTGCTCTGACAACCCCTTCACTTTACAGGTGTGACAGCCAGTTTTATGTGTCAACCTGGCTAGGCTACAGTTCCCAGTTATCCCACCACACAGGACTCTAGGTGTTGCTGCAGAAGGTGTTTTGCAGATGTGACAAAGTTCATCTGGGTGGCTCAGTCGGTTGAGCGTCCGACTTTGGCTCTCAGGTCATGATCTCAGGGTTCATGAATTCGAGCCCCACATCGGGCTCTGTGCTGACAGCTCAGAGCCTGGAGCCTGCTTCAGATTCTGTGTCTTCCCCTTTCTCTGCCCCTCCCCCGCTCACACTTGGTCTCTCTCTCTCTCTCAAAAATAAATATTAAAAAACAAAACCAGGGGCGCCTGGGTGGCGCAGTCGGTTAAGCGTCCGACTTCAGCCAGGTCACGATCTCGCGGTCCGTGAGTTCGAGCCCCGTGTCAGGCTCTGGGCTGATGGCTCGGAGCCTGGAGCCTGTTTCCGATTCTGTGTCTCCCTCTCTCTCTGCCCCTCCCCCGTTCATGCTCTGTCTCTCTCTGTCCCAAAAATAAATAAAAAGCGTTGAAAAAAAAATTTAAAAAAAAAAAAAAAAAAAAAACAAAACCAAAACCACGGCAAGTGTTGTCGTGCTAGCCAATCCCTATACCTCCTTCAAAACGCATAGTAATATCACCTCCTCTGAAATGCTCCTTGACCACTCCAGCCTCGGGCATACACCCCACTTCCCTTCTGTGTATTTATTTATAAGTCTTGGCTCCACCGGACTGAGGCTCCTGAAGTCCAAGAATTATCTGAAACCATCCTGTACTGTAGTTCAGGCCCGCGTGCTCAGTCAACATCCCTGGATTGAATGCGTACAAGGGAGGACCTCGTAGCCACGGGAAGAACTCTAAACACAGTTTCTTTTGAGGGACATTGTCCTAAAACTTGGGGTGGGAGGGGTAGTGCTCAGTCAATCAGGCCTTGCAGGCAGAGCTGAGGCTTCACTGAGGAGGAAATTTCACCTGTGCACCGTGGCGCCAGGCTGGCCTTGGGTCTCAGACTTGCAAAGCGAGCCCCGACTACTGTGTGACCAATTCCTTGCAAGAAATCTCCTGGTACATAGCTCCCCCTGGGTTTGTTTCTCTAGTTGAACCCCAACCAACACAACAGAACGGTGAGGCCGCTGAGCTCAGTGTTGGGAAGGACCTGCCCAAGGCCACAGGATTGGCAAGTGGGACTGACCGGTGCTCCCCAGCACCCACAGGAACCCCTCGTGCCCCACACCCAATCATCAAAATCCAGCCATGGTGAGGGCATCTCCCCCTGCATTGCTGCTGGAATTCTCATGACCTCTCACCCATCTCCTCTCCTTGTCCACCTCCACACGCCAGGCAGAAGAATCCTTCTGAGATCTAAGTCAGATCATGCCCCACCCCTCCACCCCCTCCTCAGAATCCCTTAATGGCTCTTCATTTCACTTACAGCAGAAGTCAAAACCCTTGAAAAGGCCTCCAAAGGCCTATCTGCACTGGGCTGCTTCCCCCAGCCCCAGCCATCTCTCTGCTCTCACCTCCTACCACCTCGTCCTCCACTATCTTCCACCCTAGCCACAGACCTCCCTACCATGCCTGGAGCAGGCCAGTGTACTCCTACCCCAGGGCCTTTGTACTGGCTGTACCCTTGGCCTGGACGACTCTTCCTCAGGAAACCATGTCACTTCCTTGTTTCCCTCTAACAGGACGTTTTTTTTCCCCCTCCTCAATACTTATTTATTTATATTTATTATTATTTTTTAAAATTTACATCCAAGTTAGTTAACATATAGCATAATACTGATTTCAGGAATAGAATTTAGTGATTCATCACTTACAAATAATACCCAGTGCTCATCCCAAATGTCCTCCTTAATGCCCCTTGCCCATTTAGCCCATCCCCCCACCCAACACCCCGCCAGCAACCCTTAGTTTGTTTTCTGTATTTAAGAGTCTCTTATGGTTTGTCTCCCTCCCTGTTTTTATCTTTTTTGCTTCCCTTCCTTTATGTTCATCTGTTTTGTATCTTAAATTCCACATGTGAGTGAAGTCATATATTTGTCTTTTTCTGCCTTATTTCACTTTGCAAACTCCTCAAGGGCAGAAAGACACATCCCTGTAACCTCAACACCTTACACAGCACTTGGCATACAGCTGGTGCCAATAAGATCTCCAAACAAGCCATGCTTGGTCCTGCTGTTCCTCCTTTGCACAAGTGCTGTCTCTTGATTACCAAAGTTTCCTGTTCTCTGCCCCCAACCAGAAAAAACACTCCTCTTCCCAGATAATGTCCCCTGATGAGGCTGCAATGAGCTCTCTTTCCTGACCGACAATGTTCGTTCATGCACGTATGAACTCCTTGGCCCATTCAACAAGCATCAGGGGACCTGCTATTAATGCAAGCCCTGCAGCGATGGCTTCCCTCTCAAGGGGGTGGGACACAAATAATAAACAAGAAAACCCACAAAGAATTAGAATGTGGTCAGTGATGCACCAGGTGATTTGAGGGGGCAGCTAAACACCGGAAAACTGGGGTTTCTCTGAGGTGACAATTAAGCAGAAATTTTAAGAACGGGCAGCTATGTGAAAGATCAGGGAACAGCATTCCAGGCAGAGGGAACAGCAAGCGTGTAGGTTGTGTGGAGAGAACGAGCTTGTTGTATTTAAGGAATGGAAAGTGACTGGTACGGCTGAGCAGAGACTGTTGGGGGTGGGTGAGCAAAGGAGGGTACCAGCCTAGGGTGGGACAGCAGGCAAGGAGCTAAGCACACAGGGCTTTGTCAGCTGGGATAAAGAGTTTATTCTGGGTGGGATGGAAAGTCCTTGGGGCAATTTAAGCAGAAAAGCACATGAGTTGATACTTGCTTTGAAGAGCTCACTCTAGCTGTGGTGTAGAGAACGCAGAGGGCAAGGGTGCAAGCAGACAGGCTGAAGAGGAAACTGGGGTCTTCCTGAAGAGAAGTGAGCTTCGAACAGGGTGTGATGGTGGAGGATGGGTTGGCAGGGGAGACAAAGGCGGGGGTGCAAGAACCACTTCTTGATGCTGGGCTCGAGCATCAGTGTGGATGGTGGGATGGGGAAGATGTGGGCAGGAGCAGGTTCAGTGGAGAGAAGAAAAGCAGAGAGAAGTCTGGGCTACACTGCCAGTTTGGAGGTCATCGGCCCTGCCTCCTCCAAGAGGCTATAAGCTGCCTGAAAACTTTCGTCCTGTTGCCTCCACCTTCCTCAGGCCTGGCTTCAAGTCTTGGCTCTGCACTCAAGAAGAGATCCCTCCAAGGAAGAGCTAGGGCTTTGGTTACTAAAATGTGAACTGTGACGGCCAGGGAACAGCATCCACGTTCTCTATGCAAGTGCTGCTGGCTGGAGTGACTCCGCGAAGCTTCGTGAGCTTCAATGCAGAGTAGGGTGGAGCCCCGAACAGGGACTCAGATCCTTGCTTTGCCACAGACTGTGGGCGGCCACCCTCTCAAAGCCTGTTTCTCACCAGTAAAACGTGAATCCCACCACCCACATGCAATGAGCCTCTGGGCAGCAAATGAGAAAACATATGCAAGGTTGCCAGCCCATAGGAGATGCTCATGGAATAATTGTAGCTAGCACGCTGGGAGAGCTTTCTAGGTTGCAGGTCATGTTCTAAGCATGCTTACATATGTTAGTGTGCACAACCTTCATTATAACCATATGAGGTGTGTATTAGTGTTCTCCAGAGAAACAGAACAGGATGTGTATATAGAGAGAGAAAAATAGATTTTAAGGAATTGGCACAAGTGATCATGAAGGCTTGGTGAGCCCAAAATCTGATGGGGTGGGCTGGTAGGCTGGAGACTCAGGAAAGAATCACAGTTCAAGTCCAAAGGCAGTCTGGTCGCAGAGTTCCTTCTTTATGGGAGAAGTCAGCTTTTGTTCTATTAAGGTCTTTCTTCAACTAAGTGGATGAGGCCAACCCCTATTATGGATGGTGATCTGCTTTACTCAAACTCCAGTGATTTCATCTCATCCAAAACAAACACCTTGACAGAAACGTCCAGAATAATGCTTCACCAAATATCTAAACACCGTGGCCTGCCGTTGACACGTAAAATTAACTGCTATAAGGTGGGTATGAATATTGTACCCAATGTACAGAAGAGCAAACAGGCACAGAGAGGGTAAGAAATCTGCCCAAAGTCTCAGAGGAGAAAAGTCAGACTTGACATTCCTCCTGTCTGGCTCCAGAACTTTTAACCATGACACTAAGTGGCCATTATCATAAGCAAGCCAACGTAAATTAAATTTCTCTCATCCTTTTCCTGGCTTGAGAGTGGATGGCAGAGAAACCGGGGGAGGCTTTCCCTGGGTGAAGCAGCTTGGGTGGGGCCCTGTCTTATTTAGGAAGCAGCACAGAACCTGAGCTTTGGCGATGGAGGTTGGGGGCACCTGAGAGGTTATCCAGTCCAGCCCTTGACTTTATAGCAGGAAGCTGAGGTCCAGAGAAGGGATTTGCCCAACGTCCCAGTGCTTCAAAAATGATGATGATGATGATAAACTTACACTTGCATAGCAGTTATTATGTTCTAGAAACTATTCCACGTGAACTTGTTTAATCTTTTACGTGTGAGGTAGATTCTACTGTCATCTTCGTTCAAAGAAAATGAGGAAACTGAGGCAGAGAGTTTTTGAAACTTGCCTAAGGTCACACAGAGCCGAAATCGGAGCCCAGGCTCAACCAGTACGCTACAGCTCTAAGGCTCAGGGCAAGTTTCCCGGGTAGCGGGCTGTGACAGAACACAATCCCAGGTGTGCCTCTCCTTCCCAGTTCTCCCTCCTGGGGCTCTGACTGCAAGTGACAGCGGAGGCCATATACAATTCCTCCGGTTCATAATGCGGCCTCAGCCTCCTATTCATGCAGGAAATACCCTCCTGCACTAGGGGGTGGGCATACCCGAGGCACCCCCTGCCCAGCTGACAGGTACATGCACACACACATCTCGTCCCACACCAGACACCTCCCAAACAGGTACACACACATGGACGCAGACTCTAACCAGATACACCCCCAAACACTGGCACACACACCTAAGCACCCTACCAGCCAACACACCCTAATAGCACACAACTATGAAGACCCACACACGTACATACAACCCCACATACACATGTGCCCCCCAATACATAAACCAGGACACAACCTTTCTGGTTCCAATACACATAGAAGCAAACACTTGCATACACAAAACATGCTAAACCATACTCAGAGGCACGCACACCACACAATTACACCTACCCCTATTCACATTCTATCCATCACACATGGGCACACACACCTCTACTGTGTGTAAGACATCTACTGGCCAACGCATTTCAATACAGGTATCTCTCCATGGGAGCCAATAACGTCAGCCACGTGTTTATACATACTCCCACATCCCAGAGGGCCAGAACCCCCAGATGGCTGCCCATCCCCATAACTCACCACCCCCATACCGGCAACACATATGCCAACACAGATAGCTCAAGTCTGCCGCCCCCACCCCCTCACCGCCCAGCCGCCAAACAGCCCTAACTCCTAGGGACCACCCTCCCCCAATTAACTAGGCGCCACCCCCACCTAGGCAGGTGCAGAATCCGCCTCCTCCATCGAGGGAGAATCCTTCTCTGACCCCAGTGGTCAGCGTCCAGCACAGTGTCCGAGGACCTGCCCCGATTTTCTTATTCCCACCCCCTTCACAAACTCTCTGTGGGCCCTGGCACCCGTCAGCCCAATGCCAGGGCCGGTCCGCTCCCTCCCATCCCGGCCTCTGCTGCGACCACCCAGAGCCCCCACCCCTGCAGCAAGGAGAACAAGCTCAGAGCTGGGGGAAGAAGGGAAGGTTTGCGTTGCAGGCGTTAAAAACTCGTAGTCACTCAAGTACGACCCCCTTTTCAGTCCAGGACCCCACCTTCCCACGGGGAAAACCCTGCGTCTCTGTTAACCCTCTCATCACCACCGCACCACGGGAAGCACCCAGGGAGAAGTCAAAGCAGTGCTCAGCAATAGGCACTGCAGCCCGGGGGGAGAGCGGGTAGGATCCGGCTGCCTGGATTGCGGGGGCCCTTCACGAGACACCCCCACATCCCCCATGCACCTATCCCCACTCCCACAAGGAGAACCCGGGAGAACCTGAGGCATTCGGAGGGAGGAGAATGTGCGAGTACCGGAGAGCTTAGGGGCCACGGTTTGGGGAGGGGGACAGGTGAAGGGAGCCCATGCCCCGCAGGACCAGGGCGGGCGGCAAGGACAAGCCCCCAGAAAGTCAGCTGCAGGATCGGAGACGCGCGAGCGCAAAGCAGGAGGGGAGGTTGGAGAGAAAAACGCCCGGAGGCTCCCTTACCTGATTTCCTCTTGGAACTGCCATAGTCCCTGAAAAAGAAGCAACAACAGATAGACATGGTTAGGGCCGGGCAGAGACGCGGGACTGCGCCGCTGCGGCTGCAGGGCACCCACGGGCCGGCTGCTGTCGGTCCCCGGCGCCACTGCTCATGTGATCCTGGCGGCCCGCGAGCCGCGCGCTCCGCAGCCGCACGCACTGCGCGCCGCGCCTGCCCGCAGGTCCCGCGCCTGCCCGCAGGTTCCGCGCCAGCCCGGCCCCGGGCGCGAGCCGCCTGCCCCGCCCCGTCCCGCCCCACCCCGCCTCCGGCACCCTTGACCCCGCCCCTCCCCGCCCCGCCCCCGGCCGGCCCGACAGGAGGGGCTGGGTGGGCACCTTCCCGCTTCTCAGAGGGTGGGGGAGGGCGGGCCAGGTTCTCACTTCGTAAATAGGGAAAGTGAGGCCCTGGACGGTGGTCACTGGAAGCCAGGCCCTGCGGGCGCTGGGAGCCTGCTCCTCTCTCCTGGAGACGGGACCGCTTCCCCTCCCAATTCTTTGCACAGCTTGCTCATCCCCACTCAGACTTCAAGTCACGACTGAAATGTCACCTCCTCAGCGTGTCTTCCTCAACATCCTCCCCATCTCATCTCTTATTGGCCTCTGCGTAACCACAGATTTGTATGGCCCTTTGATTAAAGTCTGCCCCTGCCCTAGACCCAAGGCTCCCTGAGGTCACACTGTGCCTTGCTTCCCCCCATTACATCCCATGGGCCTGGTGTAGGTGTGGATATATATTGGCTGTAGGCTGAATATTGAACAGATAGGTCTTTCTCCTTAAGGGCTCAGGCTGGGAAACTGGAGATTCAGCAGGGGTGAGGGCACAGCACAATGCAGGGGTAACTGCCAGGTCAGAAATAATAGGTATAGAAGTTGAGCTTCTGAGTACTGGGTTTAAATCTTGTCAATGGCAATAACTCAACACCTCCCAACCTTTGATAATCTGCTCTGGACTAACCCCAGGCTGGGGCGTGCCCCACCCTCCAGCGAGGAATTAACCCAGACTCAGGATGGGGCAGTCTCCCAAATCCTGCCCCTGCTCTAGCCTTTGGCCCCTCCCACAACCGCTTCCATTCACCAATCCTCAGGGGAGCTTCTCAGGCCTCTGAGATGCTGGAGGTTCTGTTCAGTGTTCAGGCAAGGCTGGCTGTGGATCTATCTGGAGACTAGAGGAAATGCCTTTATTTTCCCTGGGGGGATCAAAGAAAATGCCAATTGCTGGACTTTGGTCTAAGTGAACTGGCCAGCTAGATCTGCCAGCTGGAAGGAGGTGATTTCGTAGAGAAAGGGACAGCAGGTTCACAAGGAAGACAGTCAGCCTCAAGGAGACTCCCTGAGATTCTGATTCTGGAGGTCTAGGTGGGGAGCTTGAACTTCTGGGGAGTTTGTTAAGCACCAAAGTGATTTGCCCACACAGCCAAGGATAAGTAAGGGGTTCTGCCTCTCCTAGGCTCCTAAGTTTTCTAAAGTTTAAGCTCAGACCTCAGTGAATCAGAATGCTGGCTGGGGCTGAGGCCAAGGAACCTGCATTTCTGATACATTCCCCCTACCCGCCCATCTTGCTTGAGAATTTCCTTAGCATTCCATGCTTTTAGTCCTCACATCCACACTAAGAGAAGGTCCTATCACACCCATTTTACAGATGAAGAAACAGAGGTTCAGACACTGCCAAAGACTGCCCAACTTAGGGAAGAGCGATGGTATATACACCTATCTGCAAGAATGAAAACTACAGGGTGGGTGGGGTGGAGGAGGATGTGTGCATCTGTTGCCTCTAAAAGGAGTTAGGAAGGTGGGGGAGTTCCCATTTGCTCTCCAATCCCTACCTGGCAGTCCGGGCATGCTCATTTCCCTAGGGCAGAAGGGAAGACCAGGAGAGACCGTGTCCCAGAGTGCCTGCCTGGGCCCCTTGAAGCTCAACTGTGGGGAGAATTCTCAGGGAGGGTCAGGAGAGCATTATATGGTGGCTATGTTCTGCTTAGTAGACTTGCCACTCCCAAGGAGGAATTCATTTCTCAGGCTTTTTTACAGAGTGCGGGAGGCCTGAAGAAGGGCAGCAACCAGATGGCACTCAGAAGCTGTCCCTCCCTGCCCCACTATTTTCCTGCTGGTCCTGCAGGAGAAGACCTCTGGCCCTGGGACCACAATGGCTCACTGACCATCCACTGGCTGCCAGCAGTCTGGACAGGGGGTGACTTCCTCACAGTGATAGCCACCTACTTCCTCTCTTGTTTGTGCAGCTGCCCACTGCCCAGGATTCTCTTAGAGCCTGTCAACAGCACCAAGAGGGGAGACAGGCAGGTCATGATCAGGGACAGGGGAGCATACTGAGGCTTGGGAGTGGGAGGGGGACATAACTCACAGGTGCTAAGTGCCTCTTCTGCACCATATGCCCAGATCAGCAATACTTAGCTTGGTCATTCAACAGGATCATCGGGGAGCTGGTTATAAATTCAGACATGGAGTCCCATCCCAATCAACCACACAGTTTGCACCTCTGACAAGCGTTGGCCCAAGAGCTCTACTCCTTCACCACAACCTGACAGGCAGGAGTGGCATCAGGGGCACTGTAGTTCCTGTACCCTTGTCTCACAACCCCGGCCACCACTAAGAAACACTTCTGCTTAGTAAGGACAATGGGCTTGCAGGGCCAAAGAAGCTTCCAGACAGATCCCCGGCCTGCCTGTCCTTTAACCAAAGTATAAGCCCTTCCCACGTGGACCCCCCCCATAGGAGGTGTGGCTTCCCGGTTTGCAGGTGAGGAGAGTAAAGCTTAGAGAGGCTAGACAACTTGTTCAAGGTCACAGGGTGGGTAGGTGAGGCTGGGATTGGGCACTGAGAACACAGGCCTTGCTCTGGGGCTCAAATCCTTAAACGCTGCCATCCCTGGAGCAGTGCGTGCAAGGAAGGAAGGGGAGCGCCAGGTCCTAGGGGCCTGAGAAGCACATGGGTCAACGGAGTGGCCGGGCTGTGACTGAACGGTGGGAATGGCAGGTACTGGAATCCTTCACACAGCATCTGGCTTCCAGCCCGAGCAGGCACGGCCCTAATATGGAACCTCCTGCAGGTGTCTGGTTGGGCAAAGCTGTTTCATATTTTTAGCTGCTGAATATGCTGAGAAGCAGCATAGGTATCCAATGGCTGGGACTCCCCCATCCCTCACATACCGGGGCATGGTGGGGGAAGGCAGGGCACGCCCACCTCCGGCTGCCCTGGGCAGGGCCTCAGGGCCTTCTGCTGGGGTCCAGCCCCCTAACAACTCAAGATCCCCTCCTACGCTGGCCCTCCTAGCTCCAATTCTTGCCCTGAGCTGGCACTGACAGCCCCCACCCTGCCGGTGATTCCTCTCTGGCAGGTCACAGTCTAGCCTCCTTCCTGCTTGCTGCTGAATCACTATATCCCAGGGAGCCACAGGAGGCAGAAGGGGAGGGGAAGGCCAGTCTCCCTCAAGCATCGCCAGAAGCTAATGTAATTGCAAAGGCCTCCCTGGCTGTGCCCTGACAAGGTTCCACCGAGCCACTCAGCCTCCTCTGCAGCTGGTCTGGAGGATGATTAAAGACCACAGGTACGGCGACCAGCCATCCCAGGCAAACCGGGGCATGGGAATTTCAGGGGTCAAACTGGGAAAATCTCAAACTGGGACAGTGGGCCACCCTCTGGTCCATGGGTCTGGCCCTGGCTCAGGGAGAGGGGTGGAGTTCTTCCAAACCAGCACCACGCCCTTCTTTCCTTTCAACTGGGACTCCTTGAGGCCTCCCACTTCCCCTACCCCACAATCTCAGGGTATAAACAGTTCGGCTCCTGGCCCTGCCTCTGGGATGCCCAGTGAGGTTCTGGAAGCAGACAGAGCCCAGTTCAGCCCTCCACTACTTGCTAGCTGGGTGGTCATCTTGAGCCTCTGTTTCTCTATCTGTAGAATGAGGGTAATAATAGTTCCAACTCCTTAAGATTTAGGGAAGATGAAAAGTACAGCGTGCATAAAAGGATGAGCATAGTGCCCGGCACAGAAAATGCCACATAAATTGTCTTTGCTATTAGTCTTTCATACCTGCAATCGACCCAGGCTGCTACCCAAATGGCCAAGGCCTGCTTAAACGTACATCTGCAAGAGCCCTTCAGAAGCAAAAGGAAGGGGCTTCTTGTTAAGGACCTCACCATGATGATGGCAGCACGGTACCAGGTAGGGGCGACTCCAGCCTCGTTTTCAGAGGCTGGGGCTTTTACAGACACAAAACAAGCACTGCTCTCTGCCTACCACGGTCCACCCACGAAAAGCCCGTTTCTACACACTGAACATTTGAACAGAGCTCATCTGGCAACAACAATCATATTTTCAGGGAGACATTGGCCCCTAGGGATTGGCATGCCTAGACTCACTGATGGGATGCCTTTAACCTCCCAGAGTGGCCTAGTCTCTAAGCCCCAAACCATAAGACGTAAAGGTCCTGCATTTTCACGCCAATGGCACCCAGGTAGGTCACTTTTTTTTTTTTCTTCCTTTGTTTCCACTTTCAGTTCTCTTGGTGAGATGCTGCACTCCTTCCGCGGACCTGCTAGTGAGAGCGCTGGGCTGGAGACAGTCAAGACCAAGAGGCTGGACGCAGGAAAGGCGGTTAACAACGCCTGCCTGCTGGACACCTATGTTTGCGCAAGCTTCTCCACCCTCTACCCTCCCTTGAAAATTCCCGGCAGGCATTTGACCTTTAGTGCTCTCAAACAGGCCGAGGTGGTGGTAATCCATTTTACGAAGGAAAAGACTGAGGTCCTGAGGGCTTAAGTGGTTTGCCCAGTGCCCTGAAGCTCAAGTGACATTCTGATGCAGTGCCCCCCCTCACCCCCCACTGATGCCCACCAGGGAATGGGCTGCAAGAATCGGATGCACAAGTGGCGGGGGCAGGCTCTCGCGGGGGAATCCTGCCAGTCAGGGATCCCGGAGTGAGAGGCAAAGCCAGGAAGCGCCGCTGAGGCAAGGGAGAGAATAGGAGAAAATGCCAGTGTGGTCAGGCCAGCTCTGTGGAAGGATGCTGAGTCCCTGCCAGGCAGAACTCTGTGTGCTGCAGGGGCCGTACCCTCCGCCGCCTGCCACCCCCTCTCCCTCCCACTCTCCATTAGAGAGTGCCCTGGCAGAGAAGGACACGCACGCCCGAACCTCCAGCCTGATGTTCTCACCCTCCTGTCTGCTGGCTGACATTGGCTGCTCGGCCCAGGATGCCCATCTGCAGGGCCTGCTGCCGCAGGGAAGTGCTTGAGAGGCCTGCTGGCTTGCCAGAGGGCTGGCCGTGGGTGACCTTGAGAGCCCAGTGGTCTCAGGGGACACAGGTTGGACCTAGAACACGGAGGCTGGAGTGAGGGTATGCAGCTGTGACCAGGGGAGTGACATGGAGCCCTTGAGATATGTAACAACGATCTTTTGACTGCCGTTATCCACCAGTAAGCACATTTTCAGCTCCTGCACAGGCAGGAGAAACCTGACATTGTGAGACCTTCCAAGAAGCACAGGCGTGGTTCTACTTCAAGTGCAGAGAAAAGGGAGATCTGGGCAGAACATCTAAGACAGGTTTCCAGGAGCAGTGAACTTTGAGCTGAGCCTTGAAGGCCTGGGGAGTATTTGGATCCATGGAGAGGGTAGAGAGTAGAAAGCTCTAGAACCAGGAACAAGCATCTCCAAACAGGAAGGTGACAGAGAGCAGATGGAGGGGTGGGTGAGCAGATGGAGGGGCAGGGAAAGGCTGGGTTGGGGGGTGGGTGTAGAGGTGGGAAGCTGATGTCCCTCTGTGAAATCCAGAAGACTTCAGAGCCAGGGAGGGATGTGATCCGAGTGTGACTAGAGGAAGATTTTTGTTAAGAGATGAGGCAGACGGTGAGGGGGCAGGATGGGAGAGAGCTAGCGACCAGTCTGGCACTGGTCTGGGCCAATGCCCTGGTTCTGGGCCCGGCTCTGTCCCCGTGGACCCGGACAAGCCACTTCAAAGTAATGCTTTTCAAATGACACGTTGCAACCTATTATATTAGTGAGTTCTGAAACCAACTTAGTATGTCCCAATAAGCATTTTAAGAAGACAGACAAGACGATGGAGTCAGTTACAGTGAGGTAATTATTGGAACTTCTGTCTCAGATGTCTACCTACTTAATTGTCTACCTGTACTTGTGATGGGAAATTTGTTACCATGGCAGAAAAAGTTTTAAAGGCACTAACAAATGCTCAGGACCTGTTTCCCCATTGCTAACCGAAGGTACTCCAGGCGCCCTCACAGCCTGTTAATTGTCTGTGAAACCAGTGCAGTGGGACAGAGCATATGTGGGTCCAGGAGCCGATCGAGGAGAGTCTGAGTGAAGGGACCTCAGGTCAGCTGAGGTCTGGAGAATGCTGGGGGATTTTCCCACCCCACTTAACCCCTAGCTGGGTTTCTGTTCTGGCTTTTGAGAGCCTTTGCACGGAATGGTCCCGAGGGGCAGCGACCTCTGGGGAAGACAGACAGAAGGGGCATGAATGCTGTTCTTTGCCCCCATTTGTGCCCTGATCTAAACTGTGGCACTGAGGGCCCTTGTGTCCAACAAGAATCCGTCCTTTCTCCACATGATCAGTGTTTTCCAGGGTCCTGAGAATGGGCCCCATTGTGGCCGTGTGGACAGTCGAGAGAGGCCGGAATTCCTGCCCTGGGTGAAAAAGCTGAATTCCTGGGGAGGGAAGGGGTCTCGGGCACCCCCCAGGCTGAGTCCCAGAGAGGCCCGTACCAGGGCTATCCCATACCCCAGAAACCTCCCAGGCCTTGTGCTAATCTCCCGAACACCCCAGAGCCTCTCTGCCCCTGCTCCGTCCACGGCAGAAAAACAAAGCGCTCGCTGTCTGTCTGTCTCCTCTGAATGGACTCACCATTCTGGGCAAAGGCCCTAGCGTCTTGCCAGCCTGGGGATGGCTCCACTGTATCCAGGCCTCAGAGTACAGGGTTAAAAGTATGGGTGGGGTGGAGCCCGGTTCAGCCATTTGCTGCTTTGTGACACTGGCAAGTTCCGTAACCTTCCTACACCTTCCCGTGTCAAAGGGGGGATACAAGTATCCTACCTTTGTTGTGGGGATGACCCGAGATAATGTGCAGAGCTCTTACACCAGTACCTGGCAAGTGGAGAGGACCCCTGGCCAAGAGCCTGGTTTCACAGCAGGGGCTAGATTGAGTGTGGATGTTGGCCAGGATAAAGGAATTGCTGACTGGCCCATTCACGGGTATGGACTTCATAAGAATCTGGCTCCATTGCCCCAGGAGGGGGGCCAGCTCAGGACCATGAGAACAACAGGCCTGGGTTCCCGTTTGTGTGCATCCCAAGAAGTCCCACCCAGGTGTTGATGGACAAGCAGTCTGTGGAGGAGGGGGCAGGGCAGGGATGCAGGCACAAAGCTGGTTTCCTAGAGGGGAAGCCAGGTTGTTCAGCCCTCTGGCCACAAGGTGTGTGAGCCCCCACAGGCTACCAGAGCTCCTGTGCTCTCTGCTGCCTAGCTGCAGGTCTCCCTGGACTTCTGGGGACTTCATGCCAGACCTGGGGAACCGCGGAAGGGGCAGTGAAAAACGCAGTGCTGGGGTTCAATTGCAAAGTTCCTAGAGAGAAGGGCAGAGAGGGTGTTCCACGTGTGCAGACCCTCCCGGTCTCTCGGAGAGCAGTGCTCTGTCGGACCACCCACCCGTCCATGTCTGAACTGAAGGGTGGCTGAAACCCAGTCTTGTGTCTGAGCAGAAGGGTGGTGAGAAACACAGTTCTGCCCTCACAGAGTATACCGTCTGGTTGGAGTGACAAGACCAACACCCAGGAAAAGAGAACATACAGTCACTTTGTGATGAAATGTCCCAAAGCCTAGTCCAAAGGATTTGTTGTATAGGAATTCCTGAGGAAGGGGAGGTCAGAGTGGTCCGGGGCAGTTGGGAATGGCTGTCTAGAAGAGGGGGCTCTGGAGCTACCCTGGAAAGATGAATATTTAAAAAGAACAGAGGCAGGAAGGAAGTTTGGGGTGGAAGGGACGATGTGCCTTAAAAAGGCAGGGGCAGGGGGCACCTGGATGGCTCAGTCGGTTAAGCGGCCAACTTCGGCTCAGGTCATGATCTCACGGTCCGTGAGTTCGAGCCCCGCGTCGGGCTCTGTGCTGATGGCTCAGAGCCTGGAGCCTGTTTCAGATTCTGTGTCTCCCTCTCTCTGACCCTCCCCTGTTCATGCTCTGTCTCTCCCTGTCTCAAAAATAAATAAAAATGTTAAAAAAAAAATTTTTTTTTTAGGAAAAAAAAAAAAAAGGCAGGGGCAGGAATGGATATGGGATCGTGCATGGGTGCATGTGTCTGTGTGCTGGGACTGGAGGATGAGAAGACCCCTGGGAGGCTATCTGCTTATTGCGGTGGGGGGTGGGGGCAGGGAGGGGGGTGGGCAGGACATCCAGCCAGGGCTGGACTCAAATGAAGGCAAATGGCTTAGATTTTAGAAGAAACTTGTTGGGAGAAGCCCAGGGATGACACTTGTAATGGAAGATTTTCCCCACGAGGTGGCAGCGCTAGCTCTGCGGCTGAGAATCCAGTTTCCATGCGGTTCTGCTCTTCCCTGTTCAGGTGCTGGGATGGCTACTTGTTTCAGGGCAGACAGAGGACCGCTTTGCTCCCCAGGCTACAGTAGCCCCTTCTGCAGGAGTGTGCCTAATCTGTGGGTGTGCCACACACTGGGGCCCCACTGCTGAGCAGAACTCTGGTTTGCTCCTTGGCGGTAATGATGCACGCTCTCCAGCCCTAGCCTAATTTTGAGCTGGGTTAAGGACTCTGCTTCTTACAGATGCCCAGGAGCCTGTCCAAGGCCCAGCTGTGCCTGTTCCTGCCTCAGCCTCCATGGGAAAGAATGCTCTAAGCAAGGCCCCAAGCTTCTCCTAGGCACGCAGCTCACTTGCACCACTGGGGAGGGCCTGGGCTCTTGGGACCCATTTGGTGGCCTCTTACAGCAAGAGAACCCTGCATCTCCCAGACTTTCTCAAACTCCATCCACATCACAAATGCACAAGCACTGAGCACCCAGACAGGCCAGGCCGCCCCTTGACATCTACTTGATGTTGTCTCCAAGGCAGGTGCTTTGGGCCCATTTTACAGATGAGGCTCAGACAAGTTAAGTAACCTGCCTGGAGCCACACAGCTAGCAGTGGGGAAGCAAGGCTGAGAACTCAGGATTATTTGTGCTTCTAGCCTCTTCATGCACAGCCCTCCCCACCCCCCCCCCACCCCCCCACCCCGCCCTCTCTGGTGTTTCACAACCTTCCAGCCCAGAAAGCCCATTCTGATTTTGACTCCAAATGGCACCGAATGTCCCAATTTTGTCCCCAACACCTAGAGGTGCCCCACCTTGAGCTGTCCAATAGAGTTCTGTGATCAATGATGGAAATGGCCTCTATCTACACTGTGCAATCTGGCGGCCACAGCCATTAGGTCTGTCGAACACTTGGGATGTGGCCAGTATGACCCAAAAACTCAACTTTTCATCTTATTTAATTAAAATTTTAATTTAAATGGCCACAGTGTATTACCTGATACATTGGACAGTGTGGCCTGGCTCAATGCACCGAATGTGGCTCTGGCAGGAAGGTTTGTTTTGGCTCATGTTGGGGAATGTATATGTGTGCAGCTGCCTGGATTCAAATCCCAGCTCTGCCAGATTCTCTTGAGTGTCTCTGTCTTTACTTCCACTCTGTAAAATGAAGAGGCCAACAGGGCCCACCTAACTGGACGGCTGGACGATAAAACAAGTTAACGCCTATGAAGAACTCCGTGCACAGTAGGCTCGGTAAAGGTGAGAGAATGCCTGAGCCTTCAGCCCATCCTGCTGTCCCTACACCCTAGTCACAGAGCCCTGCACAGGCCCAGTGGTTGGGGGTGGGGGAGGGGAGGGGCTGCTGGAGAAGGAGCTTGGTAAGGACGTGGGGAGACTGGCCTGGCTGGCCCTACTGGGGTGGGCCAAGGCTGGAGGTGCCTGTTTAGAAACAAGAAACCCAGGTTCAGAGGGGTGAAGCCACTTTGCCAAGACCCCGTGGCTGCTGGGTGGCAGAGCTGAGTGGTCTGAGACCCCTCACCACGTGCATGACTGTTACACTTCCTTTTCCCCGGGAATCCCAGGCTGCCAGGCCGCCCAGGCCCCTTGGCCTCACTGCTGCACCAAGTGGTGGTACTCCACGAAGGGGCAGGCGGCTGCCACACACTGAGCAGCAGGCACTGGGGACGCAGGACAGAAGCGCTCTGTGCCCAGGAGACCTGGGATGCTCCAGGCCAGCCTGGGCCCAGGGCAGGCTGGGGGCTTCCTGAGGGCACTTCCTAAACTACTGCCTCCCTGGGCAGCATGTGAGAGAGAGGGTCTACCCAGGAGTCTCGAAAGACATCAAACCGGGCCATCCAGTGGCCGCGGGGGGGGGGGGTGGGGGTGGGGGTGGGGGGGGGGGAGTGGTCACAAGACTTGGGTTTCAGGCTCAGTATCTGAACCAGCAGCATGATCTGGGGGATGGCAGCTCTCTCTGTGCCATGGTTTCCTTGACTGAAAAAGTCAAGGCATTGGACTGGGCTGTTCCTTTTTTTTTTTTTTTTAATGTTTATTTTTGAAAGATAGAGACAGAGTGTGAGCAGAGGAGGGACAGACACACACACACACACACACACACACACACACACACACACACACACACACAGAATCCGAAGCAGACTCCTGACTCTGAGCTGTCAGCACAGGTCCTGACATGGGACTTGAATCCACACACTGTGAGATCATGACCTGAGCCAAAGTCGGACGCTTAACTGCCTCAGCCACCCAGGCACCCCTGAACTGGGCTGTTCTTAACTTCTACAAAGAGACCTCCAGCTCCAGGCCACAGACAGGCCGCAGGAGGGGCAAGCCCGGAGGCCTGGATGCCAGCTTCCTTCCCCAGCTTTCCTTCCAGTATTGAACCTCCTCTCTCCTCTAAGTCAGCCCAGCTCCAACCAGTGAATTCACTGCTCTCCAGAACACCCATTACAGGTTCCAGTGGGCCAGCCCTGGGCCACCGCCTTCCTCCTTTGCTGGATAATAGCCTGAGCCTCTGCTGCCGGAAGTCCTCTGTGGTCCTAGAGCAGGCATAAGTCCTGGGTTACCCCAAAGCATGGCGGGAAATGGGGCGAATGAGGGAGGGGGCTGGTCAGGCCTTGGTAGGAGTCACCACTGAAGAGCCCTCCCACCCTGAGTGAGTCCTTCTTTCCCAAAGATGAGTGTGTGTGTAGCGGGCTTGGGGGGGAGGGGATGGGATACTGCTATTATTGCCATTATTATTATTATACTATAATTGATAAGAATAGTACTTTTTCAAGCATTACCCTATACCAGGTACAAAACTAAGCCCTTGATGCATAACAGCTCATTTTATCCTCAGAACATTCCTATGTGTAGGTTCTCTTATTTTCTCTATGTTACAGAAGAGAACTAGAGGACCAGAGAGGGCATGTAACCTGCCCAAAGTCACACAGCCAGTGAGCCCAAGCTGTCTTAGGTAGTGCTCAAATCATTTGCCACCTTGTGGCTGATAAGGACACCTGTAAAATCCAGATGAGCTAAATTAGGAGTAGGTGGGAAAGAGAAAGGTAAAGTGAAGGCAAAGCCTCAGGGCCAGAAATACCAAAACGACACCATCGACTTGTGGACACTTCCTTGGGAAGGTCACAACTTCAGCTCTGGTATGAGCACAGCCTTGAGGAAGAGGAAACTTGGCTGCGACACGTGGTGCTGTGTCCCCGATCACCCGCTCAGAGAGGCACAGTGGCTCCTGACTGTAGCAGCCTGTGCAGAGAGCCCCGGGCTGCTTCCTGGAGGCTGTGCCGCTAAGTGAGCAGGCCCATGGCCAGGTGTGCGGCCCGAGGACAGCCCGGCCGCACGCACGGGCAGGTTTTACAGTCTCCAGAGGGGCTGTTTCCCTCAGCAGAGTGGCCATGAATTCTGGGAGCAGTGACGAGGCCTCGTGGCTGTCCTGGGCTCTGCCTCCCTCTGACTTTCTCTCCTTCCTGTCCCCACCTCCCAGCCTAATGCCACTTCTGACACCCCCAGAACCTGGTGTGGCACCCTCTTTTCCTCTGCAGCTCTCGCATTACTATGATGTCTTTCCTGTTTCCTCCCCTCCACTCTGAGCCCGGGACGGGGGCCACATCTCCCCAGGCCTCACACAGGGCGAGGCACAGCAGGTGTTTGCCGAACCAATGCATGAACGTCCTGACCGCTGGCCACCAGGCTCAGGGCTGCTTCCGAGGGGCTGGCGAGAGCTGCAGCATTATCCTGAGCTGTCCTCCTGGGGCCCTCTATCCCCTCCCATAAAGCCCGGAAGAAGTGCTGCTTCCTTTAGAGGGTCTTCCTTCATGATTACGGGTGGGTCAGCATGTGTGCATGTTAGTTTGTATAAAATGCCAATGTCTTGAACAGTCTCCATGTGGGGAGTTCACTCTGATGACTCAGTGCGTTTTTCCTCAGTTTGTGAGGATGGCCTCGGAGTCCTGTGCTCCATCCCATGGCTGTGACATCACCCAGGGTTGCCATGGAAACTACTGGGCCCTCACAGTGAGAATGCATGCTCTTCCTGACACCCTGCATTATGCTGCAGGACGCATTATTGCCTCAGATGTGTCTCTCCCTTGCCCAGCTGAACCGCAGTGCCTTACTGTCTCCTTTGCCTGTCTCTCTGTGGGCCCGAGTCTGAGAACAAGGGCAGATGTATTGCTCAGGGAGTGCTAGCTATTTAAGGCGCTAGCTCAGTAGCGAGCTGAGATCTGAACCCAGTGCTGGCTGACTCCTAAGCCAGTGCCTGGAACTGTCAGGATCTTGATCTTTGCATCCTTCCTGTCGGCCTTCCCACCCTTCTGCTCCAAAGCCTCCGAGCTTGTACTCAGAGGCCTCCATCAGCCCAGGCCTTCTCCCTCCCCATCTGTCTGAGGCACCCCCAGGTGGAGGTCAGGCTCCCCATCCTTCCCTGCACAACCCCCCCCCCCCCCCACAAGGGTCTCACTCCCTCTCCAAGCTCCCCCTGCACTCTCGGCCCGAGCATCTCCATTGGGCTTGCTTGACCACCTCGCACTCACTGACAGTCAGGGTGCACCTGACAGCCTGCCCTCCTGGACCAGAGGGCGCTGCCCCCCCCCCCCCCACATGCAGCTTCCTGAGAGCTCGGGCCGGTGCAACCTCAGTCCAGTGTCCACATTCTTGTTGCAGAAACTCAGGGCCTCAGCCCCGGACCCCCCCAGGGCTGCTCCTCTGTCAGTCAACAGGCATATGCTGAGCACCCATTACATGCCAGGCCCTGGGGTCTCAGCATTGAATAAAACAGACTCATCCCCTGCCTCGGGGGAGGGCAGTAGACAATTAAATAAAACAAACTGGTAAACTGGGTTAAAAGCTCTGAAGAAGGAGCACCTGGGTGATCAGTAGGTTAAGCATCCGACTCTTGGTTTCAGTTCATGTCATGATCTCGTGGTTTGTGAGTTTGAGCCCCATGTCGGGCTCTGCACTAACAGTGTAGGGCCTGCGTGGGATTCTTTCTCCCTTTCTCTCTACCCCTCCCCCATCTCGAAATAAATAAACTTGAAAAAAAAAGCTGTGAAGGAAAAGGAAAGGTTGCTGAGATGGAGAGAAAGGGAGGTCTGAGGAGGTGAGGATTCTAGGGGACTCTGAGGAGCAGATGGAATGAGGGGGGCGGGGGGCTAGGGCCTTAAGTATGGGGATGGGGAGGGAACCAGGCCTGCCCAGGCCCAGGCCACTGGGAACCTTCTTGGAAGTCATCCTAAGCACAGTGGAAAGCCACGTCAACGCTAGCTTACACAGGCTCTCTGGAAAGCCCCCTCTGGCTGCTCTTTGGAGGTGGACTGGAAGGGGTGAGGCAGAAGCAGGACAGCTGGAAGGAAGAAACCACAGTGGGTGCATAAAAGCCCAGTACCCCTGTCCTTGGGTAGGACCACCAGTTCTTGGTCAGCTCCCAGAGCTCCTGTGGGATGAAGCCCCAGTGGCCCATGGGCATCTGGTTGATCATGAACTACTTTTGGCTGCTTTCCCTCCCCTGCCTTACTTCACCCCTTCACTGGTGTCTCCTGGTGTCACCTCCCAAATAAACTGCGTGGGCTCAAATCATCCCCAGATCTGCTTCTGTAGGATCCTAAACTGAGACACCTGCCTTTCCCCGTCTCTGGTATAAAGTTTCCCCCTACTTGCCTCCCAAGATCCTCACAGCCTGCTGGAACTAGCACATGACCAACACATAGTGGGGTCTTTACCCAGAGATATGACCGGTGTCCTCTGTCCTCTGGCTCTCAAGGTGGCTGCCTGTGGCACTGCAGGTCTCTGTGAGGCTCTGACCAGTAAGACAGGCTCACAGGTGCCCTCTCCTGCATGGGATGGGGGCCAGAGCACTCCCTGCTATTAACCTTGACTTCTCTGGCTTGGCAGGCATACCTTTCTGTAGTCAGGAGCCTGCTCCTGCATAATTATATCAGGCCCAACCATGGCCCAGCCCCTCCTCCCTGTCCATCAGGCTGGCTTTGATCTGAGTCTCCATAAAGGTTCAGCTCAGGCCTCCAGGTGCCCTTCTATGCACCAGCATGCAGAATGCTCTGGAAATCAGCTGGGAAAGTTTCTGAGAGCCAGAAGGAACACGTCAAAAAACGTGGTATGAATCCAGTTTCTCTGGGTGACCTTAGGGAAATCAACACCCCACCCCCCAGCAGAACCCGTCAGTGCAATGTGAGGGCGGAGCCGGGGCTGGAGGATGTCTGGGCAATGTTGAGCTCTGGAGGCTGGGACCGGGTGAGAGGGGGCAGCCCTCCCCTCCTGCCTCTCAGTGAGATGCAGCCAGGGCGGTAGGGGCTGCTTTGATGGCTCCAGAAACTGCCAACTCACGTAGCTGTAAGCTGAGCGGTGAGTGCTCTGTGGGCACTGGTTCTCCAGGCCTCTGGCTTCTTCTTCAGCACATATCAGCCCCTCAACAAAGGCAATGGCAATAATAGGTCCCATTTATTATGAGCATGCGCCATGTAACATGCTAAACACTTAGTGAGCTTTACTGAGGGTAAGAGGCAGGTCCCCCACTGGACTACCCGGATTCTGGCCATCTCTGCCACTTACCGGCTTTGCAAGTCGCATGACCTTGCTTTGCCTTAGTGGGTTTAACTGTAAATTGGAGAAAATAACTGTACCCGTCTCATGGATAGGTACAAAAATTAAATGAGCTAAAACGTGTCAATTGCTTTCTGCCAAACACCTGGGCTGCCTAGTACTCGCCCTGGCAGGAAGGTGGGCATCTTGTAGTTAGCCCCTAGGTCTGTTGCCTGTGCCCACTGGCCTTCCGACATGCCCTGGGGAAAGTAAGCACTGAAGTCACGGTGTAGCTGACCTGCAGGGCCAGACTGTGTGTGTACTTCCTGGGGATGGGAATAAAGTGCAAGGTGGGCACCCTCACCCCTCCACCCTCGGCCCCTTCTCAAGGGCCAGCCCACCCGCTTGCTGCGCCGAGAAGATGAAGTAGGCCTTGCCCGCTTGCCCGTGGGCTATGGGACAATTTGTGCAAGGGCCAAAGCAGTTGGAAGTACCAGAAGGTCTAGAAATCAGAGCAGCGCATGATTGAGGAAAGAAGTCAGTCTCCAGACTGGAGAAGACAGAAAGGATGCTAACGGGTCTCCTAAGCCTTAGAGTTTGGGAAGAAATAAAAACCTCCCTCTGGGATCTTTCTAGGGCTCTGCAAAAGCTCTAAAACTGGACTGTGGTGATGGCTGCACCACTCTGTAAATTTACTAATAATTGCTGGATTCATTGTACACTTAAAAAGAATTTTGCTTTATGTAAATTATAGTTCAGTAGGGCTGTTTGAAAATAAAATCTCCTGCCTAGCCTCAGGTAGTGAGCACCTCAGGCTGTGTGTCCTGGGGGTGGGGCAAGGGGAAGGGGGTTCACATTAATTCAGGGTTCCTCCTGTAACAAATGGGCCACCTGTTACAGAGGGGGTAAGAGGCTGAAGGCTTGGTCTGGTGCTAGGGTCGCAGCTAGACCCAAGACCAAAGTCAGGTATCAGTCTGGACAGTACCTGGCTTCCCTTTCAGAAGACATAGTGAGTGGGTCTGGTTCTGGAAGCAACTCAGAGGTCTGATCCCACAGCAGGAAGGCCCTCCTGGGAACCCTTGAGCTAGGGGAGGGGTCTCAGTGAAGGCACCCTGAACTGGCCCAGGGGCTCCTGAGCCTTGCACCTTCTCAAAGATATGGGCTGACAAGAAGCCTGGATTCCCCTTAAAGAGTTCCCAGATATGAAAAGTGCCCCTCAGCTGTTCCTTCAACTGCTCCCATCTATGACCACAGCAACCAGGGGGTCCTGATTCAACTATTCAGCCCTATGGTCAGATAAAGTGTCCCATCTTGCAATTTGGAGCTAGTCATCCTGGCCATGGCCCCTGTGCTTGTGCTTCTTCATCATACACCCCCTGTGATGCAGATCTGAATTTGGAAGGGTTTGAATCCAGCCTCCGACAATTACTAGCCGAGAGGTAACTTAACCAATATGAGCCTAAGCTTCCTCATCTGCAAAAAGGAAGCATGAGTCTCACAGGACTATACTGATGGTTAAATAAGACAGGTCATGCTGAAGGGTCTGGCAGTTTTGGGCAGTATCCACCGAGTTTACAGACCTCTGCCATGATGCTGGCAACTGTAATGCCCAATGTTGCCACAAGGTGGAGCCAGATACACACAGATCCGGTGAACTAAGACACCCCCGCCCCCCCCACCCCCACCCAAGTCAAGTGGTGCCTGAACCCCAATCTACAGGGCTTGTGAAAGGGAAGGGTCACATGACCTGCAGAATGCTTGTCTCTTCCACATCTGACTGTGTCTGTGACTTTCATTGCCACGGCCACTAGCCGCCACTCCAGATCCAGGTGGCTACAAGCTTGGACTATTGTAATAGCCAGCTGGTCCTGGTAAGATCACGGAATGTCAGAGCCAGAAGGGACCCCAGAGAACCAAATTTTCCCCCTCACCTGATGCTGAAGTGTAGAACGGGTTCATGACTGTTCAAGGTCACTCACTGGACCAGGCCCAACTCCTCTGGCCCGGCTCTGGTCAACACTGTCAGTCTCCAGGAAGACGATTCCTCTCAATTCCTTATAACTGCCCCAGTCTCAGGGAATCTCTCTGACCTGACCGCCCTGGTCTCTCACTGCCTTTCAGTGGCTGGCTCCTGCCTCACTCCCTGCTTGAATGCCACCTCTCCAGAGAGCCTTCCTTCCCTGACCACCTCACAGGAATAGCCCATCGGTGTGGATGGCCCAGCACCCATACAATCACTTGTTTCATTTCTGTCATCTCCACTGGATTGGCAGCTGTTATGAGCCCCGTTTTACAGGTGAAGAAACTGAGGTCTTGGTGTTTAATTCCCAGGCCACAGAGCAGGTCGGGGAGGAGCCAGGGTGCTAGCCAGAGCCTGGGCACCTCCGTATCACACTCTGCTGCCTCCCACAGCAGCGAGCCAGGCCCCGTCCGTGCTGTCTCCCCCTCGGACCACGACCTCTCCACAGGGAGGGCCGAGCTGTGTCCATTTCCATGGCCCCACACCTCATACTACAAAGATGATCAAAAACACTTGAATGATAAATGCCTCCTGCCTGTTGCCAACAGAAGAAGCCCTAGTCTAGGAGGCCTAAGACCTGGGTTTGAGGGTCAGCTCTTCCACGACTCCCTGTGGAAGGGTAGCTAACCAGCAGACTGGTTACAATGGAAGGGTAATAATTACAAGGAGGGGGAACCGAGACACCCTTGAACATGACATAACTGCAAAGCAGGACTCCAGGGCTCTGTGGGGGGCTCATCCTGTGGCCTTGGGAGCAAGGGAAGGGGCCCTCAGGGGCCTTAGGCATACCGGGACCGTCCTTCTGGGGCTGAGGTTTCAGGGAAACACACACACCCCTGCACCCCTCTACCTTCCCTCTCCCACCACCTCTTTTCTGCTCCTGCTTGAGCTTGAGAGCTGAAACCCTGTGCCAGACCTGAACACAGAGTAACCTTCTCTCCCTAGACATGGCCCGCAAAGGCCTTTGCTCTGAGCTGGGCAGTGTGGGTTGGCCTCCCCCCTCCTCCCACCCAGCACGACAGCCAGGCCCTCGGCAATCCTCGTTCCCCAGAGCTGACGCCCCTTTCAAGTGGGTTGGAACCAGCGTCCTGTGGGCACCTTTCTGCCACCTACCTAGGTTAAAGGGGGCCATGGCAGGGGGTGGACAGAGTCTGTTTGCAGAAAGTTCTTTGCGTTCCCGCCCCCAGTTGCCAGTGGACCCACAGTCCCTATGTCTAGCTGGCCCTGTTGCTGGTCAGTATAAAGAAGCTATTTGTGCAGCTGCCGGCGACAGAGGAGCTGGAGGGACAGCGTGGGCCACGTCCCTGGCCAGACAGGTGCTGGCAGGGCCTGATGGCAAGGGCCTAACTGGGACCGCAAGGCACAGGGCAGGTGGGTGGGCTTTCCACTCTGATCCCCAGGCCACCATTCCCCTGGGAAAGGCCAGCAACACGGACGCCTTGGAGTTCCCGATAGCCAGTGAGTGGCCGGGGCAGCTGCCCCCCACCATCGGCACCGACCCTGGCGAGAACTCCCAGAGCTGACCATTTCCATCCCTGGAGCCTTTTCTGAGTGGCCACTCTGCACCCAGGCCTGGGCTTGTGAAAGAAAGGGAAGAACAGGAAGTCCCCAGGAATGAGCTGTATTGGGTCAGGCGCTCTCGGGGCACTTGCACGCATTAGTGCCCTGGAACCTCCCCACCGCCACGTGGGTACTGTTGGCCACTTTCACAGGCTTAAAGATGTGACGTGACTCATTCAAGGCCAAAAGAGAGCTGGGTGTTCTGATGGTTTGTCTCTGGATTTCATTTAACTCCATTCAAAATTTTGATCTAGTGGCAACCTTGAGCCTTAAGGCCATCAGCCCATGAGTTCCTGGCACATAGTAGGTGCTCAGTGGGTACATGCTGAGGAGGGAAAGCACAGCAGGGACTCTCTCTCCAGTGCTCCTCCTTGTGCCTCCCAGGGAAGAGGAAGAGAGAGGGTGAGCACCTACTGTGTGCTCTACACACATCTCATTTCATTCTCAGCTCCTGGCCAGGTAGGTGTGACTTACAGAGAAGGCTCTGCCATCAACCTGAGGTCACCCTGCCATCAGCAAGGGAGCCTGGATTCTAACTCAAGACATCAGGAGTCAGACACAAGGAAAGCAGTGATACTACCTCCCGAGCAGGCCTGACCTGGGGTTCAACCAGGACCAAGAATGGCAGGGGGAGGGGAACCCTGGAGGAGCCTCCCCAAATTCTCAGGGGCATCCTGCCTGCACCACCTCCACACTCTCTGTCTTCTTCCTGGCTCCCTGAGGCAGGGCTGGCTAAGTCCCTTCTGTCTCCCTGGACTGTTTTCTCCAGGGGAGGGCAGCCACCATGGCCTCTGTCCCTTCCAAAATAGAAGTGGGAAGGGAGGCCAGGAGACTCTACAGAGGAGTGCCTTTTCTTGGGTCTGCTCTCCTGCCCACCCCAGCCCCAAAGCATCTGCCTGCCTCTGCCCTGTCCTCCATTCCTGGAACACTTGCTCAGAGCCCTCTGGGTCAGCTCACACTCCAGACCCAATCTCTGTACTCTGCCTGGGTCAGACCTCCTCGTGGGACAGCCTCCCTTTCTCACTGGTCTGCCGGGCTGTCCCATGACAGGTGGCAGCCATGCAGGGGTGGACTCCCAGGCCAGATGGAGGTTGATGCTCTGGGCAGGCTGGGGCAGGGACAGTTCTGACCTGATCTGGCCATGGGCCCATCGGCCTCTTACCCCAGGTCCCTCTGAACATTGGGCCATTGTTCCAGGCCACAACAGAGGGTAGCTCTGTGGCCCTGGGGCTGAAGAACAAAAACCTGTTTAGCAAGGCTCTGCTCCTCCCATGCAAGTTCAAGAATTTGACCAGGATCCTGGCTGGTTTCATGGGAAGAAATGAGCTAAAGGGACAGGTCTGGGCCTAGAGCTGAGAGGGGGCAGTGGGGAGCGGGAGACCCTCAGCCTGCTTTGCGGGCCCACCCCGTGTTCCGGGTGCTGCTATGTAGGAGGGGAGCCCTGCTGACCACATGCTGCGGGCTGGCAGCAGATGGACTAGTAGGAAGCCCAGCAACCCAGTCTGGCCTCTGTTTCCCCCGCTGTGACACGGGGGAGCCACCCTGTGGCATGAGGTATGCTCACCCTGCCCGTGGGCTCGGGTGGAGAGCAGAGGGCCAACCACAGCTGAGTGGCACGAGGAGGTTGCATCACTGTCCTGTGGCCGTGAGTGACAGACCAGCTTCCCACTGCTGTGCCCTCCCTACCTGGGTGATAGTGACAGCAAGCTCTGGCTGACTGTGTGCCAGCCTGTCCAGGCGCTTTGTGAGCAAAGGCATTGCCCTCCCAGCAACCCTTGGGGCTAGGCACCATTGTGATACCCACTTGACAGACAAGGAAACTGAGGCACAGAGAAGCAACAGGCAGAGCTGGCCTCTGAACCCAGACCAGTAATTCCAGAGGGGTCAAGAGCGCTCTTCACTCGCTTCTGTGACAGTGGGCAGTTCTATTTATAATTTTGTTAAATGGCCTCCACTTTGTTTTGGCTCAATTAGCATTTACCAGGTGCCAGGCCGTGCAGATGGGAGGCCCCTGTGGTAGGAGAGACCCATGAACATACTCCTGTGGTATGGTCAGTGCCACTCCCGTGGCAGCCACATGTGAGCTACAGGTAGGGCTTTCTGGAAAGCGTGAAGGCTGAGTAGGACTCAGTCCTGTGGTGGGGGTGGGGTGGGGCAGTTAATGTTCCCTGTGGCGGGGGCGTAGGTTCAGAGGCTGGTGACACCTAGCTGCTCTCGGGTGACGGGAACCTAAGAATGAGGGCAGGGCTGGTTGGCCAGGTGGCTGGAGAGATGGAAAGGCAGATCACAGGCCTCTGCAGGGGCCTCACGGGGCCGGACCGCTTCCTGCCGCTAGACCCTTTCCAACAGGCATGCGCTTCAACCCAGGGGTCTGTGGACAGGCCTCGCAGAGGTCCCTTTGAGAACCTTTGGGTTCACTCTTTCAACTGGATAAAAATTTAAACTTGTAAAAAGAGACATTTGTTGGGTCGTGTGGTTGCCTTGGCCTGAGTCCCGCCAAGCCATCTAGGCCTGCCTTAGCTGCCCTTTGCCATCGCTGACACCACATGGGAATCAGAGCATGGGGACCCCACTGCTTGGGGGCCTCCTGTGCCGGTGGAAGCCAGGCCAGGCGACACCTGGCCCCCCAGCCCAGCAGGGCGTCAGTCCTCACACAGCAGGGCTGTGAAGAGCATGTGTGGCTCCAGGCCTGCCTGGGCAGGCCACGTGCACAGCCAGGGGTCACCTCAGGCACTGCAGGGGTGCCAGCCACAGCTTCCAGGAGGCCAGGCTCAACTGGTTGTCAGAGTTAAGGCTCAGGACCACCCGGAATTGGAATTCGTCCTGCACTGAATGCCCTCGAGCTCCAGGGGTGTGTCTTTCTCTGCCTCCTTTAGTATTTGGTGACTAAGGCTGTCCCTACCCCAAGCCGGCCACACAGCTCTAGAATCCACAGAGAAGAGCCTAAGAAACATCATCACTAGCTTCTCTCACCCACTCCTGCCCACTCCTACCCTGGGGCCACGGGCTGGGGGGAGATATGCTCAGCTCCTTCCACTGGTGGGGCAGGGGGTGAAAGGACGGTGCCTCCCATTCCCAGGCACACCTGTTTGAGGCCTGCCTCCCCTGCCTCTCAGCTATGTGGCCTGGGACATGCCATGTACAGCTAGGGCCTTTGTTTCCGTATCTGCTAAATAGGGATAATAGTACTGACTTCAGGGGTGGCCTGAGATTTAAATGAGACAATATGCAGAGTACAGACCAATCAGTGACCAATCAGGCTAACGTCTTCCTTTTCCTTTTGGCCCCACCATCAAGACACACATGCATACACATGTCTATGTGCACATGTATACACACACACACACACACACACACACACACACACACGCACACGTGCATGTTCCTATTCTCAACTGCTGGCTTTCCAAGAACACATCATCCTTGGAAAGAAAATAATTGTTCAAGGGGCCAAGGCCCGTCTCCACCTGCCCTGGCTGGGCAGGGACCAGGAGGGGGCGCTGCTGAGGAGGTGGCAAACCTTAGGAGCCATGAGCTGAGTGACGGGTTAGGGCCATGGTTAAACGTGTCAGCCTGGAGCCAGCCTGCCTGGGGTTTGAATCCTGGCCCTGCTGCTTGCCAGCTGGGTGACCCTCGGTAAGCTACTTCACCTCTCTGGGCCTTGATCTCTGTAAAATCACGTCGCAGTCAATCTCCCGTGTAAGACTACATAATGAAGTCTGGATGATGGGTCTTGCCTTTGGCAGGTGTTTTCTGAGCACCTGCTCTGGGCGCTGGGGATGCGGCATGAAGAGAACAGGTACAAGTTCCGAGTCTCCCAGAACTGACATCCCCGTGAGAGGGAGCGACCATAACCGCAGTGAGGGAACAGAATGTGGAGCAGAGGAGCAGCATGGTCTGATGCATCACTCCTTCTGCGATGTTGAATAGGGACCATCAAGAGCAAGGACAGAAGCAGGGAGGCTGGGCAGGAGGCAGAATCCGTGTGAGGAACAGCGCCAGTGCGGTTCTGGGTGGCAGCAGGAAGACGGGGAGATGTAGTCAGAGTCTGGAAACACTCCAAAGGCAGTGCCCGCCTGATGTGCTACGTGGATGGAGGGGTGTGACGGGAAGAGATGACTCTAGAATAACGCTGGGGTTTGGGGCCGACAAGGCAGTAGTGCATGTCAGTGTTCACAGGAGGAAGAAGGACAAGAGCTGCCCTCCTGGAGTGGCCGCATGAAGACCTGACACCGCTTTGGCCACTCTGTGTCGGGCTCACCTAAAGTGTCTAGAGGGAACATCCTTTCTGTGCGGGGCTGGTGGTCTAGCAGTTTGGGGAAGGACCCTTCTCTCGCCCAGAGAAGCCAGTGAGCGGCTGGGGATCAGAGCCCAGGGGCTCAGGCCTCTGCTCCACCTCCCCCATCAAGGCTGGGTTGCCGCAGCCTTGCCTTTCCAGCAAGATGGAAAAGGGACACAGTCGCCCCACTCCAGGCCCTGTGAACGCTCGAGGGCCCCTGCGGCAGCACACTTGAAAGAGGCAGGGGGTTATCTGCAAAATTCCAATTAAATCCACAGGCTTTGATAATTTGATAAGCCACTCTACAGTCGCCCCTGAGTCAAAATACACTGTTACTTGATCCTGTGTTTATGTTTCAGGACGGAGGGGGAGGTGGACTGCGGTCTGGGAAGGTGCAGGCAGCTCTCAGAGAGGGGGGTGCAGGCACTTGGCTGATAAATCGTCAGCCTGTCAGGCCAGGGTCACCTATAGGTCTGGGCTCTTATGGTGAGCACAGAGTGGACTGGAACATGAGTCTCTTGGCAGGTCCTGGAGACCGAGCGGGACCAGGGAGGAGAAGCCCTTCAGAACTGTCTGTCCATAGCTGACCCTGCTTCCTGAGCCTCAGGTCTGTCTCACATGGGACGGCTTCCAGGCCATCTCTTGCCAGACCAGCTGTGAACCAGCCCAGGTGACTAGCACCACCTGGAGAAAGAGGCCGATAACCCCACTGCCATAGTGACTCAGAGGCAAATGCTTTATGACCCCTTCCTGCAAAAGCCAGGCTGTGATCTGTAGGGTGGAGTGTGTACTGAACCACATTCCATTCTGTTCTACAACCTTCCATGGATAAAACTGTTGAATACTTCCTACGAGCCAATAGCACTGACCAGGTTATCTTCCTACACTTGGTATCCCTCTAAGCCCTCTTCATCGTCCCATGAGTTCTACGTCGTGCTTTGGAGATGGGAAAACAGAAATACCGAGAGGTTGAGCAAATGGCCAGAGATCACAGAACCCTGAGTAGCAGGCTCTGACCCCAGAGCCTGGCTCTGCAAAGCCGTGCCCACTGCCCCCCCAATGCACAACTGTCTCCCCAAGCCCAGTTTCCTTGAGGGCTTTCTGGAGATGGGCACTATTGCCATGGAGAGGTGAAACAGGACCAATTTATTTAGCTGACTGGCAGAGAATGGGCTTAGGAGTATGAACGAAAGGCAGGCTCAGTGATTTTGTGGTGATGCAACTGCTACTTCACCCACCAGCAACAATCCCTCTGCCCTCCTGTGGGCACACAATCACATGTGTCTCCAATGACAACCACCTAGGGAGGGGCATCTCTTCTCTCCCCATGGAAGGACAGAGAACAGAAAAGGAAGGAGAGACTCTGTGAGACCATCACAGCAGGGGAGCAGCAGGGCCAGATAGACCAGGGACACTGCTGGCGCCTCAGGAGACTTCCTGTCCTGGGAGAGTGAGGAGGGCTGGGGCAGGAGCACAGAGCGGGGAGGACAGAGAGGAGCACTGAGAGGCGTCAGGACCATGGTCCCCCTGACCCCTTCTAAACCAAGGAGGCAGGTGGGAAGGGTGGAAAGAGTACAGGCCTCTGTTTGAACCAGAAAAACCTGGGTTCAAGTTCAGGCTCCTGCTGTGAGTCTCTGTTTCCTTATCTGTAATGTGGGGATGAGAATATATAAACCCTTATGAGCCTGACATATAGTAGGTATGGTGAGAGCGATGCTTCTCCCTCTGGTGAGAACACACATTTCTGTCTCATTTTGTCATTTACAAAGCTCTTGCCCAGCCCTCATGTCATCTGAATTTTACTGATGAGAAAAATGGGGCTCGGGGAAGCCATATGAGTGAGCTGCCTTGCAGTTGTGTGGCTAGGAAGCAGCAGAGTTGGGGTGTGAACTCAACACTGTACATCCTATTCCCTTTGGCTTTCAACCAGTCTACCCTGTGAACAAGTCACCGATGAGTTTCTGATGGATTGTAGCATTTGCTTGTTTCTTAAGCCCACGGCAGCCATCAGGGAGGTGGCTTTTGTTGGGCCAAGGCTCTGGGCTGGGTGGCTTTTTCGCCCCCAAAAGGGCCTAGGCCATTTTAGGCTCTTCGTCTTATAGTATGACTGAAAAGAGAAGGGCCCCTTTAGGCAAGACTGCCATGTGTGGGTGTGCAGGCTGTGCACTTTACAACCTCCATGGGTGCCACTCACAGAAAATGCAGTAAGTGGTGCCCCTGGAGCCATGTGACACACACCCTTGTCTTCAGGCTTCCCCTCCCCATCACCAGATGGCCTCCTGCCTCTTCCCACCTGTCCCAGATCATTCCTCCATACCTTTCTTTCCTTTCCCTCTGTTGTACCCACCCCATCTGCCTCTCTGCCACTCATCCTGGTACTTTAAGATTTTAGGGGAAAAAAGCTATTGAACGAAGGGATCTCTCAGCACCCCCTTTGGTCCTCTCCCCACCCTCTCCCCTGGCCAATATTTTCCATGCTTGCCCTCTTCTGCTCATCTGCTCCTGGGCGGAAACCAGATTTCTCTCTCTACTGAGAACCTACTCTGGTGAGGATCTGTTCTGAGCAAGAGAGCGTGGCCGTCACAATGGAGTCTGGTCATGTATGTGAGAAGCTAGCATGACTGGGTGGGTCGTCTTAAACACCAGACCCAGAGCAACCTGATTCCAGAGAGAAGAGAGGGAGATCTGCTTGGTTCCCCATTCCTCTCTAAATATGGAAATACCAGCCAGCACTGGGCCACTAGGAATCCAAGAGTTGGGTTCAAGCCTCCTGCCTGTCACGTCCGCAACCAGCTGTGTGACTTTGGGAAAATCACCTAACCTCACTGGGCCTCAGTTTCCTTCTCTGTAAACGTGACTACTAATGTCTATCACAAACTAGCCCAAGAGTTATTCAGCGGGTGAGTTTTCAGCCTGGGCAGCACATGTCTCCCCCCACCCCCTCTGAAGGCCTACATTTCATTTGGGAGCTTGGGAGCATCAATAACTAAGAGCAATGACTGTTAACCCTGGGCATCTGAACAGAGGGTCCATTATATTTTCTTTGATCTCATCTGTTCCTTACAGTAACCTGTGAGCTAGAGTTTGCAGGAAAACCTGCTCCCCAAATGCAGAGACAGCCCCACTTGTCAGCTCTGGGGTAAAGGGAAATGAGGAGCAAGCTTGGGCAACAGGGAACAATGGTCTTCATACCTTTGGCCCATCTCTCCCCGGCCTGGTTGGCCTTGCCAGCTCCCCCTTTCCTTGTGTGCCCACATCCTGAGCCTCTCCAGCCTGCCCTCAGCTTTAGCCCACACCTCAAAGCACACAGGAGACGACTGAGCTACCACTTACTCTTTTGGGGGGTTGACATCCTCTGGTCGGGCCTCAAAGAACCGAAAGACTTCATCACACTGTGAAATGTGGGGAGGCAGTCGGACAAGTGCCTGTGGAAATATAGGAAGAAAGGGCATTAGGCCTGATGAAAGTCAAAAGCAGGGTCAATTCAGTCTGATGGTGACGGCACAGGCCCCAGGCCTGTGCTGTGGAAGACACCGTCATGCAGCCAGCCACCCAATCAGCGACTGAGCTAATCAGCTAACATGAAACAACTCTTCATCCATCCCATCAACTAGCCAACCAGCCAGTTCATCCACTAACCAACGAGTCAACTAATAAAAATAATCAGCCAACCCCAATTAATCTATCAACCATCCAGTCAACAATTCGACCAACCAACCATTCAACTAGCCAGTTCACCAACTAAACAGCCAACCAACCGAGCAAATCACAATGACCCTTGAGCCCTAGGTCTCGGAGCCCTCGGGAGCCAGTCGTTCGGCACGAACCCTGGAAGGATTCCCTCCTGCCCGGAGAGTCAGTCCGAGATCCTTAGCCTGACAACCCAAGGGCTTATTCTACCAGCCTCATCTCCCACCAGTCACATTCTGGACACAGCTGCTAGTCACAGCCCCTAAATACTGGCTGCACAATTAATTATTTCATGACAAGCGGATAATTCTACCAAGCACAACAGGGTGCTATGACAGAATCTGATAGGACCCAGGAAGATTAGCAGAGAGGAGGGGGGGGCGGTTTCAGGAAAGACTCTGAAGCTGAGTTCTGAAGGATGGGTAAGAGTTAAAACCGGTCAAGTGAGGGTGGTGAGACCAAGCATAGTGGCTCCGTGGGGCCTGAGCGCACTAAACGAGGGGAGAGGGACCACCAGTCTGGTCCAGCAGGGCTTTGTTGAGGAATGCCTGGCAGAGTGGTAAGAGCTGAAGGGGTTGGAAAGGCTTCTTAGAAGAGTGGCGATGAGCTAGCGAAGAGGTATGTGCAGTATTTGGACAGGCAGAGAGGAGAAGGCAGCCACCATACAGGGGTAAGTGTCCAGGTAGGGGCATGCACCAGCTATGAGCCTGTCACCCCGACAGGGCTGAGAGTCTGCTGCTGGAAAGTGAGGAGTCACAGTGAGAGGTGATCAGAGTTCCTGTTGCACACCAGACCAGCACATACTGCGTACCTTGCAGCCTGGGGCACCCGGGACCCCTGACCTGCCCCAGTCCAACGTGGAGGCCGCGGGGGAGCATGAGACCGGGTGAAGCCCTGCTCCTGGCTGCTCGATTCAGTATGCAGAGAAGACACTGGAACGATTCTTTAGCACAAACAGATGGGAGAGGTTGCTCCCAAGGCAGGGCTGAGGGACAAGGCCAAGGGAACTCTGGGATAGAGCCAGGAGAAGGGAGAAGAAAACTTGGGATGGTGTTATTGCAAAGCATTCAAGTGTGGCATCAAGCAGTAGGCATCCCAGCATGACGGCCCTTTTTGATATCATATCCACACCTGGGCAAGATGAGACAAGACCTGACTGTAACACTCTGCAACTCACAGCTGTTCTTTCTAGAGGCCAGGGCTTTCCAAGGGTCTCTAACAGATCACACGCCCATGAGCAGCCAGGAAATAGGAAAGAAGGGAAATTAACATGTAATGGGCAACTGTGATGCTTCAGGCACCGTCCTAAGTCCCTTGACTCCAATTATCCAACGAACAGGGAGGGCCTTTCAGTGCGTGCCTGACATGGGGCTGTGTCTGGTGTCACAGGGATGAGCCAGACACAGCTTCTGCCCTTGCAAGAGCATGTCTGACGAGGTGTCACTCCGTTTTGTTCCGGAGGTGGACATCACTGCCTTTGTTTATGACGGGGACACTGAGACTATTCTGCGAAAGTGCAGAATGAAGCCCTGTGCTCAGGAGGTAGAATCAGTGCAAGTTGCCCCAAAGTGTTCATGTTTTCATTTCAAATACGTGGCATGTGCTGTTTTCTCCCCCCAGGAAGGGTAGAGGGAAAGGGAAAAGATAAACTGAGGAAGGCGAGAGAAAGAAAAAGAGAGACAGAGACAGAGAGACGCAGGGAGAGAGACAAAGAGATAGAGACAGATGGAGAGACAGACATACAGAGAGATAGGGAGACTGATACGGAGAGACAGAGACAGAAAGAGATTGGGGGGGGGGGGGGGGCGGGGAAATCAGGCCTGTGCACGGCAAGGGCTCCTGGCAGGAGAACTTAAGGGCTGGGCTGGGCAGGGGGGAAATCATTACCAGGGACCCAGGCTGTGTGCACGCTCGCTGCCAGGGTGACCTCCCTGAAAGGAAGAGGGAAGGGAGCCAGGGCTGGCTTCCAGCGGGCCTGGAGCGCCAGCACCCTCCCAGCTCAGCACGCTGCCACCCGCCCCCGGCGCAGCCCCTGGCCAGCCACGGCTCGTGCCGCCCCAGCAGCGAACACAGGGGCTCTTCATGCCGACAGAGACCGGCATTCCGGGGCCAGAGGACGTGTGGGCCGTGAGGGCTTCAGACAAAGAGGCCTTTTGGTCGAACCCCCGTGGCATCTTGACTGAACAGAGAGCCCCGAAGGGAGCCGCATGGAGGGCTCATCCTGATTGCAGGCAGACAAGAGGCTCCCAGCTCAGCACAGCTTCCATCAGCCCTGCCGCCAAGCCCAGATCTGCCAAAATTATCTGGCAGGAGAGCTAGGTGCTGAGCAGTGTGGCCCCCGAGGCCTGGGCTGCCAATCACTGCCAGAGCCGGGAAACCCCCAAATCCAGCCATTCTGAGAGGAGCAGGTGGGGGCCATACATGGGTATTTTCAAGGGCACCACCCAGGCCATTGAAACGCCAATGCCATTGGGCATCCAGGATTTATGCTATGGGTGGTTAAGTCAGGGCTTCAGGGCCACCCAGACATGGGTTTGAGTCCTGGCTCTACCATTCATGGGCTGTGTGGTGCTGAATGCGTTACTGGCCTCTCTGAGCTCAGTACAATGGGTATGACGTGGCACCTATTTGTTAGGAGGCTAGGTGAGATTGTAACTAGGAGGAGCCTAGCACAGTGCCTGGCACTGAGTAAACACTCCGTAAATTTTAGTTGTTGTACTGTTGTCTTTGCTGCTATGTTCTCTAGATGAATGGAGTGATGCATACTAGAAACAACACTGGCATGGGAGTCAGGAGACCTCAATTCTAATTCCAATCCTGCCCTTATATACTTGCCCATGACCTTGGGCAGCTCACCTCACCTCTCTGGTTGTCATTTCTTCTAGGATAAAGCAGACTAACTCTGGAATCTCAAACTATCTCCAGGAAAACCTGTTTGGTGAGGTAGAGTGATTCTGTGGGTACAAGTGAAATCGTGCCTTGTAGATGGCCCACCTTGGTCTTAGAGATCACCATGTTCATTAGTATAGCAAAGGCTCTGAGAAGTCCTGCAGGGAAGAAACCTGTAGAGCTTTGTTCAGATCAGCATTTATTGATAATCATGGCATGCTGAAGGATTGGCTCATGTAATCATCACATGAACTCTAAGAGATGGATATGACTATGATTTCAATTTTAAGGAGAAGCAACTAAAGCACAGAGGTTAAGGGATTTCTCAAGGCTGCACAGCCAGTAAGTAGCAGAATCTCCAATTGGGCCGTCTGAGTCCAGAGCCTGTGCTCCGTCCGGATCTAGTACTGCCTCCAGCACTACCCACAGGTCTCTGACCGTCGAGCAGGTCCTCCAACGATTCCTACTGACAGCCCACCAAACACAGCTGGGACAAATCCAGGCTACAGACATTCTGAAGTTTCTTCCATCTCTAACAGCACCATTATTAGTGAATTCGGTGTCTGACCTATCATTCTATGTGACTGAGCCTTTCTTTTTTTTTTTTTTTTAATTTTTTGTAAATTTTTAAAAAGTTTTTTAATGTATATTTTTGAGAGAGAGAAAGAGAGAGAGAGAGAGGGCAAGCAAGTGGAGGAGGGGCAGAGAGAGAGAGAGAGGGAGACAGAATCTGAAGCAGGCTCTAGGCTCCAAGCTGTCAGCACAGAGCCTGATGAGGGGCTCGAACCCATGAACTGTGAGATCATGACCTGAGCTGAGGTCAGATGCTTAACTGACTGAGCCACCCAGGTGCCCCTAAAGTTTTTTTTTAATGTTTATTTATTTATTGTGTGTGTGTGTGTGTGTGTGTGTGTGTGTGAGAGAGAGAGAGAGAGAGAGATGTGAGAGAGACAGAGACAGAGAGACAGAGACAGAGACAGAGAAAGAGCGCACACATGAGCGGGAGTAGGGACAGAGAGAGAGGGAGACAGAATTTGAAGTAGGCTCCAGGCTCCGAGCTGTCAGCACAGAGCCTGACACGGGGCTCGAACTCACAAACTGCAAGATTGTGACCTGAGCCAGAGTTGGACGCTTAACCGACTGAGCCTTTCTAATAGGACTCTGATTCAGGTTAGGTGGGAAGAGCTGGAATGAGTATGACCACACAGCCCTCGGCACCCAGGGAGGGGGCAGTGCCCTGTGGGGCTGCTTAGAGTATGCAGGCCCCTGTCCAATGTTGGTTGAGCTGAAATCAGTCCCTTTTTGACCTTGCCATCCTGTGGTCCAGGGGGTCCGTGAACTAGCTGAGAGCAGATATGGAGAAACAAGGCAACGGAAGGAGTCAAGGGCAGGGGGTGCCTAGGAATGGGGGAGACTAGTGAAGACGTGCTGAAGAGCCACCCAGGTGTGCCACCAGCCCGTCCCTCCAGTGCCTCCCTTCCCCAGTCCTAAACTGCCCTGAGGTCTCCAGCTCCTGGCCTGTCCCGACCATTTTCTGGAAGCCAGTGACCTGGGCCACCATTTGGTACTATGTCATCATTCTAGAAGACACAGATTCAGATAAGGGAGAGGGTGGCTGCACTGCGTGCCTCTGAGACCTCCACCCAGATGCTGCGGCCACAAGCCTGGTTTTTCAAGTGCAGTGGCATGGGAGGGAGCCCCAGGCAGACTGAGCTCAGACCCGCTTTGAAATGACCCAATGACCCCCTTCCATGAAGCTTGCCACTCTGGGTAATGTCTGCCCCAGGACAAAAAACAAACTTCCGCATTTGGCAAAACAACTGTGGATGCCCTGCTATTTCCATGGGATCAAACGTTTTCCTCTTTTTAGGAGCATCATTTTGATTTCTTTTTTTAATTTCAGAGAGAGAGTGTATGAGCAGGGGAGAGGGGTAGAAGGAGAGAAGGAGAGCATCTTAAGCTCAGCGTGGAGCCTGACGCCTGAGAGTGGAGCCTGATGCAGGGATCAATCTCATAACCGTGAGATCATGACCTGAGTCAAAATCAAGAGTTGGACACTTAACTGACTGAGCCACCCAGGTGCCCCAGGGGCATCATTTGATTTCTTATCAATGTAAATCTTCTGGGTAAAAGCCCAGGGACTTAGGGTCGGGTGGGGTGTGACACAGGGGGCTGGAATCCTGCCCATCTGGCCACACGCCCACTCTCTGCCCCCATCCCCACCCCTGGGCTGCCTCTAGCCTGCCTGGAATGTTCCTCCTGGATCCCTATCTAGGAAGCTGGGAGCTCACAGAACTTCTCTGAATCAAACGCAGAAGTTCTCTTTTTGAAGGGTGTAGCCGCAAATCCTTCTGAAACGGAAACAGCATCTAATTCGTAGCATTTAAGCCATTTCACAAGGGATCCTAGTACATTGGGGCTTCGGGGACATGTCACCGTCCTCAGAGGTTTCCTCTGCTTGTGTGTGATCCTTGCATTTTATCATCAGATACTGGCTGGACACCCACACGAAGCCAGGCTTCCTGCTTGTTACTGAAGACACAAAGATAACAGATGTGGCCCTCCAGTTGCTCCCAGTCCAGAGAAGGTGGACACACAGAAATCACCCTCCTACAGAGGATAGGTGTGCTGCATGGAAGCAGGCACAGAGTTTTCTGGGGAATGGAACAGCAAGGGTGGTTGGCTTTCCCTGGGGAGTCAGGAGGCTTCTAGGAGGGGCATCGTGGGAGCTGAATGCATCTGCAGGAAAAGGACTAGCAAGGCCTGGGCATGGCAGCCTAAGGGACTCTGGCTAGTTGGGAACGGCTGCACCTCTGGCGGACTGGACTGCAGAGCCTTGAGGAGAGGCAGGTGCTGAGGCCTGAGCAGCACTTAGAACGAGCCCACAGAGGGCCCAGCCAAGCGCCCAGAGGTTCTTATGGGCAATGGGGCTCCCCTGAGGGTCTTCAAGGAGAAAGGGACATAATCATCTTTATCCCAGGCTGGAAATGCTTTGCCTGGGTCTATCTGGGCCTGTGGAGATGGAGATACTCTACCAGTTGGGTTCCTCCAGAGTACCAGCCCACGTGGGAAGCAGGAACAGATCAATCTTCACTCTCTGCCTCCGTGTCCCCATCAGCAACACTCCTGACCCAGGCTAGCCCTTAGAATGGGGCCCATAAGAACAAAGTCTCCCTGTATCTAGGACTGAGTATACCAGGAAGTCTCGGTGCTTCTTAAAGGCATGTGTTTTGGTTGGGACATGAACCTTCCTCTTTATTAAGGTGAGAGCCAATGATGGGCCAGGCATGGTGGGAGGCAGATGCCTGGGACTAAGAACCACGTCCCAGAAATAGCCTCAGTTTTCAAATCTGGGAAGTGGGAATAAAAATGAATGAGTCTGATAGATGTGGAGGATCACGTGGGGAGATCTTTACCTCTTCAGGGGAGATCCTGCCTTGTCCCCCTCCTCCAGTCTGACTACAACCAACCCTTCATCCCTCCCACAAAGAAAACCATTGATCCTGAAAACAAGTCTATCTTGGAGAGCGGAATAATAGAAGCAATCTCAGCTTTTTGGGCAGCAAAAAAAAATTCTAGTTGCACCCACCAGGAAATGGAGACTTGTATAAACGTCATTACCATGGCAAAGGGTGAGTTGATCATTCTCAAACACTCTCTCTCCCTGCCCCCCACCCCACCCCCTGCCCTGGGATATTTATTTTATCCCCTAGACAAACACTGCAAACATGTATTTCACACGCAGGAATGGGGTAAATGGAGTCACTTATAAAACTGTTAGTCGGAGCCCCTACAGTATAGCTCTCGCTTGTTAGTGAGATGAAAGTCTTCGACGTTTTGAGGCCACAGAATCATTAAATATTAACCGTATAACCATGTTGCCCATTAAATTAATTTATGGAGCTAAAGAAATGCCTTTGGAACCCCTCTTGATAGACACCCAGCCCTCAAGTGCCACATAAAACAATCACCCGACTGGTGCTCGGTCAATTTTCCGTGACGCTCATCCAATCTGCCCCATATATGTTTAAAATTAACACCGAGATTTGGGCTGTGAAACCACCATTGGGCAGAGGGACTGGCTGGCCGGCGAGGGCAGGGAGCCCGAAGTCTGGGGAGGTCTACTGCGCGGTCAGACTTTCCGCGTCTGAGTCCTGGCACAGGAACTGGCTGCTCTGTGCACAGAGCCAGCTTCACAGTTTTGGGTGCATCTGAATGCCCAGCAAATCCCAGACTCGGAGCCTGCGTTGGCCAGCAGTCCAAGGAAGATGCTGCCCAGCCAAGCAAAGCTGCATATGGAAACTGGAAACAAAAATCCCAGAGGTTCCCAGCAGTGTGTCCAGGGACAGACATGAACAAGGGAACGGCTGGCCATGCAGCAGACTACACATGGCACTGACCATGGAATTCATGGTGGGGGCCAGTGATGATGAGTGACACTCGGATCCTGAGTGGCCACAGATTGGACAATCGGGAGGCAGAGCTGTGAAGCACGATGCTGGGTGGCAGTGGCCATGGACCGTTGCTGGCTTATCTATCCCTAATGATGATTCCAAGGTCATTCCAAGGTCTCAGACAATCATACCACAGGCCCCAGCTTTCTAGTTCCGAAGAATTAAAGGCCACTTCTGCACTGCCCTCCCCCTCCCTCCTCCACCACCCCCTCACTGCCCCCCCCACCCCCTCCACCCCCGCCATTCTCAGAGTAAATTACAGCCTGTGAGATGGCTGGCTGCTTGGTGAACCCATGACATTCCTCCTTGCTGCCTGGCTCTGTGCTAATCAGGTTAGGAGGCCCCTCCTCTTGCAGACTCCACTTAAATGGCTCCCCCGGCCACCAACTGGGCACCACTGGGGCCCCAGAGCCCCCCTGAATCTCATCCTGATTCAGGAGTCCTGTTCAAAGCCTGATCCCAGGAGATAAGATGTTATCAGTTTCCTCCTCCGGATGGCCTAGGATACGGCATTTCCACTGCAGATGCCTCGGGCTCCACCAGCTCCAGGAGGCTGAGGCTGATGTGAGCCATAAATCCCCAGCTGGGAGAGGCCTCCCTCCCTCTGCCCCCTCCTCCATTAGCTTTGCCCATTTATTTAACTTCTTGGGAGAGGAATAAAGAGAAATAAAAGCTCGGGCGTCAGCCATCAATTGAACTGGAAATGGCAAATGCTCTTTAAAGAGAAAAATGAATATTGATCCGAAGAAGAGGAGATTCTCGTGTCAGACAATTCATCAGCAGAAATTCTCTTTAGGTTAAGGCAGACAATGTGACCAAGTATAATTGGCACAGTCACAAAATGGAAACTTGGGTTGATGGAGACTATATGGGAGTGTTCGTCTTCCTACGGGCTTGGGGACACCAGTTAATACCTTTAGCAACTTGATTCTTATTTAAACATTTTTATTGCCAAACGTAGTGTTTCTGAATCGTAAAACACTAGTGCATCAAGGGACTGTGCAGCAACAATTCCGTGCAGGGACAGAGCATTTCAGAAGTGACAAACACTATGATACATATTCTCTGGTGCAGCGCCTTTCATGAACTCTGCAAGGGTTGCCTTTACCCTGGTGTCCAGAGGAGGCAACCGGGACTCAGAGAAGTAAAGTAACTCGCCCAGAGTCACAGAGCTAGTGGGGGGTAGTGGGATTTGATCCCAGCTCTTCCCGTCCTAATGCCAGCATTGCAACCATCCCATACTTGCTTCTCATCAAGGGTCTTGAGTCAGACTCCACAAGTTTCACTGAACTAAGAAGTCCCATTTCCATCAAAGCCAGTGGTAACAGTGTATTGTTTACGCCTTTTAATAATAATCATCAAAAGCCAGCGTCTCCTGAATGCCTCCTCTCTCCCAGACACTGTGCTGGTGCCTGGCCTGTGCCTGCTCCTTTCATCCCCACGACTAGCATCTGTGGAGCCACTGTCCTCCTCCCTATTGCACAGGTGTGAAAATTGAGGCTCTGGAAAGTTAAGTGACTTGTCCAAGTTCATGCAGCTAGTGAGGGTTTTGAACCCAGGCAGCCTCGCTGTCCAGAGGTCTGATGCCCAGGCCATTTTCGCTGCCGGGATCCTAGGCTCTAATCAAAGTGGAAAGAGGAAGGGACTCTGTTTCATGACCCCGTGGTCACTCTCTCATCTGTTCTTTGGCACTGGCTGTTTTTTTTTTTTTTAAGTTTATTTATTTATTTATTTTGAGAGAGACAGAGACAGCAGGAGCAGAGTAGGGACAGAGAGAGAGAGAGAGAGAGAGAGAGAGAGAGAGAGAGAGAATGAATCCCAAGGAGGCTCCACACTGCCAGCACAGAGCCAGAGCCCAATGCGGGGGCTTGAACTCACAAAACCGTGAGATCATGACCTGAGGTGAAACCAAGAGTCAGACGCTCAACCGAATGACACCCAGGCGCCCCTGGCAGTGGCTGTTTTGAGGCACCTGCGCACACACACCTGTGTGTCTGTGAGAGTGAGCACTGGCATCGATAAAAACGTGTGCACAAACATCCGTGACCATCAACACTTCTGTGAATAAACAAATATGCATTTCCGATATTTCAGATACTATTGAACTCAGAATTGGTTCCAACAACGTCCTGAAAGGAATTCACAGAAACAGTTCTCCTGTGTCAAGCAAAAAGTCCCGTACAGAATCCCTTCAGCAGGAGACCCCTTAACTGAGCTCCCGAGCGGGTGGAAGTGATTTAAAATAGTGTTTTGTAAACATGGACATGTCCCAAAAGAAGTCTCAGCTGTGATCCCAAGGCCCATGTGCTCCAGGGGGTGGCCCAGTCATGAGCAACCCCTCCCTGAGGGACAGTCATACCCACCCCTCTGGCCAAGAAATGCCAGGTGTCAGGATGCATCTGCTAAACCACAGCCAAGAGTTTTATACAGATGGCTCTCCTTCACAGATGGACAGACTCTCTGGCAGACGGACCGGCCCCTCCCCCACCCGCAGACGCACCCTTACCCGGCAGTACTCGTCGATGGGCTTCAGCCTCTTCACAGCTACGTCCCGGATGTGGCTTCTCCGGAAGAGGATTTTGCCTGGAAGAGACACACGCTCGTGAGCCGGTTGATTCTGGGGAAGGCGGCCATGGGACCTGGGCCACCTACACTCATTCCCCTCTCCCTCAGCTTCTCAGCATTTTAGCTGGCTACCAAGTGCCACCACCTCTGCCCATTGTCAAGAAAACAAGAGAGGAGCAGTCACCTCTCCCAGGGGGTAGGAGGCGCCCGAGGCTGAGGGCCCAGGACCTCTGGGGCCCAGGAGCAGCCCCAGAGGCTGCCATCTTGGCCAAATCACCTTGTCTGGGTCTAATGGCAGAATCGATGCCCTGACATGGGTGTGGCTCCCAAGTGACCTCACAAATAAATACAAAGGACGGCCCAACCCACATGCCATGTTTGGTTTTCAGGCCCATCCCTCCTTGAGAAATCAGCATTCTTTCCTGCCAGTCAGGCAGGAATTCCTATTCTTAGTTTAGGTGGGTGGCTATTTCCAGGGCGGGCACAGGCCAATGCCAAGGGAGCACGGCTGCCCCAGCCTGACTTTTCTCCAGCCTATCTGTACACACAGCCTCCAACAGTGCAGGCCACTGTGCAGATGGGCTGGTACACCCCTCTGCAGGTATGGGCAAGGCTTACAGGAAAGGCCAGCCCCTCAGACTTTCCCAGCAGTCTCTTCTGAGCTTGCTGAATTCAATTTTAACAACCAGATCAATGTATAGTCCTTTTCAGCCAGTTCAATTCAGAGTTTGATCTCCTTGGTCTGACTTTCAAGTCCTGACACGGTTAACATTTCTATGCCCCATGGCCATCGATGTTGAGTCAATGGCCCTTTCATTGTTTTTAAAGTTTATTTATTTTGAGACACAGAGAGAGAGAGAGAGAGAGAGAGAGAGAGAAGACAGCATGAGCTGGGGAGGGACAGAGAGGGAGGGACAGAGAGAATCCCAAGCAGGCTACACTGTCAGCGCGAAGCCCGATGTGGGGCTTGAACTCACGAACCATGAGATCATGACCTGAGCTGAAACCAAGAGTCTGACGCTTAACCGACTGAGCCACCCAGGCACCCCCAATGTCCCATTTTTAGAAGGCCTTCCTTGATTAGCTGAGCTAGGAGCAACTTCCTCTTTCCAGAACATCCACATACTTTGTCCATTCCTAAGTTACTCACCTCATTCTGCTGTGTGTTACAGATATGTGTGAGTCCCCTTCCATCAGGGGCCTGACACATCCTAGGACACACACAACTCAGCCCATAGCTGTAACAAACATCTGTTGTTCAAGTCTGCCAAGTTTCCCTCTGGAGAGCCTCCCTCCTCCATTCCTGGTCCCTGGGGTTTTCTAACCACACCCCCTGGCAACAAGAGTAGGCCCAGCCTACTGGGCTGTGACCCAGCCCAGCCAACCAGAATCACAGTGATTGGCTCAGAGATGGGCAGGGGACCCCATCTGGACCAATGAGGGTCAGCCCTGAGACTTCTGCTGGAGGCTTTTTTTCTCCCACAGTTGCTAAGCTGGCAGGATGAAAGCCTGAAGCTTCTAGTGGCCATATTTATTACTGTCCAAGAAGGAAACCTACTGAGAGAAAGGATCTGTGCCTGGAACGAAATAGGGCTCAATAAATGCTTCCCGAATGGTTCAAAAGCACAGCAAAGAGATGAATAGCAGATTCCTTTGACATTATTTGAAAGCTGGATATAGCTGTCTGGAACCCAAGGTCTACCTGGTACTTTTCACATGGATGAAGCAATAAAATCATTTTTTAAACTAATTGGAGATGGATTTTTACACTTGCGTTCAAGGAGTTCCAATTAAGATAATTGCCATTTCATGTGAACAGATACATAGACTGCATGTCAATCCACTTGAGTTTCTTCTATCCGGGCCCCAGGGAAGCACGAAGCATTGCCTTGGTTTAAGTTGTTTCCCCGGTGGCACCCAGAGATGAGGCATGTAAGTGGTTTATTTGGGAGCATATCCCAGAAGATAGCAGGAGGGGAGTGGAAGGGAAGACAGGGAAGGGAAGGAAGAATTGCCCAGCCAGTTCACCCCTATGGGTAGCCACAGCTCAGGTCTGTTGGGGATAATATGGACTACACCTCAGAGGTATCCCAACTGAGGGTGAAGGGTATTTGTCACCAACTTCCTGCTTGTGAACATCTGAGAGTGCCAGGACATCTCTGGCACTTCCCGCCGAGTTTGCTCCTGTGGCTACCGCAAAGCTCCCAGTCCTTCCCATGAGCAGCCTCCGGAGACAGAGGTGAAGTGCAGTGGACCTCGGAAGGCTAGAGCCTAAGTTCCTGGCCACCAGAAGTACTGGTCACCAGCCCTGCTCCAGTCGGACCGGGGAGCATCTAACTCATCTTATCATGTGTGACTTGCTTCCCATTTGGGCCCCTCATCCCCCCACATCAGATGTGACCACCTCCTTCCTCCCCTTGGCACCCACACCCCACTCAGCACGAGGCTTTGCGTACAGCAGACGCCCCATAGGTACTTGCTGGCCCATTCACTTCCCTCTCCTGGACTGTCCCTCAAGCTCTCTTTCCTCCCTTCCTCTCCGAAGCCAGGCAGACAGGCCATCTCCCCGTCAGAGGGACGATGCTGTGCAGACTGGACAATGTCATCAAGATAAATCGGCTTTGCCACGTGTTCCTTTTGAAAGGAGATAAAACATGATTTATCAAGACACTGGAGACGGCTTCTTTTCCTTGGAGGAAGATGTCACAGATCTGGTATTCCTGGCCTTTGTGCCTCCTACCCTTTTTTGGTTGCCTGTCGCTTTATTGCCTGCGTGCCGCGGGAGCATATGCGCACAGCCATGGGGACGACATGTGCAAATAAACGCATAGCGTGAGGAGGCCTGCTCTCGGGACTGACAAAACGACAGGACTCCCTGGGTCAGGGTTTCTGAGCCTTCTACCTGAGCCTCATACGTCAAGAGCTGGAGATCGCGCAGTCCCAGTGACGCCAGTGGTCAAATGGTAGCTCGCAGGAACCTGGAGGACTCGTCTATGCAGCACAGGAAACCAAAGGAGAGACCACAGTAGGGACCCGGGCCCACAGACCTGGTTCTGCCATGCGCTCCTTTGAAAGGAGATGAAACATGACTTATCCATCCTCCAAAAATAGCACTCCTGCCCTTTCTCATCCTGGCAAGGGACAGAAAGGAAAGGGAAAACATGGCAGACAAAATCCCTCCATCTCCAAACAAGCCCCTCTCAAGGCTGGCCAAACCCCTGAGTCTGGTACCCCTGAGATACACAGATACATAAGATACACAGATCACATAAGATCACCTGCAGAGATCACCTGATCCAGCTGCAGACAGAACCGCCAAAAAGCAAATAGTTGAGGAACAGTTAAGGCCTCCACACGGTGCAGAAGACTGGCGGGGGGGGGGGGGATGGGGGTAGGTGAGGTGGGGAGATAGGTGGGCTCCCACTCACATGAGTACAGGACCCCCACCTCGCCCCTCATGCCCACTCCCTGCAAATGAGGCCACCGTGCCTCTGGGACCCTTCACAAAGATTGTGGGTCTGTTGCTCAGGTGCAGAGTCAGAGGAGAGTTTCTGTACAAGCCATTTCCCGGCTGATTTTTTGGAATCCCAACAGGGCTTCTCTCCTTCCCGCTGAAATCCTGACAGGAGCAACGTTTTCTTTTCTTGGGGCTTTGGCATAAGCAGCAGAGGGCAGGAGGGGAAAAGAGGGAGGGAAGATCTGGAAGGGATTCTATGGTCTTGACTTCTCTGTTAGGAATCCAAACCGCACTCGGAAAGCCAAACCGGTGACTGTATTAAAAGGGAGAGAGAAAAAAAGGAGCAGAAGGAAAATCCCCATTAAGGAAGCCGAGACCACAGGGCATTGAAGGCCTCTTGTAAATGTAATTCAGCCCATTTATAGCTCCTGCCAGAGTCTTCAAAGCCATGCAGATGCTGCCCCAGAAATATGATAAGCATCGTAAGGAAGATTACACACAGGGCATAAAATAGACCTCAGGACATAACTCACTCCTGAAAGTGGAGAAGAAAGTTGTTGAGCCTGACAGGGTCCAAGCACATAAGTGTAGGTCCCTGTTGCTGCTGCTGCTCTGGGCTGGGCTGAGGAGGTGGGACCAGCAGAAGGAGCAGGGGCCTTAGCAGGAGTCCTGGGTTCAAGTTCTGCCTGGGCCACAGGCTGGCTGCATGACCCTGAAGCAGGTTCCTCTGGATTCTCATCTGGAGACCAAAGGGCTGTGGCTCCATGGCTGCTCCCTCTAGAAGTCCTAAGATTTGCACAGCGGGCATGGTGGAATTGAGAGGGGCAGAGGAGGGGCGAGACAAGCGGTAATAGTAGCCAAGTGCTTACTACGTGCTGGGCACAGGCTAAGAGCTTTTCATTGGGTTCTCTCACTTAATCCCCACAATGACTTTGAAGCAAGTAATTTTATTAGCCCTACCTTGCACAGGGGATGGTGGCTCAGAGAGGACTGTCCAAAGTCACACAGCCACTAAGTGGCTAAGTTGAGATTTCAACCTGGGATTTTACAGCTCATATAGTAAGAGGGAGACAGAAGGCAATGAATCCAGAGAGGTCTTTGGGGTCCAATCAAGTGAGGCCTTGAGAGCCATGGTGAGGACTTAGGTTTTTACTCTGCGTGTGATGGGAGCATTACTAACATTTCCTCCATGCTAGGTGCTCTGCTATGGTCTAGGGATCAGCCGCCTTGGGGGATGACTGAGAACTACGTAAGCCATAACCACGGACGGTGGGACACGCCACGGTACCCCACATACAAGCGGTCCTCCCAAGGTCTCTGCCTACCAGATACAAATGACCCAGTGAATGAACCAGCAAAGTGGGAAGGAGCGGGAACCAGTGTCTCGTGGACTTTGGAAAGAAAGAGCTCCCTGAAACAGCAAACCTCCCTGTCCTTCCTATCCCCCCACCCCTGCTCTGGTTGGGCGGGTATCCGCCACAAGTCAGTGGGCATCACCCGAGGGAGATCAATCTTTGCCCCAATCCCCCGTGTCGCCTGACCTTCTCATCGGCAGTGTCCACTCTGAGCCAGGACACACAGCTGGGGCCTTGACTCAGGAAGGTCCCCATGCTTGGGTGGCAGAGGGATTTCTTCCTCCCGCCCAGGACACTATGCATGTAATGAGGCATCTCAGTGGTACTTGATGGGTCTTAGTAATTGGCACTTGCTTCTGCAGAATGAACTGTTTCAAGAAGTTGAGAGATGAGGACATGGCTCAGCCATGAAGAGTCTGGCAATTTCCATGAACCAGGTATGTGTTCCTACAGATGGGCAAGCACCCATTGTACGGGGGGTGATTTGAGAGCGTAGGCTCCAGAAGTAATAGGAAAGGACTAGTCTCAGGGCCTCTTTTGGTCTGTCCAAACTGATGTAATCTTGGCAGCCTCTCCTCGTCAAGATTCACAGTGTGTATGTGAGCACGTATACTTCCTCAAACGACCCCCTCTTCCTTGCTTTTTCTGCCACCTGGAGTGCCACCCATCCCTCCATCACCATCTTGATGCTCCAGGTGCTAAGACCGCAGTGAACAAGACAGACGGGGCCCTGCTCTCAAGGTGTTTACATTTAGATTGGGGACAGGATGTGCATGGACCGGACACAGTATACAATTTTCATATCTAGTAAGTAGTTTGGTTACACATATGTGTCTCCTCCCATCTCTAAAAAAGAATAAAAAGGGTAATGGGAAGGGGCCTGCCTAGGGGGCAGGAGAATTCAGCTAGTGGTCAGGGAAGTTCGGTGGAGACTTTGAGGAGAGGGAGCCAGTCATGTAAGGTTCTGGGGCAAGAGTGCTCAGCCAGAGGCAACTACAGAGCAAAGTTGAAAGACAGAAGAGAGGCCGTGTAGCTGTGTTGTAAGCCACAGAAAGGAGTCTGGTGTTCTTTGGCCTCCTCTATGAAGACTTCCTTGAATGTCTGTCTTGCCCTCCTTGGTCAGCCTCTAGGACCCTCTGGCAGTCACCCCACTCTTGCCCCTGATCTCTGCTGTCCTGGAGAATTTGTCAGGGAGTCACCATCCCAGGGCCCCCTCTCACCTTCCCTAGGGGTTCCCAGATACATAGGCCACCCTGGCCTCCCAGGGTGCAGATGCTCTCAACCCTCTCCCTTCAGGGCCGTCCAGAGAACCTGGACCATCACAGGGGACTGGCCTTAGAAACAGGAGAGGCCACAGCAGCCCCAGAGGCCCCAGAGCGCAGGGTGCAGAGGCCTCATTCTCCATGAACAACGCTCCCACCCGTCTAATTGGATCTAAGGACACAAAGGGAAGGGGTGCATTAGTCTCCCAGGGCAGCTGTAACAAATTACCATAAAGTTGGTGGCTTAAAACAACAGAATATATTCTCCCCCAGGTCTGAGGCCAGAGGCCTGAAAGTGCCAGCAAGGCTATGCTCCCCCTAAGGCTTTAGGGGACAATCCACACTTGGCTCTTCCAGCTTTTGGGGGCTCCAGGCATTCTTTGGCTTGTGGCCACCTCACTCTGGTCTCTGCCTCTGTCTTCACACGGCCTCCCCTCCTCCATCTGTGTCTCAGACCTGCCTGTGCCTTTCTTCAATAAGGACACCTGCCTTTGGGTTCATGCGCACCCTAAAGTCAGGATGATCTCATCTCCAGATCCTCAACTTGACATCTGCAAAGACCCTTTTTCCAAATGAAGTCATACTCACAGGTTGGGGGTTAGGATGTGGACATAGGGGCCGCTCTTCAACCCGCTACAGGGGGTTATGGCAACGTCTACAGAGTTGTCCTGACTCATGACAGTCTTGTATCCCTAAACGGGCCACAGTCGCCCTGAGGGCAGGGATAACTTTCTATACTCCCTCTGTCCCTGGCAATCCCTGGCACTGAGCAAGTGCCATGCATGTGGGTGTTGTCTGATACCCTAAGGAAGGTCAGAGGATTGTCTGGAGAGAGTGGGTGGAGAGTCTCTGGAGCTGTCAGCGGGCAGGCAAGCTCTGTGGGTCAGAGAGCCGACTGAGTGGAAAGGGGGTCCTCTCTGGCTCTGCTGGCTGATGTGGCACCCAGGAGAGCCTCTTCTTTGCCAAACCAATTTGGGGAGAGAAGATGAAAAGGTTATTGGAGGAATCCCCACCCCTGCAAAAAGTGACATGTATGTACGCTCATGGGGTGTGCTATGATCTGAATGTTTGAGCCCTTCAAAATTCATGTTGAAATCCTAATGCCCAATGTGATGATATTGGACATGTGGCCTTTGGGGAGTGAGATGGTATTGGAGGAAGAGCCCTCACAAATGGGATTAGTTCTTTTATAAAAGACACCCCCACAGACTCCCTGTGGTCTCCATCATGTGAGGACGCAGTGAGAAATCTGCAACCAGACCCCCACCCGAACACCCTGGTCTCAGACTTCCAGCTTCCAGAAGTGTCGGAAATAAGTTTCTGTGGTTTATCAGCCACCCAGTCTGTGTGTTGTTTGTTACAGCAGCCCGACCAGACTAAGCCAGAGTGATAAGACGCAGGCAATGCCTGTAGGGAAGAAAAGGAATAATTAGCTTCCACCCCACAGCTCTGGCTTAGAGTCTCGCATGGCAGGCATCTGTGGGTTTGCCTGCGAGCGTCTGTACTGCAGTGTCCTGAGCTTCTTCTGAGGAACAATCCCTCCTTCATTCTCAGGCTGTGTGAGTTCAGTGGGGCTCACTTCACCCCAAACACCTGGAGTTACCAATCTGTATAGTCCAGCCATGGGCGTGTGACCCAAACTGGTCCAAGGAGAATTGGCCTGGGACTTTTGCTGGAACTACCAGAAAGAGAAGTACTTTTTCCTCAGGAGCTGCTAACTCACACACTGTGAACCCCAAGTTGCTAGGAAGTATCTTTGCAAATCGCCATCACCATTTGGGACAGCTTGTCTGGGAATGAAATTGCCAAAGAAAGCAAAGCTGAGAGCTAGAGAGATACACGATTTGGTCACCTACATCCAGCCATGCCTGAAACCACTACCCTTGAAGTTTTCAATTACATGAGCCAATAAATTTCCCCATTTTTCTTACACCAGATTGAGATGGATCTAGTCCTTGTCACCAAGAGGTTCCTGATAGTACATCTGGCCCTGCCATTTACTGTTGTGTGATATGGGACAAGTCCCAACCTATTTGAATCTCAGTTTCCTCAAAATGCAAAATGGGCACAGTAATGCCTAACTCAGAGGATTATTGGGAGGAGTCTATGAAGTGATGTACAAAATCGTTTAACACGGAGCCCAGCCCATCACAAACGTCGAGCAAATGGGATCTCGTATGAGCTGACAATCCAAGGTCACGTAGGTGGGGTAGCATGGGGGTGGGCGTACAGCCTGGTCCCGCCCACCTCCTCACTGGCTGCTTGGGATCTGAGCAGTATAGTGTTTCCCTGGCACCCTCTGTCACTTATCTTCCCCACCCGAGGCCAGACACTAGCTCCCTTCAGCCTGTAGCAACCTTTCCTGATTCAAATCCCCGCCCCCTAAAAACACTGTGTCTCCCACGCAGCTTCCATTTCTCTCCTTTGGGACGCTCTTCCATTAGTCCAATGCAAAGAGCAGAGAGCAGAGAACAGAACACACAACAGAGGCAGCGATTACTTACTTGACCCGGCCACCTGGGGGCGCTAGGATGACTCCCACAGGCGAGCCTCCCACACGGCACTCTCCGCCCCCTCTCCCACAGGCTCAGGGAAACACTCTTGAAAAAACCCGGTGGGCTTTCGCCACAGATGGAAACCTTAACTCCTCTTGCAGCCACAGCATGCTTACAGTAAGAACCATCACATCCAGGAGAGAAAAATGATTTTCCAAATTCTGATTTGGAGGTTCCCATTCCCCAGTACAGAGCCAGTCTTAAAGGAACAGAATCTTTTATTCCCCCATCCTCAATGGGGCCCCATGGGATTTATGGGTGTCTGCTAGAAAGAAAACACCTAGTCCTGGCACATCAGAAGTTTTAATACATCTTTACTGAATCAGACAGAATTGAAGGCTTTTCAAGCAGCCTTACAGAGCTATGACCAGAACGATTTTTTCTTTCCTTTAAAAAAATTTTTTTTTTAATTAATTAATTTTTTTGAGAGAGATTGAGAGTGAGAACAGGGGAGGGGCAGAGAGAGAGGGAAAGAGAGAATCCCAAGCAGGCTCCGCACTGTCAGCACAAAGCCTGGTATGGAGCTCGAATTCACAAACTGTGGGATCATGACCTGAGCCGAAATCAAGAGGCGGATGCTTAACAACTGAGTCATCCAAGAGTGCCCCTACTCTTTAAAAATTTTTTTTTGTTTTAGCTTTCTTCCTTTTTTAAAACTCCTTTCTTTTTGAAGTATAATACACACACAGAAAAGTGCACATGCATGTGTATAGCTCAATGAATTTCACAAATGGAGCCCACGTAGGTAACCAGGGCCCAGGCCAAGAAACAGAATCACCTGCACCCCGGAAGACCTTTGCTACACCAGAGCAGATTTTAGCTGGGGTTTGTTGGTACTTCTATACTAGTATGGATGTTGAAACTCTAGCCTGGGTGGTATGTGTCACAGAGAAGGGGGCACTGACACATTCATTGTTTTGGTGGCATTTACTTTTATTTTCTCCAGACTTACTTAAAAATATATGCTTTATGATTTGATTCAAGTTGCAGCAAATTGAAGGGCTCAGTGAGTCTCAATCCCTGGAACGAAGTCCCTTTTCTGTGAAATGTGAATACACTTGTATGAATTGTTGTCAACAGGGTAAATGCTTACCTACAGGATTAGCTTTGGGAAGAGCCGTGTTCACAGAAACAAACCCTCTGAATTTGTCAGCTTGTTCTCCCTTGTTTGGAGAATGCCCAGGGTTGGTCTTCGGCCCTGATATAGACTGGAGATACCTCATTAGCTATACGTTCTCACTTTGGAGAGAACGTATAGTGAGCTATACGTTCGCACTACACGCTGCCAGACAAGGGCAGCTCAGGTCTTATGAATCACCTAGAAGTTAGCCAGCATCTAGGGATTCCCAGTAGATATCAAATTAGGGAAGGATGTTGGCCACGAGAGCACCATGGGTTGGCAGGAAATATAGGCTGGCCCGGCCCAACCCTGGGAGGTAGATAGAGCATTGTGGTTGACCTCAGACATGCCAGATAGCTCCAGGGAAGGGAGAGGATTTGGGATTAACTATAACAGTGCTTAAAGTGGCCACACTTGAGGACAATTGCCACTTGGATGCCACTGGGGTTCCTTAAGGCAAAGACTGTGGTCTCATTCAGAGCTCAGCTTGGACACGGCTGAGCACAGCCTAGAAAGTGCTTGGTAGACCGGTGTAATATGTATACTAATGGTGGGCCAGGTGGCAAAGGCAAAAGGCACTGACCTTCTCAGCCACAGTCATACTGGTCTGATTTCACCTTCCAGCTGTGTTTTCCTATTCTTGGTCCAGTGAGAAGGTTAAAAAAAAAAAATCAAAATCTAGGACCATTCATCTGCCAGCAGTAGGATCAGAGGGTGGGTCGCAGAGGGTGGGTCGCCTTTTGAACCTGTGTCCTGGGGACATTAACAGGCCCCGGCATCAGCCTTCTCATCTGCCATGTGGGATTACAGGGCTGAGACACCAAGTGGAAGCAGCACGCGGGACAAGCACAGCACACAGAGCGGGGCACGCAGGAAGGGTCCAACACAAAGTGCCTGTTGTTACAGAGAAGGGAAAGGCCAGATCACTCCATGTCTGGCTAACAGCCCGTGAGTCGTATGGTGACCTTTCGTCTGTCTGACTCCGAGTCCATTTTCCACCCAGTAGCCCAAATAACATTCTTAAAATGAAACTTTGCTTAAACCTTTCAGTGACTTCCCAGTGCGTGGAGAATAAAATCTAAACTCCTTTCCATGGCCCGAGAGGCCCCGCAGGGTCTGGCTCATGCCTCCTTCTGCAATCAGGTCTCATCATGCCAGCCATGCTGGGCATCAGTTAATGCCACAGACATGCCCAGGTCTCTCCCACCACGGGGCCTGTGTGCATACGTCCCCTCTCCCAGGACACAGTCCCCACGGCCCTTTGCACAGATATCGCCTTCCATACTTCAGATGAACGCATGGGGAGGCCTCGGCAGTACTGGGTCTCTCTGCCTCTCTCCCAGCCCTCCACTGTCTCCTCCCCAGAATTCACTGCGATGTGTAATGGTCTCACCTCTTTGTATGATGTCTCATTTACTATTGTATCCTCAGGGCCCAGCACAAGGACTGGCACACAGTGGCCCCCAGTTGACATTTGCTGAATGGATGTGTGTGTGTGTGTGTGTGTGTGTGTGTGTGTGTGTATGTGTTGATGCCCTCTCGCTCTAGACTGTCTCTCTTATTTACACAGTCACATACACACAGACACACACCCCTGAGGGGACTAGCACATGTAGCTCACCCTGCCCATGCTGGGGGCCACAGGCGGGACGGGCTCGCCCTCCAGGACCCAGACAGAGTGGGGCCAGAGAGTGTGGTTAACTCAGAGCCCAGCATCAGGGCCAAGCTGTCCCCACCGTGTGGATGTGGGTGTGGAGGGCGTGGTGGGCAGTGGCTCAGCACCCTCCCTGTGAGAGCCAGAGAATAAAAGGCCCTATTCAGCCCCAGCAGCCCCAGCTCCTCCCTGCCAGGGGAGGCTGCCCTCAGGAAAGGGGACGGTGGGACGCTGGGCAGAGCTTTCCGGCAGCCTCTCCCTGTGGCCTGGCCCACAGCAGGGGCCAGTGGTGGGGGGCAGGCCAGGGGTACTGGGCCTCCAAGGCACAGTGACACAACAGAAAGGCCCAGCCAGCCCAGGAGGCTGTGGACAGGCAGGGGCAGCCCTGGTCCCAAGGGTGATGCTGAAAGACACAGTTTACTTCTGATGGTCTGTAGCAGAGGAAAATCCCCAGGATGTAGAGGCCCATTGGAAAACAGCCGCACAACCACAGGCCTGGCCGTGCCAGCCAGAGGGAAGTTTGCCTGGCTCCCTCTGGGTGGACACAGTCCCCCAAAGACTGCCTTTCTTGAGCTTTGGCTCTGTTGGCAGAACTGAGCCCAGTCAACTCTCTTCAGCACCCTCCCACCCACACAGTTGCTGTGGTTCCCCGCCCTCCGGCGAGGGTAGTGAGCGTCATAAAAGTAATAGGTAACATTCACCAAGTATTTGGTGTGAGATAAGCACTGTGCTATGTATTTTATATTTATTCTTTTATTTGATCTGATGACAATCTATGACCTAGGTACTGGGTACTGTTGCCATTCCCATTTTATGGATGGGTGAACTGATTTTTGGAAAAGCGACCTGAGTTACCTGCCCAAGGTCACAAAATGAGTAAGCGGCAGAGCTGAAATTTAATGTGCCATGGCCTCTTTCTTTAGGCCGTCTGGAAGCGCCTAGGCCCTTAATGAGTTTGCTCTATTCCTTCTTTTCTCTGTACCTTTTCTCTGTGTATCCTCTTGGTCTGCCTTCCCCAAGAGCTGCGTCTTTTTTTATTTATTAAAAATATTTTTTTTAATGTTTATTTATTCTTGAGACAGAGACAGAGCGTGAACAGGGGAGGGGCAGAGAGAGAGGGAGACACAGAGTCTGAAACAGGCTCCAGACTCTGAGCTGTCAGCACAGAGCCCCACGCGGGGCTCAAGCCCACGAACTGTGAGATCATGACCTGAGCTAAGTCGGACGCTTAACTGACTGAGCCACCCAGGCGTTCCCCTAAGAGCTACGTCTTAACCCCAGCCCAACCCCATGAGCACGGTCACCCAGCACCACTTACGCACTCACCGACAATCCAGCCTTCCTGAATGTAGGTGCTGTGCTGGGGGCCGGGGTGTGATGATGCACCACGCAGACACAGTCCCTGCTTCTCAGGGGATGCAGTCTGTGTGGGCATTGCGTTGCAGTGTCATCTGTTACAACGGGGATACACAGGAGGCAGGACAGGCCTGAAACGCGGTGGGAATGAGCCAGGGCAAGGGAAGGGGAAAGAATGTTCCAGAAGGAGGGAAGAGCCTGAGCAAAGGTCCAGAGATAACAGGATCCAGCTAAAGTAAAGTGAATGCGTTGGGAGGTTACGGGTGCAGGTTACGAGTGGTACTAGAAGAGACCGAATGGGTGACTGGAGTTTGATCACATGGACCACACAGAGCGAAGCAGAGCCATTCAAGTTGTACTGTTTGAGAAACACCGGAGCTCCTGCACCGTCAAGGCCAAGGACCACAGTGTCTACCTGGGGGAGTGGGGGGAACACAGGCACCATCAGCCCATTCTTTTTTTTTTTTTTTTTTTTTTTTTTTAAATTTTTTTTCAACATTTTTTATTTTATTTTTGGGACAGAGAGAGACAGAGCATGAACGGGGGAGGGGCAGAGAGAGAGGGAGACACAGAATCGGAAACAGGCTCCAGGCTCTGAGCCATCGGCCCAGAGCCTGACGCGGGGCTCGAACTCACGGACCGCGAGATCGTGACCTGGCTGAAGTCGGACGCTTAACCGACTGCGCCACCCAGGCGCCCCACCATCAGCCCATTCTAAAGCACTTCTCCCTCAAACCTTAACGCTGAGGGTCGGGGACGGCACGGCAGGGGGCGGGCGGCACACTTGGGCCTAGTCGCTGGTGGGACACTCATAGCACAAGCTCAAGCCCGTGTTCTCACCAGTGTGGACAGCTACCACAGTCCAAATGGATCCTGGGGTTAAAACCAGGAGATCAGGTCACCATGTCCAGACCCCTTACTCTCTGGGGTCAAGGCTGAGCTCAGGGAGGGCCATGGCTTGCCCAACTTCACACAGTGAGTTAGCAGCCAGGCTGGGACTCGGCAGGGCAGCTGGTCCAGCAGCCCGGTTCTGGGGTGGATTGTGTAGCTCTTGCACCGACAGGTTATGTTCCCCTGGGCCCCGTACTCAGCTGTCTTTCCTACTTCTAATTTCTACCCCAATCCTAACCCCACAACAAGAGCTGCCACCATTAACACAATTTCAGAGGAGCCTGTGGTAGTCGGCCTCCAACGTGGCCCCTGGTGACGCATACCTCAGGGTCACTTACTTCACATGGTCCCCTCTCACACTGTATAGGGCTGATCTGTGAAGCAGCAGGACCCTGGGTGTCCTCCCCGTGGACAGGGTGACTTCCATGACTAGGTTATAAAGGACATCACAGCCCCCTTCTTGTCTTGCTCTGAGATCATTCATGTTGCAGGAAGCTGGCCACCATGTTGTAAGACACTCAAGCATCTTATGGAGAGGTCCATATGGCAAGGACCTGAGGCCTCCTGCCGGCAGCCAGCACCAGTCTGCCGGTCAAGGGAGTGAGCTGTCTTGCCCAGTGAGTCCCCGGTCACGCTTTGTGCTGACATCTGGACCGTCACTTCCCAAGAGATGTGGTATGAAAACTGTGCAGTTAAGCCGTTCCTGAATTCCTGACCTACAGAAACTCTGAGATAAGAAATGTTGGCTATTGTTTTAAGCTGCTAAATTGGGGGCGGGAGGATGTAATTTGTTCCACAGCATGAGGTCACTGACCCAGGCCCAGCACTGCTCATGAGAGAGCCCCTGGGTTACCTGAATCAGACATATTTGGAGCATTCAGGCTGCTTTCTGAGAGGAGGGAGCTTTGTTTTTTCTCTTATGCTTACGGCACGCACATAGCAAAAGGCTACACCATCGTTGGTCTGTGTAAGAGCTAGCTTTGCTAGCAAAGAACTTCGCCGGCACTAAGCAAAATGTGGGTGTCATGCTAAAAAGGGTATGGGGGATGAGGCTACGCAGAGAGGCTGGTGCTACTGTAGAGCAATGCATCAGAGCGAGCAGTTCTCTACCTGCCAAGATGCACGAGCTCCAGGCATTTCTCCCAGGCAAACAAAATGCAGCGTGTACAAGGCAGAAATAATAGATGAGGACAAGGAGGGAGTGTACCTAACTCCTGCCAGACTGCCACACCAGCAGGTAAGAATAAAAACCCCACTTACATTTTAAAGCATCCTGGGCTTAGAAAGAACTGACACACAATCTTATTACATTACCCTTGTTGACTCAAGATAGGCAGTTCTGGTCCCATTCAGTCATTCACTTGACAAATTTGTTAAGCAGCTACTACTATGTACCAGGTAACACTTACTTACTTACTTTCTTTCTTTCTTTCTTTCTTTCTTTCTTTCTTTCTTTCTTTCTTTCTTTCTTTCTTTCTTTCCTTCCTTCCTTCCTTCCTTCCTTCCTTCCTTCCTTCCTTCCTTATTATTACCATTATTTTTTAATGTTTATTCATTTTTTGAGAGAGACAGAGTGTGAATGGGGGAGGGGCAGAGAGAGAGGGAGACACAGAATCCGAAGCAGGCTCCAGGCTCTGAGCTGTCAGCACAGAGCCAGACGCGGGGCTTGAACTCACAAACCATGAGATCATGACCTGAACTGAAGTCGGATGTTGAACCGACTGAGCCATTCAGGCGCCCCTATTTCTTTATTTAATAAACATTTATATATGTTTACTATGTGTTAGGCACTGGTGTAAACCCTTTGAAAATATTAACTCACTCCTTACAATAGTTCAACAAAGCAGATACCATTATCCCGCTGACTTAACAAGGAGATTGAAGTATACAGGTTAAGTCACTTGCCCAAGGCCAAACAGCTAGAGGCGGCAATACAGGGATTGGCACTAGACTCCACCCTCTTAACCAAGATAAAATCAGGCGCGGTTCCTGTTCTTCAAAACTCCAGTTTTGAAAATCCCCATGATCACAGAGGAAGAAAGCCCAGAGATACGTTCTGAATTTCCCCAGGTCACACAGTACTGAGACTAAAAGCTAGGGTCCGATTCCAGGCGGCTTTACTTTGCTCCGCTACATGCATCTGCTCACAAAGCAGGTTTAGGAGAAGATGGGTGTGAGGGCAGTGAACAAGGAAGGCGTTTCTAGAGCCCAGAAAGAGACAGGGTTTCTCTAGGACCCACTGGCAAGTCTGGAGTATCCCGAGAGACCCCAAAGCAAATGAACAAAGCTCACTCACTGTCCAGGCCGTCATGATTTGTGACTGTCCGCTGTCTGCCGGTATTCATGTCTCCAGATATTTTGGGGGCAGTGTTATTTATAGACCATGTTTCTATTTATATTTTCATTGAGTTCCTGCTAACCCTAGCTAGATTCTCCCCAACCCCACCAAAACCTAGAGAGAGAAGGATAAAAACTCATTCTCACCAAGTAAGTCAGGGGTTCAAAGGTGAAGGTCAAAGTCTTGGCTGTGTGTGCAGTCTTTCAGCAGGAGCCCTTTGCAGGGAAGCATTCAAGACAAGGGGGCTTTCTGCGCTTTCCAAAGGAAACGGGGGGTGGGGGGAAGGGCACAAAGCTGGCCTTATACAGAGGAAGCCATATTCTGTCAATGCAGTGGGATGTGAGGTGGGCCTACGAGACCTCTGTTTCCCTAAATGTTTTCTCTTTTGTATGATGTTTCATCATTGGACATTTATCCCTTTGGTCTTAAAAGCTATTAGATTGCAAAATATTGGGACTATGAGAAAACCCAGACAGTATCAAGTCCAATCCTAGTATTTCCCAGATGCGGAAACTCAGGCTCAGAAAGGTCTAGGACTTGTTCTTATGCCCCCATGAGAACATATCTGAATGAATATACTGCAATCTACTACAGTGCACAGGAAACCATCCTAATTTTGGAGGAAGAGCTGTCAGGAACAGCGAAGTAGGCTCAGAATTCCTCTCACACCAAGTTTTAGGAATGAGCAAGTAAAACCATGTGATGTTTCCTAAGGTTCTATTTGGTGCCCCAAATGAAAACTCTCTGGTTTAGGGCCACAGAGAGAAACAAAGGTAAAGTAGGATTTCTTTCTTCCTCAATTTTAGTTCCTTGTTGAACCGTGGTTTACTAAACTGTGATGACTGTTGCTGCATGGTTACTTTATGGGTATGTGTTTACAAAGCCTGCAATTATTCCCTTCTGGTAACTATGCCTGCAATTCCAGATTTGGCCACTAGGTGGCTGGCTAAACTTGGGTAGGTTAAGTGAAAAGTAGCCGAAAATAATCTAATCTAGGCAAGACCTTTACTGTAGGAATGTGACACTTTATTAAGTGCCCAAAAAAGGACAAAGCTGATCAACGTCTAATTGATAAAACCATACAAAACTTGAAATATAGTTTTTTTTTTTTTAATTTTTTTCAACGTTTTTTATTTATTTTTGGGACAGAGAGAGACAGAGCATGAACGGGGGAGGGGCAGAGAGAGAGGGAGGCACAGAAGCGGAAACAGGCTCCAGGCTCTGAGCCATCAGCCCAGAGCCTGACGCGGGGCTCGAACTCACGGACCGCGAGATCGTGACCTGGCTGAAGTCGGACGCTTAACCGACTGCGCCACCCAGGCGCCCCTTTTTTTTTTTTTTTTTTTTTAATTTTTTTTTTTTTTTTTTTTTTTTGAAATATAGTTTAAAGAAATGCAAACACTCTACTATAGGTAGTATTCCCACATTTCATATAGCAAACCTCCAGGCAGTACATCTTTGGTCAAGCTCACTCTGCAGCAAGCACAGCCAGGACATAGAGAATAGGGAGTGGTCAAGAGCTTGGAAGTGGAAGGACCTGGGTTTGAATCCCAGCCCTGCATCTTACTAGTTGAGTGGCCATGGGCAAGTCATAATACCCCTTCCAGCCCATGACTCTTCATATGTAAAGCGAGTAGCTGTCATTAAATGAGGCAATATAAGCACAGAAACACTTTGCACGATATCTGGCACAAGTATGTACTTAAATGGTAGCTATAATGCTCAGGGAGGAATCTTTCCTTTATAACCAACTGTTTAATTTGCTAAACGTTCCAAGCAGCACACCATTTCTCAGGAAGCTGTTTGCAACTTTTCCCCTATAGCCAATTCCACAAAAAGTGATCTCTGGGCCACCTGCTAGTAAGAGAGAACAGCTTTGCCAGCCACATAGGCCTTACTAGCCATCTTCACCAATTACCAACTATTAAAGTTGCAAATTCATTTTTCAGATCAGAAAGAAGCAGCTGGGAGTACAAACCTTGCCAAGCAGAGAAGGCAACAAGTTAACAGTTACTCATTCATCTCAGTCCTCCTCCTTTGGCTCCCTTATTGTGGAGCTTAGGTTTGCAATAATTGTTTTATAGAGAAGAGCAAAACATTCTCCTTTTAAAAACCAGGGCCTGTTTGTCTGTTTGTTTTTGTCTTAACCCTTTTGCCAGAGACTTCTTCAGAGAGACCCAAGCACTTTTCCTGCTCCTAACCCTGCAGTATAACTGGACAGACAGACTTTAGACATACTTGTGCCGTGCCATCTTCAAAACCACAAGGGATTCACAGGACAGTCTCGCCCACTCCCAATCCAGACAGACTTCTGAAATAAAAACCTTAGCATCTTCTTGGCCCCAAACTTCACCCTGTCTTGGAAGAGAGGGGACTTACAGAGTCCTGACTTAGAGCTGATGAGGGAGTGTGGCTGGGGCCAAGTGTCCTGCAGGTTAGACTGGTGGTGGGGGACAGAGGCTTACGCCCCCATCCCACAGGGTGCCAGAAACGGGTGGGGAACTCAGGTCTGCATAGCTCTTACCAAGTTACCTGTGTGAAGCTTGGGTCAGAAATTAATTCACCGAAGCAGGTTCAGTGGTTTGTATTACACGGATGGACTAAACACAGCCATACACCAGGGAAGTCCTGAGGACAGAGTCAGTCTACGGAAGGGCTTCACTGGACCTTAAAACAGTGCTTCTCAAACTTTCCTGTGCATGCCAGCACACAGCAGACTGTGATTTGGTGTGTCTGGGGTGGGGCTAAGACTCTGCATTTCTAACAAGCTCTCAGGTGATGTTCGTGCTATTCGCCTGTGAACCAAATTCTGAGCGGCAGACCTTGAAACGCACAAGACTGCGTGCACAACCTCACTCCTGGAAAGGCTCCAAGAGACAGCTCACCCTTTTTTGTTGAGCTCCATTCACCAAATCATCACCACGTATTAAGTGCTTACTGTGTGCTTAACAGGTAACATTTCATTCAATGCTCTCAACAGCCCCGGGGGAATCTCATAGATGAGGATTCTGAGGAGGTGCAGAGATGCTGAGTAAAGCTGGCCCAGGGTCAGGCAGCTCCTGGGAGGCTGAGCAGGGATCTGACTCAGGTTCATCTAGCTCTGAGGCCTCCAGTGCTGAAAGGTGACGCCTACCTGCCTCCACCGTGAAAAAAGCAGTTTCAAGTTCAGACAACCAGTGCCACGTAGAAAGCCCCGGTGTGAGTTGTGAATCTCGATCTGTCTGAGCCCAAGGCTAGGTTCAGGTCTGTCAGAACCACCATGCTGCTCTAGGGCTGGCCGAGCTGCGGAGTCACACACCTTCTTTTGGCAACGCAGCTTTGGGAATTTTCCCTGAGATGTGCCCCGATTCATTCTCGCTAAGGTGAAATCTGGCCCTTCTGCTCTGGCCCAGGGAGAAGCAGACGTGTCGCCCCTCTCCCTCAGACCCTGCCCCTGACGGGTAGAGGAGACCTAGAGCTGCCAGACAAGCCCCACCCACCCCATGCACTTCCTTCTCTGCCTTGTGAAGGTGCCTTCAGGGGAACAGACTCCACCTTCAGGCCATGCCAGTCCCTCTGGCCCACTGTGGTCTGGAGGCCAGGCGGCCTGGGATCTGGGGGCCCCTCAGTGGACATCAGTCCTTGGAACAGTGCAGGTGAAGGAGAGGAGGTGTTTTCAGGGCCCAGAGCTACTGTACTGCTCGAAGCCAGGCGGCCTCTGGATGAATGGTGTGTCAGTTCATAAGCCCCTGGGGAGGCTCCAAGGGTCAGCTCAGTTCCTGCCAGGGAAGAGCTCTGGCTTGAGGCTCCATCCCTGGGCCGGGGTCCAGTTGGGGTGACCTTGGCGAACGGTGGAAGGGTCAGGCCAGGGACACTGTGGAGATCTGCCACCAGCGCCCCTCACCTCTGAAGGAGGGGCCTTGAGCTCCCTGTCAATGGGCCTCAGTGTTCTGCCTCCTCCACCACCACCCACTGACCCCCCTCGCACTCCCCACTGAATCCAAGACCCAGAAAACAGAGTGTCTAGTGCCCAGAGGCTCCTGGGAGGGAGGCTGGTGGCAGGCACTCCCCACCACAAAACATCCTTCACATGTGCCGGAGGCTTCAGCTATCTCAGAATGGAGGGAGGACATCATCCCCTTTCACTCCCAGGGGCGAAGTCCAAGGCGGGGATGTGGGGAGGGTGCTGGGAAGCCCCGGTTGGCCGTCTTGGCCAGGGTTGCCCTCAGCAGAACCATGCACATCATCATTCTCTACTTCCCCCCTCACCCCCGGCCCTCAGCAAGGCCTCTCAGATGTTCCTCTAAAATAGGTCTCAGACTGACTTCTCTCCACAGCATCGTCCAGCCTAGGCCCCTCAGCTTAAAACCTTTCAGACACTTCCCACCACACGTGACAAATCCTCACCCCTCAGCGCGGCCCGTGACAACGGCACAGCCTGGGCCTGTGTGGCAGCCACACTGAAAAGTTCACGTGGCCTCATTGGTCAGGCTTCTCACGGCACCACCAGGGGCCCAGAACCTTCCTCCTTCTCCCGCCTCGGTTGCCCTCCTGTTCTCACCTGTCACACCTGGGCTCAGGGAACTGGCCCCTCAGTCATCCAGACGTGAGTATGTGTTTACTGACAGTGCCCCCCTCCCCCCAGCCCAGGGCACAGCAGTCCTCTCTAAGCACAGAGTGAGGGCATCTGACCCTCATAAAAGAACACTTAGGCATCAACTAAGGAGATGATTTATTTTCACAGGGAAAGATCAGGAATGTCGCAGCCACCTGAAATCACCTGCATCTGGTGATTCCGCCAACACGCAAGGCGATCCCCGGTTGCTCTGGTTTAACTTCCTCAATCCTGTGCCTCACTGACTGGCAAAAGAGGCACCCGAACCCAGCGTGTGGACTCCTGGGTCTGGGCACATCTTACTGCACGTGAAATTAAACGGACCGACAGGCCCGTGGAAAGACACACATTTCTACTTAGATCAGAGGCCTCCTGAGGGAGGTGCCAGTCCATTCAGGGCTGAGGGTGTGGGTGGGTATTCAGCAGGTTGATTCCCTTCTGGAGTTATCTCTGGACGAGGAAGACAAGTTGTAACGAAGTGGCCTGACCCTTTCCCTGGTCTCGAAGTGTGGGGATGACACAGGGGAACAGCTGAGGGACCTGATCCATGTGTACTTTTGAAAGCCATCTTCCAGTGGCGGCCTGCTCTGCAAAGCCCCTTATTCCTGGCGAGAGCTGGCAGCCCTAGAGCTGAGAGCCTGTGAAGCTGGTGGCCCTGCCGTGTGATCACGGTGAAGGGGCCAGGGCTGCTCAGGCCCCTCCCCGCCTTTCATCCCAGATCAGCCAGCTGGGTTGTCAGCTCCTCAGAAACCAGCTCCTTATGACCTCAAGTTACTATGGGCAAGAAGCAGCAAGAGGTGCCACCGGGGCTGAGATGTGATGCGTAGGGCTGAATCAGCACAGGGAGGGAGGGTAGGCGGGGCGGGGCGGGGCGGGGCGGGGGGGGGGGGGGTGGGTGTGTGGTGTAGAGCAGAGGCAACCCCGCAGCTGTGTCCTGCTGCAAAGCCGTCTGGAGGAATGGCAGGTGCACAGCACCAGAACTTCTCCCTTTGAGCCACACAGCACTTGCTCTGCACTAACTGCTCGGAACGTCACGCCAAAGCATCGTTAACCCATTTGACAGATGAGGAAACTGACTCGGGAGGCCGTGTGCCTGGGCCAGGGTCGCACAGTTTATGCAAGCTTATGGAGCTGTCTCTTTCCTGGGTAGCTCTGCCATGAGAGACACGCTTTGGAGCTTCTGGTTTCCACAGCTCCTGTCTGCCCAGCTCTCTGTGGTGACTCCGTTCCCCCACATCCCCCACGTGCCTCATACGCTTCTTGCTAATCTTTAAACACACGCCTTCAGTTGCACTCGGGTCATTGACCTTGCTGTCCCCTTAGCCTGGCGCCCGAAGCCCTCATTGCCCCTGTCACCTCTGCAAAGAGGCCCTTTTGACCACTAACCTCAGATGCCCCAGATCACAAGACCTCGTTATTTTTCTCCCTGGCACTTATCACTACTGGGAATTGCTCATTTATTTGTTTGCTTTCTGACTCCCCCACTGGAAGGTGAACTTCCTGAGAGCAGGGACTGGTCTACCTTGTTCTCAGCTGCATCAGCAGTGCCTCCAGCTAGGCCTTGGAACACAGTAGGTGCTCAAGAAATACCTACGGCAGGAACGAACAATGCAGCTCTTTCTCGTAGCGTTCAGAACCAGCTGCCAACAGCAGGCCCTGAGAACCACCCACTCCAGATTACAGAGTGAGAGAATGACTTTGGGGGTGGGGGCAATAATTACAGCAAGAGAGGACCCAGCACTCCCAGGGGAGGTTAGAGGAAAGCCACGTTGAAAACAGTACACAGCGCCTCTTAGGCCTGTAATCTTGTCCATCTTCTTAAAACCCTGGCATTACCAGCAGACCCTATTTTTCCTACTCTATCACGTAGAAGGTTTGTCTTTTCCTGCCACCCAGGTCATCAGTGAGGCTCAGAAGCCTCTTGGGCACTCTCCCCCAGGGGCTGCCATGTCTGCCAGTGTCTGTGACACGCTGCCTCCCTCCTGGTTTCCAAGGCCCTGTGGGGAGGGCTTTCTCAGGCTGGCGCCTGATGTGGACACACAGAAATGCCTACAGCCCAGGGAGAGAGCCAGCTCCCCTACACCACAGCCACGGACCAGCTCTAGCCAAAGACATCCCTTCCCCCTGCTTCCTTCTGTGCTTGAACAAACACCGGATCTGCAGCGCAGGGCCCTGGGGGGCAGGGAGAGGAAGGCCCCAGAGACTGAGCCTGCAATTCACCCAGCACCCTCCTGCACTGTGGCTCCAAACTGCCTCTTCATTAAGGGGCCGGTATGTAAACTGGTGAGCCAGTACAAAAGAGCGGAGCATGCCTGCTGTCTAAAAATACACCCCTCTAAGCTCAGAAGATAATAAGGCTGGTGGCGCCTACTTTGATTATGGCTCACTTTTATTCCTAAGCTACCCAGCTTCTCCAGGATCCATCAGCTCAGGAGCACTGATGGCTATAGGTGGGACTAACTCAGCTATTAGGAGGAAGGGGCTTTCTAGAAGCTCAGAGGCCCAGTCCCAGCCAGCACAGAGACACAGATGGCTTGTGAGTGGGAGGAAACCTGCAGAGTGAGCTCACCTCTTTCTGCTCCACTGCATGGCTTCTGAAGCCCCTTGATCCCTGGTCACAGTTGTTTGCTTTTTACATCAGCAGCTACACTGTCTACTTCACTCTGTAATGACCATTTCCTCCCAGGGAGCCTCCTTGGACTGACAAACTCAGGATACACAGGAAATCTACTCCAAACCCAGGATTGGCAACAGGAGATGGATTTTCCACAACAGTCTTTTAAAACAAGGCAGAAAGTTTCATGTAAACAGTAGGCTGCCCTGAGAGACTGCTGAGCCCACCATGCTTGGCCCAATGTTCTAAAGATCATCATTTCTGTCCACCCCTCCAAAAAGCAGGAGACCCCAGAAAGCAACTAATACACTTGTGAGATCATCTCCCTGGCACTCCTGCATTTCTGCGTGTCTTAACAACAGAGCACTAACTGCTTTTGTTCTGGATTACCTTTTCAAAGGTGTTTGTAAAGAAACAGATTAGAGGACAGAGGTAGTGTCTTGCTCCAGAGTAAACAGCAGGTTTGCATATAGCCTTGGGACACAGAGATAGGGCGTGTCTCCAAGGAAAACAGGGTAGGTTTGCTTACTGCCCGCTATAAGAGATGTGGGCTCCCTGAGATCTGGCTTCCTCTCCTATCGTGTAACCCACAGGCATTCATCTGGGCACACAATTCACCCCCACAGGGCCTGGAGTCCATGGGATCTGACACAAATGTGCCATAATAAAGCCTTTTGTCTGACTTGGGAGCCTCATATTTTCTGCTGGCCTCCACGAAAGTAGGGAAAGCTAACTGTTTGGCTTGCAAATGTGATCACATCTCAGATCTTTCGCCATTCTTGAGCAGAGTTCTTCTGCTCCTCCTGGGGGTCAATGCTGCTGCCCCAATCCCCATGCTCCAGGTCTGCTCTGTGTCCAACAACCTCAGAAGGAGCCCGAAGTTATCCCAGTATATGGAAACCATAGAGAGAAGAATTTATTTCCAAAGAAGGGGTGCTCTGCTTTGCAAAAGGATTGATCCCATGACTCTTTTAAATAGAATAGTATTTAGGACAACTGAAAGATGATGTGATTTGTCCCACAGAACTAAATCTGCAGAGATTCTCAGGAATATGCCTTAATGTAAAACAAGATTCACCTCTGCTTTCCACTTGGAGATAGGAATGCCAAGAAATCAGGCCTGGGAGTGGAGCTTCTCAGGGACTATTGTCAACCATTGCCTCCTTCTGAAAGACCAGCCAGCATGCCTGCCCACTAGCACTCACCAACCCCTTACAATAAAAATTCTTTGCTCACGTCTTTAGCTTTGGGAACTGACTCCTGCCAATATCAATTTCCTGGCTTTGATAATGCACTGTATTTACACAAGACATTACCACTGGAGGAAGCTGGGCACTTGGTACACCCCTTGGTGGCTGTGTGATGGTAGAAGGTGACTTGACTTCTCCTTAAACTGGGAATAGAGTCACCTACCCTGCAGTGTGGTGGTGGAATTGGAGGGGAGGAATGTGGAGTGCCTAGTAGTTTTGCAACATCTTGTGAGTCTTTCAAAATACAAAGTTTTAAAAATGCTGTGACTTAGGAAAACCAAATAGGTAATCTTGGGAGACTCATAATTAAATGAAGACCGTGCTCTGAAAGCCTGGGGCTATCCTGTTTGTAATTGTATTAAAATAATAATAAACTAAGCTGTTTAAGTGTGGAAAAAAAATCAATTACTCAGCTGCAGTGACCTCAGGACATTCAATAGAATGAGAGCACTTACAGGTCACCTGAGTCCCCATGAGGTTCAGGTCACTCTCTGCCCCATGTAGTGCACTCCTGAAGCATAAGATAGCGATGGAAGCTGGAGGGACCGCTGCGGTGCTGGGTCCTTGGGCAGAAACTCCCAGGTCCCTAGTCTGGAGGATATGGAACCAACCAAGTGGGTGGGGGAAAGTTTCCAGCTGAGGCTGGCTGGGGCAATTCCTCCCTGCCCAAAAAAGGTACAGGGCAGGGCAGGAAGGAGGACAGCACTACTACTTAATGGCTAAGTAGTGGGGGAAACTGAGTTGACTTCTTTCTAAAATGGGATAATGCCCCCATACCATGCCATAAGGACTGGAGAAAAGGGTTGTAAGAGGGCCCAGCACAAGGCCAGACACACAGAAGGAGCTCAATAAAAGGTATCCGTACATAAGGGAGAATGTCCAATTTGTGATCAACCAATGAGTCTTAAATGTTTTATTTTTTTAAGTTTACTTATTTGGGGAGCCAGAGCACAAGCAGGGGACAGGCAGAGAGAGGGAGAGAGAATTCCAAGCAGGTTCCCCACTGTCAGCACACAGTCCAATGTGGGGCTCAATCTCACCAACCATGAGATCATGACCTGAGAGGAAATCAAGAGTCGGACGCTCAACCGACTGAGCCACCCAGGGGCCCCCAACCAATAAGTCTTAATAAAGCACACACTATGTGTCTGGCCCCATGATAGAAATGTGAGAGAACTAGATAGGGGCCTTGTCTCAAAGGGAGGCCACAAAGGTCAGTGAAAACAGCTAGGGGTATCTCCCTCTCTCTCACCTAATGTGGGGTTTGGAGGCCCAGGCATGACTGGAGGGATTCCTTCCCCTTCACCCCTTCACTCACTCCCAGAGCATCAGGCCCAGGCATAATTCTCTGCCTCTTCCTGCCTGAAAAACCACCTGGCTTTTTCCCAGAGATGCCTTTCCCAGAGATGCTGGAGAACCACCTGTCCCGCATGAAGGTCATAACTTCTCCATGCCCCTCCTGCGGGCTCTGCAGGCCTCACAAACACACAGATGGGCCAGGGCATAGTGGATCTTCACTTCTAGGCCCAGAAAGCAGGTTCTAGAGCCAGTGGAACAAGTGGGTTGTGGACAGTTCCCCTACAAAGCCTTATCCAGGATTTGATCGCTATGCAAATGTGAGACCACTGGTCTGGCAATTGCACTGGCTGTCTGTCATCACCTTGTTGGCCCTGCTCCCAGCCACCCTCCCCCTAACCCGACTCTAGCAGTGGTGCAGGACAGTCTCCTGGGATGGAGCCTCTGCCTCTGGCCACGGAAACCCCAGACCCTCGCCACTTTTCAAACCCACAGGCTGACCCTGAACGCTGGCCATACACTACTCAGACACACCACAAACTTGTGTCCTAGATCCTGAGATTTATGGCTCATGTGTGGGATTTTTTATTTATTTTTTATTTATTTATTTTTGCTAGGATTTGACTGGCAGATGAGGGCTTGTTAACCATGGGAAGCCACAGATTCCCTCTCTTCTCTCAATTCCTTTGCTTTCTCTGTCACTTCCACCAGCCAGTCAAGCTTCCACAAGCCCCCTGGGCCAGGCACGACAAAGCAAAGCAGCTAGCTAATGCTCCAAACACATCCCCTGACCCCAGGCCCCAGAAATGCTCATCACATCTTGGCACCTGGGAAGCTAAAATCGAGACTGTTCTGGAGATAATGGGTGTTCTCTGCTTTCTCCCCCTGGGTGTTCCTTGCTCTGAAAAAGGGCTGGCAGAGCTGCTCCCGAGGTTGGCTGCTAAGCCTCCTGAGGGTTGGAAGAGTGAAGGCAGCTGGTGTGTGTGTGTGACTCAGGTTCTGCTGAGTCACGCTGTCAGGGCTGAGCCTACGGGAGTCAGCAGGTGACCTTGGCTGCCTCCCCAAAGGCAGGACGTAGAAACAGAGACTTAACTGGTGTTAGATAATACAGTAGATGTTGGCCCCTGCCCACAACCCCCTTACTAGCACATGCTCTCATCCCTCACTGCTGTAGGTGTTCGCCGCTGGGGGCTCACAGCTGCCCCTTCTCCAAAGGCATGTCCCCTGCCCTCAGCCCTCGGGGGCTATTTGCCCACACTCCACGACCTCTGGGGGAGAGGAGGCCTCCAGAAAATGGATGACCTATGGGGAGTATAGAAGGTGTCTCCGACACTGGGATAACTCTGGTGCCATCCACCTTGGGCTTCTTCCCCTGCCCTGCCCTGCTTCTCTCACTGCCTTGGGATGTGCACCTGAGAGCAGCCCTCCAAGTCAACCGGGGAAGAATCCTCATCTCAGTCTCTACTTTTAAGGAACCTGACCTAAGACAGGAAACATTCCACATTGTGCTTCTCTCTTCCTCTCTCCTCTTGGGTTTGGGGCAGGTTGGGAACCCTCGTGCCCACGCGGCTCTCCCTAGTTTGGTTCCGACTGCGTTGGTTTCTTTTTCCTTGCTGTCCAAGTGAGGGAGTGGAGCATGAAAGGGTTAGGTAGTTTCTCTTGGGCAGGGGGGAGCGAGGCAAAGGCCTGGGAGCCCCAGGATGGGATTCCGCATGGCCAGCAATGCCCATGCCAAAGTCCTGGAAAGTGAGTGAATAAGAGAGAAGCATCGGAGAGGAAACCCCACTGTAGGCAGAGGAAAAAAGCAGCAAAACAGGGGAAAGACAAGTTCCCTTGGATGGGATGGGGGCCAGTCAACCTCATTCCTCTCTACAATGTCACCCACTGCACACAGGTCCCATCATGTGGGGGCCAGAAGGGATCCTCTGTTGGCCTTTCCCAGGAGATGGGGGTGGCCATGGGGGCAGCAGACTTTCTTTATTCACAGCTGCCATTTATTGAGCAGCTGCTATGGGACAGGCTCTGTGCAAAGTGCTGCCCATGAATTCTTTTACCCTCACCACAATCCTTTTAAGAGGAAATTGAAGTTCAGAGAGAGCCCCAGTGCCATAGCAGTTGTGGGTTATCCTCCTGGGGTGGCTGATGGGGCCTGAGGTCAGAGATAAGGTTCTGGTGCTGGTTATACCTCCTGCTGTGTGGCCTGTGTGAGTCTGTTAGCCTCCCTTAGCCTCAGTTCCCTAGTCAGTAAAATGGGGATAATAACCTCACTGGGAGGAGCAAATGAGACTACACGTGTGAGTGTGCTGTGTGAAACACTAGGCGCGTTTCAGGAATTGGCAATAATTGGGTCCTGCTAGAGGCTAGCCACAGTTCTGAGCCCCTGAAACGTATGAATTCATTCTATCCCGCCAACAGCCCCATGAAGTAGATGCTAGTATCCTCCCTATTCTCCAAATGACAAAGCTGAGGCATATACAGAAGTTAACACATTTGGCAACTGACAGAGCCAGACTCTGGAGGGGAAGGTCAGGCAGGCCGTGTGACCCCCCAGACGTTGGACTCTGGTAGCAGCAGGACAGAAGACTTGCACTTCCCCCACCCCTCCAAGCCACCGTCCTTGGAGGTCAACTCCGGGGCCCCCTCCTTTAGGAGTGCTTTGCTGCCGTCCTCAGCTCACAATGACACACTCCAGACACTCAGAACAGCACCGTGCTAGAGAGGGTCACTTCCTGCCTGCACTGGTTCCCTGATTAGGGAGTAGACTCTGCCTCTCTCATCTCTCGTAGTAGCTTGAAGGCTCCTTAGATGAAGGCAACACAGCTACATCTTCCCTTGACTCGCCAGGCCATCCCAGCCCCTAGCCCCAGGTAACTTATCCCAGGGCCTGTCATAGGCTGAGCCCCTCACTGCAGACAAATGATGACGAGGTGATATTTCCCTGGAGAACTGGCCACCAGTGGGAGAAAAAGCCCATCCCTCTCGAGGAAATAAGCAGCTTTCATGCCCCAAGGCCAAGCCCACCTCTGATACCAGGGTGCCGCCCTGGCCTCATGTTGGCTCTGGGACACTTGTGTCCACAGCATCCCAGCTGGGCTCCCAGGTCCTTGGGGGGGCAGAGCATCTGGAGTGTACTGGAGCAGCATCTAAGGTCATACAAACCTAGGTGTTGAACATTCCAAATTTCCTCAGGACTCAGTGCAAAGCCAGGTAGAACATGGAAGTCCCCTCCGTTCACTCCTCGGCCAGTGACGGAGAAGCAGTCCTCTGCCTCCATGGAAGAAACCTAGGGGTGAGATTCTCTATACCCCCACTGACTGGTTCCAATCTTGCCCAAACCGTGGGATGTGGAAGGGCAGTTCTTCCCCATAGCTAAAGTGATTGTCTGCAATTTTAGCACGAGACTCACAGGACTGCCAGCAATGCGTGTTCTTGTCTTCCGCTGCTTTAGCAGATGTGGGTGTATGAGGACCACCTTTCAGAGAGGACCAACTCACTGAGGGCGGTGCCCCTGCATGTGTTTTCAAGTCACCAAGTAGGTGCTGACCACAGGCTGACGGGGTGTCAGAGAGTAATGAGACAGAGACCCCGCTCCTTGCGAAAGTCCCACTGACTTTGCCACTGCTGGGCCCAACAGCAACGGGGGCGAGGCCCACTGTAACCCAGCCCTGCTCACTGGCCTGGGGAAAGGCAGAGGATCTGGGGTCAGGTTTAGGGCAAAGAGCCCAGACTGGAGAAGACTCAGCTCTGCCACATTTATGAGGAGTTACTTAACATCTCTGAACCCTAACATCTTTATCCCTCAAGCAGAAATCAGAATATATACCTCAGTATGGACATTTGTATACAATAACAAAAAAAGCACTTTGTAAGCTATAAATTGTGCACCAATTTAAGACATCATAGCAACAGTAGATTATGACACATCTGGGAAGTTTTCCTCTAAATTATACATAATCAATTACCTTGAACATGTTCCAAAATGGTGTAGTGGTTAATGGCCTTTATGGCCAGAAAGACCCAGGTTCAAATCCTGACTCTGCCAACTCACAGGTTGTATTATGTAAGCTCTCAGAGCCTCGGCTGGATAATGTGCCAGGAGGACCCAAGATCAGACATGGGGAGCGTGCTTAGATTAAGGGTCTCTATGGTTACAATGGGATTAGTGGAAAGAGTTCAGCCTGGAGTTCTTCATCCTCTCATAGAAGACTTGATCTGTCTGTGCTTTCTGGAAAGAGGAAGCCAAAGTCCCAGAGCCTAAGAAATTGCTTAGAAGTTGCATGGCCCGGACGCAATAGAGGTGGCCTGGGACGGTGGGAGAGGTCCCTGTGGTGGCAGTGGCCTTCATAATCAGGGGCTTCCCATCTTCTGGGAAGTTATTAGTATGAAGATTCCTAGGCCCACCCTGTCTAGAATTTCTGGCTTAGTAGCCAGCCTTTTCTTCTTCTTCTTTTTTTTTAATGTTTATTTATTTATTTTGAGAGACAGAGAGACAGAGAGAGAGCAGGGGAGGGGTAGCGAGAGAAGGAGAGAGAGAATCCCAAGCCTTGACTCGGGGCTCAGTCTCACAAACCATGAGATCATGACCTAAGCCCAAGAGTTGGATGCCGCCGACTGAGCCTCCCAAGTACCGTGTAGCCAGCCTTTTCTCAGCCTAAGAAATACTTCTCCCCAGGTTGCCTCCCATCCCAACAGTGGGGCCATCCAAAGCTTACCTGGAAGGAAGGGGATGATTCTCTGCTTGGGGTCCTTCTGGCCACCTTCAATGGGAAACTTATCCAAAAGCTGCATCTGAGAAGCCAGACAGACAGAGGTACAGGATTCAGAAGACTGGAAGAGCCCTCAGAGTCCCTTCCCCATTCCACTCCACTGCTCCAGGGCCCCACTGCCCTCACACGGATGAGTGACACCTCAATCTCCTATTTCACAGACGATTAATAAACCACATGGGGCATGAGAGAGAGGAGGCCAGAGCTCTCTATGCATCAAAGGGGTGTCTGAACAATCTCAAGGAGGCGTGGGGGCATAGAGAGAAGTATCTGAAGATGCCCCCTCTTGAGACCAGGGTAGAGACCAGCAGGCTTTCCAGGCCAGGCTACAGGTGGGGTTTCCAGAGCCTTCCTTGGGCTCAGCTTCTTTCATATGTTATCTGCTAGGTGAGCCCTTTAGCCACTGGCCATCTCAAACCATCCTGGGCCAGCACAGGGGAAGGCCCCACCTGATACTTCAGACAGACCACCCACCTTCCAGAACTGCTCTGCGGAAACAGAACTCAGATGTTATTTTAATTATAAAACCAAACCCAGCCCGTTGCCCCCACGCGGTAAGACCCCCTCCTCCATTTCCTACCTTCCCACCCTGAGATTGCTGCTGTTTTTCCAGGGACAGACCCACCGGAAGAGTTTCCAGGGTTCTGGAGGAACAACTATTTTTTTCTTCTGCTATTCTGGGCTGAAATTCTGCATAAACTGGAAAAACACACAGGAGACAGGATGGACGAGGCCACAGCCCCTGTGTGTGTGGTTAATCTTCCTTCCAAGGCACAGGCTGAAGCAGAATGACCAGGGCAGGATCTAGCCCTGCTGCCCCAGCTGTGTGACCCTGGGCAAGGCATGGAAGCTTGCTCAGTAGGGCTTCAGGCCCCTCCTTGGTCAAATGAGGAAGATCAGTCACATGATATCCGAAGTCCATTCCTTCCTTCAGATATTTATTGAGTACCTACTTAGAGCACTGAACACCAAAAACATGGCCAGAAAGAAAAGCAACAAAGTCCCGGCTTTCAGGAAGTTTACATTCTAGTGGAGGGGGACAAACAGTAAACAAACAAATATGTACTGATAAATGTTATAAAGAACAATGAAGCAGGGTAAGGTGTTGGAGCACAACAGAAGTTGTTCCTTGGTATGGCGTGCTGAGAAAGGTCTTAGGAATCAGATGGCAATCTGGTAGAGACCGCAGGAGGTGGGGAAGCAAGCCACAAGGAAGGGAGAGAATGCTCCAGCAGGGGGAACGGGAAGTGCAAAAAGAGCCTGAAAAGGCCAGTGTGGCTGCTGTGGAGTAGAGCGAGCAGGGGCTGAGGTACAGGCAATGAGATCTGAGAGGTGGGCCGTATCACGGGGAGGAGAGCTTAACTTCACGGTGGTGAATGAGCCATAGGGTGGAAGCAGGATACCAGGCAGGAGCCTAATGACGGAGGCTTGGACCAAAGTGCCAGTATGAAGGTGGCGAAAGCAGTCCTGTGCCAGATTTCACACGTGTGCATGCACCTGCGCTCTTTCCCACCCACCCTACCCCTCACCCTCACCCAGCGCTAACACATGACTTCAGGATGCTCTCTTGCACAATCATCATCCAACACACACAGGCACGCAGGCTATTTAGAGCCCACACGTGAAGGGCGGGGTCATGGTCGGATTCGATTCAAAACAAGACAGAGACTGCACCATTATTAACTTTCACTTCCTGAGTACAGACTGAAATTTAACAAAAGCTGGCTCATGAGTTTTCAAACCTTAATGTTGTAAGTCTATCTCTCAAACATCTAATAAGTGCCTACTTCGTGGAAATATACCCACCGGGACACAACACTATAAACCTGTACTTAGGATTTTTTTCCTTAATTGATACATTTTCAAACAAATTCAATACCCAGTAGAATTCCCATTTTCTCCTTTTCCCATTTTTCTCGCCCATATTCTGTTCAGTACATTTTATTTCAGTATCCCATAAAAATTCATGTTCACTGCAGGGAAAAACCAGAAATTACAGAAGCAGTGGGTGATCAAAAGGAGAATGAGAATCACTCATAATTCCTCCCCTGGAAAAAGTGACATTAATGTTTTAGGGTATATATCCTTTCCACACATTCTTCCATGCATGTAAATAAAATAAGCTCCTCAACACTCTGACACTCTATAGTGAACATTTTTCCACGTCAATGAATACTTCCATATCAGCACCACCATAACTAACTGCAACCTAGAATTTCGGTCTTTGGATGTGCCATAGTTTATTTATCTACCCTCCTACTGTGAATATGTAGGTTGTTTCAGACTTTACCATAGGTAATCGTGCTAGAGGAAACCTCCTTGTCCATGTGCCTATGCACACTTCCTTACTACTATTTCTATTTTTTGTTTCATTTTGTTGGAATCTGTGCATATTTAGAGGTGCCTTAAATCTTTTCTGGAAGAAGACTGAGAATAAATTGATGGATAACTAATATGTAGAGGCCAGACCTACGGTCTCTCTGAGCAATGGCTCTATAGAATTTCTGAGGAAGAGTACAGAGATGTCTGAGAAGGAAGGCAGGCCCAGCAACGCGCCCTGGTGTGGAGTGGTCTGCCCTCACTGAACCGCTCTTGTCCTGAAAGACGGTGGCCTGTGCCCAACAAACTGTGGGATTAACCCAAGTTGGGGCTCGAAGAAGTTAGGCTCTAAAAACTTTAGTGTCCTGTCAGCTCTGACATAGACTTGTTCTCTGATTCCTAAGATTCTGAGACTCTCACTCAGTGCACAGGGAATATGGGGCCAACGGGAGTGAGTAGGGGGCAGGCAGGGTTCATGCATTCATTCCTTTCCTCCAAAAACATTTGCTGTGCGCTTCCTAGATGCCAGGCCCTCTGTTAGATGCTAGAGATAAGTTAAATTATAGTCTTTACACTACGAAGCTCACAATCTAGGTGTAGAGCAGGGCATCACACCTTCAACATGCGTATGATGTACTCACCAACCCGTGAAAAGGTAGGTTCTGATCCAATAGGTCCAGGCAGGGGCCTGAGAACCTGCATTTCTACCAAGCTCCTAAGTAATGCTGGACCTGCTGGCCCGTGGACCGTACTCACTGCACAGCTCTAGAGGTGTTCTGCCTATGTGACAGTCACTAGCCACGTGTGGCTGCTGAGCGCTCGAAATTCGGCCCATCCAAACTGAGATGTGTAGTAAATGTAGAATATACACCAGGTTTCAAAGACTTAGTGCAAAAGAAACGTGAAACGTCTTATTAACAATTTTTGTGTTGATTGTATATTGAAATGATAATATTTTGGATATATCATGTTAAATAAAAATACTTTTAAAATAATTTCACCTGTTTTATTTTATGTTTTTAAGTGGCTACTAGATAATTTAAAATCACACATGTGGTTCATATTATATTTTTACTGGAGAGGCTCTACTGAGGCAAGATGGTTCTCAAAGTGTAGTCTAAAGTCTGCAGATGCCAGAACCATCTTTGGAGGGGGGGGGGGGCGTGGTGTTAGTTAAAAATGCAGTTTCCTGGGCCCCATTCAGAAGTTTGTGAGGTTTTCCTGTGGTGCTAGAAATAGACAAGCAATTTCTGGAGTGACAGGGAACAGTGAGGATGTAGGAAAAGGATCCTGTAGGCTCTGAAGGGGGAGGTCAGGGAAGGCTTCCTGTAGGAGATGAAGCCAGCTTTGTCCTGGCAGAGTCACATTCCCTGGGCCTTCCCTGCCAAAGAGCAGTGAATTGCCTCAGTGGGTTCACGTGTCTCCTGGAAGGCAGGGGTCATCTAACAGCCCCGCAGATTTGAATTTCCCCTCAAAAGGCCTGTTGGAGGATGCTTTGCAGCTGGCCTCTCTCCACCTCCTCCTTCTCTAACACATTTTCTACTTTCCCCTCTCTGGCTTAGTCTGGGCCCTCCAGAGGCCAAGACAAACCCATCTGCCCAGAGTACTGGGTCAACGGGTCCTCTCCAGAGCCATGAGTGCCCAGCAGGCCTGCACCGCGCCTCCCCAGCCCCCAGGAGCTGAGTCCAGGCACACCTGGCACCAAACCCCACCAGCAGGGCCGAGCCACAGAGCCTCAGCATCTGCCCTCCCTGTCATCCCCAAGGCCCAGCGGCCAGGCAAAAAGGAAACACCAGCTGAAGGTGACATTTTCTCTGCCTACAGGTCACCTTTCAAAGAAAGCAGATCTCCTGGTTCAGACTCCAGAGCAAACCAAGCAAAGGCGGCCCAGCTGAGTTTACTCGGTATTGAGGGCTTGCAAAGCTGCGCGGTTCGTCATCTCCGTGCAGGCACAGTATGGCAGAGTGGTGGGCAATGGAATAAACATCTGGGCCATGTGTGATATACAATCTGAATGTCACCCCCCTCCCCATGCCCTCCCCCCAGGAAGCCAGGCGAAGTGGGTCTGTAGCCTGGTCAGCACCCAGGTTTCAGGGCTGGCTTTGACAGATTAAAACACTCACATGGAAGGCTGAGGGGGCTGCCTCGTGTGAAGAGGCCTGCCCAGGACTGAGTGCGTGGGCAGTGAGGCAGGAAGGCCCCGCCCAGCCTGGAGTTCGCTGCGGCCACCTTTTCAGGCAGGAAGTGGATTCCCCTGTCACTCCAGCAAGGGCTTGACTCAGCTGGAAGAAAAGCAGGGCCCACTGCCAGGGTCCTTCTTAGAGAGAGAGGTGTCTGGCTAATGCAGCTCTTTGCAGCCACATCAGAACCTCGCGGCGTGTGGAGGATGCTGGGCTGTTTATCTAAGGGGTGGATAGTGTGAGAGATACAGAGCAGCTCAAATCCAAGAGCTGGCCCAGCCAGGGAAGCTGACTCGGCAGCTCTTCTTGGGCAGGGTTGAGCAGCAATAAACACTGAGGAGAGAGAAGGGTGGGCCCGAGCCCAGCTGGGGCACACGTGTAACCCAAGAGGCCGACTCCTCACCCTTCCTCGAGGGTGGGGTTCCCGGCCACTCCCGCTCTGGAGCTCCAACCCTCAAGCCTTAATCCTGTCACCATTTCCAGTTCAGGAACAAAGGGGACATTACCACAAGAGGTGGTGGGTTTCTTAACCTCCCCTCAAAAAGAGGCAAGGCTACCCAGTATCACCGGGGACCATGAAGGATCAAGGGAAACCTTAGAACTGGTTTGTCCATTCTACTAACTGAGGGCTTACCAGTCCCTGGGTTAGATGCTGGGGACACAGCAGGTGGATCACAGAGACAGAGAGGGACAATAAATAGCAATACGTGTGGCTTTTCTTAAATTTCCCATCCTCTGTGGCCTGAAATGTACTTTCCCCTTCCCTTCCTTCACTGATGGCCTTATCAAGAGGCATCTGCTCTGGGAACCCTTCCTTGACCATCCCAGATGCAGGTCACCACCACCTTTCTTTGAATTCTAACAGCATTCCTGGTTTGCATTCCCTATTAGAGTACTTCACCCAGACTTTTGTGATTTTTTTGGTACAAGTTCATCACATTGCCCCAGAGGAAGCATACTTCCCCTTGAATGGTTTTGGTACCCTGTAGAAAATCAGCTCATCATAAGCATTTAGGTTTATTCCTGGACTCTCAACTCAATTCCTTTGATCTATACATCTACCCTTCTTGCCGTCCCATACTATCTTGATTACTATAGCTTTGCATTAAGTTGTTTTCTTTTTTGATTTTTTTTAATGTTTATTTATTTTTTGAGAGAGAGACATCATGAATGGGGGAGGGGCACAGAGAGAGGGAGACACAGAATCTGAACTGAACTCCAGACTCTGAGCTGTCAGCACAGAGCCCGATGCAGGGCTCAAACTCACAAACCACGAGATCATGACCTGAGCCGAAGTTGGATGCTTAACTGACTGAGCCACCCAGGCGTCCCCTCTTTTTTCTTTTTAAGTTTATTTATTTTGAGAGAGAGAAAGCATACACATGAGTGGGGGAGGAACAGAGAGAGAGAAAGAGACAGAATCCCAAGCAGGATCCTCACTGTCAAGGCAGAGCCTGATGCTCAAACTCAAGAACTGTGAGATCATGACCTGAGCTGAAGTCAAGAGTCAGGCACTTAACTGACTGAGCCACCCAGGTGCCCCAAGTTGTTTTCTTTTTAAAGGACTTCATTCTTCAGAACAGTTTTAGGTTTTTAGCAAAATCGAACAGAAAGTACATACAGTTCTCCTATATCCCTTGACCCCACACACTCCTGGTCTCCCTCACCATCAAAATCCCAGTCCAGAGTGGTCTATTTGTTACAACTAATGAAACTATATTGATACATTACTCTCACCCCAAGTCCATAATGTAAAGTAGGGTTGCTCTTGGTGTCATACATCCAATGGGTTTGGACACATGTATAATGACATGTATCCATTATGATCTATCATATAGAATAGTCTCACTGCCCTAAAAATCCTCTGTGCTCTTCCTATTCACCCGCTTCCTCCTAACCTCTGGAAATCACTCATCTTTGTACTGTCTCCATAGTTCCACTTTTTCCAGAATGTCATATAGTTGGGATCATATAGTATGTAGTCTTTTCAGGTTGGCTTCTTCTACTTCTTCGACATGCATATAAGGTCCTTCCATGTCTTTTCATGCCTTGATAGTTTGTTTTGGTTTTTAGTACTGAATAATATTCTACTGTCTGATTACTACAATTTATTTATCTGTTCACCTACAGAAGGACACCTTCATTCCTTCCAAGTTTTCATGACTATGAACAATGCTGATATAAAAATCCCTGTGCATGTTTTTGTGTGGACCAAAGTTTTCAACTTATTTGGGTAAATACCAAAGAGGGTGATTGCTGAATTGTATAGCGAGAATATGTTTAATTTTGTAAAAAATTGCCAACTGTCTTCAAAGTGGCTGTACCATTTTGAATTTCCTCCAGCAATGAACAAAGGTTTCCATTGCTACACATCCTCACCAGCATTTGGTATTGTCAATGTTTTGGATTTTCACCATCCTAATAGGTATCTAGTAGTATCTCATTATTGTTTTAATTTGCAATTCCCTAATGACATATAATGTTGAGCACCTTTTCATATGCTTATTTGTCACCCAAATACCTTCTTTGCTGAGGTGCCTGTTCAGAACTTTGCCTATCCATTAATCAGGCACTTCATTCTTATTGTTGAGTTTTAAGAATTCTTTGTATATTTTGCATAACAGTCACATCAAATGTTTGCAAATATCTTTTCCCAGTCTGTGGCTTGTCTTGTTATTCTCTACTATGTTAAGTTTTGAAATCAGGAAATGTGAGTCCTCTCCTCCAACTTTCTTTTTCTTTTTCAGAAGTGTTTTGGCTATGTGTAGTCCCTTGAATATCCATGTGAATTTTGGGATCAGCTTGTCAATTTCTGTAAAGAAGCCAACTGGGATGTGACAGGAATACATGGGCAGAATCTGCAGATGGATTTGCGGAGTGCTGCCATCTTAGCAATATTAAGTCTTCTAGTCCATGGACATGGGATGTCTCTCTCATTTATGCAATAACATTTTTGTCTTAAAGTCCATTTTGTCTGATATCAGTATAACCATTACAGCTCTTCTGTCTTCTAGTATAACATTTTAATTCCTTTAATGATTTTTTTCACTATATTTTTTAGTTATTTCTTCATAGTTCCCTAGGGCTTATGGTATACATCTTACCTTATCAGGATCTACTTTAGATTTATAACTTAGTTCCAGTGAGATAAAGAAATATTAATCCTATATAACTACAGTCTGTTTCTTTTTTTTGTACTATTACTATTATTATATATATTACATTTATATATGTTATAAATCCAATAATTGTTATAATTACTAGTTACAATTACTATAGCAGCCCTAGACTGGGGCCTGGGGGGAGAGGGAGCCCTGTGTTGACGGCTACATACATCAGCTGAGATTGGGTGGGGGTTGGGGGCGGTTGGGGGTCAAATGCCACAGACACTTGCCATTTTTACTGAAATTTAGTTTCTTAAATAAATGTTTCTCCATTTGCCATTTCAATTGTCTGTTTAGGATAATCTCCAGAGACTTATATTTAAAAAAAAAAAAGAAAGAAAAGATTTTCATCATTTTTGGTTGTTTCACTAGGGAGAGAGCTCATCATACAGCCATCCTAGAAGTAATCTCCTTTCATGTTTTCTTTCTGTTCCTCCACCCCAAAGTACCAGGCCCAGTGCTGGCTACCCATCTGGGGCAGGGGTCATCACACTAGTGTCTCGTGGCTCTCAAAATTGTGGCACAACCCTGAACTTACACATGAAGATATAAAAACCATGGATTTGAGACTGGAGAGCACCTCTAAAACAATTACTAGCGAATCCTTTTGGGGGGAGGTTCAGCAGGGTCCTCTGTTCAAATGAAATATCAAACTTCAATACATAATTCTTAGGGTAAAGAGAGCCTATCATTCCAGAAAAACTTGTTGAAAAGACTATCTTTCCACCCATTAAATTCTATTGACTCCTTTGTCAAAAACCAATTAACAATATATGTGTGGGTCTACTACTGCTGGATTCTCTTTGCTGTTCCAGTGACAGATTTATATATCCTGACACCAACACCATGCTTTCTTGATTACTATAGGTTTTTAGCTAAGTCTTGACATCAAACTTTTTCTTCTTCTTCAAAATTGTTTTGGTCATTCTAGATTCTTTGCATTTTCAAACACATTTCAGAATAAATTGGTTAATTTCTACAAAAGAAAATACGTAAATCCCCCCTGAAATTTTTAAAATTAGAATTGCATGGACTCTGTAGAGCAACTTAGGGAGAGTAGCTATTTAACAATATTGAGATTTCTAATCTATGAACATGGTAAACCTTTCCATTTATTTAGATCTTACCATTCATTCAGCAATGTATTGTAGTTTTCAATGCAGAGGTCTTGCACATCTTTCATTAAATTCATTTCTAAGTTTTAAAATTTCCTTTGTGATTTCCTTTTTAAAATTTTTTTCAAATGTTTATTTACTTTTGAGAGGGAGAGAGGATGAATGGGCTAGGGGCAGAGAGAAAGGGACACAGAATCCGAAGCAGGTTCCAGGCTCTGAGCTGTCAGCACAGAGCCCAAGGCGGGGCTCAAATTCATTAACTGTGAGATCATGACCTGAGCTGAAGTGGGACACTTAACAGAGTGAGCCACCCAGGCAGCCCCTCCTTTGTGAGTTCTCATTTGAACGTAGAGACCCAAGAAACTCAACCAACTTCAAACACAAGAAACAAAAGAAACTACACCAATTCACATCATAAACACATGACTCAAAATCAGTAATAAAGAGAGAAATCTTAAAAAACTGCCATAGGAAAAATATACATTACATTCAGAGGAACAAAGCTAATAATGATGGCAGCAGATTTCTTGTGGGCAAAAACACAAACAGGAAGACACGGAAAAGACTTGTGACATCTACGGGGCTCTGAGAACGTCTACCTTGACGACAACCATAATTCTGCTACACGTTTGGGAAGCTCAGTTGTGAATGAGGCCCAGCAGGTCCTCCACATCCACAATGCATAGATCTCTTCATCTGTAAGTTGGTGAACAAATAATTGACCATCCAAACCTGGAAATTTTGAGAGCGGAAGAGAATGCTAGGAATAATTATGTCAGGATAACAGGTGTAAAACAGGACTTCCAGGACTGTACTGGTGAATGGGGTCATGTGATTTTACCCTACCTCTGAGGTCCCAGCACCTAGCATAGGTCCTGGTAGAAAGCACGTGCTCAATAAATGCTTGATAGTAAAAATAACATTTATTGAGAACTCTGTGTTAGTCGCTGTGCTAAGAATTTTCACATGGCTTATCTCATTTAATTCGCATATCAACTCTTTAAGGTAAGTGTTATTATTTTCCAGAGAAAGAAACCAACACACAGAGAGATTAAATAACTTGCCCAAACTAGCAAGGTATGGAACTGGGATTCAAAGCCAGGTATTCTGCCTTCAAACCCAGTCTCTTGACTACCACGGTCTGAATGAATAAATTCAGTGCAAGGAAGGAAGGAAGGAAGGAAGGGAAGAAGAGAGAGAGGAAGGAAGGAAGGGAGGGAGGGAGGGAGGAAGGAAGGAAGGAAAAGAATAAAAACTAAATGATTATTCTCATATAGGTAGATGAAGTATTTGATAAAACTCAACATCCATTTATGATTTTTTTTTAGCAAGTAAGAAATAGGAGTAAACTTCCTTAATCTGAAAATGTTTATCTACCAAAATAATCCCTAGGGAAGAAACTCTGGGACAAACAAGAACATTGCCACTATCTCTACGTCTCTCCATTATTGTACTAATGATCCTTGCCAAGGCATTAACACAAGAGAAATAAATGAGAGACTCAGAAGGAAGAAGTAAAACCATTAGTATCCACAAGCAATATGATGATATATACAAGATCAATGAGAACCTTCAAGAGATCCACACCTTGGGACTTTGAAAGGTTCTAACACCCTCATTAAAAAGAAATTAACCCCCAGAAGGTATAAAAAACTAAGCCCTTTTAAAACAATTTTTATTTTATTTATTTATTTTTTTAATTTTTTTTAACGTTTATTTATTTTTGAGACAGAGAGAGACAGAACATGAACGGGGGAGGGGCAGAGAGAGAGGGAGACACAGAATCCGAAGCAGGCTCCAGGCTCCGAGCCATCAGCCCAGAGCCCGACGCGGGGCTCGAACTCACGGACCGCGAGATCGTGACCTGAGTTGAAGTCGGACGCTTAACCGACTGAGCCACCCAGGCGCCCCAACTAAGCCCCTTTAAAGGAGAAAAAAGGATGAAAAAGCTCTGGAGAAGGATGGTGGCAAGGGTTGCACCCCAATGTGGTTTGTACTTAATGCCAATAAACTGTACACTTAAAAAGGTTAAAATGGGGGGTGGGGCACCTGGGTGGCTCCGTCAGTTAAGCATCTGACTCTGGGTTTCAGCTTAGGTCATGATCTCACACAGTTCATGGGTTCGACCCCGAGTTAGGCTCCGCTCTGGCAGTGCAGAGCCAGCTTGGAAGTCTCTGAATCCCTCTCTGCCCATCCCCTACTCTCTCGCTCAAAATAAATAAACTTTTTAAAAAATCTTTAAAAAAGAAGTTAAAATGGTAAATTTCATGTTATGTATATTTTACCACAATTTAGAAAATTGTAAGTTTTATATTATGGATTTCTTACAATAAAAAAAAAGAGAGAGAGAGCGAAGATCTCCTGGCTTTATGGCATGGAAAACCAGCAGGGCATGGACATGAACTAGAGAGGAATCACTGAAATTCTCTCGTTATCAACCCAGGAGCAGCCACGCAAAGAGCACTGAGCACAGCACTTGAATCTGGAGTCTGGGCTCCAAACTTAACCAGCTGACCGAGTGACCCTTTGCAAGGCATTTATCCTCGTCTATGCAATGGGGAAGATGATGTAACTCAGGAGGCAGATATGAGAGCCCAGACGAGATGCTGGGGCAGGCGTGTTCTATAAACAGAAAGGGGCTGTGCAGGCATGAGGCTGCATGGCAGTTGCTCAGAATGTTCCCAGGATGAGGTCAGATTGAGGGTGGGTAGACAGGAGGGATCAAAACCACTCTTATCAAAACCACTACAGCCTTTAGGGAACAGACCTCACATATCCCAGAAGCAGCATCCAGGGAGAGAGACAGGATGCAGAGCAGAAACATCCATCCTGGTAAGGAGCTGCCTGGCATGGAGCATTTGGTTGCTGAGGATGGGCCCAGGCCATGCTGAAGCCAAAACACAGGACACTGGAGCACACCCCAACTTTGAGAGTGGGGCCCAACCCTGCTTCCAAAGTCCTTAACGAGTCAAAGACATCTTCCTTGACCATTTTTGGGAAAATATGCAAACCTTCGCTATCTCAAATCCTCCCTTCCCAGTCAAGCCTTTACCTTATAACATCCTATGCACTGATGAGTGTATTTCAGGAAGAGTGACTTACACTCATGGTCCCTGATCTGTTTGCCTGCTGGGAGAGCCACATGGACACAGGAGATTTACTTAGTACCATTAGATAGATGAGTGTCACCTTGCTGAGATGAATAAAGCCACAAAATGGAAGTTCAGGGCAGGATGAGATCGGTATGGCTGGGTGAGCAAAGCAGACCTTTCAGAGGAGGACACGGTACAGCTAGGCCTTGCAGAGAGGAGAGAAAGGCCTTCAAAAGGCAGGAATGGCAAATACAAAGGGTTGGCGTTGGGAGTGTCAGGATTGCTAGATGAAGCAGTCAGATTGGAGTGAACTGCCTTGTTCATGAATCCCGGGGAATGCTGCCATGAAATCTCAGAGAAAGTGGTGGGATCCAGGGTGGAGGCCCCTGATCATTTATTCCAGTGATTTGGGGATGACCACACAGTTGGCAGTGGAGCAGGATAAGGGCAGATGCCTGGAGTGCTACTCCACAGGGCAACTAGGGCATCCTCAAGTGCCATTGGAAATGGGACATGATGGAGAGACGGTGTCATTTCTAGAACTCAGGGATGGTGCCACATGTAGTGGGAGACTCTGGGGTGGGGATGGCAGGTGAGATGCTCCAGATGCCTGCTCAAGAAATAATACTAAACTGCTATCTATAGAAGCTGGGTCTGGTAACTTCTTGGTTTGGCATGAGTTTGAGATGAAAAATCCAGGACAGGGGAGGAGGCTGGCGGAGGGGGACTTCACTCTCTCCAGCCAGCTTCCCACAGATGCTGAAGACATTCTGAACACGTATTTAAAGACCACCAGTCTGAAGGCAACAGCAAATCATCAGTCTCTCCAGGGAGCCCACAAATGTCAATGTGGCCTTGCCTAATCCAAGGTAGCCTCTCGAGAAGCCACCGGCATCCTGTGTACAAAGACCATTGGAGCATACTGTTGAGAAAAGTTTCCTTGACTCCAAGTCTGACTCTGCAAACCCTGCACTAGGAGCATTCCTGCCCTCCCAGAGCTGAGATCTCAAGACTAAGGAGTCCCGGGAGTTTCACAAGTGCCCTGGCCTCCACACCCACTGTGACCAACCACACAGGGCAAGTGACCAGCAGGAACTGTCCGCTCAGAAAAGCCCAGTGAATTGATCCTCCCCTGCCTGCCTCTCCAGGCTGTTGTGAGAGTCAAAAAGAATTCAAATATTGAGCAATTATTATGTGCCACCCACAGGGTAGGTATTATTAGCCCTGTGTTTTATAGATGAGGAGACAGGTGCACAGACAAGTTAGGTAACTTTCTCAACAACACAAAGCAAAGGAGCGACTGAGGCAAAAGTGAGGCCCAGGTCATGGGGCTTCCCAAAGCCATGCATTTCCCCCTTGGAGGCTGGACAGCACAGAAAGGGTTGCCCAACTGTGTGTACAAGCCCCTTGTCCACATAGGATCCATACCTAAGTGTTTTTCTTTGGGATCCTTTCTGGAAAAACTTGAATGCTTATTTAAATTGGATATTAGTTTCCTATCACTGCCAGAACAAATTACCACAATTTAGTGGCTTAAAACAACACACATTTGGGGCAACTGGGTGGCTCAGTCGGTTAAGTGTCCGACTCTTGATTTCAGCTCGGGTCACGATCTCACAGTTTGTGGGATTGAGCCCCACATCGGGCTCAGTGCTGACAGTACAGAGCCTGCTTGGGTTTCTCTCCCTCTCCCTTTCTCCGTCCCTACCCTGCTCATGCTCTGTCCCTCTCAAAATAAATAAATAAACAACAACAACAAGAACAAACAGCACAAATTTATTTTCTTAGTGTTCTGGAGGTCAGAAGGTCTGAAATGGGTCTTCAGGGGCTAAAATCAAAGTGTCAGCAGCACTGTTTCCCTCCCAAAGTCTCAGGGGAGAATCTGTTTCCTTGCCTTTTGTAGCTTCTAGAGGCCACCTATATTCCTCGGCTGGCAGCCTCTTTGTCTTCAAAGCACATCACTCCAAATTCTGCTTCTGTAGTCCCAGCTCCTTCTCAGACTCTCCTGCCTCCTATTCTCTGTTTCTGAAGATCCTTACTCACATCTGCAAAGTCCCTTTCACCATTTAAGGTAACATCCACAGATTCTGGGGATTCGGATATGGCTATCTTTGGGGGCCATTATTCAGCTATCATAAGCCCCACCCAAAGCAAGAGTAGCTATAAAATCACAAGCATATAATGTGTGCATGCATGTGTGTGTGTGTGTGTGTATTCTAATGTATTAGCTTAGGGCTGCTGTGACAAAGTACCAGAGACAAGTGGCTTAAACAACAAAAATGTCCTATCTCAGTTCTGGAGGCTGGAAGTCTGAGATCAAGATGTCGGCAGGGTTGGCTCCTTCTAAAGGCTGTGTCCAGGCTTCTCTTCTAGTTTCTGATGGCAATTTGTTGGCAATGCTTGGTGTTCCTGGGTTGGCAGAAGTATCAGCTCAATCTCTGTCTTCATCTTGACATGGTAGCCTCCTTGTGTGCATGTCTAGATCCAAATTTTTTTTTTTACAAGGACACCAGTCATTGGATTAGGGGCCCACCCTACCATACTATGACCTCATCCTAACTAATTACATTTGCAACACCCCTATTTTCAAATAAGGCCACATTTGAGGCACTGGGGTTTAGGACTATAACATCCGAATTGGGGGGGGGGACACGAAAGACTTCAACCCCTAACACCTACACACACTGAAACAATATATAACCATTGAAAGATAAAAGCATGTGCCCACACACCACCAAAGGTCTCTTCCTGAATTCACAGTGGGACCTACACACCATTTTGAAAAATGTGAATAAGAGTAACCAGTGGTGCATAGCCAGTCAGATCTGGATTCAAATCGATTTCCTCATCTGTAAAATGAGGACAGTAACAGAACCTGCCTGATGTGATGGGCAAGAAGAAACAACGTGTGTAAAGTGCTTAGTACAGAGTCTGGCACAGACTAAGAGCTCCAAACACATTATCATTACTGTTTTCATCATCCCTCTTGTCATGGCACCAGCCTGGGTCCCTAGTGCCTGGCAAAGCTCGCTCCAGCCCTGAGGTCAAGGAGGCAGCAGGGAGAGTATGGGGACAGACAGGCCTGGCTATGAGCATCTAGGGGCCCTAGGGGAGCTGTCCAGCTGGTGTGCGTGGGCTGGGCTTGGGGAGGAGGCCTCCAGCTTTTCCAGCAGCTCATCAGGTGCGTGGGCGCTGCCTAGGACATGTTTGACATTAATGTGGTGGGGTCTGGGCAGATAGCCCAACACCCGCGGCAGGATGTACACAGAGCAAAGAAAGCAAAGGCATACGGGACGGAGCTATCCCAGGGAAACCTCCTCAAGTCTAGAAGGTGACCAAACTGGTGGCTATATCTGTCTCCCCCCGAAACTACCCTGTGGGCTCATCCCATGCACCACCCCCCGCAACGCTGACCCACAGCCTTGGGAGAAAGAGCAGGGGATGGGAGTCAAGAGAGGAGGGTTCCAGTTCCAGCCTGCTGAGGCTTGTGGGTGACTATGGAAGTGAAGTAGAAATACCTGTCCCGTCCCCATACGTGTTGTGAAGATCCAAACAGAAGACACATGAGAAAGTGCTGTGAAATGCCAAACACAATTATTCCTACTTAACTTTTCCGAGTCTTAGTCTACTCATCTATGAAATGGGGTCAAGCCTATTTTTCTCCTCCTCATTGGCCGAAGCAAAGTTGAACAGAGAAAATATATCTGCAAAACGCTTTAACAGGCACAGAAGAAACCAGAAGCAGTCGCCTCTCTCAGTACTGTTTTACCATTACTAATACTCTAGCTACTGATGGAATGCTTGAGCTCTGAAAGGTCAGAATTCCAAATTATTCCTTCCTAACTAGGTGACCTTGGCCAAGCCGCTTAACCCCTCTGGGACCCACCCCAGCCTCTAGGGGTGAGTAAAAACAGGCGCCCATGGTCATGTGTGGATTCAATGTGGTAACACGGGTGAGTGTGGTACTTGGCTTGTTGTAGGTGCCTGATAAATGGGGTCACGTTTTTTCCAGGTGAAGAGACTCCAGTGCTACCTTCCTATCTCTTTATTTTTTAAATACACCTTTTAAAAGTTTATTTATTTCTTTTCTGAGAGAGAGAGCGAGAGCGAGCGCAGGAACAGGAGAGAAAGAGGGAGAGGGAGAGAGCGAATCCCAAGCAAGCTCTGTGCTATCAGTGCGCAGCCCAATTCAGGACTCGATCTTGTGAACGCATGAGATCATAACCTGAGCCAAAACCAAGAGTCAGACATTTAGCCGACTGAGGCACCCAGGCGCCCCTACCCTTACAGCCCTTTCTGCTTCTGGGAAGCTGCTCAGGGCCATCAACCAGGCTACTCCACCCTGACAATGGCTGAAAGGACTTCAGAGTCTTTCACCTGTAACTTCATAGGCCTCACTTCTTAAAGCTCTTGTGCTTTGTCCCAATGTGAGATCGCTCACGTTCCCCTTGGCCAAGAGGGAAGAGCATGATGGTAGGGCAGCTGACCACCTGGCAGGCTGGTGGCAGACGGGGCAGGGTCAGAGGGCGGGATGCAGTCAGCTCTGAGCCTGGCTTCAGGTAGGAAGGGTAGAGCTGCCCTGGGGATAGAGCCTGAGGCGTGGTTTCCTCTGTGGAACTGGAGCTTACCCCAGCCCCTCCCAACACCCCAGTGTGTCAGTCCTCCTCTACTTGTGACCTTGCTTTCCTCTTGTCTCCAGGAAAGTGTGCAGCTGGAGGGGCAGGGTGCTAGGCCCAAGACAGGGAGCACTGGACAGTGTGAGGGGCAGGGCTGGAGGGGTCATCTGAGACTGAGAGGAAGAACCTGGAGTTCCTCTTCCAGGCAAAAGGGAGCCCTGGAAGATGCTGAGCAGGAGTAACCCTGTGGAAGTGGGAATCTAGAAAGATAAATCTGGCCAGTACATGGGATGGAACTGTGGTCAAAGACACATCTGTGTGTGGGACAGACTGCCAAAGAAATCCGCCTCCCGACAGAGGATGAGGCCAGCCTAAGATGAGCCTGCCCATACCGGTGTGTGTGTGTGTGTGTGTGTGTGTGTGTGTGTGTGTGTGTGTGTGTGTGTATGTGCGTGCGCACGCACTGTGATGTGTGTGTTTTCCAGCAGGGTACTGGCTGAAATTACCCTGTTCCCTCTGGGAGTCGGGTCCCTATCTATCCCTTGGCCTCACCAGAGACCCTCTCAAGATTTCTAACCCCTCATGTACCCTCAAGCTGCCTGACACTCCCCCCTCCCACACCTACCTCCGAGGACCATCAACAAAGAGTGAGAGGACCTGAAGAAGGTGAAGAGGGAAGGAAAAAGAGTGGACTTCCTCCTTCTGACTGACCTTTTTCTGGCTGAACCACATGCTCAATTTTTTTCATCCTGATCATCCCTCTAAATGGCCCAGAACTGTGGTCCCCAAAGCATCCTAGCCACCATAGGATCAAAATCTGGCCAAAGTTTGGAACAAAGATAACATGTTCTTGGCAGAGATGAGACCAAGGCAGATCTTTGGTGCTCCCAGACCCCGGCTGCTGTTCAAGGCAGTGAGAGTCCAGAGCTAGTCCCCAACACACTCCCTTGACATGGCTCTCCCTTGGACAGAAGCCAAGTGGGATGCTTCTAATAAAAAATCCAATGTCCTTCCCTTCTTCCATCCCTTTCTCTGAGCTTCTCCTTCCCATTTTGTTAGAATACAAATGGGTGAGGGTACTTCCAGGTGTACCTTCATCTTTCTCCACCCCCACAAAGTCTTGTGCAAATGGAAAAAACAAAAGAATAGGCTGAAGAAGAATGCTGGAGTCACCGGGCAGAGTCCAGCTCTTTCCTGTGGCCTTTCCCTGGTCAGTACGGAACCCCGGCTTCCTAAGAGCTCACCTCTCCTGTGCTTGGGAGTGTTTTTGGTCAGCACCAATATTGCCTGGGCCATCCTAAAACTCAGGGAGAGTGCTGAAAGCTTCTTCAAAGATGCTGGAAGCCCCAGCAAGATCCTGGGCTGTCAGGTGGACCCAGCAAAAGCCAGGCAGGCCCAAGGAGTTCTGGCCAGGTGCACCACTATACCTGGTAACTTGGGTAGGTCACCTGCCCATACCCCCCAACTTCCTCCTCTATTAGAAACTTCACAGCTTAAGAGACCAAAACACATGAAGCCTCTTTGAGGTTCCAGTAAAAAGAGTGCTAAGTTGCACCATCTCCCAACACTGCTATCATCTCCCTTCCCATGGTTTTATCTCTGGCTTCAAGCCATTTGTTGGCTCTCTGCCTCCCAGGAACACACACCTATTCATAACCTCTGCTCGAAATGACCTCTCAAATTATATGCCCTGCTACCACTGTACATCCCCACACACTGCATACACTGCATGGCCTGCTTGCAATCTTCCCGGGACATAAGATGCCGTTCTGCACCCATGCTGTTCTGGGCCTTTGCACAGAATGCCTCACCCCATGTGATCTCTTGCTGTCAACATCTCTGAGGCCTTTGCACAGGCTTATCCTTCATTTACCCCCTCCTCTAGATTGCCTCTGTAGTTCAGTCATACTTCTAGAACTGTACTTACCACTATATTGTGATTATTTGTTGATATACCTGCCTCCTTTCAAAAGCTTGTATGCTTCTTGTAAAAAACTGTTCCTTGAAATGCTCACTTTCCATCATAGTATCTGACTAATAGCTGGGCACACATTTCCCAGCCTCCCTTGCTGAGAGGTATATATAGTCATGTGACTGAATTCTGACCAATGGAATATGGGCAGGGATGATGTGCGTCCTCTCCATACAGCACATAAAATATCCCTATAATTCTCCACATTCTCTTTTCCCTCCTGTGCTGATTGGATACAGAGATCCATGGTGGGTGGAGTCCCCAAGATGCAAGAGTCTGGGTCCCTGAATGACTACCTGGAACACAGCCATCCAGGAACCTGTTTGGGTCTATGACATGAGCAGGAAAAAACCCTCTATTTTAACGAGTCACTGAGAGTTTGTTACACAGCATTAGCCTGTCTTAACTAATACAAAGGAATTCAGTCACAGTCCAGTGAACCAGACTGAAAGAGGGAAGACTTAATACGAAATGCAGAACCGCCCCCCTGCCACCCAATCAAGTCAAGCATCACATCCCCTATATGAATGAACTACTCCCAAAGCCAAGTTGTCACCCCTGCTTCCCCCTACCCTATCCACCAAATCACACACACAGTATTTAGAATGCCAAGCACTAAGGAAGGGTGGCCTAACAAGGGTGGGGATTGAGGGCTTGCTAGATGACCTATAAAAGTCACCTCAGGTGAATGAGCCCCAACTTGAGATCCTAGTTCCACAAGTTTGTAGAAGGCACACAGAGACACAAAGTTGAATTGCAGGGAGGGGCCTTCTCCTCCTCACACAGGCATCTATACCCCTGACATGTGACCTTTAAGCTCACAGGAACATTTCCAAGGATGCGAATACACCACCTCTGTGGCAGCCCACACCACCCTTGGCAGCTTCTGGCAAGTGCTGGAACAGTGTTCCTCATACAGAGACCCAATGCCCCAGGCCAAATTCCCATGTGGTCACAAAGGCTGAGACCAAATGGGAGAAAGATCCCATTTGGACACAAAGGAAGAAAAAGAAAGAGAAGGACTTCAAATGTATCCTTCCAACACTCTGTGCCCTCACTACTCAAGGTGTGATCTAGAAACCAACCCTACTGTCGCCTGAGAGCTTGGTGCAAACGCAAAATCTCAAGCCCCAGGCAGGCCTACTGAATCAGAATCTGCATTGCAACAACATCTAAGTAGTCTGTGTGCACGTTAACATTGGAAAGCCCTCGCTGTTCTTCGCTATAAGCATTCCAGCCAAACTTGAGCAGTGTTCCCACAGCAAGCCCAGCCTATATGCAAAGATAGACACACAGGAGAAGGAATGGGAGCTAAACCATAGAGCTGGCCTTTAGAAGGGAGGTGCAGGCCTGGCACCCCATTCCCAAAACTCAGCACCAGCTTGCCATGCATTCATGTATTTATTCAACAACAATTTCCTGAATACCTGCTATGTGTCAGGCACTGTCCTGGGCCCAAGGAAAACAAGCTAACGAGCTGGCAAGGTCCTGCTCTCTCAAAGCTCACACTCTAGTGGGGAAGAGACAGTAAATGAGTAGACAGAGAGTCAAACACGATAATGACACCTTGTGATACGTGTCCTGAAGACAAGAGAATGTGACAATGTGACAGGACTGGCAGGCTCTCTGAGGAAGTGGTCAAGGAAGGCCTTTCTAGAGGTGTCATGTGAGTTGAGGCCAGAGTGCCCAGGAGTCAGCTGCCTGAAGATCTGGGGGAAGAGTTTCCAGGCAGAGGCAATGGCAAAGGCAAAGGCCCCAAGGCAACACTGTGCTTGGTGTCCCAGGAGCAAGTGGGTGAGTAGTGAGCTAGAGCCAGCAAAGCAGGGTGCAGGGGACAAGTCTGGAAGCACAGACGGGGGCCCACGACCCAGGGCCTGGGGGCAGGGGTAAGGGGTTCAGCATGTGGATTCTGGCCAGCCCTGCCCAGTCTGCATCCTGGCTCCCTCACCTGCAGAGACGGTGGTTCTACGGCTCTACCTCCATCCACCTTAGCTCTCAACTATACATCCAAGAAACCCAGGTATTCCAAACTGGCCTGAAATGTCCCAGCTGCACCAGAAAGATATACATTGATGGACAGAATCTCAGTTTTGAGTCCTTCTACATTGGGTAGATCTCATGGTCTGTCTCCCTGTCTTGGCCCCAGTCACTGCAGGATGGAAGCAGGAGCGTGCATGGCCCAGCACCCCAAGGGGCACACACAGAGGAGTTTCCCCCCACCCTCCTACTGGGGCTCCTCCTCACAAGGTTCCATGACGAAGAATGGAGCCCATCCCCTCGAGGAGCCAGAGAGGCTGGCCTTCACCAGAGATGCCCTCAGGAGACCAGCCAGCACTGTCTCAGTAGGAAGAATGGCCGCTTGTCGCATGCCAGAACCATCCTGTCTGCGCACATCTTAACTCCAGCCCATACGCAACCTCCTGCTTCATTTTCTGGTTTTTTTTTTCCCCTTAAGTATACCCGAATGTGGTCCATTTAGCCCTAGGGACACCCGCCCCACCGCACCCACCCTATTCCTAGCCTCCGCCTCAGCCCACCACCAGCACTGAGCTCAGACTCCAGCGTGGCTGAACTGGCCACCGTGTTCTGCTGGGCACCAGATAAATGCTCCCCAATTAGCAGATGGAGCCAAACGCAGGCTGGCATTTAGGGCCGTCAACTGGCCAGCCCTACAGCATTCATTTGCCGCAGCTTAGAGGTGCCCAAGACCCTTCTGTGGCTGAGAGGATGTTCCCCTAGTCCAGGTTGGACAGACATGGGTCCATGGAGCTCCTGCCCTCCTCCACGGGGGCCAGGGGCAACATCAGGAATGCCACCATCCCAGCAATTCTCTGTAGTTGCTCCAGACTCCGTGGGGAAGGCTTCCTGGGCCTCATCTCCTGGAAATCTCATTTCTCTGAGGTAGCTTCTGCACTGAGAGCCATTCTGCAGATGAGAAGGCGGAGTCTCGGAGGCTAGGTTATTGTTTGGGATCACCAGGCTGGTAAGAGGTGGGGCCGGTGTGCACACCCACGTTAAATCTGTCTGATAGCAAAGCTTGAGCTTTCCATCACCATGAGAAACTGCCCCACTGGGAGAGCGAGGAATTTGGCATCAAGAATCCCTCAAGTGCGGGGCACCTGAGTGGTTCAGTTGGTTGAGCATCCGACTTTGACTGAGGTCATAATCTCATGGTTCTGTGAGTTTGAGTCCTGCATCGGCTTGCTTCTGTCAGCACAGCCTGTCCTCTCTCTCTCTCTCTGCCCCTCCCCTGCTTGTGCATTCTCTCTCAAAAATAAATAAACATTAAAAAAAAAAAAGAAAAGAATCCCACAGGCTCTTTTGGAGAGCCTGATGTCACCCAACTGTGGAGGTCTCTGAAGAATCTAAAACCCTTTTTTCCTTAGCTCCAGCTAAATTGAGGATAAAAAGGAAACAGTGTTGATTCTCCAGCAACTCCTACAATGACCTGGTCTGAGGGAACAACCCTGAGATGCAGGAATCACAGCCCCTAAAATCACTTGGGGGGCTGAGGTCCAGCCAGGGCGGCAGGGAGCTGATGAGGGGGGGTCACTGCAGCTGGCACCCCTGGGTCACCCAGCTGAAGGAGAAAAACAGTCTTCCCTCAAACAAGCCCATAACCCAGGCTCTGACAGCTCCCCCTGGCTGTCCTACATGCCTAGTTCCACACCAGTCAAGAGCAAAACCAACTGTTGCCATGGGGCGAAGGGGTGTGAGTATGCCAAGGCCTCCAGCCCAGCTCCGGGAGGCACTTTGACCAGCCTGCCAGGGTGCCTAAGTGTGTGCAGGCCTGATGGCAGTGCTCTATACTCTGGGTTGCTCGCTCATTCCGTGCCTTCTGCCCTACCCCGATTATTCCACCAGCTGGTGGCTCCGGGTTAGGCCAAAGCTGTGGGCCTGGGTTTTCTGCCCAGGATGACGCTGACTTTTCCCCGTGGGGGTCCTCTGTACCAAGCCCAGTGCCGGGAATGCAGCTGGCACTCCACCAAAGGTGCCAGGATTAACTTGAAATTCTCTCCTGAGGGAAGGGAGAGACTTGGTCACAGCTGAAGGCTCCAGGCACACACATCCACACTCACAGGACACTCACCTGGCCACCACCAAAGACCTTCCTTCCCTTCATTCTCCAGTTTGGAGGGGGACACTGTCCCCCACCCACTCTCCAGCCAGCTTTCCTGCTGCTTATCCGAAGGGGATACAGGGGGTCCCGGTGGGGGCAGAGCCGAGTTTTCTAGGTCAGACCTTCAGGCCTGAGGCCAGAGGAGAAGGAGGTGACATAGGCAGCATCTACACTCAGGGCCTTCCTGAAGTACCACCCGAACACACCCTGACGTGACACCTTCTGCTAGGAAAACAGGGTGCGCAGCTCTAAGCGTTCATGTAGACAGTGTAGCCTGACTCAGATGCTGTCTCTGGCAGAACCAGGGTGTGTTATCCGACAGAGGTAGGAGGAGGTGGGCGGGACGTGTGGGCTGAGCTCCACCAGGATGCAGCCGACCCTGTGAAGGCAGGTCTGCCGTCTGACTGTTCTGGGAGTTCAAGAGAAGTCTTCTGCTCTCTGCACATGCATCTTGTCCCCGGGGAGGGTGAATGACCCCTCTCCCTCCGGGCGATTTCTTGGTGATGCAACAGGGCGTTCCTGCCCCCCTCAGCCAAAAACTGAAAGAGGACTTCTGGATAGAGGCTAGAATGACCTAGAAGCTAGGGTACCTGAGTTCTAGTCCTGAGGTCACTTAATGCCCTTATAATTTGGGTAAGTCACTTCCCCTGCTGGGGTCTCTTTCCTCATCTGTTTAGGAAAAGGACTACATCAGAGGGTAGCCAATAATTTTCACTCAAGGTGCCTTTGCCAATGGACAGGTAGTCTCTTCCTGAAGGTATCTGGTTTTGGTTTATTTTTAGAAGGACTCTGAGACCATGTCTGGGCTCATGGTCGATGAGCAACGACTGCCATGGGCAAAGGATGGGAACATGCCATGACCAATCAATGATGTCTGCTGTGGGCATGAGGCTGGAAAGTGGCAGCGTGAGTGCCAGACATGTATCATCCTGGTAGGTGATCTCCAAGGGCCTTCTAGTTATAAACCACAATTCTACCCCTAGTTCCCCAGCAGACATGGTTAACGCTGGTTGCCAAGCGTGTACCTCCCATATTCTGATATTTGCACACAGCTGATTTCTCTCCTTGAAAGAGACATTCTCATCAGTCCTGCAGGACAGTTACTGGGGGAGCAGGCCGCCTCCTAAACTCTCCATCCACCCATAGTCACAAGACTTCACCCAGAAAGTGAGAGACAAGGAAACAATGCCTAGATTTAACACCCAGAAGACATTCCAGCTTTTCTTACAATTTTCCCCATGTCTACAAAGGAGCTTCCCCACTGTGTGAAAACCCCACCAGGGCACAGCGGGAGTATGAATGATCAGCAAAGGGCAGACTGAGATGGCTCCTGGCTTCGTGGTGCACTCACAAGAGAGGGTCTCATCTGAGAGGGCCTATGTCCACTGAGCACCCTAGGAGGCATGTGCCTGGATCACTTATACATCATTTGCTAGGAGCACCTTTGCAAGTGTATGCAGATACCAAACACGGTGCTCGCAGATGCAGTACTCATCAGTACAAGAAGAGATTAGTTTTCCAAGCATACCTACAGCATGGTGAGTATCCTGCAACTCTGGGCTGTTGCAGAGAGTCAGATAAACTCCCCTCCTCTATTTGTATCCAGCTGGAAAGTTCTCCTGATGGCAGGTTCCAGCAGAGCCCAAGCTCTCTCTTCTTATTTCCCTTTACACATAGAAGATGTGTGAGGCTGTCTCCCACCATCCCCCACCCACCATGACTCTGCCCCAAGGCCACCATCTCTCCCCTCCACCTCTCTTCGCCTGCTCTAGACCTGTGAGGCCTCCGTGCACATGATTATTCCTAAAACCACAGGGTTAGGGAAACTGCACAAGAAGGGGGCACTGGCAGGGTACGAAGTAACCCCAGGGCTCCAACCCAGTGGTAGGTAAACAGCTTTCTATCCTGAGCTGGCCTCCAGGTAACATTTCCCCAGGCTCTCCTCTCCCAACATTCCCCAGGGAACAGATACCCCCAGCACTCCCCTAACCCCACTCCTGCAAACAGCACAGCCTGCCAGAAGAGAAATCAAGAGAGAGAGGAAGCTGGTGTTCACCCTCAGGCCACAGGGGCAAGATGAAAGGCAGTAGTTAAAGCAGGAGCCAACTCCCGGAGGGGAGGGAAGCCAGCCATAGAATTCCCAAAGGCTACTGGAATCCCCACAGGGTTCCCCTGGAATCCCCCGGTGCTCCATCAGGGATCCAAAAGATGCGTCTTTCCAAGAGCAAGGAAAAACAGTGACCAATAATTACTTGTTTTCCTAATAGTGTTGCTGGGAGAGAAAGAGCGTTGGTAATCACTCTTTGGAGGTGAAAAGCTTTATCTAGGAAATGCTTAACACTGCCACCTGGCTCTCCTGTCTGGAGGCAGGCTGCACCACGTGGTGAGAGTGGAGCCTGTATCGGTGGGGCACAGGAAGAGACATCTGCCTGCAGATGGGATGGGCATCTCTACCTATTTTCTCTCAGAGTTATGTTTCGGAGGGTCTAACTAGTGAGCTTCCAGCTTCCCCATCCAGAGTCTCAATGCTCGTGGCTAGTGTATGAGTGTTCTTTACACGGATTACCTCATTTCATTCTTAGTATTACCCCATGAGGCAGGTATTTTTGTTATCCCCATTATACAGATGAGAAAACCGGGGTGCAGAGAGGTTAAAGAACTCACCAAAGGCTATATACTAACAGTATATCGCTAACAATGAGGGCTGGACCCCAGTCACCCTGGCCCTGGAGTACCTGCCCATAATCCTTGCACCCACAACCATGCAGCCCTTAGTGTGTTTGGTCGTGACAAGGACCACCACCCAGTAGTTCTTGCCCCAATACACAGTTCATGTGTTTTGAGCAATGTTTGAATACAAGATTCCGGTTTGATAAGATAATTTGGACAGGTCCCTGGGGTTTGATGTAATGGGTTCTAACCAGTTCCATTCCATGGGGATGATTTAGAAGGATGGTTCAGGAAATATGACATAATGTGATTTTAATAATTATTGTCATTTTCCTTCTCTTGGTAGATAAGCTCTTAGTGTCTATTTTTTTTTAACTTGTGTGTTTTCTATCACGTTATAGTATAATGACCACGAGAGGCATATTTTATTTTAGACTTCCCACTTTTCCCAATCCTCCCATAGGTATCCTTTTAATTATTAAATATTAACATCGTAAATAATACATGAATACATTCTTTTTTTATATAAAGTAAAATATTACAAATAAGGTTAAGTTTCCCCTTTGACCAAGATCCTCTTCTCATTGATGCCCCAACCCTCTTCCAGAGATAACTTTATTATCAATTTGGAGTGCATCCTTCCAGATCTTTAAAAAATATTTATATACTTAGGCTGTATATGTACTTGCAAAAGATATGTCTTGCTGTTGCTTTTGCATAATTGTTATCATACTGTACTGTTTGAAATCTGCAGTGGTCATTCATTAACAATTCTTGGTTATTCATCCATAGAACTGAGATCAATCTCATTTGTTTTGACTGTTGTACAACATGGTACGAGAATACCACAGTTTACTTAGCAGCCCTCTGTGCCGTGTTTCCCACTGTCACCACGGCAAACAACGTGAGGCTCTCTGAGCCTTCCTGGGACTGGGGACTGACATCAGTCATGGCCGATGTTCTCCTCTGTCCAGGGTGTGTGAGCAATCACAATGACCCACAGCTCACCGCACAGCTGGGACTTGTACTGCCATGCCAGGCAATGGAAGTCTGTAATCCTTGGAATGAAACTGTTCTTAGAACTTGGCGTGTTATCTCCCCAGGCTTGGGCCGCCTTGCCTTTAGTGTAGGGTCAATGATCTCAAACAACACAGAGCTTGCCTTGATGATTAAAAGACAGAGCCCGCAGGAGAGACACTTCCTCCCTCCCCTTTCCTATCCTCAGCTTGGTTCCTGGCACACATCAGGACCACCTTACTTTGACCTCGGCAGAGGCCTGCTCTGAACATCAAACCAAACTAAAGCAAAACTATAAGCTACACTAAACTAAGCTGAACTAAACAAAACCTAAACCAAACTATAAATCTAATAAATAGAAAGATGAACACAGATGTTTACCTGCAAAGTGAGGGACCTGGAATAGAATTCTCATTCTAAAAATGCAGTGATCCAGTAATGCACCACAAATGACCTCAGAACATGCCCCCCCCCACCCCCAACACACGTTCCAAGTCCAGTAATGAATGATTTGGGGATTATAGTTTTGTTTGCTCAACATTAGCCTGGCTATTTGAAAGCTAGAAAGTGAGTGTGACCCTGGGTGGGGTAAGTGGGTGGAAAGTCTAGAGAGATGAATAAGGAAGAGAGATTAAAGCTCTTCAAAACACGTTAAATCCACTAGAGCAAATGAGCATACCTAAAGAACCTTCTTACCTCCATCTTCCAAGCAGTGTGGGGGAAGCCTAAGGGCCTCTCTGGTCTCTCATCAAATATTGACCCTCTGCACTCACTGGCCAGAGTTCAGACTAAAGGACCAGCAGCAGCACGGAGCCAATGTTTGCAGAGCAATTACTGTTGCCCACCGCCTTGTAGGTCAGATTGTGAAACAACCTTCGGTGGAGCCTGGAGCCGGGGCTTCAGAGAGTCTTCCGGTCCTTCCTCGGTGGGGGGGATACTTAACAGTGAAGGAGTTGTGCAAGGAACTTTACAGAGGCTGGAAGTGTGATCCAGTGCCAATGAGAAGGCAACTTAAGAGCATCTGCGGCCCTTTACTGTCCTCCTTCTCCCCTTAGCTGCACCTCCAAGTAATCCAAGCCCTTTAGAGCCAAACAGGCCTCAACATCAGGCCTTGTCCCAGACAGCTCCCTCTGGGACAGGTCCCTTGTCCTGGGCAGATAGGCTGAGTGGTGGATTATTTTTAGAAGAAATCAATTTCTACTTGGAGACCAAGAGCCTCTCTTCTCCCTACTCCCAACGTAACATCTGAAATGCCCTTAGAAGCCCTCTCTAGCAACTGACGTGGTTTCCAGAAGTGTTTGGAATAGCTGTTGAATTGAATTGCTCTATTGATCGAGCAAATCATGGTAGAACATAGTCTCCTTCTTCCTGCCGGGGCCCTAAAGATTTTAGAAGGCAGCTGAGGAGGGGCTGGGAGGGTGGCAGAGCCCTCTGGGGTAGGCAGAAAACCCAGTCAAGCCTGTTATGTGCCCCAGATGGTCTAAAACAGCACATTCCAAAAGACACTTCTGTCACGATAGAAATTCTCTGTATCTGCTCAATATGTAGCCACTAGCCACTGTGACTATTGAACACTTAGAATATAAGCAAGTATGGGGCACCTGGGTGGCTCAGTTGGTTAAGCATGCGACTCTTGATTTTGGCTCAGGTCATGATTTCAAAGGGTGGGCTCTGTGCTCACCAGGGAGCCTGCTTGAGATTCATTTTCATTCCCTCTCTCTGTCTCTCTTTCTCACTCTCTCTGCCCCTTGCCCTCTCACACATGCATGCATGCTTGCTTTCTCTCTCTCTCAAAATTAAATAAACTTTATATAAAAGAAGAATATAGCAAGTATGACCAATAAAGTAAATCTAATTTGATTCTTAAAAATGAATTAAACAAAGGGCGTCTGGGTGGCTCAGTTGGTTGACTATCCGACTTCGGCTCAGGTCACGATCTCACGGTTCATGAGCTGGAGCCCCACGTCTGGCTCTGTGCTGACAGAACCTGCTTCAGATTCTGTGTCTCCCTCTCTCTCTGCCCCTCCCCTACTTGTGCCCTTTCTCTCTCTCTCTCTCTGTCTCAAAAATAAATAAATGTTAAAAAAAATTAAAAATTAATTTAATTTAATTTCAAACTTTTTAATTAATTTAAATGTAAATGTAAATAGCCATGTGTGGCTAGTGGCTACCACAGTGAACAGCACAGGTGAAGGGCTCCATACCCGGTGCTTCCCGGGGGCAGGAAGAGGGGCCACATTCAGTGCACAGCCCCTGGTGGGTGGAGGCAGAACCACTGGGGCTGAAGGCTGAAGGCAGAAGATATGAGGAGAGGAGAGGGTTTGGGGCAGAGTAGAGGGTCTTAACCTGATACCCTTGGAAGGATATCAGGGGGGTATGAATGACCAAAAAAGGTCATTAGAATTATATATGTACATTCACGCCTTTGTCTGGGGAGACAGTCTTTGTCTTTCATTAGAAGCAGAAAAAATCTCTGATCTCCAAAATAAGATAAAATAACTCCTTGATCTGTCAGTTTCCACTTACTTCTTCAGGGATGCCTGCTTTGATCCCAGAGTATGTTTCCCTGTAGTATCTCTATGGTACTTCTCTTTGTAGCATTTGAAATAGTATGAAATTATATATATGTAATATATATATATACACATTTATATATATATTTATAAAATATATATATTTTTTTTGCTTTTGCTCATCAATAAATCCCCAGAGCCCAGCATACTTCCTGGGACATAGAAGATAGGCACTTAGATTGGATAGATTAGATGGATGGATGATGGATGGATGGATGGATGATGGACGGATGGACAGGAGGCAGGCATGTTTAATGAATAAACAAATTAACAAAGAAATTAGAGACATACTTTACCCCAATAACTATAATTTTCAAAAAACAACCAAATACCCCCAAACTGTTGTGGGGGTATGGGGCTATATCACTCGAGGCTGCCGTCCCAATCAAACCACACAGGTTTTGTTCCCTCCTCCCAAGAGGAGTGCTCTTTCCTTTCTTTCCATCCATAACATGCTGCTTGTCCCTCAATCAAGTGTTTATTTCATTTCCAGTAGACTTCACTGCCTAAAAGTCTACTTTCCCCACCAGACTTCTGGAAGGAAGGGACCTTGTCCTTCTCAACTTAGCATTCCTCAGCTTGTGCCACTTCCATCCTAAAGAAGTGCAAATATGTAGGAGGGCATAGCACAGGCCCATCCACTCTTACCCTGAGCCAGCCTGGCTTATTCACCTTTATTCTTCCTTCCTCACCATTTACAGTCAGGGTAAGGCTGCTAGATTAAGCAAGTGAAAACATAGGAGACACAACAACATGTGAATTCCAGATAAACAATGAATTGCTTTTTTAGTATAAGTATATCCCATGCAATATTTGGGACACACTTACAGTGAAAAAAAAAGTATTGTTCCTCTGAAATTCAAAATTAACTGCAGGAGTGCCTGGGTGGCTCAGTTGGTTGAGCGTCTGACTTCAGCTCAGGTCATGATCTCGCGGTCTGTAAGTTTGAGCCCCGTGTCGCATTGGGCTCTGTGCTGACAGCTCAGAGCCTGGAGCCTGCTTCAGATTCTGTGTCTCCCTCTCTCTCTGCTCCCTACCCCACTCATGCTCTGTCTCTCTCTTCCTGTCAAAAGTAAATAAACATTAAAGGGGCGCCTGGGTGGCTCAGTCGGTTGAGCATCTGACTTCGGCTCAGGTCATGATCTCACAGTCTGTGAGTTCGAGACCCACATCAGGCTCTGTGCCGACAGCTCAGAGCCTGGAGCCTGCTTTGGATTCTGTGTCTCCCTCTCTCTCTGCCCCTCCCCCACTCATGCTCTGTCTTTCTCTCTCTGTTAAAAATAAATAAACATTCAAACATTAAAAAAAACATTAAAACAAATTAACTGGACATCTCATATTTTATCTGGTGACCCTACTCCAGGGCCTCAAGGGTAGCAGACAGCCTGTAAGTAAGGCATATGGGTGGTGTGGGGGACAGAGGTGAATGTGGATGGAGATAAATGACCAGCCCAGTATAGTCCTAAGGCTTCAGGTAAGTGTAGAATGGGCAGTTACCAGGTTATCTGTAGACTCTCGTCCACAATGCCACGAATGAGCCAGCTCCCCCATGCTCCACCAGAGGACTCCTCATTAATGCCACAGGTCACATGAAAGAGACACTGTCTCTCTCCAAGCACAAGTCGTTTGGCTCCTGTGTCCCCCCGCCTGCCTCCTGCTCAGGGCTGCTTGTCCCGGTGTGTGCCTGAGATAGTCTATTCCCAAGGATAGATTTGCTCATTTAAGCCTCACAACAACCCTACTGGGTGGGTACTATTCAAATCTACATTCCACAGATGGGAAAGAGAACCTAGAAAAGTTGAGGAATGTTTCCAGAGCTACAAGGTGGTGGAGCCAGTAAACAGTCCTAGGCAATGTGTCACCAGTGCCTAAGCTTGAAGCCACTCTCTCACTAGAAAGCCCAATTGCGAGGGCACCAGTGACTAGAGATGGAGTTAGCATTACCATTTTTCTTCCTTTACAGGAGTTGCCATATTAAAATCAGCGACCCTGATAAATAAGAAAGGCTTTCCAAAATGAATGCCACTAAAAGTCATGTCATGAGTTCTGTAAAATGGGTTCACAAAGATGTTATGCTTGGCTCAAAGGTTAAATTCCGAAGGACCCTTTCCAAACTGTATCTCCAAGGCAGTGATGACCCACATGGACAGGCCTGGCCATGCTCACGTCTAGAGCCAGTGCATCACACAAGCTGACCCATGCTGTGCGTCCCCTCCCAACACACAGGAAATAAGCCTCCCAGGCAAGGAAGAAGTAGGGGGAGTAGCATTCCTTTCTTGTGAGGTTCTGTAACTGGGAGGGGATGGGGGCACAGAACAGAAGGGTGGGGGAAGAAAAGCTCTGATTTGAGAGTTTCCGTTGGCTCTGAGACTCCCTCTGGCTCATCAATGAGTCCTTTCAGGGTTCCCTCTCCCCAACTAACTTATCATTTCCTGTCCCGCACACTACATCCATTGATGGGATATCAGCAAATCCCACCAGTTTATACCAGAAGGACCCAAGGAGACTGGACAGCAATGGGGGAGGTGAGGAGAAGAGGCAGGAAAGTAAGGAGTGGTTTTCCATCCCATATTATCGGATTAAGACAGGATTTACTGTAATACAGGAAGCTGGCTCACCTTTGACTCATCTCATTGGTAGAGTGATAAGGACAATGGGATAAAGTCAGGTACTTAAGAGCAAACATGCAGGCCTGGCCTCTCCAAGGTGACTCACCACCAAAGACTGCAAATGAACGAGTAGAGCCTGGTTGTGAGGACCAGAAGTAGGTGTCTCTTCTTTGTGTTTTTATTGGCCTACACCAGGCTTATAGCCCTAAGGAAGAATCTAGAAACTATCAGTTTTTCCTTCCTGGTATTGGAAGGGTTGCTGTTCAACTCACACTAATTCTGCCTTGTCTGGTGCCTGACTCTGTTACAGAGGCATAGGCCCCCTAGTGGTCACATCTGTGCTACATGACCTTCTACTCCGGGCCACTCTGATTGGTCCAGAGAGGGCACGTGACCAAAATCAGGCCAATCCGAGTCTTCCCTGGGATTTTTCAACTTGAAACAGTCAGTCAGAGACAGTCTCTCAGGTGTTGGGAACTACAAGATATGAAATTCGGGAGTTGTTGACAGCCAAGTTCCTCAGAAATCTGAGGCAGTGCCCAGAGAGAAGCAGAGAGCAGACAGACAGAAAGCAGCTGTAGTTTTGGGTGTTCTTGGAGCCCACTGCCTCACTCCCCTCTTTACCACCTGGCCAACTACACAACCTTCTGTGGTATGGTATACCCTTCCAAACAAATCTCCTTTTAGTGTGAGCCAGTAGGAGTGTAAAACTACCACTTGTAATTCAAAAAGGCCTAACCAAATTAGGTAGCATCAAGGGAGGTGTCTGCAGTGGAGCTGTGGGATCCTTAGTACCATCCCCCTGTGCAGACATCCCTGTGTATATTAGAGAGTCACACACATCATACACATGTACAAACATGGCAGCAAGAGCCTTATTCGGCTAGCCAGACACAGTGGTATGCCCAGTTTGTGTCTGTAGTTCAAGAAACTGCTTATTTTCTGTTTCTGTCTCTCCCGTGTGTTTGCTTTTCTTTGCCTGCAAAGATGTGGTGGCTTGTGTCTCACCCTGGATGTTTATAGACACATGTCTGCTCATGCACAGAGCACCCACGGCCATCCTCCTGCCTCTCCACCCTGGTTTCCTAACCCCCAGGCAAAGGAGGGTGACAAAGCTTGACTGTTAAGACCATCAGATGAAGCCAACAAATACCTGTGTCTGCCTGTGACATTCAAGACTGAGCCAAGCTCAGCTAGACAGGTGAGGTTCCCTCATTTGTCCCTCTGTTCTGACCTGGATGCTGACCCTGAGAGTTCTGACAGGGGTTCTCCGGCTGAGTAAGGACATGACAGAGGCCAGCCCAGCAGAGACTTAGGCCACGGTGGGTGGAACTGGGTACCATCCGAACTCAGACCAACTCACCTGCAGGTCAAAGAACTTGCTGTACCTCCGGTAGATGGTCTGGGATGTGGAGTCAGACCAGGTCACGTTGATGATGTACACCTGTAGGGAAAAGGTAAGCACAAATGAGCCGGTGACTAAGGCTGAGCTTCAAGCTGTACCAGGCATCATTTAACATGACTGTGGGTGCACCATGGCCAGGACCATTCTTCTCATCTCTGTCCCCAAGACCTAGCCCTGTGTCAGGTACCACACAGATGTCACACATGTTTATTTAAATACACACACACACACACACACACACACACGCACGCACACACACACCTAGAAAGATATCCAATAAACTGCTAAGGATGATTATCTTAGGAGAGTAGGATTACAAGTGGTTTTAATTTCCTTCATTTCATTTGTATGTAGTTTATAAAACAAACACAAAATTGGAGTTGTCAAAAATGTCCACTGGTTCTCAAACTTTACAGTGAATCAGATTCTGTAAGAGGCCTTCCTAAATTGCAGATGCTGGGGCCCCACTCTCTGAAATTCTGCATAAGTAGACCAGGGGTTTCAGGACTCAAGCAACTACATTTTAATTTTTTTAAGGCTTTATTTTTATAGAGCAGTTTTAGGTTCATAGCAAAATTGAGCAGAAAGTACACAGAGTTCCCATATTCTCCCTGCTCTCTCCCACCACTTGAGTGGTACATTTGTTAAAATTGGACATCTATACTTTTTTTTCCCCAAGATTGTATTTAAATTCAAGTTAGTTAACATATAGGGTAATATTTCAGGAGTAGACTTTAGTGATTCATCACTTACATATAACACCCAGTGCTCATCCCAACAAACGCCATCCTTAATGCCCATCACCCATTTAGCTCATCCCCCCACCAACTCCCCTTCGGCAACCCTCAGTTTGTTCTCTATCATTAAGAGTGTTTATGGTTTGCCTCTCTCTCTTTTTTTTATCTTACTTTATTTTTCTGTCCCTTTCCCTACACATTTTTTCTGTTTCTTAAATTCCACATATGAATGAAATCATATGATATTTTCTCTGACTGGCTTATTTGGCTTAGCATGATACACTCTAGTTCCATCCATGCTGCAAATGGCAAGATTTCATTCTTTTTCATCACTGAGTAATATTCCATTGTATAATCTTCTTTATCCGTTCATCAGTCAATGGACATTTTGGCTCTTTCCATAATTTGGCTATTATTGATAGTGTTGCTATAAACACTGGGGTGCATATGCCCCTTTGAATCAGCATTCCTGTCTCCAGATAAATACCTAGTAGTGCAATTGCCGGGTCATAGGGTAGTTCTCTTTTTAACTTTTTGAGGAACCTCCACACCATTTTCCGGAGTGGCTGCACCAGTTTGCATTCCTATCAGCAGTGCAAAAGGGTTCCCCTTTCTCCACATCCTCGCCAACATCTATTGTGTCCCGAGTTGTTAATTTTAGCCATTCTGACAGGTGTGAGGTGATATCTCATTGTGGTTTTGATTTGTATTTCCCTGATGATGAGTGAGGTTGAGCATTTTTTCATGTGTCTGCTGGCCATTTGTATGTCTTCTTTGGAGAAATGTCTGTTCATGACTTCTGCCCATTTCTTAACTGGATTATTTATTTTTGGGGTGTTGAGTTTGATAAGTTCTTTATAGATTTTGGACATTAGCCCTTAATCCAATATGTCATTTGCAAATACCTTCTCCCATTCTGTACGTTGCCCTTTAGCTTTGTTGACTGTTTCCTTCGCTGTGCAGAAGTTTTTTTATCTTGATGAGGTCCCAATAGTTCATTTTTGCTTTTGTCTCCTGGCACCTGTACTTTTAACAAACCACTTCTGCTGTAGTTGATTCCCAAAACCCACCCTGAAAAGCACTTCAGGTGACCATAAGCAATTCAGAGATGTGCAATTCATCCCAGTATTCCTACGCCTTAACTCAGGGCCAGGCACAGACCAGAGTGGGTGCTCAGAAAACGTTTTGCTGCATTGGAGCACCTGAATGGCTCAGTTGGTTGAGCGTGTGACTTCAGCTCAGGTCATGTTCTCACGGTTAGTGAGTTTGAGCCCCACGTCAGGCTTTGTGCAGACAGCTCAGAGCCTGGAACCTGCTTCGGATTCTGTGTCTCCCTCTCTCTCTGTCTCTCCCCCATTCACACTCTGTCTCTGTCTCTCTCAAAAATAAACATTAAAAAAAAAGAAGAAAATATTCTGCTGCACTGAACAATCAAACCGCCCTCTGGATGAGAGGCAGATTTGCAGGAGAAATGTCAGTGCACGTAAGATTTTTAAACTTGTCGGAAATGAAGGCGTTTCAGGACCCTATTCCTAATGTCTTCCCCACTTCCCAATGCTCAGTTAGGCTCTCCAAGGCTGCTGCCCCAGGCCACTCTAGAAGGCCTACTGGCCCAAGAGATGGGCAGGCCTCCTGGCTGGAGAAAGAGAAAGTCCCCTGCCGCATAATCTGGCCTACTGTCCCTACCATTTCTGTCCCTTTTACTGAACCCACACCAAAGACACACCCTCCTGAGGGAGGCCTCAGTGAGAGGCAGAGTCCCTTCACCCCCTCAGGACTAGTCTGCTGAACTTCCCCTCTAGTGCCTGCTATGACCTCTCTTGGGTTAAGGGCCAGCACGGACACAGTGAGCAAAGGACACAGTGAGACATCTACACAGCACGGACACAGTGAGCAAAGGACACAGTGAGACATCTACCTTGCTTCCTCCCTCAGAGGAGACTGAGCAGCTGTGTCCACAGCTGTGGGTCCCTTGCCAGAGCACCCATCAGAATCTCCTGGCAAGCTTCATAAAAATTCAGATTCTGGGAACCTGCCTAGTGATTCTGATTCAGTAGGTCTGAGGAGACTCCATCAGTGACAACAAAATGGACAGAGAAGCCAGGGGTCTCAGCCACTATGAGAAGGAAAGAATGTTAGCAAAGAGAAGTAAAATTTAGATCCCTTGGCATCAGGGTAGATGAATTCACCAGAGGCCTGGAGCAGAGCTGTCTTAGTTTGTTTGGGCTACTATAAGAAAATACCATGGACTGAATGGCTTACACAACAAACACTTATTTCTCACAGTTCTGGAAGTCCAAGATAAAGGTTCCTGGTGAGACCCACTTCCTGACTTGCACATGGTCAATTTGTTGCCGTATCCTTACACGGTGGAGAGAAGGGGCTCTAGTCTCTTTCTCTTCTTACAAAGGCCCTAATCCCACCCCTGGGACTCCATCTTCACATCCTCATCTAAACCTTATCACCTCCCAAAGGCCCCACGTCAAATATCACACTGGGGATTAGGGCTTCGATGTACAAATCTGGGAAAACACAAATGTTTGGTCCACAGCAAGGGTTTTACACACAGGGATATGGGGCTTTATGTCTGGTACTCAGTTAACATCCAAGCAAATGAGCCCTGAATCCTCAGTCCCTTCTCCCCCGCACTGAGCTCTGTTACAGAGGTAGCCTTGTTCAGAGCAGGGTTCGTTCCAAAATGCAACTAAGGAGAGGGCCCTAAAGTAAAGCAAATAGTGAGTGTTGCCCCTGTGACATGGAGTATTTACGACATGTTTTGTGTGATCCTGATAAGAACGAACATAAAGTGAAAGGCCATTCCTATCTTCACAAACCCAAAATAAACTATCATCTATTATTATAATAGATAGGGTTATGCTTTGCTTTATATCATATATAAACACATATCTCATATAATAAATGGTAGAAACCATTTTTAGGGAATGGTTACTTCATGCCAGCATAGCAAAACCATTGATATGCAGGGGCGCCTGGGTGGCTCAGTCGGTTAAGCGTCCGACTTCGGCTCAGGTCACGATCTCGCGGTCCGTGAGTTCGAGCCCCGCGTCGGGCTCTGGGCAGACGGCTCAGAGCCTGGAGCCTGCTTCCGATTCTGTGTCTCCCTCTCTCTCTGCCCCTCCCCCGTTCATGCTCTGTCTCTCTCTGTCTCAAAAATAAAAACGTTAAAAAAAAAAAAAAAAAACCATTGATATGCATTAGCTCATTTAATCTATGAGGTAGCTACCATTGTTATCTCCAGTTTGTACAGGAGGAAGCCGAGGTTCAGAGAAGCTACGTAACTTGCCCAAGGTCACACAGCTAGTACAATACAGAGCAAAGGACTTGACTCAGGTCCAGTTGAGTCCAATCACCATGCTGTTTACCACACTGGACTATCTTCCTATATGTAAATTTAGGAGTGGTTTTTTTTTTTTTTTTTTAATGTTTATTTTTGAGAGAGAAGGAGTGGGGAGAGGGGCAGAGAGGGGCAGAGAGAGAGGGAAACAGAGAATCCGAAGCAGCCTCCGCGCTGTCAGCACAAAGCCCAACATGGGGCTCAAACCCACGAACTGTGAGACCATGACCTAAGCTGAAGTCAAACACTCAATCGACTGAGCCACTGAGTCTCCCCAGGAGTGTGGCTATTTAAATCAAACTACTTAATCAGGACTGAATGATATCTTTCTTAATAAATTTCTGAGTGGCCTGAAAAGTCTCTGTACCCCTTGCACAGTGGATGAGCCTAGAGGATCATGGGGGAGTCATGTCAGCCCTGAGAGCCTGAGAGAAAGAAGAACTTAGGGCCCAGACAGAAGTCAGTGGTTAGGAATGCTACAAAACCAGACGAATGCAGAGGAAACCCTCATAACACAACTGGCTTCACTGACTGTGGCCAGATGCTCTGAAGTTTTCACTGGGGTTATAACCCACCCCATCCCCCCCGGCTGACTCCCAGCTCCTTGCCCCCCAAGTCCTACCAGCTACATCTTCCCTCCCGCAGGTCCCAGGCAGGGAGCAGATGTCGTATGTGGCCAGGTGCTGCCTTCCTGACCTCTGCCTGGGCAGAGGCACTGTAAGGAGGCCCCAAGGGGCAGTGCCCTCTCAGGAGAGAGCCTACAGACCATTAGACAGCAGCCTTTCTCCCCGGCCAGTCAAGCGGGGCCCGGAGGAAGGGCTTATCTGGGGCTTAACATGACCCATGCTCCATCCTCCCCAGTAATTAGGGGCTTCCCTTCACCTCCCAGGAAGAATTAATTACAGGCTCACAGCCTCTGGTGACTGGGAGGTCTCTCCTTCTGCAGAGGAAGAAACTCAGACCCGGGATGGTGATTTGCCAAGGAAGAGGCACACGTTCTGGAGTCAGCCACACATGGGTTTCACTCTCAGGACCTTCCTTACTGGCTGTGAGACCTCAGCCCAGCCTCTCAGGCCCTCAGGTTCCTCTTCTACTCAATGGGCACTGGCTTTGGGGCTCTGGGCCTGACCCACTAGGCTGGTTACCGTGGCAGATGCGCTCAACCTGTTAGTGCCAGAGCTGGGACTAGAGCCCAGACCTCCCAGTTCCCAGGCCAGGGCTAACCGGCACATGGGAGCACACTCCCCCCAATCTCTTCCACCCTGTGGAAAAGTCCTTTCCCTTCACAGGGAGCCATCTCTCTCTAACCCTTGACCTGAATCCACACCAAAGACAAGCCCCCTGGAGAAAAAGCAAGAAGGCAGGGTGAAAGAGGTTGTCCACGTGACCCGTGCCAGCCACAGCCACCAGGCTGCAACCCAGCCGTGCTTCCCCTCAAAACACATTTCTTTCCTTGTTGGGCAAAGGATTGCTCCCGCTAACGTCTTGCCTCCCACTTCCCGTGCTCGGAGCGAGCATGAGGTGACTTGGGTGCAGGGGTACAGAAATGAGCCCCCATCCCAGGTCCTCCCAAACTTTTAGGATTTACCAGGCGCCCCCAGCCTCCTTTCTGGACAAATGCTCTAAATCCTGAGTAAGAGAAATGGTCAGAGACTTCCCTGGAAATAGAAATCCAGATATCCAAGGACAGTCTCCAGACCACTTTCTTTTATCTGGGCAGCCTATTTCAAAGGCTTGTCTGCTTTCTTCCAAACCTTGAACCTCTTAGATTATCATTCCAGATGAGCAATGGATATGCAAAATTCCAGCCCAACCCATACACCTCCCCACCCCCACGCCCACATTAGAATTTCTTAAGCCTCCCTGAGCTGGCTCTAGTGGCACTAGAAACCCTAGAGATAAACCCCAGAGAAAGAGCAGGTGGAGGGGAAGGGGGACAGGGCAGAGGTCATCAGGGAAAGCCAGCTCTGTTTACCGGGCCTGCGTCAGGGGCCCAGATAAACTCTCCTCTGCTGCAGGAGCAGACGAGATAACATTACCTAGCAGCTGGTTCTCAAGAAAGGTTTGCAATTAAACATCCTGCTTCCACACACTTTGCTTGGGGTTGTGTTTCCCGGGTGGAGTTTCCCTTTCTTCTGGATTTAAAAAAAAACATGGATTCTGTTTCCCCCATTACTGGCTGTTTCAGGCAGATGGTAGGCATCTTGGAAGCCTTGCCGTCGACCAGCAACTGCATCCAGCTTTTCTCGGAGAGGAAGCTCCTGAGTCTCATGTTCACCTGCCTCCCTTACCCTCTACAAGGAGGATCTCTACCCCAGACACAACGACGGAAACTCTCAGCAGACACCTGGCACGATGCCTTGGTCCAACCGGAGTGCCCACCCACTCTGGACCACCTTCCGTCTGCTCAGCTCATCAGGCCCAGAAATGTCTGAGACTGCCACGGCTTCCAAGTCTTGCTCGTTTCAACAAGAAAACAGTCGTGATGCAAATTAGACCCACAGCTCAACTCCAGAGCACCGAGAATGAAACCCAGCCCAGTTCCTCTGGAGGACTATAGGCTGCGACCAATGAATGACCCAAATATATGGCCCAACTGTTCTTAGAAGGCCTAGGACCTGCCCCATGTTTAATTAGAAAGTGCCAGTAAGGGGTGCCTAGGTGGCTCCATCGGTTAAACGTCTGACTTCTGCTCAGGTCATGATCTCGAAGTTCATGGGTTTGACCCCCATGTCGGGTGGGCTCTGTGCTGACAGCTCAGAGCCTGGAGCCTGCTTCGAATTCTGTGTCTCCCTCTCCTTCTGTCCCTCCCCACTCACACTCCATCTCTCTCTCCATCTCTCTCTCTCTCTCTCTCTCTCTCCCTCCCTCCCTCCCTCTTTCTCTCAAAAACAAACATTAAACAAAAAATTTTTAAATGCCAGTAAATACCAATTGTTCCCTGTGCTGACAAAAAGTACAGTTGTTTTTATTTTATTTGTCTTACTATTTATTTATTTTTGAGAGAGAAGGGGAGAGAGAGAGACAGACCACAAGTGAGCAAGGGGCAGAGAGAGAAGGAGACAAAATCTGAAGCAGGCTCCAGGCTCCAGGCTCTGAGCTGTCAGCACAGAGCCCGGTGCGGGGCTCTAACCCACAAACCACGAGATCATGACTTGAGCTGAAGCTGGACCCTTAACCGACTGAGCCACCCAGGTGCCCCCAAAAAGTACAGTTAGAGGCAAGGAGTTAGGAACTATGGAAGAACTCATATATCTTTGTGGCACTGTGGCTCAGTTTACTAAGGAAGACCTTATTTTCCCTGGACCCTTGCCAGCTGCCCCTGCCCCAAGGCCAAATGGAAACTCAGTGACAATCTTCCTTCACCTGCTCACACTATAGTCCATCAGTTAGCTAAGACTAGGGCCAGTGAATACTGCTATTCACGGTGTTCACCGTCCAAAGATGTCCAGCCAAGGGGACAAGTAGGGGCTGAAATCTAACCCATACCCTGTACCTCAAACTGTGTATGTTGGCTGGAAGCTGTGGGGAAAGGGGTGCTTTTTCTAATGAACAACACAGTGGTTCCGGTCAGGACACAGCACCCTGTTCCCCTGGGTGCGTTGTCACTGCTCTTTAGGGCCCCTGAGGTCACAATATCTCCTCAGGACCCAGTTCTTCAACCTCCTCCAAATCTTCTAGATGGAGGGATGCTTAACGTTTGGAACTGACTGCTAAACGATTTGGCCCCAAAAGTCTGAAAGAACAGAGCCAGTAAAGGGGGGTTTACATCTGGGGACATGATGGTTGCTCTGGCTCCTGGCTGGAACGGTTTCATCATGCCAAATTCTCCGAGAAGGTGGCGCCAGCCTGTCTAAGGTACCAATCAGCTCTAACCTTCTATTCAAAGGGCCCCATGTACGACATTCTATCCCAGGGAGGGGAGGAGTGGAACATAAGTTCCAAATTAGGCCAGACTGACCTCTGAGGTCCAGACCACCTGGCAAGGCAGAAGACCCCAGGGCTTTGCCCCCAATGCAAGTGGCTACACCAAACACTGGGACGATGACCCCTTTCCTCCCTGCTGGGGCCCATAGAAACTCATAGTAAACAGTGGAGGCCGTGATGTCAAAGGTGTCGCCTTGATGGCACCCAGAATCCACCATCTGACCTGGATCCACTGGCCTAGAAAGTCTGTGTCCATCTCTTGTGGTGCCCATAGTCTTTTTTTCACAATTAACCAGTTCTTATATCTCCCTTTGTTTGGTAATTGTTGGCTCAGAACAACCCAGCAATGGACACATGCTGTGTCCCCGTCTATTTAACATGCTCAGTAAGTCCCTCCCGGCAGCAAGGGTAGCAAACATCTTCCCCAGCAACCCTGGAGTTCTCTCAGTCCTCAGGGCACACTGAAATAAAGACTGACTGGTAGATCTACTGGGTGAAAATCTGGGGGGTTTGAAGCACCAAAGAGGTCACTAGCAGCAATTTTTGCCCCAACCCCAGAAGCAAATTCCCAGTGGCCAAGGGTAGAACACAAACATATCTGGCTCAGTGCAAGCATCTTTGCCAACCTAAAACCCAGTCGGCAAAATCAAGTTCAATAGCCTGTGGCCACTTGGCTAAAGTTTCTGAGCACTCTCAGGGTCTGGCCCTATTAAAATTCCAACCCCTCCTCTAGGGTGGGTGCTTGTTCTTGGAGTGGGGAGGATGGTGATGCTGCAGATTTGGGGGAACGACCACAACCTGGAAGCCCGGACTCGGAGGGTGACCCCCGCCCCAGCATGCACATATACACACTGACCACTGGGTTAATGACCAGGTGGTAGAACCTTCCCAGTCCTCAGACCACCCTACTCCAAGCTCCCTCTGGACCTCATGTTTATGGACCGGTCATAGTAAATGCAGCTGCAGCCATCCCAGGAAGGCTCCGGGAGGGGTGGGGCATGTGCTAGGAGGGGCATGTGCTCCTCCCAGAACTACCCATCCACCAGCCACCAAAACACAGACACTGCCACTGCAGGTGTGCACTAAATGGCCCTCATCTTGGATAAAGGGCTTTTCAAAGGGGTTTGGAGAGAAGACAGTCAGCAGGCTCCTGTATCATATAAAACAACTTCAAGAGTGTTTTGTGGGTATCCATCACACTCAGTGTGGGTGCCTGCTATTGTCAGCACGGATCATGGGCCTTGACTGTATTTAGCTTGGAGGGCAGTGGGTAGGCAAGAAGGTCTGTTAAAAGCCTCCATATTGCTTGTGCCTCCACTTACTACTCTGCAAGAAGGGGATAGCAGTAGTTACCTCACCTTTGGGCAGTTGTGAGGATTCAGTGAGCTAATCCTGTATCTCCCCATAAGAATGGAAGCTCCCGAAGGCTGATTATGGTATACTAATGCTCAGCATGGTATTTTATGCCAAAGAGGTGCTCACTTAGTGTCCCTTAAGTAAGTCAAGGGACAAAACAATCAGCAAATGTTGACTGAGTGCTTACCTAGTACGTGGTTTTGTGCCAAGCTAAAAATGAGGCAAAGTCCCTGACCTCCAGGCTCTTACAGCTCAGCCAGACAAATCAAGTAGGGAAACAGTGCACAATGGAGTCATGGGGTACCAAAAAGTGAGGCTCAGAAAGGACCAAAAGTTGGCACCACGGAGGAGGAAGACAGCCTTGAAAGCATTTGAAGGAATTAAATGTTAGCGCCAACATTGCTCTGTTGTGTGGGCTTGGGCAAGTGCCATAGCTTCTCTGAGTCAGGTAAGTGTGGTTTATAATGGGAACTTCTCATCAAATGTGACGATGGACATGAGGTGCTCAGCACAGGGCCTGGCACATGGCAATCACCCAACCAACATTAGCTATTTAGACACAGGAAGAGAGAAAGAGAGCACGAACCAACTTCTTTCCCTTTGCCATGAGACATGGATCAGGACACCAGGAATTGGAAAAGGAAGTGGGAAACAGGGATGCAAATGGACAAGTGCGAATGCACGCGTGTGCGCGCGCACACACACACACACACACACACACACACGGCAGTGGCGGAACCAGCACTGGTCTGGGAAAGCAGAAAGCGCCAACATTAACTGCTGCCTGGAGCCAGGAAAACAATGGCCATCCTCAGGAGCACCCGCTGAAAGGATGGGCGAGCTGTGGCAGGCCTCTCTGGGCCGGAGGCTTTTTTTCTTCTTTATTTCATATTTCCTGCAGGGAAAATGAGTGTCTAAAGCAGGAGCTCCCAGGATTTACAAACCCTACACGGACCTTAAAAAAAGGGTTCAGCTGTCCAAGCTCTGTCTATATAATTCTGTTTTTATGACCCTTTTTCTCAGATTGGTTTCACTGGGAAGAACGCTAATTGCCACATTCACTTTATAGAGCACTTACTGCTCTATAGGCATTCTAGGCCTAGCATTCTAGGCCTTGCTGAGCACTTTAGTCAGATTATCTCACTGAATCCTTACGATCAGGGAGGCGAGTGTTGTTAACATCTTCAGCCCACAAATGAAGACACCTAGAGAGGTAACTGGTCTACCCAGCTTATACTGGCAGCAGGCCATGAAGCTCAGCTTCCAATGTGCCACTGATGACACAGTCAGATGTCATCCTCTTCAATAACTACAGAAGACTTGCTGGAACAAGCCAGAGTCCCTGTCGCAGGGGTTCGTCCTCATGGTTCAATGCTCTGTCAAGGGGTTACTTCATGTGTGGGTGATCTATCAGTCAGCACTGAGGTCACCCATGCACCAGGCTGGTAAGGAGGCCTGCGTGGGGACCAGCACTCTATCTTGCATGATCTGAGTTACTCTAAGTAACTCAGATGAAAAGTTCTTACTCTCTCTGAGCTTCACTCTCCATCCATAAAACAGGGGTGCTAATAACTGCTTCTCTGTGAAGATTAATGAGAACAGAAGAACCACGACCAACCAGTGCCTGGGATCCCATAGCTGCTCAGTAAATGTGATCTCCCTTTTCCATCTCCTCCTTCATAGTGCCTGGCATGGTCTTTTGCGCTTAGAATTTTAGCCTCTTCCCTAGAAGTTTCTGGAGGCACCAGTTAGCCCGGGTCTTGAAAGGAACCCACTTTGGGTTTCTAGAGCCCTGAGCGTGGTCCCTACTACATGCTTTCCAGAGTCCCTGAGGGCCCATGGTCGAACCTTTGTACCTTCCTCCCTCCAACTGTGCCACCACCCTCTGGTCCCAAGCCAGCTCTGATCAGAGCAGACAGGTCTGACCACCTTGCAACAGCAGGTGCTCCAATGGAGAGGCAGCAATAGGCAGTGAACATCTTGGCTCATGCCCAGGAGCCCAGAAAGGGTGGCAGTACGCCCAGACCAGGGGGAGAAGGCTCACCCTACTATGAAAACTGAGAAAAACTCTAGATGCATGTTGTCATTCGGGAGCTAGAGTCCTGGAAACCTTAAACAAAAGTTTCCTCTCCTGATCCAAAAAAGGGTCATCCTCCTGGGCTTTCACGGGGTTTGGATGTAGCCCAGTGGGTCCAGAAAAGGATGAGAAATGAAGATATCTCACTCCACACACTCTCAAGTCAATGACTGACCTGGGCCCGCTGACCTGGACACACACATCCTGCGAGCGTGCCCCACTCCCTCGTCACACCCTGGAGAACAAGGCAAAGGTTAACACACACAGCTTGGTTTCCTCTTCCTGGGAAACAGAGCAGCTGGGCAAGGCCAGAGGCCAGTGGCCTCCTCCACACACAGTGCGCAGGGGAAATGACCCCAGTGTTTCCTCCCCACCATCTGACACACTCACACCTTCCTTTCTGCTGTGCTCAGCAAAGCTCAACTTTTGACACAGGGCACATAGCTGTTATTAGGAATTTTGTTAAAAGGGACAGAGGGGAACAGAGTGGAACAATTGTTTTGGAAAGCATTTTGGCAATCTCTATCCCAAACTTACATTGCCCTTGACTGAGTAATTTCACCTCTAATAATTTATCCACACAAGTGTGTGTATGCATGGGTGTGCACATGTGTGTGTGTGGTATGTGTGTTGTGTTTATATATATAAAGATGCTTATGGCAGTACTGGTTGCAAAAATAAAGAAAAAATAAGGAATACTGAATGTCTAGTGATTGTATAAGTGGTCAAATAAATTACGATTCACACGCTATTCAAGAGAAGGTGGATCTTTCTGGGTCATTTTGGTAAAAATGTCCACAGTACACTGAGAAAAGAAAACAAAAGAGATTACAAAACAGTATGTATGCAATATGATTAGATTTATTTGGGGAGATGGGTGTATGGGGGGGGTTTGTGTGAGTGCACATACAGGTACATTTGAAAAGTCTGGAAAAAAATACAACAAACTGATAAGTAGTTATTTGGGTTAAGAAAAGGAGAAATGGAATAATTTCACTTTATACATTTCTATCTTGTTTTATTTCTTCTGGACATGTATGCCTTTCATAATTTAAAGCAAAATTTCCATCTTATAAAATAATTGTGTCTTAGCTAATGTCGGCTCCTAAATATCCTGCTAACATCCAACATTTGCTCCTTCTTGGGGGGGCAGCAGGGGACTTCAGTTCAATGTTGAGCCCTTGAAGCCAAGGTCTGCACCCTGTGCACACATACAATCCCCTCCAAGTGCTTTAAAAACACTGCCTCCCAGGCCTTATCCCACATCATTTAAATCAGAATCTTAGAAGGTGGGATGGACACTGGTAGTTTTTGGAGTTCCCCAGGTGACCCTACTGGTTGTTACAGGTTGACAACCACTAAGGGGAAGCAGTACCAAAAATACCAACGAGCTAGCTGAAAGAAATACTCATTAAACAGAAAGCAACATGATGGTATAATCTGTACTATGAACAGTCAGCTCTGCCTTCAAGAGCACTAGAGAGAGAGTTTGTAGTCAGTGATTTTTCTGAAAGTTCCACCGACAATTTTGGAATTCACCAGCTCAAATGGGGAAAAGAAAACAAGGGGCTCATTTGTTCTGAGCTATGGCTGTGTTTCGCTTTCTTTGGCAGCCAGTGACCATCCTCCCCTCCGCAGAACCTACAGCAGTGCCTGAGGGGTCAGAGCCCAGCCCTTCTCGGCTCTAGGAGAAACAGCTGACAGAATTAGAGGTGCTGAACCCAGAAAAAGTATTTAAGGGACATACAACAGCTGGTTTCATATATTTAAACAACTACGAATATGGGAGGTCCAACTCCATTTGTACCCAAAGGAAGATGGTGGGTGATGAGTGCAAATTATAGGAAAGCAGGTCCTTCCTAATGTCAGGAAGAACCTTCCAGCCAGAGTGGCCCCAGGATGGAAGGGGCTGTCTTAGGAAGGAATGGGATGATTCCTTCTGTGTCAGGAGATGACTAAACTCCTATCTGTGACGTTGCTGGAAAATCCCTTCCCACTCAGCCCTCGAACCTTCCACCGTATGAGGCCAGAAACTCAAATTTTTAGCAAAATACACTAGGAATGCAGCTCCTTTAATAAAAAGTTTTCCGCTCTCAACAAATTCGGCCTGAACACCAGCTGAGTGCCAGGCTTTGCCCGAGGTGCTAGACGTACAAGCAGTGAGCCAGTCTGTCTTCATGGAGCTTGCATGGGGAACATCAGGTACACATATAATCATTTCTGATGGTCCAATAAAATGAAGTATAGTCACAAGAGGGGAGGTGGCTACTTTAGACACATGGTCAGGGAAGGCCTTTCTCAGGAGTGGATGTTTGTGTTGAGACCAGAATGCAAAGAGCAAAGCACTGCCCACCAACTGGTGAGGTGGGTGGGACCTCAGTGTGATGCAATCCAAAATTGGAAGGGAACCCACCCTCCCCTCATATACAAAAGTTGACTCAAAATGAATCAAATACGTCCATGTGAGCAGTAAAACTGTAAAAGTCTTAAAATATAGGTGCAAATTTTCATGACCTCAGACTAGCCAACGGTTTCTAATATATGACACCAAAACAGCAATCAAATAAATTGGACTTCATCAAGATTTAAAAGTTTTGTCCTTCAAAGGACAGCAGCAACAAAGTGAAAAGACAATCTACAGAACAGGATAAAATATTTGCAAACCATATATCTGCTAAGGGCCTTGTATCTGGAGCATATAAAGAACTCTTTTTTTTTTTTTAATTTTTTTTCTTTATTTTTTATTTTATTTATTTATTTTTTAATGTTTATTCATTTTTGAGACAAAGAGAGACAGAGCATGAACAGGGGAAGGTCAGAGAGAGAAGACACAGAATCTGAAACAGGCTCCAGGCTCTGAGCTGTCAGCACAGAGCCTGACGCAGGGCTCGAACTCACGGACTGCGAGATCATGACCTGAGCCGAAGTGGGACACCCAACCGACTGAGCCACCCAGGCGCCCCTAATTTTTTTTAATGTTTATTCATTTTTGAGAGATAGAGACAGAGTGCGAGTGGGGAAGGGGCAGAGAGAGAGGAGGAGACACAGAATCCAAAGCAGGCTCCAGGCTCTGAGCTGCCAGCACAGGGCCCAATGCGGGGCTCGAACCCACGAACTGTGAGATCATGACCTGAGCCGAAGTCGGACGCTCAACCGACTGACCCACCCAGGTGCCCCAAAGAACTCTTACAACTCAATAACCCAACTTAAAAATGGGCAAGGGATCTGAGCAGAGTTTTCTCCAAAGAAGATATACAAATGGCCAATAAGCACAAGAAGAGATGTTCAACATCATCAGCCATCAGGAAAATGTAAATCAAAACCACGGTGAATTACCAATTCATATCTACTTAGGATGGCTATAATCAGAAAGACAAGAGAATAATAAGTGTTGACGAGGATGTAGAGAAATTGTAACTGCCACACACCGCTGGTGGGAATATCAAATAGTGTCATTACTGTGGAAAACAGTCTGGCAGTTCCTCGAACGGTTAAACACAGAGTCACCATATGGCCCAGCAATTCTACTCCAGGGTATCTGCTTAGGGGAAATGAAACTCATATCCACATAAAAACTTGTATGCAGAGGTTCACAGCGACATTGTATTATAAAATATTATATATTAGGGGCACTCCTGGGTGGCTCAGTCAGTTAAACATCTGACTTCAGCTCAGGTCATGATCTCCCGGTCTGTGAGTTCAAGCCCCGTGTCGGGCTCTGTGCTGACAGCTCAGAGCCCGGAGCCTGCTTCAAAGATTCTGTGTCTCCCTCTCTCTCTCTGCCTCTCCCCCACTCATGCTCTGTCTCTTCAAAAATAAACATAAAATATATATATATTATATAATAACCAGAAAGTGAAAACAACCCAAATGTCTGCGAACTGATGAACAGGTAAATAAAATGATGTGGTACATTGTATGACTATACAAGGGAACATTACTCAGTTATAAAAAGGAAAGTACTGACACAGGCTACAACACGGCCGAACCTTGAAAACATTATGCTAAGTGAAAGAAGCAGACACAAAAGGCCACATTCTATGTGATCCCATTCCTATGAAATGCCCAGAAGAGGCAAATCTATAGAGACAGTAAGAGATTAGTGGTTGCCCAAGGCTGTGAGCGGTGGCATTAGGGGAAATAGGAAGTGACTGCTAATAAATAGGGTTACTTTTTAAGAGGATGAAAATGTTCTAAAATCGACAGTGGTGATGACTGCACATTATTTGTGGATATACTAAAAACCATTGAACGGTATGCTTTAAATTGGTGAATTGCATGGTATATGAATTATATCTCAATAAAGCTGTTTTTAAAAACAGGAGAGGGGCACCTGGGTGGCTCAGTCGGTTAAGCCTCCAACTCTTGATTTCAGCTCAGGTCACGATCTCACAGTCATGAGATCTAGCCCCGTGTCAGGTTCCGCTAGGGGTGTGGAGCCTGCTTGAGATTCTCTCTCTCCCTCTCTCTGTGCCCTTCCCCCACTGTCACACACTCCCTCTCAAAAAAAAATTAAAAACAAAATAATAAAACACACACACAAAAACACCACAACGCTGTTTAAAAAAAAAAAAATTAGAAAGGAAAAGATGTTGCTCTTGGTTAAGAAGTTCTTGCCAAACAGGCTCCATCTCTCCATTCTCTCAGTGTGTCTAATTCCTTCAAGGACTAGTTGGGACCCGCTGCCTCCTAGAAGCCTCCCTGGACTGCCTCAGCCCTGATGTTCCCTCTGCCTCTTCATCTGGTACCCAGCAAGCTTGTGTAGGTAGGGGTCATGTCACGTCCTTTAGTCTTGAAGAAAACTAATCCTGGGCCTCTGATCTCCACATTACAGATCACCAACACTGGCACATAGTAGGTGTGCCTGGCTTAAAACGTACCTCGTTTCCCAGGCTCGGCAAGAAGAAACCAGGTTCTCTTTCGCAGATGACTGGAAAGAACTGATGCCAGAAACATCTTGCTCTCTTTGCCTAGAGAGTCCGCTGGCCCCGGCAGAGCCTGGCGTGTGGTAAAACTTTCCCAATCAAGCAGCAAAACTGGGAATACCATCAGCTCCTGTTCGGCTTCCAGGGTAGAGAAACTGCTCTTAAAATCTGCTAACCCCACTCTGATGTAGAAAGCGTCCACAGGAGAGTAATCGCAGAACTCGGTGAGATCTGCTCCCTTTCTCTAGAAACATGTTTCTCTGTCTATTCACAGTCCTGACCTTGGAGTTTGGTCCAACCTCCTTCCATCTGGTCCCACCCACCCCTTGCCCCCCAATCCAGGCCTATTAGCCTCTCTGCCCAGGCAGGGTCTTTTCCCCTTTTCCCCAAACCCTTAAGAGTACATAATAGCTACGGCACCCACTTCGGTACCAAAGACCCAGGTTGCCAATTGCACGTGTATCCATTCCTCCAAGCCATTCTCAGAACTGTCCTCAACTGGGTCATAATCCCCTTGAAAGTAAGTATTTTATCCTGACTTCCCTCGTTTTCCCTAAATATCTAAGGATACTGGGCACATGGTAGATCCTCAATAGAGACTTGTCACTTTCATCTGATAAACTTCAGTTCCGTCCAGTAAAGAAGCTGAGAGCGGACCATGTGCTGAGCTCTGCACTGGATCAAATACAATGCAGTCCCGGCCTCAGGGGAGCTCCCAGACTCGTGAGAAAAAGCGGTACTGGTGGGTAATTTGCTGTAGAAGCTAGATTGAGAGATGTGCACGATCACGGGGGCACTCAGAGCAGGGGCGCCAAGCTGAGATGGTTTCCTGAAGGTGGTGGTGCTGGAGGTGAGGCGAAGGGTGAAAGATGTGGAAGGTAAGCTGGGTGACAAGGTGAGGATGGCCGAGGTGGAGGGTGTCGTAAAGCAGAACAGGCATAGACGAAGGCTGGTGGGGGAGGGGGGCAGGCAACAGCCTGACCTCGGTGTAGAGGCAGGAGTAACTGGGGTGGCCGGTGCCTGAAGCCTAAGGCAGTGAGCACCAGGAGGTGAGCCTGTGGCTCTGAGGCTCGAGGGAATGACGAAGGCTGAGGAGGGCAGGAAGGGAGGGGGGCAGAGAAGCAGAGGTCACAGCCAAAGTGTTTCTCAGGTGGGCAACCTGGAGTGGTTTGGGGCCGGAGAGGGAGGGAAGAAGGGGCCTGGAGAAGATCTAAGAAGGAAGAGATGAGGGTGAAGAAGCCCGGAAGGAGCAGAAGGGGGCCTGGGAGAGGAGGGGCATGAAGGTGAAGTCAGGCTGGTCATGAGAGAACAAGGGTAGGGAAAGGCATGGGGCCCAGTAAGGGGAGAGGGGACATTTGGAGGCTGAGAAATCTCCAGACATCTCCAGGGGACGCCAGATGGGCCACAGTCAGGATGCGGTGGAATGACTGAAACAGATCTCAGGGCTGAGAGCGAGGGGACCCCGGTTCCTGGCAGTGCACGGGGTGCTGTGCTGCTCGCTGCCGGGCAGAGCAAAGAACGGCTGACACGTAGAGACATTCATTGCAGACGAGGTGTAAGCAACTTTTGGAAAAGGAGAGGGACCAACCACTAGAAGTCCGAGGCTTTGTTTTATGCTCAAATCACTCCCCCGGTCCGGATCTGAGAGCAAACCTTATAAACCTCCCCTCCCTCCCCCAAACTTGGCTCAGAATCCAGAGCCATTTGAAACGAGGGAGGGGAGTACAGGTCACATCTTCTGGGCCCCTAACCCGATTCTCCCTGCGCCTTCCTGCTGCAAGGCCAGAGGAGACCCTCTTCCCTGCCACAGCCAACTCCAGGATGTCATTTGCTCCTAGGTCCCCTCAGGGAGGAGGAGGAGGGACCTGCCAAGCTGGCTGGAGAAGAGCCGTGCACAGCGCCCAGGGAAGCCTGCCAGAGGCTGCATCTGGCGCGGCTTCCCGCACCAATTCCCCATCTGGCCCAGGCTTGGAGGTGAGACGAGAAACACACAGCCGGCCTCCTCCCCCAGCGCCCCCCAAAGTCACGTCATCCAGGCATTCCCTGGGGGAGGGTGGCCCCCTCCCTCTGACCTCAGCCTGTTTCACTTGGCCAGAGCCCACCTCCAGGGAGCAGGCCCCCTCCCCACATCTTCACTCACACCCAGGCCCATGCAGGGAGAGGCGTGAGCTATAGATTCCAGCCCTCCCAGGCCACACACCAGAGCCCCAAATCAGGGCCCGCCCCTCTTAGCCCTGTCTTCTGAGATGCCAGCTGGGCTGCAGAGGGGGGCTGGGAGGTTGGGGCGTTCAGCCAGACACCGCAGCCCCCATCTTCCACCCTATGCGTGGACTCTCCCTCCAGCTTTAACCAAGGGGTCAGGGCCCGGGGAGAAAAGACAGGGAAGCCCAATGTGTGGTGTCCAACGGCTGCCGGCATCAGATGCTAGCTTTGCCTCTTATTTGGTGTAAGATTTTGCACAAATTATCTAATTCCTCTGAGCCTCCATTTCCTCGCCTATAAACTGAGCAAACTGCTTTGGACGGTCTGAGTGAGGATTAAATGGGAAGATGCCTGCAAAGTGCTCAGCACGGGCCTGGCCAGCAGCAAACACCCAACGTGTGGCAATTCGTTCCTTTAATTTGCTGGCTTCCCTCTGTGGTATTGCCAAAGGGCGCAGTCCTGCCTCCACAACCGCCCTTGGCCGGCTCTGAGTACGAGTGGTAAATCCACTATTATTTTATTACTGATTTCATCCTCCTTATTTATTTTTATAGTTATTTACTCTGGGTAGGAGACAAGTGAACTTTTCTGTTGACTATATCTATATGCACAAAAGCAACTTCAGTGAATTTATTTTGAATATACTCTCTAATGGGGTGCTTCCCATGCAGATGTAACCCCCAGTGGCCCAAGCCCCGCCCCAGAAATTCTGGAGCTCTCATACATCTGCATACACACACGTATTATTCCCTGGCATCCTGCCACGCACCCCACTCCCCCGAACACAGAAGCAGCGGGTCCAACACCAAGCCCCCTGCCCAGCCATTCGATCACATGCTCTCTGCCCTGATGTACTGCCCAGCATTGGGATGGAGTGGAGAGCCTCACTACCACACCTGTTAACAGTGAGCACACCAGGAAGCTCAGAGCAAACCCAGGGCAGCCCCTTGGTGGGGGGCAAAGAGACTCACTCCCAACTCACAACCCTGGTGAAAACGGATCTAAATGCCAAGCCCTGTTAGAGACCGTCCCACCTCCGCAGGGAACAACCTTCTAAACCCAGAGTCATGAGTTGAACCACCCAACAGAAAAATTTTAAATGGGCATTTACCAAAAAAGAAAGACAAATGGCCAATCCATCCATGAACACATACCCAACCCCATCTGTAAATGAAAAAAGAAATTAGAGCTTTAAGACATTATTTTTTTTAGCTGAATGGCAAAACATTCAAGTGTGGGGAGTCCCAGTGCTGATGAGGCTATGAGGAGCAGATATGACTCATATGCTGTAGGAGGAGCCTGAATTCTTCTAGGAGGGCCATTTGCCAATGTATATTGAAATGAGAAATGCAACCTCTGTGACCCACCAACTCCCCTGCCAGAAATGTATCCTGGGGATAAACTCACAAAAGTGTGTTAAGTTGTATGTTCAGGGCAGTATCCATCAAACTGTTCCAGGATATCCTCGGAATTAAATTCTTTGCAACTACCCCAAGAGCATGAGCATCTAGGTTGGCCCATAGGAACTTGGTTGAATCAAGGGAGAAGAACAAGGTGCAGAAGAATCCATCCTTTTTTGCATAGATACTCTTAAGGCAGTGCTGGCTTTGTCTAGGAAGGTGCCATTCCTGTACCCTGGCTTTTATCCATCTGGTTTTAACCCCTTCCCTCAAAGGGCTGGGATCCTGGTGCTGGTTGCCCAACTCACAGAGCACCACAAGTTTCATGGCACCTGAGGAAGGGACAGAAGCCATCCTAGCAAACTCCAAGCAGGCTCTATGCTGGAGGCGGCCACACATACACGAGCTCAGGGAAAAACACAGACACAAACCCTGTGCACAGGCGCGAGGAGTGCCTCCATTTTATACAAGACGATGCTAAGGTTCCAAGAGGGTAAGGAACTCACCTAAGGTCACACAGCCAGGATGTGGTAGCCTTGGATTCCAACCTCTGTGTTCTTTCCAGCTTGTGGCACAGCCTTGGGCCTTATATTATACCTCCCTCACTCCTGGAAAGCTGAGGGAGCCTGGGAAGCCCAGGGGAAAGGGAGGCAGGGAGGAGCCCGCAGGGGAGGCTGAGCTGAGGGAAGGAGGTAGTGGAGGCAGGTCTCCGCTGGGACAGCCAAGCAAGGCCAGTCAGCTTGCCAAGGCCTCCCTCACTACCGAAGTGATGAGAAAAGACATGTCACTACCTACACCCCAATGCCCCCATCCAAGAGTGCTCCCTCATGCTGTCTTCTGCCAGCTGGTGGCCACTGCCCAGCCTCTGCGAAGAAACTCACAGGCTTGTCAGGCTATTCTGAAAGCTTGAAACCTTGTGGAATATGCCCGATATGGCACTCTCCTTGGCAACCTCTCACCCGTTGACCCTCCAGGACCACACGCCCTCGTCCTTCTGCCGAATCCTGAAGAGGACAGAGGAAACATCCAGTTTCTCTGAGTGCTGAGGGGAGAGAGGGCAGGCATGGAGTTTGGTTCTGTCAGTGGCTGTGACCAACTTCTCTCACCCCTTTGGGCCTCAGTTTCCTCGTCTTTAAAATGTGAAGACAAGTTAAAGGGCAGGGTGGGGACATGGCCACAGGCATCTCCCTCCACTTTTAACATTCTCTGTTTTCTGGGCTTTCCCATGGCTGGGGGAGGTTTAATGGAGGAACGCTGTGGCAGGCCAGAGCTCAGCCCTGGCTGCCGGCAACCCTAGCTTCCCACATACAGCAGGCTGGTCAGCTGGGAGGGGGAGGTGATTTAAAGTCAGAGGCTGGGCTTTGTGTCTAGCTCGGTCACCGTGGGCTCTGTGACTTTGGGCCTACAAGCGCTCAGGTTCTGGAGGAGGTCTGGGGTATCAAGCAAACATTCAGCAAGGCTGAGAACAGACTGCTAGTAGGGGGACCGCCACTCTATCCCCACCCCCAGGCCCTGACAATATCCCCTTGACGTGAACGGAAGTCTCAACAGAGGAACTGAGGGAACAAGAGCAATGTTCTCTGAATTTCAACCACAATTGGAAAGGACCAGTATTGGCCAATCAGAGAACAAGAGAACCAGACTCTCAGAACCAAAAAGGAACCTAAAAGGTCACTGAGCCCTGCCCCATGCTTGCATATATCCAGTGGTGATGGGGAGGTCACAGGAAAGGCAATTCATTCAATCTCTGGGCATCTGACCATCAGAACATTCTTCCTTATGTTGATCTGAATCTACTTCCTGCGCACCCCTGCCCATACCCACTAGCTCTGCCCCTGGGCCACAGAGAACAGAGCAAACTCTCCTAAAGGAGGGCATTTCACACCCGCTCTCCCAGTGCTTCCTCTGCTCCAGGCTAGCCTTTCTACTTCCCCCTGCTGGTACCCGTGACCAGTCCTGGGTCTCCCACCATCCAGGCTGCCTTCCTGGTACCCTGCTTGGACACAGTGTGCACCGGAGCCTGCCCTACCCTTCCAGGTGCAGACAGGGCCAGGTGGACGGCATAGAGGGAAGTAGGCTCCGCCCACCTCCCCTCCCTCTAAACTTCCTACACCCTGCACATCTGTGAGCGTGTTCTAAGAAACGTGAACTCTGTGGATGCATGCCCGCGGTGTGTGGAGAGTGCCTCATACTGCTGACTTCCACTGAGCTGCCCCACAACCCAAACCCAGACACCTCACACTCCTGCTTCCATGAAAACCGACCTCCTGCTGCCTGAACTTGAACCACTGATTTCTTGGATAAAAACCCATTACACTGATGCCTACTCAAGTCCAGTCTTCAAGGTAGTTTTGGAAGCTGGCTTGTTGTCTGAAGCACCCTCTCTCCTTCCTCCTGTGGCACCTATAAATGTGAGCAGGATGACATCAAAAATTCCAAGTCATTGACAAACATTTTTGGTCAGAGTCAGAGAACAGAGCCCTGTGGCACACGCCTAGAGACTTTTCTTCGGGTCAACACTGACATGCTTAGCTTATTTCTGTATGGAGAACAGCAGTGCTCCTGGGTAAATCACAGTTGCATATAACACTTCTCTTTTTCAAAGTATGGGAGGAGCTCTCGATACAAGAGAATCATTAAGTTTTTTCACAAAACAAGAAATCCTCTTGTAGATTAAACAAATCATAAACTGACCTGTTTTGCACACCTAGAGTTTCATGAAATCCAGCTAATAAAGAGGCCTACATTTGCTCGGGGCTCACCACGTGCTGGACTCCTGGCTGGGCATTTCAGGCATAAAGGCACATCAGTGATATTGTCATTCCCATTTGGCAAGTAAGGGCACCTTGGGTCCCAGAGGTCACATGATTTGCCTACGGTCACAGATAGAAACCCAGATGCAAGGCCAGGTATGTTGAACTCCAACCATGCTGCCTCTCAGGTGTTCTTAAAGAAGGCTCTACTTGGTGATGTACTTTCTGGGGGCTGAGCCCAGAGCTCAATCCCAGGCTGCCAGTGGGCTCCCAAGATCCTCCCTGTAATTAGACCAGGAACACAGCTGGCCTTGGGAAACAGGTAGGAGACCAGGATTTTGGTGGAATTGGCCCCCAGTGCCAGGATCTCTTCCTCTAGTGAGCACAATTCCTGCCGGGGCCCCAGCCACTTTTTGGAACCTGGCAGCAGCTCAGGCCCACTTCTGTTCAGAGTCTACTCACAAAGCAGGCCCTGCCCCGAAGTTCAGGAGACAGGGATGTACCTATGTCCCACCCTAACTACCTATCAAATGATATCACAATAAGAATAGGGAGCTGCCTCCATGGGGTTGTGGCAAAGATCCCAAAACACCTGGCTCCCTCCCACCACTGAGCCTTTGCCAAATGCTGCTCCTTCTGACTGGAATACCCTTCTCTCTCCTTCCAAATCTGCTGAGCTGCCTCCTGTTCATGCTTCAGAGCATCCTGTTCCTTTCCAGGCGGTTCCTGATTTCAGGCAGATAGCTACAGGCCACCCTCGTTAATGCCGGTTGTCCCAGCCAGTCTGTAAGTATCTCCTCTCCAGGAATAGAATTGTTTTGATTCACTCAGGAACCTGCAGCACCTGACATGGAGCTTGGCACCCAGTGGGTCCTTTTCATTGCATGAATGAAAGAAGATCACTTGAGAAAATGGACATTGGCAGGCTTTTCACAAAGCCAGCACAGCTGATCCAGTGCAAGGGGCTTGCATGGTCACCATTGGGTAACAGGAGATGCTGCTCAGAGGAGGCTGGGGGGCAGGAGTTAGGGAGAAGCGGAGAGTGCAGGAGTAACCAAGGGATGAATCCTGTTCCTTCCAAAGATGTCCTGTGGCTAATCTGTCATCCTGACAGGTCCACACCCATTGCAGATGACCACATCTAATGAATTACCCAGGGGGCTGCGGGTGGAGGAGGGGCAGGAAGGGGGCATCACCTCCCTAGAACCAAGGAAACTTGGCCCTCAGCAGCTACTATATGTCATCAGCTGTATCATGAAAGTGATGGATTTGGGGCGGTGGCAAATGAAGCCTGGGCCACTCACTCACTTACTCGGGGGAGGGGCGGACAGAATGCCTGCAGTTCCTTGGGCCCTCATCTTCTGCTCCCCCCAGCCCAGAATGCTCACTGCTTCCTATCTCCCTTCTCACCTCTTACCCCCCTTCAAGGCCCTTCCCTCCTGACCACTCTACTAAAATGGAGCCTCTATGGTGAGAGTGGGCAAAGAGAATGTGCTTTGGAATTAGACATGTGAGTTCAAGCCCAGCTTCACCACCTGTACATAAGCTGCATGGTGCTGGGCAAGCAACATAACCAATCTGAGCCTCGGTCCTGTATTTGTAAAATGAACCTCACAGAGTCGCTATGAAAACTGAAAGGGGTCATGGATACAAAGCCTGTAGCATAGAGCCTGGCACACGGATTTTCTGGTACCTAATTCTGCGGGACCTGAGGACTATCTTTCCACACGAGGAAGTGTTGTTCTCTTTAACCCTAAACTGTGAGGTTTTTGAGGGTCACCTCTGCATAGTCCTTGGAGAGAGAGGGCAGTGTGGAAAAGCATGGGCCCAGGACTGAATTCTAGGTCTAGGTCTGTCACACACTGTCTCATGTGACCGTGGGCAAATATTCCTGTGCCCGCTGGAGCCTCTGTTTTCTCGTCTGTAAAATGCAGATAACAAGAGTGGATGGTAACAGTCCTGTGTTGTAGAGGGTCTGGTGTGAGGCTTAAGTGAAGGCTTATGCGTACAGAGTTTTTGCACAGTCCCTGGCAAAGAATTCAACACATGCTAGAGACCGTGGTCACCACCCTGGCTGGGTCCCGCAGAGTGCACAAGGGCACTGGCAATTCTTTGGGGAGTGAGGGAAGGCAGTCTTCCTAACAAGATGCTACAGACCTCTGTTTCTCCATTTGGAGTAAGACGGGAGCAGCCGGGCTGACACCTCCTCACCTAGGTAGTCACAGTCAGTAGCGAGGGGAAGCCAGTGCTAAGGACAGAGAGCTAGCGAGGTAGGGACAGCACCAGGTCCCAAGTCAGCTGAAGGAATAAGAGGCCATTCTCCACACCTGGGAGTTCTTCCTGATGATTCATGGACAACATTCTCAGGTCTAAGAACAACATTCTCACGTTGCAAGTCCGGTGAGCGATTTTACTGCCACTCCTCAAACGAGCTTCCCCCAGCTCATTAAAGCCGGCAGGCCAGCAGCTCAGAACTTGGTCAGCTTTGAAGCATCGCCCTCCCTGGGGGCGGCCCTGAGATAACCCAGCCTAACATTTTAATAAAAGCAAGATGATTCCTGGTCTCCAATTAAAGTCAGGCTGCCTGGCCTTCCAGCTTTCCCAGCTTCGAGAGCTCAACCTGGCCAAGAGAGGTAGGTTGGAGAAGCCAGAATGCATCTCATCACTCAGATATTCTGCTTCAGGGGCAGGGGGCCCCTCCCGGACTGAGAGGCTGCCCGGAGCCCAAGGGCAGGGCCACTGCTGCAGCCACTGGGCTATTCAATGCAAGTGTCTATCTTCATTTAAGGCAGAGGATGAAGTGTCTCTTCCTGTGACTCTGCCTGTTGGGTCTTGGGAGAACAAAGAGTGTTTCTGCCCTGCACTTCCTCGCCCGTCGCCAGCTCCCCACCAGCCCAAGTCACAGTTGGACCGTTGCTTGGGTGAGCCATGCATATGCCCGTGCATTAATTTACTTCCCAGGTGAAGGGTGCCGTCACAGCATCTGCCGCCGCATATGGAATACACACGCACTTTCTTTCCTCAGTGGTGCAGTCACCCGTTACAGCTCATGCTGTCTAGATAGTTCTTCCCCCTTTTGAAGTCTCCACCACATCTTTTGCCCACTGAGTGGGAAGTTCCATGCTGCCGGGTTCTTATTTTCTTAACACGGTGGAAATATTTGGCCTTTTCCATAATATTTAGCTCTCTTGATACAATACGTAGACAGTACTTTTTTTCTTATGTTGTGTTTTCAAGGAACTGTTTATTTAATGGCGATCTGTAGGATACCACACATGGCTATGGGCAGCCAGCCCTGTAGGTGGGGGTAGGGGGAGAGCAGAGGAACCATCTAGAATGATGTGCTCCCAACCCACTTCTGGGACACATACAGGCAACCAGTCTTCTCTAAAGGGCATAATTTATTATGTCTCTTTTAAGTTAAAGAGGCTCTCTGGGTTACTCTCCCAAGAACCCCCATCCCGAAAAGCAATAAGTGAGACTAAAATGAACACATGTGAGGGTAAGAAGGTAATGCCACTTTTAAAAGGAAGGATTGGGGGCGCCTGGGTGGCGCAGTCGGTTAAGCGTCCGACTTCAGCCAGGTCACGATCTCGCGGTCCGTGAGTTCGAGCCCCGCGTCAGGCTCTGGGCTGATGGCTCGGAGCCTGGAGCCTGTTTCCGATTCTGTGTCTCCCTCTCTCTCTGCCCCTCCCCCGTTCATGCTCTGTCTCTCTCTGTCCCAAAAATAAATAAAAAATGTTAAAAAAAAAAAAAAAAAAAAAAAAAAAAAAAAAAAAAAAAAATAAAAGGAAGGATTGTTTGTTTTTTAAAATAGGTCTGGTTCTAGCCTTTGAAGATGATGGATTAACATGTAATCCTGTGTCAGCCCCCCAACAAGTATTTACTGAGCACCTGCTAAGTGCAAAGCTCCGTGGAGGAAGGCAGGGGAGGGTGGAGAGGGGGAGACAGACCCCACCAAGAAGAAAGACAAGGAAGGCCCTCATTGCTGCCCTCCCAGAGCTCACAGTGGAATTGGAGACGTCAAGCAAACAGGTAACATGAATCTAACATAGGACCTCAAGCCACGTTTATGCCGTGCTGGAACGAGGCAAGGTGTAAGACTTCAGTAACAGTCCATCCCACAGCATAGGTGTCATGGAATAGTTATGATTCATTAGCAGTTGAACAGTTCAAGCCAAAATTTGGATAGTATTACATTGGCTGCTTTTTCCTATAATTATCCCCAGCAAACAAGCCCGACTTATTTCCGTTTGCCAACAAGGCTACAGGCCACAATTTAAACAGAGCTAAATCCCAAACCTGGCTTCTGTGATGGGCGTAACATCCGGGGAAGGTCTGCAGCCCCAGCCCCAACTGCAGATGCAGGTGAAGTAATGCCTTTCAAGGGCCATTCCTGGAGTAAAACACAAGAATGGCCAGTGAGGGTTTGAGGCGTGAGCAAAGGGGGGAAAACAAGATACGAGGGGCTTACTTCAGATTAAGTTGAAAAACAAAGGAGGTCTAGTTTTGAAAAGCTAGCTGAGTTCTTAAGATAATGAAGGAAGGTTTTAGGTTTCCAGTCCCATTAGTGAGAACTGGGTAGGGAATTATAAAAAGAACTTTCATTCCAGTCTAGGAAGCCAGGCCAGCAAGGAATAATACAAAGACATTAATATTCACTGTCTTCCAACTTAGGTTGGACTGGTCCTTGGAGAGAAGCGTCAACAGCCTCGAAGGTCCTCTCCGGAAGGGATAAAGGGAAATGACTAAGACTTCTGGATAATACCAAGTGTTGATGAGGGTGGTAGAAGGATGAGAACCCTGGTTCATTGCTGGTAGGTGTATAAACGGTATAGATGTTCTGGAAGCAATACGGTAGTATTTGCTTAAACTCAGTCTGTGTATGCCCACCCTGTGCTCTAGCAATCCCACTCCTGGGTACACACGCTGGGGAAGTGTCTGTCATTTGTAAGGGTTGCAGCAATGCCTGCACTGGGGAGTGTTGGAGGCAACCTCAGTGTCCATTAAGAGGGGAAGCAACTAAGTAACATGTGGTAGAGGCAAGCACGGAACACTAGGCAGCAGTCAGAAGCAATACAGCAGAGGCATACAACAATGTAAACAGATCTCATAATCATAGTATGGAGTAAAAAGGGAATTTATCAAATAAAATCAACGGCACAATACGCATGTAGATTACAAACCACAGACACAACCAACACAACCTATTTTCTAAGGATACACGGGTTTATATTAAACAGGCTGGATGGATGTATAAGGGGGGAAAAAGATAGGAGTGGGGATTAGGGATGAAGGAGAAAAACAAAAATAAAACAGGAGATGGGCTTTGCAATAGTGATAATATGTCACAAATTGAAAAATATGATGAAATTAACTTGCTACACCTGGAATCTGAAAAACTAGCATAGGATGTACTCTTTGGGGAGGGAAAGGACACAGACAGGGCAAAATCAGCAAACACTGATGGAGTGTTACACTCAAGGTCCACCACAGCCCTGGTCTTAAGGAGCTTGTCATCTAGTAAGTTGCCTGGGACTCAAGAAGAGGACCCTGTCTATCCTCTCCTCATCCCGCATGTCTGGGACGGTGCCTCACACATGCCTGCTCAATTAACCTTGCCAAGGAAACAAACACATACACCAATAATTATTACAAGGTAGGAGTGGAGGAAGCCTGTCTGCCTCGGATGGGTCTGGAAGGCCCTTTATAAGACACATCTGAGATGAGCCGTGAGGGGTTTTAACACATGAGGAACATGTCCCAGGCAGTAAAAACTGCCAGGGAAAAGGTGCAGAGAGAGACGCTGAGTGACCCAAAGGTGATTGCTCTGGTCCAGCTGTCTGTGGTGCCCTGCAGAAGCCCGTCTAGGCTGCCACGTGGCCTGGGATTGTTGTGATGGGGAGAGGGGTGCAAAGTGGAGATGACAACCTAATGGACCCATGAGACTGGGCGGAAGCAGGCGCTGGGCACTCACCCCCCAGCACTGGGCTCATCTTCAGAAGCTCTTGGAAAGCTTTGAAAAAGACATGAACGTTGGGTCCCACTCCCATGCCAAGCTCACTGAATATGGAATCAGCCTCCAGGCTTAGGGCAGGCGAGCCCTAAGGAGGGATTTCATCGCCAGCTTCCCAGCAGATGTGGAAACCACCCATCAACAGAACACACAATACAAATGAACATCAGGGGGAGGAGAAGTCAAAAGTCACTCCTGGGTTTTGACTCTAAGGACTCGAAAAAATGGTAGTGCTGTTAATTTAAATACCAGGGAGTCAGGGAGTAGAGGAAAGTGGGGAGGGAGGGAGGAACTGCCCTTAGTGAGAAGATGCTGGCTGGCTGGGGACAGAAGTTCCTGCTAGAGACACAAGTCTGCCCAGTGGTCAGAGATTAAGTGGAAAAGAAGGTCCAGAACCAGAGCTCAGAGAGAGGAAGTGGAAGCACAAAGATGGGTTATTGGACAGAGCTTGGGAAAACATCTTTGGGAAGTAGGAAAGGGTTGTCAAAGGAGGTAAGAGAGATGATGAGAAGTAGCGGAAAACCAGCACAGACAAGTGCCAGGGAGCCAAATTTCCCCTTGTAGCTGCAGTGGAATCTCATCCTTCTGGTGCTAACTTCACTCTCTGGGTCCATCCTCCTGACTACAAATCCCCTAGTGAGGCTGCAGGTTACAGAGGCTTAATCTTGGAGCATAACGGAGTAGGTCTTGAAAGCAGCCGCACAGCTAGCACCCCATCCTCCCCTGTTACACTGCAGGTGGACTGGTCTGGACGCCGGACACCGACACTGACTTGTCTTTTATTTCTCTTTTATGCCAGTTTGGTGGTTCTCATGCTGCACAGATTCTCGTACAAAGCGCCCTCGACACTGAACTGGATGGGCAATTTAAGAGATGTTCCAAGGTAATTTTGACCCTCCTTGCTGAGTTGAGAACCTGAGCCACACGTCAGACGAGGCTGCACCACACTGCCATCGCCTCCCAACTGGTCTTCCAGGTTTCTCCCGTCTCTGGAGTCTAATCGATCCGTTGCACCTCGTGTGGGGCTGCATCTTTAAACACACCCTGGGTCGTGTCAAGCAACACCTCCAGGGCCTCCACGTGCTTGCAGGGAAGTCTGAACTCGCAGCAGGACATTCCAGCCCTGTACCTCAGCCCAGCTTTACTCATACCCCAGTCTCTCCCCATGCCCCAAGTTCCCACACTGGGGCTCCTCTCTGCTCCCCATCAGCTGTCGCCTGCTCTATCGCTGCCTCCCCAGGGAGACCTTGTCTATCCCTCCTTCCTCCTTTAGTAACCCAAGGATTAAGAGCACAAGCCCGGAAGACAAGGGTGCCTGGCTCTGACTCCCAGCCCCACCAATCGCGGGCTCTAACACCCTGGCTAAGACTCTTTCTTCTTTGGTTTGATGGGGATGAGTTAATATCTACTTCACACAGTGGTTGTAGGGACTAAATGAGACAATTTTCAAAAAGCACTCAACAGTGCCAGGCACATAGTAAGCCATCCATTAAAACAGACAAACACACGCTCACGGGTGCATACACATGCACATTCACTCATGCACACATCTGCTTTTGTATCTCCACAGAGAATTCACATCATACTATTTAGCCACCCATGTGGGGGCCTCTCTCTTCCCTGTGGTTCTACAAGGACAAGGACTCAGTTTTGATGTTAATCCCCACTACCCCATCTAGTCCTTCCATCCCACTGAAGCCCTAATTTCCTAGCAGAGGCTAATTTGTCAAGCAATATGGAGCCACTGAGAGTTTTTTTTTTTTAATAATTTTTTTTAATGTTTATTTTTGACACACAGAGAGAGAGGCAGCATGAGCAGGGCAGGGGCAGAGAGAGGGGGAGACACAGAATCTGAAGCAGGCTCCAGGCTCTGAGCTATCAGCGCAGAGCCTGATGCGGGGCTCAAACCCATGAACCGTGAGATCACGATCTGAGCCTAAGTTGGACTGAGCCACCCAGCCGCCCCGCCACTGAGGGTTTTTAAACAAGAAAGTGACCCAACCAAAGCAATACCAAGAGATGTTAACTGTGGCACAGGTCTGCCAGGATGATTAGGAGTTGGGACTATAAGCCATTTGGGAGCTCCTAGGGTCCAGGGCTGAAGGCCTGGGCTGGAATGGTGGCTGAAGTAGTGTGAAGAAAGCCAGGCACAGCAGCAGTGAGGTCCACTCCAAAGGAAGCAACCAGAACCCTCTTGATGCTACAGTCTTCCTAATGTACAATAAACTCCACCAAGGCATTGAACAGGTAAGCTCCATGCCCAGTTGGGGCTCACTCAAAGGGTGAATTTGCATCTAATTACCACCTCTGCTATTTCAAGGGTCAATCAAATTCTGTGCTGTAATCAAACCTATGCTCAGATGCTCCTGCCTTTTTTGAAACCTTTCCAAATTCAGAATTAGGCCAGACTTCTGTACCAAAGAACCAAGACACGGGGTCCTGAGCTTTCTTTTTATATTTTTAATTTTTATTAACTTACTTTTTAAATTTTGAAATTGTATTATTGTGTTTTTACTTGGAAAATTTTTAGGGGGTGCCTGGGTGACTTAGTCGGCTAAGCGTCTGACTTCAGTTCAGGTCATATCATGGTTCATGAGTTTAAGACCCACGTCGGGCTCTGTGCTGACAGCTCAGGGCCTGGAGCCTTCCAATAGCATTTGCTCACTTCGTGTCTCTGTGTCACATTTTGGTAATTCTCACAATATTTTAAACTTTCCATTATTATTATTATTATTATTATTATTATTATTATTAAATTTGTTATGTGATATTATCTGTGATCAGTGATTATACTCGCTAAAAGCTTGGATGATGTTTAGCATTTTTTAGCAATATTTTTAAATTAAGGTATATACATTGGTTTTTTTTTTTAGACATAATGCTATTGCACACTTAATAGACTACAATATAATGTCAATGTAACTTTTACACGCACTGGAAAACCCAAACATTCATTTGACTCACTTTATTGAGATCTTTGCTTATTGCTGTGGTCTGGAACCAAACCTGCAATATCTCCGAGGTTCGCCTGTAAAAGTTATGTGAATGTGGTCTGTCTCTCTCTGAAAATATCTTATTGTACTGTACTCACCCTTCTTCTCATGACGATGTGAGATGAGAAAATGCCTACATGGTGAGATGAAGTGAGGTGAATGAGGTACTCATTGTGACGTGATGTTACAATACTTACTGACCTTCTGATCTTATGTCGGAAGGAGGATCATCTCCATCTCCTACAGTTAACTTCAAGTAACTGAATCCACAGCAAGAGAAACTCCAGGTAAGGAAAGACTCCTGCACACCATACTTCTTTATCTATCCTCTTCTCCTGTATTTGTGTTATTCCAAATTTCCAGTTGAAATTCACAGAATATTCCAGGTCTCTGGAATATCTCATCCCAGGCACATAGTAGGATCGTGTTTCCTCTCGACAACTTGAAGCTGGGTGTGACCAGATTCTTTGGCCAGTAAAATGTGTTGCTTGCAGATGTATTTTTTTTTAAACTGAAGTATATAATTCATATACCATTAAATTCACCATTTGAAAGTGTATAATTCGGTATTTTTAGTACATTCGCAGAGTTATGTGACTATCGCCACTACCTACTTGCCAAATACCTTCATCATCCCAAAAAGAAACTGCATAACCATTAGCAGTCACATCTCATTCCCCTTTACCCCCAAACTCTGAAAACTACTGATCTACTTTCTGTTTCTCTGGATTTGTCTATTCTGGGCATTTCATATTAGTGGAATCACACACTACGTGGTCCCTTGTGTCTGGCTTCTTTCGATTAGCATACTGTTTTCCAGGTTCATCCACGCTGAAGTACGAATTAGTGCTCCATTCCTTTTTATGGCTTAATAATGTTCCGTGGAGAGAAGTATTCAATTGCCACTGGGATGTCTGGGTGGCTCAGTTGGTTAAGCACCCACCTCTTGATTTCGGCTTGGGTCATGATCTCATTGCTCATGGGTTCAAGCCCTGCCTTGGGCTCTGCACTGATGATGCGGAGCCTGCTTGGGATTCTCTCTCCCTCTCTCTCTGCCCCTCCGCTGCATTTACTCTCTCGCTCTCAAAATAAAAATATACTTAAATAATAATAATGATAATAATAATAGCCACTGCCAGACACTGCTGCACTCCCTTTCCCTGCCCGAGGGACTGTGCAAACACTCTGAAGCCTTTGTCAGCCTCAGACCCGAATTGCCTACAATGAGCAGAGATCCCTATTCCTTCCAAAGGACAGGGAGTATAAGCAAGAAATAAAACTTCAGGGCTGTTTGTTCTGGTAGCGTAACCCATCCCGTCCTGACCGATATGCCAATTTTCACTCTTATAAATACACAGCAATAAAAATCCTCGTACATGTCTTTCTGTGTGCATTTGGGAGAGTTTCTTTAGACCCTGAGTCTAGGGTATCCACCTAGCAGTGGAACTACTAGGTCACAGGATATGCACACTTTCAACTTTATTAAATTACTAAACTTAGTAATTTAAATATTGCTAAATTCTTTTCCCAAATGGTTGAACCAAGTAACAATTCCACCAGCAGCATAACCGCGTTCCCACTTCCCCATAGTCTAACCAACACTTGGTATTGTTAAGACTTTTCATCCCGTACTTTCCAACGGGGAAGCACATAATCTCTTGAACAAAACCACTAACTACACTCAAGGGTACAGAATATACCAAATATTATGCTTAGAAAGTCTTTTATGTTGCATCTTTTGTTTTTAAATATTATTTTAGCCTGATACCCAACCACAGGTTGGAAAAAAATGCAAGATAATAACAATATTCTTGAATTGATTCCACAAACATCAGGAATCCACGAGGGCCTTCATTGTAAACATCACTTCTCATTGTAAGGATTTAGATACAGATGGAATAGGAGAATGGATTAAATGTGGACTGACCTACCTGACATAAACCCCAGATTCTCTTACCCATCAATGTCTCTTCAATAATTCATCCTCCAAAAATAGTAGCCGCAATTCCCAAAAAAATATATATGCATGTTTAGGGCAGCACTTTTTACAATAGCAAAAAAGAAAAAAAAAAGTTGGACACAACCGAAATGTTCATTAATGGGGATAGGTTTTAGAAATTATCATTTCTTGCTATCTGCATGGGAACTGCATTGAAGGTAAGATGATACATTTCCATATGGTTTAGGACAGTTTCAGGTGCGAATTAATTACTTGCAGCTCAACACCCCCTCACAGACTCACCAGTTGTGCAGTGGTCCAGCTCTAGCTAGAGGAGACAAACACAGTCTGGCTCCACATGCAGAGCCCTCCTCCAGAGCACTCTGGCAACTTCCCCGTCAGCTGTCCCCAAGAGAGAAGTCCCATGACCCTGCTTCTCGAGGGAAGAAGCTGACCAGGAACCCGGCAACTTTCACCAGAACTTGGTAAGGGGGCTGGGGAGTTAGTCAACATTAAAAACAAATAAAGATTCTTTTATCCTCTCTCCCCATCCCCTCCCGGAAAGAGAGTCTCTGGGGGACTCTGGGATCAGTAAAGGCTTTGCACAGTTTCCACCCTTCCCCCAAGTCACTGACAAGGCCAGAGGAAGTAACGGGAATAAACCACAAGCAAGTTCAACATTTTCCTACAAGACCCAGCCTCAGCCAGTTTCAAGGTGCTATGGCGGGGAGAAAATCCACATGCTACACAGGGTAGGGAGAGGAAATGCTCCAGTGGAAGCTGCACTCAGGACCATGGGCCAGCCCTGGCAAGGCCACTGTGAGGGTTTATGCCCAGGGCTCCTCAGCCACCACGGGGAATGAACCAAGCTCGCCCTACAAGCCATCCAAAGGGCTGACAGCAGATGAACCTTGAAACCATTATGCTAGTGAAAGATGCCCATCACCAAAGACCACACGGAACAGGCAAATCCACAAGGAGAGAAAATAAATTTGTGGTTTCTGAGGGCTGGGGACCAACTGGAGGAGGGGGGTTTGTAGGTGATGGCTAAAGAATTCTTGCTTTTGGCGGTAACGAAAATGTTCTGAAATTGACTGTGGTGGTGGTTGCACAGCCCTATGAATATGCTGAAAGTCACTAAATTATACGCTTTAAATGGGTCAGTTGTGGGGCGCCTGGGTGGCTCAGTCAGTTAAGCGTCCGACTTCAGCTCAGGTCACGATCTCGCGGTCCGTGAGTTCGAGCCCCGCGTCGGGCTCTGGGCTGATGGCTCGGAGCCTGGAGCCTGCTTCCGATTCTGTGTCTCCCTCTCTCTCTGCCCCTCCCCCATTCATGCTCTGTCTCTCTCTGTCTCAAAAATAAATAAACGTTAAAAAATTAAAAAAAAAAAATGGGTCAGTTGTATGGTATGAGAATTTTATCTCAATAAAGCTGTTCCCAAAAGGGAGGGGGGCTAACAGCACCAATGTGGGCTGTCTGCCACCATCACCCAGGGAGCTCAGCCAGGACGCCAAGCTCCCACTGTTGCCTGTGATGTTGCCATTAATACCGCTTCTATAACTGCCACCAACTCTAGGAATGTGTGCTACTTTTATTATCCTCATTTTACAGATGAGGCAACTGAGGCCTGGGAGATTAAATAATTTCCCCAAAGTCACATGGCTTGTAGGGGCTCTGACTCACCTGTAACTACTGTAGTATTCCACATCCTAATCCAAGTCAGCAGAGAGCCAAACACATCCACAAGGGTTAACACCGTATTAGATAACACCTCATACCAACAGCGTTGGGGCTGGGAAGTTATCAGATAATGGCTTTTGAAAATTTGTGCTGCTCAGGCTGCCTTGCATGAGTCCACCTGCTTCCCGGGGTCCACCCTGGCTGATGTTGGGGATATGTGGGTGGGGCAGAGGTGGCCCTTTAAGGTTCTCTGCTGCCGGGAACTATCTGCTTCCCAAGAGCTGATTGGAGTCATGCAGCTGGCTGGGTACAAGGGGGCCCTCTCTCACGCACTCAGGGACCAAAGAATATTGAGCCCTGTGAGTAAATCCCAAATGCCCCCCACACAGACTCACATCTGGGACTTCAGATTCCGTGGGATTTCCCACTGTACTGACGTGAGCTCTCGTGGATGAGAACGGCCAGGCAATCCCAGTGGCCCCACTGCCTCTGTCTGCCAAGAACTCGCACTGACGAAATCTCGATCTTCTATTCCTTCCAGGAATCCAGCCCCTGCCCATCCCTATTAGAGGGTAAATCACGTAACAGATAACACTGACAGGTTTGCAATGCCCCATATGTCCACACATCTGGATGTGTAACCTCCTTACTGCAAACAGGATGGAGACTGGCTCTTGAGGGATTAAATGTAGGTGTAAATTTCCTTATCTGAGTACACTTTCCACAGCACCCCGTCTCTGAGGCCCAGGGGAGTGACCTCAGGGACTTCTCTCGCTTCCTCCCTCCTTCCCTGTTTTTTTGCAGGACCTCCTCCATCTCCACCCTGCTGCGGCCACAACAACTTGTTCCCAGAGCTGGGTCCCCCGGCAAGCCTCCACCAGCCATGCAGCCCCGCGGCCAGCCTTCCTGCCCCCCATGCTTCTTCCTCACGGCCTCCACGGAAGCTGGAAGGGAGGTTTCCAGAGCAAGTTACCCAGAGGGATAGGAAGGTCTCTCCTGCACAGCCAGAGCCACAGCAGAATCCCAGTTCCCAGGTCACCCTTCTCAGGTCAAAGAGGCAGGAGAAGGTGGGAGTTAAGAAGCTGGTCAGACCCCAGCTCTGCCACTAACCTGTATCACCTTTGAGTAAGTGACTTACCCTGATTCCCCGTCTCCTCAACTATAAAATGGGAGTAACCCGATCCTTCTTTTGTGAGAAGGAGGGGAGATCTGTGGGAACCTGTCTGACAGAAGAGGCACTGGAGAAAGGATGAAAGGTAGCTACTGGAAGGTATATGTGATGATCTATGGGACGATTTTATGCCATCTAAGTATTCTTGGATCCCCTAACCTGACCATAAGGACCTCTCAAGGATAAAAGATGGCCCAGGAATATGCCCGATGAACAATGATCCAACAGCCTGTACAACGCACAAAACATACCATGCCCACACTCGTAAACACACACACACATACACCTATATACACAAACATCTGCCAACACACACACACACACACACACACACACACACACACACACTACACATCTCCAAATACAGGCACTCCACACTCAAACACACACACATGCGCACACACACACTCCTTATCTCCCTTTATTCTTCTGAACCAGTCTTGCCAAAATTTTGAATATTGTCACAAGAGGTTTTAATGTTCATAATGTCCAAATCCCTGCCAAGTAGCCAGATTACAACAGATCCAACCAGCCAGATACAAACAGGAATTTGACAACAAACCCGAGTGTCCTGCTCACACGTGTCCCGTGGCACCTGACACAAAGGCCCCCAACCTTGTTTCCTCAGACGCTTACACTGCCCCTCCCAGCCTCACCTTTATGGATAAAGATATTTGATTTCTATTTATCCCTAAGTCCCTTATTTGTTTCTTTCTTTCCTGGGGCAAGTCCATATAAGGTCAGATTCCCACGTTTCCAAGGCCAAGCTTCTCTCCCCGGTGTTTGCACTGAGCTCCCTCTCTGATGAAGCTGTTGTACTGGTAAGTATTCTTCAGCCCTGTCCACTCTGACTCACTCCAGAAACTGCCCTTTTTAAAAAAAATTTTTTAATGTTTATTTATTTTTGAGAAAGAGAAACAGAGTGCGAGTGGGGGAGGGGCAGAGAGAGAGGGAGACACACAGAAACCGAAGCAGGCTCCAGGCTCTGAGCTGGCAGCACAGAGCCTGACGCGGGGCTTAAACCCACAAACCGTAAGATCATGACCTGAGCTGAAGTAGAAGGCTTAACTGACTGAGCCACCCAGGCGCCCCAAAACTGCCCTCTTATTAGCTAAAAAGACCTGCATCAAACAAGGACCTTTTCTGACTCCTCTATAAAAGAGGCCCAGAAATCTCCAGAAACACAGCATGGCTTGGGGGACTGAGTCACAGACAGAGGTGTCCAGTCCTAGCTCCACCACGTGCTATAGCAGAAGTTTGCTATCCTAGTTTCGGTTCAAAGCAGACTCTAAGACAAGGCCATGAGTGCAGCCTGCCTGTTAGGGAGAGGTTTCCAGAAGCCCCAGGTGAGGAGGAACAGAAAGCGAGACCAGGAAAGGACAAAGGCCAATAAAGGTTGTGCTAATGAGTAGGTTACTGCTGTGGGCGTCTGAGGCTTCGTACTGCTGGGGATCTCCTGATGTTCTGGCTGGAACTCACCTCAGAATCCTCCCAGGGAAGGGCAGGCAGTGGAGACATCAACTCCTGCCCCCACAGCTTAGGGCAACCCCCTGGGATGATAACTCGCCCCCACGCCTTCCCCTGCCCTTCCTCAAGTGTACCTGCTGGGGTCAAGCAAGCTTCCGTGGTACCGCAGACTGGAGAAAGCCCTCATACAAAGAGGTGAGGTGGGGAACTGTCAGGGTCCTCGAAACTACAGGAGTCAGCGGCAGGTGAACTCAGGTGAGCCCGGGGGTACAGGGTGGGGTGCCCACAGAAGCCATGTGCCTTTCTGAGCCTTTCCTCATCTGTGGAACAGGCAGGAGACCCATACTGCTTCCTCGAGGGTCCCTCAGCAGCAGAGATTAAGGTTGTGAGCTCAGCAACCTGGTACCAGCAGAAAGTACTCTGCAAGGGCAGCCGTGCGGCCATAAACACCCAGAGCTGCTCATCACGGAGGAGATGCAGCGAAGAGTGCAATATAAGGTTCCCAGCCAGAAAACTCAGCCTGGACTGACCATCCTCCCGGTCCCCTTGCTAAGCCTTGAGACAGTACAAGCGGCCACCATGGGGAGTGACCACTGGATACCTAATGCTGTGTCGGGTTCTCATTAGTGACCCTACAGGGAGGGCATGGACACCGTTGGCTGAGGAAACTGAGCTGAGGGGTGGAGCTACTCATTCACAGACACTCAGCTAGGAAACGTGGGAGTCGGCATTCAATCACCTGCTGATGTGAATCTTCACACTCCCTTTTCTCTAGAACACACCACAAGCTCCAGCCAAGATGCCTCTGTCACAAACACCATGAGCCTCTCACAGGTTCTAAATATATATCCAGCAGGTCCCAGAGGTTCTGGGTTGATGGGACACAGACTCCACCTGCTGTGCCCTCTCAGATGACAAGAGTGACACTCGGGGTAGCACTAACTCTCTCCAGGGCATGGTTCTAAGTGCTTTCATCATCATGATCTCATGGAATCCTCCCAGCAATGAGGAAGGCACTGTTACTATCCCCATATCACAGAACAGGAAACTGAAGCAGAGGAGTTAAGTGACTTGCCCAAGGCAGAGCTTGGCAGAGCTAAAATAAATGGCAGAGCTAAAATTTGAACTCAGGCGATCTGGTTCTGAAGCTCTTGCTCTCAATGACTTTCTACTTTCCTCTACTTTCCTTTCCTCCTACCCATTCTCTTCACTGTCTATTAGAAGGTGACATCCCCAGACGTTGGCAATGAAACTGCAGCTGACCTCTCTCCTTAGACAAGAATTGACAAAGGCAGCATGGAGAAGACGGGACCCCACGCCCAGGCAGGGCACCTCTCTTAAAGGATCAGGCTCCTGGGGAGACAGTGCAAATGCTCCATCCTGGGTGGGGGTCTCTTTACTGGGGGGTTGGTGTCTCCACTATGACGCCTGGCACTGTAGCCCAGCACAACTGGGATCGAGTGCTTTTGTTTTTTCTTTTGCAGAATGATGACTTTGTGGTCTAGATTCTCTAATGGGGGTTCCCAGCATAATCTTTCCAAAAGGAAGGACAAATTCAAGAGAAAGCCAAAGATAACAAGAGTTTCCCAGAGTATGGAGCCAGGGGGAAGCCAAAGCAAGCTGGCCCATGGGGAGGTTGCAGAGATCATATGGAAGAACATCTTGGGGCTTGCACATGAGCAGAGATAACTAGTCAACCCCAGAGAGGGATCTGCCCACAGCTGAAGGCAGTCCTTGGCCACAGACATGATCTTTCCATTTCTTACATTACATCAGCAGAACCACTGCCAAATAGAATAGAAATCCCAGCTCTCTGTTTTCATGCCTCCATCCTGCTTTATAACCAGTTCTACCACCACTCCCAGCCCCTCAAGTGTAAGTTCTGAATGCGGGCTAGAAAAAAAGCCAAGCAAATTAGCACAGCCACATAGAAGTCAGGTTAGGAGGAGAGTCATTCTGTCAGCTCTTGGATATGTACACGTGAATGATTCTTTTAGGAGATGTCCTGCTTTATCTGCCAATGGGAGCACACGCTATTCCATTCATCAAGCTCTTCCTCTGTGCCTGGCACCCTTTTGAAGGCTTTATATGTATTAACCTACTTAATCCTCACTACCAGCCTGAGAGATGCTTTTATTACCCACGCTGTACAGATGAGAAAACTGAGGCGTGGAGAGCTTCAGCACCTCCCCCAAAGTCACAGAGCTCTTGACTGGCAAAGGTGGGATTCAAACGTGGCAGACTGGCTTCAGTGACTTCACTCTAGCTGCCTGTGTAGCACTGGTCATAATCCTCTACTGTGACAGACATACTATTACCTGATTTACAGAGAAGGAAATAGAGGCTCAGAGTTATCCAAGGTCACCAGCTGAGTGGCCGAGCCAGGAGCTGAACTGATGTCAGACTCAAGCTTGAGTCTATGGCCACCATGAGGACCTACCTCACTGCAGGGCAGGAGGGGACAGTGCCAGTGGGTGGCCAAGAGGCCAGTGCTGGGCAAGAGGCCACACCAGCTGGCTAGCAAGGCAGGCTCTGTAGGGCAAAGCCAATGGTCCCCCAATGTCCCGTGCCATTATACCCAGAAGGGGCAGGGCCAAGAGAGAGCCAGCCACTGTTGACAGACTGGTAGCTGACAGAGGTGATGTAGCCAACAGCTGCTGTTTATTTTGAGGCCCAGAAGGAGGGAGCAGACTGGTTAGGACCCACCTCCTTCCAACAATAAACTCAACGGGGCAGGGTGGGGAGGTGCCCCTCCTCCTAGCTAAAGTACCAGCCCAGCCACCTGCTGGGCTTTGCAGAGAGCAGAATGGTCTAGGTGTCAGAAACATCTTGCCAGACACTCTAATCTGGCCTCCACCAACACACAGTGTTCCCCACCCCCCATGTGCTGGACTTGTAAATGGCCCAGGAAGATAACCACACCCCCTGCAAACCCACTCCCTGCAGTGTCAGGTTCCAGGGACAAATGGTTTTTCCTGTCTTGGGAACAAAGAGGGGCCACTCCTGCTGGCCACCCCCGACTTTGCTTCCCTGACTCTGACACTTGTTAACTCCATTCTTACACCTAATGACAAAGTCCTCCATATAAGGTCTTCTACAAATGGCCAACCAGGGCTGGCTGTGGCAAGGCTGGCTGGCAGGATTCCCTGAAAGGCCAGGAAGTAAGGTTTCCCAAAGGACTCTGGGGCCCTGCTCTGCTTCTCCCTAGCCTATGATCTTTGGTCTCCATTTTCTTATCAATAGTGTAAGAAATATAATAGTGCTCTTCTCCTCGGATTGCTATAAGGATTAAATGAGTAAAATGCCTAGAAGATAGGCTGGCACACAATCAGTGCCACCATTATCGTCATCATTATCATCGTCACCACTGTCATCGTCATCATCATCAACCCCATTTAGCCTGTGAACTGTGAACACTGGAAGACAGTTTTCCTGGACATGACACATAGAGTTTAGCTTCCCAGGCTAGCCCACATGTAGGTGAACCGGAGACATCTTCCATCGACTTCATGGATGAGAAAGGTTTTGGTGGACTAGCCTGAGAATTTTGACACCATTTACAAAATTACATCAATAGGAATATATACTTTGAACTTCAAAAAAGCCATTTCTATAATTGTAAGCTAAAAGCTATGGTTCTTTAAAAAAAAAAAAAAAAAGGAGTGGGGTAGGAGGAAGGGACTTTAACAGAATGAAGTGTTTGTCCATGTATTTATCCCACTGATCAAAGACCTGCTGTGACCCAGACCTTCTGCTAGCGTGGGGAAGAGGTGTTAAAGAGGAAAGGACTGTGCTGCTTGCTGTCTTAGCAGGAGCCCCCACCCCCTGGCTTCCAGCTGAAGGAACTGCTTTCAGCTCGGTGCCTTGTGCACAGTAGGTACAAAACTAATGTTCAGTCAGTGAAACGCCCTAACAAGTGCGCTGCCTTTGGGGTGTTGGAGCTCCTATCCATGACACTGCTGCGCTTCCCCAGAGAGTCTTTCTTAGAAGGTCAGGGTCCAACTCAAACACAGTCCCCAGAGCAACCTCTCTGCAGTTTGGGGGCCAGTTTCAGTCTTCAACAAGCCCTGAGCAAGCACCATGCTCATTTCCAAGAGGGATGCAAGGCCCTCCTTGGCCCCTTTACCTGTCTGACCTCCCTGCCCACTGCTCTCCCCCTCACCTCTTCCATGTGGCCTGCCCAGCCTTTTCTCTGGAAAGGCCAAGTAGAGTCCCACCTCAGGGCCTTAGCACTGGCTATTGCCTCACCCTCAACAACTCTCCCCCAAGTATCTGTACACCTTACTGCCTCACCTCCCACAGACCTTACTCAAAAGTCACTGTGCAGCGGGCATGTCCCCAGCCACCCTCTATGAAATAACAAAACTACCACCACCATCTCTGGTCCCCCTCCCCCCACCCCAGGTTTCTGTACCACATTTATTCCCCATCTAACACACTGTGTATTTTACCTAAAATAGGTTTGTTCATTGTCTTCCTTCCCCTGTCAGAATGTCAACTCAAAAAGGGCAGCGATTTTTATCTGCCCTCCTGTGTTCCCAGCGGTAGGGACACAATCAACGCTGAAATGTTGACGAATGGCTAATTGAATGACCGAGTCGGTAGCACATCGAGGTCCATCCCCGGAGGAGCTTCTCCATCAATCAGGCACACCAGACCTGGGCCTGCCAAAAGCTGACCAACCAAGGCCATTCTTGGTAAGTGCCATACAAGTGGTAAAAACGATAAACATCATAAAAATTTATAGGCAGGAAATGTTACAACAGGTGGCATCAGGGAAGCTTCTGGGAGGTGGCAGAAACGGAGTAAAACCATGAAGGAAGACCATGATAATAATGGTAACAATAACTGCCATTTACTGAACAGCTACCTTATGTCAGGCACAGTAGAGAGTAACAATCATATGGGCTAGGTAGCATTGTCATTCCCATTTTACAGATTAGAAAACTGAGGTCTACAGACATGAAGAAACTTGACGAAGTGAGAAAAGCTAGTAAGAGGCTTCCGAGCTGGAGCTCATGTGGCCAAGGCCATCGGTGCCCTTGCCCCCACCCTCTTGTTCTCAAATTCCAACTACTGGCCTCTGAGGCCTTCTCAGGGCTGCCAGAGCCCCATCTAGCCTGAGTAAGCAGCAGGTGGCAAGTGTCCAGAATTAAATGTCCCCCTACTCCAAAACACAGTGCTGTGGCCACAAAGCCACCATCCGCAAAGACAGGATGCAGAGCCCCCATCATCTCGAGCATCTGAAAGGCCAGGCCTTCAAAAGTGGCTCTGGACAAGAGCTCAAGGGGAATAAAAATTTAAATCCCAAAATAGAAGCCAGACCCTGCCAGGGGTTCAAACTCAGTAGTGAGAGGTTTGTTATCTTATCCCAACCATATCATGTGTTGATGGAGGGGCTCAGTGGGAGGTCAGAGTGGGCAGAGGACCCAAGGGTTTCATCCTGACCCTTTAAGTTTCATCCCAAGTGATACACTCCCTAGACCCCCAGCCTCAAAATCCTCAGGAGACAAAGCCATGTACAAAGCCATAGGTCCTCAGCCTCCCAAGGGAACCCACACTGTGCACACTCCCTCTGGGTCTGCTCCCCTTCTTAAGCCTCAGGGCCAGGCTGCAGCGTTCCGTACCCCAGCAGAGCTCAAATCATGGCCATGACCTTTATGGATGCACATGGCAGAGGGCGAAATACAGACACAGAGAAGGCAGGGAAAGACCAAATGCACCTAGTTTTGGCATGTATGGATGCTTCCAGCTGCGGGCTGGAATAAAATGAGAACTCCTAATTAGACACCCAACCACTGGGGGCAATCCATCCAATCTCCAGGGAGCACACTGGCACCATCATAGGCTTTGTTGCTGGAGAGACCTGGGTTCAAACCCCACGTGTGCCATTTGCTGCCATGCGATAGAGGGCAAGGTGGGGCATCTCTCCGAGCCTTGGTTTCCTCGTCTACAAAACAGGGTCAGTGCTCAGGGTTTGTGGGGATTAAAGGACACAGTGGATGGAGGGGAAGCCCCAGCCCAGTGCCTGTACCTAGAAGGGGCTCCACTCACACTTACTCAACTCCCCTACTTCCCCTGCCTGGGAGCTGCTACATCCAGAAATCATGGAGAAATGAGGCTGCCCTTCTCCAGCTGCCCATGAGCGATGACGAAAGTAAATAATTAATCCTGGCTTGAACCAAAGTTCGGACATTGTCCTATTATAGACCTGAACTCTGAGAGAAGGACCAGTTTGCCAACCCACCAGGGCTCAGAGCAGCAGAAACCTCTGGGTAGTCGCCTCCGGAAGCCCTGCCCCCACTGACAAGTGACTGTGTGTCCCTTCCAGGTGCCAGGCACCTAGCTGAGAGCTCGATGAATCAATTCCAGCCCAGGGGCCGAATTCAGGGGAGAGTTTCACTCTGTCAGAGCCCTGCTGCCAGCACCATGCCAGGCCAGCTAGGCTGCCTCCGATGTTGTTACAAAGAGAAATTCTCCCACACAGGCGAGTCCCTTAAAATAGCCCTTTGGGTCTGGGCCATCAGGAAACAGAACAAAGCTGGGTCAGAACGGGGCCTACCGTGAAAGACTTTGCAAAGCAGCCACTTCAAGCAGGGACAATCCCTTCACACTCAGAACCCTTAGGTGGGCAAAAGCGGCAAGGCAGGCTTTCTCAACAAAGAACCCTTCCACAGGAGGACAGCATGCTCGGTGGGCAGAAGGCCCCGCTACCCATGGGGCCAGCCCTGGAGAGGGACCAAGTGTGTAAAGCACGGTGACAGTGTGAAACAGGCACAGGCTGGGGGCAAGGGGTCAAACACGCCTGGCTTTGTGCAAGGCTAATAATGATGCAACCTATGCTTTCTGCACGGTAGTTTCCACAGGAGTAATATGGGGTTAAAAATGCATGCCTTCGGGGCTGGGTGGGGACCAGAGATTATAAACAAAAGGCCTGGCAGTGCCTGGCATAAACCAGGAATTCAATGCATGGTAGTTGGATGATGATGACGTCTACGTAATACAGGCCAAGGTCTCCTTTATTACCAAGAGAAAATATTCCCAGAATAAAGGGAAACAGCAAGGGCTCTCTGCCCGGGACCACTAGCGACAGGCCAAAGAACAGACTGGCCCACACCCACTCAATCCCTTACCCCACCCGGTAGACCCTGCTAGCTCGTGATTCCCTACTCCTCACTCCCCAAAGTTAGCAGTGATCCATTTCCACCAGGCTCCAGGGATCCCAGAGACAGACTGGGGGCCCCTGCATAATTTATGCTGCACTGACACACACAGAGGAAGGGACTCTGTCCCCATCCCACATGTCCCTCCACCCTGGCTTGGGGAGGGTGGCTTCCTCACCCGGCCAAAGGGAAATGACAGCAAACGGCCAGAGAAAGAGCCAAGCGGAGGGGCAGGACGGCCAGCTGTTTCCCCTTTGCTAACTCAGCGCCTGACGTCACTTCCTCCCCTCAGGTAATAGCAGAGAGATGTGACTGGAAATGGCTCTGTCTCTTCCCATTCACAAAAATGACAGGCATGGAAAGAAGCAAAGTGTGGTTCCCAGAGGCACTTTTCTAGAAGATGTCTTCAATGAGGGCCTAAGGTGATCCTCAGTCCACCCTGGCTACGAGGCTTCTCAGGGGACAGAGCAGGGCCAGGAAACCTTGTATGAAAAATTCCCTGGAGGTCAGGAACAGCTCCCCTTTGTAAAACATCCCTAGCCCCACACACATGAGAAGCTCGATTGAGGGACTCAGGAACCCTTCACAGAGTCTCTGGGCTCAGCACTTCCCCAAGCAGCTTTCACACCCACCCTCCCCTCTGCAAGGCAGGCCAGCAAGGAAGCAATCACCCCATTTACTAGAACGGCAATTGGAGATCTAGAAGGGGACGGTGACCTGTGGAAGGTCTCACATGTGGAGAAGCCAAGCAGCCAGGCCTCAGGTGGAATCTCCTCAGGGCCTGGTCTCCCCAGGTGGAACGTGTGACTGAGGGGCTGTGAGGCTGTGGGGACAGGGCAGATCTGGAGCCAGCAGGCTCCTCTCCATATATAGCCTATTAGCCGCATGGTGTTTGGCAAGTTATTTAAGCTCTCTGGGCCTCAGTGTCCTCACCTGCACGATGTGGAGGCCAGAGGTAACTACACGCTTTGGGGGGCTGTTTGGAGAGTTTCCGTGTAAAACTCGTAGCACGTAGAAAGCACTCAGAAATGTTAGCTGTTATTGTTATTATTCCATTTTCCCTAAAGAATCAGGCTTACTGGAATATCTGACAGTGTGGCAGGGGTTTAAATAAATGAAGAGGTAATCTGAAGCATTGTATTTAAAACTAAACCAGTTCAGAGACATGTTGAAGCAGAAGGCAACATTAGTGTGAATGTTTGGGGTGACAACCTAGGCTCCCAGCAAGCTGTTTAAAGCTAGCCCCCAGGCCCTATAGAGATAGGGGTTTCCTGGGGTGCTGGCTGGCTCAGTTGATACAGCAAGAGACTCTTGATCTCGGGATTTTGAGTTCGAGCCCCACATTAGGGGTAGAGTTTACTTAAAAAAGAATAAGTAAAAATATGGGGCACCTGGGTGGCTCAGTCGATTAAGCGTCCCACTTCGGCTCAGGTCATGATCTCACTGCTCATGGGTTCGAGCCCTATGTTGGGCTCTGTGCTGACAGCTCAGAGCCTGGAGCCAGCTTTCAATTCTGTGTCTCCCTCTCTCTCTCTCTGCCCCCCTCCCCCACATGCACACCTCCACATGGGTGCACACACTCTCTCTCTCAAACATAAAAAAATCCTTACAAAAAAAATAAGTAAAAAAGAAAAAAAGCTAAATATTATTTTTTGATTTTCTTAATGTTTATTTACTTTTGAGAGAGAGAGAGAGAGAGACAGAGAGAGAGAACGAGAATGCAAGCAGGGGAGGGGCAGAGAGAGAGGGGGATACAGAATCCCAAGCAGGCTCCACGCTCTGAGCTGTCAGCACAGAGGCCGACGCAGGGCTTGAATTCATGAGCTGTGAGATCATGACCTGAGCCAAAGTCGGCCGCCCAACCGACTGAGCCACCCAAGAGCCCCAATATTATTTTAAAAACCAAAAGGATAGGAGTTTCCTTTCTCTTGCTACTGGGGTACTGGGGAGTGTGGATGGAAATCACCCCACCAAGCACACTGCTGCGGCACCAGGCCCAGCCCGCCGGGGCCCTCCACCGATGAGGCCCGAAGCAGCCCCTGCCTCACTCCCAGCTGCATCCTCTCTCCTCCACCTCCTACCCCACCCAAGACCTCTGGGGTGCAATCAACTTTTATGAGGCAGCCTGACCCCTCCGAGTAAGAGCTATAAACAGAGGGGGCTGGGCTCTGGCCCGTCAACTAAAGAACCAATGCAGAACCAGAAAAAGGGCTCCGGTTCTCACCTCGGTCCCAGCCGTGGCTGCCAGAACAACCCAGCTCTGGGGCCCACCCGAAGGACCCCACAGTGACAGTCGGCTCCAGTCCTAAGAAGCAGAGGAATGATTCTCCCAAGGAATACTGTGAGGAGGTGTCTACACAACAAACTGAGTTCCCTCAATTGGCATTTGAGGCTCTCAGAAGCTACCCCCGACCTTTCTCCTTATCCTCCTCCCCCACATGGGTTTTGCCCTTGTTTTCCTGGCAGATTCCACCTCCAGGACCTTTGCCTTTCCCTTCCTTGGAATGCCCTTCCCCGCTTTTCCCACCTAAACCCTACTCCTTCCCATCCAAATCCTAATTACTCCTCAAAGCCCAGGATGAGCCTGCCTGTCCCAGCCCGGCTTCCCTGAAAACTCCAGTACACAGAGAGCACTCCCCACTCCTGAAAAGCTTTAGGATTTCCTCGTTATTAAAGCTATGACCTATGTTGTGCTTAACACGTGCCGGGGACTGTTCGAAGCTCTTCACATTTATGAACCCATTGAATCTTCACCACCACCCAACGAGCTAGGTCCTATTTCCCCCACATTTTATGTTTTTTTACAGATGAGGAAACAGGTTCAGAGAAAGAAGTAGCTTGCACTGGGTCCCATGGTAGCCAGTGGTGGAGACAGGCTTCCAGCCTGGGGCCTGCAGAGCCCAGGTGCTCTCCCACAACGCAGCCTTCCAGATGCACATGACCTGAACCCCTTGGTTATTTTCATAGCCCTCCCTCACCCAGCTCTGAAGGGGAAGACAGCGACAACCTCACAGACTTCAGTGTCAGAGACCAGGGTAGAATCCCAGCCTTGCCACTCAATTACTCTGAGAGTCACAAAAACACCGCGAGCCTCAAATTCTACATCTGCAAAGTCGGGATAAGAAACACCTCCCTACCTCATATGGTTGTCACATAGTTCAAACAAAAGGCCCTCTAAAAAGTACCTTCTACACTGCCTGGCACATAGTCAGTACTCACCTTCTGAGTCTTCCCCTTCTCTCCTCACTGTGCATCTTGACACCCTCACTGGACTCAGCTCAGCACTTGTTGCCAAAGTGGTGCCTTGTCTAGAGGTTACTCGCGGGCACGAAAGGGGCCTTCCTGTGGTTTGCCCTCAGGCCCTCCTGTGCACACGTCCAGACCCCTGACCTCTCCGTTCACCTGCTTTCCTGTGGCTGACTCCACTCCAGGCGGCGGCAGCCTGGCCCAGGCGAGAAGTCACATGCAGCTCTGGGAATCACCTCTTGAAATGCTGATAGCCCTACTGGACGCTTCCATTATTTTTGGCAATTGTCATGGCAGAGAACAGCCCTGGCCCTGGCTCAGAACCTGTTTCCAGAGCCAGAGCTCCACCTCATTTCCCACACACACCCCTTGTCCTTCCTGTTCCCTGGATCCCTGTCCTAATCCATTATGATTTTTCCTGGATTCTCAGAACTCAAGAGGAGTAAGTGTAACTACCATATGTATAACTCTATTATTTGTTTGATTTTGTTTAATTAAGAGGCAAAAGGGAACAGGGTTGCCTGTTAGACTTTTTCTGGCCAAGAACTAGTCTGGTCAGTGACTCAGGCTGAGGAAATTAGAAGGCAATTTCCAGGGGACTGCCATGCAATCCCAAAGTCCTAGGTCCTAACACTCCTCTAATTCATGGCCTCCACTGGCCATCAACTCATGCTGGCCCTGGAATATCTCTTTGGAAAATGCAGCAGCTGGCACTTATGTTTCTGGAGCTGGAATAAGTCTCCTCTAACATCAAATAGGTTTATTTTTCCCTTCCCTTCACTTCCCCTCTGCCTGCCACCACACACGGTGATTCCAATCCTGATCTGTCCTTACCCCCTCCAAACCCGCACTCAGGTCCCAAAAGGGCCATGATAAATGGCTGGTTGTGCTCCATGTTCCAAAGGCCAGTAGGATGTGGTTGGTTGTTCCATGAGCAGGAAGCTTTGTCAGACCCGTGAATCACCCCTGGATCACTCACTCGCCTCCTTGGAAAAGGAGAAAAAACTGTTCTTGTGTGTATGTGTATGTGTTTGTGTAAGAGGGAAAGACAGAGACAAAAAGAGAAAAAGAAAGCAGGCAAGAGTAACCCATGTGTAGTACTGACCTTGGGGCTAGGGTCCTGTTTGACCTTGCCCTTACTGGATGACCTCTCTACTCCTCTTCCTTAACCCATGTCCCTTCCCTTCCCCTTCCCAACTTATAGCAGCCATTACTAGATCTGCTCCAGGAAGCCCTCCAGGTCTGAACAGCTGCTCCTTGTTTATCTGTTTCTGTTGTGTGTTGGGTGTTTTCCATGGGGCATGTAGCCCAGTTTCCCATCACACTATGAGCAGCTGGTCTTTCCATTTTTGCCTCAGCCTTTCCTTTTCTCTCAGCTTCACCTACCAGGTCTTACATGTACTCTAGTGTTTTGGTGATCAGCAAACGTAAGGAACACCAGATGGAAACCAGAATATGTTGAATGAGCATGGTAGGGACCAGGTACTAAGTAGAATGCTTTACCCAGAATTATCTCAAATCCATTCTCCAAAAGTCCTGTGAGGTTACAAGCGAGGAAACTGAAGCCCAGAGTGGCACAGCTAGGAAGGGCCAGAGGTGGGATTCAAACCCCGATCTACCCAACAACACCCATTTGGTAATGGAACTGGACTTCAGAAGACCCTTTCTACAGCTGCACATCCTTCCTCCTATAACGCTGGGTCCACACTCTAAGGGCTTAGAGAAAAAATGAAGGGCAGAGAAATGAATGGGTCTAGAGCCAAATTCCTAAAAATGTACTCCCAGGACCAAGACCAAATTCTGTGATGATCTAAACATACAAGAGGATGTACTATTTCCACAGTGTTGATCCTTAATTCATCACCTCCTGCATCACTGGGGACCAGATATCATCCTGGATCCACTCCATTCTCCCTGCCTCACCATGCTCGCCCTCCGTTGCTTTCACAAACTCACCTCCACTGCTTTCACGAACTCGGTGGCATGAGGTGAATGTCCCACGGGACATACAGTGAAGCAGTCCTCAAGACCACCATGCACTGCTCTCTCAGTGACATGCAAGCCCGAGCCTGGTCTCCCCACCCTGACTTTAGTTGATGAAAGGGCCCCATTTTAGGTTCATATCCTCCTTAGCAGGTAAGCCAACCTGTTTACCCAGATCTGCCTTATGCTAACTGAGAGACTCTGGGCAATCTCTAACCTTTGCAAGTTAACCCACCTCTCGAAAGAAATCAAAGAACATACCCAGGTTAGGGTGCATTAGGGTACATCTGATGAACTGTAGGAATCACACGAAATCATGAATGTTAAGTGTTTGGCACCGCTGATGGTAACTGCTAACAATGGCTATTATTTGCATTCCCTAAAGAGTCCTGTAGAGGATCAAAACATTCATGACTGATATTTGTCTGAAATAAACAATCAGGAAAGGAAACCACTGTAAAAGCACAATGCCTCCCAAATCCAAACAAATACTTTGTTCTAGATAAACGAGCTTCTCTCCAGTGCCATATGACTTGACACACACCTACACGTGCATGTGAGTGCAAAGAATTATGGTAAACCTGAACTAGAATTCTTATGGAAAATGTTTATATGAAGGTATCTGCAGGTTGCATCCAGCATCATCAGGACCATTTGAAAGACAAGCGGTCTGAGGCCAAAGTCACTTGACCTAAGATCTCCCCAGGGGCAACTCATAAAAGTCAAGCGAGGAGCCCAACTCCACGGCAGGGAGCCTGGTCTAAGTGGCAGGTGCCCACTTTCCCTGAACCCCACCCAAGCAGGGGCTTGGCAGAGAGGAAGGAAGCAAGGGCTGACAGCACCATCCAAACAATAGAAGCCACTTGCCTGTCTTTTCATAAACAGACTAAAAGCACAAGACCCTCGGTGTTTAGGCAGCTCCCCCTTGTCCTGGAGACAAGCACACCCTTTGCTGGATGTCCTGAGAAAAACTTTCCACTGTGTTCCCAGTGTTCTGCAGCCAGCAGAGCCCCTCCTGCTTGGGCCCCAGGCTTCTCATCAGCCAGCTCCAGCTAACGTGCACATCCCATAAAAACTCTCTGCTCTGCAATGTGCCAAGCCACAGAATAAGAATTCACCATCAGTGGAGGAGAGGCGGGAAGGGGGTATGCTTCTCCAGTGCAGAGGGCTTCCAGAACATCTGCGACTTGGGCTCAGGGCATCCTGCCAGCTATCCACACCAGAGTACCTTACCCAGGACACTTGACCTTCTGGTGTGTGGTATCCACCGTAGAAGCACCATGAGGGGAGGAGATCCTAAGCTTCAGAGGCACAAGCTCCCCCAACCTGCTCCTCCTGCCGCTATGAGCCCAGCTGACACTTTCTATTATTGGGTCCCCTCTCCTTATATTATGCCCCATTAATGCCCCAAATACGCAGGAACCTCTTACTATCACCAGATACTTGATTTCCTAGTCAACTCCAACCAGACTTAAGGGTACTTAGATGAACAAAACCCACGCCATATTCAAAATGCCAGTTAAACCCAGGTGTTGTGAATGGTTGTGTTGCAAGTGACTTTATCCCGTCTCCATTTCCCTCCATTTCCTCTTCTGTAAAATGCGGGGGGTGGGGGGGGGGGGGTGGCGAGCCTGATGAGTCCTGCCAGCTCCACAATTCGACAACATATAACACTTTCTCCTTTAATTGTTTTCTACAACCTTATTTTAGAGCTCTGTATGGCCCCAGCTGTTCAGTGACATCACTCCCTGTCCCAAACATAATGTCGATTCTTACATGGGAAGCAGAGATGTCCTGGGAAACGCTGTCTACAAAAAGAGAGGAAATGATCATTTCAAGGGAATCAGACAGGACTTCTTTTGTGTTTTTCACATACAACAAGTCATTATCAATCTGAAAACCCGAACTCTTTCCCTCTTTTTTGCCAGACCATTAATAGCTACTTTTCAAAAGTGCTTTCTTAGTCAGAATCTCACCAATAGTAAGCTATCATTTAGTGAGGGCTTGTTACCTGCCAGGAACTGTGCTAAGTGCTTTTCATGGATGATCTCATTTAATTCTCCAGACCACTCTATGAAATAGTACTATTATTATCCTCACTTTAAAAATGAGGAACGCTGAGTCCCACAGAAGTTAAATAACTTGCCCAAAGTCACATAGCTAGTTAGTGGCCAAGCCAGGCTTTGAACAGGACCCTCCCCCAGCCCCAGCACTAACCACCTTTCAGTGCCGTCTGCAGTGGGTACCCAGTTGTTTTAGCAACCTTTCTGGCTTGTTGCCAGTACATTCAACATCTGTAATCTTGGACATCACTGGTCAGAGCTAAGATCAGATGTTTCACGTAAAATCGAGAGCAGAGAAAAAGCACCAGCGTGGGTCTCAGAGCAGAGAGTGCCATCTGTTGAATGCAAGGGCCTGCCTTAACTGAGGACTAGAAAACAGAACCCCTAAAACTTAGCCTGCCACGTCTGAAAAAAATGGTTAGGAAGGCCAACTTGATACTAAGTGCTGGGATGTGCAAATGGACATCTGTACCTGGAGCAGGGTGACCACATAGTAACCCAAGTCCTCTAAAAGGAGCTTTCTTGAAATGAAGATGCTTGCTGAGTCAAGCAAGGAACAACTCCCCCCCCCCCCCCCCCCCCCCCCCCCCCCCCCCCGCCATGGGCACCCACCTCTCTGTCTGGTCAGGAACCAGACTCCTTAGTTTACCTCCTCTCCAATCTGAGCCCAGGCCCATTTATTCGATTCTTAAAAAAAAAAAAAAAAAAAAAAAAAGCCCCAAAGTTCAGAGCTATTGGTGATACAGACAGAAAGAGCAGCCTGAGGCTGACGTTGACGTTGGCACAAACCTTAGTCCTCTTCCAAGAGAGAAATAAAAGCCATTTCTCAGAGAGCAATGTGCAGTCTAGGGCAGCAACCTACAGCCTGTTTTAATTGTTAAAATTAATGCTTTGAGCATTCTAAATCCTCCTTTAAGCGCCTAATTTGCAAATAAGATGCAGCCCTTCTGCTTTGCGTGCCTGGCTGTCTCTTCTTTCTCAAGTGCAGAAGCAAAGCGGTTCAGACAGGCGTCCTCAGCCATCAAGGACACCATGTTTACTTCCTAAGGTGCGAAGGATGGCAAGACAGGACCGACTGAGATGAAAGGGGGACGTGTCACACAGACCCGGGGCTCAGCTCGGCTCAATCAACCTTAGCCCCTTCTCATTAATTGTGGGGAAGGAAGGGGGAGGGGCAGCCGGCCGTTCCTTGGAGACCACAGCAAACATTTGCCTCCTCGTGTCTGGAGACGGAGCATCACTTAAGAGGAAATGAACCCGGTTAAGGGTCACGTCCAGAGAAGGGATAAAAGGAAAAGCCACAATTCTCCTCACACCGACGGACACAATGACTTTAAGAAGGAAATCAAAGCTCAGGGCTGAGGGTGGAGGTGGGGCAGGGGGCGCGGCGGCTTCCCTCTGCCCCCAGACCCAGGCCTAGGGAGGCAGAGACCAGAGCAAACGTGGGAGGACAGCACGAGGCTTCCTTCCCCAGGACAAGCCTCAGAAAGACTCACGGGGCGGCGCGAGCGTGAGCGACCCAAAAGCCCCCAGGGAGGGCCAGGAGATGCTCTTTCCCAACGGAGCTACTCAGCTAGGGCTTGACGAAAGCTCCCCCCACAATCCATCAAAGCTCAGGCGGACAGATGACTTCACCGTTGTAACAGACAAGGGCAGCCACTTGCCAATTCCAATGCCAAAAAAAGAAAACGGGGGGCGGGGGGAGTGGAGAAAGGACAGAGAAGGCTTCCCTGGAGATCACAGCCCTGCGAAGAAACTCCACAGCCGAGGGCTGCCCTGTGGGCACTTAGCTCCGGGACTGAGCGGGTGAGGGCGAGGGGGCCCCCCGGGGGTCCTCGGGAGGGGGGGGGTGTCTCCGGCCAACCCCCCGCAGGGGTCGGTAGGGGCAGTACTCACGTAGTGCTTGGAGGGGTTCCTCCGCTTCTCCACATCCACCACCGTGGCGTCCTGCACGCAGTAGGCCAGCATCTTCCCCCCCACAAAGAGAGTGGCGCCCTCCAGCGGCGTCACCTTCTCATCCCGGTTCGGCTCCCACTTCTTGCCCCGCTTCTCGGGTCCCGGGGCCACCCAACACTCCGGCCCCCGCGTCGCCGCCGGGGCTCCTGGCGCCCACAGGTACGGCCCCGGGACAGGGACGGTCCGGGAGGGCACGCGGGCTCCTTGCGCCCCGGGCGGCTCCCCGTGGGCCTGCCGCGCTCCCCTTCCCTCCCGCGCCGCCGCCGCCGCCGCCGCCGCCGCTCTCCGCCTCGCCCGCCCGCTCTCTCCGCCGTCCGCCGCCCGGTGGGTCCGGCGGGAACTGGCGGAGCGGAGGAGGGGCGGGGGTGTGTCCCGCCGGCGAGGGGACGGGGCGGGGGCCCCGGAGCCTGCTGTCAGCGCGCTGGGGAGGGGCTGGCGGCGCCCCTTCGCCGCGCTCGGGCTCCGGGGGGCTCGGCGCTGGCTGAGGCTGTGGGCGCAGGAGGCGGAGGCAGGGCCGGGCCGGCAGGGAAGGGAAGGGAGGGGAGGGGAGAGAGGGGAAGAGCGCGGGGAGGGGCTCCGGGCCCGGGGGAGGGGCTCGGGGCGACTAGGAGGGGGCTGCAGCCTGGCCCAAGAGGCCTGGGAGCGCCGGCGCGCCCCCACCGAGCCTGAGCGCAGCCAGCGGCCTGACCCGCCACCGGGCTACTTCGCCGGGCGCAGAAACTCGAGGTGTCTTTGGAGGGAGGAGGGGCGGGGGAAGTGAACCCAGCGCGCCCCCATCCTGGCTTTCCGTCTTGGAGCGGATTTGTGCCTTTTTGTCCCCACCTTTATGTCCCCCTCCCACTCATATCCCCAGAACCTTGTAATGAAAAGTAGTTTATTACCCCGCTGTTACTGCCCAGGCTCCCCGAGGAGGGGACCGGAATGGGGAAAGGGCCGGCATTAAATCCTTCAAGCCAGAGCCTCTTTTGATAAATCACCTGACCCCCCTCCCACCCTTGCGGGTCACAAAGGGTGAATTCTCCCCGGAAATGTGATCGATCCAATGCCTGAGTCGTCCATCGATCTGGGCCCGCGTAACTAACCCGTGACATCATTTACCAGTGAGCTTACAAGACTGCATAACACCCCGGCCTTAAGCCCGGGGTTCCCCCTGGAACCCTCCCCAGGCGGGCCAGGAGGGAAGGGAGCACACAGGAGGGAAAATGCACCAGATTGGCCCCCCACCCTTCACCCCTGCTCATCACTGGCCCCTTTCTCACCACTTCTCTGACTTGCGCACTTGTCCATCCGTGGACAATTTACTCCCCTCCCCCCATCGATTTCAATATTCTTTTTCATTCTAGTTTCAAATATTTAAAGAGGTGGTGTTTTCACAATTAATTCTATTGTTTCACAAACACAATAAAGCTTTGTGAGCATAGACCAATGTGAAACGTCTGAAATGAGGACCAAGAGTTTTATGACCTTATTGTATTAACAGTTTCTTCCCTGCACTGTCAGGACCCATGCGCCAATCTAAGATTATTCACACATTTGCGTGGTACAGAGTACCCCACATTCCTCCATCCTTCTCGCTGAAGGATGCTAGAACACCAAGGGATGACACTATCTAAATACTTAACCTTGAGCAAATCACTTCATGCAGGTATTAGACTCACCTTAATGTTCTCATTGGTTGAACGTGGGTGCCAAACTAAATGGTCTTTTAAGATTCCTGCCTGCATATACTCCAAACTCTAAGCAGTAGTTACTCCTGTGAACTGTTTTGGGTTCTTTGTTTTTCATAATTAACTGGTATGGATTTTTGATATTTAAAAAATGAATAATAAATTGACTATGCACCTATTCTATGCTCATTTATAAGACATTAAGAGATGGAAGAGAGTGTGAAAGAATTCAATTAATATCTGTGGGACTGAAAACTGAATCTAATTGAAATATGCTTATCCTTTCCCTCAAAGAGTTGAGAAACAGGGATATCATTAAGCCTGTATATAATAAAATGTACATTAGGACATCAGAAAATGGAGGCGTAGAGCAGTCAAGGGGAGCTTCATGGAGGAGGCTGTCTCTGTGCTGAGCCCTGGAGGATGGGCAGAGTTCGGAACACCACAGAACACCATTGGAACATCATAGCAGAGTTTGGAACACCTCCTCTGAACTCCTCTAGGCCAGCAGCACTTGCCCTGAGCTGTCTTGACATGTGTGTTTGCCCACAATATGCTTTTTTTTTTCCCTCTGAAAGCACCCTGTGCACAGGGACTGGCTGTAAGCCATCTTATACTCCTGTGCATTCCTCAGATAGCCAAGCATGGTGCCATGTATGTAGTACTAGTCACTGTACAAGAATCTGTGGAGCGAGGGGCGCCTGGGTGGCTCAGTCGGTTAAGCATCCGACTTCGGCTCAGGTCATGATCTCGCAGTTTGTGGGTTCGAGCCCCACGTCGGGCTCTGTGCTGACAGCTCAGAGCCTGGAGCCTGTTTCGGATTCTGTGTCTCCTCCTCTCTCCCTGCCCCACCCCGCCATGCTCATGCTCTGTCTCTGTCTCTCAATAATAAATAATTTTTTTTTAACTCTTAAAAAAAAAAAAAAGAATCTGTGGAACGAATGATCAGGGGAAGAAGAAAAGATGGAGTGAGGAGAAGTAACATGTGTAACCTGAAGCCTGAACCAGCTGAGACAGGCAGAAGACCAGAAGGACAGTGTCCACCAGGTGCAAGGGTAAGGGAAGCGGGTGAGGCACAGGAGAAGGAGATCGAGAGAAGGATGGGTGTGGGACATCCAGACTGTGACTAGTCTTGACACTAGGCCCAGGGCTTCTCTATCGGAGATGTTGAAAGCCTTGTGGATGCTAGAGCAGGTGTCCTAGGAGAAGGTGATCTGGCAGTGATGCTCAGTGATAGGAAAGCCAGGAGGCAAGGTGCCACTGTTCTGAGCAAGACTCGTTCCCCATGGGGATGGAAGGTACACCTGGATAGGCCCTCAGCCCTGAGCTCCCCTCAAAGGAAGGACTGGGATCTGGGAACCCAGGAGGGCCTGTGATGATGAAGCAAGACAGCCTGTGGGTTCACCGTAAAAGGATTCCTAATGGCACCCAGCCACTCTTCCTCTGTGGACCTCAAGGCATTCTGGAAGTGCTAATTAAGCCTGAGAAGCCCCTGGTGAGGAGAGCTGGTGTTCAACTGTTGGAGGGAAAGAAGAGAAAGGCAGTTGGCTTGTCCTGGGTCCCCTTTTGAATCAGAGCAGTCAGCTCACCAAAGAGGCACTAATGGCTTCCCACTCACCATCTTTTTCCTGCACTAAGATCCACACTGAACAAAACTCTAAACACAAGGGATCTGGAGGACAGAGGGAAGGCTCCATGCTTCTCCACTGTCCTAATGACTTTGTGTTCGCCTACAAGGCATTGGCCTTTTGCCAGTCTAAGAAACCCTGTACAACCTGACATTTCTTAAATTCAAGGTCCTTTTTTTTTTTTTTTAAACGTTTATTTATTTTTGAGGCAGAGAGAGACAGAGCATGAATGGGGGAGGGTCAGAGAGAGGGAGACACAGAATCTGAAACAGGCTCCAGGCTCTGAGCTGTCAGCACAGAGCCCGACGTGGGGCTGGAACTCATGGACCGTGAGATCATGACATGAGCTGAAGTCGGCTGCTTAACCGACTGAGCCACCCAGGCGCCCCTTAAATTCAAGGTCTTTACACACAACGTGAGTACTTCCAACTTCCCCTTGCGCTCCCGAATTACCTCAGTTAAAGGGAGCAACTGAGTGGCGGTACCCACCCCAACCCCATGGTGCCGAGATCTCTGGGAATTATTAGTTGGGCAGAAGTAATTTACATCTGCAGGGGGCAGGGGGGAATCTTTTTTCCCTCCTGGGGCTGTATGTTCAAGAGGCTGTGAGTGTAAAATGGTACACCTCTCTCTTCTTGCCAGGGTAATTTCAAACTCACACAGATCTGTTTCCCAACAATGAAGGAGCCCCAAAATGCTTTAGGCGTTTTTCTTCAGCACGCTTTTACTGAGTGCCTGGAACTCCCCAGAAATGACTGAGACTGGACAAAGGCCGCTTGGAGAAGGGACTGTGTCCCACCTGTTCAATACCCCAGCATGCCTGGCACATAGAAGGTACATTGGCTGGTCTGTGTTGACAGCATCTGCTTGAGGAGCTAGCAGCACTGGAGAAGATTCGGTAAACCCGTATTTTGCCACTTCCATCCATGAACTGGGGATGACTTCAATCCAAGGACATTGTGTGAGTTCACCATAAAATTATAAAAATACCAAATAAAAGTTTAGGATAAGTAAGGATAAAAGAGGACCCAAAATAAAGATGAAAACTGATACCTAAACATCTGATTTTTCAAAAAAAACAGATCATTGTACGTATTTGAGAACAAAGAATCTTCCACTTGGGAGGAATCCAAGAAGCTCCTTATCCCTCTAATTTTACAGAAGAGCAAGCTAAGGCAGAGAAAAACCAAGCAAGTCGCCCCGTGCCACAAAGCTAGGTAGTCCCAGGCCAGCAATCTTTCTCCTCCCCCGCGCTTAGGAGCCTGTTCACAGGCAAGAACAGTTTGTTGAAGGAGCACGCTCAGTGCACTGACAAATCCATGCAGATCCAGAATGGCGCTCTCCCTTAAACCCCGAGTCCCTTATTCCGATGCTCCATTCACACAAGCATCACACTGGCTGCCTCGACCCCCATGGAGGCAGCATGCCGCTCAAGGGCAGGGAACACGTGTGTCTTCCTGGAAATCCCACCCCAGAGCCCACCCTGCTTCCTATGTCATGTAGTCTTCATGACCACCCCAAAGGAGACAACCACAGGAAGGCACTGAAAACAGCTCAGTGCTAAACAAAGGCCCAGTACCGCTCCCTCTCCTTTTCAGAAAGTTTATGGCAGTTGCTAACCACGCATTTGGTTACTAATCATACATTGCCCTATGACAGCTTCACTGCTACTGTATTGAGCACCGATCAACACCTTTTATTGCTCGTTAACTTAGGCTGTGCTTAGGCTGTGCCTCCCAAACCGGCAAGAAGCCTGTGAGGGTTTGGAGGACTTCTCCAGACTCTGGCACCACCTTTCCCTCCCTGCCCCCACCATTGCACCCTGGCCACCTGCCATACACACCCCATCCAACGCAAGGCTATGTACATTCCAGGCACTCAAGAAATAGTTGTCTTTTGACATTTCTGAGCTCTCAACAGATAACTGCAGGTGCTGATGATAAAAGTGATGTCTAAGAAGAGCTGAACAGAGTTCTGGAGCAAGGCTTATACAACCTGGTTTCTAGTCCGGCTCAACCACAACCCATCCAGCCTTGTGACACTGACATCACTTCCCACCTCTGGGTCTCTGATGATCTTTCTGGTCCCTTCCATGCCATCCGATGGTGTAAAACTACTACAGTAAAGTGAGGTAGAAGTGGACTCTTACCCAGAGATGTGTAAATTTGAGTGAAATTTGGGGCCCCCTCCTGGCCAAAGTGGTTTTAGCACCTTTAACTCCAGCAGCTGGCCCTAAGGGATCCCTTACAGTCAGTCCTCAGCCGACCTCTGGCCAGGTATCAATGACCTGCCAATATATGGACTATACACATCCAGGGCATTCCTGCTTCTCTATTTATTTTCTTCCTTCCTTTCTCTCTCTCTCTCTCTCTCTCTCTCTCTCTCTCTCTCTCTCAATCTCTATCTCTTTCAGATCAGCCCTAATAGTCTTATGTTTAGGGAGTATCTTAAGGATGGTCTCTCCTGAATTTGAAGTAGACACTGAGGCCAACTTCTATATTCTCCAGAGAAAGGTAAATTGCTGGCCAGACTTCTCCTTTCTTTGGTTGCTGTGGAATGGGACCGGGATGAGGTGCCAGAATTGCCCTATCGGTTCAGCCCCACTGTTCAATAATAACAGGCCCCTCCTGCTTGCCAAACCAGCAGGTAGGGGAAGCCACCTCTCTCTGTCACCCAACACAGTAAGTATATCAGTGAAATCTCAACAGGCTTATTTACATGGTGTCATTGAGAGTCTCAGCATCCTGTCTTAGCCTTGACTCTGGTGAGGGTTCTTACGCAGCAGAATTTTTTCATAGAACCACTTTCAAGTTCCAAACTTAGCAAATGATCATGCCCCTGGAATACCAGAGGGAAATCCAATAACTTGCACGGCCAAAGAGGACAAGGACATAATTTGATTCACAGAGGGGGAAAAAGTATCATTCTATAACCCCAGATATCTGGTCCCCAGACCAGGGCATTTTGTTTTAAGAGCCTCAGTTTGAGAGTATGGATGGTTTCATATATCTGTCTCAACTAGTGAGCATGCCTTCAAGTGTATTCCTGCCTGGTTGGGGTCACTGGCATCATCTTGTATAAAAGATCAGTCTGCGTAGTTCCATTTGACCATAAACCACCAAAGATTTTCTTTTTCAAAATCCCCCTGAATTTTCCAGAAGCTGACAAACCCTAAGTTGGCCACTGGATGACCAAAAGAACAGAAAAAAAAGTCACTTTGGAAATTCAAAGGCAATTTCTTTAAATAGCCCAAAGCCACAAAAAAACAAAAAATAGGAGTCTGGTTTTGTTTGGCCCCCAATTTTTTTTTTCAGTTTTGTATTCAGAAATGTCATAAAACACTGTTCTTCATCCTTTTTGAACTCATGTCTATTTCAAGTGAAAGATTCAAGACTCAAACTCAGGTCTGGCTCCAGCTTATGTCCTGCCTTCTCTGTCTGAAGCAGAAGATAACCCCATTGTTGATTCATTGCTTACCCAATAGGCTAGAGCAGGCAGAATAGACTTTATTTAGTAGACTGGATTTTCGCACCTAGGTGAATCTGGCTGGGATTTGGACTGTCAACAAGGTGTTGCCCTAGGCAGATTACTATGATCACTTTGATTAATGTTACTGCCTAATATATGAATAGTGCATATCTTAGTTAAGACTCTGGTTTACAAATACTAGAAATTGAACTAGTTCAGCTAAAAAAAGAAAACGGTTCTTTATTTCCCATATACAGTGGTTGCTCCTATCCACAGACATCAGGGCTTCTCAGAACAGGAAGTAGCAAATCTTTGAGAACATGTTCATTTTCTCCATCTCTTATCTCTGCTTAGTACTGTGTGTTCTATTTTATTCTTCTCTATCCGCAGACCATGTTTCTCTGCTTCTTCACCCACATAGCAAGGGCCCCCCAGTGCCCAAGTATCTACCACTCCCTCAATTCCAGACACACCTGAGACTCACTGGCTGCCTCTGGAGTCCAGATCCCAGTTCCCAGGAAAAACAATCTCATTGGCTTAGCTTGAGTCACATGTCCACCACATGTCCACAATTATCATGGGGTGGATTTATCTATTACAAACACGACTCTGGAGAGCTAACCCACTAAGAAACATGGCTGATATGAGTGGCCCATACACCCCAGAATATGCCTACTAAGTTATTGTTTACTTTTAAAGGGACTTCATTTGTTTATTTATTCACTCAATGAATATTTAAGTTACCAACATGTTCCCCCACTCCACTAGGAACTGGGGCTGTATACATGTGGGGCAAACCAGACCAAAGTCCTTGTCCTCAGAAAATCTTACCACCTTTAGGGAAGATAGACATTGTTTTAAAAATCTTACAGGCGTTCCTGGGTAGCTTAGTCGGTCAAGCGTCTGACTCTTGATCTCGGCCCAGGTCATGATCTCACGGTTTATGAGATTGAGGCCCATGTTGGGCTCCTCGCTGCCAGCAGGAGCCTACCTGGGATTGTCTCTCTCCCTCTCTCTCTCTGCCCCTCCTCTGCTTGCTGTCTCTCTCAAAATGAATAAACACTTTTTAAAAGCATACAAATAAATGTAAAATTATAATTCTGACAAATGTTATCAAGGTGAGACGAACATACACCAAAGTATGAATGGTGGTAATCTCTGGGGATGGAAATTTAAAGTCTTAAATTTTCAAAATTAATTTATTTAAAAATTTAAAAATTTTATAGCACACACGTCCTTCTGTAATAATAATTTTTAAAATTTTTAAAAGGATCACTATCCTGGTGAAGGGCCCAGTGGGTGAAGGGGACAGCTAGAAATTCTGCAGTGGTATACAGGAGGCTACAAGAGCTTGGACTAGGATGATGGTCTTGGGGTGAAGTGAAGGGAACTGTAGGAGACAGAGTGGCCTCTGTTTGGTGATGTTGGGCAGGGATGAGGGAAATAGAGGTGCTAAGGACAGTTGTAGTTTCTTGGCCTGTGGAACTGGGGGGATGGACAGTGGTGCTACTCAGTTTTCTGACTTTCTTCTAGTCTATAATATATGGGGGCTGGTCTAGTCACTATCAATAGTTCCCTTTAGCTATCATCACAAAAACCATAGTAATATCAGCAATTGTTTAGTAAGGCCCTACTGTGTGCTGTGCCAGGAATTCTGCTGAGTGAGCACCATACTCGCGTATCTATTCCACAAATGGGAATTTAGTCAAAAAGAATAGCCTCCCTCGCGGAGTTGAACTAGGTAGAGGAAACAATGGATCAGGCAAGGGAAAACCAAGACTTTGGGGCCCCTTCCAATCTCTATTTTTAAAAAAAATGTTCACTTTTTGGGGCGCCTGGGTGGCGCAGTCGGTTAAGCGTCCGACTTCAGCCAGGTCACGATCTCGCGGTCCGTGAGTTCGAGCCCCGCGTCAGGCTCTGGGCTGACGGCTCGGAGCCTGGAGCCTGTTTCTGATTCTGTGTCTCCCTCTCTCTCTGCCCCTCCCCCGTTCATGCTCTGTCTCTCTCTGTCCCAAAAATAAATAAAAAACGTTGAAAAAAAAAAAAAGTTCACTTTTTTATTTTTGAGAGAGAGCACAAGCTGGGGAGGGGTAGAGAGAGAGGGGGAGACACAGAATTCAAACCACTTTCCCAGGCTCTGAGCTGTCAGCACAGAGCCCAACGTGGGGCTCGAACTCACGAACTGTGGGATCATGACCCGAGCCAAAGTCAGATGCTTAACCGACAGAGCCATCCAGGTGCCCCTCAAATCTCTATTTTTTTTTTAATGCTTGTTCAGCATTTATTTAATGAGGGCAGGGAGAAAGAAATTTTCTACTAAATGTGCACTTCCTTCTCCACATTCAGAGTAAGGCATTTATTACGAGGATTGAAAGCAATGTTTTCTTTCTCTTTTTTTTTTAAATTATTTTTTTAATGTTTATTTTTGAGAGAGACAGACAGAGCACAAGAGGGGGAGGGGCAGAGAGAGAGGGAGACACAGAATCTGAAGCAGGCTCCAGGCTCTGAGCTGTCAGCACAGACCCCGATGCATGGGGTTCAAACTCTGGAACTGTGAGATCATGACCTGAGTGGAAGTCGGACATTTGACAGACTGAGCCACCCAGGTGCCCTGAAAACAATGTTTTCTGAATCATCTTTTATTTCCTGGTTCTCCATACTTGGGTAATGTCACTCACACACTTCCTATGAGTAAAAGTAACTTACATGGATATAGCTTCAAAATCTTAAAAGATATTTTAAAAGATATTTTAAGAGTTTCTTTTTTTCCTTCCTTTAACTTTCATGGAGGTCAGATGTTTGCTATTTTTTGAAGTTCTCTTTTTTTGATTTTGGGGGAGGGGAGAGGAGGAGGATGTTTTCTGAATAGTTAACTTCTTGGGAGGCATATTAAAAGTTTGAACTTACTTAAAACCAATCATTCCTTCCAAGGAAATAGCTCTAGGCCGTGGATTACTGCACATTGACCTTGCAGCTGGGAGTGACCACTGCTGACTTGCAAAGCTGAGCTGGCTGGGGTCAGAGCTGGTCCAGCCCAGTCTACAAGTGCAAAGCATCCTGTACAGGCACCCTGCAAGAAATACTCCACAGAGATGGGAGGCGGTGGTGAGAAGGGATTTGTAATTTCCACTTGAGGATGCTGTTTAATGTGGCAGGAACTGGACCTTTTGTGCCAGGAGATCCTTGGAAAATCCCACCCTTTCAGGCCAAAACTTAGTTATTTGTCTACCCTGCTTACCACATGACAGGTTACCGCTGCTCAGATTTTCCGAGAGAAAATAGAAAACTCTCACCAATGGATAGCCAAGAGACCCTATAGATAATGTCTGATTATTAATTCATGATATTATTAAAACAGAAGAATGCCAGCTCCACAAGCACAGGATGTTGGTCTGTTTTCTTACCCACAACACACCCCCATTGCTGAGAACAATGTCTGACACATGACAAGTTTTCATTAACTAAATGATACTGAATATTTTTTTACTTTTTTGGGGCCATATGATCTCTGCTACAACTACTCAACTCTGAATAGTATGCCTATGCTATCACCCTGTAATTTCACTCCTAGTACACATCCAAGAGAAATTAGTGAATATGTCCAACTAAAAAAGAAATGTACAAAACTATTTATAGAAGCACTATTCATAATTACTCAAAACTGAAAGCCACCCTGATGCCCACTAAAGCTGAGCAGACCAATAAATGGTGTTATATTCATACAATAGAATATTATATACCAGTGATAAAGAACAAACAACTGTAATATATAACAAACTGGATGACTGCAGACATAATGTTGAGCAAAAAAGACTCCAAGGGCACCTACTATATGATTTCATTTATATAAAGTTCAAAACAGTCAAAATTAATTTATGGTGGTAGAGATCATATTAGTGGCTGCCTCTAAGAAGTATAAACTGGGAGGGGCACAAAGAACAGTGGCTGCTCCATCTTGATCTGGGTGGAAGTGTTAAGCCACCTGCTAGAGTTGAGCATGGCAGTTATGTAATATCTTGCTATGGACTGAATGTTTGTGTAACCCCTTCCCCCCACCCCCGACAAAAAAAGTCCTTATGATGAAACCCTAATCCCCAGTGTGATGGTATTTGGAGCCAGGGACTTTGGGAGGAAATGAGGTCATGAGGGTGGAGCCCTCATGATGCGATTAGTGCCCTTATAAATAGAGACACAAGATGGCTTGTTTCTTCTCTCTCTCTCTCTCTCTCTCTCTCCTCCCCCTGCCCCACCCCCCACCTGTGTGAAGAAACCCAGAGGAGGGTCCTCAGCAGAACCCACCCATGCGGGCATTCTGATCTCAGACTTACCAGACTCCAGAACTATGAGAAATAAATGTCTGTTGTTTAAGCCACTCAGTCTATGAAATTATTGTCATGGTAGCCAGAACTGACGAAGACAGACCTCAATTTTTCAAACTTGTTTTTTTTTTTTTTTTTTTTTCAAGTAGACTCCATGCACAGGCTCGAACCCATGACCCTGAGATTAAGACCTGAGCTGAGATCAAGAGTCAGACACTTAACCAACTGAGCCACCCAGAGGTACCCCAGACCTCAATTTTTTTTTTTAAAAAAAGAATGAAATAAAACTAAATAAGTAAAGATTCTGGTGAGTAAAAACAATGCATGTTGTAGAAGGATGTGTATAGTATACCATTTATGTAAATGTTAAAAATAAAAATCAATATTACACATAATATATGTTTAGGGATATATACATCTGTGGTTAAAATATTCAAACGGACAGGAGGGATACATACCAACTTCAGGATAGTGGTTACCTCTGGTGAGAGAGGGGACCCAGAAGATTCTGTAATTGTAGTAATATATGTAATTTAAAAAAGAATTGAATGTGGTGAAATGCTAATATTTGCTAAACTTGCATGGTGAGAACTTATTTTTCATATTGCGCTCTGTACTGTGAACTGTGCTTGAAATATTCATAATTTTTAAATTATTAAAAATGAAAATATAAAATCAATCCATAGGGACAATGAATGCGCCTTGACAGGTGCATTCAGAATTCAGAGGTTGGTGGTTAGGGATGTCCGTTCCAGGTTTCTGTTAGCTTCAGCAACCTGTTTCTGGATTTTGTAATTGTTGCACAGCATCAGGTGGCCTCCATTCACACAGAGACATTCCTTGCAAATAGTAACAGTCTTTAAGCAACTTGTCTGGCAGTCTTCTGACACTTCAGTGAAACCGTTCCAGAAGCTTGCAAGAAAAGTAACAAGAATTTTCTGTTTCAGTTATGTGACTAATAATAACTAACAACTGCTCACATTCTTCAACTGATTCCATTTCAAGGGGGTCAGTGAGGAGTTCCTCTGCTAGATTTTACCTTCAATGCTCAGCAAAAAAAACACACACACATACACACACACACACACACACACACACAAAACAAAACAAAACAAAAACCCTTTTCAGATATACTTTGTAACTCTATAAAGTGTTCAATGGTACTATTTTAAAAATCTGATCTCTTAGAATCTTAATGTGTCACATATCTTGCAAAGTTTCAAATAAGAAGTATTCCGTTTTAACATAGAGCTGTGACTTAAGTTGGATGTCATTTGCTAACATTTTATCTTGTTGTTATTGTTAACACTTTACCTTAAGATAAAGCACTCAATACTTTAAATTCTCAATATAGGGGCGTCTGGGTGGCTCAGTTGGGTAGGCCTCCAACTCTTGATTTTGACTCAGGTCATGATCTTACTGTTCGTGAGATGGAGCCCTGAGTAGGATTCTGTGTTGACAGTGTGGAGCCTGCTTTGGATTCTCTCTCTCCCCCTCTCCTGCTTGTGCTCTCTCTCGCTCTCTCAAAATAAATAAATAAACATTTAAATAAATAAATTCTCAATATGAAACATAATCTCAATATTGCAATGCAGCTTCGGCCTGCTTGGGTTTGCAAAAGTACCAGTTAAAGGATTAAATTTAAATTTAATTCATTTAAATAAAAGAAGTATTTACATAATAATAGGTTTTCTTTAACCGGATAGAGAGTAGTTTACTTTCTCACTTGAAATGGTCACATTAGCATCTTGCTCTGTCCTGAAAAGGAAAAAGTAAATTCTAGATCTCACTGCCCATATCATTGCAATAATCCAAAAAAGTCTAATGAGGGTTCCATGTGAGGTCTGCACCTCAGCATCATTGAGATGGTATATACATACAGTGCATTTTAAGATGCTGTCTTCTTGATAATGGCTAATGCTTGATGTGTGTATCATATTGTAACCAAACTGAATTTGCTCCTTGGTGAGTCACAACTGTTGTCACACAAAGGAAACCTTATTTGCAGCAAATGAGATCACAGGGAATAACTTCCAAAGTTGTGACTCCCTGAGCAGGAGTAAACGGCTTCCTTTAATTTAGGGTTAGGATAAATATTTAGAAAGGGGAATTTTGTCATCATATGTAGAGGCGGGCCTAAGTTGCTCATGTGCTTTAAACATGCCTATACATACATTGTATGTTATGTAAATGAGTCTTACGCTCTTCTGGGAGGGGGTGCGGAGATTTTAGTATAACAATGAGGTAAAGCAACTGTTGGTCTCTCAGACTCCATGGGTCACTCCATGGTCCATCTGTGCAGGTGTGAATTGGGGGTTAAGTTCAAATTGGCCTAAGCCTGCCGGAGCTCCTCATCCAGGCAGCTGTTACTGCTTGAGGGGTAGTTTTGGTTTCTATCATGGGATGCTATACCCGTCCGTCTTTTGCCTGGGTTCAGAGATAAGCTGTAAAGAAGAGCTTAAGGAAAAATGTGGGACAAAGGTTGATGGGCACAAGCAAGTGAGCAGTAAATGCCAGGTCTTGGGGATCTAGCTGGTGACAATGTGACACCGGACCCTGGCACAGAAACAACTTGATGGAACCCACTACTTCCTCACTGCCCCCACCCCAATCATTATTTTCTTACCATTTGAATGTCACTACTATATTTTTGCCAATATTTCATGGTGTGTGTGTGTGTGTGTGTGTGTGTGTGTTTTAATCTTCCTTATAATAGCTACTCTGACTGCATATATTGTCAGAGGAAGCATGGTACAGAAAGTGTGGGTCTGGGTTTGGATTCCTGCTCTGTCATTATTCTTTGTGCAAACTTTTAACCTTTTTAAGCTTTGTGTGAGTCATTTAACGTCTCTAAGCTTCAGTTTCTTGCCTATAAAATGGAGATAATAAAACTTATTTAGGGGGTCACCGTCAGATGAACATGAAACAATTCATAGGAAATGGTCAGCCCAGTGTCGGCACATGGTAAATCTTCGGCAAGTGTTAGCCACCTCCACCACCATCATCATTATTTACTATAAAATGAGTCTGTTCTCTGGTCCTGCTGGTTTGTAAAGATCCTACCTAACCTTAATCTTCAAAACAGTAAGCAACTTGGATTCGTTCATTCATTCAATAACAATTGAGGACTTACTCTGTGATAAACTGCCCTTAAGGAGCTTGCATTTTTAGTGTGATTTGCGCATTTGCAAATTTCTCTCTGGGTGGGGTGATCAGGCAGTGGTGTCTTGCTCTTTCAAAGTGCCCATTGCTTGCTGCTCCATTACTGATAGGTCATACTAATAATGGCGTGAGGCTTTCTAAGCTTTTCCTTAATAGTATGTCCTTCTCCTTGGTGTGCGATGTGTTATTTGTGGGCGGCACTGGGAGCGCATTTTCATCACCAGACTTCTTTGCATATGTTTTTACAAAAACATTAAGCTGTTCATTTTCCGTGGAATGAAACGGAAAGCCTTGTTTTCATGCTCCACTGTGTTTAGTCTCAAAATGGCATTGTAGCTTGGCAGGGTCTATAAAACTAATTTGCAAAATTTACTACACAAAACGTATTTAGGACTCAGGTAATTTTTATTGCCATGAAAGGTGGCTTCTCAAAACAACTAAATATCCTCCTCCTCTCTTTTTTTTCTTTTTTTCTTTTTTTTTTTTTTAGTGTTTATTTTTGAGCGATAGAGACAAGGCATGAATTGGGAGAGGCAGAGAGAGAGAGGGAGACACAATCTAAAACAGGCTCCAAGCTCTGAGCTCTCAGCACAGAGCCCGATTCAAGGCTCGAACTTGGGAACGGTGAGATCATGAGCTAGGCTGAAGTCGGACACTTAACCGCCTGAGCCTCCCAGAAGCCCCTTATCCTCCTCTCTTGCCTTGGAGTGTCTTTGCATGAGCATTTGTAGTATATTGCTTTTGTCAGTCAGTGAGGCTGATGCTTTGGAGAATTGGTCTAAGATGGGATATTTGATATCTTGGTCCTGATCAAACTCATCCCACTCCGATTTTCTTTTTAAATATTTTGTTTTTAACCAATGAAATCCATTTTTAATTTTGGGGTGATTAAAAAACTTTTTTTAATGTTTATGTATTTTTGAGAGAGAGAGAGAGACAGAGACAGAGCACAAGTGGGGGAAGGACAGAGAGAGAGGGAGGCACAGAATCCGAAGCAGGCTCCAGGCTCCGAGCTGTCAGCACAGAGCCTGATGCGGGGCTCCAACTCACGAGCTGTGAGATCATGACCTGAGCCGAAGTCTGATGCGTAACTGACTGAGCCACCCAGGCGCCCCTAGTTTTAAGGGTAATTTTTAAAGCCTACTTGAAGACAATATTACATGAATATACATTAGCTATTCAGGCACTCATGTCTAATAACTATAGTAGGACAGTGCCTGATAGGAAATATAACATAGAAACTAGTTACTGCAGGACTGACTAGTGAACTATAATGAAGGCAGTAGCCCTGTGGTCACCAGTGTGTTCCTGTTTGGAATTATAGCACATTTGGATGTGGACATTGTTGTCTGAGTTTTTTAATGTTTATTTATTTTTGACAGAGAGAGAGACAGAGCATGAGCAGGGGAGGGGCAGAGAGAGAGGGAGACACAGAATCTGAAACAGGCTCCAGGCTCTGAGCTGCCAGCACAGAGCCCGATGCGGGGCTCAAACTCACAGACCGCGAGATCATGACCTGAGCCGAAGTCGGACGCTCAACCGACTGAGCCACCCAGGTGCCCCTGTTGTCTGAGTTTTAAACATAGTTAAAACATAGTTTTGAATTTTTAATTTTTGTAGAGTAATGTGTCGCCAAATTCTGTTTACATAGAGACTTATAGATGTGTATCAGGCACTGGCAGTGTCCTGCCCATTCTCCCCTCAGCCCATTCCAGAGATCTGCAGTTTCAGTGGACTTTCCTTACACGATGGCAGCGTCTCCTCTCAAGCACCTGTGTTTCTCTATTTGACAACTTTCTTTGACTGTACTCTATAGAAGCGATAGCCCCCATGAGTAACACAGAACCAGTGAGGAGCTAGAGGTGGTGAATAAATCCCCCAACTCGTTCCTTGGACAATTCTGAGGTGTGTCCACACAGTCTCTCGAGGGACACAGTGGGATTGATCACCGATCACCAAAAGGGCTAACCCATGCATTAACACACCTTCATTGAGTTTCTCCCTCTCCCGTCTCACTTCTCCACACCCCCACCACGCTTCTTTGGATTACGTTCCTTCAAAATTACCTGCATCCAAATCATTGACGTGGGACTGCTTTGAGGGGAGCCCATAGCTGGACACTGCATAATGCATATTAAATGATGTAGAAGGATTCACACCTAACTGATAAGGATGTGGTAGGCACAAAATGAAGTGGCTGTCCAGCTCACAGTAGTTCTCCCACTTACTGCACCTATGCTACCTCTTTCCTTCTGAAGAACTCTTCTCCTCCCAAAAAGAACTGCCTCCATGGCCATACTGAAGAGTTGAAATTGAGGACTGAGCCACGAAGAACACCCCACGCCATTGCAAGTGTGATCGTCCATAGAGAGAATGTAACCCATATTGGAAGAACCAGAAATCTTCCTGGGATTTTTCAAACTGATGCTACAGGAAGAGCATAGCTCCCATCAGAGCTATGAAGTCATGAATCCAGAGCTGACCTCTGGTCAGAGCTCTCTCACCACACAGAGAAGCCTGAACACAATGTGAGAGAATACAGCAAGTTCTCAGGGAGAGGCAAGAGATGGGCTTCAGGAGTATCTTCACGGCATTTGAGTCCCTAGGACAGTTGATCCTAAACCAGCTCCACTCCATCCCTCCCCACAGTTTGGTTATGTGGACTTCGCCGCACATCACTATGCTGGCATAAGCTAATTGAAGACTTATCATTTACAACCAAAGAACCTGACTACAGATGTTTACCTCTGGGGCAGAACGTTGGGTTGGGAGTGAGAATGTAGACCAGGAGGAGCACTTTTTAGATACTGTTTTTCTGTCCGACGGTGTCCATGTGATTTGTTGTTGTTGTTGTTTCCAGCTCTCTGATGAATTTCTCCTCTCTTCACCCAGTATATGCGTCTTCTACTGTAGACTCTTTGACATATTTATCAAAGTTATTTTAAAGTCCTTGTCTGCTAAGTCTAGCATCTGGGTTATTTGAGCCTGTTTCTATTGACTGATTTATGTCTTGATTATAGGTTAGTCACATTTTTTTCTTCACATATCTAGTAATTTTTGTATAGTGAATATCGTGAATATGTTCTAGAGACTGGACTGTGTTATCTTCCTCTGATGAACATTTTCTTGCAGTGGGCAGGGAAATTACTGGTTGGATTAGGACTCTTAAAACTTGCTTTTAGGTTTTGTTAGGGTGGGTCTATTTTAGTTTTAGCCTTAGTGCTAGGGTGAATGCCATAGTCAGAGAGATGGTCTTTAATCAAAGTGTGGCCTTCCATGGTTGCAGTTGAAAGTTTGAGCTGTTTACCAAACTGCTATAGCTTGGTAAGACTTTCAATTCCAAATTCTGTCTTCCCTGTAATGGACAATTGCCTAAATCTCTGCTCAGTCTCTCTCAGTCATCAGCTGTTGTTTTCCCCGTGGAATCCTTAGAGTCTCACCTGGACATGTACAGTTCGAGGGTCAGCCAAGGATTGAGAATAATTTTTACACATATCTGGGGGCTTCGCACTCTGTCAACTCCTTTCCAGAATTTTCTCAATTTTCAGCCACTTTTATTGCAAACTCCTTCTCAGAATCATTAGTCCCTCAAGGACCCCTACCCTGTGCCAGCTGACTGTGGTTCTCCAAGGGTAGTCCTGAGACTAGTAGGATTAACATCCCATGGGAACTGGTTAGAAATACAAAATTTAGGGCTCCACCCCAGGCCTGGTGAATCAGAAACTCTGGGGGCTGGAGTCCAGCAATCCAAATTCTAACAAGCTCTCCCGAGATACTAATACACACTAAAGTTTTAGAATGATTGCCTTAGGGGAAAGGCCATATAAATGTGGATCTCACCCAGAGTGTTTCCCTTCCTTTACTGTCTGGATGCTCTCCAGTGCCATTAAATAGGTTGGTGGGCTTTTCTTTTGGGGGGGGGGGAAGGGGAGGCATTCCAGAATTCATAATCATCATTTGTAGAAGGGATTATCCTTAAACAACCTACTCTGTCAGATGGGAATTTTGACATTCACTTTTCAGTATATATTCTATACTATATACTGCTTTTATTTTTTCTTCTAAGAACATATATTCTTTGTCATTTGAAAGACGAATCTAAAATACTTAAAAAGTTGTTTTAATGTTTATTTTTTAGAGAGAGAGAGCACGTGCATGCACACACACGTGAGCACACACGCACGCACACACACACACACACGTGTGTGAGTGGGGGAGGGGCAGAGAGGGAATCCCACGCAGGCTCCCTGCTGTCAGTGCAGAGTCTGACTTGGGGCTCCCTCTCATGAACTGTGAGATCATGACCTGAGCCAAAAATCAAGAGTGGTATGCTCAACCAACTGAGCCACACAGCTGCCCTTAAAATACCCTTAATTGAGATTTGAATAAAATGTTTGTAAAACCCTAGAAGGACCTTATAGTTTTATGGAACACACCCTGAAAATCTCTAGTTTAAACCAAATGATTGACAGTATGGGTCATGATTAGCTTCAACCGTGCATAGGAGTATCTCCATGGCAACTGTCACCATAGCATCCTGCCTATGACAAAGGTGGTAAATGAACGTGTACAGAGTGGGGAGGAATTCCTGGTCCCAGGAGATTCCAGGAAATCTCAGACACATGCCTTGCACCTTGATAGAGGAAGCGTCTAGGTAGTAACCAAATGAAAATGAAGTCTTTGCTAAGAGCAGCCATATGACTAGCATTCCAGCCTGTTTTCGGAAGGAGGCTCTTTCCCACTCCCGTGGGTCATATTCACATCAGCTTTGGTTCACCAGGCCTCACGTGTTAACCTCACCTGCTCATATTCCCCAAAGTGCAGAGGGTTGTTGCTCCTCAATGAAAACAGGGACTCCGCTTCGAGAGGGGCGTATTCTCAGAATTCCCACCCTACCAGACCTACGGGATGGTTCATCTAAAAAATCACCCCCACCTTTTCCTCTGCCCCCATCCCCAGACAGACCCACTGGTGTTTTATCCACTAGGGAGCAGGCAGTGGGCAGTGTTTCTTCAACTTTAATGTGTAACATGAGTCCCCTGTGGCTCTTGACAAAATGTAAATCTTGATTTAGTAGGTGTTATGGGCTGAACAGTGTTCCTTCAAAATTCATATGTTGAAGTCCTAACCCCCACTACCTTAGAATGTGACTGCATTTGGAGATAGGGTCTTTAAAGAAGTAATTAAGGCTAAATTAGTTTCTGGAGATGGGCTCTAATCCATCTAATGTGACCAGTCTCTTTATAAGAGGGAAACACAGACACAGAGGGAAGACCATGTGAAGACATGGGGGGAAGATGGCCATCCCCAAGCCAAGTAGAGAGGTTCTGGAGGTAACCAACCCTGCAGACACACCTTGACCTTGAACTTTAAGACTCCAGAACTGTAAAAAAATGAATGTCTGTTGTTTAAGTCCCCCAGTGTGTGCTACTTTGTTGTAGCAGCCCTACAGACTAATACAGTAGGTCTGGGGAGGGAACTGAGAGTTTGCATGTCTAACAAGCTCCTGGATGATGCTGATGCTGCCAGTCCGAGGAACACACCTTGAGTAGCCAAGACCTGGGAAATCGGGTCCCCCTTTTTTTTATGGCATTGTCAGCAGCTTCCCAAATCACTGAGTGGGTGGGAGAGAAGAGCACTTTTCCCCAAACTCTGCCTTCCTAAGATGGCCAAGGCAATTGTTTGCAGGCTTTTTATATTTGCATTACTTTTGAAATATTATAAATGTGAGAAAACTTTCAGGGGATGAGGTTAGATTACATATACAAATAAAATGGGCTGTAGATAAACTGGGGAACTCATGCCTCGTCTGATGTGAGCAGCTGCCACTCTGTCTCTGAGCCAGAATGTGAGCTTAGTGTGGTCATAGTTTCCAGTTTCGAGAGAAGCTAGAAATTTGGATCTTTACATTAAGTCTCTAAATTTTTAAACTTTTAAATGTTGGCAACTCCTTTTGAAATGTGAGGCAAAGGAGCCCCCCTGAGGTCATGGACATATTCTTGATCTATATCCTGTTTTGAAACATATGTATGTAAAAATTCATTAAGCTATATGATTAAGATTTGTACAATTTACTACTTGTAATTTATGCTACAATAAAAAATCCGCATGGGAATGATGCATATCAACCTCAAGGTCACCTATGGGGGTAGAGGCAGGGGAGGAATGGGGTTGTTTTTACCTGTGTCTCTAACATTATGTTTCGTTAAAGAGATGTGGGGCGCCTGAGGGGCTCAGTCAGTTAAGCGTCCAACTTTGTTTGTGTCATTATCTCGCGGTTCTTAGGTTCGAGCCCCGCATCAGGCTCTGTGCTGACAGCTCAGAGCCTGGAGCCTGCTTCGGGTTCTGTGTCTCCTTCTCTTTCTGCCCCTCCCCTGCTCACGCTCTGTCTCTCTCTGTCTCAAAAATAAATAAACACTAAAAGAAAAACTTAAAAAAAAAAAGAGAACTGAAGCACATATGGGTAATTATGAAGAACTGTCTCATCTCAGTGTTGTCTAGGTTTTCTGCTTTATTCTTTTCTGTATGAAATACTTCACAATTAAACATTTTAAATATTAAAAAAAAAAAGCCTGAGAATACCAATACTGTATGGGCCAAACCCAACTCTTTGGAGGTTACTGAATCATTCTTTGGGTCTCCCTCTGGGACTGTATTGCTGTTTAGATAAGAATGTTGGCTGGCCTGACCCAGCTCTCCTACGTGTGTCAGTAAATACCTGCTCTGCCCATGCCATAACGTGTGACACGATGTCATCCAACCCACTCAGCCCAGCATCCTGTATAACTTTATCACCAGAAGTGGTGTTCTCGGTGAACCTCGGATGTAATGAAAACACAGTTTGTACATCAACTCAAATGCAAAGGCACTGTATTGTGTTCACAGGTGAGAGCCACCAGAGAAGAGGCTTCTCAGATCTTGAAAACGATACAGCCTAGTGGTTAAGCTCACTGGGTACAAACCTGGCTCTTCCACTTACTAGCTGCACACCCTTAGGCCAGTTAGTCTGGGCCTCAGTGTCCTCATCTGTAACATGGGAATGACAATAGTTACCTACCTATTCATCTTCAACGTGAAGATTTAAGTTTGCTGAGTGATGGGTGCCTAACTTTCAATCATCATTAGCTATTATTAAGTACTTAACATTAGTGTGATTTTGCTTTAAACATCTTTGTTACATCATGGATTAAATCTGAGATCACAGCATTAAAGAATTGATATGTGACCACCAAGCCCCAGAGGGGAAGTATTTTCAGCTCTGATTCAAGTAGTAAATGTGATCATTGTCATGGATGCCGCTGCAGAGGCAGGGGAGGGGGACACTCACTTCCTGCCTTTAAGGAACTGACCTGTGTGCATCCTTTGTGCACACAGACCCCAAAGTGCTAAGTCGTAACTCCAGGGAAAAGAGAATCATGGAAGCTCCAGGCTGGTGCATTTCCTGGCTGCCTCGAGCCTCAGGGCTAGGGCACCTGCCCCTCCCTTTGGGTGGTGGTGTTGCCCGGGCAGCCTGGTGTGTTGACACGCACACAGGGTTGCTGTTTGGAGCCTGTTGCTCAAGGTAATTATATCCCTCCTCGCACCCTGCTGGCAGCTTTGCGACCCAAAAAGGGCTTTAGCAATGACTAATAAAGCTGTAAAGGATGCACCCAGATCCAAGAAAATCCATTCCCTGAAGGAATATGATTTCAGTGACTTCTCAGTTGGTGCTTCTTTGCCTTTTAAGCCACAAGCATTAAGTTTGTCTGAAATTCCAGTTATCCCATGCTGTGTTCTCCAGAGGCCGTAAATCACTGAGTAAATCACTGAGACACTCTTGGTGCCTGGAACAGAGAAATTACCCGTGAGAGTGCATTTCTTTCCTGTGTGGGCCTTGCATCTTAGGAGATACATTCTTTGAGCATTTCTGCTGTCTCCAGTTCAAAAGGCCCACAGATCTGCTGGGCTGCCTTTCCCTTCCCTTGGTCTCAAACTCTTGTGGCACATACCGTGGTCTGTCTGGCAGAACCTGGGAGTTGCCCTGCTCATTTCCACTTTCCTTCACCCCTGAACTGGTTACCCATCTCAGTTCTACTTCATTAATGTCTCTGACATCTGTCCGCCTACCACTGTCCCAGTCGGGTCCTCACTATCCTTCCTCTGAGGCCTGCTGCACACTTGCTCTCTGGCCTACCTGTCCTTGAGCTTGCCCTCATGCAATGCTCCCCACTCTGCTACCAAAATATTCTTTCCAAAATGTAAATCTGATGCCAGCTTGCAGCTTAAAATCCTTTAGTGCTGCCCCTTCCCCCTACCCACACACTGTTTTCAGACTGTTCCCAGTATTGGCAGAAATTGAGTTGTCAAGAAAAGCCAGAAATCTAAGGCATTCCCCCATCCATTTTGTTTATTTTTAGAGTTATTACATTTTCATATTAAAAAATTTATAAAACATTGCAGTCAGTCTCCTGCCCTCTCCTGGCCCCAATTCCCTAACTGAAGAGCCACCTCTGTTACCCAGTTGCTTCTGTAGCCTTTCAGACATACACACAAACACACACACACACACACACACACACACACAACCTTTTTTTTAATACAGATGGCAGCCAATTTTTTTGTGTGTTGGTAAAAATATTAAAACTCTGAGGGTCAAACAAAACACGTTTGCATCCATGGTTATAAGTAATGTAGGCATGTGCTTATGACCCACTTGGTTGACAGTTCTCTAAAGACAGGGGTGGAGTTTTGTCTTGGCATACCCATCTATACCTGGCACGATGCCTTGCATACAGCTGGCACTCAATAAGTGCCCACCCATTTATGCATTTATTAAGCACCACTCTGAGCCTACTGCTGGGTCTGCTCCATGTATCTGTGATATGAACACCCTCTGAGGAAACACATGACAACAATTAAGTCTAGGGAAGTCTCTGGCCCTATGGAAACATAACCAGAACTCAGCAGGCTGTAGGTTCATAAGCTGCCCACCTCCCATTTTCCCTGGTTGCCTGAGTCTACAGCAAATGGACAGAAAAAGCAGATCCCATCCTGCTCTCGGGCTTGCCCTGACGAGGTTTCAGCTTGTGCTGACACCAGCATTCCCAAGCCAGCTGTCATTTCCAGGAGTGTGATTCCATGTGTTGCCCTCCGCTGGGTCAAGGCAAGCCAGGACGGGACGGAAACCACAGGCACAGGCAGTCTGCTGACTCCTCCTGGGGCGCTGGGCTGGGCTGGGCTGGCTGTTCGAATGAGTAAGGCCTTTGCAAGCTTCTTCATGTTGGGAGAAGGTTCACTGCTCTGGTGGTTGGGGCCGTTCTCCCAAGTTAGATTCTGCTTGCTCACTTGCCTGTGGGCCGGGCCATCTCTGGCCAGTTGGCATGTATGGTAGCTGCAGGATAGGGTGATATTTTCCATTCACGATAAGCTGACCCCACTGAGGAAAGGTTAACAAACTCTTTCCACAAGTTCTCTCCCCCGTCCTTGGAGAAGGTGATTTCCAATGGTTTCTGCAGGACGCAGGACAGGCGGTTTTCATAGGCAGCATGCTTCTGTGGAGGGCTCCTGAGCCATTTCCCTGCAACTGTACTGTGACATCCTCTCTTTCCCACTCAAGAGGTCATTCTGGACTATAAGTGGGTGGGAACATGAACTTGTTCTAAGATTCGCCTTGAATATATTATCCTTGTAGTAGCTATATGAATCTTACTCCCAAAACTCATGTGAGACTCATCCTACTCCTTTCTTTATTTCAAGTTACCTTGGGCTTGGAGACCACATCCTCCCAGCTGGCAGGAAAACAATACTGGTGGCAGCACGTGCGGCAGGCTCTCTCCTTCCCTGGGGATGCGTCCAAGTCCAGGAGGTTAGGAAGGCCTGGAAAATGGAGATGAGTCCACTCTTCTCCTGAGAACAAGTCTTCTGCTGGTATCCCTGGGCTGTCTCTGCAGAGAAGGAGGCTTGCACAGCTTCCGTTCCAAGCTTGGGAATCTTGGCTAAAGCTGGGAACCCTAGGCCAAGGCTCTAAGTCTCAGAGAGACACTGCAAAGCCTCTCTATAGAAGTCCTGCCATCCTGCCCACCTGCCTCAGGCACTGTAGGGGACACATTTTGGCCTGCAATGCCTGGAGTCCACTAATGTCCAATCCCTCCCAGGCTCCAAGCTTCCAGAAAACCTAAGCCAGTTGTCTGCACAAACAACTTCTGCATTTGGCCCTCAAACCAAACCTGCCTGAGGCAAGGCTGGCTTCCTGCACCAAAAGAAGAACTAAAATACAGGAAAAACAAACTCCCGTGCTAACAGCTCAATATATTATCCTGCCACCTAATTTATATTAGAATAAACTAATCACTCACAAATTTCTGTACATCACGAAATTCAGTATTTATCACAAATCAATTGTGCCACACATCACAGCTTAGGAGATGCCACCATTGCTCTGCTCTAAAGTAGAGAGAGAAAAAAAAAGGAAGGATAGTCTGTCCTCACCCCTGATTTATTTCCCCCATTCACTGACTGTCCTCAGAACAAAAAAAAATAAAACCCTTCCCCCTGAGGAAGTACTTTCTAGGCAACAAGATTATCAAAAGGGTTGTTGCCCAGTGCCCCGATTAATTGTAGCAAACCCCAAGATGAAAATGCAAGCATCACCTTATCACAATAATGATGCAATGTTGATTAAAGCAGAAGTGGCATTAAAACCGTTCCTATTCCTAAAGCTGTCTTCTCCACTTAATTAGCACTTTCTTAAAAGAAACCTTAGTTTTCAAATTAATCTGAGGACAGTGTCAGTGAACCAGAGCTGAATGGCATCTGGTCTATGAGAGATCTGCATCAATAATATGGGACTGGCTTCAGAAAGATTGCTGCCTTTACGTATTAGTATATATTTTATTTGGGCAGGCATCTGACCAAGCACCTGAACTAACAAAATGGCAATGTTGAGGTTTGAGTTCTTCTGGATGTTTATTCCAGCTTTGCATTAACTAGGACCTCGGCAGCAGACCTCGGGGCTGGTTCTGTAGCTGATACCACTGCAGGACATAGGGCCTGGGCCCTATGACCAGGGCCATTCTGAGCCATCGCTACTGTCCAGGGCAGAACTGCATCTGTCGTTAGGTTGCCCATAGTGACAAATGCTCAACACCATTCATGCCTAAGAAAATATAAATGCAAACACAACCCAGAAATTATTTTTACCTATCGGTTGGTGGTTAAAACCATGGATAGTACTGGGGCACCTGGGTGGCTTAGTCAGTTAAGCGTCCAACTCTTGATTTCAGCTCAGGTCATGATCTCACGGTTTGTGAGTTTGAGCCCCACATGGGGCTCCGTGTGCTGACAGTGCGGAGCTTGTTTGGGATTCTTTCTTCCTTTCTCTCAAAACTAAATAAATAAACTTAAAAAGAAAAAGAAAAAAAAAACATGGATAGTACAAATTATGGATGAGCTGGCATGTAAACAGTAGACTCTGAAATCATTGATAGGAGTATTAATAGATTTCAGTGGGTAATTTGTCATTGCCTATTCAAATTCTTAAATGTTCATGCCCTATTTCCTAGCACTTGCATTACTAAAAATTTACCAAACAAATATACTTACAAATGTTTGGCAAGAAAGGAAAAATATAAAAGGATGTCTCCTGCAGAAATGGTGGCAATAGACACAAACTGGAAATCGGTTAAATGTTCCTCAATAGAAGTATGGTTAAATACATTAAGGGACAGCTACACAATGGAATTTTGTGACCATTTAAAAGAGTGTGGTCTGGGGCACCTCGGTGACTCAGTCAGTTGAGCGTCTGACTTCAGCTCAGGCCATGATCTCACGGTTCGTGAGTTCGAGCCCCGCATCGGGCTCTGTGCTGGCAGCTCGGAGCCTGGAGCCTGCTTCAGATTCTGTCTCCCTTTCTCTCTGCCCCTCCCCCCCTCACGCTCTGTCTCCCTCTCTGTCTCAAAAATAAATAAACATTAAAAAAATTTTTTTTATTGCTACCATAAAATTTTTTTCTGGAAGAAAAGGCAAAATATTAACATCGTTATTTTTCTAACAATATACATATAATCTCAAAAAGAAAATAGAGTACCTGGGTAGTGGTAGATCATTTTCCCCCATTCTTTGTACTTACTGCTATAAAAAAAATTTTTTTTCCTAAAGAATGAGGCTGTATGCACATAAAAGCTTGGAAACATGTCTGTGAGAGATTGTGCTTTCCAAAAATGGCCAGAGCAATATTCCTTGTTCTACATGCCCTTCCAGAACCTTGTAACTCCCCGCCAGGAGGTGGTTTATTCACCTTCTCTGGAACCTGGAACTAGGACTCTGACAGCTTTGACAATAAGAACACTATGGAAGTGACACCGAGTGGCTTCTCAAATGGCCATACAGCTTCTGTGAGGGTTGTGCTTGCTCTCTTGGGAGGCCTGCCTCTGGAACTCAGTCACCATGCAGTGAGGAATCCCAACCTAACCCACAGTTCAGTGGTTTGGAGTATATTCACAGGGTTGTGCAAATATCACCACTATCTTAATTCCAGAACGCTTCTATCACCCCAAAAGGAAATCCTGTACTATCCAATCCTCTCCTTCCCCCATGCCCTAGCAACCACTACCTATTTTTTTCTCTATGGGTTTACCTATTCTAGACACTCCATATAAGTGGAATCATACAACAAATGGTCTCTTGTATCTGGCGTCTTTCACTTAGCATACTGTTGTCAAGGCTCATCCATGTAGTGTATGTGTCAGAACTTCATTCCTTTGTGTGGCTGAATAACACTCCATCGTATGCATATACATTTGTTTATCCATTCATCACTTGATGGACATTTGGGTTGCTTTTCACTTCTTGGTTATTAGGAATAATAATAGTTTTGTCGACATTGACATCGACATTTTTGAGTGGACATGCATTCAAATCTCTTAAGTTCAAGTACTTTAAAATCACCTAATAGTATTAAACAATACATGACACATGATAATTTAAATGATACATAATTAAAGCGATTTATTCATTAAGTCAGGTTTTCTAAGAGCAGCCAACCGATTCCCTCACAGTAATTCAGATGTCATTCAGAACACTGAATGATTTAAATAGATTTAAGTAGAATAGCACTATTTCCCGATTTTTCACTAACTTACATAAAACTCTTCACCAAAGCAGTGTGAATGACACATCACTTTACTATTTAAAAAAACTATGATGTGGTCCTCAGCATTCCTCTCTTCATTTTCCAAGATGAAAGCCTATCACTTTAATTTGGCATATAGGGAAAGACTTTGGTCTCTTCAGGAATTTGGGGTCTGATTTAGAATTCTTGTGGGCACAGCCTTGTGTGCTGCGACTTACCTGTTTGGGTTTACTTAATAAAACTTCAATAAAAATAGGCTGTATTTAAAAAAAATTCTGTACCATATAAAAACTCACTTCTGTGGGAGTTTGGGCTTGCCTTTAGAGTAGACTGTCACGCAAATAAGAATCTGACTACAAGTTTCTTCATCCGTGGGCACCATTCCCCTTTGGCACGGTCCCCCTCTCCTCCCAGCACCTGCTGCCAGCTTTGTCTCCGTCTTTCGGAGTCTGCCCGAATGCATCACATTGATCTAGTAAGGAAACAATGAGGTGCTTCTTTGGGGAACTGCTGTCGAGGCCACTTGTAGAGAAGAAACCACACAAATAAGAAGTGTGGATGCTTTCTCCAGTGGAAAATTACAAGTTTGCTTGGTTTCAATCCTTGGCACACAGTCTCGGGTTCCCCATCACTGAATAGACTTCTTTCCACTTGGCTTTCTCTCGGCCAGTGTCCTGGCACACTATCAGAGGGGAAAATAATTAGAAAGAAGTGTCTTTTAAGGATGAGAAGCACTGGTAGCTTACCAGATGGAGAGAATCATGGAGCTTCAAACAAACCCTTAACCAGACAGTAGCACTATTTGTCTTCTTGCTTATATAAACTATATGCAGCGTTTGTGCCTCCTGGATCGTGCACAGTGTGAGAGCCAGGATGTTTGCTGGGTTTCCCTCTTCTTCCGGGGAACCCTCTGGTGCCTCTTCAGCGCAGGAGCAGTGACCCAACTGTAGTTAGCCCCAGAGAACTTTCCAAGGGCTTCCCTCATCTTCTCCGAGTTCTTATGTTGCTGTGGGATATAAGGTCTATCTGATTCCAGGTTCACTTGTGATTCAGGTGAGTGTGGGGTGGGGAGTGAGGAAGAGCTTTATTATTTTTGTAGAAATGACACTTGCTAATTGTAAAAATATCAAATGTAGATATGTGGTTAAAAAGCATCTATCTCACCCTTTTGGAGGTTAACAATGGGTCACTTTGGTTTTTCCAGGGATCTCTGCTTGATATGTATAACTATTCATGCAGCAGTTCTCAAATAGACTTGAGAACATGATGTTAATTTGTGCTCCACGAGAAGCTGACTGTGAGACAAGGACTGGAGAGGAAGCAGTTCATTTGGGAGGTGCAGCAAATAGTAAGGGGGGGGGTGGGGAAGACAGGGAGGGTAAGGCAGGCAATTAAGGGTGGCTATCAAGTTAGCTGCTTCAGTGGGTGGATGGAGATTAATCCCACAGGGAAACTCTAGAAAATGGTGTAGAACACGTGCCTCAGAGATCTCATTTGAAGAGCAAGGGAGCTGGATGAGGCTGCTCCCAGTGGGTTTAATTCTGAACACTTCCAGCCTGAACAGCCTTCCAAGACATTGGAGAAAGCCCCCCTCCCCCCGCCCCGCCCTGCCCCGCCCCAGGAAAGAAAGGAAGATATTTGCAGGTAGAGGGCAGCCAGACACGTACACAGGAGTGGTATTGCCAGGCACTGCTCCAGGTGCAGAGGACAGAGCAGTTAACAAAATAGAGAAAGAGTCCTGCCTTCAGGGAGCATTTCTGCTGTTAGGGAGACAGATCATAAACAAAGCAAGTGAGAAACATGGCACGTGTTACGTGGTGACAAGTACCATGGAGAAGAAGTACTGAAGAGTCCTGGGAAGGAGGGAGAAGGGGCTGGTTGTGATTGGCAAAAGAGGGATCAAGGACAGGCCCAAGGGAGAAGGGGACACCCAAGCAAAGACCTAAAGGAGGGGAGGGGGGAAGGCCATCACATGGTTATCTAGGTGAGGAACATTCCAGGCAGAAGAAACAAGCACGACGGCCCTAAGGCAGGAATGTCCCTGGGGTGTGAGGAACAGTGAGGCAGGCCTATGAAGCTGAGCAGGTTGGGTGCAGGGGGGAGGGGGAGGGAGGAATCCGGAGAGGAGGCCAGGCAGAGCAGCTCCTTGTTGATACTGGGATGCCCTGAGGTCCTACCTGGAGTGAGACCAACAGAGTCCTGGAGAGCTGGAGCAGAGGAGGACAGAATCTGGCTTCAGTTTTAACAGATGGCTCTGGCTGCTGTGTGCTAAGTGAACTAAAGGGGGGCCGGGGCGGAAGCAGGGAGTCGAGTCAGGAGGCACCTGCAATACTCCAAGTGGTAGCAGTGGAGCCGTGAGGAGCAGTTAGATTCTAGAAATACCTTGAAGGTAGTGCCAATGTAACTGGTAGGCAGGTTGGAGGTGGAATGTGAGAGAAAGAGAAAAAGTCAACGGGTTTGGCCTAGGCAACTGGAAAGATGGGGCTGCTTTTGTGAATCACGCAAAACTTCAGAAGGAGCAAGTCTTCAGCCAGGGGTGATCAGGCGCCTGGCTTTGGGCAGGGGTTTGTGACAGTTGTTAGACACCTCAGTGGGGATGTCAACAGGAAGCTGAATGCAGGGGTCTGGAGTTCAGAAGAGGTCTTAACTGGATGTAAATTGGAGAGCCTGTCAGCATATGGATGTTCTGAGCCACACGACTGCTTCACATCTCCAAGGGGGCAAGCTGCACAGGAATGAGCTCTGGGACTGAACCCTGAGTCCCCGGGGACATGGAAGACCATGAAACGGAGACTGAGAAAGAGCACCCAGAGTGTGGTGTCCTGAAAGCCAAGTGCAGAAAGTATTTTGGGCGGCGGGGGGCGAGGAGGGCCCGGGAGTGATCAACTATATGTACATGCATACATGTGCCACATTTATGCAGATGTACAGACATACACACACGGGTCAATTGTAGTATACTCTGTAAACAGACCTGTACCTCAGTTTTCTTGGGAAAAGTGCTCCACGGCAAAAGGATCTGTCTACTCCATCATTTAATGGCTGCATAGTGTTTCACTGTGTACATGTATCGTAATTTTTTCCTATGGATATTTTTCCCAGTTGTAGAACTCTGAATTACACAGCAATGGGAATCTTGTGTGTTCATCCTTTCACACCTGTGTGATCATCCCCTTGGGATAAATCCTGGAAATGCGCTGCTGGTTCAGACTCCTTCCTGGGCAGCCCTGATAATCTGAGATGTATTCAATACGGAACATCCGCCGCTATCAGGAAGAACCGCTGGGATGTTATTCCAGGCAGACCCCGTTCTATGGGAAGCTTCTGAATGCACAGAGGACACAGGGCAGCCATCTGGGTAAACGGCTGTTAGAAATATGGCAGATGTTTGGGTCAAGTCAGAAAGTCCACAACAGGAAGCCATCTGTTGGTCCTAGCCCTCAGCCTGACATATGAAACTGCAGCCGACTTGTGAGTATTAAAACCACTGCATTTCCACATAGAGCAGAACGACTCTGGAGGCCTGCGGGCTCTGCAGCAGAGCCACTAAGAGCTTGTTACGTCAAGAGCAAAGGCAGCAGACGAAGGCAGATGTGCCTCTTTGAAACGACTGTAATTAACTCCAAATCTTTCCTGACACTTCACTTTTTTTTTGCTGGCTGCGTTTGTCGATTTGTCATTTAGCTGTTAGAACAAGCCTGCTACATACCTCAGATTCCACCACCTGTCTGGGCACAAACAGAGTGTTCGTCTGGATGGTGTCAGGACGCCCTGTGCGTTCAACAGTAACCTTGAGAGTAACATCTACCAGCCAGGCATTTGGCTGAGAGCCTCTAAGGACTTCAGGGTGTTAAAGGACAATGTATTTAGTCACGTACGTCCTCAAAGTGTTAAGGAAATGTACTGAGACATCTTTTGATTCAGAAGGAAAGTAAGGAAAATGACCAACACAGAGCCATGCCTTAGATCCATTTATTCCCGTCTCCGGGTGGGTCTGTAAACACCATTCATCCGAGGGCTCAGGACCCACCACTGGTACTTGACCCTTGGCAATCATAGGTGAGTGATACTCATCCAAGAATAAGTCCCCTACATTAGGTTCTTAACCACTGGGAGAGGCCTACAAGAATGTAGCTGATGGTCTGAAGTTCGAAAAGGTTTTAGATCTGTGTGCTCTGGCTATATGCTCTTCAGTTCACTTTACCACGTGACATTCCTTTACCCTGATAGGGCCTCAAGCCACATGTACCCCGATTCAGCCGCCAACACCGTTTCCTCCCCTTCTGCTCCAAGAGCAACGCCCGGTCCAGTCAGGAGGTCGACAGGACAGGTTTCCGTCTATGTCACGGCGGAGACAGAAGTGACTTTATCCCAAGGATACAGCAGCGAGAGGGCAGCCTACAGAATTTATGCCCAATTGCGTTCCTTAAATGACTATATTTCATAGTTTCTTAGGAGGTAACTGCCCCCAGACCTATCAGCCTCTGTGTGATGTTTACAATCAGAGCCTGGGAGTGATTGCCGCCCGGTCTTCCTCTTCCTCGGCCCGGCTCCGCCCACGCCATCTGCCGGCGGCTCCTCAGAACGCTGTGTAGTAGTGCTCCATGGTGCTGATGATGTCACTCTGGTCCTCCAGGAGCTCCAGCACTTGCTGCAGCACAGCTTCGCTCAGGCGCGGGCTGACGCTCAGGCGAGCACAGGCCAAGATGTGCTGGAAGTGGCAGCCCTTCTCTATGTCTGCAGGAAAAAGGCAGTTGGCTAAGCTTGGCACACCTGTCAGACCCTCCTCCCGCTCCTCCGTCCTCCCCCTCTGAGTTGAAGTCCTTTTCCACGGATCCTGAGTCAGAACCTGCATTTTAACAAGATCCGCACGCACATTAGGGTTGGAGATGTACTGGTTTAGATTATCAGCAAAAACAAAACAAAAACCCTGTTCTTGGGCCCCTAACTTCACGACGGTGACGTGGACCCATTGCTCAGCTCAGGTCTTCAACCTTCAACGATTCCTAATCAATCACTTGTTATCCAGAACCTAATGGATTTTTAGTGTTTGCTCATCTTTTTTCTCTAGTGCAATTTTTTGCCGACCCCTCCCCCCCCCCCCCCCCCAAGCTTCCCAGGTGGGAGCCCTCTGGAGACTGACAGGAGAGCTGGCTTACAGCAGCCTCTGTATTCTTTCCCTGCCCGCTGGAGATCACAGGTAAGCAATACTCATCCCGACTGATGCTACACCATGGAGAACACCATGGTCTGTTCTCTTTCTTCTTTGCCTAGGCTTCCAAGCAGTCCTGTCTATGATGGTTGTGTTCTAGTAATCCCTTACCCTCCACCCCCAAAAAATCCAAGACCATTTTGTACACCAGGAAAAAAGTTCAGGGTTAGGAGCCTCTTTCCTATTTGAAACCAATGATTTAGAGTAGTGGAATGCACGGTGAAGTTGTGACCATTAGAGGATCCCGAAATCAACTTAATGGGTTGCGATTAAGAGAGACAGGTATAGGAAATTATAAAATGTACTGCATTATAGCATATGTATGATTTTGTGAAACTTTATACTAAATATATAATATGTATATTATATATATATATACACACATATTATATATAGCTTTGTGTGTGAGTGTGTGTGTGTGTGTGTATAATGTACTAGGTCATGATGTAAAATGCATTTGTAATTCTGAGTCAAAGTCAAACGCCATTATCGAAAACAAACTTTCCCCAGATTCACTTAACGCCCCGTGCGGGGCCAGGCTTGGCCTCTCACTGTTGTGTCTCCAGCATCTGGCACACAAGCTGCTCCATATGGTCACTGAATGTTGTTTTCAGAGAACAAAATGCTTTAGGCTCCAGGAAGGTGATTAAAGAGGTATCATAGTGTTGGGCAAAGGCATGGTTTGGGAGTTGGCACACCTCTATGGCCTTGGGCAACTCATAGCATCTGAACCCATTTTCTCACCAACAGGGAGGGGAACTAAGAAGGGGGTGAGGGAAGCTCTGAGATCCTTTGTAGCTCTACAAGAATTTCACAAGCGGTGCCCCTGAGCTAACAAAGACTTGCTAAATTCTGACCTCTAGTGGCTCTGTCAACTCATTACTTCTCCCAGTTGGGGTTACTGTTGAAAATTTGCCATCTTCCACTGCTTTCCAGGCTGTTTCTTCAACATTCATTTGCTAAAGATTTCTGGAACATCTACTATGTGTGTAGTGCTAAGCAAGGAAGAGCAAGTGGTAGATGGAGAGCTGACTCCGGAGTCCAGCAGACCCGAACTCAAGTCCTGGCTCTGTCTGGGGCAGAGTGGTTCATTATTCTGGGTCTGTCTCCTCACCTGTAAGATGGGAAGAAAAATCACCTACTTCCTCAGTGGTTGTGGGAATGAAAGGAGACCTGTGGCAGGTGCTTCCTACACAGGAATTACTAGGACTCAGTCATCATCTCCAAGACCTATGAAGATGCACATAACCTAGTCCCTGCTCTAAACCTGATGCTTCAGCTCTTCCTGAGAAGGGTGATGATGGAGGGGGGAAAGCGGGCCTGTACACAGCAGAGAGGAAGCACTAGGAACTTCACCACTTCTTGGATTTTAATCTATCTTTGCAGGGCCTGGATGCCCAAGCTCAGGGCTCAAGAGGACTTATAGAGACACGTGGGGCCATAAGCAGTGATGTTGACTGCCCTGAAGGCCTTAAACTATTTCTTTAGAAGGGCCAGGCTGCTGTCTGGGTGTTGTCTGGGAAGGCTGCTCACAAAGTGACCTTCAAGTCACATGGGGAGAAGGACTGGTATTAGTTTTTCTTTAAGTGTCTGGCAGAATTCACCAGTAAAGCCATCAGGTCCAGACCTTTACTTTGTTGGTAGACTTTTAGTTACTGATTCAATCTCCTTACTAGTCATAGGTCTACTCCAATTTCCTATTTCTATGTGATTTAGTCTTGGTAGGTTTTGTTTCCAGGAACCTGTCCATTTCATCTGGTTATCCAGTTTGTTAGCGTGCAACTATTCACGGTACTCTCTTACAATCCTTTTTATTTCTGTAGAACCAATACTAATGTCATTTTCATTTTCTGATTTTACCAATTTGAGTCTTTTCTCTTTCTTCTTAGTCCCTCCAGCTAAAGGTTTGGTAATTTTGTCGTTCTTTTTAAACAACCAACTTTTGGTTTCACTATTTCTCTATTTATCTTTGCTCTAATTATCATTATTTCCTTTCTTCTGCTAGCTTTCAGTTTAGTCTGTTCTTTTTCTAGTTCCTTAGTCAAAAGTTGGGTTTTGATTTGAGATCCCTCTTGTTTTTTAAGTGTTTGTAGCTATAAGGTTCCCCTTAGCAATGCATCTCCTAAATTTGGTGTGTTTTCATTTTCATTCATCACTAGCGATTTTCTAATTTCCCTTGTGATTTCTTCTTTGATCTACTAGTTAAGAGTGCTATTTAGTTTCCACAAATTTGTTAAATTTTCCAGTTTTGTAATTGACTTCTAAGTTCATCACACTGTGCTCAGAGAAGATACTTTGTATGGTATCTTTTTAAAATCTACTGAGACTTGGGGCGCCTGGGTGGCTCAGTCGGTTGAGCGGCCGACTTCGGCTCAGGTCACGATCTCACAGTCCGTGAGTTCGAGCCCCGCATCGGGCTCTGTGCTGACAGCCTGGAGCCTGTTTCGGATTCTGTGTCTCCCTCTCTCTGACCCTCCCCCGTTCATGCTCTGTCTCTCTCTGTCTCAAAAATAAATAAACGTTAAAAAAAAATTTTTAAAAATAAAATAAAATCTACTGAGACTTAACTAGTGGCCTAACATATGGTCTATTGTGGAAAATGTCCCATGTACACTTGAGAAGAATGTCTACTCTATTGTTGGATAGGGTGCTTTGTGTATGTCTATTAGATATATTTGATTTCTTGTGGTGTTTAGGTCCTCTTTTTCCTTACTTGTCCTGCTTGTTCTATCCATTATTAAGAGGAGGGTACTGAAGTCTCCAACTATTATTGTAGAACTGTTTATTTCTCCTTTCAATTTAATCAACTTTGCTCAATATATTTTGATGGCCTGTCATTAGATACATAAATGTTTATAATTGCTGTATCTTCTTGCTGTACTGAACCTTTTAATAATATATAATGTCCTTCTTTGCCTCTTGTAAACTTCTTGGTTTTGATGTTAGTACAGCCATCCCTGCTCTCTGTTGATTACTTTTATTTGCATAGGATATCTTTTTCCAGCCTTTCATTTTTTTTTCAACATTAATTTTTGAAAGACAGAGACAGACAAAGCATGAGTAGGGGAGGGGGAGAGAGAGAAAGAGAGGGAGACACGGAATCAAAAGCAGGCTCCAGGCTCTGAGTTGTTAGCACAGAGCCTGATACAGGACTCAAACCCCCAAACTGTGAGATCATGACCTGAGCCAAAATCGGATGCTTAACCCACTGAGCCCCCCAGGTGCCCCACAGCCTTTTCAATCCATTTGTGTTTTTGGATCTAAAGTGAGGCTCTTGTAGACAGCATACAGTTGGATCATGGTTTTGTTTTTAAATCCATTCTGCCAATCTGTCTTTTGAGTGGAAAGTTAAATCCATTTAGGTTTAAACTACTGTCCTGCTGGTGGGTGGGGGGAGGACTTACTTTTGTCATTTTGCTATTTGTTTTCTAAATGCCTTATAGCTTTTTGTCCTTCATTTCCTGCATTACTGAATTCTTTTGTATTTAGCTGATTTTTAAAAATTTTTAATGTTTATTTATTTATTTGGAGAGAGAGAGATGAGCAGGATAGGGATAGAGAGAGAGGGAGAGTCACAATCCCAAGCAGGCTCTGTACCATCAGTGCAGAGTTCAATGTGGGGCTTGAACTCATGAACCGCAAGATCATGACTTGAGCCTAAACCAAGAGTTGGATGCTTAACCAACTGAGCCACCCAGGCGTCCCGAGGTGACTTTTTTGAACAAAAAGTTTGGTGATTTTTTTGAACAAAAAGTTTAATAAATTCCTTTCTCATTTCCTTTTGTCCATATTCTATAGCTATTTTCTTCACGGTTACCATGGGGATTACATTTTGCATCCTAATTTGAATTTATTCCAATTTAACTTCAACACAGAAAAATTCTGCTCCTTTGCAGCTCTATCCCTGCCTTTGTTTCAGTTTTTGTCACAAAATCACATCTCTATGTACTATGTGCCCAAAAACATAAACTAAGTATTCTTCTAAATTCATTAGTCTCTTAAATTGTATAGAAAACAAAATGAGGAATTAAAAACCAAAGTTACAAGAAGGTAAGTAGACTAATCATTGTTTTTAACAATGTATTAGCCTCTTAAATCATACAGAAATCAAAAAGTGAAGTTATAAACCACTGTTACAATAATACTAGCTTTTATAACTGCCCACGTATTTACCTTTATTGAGATACTTCTCCATATGGCTTTGAGTTACTGTCTAGTGTCCTTTCATTTCACCCTGTCAGATGCCCTTGAGCATTTCTTGCAGAGCAGGTCTAGTGGTAACAAAGACTTTTGTTTATCTTAGAATGTCTTAATTTCTCCCTCACTTTTGAAGGACAGTTTTGCTTGACTGACCTTTCTTTTTTTTTTTACTTTCCATTTAGAACTTTGAATGTATCAACCCACTACCTTCTGGCCTCCAAAGTTTCTGATAAGAAATCTGCAAATATTACTGATGAGCCCCTGTGACAAGCTGCTTCTCTCTTGCTGCTTTCAAGATTCTCTATTTGTCTTTGCCTTTCAAAAGTTTGATTATGATATGTTTTGGTGTGGGTCTCTCTGAGTTCATCTTACTTGGGAGTTCACTGAGCTTCTTGGATGTTTGTATGTACGTCTTTCATCAAATTAAGGATGTTTTCAGCCACTATTTCTTCAAATATTCTCTCTCTTCTCCTTCTGGGACTCCCACAATACATGTTGGCCTACTCGATGGTGTCCCGAAAGTCTCTCAAGCTCTGCTCTCTTTTCTTTAACTCCAAGTTTGTTGACTCTTCCTTCTGCTTTTGAATCTCTATAGTGAAGTCTTCATTTCAGTTATTGTACTTTCTAGCTCCAGAATTTCTTTCTGGTTTCTTCCTAGGTTTTCTATTTCCTTACTTAGATTTCCATCTTGTTTATCAACCATTTTCTTGACCTTCTCCATCTCTCTCTTTAGTTCCTTGAACATCTTTAGGCCAGTTGTTTTAAATCTTTCTCTAGCATATCTGCCATCATGGCTTTTTCAGGGACAGTTTCTGTTGATTATTTTTTTGTTTTGAATGGGCTATATTTTCCTATTTTTTTGTGTATGCCTTGTGATTTTTAGTTGAAAACTGGACATCTGAATTCAATAATGTGGTAACTCTGGAGGGCAGATTCTCCCCCTTCTCCTAGGATTTGCTGGGTCTTGCTATTTATTTATTTTTAATTTTAAGTTTTTAAAAGATTTTATTTAAAAAAAATTTTTTTAATGTTTATTTATTTTTGAGACAGAGAGAGACAGAGCATGAACAGGGGAGGGGCAGAGAGAGAGGGAGACACAGAATCTGAAACAGGCTCCCGGTTCTGAGCTGTCAGCACAGAGCCCGACGTGGGGCTCAAACTCATGGACTGTGAGATCATGACCTGAGCCGAAGTCGGCCGCTTAACTGACTGAGCCACCCAGGCGCCCCAAAAGATTTTATTTTTAAATAATCTCTACACCCAATGTGGGGTGCAAACACCCAACCCTGGGATCAAGAGTCACACTCTCCTCTGACTGAGCCAGCCAGGCACCCCCGTTTTTTGTTATTTTTTAAAATTATAGGCTGTCTCTATGCCAAGGATCAGCCTCAGGTATAAACTTAAGGTCGTCTCAGGTCTTTTTCTGAGCCTGTATCTTTCCCTGGGCATGTATAATCACTTTCTGATTTTGCCCATATATGCAGTTGCTTTTTAATGCCCTAGTCTTTCTTTTCTGGCTCCCAAAAGGGGAAAAAAGAAAAGTGAAGAGGGGGAGGGGAAGGCACCAGCCCTTTAAGTGCTTCGGAAGTCACTTCAGCTTTTGGGGGAAGGGCTTGCGACAATGGGAGGAAGAGGAAGTGCAACAATGCAACAAATTGCATTTGTCTGCAACTCTGTGATCAGAAGCAACAAGCAACAATCAGCAAACAGCACAGATCCCTGATATTTGGAGGACCTGTTCCTTTTTGCCCACCTAGGCTCCTGCAAACTCTGTGCAAGCTATTCCAAGATCATGTACACAGGTGCCTGCCATATGGCTGGGGGAAATGGTACTAAGAGCTGAAAATTGACTGATGTTATCCCCAATTTATTCTCCAAGCCTTCTCCTGGAAGTTGTAAGCCTTCAATAGACTCCAGAGTTCCAAAACAGTTACATCAGACAGGTGCAATTGTTGTCTAAGTGAAGAGATAGATTGCTAGTGCTTCCTATTCCACCACCTTCCTAACAGTTTCATAAAACAGTAATTTACTTAATCTTCAAAACAACCCATCATGAGGATACTTGTTATTATCCCTATTTTGCATAGAAAGAAAGTGAGGCAAAGTTTTGTCAACATAGCACTGGAAGTCCAAGCCACAATAATCAGAAAAAAAAATGACATAAAAGACATCGAAAATGGCAAGAAAGAGGGGCGCCTGGGTGGCGCAGTCGGTTAAGCGTCCGACTTCAGCCAGGTCACGATCTCGCGGTCCATGAGTTCGAGCCCCGCGTCGGGCTCTGGGCTGATGGCTCGGAGCCTGGAGCCTGTTTCTGATTCTGTGTCTCCCTCTCTCTCTGCCCCTCCCCCGTTCATGCTCTGTCTCTCTCTGTCCCAAAATAAATAAAAAACGTTGAAAAAAAAAAAGTTAAAAAAAAAGAAAAAAAAAAAGAAAATGGCAAGAAAGAAATAAAACTGTCATGATTTGCAGATGACATGATACTATATATAGAAAACCCTAAAGACTCACCCCAAAACCATTAGAACTAATAAATGAATTCAGTAAAGTTGCAAGACACAAAATTAATACACAGAAATTGGATGCATTTCTACACACTGGAAATGAACTATCAGAAAGAGAAATCAAGAAAACAATCCCATTTATAACTGCATCAAAAAGAATTAAATACCTAAGAATAAACTTAACCAAAGAGTGTGAAAGATCTGTACTCTAAAAACTATAAGACACTGATGAAACAAACTGAAGATAACACAAATAGATGGAAAGATATTCTATGCTCATGGATTTGAAGAATTAATATTGCTAAAATGTCTATAGTATCCAAAGCAAAATACAGATTCAATGCAATCCTTGTCAAAATATCAATAGCGTTTTTTAAAGAACTAGAACAAGTAATACTAAAATCTATACAGAACCACAAAAGACCCCCAAAACAGCCAAAGCAATCTTGAGAAAGAACAAAGCTGGAGGGATCATGCCCTCAGATTTCAAACTATACTACAAGGCTGTAGTAATCAAAACAGTATGGTAGTAGTACGAAACCAGATACATATTAATGGAACAGAATAGACTGCCCAGAGATAAGCCCATTTGTAGACAGTACCTTTTAATCTATGATAAAAAAGGCAAGAATATACAGTGGGGAAAAGACCGTCTCTCCAACAAATGGTGCTGGGAAAACCGGACAGCTACGTGCAAAAGAATGAAACTGGGCTACTTTCTTACACTACACACAAAAATAAACTCATAATGGATTAAAGACCCAAATGTAAGCCCTGAAACCATAAAACTTCTAAAAGAAAACACAGGCTGTAAACTTTTGGATATCAGCCTTAGCAATATTTTTTTTGGATGCGTCTCTTCAAGCAAGGGAAACAAAAGCAAAAATAAACAGTTGGGACTACACTGAACTTTTAAAAAGCCTTTGCACAGAGAGGGGACCATCAAAAAACAAAAAGGCAACCTGCTGAATGGGAAATATATCACTGATATACATATATATCATCAGTGATATATATATATCATTTCCAAATGATATATCTATAAGCGGTTAACATTAAAAATACATAAAGAATTCTTGGGGCGCCTGGGTGGCGCAGTCGGTTAAGCGTCCGACTTCAGCCAGGTCACGATCTCGCGGTCCGTGAGTTCGAGCCCCGCGTCAGGCTCTGGGCTGATGGCTCGGAGCCTGGAGCCCGTTTCCGATTCTGTGTCTCCCTCTCTCTCTGCCCCTCCCCCGTTCATGCTCTGTCTCTCTCTGTCCCAAAAATAAATAAAAAAAAAAAAAAAAAAAAAAAAAAAAAAAAAAAATACATAAAGAATTCATACAACTCAACATCAGAAAGTAAATAATATGATTTAAAAAGAAGACCTGAATGTACATTTTTACAAAGAAGACACATGGATGGCCAAAAGACCAGGAGAAGATGCTCAAGTCACTAATCATCAGGAAAGGCAAATCAAACCCACAACGAGCTCTTGTTAGAATGGCCAGAATCAAAAAGCCAGGAAATAACAAGTACTGGCGAGGATGTGGAGAAAAGGGAACCCTCACGTACTGTTTGTGGGAATGTAAATTGGTGCAACCACTGTGGAAAACAGTATGGGGGTCAAAATATTAAACACAGAAATACCATATGATCCAGCAATTCCATTTCTGGGTATTTATCCGAGGAAAATGAAAATACGATATATGCAGCACCATATTCATTGCAGCATTGTTTTTTTTTATTTCATTAATTTTTTAAAATGTTTATTTATTTTTGAGAGAGAGAGAGAGACACACACAGCACGAGCCAGGGAAGGCAGAGGCAGAGGGAGACACAGAATCTGAAGCAGGCTCCAGGCTCCGAGCTGTCAGCACAGAGCCCGACGCACGGCTCGAACTCACAAACCATGAGAACATGACCTGAGCGGAATTCGGACACAACCACCTGAGCCACCCAGGCACCCCTGCAGCATTATTTACAATAGCCAAGATATGGAAGCAACCTGAGTGTCCACTGATGGATGAATGGATAAGGAAGACGTGGTGTATATATACAATGGAACATGACTCAGCTATAAAAAAGAATGAGATCTTGCTATTTGCGACAACATGAATAGACTTAGGGGGTATTATGCTAAGTGAAGTAAGTCAAATAGAGAAAGACAAATACCATATGGTTTCACTTACATGTGGAATCTAAAAACCAAAACAAAGGGACAAACAAAACAAAACAAAACAGAAATGGACTCGTAAATATGGTGAACAACTGGTGATTGCCAGAGCGGAGGCGAGTGAGGGGATGGATGAAATAGGTGAAGGGGGTTAAGAGGTACAAACTTACAGTTATAAAACATAGAGTAAGTTAGGACTATATTTTAATATTTTAATATTAATATTAAATTTTAATATTTTAATATTAAATGATATTTTAATAACTTTATATTTTAATATTTCAATAACTTCATATGGTGTCAGATGGTAACCAGACATCGTGGTGATCATTTCGTAATGTGTATAAATGTCAAATCACTAGGTCGTACACCTGAAACTAATATAATATTAGTGTTGTAGCTCAACCGTATTTAATTAAAAAAAAAAAAAAAGAAACTGAGGCACAGATTTACCGAAGGTTACACAGCTACAAAGTGGTAGAGCTGGGATTCAAACTCTGGGCAAGCTCCAGAGCCCAGCTTTTCACAACTTTGCCATGCTGCCTGTCTTTAGACAAGCCCAGTATCAGTGCTTTAGGGACCAAAAACAGGCTTCCTGTTTATAGCCCCTTTCTTATTGTAAGTTTATCCATTACTGAAATACTCATAAACGACTAAAGATTTTATATCCTACCAACCATCGTGATAAGGAACAAATGCTGTAGTTTGTACAAAAGGTAAGAAACACTAAAGGCCCAGTAGGAATGATTAAGTGTTTGAAGATCTATCTATATGTATAATGGGATACTGTGCAACTATTTAAAAGACTGAGGCACTGTTAAATGTGCTGTTGCTGAATGAACTCTAGAAGCCAAGGTTAGATTTAAGATACAGGGTGCGGAACACACAGCATCATATGCTAACTTTTAACTTGTGTTGTTTTTGTTTTTTTTTAAAGAAACTGTACAAATATGTCCGTCAGTGTTTGCAACATCTCTAGAACAATATGCCTGAAACTGGTAACAACCACTGCATTTGGACTCGGGAACGTAAATCTTGGGGCTCAGTGTTTGGAGGGAGTCTGACTTTCCTGTGTGTACTTTGCACTGTTTGACTTTTTACCATGTCCATACATTATTATTCAGAATCTATATATATTTTCTATGTAAAGGGGTAATCATAGCAGGCTGCAAGATAGTCCCCACGAGGTATTTTTGCTGGCATTCTCAGTTACTCCTGGGAGTAACTCCCAGGAGTTCAGCTCCTGGGAGTTTCCTAGTTCTGGGGACTGGCTTATAGCTTCGAGGCTCCCATACACAGACTGTCACAGGATTTTCACCTTGACGCACACACTCACCAAGGCAGTAGCTGGTCTGTGGGTGAGAAGGGAACGTAAAACCTGCCACTTTTACAGAGTCTCAGGTCACTAGGCAGTTTGGTTCTCCTAAGAAATGAAGTGTGAATTCCTGTCATTTGCTTCACCAGGCACGGGGATTATTTCAATCCATCCTGTTCCTAGTGCAGACCAAAACAGGAATCTGGCCAGGTAGCCTAGGATGAGGATCAGGGCAGGAAGGTTATCTGGGGAGGGGCCTCTCATCTCTTCATGGTTGAGGAACTCCACATTTCACTGCCCTTCAAAGCTCCCTAAAGTGTGGACAGACAGGTTTTCCCCCAACTCAAGGATACTCGTCCTTGTTGCTCTGAATGATGTAAACATCGGCCAGAAACCTTGCGTTAAAATAATAGACTGCTTTCAGTTTATTTTAAGATCTGTTGTCACACCATTCTGGGATCTGACATCATAGGTTCTTAAAGGCTAAATAGGGCTGCATACCACAAACACCAGGACTGGAGACCTGGTCCAGCTCCACCCGCTGACTCAGCCTGGAGTAGGGCCAGGCCCTGGGTATTTAGGGGCTGAAAGGGCTGGGGGTGGGTTTCTCTGGACAGAAAGAGGGCAGGCTGAGGAGACCTGCGGTCATTAACAAGTCTTTCCCCCTTCTCTGCCAGCCTCATTTGTTCACAGATGCCAATATTCGTTATTAGTATATGTTTGCAAAAGACAGACTTTGAAAAGTCATCTTGAAGTCTGATCAGTTTACACAGGATTTAAAGATTAGGACTAGTGCTTTCTTCTCTAACTAGTGTGAAAGTGGTAATATCTGTTGTCAGACTATCTACAGTTTGAGTTTCTAACCACTAGGGGTTGACCTAACTCCACTAAAACCAACTTTATTCTAAGCCATTTTCTTCTGCAAATTATCAGGTTCCAAGATGACTGAATTAGTGTTCATAAACTATAATGTCTTGAATCATGCTCCTAAAACTGAAAGTCTTTGTGTTAGAAGAGAGGAAACGGTCTCACTCCGAAGACAAGGTAGGATAAGAAATAAGACAAATTAGAGAGAATAAGACATAGAAGGTCAAAAACTCCTAGCCCAGTGGCTTACCTCACTGTACTGGAGTCACCTGAGATGCTCACCTGTCCAGCTCCTGTCCCACCCCCTAATGAATCAGAATCCCAGAGCTGGGACCCAAGCAATGTATGTTTAAAAAAGTTCCATGGTTGGGGCGCCTGGCTGGCTCAGCCGGTTAAGCGTCCAACTCTTGATTTTGGCTCAGGTCATCATCTTGAGGTTCGTGGGATGGAGCTCCGAGTCGGGCTCTGTGCTGACAGAGCAGAGCCTGCTTGGGATTCTCTCCCTCCCTCTCTCTCTGCCCCTCTCCCACTTGTGTGCATGCTCCCCGTCTCTCTCTCAAAATAAAGAAAGAAACTTGAAAAAAAAAAAGTATAAATGGAATCTTTTAAATATAATAATAAAAATAAAAATGACAATAAAAAACGCTATGGTTGAGTCTTATGAGCAGCAAAGGTCAGAACAACTGTGCGAGTCTAACACTCACTTTATAAAAGAAGAGACTCAGAGAGGTCTTGGGCTCAGAGAGGGCAAGTGTCTTGACCAGTCATAACTTCGAAGTCACTACTGAGGAAAGCCCCAGGTTTCCTGACTCTCTATCCCAGGTGCTCTCTGGGAGGGAACAACCCCCTCCAGGGCATTAGGACACCACATACATGTATATTACCCCACTTACGATTTGGTTTCTGACAGTCTTCTTGAATGATATGGTGTATTTTTCTGTGCAGTTCTTTGTCCTCTCTGGTTACCTAAACAGGAAATCCAGGAGAGAAAGCATTCTTAAGCAATAAAGCGGCTGTGTCATCTCGATTACCAGATTAGTTTTTAGGATAGTTTCTAAAAATTTCCTAATAATCACAAAATAATTCCATCCCTACACCAAAAACCAACAATGTGGTTTTTGATACTTGGCCTATTATGAAACCAGCTCTGTCCCTAAGCAGCTCACGGCTCTGTAGTTGGTGCAGAGGCATACTCCCTTGGAAGGTAGTTTACTGGGGCCATGATGTCAAGAAAACCTGAAATTCTACACTTTTTTTTAATGTTTATTTTTGAGAGAGACTCAGAGAGAGAGAGAGAGAGAGAGAGAGAGAGCGCGCGTGCGACGATGAGTGGGGGAGAGGCAGAGAGAGAGGGAGACACAGAATCCAAAGCTGGCTCCAGGCCCTGAGCTGTCAGCACAGAGCCTGACGTAGGGCTCAAACCCACAAACAGTGAGATCATGACCTGAGCCGAAGTCGGACACTCAACCGACTGAGCCACCCAGGCGCCCCTGAAATTCTACACTTTTAAGGAGCAATTTTCTTCCCAAATATTTGTTAACACATTCTTGATGTTTCTCACTTGTTTTTATATTGAAAGAGACACAAGTGATCAAAGTCTGATCTCTAACCCGGACTCCTTCCTCTGGGCATGACACAAGTCTCCTGTCTCATTAATTTTCTTCTTACTCCCAACCACAAAGGAAAACAAATGAAATTAAAACCGTAAGGAAAGGCTAGCAAGAGAGTAAATCTAGCCCATCCCTTGAAACACTTTGTCTTAAAGGCAAAAATAACGAAGCTCCTTTCTCAACCAGCTCAAGTAAGAGGGAAGCAGTAACCAAATGGGTTTCATCTTCCTTCCATAGTAAATCTAAAAACCAAAAAGAAAAAAAAAAAAAGAGAAAGAGGAAGGAAGGAAAAGAGGAAGAAAGGAATAAACAAAAAAATCATGCAAATACATACATGTATGAGGAATTGTCGAACTAGACTTACAAAATGATCAGATTTTAGAACGACCAGATTTTAGAATGAATGGGGATACTGACAACGCCTGCCTTCTCTTGACTCACAAGGTTATTGTGAAGAGCAAATAAGGTAATGGGGGTGAGAGCTGTTGAAAGCAGGAAACTACCAAACAAACAGAAATATCTACATCACAGTGATAACTATTTCCCTGAGGCAAGGCCCTCAGGAAAACAGAAACCTCTAGGACAGGCGAGGAGGTGGAAGGGGAGGAGTGAAGTCAGAGAAGGCGGATGGTTCTGCTGAGGAAAAGAGCCATTATTGCTTGATCACACCATTCCAGTTCACACTGATTCACAGGAGGAAGTGCCCTAGCCCTGCCACACCTCAGTCCTGGCCTGCTGCCTGTAGTCATGTAGCTGCTTTCTACAGACACAGAAGGCCAACTCTGGAGCCTCCCGGGGGAGGGGGAGGAGGGGATGGGATGTGGGGGGAGGCATGTTGAGGTGAGCTGCCTAGCATGGGATTCTCCAACCCTACTAGGCCTTTCCATGCCAGGAGGAGGTGGTCTGCACCCACCTTACAAAGATCAGAATACCCTTTTCAAAGGTTACTCAGGGGCACCTGTCTGGCTCAGTTGATAGAGCATACGACTCTTGATCTCAGGGTTGTCAGTTCAAGCCTTACCCTGGATGGTAGAAATTACTTACAAAAAAAATTTTTTTTAAGTTGCTCAAATAGTATTTAAATATATCTTAACTGGGGCGCCTGGGTGGCTCAGTCGGTTAAGCGTCCGACTCTTGATTTCGGCTCAGGTTATAATCTCACAGTTTGTGAGATCGAGCCCCTCAGGGGGCTCTGCGTTGACAGTGCAAACCTGCTTGGGATTCTCTCTCTCCCTCTCTCTGCCCTTCCCCCTTGCTTGCATTCTCTCTCTCTTTCCCTCTGGAAATAAATGAATAAACTTTAAAAAAATTTTTTTTTAAATAAAACGTATCTTAATTAAAAAAAAAAAAAGCTCTCTAAAGTGGGGAAATAGAGTAAATCAACATCATGAAAATGTCCTATTAAAGAAAGCTTCCCCTCAAGAATCACGTCTGTAAATACAGAGACTTCTAGGAGTCCTCACAATTTTGAACTGCCTCTAGAATTGCTCATGACTGAAGCCACATCTACACTACGAGCAACAGTCATGAGAAAGCCTGTTTTTACTGAAAGCTTGGCTCCTTCAATTAGTAAAGGCAGGCAGTGAGAGGTGAACCTTTAACTCTGGAGGTTATGAGGCAAGCAAGCGCTTGTACCCCTGGTGGGAATGTCAATTAGTAGAGCCTTCTAGCAGGCCGATCAGACTGTGTTGACCAAATGCTTAAGGTACTTGCCCTTTGCTCCAGCAATTCCTCTTTAAGAGCGAATCTTACCAAAATGCTTACATGAATTCACAAAGAGAGTTATGCAAAAATAGCAACAGCAACACTATCTGTGAGAACAAAAGTTAGAATCAACATAAATGTCCATCAAAAAGAAGTGGCTAAAAGTGTATGGCAAGTACCCAGAATATGGAATACCACGCAAGGTCAAAAAGATTGAGAAGTACTAACATGGAAAGATGCCTGTGGTGTGCTATTTTGGTACCCCCAAAACTTGCCAGGAAATACTTATTCATTTATTTAAAGTTTTTATTTATTTATTTAGAGAGAGACAGTGCAAGTGGTGAAGGGGCAGAGAGAGAGGGAGAGAGAATCCCCAGCAGGCTCCATGCTGCCAGCGCAGAGCTTGATGTGGGGCTTGAACTCATGAAACTGTGAGATCATGACCTGAGCTGAAACCAAGAGTCAGATGCTTAACAGAGTGAGCCACCCAGGCTCCCTGCCAGGCATTATTTAGAGCAGTGGTTCTCAACTGTTCCAGGGGACCCCTGGTGATGTCCTGTGATGTTTTAAGTTGTCATACCAGGTGGGGGGAGTGGGCTGCTACTGCTCTCTAGGGAATGAAGGCCAGGATGCTGTCAAACATCCTACAGTGCAAAGGAAAGCCACCTACAGCAAAGAACCATCTGGCCCAAACAGTGTTAATGCTGAGAAGTCTGATCCATAGGATAATCACAAAAAAAGGCACAGAAGCATCTATAGATGTACATGTGTAAATGCACAGACAAGTGTCTACAAGGACAAATGGCACCTTAGATGAGGCTGACCTTTGCTCCTCATTTTACATACCTCCTTAATGATTTTTAAAAACAGTAAGTAGGAATTCTAGGTATTCTTAAGGAATGAATACAGTTGTGATTGAAGGTAGGAAGGAAAAAAAGTTGCAAGTCTCTTACATAGTATAGGTTATCAAAACCATCATCTTTCTGGAAAACAAATCCTTTTTCCTGCAGCAGCTGTATAGCATTCTTAAATATACTATGAATTGCCTTGGAAGTGGTTTCATTCTTAACATCCACCTGTAGGAAGAAGAAAAAGAAAAAGAAGAAAAGAGGTAAGTCCCATCTTACAGCATCTAAGAGTAACTCCCTGGACCAGCTGGTTTATGGATTCACCCAACAGGCTTTTAATCTGCTGAGTCAAAAAGATCCAGGTATGTGGCCTAGCAGGATGGTGACATTTAAGGAGGCCTGGGAAGTTTGCTCAGGCAGGATCATGCTTGATAACTGTTCCATACTTTGGTTGTGGGTTTGTTTGTTTTTTTTTAATTTAATTCTACAATATGAAATGGAAAATCAAAAAGATAATACTTAAATTTAAGTATGTGGTTTATATGTCTTGAACATTTAAAATTACTTCTATTCCCGTGTGGGTTTTGATAGAACTGTTTCCTAAACAAAAAGATAATCTCTGATTTTATTTTTTTAATTCAGATCCAAAGCATTATATACATATTAGGTCAGTTTTTTCATTAAAATTATGGCTATATGTAATCTCTTCCTAAGGACTTCAGGGAATTTTACACATATTAAAATAAGTTGGGGATTCCAGGATATAAAAAGTATTAAGTAGTCTATTTAATGTTTATTTTTTTTAATTTTAATTTTATTTTTGAGAGAGTGCAAGCAGGGCAGGGGCAGAGAGAGGAGACAGAGGATCCAAAGCAGGTTCTGTGCTGACAGCAGCGAGCTCGATGTGAGGCCTGAACTCAGGAATCCTGAGATCATGACCTGAGCCAAAATTGGGTGCTCAACCAAGCCACCCAGGTGCCCCTCCAACTTAATTTTAAAGAGAGGCAAATAGCTATGTGGAGACCTGTCTGTCAAAGCCGGGTCCATGGGGCTGAAGGCAGAGGGGGTTCTAGACCACATGGAAGGAACCTCGGCTGTTGTCAGTTTTCTATCTCCTCAATTTCAACATTTCTCCTCTTCTCTAAGATACGGGTTTACTCAGACAAATTACCCGGTTCATCCTATGTCTTATTTCCAAGGAAGCTAGGCCTTCAACTGTGTCCCACCATGCCTAACTAGACTGCAAGCTTACCAAGTCAGGGACTTTATTTCAACTTGGCCACCTCCTCCCTGGCACACAACAGATAACTAATAAGATATCTGTGTAATGAATGGGAAATAAATACCCCATTATAGAGGCTGTATCCCTTTTACTATTCCACTGGGGATCTTCAGTCCATTCCTAAAACAAAGTTAAGTGGTGAACAATTGTTCTTCAAGGTACAGATCTATTTTTAACGTGACAGAAATTTGTCAAGATATTTAAAAGATGAGACCACCAAAGACACAAGGCAAAGCTTCTACAAAAGTGTTTAAAGGCAAAGTCCTACCTCTTAAGAAGAATGCTCGTGAAGGCTATCTGGGGCAGTTCCCACAGATGCTAAAGAGAGAACGTGCTTGTGATTTGCTGATGACATTTCCTCCAAGTGACTGGAAAGGAAAGAAACCCCCAATGGCCTCGAGCATTCATAACTGCATCCCTAAAGAAACACTCTCTTTCTAGAAGAGGCCTTCTAAAGAGGCACTGTTTTAATCTAAAGGATCCTAGTGATGGTACACAGATATGCTCCCCTGGGCTGAAGAGGACAGTCTAACATTCTTAATTAATATTCAACAAGCTAGAGCACCTGATCATTAGAATATTAGGGCCTAAAAAGTTAACAAACATTCCAGGTTACAACAGCACCCATTCTCTGAAGGCAGAATAAGGCCAACAGCTATGTAATGACTCCCACGGGCAGAAAATCAATCTGTTAGAATAAACATCTTACCTAGCAATTCTCAGCCATACATCTTTTAATTCAGGGGCGGTGGGGGCCGGGGGGGGGGGGGCTTCAGGCAAAGCTGAGTGCCCTTACTTAGGGGAAGCACCGTCAACCCAAAACAGACTCTCCCACAAAACTTCTACAACTGCTCAATCTTCATAATTCTAAGGAAATTCATCTTCTTCAGTCAATTTACTATAAGGACCCTAAGGGTCGAGTTTATTACGTCTCTTATCAAGATAGAAATAAACTGGAAACTAAAAATGATTGTTACATGGTTACTGCCATCATTAAAAAGGACTCCTGGTTATCCCCAGCCCACACAGAAAGCTCGGTTCCTCCTCCCAGATTTCAGTAAGCTCAGGCAGCAGGAAGACATGTGCTAGCACCGTGAGATTAAAAGCACAGTTTCAGCTGTGAAGGAGGAGGACCCAACAGAAAAGGCTCTCTGTAAATATAAACAATATGCGAAGCTTCCTTTCCAAAAACATTTGCCTCGGCTGACCTCAAGACATATCTCCCTACTGGTTATAAAGTCACAGTCTCAAGGGTAAGGCCTCCAATCATCTCTTCTGGCCAGCAGCTTTGCCTGGCCTGGGATTTGTGTCTTTCTTGTCTTTTTCCAAAGAGCAATGACAGGGCTCATCTGATTCAGGAAACCGAAACTGCACAGAGACAAAAACAGTGACTGGTTGACCGTGCTGAGACTTAGCAGGCTTCTCCTAGCCCCAGGTCAGGAACTGGGTGGATCTCTGAAATATATATAGAGTCCTCATTCCCAAACAAACCACATTTATCCAGCTGTCAGAGAAACAATGGTTTTGCAAGGTCTGCTTATCATGTTTCTAGATTTGCTATGAAGGGCCACTATGGAAAAAAAGAAAGGGGGAAAACATTGAAACCCACTCTTCCCTTGCCTCTAAACTATAACACTATCACAATGATTTTTTTGTGAAGCTTTCATCTGTATGACAAGAGAAAAGTGCTGAAGGATCTAGGGTTTCACCATCACTGTAAAGCATCCTTAGTCTCCCAGGCTCTCTTAAACAGAATTCAATTTAATGACACTGACCTCCCCAGAGTCATGTGAAGGAATAATTCATAATTGATGGAAAAATAGTTTGCAAAGACAAAACAAAGTGCCACATTCATTTCTTTTTCAACATACATGACTGGGCAGACACAAGTTTCTGCTCTAAGCATTTTCAAAAAGATATCATGCCAAAAGTTCCCCACGGTTGTTTTGAATGGAGGAACCCTCAGAGAATCCTCAAGTCTCTCTACAGAAGAGTGGGTTCATGGGAAGAATGTGGTCTTTGTTCGGCTTCAAAGTTTCCTTCAGAACATGCCGACAGAGTGGTCAAAAGTGCTAGGAGGCTGACTTGGCAGGGAGCCTCCTCTAAATGACGAAATGGGAAGAAGGTTAATCTTGCTGTCTGCAGACAGCTGGACAGCCCCAACTGCTTAGAAGCAACAGTGACACAGAACAAAGTGGCCAGTCACGACCCTCTCCACCTGGGTGTTTCCTGAAACACAATACCTCATCTCTGCGAATGAAATTGTGGGTCACCGGGCACACAGCCTGGTGCCAGGAAGAGATAATTAGGTTCACGAACGAAACTGAGAAGCAGTGGTCATGCCTCGGAGGTCAAGATGAGGACCCGTTATCTGTTCCACCAGAATCACGAGGAATAACTTATGTTACCTATCAGAGCTATTCAAGGCAGCCCTGTTGGGATGGCAAAAGATCGGAAAACTTCCATGCCAGAAATGGAGAGAATGGTTAAATGAATTATGGTACATGTAACAAAAGATTATTATAGTGGCAAATCTATATATATGGCTAGGAAAGGATCTGTAAGACATGCTAGACATGGAAAGCTAGGTACAGATTAGTGTTTAGCATGCCACCAGTTGTGTACAAAAAAGGGGATATAACTACTTCTAGTTAACAAATACACAGACTATCACTGGAAGAATATTCATGAGACTAGTAATGATACTTATCCCTGGAGAAAGGGGGTAGGAGGGAGGGTGGGAAGGAAACTTACTTTTAACTAGATACTTTCAGGGACTATTTAAATTTTTTTAAAAATTTATTTGAGAGAGAGAGAGAGAGAGAGAGAGAGAGCGCCTGAGCAGGGGAGAGAGGGGCAGGAGAGCGAGAAAGAATCTTAAGCAGGCTCCACACTCAGCACGGAGCCCAACACGGGGCTTGATCCTATGACCCTGGGATCATGACCTGAGCCCAAATCATGAGTCAGACGCTCAACTGACTGAGACACCAGGTGCTCCAGGGACCATTTAAATTTTTAAAAAACTATTCTTTCCTTCAACCAACACATGATTATTAAGAACTTACTTTATAGGACACCTGGGTGGCTCAGTCTAGGTAAAGCATCCAACTCTTGATTTTGGCTCAGGTCTCATGGTTTGTGAGTTTGAGTCCCACATCAGGCTCTGCGCTGACAGTGTGGAGCCTGCTTGGGTTTCTTTCTCTCCTCTCTCTCTCTCTCTCTCTCTGCCCCTACCCTGCTCGTGCTCTCTCTCTCAAAATAAATAAACTTTAAAAAAATTAAATAAAAACAAAGAACTTACTTTATGGCAGCCCTATTCTAGGCTATGGTTCTAGAGAGCAAAGAACAAGAGAGGCAAGACCTCCACACTTACAGAATTTAAATTCTGGCCGAGGAATAGGCAGGTGCACAAATAAATACCAGTGAGATCCTGAGATATGAAAGCAGGGTGATAACATAGTAAGGAAGTAGGTGGCTATCAGAACAAATAGGGAAGACAAGAAGGTGACATTTCCTGGTAAAATCAATAAAATAAGTAAATATAAATTGTGTTACAACAATAAAAAACCCAAGAATTCCAATGAAAGGGAGCCTAAAACAAAAGTTTCAAGTAATAGCAATTCCAAGTGAATAAGTAAACACCAAACAACTTAAGTTCACCTGAAAAAAAGGGACAGCTCTTTCCTGGAGGAGTAGGAAATTTCTGGCATGTTCCTAGAAATTTTTACTTATAAACTAGACTGAATACAACTTGCGTCTTTATTCAAACTCTCAAAACATGACAGGTTAACCTTGTTTTGATGAAGAGAGAACAAGTCATTAAAAACCTTTGTTCAGTTCGAGAATCATCCTGCTGATCAATAAATAATCTTGGAAAGCTAATTACCTCTTCTCATTTATTTCCCCCTCATTTGCCTCCTGCTTAGATTAAATCCATCTCAGTGACTACAAAGATCTAAGTACTATGAACCTTAGACTTTTTGTTTTTTCCTACCTAAAGATTAAGTTGACTGAGATTAAGTGAGGAGGGTAAAAGGGCAGGTGCATATTCTCATTTCAAGTTCTGTTCTGTTCCAGAACAGAAACGTTGAATAGGGGCGCCTGGGTGGGTCAGTTGAGCGTCTGACTTCGGCTCAGGTCACGATATCACAGCTCGTGAGTTCAAGCCCTGCGTCGGGCTCTGTGCTGACAGCTCAGAGCCTGGAACCTGCTTCTGTGTCTCCCTCTCTCTCTGCCCCTAACCCACTCAAATTCTGTCTCTGTCTCTCTCAAAAACAAATAAAAATTTTAAAAAAATTAAAAAAAAAAGAAACATTGAATAGAACCATAACCTCTGTTCTCTGCATTTACCCCGTGAATCTTTTTTTTTAATTTTATTTATTTTGAAAGAGAAAGAGCAAGATAGAGAGAGAGAGAGAGAGAGAGAGAGAGAGAGAGAGAGAAAGAGAGCACATGCACACATGTGAGTAGGGGAGGGGCAGAGAGAGAGTGGGAGAGAGAATCCCAAGCAGGCCCCACATTGTCAGTGCAGAGCCAACCTGGGGCTCAAACCCATGAACCTTGAGATCATGCCGTGAGCTGAAATCAAGAGTTGGACGCTTAACTGACTGAGCCACCCAGACGGGAAGTGCTCCCCTACCCTCTGAGTCTTAATGCCGCAGTCATGTTCCCCCACACCCTTCAGCTGCAGACATGGGACAGGGGACTTGAATTCTCACATGGGCATGCTGCACTTACCTGCTCAGAGCAGGAGCTGTGAGTCACAGGCTGACTGGCCAGGGACAGCAGAGATTCCACAGTTTCCAATTCCTGCTGGTAAAAGGTTTGTACTTTGTTCTCCACGAGGAATTCTTTGGCTTTTTCACTCAGCAAACATGTGAGATTGGCAAGGTCCAGGGCACCTGGATTGCTGCTAGGGGAAAGTTTTTAAAAGCCTTGCAGAGAACTATCACCTTTGTTTCTTTTAGGTGTGCATAAAATAGAAACCCAGCGAGGAAATGCAACGTTATACGGATGTTTGTTTTAGTGGTTGATTGAAGTATAGCTGACCAAGATGCTATATGAATTTAAGGTGTACAACATAGCAATGACCAAGTCTATACTATGCTACATTCACAAGTGTGGCTACCATCTGTCCCCATAAATGCTATTACAATACCACTGACTATATTCCCTATGCTGTATCTTTTATCCTTGTGACTTCTTCCATAACCCAAAGCCTGTATCTCCTACTTTTCTTCACCCATTTTGTCCATCCCCCCTGTGAAGGACACTTAGGTTGCTTCATATCTTGGCTACTATAAATAATGCTGCCATAAACACAGGAGTGCTTATGTCTTTTTTAATTAGTGTTTTTCTTTTCTTTGGGTAAATATCCAATAGTGGAATTACTGGCTCATATGGTATGTCTATTTTTAATTTTTTATTTTTAAACTCTTCCCCATTGTATATTCTTGCCTCCTTTGTTATAGATGAATTGAGGATATAAACATGGATTTATTCCTGGGCTCTTTATTCTGTTTCATTGATCCATGTGTCTATTTTTGTGTCAGTATCATACTCTTTTGATTACTACAGCTTTGTAGTGTAACTGGGAATCTGGGATTGTGTTACCTTAAGCTTTGCTCTTTTTTTCTCAATGTTGCTTTGGCTACTTGGGGTCTTTTGTGGTTCAGTACAAATTCTAAGATTATGTGTTCTTTGAAAAATGCTGCTAGCATTTTTATAGGGAATGTGTTGAATCTGTAGATTGCTTTGGGTAGTAGAGACATTATTAACAATATTAATTCTTCCAATCCATGAGCATGGAATATCTTTTCATTTGTTTCATCTTCAATTTCTTTCATCAAAGTTTTATAGTTTCCAGAGTACAGGTCTTTCACCTCCTTGGTTAAGTTTATTCCTAGGTATTTTATTCTTTTTGGTGCAACTGAAAATGGAATTGTTTTCTTAATTTTTCTTTCTGCTACTTTGTTATTAGTGTATAAAAATACAACCAATTTCTGGGTATTAACTGTGCATACTGCAACTTTACTGAATTCATTTATCAGTTCTAATAATTTGTTTTGGTGGAATCTTTAAAATTTTCTATGTATAGTATCATGTCATCTGCAAATAGTGACAGTTTAACTTTTTCCTTACCATACCAATTTGGATGCCTTTTTTTTTTTTCTTGTTTGACTGCTGTGGCTAGAACTTTACATACTATGTTGAATAAATGTGGCAACAGTGGACTTCTTTGTTCCTGTTCCTGATGTTAGAGGAGAAACTCTATTTTCCACCAATAAGCATGATGTTAGCTGTGGGTTTTTTACTTTACTATACTTTACTATGCTATGTTCCCTCTCAAAGTGTTGTTGAGAGTTTTTATCATGAATGGATGTTGAATTTTGCCAAATGCTTTTTCTACCTCTAATGAGATGATTATGTGATTTTTATCCTTTGTTGATGTGGTCATGTTGATTGACTTGTGAATATTAAACTATCCTTGCATTCCCAGAATAAATCCCACATGATCATGGTCGAATGATCCTTTTAATGTACTGTTAAGTGCAGTCTGTTAGTTTTTTTTAAGTTCGTTTATTTATTTTTGAGAGAGACAGAGCAAGCAAGCAGGTGAGGGGCAGAGAGAGAGGGAGAGAGAGAATCTCAAGAAGGCTCTGCACTGTCAGTGTGGAGCCCAATGTGGGGCTTGAACTCATAAACCATGAGATCATGACCTGAGCCAAAATCAAGAATCAGATGCTTGCTTAAGTGACTGAACCATTCAAGCACCCTGAGTTTGCTAATATTTTGTTGAGGATTGTTGTATGTATGTTCATCACAGATATAGGCCAGTAGTTTTTTGTAGTGTGTCTGGTTTTGGTGTCAGAGTAATGCTGGCCTCATAGGATATATTTGGAAGCTTTCCTTCCTCTTCTGTTCTCTGGCATAGTTTGAGGAGAACAGGTATTAACGCTTTCTTAAATGTTTGGTAGAATTCACCTGTGAATCCATCTGGTCATACACTTCTGTTCGTTGGGAGTTTTTGATTATTGATTCAAATTTGTTACTGGTAATTGGTCTATTCAATAATAATGCTTGTTTTTGACATAAAGGGCAATTCATGCAGTGAGCACTGTGTGGTTGTTTAAAAGGATCAGGCAGGACTACAGGAACTATGATATTCATGAGATTTTGAAAAAAAAATGTCAATCTGCCAAATAGCATATATAATATAGGTACAATCCCATTTTTATAAAAAAGCAAATGAGAACCCATAAAATATATGAGTGAATATTCATGCTTGTATATGCACATAAGAAGAAAGTTTAAAAGGATACACATCAACCTATGCACAGCGGTAAACTCCGGACAATGGTACTGCGGCAGACAGGAAAATGAGGAAACTTTCACTTTTTACTTTTTATGGGTCTGCAGTTTGGGTTGTTTTTTTTTTTAAAGTTTTATTTATTTATTTTGAGAGAGATCACAGTGAGGGTGGGGCAAGAGAGAGGAAGGGGGGAGGGGGAGGGAGGGAGGGAAGGAGAGAGAGAGAGAGAGAGAGAGAGACAGAGAGAGAGAGAGAGAGAATCCCAAGCAGGCTCCATGCTGCCAATGCAGAGCCTGACACGAGATTCGAATTCATGAACCGTCAGATCACAACCAGAGCTGAAACCAAGAGTCAGATGGACATTTAACCAACTGAGCCACTAAGGTGCCCAGTTTTGTTTTTTTTTTATGTAAGGGTTTTTTAAATGTAATATATACGCATGAAAAAAATTAAAGGGTACACAGTGAAAGTCTCCTTTTTATCCTGCTTCAGTTCCCACCCTTAGGCGGCCACTGTTCCTAGTTTTCTGGCTCCCCTCAGGGTTCTTGGATGCGCACACTAATGGGTATGAATATATCCTTGCTCCTCCTGGCTCTTTTTCACCCCTGCACAAAAGAGTAAAATCATCCCTGGTTGGAATGATGGGTTTCATTTTTTTATAGTTTTTTGTTATAATGTGCCACAGTATTCTTTTAAAAAATTTTTTTTAATGTTTATTTATTTTTGAGAGAAAGAGAGACAGAATGTGAGTGGGGGAGGGGCAGAGCGAGGGGGAGACAGAGAATCTGAAGCATGCTCCAGGCTCCGAGCTGTCAGCATAGAGCCTGACACGGGGCTCGAACTCACGAACCGTGAGATCATGACCAGAGCTGAAGTCGGACGCTCAACTGACTGAGCCACCCAGGCGTCCCCACAGTGTAGTGTTCGGATTGTGATGTTTCATTGCAGCTTTCTTTAGGTTTCCTACCTTGGCGCTCATTGAGCTTTACAGTTTTCTGCATACTTGGAAAAACCTCATCAGTTATTTCTTCAAATACATTTTCTCTGCTCCCTGTCCTCCTTTTGGGACTCTGATTACACATACATTTTCTCACAACCACCTTAGAATATGTGTACTATTATTATCTTCACTTTGCAGATACGAAAATTAAGGCATATGGCGAGTAAGCAGACTTGCCCAGAGACCCTCAGTGAGTAAGCAGATGGTTCAGGATTTGAACCCAGACCCACCCCAGCATCTGGGGTCCCACTGCTTGGCCTTATTGCCATTGTCACATCTCTAGCAGCGAAAGGCCACAGCTTACCTTTCTTGCTCTAGGGCTGGGCTCTGGAAAGGCTGGTCATAAACTTTCCTGTAGATACTGGGCAGCTCAAGCATCCTTGCAATTTGTATGTTGCACACTGGATCATCCACTTTATCTAACAAGCCATGAGGGAAAATATGCCAGAGAAATTATAATGAGATCAGGTCTTTCCCAAGTCCAAATTGTTGCTAGGTGCCCAGGGGATCTCCTTCCCTATGTGTGCCCAGGGAGCATACATTCTAGATGCACTAAACGATTCCCCCTTATCCTTCGAGAGGGTATGCAATGCACTAAGCATCCCAGGCTTGGCCAGGCTCCTGGCCCAGGCTTGGCCAGGAGCAGACTAGAACCAGGGAAAGTATGTTTGCTTTTTCACTCATCTGTTTCAATGGCAGACAACAGGGGCTAGCCTTGGGATTTCCAAACCAAAATCAACCAGAGCACTGCAAAGGGTATCTCTTAGAGGACGTGGGACGATCATATTTCTCATCAGCTGTTTTCCTTCAAAGTTAATGGACTCAATGGTGTTTCAGAAATCTCCATCATTTTAAGGAATATGAACACTCTGCCCTAAATGGATTGACACTTAGAACTTCAAAGTACTTTATTATGTTACCCAAATAAATTTGCCAGATATATATAATAAATCATTTATTTTCTTCCCCAATTTGTAGTTACCTCTCTTCAAAATAAAGTTAAGAAATGCTGCTTTTGTAAAGAAAGCATGTTATGAAATATAATTTCCCAGAGTTACATTTTTTAATCTGAACTTTTTAGGAGTTTGACTTTTAGCTAATCCAGAGTTTAGTAGCTAACCCACAGTTTACTGGACACACACCCAGAATAACAACCAATGTGGCAGAAATTACTTGAGCTTACAATAAGTAGTGACACGAATTTCTCGCTCTTCTCTGTATGTGTGGATATAACCTCTGATTTGGATAATGTCCCCAATTTCTATCTTTGTTCTCTGCTCAATGGTCTCTTGCAGCTTCTTAAGCTGTGAGGTTAAGTTCAGCTCCCCTATAGTTGGACCACCTGTCGTTAATAGGGCTAGAAGAAAACAGACAAATGCATAACACAATCACTCCACCACATTTGTGAGGTAGTTTTGGGGAAAGACCAACATATCTATTCATTCTATTTCTGATTAGTTGCTCTACCGCACAAAATCTATGTAACCTTCTGAAGTCCTCTGCTGAATAGAAGGCATAAGTTGTAATTATTCAGAAGTAGGGTGGAAGGAAGGGAGTCTAGAAGGCCTGATAAATCCAAGTGGGTGAGTTCTGGCGTGGCTCCGTTCTCACTCCTACCCCCGCATCGCCAGTGCAGTCAAAGGGCTCTACATGGTCCTGAGCTGAATTCTGTATGAGTTCAGCCGGGCTTGGTGGCAACAGCTCTAAACTCCTTAAAGCATGCTTGCAGACTGGGGTGCCTCAGCCGAAGCATCTGACTTCGGCTCAGGTCATGATCTTGCCATTTGTGAATTTGAGCCATGTGTCGGGCTCTGTGCTGACAGTTTGGAACTTGGAGTCTTCTTTGGATTCTGTCTCTCTTTCTTCTCTCTGCCCCTACCCCCCCCTCAAAAATAAACATCAAAAAAAAATTTAAAGTGTGCATGCAGGAAGACAAGTCTGGCATAGAAGGAAGGAAGAAGGCCCAAGAGTCTTCATTTGCAGTTCTGTTTATGGGGAAGGCAAATGTGCCTCAGGCTGATTTCCCACCTAGGTGCTCAACACCCCAATCTCTCACTCTTACCTCTCATCTTTGTTGGGTAACTGGGGTAATCTCTCTCTCTCTCGCTCTCTCTCTCTCTCTCTGTCTCTCTTTCTCATACAACTGCATGGTGAAAAGAACCCAGTGCACATTCAATTCTAAATACTTTCTATCACTTAAGTTTAATTTCAAATTGTAAGAGTTAAATAATAAGCATAGCCATGAATATTTGGGTACTGTAGGTGCTATTCTAAGGACTTTACATTGGATTAGCACATCTAATCCTCACAACTATACCTATTTATTATTAGCCCCATTTTATAGATGAGGAAACAGAGCCACAGAGGTCAAGCAACTTGCCCAAAGTAAAACAACTAGTTAGCAACCAAGCTGGAGTTTTAATTCCAGGAGTCTCTGACTCTAGTGCCTTCCTGCTATTCTTTATTCTCTGCTGCCTTCTCCTAAGTATACTCACATTTCCCAGTTACAGCTAGTGTGTGTGAACAATTCTGTGTTCTCATTTTCTGCCTGGCATAAGTTTAAATTCACACATATCCACAGAATCCACACAACCCTAGCATTTTAAATTATAATCAAGCATTCTGTCATGTTAATATGCCACAGTTCGTTTAGTCTCATTAAATATTTCATTCTCCCCTCCCTTGTATAATTTTTTATTTTGTTTTTTTTATCGCTAGCACTGGATGGGACCTAGAGGTCAACACTTGGGTAATGGAGTCAGACAGACCTGGCTGAAATCTCAGTTCATTTCTTAACTAGCTGTGGGACCTTGGGCAGGCTGCTTAACCTCACTGTGCCTCAGTTTCCTCAACTATGAAATGGGGATAACAATGGAGTCCACCTCATATACAGAGTTGTTATATATGATCTAAGTTAACCCTTTCATCATGAGCTTAGCACAATTTCAGATCCACAGGAAATATTCTATAAATGTCAACTATTTGTAAAAATGAACAATTAAGCCCTCTAGACAAAATTATATTGTTTTCTTCGGCGTCTTATTGGGAATTACTGGATAGGAAAGTCAAAACAAGGTTAAGTTCGTTACATATTGTCAGAATGTTTGCCAGAAAAAAACAAACCATTCTCTTTTTACAAGGTGTCACCAGCACGCAAGCACATTTGTAGCTCCTATTCTGGCTTCACTTGTTTGGACGTTTAGTACCTTAAAAAAATACATGGTTCCATGATATTTCATTTTGCTTTTAAACTGTCAGACTTTTTGGGACGAGCACTGGGTGTTGTATGGAAACCAATTTGGCAATAAATTTCATATATTTAAAAATAAATAAATAAATAAAATTTTAAAAATAAAAAATAAACTGCCAGACAGGCTATTTTATGTATATATATATATATATATATATATATATATATGATGATCTACTCTCTGTATTTCTTTATGTACAGAAATCATCTTATACATTCAATGTATTATTCATGTCTTTTGTATACTTTATGTTAACTTCTGAAAAACTGGGGGGGAAGCTTTATGAGTGTGCTGATTATATCCACCCCTCCCCATTCCACTGCTTTTCTATGCTTATTTGACTTTATTTTCCTACATAAAGGCGTGAAAAGATCTTTAGCCTATCCCATTGTCACTGATGATAGTGTTTGGTGCTTTAACAGCTAGGGACTTAGGAGAGCTTAACATATACACCCCCATGTTCACGCAATAAATATATAACTTCATCTCCTTATGCCACGTAAGCTGAAAGACAGGGGTTGCAGTTACCTCTTTTGAAAATATTTTCCTCTATCTGAACCAATAACATTTGCTAAATGCTGATGTCTTTCCTGCTGTTGTCTTATTTTAGCTCTGTCATATATTAGCGGTCCTATAATGAGTGAACAAATCTCTCTTTTAGCCTGGTGATCACATTTTCTGCTTTTTAATCTAATACAACTTAGAGAACTGTGGCTTTGTAAAGAGCAAAGGCATTACTTTTCTTGTAACACATCGACTCTACCAAGGGAAATGGCAACCTCTAGAGCACAGAGCACTTTGTGTATCCAGTAACCAATACCTAGGAATCTAGACGCAATCAGCATTAATGTTACTTAGCTTACTGGGTTTCTTCAGAAAATACCCCAAGTATTACTTTTTAAAAGGTTATTCCATCTGTGTTCCTATTTCTCAAGCCCTCTTCTACTTGGACTGAATTTAAAACACTTGATAACAAATGCTTCATGCAGCACTGCTAAAATAACCAGACTAACGGCTGGTCTGAGAATGAGGCCCAGCGTTCATTTCAATGGTGAGCCGTATTTCTGAAAGGGCTCACGCTCTGTAATTTAGTGAATGTAATGAGACGGCTGGAGCCTGACAGAATTTCATTTTAAAAAGCCTATTCCATCCTGGAAGATAAACCCCCTCTAAAATTCTAGTATCAAGGCCAAGCTTTCTTAACTTATCTCCAAAGTTAAGTCCAAATGGTGCACTCAACAGGACATTTATAGGAGTTAATATCATATTCTTATATACCTTAACGGGCTGGAACACGATTTTGACTCAGGCTAAATTTTGTTTAAAAAAATTAGTCTTCATTGGCCACTTTCCAGGGGAAAGCTTTTAAACTGAGGGCAATTAAATGAAAAGGAGAGAAGGGGCTAGTCCAGAACAATTGAAAAATATCTCTTCATATATAACGCGACGAGAATAATTTCCAGGTTTTTTTCCTTGTACTCATACCCTCTTGTTTTTATCCTCAAAGAAATTTCCAATAAAGGCTACCTGCTGTGACTGTTCATCTATTCATCTACTTAGAAATATTTTAAAAATCTCACTCAGTAGCCATTCTATCTTAAAAAATTACTATATAGGAGTTATATAATATTCCTGTATCATTCTTTAAAAAAAGAGTTGATTTTGAAAATTAAAACAATGTCCAAAACAGGAGTCTACAAGCTATAGGCCATGGGCAAAATCCACCCACAACTTGTTTCTGTAAATAAACTTTTACTGGAACCCAACCATGCCCATTCACCTATGTACTGTGTATGGCTGCTTCTGAGTTACAATGGCAGTATTGAATAGTTGAGGTTCAAAGCACATGGCCCACAAAGCAGAAAACATTTACTAGCTGACCCTGTACAGAAAGTCTGCCGCTCCATAGTCTGAAACAAGATTCTGACAACACAAAAACCATAAATCCACAAGTGATTTTAATACCCTAGACATATATGCAAATTCAAATATCTGATTGTCTTATAAGTTTACTTCTTGCCTGTGAGGCAGCTGCATAAAAACCTGTTGTCTCTTTTATCTACAAAGCTTCCTCTTTTTTGGAATGTTCTTATTTATCTTTGAGAGATAGAGAGCACCAGCAGGGGAGGGGCAGAGAGGGGGGTGGACAGAGGATCCAAAGTGGGCTCTGCACTGACAGCAGGGAGTCTGATGTGGGGCTTGAACCCACAAACCGTGAGATCACGACTTGAGCCAAAGCCGGACATTCAACCAACTGAGCCACCCAGGCGCCCCATATCTACAAAGCTTCCTAAGCCAATTAGTGCCAATGGTTAAGATGTTCCCAAATTAGGAAATGAAATACTGAAGTTATATGAAACTGATGGCCATATTCCAAACGTAAATATGTCAGAAAGTTAAGCAAAGGAGCATTCCACTGGTCGGGACAGTCAAACTAGGAAGCTGAGATTCAGACAGGTGACGGCAAAGAGGAAAGGCACCACGCATCACTGAAGGAGACAGATGCCAGAAGTTAGATGTTATAGCATGCAATATTTAGTGATAACCCCACTGTATACGGCACCATGCCGCGTATGTTATAAAACAGAAAAACAAGGTCCCAGTTTCTGTAGCTCCTCTAGAACCAAAAATGATCATCAGTTCTGCCTACCATTTTTTGATGTTATAAACTTAACTTAAAAAACAAGTAAGAACTATTAAAATATACTCAAGGAATTCCAAATGGTATTTCAGTTATAGTCAATGTGTTCAATATACGATTTTAAAGTTTGTTTTCAGTTTATATAATTGAGCTAACTTCAAAGGAATTCTATCTTACCTTCTCATCAACATTAGAATTCCTGGTATATTTGAGATTTCAGAAAATCTGGATCATGGCAGCACAGAGTTAGTGGCAATCATGTACGAGGAAAAGTCTTCAAAATCTTCTTTGGTTAAGGGATATGCCTGGAGCAAGGGGGTTCTGACCTGACTGGCAAATAAGCTAAAACATCTCGACTCACGTAATAGCTGCCACGCTAAAAATGAAACGCTGGAATTCCCAGCAGCCACGTCACACTCCTGCAGGCTCAGGAGGAAGTGAGCACTAAAGAGAAGGGAGAAACAAACACAACTAGCTCTTCTAGGATATTAGTCTGCACAGTAGCCAGAGCTCCGGGCACAGCGCTTCGAGCTGATCAACAGAATTCACCAGTGGATAAATGTGAAAATTTAACCCTACAGCTGTTGTGATGAACCACCTTGAGTAAAAACCATTGGTTAGCTGAAAAGTAAAACAGTGTGTCAAATAAAAGTACCTGAGGAAGACTCGGTATTGTTCGACTTTTTCCAGCAGATGCAGTTTATAACTCCAGTGCTGTCATCCACTGCAAGAGAAGCATAAAAGGGTAGAAGAGAGATCTGGGCACTGCTAGTGAATCAGTACACCGACACTGGATTTTGCCATACCAAAAAATGACATTTTTCAATAGCCTGCTTGGTCAAACCCTTATAAAACTCTCCTACTTAAAAAAAAAAAAAAAAAAAAAAAAACCTTTTTAAATATTTCTTTATTTTTGAGAGACAGAGAGAGACAGAGCATGAGCAGGGGAGGGGCAGAGTGAGAGGGAGACACAGATTCTGACGCAGGCTCCAGGCTCTGAGCTGTCAGCACAGAGCCCAATGTGGGGCTCGAACCCACGAACAGCGAGATCATCACCTGAGCCGAAGTCGGACGCTTAACCGACTGAGCCACCCAGGTGCCCCTCCTTCTATTTTTAGAAGTAACCTCTCACAGTATGCCAAGGAGTTAAAACTGCTTGTCTGCACATGCTGATGTAAAACACGATCCTAACAGGATGTAGTCAACATTTCACTTACCCTGCCTCAAGGGTACTGATGATTAATGATTTTAAGTTTATTTATTTTGAGAGAGAGGGAGAGAGAAAGAGAGAGAGAGAGAGAAAGAGAACACGTGCACATAAGCGGTGGGAGGGGCAGAGAGAAGGAGACACAGAATCCCAAGCAGGCTCTGTGCCAACAGTGCATAGCCTGATGTAGGGCTTGAACCCAGGAACAGTGAGATCATGAGCTGAGCCGTAGTTGGATGCTTAACCAACTGAGCCACTCAGGTGCTCCAAGGGTACTGATGATCCTTGACCACACCTCTCCTAAAAATGGGGTCCTCAGGAAGTTAAGTACAAAAATCTCAATGAATGCAACATACAAAAGCGGCCTTGCTCTCCCACGGTGAAACAAGGCAGCGCTGACACGGTCTGTGGTGAGAGGCACTTAGAGGGTAGCCTTCTCTCACCATTTGCTCTCTCATGAGCTCTATGATTTACCAAGACAGAGCACCCCAAATATTCTGACATGGACTTCTCTTTGTGAACAAACTTCTGCCCAGTCCTTAACACTGCAGGGGATGTAAGGAAAGCCAAGTACATTGCAGAAGGGCAAAGTTTTATTTTCATAATGGCAAATAATTCTATCTTGTTCACATAAATAATTTTGGCTTATTTTATCCTTAATGAAACACACACACACACACACACACACACACACACACACACACACACACAGAATTCCCACTGCACTTGAATTTATAACTGCAGAGAAACTGGAAATGCTTGCTATGGGATGACAGGTGTTTCCTCTTTGTCTGATTTCTGAAAAACTCAGAAAAGAGATCAGTGGGCTTAATGATTTTCTAGAAAATCACCAGCAAGGCTGTTATAAAAGCCCATGTAATATAGAACATAATGCAAATTTTTTTATTGCTGGTTTAAATCTGTGTTGAAAGCAGAAGCCAAGAATACTTCTTATATGAAAATAAATTCTGGATGAATTTTATTAAATGTAAAACAGGTGAGCTTAAAATGATGAGAAGAAAATATGGGTAAATACTTTTGAACTTTGTGCTTATAGTTGGTGGGGGGATTCTTTAAGCAAACCTGAAAATCAGAACTCATTTTTAAAGGTCTGACATATATAACCAACTAATAATTAATACTGTACAGCAATTTTCCAAATGATAGGGCTAGTGTCTTAATATATAAGGAGCTCATACAAATGAATAAAGAACAAGACCACCAGAGAAAAAATGGCAAAAAAAAAAGAATATGCAACTCACAGAAGATATAAAAATGGCCAATAAACGTGTCAGTACACTAAATTCATTAGTTACCAGAAAAAGAACAAACATAATGTCTCAATTACTAGAATAACAAATATTAAAAAATACTGATACCCTTGCTGTTTCAAAGAGACACATGCACCCCAATGTTTATAGCAGCACTGTCAACAATAGCCAAAGTATGGAAAGAGCCCAAATGTCCATCGATGGATGAGTGGATAAAGAAGATGTGGTGTATATATATACTATGGAGTATTACTCGGCAATCAAAAAGAATGAAATCTTGCTATTTGCAACTACGTGGATGGAACTAGAAGGTATTATGCTGCTAAGCGAAATTAGTAAGTCAGAGAAAGACAAACATCATATGACTTCGCTCATATGAGGACTTTAAGACACAGAATGGATGAACATAAGGGAAGGGAAGCAAAAATAATATAAAAACAGGGAGGGGAACAAAACATAAGAGACTCTTAAATATGGAGAACAAACAGAGGGTTACTGGAGGGGTTGTAGGAGGGGGGATGGGCTAAATGGGTAAGGGGCATTAAGGAATCTACTCCTGAAATCATTGTTGCACTATATGCTAACTAATTTGGATGTAAATTAAAAAAAATTGTTTTTAAATACTGATATACCCTCACATGCTGTTAGTGGAAGTGTAAATTCATATCAAATTTCTAAAGAGCAAGTTAGGACACCAGTTGAATTTTTAAATGTATATATCCTCTGACTTCGTGATTACTTCTAGAAATTTATCCTGGGGAGAAAAACAGAGTAAGTACCCAGATTTATACATCTTGTATAAGGCCGTTTGTTGCAACATTATTTATAATACTGGAAGTTGGGTGGCTCAGTCAGTTGAGCGACCAACTTCGCTCAGGTCATGATCTCACAGTTTGTGGGTTCGGGCCCCTCATTGGGTTCTGCACTGGCAGCTCAGGTTGGGTTCTGTGCTGGGAGCTCAGAGCCTGGAGCCTGCTTCGGAATCTGTGTCTCCTTCTCTCTCTCTGCCTCTCCCTGGCTTGCACTCTCTCTCTCAAAAATGAATAAACATTAAAAAAAAATTTTTTTTTCATGAATTACAATGGCATAGCATATAGAGGTAAAAAGTTATAATGAAGATTTATGTTCACTGCTGTTAAAAGATATCCATGCCTCATTTTAGCAAAGAAATCCTATGTAATATTTTTTAAAGTTTATTTATTATTTTGTGAGACACAGAACACAATAGGGGGAGGGGCAGAGAGGGAGAGAGAATCCCAAGCAGGTTCTGTGCAGCCAGCATGAGCCTGATGTGGGGCTCAAACTCATGAAACCCTGAGATCAGGACATAAGCTGAAATCAAGAGTAGCGGACGCACAACTAACTGAGCCACCCAAGAGCCCCAAGAAATCTCATACATAATCTAATTCACATAAAATGTTAAATAGTGTACTTTGACAGAAATTATTTTAAGACTTTAAAATGATAATAGCAGTTTCTTTTGGAGCATAGGAAAGGGACTCCACGTTGAACGTACATGCTCACTGTAAGCCTCATTTCAGAAATATTGAGAGAGAAATATGCATAACAGCTCAAGGAAATAAGACATATATATATTTCTCCAATATTAGGAACATGTAAAACTATTAGGAAGGATGTTCACCCAAACGTTGACATTGTTTTTATCTTATTTATAGGGTTTTACATGACTTTAATGTACTTCAGTAAAATTTAGTCTAATTTGAAATTTTATTTTATAATGAATATCATCTTAAAATAAATCAATAAGGAAATTCTGAATTAAAAAATTGTTGGACACCTCTAGACACACTACTTCTGTGGCCAGTAACAAATCTTGGTTTATCATGTAGTGTAAAAAATATTAGCACATGAACACTTGTTCTAGGATGTGTGAGGACACTGACTGCAGCCTCTCCAGGACTCTTGGTCTGAGCTTAAACTGCTGCCAAGTGCTCTGGGCACTGCCACCAAACTCTCTGACCTTCTGGTTTGTAACCTCTCCTGGAGGGTGCTGCTCCCCGGCAGTGTAAGGTCTGGCTGCTGGAATGCCCTGGCAGGGGAGCCCCCTTGCAGTGCTGCACAACGTGCTCCCCCATTCGCCTGGGTCGCTGGCCTTTTGTTTCAGCAGTGCAATGAGTCAGCGACAGCAGGAAACACCCCCAGCACAGGCCTGTAGTGAGTCAGGTGGAGCAGGACCCAGTACAGCAGGGAGTGGCCGCCTGGCAGGTGGCCCGAAAGCCAAGATGGCCCTAGGACAGCAGGGAGGGTGCAGGTCTCCCTTGAACAGGCCTCACAAGAGTTGAAGTCACAAAAGCATTTCTACTCTCAGTTACCTCAACCCTCAGATGCTTTTCATTTTCCCATAGCCCACAGATGGGTCCTGTTCTTGTAACATTCATTCTAAAGAAACTGTTTATTGGGGAAGAGTCCAACATATCACCTTCATCTTGTTTTAAACTTCCGACCTCTACATAGTTTCCATCCCAGACCCCATGAGAAGGGGAGGAGCTTGGGAAGTCCAACCTATCCTAACAATAAAGCATGTTGTACCCAGCAAAAACAAAAACAAAAACAAAAAAAAAGCAGATGAAGTTGATTTTGGGGGGAGGGTGAGCTGATGGGGGGAAAGAAAAATCAAATTGAGTTATATGGAGATATATGGCTCACTAGAGTCAGTAAATAGATTGGATCTATAAATCTCCATCAGTGGAACCTTGAGCAAATGAATGGACCTTATTTTTCTCATCTCCAAAACGGAAAGAACGTCTGTCCTTACTATTTCAAATGATTAGGGGGAGAATAACACGATGTACGTGAAAGTGCTTTGTAAACTGAAACTACCATTTCATCACTGATATTTGGAGAGGTATACTTTATTATACTACAGAAAATGTGCTTGCCCACGGCTGAGTATGCTGTAGGAAATTGGTGGATATTTGTTGAATTGTCTGGAGAAAAACAGAACGAATACCTTTGGTAAAATAAAGCAGAGAAGAGATTCAATATGGGGATGCCTGACAAGAAGATCTATTTTAAAGTTTAAAAAAAAATATATATGCTGGGCAAAAGCAGAGGGCATGAGGAAACTCATCTCTCACATGTTATTTTATAAGCAGGAGACCGTCACATTCAGGGAAATGAATACCTGTTGAAGAAAGGCAATGATATTGTATCTATACATTAGCTATCATACACAGACTGCCAGTGAAATGGTCGCAGTCAACTTGTTCAACTGCCTTCTGTCTCTCCACAAGGAGAGCAGGAACACAAATCCAAGGCAGCACACCAGAAAGCAACAACGTCAATTACAGCAAAGATTTGGAATCCGAAGTTAAGCTTCCCACTAAATATCTAGGTTGGCCTCCCAGCTGCAGAGACTCTGAGAGTTGCACAAGGCAACAGATGAAAATGCTTACATTAAACTCAATGAAAAAAAATCAAGACCCACGACACTAATTGCTGTTATCCAAACTATAGAAATCCTTCATTTGGTTTCCATCATCATGAGGGGAGGGAAATTTTATGATAACAGATATTCACCCCTGAGTACCAAAAGGCTTTTATTAAGAAAAGATTTATTTTCAAGTAATTTCCATGCCCAACATGGGGCTTGAACCCACAACCCCGAGATCAAGAGTCACATGCTCCATCGACTGAGCCAGCCAGGCACCTCCCCAAGAGACTTTTTAAAAATACTGTTCTGGGGGCACCTGGGTGGCTCAGTCAGTTGAGCATCCAACTTCAGCCCAGGTCATGATCTCAAGGTTCATGAATTTGAGCCGCACATCGGGCTTGCTGCTGTCAGCCTGTCAGCACAGGGCCTGCTTCGGATCATTTGACCCCCCCACTCTCCCTCTGCCCCTCCCCTGCTTACGATATCTCTTTCAAAAAATAAAACATTAAAAAAAATACTGTTCTGGATACAAATCTTATTATTTTTATACTTATCTTCTTAAAGAGTCTATTTTAACATTAATCTGGCCTTTTTTATTTTTAAAGGTACCAATATAAACATTTGTTACCATCCTTTGCCATTTATAGCTATGCTGTCAGGTATCAGGTATCTAACCTTGATCATCCAGAGATCCTAGACTGTCATATTTTAATTCTTCCACCTCCAAACTCCCCATCAGCTGTCATGTGAAAGTAGGCATCAGTGTCATTCTTACTTTTTGCGTCACTTTACACTTGGTCCATGTCAGTGGCCCCAAGGGGCTCCTAATAAAGGACAAGTGCGTGGGCTCTGTGAGAGTCCCCAGCTGCTCTGAAAGGCTAGGGCTGCTTGATATTCAGTGTTCCGCTAAGTGGGGTCCTTTCACATAAACTCAGTGTTGGGCACAATTGTTCTTACCTCCATAGCTGTAGAAAGTATCCTTTTCTCTTTTTCCAATTACAGTTCCCAAGATCTCCACCTGTTTTATTGGATGCCCATTGTAAAAAAATACTCCTGAAATTAAAAAAAAAAAAAAAAAAAATCAGCCCTTGACAAATGGCAAGCCCCAAGAAATTCAAATGTCTTTTCCTTAAGGGTTCTGAGTAGAAAGTTTGGCTTTACTGAAGCCTGTACTAATGTAGAAAAGAGAAAACAAATGTTGCCCAACTAGATCTGGTTAATCTTCTTTCCACTTGTGAAAATGAAATGTGCATCCTTGTGGACCTCTCACAAGGGGCCTGAAAACAGTATATTATGAGACCAAATCTATTTGGAGAGGCTATAAAAGAAAAGAGAGGAAATCACAAGAAAGGCTTCTTTGGCTTTTTTACTTGAGCTCTTCTAGGCAGTCAGTCATCATTTATATGAATTAGCAGCAGCTTTTTATTTTTTTTAATATTTTTAATGTTTATTTATATTTGAGACGGGGGGGGGGGGAGGGGCAGAGAAAGAGGGAGACACAGAATCCAAAGCAGGCTCCAGACTCTGAGCTGTCAGCACAGAGCCCAAGTGGGGCTCGAACTCACGAACCGTGAGATCATGACCTGAGCCAAAGTCTGACATTTAACTGACTGAGCCACCCAGGCATCCACCCCCACTTTCTTTTTTAAAGAGAAGATGATTAGGTTACAAAATGCTGCCTTTGGGGCCAGATTATAATTCAAAAACTTCTTTTCTTAAAACTGTTTTCAAAACCCAGAGAACAGATGCTGACGGGCAGCTTCCTGCCAGAGGAGAGACCTGAGAAGACAAATCATACACTAACACCTGGAGGCCTTTTGTGGACTCTGGAAGGGTTGTGGAGGGACACCTGGCTGCAGTGAGTCCCTGATTCCCACCCAAGGTCCCAGAGCTGTCCTGGCTCCTGCAGAGCTTCCTGTCTGCGCACCCCCAACATCCTAACCTAACTCCCTATTCTGGCTTAAGCTACTGGCATGTGCATGTGTCTCCTACAGCTAACGAAATCCAAACTAAAACCTCCAGCTTGTCCTTTTTCCCACCATGATGGCTAAATTCTTTAGTTTTAGAAAGAGGCTATAAACATTTAAATGGCTATTTCCTTTTAAAATAAAGATATGAGGGGCGCCTGGGTGGCTCAGTCAGTTAGATGTCCGACTTCGGCTCAGGTCATGATCTCGCAGTTCATGGGTTCAAGCCCCACATTGGGGTCTGTGCTGACAGCTCAGAGCCTGGAGCCTGCTTCAGATTATGTGTCTCCCTCTCTCTCTCAAAAATAAAGATTAAAAAACAAATTTTTAAAAATAAATAAATAAATAAAAGATATTAATTGTAAACAAAGAAACATTCACCAATGTAGGCATCTGACCACCTCCTCCCTCCCCACCAAGCCTGGACAGAGCCTCTCTTCTCCACACCTATAGGGCTGGGCAGCAGGACGGCCCGAACCCTGAAGCCCTTCAAAACCTCCAGACTGGCCTCCACTGACGGCTCTCGTTTCCCATGTGGATAAAGGGGCTGGGGATGAGACACTCATGGAGAGTCCCAGAGGATGGACAAGGAGGCTCTAAGCCTCAATCAGCTAGAGATCCTAGAAGGGTGAGATGTGGTTGGAAGGAAAACATGGTGGCAAATTTAGCCAAAAGAAGGCCCTCTCCCTGGCAGAGCATCCTTCTCAAGATGACTTAGTGGATTAGAGACCATGCCCAGGGCAACAAATGGGGGCCATGAGCTGAAATGGCAAGGCTGCACAAGGGAAGGAGCCCGAGTCACTGTGTCATTCCCAAGGAGAGTCACCCCCTTCCAGCGACACTTGGGTTGAATGGGGACAAACTGGTTCCACAGAAAATCCACGACATTTCAAGTGCAGGATACTTCCAATCAACTTCTCCTGAGTTCTTACGATTGATATCCAGGCCCCTTAGTTACCACCTTTGGTGAGACCTTTGGGGCCTCTGCCCCTGCCTGCCTGCACTGACCAAACACAAAGGGCAAGTTCAGAGGAGGGAGAGCCCTGCAGGACCTCCGCAGGCAAGCTCAGACTTCCTGTGGCAGAAGAAAGTTTAAATCAGGAGAATGAGCCTCACCTATGGATATGGGCATGGAGTCCTGTCCTGGAGTATACCCCAACACCCTGCCCTGACATGCTTGTGTGCAGAGAAGAGCTATGGCATGGCCCTCCTTTGGTTTGCTGCAGGGCCAGGTGGGGCGTAGAGTGGCCTGAACTCCAGGCTGCTCTCTGGCTGCAGCCAGCACTTTCTGCTTCCCCAAATGCATTGTACAGGTAATAACACTTTCTATCTGTGTCCTGAGCAGAGCCAGGTTGGAACCGTTCTCTGAATGTGACTGGCCTTCCCCTATCCCAGCTCAAAGATGGTCTGTCCTGGGATTGGTTTGCATTAGAGACAGCACACTCCACAGGATTCCATGTGTCAGTTGTGGCCCCAGGACCACAAAATAGGAGGAGGCAGAACTGTGGAGACCTCTGGACCCATTGGAGGATCCACTGTCTGCCCCTGAAATATCTTTCCAGCTGGTCCTAGAGCCACTATGGGGTGCTTCACTGGTGATGTCTGAAAGCCTGAGACAGTCCCAGGCCTCTGTGGGTTTCCCTGGACACCCTGGTATGTGCTGCTATGGTGGTTTTTATAGTAAAGAGCTGACACACTTTAAGAGTGGGAAAAGAGCTAACCAAAATGTATTCTGCCTACGTTGAAACATACAAAAAAGGTGGTAACAAGACTGGACTAATGACACAAGCCAGGGAAGTATTCAAGTCACCTGTGATGGAGGCTAATCCTCCAGTGTTGCAAACTATGCTGCGCCACTCAATAAAAATCTGAACAGGTCTTCACTTGAGAACACAACAGACTTTCTCAAGAAAGCACAGGAAAGAGAGACCCCTAAACTTTTATCTTCTAGACTGACAATGGTCACCTTCAAGGACAGACCTACTCACTCCAAGGTGCAAACAATCCTTCCAATCTTAAGTGATTGATGCAATAAACGTCTTAAAAGCATCACAGAACAATGGAGAACCAATTTAAAAGAAAATAACACATGGGTTGAATCAAAACACTCAGAGAAAATCAACTGAGGAGGAAACACGCTGCTTGTAAACAGAGAAGACACTTCCCAGAGTGTATGGAATCATGAACGCCACATATCAGAAGCACAACCTACAAGAAGATGGCGGAAGACATGGAGAGAACTTCCTTCTATCAAAACAAGATTCTCTTCTAGGACAAAAGGGCTCAATAAAAGTTGGATGGCAGCTCTGCTGACCGAAAGAAAGCTCAGTAAGTCAAGAAAAGAAAATAACCAAGACGACGGATACTGGCTTATGTGGAGTTTAGGCTGCAACCCCAAGTGTTTCTGCTCCTGCTGCCTTTGTTCCACATGAAGCCCAAGGAGGCGCAAACATATCAGGGGGAATCATCTGGATCATCAGGGCTGCAGGAAGGAGAAGGGTCAGGCCAGGAGGGTTCAGGGATCTGGAATCACACAGGCAGGCTTGATTCAGCTTTCACAGTAGCCAACCCCCAAACAGCCACCACTCCAGCAAGACATTTGTCTGTTTTCTCTCTTTTAAAAATATTTTTGATTTACCTCTTTTTAGTCTAACTGCTGTTATTTAATTGATGTATGAATGCATTCAAATACCTAAGATACTATTTGTTATTAATTTTTTATTTTATTTTAGAAAGGGGGGGGCGGGGGCACAAGGAGAGAGCGAGAGACAATCTTTTTTTTTTCCAACGTTTTTAATTTATTTTTGGGACAGAGAGAGACAGAGCATGAATGGGGGAGGGGCAGAGAGAGAGGGAGACACAGAATCAGAAACGGGCTCCAGGCTCCGAGCCATCAGCCCAGAGCCTGACGCGGGGCTCGAACTCACGGACCGCGAGATCATGACCTGGCTGAAGTCGGACGCTTAACCGACTGCGCCACCCAGGCGCCCCAAGAGAGCGAGAGACAATCTTAAGCTCAGCAGGGCTCAATCCCATGACCCTGGGATCCTGACCTGAGCTAAAATCAAGATCAGATGTTCAACTGACTGAGCCATCCAGGTCCCGATAAGATGCTATTTTTAGTATAATTCTTATGAATACACTATTTCCACTTCATTGGACCCTCAAGAATTAGATAATATAAGTACTGTATTTTGATTTAAACAACATTCACTATATCCCATTATTAAAGTCTGACATGGATATTTAGAATAATAAAGACAATTTCTTTATGCTATAAACAAAAAGATGCAGCAAAAAAGACCCCAAAACCTATAAACACCACCACCACCACCACAGTCAAACTTTGTAACATTTTTTTCTTAACATTTTGTATTAGTTTAACCCTAAATTCAGAGTTGACATTTTTTTTTTAAACTTTTTTTTTTTTTACGCTTATTTATTTTTGAGACAGAGAGAGACAGAGCATGAACAGGGGAGGGGCAGAGAGAGAGGGAGACACAGAATCTGAAACAGGCTCCAGGCTCTGGGCTGTCAGCACAGAGCCCGACGCGGGGCTCGAACTTACGGACCGTGAGATCATGACCTGAGCCGAAGTCGGCCGCTTAACCGACTGAGCCACCCAGGCGCCCCCACAGAGTTGACATTTTGCAACCATTTTGCAAGGCAATTCTGATGGCAAATAAGCAGAATAAGATCAAATTTCAAGTCAAGGTCACAGTCTCCCACAAGACTGCTCTTTCTTCAGTCACTGACCCTAAATTTGGGGGTTCTCAGGCCACCCACACTTCTGACCAAAGCACTACAAATTAGGGGTTCCTGTAACTCACTCAGCTTTGATAATCTGCTAGAATGGCACACAACTCAGGAAGGTGTTAGACCTATGACTGTAGTTTCTTAGTACAGGGTACAAATCAGGACTATCTAAATAAAGAGAGGCATAGGACAAGGTCTGGGAAGGTCCAAGCACAAAGCTTCCATATCCACAGAACACATCACCCTCTCGATAAATCAATGTATGATTACCAACCAAGAAAATTCACCTGAGCCTCAGTGTCCAGAGTTTTTACTCGTTTCAGTATGCAGGCAAGACTCAATCCTTGGCCACATAACAACTCAATCTTCAGCCCCCTCCCTTCCCAAGGGGTTGGGCTGATGTCACCCAGCTGGAAATCCCAGCCCTCTCCGATCACACGGTTGTTCTTTCAGGCATGGACAACCCCCATCCTCAAACCAAACCAAAAACAACACAGAAGTAAAAACCTAGACTAGACTAGGGGAATTTCCCACCCTTAGGGCCCTACAGTATAATCTAGAGAGTACTACTCTTGTGAAATTATGGTTGGTGTCTGCTTCAACCATGAAGTTTCATTTTAAAAACAAGAGTAGGCAGTTAGTTCGGTTTTTAACAGGATGCCTGGAGGCCAGCTATCAGGAAATTTAGATACCGGTCCGAGGCAACACTCCAAAACCAAAGCCACCAGAAGCTGGATCAAAACAGACAGACCCCAGACAAAGAAGGCCAGAAACCCTGATCGAGTAAGGGAGAAAAGGCATGAAACCCTGCTCACAAAAATATCCCTCCCAAAGTAATAAATTTTCCATCCCCTAACACCTGTCAATACAAGATACAAACCCAAAACCCCAGGCACAGCTCTCCACTGAGTTAGCCTGTTCTCACATCTCACTTTAATAAACTTTCCCATTTGCACTGCTCAACCATGTGTCTGGTCTCTCCTTGAATTCTTCCTTGCTAGGAGACAAAGAGCCTCTGGCAACATCCCTGGGAAGGACTGGGTGGAGGCACAGGGCCCGGGGGGTGGCGAGGGGGGGTCTCCCCAGTCCACCTGGCAACAAAATCACATCTGGAACAGTATTACCAGTGACATAGCAAAGACCATCAGGATCAGTTTTCCTTGGTTTGTTGTTAATACATCGTAAAGTCCTTCAGCCACAAGAAGCATTAAGCCCCTAGCATGCCCTGATATTATCTTGAGCATCTACAGAAGACTTTTCTTTCAAATGCAAGGCTGGCATTTGGTGTGAAATTGCTTTCTTCCTGAGTTGAGCTATGAAGAATATCGGCCTGTTCTGGAAAATGGACAACTATGGGGGAGGACGGCTGCCTTCCAAGGAAAAACAAAAAACAAAAAACAGACAATCTCCAACAATAATAGGAAACCAAGGTGTGGTGAAAAATATGCACTAAAGGCTTTAAAATAAGGCCATCCAAATATACTTGTACATAGAACTGGAAACACACAAAACATCCTCTCATTAGAACTGTACATACTTGAGATTCTTGACTACTTCTGACTCACAGCTTGCTATTTGTTCAAAACAGCAAAGAGTTTAACCAAACTTCTCATATAACACAGTAAACATGTGAAGACCCATGCACAACTAAGTGCATTATTTAAATCTACCTCAAATTATATTTGTTATGTTTTAGGTATGAAGAACCTATCTTTATTCTACCACTTTAAAAAAAAGTGATTTCTTTAACTTTACATTTTTAATACTTTTTTTGCCCCAATTACTATTTCTTTGAGGGACCACTACACGCCTGGCACTGTTTTAAGCACTGTAATTACATAGGTGTATAAAGCAGATCACATCTTTCCTCTCAAGGAGTTTATACAACTTGGTTCTGATTAAGTGAAAACAAAACAAAACCCCACAAGAAAGTCAGGCCTGGTTAATCCTTATTTTTACAAAGAAGACACCTAACCTTTACAGGTGAGTCACATGCCCAGGCCAGTTAGGAGGCACAGTTGAGAAAGAGAACAAAGCCTAGAGATGCCTGGTCCAGTGAGCTTTCCACCAAGAGCTGTCCCAAAGAAAAACTACTGAGCCTGTTGTAACATGAGAGATCTCAACTGCAGACAAAAACATTCCTCAGTACAAAGGTTACTTCCCCAAGCATTTATTTTAAGAAATAAAATTGAGATTTAGACTTTTTAACTTGCATAGAAATGAACTAATTTGAGAGTCCACGCTAGGTCATTTTCCGAGTCTGCAGGAGGCAAGGCTCTCCTGAAAGCCGCTAAGCCCCGAGCATTCTGCAGCTTTGAAGAAGACTGGGGTGCAGGTGCAGCACAGGGCATCCTCCAGGCCCACCAGCCACATACCTGGTACCTGGCAGGACTCCTTCAAGTCCAGGATATCCCTGATGTAGAGTTTTGCAAAGGCTAGAAACACAGGATCCAAACCCCACAAGAGGGAAGGGGTCTCCTCTTCAGATCGGCTGGATTCAGACTCCATCGGGAGGCTGGGCTTTGGCTTCCAGCCAACCCTGAAAGGCTCTGCGTCACTGAATCGATCTAGATAGGAGACAGAAAAAATCAGGATGCAAAGCGTTTAAAGTGGGTGAAATTGGCATGGCCCCGAAGCTGCTCCCGGGTGGGCATCCAGAACTCCGGTAGGGATAAATAAACCCAGGGGTCCGGGGCCTGTCCAAGCCAGGGGCCTAGAGGAAAGAGGCGCTCCTTGGGTGAGGGCCTGTACGTTCATTATGGTTCTCTCTCTGGAATCTCCTCTGCCCCACGGGAGTATTTCCCCCCTCCCCCGAAGTACCAACTTAAAAACGGCTAAACGCTAACTTTTCACTTCGGGGAGATATCCATACAGGCGTACCCTGAAACCGCTTTAATGGGCGGGGTCCAAGAGGAATGGGCGCCCACGTGGCCAAACACCAGGGGGATCAGAAGGGGTGGATCTGTGCGTCGCCCTGCCCCTACACCTTCCGGTTCGGGGATACACTGAGGAAGGGAGGAAAACGGAAACGAAAAGCAGACCCGCTCCAAGCCCCTCCCGCCGTGTCGCGACGCTGGCCCCCGGCCCCCTGCCCTGAGGAGCGCGCAGGCCCGGCCCTTCCGGGCGCTCAAAGGCCTCGGGCGCCAAAGCCCCGCCCAGCGCAGAAGCGCCGGGCCCAGGTCTTCTTAGCAGGCGCGAGGGCAGGACACATCTCCCGACTTTCCGCCCACCCACCTCTCCCCACCTGAGCCTTCCCTCCCGACTGCCAGAGTTTCGCCACGGCTCCGCCCCGCCCCGACCGCGGCCCCGCCTCATTCCAACGGGGCCCCGCCCCAATCTCTCTGCAGGTGGCGAGCCTGCCTAGCGTGTTTGGCGCAGGCCGTGCTCTGGTCCCTCCAGCCGCGCGGTCTCCATGGGCTTCCGCTGGAGCGCGCAGCCCAGATCTCTGAGGCCTGGGAGCTGGCTCTGCAATTCCTGCTGTCCGAACCCCATCCTCCAAGTCTCCCTTTCAAGCCGTCTCCCGCTAGTGGTAGGACGATGAGTCAGGACCACCAAGACGTTGGGACTGGTTTGGGGGGCACGGGTTTTTTTCCTGATATATTAAATGAACAAATAAAAAACGCAATACCGAGAGTGGGACTACATTGTGGCATATTTTAAATGTTTACTTACACTTGGTGAGTGATCTACTAACACACACACGATATTGGGACTCTACTCACAATGGAGATAATGTCAGTATCTAAATGTGAGACCTTGAGTGAATGTGAAGTCTTGGCTCTAACCAAGGCTAGCCTTACAAGATCATGGCAATAAATTTTGTCTTCTTTCCTCTTATTCAGTGTATACTCTGGAATGTTGTATGCTTAAGAATTTTGAAATACTGGCATTTTGGTAAATCATGGCTACCTTGATGGTGCTTGTCCCCATTGGCCCTAATTTAAGGTGAGAAAAGAGATAAAGGGCATCCAGATTGGCAAGGAAGAATTCAAACTTTCACTCTTTGCAGAGGACATGATACTCTATATGGGAAACCCAAAAGACTCCACCAAAAAACTGCTAGAACTGATACATGAATTCAGCAAAGTCACAGGATATAAAACCAACGTACAGAAATCAGTTGCATTTCTCTACACCAATAATGAAGCAGAAGAAAGAGAAATCAAAGAATCAATCCCATTTACAACTGCACTGAAAACCATAAAATACATAGGAATAAACCTAACCAAAGATGTCAAGGATCTGTATGCTGAAAACTATAGAAAGCTTATGAAAGAAATGGATGAAAATACAAAGAAATGGAAAAACATTCCATGCTTCTGGATTGGAAGAACAAATATTGTTAAAATGTTGACACTACCCAAAACAATCTACACAGTCAATGCAATCCCTATCAAAATGACACCAGTATTCTTCACAAAGCTGGAACAACCAATTTTAAAATTTGTATGGAACCATAAAAGACCCCAAATAGCCAAAGTAATGTTAAGAAAGAAAACCAAAGCAGGAGGCATCACAATTCCAGACTTCAAGCTATATTACAAAGCTGTAATCATCAAGACGGTATGGTACTGGCACAAAAAAACAGGCACATAGATCAATGGAACAGAGTAGAGAACCCACGAATGTACCCACAAATGTATGACCAAGTAATCCTTAGCAGAACAGGAAAGAATATCCAATGGAAAAAAGACAGTCTCTTCAGCAAATGGTGTTGGGAAAACTGGACAGTGACATGCAGAAGAATGAACCTGGACCACTTTCTTACCACACAAAAATAAAATGGATGAAAGACCTAAATGTAAGACAAGAAACCATCAAAATCCTAGAGGAGAAAACAGGCAACAACCTCTTTGACTTTGGCTGCAGCAACTTCTTACTAGAAATATCTCTAGAGGCAAGGGAAACAAAAGCAAAAATGAACTACCGGGACCTCATCAAGGTAAAAGACTTCTGCATAGTGAAGGAAACAATCAACAAAACTAAAAGGCAACCGATGGAATAGGAGAAGATATTTGCAAATGACATCGGATAAGGGTCAGTATCCAAAATCTATAAAGAACTTATCAAATTCAACATCCAAAGAACAAGTAATCCAGTGAAGAAATGGGCAAAAGATATGAATAGACACTTTTCCAAAGAAGACATCCAGATGGCTAACAGACACATGAAAAAATGCTCAACATCACTCATCATCAGGGAAAAACAAATCAAAACCACAATGAGATACCACCTCACACCTTTCAGAATGGCTAACATTAACGACTCAGGAAACAACAGATGTTGGCGAAGATTTGGAAAAAGAGGAACCACTTTGCACTGCTGGTGGGAATGCAAACTGGTGCAGCCACTCTGGAAAACAGTATGGAGGTTCCTCAAAAAATTAAAAGTAGAGCTACCCTATGACCCAGCAATGCACTACTAGGTATTTATCCAAAGGATACAAAAAGCTGATTCCAAGGGGCACATGCACCCCAATGTTTATAGCAGCATTATTAACAATAGCCAAATTATGGAAAGAGCCCAAATGTCCATCAGCTGAATGGATAAAGTATATATATATATATGTATATATATATATATATATACACGTGTATATATATATATATACATATACATATATATACACGTGTATATATATATATACACGTGTATATATATATATACACGTGTATATATATATATACACGTGTATATATATACACACAATGGAATATTACTCAGCAATCGAAAGAATGAAATCTTGGCATTTGCAATAACGTGGATGGAACTATAATGTATTATGCTAAGTGAAATAAATCATTGAGAGAGAAAAAAATACCATATCATTTCACTCATATGTGGAATTTAAGAAACAAAACAAATGAACATTGGGGAAGGGAAGGAAAAATAATATAAAAGATACTCTTAAATACAGACAACAAACTGAGGGTTGTTGGAGGGGTGTTGGGTGGAGGGATGGGCTAAATGGGTGATGGGCATTAAGGACAACACTTGTTGGGATGAGCCCTGGGTGTTATCTGTAAGTGATGAATCACTAAAGTCTATTCCTGAAACCATTATTACAGTGTATGTTAACTAATATGGATTTAAATAAAATTTAAAAAAGAAAGATCAATGTATTTTGTGGGGAAATACAGGTCATTCCTTTTGAGGAAAAAAAAAAGAAGAAGAAAAGATAGCCACATTCCACTCCCAAAAGTAAATAGGAAAGCTACATCATAACCTTACTCAAGATGGCAAGAGTTCTTACTAATTTATAGGGACTCTGTACAATGGAAGGAGGGAGTAGAGGTCATTCTGGCAGGCCACTCCTGGGGGAGGCAGGTAGTGGCCAAAGAGATAATTACTAAACTGTTTAGCAGAGAAGGAACTTTAAGCAGCTGGAATGAAAATGTGTGTCATTAGAATGATGGCATTTAACTACATCCCTGACCACTGAAGGAGCTGAAAAACAGAACCGTTGGCAAAGCATAGCATTGCCCATATCCTACTGCAATGAACAGTTGTTTCCATAGAGTTTAAGATTCAATTAAGAGGGGCACCTAGGTGGCTCAGTTGGTTAAGCATCCAACTTTTGTTGAGGTCATGATCTCATGGTATGTTGGTTCAAGCTCCACAGCTCAGACCCTGGAGCCTGCTTCAGATTCTGTCTCCCTCTCTGTCTGCCTCTCCTGTACCCACACTGTCTCTCTTTCTCAAAAATAAATAAACATTAAGAAAAATTTTTAAGATTCAATTAAGAGAAGATACCTTTTTAATAGGAGGAAGTTTCTCTTCAAGGAAGCACATCCAGTAGGACACCCAGAAGGATGGGTGCTTCTGGTTGACCTATCAGATGAGGAGAGAGACAGAAAATGTTGGGTGACATTTTCCTGGTTGAACACATCCAGGGTAGAACCCAAGAAGAAAATCAGTACTGTGTGTACTCAGAACCTGAGATTTTAGGAATGACTCTTTTGGTTCACCCAGGGGTAGAGTGCTAGAGCCCTTGGGAACCCCAAGCTTACTACCAGCCCTCGGGAGGGCCACACCAGGTGGGGGGAACAGAGAAGACTGCCCCTAACATCATCTTTTACAATGAAGGGAAGATTCCTTGGAGACCAAAGATGCTTCTTTTTATCTGAGCTTAAAACTTGAAGTAGCAGATTGCAACTGAAACCCAAGGTGAGATGTGGAACAGAATTTCCAGACTATAGAAGCATCTAGGGGGTTGGGAGGACCTTCCTCCTACCATCTTCACCAGCATAGACTCCAAGTTCACCAATCAACCACCTGGAGATGTGCAAAGGACTCCTGAAATCATGAGCACTAGAGGGCTCTTTCAGCTTGGGACTCCACAACACGGCCAACCAGATATTTCAAAACCCAATAGTCAACTCTTAATGCTGGAAACCTTTCTTATGGAATTAGCCATCGCACTTCTCAATGTGAAATAATGTTTCATTTTGCAAGCACTTTTGACAAGCTAGACAATTTTTTCTAGAAAGTTCAGATTTTAGCAAATTCTTCTGGAAATTGAGGGGATTGAACTGCACAGCTCCTGCTTCAAAGTGCAGATTATCTTGCCTTAACCATTTTGACATTTTACTGGTAGAATGGAGTTTGTCCACTTGTATATTGGGTTAGATTTTCTGGCTGAAGTGTATAATAAAGATAACTTACACATTTTTATTATGTTAACTTTATAACCCTGGGGGGGGATATCTTTAGTTATTCAGCATACCTTGAACACTCTGTGTGCTATGTGAGAGCACTAACAATTTTTATTTCACTGGAGCTAGAAGAGTTATGCATGTAATATATTAAATAACAAGGCAAGAGCCTGACTTTCACATAAACACGGGATGTGTGGCCTGGATAGTAACTATTGTATGGGTTAGAGGAGGTAAATGGGGGAGGGGGCTCATTAAATAAGATAACATGCAGCTGCTGAAACAAAGTAAACACTCGATACATATAAGATTTTATTATTAACTATGGAGTTGGGATTTAAGCTAGGGTTTGAGACTGTGGAGGGGCTGTTCATTTATTTGTGAAGCATGTTCGTAAAGCACTTGTCAAGGACTATACCAGACGCTGAGGGTAAGAAGGAGACAGGACAGACTGGGAAGAGCCCTCATGGAGCTTCCATTCTGTTGGGGAAGGAGGGAAGGACGATAAACAAAATAAGTAGAGATAGTCCTTAGTGTTTTGAAGGAAATAAAAAAAATGTATTATGATTGGGGCATCTGGGTGGCTCAGTCCGTTGAGTGTCTGACTTCAGCTCAAGTCACGATCTTGTGGTTCGTGAGTTGAAGCCCCACATCGGGCAGGGAGCCTGCTTCAGATCCTCTGTCCCCCTTTCTCTGCCCTTCCACCGCTTGGGCTCTCTCAAAAATAAACATTAAAACTTTTTAAAAATATAAAATAAAATAATGTATTACGATCGCTCATAATGGGGTGTGAGATGTTCTCTGTATAGATCTACTTTCATCAGATGAGATAAAGCAATATTCAGACTGAGACCTGAAAGATGGGAAAGAGCTGGACCCCGAAAAATGCTGCAGAAAGAGCATTCCAGGCACCAGAGTAATGGGGGATGTCTGGAGGCAGGAAAGTACTTTCTGGTTGGAGGAGCAAAGAAAACATGGGGGAGAGTGGTTTCAAATGCAATTGGAGAGAGAGGCAGATGGCAGATTCCTAAGGGTCTTGTAGACCATGACAGGTCAGGATTATATTCTCAGTCTCCCTAGATGCCCAGAGAGGGATAATATTGTGATAGGGTGGGAGCAGGGCAAAGAAAGCAGGATGAGCTGGGCACATTTGTGGGCAAGCCGACACAAGGGCCTGGCTTAGAGGGCAGCTGGAGTAGAAACAGGCTGCAGACCAAGATTTCAGCTAGAAGCTGAAGAGCTTCAATTGGTTGCTACTTTTATTCCCTGTGAACAATAGAGGGTTGTTGATTACAGATCAGAGGAAGGATTTAATACAATTTTTAAAATTGCAGGCAGGGGGTTGTGGGAGGGGTGATGGGCTAAATGGGTAAGAGGCATTAAGGAATCTACTCCTGAAATCATTGTTGCACTATATGCTAACTAACTTGGATATAAATTTAAAAATTAATGAATTAAAAGTAAATAAATAAATAAAATAAATAAAATTGCAGGCGTACCTGCCCTATCTAACATACTATGATAGGGAATACAAACATGAGTAAGAAGAGTTTTGTGCCCAATTTACTGAATCTATCCTGAAATTTTTGTGGGGTTTTTTAAATGTTTATTTATTTATTTATTTATTTATTTATTTATTTAGAGAACATGCATGTGCAGGGTAGAGGGGAGGGGCAGAGAGGGAGAGAGAATCCCAAACAGGCTCCACGCTATCAGCACAGAGCCCAACATGTGGCTTGATCTCACAAACCATGAGATCATGACCTGAGCTTAAATTAAGAGTCAGATGCTTACCTGACTGAGCCACCCAGGCACCCCTACAAATTCTGTTTTAAGGATATTTACCAAATAACGGTGAAGCAGCTAGAGTAAGAAGACATCGCTGGGCCAATTAATCATGGGCCTCACCGGTATCACTTCTCCTCAGCAGCCTTGCTCAATCCCTTGTGATGTCACCCACCCCCCTCTGTCTGGCTTCTCTCTGGCATATAAGCATGCTCTTCTCCTCTCTTTCAATGTCACCCAACTTTAAGGAAACAGCCTCTCTGAGGACCCCAGCCCATCAAGCCCCTCTAGCTCTCTTGCTCTCCTTTCAAAGCTAAATTTCTTGGAAGAGTAATACGTGTGTCCTATTCACACTTGTTTCTCATTTAACCTACCACAGTCTGGCTCACCTTAACTTTCAACTAACTCCATCCCAGTCCCCCACTCCACTGAACCTTCTCTCCTAAGGTTGGCAATTACATTCAAATTCTCAAACACAGTGGATACTTTCCTTCTCATGATTCTTCATTTTTTCTGACTTTCTAGCACTTGATGTTGATCTGATCACATTTTCTCCCTATCCCACCTAGGCTTTCTGACATCCTTTTGTGGTTTCCCTTCTACCACTCCATTTCTTCCTTCTCAGTGTCCTCTTCCACTGTTAATCTCTTACATTGATGCTTCCCAAGGTTAAGTCTCCTGTCTACTTCCTTCTCACCCCATGTGCTCCCTCTGAGTCGCCTCCTCCAAACCCATGGCTTCAACTGAACCGTTATTCCCATGATTCTCACCTCTTCATATCTCAGCACTTTCCCTGGAGCTTCACATCTGAATTTCCAACTGGACCCCTCTAAGTATCTCAAACTAAACCTCTGCCACCACAGTTCTGCCCCTCTCTTCTCTGTCAAATGGATGTCACCACCACCCACCGATCATCTAAGTCAGAAAACTAGAAGGTTTCATGGACACCTCCCTCTCTCTTACCCTTAGATGATATTAATCACGAAGACCTACCAGTTCTGCTTCCTAAATATGTCTTCTTAATTTAGTCCCTCCTCCCTGCCCCTGTTGCCATAGCCTTAGTCTAGGCTTTCCTCATGGATTGTCTGGATTGCTGCCACCACTTTCCCAACCCGTTCTTCTACCTCTAGCCTGGCCCGTCTCCAGTTCGTGGTCTCTGCTGCTGCCAGGATGATCCTTATGAAATGCAAATTGCACAACACTACTCCTTTGTCTAAATAAATTCTCTCAATGACTTTATGTAGTCTGCAAAATAAAGTTCAGATTTCTTAGCACCTGGCATCTGGGTGACTCAGTCGGTTAAGCATCCGACTTTGGCTTAATTCATGATCTCACAATTCATGTGTTCAAGCCCCACGTCCGACTCTGCACTGACAGCGTGGAGACTGCTTGGGATCCTCTCTGCCTCCCTCTCTCTCTCTGCCTCTCTCTTTCTCTCTAAAAAATAAATAAATAAACTTAAAAAATGTTTAAAAATATTTCGTGGCATTTCATACCAGGTTCCTCATGGCTTGGCTACTGCCTACCTCTGGGCTCATCTCCTACCAACCCCTCGCAGCTATCCTACTCTCTAGGTTAGTATCTCCCCAGTGCTGTTCTGAGGAGCACTTCCTCAAGATATTAATAATAAGTCTGGTTAAATCAGAGAAAGGATGACAACAAATTTCAACACAGTAATAGGCATTGAGAATGTCCAAGAAAGGAACAGAGTGTGTCAAGTTTGAGTGCTCAGCTCTGTTAACATCTCAAGGAATTCAGTTTGGGAAATGCTACTACAGGAATCTGAGACAACTTAGCATTCCTAAAATATGCCATGTTCTCTTTGCTTCTCCCCCTCTGCCTGGAATGCCATTCAATTACTAATTAATTTTTAAAATACACTGCATTTGCTAAGGAGTGCTATATACTGGGCATATAAAGGGCAAAGAGGCTCCACATGGGCCAAACAAGGAAACGTGTGATTACAACGTGTCAAGATAAATGCTATGTAACTTGGCAGGGGACCCGAGTTGGGGAGATGGGGGGACAGCAGCCTTACCTCCTCCCCTTTCACCTGGGTTATCTCTGAGATAGGCATCAGTTTTCACTTCACGAATTTTGAGACCTACTTGTTAAGTGTATATGTATTTATAATTGTTATATCATCCTGAGGTATTGACACTTCTATCATTACAAAATGTCCCTGTTTGTCTCTAGCAATATTTGTCTTTAAGTCTACTTTGTCTAATATTTATAAAACCATTCCAGATCTCTAAGAATTACTGTTTGAGTGGTATATCTTTTCCATCCTTTCACTTTCAACTTATTTGTGTTTTTGCTTTTTTTTTTAAGATTTTATTTTTAAGTAACCCAGTGTGGGGCTAAAACCCACAAACCCCAAGATCAAGAGCCACACGTTCTACTGACTGAACCAGCCAGGCACCCCTCAACCTATTTGTGTCTTTGAATCTAAGGTCTCTTAAAGATAGCATATGGTTGGATTGTGTGTTTTTATCCAGTCTGACAATCTCTGCATTTTGATTGGGCTATTTAGACCTTTCACATTTAATGCAATTGCTGATTTGGTTGGACTTATATTTGTCATTTTTCTCTATTTGTTTTCTATATGCGAACTCTATTTTTTATTCTTCTACTCCTCCTTGACTGGCTTCTTTTATGTAATGTAACATTATGTAATGTTTTCAATGTAACATTTAAGTTACTTTGTTAGTTTTGAATAAAAAAAATAGTTTTTAAGGGATTTTTTAGAGATTATAATCCAAGGATTACAATATGCATTTTCATTTATCACAGTCTATTTCAGATCAGTACTAATTTAATTCCAGAAAAATGTAGAAGCTTTGCTTCAACATATTTCTATTCCCTCCCCCCTTTCATGCTGTTATTATCATTTTTATTACATCTGTATATGCTATAAGTCCAACCATACAATGTTATAATTATTGCTTTGTATAATTGTATGTCTTTTAAAGAAGTTAAGACAAGACATGAGAACCAGAGAACTATGGTCTTTTATATTAGCCCATATAATTATTATCTCTGGTACTCTTCATTTCTTCCTGTACATAAGGCATTCCAAATTGCATGAGCCCCTTTGACTATGGCAGAGTTATTGCTGGTACTCATGGCCTGCTCTGCCTTAACAGAGCATCTATATCAGTCAACCTGGGGCTGGGGACAGGGTGGGGAATGGGGGAATCCCCAGGCCAAAATGCCATAGACGCCTACCATTCTTACCTGAAGTCCAAGCATAAATGCTTTTCAGATCGTTGTATGATTTTGATCTATTCTTAGAATGCTGAAATAATTACTCTGGTCAATTTTGTCCAGTTTTATATCTGTATTTTGGGGTGATTATTTGCTGATCTTTTCAACCAGCTGTGGCTGGAAGTCCTGGATGGTAGGGCTTTAGTTAATAGAAGGGCCATTGGGTCAGGCAAAATGACGTGGCTTAAGAAATAAGGGGGGAGAAACTGAATCATAGAATAAGGCCAGAAATTACCTAGTCTGAGAAAACAGTTCCTCACAGCCCATCCTTACCTAGTCTGAGAAAACAGTTCCTCACAGCCCATCCTGCCTCACAGACTTTGAAAAGGACTCCTAAGTCAGCATGAGGCATGGTGTGAACCAGTGCGCAGTTCACTGAACCACTTTCTGGAATGAGGAGAACAAAATGACATTTGGCTGTGGTGAGACACCCTCTAGGTACTTACATTTAAAACAAGGAACTCCTTCCCGCCCAATGGTCTGATATACCAAAGGAAGTCCAGAAACTAGGATGATGATCTTGGCAAAGATGAAGAGGAGAAAGTAATTGGCCGGGGTTTATCCTGGAGAACAGAGAATGACTTTCTTATGAGGAAAACCTGTGTCTCAGGAGCCAGGATTGAGTGCATGAGAAAGAATTTTCTATTTTGAATTTTAAAAGTCTGTATCTCAAAGAAAGTAGAATGGTGATTGCCAGAGTCTGGAGAGAGGGTAATGGGGAGTTGTTATTATTACTATTTTGAGAGAGAGAGAGAGAGAAAGAGAGCACAAGCAGGGGGGAGAGAGACAGCATCTTAAACAGGCTCCACACTCAGTGCGGAGCCTGACAATGGGGCTTGATCCCACGACCGCAAGATCATGACCTGAGCTAAAATCAAGAGTCAGTCTCTCAACCGGTTGCACCACCCAGGCACTCAGGGGAGTTATTATTTAATGCTGCTGAGTTTCAGTTTTGCATGATGAAAAGAGTTCTGGAGATGGTTGGTGGTGATGGTTGCAGGAAAATATGAATGAACCTACCTTATGCCACTGAGCTGTATACTTACAAATGATAACAATGGTAAATTTTATGTGATGTGTATTTTACCACAAAAAAATTTTTTTTAATGTTTATTTATTTTTGAGAGAGAATGAACAGGGAAGGGGTAGAGAGAGAGAGGAAGACACAGAATCCGAAGCAGGTTCCAGGCTCTGAGCTATCAGCATAGAGCATGATGCAGGGCTCGAACCCACAAACCGCAAGATCATGACCTGAGCTGAAGTTGGACGCTTAACTGACTGAGCCACCCAGGTGCCCCTAGTGTAATTTTAAAAACTGAAAGAAGGTCTGAATCTCAAGGCAATGTTGAGCATAGTGTGTGCTTAATGGTATATAAACCTATGTGACAGTCACCTGTGCACTGTATTACACCTGATCTTTTAAGCCACAGATCCACATCATGTTTTGCCAAGTGGAGAGAGTCCCTTACTTACTAGATGGTTTATGAAATAGATGGACTGTATTCAATTGGACTCATGCTCATAATAAGGTGAATGGAAACAATCAAGCCTCGATTCTTCACCTGGAGACTTGGGTACACACCCACACTTCTGAGAAAGTCTCAGAGTATTGCTCTGACAGATGACAGATGTCCTTACATGGACAGCACTGGCAATACAACTACTTCCCTAATGGTCACCAGCTATCTGCCAGCACACCAGCTGGAAAATAAACCGTGTCTTATTCTTATATTTCTCCTCTTATTATAAAGATGCTGCAAAGACTGTAAAGCACTTGGAGCTATGGATTAAATTTTGGAGAAATGGGATTAATAGTCATAATAACAGGCCAGGATAAGAGGATTAATAAAAATATCAAGAAAGAATTAGAGCTTTTCTTTTTACCTAGGACCTTTATAAAAGCTTGATCAAATAAATTGTGTACAGCTGTACCTACAATTTTAAGACTAATTAAAAGTGATGATGTGTTTTCTATTCTTTTAATGTTGGGCATATTTTGTCTATTTAATGACAAAAGTCATTTATTTTTTTAAGTTTATTTATTAAACTTAAATAGAGAGAGAGAGAGAGAGAGAGTATGTGCAAGAGGGGGAGGAGCAGAGAGAGAGAATCCCAAGCAGGCTCCACGCCATCAGCGTAGAGCCTGATGTGGGGCTCGAAATCATGAACCGTGAGATCATGACCTGAGCTGAAACCAAGAGTCAGATGTTTGACTGAGCCACCCAGGCGCCCCCATAACAAGAGTCATTTTAAAATTAGCATCCCTTGAATTTCACAAATGTAACGTTGAAAGAAAAACCAGATACAAAAGGGAGTCTATACTGTATGATTGCCTTCATATAAATTACAAAACCAGGCAAAACTATTCTGTGATGTTAGATGTATGGATCGTGGTTACCCTTTGAGTGAGCGGAGGTGGTGACTTTCCAGATGGGATCATGAAGGGGGCTTCTGGGGATACTGGTTATTTAATGTTTCCCGATGTGTATCTATATCATATTTCAATAAAATTTTTTTGAAGTTTTCATCCTTAGTATTTGAATTAGTTGCATTTAAAGCTGAGAGGAATTGGGGTGCCTGTGTGGCTCAGTCGGTTGAGCTTCTGACTTTGGCTCAGGTCATGACCTCGCAGTTCGTGAGTTTGAGCCCCACATTGGGTTCTGTGCAGACAGTTCGGAGCCTGGAACCTGCTTCAGATCCTGCGTCTCCCTCTTCCTGCCCCTCCCCTTCTTGCACTCTGTCTCTCTCTTTCTCAAAAATCATTAAACATTAAAAAATTTTTTTTAAGTCGAGAGGAATTAAAAAGTAAAAACTTATTAAATGTATAAGACCTCACATTTTGTGCTATTATCATGTGCAGAAGAAAACAGACCATTTTAAATGTTAATGTAATTCAAGAGATGAGCTATAGCATCATCTTGAATTTTTCCTAATTATTGGATATGTGCCTATAGGCTCTAGCAGCCATGACATTTCATAAGCATTAGCATAAAGCTGGCCATCTGAATAGAATTTTGTTTCTCTTATCATTTTATAATTCTCCCCAGGGCTACTTTCAATCAAGAAAAAATTGAACTCCCCAGTGATGTCAAAGACAGCATATTGCAGTGGTTAATTAACAAGTCACCCAGAGAAGATTGAATAGCCATTGTGCTGACACGTTCAAGGGCTAATCTGTTCTGATGATGTAATTTGCAATAGTGCTTGATGTATATTAGCCCGATGGGTGACAGCTGCTGTGAGCCCTGATGATTAAAGTGTGAAGCATTGGGGGCAGTGGGGGAAGGGGGCTTGCGGTGAGTACTTTCAAATGGAGAGAGACTTTTACAGAGCCAAGTGAATGCAATCTGGTCATGCTGGTTACCTTACCCAGAAAGCCTGTTCATCTCATCTTTATTTATACAGATTTTACCAGGCTTGACATAATCTCAGCTCTGGGCTCACTTCATCCAAGACCGTTTCAGTCGAATTGACACTCCCTTCACTGGGCTCCTGCGTTCCTTACTGTCACCACTATACATTTTAGCACTTATTTCTTTACTAGTTATTTTGGGAATGTTTATTGTGTTCCCCGAATTTGACGATAAGCTACTTAAGGACATATTTTTTTCTGTATCTTTCACAGCACGGAACATAATGATAGGCACAAAAATTAAATAAAAAATAATGGGGGCAAAATGTTGGTAAGTGTCCGAGCACAGTGATAGATATAGGTGGGTTTGTTCACTATTCATCTTTCTTCTGTAGGTTTGAGAATTCCCTTGATAGCACTGTTGGCAGATTTAGCCAATAAAAATGCAGGATGCCCAGTTAAATTTGCATTTCAGATAAACACTGCATAATTTCTTATTATTCATAATTTCTATTTTATCATAATATCACCTATAATATTCCATACCATTTAATTTAATCATATAACTTATAACAATATTATTCATATATACTATTTATTATAACATTATGTTTATGCTATATTTTTATATTATTTTATATGTCCCCATGACACCTATTTATGCTAAAAAGTTATTGCTTATCTGAAATGCAAATTTAACCAGAGGTCCTGTATTTTACCTGACAACCTGACTTGCTAGAAACTTGAAAACGTAGTTGGTGATTAATCAATGGGCTGAAAAAAGGGGATGGTAGAAATAGTAGTGTCTCTTAAGTGTGATCGAGTGTCACTTTCATAGAAACCCCCTATGAAGCCCATTAAAAAGGCAGGTCCTTATGGCCAAAGCAGCACTTCTGCTGGTAAGATTCTGCATTTGCAATATTAAGAACCCTGGGTGATTCTGGTGCTATCGCAGCTGACATGATGACCAGATGTCTATGATGTTTGTAGTTTTTCTGATATGATCTTTTTAAAAACTTGTTTTTCAATGTTTATTTTTTTGAGAGAGAGACAGAGACAGAGTGTGAGCAGAGCAAGGGCAGAGAGAGAGGGAGACAGAATCTGAAGCAGGCTCCAGGCTCTGAGCTGTCAGCACAAAGCCCGACATGGGTCTCGAACCCGTGAACCATGAGATCATGCCCTGAGCCAAAGTCAGCTGCTTAACTGACTGAGCCACCCAGGCCCCCCTGATATGATCTTTTATTTCCTTGTAGTGGCCTTATTTGAGCGACTTCAACTCTGTTTTTCTATCAGGGACCTGACATAAGAGATGCTAATATTCCTGTTCCATGATTGGCCCGCTGAAGATTATAAGTCAAACACTGTCACAAATATTCTAACAGTTTTGTTGAGTTAAGCCACCCTTGATTATTCATTCAATGGCCCAGCATCTTAACCACCGATGTCTATCCTACAAATATACATTTATTGTTATAGAGAACATTGTAGTTGGCAAATTTGTAGCTTCTGTTAGTATTTTAAGGCCAGGGCTTCTAAGGTAGCCAAATGTCCTGGTTTGCTTAGGACTGGTCCAGTTTTAGCACTGATATTCCCATGTTCTGGGCTATCTCTTACTCCTGGTTGTCCCCAGTCATCCTATCAGAAGCAGATGTCACAGTATAACACCCAGATTCCCACTTCAGAACCAAGACACTCATTCATCGGGTGCTGGTGGTGTTGGCTCAGTCTTGAGACCCTACTCAGGAAACTGCCTCACTCAAAATTATGCCCTGTCCTCAGGAGCAGTAACTCATCGATACAGCCCCAGTCCTCAATTTAGGACACCTCTGATTGGCCAGCCCAGCTCCAGAGCTGCCTGTGGGGTCAGCTGAGGCCTCTGCTCCAACTGCCCCACAACTCAACCTGTCTTTATACCCAGTCCTGCTTCCCTCTCTTCCTCAGAGAAGCAGCTTCTGAAAGCATCCCTAATACACCCCTACAGGCAAATCTCAGAGTCTGAGAGTGGGGAAGATACTGCCTTTCAATTGTTGGTACAGAGGTGGGGTGGTCTGCTTTAGAAGCAGATTCTAAAATAAGACTTTGGAGTTGGGTCACCTGCAGACTGGAGGTGTAATAACTTCTCACTGGTGGTAGGTGGAGTCCCTGATAAGGTAGCAGTATCATTGTAAAACTTTTAGCAGTGGTGAACTGGACTGGAATGCCAGTGGAAGGGAACGGAGGGTGCAGCATCTGAGGCATCCAGAAGTTCAGGGAAAGTAGTGATTTAAGGACATGGAATACGATGGCTGTTACTGGCCACTATCAATGCATCGAAGAGAGACAAGAAAGGCTGAGAGTGATTAATCACGAATTTAAGAGACCAGACCTTCCGAGACTAAGATCCAGAACCTAATTCATAAGGCAGCCGAGCTCCAGAGAAAACCGAATTCTTAATCCTAGCAAGTCAGTTGTGCCAAAGTCATGACCTTAATTGAGAAGGAATGGGATCCTGAGATATGGGATGAGGACATATGGGTTGGTGTTCTTGTATCTTGACTCCCCACATTTCCTCTGAATCCTCTGGGCTGCAGAAGGGGTCCACTCTCCAGGTTAAAAATTAGCACTCCTCACTTTTGAAGTTGGTACAGAGATTTTTGCTGTATGGGAAAACACCTTTCTCCCCCTCAAAGGATCTTAACCCACTCCACAAGCCCTGCCCCACACCCCCAAACCAATAACAAGGGTTCAGTCACAACATTAATAATGGGCCTGCAAAAGGAGAAATGACATGATGCCTCAAAGGATCAGCAGAAGTGGAAGAGTATGTATAGATCCTGAGTGTGCACAGTTAAGGAGGAGAGAACAGAAAGTCGAATAAGGAAGATTTCATTGGTAAGAGAGCATTCTCCTAAGATATAGGAGTTCACCCTGGCAAGGACCCCAGGAAATTGTGCCATCACATTGCTAAGATGACTCTAGAAAGCTTGGAGAAAACATCACCTCAAATTGGTCTGCTATGTCACTGATACCATATTAATCACACTAGGTGATCCAGAGTGCCTAAATTGAAGGCCTTGGTAAGATACTTGTGCTGCAGTTGGTAAAGATCCAGGGCTCTGCCACGTCAGTGAAATGTGTAGGGGTATAGAGGTTGGGCTATACTGAGATGTTCCCTCCAAGGTAAAGGACAGATTGTTGCATTTCAACTCTTCCATTACTAAGAAACAAGCATAGCTCCTGGTAGGCAATTAGCGTTCTGAGCTCTGCGGGCACCATTTTCCACACTCACACGTGCTGCTTCAGCCCTTTTGCTGGTGACTGAAAAGATCTCTAGCTTTGACTGGGTCTTTGGTGCAAGTCCAGGATGTGGTGACAGCAGCCCTGCTACTTGGGTCTCGCTAACCAGCAACTCTGTACATCCAAAGTAATTTGCATTGCATGGAAACCCACCCCCCCCCCCAACACCCCACAATCACTCCTCTGGAGCCTTGAGTGAAGAGATGGCAAGGTTTCATGTCCAGGTTCCTGTGTGACAAAATACAGGTTCCAATAATGGAAGCATAAAGCCCCAGGTAATGGAGAACCTAAATACCCTGAAAATCTTAAAAAAAAAAACAGGGAAATTGAGCCAGAGATGAAATGGGCAGGAAGGCCCCAGCAGACAAGGGGGTTGCACAACTGATTTATCATTCTACAAATTAGGAAGGTGGAGAGAGGTGGTTAAAATGAACCAAATAAAGGGTGCCTGGGTGGCTCAGTCAGTTAAACGTCTGACTCTTGCTTTCATCTCAGGTCATGATCTCACAGTTTCATGAGTTTGAGCCCCACATCCAGCTGTGTGTTGACAGCAGAGAGCCTGCTGGGTATTCTCTCTCTCCCTCTCTCTCTCTGACTCTCCCCCACTCGCTCTGTCTCTCTCAAAATAAATAAATAAATAATTTTTTAAGGGGAGCCTGTGTGGCTCAGTTGGTTGAGCATTCGACCTTGGCTCAGGTCATGATCTCATGGCTAGTGAATTTGAGCCCTGTGTTGGGCTCTGCGCTGACAGCTCAGAGCCTGGAACCTGCTTCTGATTCTGTGTCTCCCTCTTTCTCTCTGTCCCTCCCCCACTCACACTCTGTCTCTCTCTCTCTCTCTCTCTCTCAAAAATAAATAAACATTAAACATTTTTTAAAAAAATGAGCCAAATGAGTTTTAAAAGGCACCAAAATATTAGTGCTTTTCACAGTTGTTCTTGAATAATTTGTCTAGAAAATATAAAGGTGCTTGCTAAAGTTTTAAGCCATGTTTCCTGGCTAGCCCAAAAAGGGGATCAAACTGGGATCCCAATATGAAATCGTGTTTCTCTGGCTCTTCCCCCAGATACCAGGTGGCTTTACTATTCTCCTCCTCTGGCTCTGCTCCAGCTCCCCAGGATTCTGTCTGTGTCTGAGGCAGCAGACGATGCCTGGGCCAAAAGTTCCCGATGGGGCTCTCAGCACCCCACAGAGAGCCCAGCCAAACTGCCTTCATGGACTTGACCTCCCTCCATCACAGACTTTCCCCAGGGCAAGAGCTGGGCTGGGGGACACCCTGGGTACCCACACTCACTTGTACTCAGCAGTAGCATATCTAGTGACTTCATACCCAGAGGGGATCATTTTTAAGTATCCTTCTGTATGACAAAATTATTTTCAGTAATAATCATGAAACAGAATGGTGACAATGGCCAGAAGTGAAAATTTCCTTCTTCTGAACTTTTATAATCATGCTGGTAAATAAATAAGAAAAGGGGGAAAGGACAGATTATAGTACAAAAAGAAAAAAATTAGTAATATTTGTTTTTAATTACATGAACATTTCCCCCCAATATTTTATAGAGAGTTTTTTCAAACATATAGCAAAGTTAGTGAATACTTATAGTCCCAGCACCAAGATTTCATCAATACTGTTTTACTGTATTTGCTTTGTCACATAAGTACTCATCTATCTGTTCCTCTATCCACCAACTAATCTCATTTTTTAATATTTAAACCCTTTATTTTATTTTATTTTATTTTATTTTATTTTGTTAAAAGTTTACTAATTTTGGTGTAGGGGGCTGGGGGGAGGAGACAGAGGGAGAGAGAGGAATTCCAAGCAGGCTCCACACTGTTAGCGTGGAACCCAAGTGGGGCTTGAATTCACTAACTGGGAGATCATGACCTGAGCTGAAATCAGGAGTCGGAAGTTTAATGGACTAAGCCACACAGATGCTCCTAAACTTTTTATTTTATTTTATTTTATTTTATTTTATTTTATTTTATTTTATTTTATTTTTTAAATGTTTTAAACTTTTTTTAAATGTTTATTTATTTTTGAGAGAGAGAGAGACAGAGTGTGAGTGGAGGAGGGGAGAGAGAGAGGGAGACACAGAATCCGAAGCAGGCTCCAGGCTCTGAGCTGTCAGCAGAGTCCGATGTGGGGCTGGAACTCATGAACTGTGACATCATGCCCTGAGCCAAAGTCAGATGCTTAACCGACTGAGCCACCCAGGTGCCCCCTAAACTTTTTATTTTAAAATAGTGTTAGATTTATAGAACAGTTGCAAAGATAGTACATAATGTTGCCTCATACACTGCACTCAGTTTCCTCTATTACTTCCATCTTAGATTAGTAAATAAATAGAAATTTAAAATCCTTGAAGAATGTAAAATAACTGCAGAGACTAATTGGCAGGGTGAGATCCTTGTATCTCTCTGGATTTAGCATCATCCTAGCTGCTGGGGGTGGGGGGTGGGGAGACAAGTGACAGCGCAGCAGCATGAAAGGTGGCCGATATCCTGGTGACTTCCCTGTCAAGTAGGGAAATATCTGCGATTGAGGATCAGACACCTATACAAGGAACACAACACATAGGTAAATATGGGTATTTTTGTAAAACTAGATGAGAAAGCATTCTAAGAGTTTGAGGGAAATATTTATATTGAGGATTGGGCCTGGGAGTCATCTTGGACCTCTGACTCCCTCCATCTACATATCTATGAATCACTAAAATCCTATGAATTTAGCCACCAGAAGATATCACAAATATCTAGACTTCCCTCTCCCAGGACCTTTTCCCAAGCCTCCACCAATCAATGTCCCAGACTGGCCTTCCCTAACCCATTCATGCTAAATTAGAATTCCTGGTCGTCTCTATTCTCTAGTCTCATTCAGCAGTCCTTATTTTTCTTTTCAAAATTCTTATCCATGTATGAGAATAGTTTCTGGTGTTTTTTTTTTTTCCTAATTGTCATAGTTGACATACAGTGTTATATTAGTTTCACATGTACAGCATAATGATTCTACAATTCTATGTATTACCCTATGCTCACCATGGACAATATAGTTACCATCTGTGACCATATAGCATGATATTATTACAGTATTATTGATTGTATTTCCTATGCTGTACCGGTGTGCTTGTTTGATTAATGTCCACTTTCCTAGCTGGACTATATAAACTCTGGAAGGTCAAAGGCCATGTCTATTTTGCCAATCCCCATATCTCCAGTTCAACTATTTATGTTGAATGAGTGAATGAACTAGATTATGGAACCCATTGGACAAACATAGCTGTATATTTAATGGGAATATTATTTTTTTAGTTTTTTTTTTTACATTTATTTATTTATTTTTGAGAGACAGAGAGAGACAGAGCACAAGCAGGGGAGGGGCAGAGAGAGGAGACACAGAATCCCAAGCAGGCTCCCACGTGCTGAGCTGTCAGCACAGAACATGATGAGGGACTCGAACTCACAAACTGCGAGATCATGACCTGAGCTGAAGTCCGACGCTCAACTGACTGAACCACCCAGGCGCCGGTTAAATGGGAATATTATTAAACTACACTGAGGAGAATATAAGGAGATAAGTTTCCAGAAACAGCTGCATACTTGGTCATGGTGGGTGTTCTAGAAAACAGGCTAGGTCTTTTTGCTCTCTGACTTCCACAGGAGCCAGGCATTGAGAACTGTCAGTCCAGACGCTCCAAGGAGGCACAGGACTTCAACATTAGTAACTTGAACAATCCTCTTTTCCATTGGGAACTTGTCTCTGGTCTGCTTTTGTGTGGAAGACCAAAGAACTCACTTGAAGACACGAGGTCAAAGAAGACTGTATATATTATTCTAGCAGCTTTTCTCTAACAAGTCTCTGCAGGCTGAGTATGAATCGGGTGGAGTCTGCGGTGAAGTTTTACTTCAGGAATTTCCTGAAATAACTCTCCAGAAAAAATCGGCTCTCGTAACTAAAGATTACATTGACCTCAGGCACTGCTAGCACACAATTAAAAACTTTCTGGGAATCAAAACCATCATGAAGTGATTCAGTGATTGTGTTACCACCAGGTTATAATGGTCAGGAGCACTTTATACATGCATTTCTTCATGTTCCATTGTGATAATTGTAATGTATTGTAATAATTTGTTTATTATCTGCCTCTTTTAACTTTGGACTGTGCATTTCTCAAGGTCAAGAATATAATGGGAGCTCCATAAATATTTATTAAATAAATATGAATACAGTATCTGGATTTGATTCTTGAAAAAGTTTGTTAGAGACAATTCTGACCAATTCACAACTTACTAGCTCTGTAACCCTAGACAGATTGTTTCATCTTTCTTCATGTTCTTCCTTTTAAAAAATTAAAAAAATGTAAACTTATAAATATGAATAATACAATTCACATCTATCTACCAGCAAGTTTTATAAAATTTTAATACTTTTGTGAAATACAGTGGAGAGAATGCCATGTTTATCAAATTCTATTCCGTTTTTTTCTTCTCAGGCACACAAAAGGATTTTGCACTTCCAGCCTCCTTTACAGTCAGATTGGTACCATGAGACTAGTTCTACCAATGGGCTCTAAGTAGACGTGGTGTGTGTTACTTCCAAGGTAAGCAGAGAAGAAGGATGACGATTCTTTGTGCTGTCTTCCCCTGCTGCAGGGACCATGGAAGCCATGCTTTAAAATCAGTATCTGAAGACTGGAGGAGTCTCCATCAATCTATATCCCTCGGTTACTCTGTGGATCAATGTTTGAGAATCTCTCTTGCTCTGTATCCTAGTCAACCCTGAGTGCTGTCTGCTTCCAAAGCTTTTTTGCCAGTTTGATGGTGTGGGATCATTGTTTTAATTTGCAATTTGCTGATTATGAATGATGTTGAGCATCTTTCCGAATGCTTGTTTGTCATTGAGTTCTTCTTTTGTGAGTGCCTGTTCTTACCCTCTGCCCACCATGGTCGTAGCGTTCACTATCCTGGTGCTTTGTAGGATTACTTTATACATTTTGGAAATGAATATTTTATCAGTTACATTTCCTGCAATACTTTCTCCAAACCTGTAGCTTATCTTTTTTTCTTTGTTTAAATTATCTTTGTTATATGGAAGTTTAAATTTGTCAGTTTTGTTTTTCTGCTTGGTGTAAAAGTTCTTTCCTATCTCAAGGTCATAATGATATTTTTCTATATTTCCTTTGGAAATATTTAAATTAAAAAAATTTCAATGTTTAGTTATTTTTGAGAGAAGCAGAGACAGAGTGCAAGCGTGGGGGAGGGGGGGTGCAGAGAGAGAGGGAGACACAGAATCCGAAGCAGGCTCCAGGCTCTGAGCTGTCAGCACAGAGCCGGATATGGGGCTCAAACTCATGAACTGCAAGATCATGACCTGAACCGAAGTCAGATGCTTAACCGTCTGAGCCACCCAGGCACCCCTCCTTTTGAAAGACTGTTTTTTTTAAAGACTTGCTTTTTACTTTTTAAGTTTTTAACCCACCTGTAATAATGTGTGTGTGTGTCATGTAAGAACATTTTTTTTTTTCCGTAAAAATAGCTGATTCCCCAAGACCATTTATTGAGTGGTTCGTCTTTTCCATTCCATTAACGGTAATATAATTTTGCCATGTATCAAGTGTCCATTTATGCAGGGGTCTCATTAACAGGCTCTTTAATCTGTTGCATTGGTTTATTTGTCTGTCCCTGGATCAAGGCCATACTGTCTTAACTACTATAATGTTATAAGTCTTGATATCTGATAGTGTGAGTATCCCTCCATCTTGATCTTCATTATTATCTTATCTATTGTTATCCCTTTGTATTTCAATATGAACTTTAGGTTGATCTTATCAAATTCTACAAATAACTAAACCGGGATTTTTGGTTGAAATTGCGTTTGCTTATCGTTGTTTTTGTTATTGTGGTTGACAATGAGTTTTTTTACTACTACATTTTCTGGTTAGTACCAATGATGGAGAGAAATACTATTGATTTTCACATGTTGATTATGTACCCAGAAATGTTCTTGTGCCCTCGTATTAATTGTGTCTGTAGAATCCTTGGAATTTGTAGACAATCTATATAATAAGAACGGCTTTGGTTCTTCCTTTCCAATTCTTACATTGCTCTTACATGGTACTGCATGGAAATAGCTAAGCTTATTCTTAATTTTAGTGAAAATGCCTTTAAACACTCACCATTAGTATTTTGCTGTGTTTTGTTTCTATTTTTTAATGGATACATTTAAGCTAAAGAATTATATTCAATCTTTTTATGCTTTAGTCTCCTCTTTTGTAATATGTTGATATCACCATCTGTTTTACCTATTTTGCCAAGCTATTGTGAAGACTAAATGAGATATCATCTTAAAAAAATCTGAAAATTGGGGTGCCTGGGTGGTTCAGTCGGTTGAACGTTCGACTTCAGCTCAGGTCATGATCTCACAGTTCGTGAATTCGAGCCCTGCATCGAGCTCTGTGCTGACAGCTCAAAGCCTGGAGCCTGCTTCTGAGTCTGCGTCTCCCTCTCTCTCTCTGCCCCTCCCCCGCTCATGCTCCCTCTCTCTCAAAAATAAACATTTAAAAAAATAAATTAAAAAAATTTAAAAATCTTTGAAAACAGTAAAATGATATATTCAAATGTGTGTGTGTGTGTGTGTGTTCACTGCTGTGTCCTCAGTACCTAGAATATTTCTGGAACAAAGTTGTTGCTCAATAAATACATGTTGATCTTGAAGAAAGAATATTAATATCAAACATGTTTCCATGTAAAGTAATATTTTCTTACATCTTAGCAGAGATAACAATGAGGCCTGGCCACTGCTGTTCCCTGGGGAGCCCGCCAGTGGCAGCAGTCACTAATGATCTCAGAACTCTCCTTTTGAACTCCGACATTCAACCTCAGAATCCATTTCAACTCAGTATTTTAGGCAGCCATTTCCAATCTGTTGTAATTGGCATCTGAGAAAGAACTTATTTAGCAATAGTGTCTTAAAATATAACCAAACTTCCAGCATTAAATCTTTACTTGATTGGGCATATCATAATGCTATGAAAGAGGAATTTAGGAATCGAAGGTTTTTTGTTTCCAAAGGTAAATACTCAACAGGAAGGGCTGCATAACCAACAGCACATGGAAAGGTCATTCTGTTTAATTGGTTTCTTCCACTAATGGTGAAAACGCTATGATATCTGCAAAGTAAAAAAGCTGCATTAGGCCTATACAAATTTCTCTTCTTTATTAGTAAATGCCTTGTTCATAAATTTATCTTTATTATTATATTGCTAGCTGGAAATGAGAACTGTGAGCACAATTTTAGTAATTGGATTAAAGGGCTTAATCTTTAAAAATCCATCCAGCAAAGCATGCTGAATCTTTTATTTCTGATGGCTAGAAATTGAGGTGAATCATAACCAAGTCACCCTTCCACAAACAAGAACAAATGAGCACTAAACTTAGAAAGTAATTGCAAAGTACTTCAGTGTATTTTGTATGCTTATATTGGTTCTTGTATTACATTTGCTATGTTCACATCTTCTCATGTTATTAACCTACAATTTCATGTAAAAAGGGATCTTACTGTTTTTCTTCCCAAACCTTTCCACCTGCCACTTTCCTCCTACCTCCACAAATCCCTGCTAATTTTTGCCTGAGAATGTACAAACTTTGGATATTAAAGATGGAAATGTAAGGCACATGTCATTGGACATATTCATTTACTGAGCACTAGATGATCAATTTAGTATCTTGTATCAAAAAACAAACATCTTATCCCTGGAAAGATTTTTAGTTTCACTGTGGTCCTTGATGCCTGTCACTTCCCACTCTTCAACTCTTTGGAGGAATGGACATGCTCCAACTTTGCACTCCCGCTGTCGGGCTTTTAGGAAATGTGTCATAACATCAAAAAAAATTCAGATGCTATTTTCTCCACAAACCAACTTTGCCAAAATGGAGCCTTGAGGCTCTTATAAAAGATTAAAATTTCAAAGCTAGTGCCTTGCTGTGAGGGACACACATCATTATTTTGTTCTAATCTGCAAGCACCTGACAGACTCAAGAAGCAATCATGGCCAGGAACCCAAATCTCAAATAATGTAAAGTCATTGTTGCTTTTCAATTTTGATTTAGTCCATTCAAAAGCTATCAAGTAAGCGTATTTGCATGTTGTAAAATTATATGAAAAAGGGAGTTTATAACACTATGATTGATATATGTGTATATTCATGTATGTGTATACATGACATTAGGCAAGTTAGCTAACATCTCTAAGCCTCAATTTTCTCTTCTGTAAAATGGAAATAATGATAGTATCTATCTCATAGGATTGTGGTGAATGTGAACTGAGATTACCTATGCAAACTACACAGCACAGTGCCTGGGAAGAAAGTGTACAATTGTAAATAGTTCAGGTAGCCTATATATTAATCCTAGTGTTTTGTAATAAGTCTGGATGGATATATACCTAAATCCTAACAGTGGTTATTTTGGTGGTGGTGGGATTATGGGTGATTGCTATTTTCTTTCCTTTGCTTTGGCAAGATTTCTAAATTTTCTCCCATGAGTCTGTATTATTTTTTTTAATTAAAAAAAACCATGGAAGTTAGTATCCGTTGACTAAAAATATTCAGGTGGTTCTCACTCCCTAGAATAATGGGGGGGTGTATAAATGGGATGAGCAACATTAATGAAGTGTATAGATCTGCCTGTTGGAGGTCATTATAATGGCCCCTCGAGGAATCTCACCTCCTGACATCCATGCCCCTTTGCCATGTGACTTGGCTGCTCTTACCATCAATAAATGGAGTCTAATTTTCTACCACTTGAAACTGGGCTGGCTTTGTGACTTGCTTTGACTAACAGAATGTGACAGAAGCGATGCTGTGTGAATTTCACCACCTAGACCTTAAGAGACCTTGCAGCTTCTGCCTTTACCATCTTGAAATCCTGAGACACTCTGCGCTGTGCAGAAGCCTGGTTTGGCCTACATGAAGGATGGCCATTGGGCCCCAACAGACAGCTAGCTCCAACTGCCAAACACGTGAGACCATCTTGCTCCAGACAAGGGGTCAGATGACTGCAGCCACATAAGTGACCCCAGCTGAGTCTGAAAAAGAGGACTCCCGATTGTCAACCCATAGGATTGTGAGACGTAATATAACATCAATATTTTAAGTTACCATTTTTGGGAATGGTTTGTTACTAGGAATAGATATCTAAAACGCTGTTCTTTATAGATGTTCTTCATAGAAGGCAGTTTCTTATGCTGCCCAGCTTTTACTTCGTAGAAGATGCAGAAAGAAGGGATTTGTCTCCAAACATGTTATCATCCTGTTAGTAGAGAGTAAAAAAAATACTTTCTTTTATTTTTGCTTTGTGACCTACACTTAACCTCACGCTATTGTAAAACTATACGATTGTCACTTGATAGGTATGGAATTGAGGATTTCCTCATCTGCCTGCCCCAGGAGCACAAATGTTCATTGCTAGGAGTCCCGTATTTGAAACTTTTGAGAATCAACGTCTCACTCTCACTTCCTGTTGTATAACCCTCAATTTCTGGGGGTATGTTGGCTGGGATATCAAAGGATCAAATATTGATTTATTCATTTGTTTGTTAATCCATTCCTTAAATGTTTATTGAGCACATGCTATGTATGAGACTGGGCTAAGCAATGAAGGGGAAATAAAGACTTTAAGACAGTCACTGCTCTCCACAACAGGAAAATAAGATACGCAGATAATGTCAGTAGAAAGTAATCCATGCTCAAGTACTAAGTGAATTTACAGGCAACTCATAAACCATGGAGTTGAGAGGAAGGAGGTTTTCTAACTAGAAGGGCCATTATAGGAAACCTCGGGTTTTAGGAAACCTGCCATTTTATTTTAGTCTTAAAGACTGAATTAAGGGGGCACCTGGGTGGCTCAGTCGGTTGAGCATCCCACTTTGGCTCAGATCATGATGTCACAGTTTGTGGGTTCGAGCCCCGCATCAGGTTCTGTGCTGACTGCTTGCTTGGAGCCTGCTTCAGATTCTGTGTCTCCTTCTCTCTCTGCCCATCCCCCGCTCACACTTTGTCTCACTGTTTCTCAAAAATAAATAAATGTTAAAAAAAATTTTTTTTTTGAAAAAGATTGAATTAAGAATTTAGTGGAGGTAAGATGGTGAGAGACATTCTGGACAAGGGCATCTCCATGAGCAAAGGCCCCGAAAGAAACAAGACACACTTGAGAGGTGTCTAGGAGACAAATTTAACTGAAAAGGAGGGTTCATTTACTGATTTATTGATCTAACAAATACTTACTGTCTGTTAGGTGTCAGGCACTCTGCTAGTCTCTGAAAATACCAAGATAAATGACAATTGGCCCATCTCTGAGGAATAATAGGGTGCAGGCAGCAAACAAACCATTGTATGAATAGGATGTTTGTAGCTATCAGGGAAGATAAATCTGGAAAAGTAGGTTAAAGCCAAACTATGGAAGACCTTGAAGGCCAGGATTTTCCCCCAACCCCATGGCTGAGGGTAAGATTCACTTAAAAAAAAAAAAAAAAAAAAAAAAAAGACACTTGTTTCATATTAAGTTTTATTTGGAATCCCAGTATAAAAGACCTATTAAAGTGGAACTATTCTGGGGTGCCTGGGTGGCTCAGCTGGTTGAACATCTGACACTTGATTTCAGCTCAGGTCATGATCTCATGGTCTGGGGGGATTGAGCCCTGCGTTGGGTGTGGCTCCTTGTTTATAGTGTGGAGCCTACTTAGGATTCTCTCTCTGTCCCTCCCCTGCTCTCTTGCTTGCTCTGTCTCTCTCTCAAGATAAATAAATAAACTTAAAAAAAAAAAAAACAACAAGTGGAACTATTCTGATTGAAGGTTCTAGAAGCCTTCCTGGCCTTAGCTCTCTCACATTCCTTTTCCCTCTGGCAGCCCCTGGGTGCCTCTACACTTCTAAGGAACACTTCCAAAATAACATTATTGTGCTGGCCAAAGGGAATCACCGAAGTTCGTTAGGTTAAATCAGGAGAGCCATATAATGTACGTATGACACTCAGTCAACATAGCTCACAATTGTTGAACACTGATTAATCACCAGGTGCCATATTGAGTGCTTTTCATATACTGTATCATTTAATCTTTACCACAACCCCATCAGGGAGGTACTATTATTGTTAGCCCCATTGTAGAGGTGAGGAGACTTAAGTTTCAGACAGGTAAAGCAAATTGTCCAAGCTGCACAGTTTGTAAGAGGCAGAGCAGAGGCCAGAATATAGTCAATGAGACCTCAGAATGTGTGCCACAGTTTAGGCACAGCTAGTGGGGGGGGGGTGTCTCTAGACTATACTGTCTTCTGAAATGCTCCCCATATACTAGGCACTGGTATCTATTACCATTATCATTACTTCTAGTACTTTTAAAAGAGGACAAATATCTAGGAATTGCTTCGTACATTTGGATATACAACTGTAGTTGGGGCAGATGAGCTAATGGCCTGGAATGACTAAATGTAAACACAACTTGTTTCAATGCAGTATGTAAAATACCAAATGATATTATCATGGACTATTCATCTGTGTTATTGGGGTATTACACAGATTCATGAGAATACCGCCTTACTGAATTTTCAGCTACTCGGAACAGCTCTTCATAAAGGAAAAATGAAAAACAAATGACCAATAAAAACACTGAGGGTTGTATGGGCTTGCCTCATAGTTAAAGAAATGCAATTTGAAACAATAAGTTTTCAGGGCTGCATGCACATTTGTTTGGTCTGGGCACTGTGCAAAGATGACTGGACAAGGAGGAGAGTGGGGTGAAAATGAAATTCTGAATGCCAAATTCCATCTTTTGGCATGGCCTCTGTCTACCTAGAAGGTTGTGGGGAGGGGGAAAGGTATTTTTAAAATTCATTCAACCGGTGGACACCTTTTTAAAGTTCACACAAAGGCATCTTATATGTTTATATTACTATGAAGTAATATTTCCTATCTATTGTTATTGGCAAAGATTAAAACATCTTGTTATGCCCACGGCTGATGAGGATGTGAGGAAAGAGGCATTCTTTTGCACTGATTTGAGGAACATTTGAATTTTTTTTTTAATTTTTTTTTTCAACGTTTTTTATTTATTTTTGGGACAGAGAGAGACAGAGCATGAACGGGGGAGGGGCAGAGAGAGAGGGAGACACAGAATCGGAAACAGGCTCCAGGCTCCGAGCCATCAGCCCAGAGCCTGACGCGGGGCTCGAACTCACGGACGGCGAGATCGTGACCTGGCTGAAGTCGGACGCTCAACCGACTGCGCCACCCAGGCGCCCCGAGGAATATTTGAAATTTAAATTGGGGTTGCTTTTTAGGGAAATGATTTGGCATATCTTAAAATTTTTTGTAGTTCTCACAGCATTGGATCTAGGAATTAATTCTACTTCTACACATTTACACTATAGATATACCACATAAATGGGGAGAGATAACATTCAAGGATGTTCCTTGCAAATAGTATCTGTGAAAGGGGAAAAACAAAAACTACCTACCTACTCATGCAGGAAAGTTTGTTTAAAAAATAATGGTTTATCTGTATAATATAATACGGAACCACTCTGAAGAAATGTATACTGATACGGTAAGATAAACAGAATATATTTAAATGAAACCAATCAGGTTGCATAAACCTTACATATTATACTCTCAGTCGTACAAAAAAGTGACATATATATGACATAGATATGGTTGTAGACTTAGAGGACATTTCTGGAAGGACATACAAGCAACAGTTAACAGTGGTCCTTGTAGGAAACTAGGGGAGTAGGGGGGGGTGGGGGATTTTAATCTTCCACTTTATATCCCGTTTTGTTGTTTATAATTTTAAAATAAGATGAAAATAAATAAAAGGGGTTTCGGCTCCCCTGTTCATTGCAGCATTATTCACAAGAGCCAAGATATGGAAACTACCTAAGTGTCTGTCAATGAATAAATGGATAAAGATGTGGCATTATATATATATATATATATATATATATATATATACACACACACACAGACATATATATATATATACATACATATACATATAGTATATGTATACACATATAGTGTGTGTGGTATATATATGTGTGTATATATATGCAATGGGATATTATTCAGCTGTGAGAAAGAAAAAGATTCTGTGTTTGCAAGAACATGGATGGAACTTGAAGGCTAAGTGAAATAAATCAGAGAGAGACAACTACTGTATGATATCACTTATATGTGGAATCTAAAAGAGCTAAACCCATAGAAACAGACTAGAATGATGGCTACCAGGGGCTGCAGGGTAGGGGAAAAAGGGAGATGTTGGTCAAAGAATACAAGCTCTCGGGGGCACCTGAGTGGCTCAGTCAGTTGAGTGCCCAATTCTTGGTTTTGGCTCAGGTCGTGATCTTCCAGTTTTGTGGGTTCGAGCCCCATGTTGGGCTCTGTGCTGGTGGTGCTTTGGAGCCTGCTTGGGATTCTCTCTCTCTCCCTCTCTCATCCCCTCTCCCACTTGCACTGTCTCTGTCTCTCTCAAAATAAATAAATAAACTTAAAAACAAAACAAAACAATGATTTAAAAAAAAAGAATACAGGCTCCCAGATGAATAAGTCCTGGGGATCTAATGTGCAGCACTGTGATTATAGTTAATAGTACTGCATTATGCACTTGAAAGTTACTAAGAGAGTAGATCTAAAATGTTCTCACCACAAAGAAGAAATGGTAATTATGTGATATGATGGAGGTGTTAGCTAAAGGCTATAATAGCAGTCATTTTGCAGTATATAAGTCAACACGTTGTACCCCTCCAAATCACACAGTGTTATATGTCAGTTATGTCTCACTAAAAGCTGGGGGAGAAAGAGGGTTCTGGGGAAGCCAGCTCAGAGACAGAGATAAGTGTGCTATAAGTTTATTGCTTGGCAAACACTCTTGGGTTCAACATCTGTGGAAGGGAAGGAAGCAGGATCAGGTGGGAAGAAGGTAGACTGTGAAACAGTCTCAACAAAAGCCTCAGCTAAACCCATTGTGATTTCCAGGGTTGGGATGGCCCTTCAGAGCTGTCCTGCTGCGAGGTGGGAGGGCCAGGACTTGTGGCATCTGGCATTAACCAGTCAATGGCTGAGACTATCTCAGGAAGACCTTGTGGGCTGGGGAAAGGAAACTTTTTGGAGGAGTCAATTCTGTAGAGAACTGACCCCCATTGCCTGAGGAAATAAACCCTTAGACCTGAAAGAGGAAACTGGGTAACACATTCAGTACCACATCTGTAGCAAAGCCTGTTTTTTGCAGGTCCAATGACGCTTCAAATTTGTCAGTAAAACCCCACACTGTTAGCCCTTTCAAAGATGGCTGATACAGCTAAGGATAGCACCTGTCTTTGGCTTTTGGTCCTCAACTCTGGCTTCTCATATTAAAATATCGACCAGCATCATTTAACTGTGTGTCCTCTTCACTCTTAACTCATGTTAAGCAAATTGTAAATGATGAAATGTCTTTTATATCAGAAACATTACTGTCCTTTCTTCTTCCCTTCCTTCCTTCTTTCCTTTCTTTCCTTCCTTCGTTCCTTCCTTCCTTCCTACCTTCTTTCCTTTCTTCCAAACCCTAATTCCATCCTCTCATTGCTTGACACTGTTACTGAAACAGTGTTAAATCCTCTGGTTAATTTACTACCTGCTCTGGTTGAGAGAATAGTGAATTTTTACTTCTGTGTAGCACATAAAGAGTTATGCGTTGACTACGCAGAAGCGCTCATTATTTTATAAAATTGATGTTTCATTGAAGCTGAAGAAGCATATCACCTTACAGTGCTTTTATATTAATAATCCAGCTAGCTTGTTTTGCCAGCTCAATAAAGGGGTGAGTAATTTGAAAATAATTCAGTTGGCCTGGTTTACGGGAGTATACCACGTTGTAAATGAGTTTATCTGGAGAATCTGGATGCTATCAAAACATAATGGAACATAACCTCCCTTTGGGAAAGTAAATCATGAGACTTGAGAGGAAGACAAGGAAAGCACTCTGAAAGAGCTAGTGCTTCTCAGTTTGTGGGTTTAGCTAGATCGGTGGGGCTGGAATTGGATGGCAGTAATACTTAGCTTCAAAGCAGTCTTTATCCTTTAATAATTCCCTAATCCTTGTTGTTATGTGAACCAGCAAACATTTGAAAGGCAAAGCTGTAGAACGGAATTAGGATGGTCTCCTGAGTGAGGCAGAAAGTTTCAATGAGAGCAAAGAACTTGCAGGTTTCCACTTGAAGCCTACATTTTGAGAAATTCAGTGAATACTGATTAGAAGCAAAATGTTCTACAAATCTCAGCATAATTATTGGTGCTAATCACAGGTATAAAAACCACCCAAGTGGCTTCTGCATTATAGGAAGGGTCACAAAAAGGGGGAAGTCTCTCCCAGTGGTGACCCAGAATTGTATGTGGTGATAGGGGGCTTATGGATAGTTTATTGATTTGGAACTGGAGGCTCGAGGACTTACTTCCAAGCTTTATTTACATAGCACTTTATATACCATTCAGAAAAACTGTGTCTATAAAATATGCCCATTTCAAAGAATGGAAGGAATGGTTGTCAATGGGGATATTGGGGGTACCAAAGCCCACTCAGGTCATCCCTCCATTTGCCTTTTCTATGAAAATGGATTTTCAATTTTCAATTAGTGTGAAGGACCATTTCTTAATGTTTCACCTGGGGACTCTGAGTGTAAACTTTAGTTATGTGCATAGCCGTAATGTAAACCTGGGTTTTTTTTATTATTATTAAGACAATATGAGTTGATTTTGAATAAGATACAAAGTCACAATAATTATTAATTGATTATAATTGTAATGATGCCTTGATTAGGTTATTATTTGATTAGATAGCATCATTAAAGTAAGTTTTTCAGTTTCATCAAGGTATAATTGGCACAATAAATTGTATGTTTAAACTATACAATTTGGTAAGTTTTGACATATATATTCACCTGTGAATCTATCACCATAATCAAAATAAGGTGCATATTTACTGCTCCCCTCCAAGTTTCCATATGACTCTGTGTAATTTCTCTCTCACCTGCCTCCAGACAACCATCGATATCTATCTTTCTATCACTATAGTTTAATTTGTATTTTAGTTTCCATTCACAGTACAAATGGAATGTACCCTTTTGTCACAGCTTCTTTCACTAGTACAATTTTTTCAGATTCATCCATTTCGTTGTATGCATCTAACAGTTCCAAGTAGTGTTATGTGGCATGGCGCAGTGTGAACTTTACGTATAAAGTCAACTGGGCTAAGTGACGCTGAGGTAGCTGGTAAAACCTTATTCCTGGGTGTGTCTGTGAGGGTGTTGTGGAAAGGCCAGCATCTAAATTGGCACAGTGAGCAAAGGAAGTCTGCCCTCGCCAAGGCAGGTGGACATCATTCACCTGCTGAGGGCCTGTATAGAGCAAAAAGGCGGAGGAAGAACGAATTAGCTCTCTGAGCTGGGACATCCATCTTCTCCTGTCCTCGGTGAGGTATTTACAACCTGTTACTATTATTTTAGATTTTTTTCTCTGAAAAGAAAATGACCTGATTAAAAACTGATCATAGTTTTCAACTATTTAAAAAAGTTATAATAGATGTCAATGGATGTAATAGATGTCAATTTTAAAGGATTTGCCTTTAAAATTTTAATTGGGTGTTTGGGCATCTTTAAAATAAGGTTGTTGTAAAAGGGGATGATGTCTGGGTGGGTCAGAAAGAGCTGAAAATTCTACTGTAGCAGGGCATTAGATTAGATGACAGCCTGCCGGCCAGAGGGACAGAGCACTGGGTCCATAAGAAGAGGCAAGATAGCAAGCACAGAATACAGAATCATAGAACGTGAGGGCACAGAATTAGAAAGAACAGAATACAGAATCATAGAACGTGAGGGCACAGAATTAGCAAGAACAGAATACAGAATCATAGAATGTGAGGGCACAGAATGTTTTACAAATCACTCAGTGAAATCTCTAATATTTAGTGGACATGTCTGATATAGTATAGAATGGGACAGAGCCTAAGGTAACAGAAAAGATAGGAAAAGAGAACATCTTGGCTGTTCAAATGACTACACGGAGACCTATGGTAGAAGCCAGCACAAACACTACTTTATAAATTATCTTTGTTAAATCCAGGAAAAGATGTCCGTTTGGGCTGACAGACTCCCAGACACTCAGCCTAGTTAATGAAAGGTAGGCTGGATTTCAGCCTTCTCCTACCCTTTTGGTAGTGTGCTTCTGTGTGATGCACAAAAGCCAAACAAATGGTCTTTCTACAAGCCAAGGAGAAATCTAGAAACCAGAATTCCTAACTCAGTTGGTTTGGAAGTGAGGTGATTAGTGTCAGCACAATTTGAACGTAAAGGTTCATACAGAAAATAACTTTTCCAGCAATCAGGCATAGATCAGGGTGGTTAAGACTTGGTAGTAAGGCTCTGGGATGGAAAGCAGGGCACTGTAGATCCAGGGTAAGCATGGAATAAAAGACTGAGTGGAGAACTCTACCTCCAGAGGTCAGGCTCCAGCAGAGCATTTGAAAGGTTAAAGGGGAATGATGGCAAGGGGCTCCTGAAAAACTGGTCAGCATCCTAGCCTTCATAATGCTATACTTTAACACTGTTTTTTTTTTTTAAGTTACTTATTTATTTATTTTGAGAGAGAGAGAAAGTATGAGCAAGGGAGGGCAAGAGAGAGAGGGGAGAGCGAGAATCCCAAGCAAGCTCCACACTGCCAGCAAGGGTCTTGAACTCATGAACCGTGAGGTCATGATCTAAGCTGAAGTTGGACAATTAACTGAGCCACCCAGGTGCCCCTAACATTGTGTTTTTATTCCAAAGTTCCCTCATGCTGAAATGAAATGCCCGAGCTGAGATATGGAGGACATGGGGATTGGTCTTTGAGAAGAAAACAAAAAACACAACCTCCATTTAATTTTGGATGATGACAATGAAGAATAAACTTGAGCTCCACTAGCCATGAGCCAGGATATATTTCCTCAATTTATCCATTTCCATCCAGTGTTGCTTTTTAAGGACTAGACAAACAGCCAAATTTCCAAAGGCATATTAGAAGTATGTTGTAGAGTTCAACTTAAGATCAAGTGAGAATTTAAAAAAATGTGGAAAGCATTTTATAACATTCAGCATCAAGGTATACATTGCTACTATTATTTTCTAAGTAAAACATAATTCAGTGGCTTTTCTTTTTTAAATTTATGTAGCCATTGATTATGATCTCAGGGACTTTGAAATAACTATTGGCATGTCATCTAATCTTTTAAACTACCATTACAACTTTTCAAATAATTAGGTAATTTTTCATTAGGCAAATTTAAGATTATTTCACCTTATTATCAGAATTAACTGCATTACAGATGAATTTTCCAGTTAAACCTATGCTGATATTAACTCTGACTTACGTAGCGTAATTTTCTTAAAATTACGTTAGCGTAATTTTCTTAAAGTCTGATCCATTGAGCACCAATCCTGCAAGATGATGCCTGAAAATATAGATTCTGGGGTTAAAAATGTTTGAGAAACACTGGCTACTCTTGTACAGAAACACAAAACACATTAGCCCATTAAAAGTTCTACAGTAAGACAGACTTTATTTATTTGAGAGAGACAGTTTAGGCATACACACATGCAAGGGTGGGGCAGAGGGAGAGAGAATCCCAAGCATGGGGCTTGATTCCACGACTCTGGGATCATAACCTGAAGGAAATCAAGAGTCAGATGCTCAACCGACTGAGCCACCTAGGTGCCCCTACAGTAAGAAAGACTTTAAAACTGTATTTAACCAAGAATTTCCCAAAGCTATGTGGCTATAGTTCTCCTTTCTAAAGTAAAATTTGATTTACTTAACATTGTTCCAGTTACAGATTGTTGCTTAACAAACTTCCCTAAAACTTAATGGCTTAAATTAACAGCCATTACTTATTTAGTTCATGAATCTGCAATTTGGGCAAGGCTCAGTGGGGGAGGCTTAGGTTTCTCCACTTGATGTCAGCTGAGGTAGTTTGAGTAGAGGCTGGAAGACCAAGTTCAGGATGGTTTACTCACATTGCTGGCAAGTTGATGCTGGCTGTCAGGTTGAAGGTCAATCAGTTTTGAGGGCCTGGGGGTATCTCCACAGGGGCCTCTCCATGGATTGTTTGGGCTTCTGAGGAGCATGGTGGTTGGTACCCAAGAGTAAGCATCCCAAGTGACAGGAAGTAGAAACTGTCAATTCCCTAAGGTCTGGATCTGGAAGCTGGCACAGACCCTGCTATATTACATTGGTTAAGCAGTCACAGATATAAGGTTACAGGGCAGGGGACATAGACCCCTCACTCTTGTTGGAAAGAGTTTCAAAGAATGTAGTGGCTATACATGCTAAATTATACCTATAGAAAAACACACAAATCATAAGAACAGAGTTTAGCGGATTTTTGCATAATAAATCCACTCCATGTAATCAGCATCCAGAAGCCTCCCCCACCTTAGGCCCTCTTCCAGCTACTACTCTCTTAAGGGTATCCAACATTCTGACTTCTAACATTAAAGATTAGTCCCAGGTTTCTCAATCTCAGCTGGATAGTTTTTTATTGGGGGTGGGATGGAGGGCTGTCCCATACTACCTATGTAGGATGTTTAGCAGCATTGCTGGCCTCTACTCACCAGATGTCAGCAGCACCCCTTCTCCCCAGTTGTGACAAGCAAAACTGCCCTCAGAAATTGCCAAATTTCTGGGGGGACAGATAAAATCACCCCTAGTTGAGCACTGGACTAGAAGATAATATCTCTTATTATTACCCATCTACAATATAAATTCCAAGAGGTACAGATTTTTGTTAGTTTTTTTTTTTTTTTTAATCTGTTTTGATTCTGATTCCCCAGTCGCTAGGATACTGCCTGGCATATAGCAGAAAATTGACACTGTTTGTTGAGGGAGGGAATGGATAAAAGGTGGCAATTCTAAATAGTTATTTGAAGAGTCAACTTTGGAATACATATGTTGTATTCAGCTGAACACTTAATCACAAATAATTGGTCTGTTTTTGTTAGAAATGGCTGTTTTATGAAGTTCACATGGATAAAAACTTGAGAATAAATATACTTCTAATAGGAGTCTATATTGGTTAATTTCCTCCTGTAGCAACATGGAAAACGAGCCACAGAAATAGAAAAGATTTTGTTTTCCAGACAAATGGCAGTGTCTCATGATTGTGTTAATAATATACTGCAATAAGCCACAAATTGGGGTTTGTAATTGCTGTGACAGCTTTGTGAAACAGGAATGCGTAGTAACAAAGTTTTCATTAAAGACCTGGGTGAGGTGCCAGGTTCTGGAAGATTAGAAGAGGAAATGAGGAAGAGTAGGAGACAGTGGTAAGGAGTTGGGACGTTATTTCTTAAGAGCAAAAACCTGAACATTTCTTCTGGAAGACAGGCATTGACTTTACTCCGAAAATATCCCTCCCTCCCCTCACAATGCATATAGTGGGCTTTCCTTTCTCACTTGGTAAATTTCTTAAGGGTTATTTCAAGAATAATTTGCAGTGCAAACAGGATTCTCAGTGATTTTTTGATAGACATGCCCTTCTTTTTAAAATTCCAGCTGCATTTATTTACTCTTCAGTCACAATTATATCCTAAAAATGGACACAATTACTAATATATAACACAACTAAAGTTAGGGGCACAATGAAAACAGAATTTTATAGTTACAAGGGCTCTTAGAGATCATAAGATCATTTTAAAGAGGCAAATTACTACAATCTGAGCAGTTATCCTATTTTCTTGGTGATTCTGAATGGTTTCATTTCCCTGAAGCCACCTCTGTTAAAACTGAAACTCGTGCATAAGCCACAAAGTATTGAGGAGTGACTTGCCCATGGAGTCAGTTAATGACAGGACAAATAATTTTGAGCCAGTGCTCAGAAGTGTCACATCCAGCATATGTCTTATGAAACAAAGACAGAAGAAATATAATACATAACAGTATGAAGCAATAGAATAGCACAAAGGCTTTTACCAATCACAGGGGGTTCATTGCCTGGTGCTGTAGCTAGTTAATGTCTAAGTGAAATAAATTCAATATTGACCATCCAAGTCCTTAAAGTTCAAAAGATGTTAGTGTCTATCTGTACAGTTTTCATTTTTTATTTTCTCAGGATTTGAACATATTAAGACTTATCATTACACTGCCAAATGCTTATGATTCATTTCAGCAGAAGTAGCTAGGAATGAAGAGAGGGTGGGAGTGTGAGTGTAACGATTCTGTATGACGCAAAAAGGGAGATGAGGTAGAAAGGAGGATATTTTTAGAGTCCCCTTTTGAGACAAAAACAGCTTAAATCAGGTTATTTGTTTACTTTTAAAGTAGGAAAAAAATAACCAAAAATCGGATTTGGAATTTCTGAATGACACACAATCCTATTTTAGGAGAATAATTGCTATAATTGCAGGTTACTTTCTTAAAAATACCTGAAAAAATGCTTCCTGAAAATAGAACTCCACAAGGAGAGAAAAATGTATTTATGCCACAGAGTACTTGTACACCAAAGGAATTTGCTATTTGCATGTAACCTACACAGTAGCATTTAAAGAATGTACTAGTAAATTTGCTGCCTAAATTAGAAATAAGGAAGGGGAAAGAAATTGACATGTGATTTACTTTCAGTAGGTATAAAGTTTTTTCGGTTTCATTCATTATTCAACAAAAATTATGGAATTGGAAGGCATCAGGTTTGATCAGGGGATGTAAGGATGGGCAAGAACCAGTCCCTGTCCTCAAATTGCCCTAGTCTGGAGAAAGAAACATACACATATCCTCATATACATCCCACATATACACATTTTCACATATAAACATACCCACACATACCCATATACACACATATTTACATACATATACACACACATTCACACAATATATACACACATGATCATACACAAATATACACACACACATATATATTCACATATAAACATTAGACATATACACATATACACATATACACACTCACATACATACACGTTTCAGAGCTAACAAAGTGGAGACAATGAGTGGAGTATGATTTCAAGTTAAGAAGGGCAGGAGAAAGAAATCTCAGTGGCAACAATCCCGTGAGATAGCTCAGTAAGGCTAAGGAGACAGGGGAGTTGCTAAATGCTAAGGAGTTTGGTTTACCAAGGTCTGGATTTAAGTTCAAATCTGCCATTTTTATCTCTGAGGCCATGACCATGCTATTTAACTGTCTCAGCTTTCCTTGCTTTTACATCAGGGTTACTACAGCGCCCACCTTGTAGGGTTGATGTGAGGTTTAAATGAGATGATGCATATAAACCACTGTGTTAATATGCCTGGCATGTAGGAAGCACTCAATACATATTCAATTTTTAATGATATCCTTATTGTTTTCAGTGAAGGTTAGTTATCTCATAAATTGTGAGGACAATTATCCCCTCACCAACTTTTTTTTTTTTTTAGTACAAGAGAGAGAGATATCAAGCTGGGTAGCCAAAGAGGAAGAGGGAGAGAGAATCTTAAACAGGCTCCATGCTCAGTGCAGAGCCTGACTTGGGGCTTGATCTGAAGACCCTGAGATGATGACCCGAGCTGAAATCAAGAGTCAGTTGCTTGACCAACTGAACCACCCAGGTACCCCTGTCTTAAATTATTTTTAAGGTGAGTGGAGTCCAAAATGAATGAATGAATGTACTAAGTGAATACATACATGGCCACTGGTTAAACTTCACTTTTAATGGTTGAAAAACTCAAGGAACCCATATTACAATTTGTGAATAACACAGACATCTAGATATCATGGTCATACTGGGAAAATGTGAATCTGTCAAAATGACATCTCCTCTGGTATTATTAAATAATTTCTGTGGCTATAACCTCATGTAAAAAATGCATAAGCTATAATTAACCCCATGATCATCTCATCAAAATATGTGAGGCTTCATCACTTCATTGATACGATGCTAATAATATCATTTGATATTATTCACTGATATGATGAGTAAGAAATAAAAGTGGCTAATATACATATGGAAAGGTGTTACACCACTAGTAATCAGATAATTGTAAATTAGAGGTTATGTTGGGCTATCAAATTATTATACTTTTAATATGGGACAATACCTTGGTGCTATTGAAGGTGTGGTGAAATTGGCACTCTCATACATTGTTGGCAGGAGTACACATTGGCACAACCTTTCTAGAGGCCAATTTAGTAAACAAAAATTTTAATATTAATATAGTCTTTGACTCAGCAATTCTACTTGAATTTCGTCATAAGGAAATGTAATCAGAAAAATACAAAGATGCTTGTATATGCATGGTCACTGTAGTGTTGTTTATGATGACAAAAAATTAGAAACTACCTAAATGCCTACCAATAAAGAAATGCTTAATAAACTATGGTAGAGCTGTACACTGGGACTCTATGCACCCACTAAAAAGGATTAGATCTATTTGTGCTGTCATAGAAATATGTCCATGGTCCATATTGGATACCATTTTTATATTTAAAAAGTATATGCATAGAAAAAATATGGTTATATATCTTTATGGGTCTAACTTCTAAAAAGCAGCTTTACTGTGGTTTAATTTATATACCATAAAATTTCCCATTGTAAGTGTACAATCCAGTGATTTTCAGTAAATGTATATTTTCAGTTGTGCAATCATCACCATAATCCAGCTTTAGAATTTTTTTTGTTATCTCCCCCAAATGTTTCCTCATGCTCATAGGCTTAACATTTCACAGTGTATAGGGTGGGGGTAAAGCTGGGAAGGGGGAAAGCAAGAGGAGAGAATGACAGCTTCCTTGTTTATTATTTTTGTATTATTTGAATTAATTTGCAATAAGGATATACTGTCACTTAATTTGAGAAAACAGTAAGGTTTTTCTATTTTGAAAAGAGTCAAAAAAAAAAAAAAAAAGAAAAGGAAACAGATTTATATCCTTTGACCCAACTCTACTTCTGGTAATTTATTCCATGGAAATAATCAAACATGTGGAAAAGGATTTGTAAACAAAGGTATTTTTCAGTGTTTTATCTAAAACAGAGAAAAGTTGTAAGTAATCTAAATATCTCACGATGGAAGAAAATAATTACTAATCATACTGGAATATGAAAAGTACAGGATGTAAACCTTTATAGGCAGTATAATTTTATCCCTGTAAAAAAAGAAGTTAATGCACAGCCAAAAAAATCCTGTTTAGAAATACTGTATGTAAAATCTAACCAATGGTTGTCTCTGGATGGTGGAATTATAGTACTTTTTATTCTTTGTGCATTTCTTCATTTTCCATAATGAGTATGTTACCTTTACATCTAGTGCCACCTACATAAATGAATGGGTTATGGTATTTTCACAGGTGTATACATTTGTCAAAACACATAAAACTGTTGATTTAAAAATATGTACAACTTATTGTATACCAATTATACCTCCATACAACTATTAGAAAAACAAGGGGATCTTGAGAAAAAAAATCATCATAACCTTCTTACTGGAAGAGGGATTTTGGTATGCCATTTTGGGGCTAGAGGCCCAAACGGTTAGGGAGGGGTATGTGATTATTTTATAGATAGTAACACAACTTTCCTCCAGATAACCTTCCTTCCTTCCTTCCTTCAAGGGATCTGCCTTCTCATTATACGCCAGGAATGTTGCTAGGTTCTTGGATACCAAAACGAGCAACAAATCACTGTCCCGAAACAGCTCTCTTCTGCAGGAGGAGGGGAAGGTAGGTCATCAAGGGCGGATTCCAGCTAACGCCCACATCGCCACACTAGGCAGTCTGTCACTACTGTTGTCCAAGGGGGCCGGAACCAGGTCAGGAAGTGAAGTTCTTAGCTCAGATGGAGTCACGAAGGGTGGCACCAGGGTGGTTACGACTGTGGAAGTGGCCAGAAGGGAGTGTCCGTGGCATAACTTGAGAAGCGGGTTTAAGCAATTTTTACGTATCTATGCCTCTCTTACCTGTACACTTGTACCAACAGCAAGAACTAAAAGTGAGCCCTTGCCTGTTCATGCAGCATGCCAAGGGCCTACATCTACTGCCTCATTTATTCCTCGCCACAAGTCCTCCAGGTAGAGACTATTAGGGTCTACATCTCACCATGAAGAAACTAAGGCTCCGAGAGGTTACCTCCCCAAGGTCACAGAGCTGGTAAGCTCTGGCTTCAGAGTACCCAACCACAACACATAGTGCCCTCTCACAGTACTTTGGGACCCGTTAGAGAGAGAAAAGATCCACTTTCGGGCCCCAAGCGGCAGCTCGGCTTTCACTCTACAAATTTTCCAGATCCAGAATGGGGGCAACATCCGCTAGCACAACCAAAAGGGTCGTGCCCACCGGGGAACTCCATCAGAGCGGTGGGCTGACAAGGATTTGGGGGCTTGCCGGGCAAACCTAGAGCAACCGTCAAGGAGTGACGAGCACGGGCTCCCGCAACACACCCCACTCCCGGCGCCAGCTAGCCCCTGCCGGCCGCCAGCACACTGAGCTCAACGCGCGTGCGCGGGGCCAGAGGGGACGCCCCCGCGCGAGCGCGCAGTGAGCGGGGCGCGCGGCGGGAGCGCGGGCGCGCTGCGGCGTCGGCGTGTACGCGCGCTCCAGGCCGAGGCTGTGTGGGCTGGGGAGGGAGCCAGGCGGCGGCGGCGCCTCAGAACCGAAGGGACGCGCGGGCCTCGCGCCGCGGGAGCAGACGGCTGTGGAGGAGACCTTGGGCTCGCGTCCGGAGGCGAGAGAGCTCGGCCTGTCGACTGCCCGCTTCAGGGGCCGCCGGCCGCGTCCCTCGCCCGGAGTGGCCGCCGCCCCGGGAGACTCGCCGTGACACGGGCCTAAGCCGCGGCGGCCGCGGACGTCCGGACCTCTCGGACCGGGTCGGGTCGGGGCGAGCGTCCGGGCAGGTGCCGCCCCCTGAGGGCCGGCCGGGCGCGCGGCGCCTTCCCGCGCGGCCCGCGGGCCGCGCTCGGCAGAGGGGCCGCCCGCGCAGCACCCCCCGCCCCCACCCCCTCCTGCCCGTGGGCCGGAGCCCGAGTAGCGCGCCCCGCCCTCCCCGGGCACGGCCCGGCCGGAGCGGCGGGAGCCGGGAAAGCCCGCGCCCGGCGCCGCCCGCCGGGCTCGCGCGGCGAGGAGGGAGGAGAAACTTTGCTTTTTATTGTTGCTTTTCGTGCTTAAGTGCGAGGAACTCTGCCGGGAGGAAAAATGTCCTTCTTCAATTTCCGTAAGATCTTCAAGTTGGGGAGCGAGAAGAAGAAGAAGCAGTACGAACATGTGAAGAGGGACCTGAACCCCGAGGAGTTTTGGGAAATTATAGGAGAACTGGGCGACGGAGCCTTTGGGAAAGTGTACAAGGTAAGAGGGAGAAAACGGGAAGTTGCACTTACTTGTAAGACAAAACAGCCACCGGTGCGGAGTGGCACGAGGAGTTCTCGCTCCCCTTGTCCCTTTCCTGCCTCTTGCCCCTTCTTTTTGCCTTCGTCAAGGTGCGTTAGAACTTTATTTGGGTTTATCATCCAAGGAGCAGCTAAGACAGTGGAGCGTAAGGTTGAACAAAATGGGGCCTGCACGTAGCTCAAAGAGAGATTGCTAAAGGGAGGCCGGGTTGCAGAGGCTACTCTGTCAAACTTTAAAGGAAGTGAGGTGTTCTTTAATTTCAAGGAGGGGTCTGCTGATAGCCCTCAAGTATTTTAAAATCAGACGCTCAGTGTGCTTTTCAGTGGATTTATGTTTGTTTACGAGCTGTTTGCGTTCGTTTAGGTATGCTTGTGCCGAAGCAGTTCCCTCTTTAGGATCCAGGGCTTGTATCTGGTTTTATCTGTCGCTAGTACGTAACCCATCTTCTGAGATGAGAGCAAAGTGCTCCTTGCAGGCTAGTCTTCAGTTGGTTGCTTGACAACATGCTATAAAATGGAATGGAATTTCTGAATTTTCCAGAAGGAAACCTGCATCTGGTACTGGTTTCTAAACATAATTACAGCAAGCGTGGAGAAGTCACTACCAGCGCTTAAAAAATTTAAAAAATACGTACACACCCATCTTTTAATATATATATATTTTTATATAATAAATTTATATATAAATTATATATAAATATTTATATATAAATATATAATAAAAATATATTTATTATATATATATATTTATTTCAGTAGAAAGAGTTTTGATGTTTCAACGTGAAGGCATTGATGTTAACTGTTATTTCATAAGCAGTATATGAATGATGTCACTGGAATATTTTCATCCTGAAGGGTGAGGTTTTTCTGAGACACAGTTCAGGAGGAAGGACCCACAGGGTTGCCTAGAAGTGAAGCCATAAATAACTGACGTTTACACAGGACTTTGTAGTTTTCAAGGCACTTTCTCATAATTCGCCCCCGCCAAAGGCCTGTGAGGTAGGCAGGTCAGTGGTATGTATCTACATTTCACAGATGCGGACACTGAAACTCAGAAATGTTTCTAAGTCACCCCAGTCAGTCTAGATTTGAACTCCAAATTCTGGCCCTGTGTTTACTGCTGTTTCTCACTTTAATGTCCACTGGTAGAAATGATAGTATTTTTCTCCTTTGTAAGCACCATCATACTTTTGCCTTTGCCCTGCCTCAAACGCATCTCACAGCTCCCAATCCTTCCCATTTTCCACTCAGGCTGAAATAGCCACTCCTCTCTCTGTGCTTTCAAAACACATTGTCACATGGCTGCTGTAGCATTTGTTAAATATTATAGTTAATGATAAGAACAGGCCCAAGATGGTGATATACAGTTGGGTTCATCTGTTGCCATAGCTCATAGTGCATCTCTCTGTATTAATTTGTTGAATTGAAAGAATGTATGTTACCTGCATGTGAGTTCTGTGGAAGCTATCATACTCTGGGAAACTTGGCGAAATAAACGTCCGGGTTTGTGTGGAGGGTAGAATACGGGCTGCAGCAAGAGCTTACAGCACAGTGTAAGATACTTAGAGTACAGTGTAAGAGCTTTTAGTGCTGTGGGAAGATCACTCTTGGGAGTCAGGAATTGGGTTGTAGTGCTGGCTGCCACAAACCAGCTTTGTGGTCTTGCACCTTCCTTTTCTTAGCTCGAGAATCATGGGTATCCCTAGATGTTTGTTTAGCTTCCTTCACTTCGTTAACATTACTGTGAGTATGCAGTTACCTAAGGCAAAAATAAATCCTCAAGGCACCTGGAATGCAGTAGTTAGAAGGTGGTAGGTGATTATGAACAGTATTCATGGTATAAATGTTTTATCAAATAGAAACAGTGTAGTATTAAGACCCTGGCTGTGGAGTTGGACTGTATCTGGGCTCTCTCAGTAGCAGCCTGTGACCTTGGACAAGTTACTCAACCGTTCCATGTCTCACTTTTCTCCTAAGACTTGCTCCTCAGTCTGCTGAGAATTAAAGGACTATATGTAAGGCATATGGGAAGGGCTCAGCAAGTGGTAGGAATTACTATTATGTTTAGGACTCAGAAGCAAGATACGGTTTGGGACAGGAAAAGAGGCCTATGAAGATACTAAACCATTTTCTTGTTTTCCCAGGGCACAGACAGATTGTGGGGACATACTCATAATGCTCAGTGATTTAATTCTTTAATGACACTTTCTGCAAAATGCAACACATCTTCCTATAATGAAACATCAATTGAAAAATTTCTGAAAAATAAGCAACTTACTCTATATAGTTGAACACTGTAAAATTGTGTCAAAGGTAATATTTGTGGGCTTGATGACTATTTTAGTGTGACATTGGAAGAACGTGAGTTCTTTGCATTTTACTTTTTCATTTCACAATTCTATGCTTCTGAGGAATGAGCTCTGAGATTTTATTTTAAAAGAAAATTTAAAATTTAAACTTACTGGCCTGTTGTGCAACTTTTTCCTAAAAACTTTTGTTTTCCAAGATCTCTAGAAATTCTAAATCTGTATATTTCCTCTGTGTGGAGGAATAAGCTATCAAAGCTTTATATCATACGTACAGTAGTATGCGGTAGAAAACTTTCAAAAATTGATTCAAACTATCATTTGCTTGTAAAAATTAGTAACTGTCACCAAGATTAAATGGTAAATAGGTAATCATCTTGTGTATATAGTTTATTTGAAACATTTTTTTCTATCATATAGTTGTATTCCTTCCATTCAGTTCAGCACTATATAACTCTGTAGCAGTTACTTTCTTGTCTGAAAAATCGTCACTATTTTAAACTTATTTTCGCTTTTTAATGTGGTATTGACATATAAACAAAGTTATATAATATCACAATTTTTTATGTTTGGATTTTTGTTGCTTTTAACAGAAAAAAAAATGACATAAAGTTACGTATTAAATGGAAGCTGAATTCCTGACCGTGTGCTGGATGAGTGATTCTTTTTATGGCTCTGATGGGCAAGTGCCTTTTTAAAAAAATAGTGAAACACATATGTGCTGTTCATGTTTATCGCTTAGACCTGTAGTTTATTTCCATTCTCAGAAATAGAAGTAGAATTGGGTTATAGAGTAGCATATCTTTAATTTCACTAGTGATACCAAACTATATCAATTTACGTTCTCACTAGGAACGTATAAGAAGTTTCTTTCTTTGTATTTTTGCCTACAGTTGGTGTTGTCAGAATTTTTAATTTTTGACAATCCAATGTTATGTTTTTCATTGTTTTAATTCATCTTTCACTGACTATTAATAAGTAATTCTTTTCATAGGTTTATTGGTAATTTGGATTTCTTCTTTTGTGTTCAAGTTTTTTCATGTTCCTATCGGATATCCTTTTATTGTTTATTTGTAGTATATTCTGGATTTTAACCATTTGCTGATATGGTTATGGCAGATACATTCTTATTCTCTGGCTTGTCTTTTCAGTTTCTTTATGGTATCTTTTTATGAACAGGAAGTTCTTGATTTTAGTGTGGTGTAATTTGTCAATTTTTTTCTTTTCAGTTAATACTTTTTGTATTATGTTTAAGAAAATATTTCCTAACCTGAGATCATGAAGATAACCACTTGTATTATCTTCTAAAAGGTTTGTAGTTTTGCCTTTGACAGTTAGGTATACAACCCACCTAGAATAGGTTTTTGTAAATGGTTTGAGGTAGGGGTCCAATTTCATTTTTTTCCTCATCTGAATACCTAGTTATCCCACAACCCATTATTGGGGGTAAACTATCTTCTTACTGCTCTACAGGGTCCTGTCTATTATATAATGTATCTGTCTCTATGATCTTGATTGTCTTCATTGATGTGTTTCTGTTCCCATACCAATATCTCACCATCTTAAGTAGGAAAGCATTAAAATAAATTTATGCTAGAGTACAGCTTCCTCATGTTCTTCATCAACAGTGTCTAGTATATTCTTGGCTCTTGGTGCTTGTATGGATATTGTAGACTTAGCTTAAGTTCCACAAAATTCTACTGTGGGTTTTTTTTTGGTTTTTTTTTTTTGAGGGATGGTTTTGAAATCAATTTTGAAAAAATGAACATCTCTATGATATTGAGGCTTCCTATCTGTGCATATGTTTTCTCTCTAGGTCTTCTTCAGTATCTCTCAATAATAGGTTATAAATTTTCTCCCTAGAAGTCTTGGGAGCTCAAACTACTTCAAGAGTGTCTTAAATGTTTTATTTTTCCTATTGGAGTTTCCTCCTTGATTTGGTTGTATACAATCATCAGTAAGTCTTCTGAGAAAGGATCCACAAAAGGTACATTTTTTAAAATGTTGGATGTTTGAAAATATCTTTATTATAATGTCATACTTGATGTATAGTTTGGTTATAGAATTCTAGTTCAAAAATAAGGGTTTTTTAGAATTTTAAGGACTTTTTCCATTCATTCCCGTTTATCTTCAAGCGCTGATGTTAAAAGTCCCATACCATTTTGTTTAGTGATTCTTTGCGATCTTTTTCTTTTCATCGTTTTTAAGATTCTCTTTTTATTCTGTTTATGGTGATGTACTTTCATATAGGTTCTCTTCCCCCTTTCATCTTGCTGGCCTCTTGGTTAGTTCTTTCAATCCAAAAACCTGTATTCTTTGATCCTGTGACTTTTTTTTTAATGTTTATTTTTGAGAGAGAGAGAGAGAGACAGACAGACAGAACACAAATGGGGGAGGGGCAGAGAGAGAGGGAGACACAGAATCCAAAGCAGGCTCCAGGCTCCAAGCTGTCAGCACAGAGCCGAACATGGAGCTTGAACTCATGGACTGTGAGATCATGACTTGAGCTGAAGTCAGAGGCTTAATGACTGAGCCACCCAAGCGCCCTGAGTCCTGTGACATTTTTATGTGTAATTTATTTGAACCACCCCTCTAGGTAGTGGTTCTTGCTATGGTCTCAGGATTTCCGTTGTTTCTAAATTCAGTAGGTACTTATATCATACTTGTATTCTCAGGGGCATTTGAGACACTTGACCAATTCTTTTTTTTTTTTCTTTTTTTTTTTAATTTTTTTTTTTTCAACGTTTTTTTAAATTTATTTTTGGGACAGAGAGAGACAGAGCATGAATGGGGGAGGGGCAGAGAGAGAGAGGGAGACACAGAATCAGAAACAGGCTCCAGGCTCCGAGCCGTCAGCCCAGAGCCTGACGCGGGGCTCGAACTCACGGACCGCGAGATCGTGACCTGGCTGAAGTCGGACGCTTAACCGACTGCGCCACCCAGGCGCCCCTTTTTTTTTTTTTTAATTTTTTTTTCAACGTTTTTTATTTATTTTTGGGACAGAGAGAGACAGAGCATGAACGGGGGAGGGGCAGAGAGAGAGAGGGAGACACAGAATCGGAAACAGGCTGACCAATTCTTTAAAAACCTCAACTTTTGGTTTTTAGATCACCACATTCTTGATATTTTTCCCACTTGTGTCTCTACTCCTCAGACGCTTTTGCTGGCTCTTCTTTCTCTTTCTGACTTTTAAGTGTTGGGATTTCACAGGACTTGGGTGTAGGTCCCCTTCTCTTTTTCTTTTCCTATGAGAATCCATCTTCTCCTATGGCTTCAATTACCATCTAAATGTAATTTATGTCTCTACCCCAAGGCCTCCCTTTTGAACTCCTGACCCATGCAGCCAAGTATCTGTTAGAGATTTCCGCTTAGATATCTCATAGTTGTCTTAAACAACAAGTCCAAAACATGAACTAATTGAACTCGTGATGTCAGCTCTGTATTTGCTTCTTTTATGTTTTCCATTCAGTAATTGGCATCTCTGTCTACCAGTTGCACAGACCAGAGACCTGAGGTCATTCTTAACACCTCCTTCTTCCTTACCTACCAAACCCAATTAATCACCAAGGCTTGTTAATTCTATCTATTAAATATTTCTTGGGGCGCCTGGGTGGCTCAGTCACTTGATGTGACTGACTCTTGTGTCTGACTCTTGATGTTTGCTTAGGTCATGATTTCATGGTTATGAGATTGAGCCCCATGTCAGGCTAGTGCCTAGCATGGAACTGCTTGGAGTTCTCCCCCTCTCTCTGTACCCTAGCTGGCACGTGCTCTCTCTCTCTCTAAATAAACTGAAAAAAATATTTTAAAATATTTCTTGAATCTGTCTCCTTTCTTCACTGTCATAATACTAGTCAAAACTGCCACTACCTAGACTTTTGCAAGTTATTGGTTTGTTTCAGGCTTCATATATATGTAATCATATATGTGTTCTCTTGTGTCTGGCTTCTTTTGCTCCACAGTTTCATTTTTTTTTTTTTTGTATAGGTACCCATTTGTACCAGCACCATTTACTGAAAAGACCATCCTTTCATTACTGCTTTGTGGTGCCTGCATCATATATCAAATGTTCATATATACATAGTATGTATTTCCATGATGTTTATTATTTCTTTAGGACAAATTCATAGAAGAATTGCTAGGGAAAAATAAATGATCATTTATCAATGGTTACTGTGAAATTATCCTAGAAAGGTTGTGCAAATTTATTTTTCAATTAATTTTTAATCACACAAAGAATTTCTATTGTAAAAATTAACTTATTAGAAATAAAGTTAGTTTTCTTTGACCATTACTCCAATTATTGTTCCTTCTATTATCTCCCTAGTTGTACCTATTATTATCTGTTTCATGTACATGTTTCCATATTTTTTTATGTACTTATGTATATGTACATAGGTTCTACCTACTTAGACAACCCAACAGTTGGTCTTTTTCTGTGCCTTTGTTCCTTAACTTGAATTCATTGTTAGCCCTTATCCTTTAAAAAAAAAGTATTTACTTTTTCAGTAGGCAAAAGAGTATCAGTTTATTTCATTTTCCAATTTTTTTTGATTTTACACATTTTTTAAATCTGTCCATATTCTAATAGAGTTTGTTGATTTGTAAATATTTTTTATGTACTATGGAAATGAACACTTTATCATAGATGCTGCAGTGTATAGTTACCTTAGTTTATGGTACTTTTAAAAAATTTTTTTATATTTATTTATTTTTGAGAGTGCGCGAGTGGGGAAAGGACACAGAGAGACAGACAGACTCAAGCAGGCTCCAAGCTCTGAGCTGTCAGAGCAGCACCCCATGCAGGGCTCAAACTCACGAATCATGAGATTATGACCTGAGCCAAAGTCGGATGCTAAACCAACTGATCCACCCAGGCACCCCTTTTTGATATAAAGACGTATTCTTTTCCTTATTCTACAAAACCTGTCAATATGATACTTTTTTTTCTTTTTGCTTTCATGCTTAGAAAAACCTTCCCTACCCAGAAATTAGATAAATGTTTATCTATATATTCTTCTAGACTTCTTGATAGTTCAGTTATAAGGAATTTTACTTTTTGTTTATCTGAAATTAATTTTCTATGTGGATTGATATGAGGCTCTCTTTCTACCCAAAAAACTAATAATGTAATCATTTCCAGAAATTTAAATGCTATTATTTTGAAAATATAGCAAAGTATAAAAAATACATAAAAATAATTCTACCATCCAGATAACTTTTGTTAGCGATTTTTTAAAAACTCAAGAGGGCATTAATATGGTTAGATTTTTGAGCACTATAAAAAATGATAAAATTGAACAATAAAAGACTTCCCACCAGTTCTTTTTCCCAAATGCGAAAGAATTATCAAATGGGTTTGTTACTGGTAGTTATATTCATATCATAATTCTGGAACTACTTTTGTATATATCATAGGAATATTATAGGATAGAGCAAATGAGTTATGTTGATTGTTTTGAAAATATTTATTTATTTTTGAAAGAGAGAGTGCAAGCAGGGGAGGAGCAGAGAGAAACAGAGGGGCAGAGAATCTGAGGCAGGCTTCAGGCCCTGAGCTCTGAAGCAGGCTCTGAGCTGTTAGTGCATGGGGGGCTTGAACTCATGAATCGTGAGATCATGACCTGAGCTGAAGTCAGATGCTTAACTGATCAAATCACCCACGTGCCCCAGTATATTGATGTTTTAGAAATTAGGGTTGAAATTCTGCGAAAAAGGAGTTAGAAACTTGGAAAGGAGAAAAGATAAGAAAGAACCCTGTGATATTGATTTTTGAATTGGAAGTTTCAGTTTGAACTTGAGATAGTACACACACACACACACACACATTCCTGTTTTCCCTGAAATGGCCTAGAAATAATTATATTATAACTAGCATTCCCAGCTCTTGGCTTCTAAATACCATTCCACAGTAAAAAGAACCAGGGCTCATTGAAATGACTAATCCAGGTCTGGGGTAGGGAAGTACAGAAATAATTGAAAAGTGAAAGCTTTCCCACTAGTCCTTTTTTCCCAAAGGAGCCTGGAATATCTTATACCAGAAAGCATGGACATGCTCAAAAATTAACGGAGACATGCCAAATGTTCAGGGTAGTTTGAACAAATCTATCAATGATAAAATAACAACTTAATAGAATAATGGTAGTTAATATATAAAGATTGATAAGATTGGAAAAACCACTATTTTGCAACCACACTATAATAATTTAGGCAAAGATTATTGACAGATGCTAAGATCATTGTGTGAAAAGTTTTGGAGAGCAGGATTTATATACATGGTTTGAAATTATCACCCTTTAAAGGTACTTTTTTTAATGTATTCATTTTTTTTTTTTCAACGTTTTTTATTTATTTTTGGGACAGAGAGAGACAGAGCATGAACGGGGGAGGGGCAGAGAGAGAGGGAGACACAGAATCAGAAACAGGCTCCAGGCTCCGAGCCATCAGCCCAGAGCCTGACGCGGGGCTCGAACTCACGGACCGCGAGATCGTGACCTGGCTGAAGTCGGACGCTTAACCGACTGCGCCACCCAGGCGCCCCAAAGGTACTTTTTACAGTAGAGAGATGTGATGGATACTGTCTTAAGTGATCACATCTAAGGTTAATCACCAGTAATAGGACAAAGTGTCATTACGTGTCTTCTAATGTAATTTGATGAGAAATATATAATCACCTAATGCAGTATTCTTGTCAAAAATAGTTAACTTGAATCTAATATGAAGAATAATCAGACAAATCCAGATAGTGGGACACTCTACAAATAAATGGTTTGGGTTTTTTAAATGTAAGCAATGAAAGATTTTTCAAAGACATTTGAGGAAATTTAAATATGGAGTATATATTAGGTATATCTATTAAATTCTTTTGGCATGATAATTGTAGTTATGTTGGAAAACGTCTATGTTCTTGGTGGACACATGCTGAAGTTTTGGGAAGTGGAATGTAGCTTACTTCCAGATGGTGTAAGTAAAAAAGGAATGCCTGTATGTGTGTGCTTGTGTGTACATATCTATATGTAAAATGTATGTGTATGTATGCTTTGTGTGAGAATGAGAGTACCAAATGTGACAAAATGTTAACAATTGGTGACTCTTGGTGAGGTGTATAGGTATATGAATGTTTACTGTTCAGTTCATTCATTTTCTCTGTAGGTTTGAATTTTTTAAAATAAAGTGAGAGGTCATATTTTATCGTTTAAAAATTTTTAATTGACATACAACATTATATTAGTTTCAGGTGTACAACACAATCACTCTATATGTGTATATGTTGAAAGTAATCACAGTAAGTCTAGTTAAGATTTGTCACCTTACAGAGTTACAAAAAAAATTTCTTGTGATGAGAACTTTAAAAATATTTTTGTCATGTTTACTTTTTTAGAGAGAGAAAGGGAGGGAGGGCGGGCAAAGAGAGAGAATCCCAACCAGGCTTGTGCTGTCAGTGAGGAGCCAATGCAGGGCTCAAATCCACAAACCATGAGATCATGACCCAAGCTGAAATCAAGAGTGAGACGTTCAACCAGCTGAGCCACCCAGGTGCCCCAATGGTGTATTACATGTTTAAAAGTTGTTCTGTGCTGACAGCTCAGAGCCTGAAACCTGCTTCACATTGTGTGTCTCCCTCTCTCTCTCTCTGCCTCTCTCTCTCTCTCTCTCTCTTTCTCTCTCTCCCCCCCCTTCCCTTCAAAAAAATTTAATAAAAATGTTAAAAGTTGCTAAGAGACTAGATCTTAAAAGTAGTCATCACAGGGGTGCCTGGGTGGCTCAGTTTGTTGAGCATCCCAACTCTTGGTTTCGGCTCGTGTCACGACGTCATGGTTTATGAGTTTGATCCCCGTGCCTTCTCTTTGTTGACAGCACAAGCCTGCTTGGGATTCTCTCTCTCTCTCTCTCTCTCTCTCTCTCTCTCTCTCTCTCTCTCCCCCTCCCTCCCTCCCTCCCTCCCTCCCTCCCTCCCTCCCTCCCTCCCTCTCTCCCTCTCTCTCCCCCTTCCCCACTGAATGTTCACTCTTTCTGTCTCTCTGAAAATAAATAAGTAAACTTACAATACAGCATTGTTAATTCTAGTCACCATGCTGTACATTATATCCATGTAACTTATTATTTTATAACTGGTAATTTGGTACTTTTGACCTCCTTCCCCCATTTCTCCTACCCTTACCCCCTGCCTCTGGCAACCACCTGTCTGTTGTCTGTATCTGTGAGCTTGGTTTTTTGTTTGTGTTTTTAGATTCCACATATCAGTGAGATCATATGGTATTTGTCTTTATCTATCTGACTTTTTTCACTTAGCATAATGCCTTCAAGTTCCAACCATGTTGTTACAAATGGACCCACATAACCTGGGTCATACTTTTAAATACTCTTCTGCACCATTACTTTATTTCACTTAACAGTTTCCCTTTTCACATTTTTTTCTCCCTCCATATATTCATTTTTTCTCTCTCTTTTTCTATGAAAGGAGAAAGAAAGTCTCCTTTCAGTCAAGTAATTATTTTTATATCATGCTGTTAAAGTTATTTGGCATTTATTAAATATTATGCTTTCTACTCAATACCACATGAAGTCTAAATTCCTAGCACATAGACATTTATGTTTTAAAGAGGTAACTGAGACTTAGGATTGTAAAAATAACTTTAACATGCTGGCTTTTCTTTTTTCTTTCCTTGTAAAATTCATGGTGAGTTCCTTACCTTAACACCATGCATTTTAGTCCTTTATAATTTTAGATTTCAGAATATTTGTGTGGAAATTATCATCCCTAATATATAAAAACCTTTATTTTTCTTGAAATAAGTGAGAAGACTGTGTGATCTGAGAAGTGGTGAAACATTTTGGAAAGTGCAGGTTTAGCCAATGTTATCTTATTATTGACATCATTTTGTTGGTGGTTATCTTGACCGATCAATGACTAAGTTTTGAATAAATAACCAGAACATGGGATGCTTAAGTGGCTCAGTCGGTTAAGCATCTGATTCTTGATTTCAGCTCAGGTCATGATCTCAAAGTTTGTGAGTTGGAGCCCCACATGGGGCTCTGTGCTGACACTGTGGAGTATCCTTGGTATCTCTCTCCCTTTCTCTCTGCCCCTCTCCTGCTTGCATGCATTTGCTTGCTCTCTCTCAAAATAAATAAATTAACTTTAAACAAAAATAACCAGAACAATATAAATAAAATGGTGTTTTGGAATATAAAGAGAATATAAGGTATATTCCTTTCACTTTTGCAGAATTGAGAAAATGACATTAAAATGGTTTTTTGAGAAAGGATTTCTGTAATATTTTACAGAAATTATGGAAAGCGCATGTACAGTCAGTACTCATTATTTGCAGATTCTCTACTTGTGAATTTGTCTGTTATTAAAATATATTTGTAGCCCCAAAGTCTGTACTCAGTGCTTTCAGTCATTTGCATGTATGTGCAGAGCTGCAGAGAGTGAGCGTGCACATTCCCAGCTGAGATGTAACAGAGTGACACTCTACCTTCTTGTTTCCGCTCTCACACATCTTTGACCGGAAGATGAGAGACAGTAGAGGGCAGTGCAGTGTAGTGTAAGAAGTCTGGCTTTGGTCCCATTTGGATGGGATTTGAATTGTAACTGTACACCTATTTTGGGGCTGCCTCAAGCAAGGCACTTCTGAATCTTGTTTTCTCCTTTGTAAAATAAAGAGGATGGAATCTCCCAGGATGAATTATTTTTAGGATATAAGGTTATAATCTATATAGGATATGTTTGTTTGTGTACATATTTCTCCTAGAAGCAATGGGTCAATATTTGCTAACAGTGTTCATACCCATAACTACTTTAAGTCTATAGCGACTTTAGAGAACATAACTACCACAAATAATGGAAATCAGCTGGATGTCTTTACTAAGTGATGTTGAATAATTTTACTTATTTGACCCTTGTTCCTATCAAAATCTTACCAGGACTCTGAAGAGATCACTAGAAGTAGCATATAATCGGAAACAGGTAGGAAACAGCAGTAGTATCAAGAGTCAAACCGTATGATTTCTTCAGTGCTGTTTCATCTCTTCTCACTTAACAGTTCTTTGGAACTCTAGATATTTATTACATAGATACTTCATACTACTCTGTTCCTTCATTCTCTCGTCTGTCACCCTGATGATTTTAGAAGGATTATGCCAACTATTAAATTATTGTTTTTCAGCTCCAAACACACCCTTCTCTGCCCTGCTTTGTAATACTATTGTGAGATTCTGCAGAACTCATTTCTACCTTGCCAGATGCTCACTTTTAGGTTTCACAAGTACAGGGTGCTAGGGGGAGGCTGCAAGGTGGAGGAGGAAGAAGGGACTCACGCCTTTCTCTCTGTTTCTTGAGGGCTCCCTGTCTGCTTTTCTGTTAGTGTGACCACCATTCTGGTGGACTTCTTCATCCTAGCAACAGCAGTTTCTCTAGATAGCAGCAGTTGAATCCAGTTAATAGTTTTTCCGGTACTCAAGAGCTGGCCTCATCATAACCCTTCATAACACCAGCTGCAGTTGGCTAGCCCCCCTTCCTCAAAAGGTACCCCAGTCCCATAGGACCCCTCTTCCAAAATCAGAGAGGTTGACACCAGCTGAGCAGCACTCTCCTCAGGGATCTGAGTTTCAGCTGTTTAGAACCTTCCCTGCAAGCCTCTGGGTTTTAATAATTCCAGTCTCTTACCTTGACTCTCTAGTCCTGTGGGTGGTAGCTTTCCCCTGTAGTTGTTACATCCCTCATTTTTCTCATTCTTTATCTTTTTAGTTGTCTACATATCAACATAATTAATAATGACATTGTCTCTATTAAAATATATTGATTTCTTCCTGTGGTGGGGCCTTTTCTGATACAAAGATTAAATAAGTTAATAAGTGGAGAGTGCAGAGAGCAATGTTTGGTGCAAGGTAACTACTCAGGGAATAATATCATCTAAAACTTAATGGATATTATTATATAGACTATCATACTTGGAAGAATTTGAGATTTTTATAACCTGTTTCTTTGCAAAACACTAAAATTTCCAGTTTAACTACATAGCTCAAAAAACATAATCATTGAATTTATTAATCTTGATATGCTTGTCATCTTCTTGTGAGGTCTAACTTAACTACCCTATTTAAATTGTAACTTCTTCCCTGTGTACCTGCCCACTCAGCCATCTCCTCATCTTTCTTATTACCTTATTTTTTCCATAGTATAATTACTAATATATTCTTTATTTACCTATTGACTATCCTCTCCCCACAGTTATAAGTATCATGAGGGCAGAGAGATTTTTGTATATTCTTTATATTGTCCGTATCTGGAACAGTACCTGACACATAGAAGGCATTCAATAAGTATTTATTGAAAGAATGAATTGATTTTAGCAGATCAACTCTTGAGTACACTTTCAGTAGATCTTTATACTGTGTTTCTTTCCTACAACCGATGTTTGTGGAGTGTTTGTGTTTCTACAGCTCTGACTAGTGTCTTGTATGTAGTTGATGTTTATGAACTATAATTTTGATTGTTTGGTTTTTGTATTTTGTTGTGGTTGTGTATCTTTATACACTGGACAGTTAGGGTCTTACCTCTTGGTAGGAGGAGGAATAAATACCTTTGAACTCTCAGCCTTTAGATAAATCATCTAAATCAGTAAATCACTCTCAGTGATTATTGAAGTGATTGAATTAATTTCTCTCTCTTTTTATTTTTTGTCTTTTAGATTCTTTTTAATTAATTTGTTCATTTTTATTTTTTGGTCTTCCCCTTTTGATTGACTAACACTTCTGTGTTACTAAAAAAGTCATCTATATTTTCTGTGCTGGTGTTTCAGTTGCCAGCTGAGAATTGTATTGAAATATATTTCTCATTATATAAGTATGAAAGAGCTTTAGAAAATGTAGGAATATAGAAAGAAAATAAATGAAGGTTTAAAAATCACTTATATTCTTACCACCCAGGAAATAACCACTGTTAAAACAAGTGTAATATAAGAGGATATAGTTTTTACCCTGCTTCTTTTAGAACATGCAACCAGTTCAGGAAACTCATTGTTTTCCCTGTAGTCACTTACTTGTTTATATAATGTAGCCAGGCTTTATTCATGATCCATAAAAATAAAAACATACTGATTTTTAAGTGATCATGACTGATCTTTGAAAACTTTTTATCAGAAGTTATATCTTATTTATCTGTTTATGAGAGAGGGGAGAGGGAGAGGGAGAGAGAGAGAGAGAGAGAGAGAGAGAGAGAGCCAGGGAGGGGCACAGAGAGAAGGAGAAAGAATCTCAAGGAGGATGTGGGGCTCGAACCCACGAACTGTGAGATCATGACCTGAGCTGAAATCAAGAGTTGGACACTTAACTGACCAAGCCACCCAGGCACCCCAGTTATATCTTCTTTAAATTAATATCTGGGTATTCATTATTCCATTATTAACATTTGTTTAGTTATTACATTAAATCTTTATATGAAGAATTTTTGTGCTTTTAGTTAGGTGAAGCTGTTTCTTTTTTTAACATTTTATTTGTTCAAAGTATAGTTTCACACATTTACCAGTATTTATTTCAATTTTGATTTTCCGAGTTCTCTAGAATCAGATCCTGATGAGTAATCAAGTTATTTCCAAGCAATAATGTAAGAGACACTATATTTTCTTAAGTTTATTTATTTTGAGGGTGGGGGAGGGGCAGGGAGAGAGGGAGAGAGAACCCCAAGCAGGCTCGGCACTGACAGTGCCCCACTGTGGGGCTCAAACTCAGGAACCATGAGATCATGACCCGAGCTGAAGTCAAACTCTTAACTGACTGAGCCACCGCAGGCACCCTGACACGCTTTATTTTCTAATGTTACTTTTATTTATTACTTATAGTAAACCAAGTGGTACCATTGTTGGCTTAATTTTATCCACAGGAATGGAATAATGAAATTTGTTACTATAAAGAAGTTTAGAGAGGCTCCTGGCTGGCTCAATTGGAAGAACATGTGACCCTTGATCTTAGGATTGTGATTTCAAGCCCCACGTTAGGTATAGAGGTTACTTAAAACTTTAAAAAATGTTATTTCTTAAAATAACTTTAAAGGTTATCTAGTGTTAATTATTTTTTCCATTCCACTTACAAGGCACATCTTTAAAATCTTAAAGGACATCAGTAGAAGCGTGCAGAAGCAGGATGACTTTTAACCCCACATGGTCTCCTAAGGGCTCATATACTATAGTGTTGCTGTTCAAGGACAGCTCCTCTGGTCTTTTTCCTCCCAAAGTATTACAGTAAAATAGTGAGAGAACGGCTTACCTCTCACTGGCTTGTTTCCTCTGGCTCAGAAGATGATGAATTCTAATTATCATTGGCTCCAGTGTAGTCTCTTTCTTTGAGAGACAGACTTGATACCATGTTTCGCTAGTTATGACAGACTTTTTTACTTTTTGACATCTTTGGAAGGGATATGTCTTTTATCCAAAGATGCCTTCGTATTTTTGTTGGCCAAGGTGGAAGTCGTGCTCTCTTTGTCATTGCCTGTGCATTGTGAACTTAGTTGTATCCCTAGTGTCATGTAGTTGCAGCCCCTTGATGTTTCAATCAGTAAACTATTTAAGTGCCTTTGGAAGAAAGAATGTGAGGACTGATTGTTATCTAAAAATCTTGTAGCACCTGTGTTAAGATCGAGACAGTATCAGTATTATAATTGGAAAACAGGAGTCTATGGTTTCAAAGAAAATTTTGGTGACAGTAGTAGGGGAGCACTCTTTTAAGAAATGCTGCATCACCAAAGCTTTTAATGGCCAGAGAATGATGTCCTGTGGAAAAACACAGACATTAGATAACTGAGTGACAAAGTGTTTCAGAAGTGTTCAACTTAAATACCAAAAGGCGTTTAATTTCTTACGTATGCACAAGGAGAATGGATACATATTAACCATCTTTGAATGTGTCCAAAAGAGCTCTTTAAAAAGGTATAAGAATTCAAAATGATAAAATCTTGTCATAGTTTAACTGGCAGGTTTTCTTCCTTAGTGGAACATAAGATAGTGGTGCATCTTAAAAGGCATCCTAGATTTGACAAAATGTGGTAGATCAGACTGTTCTTCTAGAGTGGTAGTGATGACCAGTATAAAGTTCTCTTTTTATCCAAAACATATTTTCTGAACCCTGAGCCTTAGGGTTATTTAATTACTTAAGTAGTAATTAGTATTACTTTTTACTTTTGTTTTTTTCTTAAGTAAAACATAGCAACAATCTACTTAGGAAAATTACCATATACAGGCTGATACCTGCTTTATCTTTTCATCATCATTTCCAAGGTTAGATAATAGATCCCTAAGAAATCTCCCATATACTGATACAATTTTTGGTACTTTATTGCATCTGTAAAAATAATCCATTCATTTAAAAAATTCAAACAGTATGAAAAATACAAAAAAAGTAAAAAATACTTGAAACTCCACCATTCTCACTGATGATGTCTCTCCAGATACTTCTTGTGCAGCTATTTGTATGTGAAAGTGGATGTATACTTTCTGTAAAATTGCTTACCTCTCATGTTTAGCAAGTTGCCTTTGTTCCATTCAGTGTTATATTACAGCTATTGTTACATCTGAAATATTAATTGATTAGTTATTGATTTTAATGGCTGCATAATTTTCCATTGTAGAACTGTGCTGAATTATTTAAGCAGGTTCCTGTTAATGGACATTTATGGTCATTCAGTTTTCTTTAAATAGTGTGTTGATGAATATTTTTGTGTATGCATATTTTTCATTTTATAAAATTATCTCCTTATGATAAATTCTTAAAAGTAGGATTTGGACATTATATATTGAAATTTTTATTAGTAGCTTTTAAAAGTTTGGTATTTTTTTAAAGGGTAATAGATGCAGTTTTGCTGAAGCAGTGATAATATATAATATTGAAATGTCTTTTAAAAACCTACTTAGTATTTTAAGATCTGATTCCTAATTTTTAAACAAATGATCTTGGCTCCTGTAGCATACTTGGAAACCTTTCATTTATAATAAATGGAAGTGAAAAGTTACTCAACCAAAGAAAGAAAATGGAAGAGTTAAAGTACTAAGTACAAAGAAAAATATAGAAAATGGAAAGAAAGAAAGAAAGAAAGAAAGAAAGAAAGAAAGAAAGAAAAAAAATGGAAAAGTTAACGTACTAAGTATAAAGAAAAATAAACTGATGGAAAGATAGAAAAACTGGAAAGGGTAATAGAATGATTCAGATAAAGAAAGGGCTTTGGAAACAGACCTAGATTTGAATCCTGATTTTGCCTCTTTTTTTTTTTTTTTTTTTTTAAATTTTTTTTTCAACGTTTTTTATTTATTTTTGGGACAGAGAGAGACAGAGCATGAACGGGGGAGGGGCAGAGAGAGAGGGAGACACAGAATTGGAAACAGGCTCCAGGCTCCGAGCCATCAGCCCAGAGCCTGACGCGGGGCTCGAACTCACGGACCGCGAGATCGTGACCTGGCTGAAGTCGGACGCTTAACCGACTGCGCCACCCAGGCGCCCCCTGATTTTGCCTCTTACTGCATGACCTTGGGGAAGCTTTTTGATTTCTCCAAGTTTGTATGTCCCCCTCTAAGGATAATAACATATCACATAGTTGGTGTGAGGATTAAATAATAGGAATAATTATAGCTAACATTATTGAATTCTAACTATCTGTGGCAGGCATTTTATTAAATGTTTATATGTATTTTTTCACTTGGCTAATACTTATCTTAATTTTCACAAACTTGTGCGATGTTAATATGTTTTACTGATAAGGAAACTAAAACAGAGAGATTTTTTAAGTTGCCTCAGGCAACATAGTAAGTGGCAGAATCAGAATTTGAACTTTGTCTGACCAGTAGAGCCTGCAGTGTAAAACACTATTCTATGTGTATACAAAACACTTAGCACAGTGCATAGCATATGTGAGTTAATATACATGTTGAGGCTATCTTTTAAAAATAAGCATGTCAAGAGAATGAGAAGACAAGCCACTGACTGGGAGAAAATATTTGCAAAAACATATCTGATAAAGGATTATTACTCAAAATATATAAATAACTCTTAAAACTGAGCAATTAGAAAACCAACAGTTTCATTAAAAACTGAGCCAAATATGGGGTCCCTGGGTGGCTCAGTCGGTTAAGTGTCCGACTTTGGCTCAGGTCATGATCTCATAGTTCATGAGTTTGAGCCCCGCATCATGCTACGTGCTGACAGCTAACACCTGGAGCCTGCTTCGGATTCTGTGTCTTCCTGTCTCTCTGTCCCTCCTTTCGCGTGCGCGCTCTCTCTCTCTCTCTCTCTCTCAAAAATAAATATTAAAAAAAATATTTTTTAAAAATGAGCCAAGTATCTGGACAGACACCTCACTAGAGAAGGTGGCCAGTAAGCATATGAAAGGATGCTTATATTATTATATATTAGGAAATTGCAAATTAAAAAAGGAGAAACCACTGCATACCTTTAGAACAAAAAATTCATACCGACAACACCAAGTGCAGACGAGCATGTGTGGAGCAACAGGAACTCTTGTTCATTGCTGGTGGGAATGCAAAATGGTACAGTTTGGCAATTTCTTATAAAACTAAACAGAGTCTTACCATATGATCTAGAAATTGTGTTCCTTGGTGTTTACCCAAAGAAGTTGAAAACTTAGGTCCACACAAAAACCTGCACATGGATGTTTATAGCAGCTTTATTCATAATTGCTAACACTTGGAAATATCCAAGATGCTTTCAGTGGATGAATGGATAAACAAACTGGCACATCTATATGTAATGGACTATTTAGTCCTAAAAAGAAATGAACTATTAAACCATGATAAGACATGAAGGAAATTTAAATGCATGTTACTAAGTGAAGGAACCCAATCTGAAAAGGCTACATACTTTATGATTCCAGTTATGTGATAATTCTAGAAAAGCTAAACTGTGGATGCAGTGAAATGATCACTGGTTGATAGTGGTTAGGAAAAAGGGAGGGATGAATAACCTGAGCATAGAGGTTATTTAGAGCAGTGAAACCATTCTGTATGATATAATGGTAGATACATATCATACATTTGTCAAAACCCATAGAGTATACACTAAGAGTGAATCCTAATGTAAACGTGGTCTTTGGGGATGATGTGTCAATGAAGGTTCATCAGTTGTAACAAATGTACTACTGTGGGGCAGGATGTTGATAATGGGAGAGGCTGTGCATTTGTAGGGGCTGGGACTACATGAGAACACTCCAACTTTGCTGTGAACCCGAAACTACTCTAAAAAGATAAAGTTTATTTTAAAAAGAAAATAAAATTTAAAAAGTCAAGTGTACATTATAAGTGTGACACTTGTGATGCTTTCATTTTTAGGCTCAGAATAAAGAGACCAATGTGTTAGCTGCTGCAAAGGTGATTGACACGAAATCTGAAGAAGAACTTGAAGATTACATGGTTGAGATTGATATATTAGCATCTTGTGATCATCCAAATATAGTCAAACTTCTAGATGCCTTCTATTATGAGAACAATCTTTGGGTAACTATTTTCTATTGATATTATTATAAGAGCCAAAATGAGTTAATTGTCTGAAAGAGATTTCTAAGTTGTGGTAGTCTATTTTATGTATTATCTCTTCTGTATTATTACTTATGTTAACTTGAATGGGAGTTGATCTGATGAGAGGGTCATTAACAACATAATTATCCTAGCTTCAGCGGATGTTCAGATGAATATTTGAAATGTTTATTTATTTCTGAGAGAGACAGAGAGACAGAGCACGATCAGGGGAGGGGCAGGAGAAAGGGAGACACAGAATCCTAAGCAGGCTCCAGGCTCTGAGCTATCAGCACAGAGCCTGACGTGGGGCTGGAACCCACGAACTGTGAGATCATGACCTGAGCCGAAGTTGGACGCTTAACCAGCTGAACCACCCAGGCGCCCCTCAAATGAATATTTCAAATTGTACAGTATTTCATGATTGTTTGACATTGGACCCAAACGGAGAAACTTGGTTAAGAATATTAAATTTTCTAAATTATGAAATTAAATGAGTTCTCTTGTTTGTAATTTAAATTTAGGCATTTAGGGGCACCTGGGTGGCTCAGTCGGTTAAGCGTCCGACTTCCGCTCAGGTCGCGATCTCGCAGGCCGTGAGTTCGAGCCCCGCGTCGGGCTCTGGGCTGATGGCTCAGAGCCTGGAGCCTGCTTCCGATTCTGTGTCTCCCTTTCTCTCTGCTCCTGCCCTGTTCATGCTCTGTCTCTCTCTGTCTCAAAAATAAATAAGACGTTAAAAAATAAATAAATAAATTTAGGCATTTAAATTTTTTGGAAATTTGTTTTCTTAGAAATTGTTTTAAATTTCTTATCCTAAACTTTTTGTAAATCATGTAATAAATTACAGAATACTTATTAGAAATATTAAATATTTATTTTCCATTCACCAGACTCACCTTTGAATAGTAGTAGCTAAGGCTGAATATATAAATTTTGTTCATTTTTAGAAAACATTAGGCACAAGTGCATATAGAAATAAAATATTTATTATAATAGCTGGTCAACCATTTGCTCCAAACTGACACTCATTTAATCAAGATGGCTTTCTGAAATGGAGTTTCTTTTCTCCTTGAAGGAAAGTGTTATGAGAGAAATGCTAGGAGTATGTAGTAGAAGTAATATCTGATTGGAAATCAAAAGCCCTATATTTTTTGATCCTGGTGTTGCTATGTTGAATAAGTCAGTTAACCTTTGAGTGTATTTACTCATCTATAAGATGAGTAATGACCTATTTTTCAAATGATATAATGAATTTGAAAACCATCTGTAACTGGCAAACACCTGTAAAAAAATAAGAGTATTATTATACAAAGGGGAAAAAGCAGGAAGCTACACAATTTGACAAGCTAAGTAATTAAAAAAAACTATCTTATAATTATCATCAGTGTGGTGTCCTCTAATATAGTTGTTCAGGGCTCTAGCAGAATGTTCCCGGAGATTCTAATGAAAATGAATTCCTAGATAATAACGAGATAAGATCTTTACTTGAGATTGTTGCAAAATAAAAAGTTGGACAACTGTGAGATATAGTCTAGTGGGAGAGATTGATATTAATTATCTATAATTAATCAATGAATTATGATATATATAAAATTACAACTGTGATGGGATAAGAGAGAAATGTACATGGTGGTATATACCAGGGAGATCTGGGAAGGCCTCCCTCAGGATGTAATCATTGAACTATGATCTGAAGCTTTGTGTATGTCTGTGTGTTTGTGTATGTACGTGTGTCTGTGTGTATTTTAACTAAAAGAAGTCTCAAGTATTTTTAGGATTTATTCCTATTAGTAAAGTTAAAAAATAGATTTGATCACTTAAAACACAGTAGTTACATTAAAAATGAGTATAATAAAATCTGTCGGTGGTAATGAGATGGATGTATAATACTGTCCTGAATAAAAATTGTGTACCTAGTAATTTTAGAGAAGCAGGGACACTAAAAATGGTGATTTAAAAATGCACATATGTCTACAATGTGTTCTCTTTGTGCTTTCTCAAAATGTATATCATTAAGACTCTTAACTCTTTAAACAAAAAAAACCCTTTATGGTCAGTGTAATATTGTTTCCATAACCTAGTTATTTATCTTTTTGCTAAATTGAAGGAAAAATACTCACTGTCATGTTAGACACATGCTTTTTTTGTTTGCCTGCAGATCCTCATTGAATTTTGTGCAGGTGGAGCAGTGGACGCTGTGATGCTTGGTAAACATCTTTTTGTTCTTTATTTTGTTTATTTTATATTTTAAGTTATTCTTAAAGGATTTAAAACATTTATACATATATATCTTATTGAGTGAAGTTCAATAAATTAAGAAATCAGCTTAATTACATTTTATACTTTTAAATAATCGTTACAAAATTTCTAAAATGAAATGTTAAATATATGAGGAAAAGTAATCTTTGCAGATATTTAGTTCTTCTAAAATGAATTCATTGTAAAAAAAATAAATTCACTATGTGCAATCTTTGACAGTGATGGTAAAGATATATATATTGCTGATGTGTTTTCACTAGATAACAATGCAGATTTGTTTACCCTTTCCTTACAGAACTTGAGAGACCATTAACTGAGTCCCAAATACAAGTAGTTTGTAAACAGACTCTAGAGGCTTTGAACTACTTACATGATAATAAAATCATCCACAGAGATCTGAAGGCTGGCAACATTCTTTTTACCTTAGATGGAGATATTAAGTTGGGTAAGTTTCTTCCCTTAAATAAAACATTTGAATTTGTGCTGAGACTTTGCTCTATATGTATGTGACTTAATACTGTTCAGTTATGGCTTAAATATGTAAAACATGGAGAATTACTCCATGTTAATTTTTTAAATATTTAAATATAAATAAATAGTGGATAAATAATTATTCATTAACTCCCATAATATAGACAACTAATGTAAAGATGCTTCAAAAAGAAAGGATGGATTTCATTTTCAAAAAGACAAGCTTTAAATTTTTTTTTTTTTTTAACGTTTATTTTTGAGACAGAGCATGAACGGGGGAGGGTCAGAGAGAAGGAGACACAGAATCTGAAACAGGCTCCAGGCTCTGAGCTGTCAGCACAGAGCCCGACGTGGGGCTCGAACTCACGGACCGCGAGATCATGACCTGAGCTGAAGTTGGCCGCTTAACCGACTGAGCCACCCAGGCGCCCCTCAAAAAGACAAGCTTTAAAAAGACTGGTTGGGGTGCCTGGGTGGCTCAGTTGGTTAAGCATCCAGCTCTTGATTTTGGCTCAGGTCTTGACCTTACCTTTCGTAGGATCTAGCCCTGCGTCAGGCTCCAGGCTGACAGTGTGGAGCCTGCTTGGGATTCTCTCTCTCTCTCTTTCTCTGCCTCTCCCCCACTCAATCTCGCTCTTTGTCTCTCTCTCAAAAAATAAATTAATTAAAAAAAAATAAAAAGACTGGTTAATTATTTTTTACCGTAAATTTTTGTATGTAGACTTAATACTTATAAATGTAATACATTTAGAATATGAGCAGATATGTCAGACTGCTAACTTAGTTTTATCTTCATTTCCAAAACTCTAGTGGGTTTCTTTTCCCATGTTTAGTTTTATACTCTATTTTATAAATATGGAATCTTAGCTAAGCTAACAAAGTAGATCTGAAATGGATGCCTAAAATAAGTATTGAGGACTAGAATTTTTAATTTTGTTTTTTACACTGAGGAAATAACTTCATAAGAAATAGATGTAGATTTTAGATGGAAAACGGATTAATTTCGTATGTACACACATACAAATGGAAGATACAGCCCTCTTTAAGTGCCCCCAAGATAAGACTTTTTAAAATGTTTTTAATGTTTATTATTTTGAGAGGGAGAGAGACAGAGCACAGCAGGCGAGGGGCAGTGAGAGAGGGAGATACAGAGCACAAAGCAGTCTCCAGGCTCTGAGCTGTCAGTACAGAGCCCAACACAGGGCTCGAACTCACAAACCATGAGATCATGACCTGAGCCGAAGTTGGGTACTTAACCAACTGAGCCACCCAGGCACCTTGTAGATGCAAATTAAAAAATATATATATCTAGTGCTGAAGGGGCGCCTGGGTGGCTCAGTTGGTTGAGCATCTGACTCTGGATCTCAGCTCAGGTTATGATTTCATAGTTTGTGAGTTCAAGCCCCGTGTCTGGCTGTGTGCTGACAGTGCAGAGCCTGCTTGGAATTCTCTCTCTCCATTCTGTCCTCCCTCTCTTTTTGCCCCTCCCTTGCTCATGCTCACTTGTTTGCTCTCTTTAAAAATAAATTAAAAAACTTAAAAAAGATAAGTAAAAATCTAGTGATGAAGTCTAAATTTGTGTAATTTGGAAGAACATGGAAAGGACAGAATATATTTAAAAGCCATCTTGATACCAGTGATCATAGTCATTTCACTTCATTTTTTTCATGACATCAAACAGGTATAATTTGATATACTAAATTTTAATCTTTTTATTATGAAATAAAGATACAGAAAACCACAAGAAATTGTGTAGCTTAGTGATTCTGTAGCATTGTAGATGATAGCTTTGTAACCACCACCTAGGTCAAGAAATAAAACTTTGTCAGGCACCCCAGCAGCTCTTCCATGTGTCCCATCTGAATCACTGTCCCTGTCTTCTCCACAGGTAACCTTTATCCTGACTTCTATAGTAATTACTTCCTTGCCTTTCTCTATGGCTCTATCACCTAGTGCTCATCTCTCAAGTTTAGATGTGCTCATATTTGAAATCTGATTTTCTTTTTAAGTCTCTTAATTTATAGGTCTCCCCTACCGGCCATCTCTTTCTTTCCTGTACATTTTATTTATGATGTGCATTCCCATGAGTGCCAAAATTGGTTCTTTGGGGGCAAAAAAGATCTTAGATATTACAATGCTTAGTAACTCTGCAAAGGCCCACGCTACACAAACAGTATATCTGTGGTGTTAAAATTCCGTGGGGGATAAGAGAATTAGGAAAAAAATGTCTAAAAAGGCTCCTTAGGAGCATGGTGATGAAAAAAAGGTTGAGAAACACTGATATATGAGACCTGAGTGTTGGACCTGTAGAGTTTCCCTCAACCTGCATTTTGCTAATTGCATATTCATGATCATTTGTAGTAAGTTCCTCTGTGTATTTCCTTCAGATTTGCAGATAAATAAGGCCTCATCAGTTTCAAGTTTGATTGTTTGGCAAGACTATATATAGGTGGTTTTGTGTCCTTTCATTGGGCGGCACATATGTTTTGCTTTTATTTTATTTTATTTTATTATTATTTTATTTATTTTATTTTATTTGCAGCTCTTGATGCATAATGCCTAGATCTGTTCTTTGAGTTGAAAAATGAATTGTCACTTTGTTTTCGTTTATTTTATTTTATTTAAAAAAAATTTTTTTTTTTAACGTTTATTTATTTTTGAGACAGAGAGAGACACAGCATGAACAGGGGAGGGGCAGAGAGAGAGGGAGACACAGAATCGGAAGCAAGCTCCAGGCTCTGAGCCATCAGCCCAGAGCCCGACGCAGGGCTCGAACTCGCAGACTGCGAGATCGTGACCTGAGCTGAAGTCGGACGCTTAACCGACTGAGCCACCCAGGCGCCCCTGTTTTCGTTTATTTTTTGATAATAATTTTGATAGAGTTATTCACCAATTATTTCATTATTTTTATTTATCCTTATTATAAAATTAGGAATAATTATATGAAATGACACTTCCCTTCAACTGTTTGGTTATTCAGGAGTGTAGTTCATATGGACAAGACAGGAAAAATGCTTGATTCCTTCTTTTTATTTATGTAACTTGGAAGACCATGAATTGGTTCTCTCTCATCCTCAATTAGTGACCAGTATTTTAAAAAATATTAATTCATGAATTTAATTTATAGATTTCAAATCTATAATTTTTTTAATGTTTATTTATTAGAGAGAGAGCATACATGTGTGCGTGTAAATTGGGAAGGGAGGGAGGGAGGGAGGGAGGGAGAGAGGGAGAAAATTCCAAGCAGGCTTCATGCTTAGCACATAGCCTGACTTGGGGCTCGATCTTGCCATCATGAGATCATTACCTGAGCTGATAACAAGAGTTGGGTGCCCCCAGATCTATAGTTTTTATCCTTATTGAAGCTTAACATTGTACCATCTTTGGTCAATGGGAGCCTCTTCATGTTGGTATATTAATCTTTTTGATATGACTTTAGTAGCCTTTGATAGCTTCGTTATCAATATTGTGTAACAGTCTAACCTGTTAGGTTGAGATGTTTCAGGCTTGTCTTCTATATTTCTTGCCTCCAACCTGTAATTAGCCATTTCTTTAAGAAGTCCTGGTTTTTTTTAGTAGGATATGGTATTTCAAGATTATATCTGGGGTACTTGGGTGGCTCAGTCAGTTAAGCATCCGACTTTGGCTCAGGTCATGATCTCACAGCTCCTGAGTTCGAGCCCTGAATCAGGCTCTTTGCTGATAGCTCGGAGCCTGGACCCTGCTTCCAGTTCTGTGTCTCCCTCCCTCCCCCCCCCCTCTCTCTCTCTCTCTATCTCTCTCCCTCTCTCTCCCCCTTCCTCCCTCCCTCCCTCTTCTGCTCACACTCTGTTTCTCTCTCAAAAATAAACATTAAAAGAAAAAAAAGACTGCCTCTGAATGTTAGAGGTACTTAACAGTTTATGGATTGGTCATCATTCTGGGCCTTTCTAGAGGACAAAGCTAGGCTGTCATATGCGTTCCTACATATTTTCTGATCAAATTTAGGATAAGATGTGTTTTATTTTCTTTTTAACCTAACCACTTCTGTATTACATGTATATCTCCTTCTATCCTCAGAGTCCTGGTTCTTAAGGACAGTGATGATAGATTTATAATATCCCATAATTACTCATTTTAGTCCTGTTTTCATACGTTTAATGCTCATCACTGGTCCTTAATGTTAGTATTCTCTGTGATCATGTTGCTTGTTTGAAGTTCATTCTCTGGTAGATAACTCTGGAAGGGCTCTCCAAGTTCTTATATAATAACGGTTCCACCCATATTTATACTTTGAAGGTCGGTTTTGCTGGATAGAAAATCCTTGGCTTACATTTTGTTCCTTGAATCTGAAATATCTTACTCTTATTTTTCTGTTCTAAGTGTTGTTGGAAAGTCTGATGATAATCTGATTTTATGTCTTTTTCAAGTTATGTGCTCTTTTTGCCTAGATGCCAAAGAATTTTTTTCTTCAAGGACTAATAATTTGACTATACTTTTCTCTAAATATGCTCTTATAATATTTATGCTTTTCACACTGCAGGAAAAATGTTTATGTCTGTTAATTGTAGTATGTAGTACTAGTTGTTTTGAAGTGGGTAGACTGGTTTATTTTAAAGTTACTTTTTTTTTGATCAGTTCTGAAGTATTCATGATCTGAAGATGTATAAAGGAGGTAGTAGTTAGTATATTAATGATGGGATATTTTATTTGACAGTTATTTTGGAGGGGGTTTGTCAAAATTAGGATGGTAGAGAAGTCACTACTCTTTCTGTTTTGTTTACCCTTTAATAAGAGTGGCCTTGTTAAAGACTTGAAATGCTTTTCCCTGTGTTAAATACAGTGAGCTTTGCTAAAAAACTGTCATTAATACTTTTGTATCATTGCTTATTTCAAGCGGATTTTGGAGTATCAGCTAAAAACACAAGGACAATTCAAAGAAGAGATTCCTTTATCGGCACACCATATTGGTATGTATTCATCTTTATGGATGTACTACTGTATTAATTATGTTAGAAGCTATTATCACTCATTAACTTATCTACATAATTGATTATACTGTCTTTTATGTGGCTTGCAATCAATATTCTTAAGCTAAACATCTTAACTTCCAATTCTCTGTCTGTACAGGATGGCTCCTGAAGTAGTCATGTGTGAAACATCTAAGGACAGACCCTATGACTACAAAGCTGATGTTTGGTCCCTGGGTATCACTCTAATAGAAATGGCTGAGATAGAACCACCTCATCATGAATTAAATCCAATGCGAGTGCTGCTAAAAATAGCAAAATCTGAGCCCCCTACATTAGCACAGCCATCAAAATGGTAAAATATTCTAAACAAAACCTTATACAAAGCAAAACTTGATGTTTTATTCTTCGACCTTTTCAAGGGTAGATTTAGTTACATGGTACAAAGACTGTATGAGTAGAAAACTTGATTTTTGGTATTTTTTTTTTTTAAGAGTTAAGGACCATAGTTGTGCCTGGGTGGCTCAGTTGGTTGAGCATCCAACTCTTGATTTCAGCTCAGGTCATGGTCTCACGATCATGGGATTGAGCCTTGCTAAGCATGGAGCCTGCTTGGAATTCTCTCTCCCTCTCCCTCTGCCCCTACCCCACTCATGTGCATGTACTCTCTCTCTCAAAATAAATAAATAATCATTTAAAAAAAAAAGAGTTAAGAACCATACAAACTCTTATAACTAACTCTTACAAATTTGAAATCAGTGATTTGAGTTCTACACAAAACAACTGTATGTAGTATAGTATTTACTATGAGAAAGTGAGGCATATATGTGGTTGATTTATATTTGTGGAATTTAATATAATAGAAGAGTTTGTGATTTTTGGCATATATGACTATATCACAGTGGCTAAAACTATGACTCTACTTATATTTAATTTTGTATTTACAGATGATACTCTAGTATTTATCTTAATATTATTTTGAAATCTTGGTATTCTCATTAACTACTTATGTTGAATTAATACAATTACATACATAAAATACAAGCATAACTTATCAGAATTTTGTTTGATTTTAATAACAAAGTAAAATAGAATGTCATTGTTAAAATTTCATTTTGAAGGTCTTCAAATTTTAAGGACTTTCTAAAGAAATGCTTGGAAAAGAATGTGGATTCCAGGTGGAATACATCTCAGCTACTGCAGGTAAGATCAGAGTAATATGACAACAGCAAACTGTGTAATTATTTTAATATCTCATTGAGAAGAGTACAATTTCAGATTCAATATATTCTCTTTTCACTGGAGTTTCCCTATGGAAACTCAGAATACATTGTAAAATATGTTGTACGCATACAATGTGTACAACATACTTGAATACAAGTAATCATTTGCTTTATAAACATATATGCTGCCTTTACTAAAAGGCATTTAGCTTATAAGTCATTCCTTTTGTGCTTTTTTGATTCAGTTGTGTTCTTTTTATTTTGTTAGTTATTCCACTTTGTTAGTTACTTGCAGTTTTTCTCTCCAGTTACTAGAAAGCAAGCCCCTTGGGCGCAGAGGTCATGAGCTAATTGATTTTTTTAATATTTCTTACAGTGAGGATAATGTTCAGTAAATATTGCTGACTTTTTAAAAAAAAAGTGTTAAAGCGATTAGATAATTTTGTTTTATAGCAGGACCTATTTGTAATATTTGAAATAGGAATTTGTTACATAATATAGGTGCACAAACAAAATGACAAATCTTGAGGCAATTACTGTTAGGTTGAGTTACTGTATAATTCCTGCATTACAGTGTATTAAGTTGATCTGTTTATCTCAGGGGAAAAAAGCAGAAGAAATTGCCTTCTTCTGTGCAACAGTACATCCCTAGAACACACTTTCTCTTATTATTTTATTACCCTCACTTTAGAAGGTCTTAGTCTGTGACAGACACTGTTAAATGCTGCTGAGTATACAAAGGTGGATAAAATTTTTTCTTACTCTTAAGAGTGTTAGAACCATGTCCAAGAAAGCAATTATTTGCAAGACTCTAAACAAAACTCTAAGGCTTTTTGTAAACATTTTATTAAGGATTATACAGGATTTAAACATACTGTTGTTACTTTTAAAGAACTAAAAATGTACCAGTTTGAAACTTTTAAAATTTAATTTAAATTTAATTTAATTTAAAATTTCAAACATACAGAAAAGTACATGCACCTATTACCCAGATATGTGGTACCATTTTTGACCTATTTCCTTCAGATTCTTTAAAAAAGATGTATAGTTGTAGGCCGTCCCTATTCCTGCTCAATCCCCTTCTTCTTCCTTGCCCAGATGTAACATCATCTGAAGTTTTTTATATTTTTCTTACTCATGTGTTCATATTTTTACCGCATAATAATGTGTATTTTTTGTGTTTGAAATTTTATAAGCCAGCATTTCAGCTGTTAGTAAGTGTGTTCTTCTTAATGATCAAACAGCATCCTTTTGTTACGGTTGATTCCAACAAACCAATTCGAGAGCTGATTGCAGAGGCAAAGGCTGAAGTAACAGAAGAAGTTGAAGATGGCAAAGAGGAAGATGATGATGAGGAAACAGAAAATTCTTTGGTCAGTATTTAGAAGGGAAATGTCATTTACGTAATATTGAGAGTTGGGTTTTGAGGTGTGATTGCACCTGTATGTAAGGATTAATTGTAATCGATAGCAGTACAAAAGTGTTAATTTTAGGGGCGAAGATTAACAAGTTTGCTCCTTGCTCACCATTTTTGTCCTATTTATTATGTGAAGATTTGTCAGTTCTTTATTTTTATAACTTCATCAAATTTTAATTGAGATACTAAATCATGTATGTATGTTTTCAATATTTATTTATATACAAAATATAGTTTTGGTCACTATCTTGAACTTACGTTTTAACATTAAAAATGTACAAAATCTTTTTCAGCCAATACCTGCAAGTAAGCGTGCCTCTTCTGACCTTAGTATTGCCAGCTCTGAAGAAGATAAACTTTCACAAAATGCTTGTATTTTGGAATCTGTCTCTGAAAAAACAGAACGTAATACTTCTGAAGATAAATTTAACAGCAAAGTTCTTAATGAAAAACTTACCACAGATGAACCTGAAAAAGCTGCAGAGGATATTAACGAACATATTAATGATGCTCACTTAGAAGCTATGGCTGAACTTGATAATAGGACAATAGTAATCAAGGAAAATGGCAGAGAGGAGAAGAGACCCAAGCTTGAAAGTCTTCCTGATACAGAAGACCAAGAAACAATGGACATTAATTCAGTCAATGAAGGAAAAGAGAATAATATAATAACTTTAGAAACAGATATTGAACAGAGTCTGAAACCCGAGGAAGAAAGGGATCAAGAAAAGCAACAGATATTTGAAAATAAGATTATAAAATCTGAAGAAATTAAAGATACTGCTATTCAAACAATGGACTTAGTTTCTCAAGAGACTGGAGAAAAAGAGGCAGACATTCAGGCAGTTGAAAATGAAGTTGCACTTACAAAGGAAGACACCCAAGAGAAATTGGGAAAGAATGACGAAACTCCAGAAGAAGTGATCAGCCATATAAGCGATGTCATAGGAACAAATGAGGCAGGAGATGTTGCCCAGAAGGCAGTTGAAGACAATGCTGAGGATGCTCAGAGTAATGATGGGAATGAAGTGGCTGAAGTAGACCAGAAATTAGTAAGTAAGCCCACAGAGGGTCCTGAGGCTGGTGGTTCTGAGGAAGTTCCTTTTAAAGACATAGTGGAAACTAAGGAGATCGATCAGAAGTCTTTGGAAGATAAAGATGAAGAACAGTCACTCAGCAGTTTAGAGAACATAGTGAAAACCAGTGAGGAATCTGGCACAAATGAAGGTGAGGAAATTACTGAGTCCAGTAGCACTGAAGAAATAGAGGTCAGACATGCAGTAATTTATACTGACCAAGAGGCTTTAGGAAATGAAACTCCAGATGCTCATGAAGCTACTGCTCAGATAGATACAGAGCAAAAAGCAATTCCATGTGAAGTGCCAATTGAAAGAGAACCTCCCGTGACTTCCTCTTCACAGCCTAGTGAACCTCAGCCTGTTCCAATACCCAGTATTAATATCAACTCTGAAGATGCAGAAAATAAAGGGGAAATAGGTGCTTTATCAAAAACTGAAACCATGTTGCTTCCAGAATCTGAGAATCAAAAGGAAAACGATACTGATTCAGGCACTGGTTCCACCGCTGATAATAGCAGCATTGACTTAAATTTATCCATCTCTAGCTTCCTAAGCAAAACTAAAGACAGCGGATCAATATCTTTACAAGTAAGTGTACGTGGGCCCTTCTTTGTCATTTTGGCAATTTGCAGTTTATGTGAAGTATGTTTTGAAAATAAAACCGCACTAAATCAGTGTAGTACTGACCCTATAAGATTTGTAAGGCCTATGAAGGCAATCAACTAAAAAGCCAAGGAGAGAGATAGATACTGGATGTAATCATAAATTTTTTGGTAATATCTACCTGTTTTTGCCAACTTGATGTAAACGGTGTAAGTTACTTGGTGTGGTTGGATTTTTTTATTGCACGTATTTAAATATATTTTAGCAAGAAGCCATAATCTATGAAAAAATTGAGAAATTGAAAGAATGATCTCTTTAAGCACTTTTAGGATGTAAACAGCCCTCGATTTACCAGTGGTCCGTAGGATTTTGCCATCTTGGTCATAGTCCTCACAGCTGCCATGAGAACCGATGTGGGAAAGCAAAAAAACAAAAAAATCAAAAACTAAAATGCAAAAACACTTGGAGCTTTTAGAGCCATTCTCAAATCTTAATGTGTTTAAGAGTTACCAGGGGTATGTATGATTAGGGATGTTGACTAGACTTATGGTGATCATTCAGCAATATATGCAAATATTGAATCATTATGTTCTGTACTTGAAACTAACATACTATTATATATCAAGTATACCTCAACATGAATAAATTATTTAAAAACAGAGTTTTAGAGGGAGCTATGTAGAGGTCTAGGGTGGAACCCAAGAATCAGTATTTGTAACATAAGATTCCATGGATTTCTGATACAAGTGAGTCATGTATTACTTAGAGACTCTGGGTTGACAGGAGAAAAGAGTAGAACAACTTAGGAAACTGACCTTAGGAACAGGACTCCAGGGCATAATTGCAGCAAATTACTACACATATTGCATAGATTGTCTTCAGTTTTCAGTTTATTTTGTTTCACTGACTGGAATTCCATTAATCTGAAATTTATTCACTGACTTAATAGCCTTTTAAAAAAATCCGAATACTTTTTTGAGAATTAAGGTGATATTGTGGATACTTTACTAAGAACTGAAGAAATAGAAAGTTTAGATTTTCAGTGTGGTAGATAATATTTTGGGAGCATGCCCACTTTAGATTTTAGGGGAAGCCTGGATAGGGTATCATAGTCCAGGGCTTAGGAAGAGAAGCGTGAGGTTACTAGCAGCCTGGAGAGTCGAATAATAAGAGGTTGCAGAACCATGCTTGGAAAGTGCCAGAGACAAACTAAAATCTAATGCATTTTGAATTTAGTATTTTCGCATTCCACTTTTGCTCCCTCTGCTTTTAAACCCCTTCTCCTATATCAAAACCAAGTAATTATCTGCTGTCAATACTTACATGTTTGCCAAACTGTGTTTTTTGGAGTGTCATACTTCTGTTATTTCTATGTGGATTTGAAAAGCATTTGGATGAGGAATGGAATTTGGTCTTGATAAAGAATTGTAGGCAATAGCTATCAGGCAGTAGACATTTTATCTTTCTAGTAACTCAAGAATCACACATTCATCTCTGTTCCTGAGATGGAGGAGGGCTGTTGATAATATTGTTGCTGATAAAATGGATTTTGATTCCCAGTCCAGGCAGTGTTTAAAAATTACCTGGGGAGCCTTTTCAAAATGGAAATTCTCAGCCACCCTCAGACCTATTGATTTAGATTCTTTTAGGGATGAGCCCCAGGCATTCCTTTAAGTGTTTTGTTAGTGGTTCTAAAACTGAAAAGCCAGAGGTATCTGAGAAGTTACAAGATCAAAATAAGAAGAAAAATGATGAACATGTAAAAGTTATACTAATTAGTCATTTATATGAATTGTTCTTTATGATTTGTGCCTAATTATGATGTGGTATAAAAATTATATGTGTACAGTTCTGTGTTTTGTTCTTTTTTTTTTTTTTTTTAAGAAGAAAATGTTTTCTGTCTCCAGTATTTTCCATATAAAGCCTAACTAAAATAAAATCTCACTCAGGAAACAAGAAGACAAAAGAAAACATTGAAGAAGACCCGCAAATTTGTTGTTGATGGCGTAGAAGTGAGTGTAACCACGTCAAAGATAGTTACAGATAGTGATTCCAAAACTGAAGAGTTGAGGTTTCTTAGGTGAGTAGAGAACATAATTAAAATCGTTTTTGTGACTTCTTTTCAGTTTTTGCAAAGTGTAAGAATAGAAGCAAGAGTAAAGTCTTGGCTGATTATTCTTACTACTTTTCCATTTGAAAATAGTATTTTTTAAGTTTTTAAAAAAGTATTAGTTCAAAGGTGTAATTTTTTGCTGTTTTTCCCTGTTATTGATATTAAATTTTATCAGACGTCAGGAACTTCGGGAGTTAAGATTCCTTCAAAAAGAAGAGCAAAGAGCCCAACAGCAGCTCAATAGCAAACTGCAACAACAACGAGAACAAATTTTCCGGCGCTTTGAGCAAGAAATGATGGTAAAGTTTTAGATTTTGTATCCTTTTATTAACACTGAAATTTGATGCTTTAAAAAAATTCCACTAGCATGTTTTAGAACTTGTTCTTTGATTATTAGATTTTCTCTGGCTTTGTCAGTATTTCTGGCCTTTATTTCTTCAGTGTTCTAGATGCTCTTTTTTTCCTCCCTTTTGCCTGAAAGGATTTTCTATCTTAGGCTTCCTGTCACTGACTTATAGTGTGATAGGTGTCTTCCATTTTCCTTTGGTTAAAATTTGTTGTGAAAACCTGGAATCATGAAACTGGTAGATGGTTTACAAAGTTCTTAGGTGGGCCTATTTCTGGATACTTTTTTAGTGTTATAATTTGACCTCTCAGATTTAGAATCCAAGAATTTTTTTCCAAATGTTTATTTTATTTTTGAGAGAGTGCACATGAGCAGGGGTGGGGCAGAGAGAGAGGGAGACAGAGGACCTGAAGCAGGCTCCATGCTGACAGCAGAGAGCCTGATGTGGGGCTCGAACTCATGAACCGGGAGATCATGACTTAAGCCGAAGTTGGAAGCTTAATTGGCTGAGCCACCCAAGCACCCCTAGAATCCAAGATTAATTTTTTTAAGTTTTTTTTTTTTTTTAACGTTTATTTATTTTTGAGACAGAGAGAGCACAAGTAGGGGAGGGGCAGAGAGAGAGAGGGAGACACAGAATCTGAAGTAGGCTCCAGGTCCGAGCTGTTAGCACAGAGCCTGATGCGAGGGCTCGAACTCACATACTGCGAGATCTTGACCTGAGCTGAAGTCGGATGCTCACCTGACTGAGCTACCCAGGCACCCCTAGAATCCAAGATTTTAAAGGCAGTCTAGAATAGTTGTCTTCAAACCTGGCTGAGTATTAGAAATACTTGGGGCTTTTTCAAAACACACTTCTCTAGCTCCTACAGGTAAGCTTCCACATCCCTATTCACAGCTGCTAGAGAAGTTGGTGCTGATTAGTCAAGGGTAATTGTCACTGAGTCTTTTAATTTTTACCTTGTGTGCAGAGTTGGAAAAGGAATCAGTAATGTGATAGAAAGTTCCAGTAATTTATTTAAACATCTAGCTTAGTGTAAGTTAGAAAACTGATTATTTCAAATGTTACTATATTCACGTTTTGAAAATAGTTCTTTTGCTTTTCTTGTAAGTGGTAAGAATTATTTTCTGTGAAGTGTGGTATTGTTGATTACATTTGTTGGATTGTAACAGAAAATTCTTAGGAAAATAATGAATTTTTGTTCTCACTGAGTATTTTTATAGTATTGAGCATTCTATTTTAAAGAACCTTATGAAACTGCATCTCTTTCCCCAAAAAATATTTTCCAAAGTGTTTTGCTTTTTATTTTTTAAAATACCTTTTACAAATATTTAACTCCACCTATATCCAAAATTATATTATACTCAAGTATTATGTAAGCAGGAATCTTTTGTTGAAAGATTTATAATTTCAAAAGATTTGTTTCAATAAAAGGATGTTTAAGAATCTTAATGAGGAAGAGTAAATCTGAATATCACAAGCAATTGTACATTATTAAAGTAGACTTTGGATAACACTTTTGATTTATCAAAAGTTTATTGGATAAATACTGAAGTTTTTCTTTAGTACTTTAGCACTTTTAACACTTTCCTTTAGTACTTTAGTACTTTAGCAACTGGATATTCTTCTGGATGGTTTAAAATTTTTGAACATTCTATAATAGAAAAAACTATTTTTTGTGTAGAAAAAAATGAAATGCTCATATTTTTGAAAAATTCCATAATGTGTTTATAGCATTCCACTTGTGCAGTACTACAAAGGTTGTATGTCATATCACTACATTTAAATGCTGGTTAGTACTCTTCAATACGTGAGTGATAGACAAGTTAAATGATCCTGAGCCACATTATTTTACAGAGCAAAAAGCGTCAATATGATCAAGAGATTGAGAATCTAGAAAAACAGCAGAAACAGACTATTGAACGTCTAGAACAAGAACACACAAATCGCTTGCGAGATGAAGCCAAACGCATTAAAGCAGAACAAGAGAAAGAGTTGTCCAAATTTCAGAATATGTTAAAGAACCGAAAGAAGGAGGTAAGTGTAACTACTACTTTTAATTATTAAAGGTTGTTTTTTTTTAATGTACACTTAAGACTAAAGAATTAGGAATAATACTTGAGAGTTACATAGCACCAATTTATTCTTTTTTTGTGGTCTTCCCAACAGTCATGTAGGGTAGTAGTAAGGTCAGGTGTTAATCTCATTTTACTACCAAGAAGACTGTAATAGAAGAGCTTTTTAATGGTCCCTTCAAGTTTACAGACTATCATTAAATGTCCAGCTAAGCCTTGAACCAAGTTTTCAAATTAAGTCTAATCCATTTTCCTTCCAATCTATCATTTTCCTTTATTAGCAACAGTTAAAGCCTCTGTAGAAATTTCTTCTTTCACGAAGGCTCACCATGTTGTGTTTGTAGGCGGCAACAATAATTCATCTATTTATTTGTAATATTTAATTCATGCTTAAAATTTTTTTTCTTGGTTAGCTTGATTGCCTTTCATGAATGTTGTATTAAAACAAAAGCTCAGTACCCTGAAATTGGAAATAATATCTGTAAGTTCAACAAGTTGAGAGCTACTTTGAAGAATCACGTGTGAAAAATACCTGTGTAAAGTCATTTTATTACAATGAATTTTTAAATTTTTCCTAAAACTGTTCCATATTGTTATAGGATCTGTGCTATTACTTACTATGAAAGATTGTCATTGATTCAGAAAGAGGATTTATATATTGTAATAGTGTCTTATTCGCCCCCAAATTAAAACAAAAGAGTTTTACATATTAGCAGAAGTGGTTTTATGATTTATTCTGTACTTTTAGTGTAGGGGGAGAATTTACTTTTTCATGATATGAAAGACCCCAGGGATAATCATTATGATTAGTTCTATTAGGATTAGAATAAAAATCTCAACCAAACTAGTAAATGCATTTTCACTTTAGTTATACATCTGAAGCACCCAAGTTAATTGGCTTTAGCATTTAAATTGTGTATAAAACTGAACATCATATTGCTGAACTTGAGGATCTACTTTAAAAAGCATAGAATCGAACATTAATATAGTACATTCTATAATTTCTTTAAGTAAATAATGAAATGGTCTATAATTTTATTTGATGTGACTACCATTTCTAAAAATTAGTTCTGTTACTGTTTAATATTTCACATAGTGTTGCTCTGTTTACCATGATATATGATGTTACTGAGGCTCCATATCAGTTTTCTTGAAACTAGGGGAAGTTTTTATTGAGAGCTTATTTTTTAATACCAGGTTAAATTTTAAAAAATTTACAGATAAATATATGATTTAATCTTAAATATATAAAAGTTTGTAGTTATTTTTACGGTTTTTGAGCTTGGAGAGTTTTAGCTAGTAGACATATTTGAGATCGCAATATGCATATTTTAAATAACTATATTATGTTTTTTTTTTTCCTTATTGCTAAATTTCTTGCATTTGGGGAGTCTCTTCCTTTTAATGGTGATTTGGTTTCATGAGGGATTACCGATGGGGAATTTTAAATACACTCTCTTCAATCAAAATCAGTCTCTTTCACAGACGGTCAATAGCATGTGGTGATTTGGAATCTGATTGCTTTTGGTGCTTCTACTTGTGAACACATGATTGTTTTTCATAGTTGGATTACAGATCTATTGTTAGGTGGAATACGTATCTAGGATTTTGAAATAATTAAAAGAAGGAGCTCCAAATTATACTTCATTTTATAATATACTTTATTTGGTATAATAAATCATAGCATACTACACTGTTACTTTATGAGTACTTTATAATATTGATTTTAAAGTTGACAAGTTTGGCTTACATTGTCAGCAAAGTAGAATGTTATTCTAATGCAACACAAAATCATCAGACATGTTTGTTTTTATCACACCGTATATAAAATGGTGTGTTGGATGAAAAAAGAAAACATAGTATCCATTTATTTCTCCTTTTGTTTTCTTTTGGTCTCATTAAATGAACTTAATTTAGACTTATTGCTTTGGTTTTATCAAGCCAGTTACGAAATTTTGTACTTTTATAAATGGCATTGACTTTCCTTATTTTCAGCATTTCAAACAATGTCAGTAGATGTGTTCAGTGCTGCTAGTAATCCTTTACTGATTATCTTTGGATCTTTAAGAGAGAATAATATGTAGGGATAATTAGGCATCTGATTAACCTTTATATGGTGTGATGTCCCTTTCTGCACCGAGATTCAGCATGTTCTATCCTTTCATTCTTTTTCACCAAACTAACACCTATACTATTGCATGTTGAAAGGAACTTTGTATCAGCTTTAATCTTTGACTTGTAGCTTGTCTGCTACATAAATGCTTGCTGTGGAGAAAGTATTATTTCCCCACCTCCTGCATGCTTATACACTGTAGGTTATAAATGAAGTGGAGAAAGCACCCAAAGAGCTGAGAAAAGAGCTCATGAAACGCAGGAAAGAGGAGCTTGCACAAAGCCAGCATGCTCAGGTAACAGCAGCAGCTTAATGCTACTAAAAACAGAAAGCAGCATTATTCTCGCAGCTTAATAAACCATGGTGGAAAGGGTAAACTCCTACTGTAGTTATTATATGATGTTGAATTCTCCTAATACAAAGGTTCCCAGGGCATTCTTTATGTAGAACTAAATTCACATGAGATGGTGACATTTCAGTTGCAAATATGAAATTAAGTGGAATGTTTGGAAAGCTGACTCCGGATGAAATAAACAAGGATGTTGATGTATAATTCACTGTATTCTTATTATAATCATGAGGGAAACTTATATACTTAAGTAGTAATGTCACTGTTTGATAGAAGACTTTTATGACAAAATATAGAGGTTGAGTGTGTAGGCTTTGTACACATGAAAAGAATGACTATTTAAAAGACCATTGTTGGGGCACCTGGGTGGCTCAGTTGGTTAAGCACCCAACTCTTGATTTCAGCTCAGGTCATGATCTCTCGGTTCGTGGGTTTGAGGCCCGTGTCAGACTCAACGCTCTCAGCGTGGAGCCTGCTTGGTAGTCTCTCTCTCCCTCTTTGCCTCCCCCTCCTTGGCTCATGCTTGCTCGCTCTCTCTCTCAAAATAAATAAACTTAAAAAAAAAAATAAGGCCATTGTTTTTATAAAGTTGGGAGTTAAAAGAAAAACCATAAACGGTAATGTTAAATGGTAGATCAAACATTTATTTTACTATTAAACTCAACATAAGCAACTTAAAATCAGATTTTAAATACTAACTACATTGTTTTTCGTTTTGATTCAGAATCCAGCAGTTTAAAAAAATATTGCCTGTATAAACTTGATTCTAGGTTATGATAAGGATGAGCCAATTAAGATGGGTGAATTCTTTACAAAACTAGACAAGCTAGTACTTCAAACAGATTTTTTTTTAGCATTATCTCATGACTGTATGAGGTCTTTTTACTAGGAATCATTTTTCTTTTAATTAAGTTTGCATTCAATTTGGAAGCAGAGAGGTGAGCTCAGTTTGTAGTTATATATGTCAATTAAAGGAAGAAGAGACATGGATTATATGTTAACGGTTGCTTTAAATTACCAATTTAATGTGGTTTTATGTGATGTAAAAAGTGGTTCCCAAACTTTTACAGACCCATGTGAAAACATGGAAGAAACAAAACCACTGGGGACCGACAAATGGAATGACATTTAAAATTTTTTTATTTTTGTCCAGAAGGATATTTTAAACTACTGTTTAAAAATTTAAAGGAAAGAATATCTTAACACCATGAAAAATAAGGGAAGTATTTTGGAATTTAAAATTTAACAAAACTAGCCTATCTGAATAAATTTCATGTTTTGGGGGGGGGGTTTGGTTTGAGGCAGTGAAAAATTTTGTCTTGGCCTAGTGTGGGGATTACTAAAGTGTTAAAGCAGACACAGCATTTACTGTGTCAAGTGCTGTTCTAAATGTTTCTCCTGCATGAACTCATTTAAACTCACAACATGTGAGGTAGTTACTCTTATTACCTCTATTCTACAGGAGAGGAAATGAAAGCTCCTCTGAACTACCACAGCGTACTGCCTCTCATGTTTAAACCGTTATTTCTGTGCTTAATCTGAACTCTTATCAGCTTAGTCCAGTGGTTATTGGTCATGTTGTTAATAGGTGAAGAGGAAGTCCTTGCTTCACACATCTAATTGTGGATAATTTGGATTTCAAACAAGATAAGACCAATATGGTTTTTCCTTGTACAGGAATGTAGGCCTTTTAGATTCTAAAAGGTAATACATATTTCAGATGCTAGAGTTGACATTGAGAATTTAGTGTTGAAGGAGTTAAGTGAGCCCATGCTTTAATAAAATTTTGTTGGTTTATTTTCGTAAAATTTTGGGGGCTAGCCTGTATTTTCAACTAAAGCTGAAAGCAACAGTAAATTTCTTTCTGTAAATTTAATGAAAATTTAGTAATCTAACAAATTTAAAAGTATTTCTCTTTAGCTACTGCTTTACATGAAGGCGCTAAAATGATAACTTGGTACCGCATCTGTTTTAAACATTCTGAGAATTTGTGAATAATAGTTATATAGTCATGGAGCCAGAAGTATTTGATTGTCTAGTCCAGTGGTTTTTAAACTGTTCTCCCAAGAGCTGTGGAGTCTGGAAGAAGCACCTCAGGGATCCTTCAAAAAGAGAGGACTGGGGGTTCTGGGTCCCTGCTTAGACTTTAAAGCAGCACTGCTTTTCATCTGTTTCGTACATTTTGTGGTAAATTTTTTGAAAGAGGGTTTGACTGGTTTAAAAAACAACAGCATAAACTAGAGTTTGGAATCCACTGATCTCATTCAAAACCTTTTTACAGATGAGAAAGAGGCCTCTCTGTTAGGTAACTTGTTCGAGACCTCCTGAAACTCAACATTTGTGTAATTATTCTTTCCATTTACAAAAAGTCATCAGCTGTATTCTCACCTGGGAGGTGCACTGTACTCTGACCCGCAGGGTGTTGCTCAGGCCATGATCCAGTCTTTTCAGTTGTCCTCTTGTGCAGTCTCCAGTGCCCAGCTGCAGGATGTAAGTCCCACGCATCTGTGGGAGGATGCCTTCTCCTGTTTTATCTGCCTTTTCTTCAGCTCACATGTGCCTTTTCATTGTTCGCTTTATTTGTTAAAGCCTAGAAGATTGATAGATGATAATGTCAGTAATGACAGTAGTAATCTGAAATGAACTTGATAGTATAGTATTCTTCAAAGCGTTTTCACATTTGATTCTTAGTGCCTCCACCCTAATATAGGGATGGAGTGTATCCATTTTATAGATAAGGAAATCGCAGCACAGAAGACTAAGCGGTCCACTTGAAGTCACAAACCATATTAATGGTAGAACTGGGATTAGAACACTCCGAACAGTGTTCTTTTTTTCTACCTCACCACAAATTTTGAGATTTTCATTTCCAAGAAGTAGCTTCCCAGGAGTATTTTATAAACTTTGCACATGTGAGAAATTGAATGCTGTGATTAGATTTTTATCTTTGTGTGAAGTGACATTTTGATTTTATATATGTTATATATATGTTTTAATTATGGATATGGTCAGAAAAGGCATATTAAATGTGATTATAGTTCCATTTAACTTTAGTTTTCACTATTCAAATTGTATAAGGAATAGTGAGTTGTTCTTCCCCTTGCTGTAGTTTTAAATTAAGTCTGGAATTCCAGGCTGTATTCTTTCTCACAGTTTCTGTGGGGAAGTGACTAGCTGACTTAATGCTATAATTTTTGTTTTTGATGTTTGATATACACAACTGGAGTAGATAGAATACAGCTTGATTTCACCCATTCCTTTCCCCTCTCCTGAAATTAGACTTACTTTTTTTATTATTATTGGCAGCTGTTGGACTCTGTAGTTTTCTAAAGAGTAAGCAAAACAATTTTTTTTTTAATGAGAGGGAGAAATTATGAATTAAGATCACTTTTCTGATCATTACCATTTTTATCCTTTGAATTAGAAATAAATTCTGTACAAATAGCCCAATATAACATAACCCTTTCTTATAGTTTTCTAGAATCCGAAGTTGTGTTTTTAATATTTATAGTTGTCTGATTAATATGACAAAATTCCTTATCAGCATTTAAACTTACACTTTTAAAGGGTGCATTTTATAGTTTCTGTGTTGATTTAAATTATTTGTTACTTTTATTGATCAAATCCATCTTTTTTTTTTTGGGTAAATTTGTTCAGTCTTTTTGGAATGTAAGATCACTTTTCTTTTAGATCTTAAGAATAATTTCCAATTACAAATTCCAATGTGAATGTGTTATACTTGGCTTTTGTAGTTAGGAAATTTAAAGAAAGCTCACTAATACAAAATTTTATTTCTTTTGAAGTAACAAAATATACGAATTAGTATGTGAGGGACCTGGACCTTTCAGGTAATTTTTACCTTTAATATAGAAGATTATTTGAGGTGCCTGGCTTGCTCAGTTGGGAGAGCCTATGACTCTTGATGTTGCGGTTGTGAGTTCCAGCCCCATTTTGGGATAGGGATAAATAAATAAATAAAAATAAATATAGAGATTAAAATAAATGAAGGAAGGAAGAAAAGAAGAAAATTGTTTGCATAGTATTCTTGACTATGTAATTATCCAGACTTTGCTTAATTATTTAAGTCCTTGACTCTGTAAGACAACTGGTGTCTTTGCTAATTCTCATTGTTGAAGGCACTTGCATACATAGCCTACCTTGACTCTTACCTGTCAACTCTTATTTTACTTTCTGGAGCAGCACAATGGTAGTTCTGCCTCCTTCTGTATAGCAGTCTTAGCTCTTATTTTCCCCTGATGGATTAGCTGCTTCAGGACAGGCTTCTGTAATTCTTTCCATTATTCATTGTGTGGCATGGTTTCTAGACCCTGTATTCACAGCTTCCTGTTTTCTGTGGTTTACTTTTGAACTTCTGAAAATGTGATACTAAGGGAAGAGACCCACTATTCTTTATGTGGGCATACAGAACCAATTTGGGATCACTAGAATGGAAGGTCCTTAAAGGCAGTACTGTCTTTTCTTAATTTTAGTAGCCCCTTTAGTGGTACAGTGCCTAGCATTAGTAAGTACTTAATAAAGATTTTCTTTGAACTGGACTGTCATCTTGCTTATCTAGACAAATATAGTAATATGACCAAGAATTGAACTCACAAGAAATTCCATTTACTTTTTTAGTGGCACTGGCATGTATTTACTCTTCTTAATTTTCACATAAATATTTATTCACCCTCATCTTGTACTTTTGCATTTATTTGAGTCTAAATGTAGTATTTATATTTATGGTAGTTAATTTGGGCCCATTGTTTCTGTCTACAGAGATATTTTTTAAAAGTCCTTCATACAAGTTAATGGTACAGATGTGAAAACCTTTTGCTATATCTGCAGGTTATATTAAGTTATAGATTATATATTAAGTATTGTACAAGTTTGTACATAGAAATTTTACTATGAAATTAGAGAAACAATTTAGTTTTTATTATGTGATATTTACTGTAGGAAAATGACCAGCTTGAACAACTTTCTTTGTTATAATTGCCTAAAAAATAGGCATGGAGATTTCGTATCTCTTTAAATAAAACTCAAAAGGCCTTATTCTAGATAGTTGAAATTAAATATTCATTGTGGCTTTTTTTCTGTGATAAAAACTTGGCTGTGGTGAAGCTCACAATTGTTATTTTACAGAGGCAATTCATTAGTCTTTCTGCTAGTGTGTAATTGTATTTATGCTGAAGTACAAATTATGACAGATGAGACAGCAGTATCTATAACTCCGGATTACTTTAACAGGGCGTCACGAATGGTAAGACCTAATTCTCACCTCCAGACACATAGTAAGGCATGCACCTTAAGGAACACGGCTACACTCACTCTCAGTGCATTGAAGACCAGGCTGGTAGTGATCCAGATCCTGTCAGACTCTGTCAAAGGCACAAAGAGTAGATCCAAAATGGACCTTGAGGTTTTATCTTCTCTTGGATGTGCAAGAGGAGGGATTATAGGTGGAGTGCCACTTCAATCTTAAATTTCTAAATCCACACTCAAATTGATCAGAATATCCCTTGGGCTAATCATATATAGACTGCTGTAACTGCCAAAAGAGGGATGGAGAGCCGAACATTTACTGGCAAAATTTACATTTCTTCAATTTGGATATTGTTCCTTTTCTTCTGTGAATGTGCAATCTAGCATAAAGACCATAAGTCACTTTAATATTTCCTTTTCTTACACAGTTGTCGAAGGATTTTTTTTAAAGCATAAATTTTTGCATTTGGGCAAATAGTATGTACTCAGTAAATACTTGTTGAATGAATGAGTGAATCCCAAACATGTTGGCAGAAGTTTTTGACTATCAGGAGTGTGTGTGTGTGTGTGTGTGTGTGTGTGTGTGTGTGTGTGTGTATTTATTTATTTATTTATTAAATGTAACTCACTTTATGAGTCCTAGATCACATTTCTCTAGCAATGCGCTATTTCTCATTAAGTCCATAAACTGTTGTTCTTTTTAGGCACATGCTAGAGATACAGAAACTATTTCTCTGTTAGTGTTGCCATGGTATTACTTCCTAAGTCTTTATTTCTTGGAAAAATAGAGATATTAAATATTCTGATATGTGTTTTACTTATTTGCTCTTTATTCTCTTTTTCATAAAAGGCATTTTGTTTTTTCTTGTTTTATCCACACCATAGTGTAATGAATGATCACTTTTAGAAGCTCTAAATTTATTATTTTCCTAAAGATGTTCATATCATAGGACATTCTGAGTGGGTGACTTCTTTCATGTGTATTATTTTTAATACTGAGTTTAGAGTATTATGTATTCTAGTACTTTTTTCTGGGCTTGAATTGAGTGACTAATACATTTATATATTGCTATATAATTGGTGATTTTTAAATCCAGTTAACTTTAGAAACTTGGTTTAGAAATCTTGATAGCTACTAATGTATATGGTCATATAGATAAATGGATGTTTCACTCAGTAGATGCTTATTAACTCATGGTTAACTGTCTAATAGGAACAGGAATTTGTTCAGAAGCAACAACAAGAATTAGATGGCTCTCTGAAAAAGATCATCCAACAGCAGAAGGCAGAACTGGCCAATATTGAAAGAGAGTGCCTGAATAACAAACAGCAGCTCATGAGAGGTATGTGAAATTACACAGCATATGTGTATATATAAAATGGTATCTGAAGACCATTGCTAAGATACATGTATATATCTAGTATCCATAATATCGAATAATTGGAAATTATGTGAATGCTTTCCTTTGCTAAAGTGGTAGAAAGATGAAGTTAATAAGAGGAAAAGGTTTATGTAAAATTTCAAGCATTTAAATTTTTAAAATTCTTTATAAAGTTAAATATTGTAAGACAGAATGAATGCCTTCGTGACAGAAGTGAACATAAACATACAATCCTTAAAACATCTCTATTGTGCAGATGATGCTAAAGCCTTACCTGAATAGTTTTGTATACTCATTATGCCTTACAATTGTTGGTATACTTAATGGCATCATGACAGAATGGGATTTTAACAAAAAGCTTAGATTTTTTAATTTTTCATTAAGATGATTAAAAGGAATTTTGGTATTGTGGGTGGGGCATTTTCTGTTTATAGAGCATCAGAACAGAATGGTAAATAGTGATAGATATTATCTGTCCATTGGTAATATTTCATTTATAGTTCACAATGTCAGTGTGCATATAAGTTACTGTATATAGAACACATTTATGTAAATATTAAAATGAACTCCAAAGTACATTAGTAAAAAGAACAAAGTGACATTTTGAAAATTGCTTTCTTCTAGCTCGAGAAGCTGCAATTTGGGAGCTTGAAGAACGACACTTACAAGAAAAACACCAGCTGCTCAAACAGCAACTTAAAGATCAGTATTTCATGCAAAGACATCAGCTACTTAAGCGCCATGAGAAGGTTAATGAAAGGAAAATTGGTTTACTTTTTGTTCACTTGAAGTTTGCAGAGTTATTCATTTTTGAAACTTCTATTTCGTAGAGAATGAATTTTAGATTTCCTTTCTATTTTTTTAATCCTAAAATTTCTTTGGTGAAGTTTGGAGTAATTAATTGTATCTTGATCATGATTGCAAACTTCTTTTCTATGAGTTTCATGGAAGGTGACTGATTTCAATGCTTAAGTCCTCTTCTACGTTATAATCTTCATGCTGTCTCAAAGGTAGCTATTGTGGCCCCATTTATGGTTCAGATACCTTAAAAAATGTGGACTTTCTGACTTAGTAATGAGAATTTCAATATAAGACTCTTATATAAAGCTTACTAATAGCTTTATTTTTGTTATAAATTATATTTTGACTAAAAGTTTGCTGGTTGATAATACAACAAGGGAGGGAGTGATTTTGGGAAACAACACAAGAACATGTTTGAGCGTACATGTGGGTACTGAGTATTAAATTATATTTAGGGGCACCTGCATGGTTCAGTCAGCTGAACGTCCAGCTATGGTTCAGGTCATAATTTCATGGTTTGTGGGTTCAAGCCTCACATTGGGCTCTGTGCTGATAGCTCAGAGCCTGGAGCCTGCTTTGGATTCTGTGTCTCCCTCTCTCTCTGCCTCTCCCTCGCATGCACTCTGTCTCTCTCTCTCTCTCTAAAATAAAAAAATAAATAATTAAAATTTTAAATTATATCTACATCACAAGATTGTGTTTGATACTTTCTTAGGAAACAGAACAAATGCAGCGTTATAATCAACGACTTATTGAGGAATTGAAAAACAGACAGACTCAAGAAAGAGCAAGACTGCCTAAGATTCAGCGCAGTGAAGCCAAGACTCGAATGGCCATGTTTAAGAAAAGCTTGAGAATTAACTCAACGGCCACACCAGATCAGGACCGTGACAAAATTAAGCAGGTAAATAAGCCAATTATTCTCTTCTTTTTTAAGTTTAAAAAACTGGAATGTCCTTTAGAAGTGTCACATAATTATGTCGTAAACATTTCGAGCCCCTTTGGGCTTGTTGGTATTTTCTTTGGCTCTGTGGACTGGGGCTGGTTATGTGGCATATACCACCTTAGTATTCCTAGGGTGGTGGCCACAGAGGGCCCCAGGCCCCACACCAGCTCTTGGGCCCTAAAACCAACCTTGGGAATTAGGTGACTTGCACAGCTTTTGAAGTTAAAATGTAGGGGCCTCACTGTGCTTCTGCAGTCTCAGGTACCCCACATAAATGAACTGTGGTCACTGATCAGGCAGGAGGAACAAGGTACCAGAAGTCCACCCCCCGTCCAAAGCCGTAATGTCGACTCCAGCTTGAGTCACAGTACGTTATTCGTGCTTGCAGCTTTAGTTTATTGTATTTTAAGATTTAAGTTCCTTAATTATTCCTTTAGAAGATGCAGAAATTATATTGCTTGTTAACAGTATTATCTTTTTCTTATTTATAGTTTGCTGCTCAAGAAGAAAAGAGGCAGAAAAATGAGAGAATGGCTCAGCATCAGAAACATGAAAATCAAATGCGGGATCTTCAGTTGCAGTGTGAAGCCAACGTCCGAGAGCTGCATCAGCTGCAGGTCAGATAGAGAAGCATGAGAACTGAGCTGGTGGGAGCAGGGCAGCACAAGTGGTGGTTTGGAGAAAACAGTAGCTAACTGGGATAAACTGTACTGTACTCATGGAAATGCTGGGATTGGGAGATTTGTTTTCTGTATAGACTCGAGTAAAGATCAGGTTAGTATCATAGGCACTTGTTGAGAGTTTATATAACCATGATTAATATAAACATGAAGCGAAATTGGAAACCTAAGAAGCTGAGTCTTTCAAAAGCAGTATTGAGTTATTTGTAGTCTCTTTTGCAAAGAAGATGACAAAGTTTTCAAAATGAGGTAGGTGGTTTTGTTGGCAGATTCTGCATTCAAAATTTCATTTAGGGGGAAATAACTCATTTTCTAATAGGTTTTTGAAAAAAGCGATGGACTAAATATATGAGAATTTTTCTCAAGACATTTAAAGGTTACCCTAGGGGGACTGTTTTGAGACCTTACCTGGAGTGTGCAGCCCACCCACTATGTAGTCTAAAATGTTTAAGATTTCAGAATAGTGTGTACTTTATGGATACTCTTCATATTCTCTTAATTTACTAAAGTAGAATAGTCCTGATCCCACATTCTGGCACCAATGGTAAATGCATAAGAAGATGCCCTTTGAAGTGTCAGTTTTATGAGCAAACCTTCTTAGAAAGGAAAAGTAGGATCAAACTAATTCTATTTTAGTTCATTTCATATGGTAAGTAACAGATCTAACTTCTAAACTTGCAAAAATGAAGCTATGACTCATTTCATAGTTCTTGGCCCTGGGTTTTTAGAGGAGAATCTGAACCTCAGTAATAGTTTGATGTTTGATGAGTACTTTATTATTTTGAAAGGTAATTATATTTGTGAAAATTTGCTTAGTTGATTGGAAATTTTTTAACCCAAACTTTATTTTCAGAATGAAAAATGCCACCTATTGGTAGAGCATGAAACTCAGAAACTCAAGGAATTAGATGAGGAACACAGCCAAGAATTAAAGGAATGGAGAGAGAAATTGAGACCTAGGAAAAAGGTAATTTTAAAAGCTTTAGTTAAAATATGTTTATGTTCATCCATTCATCCACCCAGTTATTGGCTGTTTACATAATATATATCAGGTACAGTGTCAGGGACAGGAGATACAGAGATGAAGAGACAAAGCCCCTGTCCCTCAAATGTTCAGAATGTAGTGACACGCGATTACAGATGAATAGGATCATTGCTCTGAAGGAGGTAAGTATAGGAGATGGGACGGCAGCACAGTGTTCAGGCCAAAGAGGAAGAGTGCTTCAGTCTGGGAAGTTGGGGAGGCTTTACAGAGAAGATGCATTGTAAGCCAAGTGAGACTCAGGATGAGTAAGATCTTGCTAGGCATACAAACAGGTTGGGGTGTGATGGGCAGTCTAAGTACAACGATGAGAATGGGTGAAAATGGTGTGTACAGGAATCGTAAGTAGCTCCCTGTCATTGGGGCGCTGGGGGAGTGTGCCTTTGTGTCGGCATTAAGGAGGGAGAGAAAGAAGGAAGTGATGAAAACTCAATCTGGACAAGTTGGCTGGAGCCAGATTACAAGGCCCTCGTATGACAGTAAATTGACAATCTAGTAAAATAGGGAAGGGTTCCCTCCTGCCATCTAGCTCTCAGCCATCTTCCTTTTTTGTACTTGCTTTTTGATTCCCTGCTGGCCTGGTCCAATTGGTCAACCATTTCAACTCATTTTTTTTTTTCTGTCACTATGTGATCCTCTCCCTTTGCTAACTCTCAAACCTTTATTTTCTCTTGGGCTTCCTGCCTGCTACACCTTTTGACCATTCCTTTCTTCCATTTATCCAGTTAGTCGATTAAATATATGTAAGTAGCACCTACTATGTGCTAAATGTTTCTAGAAAAAGTGAAATGACCAAGTCAGTTAATAGTATGGCTTTTTTTTTTTTTTTAATATTTAAATTTTTTTGTAGAGAGAGCACAAGTGGAGGAGAGGGGCAGAGAAGGGGAGAGAGAGAAAGAGAGAGTGAGGGAGTGTCTCAAGCAGGCTCCACGCTGAGCTGACATGGGGCTCCATCCCATGACCCTGGGATCATGACCTGAGCCAAAATCAACAGTTGGACACACAACCAACTGAGCCACCTAGGTGCCCCAGATAATCAGTATGGCTTTTTAACTTAAACTTTATTTATTGTTAAATTTTTGAATAGGTAATACATTCATGTGGATTGAAATTCTAAAAGTAGGGAAGGACCTTTCTCCAGTTTCTTTAACTCTTTGCAGTCTAGCTTTCACCTCAGACTCCCCAGTTGAACTCATTGACTGTGGTCATAAGTGAGTTGCTAACAGCCAAATCCTACGGTGTTATTGAACTGTTGTTAAAAATCTTCTTTCTTAAAATTCTCTTCTCTTCTGACTTTTGTGACTCTCTTCTTTCTCTGTGCTCTTTATCACTTTTTCTCTGTCTTCTAGTTATCTGAAACATAGACATCTCCCATCTTTACACCCTTGATGATCCTGTGCCTAGTCATGGCTTCATCTATTGCGTATTTAAGGACAATTCCTGGGGCACCTGGGTGGCTCAGTCAGTTAAGTGTCTGACTGGCTCAGGTCATGATCTTACTGGTTATGAGTTCAAGCCCTCATCAGGCTGTATGCTGACAGCTCAGAGCCTGGAGCCTGCTTTGGATTCTCTTGTCTCCCTCTCTCTCTGCCCTCCCCTACTCGCATTCTGTCTCTCTCTCTCAAAAATAAAATAAATGTTAAAAAAAAATAAGGATGATTCCAGAACTTGGAGGGGTTCTAAAGTCCTGCAGATCTGGGTTCAAGGCTTAGTGCTGTCATGATTAATTCTGTCACTTAACATTCCTTTGTTTTACTCATTAGTAAAACAAAGATGACATTACATACCTAATTGGGGTTGTTAAGACAGTTGAAAGAAGTGATGTTCTTTCAGAGACAACACTTCCTAGTACCTGAGCTGTAGTTAGGGTTCAGTGAATGTCTGCTGTTGCTATTATTTAATTTATTTTGAGAGAGAGAGTGTGCGCACATATGTGGGTTAGGGGCAGAGAGAGAATCTGAAGCACGCTCTGTGCTATCAGCTTGGAGCCTGATGCAGGGCTCAATCTCATGAACTGTGAGGTCAAGACCTGAGACAAAATCAGGAGTCGGACGCCTGACTGACTGAGCCACCCAAGTGTCCCTGCTATCGCTATTGTTTATTGTCTTATTATTGGTTCATGTCCTAAGCACCCATTTTCCACCTGGATGTTCCATTCCTTCTTATATCATTCAGGCCTCTGTTCCAACATCTCGTCGAAGGTTTCTCTTTCTGATGACCATATATAAAATAGCCCCCATGCTCCCCTCAGACATTCCCTGTCCCCTCATCTTTGTTTTCCTTCATAACATTCTTCACCAGCAGACAGACACATTTGTTTATTGTTTGTCTTCTCCCACAAGAATGTATGCTCCTTGAAAGCAGGGACATTATCTCTTTGTTCACTGATACATATCTGCTTCTAGCACAGTTCCTGGAAAATTGTAATGATTAATACATACCTGTTGAGTGTTTACTGAAGATTGTAAACTCAGAGAAGATCAAACTGAACTCAGCAGCCTTTCTCCTTCATCTCCACCTCACTTTTCCCACGTTCAGTCCCACCCACCAATAGTGTTCTTTCCGATACCCCGTCTTCTTAATTACATCTAGTCTAGCAATGTGAATTATCTTTCATTTCCATCACATCCCATTTCAATGAGATGACAAATAACTTTGGCTCTCTCTTTATAATATTTCTCTTTCCCATTGCTATCATTCTGCTTGCTTAAAATTGGCCTTCTGATCTCGAGTTCCTTTTCGTTTCTTCCTACTTGCCCTCTATCACCAGAGTATATTCAAGAATGTCTCTGACACTGGCATTGTGGTATTGATAAATCTACAGTTCCATCAGAATAAAATAGAAATGCTTAATTTTGACTTTGAAGCTGTCATAGTGCCATACATTGGCCGCAGTCAATTTTTTTTTCTTTTTTTAATGTTTATTTTTGAGAGAGAGAGACAGAGTGTGAGTGAGGGAGGGACAGAGAGAGAGGGAGACACAGAATTTGAAGCAGGCTCCAGGCTCTGAGCTGTCAGCACAGAGCCAGATGCGGGGCCCAAATCCATGAACTGTGAGCTCATGACCTGAGCCGAAGTCAGACGCTCTACCAACTGAATCATCCAGGTGCCGCGGCCACAGTCAGACTTTCTAACTGCATCTTCCACAGGCCACTTTCTGCCTGTTCATATTCTGGTAATGAGTCTAATCACCATTACTCACACCAAGTCTGTGGTTTCCTGTCTGTGTGCGTTGTTTCAGTCCCCTCTGTCTGGCATGCCTTCCACATCCTGTCTATCAAATTTTTATCTTTCCTTCAAGGCTGAGCTCCTGTTTCACCTCTGAAAAACCTTCCTGTTTCTTTCCATTTTCTCCTAAACTTTGTGCCTCTACAGCAGCACTTATCCCTGAGTCATTTGTCCACAAAGTCATCGATACCTAGAGTATTTATCAAGTACTTACTACATTTGCTCTGTATTGTGTAAAGATGAATCCGCTTTAGGGCTTACCTTCAAATAGCTTATTGTCTAGTGTGGAAGAAAAGACCTGCACACCAAAAATCAAAATAAAAAACAGAAAACGGAAAGTACCATGTGGAAGAGACAGGTAATAGTTAATAATAGATGCCAACTTTTGAGTGCCTAGTATGTTTCACATTTAATCCTCACATAGCAACCCATTGAGGTAGGTGATAATAGTGATATAGTCCCTATTTTACAACAGAAGAATAAAATGCATCTGTAATAGGGAGAAGGTAAGTAATTGACCCAAGTTATATACATTCACATGGGTGAGCCAGAGGCTTGAGTCTAGGGCTGTTCATAGCCTACTCTAAATGTTGAGCACTCTGGTCTTCCTTAAGATAGCATACAGAGAGAGTGTTTTGAGCAAATAGTTTTATTCTTGGCTGTCAGAGTAAATTCTATTTGTAATACCAGCACATAATTTCTTTTTCCCTTCCTTTTTAAGACACTGGAAGAAGAGTTTGCCAGGAAACTGCAGGAACAGGAGGTGTTCTTTAAAATGACTGGGGAGTCTGAATGCCTTAACCCATCAGCACAGAGCCGGATTTCCAAGTTTTATCCTATCCCTAGCTTGCATTCCACAGGGTCGTAACAATAGGAAGCAGTCTGTGGTTCGGTTTGGCTTTTTAAATATGTCATTCTGTTCTCTTCATCTTCTGCCACAATCTATATCAGAGAGCTTATGAAGACAATCACCTGCCTCACCTTCTAGGTGTTTTTTGTTTATTTGTTTGTTTGTTTAGCAAAGATGAAGGGAAAGGAACCGTGACAGATGCTAGGCCATGTTGGCGAAGTGGCATCTTGCAGTAATTCCCTAAGGTGATTTTGTATATTAATCTTAAAAATTGTGTTCTTTAGACACTGTTAGGTGAAATACTTTAGAAATAAAATGTTTGAGGTGTTTTTTTTTTTTTTTTTTAAAGCTGTTAGGTCACTGAGTATTAGTGAATATCTTTTTACCTGACCTAACTTCTCAGTGATGCCTAAATTCTGTAGTTGCAACTCTGCTGTAGAGAGTTGGAATAATTTTATTTTGGTGAATCTGCTCTCATGAAAAAGCTATGAGTTGCTCAAAATACCATATTGGTTGAGTAAATCTATTTTATCTTTAAATAGCAACAAACTTTTTAAAAAGAAACATTATTTCAATAGTTTGTCTAAAATACTTACTTTCAGGGCGCCTGGGTGGCGCAGTCGGTTAAGCGTCCGACTTCAGCCAGGTCACGATCTCGCGGTCCATGAGTTCGAGCCCCGCGTCAGGCTCTGGGCTGATGGCTTGGAGCCTGGAGCCTGTTTCCGATTCTGTGTCTCCCTCTCTCTCTGCCCCTCCCCCGTTCATGCTCTGTCTCTCTCTGTCCAAAAATAAATTAAAAAAAATAATAATAAAATAAAATAAAATACTTTCAGTCATGAGCTAAAAATTAAGGGTGCTAGTTTTATTAAAATAGTGCCTAAAACACTAAATTTCATTGGAGTCTAAAGTAGGATTTTCTCTTGATTCAACAGGGACAAACATCCTTAGCATTAAACATTATTGTATTTTAAGTCTTGCTCCTGTTACCATTTGATGAAATTTCCATCCTAAAATCTATGTTTTGCAAGGTTGGAAAGATGTAAAAAAAGTAGCTTTTAGATACTGAAATTCGGCACGTAACACTCACCAAATTAAAAGTATAGACTTAGCATTCCAGCTCATTTCCTAAAATAGTCTGTGAGCTGGGCAAGGGACCTCTTCCATCCTAGCACACTTCGTCCGTTGAAGACTCTGCAGGCTCTGCGTTAAATGTACTTTCTGAAATTAATCTTAAAAGAGGCATTTGTTCAGAATACTTTTTCAGAAAGCATTTAAATAAAATACTTAGGCAACGTCAGAAATGACTGTGTTGTTGAGAGAAAGTCATTTGTATTTTGGTTTTATTTAGTTCCATGTTTAAATTATTTGATTTGAATGGGAAAAGCCTGACACCTTTACCATCTGGTTGCTGATATGTGTAATTATTAATGAAATGTTCACTCTTGGTCCCTCTTGTGGCTTAGAATTCCAAGCCCGCGTCAGGTCAAGCAATATTATGAAATGTACTTGGGTCGGTGAGACGGCACATTTGTAAATCATGCTTGCTGCTTGCCACTTCCAGCCTGTTCTCTTCGAAGAGTACCAGGTACCAAGTTGTGGAAGTTTCATTTTTTAGTTACGTTACGTTTGAGGCTGGTGAAAAATTCAAGTGTAATTTTGTGGGAACACTGATTCATGTTAAGAAAATGTAAATATGTGTAGTAGCACTTTCTTGCAGTTAATTTGAAAACTTTGAATGCTGAACCTTATTTTGTCAGTGGTTTAGATGATTTAAAAATGCATGTGTGATTTTAATTTTGTAATTGTTTTGACAAGCATAATTTCTTGGACAACTTTGTAGGTAGCCTTAACTTCTGGCCGAGTTTGTTTTTTATATAAGTATATATACATATATATATATACATATATATATATATATATTATGTATGGTTGTAAATTCATACACTTATCACATTGAATGTGTTGCTGTATACAAAACTCTTTTAATGCTTTATTCTCAAATGCTGGGTTGAAAAATGTTTTGAAAGCCTTTTAAAGTATATATCTTTATAAAGTAATATTCAGGATGATGATGGAAATTGTTTATATTATGATATAAATGACATTATAATGTTACCCAATGTATTTAATGATTTATTTGCAGAGGGAGAGAGGAGGAAGGTTCTTACTACTCTCTCCTTTGAAATTTTCAGTTTATTGGCTTTATAAAAAGAATTCAGGTAGTGGACATTTTTTCAGTATCTTTTAAAGGATATCCTGTGTGCTAAATAGCTTGTGGCACATAATCAATTTAGTCTGAATATTTGATTCTTTTTATTCTTTTCAACTTGTCTTGAGAGTATTGAATAAAGAAAAGAGGCTCAGAGTAGAATGGTTGACACTCTGGTAAATTTATTAGCAAATCTTGTAAAACCCTTAAAACTGCCCTTTGGATTCAGTGTCCTTGCTGGAGTTCTCTTTCATATATAACCATACTCATGTGGGTGCAGGACTGCAAAATGATACATACGTAGAGATGAACAATTCATTTTGACGCTTAAGTTACATAAATCTTTGCAAAAAGCATTTTGTTACAGAATATGCTGTTTTTACCCGTCCCCGCTCACTTCTTATTAAGCCCTATATTCAAATAGATAATAGTGGTCATTTGTTCTTGCATGAAGTGTAGGTGGAGAACTGGGGACGGGCACAGACTTCTTTGAAGTCAAAGGGTACAGTCAGATCCATTCCGTTTTTGGTGGTGTTGCTCTGGCAGGATGTGCTGTGAAACACATCAGAGAGTCTGTGTGTGCCCCGATGCCAGCCTCCCTCTTCTCCCTGCGTGCTCTGAACACACCGCACGCCACACTTCTGCAGGCCTGGCTCCAGAGCCAGTTGCACCAGGTTGCCTTTCCTAGTCCTGTCCGTCTGTAGTTGAGTGTGAACTGCTGAGTTAGCTGCTGTTCTTTATGGAGTCACGATTAAGCTTTTCTTACCCTTTCCAGTGGGCAGTCTGTGGGGAGCGGGGGGTAAGTAAAGAGGAAATTGAGAGTGCTTATACTTTGTTGAAAATATTAGAACTTTCCTGTGACAGGACATGGCAAATTGTAATTAAATATAAACCGAACCAGAGCTACCTCTAAGTAGTGTTTCCTCAAGCACAAAGCTCTCAGGCATATGAGACCCGCTGTAACGGAGGGTCTCTGATTTCTTGAGCATCAGCGAGTTCAGAAGTGACTGTCTTTTGTACTCTGTTAGTTCCCTGGTGACTACACGCTTTCTCCCATTCCACACTGTGCTTAAATGACAAAGACTCTTCTGAGAAGCCAAATTCTGTCCGAGATTAGCTATAGATATTGATTACAGGAGGGCTTAGAACTGGCGTGGAAGAGGAGTTACTTTAGCTCCAGTTCTGAGAATCTTCTGATGAAATACATCACTTCTTTTCAAGGAGACGATCTTTTATAGGAAATGGGATATTTTAAATGCTTTTCTTGAAGGCTCAACAGTTAATGTCTCTATTGTTGCTAGTCTGTGGCTGACATGGTTTTGACATGGCTTTAAAATTTCTGCTAAGCTTGAGTAGAATGTTACACCAGTTTTAAATGTTGGCTGCAGCTTTTGGTGATCCTTTGCTGATTTTTTACAGTGTAATAACCTCATAAGCTGTTTTCAAAATGAATTTTGTTTCTGATTATGCCTCTTGTCTATTTGGGAGCAACATGTCTTTTCAATCATGGGATTGACAACTGAAAAATAAAGTTATTTCTTAATCTACTCTGGCAAGTGGTCTTTTATTAAGAATCTTTGATACTGGGTTGTCCTGCCTGAAAACGTTTGGCAGCATTTTTTGGTCCTAGTTACATCTTAAACCCTCACAGTCCTCCAAGCAGCTGGACCCTTCCAGACTTGCTAGTGTTCCCACCCAACTCATCACCACACACAAGAATGTAGTTTTTACTGCTAACTTGGAAACGGAGGTTTTTAGCTTGGCTGGAGGGAGGCATAGCATGTCATTTTCTAATCCAGGAGCATCACACATTTTTGAGCTCATTCTTTTTTGTTGTTGTTGTTTTTTAAGTGAAAACAGGCTCAGATCCATTGCCATCCAGCCGAAGATTTATCTCGTTATCTGTCCTTCCCTTTCTGGTTCTGTCCAGAGAAAGTAGCAGGTTTGGACCTTTATCCTGTTTCGCTTGAGCATAGGACTCTATGAAGATTCTGGATAGCTTGGAAAGGTAAATCGAGTAAGGAAACACTCTAATCAAATCTGATTAATAAAGGTAAGAACGATCAAAGGGGGTGTAACACTTGAGCCTGTTGATTCAGCCTTTAAGCCTTAAGCTATTGAAAAGGTGTGATGTGGTCATTCATTAAACAGTTGTCGTTACATAGCAAAAAGTTTGAAATTCCGAGGGCCTTATGAACTCATTTTTTGGAATTCCTATGATGATTCCTAGCAGGTAGCTGTCAGATTGGGATAAAGGAGGCTGGCAGACCACGTAGAATGTGGCCTCACTGTGTGTTGCTGCTAGTTGTTCAATACAGAACTAAAGGGTCCGTCTTCCCAGGACAGTATGTGAGGTACTCAGAAGAGACCACATAGAAAGTAAACTATCCAGACTTTTTTAGAAGGTGGAGGTAGAGAAGTAGATTTATTGTAATCCCATTTTTAATCTAGCAATTGAGAGTCATGGCTTGTAACATTTCACAAGTTGGCCAAGTGTAGCCTCTTCTGAAGTTGAGTGATTTTGCTGTGCATTTCTGTGGGACATTTGATATTTGTGCAGTTTTCCTGTTAGTTTCGGGCTTCTGCATCTTGTGTGTGCCATACAATCATAACTCCTTTGTGCTGGGATGAATTATTGCATTAATTGCAGATAATCTTGTCGCTCATCTGTTGCGTAGGTGTTCATTTCAAATAATTTATGTTCAGGGAAAACCTTTAGATGCTTTGTAACCTGTCCACATTAATAGTTGTAGATCGAGGTCTGCCTATAAAAATCTTCATGATTAAACAAAATGCCAGAGTCTGTGTTCCAAGTACACCTAGTTTTGTTTTCTTGTGTTTATAGTAGTGTTATTAGCATAGGGCTCACACAGACGTTTTTTTTTTTTTTTACCTTTCTCTCCCCTTTTCTCTTTTCATCTCTCTCCCCTACTTTTTCATTCTATTTCTTTGCATCTCTTTCTCCCTCTCCCTCTCTTCACATCTGTTTTTCTCTTCCTCTTTTTATCTCTCTTCCCTCTCTCTCTTGCTTTGTCTCTTTCCTCTTTCCCTTTTTCATTTTTATTCCCTCTTTTTCTTTCCTGTTCTTTCTTGTCTGTTTCCCTCTTTGTCTCCCCACCTGGCCCCCAGTTTTTCTCTCCCCATTTCCCTTCCCTGCTTTGTCTCTCTCCCCAACCCCGTATCACCACCTTCCCTCTTCCCTTCTCTTTTTCATTCTGTCGCTTTCTCTCACTTTGATTAGATGGATCACAGTAAACATAATATTTAGAAAAACTCTTTAATTGGAAATTTTGTATCTGAAATGACTTTTCATCTAACAGACCACATACATATTTTAGGTACTGAAAAGTGCTTAAAAACCAACCATGCCCAGTGCCCCATGCCATTTCCCATGTGCAGAACAGAGTGACATCTCTGCTAGCATCGAGTTTCCTATTTTCCCTCCTTCCCCGTTGCCCTTCTCCTCCCCCTTACTGTGATCAAGTTCAGTAGAACCCATCTCTAAAGGCCATCATGGTGCCGCGGAAACCACAGCTACAATCAATCAGACGATCTAAGCAAGTGGGAACGAGGTCTGTGGCCAGAAAGGACTATTAGAAACCCCGTCACCATCTTCAGCGGAAGTGAGTTTCTTAATTTTTTCAGTTACAAGAGTTGCTTCTTAGCCAAGTCTTTTCTATGACTAGAGAATGTGAAATGAACGGAGGAAGGAGCAGACGGTGCAGGCTTGCAGTGACAGAACCAGAACACTCCCCATTCCCGTCTTCCCTTTTCTGGTCATTCTCAGGCAAAGCTCAAGGACTCCCGAGCCCGCAAGTATGCACCTGGCTTTCCTGGGTTGCAGCTAGATCTAAGAGCTAAGGAAACCAAGGAGCTCAGGTTGAGCCAGTAGCCAGTCTCGCTCGCCAGCGGAGCAGGTTCAGGTTGGGGGCCTTTGGATACTATATCTATATAGAGAGATGTAGATCTATATAGAGACTGTTCCAGACTAAAACAGGGGTTCTATTTGGCTGTGCTGGCTCGGTAGGAAGTGAGCCTCCCGCTTCTGCCCTCTGGAGAGAGTTTGACAGGAGCGTCATAAGCCATCGCATGAACTGGTGCCAGGGGCTGTTTCGCCAAGGGGAGCTCACGGCTTGATGGCGATGCTTCTCTTTCTCCGCCTGCCATAGACTTGGTCACCTAGAAGTTAGAGGAGGAAGTTAAACCTCCGGTGGCCTGTGGGCCTTTAGGTCAGCCAATTATAGCGACTGTTACAACTGCAGAATGGGCTTGTGAAATAAACTCGCTTGTAAGACTCAGTTTCTTGACATGGTTTACCCTATTTCATCAGAGCGGTCCTCTTGTTCTCCACACATGGGCAGTCTTTCTCCCTAGCGGCTCATTGCACTGCCATGCCAACGGTGGTTGGGGCAGCATCTGCCTTCAGTAATTGGCATTCGCCTTCAGTTTTCAGGGTTGCCCCGGAACAAATCCCCTACTTCTCTGAGCATCAGCCAGCCTCCCAGCCCTGCCTGAACTGGCAGCCACGGCTTACCTGGGTCTCCTTTCTCTCCCTTGTGCCCTTGAGGGCCGGGTGGCCCAGGCCGACCTGGTGGTCCTGCAGGGCCCCTCTCACCTGGGAGGACAGAGTGGGGTATGCTCAGTCAAGTGGAAGCGCAGGACCCGGAGGAGCCACACGGGTCCCTGGATAGCATTGTCAAGGGGTGGCTTCCCAGCCAGAGTGGGTAGTCACAACGGGATCCCGGTAGCTGTCTCCCTGCCACCACTTACCTTTGGGTCCTGGGGTGCCCACCTCTCCTTTCTGCCCTGGGGGACCTGGAATGGTTCCATAAGCTGCAGGGAGACAAGAGTGGTCTCAGACAAGAGGTCACCCTGGAGTTTGGGAGGTAAAGGGCTTTGTTCAGAGAAGCACAGAAGGGAGAGGTACAGCTGGGACCCACAAGAAGAAAACAGAGTTCAGAATTTATCAGACTGTCAGCCTTTCAAGTGTTAATAACTGAAGTTTTTCAGGAGACTTTCTCCCACTTGAGACCAGGCTGCAAGGTAAGTGTTGGGAAAGCGATCACGGGCTGCCCTTACTTCGGAAAAAGTCCATGAGGTCCTCGGTCACATTGCTGTAGGCAGAGAAGACCTTGCTGATGCCGGGGGGACCCTGCGGCCCTGGCCGGCCTGGTGGGCCCTGGATGGTGTAGGCCATCCCCTGCAGCAGACCCTGACCTGTGAAGCACCAGATTGTGGGCACAGGAAGCAGGGTCTCTCGGCCCCTCTTTGCAGGACAAGAGCCCTCGGGTTGCTGAACTCCCGTGCCGTTAACCTAGATGAGGCAGCAGCAAGGGAGAAACCCTGCTGGCTTCCTGTGTCCCTCCCTGCGGACTGGCCCAGGCCTGTGCTGCCGTGGCCTTTCCTCAGAGGCTTTCTGGCGGCAGAGCTGTGCTGGTAGCTACTGGGAGAAAGGACTTCTTAACCAACCTCCCCTCCCCCACGACCAGTAACCATCATCATCATCAAAACTTCTCACAAGACCAGGTAGCAGGAGTAGCGAAAGTCCAAAGACCAACACGCCCTGTTCCCGGCCGCACTGATCCTGTTCTGACTGGGGCTTCTGAACTAAGCTGGCTGAGAGAACTCGCCCTGGACCACCTGCCTTCCGTCCCCCCACCGCCATCTGATGCCCGAAGTGCCGTCCCCGTAGCCTGGGTGCTCCGTAAATGAGAGGGGGAGTTTCTGGAGCTTGAAATTCAAGCTGCACAAGGGCTCCCACCCAACCTCCCGGCTGCGCTAAGGGTCATGACTTACGCTGCAAGCTCTCAGACACCCGAACAGCCAGCTCGTTGTAGTCCAGACTTCCGGCAAAGCCAGCCCCGAATGGTCCACCTTCGCCACCATACATGCCACCTTCTGCCCCGTAGCCTCGGCCCAGGCCCATGTCCATACCAAAGGCCCCCCCTTCGCCCAGGGAGCCTCCGCTGGCTCCTCCTACGCCCATGGAAGAGCTGTAGGAGGTGCCCCGACTGACTGACGAGCTGTGAGAGGAGGAGCCGCTGCTCCGACTGTAGGAGCCGTCCATGGACACCAGGCGGCTGTCTCCCGGTGGCCCTTGTGGCCCTGGAGGTCCCGGTGGGCCCACGATGAAGCTGCGTACATCCGGGCCTGTGGGGAGGAGGCCACGTTAGGTGGAGCTCAGGTTTGGGGGTGAGAGAAAGGGAGTTTTGAAGCCTCTCCCAGGGTCTCACGGCCCCAAAACAGAACGCAAATGTCAAGGCACTTGCACGGGAGCAGGCGTGCCGGCTGGGAAGAAGCTGGGCTCTCCTCGCTGGAGCTCACACATTTGGCCTCCCGGTGCCTTCCAAGCACCAGCTGCCCTCTCACAGGGAGGAGCAAGGTCTGGAAAAGGGGCACCTACTGGTGAGGTAGCTGATCAGTTCGCTCCGGAAGCTGTCGCTGTTTTCGGCAGCATAAGTTGCCAGGGCTCCGGAGACACCTGGGGGCCCTCGAGGGCCTGGGGGACCAGGAGGGCCTGGAGGGCCAGGGATGGATGACAGGCCGGCAGCTGGAGGGGAAGCCAGAGAGAGGTCAGGGATTGCCCTGCTGGCGCACTGAATTCCCAGCCTGCGCTCAGGGGTGTGGTTCCTGGGAAGGAGGGGGGTAGGGGAATAGGGGATACTGGGAGCCCAGCTCCTGCCATCACTCCAGAGCCACTGCTCTGCCTGCCCTCACTCGGTCCAAATCCTGTCCCTTCCCCTGCGCCCTCCTGCCACATGATCATGCACTGCTTGTGAACTTCTCTAAGGGCTGCACTTGGGATCACCGTCTCTCCCACCAGTCCCCCTGTCACGGCTGAAAGCACCTCAAAAGCAAGCATGTTCCTCTCCAGGCTCAGCCCGGTGTGTGCATCGGGAGGACTGCATTTAACTCTCCATGGCTGCCCTTGCTAAACCATGGGGGCCCCGGAGGCCAGGCTCTGGTCCCCTGCTCTCCTCCCTGAGCCTTACTGTGCAGGTAAGAGGAGAGGTCCTCCACGCTGATGCTGGACCACGCATTGCCTGGGATCCCTGGAGGCCCAGGGGGACCTGGGGGCCCAACGATGCCTCTGTATTCAGACCCTGAGACAGCAAAGGAGCACGGAGTCAGTGGAGGGGCCTGGGCCAAGGCCTGTGCCTTCTACCGCAGGCCACGTGGACCAGTGGCCCCTGTCCAGCCTTACCTTGGAGCAAGGAGAGGAGTTCCTCATAGGATGTTCCTGGCAAGCCGGGAGGCCCCGGGGGGCCAGGAAGCCCAATGCTGATTCCAGAGCCTGAGGAACAAAAGCCCAAGCTGTGATGGATTCTGATCAGACAGGGCAAAGCAGAGGGAAATGCCTTGTCAGAGAGGAAGCCAGGCACAGGAGTGATTTGGACAGAAGTGGGATCCCAGCAGGGGAAGAGGGGCAGCAGGAAGAAACAGGCCGAAAGAGGAACTCAGACTACGGTTGCCATCGACACTGAGGAGCTAGGGCTGTAGGTCCTGGGACAAGTGCAGGTCAGCGTGCAGGGGTGTGTCGGAGGTTTGCATGGGCACAAGTGGGGTGTGTGCAAACTGCCTGTGGCACGGCATCCCAGACACTCCTGGCTTCCCGGGCCAGGCTCGGGGCCTGCTCTTTCCCACAGACCAGGCCCTCTGGACTTGGTCTCTGGACTCTGGACACAGCTCAGCGCCCACCTCCTCCCTGGACCACCCCACTGACCGCCTGCCACAGCGGACAAGCCGGAAGGGTGGGCACTCACTGGACATGTAGCTGAGGATACGAGTGCTCAGCTCGGTGTAGTCCAGAGACTGCAGGGACCAATCCGTCAGGTACTGCCGCAGGGACTGTCTCACGTCCTCCCCTGGAAGGACAGGCTGCGCTGGCGTGGGCCCCACCCCGGGCTCCTGCACACCCACAGGCTGGCCCCGAGCTGTGGGTTCTCAGTCCCCCGGGAAGCGGCAAGCCTGCAGGTCCCCAACAAGGCACCCACGTGGTTACCCGGCACTGGGGACCCTGAGACTTCCGCCCCCTCCCCAGTCAGTGCTGACCCACGGAGGCTCAGAGTCTGGGAGCGAGGAGGAGCAGCACCCCGCCCGCAGCTCTCTCAGCACTCAGGTGGGGGTGAGCTGGGCCTGCAGAGCTCCCGCCCTCCTGCCCGGGGCGGCCACTCACGCTGCAGGGCCGCCAGGATGTCCGCAGAGGAGATGGAGGCCGAGGAGCTGATGCCGGCCCCCGAGGCTGTCGGGAAGGAAACCTCAGGTTACCTGCTTCCTAGCAAAACCGAAGCAACACCCTCGTTGCTCCAGAACCCCGAAGACCCGGCCAGCTAGCTGTTCCGTTTGGGGAAAATGAACGAACGGCAGCATTAGGAGGCTGTTGTGAATGCACGCGAAAGTCAACAGTGGGGCTGTGTTTGTGTTCGTTCGGTAAGAAATGCCGTTTGTTTTCCAGAGTAGGCTTTAGCCTCACTCCTCCCAGATCCTGCCAGTCTCGATCCCTCTTCACATACTCAGGACACTTCTGTCAACCGCAAGAAGTCTTGCTACATACACGTGGCTGTGCAGGTGGCCTCTGTTCTCGAAGCCGGATCCCGGTGGGCGAGAGCCCCGAGTTCCGAACTGAGCTTCACATCCCGAAGGGCGAAGCAAACAGCAAAGTAAGCAAGGAGGCTCTGGAGCAAAGTGACCACGGGAGGGAGGGGGTCCTTGTGGGGGTGGGGACGGGCTTACTCTGTAAGTAGCTCCCGACACGGCTTGCCAGCTCCGAGTAGTCGAAAGTCTCCCCGGCAATGGTGGTGACAGGTCCTGGGGGACCAGGTGGGCCTGGGGGACCCTGAACTCCAGACAGGTAAGACCTAATGCTGTCGCCTGCCAACAAAGAAAGCAAAGTCGTGCCTGTCCCCAAGAGGGCATGACTTCCCCCCCCAGAGATGGCCGGAAGCACCTCACCCCATCCATGGCCCAAGGTGGGGCCAGCAGGGAGCCTAGACTCTTAGTTACAGAGAAAAGTTGAGGCCAAGGCCTGTGCTGGATCAGATGCTACTTGAAGACTGAGGACCGACGAGGCTCCAGTCGGCCACCATTTGACAAAGTCTGTACGCACATTCTTAGAAATCACACCCAGACGTGCAGCGGGAGTATGGGATGGGGGTGCACACTTGTGTGAAAGTGTGTGTGTGGCTGTGTTCCTATGGATGAGTGTGTGGGTGAGGACGCACCTGTGTGGGCTGCCATGAGAAGGTGGGTGTTGAGGGAGTCCACGGACATGTGGTCCTGGCTCCAGGGGTGGGTTTCTGACCTAGGCCTGGCCCACAGGCTGCTGTATCCCGCCGTGCGTGCACACACACGCGCATGCACACAGGCAAGCACACACGCGTGTGCACACACAAGCACACCTCTTTGGTAGCCTCCTGGCTCCCACCCACTCCCAGAGCCTCCCCCGCCTTGCCACACTGGTACGGGCAATGGGATCTGTCATGTCTATTCACCTGGGGGGGAGGAGACCGGAGGCTTCCCGAAATAGCCAGGCTCCACAGAGCACCGGAGATGCCCGGCCGAGCAGACACGTCGGCACACGCACCCACACAAACTCACTCAGATCCCGGGACTCACTCTGCATGTACTCAGCGATGTACTGCTGGACCTCCCGGCCCGAGCTGCTGATAGAGCCTGGAGGCCCCGGCGGGCCTGGCGGGCCTGGCGGACCCGGCACGAACATGGTGCCCGACGACGATCCCCCTGTAGGAGAGAAAGCCTTCTGAGTCTGCCAGGAAAAGCCCACCTTAGGATCAAAGAAGGGCCCAGACACAGCTTCCACAGCACAAGGAGGGAGAAATAGATGGTGGCAAAGAGAAGGAAAGGAGGAGGGGAGTGCCTATAAGCAGCCACTGTCTGGAAAGGGCACAGAGTTGGGATTTCGCTGGACCGGACCCTCCCTTCAGCACCCCACTTCAGCAACTCAGCCTCAGAGGCCTCCTCAACTCCAAACGCCCCTAGCTCCCAGGTCGGTCCTGTTCATCATTCGGCATCGCCAGCCACCTTCACTGTACTGTCCTTCCCTCCCATCTCCACCAACTTGTAACCTCCTTAAAGGCAGTGCAGAGGCCCTAGCACATGGAGACGCGACCTGATCAACACCGAATCATGGGTGTGGGAGGTGGACAGGTGAATGAATCAGCGTCCTTGCTTGAGGAAGGGGAGAAGACCTTTGGTTCTTACCTTGAGAGAGACCACCAGGAATGCCAGGAGCCCCTGGGATACCAGGATCGCCTAGAATCCAACACAAGAAGACCTGTTTGTATCACCTCCTCTAGGAAGCCTTCCCTGGTTGGGCCCAACCAAGTTTATCAGCATGTGACTCAACAACTGTCCCAGGTCTCTCAGTCTTATTTCTGCAACGCTACCACAAGCCCCCTTCAGGCAGAGACTGGACTCACGTCCTCATCCCTCTCTCCCTCCAGCCTCTCCTTCCTCCCAAGCCTTTAACACCAGTGAGTATTCGCTGCCTTCTATTCAGACTCTGCGGGCCATCCTTGCTCTCACGCCCCCTGCCTTCTTGGCTGCTCCCCTCACTGACCTTTGTCACCCTTGGGTCCCCGAGGGCCAGGCGGTCCCTGCAGGTTGAGTCCAAGAGAGCTGGAGCCTGGGAACCAACAACACAGTACAGTCACCCAGGGCTGAGGGGCTCTGGACAGAGCCAGCGGCGGGGGTGGGGGCTCAGCACTTACCTGAGGCTGAGAACCCTGGGAGGCCTTGCTCGCCTGAGGGACACACCCAAGGGGGGACAGTCAGTGGCGCGCTCCTCCCTAGGCCCAGCCCAACGCCACCTCCCTCCCGAGCCTCCCCAGCCCTTACACACGCACACATTCCCAACCCTTCCCAGAGACACCCACTCGGATCCACCCTCATTCATTTGTATCAAACTCATTCATGGGAAGCTCAAGGCTTGGGAGGTCAGCCTTGGCCACCTCACCCCACCCCACATTTTGTTTGATGTCAGCTCTACTGACCTTGGTGTCCTCGAGGGCCTGGGGGGCCTGATGGAAGGAGGCAGACACAGTTGTGAGATGCATACCTACCAGGTGTTGTGGCTGCAAGGGGCCCGTAAGGGAAGAGATGGGGCTCCTGCCGGAGTGTGGGGTCGACCCACGGCCTGGGGTGCCAGCAGGCCAGCACAGCGGTGGGGAGTCTTTCTGGAGGTTCTAGCCACAGTGCCTCCCGCCATGCTCCAGACCGCCAGGTTCCCCCCGGGGTATGGCAGGAGGATGCACAGATGCCCCGGGTGACCCAACCTCGTCCAGACTCTCCTGGGCACCCCGAGCAAGCAGGGGCACACGGGCTTCTGTGCCCCAAGACGCTACTCACCTTGGTCTCCCTTGGGGCCCGGGGGCCCAGGGGGGCCTGGGGGGCCAGAGAAGAAGGTCTCTGCAGAGGAGAGAAGGACTTCTGAGTGTGAGCACAGTGGTATTTGTAAGGGAGCAGCTGCTAGCATGGAGCCTGGCATCCTGCGGGTGCTCAATTGGTATGTGGCAGATGGGTGGATCGATGGATGGGTGGATGGTGGGAAGGTTGGACCGAAGGATAAAGGAAATAACAAATGGTGGATGGATAAATAGATGGGTGGGTGGGTGGATCTTCCACAAGGGACAAGTTTCCCGTTCTACGGAGTCTATGCAAACACACCCTGGCGGCAGGGCTGAAGGAGGAACATGGTGAGTCCGTCAGGAAGACCGCAAGCCTGTGACCACAGCGTGTCCCGGAGCTAGGGCTGGGGTGGAGAGCGAGGGGACTGGACTCTGTAACATTACCTGAGTTGGTCAGGAAAGATCCTGGTGGGCCTGGTGGGCCTGGCAGGCCTTCCCCTAATAGGAGAACCACCAAGACTTAGTAAAGCCAAGCTATGGGCCATGAACCCTCTGCCCAGGAGAAGTGGCCAGGCAGCCTTTTCCTGAGAGCCAGCCCAGAAGAGGCCGTGGGCACCACGGTCTCGTATCTCTCACCAGGGAGCTCAGCTCTCACCTGCTGGGCCTCGGGGTCCTGGTGGGCCTGGAATGGAAGGGCCTGCAGAAAAGAGTGAGCGAGAGGCCATGCTGAACTCAGGGAGCTGATCCTGCCCCTGTGATGAGGACCCCGGCTTCCTCACTAAGTGCCCTGTCCCCCACGATTCCCCACCTTCCAGTGATCCCTGAGATGCTCACCTGGAGGCCCAGGTGGGCCAGGTGGGCCGGGGGGACCCCGTAAATCAAGACCTTCTGTGGAGAGAAAAAAACCAGAAATGAGCAAAAGCTCTCATGAAGCTGTTCACCACCAGCCCTCATTAGGCTCATCAGCGCCAGGCGCCCGGGCTACACCCACACCCCAGAGGCCAGCTCTGCGTCACGGCACAGGGCCCTCTGGGACCCCCTCTGCTAGGGGTGCTCCTCACTCACAGGCGAGGCAGGACAGAGCTGCCATCAAATGCCCTGATGGCCAAGTATGTGGCTTTGTGTCAGCCCGAGTTCACAATCCTGCTCTGCTACTTCTGGCTGGTGACCGGGCAAGCTCTTGACTTCTTTCGGCCTCAGCTCACTCTACTCTAAACTGCAAGTCTAAGACCTATGTCCCAGGAGCACTGTGAAGTCCCAGAGAGGTCCCAGGACAGAATGTCTAGCACACGGCAGCTGCTGGGCCACGGCTGACTGCTGTCTTTGCCGTCAGGTGTCTAAGTGGGAGACCCAGCGGCATGTCTGCTTGGGCTCCTTAAAGGACTCTGGAAACAGAAAAAACCAGAAGTCACCCTCCCAGGCCGGGGCTGTAGCTGAGAACCCGTGGACCCTCGTCATTGCTCCCCGTGGGGGAGGCAGTTCTCTTGCCAGTCATTCTCCCAGCGCCCAGCTCCCTTCAGAGGCCCCACTTGACCCCGGTCCTCCGAGAATCCCAAGAACCTCTCCAACAGCTGCCCCATCCCTGTGACTCACCCCCCCAGGGCCAACAAAAGGCCTGCTGTTCCTTGGAGGCTGGCATGGCCTTTCAGAGGAACCAGTCACCCTTGCTCACATGAGGGCTCAGGATGACTCACTGGTCCAGCTGCTACAGGCCCCAAATGTGCTGCCATCTGTCCCGCTCCCACCCCAGTGTCACCTCGCCCCAGAGAACATGGGGGCACTCACGGGCAGAGAGGACCTCAGAGATGGAGCTGCTGCTGCCCATGAACGATTCACCGGCAAGTCCTCGCTCCCCGCGGGGGCCTATGTAAAAGACACGAGTTCAGGGGGGCTCCACCTGCAGCAACCCCTCTTCCTCCCCCATGCTTTCTTCTATAGGGCCTGGGAGGGTCCTGGTGGGCGGGGCGGGGTGGGGCGGACCGCCAGGAGTGGGCAGGGTCTGGAGCATCAGGAGTGAACATTCCTGTTTGCAGGCCCAACAGCCCAGGGGAAACTGGACCATTTTTTCGTAAGGCTCTTTTCTGGTGTTTGGATAAATCACTGGAAAGTAGCACAATTATCAGGATCTGGGCACAAGAGCCTCGATGCCTATGAAATAGCCAAGCTTGACCCTGACCAGCATACCACAGAGCCCCAAACCCCTGTCCAGAGGACCCCTATCTTCTCAGAAACCCAAGAAGAAGGGCCCTGCAAGGCCCTTGGTGAAGCACCAGGTCACCCCGTGACCTCTCTTCCCAAAATGCAGGTCTCCCACTTAAAGGCAGGGTCCCAAGTCCGGCTGGGAAAGGAAGCCTTACCCCCCTGAGCCCAGAGTCCTGTGCTTCAGGACTGACATACCTTGCTGTCCAGGGAGACCAGCTGGGCCCACGGGACCTAGAGATGGAGTTGGGAAGAAAAGGCTTTACCACATCTCTAGGGTCACAGTTCTAGAAGGAACTGAAAACAGGGCATGTCCAAACACACCTAGCTTGCTTACTTGGGAGCAATAAGCAATTTGAGACCAGACCTGTGGTCCATCCCATGAGAATCATGAGAATTCCTCTGCCAAAACCCGGGCTCTGGGACAGACAGAGCTGCCCTCTCTGTTCCCAGTGTTTAAGAAACTTCTCAGCGCCCCTGTATTCTCCCTCTTACTGGAGCTTAGCCGAAGGGAAGGCTGATCCGTACTTGTGTTGGTTGTGTTAAGTCACCTACTTCGTTTACACATATTATGTTTTAAATTAAAAAACACACACACACACACACATAAGGGCATGTGGCTGGCTCAGAGAAGAGCATGAGACTCTCGATGTCTCAGGGTCGTGAGTTCAAGCCTTACATTGGGTGTCAAGATTAAATTAAAAAATTAAAAAAAATAGATATAACAAAATCACAGGTATTTTGGAAAAATATAAAAAAGTATCACCTATAATCCTTTAGCCTGTAAACATCTCATTTCCTTACAGCATGTTTTCTTTCTTTCTTTCTTTCTTTTTTTTTTTTTTAAATGTTTATTCTTGAGAGAGAGAGTGAGAGCAAGGGAGGGGCTGAGAAAGAGGAGACACAGAATCCAAAGCAGGCTCCAGGCTCTGAGCTGTCAGCACAGAGCCCAATGCAGGGCTCGAGCCCACAAACCGTGAGATCATGACCTGAACCAAAGTCAGACACTTAATGGACTAAGCCACCCAGGCGCCTCCAGCATCTTTTATTTTCATCTTGTAAAAGTACAGTTGCAACCTCAGAGCCACACTACCGAGTATCCTGTACTTTTAAAAACCAAGATGAGGGGCGCCTGGGTGGCTCAGTCGGTTGAGCGTCCGACTTCGGCTCAGGTCACGATCTCGCAGTTCGTGAGTTCGAGCCCCGCGTCGGGCTCTGGGCTGATGGCTCGGAGCCTGGAGCCTGCTTCCGATTCTGTGTCTCCCTCTCTCTCTGCCCCTCCCCCGTTCATGCTCTGTCTCTCTCTGTCCCAAAAATAAAATTTAAAAAAAACGTTTAAAAAAACAAACAAACCAGGATGATCTTCTAGGCTCTAAGTCTTTGTGATTTGTAGGGATGTCACTGTGGTTGGACAATGTGGAGATAGTTTCTCCAAACAGATTCCTAGTAATTTTGTTGCCCTTGATGCATTTTACTCAATTGTTTTCCAAAGGGAAATCAACCGAAGTCACACCCAGGCTCCAGAGGCAGAACCACCTGGGCCCAATCCTGATTCTGCTACTTCTTCGCCCGGTGGCCTTAGGCGAGTCATTTACCTGCTGAACCTCCAAGGGTGCCGTGGGGCTTGGTGAAGGGTGCCTGCAGGGTGCTTGGTTGCTCGCTGGGGTGGGATGAGGGCTTGCTAGGCTGGGTGGAGGGGGCTCCTTACTCTTCCTGGGGTTCCTCCCTGGGGTTCAGGATTTGAGCAAACACTGCTGTACTTAAATGCAACCAAACGGCAAAGCAGGAAAGCAACTGACCTGGGGCACCCGGAGGTCCTGGTGGTCCCATGGCTCCAGGAGGGCCCGGGGGCCCTGGGACAGTGATCGTCGATGACCCCTCTGGAAACAGAAGACACATGGAACAGGGACCCTCACTCTTCTTGCTTAGAGGTGCTGGGACCCAGGCCATACTGTGGGCAGGTCAGGCTAGCGCCTCCTGCTGTCATTACCTCTGACCAGAGAGCCCTTCCCTGCCTGCCCTCCAAAGCCCAGACGAGAGCTGCTTGGAGGGCGCTAAGGCAGAGCCAGGGAGGATGTCCAGGACATGGGAGAAAGTCACAGGAAGAAGACCCCTCCTGGGCCTGCCTACCTGAGGTCACAATTCTGCCTGGAGATCCAGGTTCACCTGGGAGGGGAGGAAAAGGAAAACAGTCATTCCCAGGTTCAGCTGGTGGCTCCATAAATCACTTCCAAGGCTACTGATGGAGTTTGAGAGCCACTCCTGTGGCTCCAACCTGGGGCTAAAGGCATTTTAATGAGCTGAAGGGGAGCACACAGGATGCATTAGGCACCAGTCTCTCTGCCAGAGACCCTGAGGCCACATCAGGCTTCCTGGTCCACATTAGCTTTAGGAAAAGCCAGGACTCTGCAGAGGACCGTCCTTGCAGGATGTGGGAATCTGCCTCTCCGCAAGGCCAGAAGGAGGCTGACCTACAGTCAGCCACGCTCCCACACTGGGCCTCTCGGGCTCTTGCTGGGATTTGCCTTAGATGGAAAACTCCCAAGAGGTCAAAGGACAGAGGCAGTAAGTCTGAGGGGTAGAGCCTGGTCTCCAGAGTGCCCCTCAGGATGCCAGTTCCAGGACTGTAATGGGGGTTGTGCAGAGTCGAGGGAGGGTGTGAGTTACACAAAGTTTGACAGGTTTCTCTTCTGCCTGAGTCTGAGAGGGTCGAAAATGCAAACGTGGGTGGAGGACTTCCAACAAGGGGATTTCAGGCTCACACTTCCCCAAACTTTACAGACCACTGGATGCTGCCTCCATGAAGCATCTCTTGGGACTGTAAATGCACAGACTCTGGGGAACTGAGTGAGCAGAGTGGAGGACAGAAAAGCCCTCCCCCGGGGATTCCTCGGGGGCCTCTTCCATAATTTCCCATGGTCTGTGGGCAATTCCATCACTCACACACTGAGGGAGAGCACGAACCTCCTTGGAGGAAGTAGAGGGTGGTCTCTGCTTGCTATGGGCCAGTCCCTGGGGTCGAGGCCAAGAGGAGAAAGCACTGGTGTTTGGCCTGTGTTCCACCACAATCCAGTGTTGGGTGAAATGTCCACCTCTTGTGCACACTGCCCAGGGAGGGTCTACAATCCCTCTTGGACAAGAAGGCACAGGCCCTTGGGAAAGACAGGGTGTCTGGTTTCCTCAGGGTGTCTGGTTTCCCCAAACCTAGTGGTCTCTTACTAAAGGTGCAGTCAATCCATGAGCAGATCTATGGACCCAGAGGTATGTCTGCCAGGGAGGTAGGAACTCAGTTGTGATTATTTTGGAATTACATTTATTTATCCCAGAAGAACTCCCTGGCCCAGTTAGTCACTGGAAATAGTTTCTAGAAAGTAGTAATTTTATTCCTAGGGTCTCCCCAAGATGATAGTGACTGCTCAAGACAGCACAGCTCCGCAGGATGTCAGGACTTGGGAATGTGGAGTCACAGGGACGGGTGGAGAAAGACTGTTTACCCCTGGACTGGCTCAGGGTTGGTATCTAATGGTTACAGAACTGGACAATGGCAGAGGAGAACAGGAGGAGAGCATCTCCCTGCATGTAGGGTTAGCACGCTGGCCCTGGGCAGACCCCTCCCCTGAAGAAGACTTTCCCTCTTAGGACTCAGGCTTTGCCCTCTAAGGGCCATCTGAGGTACTCCTCCCTGCCTGCATCAAAGCCTCCTGAGAAAAGGACGTGGGGCCCCAGCCACACTGAGGCCCCAGTGAATGGAAAGGATGAAGGTGGTCCCTATTCCAGGGAAGGGTCATGCTAGGTGTGGGGGTGGGGGACCAATCCTGAGCCAGGGAGAACAGAGAACAGATGCGGACATTTTAGAGGAGATGGAAAGGCTTTGAGGGGCTGCATGCTTCCAGATCCTCCTCCAACAATGGCCTGGAGACATCTGGTACCAGGGAGGGCTCAGGACTCTGGGGTCAGGAGGTGTGGGAGGGGGGGGCAGGTTGGAGGGAGGGTGTGAGGATTCAGGACCAGTGATCCAAACAAATCCCTGGTTCCCTAGCTTCTCGGCTTTCTGCTAAAGCCACTAGATGCCACTGTTGATCCAGGCTCTGGCCAGAGAGGGGCTCCCTCCTGCCAGCCTCTCCCCTCCTGCAAAAAAATGGCTAGTTTTGAAAAGAAAGAATATCTGCTTTGGAAAATCACTTACCTTTAGCTCCTGGTCGGCCGGGGGTTCCAGGAAGTCCTGATGTGATTAAAAACAAGTCAGTCCAGGTGATTAAGGCCAGGAGATTCCAGACCCCTCTGGTAGTAACTGCGCTCTGTCACTGGGCACAGCCTTAAGCGCTGCTGAAACATGGCTCTGCCTTCTGCTTTAGCCTGGGAGCCCCTCGGAGGAGCCCCTTGCTCTGAGCCCTTCCCCCTCTCTGGGAAATGGAGTGACCTCTGGGCTTGAGGACATGGGCTCAGCTTTGGGGGATCCCAGGGAGTCTGGATTATGAGCCCCTTATAGCCTGCCACTCAGCCATGGTCCCCTCCCTCTGCGGCTGGTGGTGTGCCAAGCTCTACCAGGAGCGCGTGAAGGAGGTCCCTGTGCACTCAGCTTTTGTGGGGAGATCCGTTGCTTGGTGTCATTTTACATCTTTGCCTAATTTCTTTTAGGAGTTGGGGCTGGGCATGGTGACAATCTCTCAAACCCAAATGTCAACACCAGTGCAATCATAGGACAGACTCTGACACCGAAGCTGTCCCAGAGATACTGGGCCTCACATGAGGTGCGCTCCCCTCTCCTGCCCCACCATTGCGGAGACCAGGCCTCTGGGAGCCCAGCAGGGCTCCTGTGCCTGAAGCCTCCTCTCCCGGGGTCCTGCACCAGTGACTGGGCAGACAGAATCGGCACATGATTTGGCCTGGTTTCTCCAGAATGGCTTTCTAGATTGTTCTCTGCGTATTTTTCCTTCCTAATATGTTTCTTATGACTCACAGTGAAAGAACCTGAACTAGTTTTTTCCAGGGGAGTGCAGGGAGGAGAGGAAACTCTAAGGTGACTGGAAAGGCATTTGCGGAAAGCTGGAAGCAGGAGGCTGGGCAGGTGGCATCTGGAGGTGGGAAGGGCCTGATGACTCACCCTGAGGTCCCTGAGGTCCTGTGAGACCTGCGGAAAAGAGAACACATGAGAGAGATTGAGAGAGAGATATGAAGGGCTGAGGAGCCACACCCTCGGCTGCAGGAGGACAAACTCAGGATGCTCCCCACACTGGACAAAGAGCTGTTCTTTGGGCTTTGCAAGGAAGTGACCACTGCTCCATCAGGCAATGGTTCTTAGCCTGCTTGGAGTCCTAGACTCTCTGGCATCTGAGAGCGATGAACCCAGAAAGCTCATACAGTCATGGATCCCCAATGCTGCCCCCCAAATCCCCTCCCTTGGTGCTCCCCATCTGTGTACCCACCAAAGGAGCCAGGAGGCACCCCTGTTCTAGCAGCCCCCTTGTCGAATGCTGCCTTGCCTCACAGCTCTCTGGCTTGCTTTGGTCTGACCCTCCCGTAGCCCTGCGGCTCTGGCTCCTGCTGGGCCTTCAGGTGGAAACCCTAACAGTGGGCTCTCTACTCAGACTGGTGTTGGTGAGTGTCCAGGTATGGCCAGAGAGGAGGTGGGTGGAGGGGACGGGCTCAGAGGAGCAAGGCATGGAAATGGCCTTAAACTGCAATTTTTAAGAGATTCCTTGCTCCTTTCTAGAACTCCCAGCTTTCTGTTAATTTCTGCTAATTAACTGTGAACCTCTCTCTTCCAAGTTGCCAGAGTTGGTGACCCAGTGGTGTCAGAACCCAGTCACTGAACATAGTACCAGCCAGCTGGTGTGGCCGCTCCCTGCTGAAATGCTGGAGGAAAATGGGCTAAGGCACACACATTCACGTGTACACACACACACAGGCCGTAGCTCCCCTTTGCCACTCTGTTACCTGGCTTTCCTGGGTCTCCAGAAGGCCCTGGTGGGCCACGGGTTCCAGGCATCCCTGTCAGACCCTGTTCACCTAGAGAGAGCATGAGATAAAGAAGGGTTTTCCTTTTAGGAAAGCTGAGCCGGCCAGCACATCTGAGCCTATGGTTTCTGGGGTTTTACTAATTTGCTGGCAGGTGGAAAGGAGAAGGGGAGTAAGACCTGGGCCTCATGGGGGTCCTGCTGCCGTATGATTAAGGGGACTGGGGACTGCATGCTGGGATGTGGGCAGGGCAGGGCCAGGCAGTGAGCACGAGGAGAGCAGATCTGCAACCCACCTCTTGGGCCTTGGTGTCCATCAGGGCCAGCGGGTCCTAGGAAAGCAGAACCACATATCACCAGTTACCCCAAGAGCTACTTTTGGGCCTCCCTTCCTCGATGGCCCCACAGGCTTTAGCCAGTTGTCTCCCAGGCGGGAGCCCGTGCAGCCCTTCCCACAGCTGCCGACCACGGATGCCACTTTCTCCCTGGCCTCTTCCCCTAAACCAGGGATTGTGTATTTTCCTGCAGAGAACTAACGGGTCAGCAACTCCCCACTGCATCCCCAGGGCCTACTGCAGACTCAGCATGCACCAGATACTCAATAAACGTCTGCCTCGTTTATTCAAGGTCCTGGAAGTCAAGGTCCTCCAAGTTCTCTCCTCTGCTCTGAGTGTTATGCTAACCTTTGTCCAAAGTGGCGTCCTTCTGGGACCGTATCTTGCTCTCTCCCACCCCTTTGTCTCTCCTCACTTGTGTTGTCTCTGCAGAGACTTTTCCAAAATGACCATGGCGAAATCTTCCTTGCTTTGTAAGGCCACGTGAAATGCCTCCTCCTTCATTTCTAGTAGGAAGGAATCTCTCTCTGCCATACCCTCATAGCACTCCGTGCCTTTCAGGGCACCTGTCCCTTCTACAAGCTTTATCTCCCCTTGTGGGAGGTAAAGCATTTTACTTGTCCCACATGGCATCCTGCCTACAGTCAGAGCCTCCTCGTTGTGTTACATGAATGGGAAACTGAACATACCACATCCCCACTGGTGGAGCTTAAACCCTTTTGGGACTTGGTGCTAAACGCTCCGCCCTCTGAGGGTTGTTGGTCAGCTTCCAAGTCCTGGCTGACAAGCACCTTGCTAAGGGTCAGCAAAATGGTTAAACCCTGGATCTGGCTGTGACACCAGCTCTGGAGTACCAGGGTTATGCCGTGAACAGTGTGGGTTCTAAGGGACCTCAATGCTTATCTGTCCTCCCCAGGGGCCCAAGTGGCCTCGAGGCAGGGACCAGGCTGGATGGGCCACCAACCTCCAGCAGTGACAAACCCAGAGACAGAAACAGCCTGCACACGGGCCCTCAGACAAACTGGAGAACAGGACACGCAGCTCTAGAAGCAGGCTCTCGGCTCTCTGACCTCGACTGGAAGGGGCAAACCCACTGCATCCGTTCCTTTGGGACACTCACCCATTGCCCCTTTAGCTCCAGGCTCACCCACGGCGCCAGGCAAACCTCTCAAGCCGGGCTCACCTGCAAAGGAAACAGGCTTGCTGACTGGGACTTCCACGATACGCGTGTTCCCCACCCCCAAGACTGCCACCTCCCCAACCAGAGGAGCTGGAGGTAACAAACAGGGGCTGCGGACACAGCCCCTGCTTAGATTCTATGGTCAGGGTCCCCGGGCAGCAGACACAGGCAGGTCCGGAGCCACGTCCGGTCTGAAGGGATGTGCAGATGAATCATTTCCCTGGCAGCACAGAGCTGCCCCTGTAGCCAAAGCACCGTTTCTACGGATTTCTTTTTTAGGCATTCGAGCTGGCAGAAGGTTAAGCAGATGAGAGGCTTGCAAGTAGTGTCAACTCTCTGCTGCTCTGGGAAGAGCCTAATTCCCCCAACTGGATCCCCCCGAAATAACCCAAGACGATCATAAACTCCCTTTCCTGTTCCAAACATTTACCGTCTGGACTATACGTACATTTTGATGCTGGTTCCTACTCCATTCACTGTTTTTTATTTTATCCTGTCTTGTGATTTTTCCCTAGATTACAAGTTTTCCGAAGGTTTTTAGCCAGAGCTTCTGCCTCATATTTGTGTATTTCTTTCCACCTCCAGTGCCCGCTGGGTTTACAAGAAGTCTTTAGTGGATGAAATCAGATTCCTGTGCAAGACTGACCTGTGAGGCCTCGGGGTCCTTTCTCCCCCTGGTCACCTGAAACAGACATGGGGCAGGGTGGGGTGGCAGGAAGCAGCAGTCGGAGCAAGGAAAACACCCTCACTCAGTGAGAGGGACCCTGGCTACAAACAGTTCTCACTGTGCCCTTGAGTTGCTGCCAGCAGAATGTCAGTGAGACCCAGGCACTGCTGAGGCCAAGGAGCTCCCTCTCCCCCAGGGTCAGCACCATCCCCCCCAAACTACCCCAGCCCCTGCTGTTGCACAGTGAGTGCCATGAGTGCAAGGAGAGCCAGAGGAGAGAGGACGTGCCTCAACACCGCATCCTGACCACCCTGCGGGCCACCCGACCACAGTGCTTGTGACATAGGTGCTCGGTTTCCCCTCTTCCTGCCTTTGTTTCCCTATCTGAGAGGCTGGGCTAGAATGAGCTCTCAGGTCCAATCCTGGACTCTGAGACAGGTTCCCATCGGGGCTCCCAGGAGTCAGGCGGACTATGGGGATGTCTGAGCAGTGGCAACGTACCTTTGGGTCCCGGTGATCCCATGGGACCTTTGTCACCTGAAAAGGTAAGGGACAACTCTGTGTAAGGAGCCCCAGAGGGGATGACCAAAAAAGGGCGGTGTCTGTGTGCAGACAGGCTCTCTGCCATCCTGACCTGCCCTCTGCTTACGTACCTGCCAGCCCGTATAGCTGCCCCACCGCCCAGACCTCCTTCTTGAGTGAGTGGCATCTACAGGGTGGCATCCCCTTCCCCAAGCTCACCTTTGACACCAGGGAGTCCAACTTCACCTCGGAGCCCTTGGGGACCTACAGAGCCTGCAAGCAAAGGCAACCATGCAGCTAGGTGAGTGGCCTGATGGACCGATGGACATGGACACAGGCACAGACATGCACACGCACACACACACACAGGTGCACGCACAGCCTGGGGTAAAGTCAAGGGCTGCTCTCCACAGACTCCTCCCCACAACCCTGCTACATCATCCCAGCCCAGTTCCTTGCCCTAGTGTCACAGGCCCTGATGTAAGGACACCTCATGGGGCCGTGGCAGAAACACTGGTCCGCATTACAGTGTGGGCTACAGCTCAAGATTCCCAAGACAGCAGAAGGGCTCTGGCCCACAGGGAGGAGGTGGCCACAGGGACTTTGCTCAGGTGCAAGCAGGACAGTAAGTGCCTGCTGCTGAGGCTGCCGGAGGGCCATGCACCCTGAGCCAGGTCAGCACGGATCTCCCCGAAACCACTGGGAACCTGACCTCAGCTTCAGGGGACACATGTATGGACGGGAGTTTTGGACCTCTGGAAGGCTCCATATAATTGCTTCTTTTGCTTTAAAAATGTGTTTCTTGGGGCGCCTGGGTGGCTCAGTCGGTTAAGCGTACGACTTCGGCTCAGGTCACGATCTCACGGTCCGTGAGTTCGAGCCCTGCGTCAGGCTCTGTGCTGACTGCTCAGAGCCTGGAGCCTGAGCTTCAGATTCTGTGTCTCCCTCTCTCTCTGACCCTCCCCCGTTCATGCTCTGTCTCTGTCTCAAAAATAAATAAACGTTAAAAAAAAAAAAATTAAAAAAAAAAAAGTGTTTCTTTTTAGCATCCCTTTCTTTTCCCCAGAAACAGCATCTATTTTTATAAGCAGCACACTGACCTGGGGGACCCCGTGGGCCTGGAGAACCACTGGAACCTGAGAAGAAAGACAAGACCACAATCATCAGGGGCGAGCCACAGGCCAGGGACACGTGACCCCACAGTGAGGGGCAGGTAGGGGCTCACTTCCAAGTGAGGGCTGTGTGTGTGTGAGCATTGCCCACACAGTGTGGGTTCGTGCCCAGACCCCAAGTCAGTGGGTCTGAGAGGGACCCCAGTGCAAAGTTCTCCTGAGGGAGGACACTACAGCTGGTGGGATCGAGAGACCCCTGCTCCTTCCCGGTCAGAGTAGAACATGTGGGCCCGGGCAGCAGCAGGGAGGGGAGATGGGCATCAAACTGAGAAGGCCCCGTTCTCCCTGAGCCGTCCAGACATAATGCTTTTGAAGGAGTGCAATTGGGCAGCTGTCGGGTGAGGAACTCATCTGACTTGGGGACTTCCTGACCCATCCACACACTTAGGGGCCACATAACAGGGCCACTGAAGAGAGACAGAAGCATGGTCCCAAAAATTCCAGCCCTGGGGTCAGTTCCAGCCCTGACCCCCCAGGCACTCCTTTGTGGGGGGGGCTCTCTGGGCCCATTGTCCCTGCAGCAGGTTAGGGCTGTCAGGATCCACTTCCTGGACCTCTGTGATCCGTGCCATCCTGGCACTTGACTTACCTTTGGGACCCACAGAACCTGGGACACCAGGTGGGCCCTGAACACCGGGTTCACCAGCAGCCCCTGGGGAGAAAGCAGAGGATGCTCAGTTTGCTCGCCCACCCAGCCTGGCAGTGTCATTTGTGGGCAATACTTCCCAACTGCTGGTGGTCTCTGATCCATCAGATACCTCCTTGAGGCCACAAAGCTGCAAAACACCTTCAGTTTCTACCCCCAGAGCCTTTATAGCCCATGAGGTCTGGCCCACAGGAGCCACTCAATAAATATTTGTTGCCTGGTTGAACAATATTTTTAAGACAAAGAGGAGCTAAAAATAAAGCTCTTGCTCGTGCTCTTTTGGCATTGTAAGAATTTCTGGCGTCTGTGCTTGGTTTCACCTGATGAAAGCTGACTCCTGGTTAAGAATCTAGTTGTAAAATCTTCCCAGCCTCCTCCAGGGCTGGGCCTGTGTCTAGGTCTTTCTATTTCTCCTTCCCTGCCTATTTCCAGCCATGAAGGTTTGAGGGCCTACCACCCTTCTCCACCTTTGGTCAGGCTCTGCCCTGAGCCTCTTACCTCAGACCTGACTCTGCACTGCCTACGTGGGACGACCCTTTCTCCTTGTGACCACCTTCTTCGTGGATTCCGAACACTGCAGGGTTCTTAGATTCAGACCCAAACCCACAGCCCAGCCCACACCCCCATTAGAGTGTGGTCTTCACAGGGCCTGGCACAGAGCCTGGCTCGAGGTAGCTGCTCAGTAAAGGCCATTGAAAGAAGGAGGGAGAAAGATGTGAGAAGGAAGCATGGATATAGCTAACCCTCCTGGTAAAGGAAGAGCCTCTTACCTCTGTCCCCTTTCTCTCCAAACCCAGGAGGCCCTGCTTCACCACGAGGTCCCATGGGGCCCTCTCGTCCTCTCTGGCCCATGGGACCCTCCATGCCAGGCTCTCCTGAAGAAAGGAACCTCAGAGTTAGGAGCCAGTGCCCATGGCTAAGGGCTCCATTGGCAGCATCTCACATGATCAAGAGGCCCTCTGCTCCTCCGTCTGGACACTCGGGCTTCTAGTGGGCTCTAGCCCGGCCCCCACTGCCTCTTTCTCACTGCTCCTCGGCCACAGCACACCCTTGCTCCAGGGCCCACGGCTGCTCCCTCTGCCTAGAGCATTCCCCCCACATCTCCCCATGCCTGGCTCCCTCACCATCTTCAAGTCTGTTCAAATGGCACCTTCTCAGTGAGGCCTTATTCAAATTTACCCCCTCAGTGCGCAGTGCCGTGTGTGGCTCTGTCTTTCCCGTTTGATGATCTACCTCCTACCCTGCTCTGTACTTCACTAATTTATCATGTCTTTCTCCCCAACCCAAAGATAAGCAGCGATTTCTGTTTTGTTCACCAATGTCTCCCCGGCTCCTAAAACAGGGTCTGGCACAGAGCAGGCACTTAATGAAATGTTTATTGAATGAATAAGGGAATAAGAGAATGGAAAAAGCGGCTCTTACCCACACTGCCTTTTTGTCCCTTTGGTCCTTCTGGACCTGGGTGGCCCAAGAGCCCAGGGATGCCTGTGGACACACAACAACACCTGAGCCCTGTTTTCCCCTAGAACCCGGGAGCCAGGGACAAGCAGCCCGCAATACCAGCACGCCATCAGAGGTTACACACCTGGAGTCCCCGGGAGCCCCCGATCTCCTGTGGGGGCAGAGATAAAAGAAGTCAGACAGAGGACTTGTGCCTGTTGCCTAAAGGAACCACCAGGAGAACATAGGATTGCCACATTTAGTAATTATATGGGATGCTTAGTTCAGTTTGCATTGCAGATAAATACTGAGTAAATTTCTAAGGTAAGTATGCTTAATGTGATATTTGGGACACACAGTGAAAAATTATTTATCTGCAATTCAAATTTAACGTCTTGTATTTTATGGCAACCACATAGTCAGGGACTCCAGGACCAATGGTCCTCCTCACCATCGTGGTCAGGAGGGGTGTGTGGCCTGCAAGCTGGAGCCTTGGGGAAGGGGGCTGATGTAGTTACCCAGGCTGGGGTGGGGGGGCAGGGAATCCCCAAGAGAAGTGGATGGCCATCAAGCAGACGAACCCCCAATTCCTGCACTGAGATCTCTCGGGAAGGGAGGTAAAGGTGGGGATAGAGGGACGACTCTGTCTCTTGAACCGTGGCTCTCAGCATGGACTCTGCACCACCAGCCTCAGAACCATCTGGGGTGATCAAGACCCTAGACTCCAGGCCCCACATCTGCCGAATCAGAGGCTCTGGGAGTGGGGCCCAGAGTCTTCTGGCAACCCTCCTACCCACTGAAGTTTGAGAACCCCCCTCAGCTAGAACAAGGGGTGCTGCTGTGGTCATTGGGATTGGAAACCTCTTCCACCCGTGGGCCTGTCCCACTGACTGTCAAACCACTTTTCTAAGGAAAGATATCAATTTCCTAGAGCATATCAATGAGTGTCACACAAGTTAGCACACGGTTGTCCCTCAACTAACACTGTGGGGCACTTTTTCCTGTGTATATGTCCTGTCTCCCTGCCAGACTGCCCACCCCTGCAGGTAGGTGGCACTACCTCAACTGGAGTCCCCCCGCCCCCCAGGAGTCCCCCTCCTAAGACCCCTGGGAGCAGGCTCCTCAGCTGCAATGGTGGTTCCTGACCTGCCTCATCAGAATTAACCTAGGGGGAGGAGGATCCAGTCCCAGAGGATCTGATTCCTGGCAGGACCCAGGAATCTGTATTTCTAGAAATCCCCCCAAGTATTGTGTATAGTAGCAGGTCCTCAGGCTGCCCTTTGTTGCTGAGGGAGATGCAGATCCTTGATGCAGATCCCTTGTCCTTATCCGGGAAGTCCCTAGAACCCTGAGAAGGGACAAGGGACAGTGCTGCCCCAGAGACATAGAGCCCTGCTCTGTCACTAAGCCCTCTGACCTCAAAAGCCGAAGGGTCTGCAAGTCCTACATGGAGGGGAGCTGGCCCGGAAGACTGGGTGTGGGGGAATCAGATGCAGGCTGCTCATTTTAAACCAGCCCTTACTGATACTTTAGGTTAAAATCTCCACATTTGATTTACCTTTAGGTCCTTGACTTCCCATGTCACCTAAAATCAGAAACACACGAAAACTATGAGGTGGGGTGAGAACCCAAGAGCCACTCTCTCCTGGTGTTTTCGGACCCACAAACGTCACTGCGGTGTGGGCAGGCACGCAGCTTGGTGCCCTTCAGTCTCCGACCATGTCACTGGGGCACGTGGCTGGGCCTCTCTTCAGTGATGCCCAAGGTCCCCTCTTGTTCTAAGATATCCTGACTGTAAAGCCAATTCTCAACCCTCCCAACAGACACCTTAAGATCTTTCTACAACTCATCCTTCAATTTGGAAAATTTCCACCCAGAAAACCTGTTCCACAGGCAGGAAATGAGAGCAGCGTGAGGGCTCAGTCCACCCCAGTACCTTTAGGGCCGGGGCTTCCTCGGAGATTTCCTACGAGAGAAGGTAACATGGAGTTAGCTGCACAGCTTGTACGTGTGTGTCACACACACACACACACACACACATACACACACACACACGTGCATACACACGATGGGGTGGGGGGGCACCACGGTCTGGGGGAAGACACAGAAGCCGGGACTAGGAACCAGATTCCAAGGGGTGGTAGTTGTGTGATCTTGGGCAATTCTCCTTCACAGAACTCAGTTTTCCCAGCAGTCAGATGGGATCACAATGCTGGTCCCCCCTCCCAGGATCCCGCACAGGATGGAGGGAGCACAGGAGCCCGGAAGGCCTTCGCCCTGCCCTGCGCCGTACTCACCGCTCTCCTGTTCCGCCATCAGCTTGCCCTTCAAGAACAGCCAGAGCGCCTCCTGCCCGTGGCCGTCAAGCCCCAGTTTCCCCAGGTCGGCCCCGACGCCGGGCGCAGCGCCCTGCAGCCGGTCCTTGTTGCTCCGCTCCACCTTCTCGTCGTAGAGCAGCACCCCGCTCCGGCTCTGCTCCAGCTCAGCCACCCGTGCCTTCAGTGCCCTCACCTCCTCCGCTGAGACAGGCGGACAGAGGCCGGTCAGCTAGGCGGGGCCTCCCAGCCGGCGGCACCCTCCCAGCCTGCAGCACACCCCGAGGTGGGCCTGATGTGGGGCTCTGGGGACCTTTGGCCGGAATCTGTACAGAGACCACGTGTCGTGACCACCAGTGGGGGCAGCTGCTCAAAATGGTAACCACGCCCTGAAGAAACCGGGCCTGGGACTCTTCTCACAGGAGGAGGCCACAGAGCAGTCCCCCATCCTCCCTGGGGGCTGCTGCGAGAGCCGACAGAGACCCATAGGGGTGCTTGGAAAAGGTGAAAATCAAAAAGGCCCTGAGCACGCACGGCCTGATGCTTACGGGCAGCCAAATGCGTAGCAGGCTGTGACAGGGACGGAGGGCCCTGGGCTGGGAGCCACACCAGAACCCCAGTTCTGCCACCAAGTGGCCGTGGGACCTGGACCGAGTGCCTCCAGTCCTGCCACTGAGTGGCCATGGGACCCGGACCGAGTACCTCTGGAGCCTGGCTCCCCACCTGCAGTAATGAGGGGTCCTCCCCAATTGCCTCTGGCCCCTGGATCTCTGACACGCGGGACACTTGCCGACTCCTGCCCTCCAGACGGGCAGCGAGGCCTGGTGTCCTGCCACTGTCCTCACGTACCCAGAGCAATGAGGCCGAACAGCAGCCCCAGGAGCAGCAGCCAGGTGAGCAGCAGGCCCAGCAGCCACTTCCACCAGCTGCAGCAGGAGCCACAGGGGCACCAGGCTGGCGCCGCCCCCCATGGGCCCCCTCCGCCGCCACCTTTGCCGCCACCTCCGCCTCTACCGCTGCCCCCGCGGTGATTGTAGCTGTGAACATCTGTGGAAGACAAAGGAGGGGTAAGGGGAATGCAGTAGGCTCCTGCCCTCTTCCCTCCAAATTCCGGGGTTTTCGGTGACTTCCTGGGGGCCTGAGTGAATGCTAGTCGGGGCCGGCAGCTCCAAGGCGGGCAAGGCTGGCTCCTGGAACACACACAGGGCCACAGCTGGGGAAGAGCACACATGGGACAAGCCTGGGCTAGAGGCGTATGACCCAGTGGAGGTCCCTTCACCTGTTGCCTTTCTCACAAAGTGGAGTTGAAAGATTCCCCACTTCATAGAATGCTTGCTGATGAAAGGAGGTAAGGCAGGTACGGGCATTAGTAGAGGATGCAGCCCAAAGCACTCAGTTTAAAAATCTTGATGATGAGCATGGATTTTGCTACAACTTCCTGAATTTGGTTATGGCCAAACCCAAAGCGTTCCCATCTCCCTCCACACCTGCATTCCCTTGGGGCCCTCAGCTCCTGTGTAATCCCTGCAGTGCCCGAAATTATACTCAGCACTTAAGGGATGGCTGGGAAGCTGCTGCTGCTGCTTTTTTTTAGTGAAAAGGATTTTTAGTGTCTAAAACAGACTGATAACCCTTGGTCTGTTTCCCTCACAAGACTGTGTAAGCAAGTGAAAAAAGTCTAAAGGGCTAGAGATGTGCGTGGTCTTAGAGGCACCCTGAAGTCCAGGCAGGGGGCTCTGGAAGACGCAGCAGTGGCTCCTCTGTATTGGGAGACCCTGGACCCTGGAACCTTCTGCAGCCCTGCCCCAGCCCCCTGCCAGCCCCCTCCACTGCCCTCCACCCTGCCTCCTCAGGCCTTCAGGGAAACCCTTTAGAGGTGCAGGGCTCATGTGTGCCCTGGTTCCAGGTGAGGGAGTGGTCATCTGTTCTGTTCATTACAACCAGCCCTCTCAGCTCCTGTCACTGCAGGATCTGCTGTGGCTACCTACCTGCGGAGGTGACCTTGCCCTTTGTGGACACAGTCTTCACGTCCCCTGGAAGGCAAACACCAAGAACACAGGTTTTGATCTGAGCTTTTAAATTTTTGTTAACATTTACTCATTTTTTGAGAGACAGAGAGAGAGAGCACGAGCAGGGGAGGGGTAGAGAGAGGAGGAGACACAGAATCCGAAGCAGGCTCCAGGCTCTGAGCTATCAGCACAGAGCCTGATGCGGGGCTTGAACTCACGAACCGTGAGATCATGACCTGAGCTGAAGTCGGACGTTTAACCAACTAAGCCACCCAGGCACCCCTGACCTGGGCTTTTAAGCTGCGGAACCACAGGACAGCCTGTGAGTTGACTTTGGGCAAAACTTGAGGTACATGTGCCATCCAAGCACCTTGAGGAATAGCACCGTATGGGAACGCTCATGGACTCAGTCCTCGCTAATGTGATATTTGCAACCGTTATATCAATGAAGACATGGCTGGGCCAGCAATTAATGGTGGGTAAAAAGCAGGATCTTAACTCTCTTGTGACCTAAACCTTTCAAGCCCAAGACATTTTTGGAGTTCCATGTTAGGGGTGACATTTGCACTCAACAATAAATATGTTTATGAGAAATGACTCTCGATTTCTTGGTTAAAGGACTTTGTGTTCCTCACCAGGGGTGGAGGGGCAGAGGGCTAGTTCACCAGTCCCTGATGCTATTTGACCACTGAGCGTTTGTGGGCACAGAAGGAATTCTCTGAGAAAACTGTTTACACCTTTCATCAGATTTTGTAAAGGGTCTTTTGGTTCCATAGCCCCACCTCCACCCCTAAAATGTAAGTCTTCAAAGTAGGTACTTCCTCAGAGTCGGGCCTGGTGAAGATCATAAGGGATTTCATTTGCATTTTGAAAAGATGTTCTAAGACCCAACTTTTCAGGGAGGTCAGTAAAGGAAGAGAAATCAGTGATCTGGAAAGAGTACACAGGACCTTGAGCATGTGAAGAAATGCAGTTATCTGGGAGAGAATCCAAATATTTGGGAAGGAAAGAAATAAGTGTAGCAAGTGCTTTGCAAAGCGTTTTCTAGTACCTCTGGAAATTATGGAACAGAGGGAAAAAAAACCCACTGTAGACAGCAGGCGTGCCATGGGAAGTCTTCTGCTGCACTAACATGCATAGGAGACGGCTGCAGAGCTGGTTAAAACACAGCCTCTGACTCAGCAGGTCTGGGCCAGGGCCTGGCAGCCTTCATTTCTAACACACTCCCAGGTGGGGCCGATACTGCGGGTCTAGAGACCCAACTTTGAGTAGCCAGGTCTCAGAAGATGAATAAATAACAAGCAGATAGACTAAAGTCAAGGGAACAGTGACCAGATTTCCTCTTACCATTAGCGTCTGATATCAGACAGGTGTCAGCAGTGTAGGCAGCTTGCTTTTCTTTTTTCAGGGTGTCATCTGAAAAAGAAGCTGTGCATACAACCTATGATCACCCAGGATACTCCATCCTCACTCCCCTCTCTGCCCCAGAGACTCTCCTGCTTGGATACCCCAGTAGGAAGAGAGCTCAGCTTCCCTGAGTCAATCTCCCGGATCTGTGCTTGTGGTTAGGAGACTTGCCATTGCCCAAAGACCTCTCTGGGTGTGTTTTGCCAGAATGTTCCTGAATGTTTATCTACATTCAAGGCAGACCCTGGAGCACCCTATTCAGGCAGGTAAATTTCATTTGAATGGGGCAACTCTGGTTTTCTTATTAAAATGTCTCAATCCACCTTGCTAGGACATTCTGTCTCCTATACCATCTGCCTCTCTCCTGAAACCTGCATGGCGTGGGCTCCCTCGTACTTGCGGCGATGGTGGCCGGGGAGGCAGTAAAGACCTTCCCACTGTCCTTGGTCATGATCAGCAGCTCCATCTCCTTCTTGGCTGGTGTGTTGTCTTTCTCCAGGATCAGGAATTTACAGTCCTTGTGCAAGAGTTCATCATTCTGGACGTTTGTGGTGGAGGCTGGGGAGGAAAGGAGCAGGCAAGGAGAAGGACAAGGGAGAGGGAAGAAATGACCAGAACAAGAAAAAGGAAGAAAGGCGGGGTGGGGGGAGGAGGGAAAGAGAGAGATCAGCAGCTGCATCTGAGGGTCTCCTGCTCTCGCTGACAGTGTTTACTAAGAAGCATCCTGGGGACCAAAGCCACCCTCCCCTGCCTGGCTGAGCCTGGCCACCAGGAGTGGGTCAATGTGGGAAGCACCAGGTGGCTGGCCTACGGTACTGTCCCCTCACCTGGACACTACAGGATCTTTAGCCAAAGGGTCAAAGTCCCCTTGTCAGTCATGCCCTTTTTTAACTGATGTGGTGGGTTCATTGCTATCCCTCAGTCTCAAGTGTTACCATCCTGGAGGCACTTTTCCTGACCAGCTGGTCTAACATGAACCCCTGCCCCATCTCTATTACCTCATCTATTTCTTCTAAGTAGGTATGATTTTCTGTCATCGTTTCCTGTCATTTGTCTATTTGTCCATCTGCCTCCTCTCCGGCTGCAATGGTCAGCCTGGTGAAGGCAGGAGTCTAGTCTGTCCTGTTCACGTTCATACTCCGAGCACTTAGAACAGCATCTGTCTCATACAGAGCAGGTCCTCAGTAAATCTTTTCTGAATGAAAGAATTGTTGAATGGAAGGGAACAACAGGATCACAGCAATGGAAGAAATAACCCACTGGGTGAGGAGAGCCCAAGTTGATAAAGATCCTATTGAAAGTGTGTATGGTGTGGGGCACCTGGCTGGCTTAGCTGACAGAGCATGTGACTACTGACCTCAGGGTTATGAGTTTGAGCCCCACACTGGGCATGGAGCCAAGAAAGAAAGGAAAAGGAAGGAAGGAAGGAAGGAAAGAAAGAAAGAAAGAAAGAAAGAAAGAAAGAAAGAAAGAAAGAAAGAAAGAAAGACAAAGGAAGAAAGAAAGACAAAGGAAGAAAGAAAGGAAGGAAGGAAGAGTGTGTGGTTGGGGTGGCAGCTTCTGAGGGGCTCCTGGGTTCTTGCAATGGGTGACACATAACAGGAGCAGGCCAGGGGCTTCCAGACAACAGTGGGGACTGGGGTATGAATACCTGACCCTAAGCTCCCTGCCCCAGCCCTTGGCCCTTGAAGGCCAAGGTAAGGCCAGGGGCACACTTATCTCTGCTCTGTCATGGGAACCAGGAGTCCTTTGGGGTGAGTCGTATTTGCAGACCTCAGACCACCAATAGGTTATACCTCCCCCTCCCATACGCCACATGTCACTGCAGAGCACTTGTCCCCCACACGTGGTTGCCATCGGCAGCTGGCAGTAGCACTCACCTGCAGAGGTGGACACGCCTGCGCTCACAGTGGCAGGGCTCTGGGGCAGGTTTTTCTTCACACCATATGCTACAAGAAAGGAACCACTGAGTCAGCAGGGCCAGTGTGGGAGAGTGGCTCCACAAAGCCTAGAATAGCCTGAGCAGTCCCAGCAGGGGGCAGGCTCTCCAGGTGACAGGAAGAGCTTAGTGGCGACTAAATAAAATGAATTATAACAACAAAGGCAACTGTCTCCAGCCACAGGGGCGGCAATGAGTTTAGATGACACTTTCTTTGGTCTAATCCTCATTCTTTTAGGATTGTTCCAAAATTCCACCTCCTCCCTGAAGTTCTCCTAAGACTCCCTCCCTTCAGAACTCCTAACACCTGCTCTGCACAACAGGATTCATGTTGTCGTATAGGACACCTGGTTGTTTCACGTGCATTAGACTTTCTACTCCAAGTAAACCATAAACAAGCTGAGGGCAAAGGCTAAGGTTCACCCCTCTCCTGTTCCACCTCCCCGGGTTTGCACAGGGGTACACCATAAAATCAGCTAGATGATCGAGGTACAGTGACGGGGGACCATCAGGAACGGCAGTGAGACACAGGGGTATACAGATGACACTCCACAGCAAGGGCTCCCCTGTGGTTTCCCTCACATCCGAGCCAGCAAATGATCGAAGCTGACATCTTTAGGTTGGGAGGTGGGGGGGCTGTTTCTTTGTTGGGAAAGGTTGGTTTTTAGGGAAATCTGGTCCCTCTGATTCAGTTACTGGAAAGGGATATTGTGAGTTACAGCTGCAACAAGGCGTTACTTCCCAGACCCTAAGCTCCAAACCTTGGCTACTGACCTGTGGAGGCGGTGGCCGCACCATGGGACAGGGTGGACGAGCTGGGGGCCAGGTTGTTCTGCATGCCAAACACTGGGAGAGGAATGGAGGGCAGGTGAGCGCAGGTGGAGAGGGGGCCCCTTAGCTTGAGGCAGCCCCTGGAGCACCCCAAAGCACTTCCATGATAAAGATCTTGGCACAGGCCAGAGATTCCCCAGATTTCTCAGTTCTCACATTCTCAGTGACACGGTGAGCTCTTCAGGCCCCACCCCCCACTACTGGCCAAAAGCTACCAGCAGTTTCATATATTGGGTAGTTAGGATCACATAGCTGAATAACAGTAATCTGCACAGGGTCTGACAGATGCCACTGTATTTAAAAATATCCCAGGGGTGGGGAGCCTGGGTGGCCTGGTTGGTTAAGCATCCAACTCCGGATTTTAGCTCAGCATTGGGCTCTGCGCTGAGAGGGCAGAGCCTACTTGGGATTCTCTCTCTGCCTCTCTCTCTCTCTCTCTGCCCCTCCCCTGTTCGTCCTGTCAAAAATAAATAAAACATTAAGAAAATGGTCATATGCTTGCACTGAAAGCCAGGCAGTGACACTGAGCCCCCAGTGAACTACAGTGTTTATAAAAAGATCTAAAGTAAGATCCTTCAGGAGCACCTGGGTGGCTCAGTCTGTTGGGCATCCAACTCTTGATTTCAGCTCAGGTCATGATCTGAGGGTCGTGGGATGGAGCCCCGTGTTGGGCTCTGTGCTGACAGTGGGGAGCCTGCTAGGGATACTTTCTCTTTTCTCTCTCTGCCCCTCCCTTGCTCTCTCTCCCTCTCTCTCAAGATAAAATAAAATAAACATTAAAAAACTAAAGTAATATCCTTCTAACATAAGAGTACTTTGCACCTGAAAACGTCCACAGTGCCGACTCTGCCCCTTTACTTCCATTTCTCCACCGCTCACAGAAAAGAGACCAGAACAGAACAAGTAGGTTCTGGACACCCCAAGCACCCTCCCTCAGGCCTTGTCCTTGGGGGCTGATCTCCACCTAGGACTGAGGGCAGGCACCCCTTGGGCCCTGTTTCTGCATCCCGTGTGCAATGAGGAAAGTCTTCACGCTCATGGGCAGAAAGAACATCTTCTGTGGAAACCCCTCTGTTTTCCTCAGCAGTAGGGAGCATCACTAACTTGTAAAGCAAACGTGCTAAAAAGGGCGACGCAAGCTGGCAAGCACTGACCTGAGGAGCAGGTGCTGACCCCGGGATGCAGTGTGGGAGAGCAGGACGCCATGTTGTTTGGGACTCCAAAGACTGCAGGGGAGGAGGAGGAGGAGGAAGGCTGGTGAGCGGGACCTCCAGCCCAGAGCAGGGGAAACCACAGAGGCACCAGAAGAAGTGCCAGGATTAAATTTTTCTATTTTGTTACATTTCTGGTTTTAGGGAAATCTTGGGCTCTTGCCTTGCAGCCGAGGACCAAATTGTCCATGGTGTGCCTTGAGTCATAGCCAAGGAATGGTCATAAGGTGGTCAGGCCTCGCATGGACCCTGGGTCACCCTTTTGCAGAAAAGGCATTTGAAGCCCAGAGAAGTTAACCAACTTTCTCAAGGTCACAGTTAATCCATGTGGAATGAAACTAGGTTCCCTATACACATTTTCATGTTCTTTCCCATTACATTTTTTTTCCTGATACACTGTGCTATATAGTCCTTTTTATAGGGGACCCACCAAAAGAAACACCTTAGAGACTGAATTGAGCTGGGGTTATCAATGGGAAAATCTTGGGATGCTAGGCCACAGAAGACCCCTAGAGAAAGCCTCCGGGGAAGGTAAACAGCAGAGGGGTCGTTCAGCTCCAGGTAAAATTGCAAAGGGTTAAGGGGTGGGAGGGGAAGTGCACTGTACCACGTACCTGATCCTGCAGAATAGGCATTGGTGTTGAGGAGGGATGAGCTCTGGGTGGTCACATTGTTGTGATAGGTCCCCATGGAGGACCCCGCCGGCAAGGTGGAAGACCACATATGGGAGGGAAGGTTGGCGTCCAAGATGGTTGTATCATAGGTGCCGGACACTGGAAACAGACAGGCACACCCACACCCCAGTGAGAGACAAAAGCAGCACCCAGTCAGATCGGTGTGCCGGCACATTCTCGGGTTTAGCCCTGAAGGTCCCATGTCCCGGGACCTCCCTCAGTCCAGGGAAGTTGGTCAGTCCACTTTCATCTGAAACTTCGGAGCTGGTGAAAACTTGATCTCTTGTATTAAAAATTCTTGTTGTGGCTAACAGACACATGAAAAGATGCTCAACATCACTCATCATCAGGGAAATACGAATCAAAACTATGATGAGATACACCGCACACCTGTCAGAATGGCTAAAATGAACAACACAGGAAACAACAGGTGTCGGCAAGGATGTGGAGAAAGGGAACCCTCTTGCACTGTTGGTGGGAATGCCAACTGGTGCAGCCACCCTGGAAAACAGTTTGCAGATTCCTCACAAAGTTGAAAATAGAACTGCCCTCCAACCCAGCAATTGCACTACTAGGTATTTACCCAAGGAGTACAAAAATACTAATTCAAAGGGATACCTGCACCTCGATGTTTATAGCACCATTATCTACAACAACCAAATTATGGAAGCAGCCCAAGTGTCCATCAATTGATGACTGGATAAAGAAGTGGTGTATATATACAACAAAATATTACTCAGCCATAAAAAAAGAATGAAATCTTGCCATTTGCAACAACATTTTTGCTAAGTGAAATAAGTCAGAGGAAGACAAATACCGTCTCATATGTGGAATTTAAGGAACAAAATTGATGAACATATGGGGTTGGGGGGAAAGGGAAACAAACCATAAGAGATTCATAGCAATAGAGATCAAACCAAGAGTCCATGGAGGGAAGTGGGTGGCGGATGGGCTAGATAGGCATGGCAATTAAGGAGGGCACTTGTGATGAGCACTGGGTATTGTATGTAAGCTATGGATCACTGAAATCTACTCCTGAAACCAATATGCACTGTATGTTAACTAACTCAAATTTAAATAAAAATTTGAAGAGAAAAAAAAAATTCTTGCTGACTCCTGGTGAAATCTGAAGTAGGTCAGTTTTGCTCTGGGGTCTGCCCATTTCTCCAAGATCCCCTTCCCACCTCCTGGTGTGCTGTCCCCTCCACTGGGACATCCATCGTTGCTGATTCCGCCACTGGTGCCAGGGGGCCACAAATCCCACACAGAATTCCAGGCATGAGGCAGGTGCAGATAGCAAAGCCCCTGGTCCGAGACCATCCCACACGGAGGGCAGTCTTCTCTGGTTAAACGCTCCTTAAACCTTCCTATGTGCCAACCAGACCCAAGGGGCACTCTGCCCCGCCCCCAAGAGAGGGGACTTTGGTGCTTCTTCAAATCTGAAGCCAATTCTGCCTCTTCACTATACAAGGGGGAACTAGCCATACAAGTCATAAAACCTGCCCTGAGGTTTGGTTTTATATTTAAAAATAAGAGAAATATCACAATCTCAAGGGTTGTTGTGTTTTGTTATTGTTTTTTTTGTTGTTGTTTGTTTTTTTCAGGAGTAAGGGACAGAAAGCTTCACAACATAGCAGAACTGGCTTCTCTCCTCCTTTCTGTCCAAGGATCTGCTTATTCATCTTTCTGCCTCCCACAGAACCCACCTTGCACTTGGTAGGCATGTGATCCCGGAGTGCTCAACAATGTCCATCCTACTTGACTATGACCCCCTGGTTATCTGTTTGACTGCCCCCAGAGGCCCTTACCTCCATGAGTGGCCATGTCTCTCCTGTTCCTTGCTTCTCCTCAGTGCCTGCTACTTGGCACAGAGGAAGCACATAATAAATATTCACTGAATGAATGAATGAAAATACAGTTGTCCCCACTATTCTTCATTCGGGGAACCTGGTCAACACATTCCCAAAAGATGTCAAGAATGTCCTGGGAGAGAGTCTCTAGGATTGAGAGCCCAACTACACGCTCGTGGGATGGTGGACCAGACAGGGTACAGCCCACATGCTCACACAGCATGAAGAGCAGACTCTTGGTAAGTACTCTGTGAAGTCTCTGACACAACCTTGGAGGCCTGTCAGGGCACGGCTGAATTCCGGGGCCAGGACAACTCTGCCACCTCATTCCCTTCCCTCCATGGAAGCTGGAGCCCCGGGGCTTACCTGACTGGGAGCTTGCCGTCACCATTTTGGTCTCCACCGTGCCTTTCTTGGGGATGGGGAGTGTATTGGAGCAATTTCGGGTGGGGCTCACGCTTGCAGATCGACTCCCCTTGAGCAAACGCTTAACATCATCTAATTCCGTCCCTGTAAAATAAACCCCCAATTTTCCAATAGGCCCTGGATTCTTTCCTGAGTCCAGCTGCAGTGGAAAAACATATATGGCATTCTGAATGAGGCGGGGGTGGGGGGAATGACATTTGCTTCACACGCTGGGACATTTTTGGTCAGCCTTGTAATTTTTGTATTTTGTCAATTTATAGCATCTATCAACCTGGCCCTTTGTAATATTAATGGCCTCATAAATACAGGGCCTCCACAGGGAGGTCCTCAGTATGTATTTCCTAATTAGACCTCATCAGACAGCACAGGGATAATTCTATGGCTGGAAGACCTGGTTGTCCTAGATCAGGGGGCTGGGAGATTTACACACAGGGCAGTGAAAGAACCAGATCTCTTGAAACAAATGATTCAACAGTGGTCTCATCCCCCACCAGGACACATTGAATGTCAAGTGCCTGACCTTGTATGCTCTGGAGTGTCAAAAGGAATTTGTGGCTCATAACTCCTAAACATTATGCTGCTTTCATGTGGGTTTGGGGTCCATTTGGCCACTATTATTTGTAGCTAGGTCACCTAGAGGTGTTAGCTCCCTGTGCCTCCCAACGTGGCAAGGAGGAGAGGAAGGAGACATCATAGGAAGGTAGCACATAAGAGGTCTGCAGACAACGTGTCCTAGAAGACTGCCCAGGCACCCCCTTCCCTGAAAGCTCCATCCTTTGGCTCAGCCCTGCCAAGCCTGGAAGGACTCTGGTGAGATAGCCTCAGACCCCATGGCGCAGGGCCCTGAGCTCTTTGCGCCAGCCCCAATCTCTGATTCCTGGGCCAAGTGGCCTCTTTCTCCTCCTGCTCTTTATACTTGGCTTCTCACCCTATCGGTTGGGCTCTTTTCAAAATGTCAAATAACTTCTAACAAGAACAATAGGAGTGAAACAAAGTCAACAGACAGACTAGGGAATCCCTAACATTTGAAATAAAGTTCAAATTCTCACACTCGACTTGCTTCTGACTCTTCTCCAATCTGAAGTATTCTATCGTGTCCCCTCTTTCTCCTTTTCCTTTGGCCACACTGAACATTCCTCCAACGTGTGGGCATATGTTCCTCAAATGTGTCATGCCAGCGTATCCCACAGAGCCTAAATGACCCATCCTTCGGTCCCCCTTCAAGGGACATGGACCCGAGAAGGGTTCTTTGACTCCCTGCTCCTTCAGCTCCCTGAGATGTCATGGTTGGTTGGTTTACAATCTCCCTGTTAGCAGCAAGGAACGTGACTTACTCAGCTCCTCATCCCCAGCACCTCGCCAAGGGTCCCTCTCACAGAAGGCCCTGCAAGACGTTTTATGATTGAGTGACCACACACACAGACACATACACACACACACATACACACACTGGTGACCCTGGACTCCTGGATCCTTTATTTTCAGACAGACAGTGACCACTTACATCGGGTAGATGGGGATGCACTCTGTAGTCGAACTCGGATTTCGCTCTCTGTCAGGGAAGAGATGGAGAAAGTGTGAATGAAAGAGCTTGGATCACAGTGCCTGACACTGAGCTCTGAGCAGCAGAAAAGATTCTGGGCTGTGTCCTAAGAACAGGAGGCCTAAGAGTGCCCAGAACAAGTGCTATTTAAAGGAGAGGTCCTCTCCCCACATCCCAACCTGCCCACTGTACACATCCCAGTGCCTGGGGATGCCCTGATGAAATCACAGGCTGAGCCGGGAGGCTCCATCACTATCAGCATTGACCGAACCCCTTCCCAGTGCCTGTCTCCCAACTGCCCAAACCAAGCTGCTGTCTTGCCTCCTGGGTCTCTGGGTCATGAGAGAGAGAGCCTTCTAAAACCCATACCATTTACTTAGCCACTTGGGCCTCCTTTGGGCAGGAAATGGATGGTTTCACGTTATTAGTTAGCTTCAGGTAGGCCATTGACATCTTTCAACTATTAGCCTAAAGTTGGTAGCTGGTATGTTCCTAACTTTGAAGTTACTGATGCAAAAAGGCACTGGGAAGTCTAGACTGATCAGTGAGAGCTACAGCAGCCTAGCCCATGAGGAGCCCTGCCTTCAGCAAGGCCCTGACACGCCGTTCCTCCCCACCCCCACCAGATCCATTGGGGCCGCTTTCCCCAGGACCACATTTCCCTCCTAGAGCCTTCTCCACAGGCAGACGTGGACAGTGCAAAACTGTCACGCAGCCCTCTGTGCCCTGGAATAATTTGAAAAAGAAGGGCTTTTGTTCATTTCTCGATGCATCACGGTAATTACAGCGGCTCTAGTTAGTCAGCCAGGAGACTACAAGTGAAGTCAGATGTGGCGCCAGCATCATCAGCTAATCCGCAGCAGGACAAGCTGCTCCCCAGCTGGCTACCATGTGATTTTAGCCTTGCTTCCACTCGCATGCTACGTCACCGCCAGAATCTACCCCTCCCATCCTGATGGGGCCGGCAAAAGATTCCCAGGAAGCTGTAAGCTCCTCGGATGCAGAAACCACGCCTTATTTATTCTTCTCTGCTTCTCATATTTTCTGGCTCAAGGCTGGGCACCCGTGTTAGATGCTCAGAAAAAACTTGGTGAATGAACTGAAATGAACCCAGCAACAGAGCTCACCTCGTGTTTGGCTCCTTCCTCTGGTTGAAGAAGATGCTGAGAAACAAAGACAAGTAATCTTAGGCATATGTAAGAGGTGGCATGCTAAATAATTTTCACCTGGAACTAAGTCTGTTTGAGTGGGGGGTGGGGAAGAGACGGTTTTCAGTGTGCATTTATATCCAGATGGGCACCTTTCTCTTTGTTTCTACTAATGTGTCTTTGTAAAGTCTTTGCAAACTGAGTGTCCTGCCCTTCTTCCCTGAGCTCAAGTCCTGTGCATCCCAGTTCCTACTTGGTGCCCCCACCCGGAAGCTGAACCACCAGCTCTGCTTCAGGATGAAATGACTGAACACATCAGTCCATGTGGAGGCCTCCACCTGGCTCCCCTATTTCAATCACTGGCCCCACAGTGAACCCAACCACCTGGGGTTTGCAGTGGGTGCTTAATAAATGATGGCCACATAGCCAAAGGGCAGAGAAAGTTTTGCAAGGCTCCAATGCATTTAGGGTGTTAGCTAAATGAATGTTAGATTAGCTCACACTTAGTGTTAACTAAGGTAATCATTTGGAAGCAAGGTCATTGGGGCTGGCTGTCTACACAGATGAAATATATTTAAAACAAACAAACAAACAAACAAACAGCCAGATCTCTTTAGCTTTTTGTTAGAGACTGCCTTGGACTTCCAGCCATAAACAAGTAAATAAAATTATAATCACTGTACAATCATCATATCAATTCAGACGCACAGTGAGAATCCAAGAACATGGACCAAAAGGTTAAGGCCAAATGAAGACAGATCCTTGGGTTTCACTTGGCATAAAGTGTGCCCCTTTGCAGCCAATCATGGTGGAGGTGATGAGATGTTTGGCATTTGTGCGTTCAACCCCCTGCTCCTCTTTGCTGGGAGGTCTTTGTGTGTCCTGTGGAAGGAAAAATCCTGTAATTGTTGCTTGGCCTTAGGGGCTTCTCTGTCCAAGCCTGAGCCCTGTGTGAATAACTTGCCACTTCAGTAGTACCAGGAGCAATGGTGAATGCCAGCAAGTTAATGTGGAGGTCAGTCGCCTTAAGATGCTTCAGGATAAGGAAGCGAGGGGTCAAACTCCTTTAGAAGAATCCATTTGACTCCAGGCATTTCCCCAGTGCCTCATTTGACCATTTCTTCAGAAAGTAAGGAAAGGACATACCAAATTCCTTCCGAGGGTACTCCGGAGAAGAGTTGCCGCTGGAGCTCCCTGCAGAGGGAGAAAACACTCAGCACACAGAGCCAGTCCTCCCAGAGAAAACACTCAGCACGCACATGGCCGGCCCTCCCAGAGCTGCCCAGGGGAGAAGGTGCACTGGGCACCCCCTACTGAACCTCTCGGCCCAGCGCCCTGGACGGCAAGTGCTCTACAGCAGGCTTGCTATGGAAATAGGACACACCTCCAGGACGCAGCCGGGGCATTTCGCTGTGACCACTGATCTATTTCACGTGGTGAAGGGTTAGAACAAAGGAAAACAGGACGTTTTCATTTTGAGTGTGCCCTATGCCAGTGTTGGCGCAGGTGACCTGTCCCTGGTCATACAAATACCGGCAGTGTCACTGACCTTGTGAAGCCAGTCCCAAATGTGGACCCTGTTACAATGAAGGCGCCAGCCCCCAGGAAGGCCTAACATCAGAAAGCGCTGTGGTGACACCCTGCCTGGCCTGGATTTTGGCTCCCCACCCCCACCATATGCCAGCTCTGGGTCTTAACTCACTGGGGAACTCAAACCCTCAATCCTGCTTCTCCACCACCACTACCCGTCTCCATTCAGTATCAGAGCCACTTGCTGCCTGGCTGGTCTGTTTCCCACCAAACCTGCTTCTGCAGATGACCAGGCACTGCAGTGACCTGAGGGGCAGGACCCAAACGTCTTCCTCCCGCCTCCTGCTTCTTGACCCTGAGCACCTCCCTGCCTCACTTCCATGTCTCTGCCTGGTCCTGCTCTCCCCAGCCGCTCACACTCTTCCTCCTCCTCTGTCTTCTAACTCTTCGTTCCCTTTCATCCCCAATGTTCTCTTTCTTTGCCCCTTTCTGCTCTCATGCTCCCTTCCTTGGCCAGTTCCTGAGTTTTCCATCTTCTACTAACTAACATCTCTTCATAAATGCCGCCAAGCTGGGTATCCTGCCCGACTTCTCCCTGAGCTCAAGTCCTGCGCACCCCTCTCCCTGCTCGGTAGCCCCACCGGGAGCTGTGCAGCAGCTCCGCTTCAGGGCACATCCCCGAGCTCGTCAGCATGGGGGCCTCCACCTGGCTGCCCTCTTTCAATCACGGGCACCACCATGGCCCCAACCACCTGCACTTCAATCTCAGACTTTCTCCCCGCTCTCCCTTAGTACTTAATCAGTTGTCAAACATCAATTCTGTCTGCAATACATCTCACCTCTGCTCCTCTTTTCCACTCCAAATGCTGCCACCCTAGTCCCAGCCAAGTTTTCCCTTCCTTGACCATGGAGCACCTTCTAACTTGTCACCACGTTCTGCCTCTTTCCTCCCCATTCTTCCTGCATATGGCTTCCAGAGTTCTAGTCCTAGACCTCAAAGATGATGGACTTTTTATTCAAAAATCCCAGGGGCTTCTCACTGTGACAGAACAGAATCCAAACATCATAGGCCAGCCCTGAATCTGAGCCCCTCCAGCTCTCTTCATGTCAGCACCTGCTTGCTAGTGAGCCCTGACTGCTGCCTGTGTGTGGCCCCTGCAGGCTGGAGCGACCCACCTCTCCACTGGGCGTCACACATCACACATGAAGGCCCATCTCAAATGCTACCTCCACAAAGAGTCTTCCCTGAAGACTCAGCTGGAAACAATAATCCCCTTCTACTTTATATCATAGTTTTTAACTTATCATCTTAGCTTATCCAGTAGACTACAGGCAACTTGAAGCAAGATCCACATCTAATTCATTTCAGTATCATTAGGGAGGAAGAATTTCCTCTACCTTTCAAGATCCTTCTAGCTGGACCAAGAAGCAAATTGACATGAGACAGATTAACAGGAGAAAAATCAAATTTAGCTTCTGAATCCACACAGACATGGGAATTCCAGAGACTGGCAACATGATGCTCATATAAGCTGAGGAGAGGGGTAGGGGCTTGAGAATACAAAGGAGAGAAAGACCCTTAGCAGGAAGGTGAGAGGAGATGGTTGGAAAACAAAGGTTGCCTTATTATGTAAGTAAGTTTCCTAAGTAGAGGAGTTTCTATTAATAGCTCTCTTCTTGGTACGAGCAAGCAACTGAGGGGGAGGTAAAGAGCTTTTCCTGAACCTGCTGGGTTTTGATTGCTCTTAACTCAAAATACCTTTCATGCCAAAGTGACCCATTTGGGGGCAGCCTGCCCTTGGCCCCTAGAGCGTCCACTAAAACATTCCAAAGGGTGTTAAATACATGGTAGATGCATGATAAAATGCTAAATGAAGGAATGAATTAAGGGGGTGGGTAAATCAATGAAATCTCTAAGTAGCATGAGTCTGTGAAAGAAACGAAAGAAGAGTGAAGACACAGCAGAAACAGGTAAATAAGGGTGGCCAATAATTTCATCATCAAAAGATGAGCGAAGTATGGGGCGCCTGGGTGGCTCAGTCGGTTAAGCGTCCGACTTCGGCTCAGGTCACGATCTTGCGGTCCGTGAGTTCGAGCCCCGCGTCGGGCTCTGGGCTGATGGCTCAGAGCCTGGAGCCTGCTTCCGATTCTGTGTCTCCCTCTCTCTCTGCCCCTCCCCCGTTCATGCTCTGTCTCTCTCTGTCCCAAAAATAAATAAACGTTAAAAAAAAAAATTAAAAAAAAAAAAAAAAGATGAGCGAAGTTATCTGGGGAAGAGAGCAGCGCTCTTGTAAAATCTGTGGGACCAATACCTTCATATGTTCCGTGGCGGGTGATGTGAGTCTTCCTCTCAAACGTGGAGCCTGGTGAGTTGGGCAGAGTGGAGGCGGGGGAGTGAGCCCTCCTGTAACTGGAGGTGGAGGCATTGCCCCGTGTGCTTCCACCTGCAAGTGGGGAAAAGTGTAAAGTCTCCCAGGGCTCCAGTAGACCGGCATGTGGTCACACTAAGTACACTCAGGCTACTCAAAATAAAAAAGGGCCCCGTGGAAGGCCAAGAGGACTTCTGGAGAACATCGCTGGAAGGGTTCACCTTGGCATTCCAATGGCCACTCAGAAATGGGAGATGGAATCATGGCTGCTGCCCTTCCCCAGCTGACCATGGCAGGAAGGCAGGGGGCCCCTCTGTGGATGTGGTTACACATGGCAGCTGAGAGGCTTTGGCAGGATTTTTCTTGAGACGTGGCACTTCATTGTAGCTCACTACTGGATGGACCAGAGTATAACTGGACATGGGAGTGTTCCTTGAAAGCAAACAGCGACCACTCCTCTTGGTCAACCCAGTGTTTTGTGTGTTTTGGGTCTTCTTTTTCAGTGTCAGTCCAAGACTTTTTAAATGGCTTCAGGGGTTAATGTGTGCTTGTGTTTTATTTGGTTTGGTTTTGCCTTGCTTTGTTTTGTTTTGCCTTGCTTTGTTTTGTTTCAGTTTGAAAGCTACCCTGAAAGAGTCTTTCACTGGGAACAATAGGCCTGTGTTGGATGCTTGCCCAGTGGAAACTCCGTGTGGGATTGTATGTCACTAGATTCCCTAACAGAGTAATCCAGTCCTAAATTTCTTTTGTTGTTGTTGTTAATTGAAATTATAAACCCTCATGCGTGCACACCCTTCCCTAAAAGAAATGGCTTAAAGAGAGTGATTCAGTGGGGAAAGAGCTACCTCCCTATGAAGCATTCTCGATTACCGTTATTTATACTGGGAACTTAATGAAAATGGATCCCACTGTAAGTAGGCTTCAAATGTGGCCGATTTGAAAGTGTCACAGTGGCTGGGACATGTGTCAGTTACATAGTAATTTTGGGCATTTGGAATGGATGACAAGCAGTTGTGACCCTCCCTCTCCTTGTAGGACTCCCTCTCTCCCTGTCCATCTGTTCTCCCCCAACCCCATTCACCCCCAGGCACTTACTTGAGTTTATGTAGCCACTGCTGCCATGTGTCAGGCTGTGTTTCTCCAGACGGCTCCCTCCACTAAGAGAGCCTGTTTTAGCATAGCCATTGCTGGTTCCCCCTTCTGCAGAAACAAGAAGCAGGTGACAATTTATGGGTGGAGTCAGGCCAGGGGATCCCCTCCTCCTCTGCTTGCAGAGATCACCCCTGGCTTATTGCCCATGACCCTCTGGTCCCTTTGCAAGTGCAAGTTGCCATACTCTCATTTTTGATAGAAATATTGAGAACAAATATTCCACCCAATTTAAAAGCAAAGTCTTCTGGGCAGAGCATAGCAAGTTGCTCATTAGGAAAATTTAAATATTAGAAAAGGCAGTTGAGTGAGGAAAAGTTCTGCGAGGCCAGGGCATGGGTTGGGCTGGCGTTTTTGAAATTGCCTGGTCAGTGCCACAGAAATGCCAGCCACTAGACTTGCTGAAAGGGTGAGTGACAGCTCTGTGTTGCTGGTGTTCCATGTGGCAGCCCATGGTGCTCTGACCTCTTGTTCCCACCCTCTGTGAGCGAGGCTCCCTGGGGAGCAGGGGTAGCTTTAGGGCTGCGTCTCCATTATAGAATCCACTAAACCTGAAGACCTCCTCAGGAAAAAAAGTGGATTCAGAGGCCTGACTGGTGGTTCCCTCCTCCCACCCTGTGCTCAGGCTGGATAAGGTTTCTGCCAGGAGTGTCCAGATCAGGTCAATCTATAGGGAGAGTAGACTTGTAGTTCTCAGGGGAGAGGGGAGAGGGGCAGGAGAATGGGGAGTGACTGCTTATGGTCATGAAGTTTCCTTTTGGGGTGATGGAATCTTTTAAAATTAGATTGTTGCAATGCCCGCACAACTCTGTAAACATACTGAGAACATTAATAAAAGGAAAGGTCACTAAAGTGAATTGATGCTAAGGGGAGGCTGAAGGGGAAGCCATGCCACTTAATGTCAATTTCAGGAAGCACCTGTCAATTGCAGATTCAGCTGAAGAATCCTCAGAGAGAAAGTATCCTCAATTACAGGCCCCAACAGGAAAAGATATAGGTTGCATGCCTGCAGGAAATCTACGCCTGCAACTCAGCCAATAAGAAGCCATCCATCACCCTGAACTCTTGCTTTTCTCCAACTACTTTAAAACAACACCTCCCAGCTTCTTCCTTCTCCATAAAATAGTCTTCCTTTCCTTTGTTTGTTGGACTTGCTTGTGGTTCTGCCTTAGTTTGTTCCAGTTTGCAATTTCCCAAATAAACCTGCTTTGCTGGTAAAATGACTGGCAGTTTTATTTTTAACATTAACAGTACTAACAACCATTGAATTATATACTTCAAACTGGTGTGTTTGGTGATTCGTAAATTAATGTCAATATAGCTGTTAAAAAAGAGATTTCAGATCTTTTGGATTTGCTCAGCTGAAGAGTACATAGAGAAAAGGTTACATGTGGAGTCCTTCATACATGCCTTACTGAGAAGGAAGCTCTTGGTAGTCACTTACTTGGTGGTAAGGATGTAAGTCTTGTAGTTACTGTTTCCGTAATAACTAGAAAAAGACAATAAAAAGATAAGATCTTATATAACACACTGAATTCCCTGTATGAGGTCTAACATCTCTCATAGGCTCAGCATCTTAAATTAGGTTCAACATAGATTTTTGTATACTTGTGCTTTAAGGTATGTGATCTGACCCACTGTCCTTGAAAATATGTGCAATAACAATGGGGTTTAATTTACCTGGAAAATAAGTTAAATCCTTTTGGAACCAAAAGTAGTTACCTGCTGGTTTGAGGGATGACGTACTTACCTTGACGTCTATGGCTCTCATTTAACAATTAGATCCAGTCCAGGCCTGGATTCACCTTTGAAGGAGGACCAGGGCCTCAAATCACTCTGAAGTGTGCCAAGTCACACTCTGTCTGCACTACCTTTTCCATATGGTCACCCCATCCGGCTGGGGCCAACACATTATCCTGGCTGATTTCACTGTGAAGTGGATAATTATTTTATACTTCTTTATCAACTGGGGGTGTCCCGAGGACATAATTCATTCCCAAATCATCAGGGCCATTCCTGAGAGTAAGGAGGTGTATGTAGGAAGGCGGGGGTCAGTAAGTCACACTTGGTGCTGGGTGAAATTGGGGATAGATGAACATCAAAGTCAGACTTGAAGAACCAGTCCCTTTGCCTCCCCAAATTGAGTTTCTCTAGACTCCAAGTCATGGTGAGTCTATGGAGGTAACAAAAGCTTCCAGTATGCTTTTTGTTTGTTTTTTGTTTTTTGAGAGAAGAGATAGAGAGTGAGCAGGGAGAGAGGCAGACAGAAAGTCCCAAGCAGGCTCCATGGTGTCAGCACAGAGCTAGCTAGCACCGAACTCAGGAGACCATGACCCCATCAGAAACCAGGAGTCAGATGCTCAAGCCACCCAGGCGCCCCACCTTCCAGTATGTCTTAAACACCAGTTAGAAGACCTGTTGCCTTTCTGAATCTCTCTCTCCCCTGCAGCAACATGGGGAGGTGGGTGGATTCCTAGAACCAAAGTGGGGCCAATGTTGTTCTCTGACAGTGACCATCACTGCCTCCTCCCTCTGTGTGGGATATAAAGGAGTACCGATATAGCTGAGATCACGGGTCTTTAACAGCACACTTCTGGGGTGCATGTGTGTGTGTGACGTGTGCGCACATGCCCGGGTATATGTGTGTGTGCATGGTGTACATGTGTGTGTGCATGTTGGAAGAGGTGGTGAAAGGGGAAAAGGTGGAATTTCCTTTGTGCCACTTTAGGCTCTCCTGCTGGCTACTGCTCCATCCCACACCAGTTTTGCTGCCCCAACCCCCTTCCTTCTTCACACTGTATTTTCCTAACTGATTTCTTGTCCTAGCAGGAACCACATTCCATGCATAACAGGAAATGGTTTTTTAGACTAAAATGGCAGCTTGATTTGAATAATAGTCCTTGAGCTTTCACTAGACCTCTCAGTGTGTGGACCTTTGGGATTATTGGACACATAAAAATAAATTATTTCTTAACCTAAAGTTCCAAGTCTGTGAAGCCAGAATATTTTCATTAGAGATATATGAAAGTCACAGGATAAATGAAAGAGTTAGAACTGTTTAGGGGACAGTTTAAATGTCTCTGAATTTATCATTTGGGCAGTTTCACAAAAGAAATGTGTCTGTTTTCAATTTCACTGTCGACTGCAGCTGTGACACTGGTGTTACTCTTACTCTGTCCCTGCAGTAACTGGGATGTTATTCTTTTGGATTCCTGCTGCCCTGTATTCTAAATAAAGAAATGGTTAAACAACTTATGACAAATTCATTCAACAGAATATTATACAGCTACGGAAAATGCTAATTATGAAAACTGTACATCAAAATGGTAATTTTCATTTTTGAAGAAAAAGCAGAACACGGTTTGATTATAAGTAGGTTAAAATAAAAATCAACAAAAGCCATCTTATGGGAAGGAATAAAGTCTACTTAGGAAACATTTTAAATGATACATTGAAAAAAAAAGCAAAAAAAACCCCAAAGAAAACTAAAAATAAATAATTTAGAAGTGATATAGAAGTTGTGATGGAATTAGGAATGAATTATTTACTCTTTCCAATTTTTTTATTACTTTCATAAGGATAATATATTGTTCTCTTACTTCTTTCAGTGACTTCGGTGCCATCGCGCTTGTTTTTCTTGGTTACATCCATACCATAGCCACCTGCAGAAAAGCCAGAAACCACGATCAGCCATGACTCTGACCATCACTCTTAGGAAGGATAGGTCCCTACTATGCAAGCTGAGAACCAAAAACACTTGATCACTAGAATTCAAGGCATAATTCTTTCATGTACATATTGTTTACAAGTCATTTCCACTTCTTGATTCAGTTCTAAGAAGGAATAATTTAATAGTTCCACTTTGGATTCTATTCTTTTGTGTGGAAAGCTTATTTTTCAGGATCTCATTGACCAGGCTGCCCCCTGATGAGCATTATAGGGATTACATGGAAGATGTGGTGTCCTGACCTTTGACTATAAAACCTCCATTTTTTGCCAAAGTAACAAACAGCTGAAGGATATCTGTCAGGGCACTTGCTGCTTTTAACAAACTCATTTTGATGTATCCCATAATTTTCAGTGTTCTATTGGAATTCTATGACTATAAGACATTCATGCTTCATTATTCACAGTTTAGATGGGAGAATGATGTTGGAAGGATTTAAATTAGGGGGAAAATCATTGTGTCGTTGGTACTTGTATGGAACTTAGTACTTTTCACAGTATGAAATTTTCCCTTTGTAACAAGCTAGCCCATGATGCTTATTTGCAGACATGAGTAGGAAAAATATATGAAGAAAATGTGTAAAATCTACAGAAGTACATAGGAAAAGACATATCTGTGTGTTATCTATGTTGCCCCTTCACTCACTGCTTCTGGAAGGGAAAATCATTGAGATCTTGTCCACTGTGTCCTGAAACATAGATGGGCTGAGGCCACTTGACAGCAAGAAGCTGGGTGGGGGTTCAGGTTTAAACACACAGGAGACACAACAGGGTTCCCCACCCACCTGGGTTCTCGTTGCTGTGCTTCTCAGTCCCATGTTCTGGGAGGACGTGAAGTCTGGCTTTTCCTGTGGTTCTCTCTCCTCCCCCTAACCTTCCCTTCCTCTTTTGGATGCAGTTCAAATTGGATTCTAGAATTCTGGGCAAGCCACTCTGCCCAGGATTCCCCTTGCTTGAAGATTTCTCCTTTCAGTCTTTTTTACCTGCCCAGTGATTCTAGGGTCAACTTATCCATTAGGCATAGAAGGCACGGTGCCCAATCCTATCATACTTTTAGGCGCCTACAAAAGTGTTTCAATTTCTTTTTAAAAATCAGAAGAGAAATGAACACAATCCAACCTGGTTCATATTCTTTCAATGCAGTTATAAAATATAACTTTTAAGATGTTTTGTTTTGTTTTGTTTTTAATGGATGAAGGGGTCCACCAAAGAACAAGCATCTAGGACCCATGAACATCATCATGCAGGCCTGGGTGACTTCCCCACTGAAAACCAAGACCACAGGAAGGAGACAAGCTAGCTGCTCAGCTATCCTGTGGAATGAACCAAGATCAGCACAGGTAGCCTCAGGGCCTGGGTGAATGTGCCAACTTCTTGCTCACTGGAGTTTCTTAAACAGAGCTCTAGGCAAAGAATGAGGCATCATGGAAAAATTCCTGGCTGGATCTGAGAAGCCACAGAAAGTCTTTGCAGGTATGTTTCCTAGAGCCAAAAAGGAGGGGCTCCATAAATAATTTCACAAGGGAGACCAGCGTCATTAGAAGGCCAAACCTGGCCTATGTCTGTGTCTGCCTTCTGGCTATAACTTATATGACTATTGTCATGCAAACATACATGTAACCATACATTGTCTTTGAAATCTTTTGTTTAAGCAGTAATTGCCTTTGGTACCTCTGAAGCCTGCTCCACCTTTTTTTTCTTTTTTTGATTGGTCATTACCTGTGGACCAGGAGACATTATGGAGATTAAACATTCAAATGGACCTGGCTGCCAGTAGAGAGCCACTGAGGGGGACACCTGAATTGGTATGAAGTGTTATCCTGAAAGGAAGTGTTTATAACAATCCAGGGAAGCTTTTACTTCCTGCAAGTTATTGCTTATTTTAATCTGTTAAAGCAAGCTGCTGTCAGCAGCTATACATATGGGTTTGGCTGGGTTTATTTTACTTGCAGCCATCAAGGCAGACTGATGATAGCTCCAAGTGATCAGGGTCTCGGTGTCCAGGCAGCAAACCCAAGGAGTGTTTTGTTGTTCTTTCTGTAACCAGGAAAATAACCCACTTTCCTAGGCACACTCATCTTGTTCTTAAGTTCCAAACATGGAGCCTTGAGATGTGCTGCAAAATGTAAAGGGTTCCTCAGCTCCCGAAAGGCACAAGGACATCACCTGCTAAGAAATCAGATACCCTCCTCCAGGGCCTGGGGGATCCTTACTAGAAGGTACTCTGGGAAAGAATGTGCCCAAGGTGGGTGCAGGTGGATGGACCCCTGCTTCTTGGCCTGAAGCCCCTCAGATGGCTGTGTCCCATGGCCATACAGAATGATTTCTTAGGCCTGGAATACAGAGGATGGAGTTCTGATGACTGTCTCAAAATCTGAGACAGACTTTGAGCTGGCTCCCAGACTGATAGTCTCAAGTGGCAGGGATGTGCTAGGAGACAGATTCCTTTAGACCAAAAACTTAAGATGAAATTTTTTTAAGTGATTTATCAAATGGAAAGCAATGGGTCGAGGCACAAACCTTGACTGGGATGGTCCCATGGGATCTACAGCATTCCCAAAGGACTTCCTTTTCAAACATTTTCAGTGCAGATAGTTTTAAGAGGTGCAACACTGGGGAAAGGAGACTGGCAGGCCCGGGCATGTGCGGAGGCTGTCTCTTCTGGGCGTGCTCACCCACTGTGCTTTTCTCCAAAACACTACTTAATGGAAGCACTGTCAAGTCACATAATTTTTAACTCCTTAATTTTAACTTCTTTGATGTTTGGGCCATTTCACTAGAATCACGGAAGGGCAGATCACTAGGTTCTCAATTCCAAAACTATGCTAATTTCCATCCATAGTTCTAAGGGGCTGCTTTGTGATTATTTCATAGTTAATGATCTTTTGAAGATGTTTCTTTTTTCTACTTCTTTGAATTTTCTTTTCTTTCCACTTCATTTAAATGTCAAATTCACCTAAAACTATTCCCAGGATGACGTGGAGAAAGACCCGCACACACAAGGACAAACTGCTATCAGGGGTAGTAAACTATCACACTGACCTTATTCTAATGACCCATGAGACCCTTGGTCTTTAGTAAGGAAGGGAATGGAGAAGCTAAGTGTTCTTATTTTAGGAATTAATCTTTCTATAGTCTGCTAAGGAATCGCAAGTAATTTTTACAGCTTCTATTACTCCATTCTCTGTACACTTCAAATTTTAAAACAAAGCAACAAAATGGTCCAAATGTGAGAAAACCATCCACTAGCTATGATCTGTTAGCACGGAAGGAGCGAGCAGCGTGACGGCCAGGAAAACCAATGTCCTAGGGTTGATGGTCTCAGAGGTTTTTATCTCTGCAACATCTTGGCAATGGGTGTGCCACCTTTGCTACATTTGGCATCCTTGATTTTTATCACTTGAGGTTGGGGGATTTGGGGCACCAGCTTTGTGATCATGCCTCTTGGTTACAGCCACATTTCGTTAAGTCCGGAGGCCGTTAACGATAGCAGAAAAGCCCCAAACCACGTAGACATAGACTCCTTTTGGCCAGACCTAATCTAAGAATGGGGTTAGTTCTTAGGTGGGATCAGTTTCATGAATCGGAGTTTCCATCCAAGATTGAAGCAAGACTCTTTAACTGCCCCCCATGTAAACTCTGATCGGATTTGTGTGGGTGTTTGAAGGGGCTCAGAGTACAGCTGGACACTCTGATTCTCTGAGGGGCATACATCAGGGGCCGGATGTCCTCTCTAGTCTAGTTCTGACTTAGATCTGTGACTTAACTCCAAGAGAGAGCAGATAGGGGTGAGAATAAACAATTTTGCTTTTCAAATGGCTATCTTTTAAAAATCGCACTATATTTTATGGATATTAGCAAATTCAACTATTTGCTACTCAAACAAAGTGATGTGCCAGAGGCTTTGCCTATCCTTCAGAAAGCAAAGTGGCAATTTGTCTTTGAGAAGTTAGTGCAGTCCAGTGAGATACTGAAGTTGGTAAATTCTCACACCAAAATGATTTAGGGGTGGGGACAAATTAACCAGTAAAAGTGTGTGCACAGACAAAATTTTCTCTCTCTCTTTTTTTTCTTGTTCTAAGTTTGACACCAGGAAATTCCTGGATTAATCATATCATTTCAGATATTACACTTTACTTTAGATTAGCGGCAGTAGTATTTTGAAAGTGTGGTAAACAACAATGTCCATCCATACTCTCGAGTTTAATCGGAACCTGCCAGCACAGAGGTCCCCTGGCAGCCCCTCACCTCTCAGAGCTGAGGGGCTGCTTCGAGAAGCTCCCACTTACCGACTCTTTAACTTCCCCCTCTGAGCTGTTGTCTGCTGTTGAGGGAAGAGAAGGAAACAGAGGTAGCAGGAGAGTGAGAGGCTGAGATTGAAGGAACTACCAACTGTGTCATAATCTAAATGAAACAACTCAACACAAGCCATTTGCAATACTGAAAATACCAAAAAAAGAAAAACAAACTGGCCACTAGAGTCCAAATTATCTAAATTGGCCTTTCTCTCCTTCCCGCTGATGAATCTTTCTTCTCGTTCCTTTGAAAGACCTGCCCCGAGCAGAGCAGAACGCAGAAACCAAAGTAACCATTTGTGATCAATTAATCACTTCAAGCACAACACTTGAACCTTAACAACTCACTCTTATTTTCTCCCAACAAATACTTGAGTTCTAAATAGCCAATGTCAAACCAAAGTCCCAGAAGAAGGGAGAAAGGGCAGATGCCTCCTGTTACTTACCTCCTTTGAGATTTGGAAGGAACTGGAAACAACTTTGAATCAACCCCTCTCTCTCTTTCTCCTCCTGGTGTTTTCTCCAAGATGTTTGCAGGCCCCACTTTTTTTATCCAGACCCAGCTCAGGTGTGTTAGAGCTGAGTGATCTTTCAAAAATGTTCACTTCTCCTGCTCTACCCCTTGTTCCTTTCAATTCTTTGCTCCCTAACAAGTCCTGACAAAGGTGTGTCGGGGTTTACAGTGACTCCACCCTTCCAATTATCTGACACTTGCTGCATTTAAAAAAGATCTGCCTCCAGGAACCAAACTTCACAGGAGGCAGAAAGTTTCTCCTACAGGGGTAGGCCCATTAACCATTTATGGGTCCATGGGGAAAAGGGAACAAAGGTAAAGGAAATGCCCTTTATTACTTCTCCTTATCTTCCATAGCCAGAGAACTGCCACAATTTGGTTTTCCCTTTCCTCTCTGCCACAGAATAGTAAAAATCCCAAAATGCATGACTCATGGTGTGGCCAAGCTTCTGGGGGGCCTGTGGTCAATGGGCCCGAGCCCGGAAAACCTATGAAGTTGGCATGGTTTATATTCAAGACCTGTTTCTCCTGTAGATGCCTCTGCCCTCTTCCCTGCATTCTGACCCAAGCAGGGTCAAGCCCACCTGGAGGAAATGGGCGAACTCATTCAGAATAAGATGTTAGTGAATGCAAATATGGCACAGTTGGTGGCGGAGGGATTCTTTTTTTTTTTTTTTAAAGGGGCAGCCAGGTAGAGTGGTGTTTACTCCAAAGAGTGACATATTAGTGACAGGACTTTAGGCATTTAGCTACTAAATAATGGATAGATACTGTTGAGGATGGTGAAGGACCTTCTTGCCATTCAAATCAGGCAAACAGTCTCCAGATACCCAAAGACAAGTGTGGATGCCTAGAAACTCTGTGGCCTCAGTTACGTTCCATGGACCCATTAGACTTCCCTAAAGGATCAATTTATACCAATCTATATACTTCTCTTGAAAGCCTGCTGAGCATCTGGCTTTTCAGGACCCCTAAAAACTAACTTGAGATTCTTGGTATTGGTAATATGGGAGGTCTGAACCTGGGACTCGCTTAGGTGGTATTCCCAGTCCTGAGGAGAGCCGTAGGATTCCTGGAGTATAGCACTAATGCATGTCTGTGCCCTGCCACTGTGGGCACTCACACCACTAGAAGGGTGGCAGGCCACCAAGTACCACCTGCAGCCATCTCATTCCTAAGCTCCCAATATTCTGTGCTGGAATAACCCATTTCAGAATCCTTTCAATGACCTAGGATGTGACACTACTGGGTTCTTGTATCTGGGATGTTCCTACTTACCCCAAATAAATACTTACTCAACGTGTCTGCCCTGGATCTCATGGGAAAAGAGCACTGGAGAATCTGGAAGATGGAGAGCTTTCAGCATAAAATTGACATAAGCCTGCATCGTTCATTCATTTATTCATTAATTCATGAGTTAAACGAAAACATGTTGGCTCCTGCTTAGAGCCAGACATTATTTGTTGAGAGTTCAGTGGTGAAATGTAGACGTATTCTCTGTCCTTATGGAGTTCACAGTCTGGTGGAACAAGATAGGTCTTAAACAACATATTACTCTACTAAGTCTGCTGGAACAAAATTCTGGTGGCTTACACAACAGAGATTCATTCTCTCACAGTTCTGGAGGCTGGAAGTCCAAGACCAGATGTGGGCAGCTTGGGTTTCTCCTGAGGCCTCTCCCTTGGCTTGCAGAGGGCTGTCTTCCTGCTGTGTTCTCACCTGGCCTTTCTGTGTGTGTGTGTGTGTGTGTGTGTGTGTGTGTGTGTGTGTGCGCGCGCGCGCGCGCGCTCAGCATTCCAGCTGTCTCTCTCTTGCTACATATCCTAATCTCCTCTTACAGGGACACAAGTCAGATTGGATTAAAGCCCATCCTAACACCCTCATATTAACTACTTCATTAAAAGCCATATCTCCAGGGGTGCCTGGGTGGCTCATTCGATTAAGCTTCTGACTCTTGATTTCAGCTCAGGTCATGATCTGAAGGTTTGTGGGATCGAGCCCTGCATCAGGCTCTACATTGACAGCGCAAAGCCTGCTTGGGATTCTCTGTCTCTGTCTCTCTGCCCTTCCCCTACTCATGCTTACTTGCTCGCTATTTTTCTCCCTCTCTCAAAAATAAATAAACATTAAAAAAAAAAAACCATATCTACAGATTGTGGTCACATTATAAAGTAAGGGGGGTTAAATTTCACCATCTAAATTTGGGGGTGGGAGACACAATTTATAACAGATGGTGTGCATACCCCAAACAATTCAGCGCAAATAAAGAAAGAATTCTGGATACTACCAGAGAAGAGAAGAGGAGAGATCATTCAGAGGAGGGGTGGAAGGACAAGTCCTGCTCAGAAGGTAACATTCAGACTGACAGAGGAAGGTTAAACAGAGGTCATACAGGTGAAAGGAGGGATTGAGAATGTTCTAGAATCTAGACAGGGAAGAAAATATTTGAGAAGGCTATGAAGTAGAAGAAGCATGATGAATTTGAGGAAAAGTGATGCCAATCTATTTAACTGTACCAAATGAAGGTAGGGTGGCAGTGGGAGTGAAGCTACAGGGAGAACAGGGCCTCATTAGTCAGGGGAGGGAGGGGTTTTAAGGTACATGGAAAATGTTCTTAAATGGACATCAGGAAGCAACTCTACACTGGTACTGTATCAGTATTTGGATTATTAAGAAAGAAGAGAGACTGGAATTAGTGTTTTCTAAGGTCTATTGTGTGCCAGATATTTTACATATGGTATTTTATTTAATCCCTATAGAAACTCTAAGAGTTGCTCTCATTTTATAGCCGAGAAAAGTGAAACTCAGGGAGGTCGAATAATGAGGCCAAAGATTTTACACTTAATAAGTGGCCCTAAATGGAGTTGATGATTGATCATAACTACCTGATAAAGCCTCCATACAAAACCAACAGTATGGGGTTCACAGAGCTTCCAGGTTGGTGAACATATCCGCGTACCAGGAGGGTGACACATCCCAGGTCCACACGGACAGAAGCTCAGGTGCTCAGGAATGTCCGAGACCTCACCCAATGCATCTCTTAGTCTGGTTGTTCATCTATATCCTTCATCATGTCCTTTAATAAACTGATAAACATAAATAAGTGTTTCCTTAAGTTCTGTGAGCTGCTCTGGCAAATAAGTGAATCCAAGGGGGAGGAGGTCACAGGAACCTCTGATTTGTAGCCAAGTTGGACAGAAGTTGTGGGTAACCTGGGGACCTATGACTTACAACTGGCATCTGAAGTGGGGGGCAGTCTTGTAGCACCAAGCCCTTACCCTGTGGGATCTGACTCTATTTCCAAGCAGACAGTGTCTGAATTGACTTAAATTTTAGGACACACAACTGGTGTTGCAGAGTTGTCTGATGAGGGAACCCCCATCCCCCCACTGACTTTTGGTGACCTAAGCATCCAAAGTGTTGCAGGCTTGGTAGTGATGTGAGAGTAAAGGAAGACACAGGAGGAGGAGTGGGTTTGTTTTTTGTTGTTTTTTTTTTTTACACAGTGGCAGAGCCTATATTCCTCCAACCCTCATTACCCATTGCCTTGTGTATCATTAAAATTTAAATATGCCCATGGCTTTGGGATGAAAGAAAGTAAGCAATATCAAAATAGATCAGGCCTGAGAGCAAATGACAACTTAAATCAGAACAAAAACCATCTGAATAGTGGGGATATTTGCAGTCAAGAGCATTATGGTGTTGGTATAGTTTATTGATGCTTTTAGATAAAAATCTGTCTATTAGGACTTGGCAATCATGGACCAAACAGTTATTTAACTATAACCAAATATATAAATATAAAACCAAACATGCTACCCAACCATTGGAATCAGCATGGCTTTTTTTTTTCCTCTCCCCTTGGGGTCCTATAATAACATTGGTACTCTCCAGGGACAATGGAAAAGTCAGACCCGAAATAGATAAACCCTAAAGTAATTCATCCAAGATCCTCTAAGCTAACTCAATAGCTAATAAGCCTGTGTGTGTGTGTGTGTGTGTGTGTGTGTGCGCGCGCTATTTACACAGTCCTGTACTAGGCACTTTGGGAAAGAAGGAAATTAAAAGAATTCAAGTGTTTATATTCTACTCAACGTTCACCATTTATTGTGCTTGCAAAAATCATTTATTTATTAAAATTTTTTTTTTAATGTTTGATGGAGAGAGAACATGAGCAGGGGAGAGGCAAAGAGAGGGAGACAGAGTTGGAAGCAGACTCCACACTGTCAGCACAAAGCCGTGTCGTGGGTCTCAAACCCACGAACCATAAGATCATGACCTGAGCCAATGTCAGACGCTGAACCAACTGAGCCCCTTAGCAAAATCATTTATAAGAAGACATTACCTTGGTACATGGAGTGAAAGAAATCTTATATTCATTCAACATTCATGAATTAAGTTCCTACCATACTCCTGGTACTAAGGGAGTTGTCTTTTACATGTTTTAAATTAACCAGAAAACAACAAAATCCTTGCTAAAATGAAGGAACAAAGAGTCAAGGTTAGGAAGTAGCAGTGACTAAGACACCGGAAAGGTGTTTCTTGTTCCCTCCTCCATTCAGAGCTTTGTTAATGAGTCACATTTCATCAATTTGTGATGGACTAGAAAGAAAATTTCCTTAAGAGGCAACCGGAAAAATATTCATCCACTCCAAATTATCTACTGACTTTTAAATAGGTTGGGGAGAAAGGGTGTCTGTTCACGTGTAGCCCAGATTGGCACCTGGTGCCCAGATTCTCATCACTTGCTGAGCAACGTGAGTGTGGGTGGACCCTGTTTTACATGGTTGCCAAGTTTCTGAAAAGTGATGTGTAAATCCACTTTTTAGTAACAGGGTGAGTGTTTTTTGTCAAATGACTATTCACTGCTTCATTAATCTTTGTGAACACAGAGTTTTCTTTACTTACTTGGCTTAAAGGAATGTACCCTATCAGTGGATTTCTACCAATTTCGTGACCCTCTTATAAAACATCACATGGTAGTGATATGTTGTTCTCATGAAACTTTCATCCAGGAATCCTGAGGCTTTGGGATATGCTCGCCTTGCATTCCTAAGAGACAATAAGAAATTCACTGAGAAGGAGGTGAGAGAAAATCATTTTATATTTAATGAGATAATTCCAGTATCTACAGTCATTGATTCAGCTCTTTTGTCAGATAGTAAACCCACTAATTAAAAAAAAAAAAAAGAATTCCTACATATTAAAATAAAAACGATACAATAATTACTTGTTGCAGTTTGCTACCATCTTTCTAAGACTAGAAGGACATATTTCTGCCTAACTTTCTCTTTGGTTGCATGTACTCCTGGATAAGAACTCCCTGTAAACAATGATGACAATAGCATATGTCAGAATTATGGAGCAAGTTGGCTTTTGGGAGAATGCAGCTGAGAAATAGTACCAACTCCTGCCCTTCCGCATGTGGGCTTAAGGTCTCCATCTGCTTTTCCTCTCTCTAATATTTCTTGAATTGTTCGCAAACTGTGTTCCTTGCTGCCTTTATTATAACAGAGCACCTGGTTTCTTTCCTTCCATTTCTAATTTCAGATCTATTTACTCATTTACCCACTCAGAACCCATAAACATTTGTTGAATGAATAAACAAATACCTATTGTCTACTGTGAACATGGCATTGGGTGTATAGACACAATTGAGGATGAGATGTAAAACATACCTTTAAGGAATTTACAATACAAAAAAAAAAAGATATATGGATATCCAGCTGTGGGCGTCACCTAATGTTTCATGAAAGAGATGTCATTTGAGTTGGACTGAAAAAGATGGGTGGTATTAAGAAGCTGAAGGTGGAGCTGAAATTTCAAGCACAGGATCCAGCATGAGAGGCACAGACACAGGAAAGAGTAAGGCTGGGGTGGAGGATGGTAAAACATACCATGAAAAAAGAGAAGATAGGGAGAGGTTGGAGGTATAGGGTGTGCCAGCTGGATCATGGGGAATCTGAAATGCCAGCCTGAGGAATGTCTACATCGTTCCATGGGTGAGAGGGATTTATGGGAAGTCAAAAAATGGAATGATGAGAACTTGGTGGAACAAAAATTAATATGGTGACAATGTAGAGTGGACCAGAAGAGATGAGATAGTGAGACCAGTAAGGACACTAGGGCAATAGTTTAGGTGAAAGATAAAGGCTGAAGTGAAGGGCAGGGCAAAGATGAAAAAGGAAAAGAACCAAAGGGGCCAATATCAGGGAGGTTGGGCAGACACATTGCGTTTAGTGATTGCTGCTAGGATGACAAAGAGAGTAGGGCTTAGGATGACACTGAGATTTTTCCAAGCCAACCACTGACCACAGCAACTTTCCTCCTTTTCTCTCATTCAAAAGGCCACCTTCTACCTTCCTCAAGATGCCATCTGTTAGAGCTTGCAGGAGAATATGGGAGAAAAAAAGATCATTCCCTTGGTTTGGACTTTTCCCTGCTTCCATTTTTTTGTCCTATGTTCATTACCTAACACATGGGAGGTATAAAAAATGGCTTTATTTTCTGTCTTGAAGAATTTAGATATTAAGACAATGGGATAATACTGGAATATATTACCTGTAGATAATATACTTAGTTTAAAACCATCATGTGTTATTGCTAACACATGCCCTACTAAATTATCTGTAATTCTTTTCATTTTTTCACAATAATTATTTATTTAAGTAATCTCTATATCTAATGTGGGGCTTCAGCTTACAACCCTGAGACCAAGAATTGCACGCTCCTCTGACCTAGCTAGTCAGGCGCCCCTGTAACTTGTTTCTAATAATAAATATTTATAGATTACTTTTTATCAAAAGACAGCAATAAGCCAAAGAAAAATATGTGAAGTGTTACTCTTAGCAGTTGCTTCCCTTTCATAATCAGAGAAAATATATACCTTAGATTCCAAAAGATTCCCCCATTTATGGAAGAAATGAAAATCCTCCTATCTGGGCTGGAAGTAATTCCTCTGTTTGGAACTGTTTACCTGCCCACACTGGCAGTGTTAAACCTCTCTAAGAGCTGGGGTAAGCCAAGTTATTCATACTTTATTTGCTCAGAAATTACATAGAAGGGATGTCAGAAGCATCAAGGAGATTATAAGTTCAATATTGCTCATAGAAAAAAAGATGAGCTCTCAAGAATGAATAACCGAATGTAAATAGACTAGTTGTTTAAATAGACCAATACGTTAGGCCTGATCCCTACTGGGGAGCAAGGAAAAACAATTCAACAAAATAGCAGGAAGCCACATGACAGATGGATTTACTACTGGATTTTAATGGCCTTTAGCCCAAAGATCTGAAATGTCTGCATCAGGTGATGAGCATTTTCTTGTACTATATTCCAAGATTCAGAAGATGGGCTTGGCTGTCATAAAACATGTCCACACAAGGACCATCTTCATTCAGATGAAGACCACACCCTGTTATCTAGTTTGTGGTTACCACTGTTTTCCTCATGGGTATATCTCTAGTATATAGACTCACACTGAAATCAGGTCTTGTTCCCTGACATGCTCATTGACTCAACATTCCAGTGATTATAACACTCATCTAAAAATTTCCAAACTATTCTTACATCAGTGGTTCCCAGCTTGTGTTTTGGGGCCCTTGGTGTTTTAGCCATTTGCCAGAATCAGACGTAAATCAGATCATTTAAGTCCAGTAAAGTTTACCCTTTTTTGTGCCCCATGAGTTTTGACAAATGCATATAGTTGTATAGCCACCACATTCAAGATCTAGAACAGTTCCATCCCATCCCCAAGTTCCATTGTGTACCATTGTAATCCATCCCCATCTAGAGCCCCTGTCAACTACTAATCTGTTTCCTATTGCTATGGTTTCCTTTTTCCAGGTTGTCATGTAATGGAATCCTACAATACATAGCCTTTTGAGGCTGGCTTCTTGGACTAGAACTTGAGATTCATCCGTGTTGTGAACATTAGTTTGCCTCTTTTTATCACTAAGTAATATTCAATTTTTTGGATATACAATTTTTATACATCCATATGTTGATGGCCATTTGAATTGTGTTCAGTTTTTGTCAATTATGAATGAAGTTTGCTTTAAACATTATGTACAGATTTTGTGTGAACATAAGTTTTTTATTTCTCTTGGACAAATACCTAGGTGTGGAATGCTGACCTAGGTAAATATAGATTTAATTTGTTAAGAAACTAGCAATTGTTTTTTTAAAATGTTTGTAACATTTTGCATCTTCACCAGCATGTATGAGAGCTCATATTGTTCTATGTCTTTGTCAGCTGTTGGTATTGTACATTTGTTTGATTTTCATCATTCTAGTAAGTGTGGAGTGGTATTATGTTATGGCTTTAATTTGCATTTCTCTGTTGACTAATGATGTGGATCATCATTTCATGTGCTTATTTCTCATTCATTTATTTTCTTTGGTGAATTATCTGTTCAGATCTTTGCCCATTTTCCAATTGCATTGTTTTCTTATTATCGAATTTTGATAATCCTATATATATTCTGGGTATAAATCCTCTTTGAGGTGCTTTTGCAAATATTTTATCCTAGCCTGTGGCTAGACTTGTCATTTTCTTAATAGAACACTTTGGAGAGGAAGTCCAATTTATCATTTTTTTCCTATTATGAATTGTATATTAAAGCCATGTTTAAGAAACATGCCCAACCCAAGTTCATGAGGATTTTCTCATATATTTTTTCTAGAAGTTTTATTATTTTCAGCTTTAAATTTATAACTGTGAATCATTTTGAGTTAATTTTTATGTGAGAGGTATCTATTAAGGTTTATTTATTTTTTTTATATAGGGTGTCCAATTGTTCCAACACCATTTGTTGAAAAGATGATCCTTTCTCCATTGAATTACCTTTGCAAATTTGTCAAAAAATCAATTACTTATATAAGTATTGGTCTATTTCTGAGCTATTATGTGCCATTGATCTATGTGTCTGCATCTATTGACACAAAAATGTGATTTTTCTCTTTTAGCCTATTGACGTGATGGATTGCAATAATTGATTTCAAATGTTGCACCAGTCTTGCATACCTGGGATAAATTCCACTTGGTCATTGTGTACAATTCTTTTTACACATTGATATGGTTGATTTGCTAAGTTTTTAAAAAAAATTTTAATGTTTACTTGTATTTGAGAAAGATGGAAGACAGTTCATGAGTGGGGGAGGAGCAGAGAGAGACTGAGACAGAATCTGAAGAGGGCTTCAGGCTCTGAGCTGTCAGCACAGAGCCTGATGTGGGGCTTGAACTCACAAGGGGTGAGATCACGACCTGAGTGGAACTTGGATGCTTAGCCAACTGAGCCACCCAGATGCCCCTGATTTGCTAAATTTTTTGAGAATTTTTATGTCTATATTCATGAAAGATATTGGTCTCTAGTTTTCTTATAGCATTTTTGTCTGGTTTTGGTATTAGGGTAATTCTGGCCTTATAGAATAAACTAGAAGTATTTCCTCTGCTTCTAATGTCTGAAAGAGATTGTAGAGGATTGGTATAATTTCTTCCTTAAATGTTTGGTAAAAGTCACCAGTGAATATATCTGGGACTGATGTTTTTTTAAAATAGGTTATTATTGATTCCATTTCTTTAAGAGATATAAGCCTATCCTAATAGTCTATTTCTCTTTGTGAGTTTTGGCAAATCATATCTTTCAAGGAACTGGTCTATTTCATCTAAGTTATCAAATTTGTGGGTGTAGAGTTATAGTGATTCCTTAAAAAAAATTTTTTTAAAGAGTTTTTTTTAAAGTAAACTCTATACCCAATGTGGGGCTCAAACTTACAACCCTGAGCTCAAGAGTCACATGCTCTACCAAATGAGCCAGCCAGGCGCCCTATAGTTTTCTTTTATTATCCTTTCAATGTCAGTAGGATCTGTAGTAATGTCCTCTCTTTCATTTCTGACAGTAGTAAATTATGGAGTCTCTTTCTTAGTCAGCCTACTACAGGCTAATCAATTTTATCGATCTTTTCAAAGAACCAACTTCTGGTTTTGTTGATTTTCTCCATTGGTTTCTTGTTTTCAATTTCATAGATTTTTGCTATAATTCTTGTTATTTCTTTTCATCTGCTTCCTTTGGATTTAATTTGCTCTTTTTCTCATTTCTTAAAGTGGAAACTTAGATGATTGATTTTAAATCTTTCTTCTTTTTTAATATTAGCATATGATGCTATCAGTTTCCCTCTAAACACTGCTTTAACTGCATATCACAAATTTTGATAACACATATAGTGTTTTCATTTAGTTCAAAATACTTTAAAATTTATCTTGGTATTTCCTCTGATTCCTGTGTTATTTAGAAGAATGTTGTTTAATCTCTAAGTATTTGGGATTTTCCAGTTATCTGTTGTTTTCTAGTTTAATTCCATGTCATTGAAATCAGACATGTCATTGAGACCATCCCCCCTCCCACAACCCCTCTAGTAACCCTCAGTTTGTTCTCCATATTTATGAGTCTCTTCTGTTTTGTCCCCCTCCCTGTTTTTGTATTATTTTTGTTTCCCTTCCTTTATGTTCATCTGTTTTGTTTCTTAAAGTCCTCATATGAGTGAAGTCATATGTTTTTTGTCTTTCTCTGACTAATTTCACTTAGCATAATACACTCCAGTTCCATCTACATAGTTGCAAATGGCAAGATTCCATTCTTTTTGATTGCTGAGTAATACTCCATTGTATATATATACCACATCTTCTTTATCCATTCATCCATCAATGGACATTTGGTCTCTTTCCATACTTTGGCTATTGTTGATATTGCTGCTATAAACATGGGGGTGCATGTGTCCCTTGGAAACAGCACACCTGTATCCCTTGGATAAATGCCTAGTAGTGCAATTGCTGGGTCATAGGGTAGTTCTATTTTTAGTTTTTGAGGAACTTCCATACTGTTTTCCAGAGTGGCTGCACCAGCTTGCATTCCTATCTTTTTTTTTTTTTTAACATTTATTTATATTTGAAAGAAAAAGAGAGAGTAGGGGAGGCGTAGAGAGAGAAGAGACAGAGGATGCGAAGCAGGCTCTGTGCAGACAGCAGTGAGCCAGATGCAGGGCTTGAACTCACAGACTGTAAGATCATGACCCAAGCCTAAATTGGACACTTAACCAACTGAGCCACATAGGTGCTCCTGAATCTGTCCATTTCTTTTTTTTTTTTTTTTTTTTTTTTTTTTAAATGTTTTTTTTTAAGTTTATTTATTTTTGAGACAGAGAGAGACAGAGCATGAACGGGGAGGGTCAGAGAGAGCGGGAGACACAGAATTGGAAGCAGGCTCCAGGCTCCGAGCCATCAGCCCAGAGCCTGACGCGGGGCTCGAACTCACGGACCGCGAGATCGTGACCTGAGCCGAAGTCGGACGCTCAACCGACTGAGCCACCCAGGCGCCCCTGTCCATTTCTGATAGAGGCATGTTGAAGTCTCCAACTATGGTAGTGGATTCGTCTATTTCTCTTTGAAATTCTATTACTGTTTGCTTCATAATAGTTAGATGCTCTGGTTTTAGGTGCATATACATTAAGGATTGTCCTGTCTTGTTCTACAATTGACCTATTCTTTATGCAATCCTCTTCTTTATCTGTGATAATTTTCCTTGCTTTGAAGTCTGATTTGTCTGAAATTAAAAAGCTATTCCTACTTTCTTTACATTAATAATAGCATGGTATATTTTTCTCCATCTTTTTATTTTTCATCCATACTTTTGATCTATATGTGTTTTTATATTTAAAGTAGTTTTCTTGTAAACAACATATAATTGGGTCTTGTGTTTTGATCCACTCTGACAACTGTGTCTTTTAGATATTTAGACCATAGACATTCAAAGTGATGATTAATAATAGCTGGGTTAATACCTATCATGTCTGTTACTGTTTTCTTTGTTACCCTTTTTCTTTGTTTCTATTTTTGTCTTCCATTCTTTTTCTTGCCTTTGTGATATTAGTTGAGTGTTTTATATGATTCCAGTTTCTCTCCTTTCTTAGTTATACCTCTTTTTAAAGGTTGTTTTTTTTTTTTTTTTTTTTTTTTTTTTACTGGTTGCCCTAGAGTTTACATTTACAAGTAAAGTCCGCTTACACATAATACTATACCACTTCACGTTAGTGTGAGTATCTTACAATAGCAAAATAATTCCAACTCCTCCTTCCTGTCCTTTGTATCATTGCTGTCTTTCATTTTACTTACATATAAGCATATATTATATACATAATATATGTACATAATACATATATGTATTATACATACACACATATGTCATACACATACACACAAAATATATTTTGAACAAACTGTTGTCTGTTAGATAAATTAGTAATAAGAAAAATAGAAGTTTTTATTGTATCTTCATTTATTCCTTTTTCAGTTCTCTTCCTTACTTTATGTAGACCTGAGTTTCTGACCTATATAATTATCCTTTTTTCTAAAAAACTTCTTTTAACATTTCTTAAAAGACCTGTCTATTGACAACTCACTCCCTCAATTTTTTTTGTCTGAGTCTTTATTTCTGACTGACCTCTTTTATTATTATTCTTGTAGCAGACATCGTTGGCAATAATGGTATCCAATCATAATCTCTGTGATCTCATTTGAGACTGGTTCAGTGGGCAGATATCTGTTTTTTCAGTAGCAACATAAAATATTAAGAAAGCATGACATGTGCTATTTGTTGCAGTATTTGACATTTATCCTCAAGAAAAGCACACACAAGGTGATTTGCTTTATTTGATTTCTTTAATCCACAAAAGAATACAAATCATTAACAGTGTGGTGAGGGTTATGGACTTTGGTGTAATGGATAGGATTTGACCAAGCATTTCCAGAGTATTTGGAAGGAGAATCGGGCAGTACATGTCAACTTATTACCATGGCTCTGTGCATAGTCTTCTGTATAGACTGGGAATGTATTATCTATTATAGTGGTCATGGTGGCAGTTTCTCAATTCTACCCCGACACTTTTCCTTTTAACCTACTGCCCTTGTTAATGATGGATTTAGGAAGGAACTGTGACCCATTTCTTGCCAATTGTACATGAAGAAAGCCTATCTAGGGACTTTTTGGGAGAGGCTTATTGCTTCTAAAGAGACAAAGAAGAGATAAGCCTTTTCTTTTTCAGGATATTGTTATGTCTGGATGTGATGTAGAATTGTTAAAACACTACAGCCACAAGAGCAAAATCACCACAGTGAGGAGATGAGAATTGAAAACATCCTTGTTCCTCAATGACAACACTGAGAGCCAGAATAAACAGTCATGGAGCCACCCTATCTCTGGATTCCTTGGATATAAGATTATAAATTTCCTTATCTTTTTAAAAAATATTTTACTTATTTTTGAGAGAGAGAGAGAGAGACAGTATGAGTGGGGGAGGGGCAGAGAGAGAGGGAGACGCAGAATCTGAGGCAGGCTCCAGATTATGAGCGGTCAGCACGGAGCCAGACAGGGGCTCCAACTCATAAACCACAAGATCATGACTTGAGCCGAAGTCAGACGCCCAAGTGACTGAGCCACCCAGATACCCCATAAACTTCCTTATCATTTAAGCCAATTTGAATTGGTATTTTCAGTTATTGGAGTTGAAGGCATCCTCACTGATACATAATAATATATAATAATATTGTCCAAACTTACATACATAATAAGTAATGGATTCTCTAAATCTACATAGATGCTGTTGTGAATAATAAAATAAAAAGTCATTTTAAATGTTAATGAAGTCAAAATATCCCTCTGGCATTGCCTAATTTTTTAATCACTTGATTCCAGATGTACACATATCATCATGTGGAACTCTGTAAAATATTTTGACCTTAAGAAGAGATATTCACATTCAAACGTTGAGAATGATTCACTCCAATGTAGACTCAAATGTAGCTCCCTCATTGTCAAGACCACAAACACCCAAGACTTACAAGTACCAATTCTCAGAAGATGCAAGAACCTTTGAGACTAATTTTAGTAAAAATGGGCATCATTCTAATGTTTTAACTTTTTTTAATGTTTATTTAATTTTGAGTAAGAGAGAGACACAGCAGGTGTGGGGGAAGGGAAGAGAGAGAGGAAGACACAGAATCTGAAGCAGGCTCCAGGCTCTGAGCTGTCAGCACTGAGACTGCTGCAGGGCTCGAACCCATGAACTTCGAGATCATGACCTGAGCTGAAAGTCGGCTGCTTAATCAACTGAGCCACCCAGGCACCCTTTTTTCTTGTTATTTTTTAAAAAAATTTTTTTCTAATGTTAGTATCATAAAATCTTGGAGCTCAAAGAGGTCTTAGAGATCACCTAATGATAATGCAAATGAGAAAATTGAGATCCAAATAAACTAAATATGTTATTGAAGGTCATCTATGGTAGAGACAGGACTGAGATGTAGGTTTTTGTTTGCTTGTTTTGCTATGGCATTTGGGGAACTGTTCAAAATGCATTTTGAGGCTCTTAACTATCCTAAATACTGAGGAACTTGAAGGATTATCAAACATTGTAGACCAGGCATGTTCTTCTAAAATTCGGTGCAAGTTTTAACAATTCTCAATGATGAACTTAAGTAGAATAACCCTGATCCTGATGATTTTTACCATCCACTCGTTTCTCTTGGGAATAAGAAGTAAGCTTAGCCATTGTACATACTAACAAGATACTTGAACAGTCAGGATAGTTAGTGTGGCATAAAATCAAATGTATTTTATAAGGTAATTTTTTTTGCCATGTACTCTGTGTTTATCAGATTATGCTTGTTTCATCTATATTGAATAAAGCGGCCACAGGAGGAATAGTACCTGAAATGGGGTACTAAAATTTTAAAGAAAATACTTTCATTTCTGATTATCTCAAATCCCCCAACTCTTTGGCCTGTTACTAGAGGACTTAATTAAAATTTTAAATAGCCACAAAAATGATAAAGATCCAATAATCTGATGCTAAAAACATTAATGAGCATCAGGGAAATACAAATCAAAACTACAATGAGCTATCACCTCACACTTGTCAGAGTGGCTAAAACCAACAACACAGGAAACAAAAGGTATTGGTGAAAATATGCATAAAGGGGAACCTTCTCACACTGTTGGTGGGAATGCAAACTGGTGCAGCCACTCTGGAAAACAGTATGGAAGTTCCTCAAAAAGTTAAAATTAGAACTATCCTCCAACCCAGCAATTGCACTAGGTATTTATCCAAAGAATATAAAAATACTAATTCAAAGGGATACATATACTCTGATGTACATAGCAGCAGCATCTATAATTGCCAAATTATGGAAAGAGCCCAAGTGTCCATTGACTGATGAATGGATAAAGAAGATGTGGTATATGGGGTACCTGGCTGGCTCAGTTGGTTGAGTGGCTGACTCTTGATTTTGGCTCAGGTCCCAGGGTCATGATTTTAGCTCATGATCCCAGGGTCGCAGGATCGAGCCCTATGTCAGACTCCACTGCTGACTGTGGAGCCTGCTTAAGCTTTGTCTCTCTCTCTCTTAAATGAAAAAAAAAAGAAGAAGAATATATATATATATATATATATATATATATATATATATATATATATCTGCACACCCACACAATAGAATATTACTCAGCCATAAAAAAAGAATGAAATCTTGCCATTTGCAACAACATGGATGGAGCTAGATAGTATTATGCTAAGTGAAATAAGTCAGTCAGAGAAAGACAAATACTATATGATTTCACATCATAATTTAAGAATTTAAGAAACAAAACAAATGAGCAAAGGGAAGAGAGAGAAAGAGAGAGAGAGAGAGAGAGAAAGAGAGACTTTCTATAGAGACCTAACTATAGAGAACAAACTGATGGTCACCAGAGGGGAGGTGGGGGTTGGGTTAAATAAGTGAGGAGATTAAGGAGGGCATTTGTTGTGATGAGCACTGGGTGTTGTATGGAAGTATGGAATCTTATATTGCATACCTGAAACGAATATTACACTGTATGTTAACTAACTGGAATTTAAATAAAAACTTAATAGAGAGAAAGAGAGAGAGAGAGAGAGAGAGAGAGAGAAAGATCCATTAATGCTTCTCTTTCCCCACAACTAACAAGAAGGAACTTTCACTTCACTATAATGATTTCATAATAATCCTGTGTAACTTGCAAGAGTGTCATAAATAAGGTTCAGGTCATCAATAATAATATATTGCCATAATTGAAATAACATTTTAATAGGTAATTTTGGAAGGAAGTAGACCTTCTAAATCCAAAACCTGGAAAAACAAACCTAGACTGAGAAGAAATATCTGGGTTAATTGCAGTCAGACTGACTTAACTGTATATAGAACCTCCCACCAATGTTCAAGGCTGCCTGTTTTCTTAGCAATAACTTGTGGATAGAGAACAGTGTTCTTGGCACAGGAAAAGCACAAAAGGGGACTTTTCCATTAAAGGGATAAAAATGCAGCAGGTATGTGACCTTTGGGTTTCCATTTTTGGTTTGTCTGAGTTAACTCAGACATCTGAGAAAGGGCTGGGAGAGTTAAGTTGTTTATGTAAACCTTAACTCATTTAATCAGACTATGAGGATTTTTTTAGGTTAGGAGACAGACAAAAATGGGTGTTTGATGAAAGATGGGAGAATTTACTCTGATGCTCAGACAAATGGGGTTGGGAGTAGGGTAGAATGGGAGGGAATTTCCATTAGTTCAAGATCTGATAAGTTGATCGTCAAGGGGGATTTTATCACAAAAGCTGGGAAGGGATTTTGAAATAGAAAGTTGATTTGATCGGATCTCACATGACCAAAAAAACCCTCACAGCAATTATCTACTTGTACTCTCAGAAAGTTCTTGCAGTCCATCAGACTGCCAGCTTTACTAAAGTCTGTGCACTCAACCCAGAACACCATCAGGCTTGTTCTAGGGCCCAGGAAATGCATAGGAAGAAAAGCAAAAGATCATTGGCTATTTTGAAAAATCAGCATAGTGTTAAGCCTGACAATAAAGCTAACGACTTTAGGTTTCTTGTAACAATTTGGGAAGAAGGTCTTACATGTAGTCACAGATTTCTTTTCCCCATATAGACATGGAGACTCTTCCGCTACCGGGAGATCAGTGCCCAGTTAGAGAAAGAAGAACACAAATCAGAAAAGCAAATCTGGGGCGCCTGGATGACTTAGTCGGTTAAGCATCTGACTCTTGATTTCAGCTCAGGTCATGATCTCACAGTTTGTGAGATGGAGCCCAGCTTGAGATTCTGTCTCTCCCTCTCTCTTTGCCCCTCCCCCTCTCATACACATACACACTCTCTCTCTCAAAATAAATAAACATTTAAGAAAGAAAGAAAAGCAAATCTTTTCCCATGGGCAAGACTGGCTAGAACAATTTGGTATCAATAGAACTTCAAAGGCCAGCGGCAAATTGAATGCCTATGGACACCATCCTGGCTGGCCTGCTTAATGAAACCGAGGGGCTGACTTTCCTCATTCCCCACATAGGACATCTGACCACTTGTCCTTTGTACCGCTTCTGCACCCGCCCACACTTTTTCTGCACCTCTAACACTTGAATGCAGCTGTTTGTTTTCTTAAAAGTCCTTGGATAAATGGACTGGGTTTTATCTTTTCACTGTATTCCCACCAGTGAACACAGTGTCTATAGTACAACAGGCATTCAATAAATCTTCCTCCTTTCTGAGCTCCTGACTAGCGCTCCCAACCAGTGCTGTCTACCTCCAGGGATATCCTGTTGGGGCTTCAACTTCCATATGTCACAAACCAGACCTGTCACGCTCCCCCTCTATCCTCCCCTCAGCCACGTCCCTGGTGCTGTATTCATCTTAGTGTCTACAGGGCCTGGTCTGTATCAGGCTCGCTGTAGTATTTAGAAAACGTTCATGGAATGAACGTGGAATGAGAAAATAAGGAAAAAGAGAACAGAAAAGAAGTATGAGGGGGAAAAAAAGTAAAATGAAGAAGGGAATCATGAAGGTAACAAAGCATAGGGAACTGAGAAGGATAATTGAGATTGGTTTCCCCCAAATCAGGAGGGATAGGATGCCTCTAGATCCCTCAACAGAAGAGCTACAACACTCTTCAATTTATTCTACTTCTCTTCCAGCATTTTCTTCACTGCTTCCAATTTGGGTTAGACTCTCAATGTTTTGTGAATGTGATGAGAGAAGGGACTTACGGGCACGTTTCCACCTTCTCCACCATTCCTGCATACACAGATCATATCAACATCTGGGCTCTTTCCCACTATGAAGCATGGCAACAGTTGGTGAAAATGAAAAGTGTGATTAGACTCCTTGTTCCTAACCTTGTAGTTCTTGAGATGAGGCTCTGAAATGAAGGTCTGGGGTTAGGTTTCATTTGCTTTTCCCATGGGGAATGACTCCCTATTTTGCCTTAGGTAGGTAAAGGGACAAGATCTTGCTTGCTCTTCTGGTCCTGGAGTTTTTACAGTCTTGTAACTTATTGTATGTTTTCTTTTTGAGTTCTGTTGCCAGCTTATTCCAAGTCTGATGCTCTAATCTCTTTGATGACATGTCATAACTCTTACCCCGAGACATTTTCAGGTAAAGGCAAGATGCAGGCACTCCTTGATTTTATTTGTGGGAGGTACATTCTAGCCCACAGGGAAATGTGTAAGAAATATTCTGTCATTGTAAGGGGCTTGGTAAAATCATGCTGACATGTGGTAGTTGTGAAGGGTGTTTAGATCGATGAAAAGAGCATTTTCCAGAGAAATTATCATTTTTTCAACACTTGTTCCAAAAGGAGGCTTAAAGGACTCCTGTGATTGATTTTTTTAAACTGTGAAAGCCCCTGCTATTCCTACAGCAGCTGTTCTTACATGCTGAGTATCAGCCAATATATCCCAGATTCCTGGCATCCCTGGGATAGGTTTTTCTACTGGAATAGAGAATTTTACTGAAATATAAATGGGCAAGAATTTGTGAACTCCCTCAGTTAGCACATAGGGCAGGCTGTGAAAACCAACGATAGGAGGTCCCTTCCTCCTGAAAACCCTGGCCTAGAGACTTGAAAGATATTCTTTTTTGTAATATTTTAAACAAAATAGTACAAGTGCTCATAAAAATAAATTATTTACATGATATGGACTCTATTAAGAGACTTCTGTAGATCTCTAATTTAAATGAATATTAAAAACACAATTCAGCTTGTTGCCTTCAGGCACGGTGTTCACAAGGAAATTAGGCAACAGTACAGATTCAGGCTCAGAACCCCAAACAACACACTTGTTGTCCTAAACTTCAATTGTCCCCCCAAAAAAATTGGAGTTCAGGGGCAAGAATCATTTTCATGTAAGAAGAACAACACATTCATTCTTAATAAAACAAATGACATCCCCCATACAGCAAAAGAAATGAGCACACGGTTCATATTTAGATGAGTTGGATATTCCACAAAACAGTAACTCTATGGATGAACGCTGTATTCCACTAACAGTATTTATATTTGTGCAGCTCCATTTACCTGAACACACTTGAGAACCTTGCATTTCAGAAGGCAGCTAACAGCATTCGTCAGAGGACAGACTAGACTTCAGAATGGGGAAGCCTGTTTGCATCTCAGAGACCTTCTCAGCCACACCTGAACTCAAAGATCATGATGTATCACCGGGTAGGAATGTTTTCAGAAAAGGACAAGTCCATATATTTGCTATTTTAAAATAATATTTAGATCTGGTGGATGGTAATCTCTAAACAACAACAAAGATGGGGGATAGAGGAAGAAAAAATAATTGAGGATACTTGAGAGCTCCTGTGACCTCCATGCACAAGAGTGTGATATAGGAGAAAATCTGAACTAATGAATGAAGAGTTCACTTCTTGCTTCACAGTAACTCAAACTCAGGTAACACTGCTTTGTTGTATATAGCTGTTAAAGGCACTGTTTTATTGAATAAGCAATCATCATCATGTTTGTAGCATACAAATAGATGTTAAAATGTTTAACAATGGGTATTTGTGTACACACACACACACACACACACACACACACACACTGGAATATTACTTAGCCATGAAAAAGAATGAAATCTTGCCATTTGCAACAATGTGGATGAACCTAGAGGGTATTATGCTAAGTGAAGTCAGTAGGAGAAAGACAAAAACTATATGATTTCGCTCATATGTGGAATTTAAGAAACAAAACAGATGAACATGGTTGGTGGGGAGAAGCAAACCATAAAAGAGACTCTTAACTATAGCGAACAAACTGAGGGTTGCTGGAGGGAAGGTGGGGGGCAGTTGGGTCAAATGGGTGATGGGTATTAAGGAGGGCACTTGTGATGAGCACTGGATATTGTATGTAGTGATGAATCACTACATCCTACTCCTGAAACTAATATTATGCTGTATGTTAACCAACATATTATGTTGTATGCTGTAATTTAAATAAAAACTTGAAACAATAAAAAAGGGAGGAAAAAAACAATGGTCTTATTTTTTATATAACCTTGTTTAAATGTTGGTAAGCTCATCTTGCCTCATGACAATTTTGAGCTGCCTCTGATGTTATTCTTGACTTTGGATTTCATTAGTTCTATTTATGAATTGTGTTAATATGACATGTTGGTCTTTTTGAACATATCCAAATATATCTGCTTTCTCTTATTCTAATATATAACCAACGCTCCCAGTATGTTGTTCTTTTCAACGACTAAAAAGTGGGTTTATCTCTAATCCAGTGCTCATGATTACACATCCAACAAAGTTCACTCTATGACCAAAGTACAGTCATTAGATTTTCTCCGTTAGTCCTGAGTACTTATAAGAAACCACTACTACGTGCTTCTTTGTAAGCTAAGGCAGGTGAGAACAGTTATCTACCTTTCCTGTCATGATGTTAGTCATTTCTGAGGTGCTTCCCTGAGGAATGGGGGGAGGAGTGGAGGAAAAATCTGCTGTCCAGACCGTCTTCAGGCTGAATATGGTCGATATTCACATATTAAGGTATACCAAGCCTTTTGAGATGACTGTGCCAGGAGTAAGAACTTGCACATCCTGTCTTGAGTCTTGTGATGATTCACAGCATGACTCAGAGATCTTCAGTGTGGGGGCTGAAGGTGGTTGGCCCAAGAAAGTCCTCCCTGAAACATTATAATAGAATATTTCACTGGAATATTGACATATCTTCTAACTGCCAAAGACAAATGCAAGGTAGGCTATCTCTGAAATTTCAGGCCTAGGAAGCAACTTCTTTTGCCCAGTACTTGGCCATAAATACTTAACTTGATGTTACTTAACTTAAACCCATGGCTAATGACATAAAAAGAAACTTACATCCTCCGTGGGAAATAGCTATAGTTATAAAGAAGACAAAAATCAATCAGCAATGGGAAAGAATAATCATTATAGAAACTGTATCAAGCTAATTAAACCAAATACCAATGTAAACTAAATTCTACTGTATTGGTGGATACATGTCTTTACATATTCGTCCAAACCCATATAATGCACATCACAAAGAATGAGCCCTAATGTAAAGTATGGATTTTAAAATTTTTTTTTTTTTTTTTTAACGTTTATTTATTTTTGAGACAGAGAGAGACACAGCATGAACGGGGGAGGGGCAGAGAGAAAGGGAGACACAGAATCGGAAGCAGGCTCCAGGCTCTGAGCCATCAGCCCAGAGCCCGACGCGGGGCTCGAACTCACGGACCGCGAGATCGTGACCTGAGCTGAAGTCGGACGCTTAACCGACTGAGCCACCCAGGCGCCCCTGTAAAGTATGGATTTTAGTTAATGATAATGTATCAATATTGGCTCACAATTATAACAAAGATATCACACTAATGATGTAAGATGTTAATAGTAGAAAAACTGTGGTTGGTCAGGAGAGAAGGTGAGGACATGTATGGGAACTCCGTACTTTCTGTAAACCGAAAAGTGTTTTAAAAAAGAAAGTATTAGTAAATAATTTTTTAATTCAATAAGTATGTATAATGTAGCTTCTATGTAGAAATGCCTGTTGCTACCTTAAAACTTCTGAATTCAAGAAAGAAGTAAATCTTGGAACATGAAGTGAAAGCAATTGATTCATGGGCTGCTTGTCTTTTGTTTTCATGGCTTTAAAAAAATAACACGCATACAGAAAGGTACACAAATTATAAATATAGAAGCTTAATGAACAATCACAAAGTGAATATACACCATCTAGGGCAACAAATAGAACATTCATTGCCAGCCCTCAGCAAGTGTACTTTTCAGGAACTTGTAGTACCACAAATTAATTTTGTCTATTTTTGAAATTAAAATGGAATTATTTGATATGTATCTTTTGTGTATAATTTCTTTTGCTCAACACTATGTTTATGAGATCCATCCACATTGTCATGTGTAATTCATTTTTATTGCTGTGCAGCTTTCTGTTGTATGAATATATTACATGTTATTTATATACTGACTTTGACTATCCTGAAAAATGCTGCTACAGATATTCTTATACATGCTTTTGGTGAACATGTGCACAAAATTCCTGCTGGATCTATACCTAGGAACGTGTTTACTGGGTGATAGGGTATATTCACTTTTAACTTTAGTACCTAATTCCAGATATTCCCCAGGAGTTTACACTCCCACTAGCAGTGTGTAAGAGCTTCAGTTGTTCTAGATCCACACAAACACTTGCTATTGTCAGGCTTTTTCAGTTTTGCTATTTTGGTGGGTCTACAGTAGTATCTTATTGTGGCTTTATTTTTAATTTCCCTGATTACTAATGAGGTTTCCTACCTTTTTGTGTATTTATTGGCCATTTGGATATACCCTTTGGTGAAGAGCCTGTTCAAGTTTCATGGCTGTTTTTATTTAATTATTTTATTTATTTTTTGGGAGAGAGAGGGAGCGCACGTGTGCACATCATGCGTGCACGTATGCACATGTGTGCACAAGTTGGGGGAGAGACAGAGGAAGAGAGAGAGGGAGAGAATCTTAAGCAGGTTGCACACTCAGGACAGAGTCAGACATGGGGGTTTGATCCCACAGCTTTGAGCTGAAATCAAGTCAGATGCTTAACTGACTGAGCCACCCAGGTGGGTGTTTCTAAATGGGGATTGTTTGTCTTTTTCTTATTAATTTCCTTGATATTATCAGTTATAGATTTTGGAAATAACTTCTCCCAATATGTGGCATCTGTTTCAGTCTTAAACTTTTTTTTTATAAACTGAACACTTAATTTTTTCCTTAATGATCAGTGTGTTTGATCTCTTATCTAAGAAACCTTTCTATTTCCCAAGGTCATAAAGATATCCTCTCTTGTAAGTCTCCTAAATTGTTATTTTTGAACCTTTCACATTTGGAACTGATTTTTGTGAATGGTTTGAGTTAGGGGTCAAATTTAGTTTTTTCCCACATGGCTATCCAGTTGACCTAGTACTCTTTACTTAAAAAGATTATTGTTTCTACCATTTCTCTTTAGTGCTGTCTTTATCATAGATCAAGTCTCTTCTACATCCATATTTTTTTGGAATCTATTTCCCTGTTATTCATCTCTCCTTGCTCCAATTCGACACTGCCTATAAATCAAGATATCTAGGAGAACAAGTCATTCTTCTTTTTCTTTTTTCAATGCTTCTTGGCTGTTCTTGGGCCTTTACATTTTCATTTAAATTTCAGAATCAGCCTGCCAAACACACACATATATACAAACATTTTTAAATGTTCATACAAACTAGAATTTTTAAAAACTGAAATTGCACACAATCCATATACCAATTTGAGGGAAATCAACATCTTTAAAATGTAATCTTCCAATTCAGGAGCCTTGTCTATGCCTCCATTTATTTAGGTCTATGATTTCTTACAATAATGTGGTATAGTTGTATGTATTTTATAGGTTATGTGCTTTATAAACATACAGTTGATATGTTTTAACGTTTACAGTTTATATGCTTATATGTTTTATAAACAGAGTTTATATGTCCCTTAATTTTATACTCTATACATTTTATAGTTTTTTGTGTAGAGGTTTTTTTTTTTTAATGTTTATTTACTTTTGAGAGAGAGACAGAGACAGAGCATGAGTGGGGGAGGAGCAGAGCGAGAGGGAGACACAGAATCCAAAGCAGGGTCCAGGCTCTGAGCTGTCAGCACAGAGCCTGACGTGGGGCTTAACCCCATGAACTGTGGGATCATGACCTGAGCCGAAGTCAGACAGTTAACTGACTGAGCCACCCAGGAGCCCCTTTGTGTAGAGGTTTTATGTCTTTCATATGTATTAATGTTTTTGATGCTATTAGAAAAAGTTTTTTTAAAATTTCATTTTCTATTAAAAGTTGAATAGATTTTTTTACTACTTTAAGTGTAGTATTTCATCTCACTATATTCTCATATTATTTAGAATAATTTATTTGTAGATTCTTTTGGGTTTTCTGTATAGTTAATCATATCATCTGCAAATAGTGAGTTTGGTTTTTTCCTTTCCAGTCCTATATTTTTTTTGCCTTATACTTTGTAATAAGAATTACATTATCATTCAGTACAATGAATGTAAGTGATACGAGTGAGCATCCTTGCTATTCTCAATTTTAAAGGAAAAGTTTTCAACATTTCACCATTATATTTATCATAGTTTTTAAATTAAATACTTTACTAAATAAGTTGTTAAACATTTGCTTTTATTTAGCCTGAATTAATGTTGAACTTTATCAAATGCTTTTTATTAACCATCTACTTTGTGTGTGTGTGTGTGTGTGTGTGTGTGTGTGTGTGTGTGAGAGAGAGAGAGAGAGAGAGAGAGAGAGAGAGAGAGAGATAGCGTGCGTGAGCAGGGGAGGGGCAGAAAGAAAGGTAGAGACAGGGTCTTACACAGGCTCCACACCCAGTGCACAGGGTTTGATCCCACAACTGTGAGATCATGGCCTGAGCCAAAATCAAGAGTTGGAAGCTTAACCAACTGAGCCACCCAGGCACTCCAACCCTCTATTTAGATGGGCCTATAATTTTTTGGGAGGGCCAATATGGTGAACTGTGTTGATTATCAAGTGCTAAAACAGCACTGTACTCCTGTAGTAAACCCATTTTGGTTGTTCTTCTTATACCCTTCCTCATTTGATTTCTTTGTATAGGAATAAAAACATAGTAAGATTCTAATTCCTTAAGCTCAAAGTTGATAGAGTATATTGTGATTTTGTGGACTAAAGGCTATGTTTGTGGCCTATTTAGCAATATCATGGCTCAGATACCTACAATAAGAGTTTTCCAGGAAATTCTTCCAAGAGGGTTCTAAAATTACTGAGAAATTTAGTTGGCTAAAGGCCAACCATTAAACTTTTCCTATATATCCAACTGTGGTCTGGATACAGAAGCCTTAGGAAGAGAGATCACTATTCCCAATTTTTATTAGGGTTTTTAGATTCACTTCACAGCAATAAAGTCGGCACTTGAGATAAGCAATTAATAAAAATATAAATAATGAAATTTTTTATGGTGATGGTCCTTAAATGTGAAGCATTACTTGCAAAAGTGAAATTGACTCAAACATAAGTGTTCATCCAGGCCTTCAGCAGTTTGAAGTATCCGGAGAAGCACAGACTTGGGTCTCAGAGTTCTTGCCATGTTCTTTACACCATTCTACTTAGGTCTAGATAATGAAATTTCCAAACTCTTTTCTTCCATGCCTCTGAATTAACATGGGAGACTTAACAGAGTAAACATAAAGTAACACTGAGCCACACCATATGATGAGGACTGCCCAAAGCTATATAGCAGATTGGGTTCCTCAAGTCCTCAGAAACTGGTCATGCCAGTCAACACGCAGAAATGTGCTAGACTTACCTACTTATCAAAAACAAACAATCGATAAGTTACTCTGAGCCTCAGGATTTCTGACAGGAAAGATGAGTCAAGATGTAGTCATTCGTGTTTCCCAAAGTTTGAGCAGCTACCTTGTTCAATCATTAGCTCTGAACAGCATGGTTCTCTCTTCTTGGGGATGACTAGCATACAGCATGGGATAAAGCAGGACATGTTTCCTCTGTTTCCCATTTCTTCTCACTCACTCTTTAGGGCATCTTCGTATAGAGTGACTCTAGGAGATACAGAAGTACTGATCCATTCATAGCATGTGCCACAAGTAACAGAAATATGCAGCAACCAAGATTTCAGCTTTTTAAAAATTCTGTATTTGTAAGGCAGTGTTCCTCTAATATAAGAGGGGGTTAGGAGATGAACAGTGAGGTTCTCCAAGGATATTTCAGTAAAGTCTTAAGGGTGCCTTAAAACCCAGGACACTAACGCTTCAGACAATGGGATGCTGGTAATAGCAGACCACGTGCTTCTGTAAGTGTTCAAGCATGCGGATGACATGGTGCTCTTTGTGGAACAGAATGAAATAAAGCCATATTTCATTTTGTCATACGAACTAAGAGCTATAATACTAACAAACGACCAAAGTCTTTCCCCCCACCACCCCGCAAAAAAAACAAAAAAACCTTTTATAAAACAAGTATTTGGTGAATGTTGAATAAACTTAAATCAGTTTACTGATGTTTCTTCTTAATATTCATTTGCTACCTATTCATTTGTTATCTGTTATCCATTAGCAGACACAAAAGTTTTAAGAAGTGTATACAGAAAAAAATTATAATTGGAAACGTCCTATTTCTTATTTTATTTTTTTTCTGCAAATTTAGAAAAGACCACCCTAATTTTGATCTTACTTGTAAAACACCTTGAACCAGCTCATAGGACACCACTGTTTTACTGGAGAACAATCTGAGAAAACTTGTCTAAATGAGAGATGAGAAAAGTTCTATGATCAAGCAGCAATCTTGTACCTCCCTGCCACTTTTCTCCATCCTCAGCTTTAAGGTAATCACCACCAGCGCCACCACCTTCACCACCATTATGTAGAGTTACTATCTGGCAAGTTCCATATTAAACTTTACCTGTATCATCATATTTAATAGAGTAGATATTATTACCCCATTCGATATATAAAGAAACACTTTTGGTGAGATAATCATTGCTATCAGTTTATAAGGGCAGAGTTGAGATTTAAATCCAGGTATATCTGACTCCAATGTCTCCTCCTCTCCTCCTCTTCCTCCTCCTTCCTCTCCCTCTCCTTCCTCTCCCTCCTCTTCCTCTTCTTTTTTTTTTTTTGTGTGTGTGTGTGAGAAAGAGAGGGCACAAGTGAGTGAGGGGCAGAGAGAGAAAGAGAGAGAGAAGTGGGGCTTACCTCACAGGGGGCTCGCACTCACCGGAAATGGGGCTCGAGCGCACCCAAAGCAGGGCTGTAACTCACAAACTGGGAGATGTGACTTGAACCAAAAGTGGATGCTTAACTGAATAAGCCACTCAGCACCCCCACTGTCTATTCTTTTAACTGCTACACTGTGATTAGTTTTTTATAACCCAATATACAGCAACGAGTGGAAAATAATAACCCATTTTTGTAAGTCTGTCAATAAGGTGTTTAAAAACTACTCAGTTGGGGGCGCTAGGATGCCTTAGTTGGTTTAGCATCCAACTCTTGATTTTGGCTCCAGTCATGATCTTATGGTCCTGAGATAGATCCCGGAATCAGGCTCTGTACTGGGCGTGGAGCCTGCTTAAGATTCTTTCTCACTCTCTCCCTCTCCTCCTCCCATGTCAAAAAACAACAAAACAGAACAAAAAATTTTCTCAATCATAAATCTATCACTCTATTACTCAAGGTGTTATCTGTACACTGTAATCAGGTTTATATACTTATAGAATGTATTTTATAGAATTAGTTGTAAAAAAAAAATGTTGACTGAAAAGCAAGAAGGAAGATTCTTTAAGGATTTTTGTAAAGAAGATGAAATATAGCTCGAATACCATTTTTCCCCCTATGAAGCCTTCCTTGACTCAACCTTCTCAGAATTCCCTTAGCACTTTCCCTGTGCCCTTAGCACTTTATCTCCCAATTGAACCCCAAATATCTGCTCAGTCTTATGCAGGTGCCGGGGATACAGAGATCAAAGATGCAGTTCCTGCCCTCAAATAACTAATGGTAAAAATATGTATTATTTCACGGCTACAGGGTGCCGTGAAAAAGGAAGGGCAATTAACCAGCTAGAAGGTGAGGATGGGGAGGGGAATAAAAGAACATGGAGGGGAATAAAAGAACATGGGCCACTGGGAAGGAAGTGAAAGAGGCTGGGGATTTTGACCCTTGATCCTAGTCTTGAGGTGGGAGGAGGAATTAGGCTGCTCAAAGTGTATTTGTACGGATGCACATGCACATGTTGTGCCTGTGTCTTCCAGGCAGAAAGACCAAGCAAGATGATGAGGAGTCTGGTCTGTTTTGGCAACTGCAAGTACATGATTAGAGAAGGCCTGTGTGCAGGGTGTGTGCTGCAAAGTGGTTGAGGACGAAGCTGGGAAGTTGTGACCAATTTTGCCTGGCTTATTTCTTTAGCATTGTATTTTAAGGTTGGATAGTATTCCATTTGTATGTGGAAACCACATTTTGCTTATCCATTCATCTGCTGATAGATGTTTGGGTTGTTTCCACCTTTTGGTTGTAATGAGTAATGTTGGTATATAAATATGCTGGTATATAAATATCTGTTTGAGTCTCTGCTTTCAATTCTTTGGGGTATATACCAAGAAGTGGAATTGCTGGATAATATGGATGTTAAAAAAATGCAATCTTGCCTCCTGTGCGTCTCCTTTACTGTGCTTGCAACACTTCTGACACCTCTGGTCACCAAATGCAAGGTTTTGTTTCCCACACTAAGCAATTCTCTGTGTCACCAGCTGGGTCCTACAATTTAACTCAATTCTGACACTATCTGCCTGGAAATAGCATCAGATCTCACAAGTGAAAGGCTCAATTTCATGAGACTGTTTCCTACTACAGATGCCAGTCATAAGTTGTAGGTTCCCAGGTTACCCAAACTTCTGTCCAACTTGGCTACAAAGTAGAGGTTCCTGTGACCTCCTACCCCTTGGATTCAATTATTTGCTACAGCAGCTCTCAGAACTCAGGGAAACACTTACTTGTGTTTACCAGTTTATTAAAGGACATGATAAGGGATGCAGATGAACAGCCAGACTAAGAGATGCATTGGGTGAGGTCTGGGAGGGTCCTGAGCACAGGAGCTTCTGTCCCTGTAGAACTGGGATATGTCACCCTCCTGGTACGTGGATGTGTTCACCAACATGGAAACTCTTCGAACCCAATACTGTTGGGATTTTATGGAGGCTTCCTCACATAGACATGATCAATTATTAACTCAGCTTTTAGCCCCTCTCCCCTCAAGAGAAGTCGCTGGGGGAGAGGGAGGTGCCTGAGAATTCCAAGCTTCTAATCATGGCTTGGTCTTTCTGGTAACCAGCCCCCATCAGTAATTTAAAGGGCACAGTGACAATTCTGCCTGCTGTTAATATTCTCCCATCCCCATCCCTTACTCTGTTCGATTGCCACACTATAACTCTCTTTTTTTACTTTGTTTGGGATTTTCACCTTTTGAGCTACTGATTAATCATTTATCATTAAGTTTATCCACTCAAAACATATTTATTGAGCACCTCTGGTAAGCATCAAACGTTAATAAAAGTAAGGGCATGAATTCCAGAAGATGACAGTAAAAGCAGAGTAACCAGGAGTGTGTCCTATGGTGGCAAGTGGCAGGTAGTGGGAGCTAGCCTGAAGTGCAGGGCTTGGGAGACTGGGATTTTAATGACATGGGAAGGCTGCTGAGAGGAAGGAAAGGTCATTGAAGAAAAAAAATCCTCCATGTAACAAATTTTCCCAGGGCTCATACTGATTGAATCTATGTGATAAATACTGATATGTCCAATTTTCTTTGTTAACTCCTAAAAAAAATGTATTTACTTTTCTATCTTTAGCACCTAGCACATCTTCCATAGTGCCATATTAATGGTTGTTTCTACAGGGAATTTTACATGTAACTTTAACTGTCTATGAACTAAGTAATGGTCGAAACTGGTAATCTCAGGCGAACCAAAATGTGCCCAAACTGTAATTAGAAAAACTCAGAGCTAGAAAAGATCACTCTTCTCTCTACAATTCATAGATGAGAAAACTGAAACCCTAAGATTTCACTGAATCTGCCAAAGTCACATAGTACGTTGTTAGTAGCAGGGTCCGTAAAGAACTCTGCTGCTCTGATTCCATTTGTATGGAATCTCCTGCTGCGTCATATTTCCAGCAGGATGAATGAATCTGAGAAAAACCATTGTAAATGTCAATGTGTATCATTGTACTTACCGAAACTTGTATTCACACAAAAATCCCAAATGACTTTCCCATTTTCTCCAATTTGAACTGGCAACCCATGATTATGCCATGTTGAAGAAACCTCACCTTCCCAATTTGTGACCACAGCCCATCTCATCCCCAATTCACTGCACACAACAACAAAATTCAACAAAGAGAAGGTTTGGCATGCTAAAGACAAATGAAGTTAGGTCTGTGGCTTTACAGCCTTATTCAGTTAAAATTTTACCTTCTATAAAATGCAGCTTATCTAATTTATAAGATATACTCAGGTCTAACCTGTTATTATGATATTGCACCCATCGTAAGAAAGTGTAGGTATATCTATAACGCATGTTTACATCTTCATTAATCATGGAGTCTTGAACTTCTATAATCCTTTTTATTCAATTGTATCAAAGGTCTTAAAGAACGTGAGGTACGCATTTCTCATTAAGGAAGAAATCATGATTTTCTCAGAATATAGCCTCACTAGTGTGCCCAGTTTTCGTGGTGTTTGAGCTATGTGGACCTCAAAACCCAGGTTAAATCTGCAAAATAACTTGTAGTATGGCATACATAAGCCTAGTAATCAGTAATGTTATAAAAAATAGTGTTTTAAAACACAGGTTTTGTTCTCCTTAAAAGCAAGAAACATATAGTAAAGATGTCTCCCTTCCTCCTTTCCCCTCTCATTCTTTCTTCTCCTACAGAATTCCTGGCACTGAATTTTGAACTCTTGAGCACGAGTTCAGTTATGAACATAGTGACTGGGGAAAGCTTCCTATAATCTTAGCTTGAGCAGTTATTGATGGGTTTATAAGGTTTGCCTTCAGAGCTGTAATTAGTATGCAAATGTTCAGTTTTAGCTTTGTAAGTACAGACTTAGGATGGTTCAACTTAAGATTTCTCAACTTTATGATGGTGCAAAAGTAATATGCATTCAATAGAAACTGTACTTTGAATTTTGAATTGTGATCCCTACTCTCTCCTGATGCTAAGCAGCAGCAGGCAGCCACAGCTCCCGGTCAGCCATGTGATCACGAGGGGAAACAACCCACACACTTAAGACCATTCTGTACCCATACAACCATTCTGTTTTTCCCTTTCATTCAGTACAGTATTCAATACATTAGACAAGATATCCAATACTTATGAAATAGATGATCTTGCCCAACTGTAAGCTAATGTAAGTGTTTTGGCACATTTAAAATAGGCTAGGCTGCTAGCATGTTCAGTAGGTTAGGTGTATTAAATGTATTTTCAACTTAACGATATTTTCACTTTACAATGAGTTTATCAGAATATAACTCCGTTATAAGTAGAGGAAGATTTGTACTCCCATTACTTCCCATAATCCTAAGATGTAGTCTTTCAAATCTGTAATAATATGCTATTTTCACTCCTTAAAATCAAGTCACTTCAGGTACTGGCCTACCACATCTACTGTTTGATATCTGTGGATTTCTTTTTCTAAAATGAATGCTCTTCATAGAGTTTCTTTTGGGAGCTTAATCACATTTTCAGCACAGAAGAATTCTCTTTAGGTTAAGGGGATCAGCAAGTCTGATTCTTTCAAACTATAAAAATGAAAATATTCATAGCAGATTATATTGGGGGATAAAATTGGTTTGGTTAGGATTGATTCATTCCGAAAAATAGTGACTGAAAATAAACTGTTATCCCTATAGACACTTATTGGCATGAAACAAAGTCAGCTTCACATACCTACAAAACTAAGGGAAACAGCTCTGAGTGAAGATAATATGTACTGGTAAAGCTGCTTTTTAAAAAAGAGGAACATCTTGCCAAAGATTCAAACTCATTCCTTTTGGGGCAGCTTAATTGCACAAGCTTTATGTTAATTATTGTTATATTAAAGATTTGGCAGTTTTACAAAAATCTTAAACTTGTATGTGCAGGTTTAAAATGCCCTATTTCAACGGCCCAGAGTTACGCTAGGAAAGCATTTCAGAAAATGGCAACCTATAGTAACGCTTTTTTGTTTTTAAAAATCCTACGGGCAGCTTATAATTCATAGTCTCATAGGAATTTGCTTAACAAATGTGGACGTGATTAGTTGCCTGCTTTCCAAAACCCAAACCTGTGTTCTTTGGTATCATGATATGCTATCTGCCAAATGACAGGCTTTCAAAAGTCTAAGAAGACCGTGTCTGCTGGTCAGTGTTATCTGTGTATTTGGTATGAATTCTACTCACAGTAGACCTTTGGTAACATAGAGGTTGAGTTTTCAATATCCAGCACTCACAGAAAGGCATAGATTCACAAGTTATAACACAGTGTAAGGAAAAGGGTAAACAGTGCAAACTAAGCCATCATTTCCATGTACTATGACTACTGGAAAACAGTTGAGTAACATTCTCTTGATTAAAGAAAAAAAAAGATAAAAGTTTGTAAATGGCTCTAAGAAAAGGATAATTTGACTCAGAGCCAGTCACTTACATTGAAAAGGGAAAAATAACTGAGATGATGTAGGTACTTGAAAGCTGTGATAGTAGTAACTAGAGTGGCACATAAGGGGAAAACTTGGGGAGGTGGGAGGTTTGGCAAGAGTTTGAGTTAAAGGTGCTCATTGTTGAAGGAAAACTATTGTCTTAATTTTGGGTTAATGAAGTTTAAATAGATGGGTGGAGTCTTGGAGGATCAGGTCAGGATTAATGTAGCTATATTTGATGCTTCTTTTCCAAGATCCTATTCATGGGAAACACGTATTTTCATTATTAAAAAATGGTGGTACCATTTGCCAGGTGAGGGTCACCAGCATCATCATCAAGTTTCACGCATTATTTTTTGGTGGCCACAGAGGTGTGACAGAGTGGAGATCTGGGTAATGCTGAGGTCACTGACAAGTTAGGTATGGCGTGGGGGACATGGGCATGAGGATGTCTTGGAGGTGGAAGAGAGAGAATCAAGGAAGAGTTGCCTTTGCTCAAGCCACCTCCCCCATCTTTGATACTGTCTTTCCAGTGGATCCTCCCTGGGGATTTAGACCTCTGTGCCAGGTGCTCTGCGTTCAATGAGTTTGGTACTGCTCATAAGGCCCATGATGAAAATCTAAGGCATTTTATGTCGCCTTTGGGAATGGTGGGAAAGGGATGAGGTTTCAAACTAGCTTTCAGATCATGAATTGGACCAGAACATTTCTGGTTGTAGGCTGACTCACAGATTTTCTCTACTACTATATCTATCATCAAAGTTTGCCAAGGGGTTAGAAGAGCAGATGAAAAAAAAAAATCAATAGCATCCTAGAACATGGTAGAATGATCTCTTAACTCCTTATTTTCCTGGTACAATTACACAGTCTTGCTTCTCCATCTAAAAAATATCATCAAGAAGAAAGCTTTTAATATAAAGGCTTTTAATATAAAAAGACTGAAACAGTAACGAGAAGCAAGGATAGCAAAATGCATTGACTTTTTTGCCAGCACTTCAAACAGATTTCAATACTGTGAAATTATCTTGGGAGTTGTTATCTCTCAAACTTCAGGTACTTACGGATGATTATAAGACATGTTCTGTTGCTTAAGGATTTGCTGACATCTAATGCCTTTTTTCCTCGAGATGAATGCAGCAGTAACATTTGAGTTAATAAAGGATCTGAGAAAAAATGTGGCCTTTAGCTATACTTTTATTACCATTACCTTTCCACAGTCCTAACTCCTCTGCCACGACCCTCCCACCCACACACTATCTACCCCCTTCCTCACCATTATTAATCTAACCTGAATCACTCTATTCTTCTCCAAGAGAACACACCCCAGTAACAACAGTGAATCACAGACACTTTTGCTTCTTTAGTCTCTAACGAACTTGACAAAATGCCAGATCTAATAAAATAAGACAGGAACTTCAGGTGAAAGGAGCTCTGTAAGGTTCTTGTTCAGTATCCTACCCTCAATCTTAGTTACCAGATGAGTTTTCTAGTCTTGCAGTGGACAAGTTTTTATCACACTAATGGTATTGACCCTCCCCATATTTTCCTGCTCTAAGTAGCCATCCTACTCAGTAAGGCAACCTCTCAGGCATGCCTAATAGCTAGCTAAGTCAAGGGCTCTTTCATCTTGAGGGTGAAAAAAAAATCGGTTTGGGGCACCTGGGTGGCTCAGTTGGTTAAGCACGCAACTTCGGCTCAGGTCATGATCTCATGGTTCGTGAGTTTGAGCCCCACGTTGGGCTCTGTGCTGACAGCTCAGAGCCTGGAACCTCCTTCAGATTCTGTCTCCCTCTCTCTCTGCCCCTCCCCTGATCACACTCTATCTCTCTCTCAAAATAAATGAACGTTAAAATTTTTTTTTTTAAAGTCCATCAATTACACATTATAGAATTCCATATGAGATCTTTCAGTAATAGAAAAAAGAAATAGAAATAGTTTGTCAGTTACGCAAAGGGAAATTTGTAAGATAACAGAGCACTAAAACACATCTTTACCATGGATAAATCTATGAGAATCAAATTCATGGCAAGAGAAACATGCAGGAGAGTTTTTGAAGATTTTCTACTTATATACAAATGTCAGAAGAAATACTGAAAGCTAGTTAAGAGAATTTAGTAGACTTTATCTGAGTGTTACAAATGTATATTAAATTTTGTTTAACCTGCCCTAATGCACAATATAAATCAATTTAATCGTGTGGATTTTACACAATACCTCACCCAAATGGATTTTAATCCTGGTTTTAAAAATGTATATTTTTCATTGTTAAAAAAATATCTATGGACACTAGCTATATCTGCATGATATAAAAAATTGTGTTAATACACAAAAGTCAGTGGAATGGAATTTAGGTCACCCTGTTAAGATTTTTAAAATAATGCTACAGCCAAGAATTTAAAAAATAAATCCAGAAAATGAAATTTTAAATTGTGGCTTAAACATGTGTGTGTATGTGTGTGTACGTGTGTGTGCGTGTGTGTTTATATGGAGAAAAGGAGACTATTTTTTTCTTGCTATTAAAAAATGAATAAAAAGCCCTCATAAAGATTTTTAGGCTTATGTCATCATCCCACTGACAATAATCACAGACAAGAACTGGAAGGAGCATTTTACCACTCCCTGGTGAATAACAAAGTAGCTAACAGTAGCCTTCGGTATTGGAGAAATTTAAAAACACACAGAGAAACATACTGCCTTAGGTTAGTATTAATTACTATTATCATTGAATTCTATTGTTCAAATTATTCTCTATGGCAGAGTCAGGCAGGAGTCCTTGCCTTCTGGCTCTCTAGGGCTGTATTTTTCCCAGCCTGAAAAGTTTCAAGTAACATACAATGTCCTGTGTCACAAACAACAAACCCCTTAGGAGCCAATAGATTTCGGGCTCCTAAAGACACAGAAGTGTTTGCTGGCCTTATGTAAAGGTATAATGAAAACTATGAGGGGCTATATTCCAGACCCTCTACACAAAGTTGAAAATGGAAGGTATGTTTCTATTTGGGAATGTCACGAGAGTTAAGTAAAATACCAAACTTAACCCTGGGAAGATCGTTCAGTTCTAACAGTACATGGAAGTCAGAGATGTAGGTCAACAAATGCGCATTTCTGAAATACAGGTTTTCCTGAGCACTTATTCTGAAGTTCTTTGAAAATCTGGCCAAAGCAATCCCATTTAATATACCAGCTCACATAATAAGCAAGTCAGAACATTTGCAAGGCAAGGTGTTGTTTTCCTTTATGCAGCCAGGAAAAACGCAGCTCTGAGCTTAGGCTGTCATGATAAAAGGATTTTGGAGCAGCTGATTTTAGAGAATCATAAAAACAACCCAACCTTATGCCCCAAGGTATAAAGAATATGCAGAGTCTGCATTGTGCTTCTGGTGTCAGGACAAATCATTCTGCTTTTTTTCAGTGTAACTGATGCCAATGGATGAGTAAAGAGAGAAATAAATGTACAGACAGACCTGTGGCTTGGTGAGGTGAATAACACCTGTATCAGAAAATCACGGGTTCTCCCTTTCATTTTGTAACTTCCTTGAGGTTAATTTATATAGTTTTTGAAAAATTTAGAAGAAGTGGAATATGTATTATTAATTATATACGGAGGCACCACATTTTCTGCTATTTTTGGCTTAAATTACGTAGGATCTTATAGATGACAGCATCTTCAAAAAAAAATCTGGCCTTGGGGCGCCTGGGTGGCTCAGTTGGTTAAGGTCTGACTTCGGCTCAGGTCATGATCTTGCGGTCCGTGAGTTCAAGCCCCGCGTCAGGCTCTGTGCTGACAGCTCAGAGCCGGGAGCCTGTTTCAGATTCTGTGTTTCCCTCTCTCTCTGACCCTCCCCCGTTCATGCTCTGTCGCTCTCTGTCTCAAAAATAAATAAACGTTAAAAAAAAATTAAAAAAATAAAATAAAATAAAATAAATCTGGTCTTTTGGGGGCGATAAGTGAAAGGGTGAAAGAATTATGTGATGCATGCCTTTAAGTGTATTTATTTTGAAAGAGAGTGAGAGCGAGAGAAAATGAGTGGGGGAGGGGCACAGAGCAACGGAGGGAGGGAGGGAGGGAGAGAGAGAGAGAGAGAGACAGAGAGAGAGAGAGACTCAAAAGCAGGCCCTCTGCTGTCGGCCAAGAGCCTGATCTGGGGCCTGGACTCATGAACCAGGTGAGAAACCGAGAGTCTGACACTTCACCGAATGAGCCACCCAGGCGCCCCTATGACACATACCTTTATATGAGGGAATGGTGACTACAGTTGCATATATAAAATCACAACTAGTGAGTGCTTCCCCTGTCATGAATTCTCATTTATTTCTCCAGTCCCTAGGAGGGCGGTGCTATTGTGCCTATTTTACAGATAAGGAAGCCAAGGCACAGAGACACTACCTTACCAAGCATATAAAACAATCTCAGGAGTTGAACCTAGGCAATTTGCCTCCAAGGTTTATATCCTTAATCACTGCACTGGATTGTCTTCAGGTTCTATATTTGACCGCTTAGGACTCAGTTAGTTCCTTGGGGTCCTGGCTACTTGTAAGCCATTATTAGACATTTGTAAAGAGAGACAGTGTCAACATTCACAATGGCCGTTCATTAGGGTTGAAAACACTAGCTGCTTAAAAGTTCCCAACTCCCATGTGACTCAGAAATTACTAATTGTCTTTCCCCAAACCCAGTGCTCCACCCAATTTATTTAACTTTGCTGTTGCACAGCAACAGAACACCACCACCAGGAAGTGAGGGTTATTTTTTTAATGTTTTATTTTTTAATAGTAACCTTTGTGCCCAACGTGGGGCTCAAACTCACCAGCCCGAGATCAAGAGTCCCGAGAGTCCCGCGCTCTTCCCACTGAGCCAGGCAGGCACCTGCAGGAAGGTTATTTTAATTTTTTATTTATCTTGAGAGATTGGAAACGCTGACAGCCGGACACGCGGCTCGAACTCACGAACTGGGAACTGAGCCAAAGCCGGATGCTTAACCAACCCCAGCCACCCAGGCGCCCCTGAGGGTTATTTTAGAGGAATGCGCTGCCCAGTGTTCAGCAAGGGCCATCCCTGCCTCAAAACATCTGAATTCTGGACCAACACAAACTTACTTAGTAATTGGTCTGCTTCCCGCATAGCCCATAGGGGCTACATTCTCACAGATCTGACCAGACTGGAAGCCAAACTAAAGAATTTAAAAATTGAGGTTTTCAGTAGAAAACCTATGACAGAACCGCCGTTGGCGGCAGCAAAGGCTGGAAATTAGCTCAACTGCATCCGCCGGGCCTCTTGGAGAGATTTCTAACATGTTTGGTTCTCAACCGGCCGCGTAACCCAGGGCTGCTCTTTTGTGGTCTCTGCCTCAGGAGGGCTTACAGCCTTGAATTTAACCCACAGCCGGCTCTGCGGCTTTTCCTCCCGCCCCGTCTGAGGAAGGACCATTGCTGTGGTGAGCGAGGGCGGACACCATCGAGAAGCAGGAAAATGGGCGGGCGGTGTCGGGGGGACGCTCAGACGTACTTCACACACCAAAAACCCAGGAAGCTGGAAAAGAAGGCGAGGCCAGGAAAGAGGAGGGACAGGACGCCCGGGAAAGAAGCACGCCCCCCCACCTCCCCCCGCCCCGCTCGGAAGCCGTCAGTCTTCCCAAGCTCAGCCGGGCCCGCCCCCGACGCCTGCGGAGGCTCGCGGCCACGCGCGCACAAGGCCACAGCTCTTTGGCGTTGGGCGGAGCAGAGCTGCGAGCGTCCTCCGACCCGGCCAATCACGCGCCTCTGTCAGCTCCGCAAGGCCCAGCTCAGCCACCACCCCTTCACGGGCGCTCGTGGCCGCGCGCGCGCACGCATGCAGTCCCACCCTTCTTGGACGCTAGACCGCGCAAAACTGAACGCGTCGGTCAATCTGGCCAATCGCGCGTCTCTTCCGCCTCCCGTGAGGCCCCGCCCCTGGGACGGGACAGGCTGCGGCCGCGGCGGCGCGCATTTTCGCCTCTGGGGGAAGGCGAAGGGAGGTAGCGTGCCGGCAGCAGCGAATGTTTCAGAGCGGGTCTGCTTCGGCGGCGGTTGTGGAGTTGAGTAGAACTCCCTTTCCGCGGTCAGGGGACCTCTCAACCCCTCCTCAACCCGTCCTCTGACCTGAGATCTTTCCAGGGTTAGTGTGGGTTTTCTGCTGTGGTGGGAGGAAGGAAGAAACTCCTCCCTGTCCCCAGCCCCCAGTAAAATTGATGCCTTTGTTTGAGGAAACAAACTTAGGCCAACTCCCTTTCAGGGTTTAATTGCTACTTGACACAGACGTGTATTTATCTGCATTTGTGTTGCTGTTCCTCAGGCATGGTTTCTGGTCACAGAGTTTTTTAGGGTTTAAGGTAGTGTGACCTGGTTGATTATGTTTTCCGAGTCAAGATTTCAGTTATATTTCCTTTCATGGTAAAGGTGGTGTAAGAAATTAAAGAATTCTTGAAGAATTCCAAGGTGGTTGTTCTCCCCAGCCCCCACATGGCAGATTTGAAGATGGAGAGTGTTTACACGAGATGCTTGTTAATTTGCCCCGAAAAAAACTAGTAGTCTTAGTTATTTAGGAAGGTAAATGGAAAACTGTAGAAAGCCTAAGAATGAATCACAACTAAGTGAAATAGTTGCTGGCCTACTTGCGGCTGTTATATGTACAACAATAAGTTCTTTTACAAAAACTGAGTATATAAAGGTGTGAGTTAATTTTATTTACGTTCTGATTTTTTTTTTTTTTTTTTAGAGGTAAACCAAGATTTCATTTTCAAGATGGAAAGCCCATCCTACTCGGCTGTGATTTCACCTAGCACTCCCCAGGACTGTGCCAATGCACCCTCTCCCTGTACAAGTAGTTCAAGAAAACAGGTATGAGTATCTTCTTTGAGTGGAGCTAGTCATTATTTCTAGGCATTGGTCCAGTAGTGGGTTTAATTCTACTGGAGGTTGTTAATTTACATAATGTGTAGATCAAGAAGTAGGTATTTTAGTAACTATTAAACAATTTCAGGTTTTTATTCTTAGCTAATGGGTTTGACTCCCTGCCCACCCCCCCCCCCCCCCGATTTTCATCTTGAATCAATTATTTTCATTTAGTTTCAGATCAGGTTATTACCAAATTCCAAATTGAGGAAGTTTGAATCTGCAGTATTCTGAAGGTCTTTGGCGGCAGGATCTAGGTCTTTTCCTTAAGAAGCACTCATTAGTGTCAGGCACGTGCTAGTTGCTGAACAAATGTTTGTGAAGAACGGGATAAGTGTCTCAACACTATTTTAGAAGGGTGCTGACTTTGCTAAAATGAAAAGAATGAAATTAATGGGGCTTGCAGGAATTAAAGACATTTTGTGATGGTTACTTTAGATATATGGAGATATAAAGCCATCTAGTGGTGTCTCCTATTGTAAGGTATTTATTTCTAGTTGATTTACTTATACGAGAATGTTTCTCTTGATTAAGGTTTTGTGCTTTTTTCCAGCCTATGAGTGCAACACTTAGAGAACGATTAAGGAAAACAAGATCTTCATTTAATTCCTGTGATAGTGTGGTAAAACGTCTTAAAGTAGAGAATGAAGGGAATGATCAGACTTTTTCCAAGAAACCAGCATCTTCAACAGAAGAAAACTGTTTGGAATTTCAGGAAAATTTTAAACACACAGACAATGAATTTGAAGAAAGTACATATTTGAAAAATACCTTCAAAAATATCAGTGCAAGTGAATCTCAATCACTTGACACTGAGTCACAAAGTGATCTCCAAAGTGGCTTTGTGAATGAGGATCTTCCCAAACAAGGATTAAGTGAAGAAAGAGCAAAATTGGTGAAGCAGATTGAGGAGAAAGAAGACCTTCTTCGGAGGCTAAAACTGGTTAAAATGTATAGATCAAAGGTGAGAATAATTTCAGAACCATTTCTTTTTTTGTTTTAATTTTTAGATAAATGATAAGTAATTTCAAAGAGAAAATAAGTTTATTTTAGCATAATGAGCAGTAAGCCAAATATCCAGAAACCTGGCTTCCCACAACTGTAACCCAAATGTTAGTCATAGATTTAGAGGAGAGTAGGTCTCTCAACACCAGGTGCAACTCTAAAAATTGCCAGCTCTCATTTAATACATAGTAGAAGCTTTTCTCTCTAGTTTCCAGCCTGTAGGAAGTATTAGTACCAAAAGATAGATGCAAGTACAACGACAACAGAAGTGACAGCTGCCAGTGAATGATTATAAAAGCTAAAATTGGGCCACAGAGTACAATAAAAAATATTTTTAGTAATAATCTTGTGTTCTTCCAAATTGTTAAAGTGCTCCAGGTATTTTGTTTGCTAAAAACAACAAATATAAATTAGATTTTAGACTTCAGCCCAGATAGGTTGAATTCCATAGAAGTTGGGCACTTGGAAGAAGATAACCTTTACTTACCTGGATCACTCACAGGTACGTACGTAGTTCCTCCTCCTTCCCTGACAATGTGGAGTAAGTGGTAGGATAGTGTGTCTTATTTGCTGTCTTGAATTTTTAGGGTTTTACTAAATATAACTACTTGGGTTTTAATTTATATTTATATTAAGTTGAATATTTTCATTTTTTTTAAAGTACAGCTGTAATAAAGGTTTTATTTTGTTTTGTTAACCTATATTGTTGCTTCTCTACATAGTTTTGTCCTACTTCATGATTTGATTTGTCCCTGAGGGTAAGTAAGGATGGTCTAGAGCTTGGACCAAGCAAAATGGAACTCAACCTGAGTTGACATTGTAACCATTCTACTTAAAACCATCCTACTTTTGCTTGAGTTAGAAGTCCCAATCCTGACCAAGTATATTACCCCTTAAACCTACTCAGTCGACTAATTTAACAACTTTCATTAAGTATGTTAAAAAAGTACGTTAAAATGTTGAAGTATCTAGCTATTGACATATCTTTATTTATTTTATTTTTTTCCTATTTCAGAATGACCTGTCTCAGTTGCAGTTGTTAATACGGAAATGGAGAAGCTGTAGCCAGCTATTGCTTTACGAGTTGCAGTCGGCTCTGTGCAAGGAGAACAAGAAACTCAGCCTGACTCAGTTGATAGACCACTGTGGGTTAGATGATAAATTGCTACACTATAACAGAAATGAAGAAGAATTTATGGGTGTTTAATTCATAATTTTTTCTCCAGAATATTTTTGAGAATTCCCACTTAAAAGATACTTCATACATTCAATTTAAAGGGAAGGTAGAAACATAAGGGCTTAGAGAAAGGTATCTTGATGAATATCCATTTAGAGCAATTTATTTTGGTTATTTTAATCAATTTATTTTGGATAAATTTTCCAAAGATAACTTGACATTTAAAGAAACGTTAAAAAAAATTAAATCATGTTTAAAAAATAATCTGGGCATTTCTGAAAGTCAATTTTAATACATTGTTTTGTTGGATAAAAAAGTTTTATTTTAAATGTTAAAAAATAGTTCAGTCTGGCGAATGTCTAAACCTAACATGGTCTAAAAATGCCTGTCTGTGTCCTAAGTTTATGAACCTTGTTTCCATATATTTGTCACATATTTCTATCTGGATGGTATAGCAGGTAATTAAACTTGTTCATATATCCAAATATTATATTTGTCCCTGTCTTCAGATTTGCTTTTTGTATTCTTCATGTCATTTAGTGAAATGGCTGTCTGTCTCTTGCAAAACAACGTATCCTTATCCCCCACTTCAAGACCTACAAGGTCCTTCACATTCGTCTACTTTTCTAGCTTTTTCTCAGTTTGTAATGACTCCTCAGCCAGAAACCCACATTGATAGTGTCATGTTTCTGGCTGCTGTGTTACCTGTGATGGCTGTACACAGAATATGACTCAAGCTGGCCCAGATGGAGAATTGAAATTGGGCTGAGGAAAAGAAAGCCCATCTTTTTTTGTGGCTGAAGCTGTTGTAGGTAAACTTGGAAGTAGAAAAGCTAGCATACTAAGGATAGTGTGTGATCTTAATTAAGAAAGGCAGAGATGATAGATGGAGAGAGAGCTACGTAGATCAGTGGCTTGTTGGTTCTAACTTCCGGTCCTTCCTGAGGGCCTTCTGGATTTCTGCGTTTAGGTCCTTTTAAGGGCTAAAACAGCTTTACTTAGTTAAAAACATCTTGAAAGAAAGTACTTCCCTACTAGTAGGTAAATAGCCAATACCCCGAGGCCCTTCCTTCTCCAAGTGTACTCCCATGTTTTTTAAATTGTTTTTAATGTTTATTTATTTTTGAGAGAGACAGAGAGACAGAGCATGAGCAGGGGAGGGACAGATAGAGAGGGAGACACAGAATCCTAAGCAGGCTCCAGGCTCTGAGCCATGGACTGTGAGATCATGACCTGAGCTGAAGTTGGATTCTTAATCGACTGAGCCACCCAGGTGTCCCAAAATGTACCCATTTTTGACCCAGTACTGCCCCATGATCTAACAAACTATTAATATTCGGCATAGCAGGAAACCTTCAGACCCTGGTCTTACATCCATTCTAATTGTTAATGTCCACCCCCCTCGCCACATACCCTTCTCTCACCACACAAATTCCTGCCTTCTATACGCTGCCATTGTCATTAGTTGCTGTGAACCCAAGAGGACTGGCCTAGGCCTCTCATGGGCCTCTCGTGACCCTGAGATTCCTGAATAGGCATCCCTAGGGACCTGTGCTGTTTTGAACCTATAAGCCTCCCCTGCTGCTTGCTGCTCAGCCAGAGGGCCTAAATGTGGCATGAGAAGTGGTTTCCCTAGCAATGGTACTGGTATTTGGCTGCAGCTACTCACTGTTGATTAGCACATCCCCTAAAGTCACCCTTACATGTCCACTTGGAGGAACTATAGCATCAGTGGGACTCTGGTTCTGGGAAAGTTGGGGACAGCAAATAGGCACCATAGTAATCTGCATTTCCAAGGCACTGGCTGGGTGCTAAGGGCTCCAGCAGCACAGTGGACGTTCCTGCAACAGGCGGTGGGTCAAGGAACATGGTTCAGGCTTGTGGGACAGTTTGATACCCAAGATGCCCATGAGGCAGTACCCTTTTTACTCATTTGTCGAAATTCACTTCTATTTAATGGTATATATTTATTAAAAGATCACTGAATAATGTACTTAAAAATTTTTTTTTAACATTTGTTTTTACTTATTTATTTTGAAAGAGAGTGGGAGACGGAATCCCAAGCAGACTCCACACCATCAGCACGGAGCCTGATGCGGGGCTTGAAACCACAAACCATGAGATCATGAAACCATGAGACCTGAGCTGAAATCAAGAGTTGTGCACTTAACCGACTGAGCCACCCAGGGGCCCCTGAATACGGCTCAGGTCATGATCTCATGGTTTTTGAGTTCCAGCCCCACACTGGGAAGCCTGCTTCGGTTTCTGTGTTTCCCTCTTTCTCTGCCCCTCCCCTGCTTGTGCTCCCTGTCTCAAAAATAAACATTAAAAAAAAAAAAATTTTTTTAAATTATCAGAATCCCAATTTTAAAGATGAGGAAATTTAAGATAGTTATTTAAAAAGTAAATAGTTACTGGGGTACCTGGGTGGCTCAGGTGGTTAAGCATCCAACTTCGGCTCAGGTGATAATCTCACAATTCATGAGTTCGAGCCCACATCAGGCTCTGTGCTGACAGCGCAGAGCCTGGAACCTGCTTTGAGCTCTGTGTGTCCCTCTCTCTCTGCCACTCTCCTGCTCTCTCTCCCTCTCTCTCTCTCAAAAATAAATAAACATTAGAAATTAAAAAATAAACTAAATAGTTATTTAAAACCCTAGCAACAGAGCCCTACTAAGCAAGTCCTGTGCTTAAAACTGTGCTGTATTTGACCCAATTATCTTACTACTTTATAATATAGATAATATTTAAAAAAATTTTTTTTTAACGTTTATTCACTCTTAAGAAGAGAGAGACAGAGTGTGAGAAGGGGAGGAGAGAGAAAGAGGGAGAGACAGAATCTGAAACAGGCTCCAGGCTCTGAGCTGTCAGCACAGAGCCTGATGCGGGGCTTGAACGCACAGACCGTGAGATCATGACCTGAGCTGAAGTCAGTTGCCTAACCGACTGAGCCACCCAGGTGCCCCTGATAATATTTTAAAGGACTAGAAATATATAATTGCTATTAGTTCAGCAGAAGCTGAGAGGAATCAGTACCATGGACAGTATCAAGAGTGGGTTGGGGTGAATGACCCATGTGCTTTTCTGAAGCCAACCCCACAAACCAGAAGATGTCTCCTGTTGAAAAGTGCTGCTACTAGAATATAGCTTGAGACCAGAGATTTCTGCTAATCTCCATTCTAAGCCTCAAAAAATGAGGCTCTCAAGCAGAGATTGAATTGTTAAGAGTCACCCAGGGTGGCCACTGAGAAATAGAAATTACATAGGCTGTTAAGATCTAGGAATTCACAGTGAAATTTGTGGCAGTGACTATTAGCAAATGGAGCCTTCAGGCAACTAATATGGGTGGCCTGGAATTTATATCACTAGAAAAAATGGAAAGAACAAAAAGCCTAATATAACCATGGTTACTCAATCCAACAGGACAGAGAACTTCTGACAATCTCATCATAAGTTATCAAGTATTTGTATTCTTTTATTATTTTTTTAAGTTTATTTATTTTGAGAGAGAGAGAGAGAGAGAGTATGCGTGCCAGTGGGGGAAGGGCAGAAGGAGAGGGAGAATCTCAAGCAGACTCTGCACTGTCAGCACAGAGCCTGATGTGGCCTCAAACCCACAAACCATTGAGATCATGACCTGAGCTGAAGTCAAGAATCATATGCTTAACTGAGTGAGCCCCCCAGGGGCCCCCCAAGTTTTTGTATTCTTAACACACTTCTCCAACCTTGGGTCTACCCTCCCACCCCCACAATCACCTCCACAATCACCCCACAATCTCAGAGATAATTCTGAAGGAACCCAAATGTAGAGAATGTTACCAATGGGCACTTTTCTGCTGAATCAGTCAAATCAACTACTTGAGGGGTCATTCTGGTACTAAGGAGGCGAGTCCTCAAAAATGATGTTGGGCCTGTGGGGTGTCTGAGTGGCTCAGTCAGTTAAGCATCTGACTCTTGATTTTGGCTCAGATCACGATCTCACAATTTTGTAAATTCAGGCCCTGCATCGGGCTCTGCATCACACAGAGCCTGCTTGGAATTTTCCCTCTCTCTCTCTGCCCCTACCCCACTCGTGCTCTCTCTCAAAATAAATAAATAAACTTGAACAAAAACAAAAACAAAAAAAACCCATTGGACCTATTATTTCTCTTACCATTCCCATTGATCAGTATACGGGTGATCAATTATGGTACTATCCTGGAAGTTTCTAAATAGAAGATTTTATTTATTTATTTTTTTAATTTTTTTTTAATGTTTATTTATTTTTGAGACAGAGAGAGACAGAGCATGAACGGGGGAGGGTCACAGAGAGAAGGAGACACAGAATCTGAAACAGGCTCCAGGCTCTGAGCTGTCAGCACAGAGCCCGACGTGGGGCTCGAACCCATGAACCGTGAGATCATGACCTGAGCCGAAGTCGGACGCTTAACCGACTGAGCCACCCAGGCGCCCCTAAATAGAAGATTTTAAATCTCTTAAAGATTTTTTTTCTAAATAGGAGGTTTTATAATAATAGCTCTCTTGCTTTCCCTACACCAATGATCCCAATGGTATCATCTTGGAATGCAACAGTCCAGGGCAAAGCAGCTTTCTGACCATTTAATCTTCTCTTTATTTCATTATCATCATCTATTACAATGAATATGAAATATAGAAGATTATGTTATGTTTATATAGAAGAAAATATGTAGCAGGATGCTTGGGTGGCTCAGTCGGTTGAGCAACCAACTCTTTGATTTCAGCTCAGGTCATGATCTCATGGTTTGTGAGATCAAGCCCCACATTGGGCTATGTTGACAGCGCAGAGCCTGCTTGAGATTCTCCCTTTCTCTCTGCCCTTCCCCCAACCCCTGTCTCTCTATCAAAATAAATAAACATTAAAAAAAAATATGTTGTACTTTTCAAATGACTTAAGGCTTGGTAAAAGTAAACAGTTCACTTTGTTTTCAGGCTAGAATAGGGAATGATCTTATATGTTCTGATAGTTGTTTTCTTTTTTCAAAAGTTTACTTATTTATTTTGAGAGAGAGAGAGCAAGAGAGACAGAACAGGGGAGGAGCAGAGAGAGGGAAAGAGAGAATCCCAAACAGGCTCCATGCTGTGCATGGAGCCCGATGCAGGACTCTGTCTCACAACCGTGAGATCATGACTTGAGCCAAAATCAAGAGTTGGCCACTAAACCGACTGAACCACCCAGGTGCCCCCTGGTAATTTTTTTTTCTGATTACATAAATCCTTGCTGAAGAAAACTTAATACAGAGAAGTATGAAAATCATCCATTAACTCATAAGTTTTCTGGTAATTTCATAAAGTTACAAATGCCAGTAGTGGCTAAAAATTTTTTGTCTTTATGACCAAAATTAAGCCTAAATGAGTTAAATAGTAAAATAGATCTTGAATATTTTCAGTTCATTCTTGAGCAAAAGCAATTCATATTTTACACATTCGTGGAAGACAAAAATTTTTCTAATAATGAAGGCTAAAATTAAATAATTTGCTATTAAAAAATGAAACTAAGAAGAAGCTCTACTTAAATGTCCTGATATGGGAGAAAAAGAAATCATTTTAATCAAATGAAACTCTTTTTTAAATGATTGATTGTCTGTCTTGTTTCCCACCAGCATTTTTACATTTGAACAAGAGCAGGAAATGTCTTCATCCTTAATCGTTCAACTTCGGCCTGCAGTATTGAAATCTGTTCAGCTTGTTGTTTTGAAATATTTGTTAACTTTTGTTGATGCATCATGTTTTCATACTGTTCTTTGGCAATCTTTTCACAAGTCAGTTGAGACCCTATCCCCCCAAAAATGAAGAATAGAATTAGTTGGATTGTCATTTAAACTTTCAAATACAGAAACAGCACTCAGAAGCAGTTAACCCTGTGGAAGAAATGCTGGCAGCTTGATAACCAGTGACCAGAATTCAGGAATAGTGATTACTTTTAAAGAAACCTACAGTTGATTAAAGAGAAACAATTCTTACCTATTGCATTACAGATGTCCTTTCTCTCTGAGACAGCCACCAGCTCTTCTCGTAAATTGCAGCTCAGAGTATAATTTGCTATATCTTTTTGATTGCTGTACCTTCCCAGCTTTTTTAGTAGTTTTTTGCAGTTTTCCACATTCTTTTTGTGGGTCTGAAATTTTTGTCCCCATGACACCCCATGAAAATAATTTTGAAAAAGAGTATTTTATAAAGACATTTTTAAAATTTAAATTCATTAACATCAAGATATCATCTTATCACCATATCCCTACTGCCTACATTATGCCTGCACATAGTAGTTAACTAAATTATTTGTTTAAAGATAGAAGGGTACTTTAATACCACATTCTAGAAAAAAATCTTGTATATTCTTGAAAATGAGAGATTAAAAAATCCCACATAGCCTTGAGATGACTTTGTTTCCATCTTATATATGCTATACAATCAAAACTGAGCATTTGTTAAGCAGTTATGAAAAAAGTTATGCCAAGGAGAGACTATTAACACTTCTGTGAAATTGGAAATTCATATACACTCAGATATCTCCCAAGGGGTTATTTCTAATATTAAAAGAAGTACTTCAGTCTACCATACTTGTTATGGTTATAAAGACACTATTCAGGGGCCTCTAATTATATCCTGAATGTCAGTAAAGGATCTGTTTTGATTTTATTTTATTAGGTTTTATTAGGTTATGTTTGAATTCATGATTTCGAACATTATTACTGTGTTCAAATGATTCACAACTATTGGGATTATAATTGATCAATATCTTTCAGACCTACCTTATCTAAAACAGCAATGGTTTGCTCCATTATTCCAATCTGAATGGCAATCAGAGTCTCATAGTTTGGTTCATTTAGGTACTTGGAGAAGAAAAAACCCCCACAATATATGTAAGTATATTTTTTGGGTCGATGTTCCATCTATTCTTTCAATAGATAAATTTATAAAAAGTTCTTATTTTTGAAAGTTACTATTGTCATAAAAATTATCCAAGATTTATTTGACTTTTGTGCTATAATATTTACTTGTATTTAGCTATTGATATATTTACCTGTATGCTAATAATTACAGATACCTAGAGTTTATTTTCTCATTCATTTATTCAACTCACCAAATATTTATTAAGTATCTCATTTGAGTCATATATTAATATTGTTTCAGTTAAAGATACTAAGGGAGATACAAAGATGGATAACATGACCTTAGCCTTCAAGAAAAAGAGAACATGTAGATATGATTAGGTTGCCAGAAAATAGATAAAGTGACTTGCAAATTCAAAGGCAGTTTGAGAAAGGATGTGGTTTTTCTGGACTGGGGAAATCCAGAAGCTTTATGGGCAGGTGGCATTTAAACTAGACCTTGAAAAATAAATTTGGGATGTGAAAAACCTGAGGAAAGATATTCGAGGTTAAAAAATCAGTAATGAGCAAAGGCACAGAGGTAAAATCCTAGAAAATATTAACTAGTCTGGTTTAAGAATACTAATGTATAAAAGGAACAGTGGGAATGAATTTGAAAAGTAGGGTTGAAGGATGTGGAACATCGACCCAAAGATTTCATAATTCATTTGCCAGGTAAGAAGTTGCAGTTTAAAATGTTTGAGCAGAGGGGCACCTGGGTGGCTCAGTCGGTTAAGCAACTGACTTCTGCTCAGGTCATGATCTCATGGTTCATGAGTTCTAGCCCCACATTGGGCTCTGTGCTGACAGCTCAGACCCTGGAGCCTGCTTTGGATTCTGTGTCTCCCTCTCTCTCTGCCCCTCCCCTGCTTGCACTCTGTCTCTCTCGCTCAGGAAATGAATAAACATTAAAAAAAATTTTTTTTAATTTTTTTTAACGTTTATTTATTTTTGAGACAGAGAGAGACAGAGCATGAACGGGGGAGGATCAGAGAGAGGGAGACACAGAATCTGAAACAGGCTCCAGGCTCTGAGCCATCAGCACAGAGCCCGACGCGGGGCTCGAACTCACGATCATGAGTTCGTGGGATGACGAGATGTTCGTGGGATGACGAGAGTTCGTGGGTCATGAGATCATGACCTGAGCCGAAGTCGGCCACCCAACCGACTGAGCCACCCAGGCGCCCCAAAAAATTTTTTTAAATGTTTGAGGAGAGTAGTAATGTTATTGGAGGTAAATAGCAGTATTAATCTGACAGCAGCATACAGTAGATATTAAATAAGAGAAATCCCCAAGGTTAAGAGACCAGTTAGGAGGTTATTATACAATAATGTAAATCATGAAAAAGAAAAACTGAGCAAGGGCAAAGGCAGAAGGGATAAAGAATGAAGGAATAAAGAGATAAACTAGGCCAGACTTGGAAGACAGGGGAGAGGGGAATCACACATGACTACAACTGCAAGCCTGAGTAAGTGGTTGAAAAGAACAGAAATAAGCACATTAATTAAAGAGTTGCTGTTGGGAGGTGGAAAGGCAGAAATAGAACTCAGGGAGTTCAGGAACAGAGAACTTGGATTGGACTTTTAGAAGGGATCACTGAAATTAGAAAAATTGAGACCATCAAAGGAGAGAGCATGGAAGAAAACCAAGCTAAAAGCATCATCTTAAATAGCTATATTTAAAAGAAGCAAAAGAGAAGTCAGCAAAAGAAGCAGAGCAGCCTGACATGTTGGAAGAAAAAAACAGCAGAAAATAGAGATGAAAAAAGCCAAAGGAATGGGCAATAAAGATTGTCAAGTGCTACAGACAGCTGAGGGACGGTGATGACTGGGGAAAAGAACACTGGGTTTGATAGTTAGGAAATACTTGGAAGAAAAAGAATTCATACACATCATGAAAAACTAGTGGCTTAGAATATGTTTGATATTACAGAGACTTCCTATTGAATACTGTTTGAATGAATGAATACATTAATGAATGAAAGTAAAATTACGTAGTGGGGCAAGGAGAGCTTACCTTTTGACGATCTCTGGAAAAAAATAGCATCTGAATATCCCAAGCCTTCTGATTTAGATCTTCCATTTCCATCTCCATTTTCTTATGTTCCCACTCAATCTGAAATATTCCTTTGTGGACATCTTTACTTTCCATCATGCTAGCAACTTTCTTTTGTCCTTGAGCCTTAGGGGGAAAAAAAAAGTACATTCTGATATTCATAGGACTCCGCAGACAGAATACAGAATATCTGAAGCTGAATGCTATTCTTAGAAAACACTTGGACCACAGAGATAATTCTATCTTCTTTTAAAAATGTAGCAGATATTTAAAAATTACTTCTTGGGCAAAATCTGATCACTAAAAAGCTTTATAGGTACTACACAGAAAGAATTATAAAATATACTTGAATAGCATAGCCAGTTTAGTTTATATGTTAAAATTAGGCGGGAGCTCTTTCTGTTATCACCAATCTACCAGTCTGAATGCACTGGCACCCCTACTCTCTGCCCTGCTTCTCGACACTATAGATAAAAGATTGGAGTTTAGGGGCACCTGGGTGGCTCAGTCGGTTAAGCGTCCGACTTTGGCTAGGTCATGATCTCTTGGTTTGTGAGTTTGAGCCCCGCGTCGGGCTCTGTGCTGACAGCTCAGAGCCTGGAGCCTGCTTCGGACTCTGTGTCTCCCTCTCTCTCTGCCCCTCCCCTGCTCATGCTCTGTCTCTGTCTCAAAAATAAATAAAAAACATTAAAAAAATTTTAAAAAAGACTGTAGTTTAATGCAGCTAGGGACAACAATATCCAGTTGGTAGCTAGTGGAAAAGCAAATGAAATGAGATGAAATAAAATACAATTGGATGAGCTAAATATTTTTAAATACCTAGATATTTTGCCCTTCACTTCAAATTGCCTACATTGAAGTTCAGGAATATTTTCATGAAGTTGTTCTTCCAGATTGCTAATAGTGAAACTATTATGTCTCTTAAATTAATTTGTACAAGAGCTCCATCAGTTAACATTTTATATTTTTCCTCTCTTCTTCAAAAACTTAGCTTTATAAAGTTCATGGCACTATATTATACTCTACTACCTGCTCCTCTTTTTAAAAATTATTTTCATCTTCTAATCACTACTTGGCCTCTCAATTCCTTGAATTTCTCACTATCAATGATTTTTTCTCCATCTCACTCAGCCACCCAACTCCCATGATCATACCCTTGATCTTGTCATAACAGCTCCAAAATATGAAGTTCAGGAATTTCTCCAGAGCAGTGTTTGTCAAATGTTGGAAATATTGCCCCACCAGGGGAAATTAAATTATGTTTGGAGAAATTTTGGCGGACACAACTGGAGGGAGGTGTTGCTATTGGAATCTAGAGGGTAGATGCCGGGATGCCACTAAACTGTGCAATACACAGGACATCTCTCCATGACAAATAATCATCCAGCCCAAAATATCAGTAGTGCCAAGGTTGAGAAACACTGCTGTGGAGCTACCACATCTCCTCGCTACTCTCCTTTGATCAATTTTTTTCTAAGATTTATTTATAGTTACTGTCTCTACAACCTCATTTCTTATTATTTTTTCAACCATGGCCAGTTGAGCCCCTGCCCCAAACTTCCACTGAGACTGCTCTTGTCAAGTAATTGACATAGTGCACAAGTCCCTTGTCCTTGGAGACATTTTTTCATGGTTTTCAGGTTTCCTCTTTATTTAAAAAAAATTTTTTAATCTTTATTTTTGAGAGAGAGAGAGAGAGAGAGAGAGAGAGAGAGAGAGAGAGAGAGAGAGAGAGAGATACCGAGTGCAAGTGGGGGATAAGCAGACAGAGAGGGAGACACAGAATCCGAAGGAGGCTCCAGGCTCTGAGCTGTCAGCACAGAGCCCAACGCGGGGCTCAAACTCACAAACTGCGAGACCATGACCTGAGCAGAAGCTGGACATTGAGCCACCCAGGCGCCCCTCAGGTTTCCTCTTTATTGGCAGCTCCTTCTCAGTTTCATTACATGATTCCTTCTCTGCTAGATCTATCAAAGTTAGACTTGGGGCACTGGCCCAAACTCTGTATTCTATCTACCCATTCCTAGGTGGTCTCAAGCACTCTCATGCCTTAAACTATCCATTTGTAAATGTCTATAGGTAATAATCCATATATAGTCACCTGTACGTGATCTATATATAGAACACTCCTAAATTTATATCTCAGCCCTTAATTCTGTCCAGTAATATTTCCACTGGAATGTTTTATGTGCATCTCAAATTTAGCAAAGGCCAAAACTCTTTGTTTTATGTCCCAGGCAAAACTATATGCTTCCTGTTTTTTCTCATGTCAGTTAATCACACCATCATCTACTCAGTTGCTCAAAAGCCAGTGTTTTAGGATTTATTCTTGATTCTTCTCTTTACCACTTGCACTGAATCCATCAGCAATTTTGATAATGATTTTTGCGCCTACACTAACAACAAAATATGAAGGAGAATGCTCTGAGAAAACAAAGCTGAGGGAGTCTATCATTACTAGACCTGCTGTACCAGAAGTGCTAAAGGGAGTCCTTCAACCTGAAATGAGAAGGCACTACACAGTAACTCAAAGCCATAAGAATAAAAAACAAAAACCAAAAAAAACTAAATTAAAAATGTAACTACAAAGGTAGATATAAAAGTATTATTGTATTTTGGTTTGTGTATACTCTTTTTTTTTCTCTATGATTTAAAAGAAAAATGCAGGGGTGCCTGGGTGGCTCAGTCGGCTAGGCAGCCGACTTCGGCTCAGGTCATGATCTCATGGTCCGTGAGTTCGAGCCCCGCGTCGGGATCTGTGCTGACAGCTCAGAGCCCGGAGCCTGTTTCAGATTCTGTGTCTCCCTCTCTCTCTCTGACCCTCTCCTGTTCATGCTCTGTCTCTCTCTGTCTCAAAAATAAATAAACATTAAAAAAAATTAAAAAAAAATGAAAATAAAAGAAAAATGCAGAGAAAAGAAAGAAAAATGCACAAAACTATAAATCTATGATAACAGACACTTAATGCATAAAGATATAATTTATGACAATAAGAACATAAAGGAGGAGGGACAGACCTGTATAGGAGCAGAGTTTTGTAGTTCTGTATATTTATTGAAACTAAGTTGGTGTTAATTTGGTTTGTTATAAAACTAAGATGTTGATTATAATCCCTATGGTAACCACTAAGAGAAAAACTAAAATGTATACAGAAAAGTAAAAGACAAGAGGATCAAATGGTATTCTGCAAAAAGTCAACTGTATACAAAAGAAGGCAATAATGGAGGGATTGAGGAACCAGAAAATATGATAGAAAACAAATAACAAAATAGTAAAGTCCTTTTTCTTTTACCAGAAATTATTTTTATTTTTTTAATGTTTATTTATTTTTGAGAGAAAGAGAGAGAGAGAGAACACGCCCATAAGCTGGGGAGAAAGAGAGGGAGACACAGAATCTGAAGCAGGCTCCAGGCTCTGAGCTGGAGCTCAACAGGGAGCTCAAACCCATGAACCATGAGATCATGACCTGAGCCAAAGTCAGACAGTCAACTGATTGGGCCACCTAGATGCCTCACTAGCAATTGTTTTTTAAATGTAAATGGATTAAACTCAATAATTAAAAGTCAGAGATAGGCACAATGAATTTAAAAAAATGATCCAATGATATTCTATCCAGAAGAGATTCACTTCAGATTCAGTGACGCAAATATCTTGAAAGTGAAATGATGTAAAGGTATCATCTGTGCAAACTGTAATCAAAAGATAGCTGGGGTGGCTATCCTAACATCAGACAAACACATTACTTGCTGATAACAGGCCAATCCTTCAAGAAGATACAGCAATTATAAACACATATGCTCGAAACACAGAGCCCCAAGATATATGAAACAAAAATCAATAGAATTAAAGGAGAAATAGTTCCATGATAGTAATAGGAGATTTCACCATCCTACTTTCAGTAATGGGTAGAACGAGTATACAGATGATCAGTAAGGAAAGAGAGGATTTGAACAACACTATAAACTAATTAGACCTAAGAGACAAATACAGAACACACTACTCAATAACAGCAGAATACACATTCTTTGCAAGTGCAAATGGAACACTCTCAAATGTAGACCATATGTTAGGCCATAAAATGAATCCTAACAAATTTTAAAAGATTGAAATCATACAAAACATCTGTTCTGACTACAAGGGAATTAAACTAGAAATCAATAACAGAAGGAAAATTGGAATGTTCACAAATATGGATTCACAAATATGGAATATTCACATATTTGTAAATATTAAATAACACATTATTAAATAATAGGTCAAAGAAGAAATCACAAGATATATTAGAAAATACTGTGAAATAGGGTGCCTGGGTGGCTCAGTTGGTTGAGTGCCTGACTCTTTATTTCAGCTCAGGTCATGATCCCAGGGTCATGGGACTGAGCCCCCCGTGTTGGGCTGCGTGCTGAGCATGGAGCCTGCTTAAGATTCTCTCTCTTCTTCTGCCCCTCTCCCCGACTCACACACTCACTTTCTCTCTCTCTTTCTAAAATAAACAAAAATAATTTTAAAAAATTTAAAAAAGAAAATATTGTGAAATAAACTAAAGTGAAAACACAACATACCAAAACGTATGAGATGCATCAAAAGCAGTGCTCAGAGGGAAATTTATAGCTGTAAGAACCTATGTTAAAAAAGGAGAATTATCAAAGAAAAAAAAAGAATCATCTCAAATCAATAATCTAAGAAAAAGAACACCAAAATCAACTCAACCCCAGAAGAAAGAAGGAAATTGGAAGATTAGAACAGAAAGAAATGAAATATAAAATAGGAGAAAAGAAAGAATAAATGAAACCAAAATCTTTGAGATCAAAATTGACAAACCTTTAGTTAGAATAAGAAAAAAGATAAAAGACTCTATTTGCTAAAATCAGAAATGAAATCAAAGACATTACTACTAACCTTATAGAATATAGTAAGAGAATACTATGAACAATTGAATGCCAACAAATTAGATAAACCTAGATGAAATAGAAAAAAATTCTAGAAACACACAAACTACAAAAACTGACTCAAGAAGTAACAGAAAATCTGAATAAACCTATAGTAAGTAAAGACTGAATCAGAATAAAAGACCTCCCAACGAAATAAAAAGCCCAGGACCAGAAAGCTTCACTGGTGAATTCTACCAAATATTCAAAGAAGAATTAATACCAATCCTTCTCAAACTCTTTAAAAAAATAGAAAAGGAGAGAACATTTCCAAACTCATTTTACAAAATCAGCATTACCCTGATATCAAAGCCAGACAAGGACACCACAAGAAAAGAAAATTACAGGCCCATAATCTTTTTATTTTTTATGTTTATTTACTTATTTTGAGAGAGAAGGAGAACACAAGTAGGGGAGGGGAAGAGAGAGGGGGGAGAGAGAGAATCCCAAGCTGGCTCTGTACTGTCAGATGTGCAGATTGATCCCACAAACCAGGAGATCATGACCTGAGCTGAAAGCAAGAGCTGGACACTTAACTGGCTAAGCCACCCAAGCACCTCACAGAGAGCCATAGCCTTGATGAAAAGAGATACAGAAGTCCTCAACAAAATATTAGCAAACTGTATTATTCAACAGTGCGTTAAAAGGATTTTACACACATACACACACTCCTAGACATATGTTCAAACTACTGAAAATCAAGATAAAGAGAATATCTCAAAGGCAGACATATTACATTAAGAGGAGCAAAGATCTAAAAATATATAGTAGGCACCTTGTCAGAAACTGTGTAAGCCAGAAGAAAATGAACACCTTTAGAGAGAAAAGGAGAGGAAAAAGAGAGAGAAAGAACCTGCCAATCCAGTGAACCTAGCAAACTATCTTTCAACAATGAAGGTGAATCGAAGACAATTTCAGACAAAGAAAAACTTAGAGAATTTATTACAGGCAGATTTGCAATTCAATTCAGTTAAAAGTTCTTTAAGCAGAAGACATATGGTATAATGCAGAAACTTTAATCCATACAAAGAAAGATCTCTTGAAATAGTGAAAATAAAAGGAAATACTAAATGCTTTTTTCTTGTTTTTCATCACTCTAAAAGAAAATTATCTAAAGCAAAAATAGTAACAGTGTATTGTCGGTTTAGGGTATTTGGAAAAGTAAAATGCATGGAAACATTAGCACACAATTCCCAAATAGCACAAATTCCCCAAATATTTGGAAATTAAATAGCATTTCTTTTTTTTTTAAATTTTTTTTTTTAACGTTTATTTATTTTTGAGACAGAGAGAGACAGAGCATGAACGGGGGAGGGTCAGAGAGAGCGGGAGACACAGAATCGGAAGCGGCTCCAGGCTCTGAGCCATCAGCCCAGAGCCCGATGCGGGGCTTGAACTCACGGACCGCGAGATCGTGACCTGAGCGGAAGTCGGCCGCTTAACCGACTGGGCCACCCAGGCGCCCCAAATAGCATTTCTAAGTAGCCCATGAGTCAAACATGGAAGTTAATGGGAAATTAGAAAATATTTTAAATGGAAAGAAAATGAAAACACAAAATATCAGAATTTGCAGAATGCAGCTAAAACAGTGCTTAGGGAGAAATTTATGACATTAAATGTTTATATTAGAAAATAAGCAAGGTCTAAAATCAGTGATCTAATCTTATCTAAAATTATCATTACATGAGTAAATTGAGCTTAACAAAATGATAGCATATTAGAATGAGCATTTAACCTTGTAGTTTTAAACTTCTTATACTTTAGAAACATCCGGGAAGCTTTTAAAAAATACCCATGCTTAGGGGGTGGGCCTGGACGCATTTGTAAAGTTCTTTAGATGATTCTAATGTATAGCCAGAGTTTGGAATCACTGATTTAACAGAATGAAAATGACTTATCATGGAAATGGGAGAATAATGAGAAAATTTTTGGTACAGCAGGCTAATATGTTGGCTTTCTTCTTAAAAAAAATGATAATTACCCGAATCACACAATTCAAGTCTTCAATTATGCTCTTGTTGATGAGAATTGCATCAGGATACTCCAGCAATAACTGGAAATTTTCCAGCTCTACTTGTCCTTGTTTAAGGAGAATTTGGATTGTCAAATTCAACTGGAATCTCACCTTCTCTTCCTGTAATCTACATTGAAAAGACTTCAAAGTAAGCAGTTGAAATATACTTATATTTCAAATTTCATCTATTATCTGAGAATATAAAATTCAAACTTAGTTTTCAACTTAAATTTCAACCTTAAGCTAAAGAAAAACCTGCTGGAGATTAATGCAGAAAATCTTTCCCAATGATGAGCTTTCTTGGAGGTCTCTATGATGCCTCTTATTGATACGGAATTACACTTGGGCTGCTCAAAGAATGGCATGGACAGAAATACATTCATAAAGTTATACTTTATGATTAAGAAAGATTAATATTATTTTGGAAGAAAATTGAGATGCTCCCAAATAACAAATCTATTAAAGTTCTGACTTTGTGTATTGACTTCTGATATTTTATTAACGATATTTAATCTGTATGCTACTTATATCTATTTCTGACTAATTCACATTTCTCCTAATAGCCTGGATCTGAAAATGATGTATAATGATGAATTTGGGAACATCAAAGAAGAATTTATCAAAATGTTTGTAAATTCGGATAAAGTGAAGTAAGGACTTAAAACAGTATCCTAATCACTTAGCAAAATTGAACAAACTTTCCTAAAGAAAAATATATTAGCTGGTTAGTTGTTTACATGGAAATTTCTTGGATATCTGCCTAATTTTCAACATAGTTTGCTTGTGTGGCTTGAGCCCCAAAGTGCTTATTAGCAGAAACAAGTTCTTTGCATTTTTATGTGGAAGGAGCAGATTAAAAAATAATAAGATTTTCCCCAAACTTGCCTACTTCTAATAAGAGCAATGGAACATGTAGGTAAATTCTATTCTGAAGTAAGGTCTTTTGTAACAAAATGCACTTTTTTAAGAAGAAGTTATAAAGCCCAGCAAGATAGACCAGTCTGTGCCAGTTGTAAACCAGTGAGTAGGCTTTCTTCCCCCATGATAACACAATCTAACTTAGCCTTAGCTTAGGTTTTGTGTAAATGAACATGAACGAAAGGTTCAAATTACACAATGCGTTCATGGAACACTTTTTCAATTTCCTGTTGTAACTTCTCATCCTCCTCAGTTCTCCTCCGGACGAAAGCGACCATTTCCATTAAGCCAGCTGCTTTCTGCTTTACCTGAAGGAACCAAACCACAAACATCTCAGTACATATGCAGCTCTAGGAATAAAAGCAAACAAATTTTAAAGAACTCTGGAAAACATACATGTTTTAACTTAGCTACAAAACCTTAATAAGCCCATTTTTCTAGGAGATTAACAAAAATTTAAATTCCCACCATTATGTAAGATACCTAAAACTTAACATGGTACATCCATGAATAATTTGAAAAGTATCCAATTTTGCCTCTCACTGAAAATCAAATACTCAAGCAACCACAACTTTCCTTATATCTTATTTTCAAATTCATTCTCGTCATCTCAGACAAAAATATAAAATCATAGATTCTTTAGCAAAAATATGCCAGTCTGATGCTTGTGGCACGGAATTTAGGTATTTTGAGGTGGGGGGGCAGAGGGTGGTTAAGAAACAATAAGAGGAAGAATTCTTCTCTCAAACATACCCTCAAATTGTTACCTTTGCCACATTAAAAAAATATTCTAGTAAAACTATAAAGTAGGTTCTAGTGAAATATAATTCTAATCTTTGCAAAATGGGATGAGGACAACTCAAGACCAGGGATAGAGAGGAGAAGGGAAGTTGTGTCCACAATGGTGCTCTTCAAGGGAAACACAATGTGAGCCACACATGTGAGCCACGTACTTAATTTTCAGTTTTGTAGTAGCCACATTATAAGAAGTGAAATGAAACCGGTGAAATTAATTTTGCTAATTTTTAAATTTAAAACAATATATCCAAAACATTACCATTTCAACCTGTAATGAATATAAAACATATAGACATTTTCCATTCCTTTTTCATAAGACTGCTAAATCTCTGTATATTTTCTACTTACAGCATGTCTCAATTAGGACTGGCCACATTATTTCAAGTAAACAATAACCCCATGTGGCTAGTGACCACCACTTTGGACAGTGTGGGCCTACAATACAGGCCTATACTTAGCCCTTAATACCACTAAGGTTAATATTTTATCTCATTATTATTACTAACATTACTAACTACTATCCTAGCAGGAAAACCTAAATAATTAGCATTTCTGGAAGCAAAGGTCACTATAAACTACATTTATTAGCACACTGAAATGAAGTGAAAATGGAATAAAATGTTATTATATACTTTCTGTTCATTTTCCACTTTCGCTCGTCTGGTTTGGCAGAAATGATCCCAGACCAAGGGGTCCAAGCCTTCTGGCATGTTACTAATATTGTCCAAGTCATCCATGGCTTTCATTAATTGGGCAAAGGCATCCTTATTCAGTTTCCCAGATTCTGGTCGCTCTCCAAAAGGCACAATATCGGCAGTATCTGAGTGTATTTTCTGTTTCTGAATCCTGGTATTACCAATAAAAACCCATCAACCTTTCATATTCTCACACAAAAGAAATCAATGTTAAATTATATACAACGCTTAGCATCAATATGACATTGCAAGACACTTTATTTTGACATTTGGAGGCTGGTGGACTATTCCACCAAATAGAAGGAGGCTGGTGGACTATTCCAAAGAGAAAAACACCTACTTTGGTCTTCTTGCATACTCCCTGGACACCTAGACATGACCTTGGCTGGACTACTGATGTTCCTAACTATCGTCAGCATTGGCAGCTTTACCTGCCCTGAAGAAGTCTAGCCCAAGAGGAGTGTGGATATTCCCTAGTTATGTCCCACATATTCTCCAGCCTGGAATTTTTCAGATATAAACTCAACTGAAGAAGGACCTTTTAAAATCTACCTGAAGATTAGTTTTGTTTCCCTGGGCTGTAGCTAGGAAGGAAAGAAGGATACAAAGATTTGTACCAGCCACTCACCATCAAGATGCTGTACAATATGCTGTGAAGTTACTATTGTTATCTTCTTTCTCTAGAATGAGGAAAGTCTGAGAGAAGCTGTTGGTCTAAGACCACAGGTCTGATAGATGGTAGAATTAGGATTTAAAGCTAATTCTGTCTGACACTAAAGCTTATGCTTTTTCCACTGCTGCCTCCCAATATGTAGGAAGTCTTCCTTCTTTTTTCACAAGACTTACTATGACTGACTCCTTTAAAAATAAGGAAACCAAGATATGAGGCATGTGCTAGGTTGAATTCCCCGGGGTTGTATGTAACCCGTCAAGGGTGAGAGAATGAGTCTGTACCTCAGACACAATGAGCCTATACCTTTGTAACAAATTCCATGGTTTCTAGCTTACATTTGAAAATTATGAAATCTGTGGATTTCTATGGCTTACTATAGAAATTGTAAAAGTTTGGAAATCTGTAAAATGTAATTCTAATGCTCCTTTCGGTATAAAAAACAGATATTTTAGAACCCTTTATGATAATGGTTATTTTCAATCATATATACTGGCATTTTTCAAACTTTGTCTTAAACACAATTACATGAAATGCTCTGAGTGCCAAATAAGTTTGGACAACTCTGCTTATTCTATTTTTTATATTTGGAGATCCAAAGACCAAAAACAAGTTCTGAGAAGTTTTTCAGTAAAGAAAACTGTTTAACTTTTTTTCTTTTAACCCAGTGTTTCCCCCTAACTTATTTTGTCCTGGAAGCCTTTTACATGAATTCCAATTCATACCACAAGGTCCTCATATTTGCTGGAACACATCTTGGGAAAAACTATAAATCTGTACGCCATCTATAACTTAAGAGGAACTTTAGTGCTACTTTCATAGAACTAAAATAGCACAATGCTCACCTAGACACTTTTTGAATAATGAAATCATTATTCTTCATTGTTTACCTTAAGATTTAAGAATAATCTTTAAAAACCCAGAGTTATGATAAAGACACGTGAACATTTTCACATAAAATATGTTATATTGAATATTTCCATCTAAGTGGGACTGAAAAAGCCAAAATATAATAATATTCCTTTTCACTTACAAACGTTTTTTTTCTCAGAAACGTGATAGCAAAGGAGAAACAAACCTTGGTCGCCGTTTAAAAAGTTTGTAGAGTATATCCACCTGGTGACTGGGAATTTCAGAAAATTCTTTTTTAAAGCTGCGATCCAAAACCTAAGGACAGACATATCATTGCTGGGATTGCAACTCTCTTCAGAAGCCCTTTCTTTGTTGACAGCACTCTTCAAGATATAGGATTGTATCACTTTGATTTAAAAAATCTATGAAAATTTGGTTAAAAAGTAGATTTGTTGAAGGGTGACCCCTCACTATGCAAGGATTTATCAAAGATTTATTTTGAATACAAAGTACTTCAGTGAATTATAAGTACTACTTCATATAAGGTTCTAGAAATCATTCAGAACTACAATTTCACAACATAATATTTACAAGTAAAACATGCAAGGGATTCTATTCTATTATTCTATTCTATTCTATTCTATTCTATTCTATTCTATTCTATTCTATTCTATTCTATTCTATTCTATTCTATTCTATATGTTTTTCTAGCCTGTTCTTTTCCATTACAAAACTAATGGTCAGGGGCACCTGGGTGGCTCAGTAGGTTAGGCATCTGACTTTTGATTTTGGCTCAGGTTATGAGCTCACAGTTCGTGGGTTCGAGCCCTGAGCTGGGTTCCACACTGGCAGTACAGAGCCTAGTTGGGATTCTCTCTCTCCCTCTCTCTCTCTCGGCCCTTCTCCCCCCTCTCAAAAAATGGCTAAACTTTAAACAAAACAAAACAAAACAAAACTACTGGTCATACATATGATCCAGTAATTCCACTACTGAGTATTTACCCAAAGAATACAAGAACACTGATTCAAAAAGATTATGCACTTCTGTGTTTACTGCAGCATTATTTATGATAGCCAAATTTTGGAAGCAACACAAGTGCCCATTGATAGATGGATGGATAAAGATGATGTATCATATACATACAACGGAATATTATTCAGCCATAAAAATGAATGAAATCTTGCCATTTGCAACAACATGGATGGACCTAGAAGATATAATGCTAAGTCAGTCAGTCAGAGAAAGACAAATATAATATTATTTCACTCATATGTGGAGTTTAAGAAACAAAACAAAAGAACAAAGAAAAAAAGAGATAAAAAACCATACACTTAAATATAGAAAACAAACTGATGGCTACCACAGGGTAGGTGAGTGGGGGCATGGGTGAAATAGGTGAGGGGGATTAAATGTTTATTTTGGGAGAGAGAGAGAGATTGCAAGTGGGGGAGAGGCAGAGAGAGAGGGAGACAGAGAATCTCAAACAGGCTCCGCACTGTCAGTGCAGAGCCCAGTGTGGGGTTTGAACTCATGAACCATGAGATCACCACCTGAGATGAGATCATCACCTGAGCTGAAATCAAGAGTCGGACACTTAACCAACTGAGCCACCCAGGCACGCCAGTGTTGGGGATTAAGAGTACACTTATCATGAGTAATGTATAGAACGGAGTCATGTATAAAACTGTTGAATCATTATATTGTACATCTGAAATTAATACTGTGCATTAATTATACTTGAATTAAAATAAATTTTTTAAAACTACTGGTTATAGCTTACTAAATTGATTTCATGACCAACTGATGGCGACTGCAACTTAAAGTTTGAGAAGCCCTTAAGTCTAGATGATCTCTCTTTTTTGTACAAGAGAATGTTTAAACCAGAGATGTTTACAAAAATTTATTTTATACACTTATTATCAGAAATATACAGTGGCACAGAATGAATTTCACTGATAACTGAAAATTATAATAGGAGAAAAATCTATGAGGAAGTTAAATTACATTCCTTTTAATCTTCCCCAAATCTAGGCAGCAACTCTATTGCATTGGTGAATGGGTAAGACAACGGCTCTCACTTTGTCTTCTGCCAATAAGTTGTCATAGTGTTCCCTGTACGTATCAAGGTCTTCTTTGGCTTTCTGGATGGCCTCTGAAGTCTGGTTCTGTAATGACACCAAGAATAGGCAATTGGAACTAAGTTTTTCAGGATAAACAAAAATATTGGGGATATTAAAAATAACAACAAATTTCCTAGTATAAGATAAATGTGTCAGTGGAATATCCATTACAGATAAGATTTGTAGAAGAAAGTAAATCAATTGGAGATTTTGAAAGAACAAACATCTAATCACCTGTTTCTAAGTATAGCCAGGCCTGCATGTGAGTGTGTTAAGTGACTAAAGGAAGTATGGATGATGGAATTGTACAGTCTTGGGATTCACATGGAGCTGGCTTCTGAGAGACTGAATGTATAAACAGACAATGGCCAGACTATATATACAAATAGGACTCTGACCCACAACCCCTGTAGCCACTAGCCAGGAAGCTAAACCATATCCTCAGCAGCGAGCAACCCCAAACTGCCAGGACTTGGTCAGTAACTTTCAGCTTTCCTAATTTTTGCCACCATTTCCAGTTTAGGACCAAACAGACAAAGCCAAATATGCTCCCCAAATTAATCACACAGGTTGCCTGCCTTCTAATTACCTTGCCCCTGGCTTCCCCATGCCAACAACTTCTAATCAGGGTGCATCTGAAGCCCTCTCTTCTTTATTATAAAGCTTTCCCACCCCCTGCCTGCCTTTGAGTGTCTGCCAAACACAAGTGATGGTGGCTGAACCCTTACTATACCAAGCTCTGAATAAATAGTCTGCTTATTGTCATCTAGATGGTCTTAATTTATTTCCACAGTTCCAATTCCTGCTGTTTTACATTCCAATGGGTGACTTAGGCATGTTACCAACTCTCCTCAACTAGGAAAGAAATCCAGGACCCTGCAGGGTTGTTATGAGGATGGTTGCATTTAGAAGGTGCTTTACATATGCTATTTAATAGACTGTTGGCAAAAACTAAGTTCATATGTCATATATGATACTCTAAATCATTCATACATAAATGTTCTTTATTAATACTACCAATAAAAGCTGACACCTTTTGAAAATTATTATGTGATAAGCATTTTGCATTCATTGTCTCTTTAATAAGACTTATCTATTCAACCCCTATTTATTAGGGTTTTTCAGAATATGACAGCTTTTCATTCTATAAGCTAACCTGTTACTCACATGCTTAGTAAAACGTAGGGTTCCAAATGATCCAGAGAAGACAATACTCCCAGAGAAGAGCTTGCAAATAGCTTAAAAGATTCTATGTCTTGTCCAAGGTCCCACAGTCAGTCAGTAGTTAGAAGCGAGTCCTTCCAACCATGAAGCTATATTGTCTCATTTTATAAATCATATATCATATCAAAGTTACACAGTTCTTTTGACTAAATGGTTACAGACACGGAATCACATAACTTCATGAACAGACTACAGCAGGTGCTTTCATCTGACCCTGGAGCAAAGTCCCTGGCAGGGAGCCAAGGAACACACACAGCTAAGAGGGATGTGCAAGAAGGGAAGGGCCTAGGTGTGTCAGCTCTGGTTATACTCAAGATATCAGATACTGTCCTTACTTTCTCCGCCTGCTTCTTTATAAGGTAGTTGTTTAGGAATGCTTCTCTGGAGCTTATTTCTTCATCCAACAGCAAAGAAAAAACGAGGTTATTTATTTTCAGTTCCTCCTGTGGAAATATTTCAAAAGGTGGGGAAGATGATCACTACTTCTATTTGAGAAATGATTTTCTACTGAGGGCCACAGACTTGGCACTCATCAAGCAGATTCATGACATACAAATAAAAGAAATTCTTTTCAAGAAAAAGGGAATATAGACAGTTGCACTAACTACTCAGTTATTTTACCTTTTCCATCTTTTCATTGTAAGGTGAAATATATATACAGAAAAAATACACACAACAGCATATAGCTTGAGTTATAAAGGTAAAACACCCTTGCAATCACCACACAGTTCAAGAAATACAGCTTTCCCCTTCCATGTGTCCCCTTCACAGTCTCAACCCCAGTAATAAGCACCTTCCTGACATTCATAATAATCACTCTCTTGTGTTTCTTTATGCTTTTATTACCCAAGTATATCTCTAGGCACTAGAGCATAACTTGTTCATTTAAAAAATTGCCACCTGAAAAAAAATCTCTTATAATCCACAGATTCCCTGTCCTTTCCTTTCCTTTCCTTTCCTTTCCTTTCCTTTCCTTTCCTTTCCTTTCCTTTCCTTTCCTCACATTTACTTGTAGTTTTACCTAATTTGGGTTTTGCTAACTGCATACTTCCGGTGAGTTCATCAGTATCCTTCATCTCATGTACTGCCTGAAAACTGGCAGCTGATCAGAGGCCTGATCGGACCCATGTGTGATCCTTTTGGCAATACCGTAGGTGATACTATGTCCTTTGATCAGGAGACACATACTATTGTCTGCTTTTTTGTGATGTTAGTAAGTGTAGACACTGCATGCCCAGGCCCGTTAATCCATGGAGAGTTGTAGGATGGTGATATTCTATTTCTGTAGTTCCTTTTTTTTTTTCACTTTATTCATTAAAACTCCTTTGTAAATACACAGATGCTCCTCCTTCTCTGCAATGTAGTTACCTAGTGGTACAATTCATACAGGAAGGCAGAATCAATTCTCGACACTCTCTCTGTCAGTTTTCAAATAATGAATTAGTTGTTATCGTCTGAAGGTGAACGATAGGCATTTTTCTTTTTAAAATACCGCAAATTCACAAATTTAAACAACTTTGGTGGGTTTCAGGTAATTGCAATGATTATCATTGTTGAATCTTAAATTATTCCCTTTACGGGAGCTTTTAAAATTGGCTCCTGAGTCCTTTGGATATTATCTGGTAGTCTTTGATAGTTTCCTCATTATTTTGTATGAAAAGATGTTCTAAGCACATCTTTTTAAAATAATAGCTTTATTAGTATATATTTCACACAATTCACTCATTTCATATAAGTCACTTTTCACCCATGTTGTAGCACATGTTAGTACTTGTCATTGCCAAATAATATTCCATTATATGGATAAACCATATTTTACTTATCTATATGTAGTCACTGGACATTTGGATTGTTTCTACTTTCTGGCCATATGACTAACGCTGTTCTTATGCCTAGTTCTGGGGCATTCATTACCAATCTCCCCCGACCCAACTACCATATACACACTCCCTCCCTGTGGGGCCAGTGGTTATGTTATCTGTCTGTGGCCATGACTCCCCAGGAGCAGCCCCTCTCTCAAGGCTACAGCTCTTGCTGGTAGTGGTAGTAGCTCCCTTCCCTTGCCTCTTTAGATTTAGAAATGTTAGGGGCTTCCCACTGCTTCTGGTCTCTTGGCCATTCCTTGCTGTTTCTCTTAACCCTGCCCATGCCTCAGTGAAGAGTCCCTGCATTAAACCCTCTTCAGTGTAACTCTTTCAGTGTACCATTCCTATTGGGACCCCGAGGATAGAGACATCCTCCTTGAGGTTCTCTTACCTTCTTTCATCTTTTTTGGTTGACCTCTCTTGCCTTTAGAGACACATATAAATTTTCAAGATCTTGTGTTTCTCAAAATATCATTATTCTCCTCTTACACTCAAATGATAGTTTGGGTAGTATAGAATCCAATGCTAGGAATAATTTTCCCTTAGAATTGAAAGGCTTCACCCCTTGGTCTTCTTGTTTCTAGTTATTGCACACTTCATTTATATTCTTACTGTTGAATCAAATTAAGCCAGATTTTTCATTGGCTCTTTGGGGCAGATGGATTATTCATTCATTTAACACATAGTATGAGCCCAGCCCTTTGCTAGTTGCTGGAGATACAGGGGCGAACAAGACAGAGTTCATGGAACTTATAGTTTTGGGAGCATTAAAAAGTAATCTCATATAAATTAAAATTCAGTTGTGATAAGTAATAGAAAGTAAAAGGTCAGAGCATACACTAGGAAGCTCTAACCTAGTCTGAGGAACTGGCTTGTAAATTGGGACCTGAAGGATGAGTAGATACAGGTCAGGAGGCAGAGCCAGGAGGAATGGGCACACTGCTGTGCTCAAGGCACCAAAGGGAGTGTGGCCAGTGAAGACGGGAGGGGCAGAGGTGAGGCTGGAGCAGGAGCCAGGCCCACATGAGCAGGAAGGTTGTTGGTCTTTTTCCTAAGAACAAAGAGAGGCCCTGGAGGCTCCTTAAAATAAAAGTCATGGGGCATCTGGGTGGCTCAGTTGGTTAAGTGTCTGACTTCGGCTCAAGTCATGACCTCATGGTTAGTGAGTTCGAGCCCTGTGTCTAGCTCTGCACTGACAGTTCAGAGCCTGCTTTGGATTCTTTGTCTCCCCTTCTCTCTCTGCCCCTCCCCTGCTCACACTCTCTCTCATTCTCAAAAATAAATAAATAAACATTAAAAGAAAAAGTCATGTAAGTAAAAGCTTTTATTTACCTGGTTGACAACCATCTCTGCCTTTACTCTCCTTTCAAAGAGTCTTTTCAAATGTTCATCAAAATTCTGTGTGCTTTCTTGAATGGAATTTTGAAGTTTCTTCATTTCTGCTTCTAATGACTGAAAGGAAATCAATAGCAAAGTTAATGTTTAGGAACATTAAATGCTGCAAGGAAGTGGTGTTCACATTTTGCTGCAAGGGTAGGGGAAGGACAGGCCTTCTGAAGTGCTCTGGGCCTTCCACTCTCTTCAACCAGAAATGTTCCATTTGGATCTGTTTAATATACTGTGAGTCTGAGATTTTTGCTTTAAAAAGATTATGCTGGAAAAAAAAAAGACATAACTGATCATGGCTAATGATGCAGGCAGAATAAGGCCTAGTAAAACAAATTACAACACATCTTTCTGGAAAATTCTTACTCTCTCTATATAAGACAAATTTCCAGGCACACAATCTGGCCCTAAAAAATCTTGATTTTTTTTTTTTAAAGCTATGATATATCTTCACGGAATTTTTTAGATTTTAAGGAAATAAGGAGTGAGTGTACAGATAAAGAGGTAGAGGCAGAGATAGACTTAGATCTAAGCAAGAGCAGGTGAGTAGGAAACTATAAATTTATATTTTTTTTTCATGGAAAATACCACATTGGTGAATTTATTTACTTTTTAAAATATAATTCATTGTAAAGCTAGCTAACATACAGTGTATCCACTGTTTTGGGAGTAGTTCCCTGTGATTCATTGCTTATATACAACACCCAGTGCTCATCCCAGCAAGCGCCCTCCTCAATATTTTTAAAGTTTATTTATTTATTTTGAGAGAGGGAGAGAGAGAGAGCGCGAGCATGTGCAAGAGGGACCGAACAGAGGAGGGGCAGAGAGAGAGGGGGAGAGAGAAAATCCCAAGCAGACTCCATGCTGTCACCACAGAGCGTGACGCAGGGCTCAAGTCTCACGAACCGTGAGATCATGATATGAGCCAAAATCAAGAGTCGGACGCTTAACTGACTGTCAGGCGCTCCTAAACGTATATTTTTAAAGAAAACAATACCTGTAGTCCAATCCTAGACATACCATTACAAAAAATTTTTATCTTTAAAAGTTTTTGTAACTTAAAATTTTTGATATGACTTTAAATTTACAGAAAAGTTGTAAGAATAGTACAAAGAATCCCCACATACTTTTTACCAAATTAATCAAATGCTAATATTCCAACGCATTTGTTTTATCACTTGCTCAATCCCTTCTCTCTCTCTCTCTCTCTCTCTCTCTCTCTCTCTCTTTTTCTCAACCATTTGAGAATAAGCTACAGATGCTCAAATACAGCTGAGTCATTTTGTAGACTGTCACTCAGTTTAGGTCTGTCTGATGTTTTCTCATGCATAGACCAGGTTATACATTTCTAGCAGGAACACTACATAAATCATGTTGTATCCTTCTCAGGGCACCACATGAGGAGACATGATGTTGGTTTGTTTCATTACTGGTGATGTTAACTGGTCAAGCATTGTCTGCCAGTGTCTCTATCATACAGTTGCTATTTTTCCATTTGTAATCAATTTGTGGGAAGATACTTAGGAACCATGTAAAAATCTTGTTCCTCATCAAACTTTTATCCACCAGTTTTAGCATCCACTGATAATTCTTCCTTGAATAAATTATTACTATGGTGGTAACAATACATTATTTTAAGTTTACCTTAAAAAGCTAAGTTCTATCTATGCTGGTTTAATGAAGTGAGAGACAAATTCTGGGAAGGTGATGGAGAGAGTTTAGCTAGATGTATAGAGGCCCTTGACCCAAGGAGAAACACCACCCAAATTAAGCTAATGAAGCAATGAGGAAATATTAAAATAAAACAAATACAGAAAAAGCACACTTCAGGGCCAGTTTATTTATCATAATTTATGACACTATCTCATAGGAATGGAAACATCCCACCGGCTATGGGCCCAGTAGCTGTGTATCCAGGCCCTGTGTCCCTGGACAATGGTAGCACCATCACATGGCCAATGATCCCAGCCCACCCCTCTCTCCGGACAGAAAGGAACTTTTTCTAATGTCAGAACGGCCTTTTGCTCTGTGTTTCAAACACCCCACATTCTTTTCACTGCAGGCTCTTCTCATGTGCTTTTCCATCTGCCTGATCTCCATTCCCTGCTCTTCAACCTGTCATTTTTTCTCATTCTTCTAACGTGAGCACCAAAGTCACTTTCTCAAGTAAGCCTACCTTGGGTCCCGTCTTAGGCACTATCTTGAGCCTGAGAAGCAAAGCCTGGAACGGGATTCCAGTGTATGTGACTTTGGGAGGGAGTGCTTTTTCAGAGACATCTGTAAAGGGGGGGGGGGGAAGGGAAGCAGCCAAGGAAGGGGCAGAGGCTGAGCAACGATGTGCCCTTAGGTAGCCCAGTCTTTGCCTGATTCCCAGGGGATAAGGGTAATAGAGAGGCTCCACTGAGCTGTCCCAGTTTGGGTCAAGGGGGCTGGACTTTTGCATCCCCATGTCATCAGTCAGTCACAGGCTGTTCTGGATAACCTTGCGTGGTACAACAAGGATGCCCCCTTGATGAGCCAAGGGCAAGGTGCCAGAGGTCTCAGGTCTGAGTCTTTATCTGTAGCATGCATAGCGGTAAGGGGATGGGCACGCCAGCCTGTAAAGGGGGCCTGGTGAACAGCAGTGGCCCCAAACTCAGTCAGTGCCTCTGTGTTTACTGTCACAGATGGCACCTGGCCTTGTCCGTGCTGATTTATTGCATTGTAGTTGAATGACTATTTTGTGAATGTCCAGTTAATATGTAACTCCCTACCCCCCAAGACAGTGAGCACTATGAGGGGGCGAGGGCTGTGTCTGTCTAGTCAGCAAGCGTCCTCCAGAATCTGGCACAGCCCCCAGCCCACAGTGGGAATCAAAGGAGTATTTGTTAAAGAATTGGGTGTCGCTTTTCCTCAAACATCCCTGGGAAAATCTAATTTTAACTAAAAATGTCTGCATCGGGTGCTGAGAAATGAGAAGCAGGGAGATGGGAGATGGGACACTAAAGAGGAGGATGGATGAACAGTGCAGAACCCATGAGAACAAGAATTTCTCCCAGCCCTGGACAAACACATGGCTTGCCATTTAAGAAAGTATTGTTGTAGTTGGCCAGACTACAGGCTCTTGTGGATGAAGGTGGTAAATCCCCAGGCCCTTGGTCTGTGCCTGGTACATAATAAGTGTCAATAAATTTATCGACTCATTCAAGAAATATTTATGGAGTGCCAATGGATCAAGCATAGTTCTCAAAACTTGAAATATATAGTAAAGAGCAAAACAAACCAGTTCTCTTCCCTCACATTACATTCTAGTGGAGGAGGCAGGTAATATATACACGAGTGCAGGGGAAGCAGGCCAGGTGGGGATGAGCACTCTGGAGAACACCAGAGCAGGGTGTGGGGGACAGAGTGGGACTAGTGAGGAGAGAGTTTGCCATGTTATTTAGGGAGATGAGCTGATGACCGAGTAGAGATCCAAAAGAGGTGAGACAGCGTGTGGCCAAATGGGGCGAGAGCACCCCAGGCAATGGCCACAGCATGTCAAGTGTCCATGGCAAGAATGAGCTGTGAGTGTGGGAGTCAAGAGTTCACTGGGGATCCATGGAGGTCCTCGAAGCCAGTGCAGTAGACACACTTAAGGATGGGGAGAGGTGGGAGAGAATGGGAAGGGTACAGATCAGGGGAGGGGAAGAGCAGGGAAACGGATGCCATAAATCAGGTAAGAAATGACACTATTTGGATTAGGGTGGCAGCTGTCAAGGTGCCCAAAGAGGAGCCCCTGGCAAATCATAAAGAAGGGACTTGAGGTGCAATGTCAGGCAGTGCTGCTTCTGGGGAGAATGAGGCAGAGTGGAAGACGGAGGTGCCTCCAGGAGACTTGGGGTAAAGGGAAAGAAAGGGGGCGCCTGGGTGGCACAGTCGGTTAAGCGTCCGACTTCAGCCAGGTCACGATCTCGCGGTCCGTGAGTTCGAGCCCCGCGTCGGGCTCTGGGCTGATGGCTCAGAGCCTGGAGCCTGTTTCAGATTCTGTGTCTCCCTCTCTCTCTGCCCCTCCCCCGTTCATGCTCTGTCTCTCTCTGTCCCAAAAATAAATAAAAAACGTTGAAAAAAAAATTAAAAAAGAAAAAAGGGAAAGAAGGAAGGAAAGAGTGAACATTAAGGGTTCTGCAGAAACAAAGAAAATCATGAAATCAGAAGACACACTGGCCTCTTCCCCCTGAAATAAGAATAGTCCTACACGAAGAACTTTATATCAAATTGACAATGTCGTCCACACAGAAGGGAAAAAGAAGATTCATCCAAACAAATTCTGAACATAATGTGCAGGTGGCCCACCCTCAGTGGATATATCCTAAGAATAAAAGGAGGTGCAAGGAAATCTTAAAACCTACCAAGTAGTTTTGCTTTTCGTAGAGGCATTTTAGGCATATTGTAGGACTGAGCAAATAAATAAATACATTTACAGTTGGGGAACTAGAGTTTACGCCAAGAAAGGAGATTTAAATACTATGTTTGAATTGGAGGTAATAGTATGAAGCTTTCATATCATTTTATGTATAGTAGGATGTTTTGATACCATATATATACAATTCAGGAGAAAAATATAAAACACAAATGTGGCAATATTAAAAACTGGAGGGTATAGGTATATGGTATATAGACAGTACTACTCATGTAACATTTCTGTACATTTGAATAATTCTAAAATAAAAATTGGCAAATTTAATCTGGTGTTAGGAAAATTGGTGGAGGTATAAAATGAAATAAGATTTGCCATGAATTGATAATTGTTGAAGCTGGATGGCAGGGGGGGTCATTCTACTATTCTCTCTACTCTTTTATATATTTGATATTTTCCAGAATACAAAGGCTTTTCGAAAAGATCGGGAGAAACTGGAGACAATGAACACAGATTTTTCTAGGTTTTTTTTTTGAGGAGACGCTGGGCAGTGGATTGAAAGGAAAGTGGGGTCCAGAGAGTTATTTTTTCCTTTTAGCTTATTTTGAAGTACATTCAGACTAACTCAAAAGTCACAAGGATCATAGAAAGAATTCCAGAATCCTCTTCAAAGGAGTTTTTTTTTTTCTTTTTCTCTTCTAAAAGATGAGAGATGTATCCAATGTATAATATTACAACATGTGTCTATGCTGAAGGGAAAAATTGATGCAGGAAAAAGGGGAAAACTGCAGGAGTAACAATGTTGAATCGTAAGGTGGTAGGGGATTGGGTGCACAAGTGAAGGACCAGCTCGGGCAGATGCAAGGCCATTTCATCCCTAAGAGACAGAAAGGCAGGAAGAGTCTATGGATTCTAGCACGGGCAGAAGATAGATGTGGAGGTGGAAGAGTAAGGGAAATCTCTTCTAGTTGCTTCTCTCCTCCCAGTGAAATAGAAAATAGGGTAAGAGTGCGTTGAAGAGGTCAGGTGTCGGAAGTTTGAAGACAGGGGAGAACATGTGACACAGTCCTCTAGGATCTTGCTACTTAAAGCACAGTCCTCCGACCAGCAGCAGCTGCACCACCAGGTCGCTTGTTAGAAATCTCAGGATCCTACAGGTGTGTGGTTTCGAAGGGGTACATGCACCCCAATGTTTATAGCAGCGCTATCGATAGTAGCCAAAGTATGGAAAGAGCCCAAATGTCCATCCATGGATGAATGGATACAGAATACGTGGTACATACATATACAATGGAGTACTACTCAGCAATCAAAAAGAATGAAATCTTGCCATTTGCAACTACGTGAATGGAACTAGAGGGTATTATGCTAAGAGAAATGAGTCCGAGAAAGACAAATTATCATATGACTTCACTCATATGAGGACTTTAAGATACAAAACAGATGAACATAAGGGAAGGGAAGCAAAAATAATATAAAAACAGGAAGGGGGACAAAACATAAAAGACTCTTAAATATAGAGAACAAAAAGAGGGTTGCTGGAGGGGTTGGGGAGGGGGGATGGACTAAATGGGTAAGAGGCTCAAGGAATCTACTCCTGAAACCATTGTTGCTCCATGTGCTAACTTGGATATAAATTATAAAAAATAAATTATAGAAAGAAAAAAAAGAAATCTCAGGATCCTTCCATTTCCTCAGAATGACAGAACTGAATCTGCGTTTTTGACAACATCCCCCAGGTGATGTGGACTAAGCTAGGAGAAAAAGAGAACAGTGTCGCTGAACAGCCCTAAGGACCCAATGATGATTAAGGTCATTAGAGGGAAACGAGTCAGCAGGTGTAGGCACAGAGAAGGCCAAGTACTGGCTTTAGTCAAGGCTGGCTTTTACCCATTGAGTGTGACCAAGGAACAGGGAAGTGGGGACACAGGCAGCAGACTAATTTCACAATACGAGACCATGCAATAAATGCCACCACCTTAGGCATCTAGAGTCCCCAATGCCTTCACATTTTTACTGCATTCAAGACTGCTCATTTTGGCTTTTTGGTAAGTCCTACCTTGGGATGAAATGTTAGGGCACTGTTAGAGGACTGCCGTGAATAAAAGCGGGAACAGGTTAACAATAGGTTTAAAGAAGTTGCTCATGAGATACAGCCACTATAAAGCTGACAAACTGTCCTGCCTGAAATGATGGCATGGTTTTACTTTCTTCACAGAGGAATAAATTTTTTTTATTTGGTTGTATACCATCAGCTTTTATATCCCTATTATAATTGTAAGCAATTTTAATGTTGGAATGTTTCTTGGTGATGCAAAGAGATAAAAATAGAACTGCATTGCAGGTATCTCAAATTACAGCTGTAAACTACGTGCTGTGTTGATTATGTCATTCTTTTGTCAAGTCCTTTCCTTGAGATTGAGAGCAAATCAAGCAAGAGTATTACTAAACTGAAACAGATGTAGAAGATAGAGAGCAGTGCCTAGAATATACTATAATACATGTTCACTAAACATTTTAAGAATTAATGGAGGACCAAATGAATTGTAACTATGTGGGAAATATTGAAATCAATAAGAACTTAAAAAAAACACAATCATTGCAATATGTTCTTTCTGTATGAAATTGTGTTAACTCTAAGTTTATCTCTACCCACTTCCCCTAAGTCTCTTGAGAATTTAAGCTGAAACATTATCCTGGAGCTACTCAAGATACTGAGGGAATAAAGAACACTCAATTTTAAAAGATACTGAAATGAAACTTGGGTGGGGTACATTAATTCCTTGGTCTTCTGACCTTTCTATATTTCTCTCTTTCTTCATTTAACTCTTTAACTTTCTTCTCATATTCTTTAAATTGTTTCCTCTCTTCTTCAGACCATACAGCATCAGGTTTTGCCATGAAAGCAGGTTGAGGAATCACCTGAAGATATAAAGGAAAGCATATACTGTGCCTCAAACATAAATATAGCAGTACAGTGAAGGTTCACGGTTATCATTACAGTTTAATTTTTTTTAATGTTTATTCATTTTTGAAAGACAGAGACAGAGCACAAGCAGGGGTGGGGCGGAGGGAGAGGAGGACACAGAATCTGAAGCAGACTCCAGGCTCTGAGCTGTCAGCACAGAGCCCGACATGGGGCTCGAACTCACCAACCACGAGATCATGACCTGAGCCGAAGTCAGATGCTCAACCGACTGAGCCACCCAGGTGCCCCATCATTATGGCTTAAATAAAGAGCTCTGGGATACCTGGGTGGCTCTGTTGGTTGAACATCTGATGCTTGATATTTAGCTCTGGTCATGATCCCAGGGTCGTGGGATTGAGCCCCACATTGGGATCTGTGTTGAGCATGGAGCCTGCTTGGTATTCTCTCTCTTTCTCTCTCTCTGACCTTCCCCTGCTTGAGTGCACGCATGCATGCATGCTCTCTCTCTCTAAAATTAAATTAAATTAAATTAAATTAAATTAAATTAAATTAAGCCCCAACGACTTTTAAAGAGATACAGTTCTTCACATTGGCAAGATGATGGCCTGACACTTTAATGAAAGGATATGAAAAAATGTTACAACTATTTTTCTGTGACATAAGCGAGAGTGGGCAATTTGGGATGTACACCGATTCTTAAGTGACAGGTTCAGAGGTACATGTTGATATCTTCATAGCTAGAACTGGATCTGAGCTCCAGGGACACCTATGGCAGGTATCAAATGGAATGTTTCTTGGTATATCCAGAGAATTATGGGTGCAGCGTTAACCCTGCTTTCTATAGAGATAAGAACCACTATGGTTGCCTGTTTTTGTTCTTTTGTTTGCTTTATGTCAATGAGAAGGCAAGCCTGGGGTTTCAAATTTCTTATTTGCCTGATGTGGTTTGTTTATGAGGTACTGTATATTTGTAGCTGTAGAATTTCTAAGACTCAGGTTATTATAGACAAGAATGATCAGATTTAAGTAGCTCTCTCTACCCCATTCCACCTTCCATAAGAATGTCCAGAAATCTCACCATTCTCAAAATATCTTCCTTCTTGACTTCCAGAACTCCTCCCATCATGTCCATCAGGGCTCGGTGCCTTGTGTCAGGACCCTGGAAAAGAGCCAGGGTCAGGGAGGGCAGCTGAGACAAAGATCTGTCCCTCTGGTGGCACCAGAGGCGGCCTCCCACCCAGTGTTAGAATGACTGCATTTAGAACTGGGGAGGGTGGCAAGTGGCATGGAGGGAAGAGGAGAAGGAGGTCATGGAGATTCCAGTGACGTCTGACCATGTCAATTGCCTTGATATGTTTCTACAGTGGAGTACAAGTACGAGACTACTGAACCAAATTGGAACAAGAATCCCTAAAGGAAAGGGGGTCTTAGATATGTCTGGGCCAAACTGCCTACCCGTGTCAGAAGCCATTGCTCCATTTTACTGGTCACAGTAAATTGCGTTTTGTTTTTTTGCCATGGATTAACAAATCTGTGAGCTGTAATCTGAAAGAGAAAATGTAGTTTCCTGCTGTTATTCTTACAAAATTCAAAACAAACCTTCCTTCCACACATCAGGGAAGAGGTTAGAAGGTACCAAGAAGATAAAGGAACCATCCAGATTTCACAACCCATTTCCTATCTTGGAACACAGATGAGATCTAGAATGAGAGGCTTGGGAGAATTGATTGCTCCTTCTCTATTAGCTCTCAAAGCTGTTCTCTGCCACTAAAGAGATTATAACAGGGATCTGATTTAGAGGAGGGGGCAGGAGGAGGGTTCAGAGACGTGTCCTCTAAGCCAAACCCTGTAGGATGGGGTTCCTGAGAGACCAACAGCTTGGAGTATTCAAGGAGTCATGGGAATGCAAGTGTGGCTGGCCCAAAGCAAGATGGTGAGAACAGCTGAAGAGGAAGGGGCTGGGTGGGCAGACAGGAAGAGGCATGTTTCCTGAAGTGAAATGAGCAGCCACTGCGGGGTTTGAAGCAGGGGAAGGACATAAGTTTGGCTTGTAACAAGCTCACTCTCCTCACATAGAAGGGATTAAAGAAGAGGTTAATTATCCACATACAAAGACTGCCCATAGCAAGACCTTGGTGAGAGCGGCAGAGTAAAGTCCTTGCTATCACCATGCTCCAGGGTTTTTGATTACACGGTGAGGGTCTGGTTCTGGAAGAAATGATATCCTTAAACAAGTACAGTGGACCTCAGAGGTAAGGATGTGTTCTGAAGGATAATAATTTGGGTTCAGACTGCAACTCTGTCATTTACTAGCTCTGTAACTGTGGTCAAACTACTTAAACTCTCTGTGCCTCACTTTCCTCACCTGTAAAAAGGAGGTAATATTAGTATCTACCATATAAGGTCTTATAATGAAAAATTAGTCTCAATCTATTTAGGGCACTTAGAATGGTATCTGGCTTTTAACAGGGGCTGTATAATGTTTGGTATTATTTCTAAGCAACACTATTACCTTTTTGTCCCAAAGTAATCAAGCTGTTTTCATATGGGCAAGGATTTTTTTTTTTTTGGTATTTTCTAGCATTTCTTACTTTTTAGAAATAAAATATGGTTATATTTTAATTGTTTTCTTTAAGCATTTACTTGTAACCACCTGGGGCCAAACACCTTTTAAGAAGGCTGCCCAACCTTTTGGGATGAGCACTGGGTGTTGTATGGAAACCAATTTGACAATAAATTTCATATATTGAAAAAAAAAAAAAAAAAAAAAAAAGAAGGCTGCCCAGTGAGCCCCGTTCCTCTGGTCAGTGCCTTAATGACCCAGATAATTCCTGGAGCTTCATCAGCCTTTCTCCCACAGCATGACCCAACCTTCTTTGGTACAGGTACCAGACCTACGCTGGGTTAGGGACCTCTTCCTAGGCAAATGTGGAATCAGGACTAAGAGATTCTAGTTGGGATCAGTTGTTTGCTTAAGTGGGGAGAAATAAAGTAGAAGCTGCTGGAGGAAGGTGAAATGCAGAGAGAAGTGAGCTAAGAGATAAAGAAAGGGTACTTCTTGACTCCCCTCAAAGTTCCAGTCTTTGGCCCCTGCTTCCTTCTAGGCTGGGTGTCCAAATCTTCCCTAGATTCCATAGGATTCACAAAAGAAATTCTCATTATTGCTGAGGCAATGTCAACTGTTTTTTTTTTTTTTCTTGTGACCAAGACTGCTACCTAATATAGTCACTTCCAGTAGTGTGCACAAGAAAATGAGTAACTAAGAACATGGGGGAATGTTGTAAGAAAGAAGGGAAGGGATGACACAGGTAGTCAGTACCTCTTTGTTTTCCACAACAAAGGTTCTCTCTGGCTTCTCACAATCATCAAATTCTGGTTGCCAGACCACTTCTTCTAAGTCCAGATCTAAAATAATTTCTTGAATTCTTACATTTCTTTCCTTCACATGTGCAATTTCAAACTCTTTTTGTTTATATGCAGCATCAAACTCATTGTTGAAAATAGTTTTCACCTTGTAAATGACATCCTGAAATAGCAATATGATACTGTGAACACATCACATTATATGGTAACATGATCTCATGTTTTTACCTTCCTGCCAAATCAATTTACAAACTCTCAGCAAGTTAATCATTCTTTTAAATTGTTTTTATTTATTAAAATTTTTAATGTTTTATTTATTTTTAACTTTTTTTTTAAATATGAAATTTATTGTCAAATTGGTTTCCATACAACTCCCAGTGCTCATCCCAACAGGTGCCCTCCTCAATGCCCATCACCTCCCTCCTACCCCCCATCAACCCTCAGTTTATTCTCAGCTTTTAAGAGTCTCTTATGGTTTGGCTCCCTCCCTCTCTAGATTTTTTTTTCCTTCCCCTCCCCCCATGGTCTTCTGTTAAGTTTCTCAGGATCCACATAAGAGTGAAAACATATGGTATCTGTCTTTCTCTGTTTTATTTATTTTTGAGAGAGACAGAGACAGAGACAGAATTCCAGCAGGGGAGGAGCAACGAGAGAGAGGGAGACACAGAATCTGAAGCAGGCTCCAGGCTCTGAGCTGTCAGCACAGAGCCCAACTTGGGGCTCAAACCCATGAACCATGAGACCATGACCTGAGCCAAAATTGGATGCTCAACCAACTGAGCTACCCAGGTGCCCCAGTAAGTTAATCGTTTTAAAAGATGGTTTATATTAAGTCATTTCTTGGTTCAATAACCCACAGTGGCAGCGGTAGGATTAAGGCAGTGATATAACTGTTATACCACACTCCACTTCCTGAAATGTTAGCCGTAACTCAATGTGCAGGTATGCTGATAAATGCTCAAGTAGGCAACGGGTACTAGGAGACTCTGGGCTATTCTCTCAACTTTTGTGTATGTTCCAAAAAAATCCATCCTAAAATGTTTAAAAAGCAATATGTGATATTTATATTGGGAAATGTCTCTTCTTTGAGACCTGGTTTGGGGGACATGTGGTAAGGAAAGGATGGCCTATAGAGATTGTCTAAAGAATTTCCCAGAAAAGCACAACTGCATACAATATTCTTTCTCTGTATGGTCAGGTCATTCTAAGGCAGGAAGGGGAGCTAAGCTGGCTAGCTGGACCTTGGCAGTGGGTCCAACTGGATCACCCCCACCTCTGCTGGTGAGTAGAATGATGGTCAACTCAAAGTATCCTTTATTTTACCATCAGAGTTCAATCTGTATATCTATCCTACTGAAGATGAAACCATCAAAGCGGGTAGAAAAATGATCCTAACAGTTAAAACCAGAATTTCTCTTCGGCTGAAATTAACCTTCTTGTAGGAAAATGCCTTAACAAAACAGCAGAAAGGTGAGACACTGAGGGCACAGGTCAGCAGAAGCTGAGCAACAAAAGACATAATGAAACAATTTTGGATATAAATGCACAGGAATTTCAGGGTTGGAGGAAGAGAAGAAAAAAAAATAGGAAGAGAGAGCAGAGTATCATGGTAGGAGGCTGGAACTCAAATTGTAGATATGGCTGGAGGACTTTTAGGAATATGAATGGCCATTATTAAATTTCAAACTATCCACATTAGTGCAATCTCAGTCATCAAATTTTCAAAACCCTTTGGTTGGCATATACAGATGTGTTCTGAGACTGACTGGTTTGGTAGGAAGTAAGGAGTAGGAGCTTAGAGTTTGTGGGATGCTGTATTTTATCCCTGAGTTCCAGAAGAGAAGTTACGGAAATCTTAGGGAAGAAATTCTGTTTCCCCAGGTTAAGAGGATATATAGATAAGCAATCACATCTTGATCTTACAAGGAGGTTCTAAAGGACATCTGAGTTACCTAGAAGATGGCATTCAAGAACCTATTTTACCTTTGAGATTACTGAAGTTCTAAGTAGAACAATGATTTGCTTGTGGTATCAGCCAGTGTGGAGTGTTCCTCAGAAAACCTGTTATCAGAGATCCCAGTCCAAACAGATGAAAGCAACACTTGTATACAAGTTCTGTCTGAAGACCATGGACACACGAGCCATCTGGATATTTCTCTATGTACTTTAAAGACATCATCTGATTGGCATTAGATTTCAATTTGAGCCTTTGCAAGACACCTCATGGGGAATTTTAGAGATCTTGGAGGATAAGGAAAAATTCACCTACTTTTAGTAATATAATTTGGTTGATTTTCTCCTCTCTGGAATGAAGTTCCAATTGGCCTGACAATAGAGAGGCATGTACCCCAAAATCAGTACTCAGACTGCCAAGCAGATAATTGGGCAAGTTGCTAGTTTTTACTGCCACATCTTCTTCCTCTTCTTCATCCTCCTCTTCACGATGCTTTTTAACCAAGGTAATTGCAGACTGAACCTCTACAATTTCCTTCCGTAGCTAAATATAGAAAAAGATGACACAGAAGTTATGCAATAACAAGAATTCTCAAAAGGGCAATTTTGTGACAACTTAATTTTTTTCAGTCATCTTAGATGTCAAATTGTCTTGCCAACAACTGAATTCAAAGTGTTGGGTAGATCCTGAAACTGATGCAGAAGAGGGTTAAGCCTTGGAAACTCATAAACTGTGGATAAGTCAAAAGAGTGAACACTGTCCTTGACAGTGCGTAATATTTACATTTCTGACCGGATTACAGCTGTTTGTAAATACCTTGAGTCTTTCCTGACACCTAAACATTAAAAATATACCTTTTCTTCATGTTTACAAAGGAACTTATTCCCATAGGACTGGGGAGTGTAGGTTAAGAAGAATTAAGTATGCCTTAATTTTATATTTCAGAAAAAGAATGGATGCAAGGTTCTGGGCCCCATTACACTGACAGGGACGTGTGTTTTTAGTGGTCTGATAGAGATTGCTGCTTGAAAACAAAGAAACAAAAATCTGGGATTGTTCTAGGAAAACTGTAATTCCACCAAAGTAGATACTATGCATCTTTGGACAATTACTTAAAAACATAATCCCATATGATAAGAGATGATAAAAAGAGCAGGGTAGATGAAGACAAGTTCTAACCAGAACAAGAACAAAACCCCAAATCTCATTGTTTAAAAGTATATCCTCCTATTTGAGAGCTAGCCAGTATTATATAGGATTATAGACTTCTTGACTTATTGTGTGGATTTAGCTCCTATATTTATTAAAATATATTCTACAAATTAACAGGGAATGAAAATACAAACAAGATCTAAACTTATCTTAAATTGTATCTTAACTCAGATCCATATGGAGACCCTAAAATAAAACATATTGCTTATATAAATACATATATATTTAAAATTGTACTTTAAGACACTCTGCTTCAATCTTCTTTTGCTGCAAAACTCTCTTTAATTCTTTCAACTCTTCATCTGTGCGTTCTTTCATTGGGAAGTTCTCAACCACGTAAGGCATGTGAAAGCACTTGAAAAAAAAAAGGCAGGATAAATAAATTTATTTGTAGTATAATTGTATACACACAATTGGAGTGAGAGATGTTATCCCTGATTAAAATTAATTCATAGGTTATCATTCATAAGTGAAATTGACAGTGGAAACTTTCTTTAAAATGAGACAACACAGGGTGCCTGAGTGGCTTAGTCAGTTAAGTGGCCAACTCTTGATCTCAGGGTTCCTAAGATCCAGCTCCACATGGGGCTCTGTGCTGACAGCTCAGAGCCTGCTTCAGATTCTGTTTCTCCCTCTTGTGCTGTTCCTCCCCCGATTGCATTCTCTCTTTCTCTCTCTCTCTCTCTCTCTCTCTCAAAAAAAAAAAATTAAGTAAATATTTTAAAAAATTTATTTATATTACATTAGTATTGGTGTAAACCTTGGGTAGAAATACTGTGCTTCAGTGAAGGATTTATTTCTAGAGCAGTGATTCTCAACCAGGAGTGATTTCACTTGCCCTGTCCCCCTCCTCCCCAGCCCCCCAGGGACATTTGGCAATGTCTGGAGCTATATTTGATTTTCACTAGTGGGAGTTTTGGATGCTACTGGGGCCTAGTAGATAGAGGTCAAAGCATCCTACAACCCATAGGACAGCCTTTACACCACAGAATTAACCAGCCCCAAATGTGCCACTCTTGGGAAACCCTGTTTAAGAGCAATACTCAACCACAAATATGTAGGGTGACCATATATTTCATTACCCAAATTGGGGGGGCATATTTGAAATGAGAAGGGTGCTCTTAATAGTTACTCTAGGACCACAGGGATAAACTGGGACTTTTGGTCACCTTACATGAAGAGGAACATTGTGTTGGGAGGAATCTCAGTGAAAAAGCATAAAAACCAGACATTTAGAGGGCACAGGTAGAACTGTGGACAGTACTGTGTCTAGTTTTCCATCTGTGTGGAAGGTGAATGAAGCGGCTTTTTGGAACAGATAGATAATAAGACTGGATGCAGGTAGTTCGTAGAGGAAAGAGAGAAAATCTTCAGAGCTGCTGGCTTGGAGGGGCACAGGGACCGAACAGAGAGGGAAGAACGAGACGAGAGAAAGTGGTACATCCAGGTGGAATCTGGAAGGGCAAGGCACGCTCTGAATGCTTTTGTATGTATGCATTTTCTTAAAATTATTTAAAAGTTTTTTCCGCCATGAGACTCTCAATGAAAATTCTCATCGGCTAAGGTATTGTACCTGGAGTTCTATCTGTTACCTTAAGAGCTCGACCTTTCACAGCCATCGCATTCCAGCATTCTTCTTTAATAAGTTCAGCCAAATAGGCCTTGGCTAGGTTATGCATCTCTGCATCCTTTCTTATCTTGAAGAACATAAGTGAAGGGGAAAAAATACACATGAAAACGTGGCCTCTTGAAAAAATAATCTGAATTGTAAATTCACTAAGCAGCCGTGGCTGCACATTTAGTGGTAGTGTGGGATCTTCTTTCCCCAATATTCTGGGTTGCCCTGTGTTCAGATGTCCTTTGGGAGGAACACTTTCCTGTCTCAAGAATATTTCCTAGAGTTTAGTCTGGAGGCTTGGGATTCCCTTCCTTGAGGACCAGGGTGTCAACACAAACACCTCTAAAGGCAGGTAGGTCCTAAATGTGAGCCAGGGAGGTGTGAGGACACATGCGTGGCCATGGTGGACTACAGAACTAAAGTGCACACTGGCGGGTTGGTACAGAGCTGGAAAGCAAACCCACTGTGCCAAGTGTTCCTGTTTTATTAGAGAAGCTTGAAAATGTGTATTTTTAAAATTTTTTTTAAATGTTTATTTATTTTTAAGAGAGAGAGCGAGTGTGGGAGGGGCAGAGAGAGAGGGAGACACAGAATGCAAAGCAGGCTCCAGGCTCTGAGCTGTCCGCACAGAGCCCGACACGGGGCTTGAACCCACGAACAGAACCATGAGATCACGACCTGAGCCGAAGTCGGACGCCCAACCAACTGAGCCACCCAGGCAACCCCGAAAATGTGTATTTTTAATGAAACTACCAGACATCTAAATGTTACCTTACTTCTTTTCAATGCATATTTGAAGTGCCAGTTTGTGACCTTTGTCTTGGGGTCACTTAATTCTTCTAATTTTTATATCCACAATAAATAAATGCTCCATGGGGCGCCTAGGTGGCAGAATTATCAGCAAACTAGCTAAGAATATATCTCCCAGATTAGAAGATGTCTTGTTTATTCATTTGTGTTTATTTTATTCATTGTGTGATTTGAACAAAAGGCTTTGTTTAATTTGTATTTTACTTCTTTTTTTATCCACTGAGTTAATGGCTAATACAGTTTTAAATTATTTTTTCCTTAAATAAACAGCTGTTTTGGCCTATCAGTTGTCAGAACCTGCCTGATTCCCAGCCCACCCAGCCCTCTCCTCTCTACTGCTGAGGCTATTTGATCAACCCCTCCGGACTGTGTTCAGGTTGTCATTACTGGGCTTTGGTCTTTTCCCTATTGTTGAGATCCTAGCCGAGGCTAACTAATCGCCTGTTCCCTTTAGGACTGGGATCCCTGACAGGTAGGTAGCACTAACTCTTCCCAGGGACTAGTATTCTGTTCCCAAATGTGCTGAAGGCCACCTGGGTTTAGGGTGTCATCTGCTAACACTGTTCTGTGCTGGACCATCTGGTTCCACTATCACATCTAATCTGGGGCCAATCTTTCTTCCAAGCCCAGAGCTAAAAAAAAAAAAAAAAAAAAAAAAAAAAAAAAAAAAAAAAAAGGTAATAATATTGGGGAAACGAGTGTGTGAAGAGCCATTCTCTGCACCAAAGACTGCCTCAAAGGATCAAAGAGGCTTCTGGGGAAATATGTAGGAATTTGATAAGCAGCAAGGAGCATCTGGACAGAGGCATGGGGTAGGGGGTAATCAGGGTGGGCTCATCAGTGATCTGCAGGTCAGCAGGCCAGAGGGGCAGGTTTGTGGGGCTGAGTGGTCCCACATTAGCTTGGAGAGAGAACCAACAATGAAGACAGGGCTAGGCACCTGACCCAGATGCACTACGGAGAGGTCAAGTGATTCTAGGTCCAAATCCTTAGTTTCCTCAAGTCAGGAAAACCAAAAACCTACCTTTTTTGGATGATTGCAACAATCAAAATAAATAACATTCAAAAAGCCCCTAAACTGGTGTCTATTTGCTATAATAAGAAAATGGGATGATTTCTAACAGCTTTCTGTTGAGTGTAAGAAAAGCCAAATTCTTTACAATGATGTACAAGGTCTTCAGAGCCGGTCTCTGCCCCCACCTCATTTCAAGAAGCTCTCTCCTTCCCCTGTGCTACTGCCTTTCTGGCCATGGTGTTTTTGGAGTAATCCAAGCCATTTCTGCCTCAGGACCTCTGTTCATGCTGCCTCCTTCGCCTGATATTCTCTTCCCCCAGCTCCTTGCATAGCTAGCTCCTTCTCTCCTTTTCGTTCCCTTTAAAGTGGTCTTCTTTGACCGCAGAAGTAGATGCCCCATATCTATCACAGAATTCAGTTTGTTTCCATCATACAATATAGAGAGATTTGTGTATGGTCTGTCTTCTCCACTAGATTAGTGCCATGTGGGCAGGACCTATATTTCATAGGCATTGTATTCCTGGCACTGACAATAGTGCCTGGCACATAACAGGTGTTCAATAAATGTTGCAGAATGAATGGATGGATGGATGGATGAATTTTACCTCCTTGAGTCAGTCTGTGAGGTCCTCTTGGTACTGATTCTGTTATTCAATATATTTCCTCTCATTCTCAGCCTTATATCATTCACTAATTTGACAAATATGCCTCATTTCTGTATCTTTACCCCAGTCATTAACTTATTTAACAGGAAAGGGTCCTAGAGCACATCACTGGAGACCTCCCTCCTAGAGGCATCAAATTATCAGCCTCTTTTTGATATAGTTGTTTAACCAACTATAATCCACTCAAATGTCCTTATATCCAGCAATATTTCCTTCTCTTCTTTAGGAAAAAAATGTTTTTTTATACTTGCACACTCAAAAAGTTAAATGTACTGTGCAGGTTGAGAAAGAGGTAGCTTAAGAACATTCTGTGTAGGGGCATGTGGATGACTCAGTCAGTTGAGTGTCCAACTCTTGATTTCAGCTCAGGTCATGATCTCATAGTTTGTGGGATTAAGCCTCACGTTGGGCTCCACGCTGACAGGGCAGGATCTGCTTGGGATTCTCTCTCTCCCCCTTTCTTTCTCTGTCCCTCCCTCACTCGTGTTAGCTTGCTTGTCTCTCTCTCTTCCAAAATAAATAAATAAAAACTTAAAAAAAGAGAACATTCTGTGTAAAACACAATTAGGACTTTTACCTAAAATAAAACCCATATGAGTAAACAATGTAATGTGATACAAAGAGATGCAAAGGCTGTATTAATAGAAGTATAGTATCTAGAAAAATGGAGGTTTCATTTTATGCTTTTCTCTAAACTGGACAGATAATAACTGGAATTCTTTTGTGGATGCCATACTCAAATATAATGAAATCATAGGGGAAAATGTATGACATATGATGAAGCTATTGAAACTACATTATATGATGGTCATAGGCGCTGGGACAGCTAGCTTAGACAAGAGACAGAGGGAACATGGTAAGTGCTAATCTTCTCTGTTTTCAGAGTGGCCATTGAATAGATGACGCTTAAAGGGTAGAAGAATCAGTGAATAAAGGGAGAAGGATTCCAACTCCTGTCAAGAAATGGCTTACTAATCCAGAAGGTCCAAAGTTGGCATAGGTGGCTGAGAGGATTTCAAAAAACGTTCAAACATATGGTGGCAGATGGTTGGAATGGATGTCAGGAAAAGAGGGACATACATCAGATGTGTGGCTGGCCCAGTCACCCATTTCCCCTAACTCCCAAATTTAATAATTCTCTGACTCGTCGCATTTATACTCACTAGGTTTGCTTTCTCTGCATTGTGCTGGGGAAGTTTTTGTTTTGTTCACATTATCCTAGAAAAGTTCTCCTTCACATTTTCTTTTTTACTTCTTTCATTATGTTTCTTTATGGTGCTTAATTCAGATTTTTCCATACCTTTGCCACTTCTTCCTCATTTTCGTTGTGAAGCCTTTCCAGTTCTTCAAGATCCAGGCTAAATTCCTTTTGCTCTAATTTTGCAATATTGTCTATTGCTTCATTTTCTTCCATCATAGTCAGAACCTGAATTTTTACATAAGACAGAATGGTGACAAGTAAAGAATTAAACTTTATAGCCATGCTTTTCAGAGTCTCTTCAGACAGCAGTCAGTAAAAAAAGAGAGGTCTTGTTTATCTAAATGTAACTATTGAGTAAAGCATTAGGTTATGGGCTTATTGTAGCCATTTAATTTTTCAGCTTTAACCCTCATTCATCTAAAAACGACAGCAAAAATGTGTAAATTCATCACTTCACTGAAAGAAATTAAGGAATTATTGATATTTAGGTGTGCTGATGGTATTGTGATCATGTGTTTTAACAGTTCTAATCTTTTAGAGGTACCTACTTAAATAATTAAATGATATAATATCTGGGATTTACTTCAAAATGATCAGGAGAGGGCACCTGGGTGGGTCAGTTGGTTGAGCCTCCAAATTTGGCTCAGGTCATAATCTCATGATTCGTGAGTTCAAGCCCCGCATCAAGCTTGCTGTCAGTGCAGAGCCTGCTTTGAATCCTCTGTTCCCCTTTCTCTCTGCCGCTCCCCTGCTCACACTCTCAAAATGAATCTCAAAAATGAATCCTAAAAATTAATAAACATTTAAAAAATGATCAGGAGAGGGGATAGTGGCTGAGGATATAGATGAAACAATATTGGCCAATGGATTTATTATTTTATTATTCTCTCTCCTTTTATATTATATTTGAACATTTCCAAAATGAAAATTATGTTTAGAAGTTTATAACTTCAGGGAAGGCTGGGTGGTTCAGTCAGTTAAGTGCGTGATCTTTATTTTGGCTCAGGTCATGATCTCAGGGATCATGGGTTTGAGCCCTGCGTCAGGCTCTGTGCTGACAGAATAGAGCCTGGTTGGGATTCTCTCCTTCTCTCCTTCTTCTCTCTCTGCTTGTGCTCTTTTTCTCTCTCTCTCCAAATAAACATAAAAACAATTTTTTTCTAATTAAAAAAGTTTATAACTTCATAAAATTCAGTGCCAAAGGACACATACTGCAGCATGGATGATAAAGTATTAATATCTTCAATATATTAAAAGCTCTTACAAGTCAACAAAAAAAAATCAGAAAATATAATAGAAAAATTGACGACCTCAATTTCAAAATAGTTGACTGAGAATGGAGTTTACAATCATCCTTCCCCACCTCAATCCATAAAATAAAGAGAAAAGAAGTGTATGATAAATAGATAAATCCACTACTAAAATTAAGACAGAAAAAAAGAATCTTTCAGTGGCCCAGAAACTGTAACTTCTGAAAGATGAAAATCAGATGGATCTAAATGATACATGATAGCCCCAAGTGTCCACAAGACAATATTTAACAACATGTAGAAGGTACACCAGATATAGGAGCATGCAGTAACCTGGAAGTAACTGGCTGAGTGACTGGTTGGGGGGACTACATCAGAAACAGACAGTGGATAGAACCTGCGTGTATATGTACCACCACCTGATAAAACTCCTGGGGGCCCAGCAGTAGTACCAGGGGTGTTTACCACCAGGCAGAGAAAAATGAAATGAATATTTGAGTGGGAGAAATAGGGCAATGACAAGGAGTCTGGCAGTGGCTAGAAGGAGTTAGAGAACATCTCCCCCTGCCACAAGATGGGTGGCCAAGACATCTACCAACACCACCCATCCCTTCTCATTCTGCTGAAAACAGAGCAATATACTTACTTAAGTCAGATCTCCTACACATCTCCCCAAGCAGGTTCAACTGGTAGAGTGAATTACAATGGGGCATGTCGACTTTAAAGATGAGCATGGAATAATAAAAATAATAATACATCACCAATATTTGAGGAACAACAAGACCATTGAAGAGAGACAATAAATTCAATAAACAGAAGACTTGTTACACAAAGAAAGGGAGTTAATTAAGCAAAAGTATAATTTTACAGTAACTAGATACAAAATGTTGTATATCAAAAAAAGTATCAAGAGATTATAAAACTTAAAAACGTTGGTCTTTTAAGTTTGATCTTTGAAACAAAAATAATTCAATAGATGGGCTGAATAGCAAGATGGACAGGTGAAGATAATCAGTGATCTGCAAGAATCAGTTAAGAATTCTCCTGGGGTGTAACCAAACAAAATAAAGAGACAGAAAATGTGAAAGAAAAGTGAAGACACTGTACGATATATCTAGAAGGACCTACAACTAACATGACTTCAGAAGAGGGGAGAATAAAGAGAATGGGGGCCATAGTGTTTAAAGAAATAACAAGGGAGAATTTTGAAAAACACAGTACAGCATGAATACTCAACTCTGAAAGGGCCTAACAAGTGTCGGCCAGAAATGTGAAACTTAAGAACCAAATCTGAAACATTTCCAAAGGGGAAAAGAATATCATGAAATAGAAGAATCAGTCTTAGATTAGCAACACTGGATACAAGAATACAATGCATCAACAGCTTTGAATCAAATGTTTGAGGGGAAGAAAAACCTTGAACCTCTAATTCTGTACCATCAAATCATCATTCAAGTGCGAGGTTAAAATAGTCACTTATAGACAGGGGCTCAGAAAGTTCACCAATACCCACACCGCTGAAAAGATTATTCAGGATGTACTAATGCTAGAGGAAGGTGGGTAGAAAGACTTAAGTCTAAAGAAGATTTACATATTTTTAGGAGTTTTTAAAACTAGTAAATTAGAGCTATAACTCCAAATTATATCATTGAGAGAAGGTGAGGGAAACAGAGGGAGCTGGAAAAGTAAGATGTAACAACAACAAAAACACACTGAGGGTGTTGTCTTATCTGGGGGATGGATAAACCAGAGCTAAACTAAACCAGAGCTTCTCCAATTTTAATGTGCCTATGAATCACCTGTTAAAGAACAGATTCTGATTCAGCACATATGGGCTGGGGTTAAGATTCCAGGTGATGTCAGTCAGTGCTGGTGTGTTCTTCCACTGACTATGAAGACACCAGGAGAGGTGGAAAGACAGAAGGCCAAGCATGTGGGTTATAATTTTTAAAATAGAAATAGAATTATGACTCCCAAAATAGTAAAGAAAAATAGAACAATAATAAAAAAAATGTATGAGCAACCCAAGAAGATAGGAAAGTGGGAAAAAGAAATAAGTTGAAAATATGTTAAATAGAAAGCAAAAAATAAAATGGCAGAAATAATTTTAAATATATCAATAATCATAATAAATGGGGCTAACCTCACCTATTAAAAAGTTTAGATGGAATTTACAAAAAATAATCGAGCTGTATACTGATTGGCAGACAAAAGAAAGTTGGAAATAAAAGACTGGAAAAAAATATATATACATATACATATATACATATATATGTACATATATATATATGTAAGTGCTAAAAAAATACCAAGAAAATGGGAATATAAGAAACAAAATGTAGAGTAAGAACATTAAAAGAGAAAAAGATATTTCATGTGGACAAAAGGAATAATTTGCTGAGGAGATCTGTTGTGCACATTTTGACATCTAACATAAATATTGGTAGAAACAGAGGGATAAATTGACAAATTGCTAATCATAACCTAGATAACAACATCTCAAATAGCAAAAATGTAAATACAGATATGAAGAAGTTGACACAATTAGATTGATCTAATAGGAATTTAAAGAACACTATACCTCCCCCTACTGTCTTCCCCCACCAAAAAGGCCCAGAGAATAAAATATTCTTTACAAACACACATAGAAAGGTAAAAAAAGTGACTGGATACAAGGCTACAAAGACAATCTCAACAAGCTTTATTCACAGACCACAGTGAAATAAATTTCAATATAAGCAGAAAAAAAACCCATATATAAAACAATCTATAATATACAAGGCAATCTGAAAACTGAAAACAGGCAAATGCATACACTCCTTTAAGAAATCGTTTGGTTGATGTGTTCAAAATGGAATTATAAATGTTTACAACTAAGGAACAATGAGAAAATTACTTATCAAAACCAATGTAATATAGTCCAAGTGGTACTGAGAGGTATATTTACAGCCTTTCAAGCACATTGGAAAACAATAGGAAATAAACCAAGTTTTCAACTCAAAAAAGTGACAAAATGAGGACAAATAACCCTGAAGGAAGTAGGGAAGAACAAAGAAAATTCTAAATTGCTAAAACCCTAAACTGGCCAAATATATAGGTATAAAATTATATATATGGTTCTCTTATAATAATAGTCAAGTCAATAAAAACTGTACCATATTAATAAAATAGAAAAACTTATAAAGTGTGATCAAGAAAAAAGATCAAAGGCATAAATATACAATTAGGAATAAAGAGAGACCTATAACTGAAAAATCAGAAAAGACTTGAAATTAGACTATTCTATAAATATATCTTATATGTTTTAAAATCTAGATGGGATGAACAATTTTCTAAGAAACTATAATTTATCAAATCTATACTTGAAATAGAAAACCTGATAGGACTAATGACTGTAGAAAAACTTGAAACAAAAGAATCAACTCTCATAACAAATCAGGCCCAGATGGTTTTATATGTGTGTGAATTTTTTGTTTCTCTTCTAATCAAAACTTAAAGGAGAATCCCACTTTATACAAACTGTTCCAGAGCATGGAAAAAAAAAGTAGAAAACTACTCAAATCTCTTTACCAGGCTAGTATAACCCTGATACAATAATTAGACAAAGAAAGTATAAGAAAACAATATTATTTATGGATAAAGATACAAAAATCCTAAATGAAATATTGCAAATGGAATCTGGTGTACTACTTAAACTCTATCAGAGGAACTACCAATATCTATCAGAGGAACACAAGTGTTTGATAAACTTCACAATAAAATTCACAAAAACTCTTAGGTAACAAGGGATAGAAAGGAATTTCTTTAACTTGTGAAAAAGGATATCTAACAGACGCTGAGACAAGTATCATACTGAAAAGTTAGAACCTTTCCTGTTGAGGTCAGGAAGAAGACAAGCATGTCTACTCCTATGACCACTATTATATTAGAAGCCCTTGACATAAGATAAGAAAAAGAAATGAAATGGGGTGCCTGGGTGGCTCAGTCGGTTGAGCGTCTGACTTCGACCCAGATCATGATCACACACTCATGGGTTCCAGCCCTGCATTAGGCTCTGTGCTAACAGCTCAGAGCCTGGAGCCTTGCTTCGGATTCTGTGTCTCCCTCTCTCTGCCCCTCCCCCACTCGCTCGTGCACGTGTGCTCTCTCTCTCTCTCAAAAATAAATAAACATTATAATAATAAAAAAAAGTAATGAAGTATAAAAATTGATGAGACATAATTTTCATTAGATATGATCATTTACCTAGACAGTCCAAGAGAATCAACTGACAAAAAGGGTAACTAAAAAGAGAATTCAGCAACATGATCAGATATAAAAGATAAAATCAGTAACATTCATATATACTAGTAGTAACAAATTAGAAATTGTAATAGAAAAATATTCCATTCACAAAAGTTTTAAAAAACCTATAAAATATCTAAAATGAATGTAATGAGAAGATTATACAAAGTCATTTTTATACTATAACTTCACTGAACAAACTAGATTAAAAAATATTTCTTTTAATGTTTATTTATTTTTGAGAGAGAAACAGCATGAACAGGCGAGAGGCAGAGAGGGAGAGGGAGACACAGAATCCGAAGCAGACTCCAGGCTCCCAGCTATTAGCACAGAGCCTGACGTGAGGCTTGAATCCACGAACTGCAAGATAATGACCTGAGCCGAAGTCGGACCCTCAACTGACTGAGCCACCCAGGCGCCCCATGAACAAATTGGATTTTAAAACAAAGACTGCAACAAGAGATGAAGAAGGCCAGAGGGTAGGGAGATATTTTTGCTTCTGGAGAGAGGACGGAGACAGGTGGGGAGAGTACAGGCAAAGCACTCCCCCAGAAAGCAGCTGGAGAGAAAGAGAGTGGAAACACCCACAAGAGACTGAACGAAAAAGGTAGAAAGGGAGAAAGGAGAAAGGGGAAAGAAAGGAGAGGGTTTAAATATCAACAAGACTCTATAAACAGGGGAGTGCAGAGTCTGAAACTCTACAGCTTGATATGTGGTGGAGCTCTGGTGGGAAGGGTGAATCCCCAGGAGCAGACGGTGAGGTCCGAGGGTCCTTGGGTCACATGGGGAGAGGCGGTTCCCTGCTGGGAGGACATTGGTAAAGGCTGTACGGCCTCCCCACAGGCAAAGGTCCCAGTGGACCCCAGAGAACAGCTACATTAGCTGGTGTTGGAACAAGGACGTTAAGGGTGAAGCCTAGCGCTGGATGTGTGTTGTGATTTACCATAATCCCTGAAATGCTGCTGCTACATGATTGCATAAACTTTTTCTGCGGCGGGCTGGCACCCGGCTGCAGTCTCTGGGCATCTGCAGCAGCACAGTCACACAAACGTACCATTGCTGGGTGAGAACCTCCTACAGAGGGTCTCAGCGGGTCAAAGCTGCAGAGCCCTCAGTAGTGAGGGGTTTGGAAACACAGCCCCATCTGAGATAAAACTCATGAGGGAGGTATCACCTGGCAGGCTGACAGCTTAGTTATGGACTTTGTAGAAGTCGGGAGGGGACAGAAGCTGGAGGCAAAGGTGGGGTGCTTGACTGCTCCTTGGTAAGAGCACAGAGTCCTAATACTAGAGACTGGGTAGCTGGGTGACACCATTTTCACCCCTCCCACACATGCACATACATGCGTACATACGCCACAACGATGCACCCAAGTAAACTAAGCAGTGCCATCTAGTGGACAACGGAGCCATTACACCAAGCCCCAGACGACTGGGCCAACTCTGCTCTTGAGGAACACCACAAGTTTCTCCCCCTGCTTAGTTTACAGACTATAAAGTGCTTCACAGCTTGACTTCTAGGGGAAACTGTTTATCACTTCAATTGTATTTCATTCTGTTCGCTGGCCCATCTATTCAATTTTTTTCTTTTTCTTTTCATATTCTTGAATACAGAAGGAAAAAATTTATTTTTATTTTCCATTCTTATAAAAAAGATTTTTCTTTAATTTTATTCTATATTTTTTTACTTTTTTGTAAATTTTTAAAATTCTATTTTATTTTCATCATTTCATTTTACTCTATTGTATTCACTTCTTTAATTTTCAAATGTTTTCCTTTTTTTTTCTTTTCTTTTCTTTCCCTTTTTCCTCCATTCTATCAAGCTTCTTTCAACAACCAGACCAAAACACACCTAAATGTCCTTTGACATTTTAGTGTTGTTTTTAATTTTTAATTTTTAATTAATTAATTTGTTTTTATTAATTGTTCCTTCAAAATGATTAAACAAAGGAATTCACCACAAAAGAAAGAACAGGAAGAAATGACAACCAGGGACTTAACCAACACAGATACAAGCAAGATGTCTGAGCCAGAATTTAGAATCATGATAATAAGAATACTAGCTGGGGTTGAAAAAAGCGTAGAATCCCTTTCTGTGGAGATTAAAAAAAGGAAAATCTAGTCAGGATGAAATTAAAAATGCTATAACTGAGATGCAATCTTGAATGGATGCCCCAGCGGCAACGATGGATAAGCAGACCAATGAATCAGTGATATAGAGGCCAAACTTACGGAGAATGATGAAGCAGAAAAAAAGAGGGAAACTAAGGCAAAAGAGCATGATAAAAGAATTAGAGAACTCAGTGACTCATTAAAAAGGAATAACCTCTGAATCATAGGGGTCCCAGAAGATGAAGAGAGAGATATTGGGGTAGAAAGGTTATGTGAGCAAATCATAGCAGAAAACTTTCCTAACCTGGGGAAAGACACAGAAATCAAAGTCCAGGAAGCACAGAGAACTCCCACTAAATTTAACAAAAAACAACCATCAACAAGGCATATCATAGTCAAATTCACAAAATACTCAGGTAAGGAAAGAATTATGAAAGCAGCAAGGGAAAAGAGATCCTTAACCTACAAGGGAAGACAGATCAGGTTCACAGCAGACCTATCCACAGAAACTTGGCTGGCCAGAAAGGAGTGGCAGGATATATTCAATATGCTGAATCAGAAAAATATGCAGCCAAGAATTCTCTATCCAGCAAGGCTGTCATTCAAAATAGAAAGACAAACAGTTTCCCAAACAAAAACTAAAGGAGTCTGTGACTAAACCAGCCCTGCAAGAAATTTTAAGGAGGACTCTCTGAGGGGAGAAAAGATGAAACAAAACAAAACAGACCCAAAACAACAAAACCAGAGAGCACCACCAGAAACTCCAACACTACAGGCAAAATAATGGCAATAAATTCATATCTTCCAGTACTCACTCTAAATGTCAATGACCAAATACTCCAATCAAAAGACACAGGGTAATAGAATGGATAAGAAAATAAGATCCATCTATATGCTGTTTACAAGAGACCCGTTTTAGACCTAAAGACACCTTTAGATTGAAAGGGGATGGAGAAACATCTATCATACTAATGTTCACCAAAAGAAAGCCAGAGTAGCCATAATTATATAAGACAATCTAGATTTTAAAATAAAGAATGTAACAGGAGATGAAGAAGGGCATTCTATCATAATTAAGGGGTCTATCCATCAAGAAGATCTAACAATTGTAAACATTTATGCTCCAAATGTGAAAACACCCAAATATATAAATCCATTAATCACAAACATACAGAAATTCATTGATAATAATACCATAATAGTAGGGGACTTCAACACCCCACTCACAGCAATGGACAGATATCTAAATAGAAACTCAAAAAGGAAACAATGGCTTTGAAGGACACACTGGACCGGATGCACTTAACATATATATTCAGAACACTTCATCTTAAAGCAGCAGAATGCACATATCTTCTCGAGTGCAAATGGAACATTCTCCAAAATAGACCACTGGGACACAAATCAGCCCTCAACAGGTACAAAAATATTGAGATCATACCATGCATATTTTCAGACCACAATGCTATGAAACAAAATCAACCACAAGAAAAAAAATGGAAAGACAACAAAAACTTGGAGACTAAAGAACATACTAAGGAATCAATGGGCTAACCAAGAAGTTAAAGAGGAAATTAAAAAGTACATGGAAGCAATGAAAATAATACCACCACAGTCCAAAACCTTCAGAATGCAGCAAAGGCAGTCATACGAGGGAAGTATATAGCAATCCAGGCCTTCCTAAAGAAGGAAGAAATATCTCAGATACACAACCTAACCTTACACCTTAAAGAACTGGAAAAAGAACAGCAAATAAAACCCCAAATCAGCAGAAGATGGGAAGTAATAAAGATTAGAGCAGAAATGAATGCTATCGAAATCAAAAAACGAGTAGAACATATCAATGAAAGCAGGAGCTAGTTCTTTGAAATAATTAAAAAAATTGATAAACCCCTAGCCAGTCTGATCAAAAAGAAAAAGGAAAGGACCCAAATAAATAAAATCAAGAATGAAAGAGGAGAGATCACAACCAACACAGCAGAAATAAAAACAATAATAAGAGAATATTATGAGCAATTATATGCCAATAAATTGGACAATCTGGAAGAAATGGACAAATTCCTAGAAACATATAAACTACCAAAACTGAAACAGGAAGAAATAGAAAATTTGAACAGACCCATAACCAGTAAAGAAATCAAATTAGTAATCAAAAACCTCCCAAAACACAAGAGTACAGGGCTGGATGGCTTTCCAGAGGAATTCTACCAAACATTTAAGAAGACTATTAGTCTTCTATAGTCAATAGTATAAATTAGTAAATAGTAAAAGAATACTATTTTTTGAAGCTGTTCCAAAAAAACAGAAATGGAAGGAAAACTCCCAAACTCATTCTATAAAGGTAACATTACCTTGACTCTAAAACCAGACAAAGACACTACTAAAAAGGAGAACTACAGACCAATTTCCCTGATGAACATGCATGCAAAAATCCTCAACAAGATATTAGCCAACCGGATCCAACAATACATTAAAAAAATTATTCACCATGACCAAGCGGGATTTATACCTGGGATGCAGGGCTGGTTCAATATCTGTAAAACAATCAATGTGATACATCACATGAATAAAAAAAGGACAAGAACCATACAGTCCTCTCAATAGATGCAGAGAAAGCATTTGACAAAATACAGCATCCTTTCTTGACAAAAGCCCTCAAGAAAGTAGGGACAGAAGGAGCATACCTCAAGATCATAAAAGCCATATTATGAACGATCCAACGCTAATATCATCCTCAATGGGGAAAAACTGAGAGCTTTCCCCCTAAGATCAGAAACATGACAGGTATGTCCACTCTCACCACTGTTATTCAACATGCTATTGGAAATCCTAGCCTCAGCAATAAGACAACACAAAGAAATAAAAGGCATCCAAATCAGCAAGGAGGAAGTCAAACTTTCACTCTTTGCAGACAACATGATACTCTATATGGGAAACAAAAGAGTCCACCAAAAAAACTGCTAGAACTGATCTATGATTTCAGCAAAGTCTCAGTATATAAAATCAATGCACAGAAATTGGTTGCATTCCTATACACCAATAATGAAGCAACAGAAAGAGAAATCAAGGAATCGACACCATTTACAATTGCACCCAAACCCATAAATACCTAGGAATAAACCTAACCAAAAGAGGTGAAAAATCTATATACACTGAAAACTATAGAAAGCTTATGAAAGAAATTGAAGAAGACACAAAAAATGGAAAAATAGTCCATGCTCCTGGATAGGAAGAACAAATATTGTTAAGAGGTCAATACTACCCAAAGCAATCTACATATTCAATGTAATCCCTATCAAAATAACACCAGCATTCTTCACAGAGCTAGAACAAGCAACCCTAAAATGTGTATGGAACCAGAAAAAGACCCAAAATAGTCAACGCAATCCTGAAAACCAAAGGTGGAGGCATCACAATCACGGACATTGAGCTGTATTACAAAGCTGTAATCATCAAGACAGTATGGTATTGGCACAAAAACAGGCCATAGATCAATGGAACAGAATAGAGAACCCAGAAATAGACCCACAAACATATGACCAACTAATCTTTGACAAAGAAGGAAAGAATATCCAATGGAAAAAAGAGTCTCTTCAGCAAGTGGTGCTGGGGAAGCTGGACAACGACATGCAGAAGAATGAGCCTGGACCACTTTCTTACACGATACACAAAAATAAACTCAAAATGGATGAAAGACCTCAATGTAAGACAGGAAGCCATCAAAATCCTCAAGGAGAAAGCAGGCAAAAACCTCTTTGATCTTGGCCACAGCAACTTCTTACTCAACATGTCTCTGGAGGCAAGGGAAACAAAAGCAAAAATGAACTATTGGGACCTCATTAAAATAAAAAGCTTCTGCACAGCGAAGGAAACAATCAGCAAAACTAAAAGGCAACCAACAGAATGGGAGAAGATATTTGCAAATGACATATCAGATAAAGGGTTAGTATCCAAAATCTATAACAAACTTCTCAAACTCAACACCCAAAAAACAAATAATCCAGTGAAGAAATGGGCATAAGACATGAATTGACACTTCTCCAAAGAAGACATCCAGATGGCCAACTGCACATGAAAAAATGCTCAACATCACTCATCATAAGGGAAATAAAAATTAAAGCTACAATGAGATACCACCTCATACCAGTCAGAATGGATAAAATTAACAACTCAGGCAACAACAGATGTTGGTGAGGATACAGAGAAAGAGGATCTCTTTTGCACTGCTGGTAGGAAAGCAAACTGGTGCAGCCACTCTGGAAAACAGTATGGAGGTTCCTCAAAAATTAAAAATAGAACAACCCTATGACCCAGCAACTGGGTATTTATCCAAAGGATACAGGTGTGTTTATAGCAATGTTTGTTTTATAAACCAATGTTTACAGCAGCACTATTGATAATAGCCAAAGTATGGAAAGAACCCAAATGTCCATCAATGGATGAATGGACAAATAAGATGTGGTGTATATATATATACATATACATACATACATACAATGGAGTATTACTCGGCAATCAAAAGAATGAAATCTTGCCATTTGTAACTATGTGGATGGAACTAGAGTGTATTATGTTAAGTTAAATTAGTCAGAGAAAGAAAAATATCATATGACTTCATTCATAAGAGGACTTTAAGATACAAAACAGATGAACGTAAGGGAAGGGAAGTAAAAATAATATAAAAACAAGGAGGGGGAGCAAAACATAAGAGACTCTTAAATACAAAGAATAAACTGAGGGCTGCTGGAGGGGTTGTAGGTGGGGGGATGGGCTAAATGGGTAAGGGGCATTAAGGAAGACACTTGCTGGGATGAACACTGGGTGTGATACAGATAGGGGTGAGCACTGGGTGTGAGCACAAAGGGGATGAATCACTGGAATCTACTTTTGAAATCATTATTGCACTATATGCTAACTTGGATGTAAATAAACAAACAAACAAACAAACAAACAAATAAATAAATAAAATTGTTAAAAAAATAAATAAAGGTCACATTCCTGGGTGGGGGGGAAGAAAGAAACAAAACAGATGAACATATGAGAAGGGGAGAAAAAAGAGAAGAGAGGGAAACAACCACAAGACACTCTTAATGAAAGAGAATAAACTATGGGTTGATGGAGGGAGGTCAGTGGGAGATGGGCTAGATGGATGATGGATACTAAGGAAGGTATTTGTGATGAGCACTAGGTGTATGTAAGTGATGAATCACTGAATTCTACTCCTGAAACCAATATTGCACTGTATGTTAACTAAAATTAAAAACAAAACAAAACAAAACAAAAAACTTCACTGAAGAATTCTTAACTGAATACAGATATATATTATTTACATATAAATAGTATACTTATATAGTACATATTACATATAAAATTTATATTATAAATTTTTGTAAATTATGGGGCATCCAGGTGGCTCAGTTGGTTGAGCATCCGACTTAAGCTCAGGTCATGATCTTGCCGTTCCGGACTTAGAGCCCCGCATCAGGCTCTGTGCTGACAACTCAGGGCCTGAAGCCTGTTTCAGATTCTGTTTCTCCCTCTCTCTCTGCCCCTCCCCCACCTGCACTCTGTCTTTATCTCAAAAGTAAACATTAAAAAAATTTTTTAATAAACATTTTTTATAAATTATGTATTTCTATAAACTTTCAGAGGGCAAATAAACCCTCACCCAAGTAAAACATAAGCAATACAGTCTCAAAGTCAGATCAGAGTTTTTCAAGCCAATGAAAAACTTGGAGTTTGAGAAGCCAATTTTAAAATTCAAATAGAAAAATAAGTGCATAAAAAGGCCAACATTTTTCTTTTTTAAAAGTGTAAAAGGAGAGGGGTGCCTGGTTGACTCAGTCGGTTAAGCATCCGACTCTTGATTTGGGCTCAGATCATGATCTCTTGCCGCGGGATCAAGCCCCATGTTAGGCTCCACATTGACAGCATGGAGCCTGCTTAGGATTCTCTCTCCCTCTCTCTCTGCCATTCTCTCCCCACCTCAATAAAATAAAATAAACATTTTAAAAAATTAAAAAGGATTCTCTCTGCCCCTCCACCACTCACACGTGTGTGTGCTCTCTCTCAAACTAAATAAATAAACATTAAAAAAAAAGAATAAAGGGAGAATTACTTTCAAAGTATAAAAATATTTTATAAAGCTAGCTATCAAAATAGTTTGGAATTGGCTTTGAAAATTATCAATACTCAATTTCAGAATAAAGTCCAGAAACAACACTGTATATGCAGGAACCCAGGGATTGATAGAGGAGGCTCCACAAATCAGTGGAGAAAAGGTGGTATATTCAATAAAAAAACACTGGCAAAATGGGCTGTTTATTTGAAAAAATAAGTTTAGATCCATACCTCATACCATTCATGAAGTAAATTACAGATTAAATAAAGGAGTATTACAAAAAAGTACGTGGGACTTTGGAAGACCTTTTAAGATCAGACACATTAAACAAAAGCTCTAAAAAAAATCAATAAATTTGGATCATAATTTTTAAATTCTGCATTTCAAAAGGCACATTATAAAAGTTATGACACAAGACAAAAAATATACATAGCATATTAGGTTGACCTGCGTAAAACTGTGATCTCATGTGGTTCAACCTGGTAATGAGAGCCACCTCTCGATTTTCCCCTTGCCCCTCTCCATGCGCTTTCCCCTCCCAGCTGACTGTGGTGAGATCCAGCAGGGCGACCTTAGATGCCTCGTATTGAAGACAGCTGAATCTCTGCCGCGTGCATCTCTGAACAACTGCATGGAACTGAGCCGCCAGTGACCTGGAATAAACTTCTAATCTCTGCGCCACTATATTTTTGGAGTTTAGTTATGATCACAGCTTAACTAGCCCTAATTATCACAAATAAACGTAAATTAAAATAAAAATAAAGAACTCCTACAATCCAAAAGACAAAGACCAACAACCCAATAGAAAAATAAGCAAAGGATACAAACAGGGAATTCCTAGAAGAGGGAATACAAAGTCTTAAAGAGTTAGGAAAAGATGCTCAACCTAGTTAGTAACCAGGAAAATAAAACAAAGGGGAGGAAATTCCCGAAGAAAAATTTGAGGACATTTCCCAGAACTGAAAATCAAATTTTTTTTTAAATTGTTTTTATTGAAAGTGCTCACCAATGCCTAACATATGGAAAAGACAAAGCAAACAAACTGGGTACAAAATAGATGACACAGTCGCTTGGGATAACTGGGGAGAGGGACTTTTACAAAAGTATTGTCAGGGTAAAGGAGAGCAGCTAGGCATGATAAAGCATTTCCCACTGGCAACCACACAAAGCTATCACCGTTCCTACTTCCTATGTGAGAAGGGCAAGGGGGGTGGAGTAGTTACTGGAACTTGGAAAGATTGGAGGCTTTGGGAAAGGCCTAGCTGTCACTGCCAACTCATGATACCACAAAGAGGCCACTGGAGGAATAAAGGCTCTGCCCTCTGATCTCCTGCTGATGCCACTCACTGGTTACACCTAACCAGAGGCCAGGGGCAAGGTAGTACATTGATGCAGTCCACAAAGGCCAGCTTCTTGCGGCTGAGAACAGGATGGAAAAGGGCAGAGAGTATATTTGCATCCTCAAACCAAGAATATCCATCAAATCTATCAAGAAGCATAATTGTGAAATTTCCTAATAGCCGGGCTAAAGAAAGGATCCTGTAAGTTTGCAGAGACAAAGAACTGGGAATCAGAAAGGTATTGGACTCTCTAAAGCAAACACTGAAAGCTAGAAGATGATGAGCAAGCCTTTAAAATTCTGAGGGGAAATCAATAAACCCCTACACAAGCTATCAAATGAGCACTGACAGTAGGATAAAGACATTTTCAGAAAAACCAAGTCTTAAAAGATATCTCTCTCACATGCCCTTTCCCAAGAACGGAGTTAAAGCTCTTACAACTCTGGGCGGGGGGGGGGGGGGGGGGCACCATTCATACAGTATAACATTTAAATGGCATGCCAGAAGCACAGCTATCTGATAAATGATGTCTTCAAGCATGGGACAACACAGTAGTCCTGCTTAGGAATTGGAAGATGTACATCAAGAAATGGGGCTCTGGAAAGAGGGGCTCCAACTCAGGAGGCAGGTGAGAGGATTTCCCAGGAGAATGGACAAGATGAGTCCCTAGGACATATGTTCCCTAGACCATTTGCCTGGTGTAGGGAGCAAGGTGCTTATATTGGAGCTGGAAGATGGAAAGGCAGGTCATAAAAACAAACAAACAAACAAACAAACAAACAAACAAACCAACCAAAGCATGACAGCTTGATTACCTCAGGTATTTGTATTGGGAAGAGTTTTTAGCATTTTGAGAGAGTCTGAATAGGTAATAGGTATATAGAAAGGCTTATACTAAAACAAAAGGAATTGTGAATTCCAGGAAAAATATAATTATAAAATGGAAATGTAATCATAACATACCATGTGGCTCAGCTCTGAAGAACTTTTACGTAGCTATAATAGTGTGTGTACGGAGTATGGATTTATGTGTATGTTGTACTGATAAGGGATGTAAAAGAACCTAAATACTCTTCTTTCATGCCAGGAAGCCCACCATTAATGTCAAAATAGAAATATCAAGAAATATCAGTATTAAAAAGACTATTTAGAAAGAGAGAGGTAAATATCCAAACAAAAAAGCTGAAAGAATTGAAAACAGGTACCTCGGGAATACAGGAATCCTAGTGAAGACAACTAGGGCAGGTGTTGCTTTAAAGACATTATTTTTAGTTATATAACTCATTATTTAATTTTTAAAAGTATAAACAAATAAGTTTGATAAAAATAAGTATTAAAAAAAAGCAAATAAGATCCAGTGTTTCAGGAAGACGGGGAAGAAAACCACTGTTTATATTTAGTGTTGTATGGTAAAAATCCCACCATGTTAAAAGCATCTCAGAAAACTGAGCTTACTGGCAGAGGAAAAAATGGGTAGAGCTCCTCATGCTGTGTTGGATGAAAGAGAAGAAAGTAATTTTAGACAGAGGGCCGATGTATTAGTATATGAAATCACAACACTTACGGTTTTAGCAAGTGCTTTGATTCCTGTTTTTATCTCTTTCCTTTTCTTGGAAAACAGTTTAACCTCCTTTCTGATGGCCTGAAATGGAACAAGTATATCTCTTAGATAGGCAAGAGAAACGATAGTTATATCACAGATAGGTAGACGCATACATACATAGGTACATAGATACATAGATAGCACTTCTCTAGAAATAAACAAAAAATAAAGACTAATGATACAACGTGTACATGAAATAACACCACTGCAACGCCTTGCTTAAGTCAACTGCTACTACGCAAGTGGCCATCGAAGTAACTTGCAACTGATGTCATTTATCAGGCCATCGGAAAGAATAAGTAGTAAAAAAATTAAATAGAGAATAGTTGACAAAGGAAACCAGTCTGCTATTTTATGGGGAACTTGAATGGGACTAATAAGCTAAATCCAGGCACAAGCTACTACCTTTGTCACCTTCCTGCACATCTGAAGCTACCAAGTCCTTTCTCCTGTTTCTGGACCACCCTTTTTCTTTAAATCAACTTTGCAGTGTCCCTCAACATTCACTCCAACACGAGGTATCTGATTATTCTTCAGTTTGGCTTCCCTAGACATTTTGATTCTGTTCCACATTGCTTTAAGAACACTTCTTAAAGCTCAAAATAACCTAATCTAAAAGATTGGGCTAGTTTAGGGTGTTTGCTTTCAGGAAAGTTACACTTGTATGGTGCAATGCTCTGCCTGGTAGTACCTACTAAGCATCTACTACTATCCACTAGTATCTACTAATATCTACTTCCTAACTTTCCAGCGGGTTTTCATAGGAAGCTAGTCTATTTGGCACATTATTTCAAACCTCTTCCATGTTTTATAAATACCTCTTGGCTTTTTTGTTGTATCCAGGGAATTTCCTTTGAATTATCAACTTGGGTTAATTCCTCTTGTGATGAATCAACGCTTAACTTCGTATCTTCATTTATCTTAGAAGAAGACAGATATTTCTTAAAATTAAAATTCTTCTTCTCCCACCCTACTTCATATAATTGCTTTGGATCCCTCTGCACTTATTGCATTTTTTTTAAGGAATACCAAAAAATTTTCCTGCCTGAGATGTAATGTTTTATTAATTTAATTCCTACCAATCTGTCCTTACAATAGCCACACTTTTCACTGAGAAAGCAGAAATGATCAGACAAGTCACACATTCACGACATCCCTCTTTGCCTCCTTCCTATAATTGTGGATCACATGCTCTGCCTATCACGCCCTGCCCAGCCATTTGTACTTAGGATCTCAATCTTTTCCTCCTTCTTTACACTTAAGAGGTCTTTACACTTAAAAAAAAATCCCACTGAGGGGCGCCTGGGTGGCTCAGTTGGTTAAGCGTCTGACTTCGACTCAGGTCATGATCTCATGGCCTATGGGTTCAAGCTCTATATTGGACTCTGTGCTGACAGCTCAGAGCCTGGAGACTGCTTCAGATTCTGTGTCTCTCTCTGCTCCTCCCCCACTTGCACTCTGTCTCTCCCTCTCTCTCTCTCTCTCTCAAAAATAAATAAACATTAAATTTTTTTAAAAAAATTCCATTGCCCTTCTGCACGATCCATTTTTCCTTTTTACTAAATCTTTCCCAACAAGTCTTTCCCAAACACACTTTAATATATCTTGTCCTAGGAAAGCTGTTATCCATGGACTACCACATTCCTCTTTAGGTACCACCCCCTTTCTATGCTCCCTTTTGCAATAGAGTCTCTAGAAAGATTTTGCCATGTTACACTCTCCTGGCCCTACTAGATAGAACCTCACTGGCTGCCACTTCTTTGCAACCCTGAACTCTTCTCCTGGATCTGTAGAAGTTGCTCTATCCTGGTCTCCTTCTGTTGCTCACCATCCCCCCTTCCGCAGTAACCTTACCTATTTTTATGGCTTTAAACTCTTTGCATTTGCCCTTGACTCTCAAATCAACATCTTCAATCCTGGCCTCTCCCCAGAACTCAAAGTTCATCTATCCAACAGTCTACCTAGTATCTCCTCTTGAATGCCCAGCAGGCTTGAATTCTCAAGCTCGGCATGGGTAACCGATTTTGGAATACCTTCTTTCTCCCCACAGCAGCTCTCCTCTCCAACTTCCTCATCACTGTGAATGGTACCATATTCTACAAAGTTGTTTAAGTAAAAAACCTAGGAGTCATCCTAGAGTCCTTTCTCTTCCTGCCCCTCTATGTCCAATCTCTCAGTGAGTTCTGTCAACTTTACCCCCAAAATGTAACTGGAATCTATCACTTCCTCTCCATAACATTCCTCCTCCTCCATTGTTACCTGGACCTTTACCATAGCCTAATAAATCTCCCTGTTTCCATTCTTGTCCTGTACAGGAACCATTCTCCACATAGTGGCAAGTAATCATTTTTTAAAAATGTAAATAAGATCTTGTAAATCCTCTGCTCACAACTCTTTAATAGGTTCTCATTACATGTAACATAAAATCCAAATTCCACCTGGCTTACAAAGCCCTACGTTATCTGGTCTTTTTTTTACTTCTACAATCTCATCTCCTTCCACTCTCTCCCTTGTTCACTTCAATTGCACAAACCTTTTTTTAGGGCCTCAAACATGCTGAGGTCTTTCCCCTTCTGCCCTATTCTTGCCCTCCTGACCCCCACCTTTGTACCCTCTTTTAATTCAGATCTCAGCTTACATGTCTGCTCCTTAGAGAGGTTACTCCAGCCAAATACTAGCATTTTTATTCACTAAATAGGTCTTGTTACTATCTAATATTTTCTTATTTGAGTACTTATCTCTCCCTGCTCACACCCAACTCTTAATTAGAATGTTAACTCCATGAATACAGAAAATGTTACTGTCTTGTTCATACTTATATCCCCCACAGCCTGGCACTTTGTAGGCACTCCATAAATATTTAAGTGATTGAATGGAAGAATGTTGTTCTCTGGCTAGACACTTCCAGAATAAAGTATGTAACATAAAAGTAAAGAGAGACTGGTTTGATCAAGCACCAGAATTAGGGGTAAGATTTGTTTCACAGGAAAGCCCAGATCTTGTATTATGGTTTAAATAAAATCTGAGATGTAATATTTGCTTTGAGAATATTACTTTGAGAAATGCTGAATATTATGTCTCAGATGTAGCTAATGGTCTTTCTGAAAATCATGGGGTACCTGGATAAAGGGAAATATTATTAAATATCTGCTGAAGGAAAACCACAAACTGAAAACTGGTATCTGATTTAGAAAGGAAGAGACAGTGGGTGGGTAGAAGGCACAGAAGGAAGGGGAGAAAGAGGGAGAGAGAGGGGAAAGGAAGGAGGGAGGGAGGGAGGAAAGAAGGACAAACACTGTATTGGAACTCAACTGTGTGTTCAGATGTTGATCTGAAATTCAAGGACTCTCTTTTTAATATACTTAAATAATCATTCTCCTCATCCATGGTGTTGCTCAGGGAAATTAAAAGTTTCTGGCAATATTCAAGAATTTCACTGGCTATGTTTCCTCCAAACCGCCTATAATAATAATAAAAAAAAAGAAAATAAACTGGCTACAAAATCACAGTTTTAAAAAGTTACATTCAGCAGCATTATTTCCAGATACCGCATCATTTCTACACAAAGAAATATGGCGGCCAATTCTTGATGGTGCCCTGTAGTTATTAGGGCTCTACTTAGAGGAGAGCACCTTCATGTGCTCCAGGACATGACAAAGCTTCTTGATCTCTCTGAGGTGACCTCTCCTCACACTGCCCATGTACCCTTACCCTACATACCCTCTGCACCCACCCACCTTGGCCACTGCACAGAAGAGCCACTGCTCCGGTGGAGCCTTAGAATGTACTAGGCATTGCGCTGCCTCATGTACATAATTACATTGTCCTATTTAGTCCTCATAGCCCCCACCTGTCATTGAGGAAAGCACTACTTCCACTCAGTATATCAGGGCATCTCAAACTTTAGGCATATCAGCATTGCCTGGATGAGAGTTTGTTAAAAACAGATGATTCCGTTTCAGAGGTATGACTCAGAAAGTCTGGGGGAGGACCAAATATAAGCATTTCTAACAAACTTACAGTTGCTGCAGACCCCACCTTGAGTAACAATGTTGCAGACAATTTAGAGAGGGTGTTATTATGTGTCTGAGGTCAAAGTTAGTAAGTCCTGGACCAAGGTTTCCAACTCACCTTTGAGTCAGAGGTCCACGTGATTACCCATGAATGGAAATGCCCTTACTTCTATCAAGAGGTCTCCAGCACTTGTTTGCTGTTGCCTGAAATGCTGTTTGTTCACTTAATGTAAAGGGTATATTAGGACTTACATATGAGTTACAAGTTAGTATCTTATTCAGATGCCATGCATAGACTGGGCCTGATGATACAGTGTTCAAACGAGTCTTTGAAATAAGTGACTACCAAAATTGTTATGATATAAAATCTCCATTTACCTGTATTTAACATTTACAAATATTTAACATTTTCACAATGTCATTGGGAAAAGGCCATGTTTTGCTACTGTTTTAATCACAGGGGGCACCGTAAGATATTATTTTTGTAGAAATAAATTGCACATTGACTAGTGATATCCATTGACAGATCAACCAAGGCAACATATAAAGTCTAGGCTGTCACTTCCAGGTTCTCTATCCCCTGGTCAGCATCTATATGCTTGAGTAGTATTTTATTTAGAACTTTAATTTTAATCTAAGCAAAGTCCAAATTAATATTGTCTAAACTAAGTCTAACTAGAGAAGTATATCTACATGTGTGTAAACACACATGCATATCTATGTCAGGTTTTTAAGGGATGAATAGGAGTTTTTAAAATTATCTACTCTTCAGGATTATCCCCATTCCTTGTACTCCTCCAACGGGTGTTGTGAATGGGAGGACTGATCATCTCATATGTACTAACTATGTCTTGTTATTTTTTGTGTTTTGATGCTTTGACATGTGGGGCTTTGCCCCCTCAGTACTAGCCAGTTGCTACAGATAGGAAACCACTCACCCTGGAGCCACCTTTAAAATGCAAACAAACGAATCCAGAACCCACCCCTCCAACTCAGGGCTACTATTTCCCTGCCCTAATCACCTCTGGGCCAAGTACCAGACAACCAGGGCCAGCCACCATGCCCCAGAAGCTGCTGAAATTATCCACACTAGCCAAACCGGCCTGCTCCTTCCCATGGAAACCAAAATAGGGCTCTTGCCCATGTTTCCTTTGTTCCCTCTGCCTCCTGACCCACCTTGGGGCTTCCCCATGTGGCCCCACCACAGAGTTGGCAAACCTCCTCCTCTTGGGATCTGTGGGTATAATAATCTTTCCAATGGCAGTTGTCTCCTGTGATGGTGGCCTTGCTATACATAAATAATAACAAAATATTTATTTTCAACACTATACCATATGAAGTTGCTTTTGGATACCGTACATACCTCCATCTGAGGTAAACAAGGGTGCCATCATTTCTCCCATTCACTAGAATGTTTTTTCCATCCATTGAAATTCTCACTGATTGAATCCCATGCCCCTGGTGAGAATGACTCCGACTTCGAGCAAACGTTTCCTCAATAGTTTTAGGAACAAAGTGCAAAAATTACAAATGCAATTCCACCACGTAGTTTTTCTAAGGGGATCACATGCACTTTCGCTCATGAGTAAATCTGTTTCTATTTGTTAACAGCGTTTTGTTTGGCATGGAAGTAGCCTGTTAGTAATACATAGTACTGAAAATCCCTGGTTCAAAACCCGTTCACCAATACTGATTTATTTTTCTCATTTGTGTGGAATGGAAGGAGAGGGATTGTTATCACCAATTTCCAACAGGAAAACCAGACACACAGAAGCAAATTGCTGAAAGCTACAAAGTTAGGGGAGGGGACTTGAGCAAGCAGAAATGGCATTCAGGTGCCTTCAAGAGTCAGGTAGGTTTCATTTACGTGTGCCGAGTGGTTGAGAGAGGGTAAGAGGCACTGTGAAGAATGGAGGGTGACCTGCCCCACATGGAGGAGGCTAAACCAGTTCAAGTAGAACCCAAACAAAACACAGCACTGATTTGGTGCAGAGGGCAACAGTTTAAGCTCCTTGACTGAAAACTGGGATTTATGTGTGACGCTGGTTCTCAACCATGATTTTTTTAAAGAAAATTTTAACTGTTTGAATATATGTTTTATATATTTATATAATTATATTTTATATATTTAAAGAAAATTTTAACTGTTTGAATAGGCAATATACATATGCTGAGTGGTATAAAAACTGGGATTTATGTGTCACGCTGGTTCTCAACCATGATTTTTTTAAAGAAAATTTTAACTGTTTAAGAGGCAATATATTCAAAGGTTTCAAAATTGAAAAACAATGCTGTGAAATCTCCTTTCTGTCTCCATTCCCCAACCACCACTTCCCAAAGCCAATCAGTGTAATTAATACCTTTAATATCCTTTCAGATGTCTTTTAGAACATATGAGCAAATTTTTATGCAATCATAATTTTTAACATAAACTGGAGCATAATACATTATATCATGCACCTTGCTTTTCCTTCGTGACCATAGATCTTGAGGTTCCTTCCACATTGTGGCGTAAAGATTTTCTCACTCTGCATAATATTTCACGTTTTCCTTATGTATCGTTTATACGCCATGATTTATCCAGTCCTCTGTTGATTGTTATTAGGTTGCTTTTACACACAGTGCTGCCGTGAATAACTTCATGTGTGAGGTGCTTTGCACAGAATCACCCAGAACTTTGATGTCTTGCCATGTCATGCCACCATCAACTATAGCATGTTAAAAATCTCCTGAGGGACATGTGGGTGGCTCAGTTGGTTAAGCATGTGACTCTTGATTTCAGCTCAGGTCATGATCTCACGGTTTGTGATTGGAGTCCCGCATCAGGCTCTGTGCTCTGACAGTGTGGAGGCTACTTGGGATTCTCTCTCTACCCCTCCCCTGCACGTGTACTCTCTCTCTCTCTCTCAAAATTAATAAATAAATTTTAAATCACTTGAATAAGAGACAATATAGCAAAGTTTGCAAACTGACCACTTCAACATAATCTCTAAAGGATTCAAAACTTTCCCTGTACAATAATAGTATCATTTTTGTCCAGTTGCATTCTAAATATGCTTTCTTACACAGATGAACGAGAAGAGCAGGATGTGCACACCAGGGCCCGGTTTAGCTGTGGACCCGCAGGAGTGTGATATGTAGGTAGCTGCAAGGCTTCAGGTGTGTGGGGTGGAACCCTGGGTAAGAATCACTGACCTCATCGAAGTAGACTGACAACCAGGACAACGTGGTCTCAAAACCTAGAAAAGGACCCTGCACGTTTTTGGAAGAAGAAACTATTTTCACTTTCCCAATGGAAATCAGAAAATGGCAGCAGTATTGGTAATGTTGAGGTTGGTCTGCAAGGGATGAGGGAGAACTCTCTCTTCTACTCTCTCGGGATCACTTGAAGAGTTGGGTGGGGGGCAGCAGCAACCAGCCCAGAGTCACTCCAGGCCAGGGAGATAGGGGTAATAATCCCTAGGTTTCCATGGCAATTCACTATTTCCAAAGCATTTTTGCATATACCCTCTCACCGGCTCTCATCAGAATCACAGATGATGAGGGCATGGAAGGGTTCCCTAATTTTACAGATGAGCATCTGAAGCTCAGTGAAGGTCAGTGAGTCTCCTGGACACACAACTAAGTGGTGACAGAGCTGGGCAGCAGCTCATCTACAGTGTCCAGGTCCCATGCTCATTTTGTGCAGGTCTCAGTCTACTGGTTGGTGTTTCCTCCCCTGGAGACTCAAACCCTCAGCATATAAAAACACCAGTAAAATGTTAAAGCCAGTACTACAACCAGTGGTGAATAAGCTATGAGTTAATTGACCTAAGAAAGAAGTTCAATTCCTTCCCTGAGGGCTTTTGTTCCTTATATGAGATCAAGATAAACATCCCCAAGATTTAAAAAAAAGAAAAAAAAAAAGATTGTTTACCAAAGTGTGAACATCTCGGATACACAGAATTCCACCTTTAGCTATTGTTGTGAGCCACAATCCATGCGGAGACAGAGAGAGCATGCCAGGTCCGTAGTGCTTGCTTTGCACCTTTTGATATGGCTTAAGAATGCAAATACCGCTATGTTCCTGCCAATCAAAGAACATGATTCCATTGTAGAAAAGAACAGGAGAGTGGTACCTAAGGGTTTCCAGTTGTGCATATACGGTCAGAGTCAAATCTGCAAATGCTGTCCATGGGAGTGAACTGATACACCACTTTTCTTGCACCACATTTTCATCTGTTTGTAAATTAACATTTGTTCTAACCAACTAAGAAAAGTCATGATGCGTTAGCTGCAATTAAAGATCCCAGCCTACACTGACAATATTTCTTTTTTACTGATCCTTTTCACACACACCCATGCTCAAGACAATTAAATGAATCAGTATTCTCTCATGTACTCCCACCTCCAAGCCCCTACACATACTGTGACTTTTGTCTGCAATGCCCTTGTCCACCCCATTCCCACCAGTCCTGTCCCCTCTCTACCTCAACAACCTCCACCTCATGCCAAAATTGTACACAATATTTCTCCGTGTCTAAATATGACCTATTCTTCAAAGGCCAGTTCAGATATTACTTCCGTGACGTCTCATACCTCGCTGACAGTGGCTTCCCTGGGAGAGGAGGGTTTAGAGAGTAAGTGTGGTAGATAATCTGGGCCAGTGAGTGTACCAGGAGTGATACGATAGAGAGAGGTTTGAAAAGAGTGTGATACAAGGATGGCAAAAACAGTTTATCTATTTTGTGCAATTTTGCTTATGGCTTAGGTGCAAAGTTCCATGGAAAACCATAGACCCTGGAGCCCCCCGATACCTGTGGAGTACATGCTCTAATGTACTAGAGCATTAGATGCTCTAATGCTACACTGTTTTTAAACACACAAAGTCAATAGAGTTGCCTGCATGTTTATGTGATGAGTAGGATGTGTGCGGCACAAGTATGAGGTTGCTCAAATGTATTTATGATGGATTAACAAATAATGCTCATAATGTATCTGATTTGAGAAAATTATG